>NC_083422.1:9499077-11968243 GCF_020745735.1 Hemiscyllium ocellatum
CTCACTCACATTCTCTCTCTCTCTCACATTCACTCTCTCACATTCACTCTCTCACATTCACTCTCTCACATTCACTCTCTCACATTCTTTCACTCTCTCACATTCTCTCTCACATTCACGCACATTCTCTCACTCACATTCACTCTCTCACACTCTCTCTCGCACATTCTCGCACATTCTCGCACATTCTCTCTCGCACATTCTCTCTCTCTCTCTCTCACATTCTCTCTCTCACATTCTCTCTCTCACATTCTCTCTCTCTCTCACATTCATTCTCTCACATTCACTCTCTCACATTCACTCACATTCTCTCACACTCACTCACATTCTCTCACTCTCTCTCTCTCACTCTCTCTCACATTCTCTCTCTCACATTCTCTCACATTCACTCACATTCTCTCTCTCTCTCACATTCACTCACATTCTCTCTCACATTCATTCTCTCACATTCACTCTCTCACATTCACTCTCTCACATTCACTCACATTCTCTCACACTCACTCACATTCTCTCACACTCTCTCTCACTCTCTCTCTCTCACTCTCTCTCTCACACTCTCTCTCCCTCACACTCTCTCCCTCACACTCTCTCCCTCACACTCTCTCCCTCACACTCTCTCCCTCACACTCTCTCCCTCACACTCTCTCCCTCACACTCTCTCCCTCACACTCTCTCCCTCACACTCTCTCCCTCTCTCATATTCTCCCTCTCTCATATTCTCCCTCTCTCTCATTCTCTCTCTCTCATTCTCTCTCTCTCATTCTCTCTCTCTCATTCTCTCTCTCTCATTCTCTCTCTCTCATTCTCTCTCTCTCATTCTCTCTCTCTCATTCTCTCTCTCACATTCTCTCTCTCTCACATTCACTCACATTCTCTCTCTCTCTCTCTCTCACATTCTCTCTCTCACATTCTCTCTCTCACATTCTCTCTCTCACATTCTCTCTCTCACATTCTCTCTCTCTCACATTCTCTCTCTCTCTCACATTCACGCACATTCTCTCTCGCACATTCTCTCTCACTCTCTCACTCATATTCACTGACATTCTCTCACTCACATTCTCTCTCTCTCACATTCTCTCTCTCTCTCTCTCACATTCTCTATCTCAAATTATCTCTCTCTCTCACATTCTCTCTCTCTCTCTCTCACATTCTCTATCTCAAATTATCTCTCTCTCTCTCACATTTTCTCTCTCTCTCTCTCTCTCTCACATTCTCTCTCTCTCTCACATTCACGCACATTCTCTCTCGCACATTCTCTCTCACTCTCTCACTCATATTCACTGACATTCTCTCACTCACATTCTCTCTCTCTCACATTCTCTCTCTCTCTCTCTCACATTCTCTATCTCAAATTATCTCTCTCTCTCACATTCTCTCTCTCTCTCTCTCTCACATTCTCTATCTCAAATTATCTCTCTCTCTCTCACATTTTCTCTCTCTCTCTCTCTCACATTCTCTCGCTCTCTCACATTCGCTCTCTCACATTCGCTCTCTCACTCTCTCTCACATTCTCTCTCTCTCACATTTTCTCTCTCACATTTTCTCTCTCACATTCTCTCTCTCTCACATTCTCTCTCTCTCACATTCTCTCTCTCTCACATTCGCTCTCTCACATTCTCGCTCTCTCACATTCTCGCTCTCTCACATTCTCGCTCTCTCTCTCACACGCTCTCTCTCTCACACGCTCTCTCTCTCACACGCTCTCTCTCTCACACGCTCTCTCGCTCACATTCACATTCTCTCACTCACATTCTCTCACTCACACTCTCTCACTCACACTCTCTCACTCACACTCTCTCTCTCTCTCATATTCTCTCTCTCACATTCGCTCTCTCTCTCTCACATTCGCTCTCTCTCTCTCACATTCGCTCTCTCTCTCTCACATTCACTCACTCACTCGCATTCACTCACTCACTCGCATTCTCTCTCTAGCATTCTCTCTCTCTCTCTCTCTCTCTCTCACCTCTCTCTCTCGCATTCTCTCTCTCTCGCATTCTCTCTCTCTCACATTCTCTCTCTCGCATTCTCTCTCTCTCTCTCTCTCGCATTCTCTCTCTCTCTCTCTCTCGCATTCTCTCTCTCTCTCTCTCTCGCATTCTCTCTCTCTCTCTCTCTCTCGCATTCTCTCTCTCTCTCTCTCGCATTCTCTCTCTCTCTCTCTCGCATTCTCTCTCTCTCTCTCTCTCGCATTCTCTCTCTCTCACTTTCTCTCTCTCTCACATTCACTCACTCGCATTCTCTCTCTTTCTCGCATTCTCTCTCTCGCATTCTCTCTCTCTCTCTCTCTCTCTCTCTCTCGCATTCTCTCTCTCGCATTCTCTCTCTCTCTCGCATTCTCTCTCTCACTCGCATTCTCTCTCTCACTCGCATTCTCTCTCTCTCTCTCTCTCTCTCTCTCGCATGCTCTCTCTCTCTCTCGCATGCTCTCTCTTGCATTCTCTCTCTCTCACATTCTCTCTCTCACACACACACATTCTACTTTTGTCCTGTACAGGACAATGTTGGGGAGATTATCTGAGGTTGTACCCCTGTGTAGAAATCCAGGGAAAGTGTGGGGAGAGACGGGATGAGAGGTGAGTCATTTAGAGACCGTGCCTGCACTCCCATCAGTCTAGGACTGTTCTTGGCAGCACTTTTAATCACTGTACACCAAGGACACGATCAGTGTGCGGCACGTCTTTGATGAAATGTTTCTGTTGGGATCTGGAGATCTCCTTCGGATGATCTGAATTTTGGTTAATTGGTATTTGGATAATCGAGGTTCCTCTGTACTGACTCAACCTGCAAGTTTACCTTCGGAGCCCCAGACCAGGTTTCTCTTAAGCCCCTTTGCACTTCAGATTTCTGAATTTTCTGACCATTTAGAAAATTATCCATACCTCTATTCCTCCTACATTGTATGTCATCTGCCACTTTGCCCACTCTCCTAATGTGTCAAAATCTTTCTGCAGACTCCCTGCCTCCTCAATACTACCTGCTCCCCCACCTATCTTTGTATCATCTGCAAACGTAGCCAGAATGCCCTCAGTTCCTTCCTCTAGATCATTGACGTATAAAGTGAAAAGTTGTGATTCCAACACTGACCGTTGTGGAGCACCATTGGTCACCAGCTTCCATCCTGAGAAGGACTGTTTTATCCCAACTCTCTGCTTTCTACCAGACAGCCAAGCTTCTATCCGTTGCTTGTACTTGGCTTCTGATACTATGGGCCCTTGTTGTACTCAGCATCCTCCTGTGCGGCACCTTATCAAAGGCCTTCTGGAAGTCCAGGTAGGTAATATCCATTGGCTGTCCTTGGTCTAATCTGCTTGTTAGGACCTCAAAGTATTCTAACAGATTTGTCAGATATGACCTCCCCATAATTAAACCATGCTGACTTTGCCCTATTTTACCATACACTTCCAAGTATTCAGAAATCTCATGCTTCACAATGGACCCCAAACTCTTACCAACTGAGGTCAGACTAATCAGCCCATAATTTCCTGTCTTTTGCCTGAGTCCCTTCTTAAAAGAGCTGGGGTTGCCTTAGTGATTTTTCAGTCTTCTGGGTCCCTCCCTGACTCCAGTGATATCTGAAAGACCAGTACTAAAGCCTCCACTCTCTCTTCAACTATCTCCTTCAGAACTCTAGGGTGTTGTCCATCTGGTCCAAGTGATTTATCCACCTTCAGGCCATTGTTTTTCTAACATCTTCTCCTTGGTGATAACCACCCCGTACTCATCTCTGATGCTCGACTCTCCTGAGTGTTTGTTTGGGAGATTACTTGTATTTCTTATTCAGCTCCTTAACCAGTTCTTTGTTCCCCATTGTTACTTCACCAGCATCATTTTCCAGCAGCCACCTGTCCACTTTTGCCTCTCTTTTGCCCTTTAAATATATAAAGAAACAGTGACAATCTTTCCTAATATTACTGGCTAGCTTACTCTCATATTTAATCTTCTCTCTCCTTATTTCTTTCTTCTTTGTTCTCTGATCATCGTCGACTCCATATCCTCTGACTTCCCACTGCCTTTTGCCACATAATATGCTTCCTCTTTTTGGTTTTACGCTGTTCCTGACTTCCCTGGTTAGCCGTGGCTGCTTCATCCTCTCTTTAGCATGCTTTGTTTTCCTCAGGATGAAACTCTTGCCACTGCTGTTCCACTGTCTTCCCAGCTAGACCCCCCTCCAGTCAATTCTGGTCAGCTCCTCCCTCGTGCCTCTGCAGTTGCCTTTACTCAGCCGTAAAACCATTGCCTCTGATTTCATCTTCTCCCTCTCAAATTGCACAGTAAATTCTAACATATTATGCGCACTGCCTCCTAAGGGTTCCTTCATCTTAAGCTCCCTTATCAAGTCTGCCTCATTGCACAAGACTAAGCCCAATGTTGTCTGTTCCCTGCTGGGCTCCACCACAAGCTGCTCCAAAAGAACCACTTCATAGATACTCCACAAATTCTTTTACTTGTGTTCCACTACCACCCTAGTTTTTCCAGTCCACCTGCATGTTGAAATCCCCCATGCCCACTGTAATCTTGCCTTTCTTGGAAGCCTTTTCCATCTCTTGGTGTATCTGATGCCCCAAATCCTGATTACTGTTTGGAAGCCTGTAGATAATTGACATTATGGGTTTTTTTTTTGACCTTTGTAGTTCCTCAACTCTACCCACACAGATTCTATGTCTTCTGACCCTACTTTGTTTCTCACTATTGATTTAATTTAGTCTATTACTAACAAAGCAACCCCACTCCCTCTGCCCACCTGCCTGTCATTTTGTAGGATGTATAAGCTTGAATATTTTAGCTCCCAGTCCTGATCCCCTTGCAGTGATGTCTCTGTGATGCCCACCACATCATACCTGCCAATTCCGATCTGCTGCACTAGCTCATTTACCTTATTTCATATACTGCGCGCATTCAGATACAACACCTTCAGTCCCTGTTCTCATTCATTTATCTAATGTGTTTGAAGTTTGATTCTGAACCCTTTCCAAACATTCTGTCCTATTTGTGTACTGGAGACTTTACCAACCTCTCCTGAGTTCTCCTTTCTTTACATTTTTTCCATATTTTTCAATGCGTTTGAATCCACCCCCACAGATGTTAACTTGCAGCTTTGTTTCCCAGTGGTCATAATATTTCTTGGAGTTTTACCTTTCCCTGTCTCCCCCCACTCTGCTTTCTAGTTTGAAGTCCTGTTGACTGCCCTATTTACCCATTTCGCTAGAACATGGTCCTAGCTCAGTTCACCTGGAGACTGCCAAAAATAGATTCCTCTTGTTCCAAGTGCGACCTGTTCCAGAGTTGTGTGCTGACATTTCCAACAGGTTGACTAGAAAATAGAGTCCTAGAGTCCTACAGCACGGAGACAGGCCCTTTAGCCCAAAATGGTCCATGCTGACCAAAATGTCTACCCATGCGAACCCCAGTTCCCTGCACTTGGCCTATATCCTTCCAAACCTTTCCTATGCATGTATTTATCCAAATGCCTTTTAAATGTTGTTGATGTATCTATTCTCAATCATGGGCGCGGCACAGTGTCTCAGTGGTTAGCACTGCTGCCTCACAGCACCAGGGACCCAGGTTCAATTGCAGCCTCGGGCAATTGTCTGCATGGAGTTTGCACATTCTCCCCGTGTCTGCATGGGTTTCCTCTGGGTGCTCCGGTTTCCTCCCACAGTCCAAAGATGTGCAGGTTAGGTGAATTGGTCATGCTAAATTGCCCGTAGTGTTCGGTGCATTAGTCAGAGGGAAATGGGTCAGTGTGGAATTGTTGGGCCAGAGAGCCTGTTGCCACACTGTAGGGAATCTAATCTAATCTAATTTCCCCTGGCAGGTCATTCCATATGTGTATCACCCTCTGTGTAACAAAGTTGCCCCTCGGGTTCCCTTTTATTCTTTCCCCTAATCCTTAATTCCCCAACCTTGGGAAAAAGATTGAGTGCATTCACCCTATCCATGCCTCTTGCAATCTTTATACGCTTTTATTAGATCCCCCTCCCCCCCCCCGCCCCACCCCCACCAGTTTCCGACGCTCTAAAGAAAAAAGTCCAACTTGTCCAACCTCTTTCTATAACTCAGGCCCATTGAGACCTGGCAATGCCTTTGTAAATTTCTCCTGTACTCTTTCCAGTTTATTAACATCCTTCCTCTAGCAAAGTGACCTCACCAACATCCTGTACAACTGCAACATAGCTTCCCAACATCTATACTCAGTGCCCTGACTGATGAAGGTCATTGAACCAAAACTTCTTCCCTGCCCTGTCTACCTGTGACTCCACTTTCAGAGAACTGTGCACCTGAACTCCAAGGTCCCTCTGTTCCATTACACTCCTTAAGGCCCTACCATTCACCATGAAGCTCCTACCTTAATTTGACTTGCCAAAATGCAAGACCTGAAAATGTGTTGCTGGAAAAGCACAGCAGGTCAGGCGGCATCCAAGGAACAGGAAATTCGACGTTTCGGGCATAAGCTCTTCGCCCGAAACGTCGAATTTCCTGCTCCTTGGATGCTACCTGACCTGCTATGCTTTTTCCAGCAACACATTTTCAGCTCTGATCTCCAGCATCTGCAGACCTCACTTTCTCCTCGAAAATGCAAGACCTCACAATTATCTATATTAAACTCCATTTGCCATTTCTCAGCTCACTTCCCTAGCTGATTAAGGTCCTGCTGCAATTTCTGATGACCTTCCTCACTGTCTACAATACCGCCTATTTTAGTGTCATCTGCAAACTTACTAATCATGCCTTTTACATTCTCATCCAAATCATTGATGTAGTTAACACACGGCAATGGGCCCAGGACTGACCCCTGAGGCACTCCACTAGTCACAGGCCTCCAGTCAGACAAGCATCCTTCCCTATAACCCTCTGCTTCTACCAGTAAGCCAGTTGTATATCCAATTTGCCAGCTTCCCCTAGATTCCATATGATCTAACCTTCCAGCGTGGCCTACCATTGAACATTATCAAAGGTTTTACTGAAATCCATATTGATGAGGGCAGACGCAATCTATCTTCCTGGTCACTTCATCAAGAACTCTAGGCATGATCTCTATGCACACACAGCCATGCTGACTACGCCTAATCAAACCCTGTCTTTCCAAATGCATGTCTATCTTTTCTCTAAGAATCTTCTCAAGTAACTTACCCACCACAGATGTTAAGCTTACTGGTCTGTAGATTCCCAGGCTTTCCTTTGTAGCCCTTTTTGAATAACGACAACAGTCACCACCCACCAGTCTTCCAGGACTCACCTGTGGCTAACGGTGATGCAAAAAAATCAGCCAAGGTCCCCGCAATTTCTTCTCTAGACTCTTGCAGCATTTTTGGATATATCTGGTTAGGACCAGCAGATTTATCTCCCTTTGTATACTCTAATACGTCCAACATCTCCTCGACTGTGATATGGACTGTACCCAAGATACCGCGACTAACTTCCCCAAGTTCCTAAGCCTTCGTGTCATTCTCCCTGATAAACAGAGAGGAGAAATGTCCACTGAGAACCTTGTGGGTTCCACCATGTATGTCCACTTTGCTCCTTGAGTGGTCCTATTCTCTCTCTCGTTTTTTTTTCCTTTAAAATACTTAACAAACCTCTTAAAACAATATGTAAAAGTGGTTGAAGTAATCTTAACTTGACCTCCTGTTACCTACTTAGCAATTAGATAGGTTTTGTAAAGTTCCAGGAACCTATCATGCTGTCCATTCATCATCCTTTACTGAGCATGTGGAATGAACCTCTTGAGGAAGTGGTTGATGTGGGAACAATTACAATATTTAAAAGACTTTTGGCTAATTACATGAAGAAGCAATGTTTGGAGGGATATGGGTCAGGAGCAGACAGGTGGGGCTAGTTTAGTTTGGGATTATGGTCAGCATAACTCCTTCAGCATTCTCAATCTTTTGTAATCAACTTTATCATTTACTTGTGGAGCAAGTGGGACTCAAACGTGGACCTCCTGGCCAGGAACCGGGATATTACCATTGGGCCGAAGAGTCTTTTTCCATAACTCTACAACTGTTGTGTGAAGCAGGCTTGATGGACCAGCAGTTCCAATCCATCAGTTTGCAATATCGGGATTGAAGATAATAAATAATAATAGTTAACTGATAGATTTAGTCGATTTAAATGAAATATGTGGATCAAGCCCTCGAAACACATTGCGGCCTTACGTCATCCCTTCCTCTCAAAGACTAGTTCCCACTTGGAATTTTTAATACTGATTCTATAATATCTAGATCAGCCCTATGTGCCCATTGTTTTCTGAAGAGCAGTTTTTTTGATATACTTTCAATTCTGTAGTTTCTCCAAACTGAATGGGAGAGACTGCATTATAATGTTACTTGGAGCAGAGTTGTTCCATTATTACTTAGGCCATTTTTACATGATGTTTTCAGGGTGCTGCTTGGGTCTGAGGTACACAGCACAACGCTGTTGCAATCCAGTACTATGGGAGGAAGGGCTTTTGTGGTGCAATGGTAGTATGCCTGGTCCTGGACTAGAAGGCCCAAGTTCAAGTACCATTTACTTCTCCAGAGGTGAATGATAAGTTGATTGAAAAGATTGAGAATGCCAAAAGGGTTAGCACTGCTGCGTCACAGTGCCAGGCACCCAATTTGGATTCCATCCTTGATCAATTGTCCACATGGAATTTGCAAATTCCACCAATGTTTCCTTGTGTTTCCTCCGGGTGCTCTGATTTCCTCTGACTGTCCAATGACAAAGTGCAGGTTAGGTGGATTGGCCGTGGGAAAGACAGTGCTATTATAATGGGGTGGGCTTGGGTGGGATGCTCTTCAGTGGGTTGGTGTGGACTCGATGGGCTGAATGGCCTGCTTCTGCACTGTGTAAAGTTTAAAAATCACACAACACCAGGTTATAGTCCAACAGGTTTATTTGGAAGCACTAACTTTTGGAGTATCGTTCCTTCATCAGGTGATTGTGGAATATAAGATCGTAAGACACAGAACTTATGGCATCAGTTTACAGTGTGATGCAACTGCCCCAGTCCAACGCTGTAGGTTTCGATGAGTTTGATGAATTCTTTGCACAAGCACCTGCAATCCAGCAGGGGGCATTGTTCACACACTTCACTGTTTCTCTGATCAGAAGCCTTCAGGCGGTTGTCTGCTGATGTGCTCAGCAGCTACCCAAATGATGCATGGTAACTTTACGAAAGATGAGGATGTTGTGTTTTTATCAAATATTAAATAAGAGATTGCTTATATCTCTCAAACTTTCCCAAGCAGTGAAGTGGGGAGGTCACCACTGTGAAGGGAGAAGCCACTTTGTGTTCTGTCCACAGCAAGGTCCCCCCAGGCAGTAGAAATAAAACAGGTATCAGAACGACACTTGCCAGGGTGAGTACATTGGCAAGACGTCGCCAAGCCTAGAGCCGGTCACTTCAGGATGCAGAGCTACCATCCTTTCAGCAGCTGACAATTCATAGTCTGCACGGAATTCACGAAATAGCATCTGAGCAATGGCTGAGGGACAGCCATGTCTGCGAATTGTTAGATGCCAAAATTGAAGGCTTCTGGGATGTTGCATTGACCATTTCAGAATATTTTCACAGTTAGGCAAAGCAGGTCAATCACTTTGGAGCTAACACGTGTTTGTTTGTTTGTTTGTTTTTCTTTCTCTCTCTCTCTCTCTCTCTCTCTCTATCTCCCTCCATAGACTTAGACAGTGGGTGGGGGGAAGGGATCTAATTGAAGCTTACAGAATACTGAACAGAGTGGACATTGGGAAGAAGTTTCCATTAGCAGGAGAGACTCGCACCCAAGGGCACCGTCTTAGAGGAAAGGGAAGACCCTTTAGAATGGAGATAAGGAGAAATCTCTTCAGCCAGTGAGTGGTGAATCTGTGGAATTCACTGTAACAGAAGGCTGTGGAGGCCAAGTCATTGAGTATGTTTAAAACTGAGATAGGCCCTTGTTGTGAAAGCGATCAAAGGTTATGGGAAAAGCGGGAGAATGGGGTTGAAAAAACTTATCAGCCATGACTGAATAGTGGAGCAGACTCTATGAGCTGAATGGCCTAATTTCTGCTCCACTGTCTTATGGTCGAATAGTTCCATAGAGGACAAAGTGAGGACTGCAGATGCTGGAGATCGGAGTTGAGAGTGTGGTGCTGGAAAAGCACAGCCGGTCAGGCAGCATCCGAGGAGTAGGAGAGTCAATGTTTCGAGCAAGAGCTCTTCGTCAGGAACGAGGTTCATTGAGGTGGGCACTCTCAGCAGAGAAATAGCAGTAAATACTGATACAAAACCACTCCCACTGCTTTCTGTCAGCTTCTTGCATGTCATCCAATTATCTACCCGATATTCACTTTCACAGTCACGTTTTCTTCCTTGGCATTTATCCCTGGCTCCAATTATTCCAAGCAGGAATTCCAACTGAAATTCCACCCAGTGTGTTTCAAGTCTACTCACAATTACAGATATTTGTGCATGATGCAGTGCTCCTTGATCCATTGTTGTCTATGTATCCCAAGATGTACATTTGATATCAAGCATCACCATTTGCATGTTGCCTCCTTGTCCCGTTCTAGTGAAAGTCAACCCGAGTTCAAGGAATAGCTTCCAGCTACAGCTTCCTTGGCTCAGCATCAAGTTGATCAATTTCAAATCGGGAACTTTGTCCCTATTTTCATTTCTTGCCCTTCACTGATCTCAGCTTCACACGGTTATTCTTCCTTTTGCTTATGGATGGCAGTGGGTCACCGTTCTACCATCCACACCTCCTCTGGAAGGATATTTTGTTTCTTCACTTGTCTCATGACCATTTTCTCTGGCCTTGCCCCACCAATGTTTTGCTTAGTCAATCACAGATGCTGTGTTTAGTTCTTTACCCTGCACCCGTGATCTTTCACTTATGTAACACTTTGTCCATTTCTTGGAAATTCAAATATACTATGACCAAAACGGTCAACTATTTCTCTCTCCACAGATGCTGCCTGAGCTGCCAGTCTTGCCTACTCTGGTTAGTGTGTGATTCCATTCCACTTATATCAAACACTTGGGAGATTGGAAATAATGTCCTTATTGCTGGAAAATCTTTTTTTCTTGAAGAAAGGCATCTTGGAAACTGGTTGTAACTGGCGCAAAACTATCTCCACTTTCAACCTTAGAATGTAATTTGGGTCATGATAAAGGCAGCAGCTTGCTCTGTACCAATGCATTTCCTCATAACATAGGAATTGCTGGAGGACAAAAGACCAAGGTTCACTTTATACCATTCTGATATTTGCTGTTACAGTACTTATGTTGTTGACTAATCATAGGAATTAAGCTCTATCAGTTAGTCCAAAAGAGATACAGTCATGAAGGTGCAATGACACCTACACTTTCCAAGCATGCTACAATTACCACTCTCACAGACCAAGTAAATGATCAGTTGTCAAAATGTGGTTATTCCACCGTGAACATTTCTATGAGCTGTAAACCAGCTAATGATCAACAACTCAAAGTCCAAAAGTATTATCGACAGTCATTAATAATAGAATGATTTGCTCATAGCACAACAACCTGGGTGACATTGATTCTCCTGTTCCTCAGATGTTACCTGATCTGCTGTGCTTTTCCAGCACCACTCTAATCTAGATTGAAAGACATGCAAGTAAATCATTGGGTATTGGTTCTCGGATAGTGAAGAGGGAAGATGTTAATAGGCAGGTTTTACAGTTTGTGGGATCGCATGGGAAGACGTCATGTGGGATGAAGAAGTGTTGGAGAGTGGACTGGGGTTTCATGGAGGCAATGATCCCTGCAGAATGCTGATGGTGGATGGGAGGGGAAATGTGAGGGAGAGTGGTAACGTCCTTCTGTAGGTAACAGAAATAGCAGAGGCTGGTAGTTTGAATGCAGAGACTGATGGGTGGGAAGTGACAATATGGCTAATCTACCATTGTTTTGGGAGGGAGAGAATGGGTAAGGATAGAAATGCAGGAAATGGGTCAAACACACCTATCAATCACAATGAGGGGTGGGAACACTTTGAAAGGACCCCTGTGAAAGGTAGCATCATTAGAACAGATGCACCCAGGACAGAGAAGCTGGGAGAATGAAATGGAGCCCTTGAAGAGAAGTTATGTGTGAGGAGACATAGACAAAGTTACTCTAGGAGGCTGTACATTTGTAATGGATATTGGTGGATAGTCTATCCTCAGATATGGAAAGAGAGAAGTTAAGAAACAGAAGAGAAGAGTCAGAGATGGAACAGCTGAAGGTGGAGGAAGAATGGAAACTGGTGGAAAAATTGATGGATTTGTCCAATTCTGAATGAGAGCAGGAAGCAGACAGAATTGATGTATGGGAGACAGAGCTGTGAGTGGGACTGGAGCAAAGAGTGTTCCAAATGCTCTACTTACCTGGGAGCCCCATGAGTTTCCATTATTACACCTTTGACTTCAAAAAAGTGAGACAATTCAAAAAAGAAGTCATCCAACCAGCTCAGCCAGACGATGGAGACTAGTCAAGGATGGATACTGTCCAGGCCACTTCTCAAGGAAGAATCAGACAGTCATCAAACATTCCTGATGGGGTATGGATGTGTACAGGCATTGCACATCCATAGGGAAGAGATAATGGTTGGCCTAGGAAACTGGTAGTTATGAAACTGAGCAAAGTGTCAGTCGAATCAGAAATGTAAGGGGAAAGAGACCTGACAAATGGAAAAAGATAGTGTCAAGCTAATTCAGTTAAGATAATTCAACAGTACTTCCTTCCAGAAAAACTTTTGCACAGGCCAACTGTCCACTGTAGACAATCCTTGGCACAGCCAATCATTGCCCAGCACACATCTTGCCTTCAAAAGAAAGTATTATGTGTAAGATTGAAAATTGTGCTCTATGGTGACTGAAAGTGGAATTTGTGAAGATAGGTTATTCATCTTTTCCATTTCCCTGCCACTGCTATCAGTTGGTCTTTCCCCACCCGGAAAATAATTGGCTCAACTCACAATTTCTGAGTTGGAACATTAGTCCCCAGGAAGTGGCAGCAAGAGCAGAGCCACCAGTAAGAGAGGACAACAGTGAAAGGAAGTCACAGCATCCACAGAAATGTAGATTTCCCCTTCAGGCCTAGTTGCCTTACCCATGATCGGTATCACTTTTACGGCCCAGATTGTTGTGCTACGAGCAGATCATTCTGTTATTAATGACTTAGAAAATATTTTGGACTTTGAGTTGTTGATCATTAGCAGGTTTATGGCTCATACAAGTGTTCACGGTGGAGTAACCACATTTTGGCAACTGATAATTTACTTGGTATGTGAGAGTGATAAATGTAGCATGCTTGGAAAGAATAAGTGTCATTGGACAGACAGTACTGGAAAATGACTTTGTATCATGACTTGTGGACTAATTGATAGAGCTTAATTCCTATGATTAGTCAACAACATAAGTATCATCGTATCAGCAAATATCAGAATGGTATGAAGTGAGCCTTGGTCTTTTGTCCGCTAGCAATTCCCATATTCCTATGAAATGCACTGGTGCAGAGCAAGCTGCTGACTTCATCATGATTTAAATTAAGACAGGTGGGGTTCTAAGGTTGAGTGTAGAGACTGGTTGTTACTAGCACAAAACTGTCTCCAAGATGCCTTTCTTCAGAAAAAAAAATAACGATTTTCCAGCAATAAGAACATTATTTCCAACCAGACCAGGCAAGGCTGGCAGCTTCTCTGTGGAGAGAGAAATAGTTGACCGTTTTGATCACTGTCCATTTCTTGGAAATTCAAATGTAATAAGTGTTAGATAAGTGAAAGATCATGGGTGTGGGGCAAAGAACGAAACACAGCATCTGTGATTGACAAAACAAAATGTTGGTGGGGCAAGGCCAGAGAAAATGGTCATGAGACAAGTGAAGAAACAAAATATCTTTCCAGAGGAGGTGTGGATGGTAGGATGGTGACCCACTGCCATCCATAAGCAAAAGGAAGAATAACCATGTGAAACTGAGATCAGTGAAGGGCGAGAAATGAAAATGGGGACAAAGTTCCCGATTTGAAATTGATCAACTTGATGCTGAGCCATGGAAGCTGTAGCTGGAAGCTATTCCTTGAACTCGGGTTGACCTTCACTAGAACGGGACCAGGAGGCAACATGCAAATGGTGATGCTTGATATCAAATGTACATCTTGGGATACATAGACAACAATGGATCAAGGAGCACTGCACCACGCACAAATATCTGTAATTGTGAGTAGACTTGAAACACACTGGGTGGAATTTCAGTTGGAATTCCTGCTTGGAATAATTGGAGCCAGGGATAAATGCCAAGGAAGAAAACGTGACTGTGAAAGTGAATATCGGGTAGATAATTGGATGACATGCAAGAAGCTGACAGAAAGCAGTGGGAGTGGTTTTGTATCAGTAATTCATTTACTGCCATTCCTCTGGTGAGAGTACCTACCTTGAAGACGTTCTGCTCCTCACTCTGATAGGATTTGCAATGGCCTCTGTTCATCCCTGTTGTTTTGTATTTCCCTGCTATTTGAGTGCATATCCATTACCCCAACACTGTGCCTTCTACCTGCTAGCCAGGTTGGCAGATTTGCTCCTATTCCCTGAGCTTTCTCTTTGTTAAAGCTCTCTTTTGGAACCTTACTGAGTGCTGTCTGGAAGCTCATATAAACATATCCATAGGCACTCTCTCATCAACTGGTGATGGCCTCTCGCTAGACTATTGGGAACCTGGGTTCAAATGCAATCATGGCAGATCACAACATTTGATTTTTAAGATATCTGGAATCGAGAGTCTACTGATGAGCATGAACCCATTGTCAATTGTTGGGAAAAAACCCATTTTGTTCACTGTTGTCCTTGGCTGGTATGGCCTACATGTGACTCCAGACCCACAGCAATATGATTGATTTCTAATTATCTTCTGAAATGGCCAGCAAGACATAGAGTTGTATCAATCACTACAAAGTTTAGAAACAAAGGGCTAGGTACCAGAAACAACAACAGCAAAAACAGCCCTGTCCACCCTGCAGAGCCGGCCTTGGCAGGGTTAGTCCCAATATTGGGAGAGCCGTCTCACAGACTAGTCAAGCGATAGTTGATGGAAGCATGGTCACACCTGATGGACAATGTCCCAGACACCACCATCACCATCCCTGGATACGTCCTGTCCCACCAGCAGGACAGACCCAGCAGAGGCGGTAGCAGAGAAGGATATAGTTGGGATGGAGTTGCCCTTGGGAGTCTTTAACATTGTCTCTGGACTCCATAAAGTTTCATGGCTTCAGGTGAAAGATGGACAAGAAAACCTCCTGCTGGTTATCACGAACCGTCCTCCCTTAGCTGATGAATCAGTAATTCTCGATGTTGAGCAACACTTGGAGGAAGTGCTAAGGATGGCAAGGGAACAAAATGTACCCTGGGTGGAGGATCTTCAATGTCCACCGCCAAGAGGGGCTCAACAGCAGTACTACTGTTTGAGCGGGTCAGGTCCAAAAGGGCATAACTATTAGCCTGGGTCTAGACAAGTGATAAGGAAACCAACAAGAGAGAAAAAAAACCAAACCTGGCCTTATCCTTACCAAGCTGCTGGCTGCAGATGCATCTATCCATGACAGTATTAGTAAGAGTGATCACAAAGCAATGACACACCAATGGGCTCACCCATCTCGGGACTCATAGCAGAAGCGGTAATGCAAAGATTAGAACAAACAGTCTTACCGCAAATTCAACCCAAACTCTGGGTCAGATATGTGGATGACACCTTTGTAATCATTAAAAACACAGAAATAGAGAACACACACCGGATCATCGATGCCACACTCACAGGAATCCGATTCTCTGGAGAGGAAGAAAAGGACAACCAACTCCCATTCCTAAGCGTGATGGTACAGAGAACACCAAACAGAGAATTCACCTCAAAGGTATACAGGAAAGCCACACACACAGACCAAGTCCTGAACTACGAAAGCAACCACCCCAACACACACAAATGAAGTTGCATCAAGGATACGGTTCAAAAGGGCCACAACACACTGCAGTACACCAAAACTGCAAAAAGAGGAAGAAGAACACTATAAAATGTATTCGCCAAAAACAGATACCTGCGCAATTTCATCAACAGATGACTAAGGGAAAGACAACGGAACGAGGACATGCCACAACCCAAAGGACTAGCCACGCTACCATACATCAAGAGCATTTCCGAACTGACAGCCAGACTACTGCGACCACTAGGACTCATAACAGCACACAAACCAACAGCCACTTTCAGACAACAACTCACCAGGACAAAGGACCCGATACCCAGCATGAGCAAAACCAATGTAGTGTACAAAATCCCATGCAAGGACTGCACAAAACACTACATAGGATAAACAGGAAGACAGCTAACAATCCGTACCCATGAACACCAACTAGCCACGAAACGACACGACCAGCTATCCTTAGTAGCCACACACGCAGATGACAAGCAACATGAGCTCGACTGGGACAACACTACTATTATAGGACAGGCCAAACAGAGAACAGCCAGGGAATTCCTAGAGGCATGGCACTCATCCACTGATTCTATCAACAAATACATCGACCTGGACCCAATATACCGGCCACTGCAGCGGACAGCTGGAACTGACAACCAGAAGCGGCAGATTCAAACCACTATAAATGCCGGAGGAAAGATCACAGAAGCGCTTCACAGGAAGCTCCCAAGCACTGGGAATGTCACCTAGACAGGGGACGAAACGTCTGCAACACAAATTCCCAGCTCAGCGAACAGAACCACAAGAGTGATCACTACACAGTCCTTGTGGAGACAAAGTCCCACCTTCACATTGAGAATGACCTCCATCATGTCATGTGGCACCATCACTGTGCATTCTTGAGGTGCTGGGGACCATTAGCAGCAGCAGAATTGTACTCCAACACAATCTGCAACCTCTTACTCAATTATTATCATCAAGCCAGGGATCACCCCTGGTTCAATGGAGGGTGCAGGAGGGCATGCCAGAAACAGCATGCCTAAAAATGAGATGTCAACCTGATGAAGCTACCAGACAGGACTACTTGAATTCCAAATAATATAAGCAGTAAGTGTTACACATTGCTGAGTGATCCCACAACCAATGGATCAGATCTGAGCTCTGCAGTCCTGCCTCATCTAGTCATAAATGATGGTGGACAAATAAACAACTCACTGGAGAAGGAGGCTGGACAAATAACCCCATGTTCAGTGATGGAAGAGTCCAACACATCAATGCAAAAAGTAAGGCTGAAGCTCTCACAGCTTTCTTCAGCCAGGAACGCCCCAGTGGATGCTCCAATCGGCCTCCTCCAGTGGTCCCCAACCTTGCAGGTACCAGTCGTCAGCCAAATTGATTCACTCCACGTGGTATCCCGAGGTACGGGCTACTGCAGAGGCTATGGGTGCTGACAATACTCCATGGATAGAGGTTTAAAATGTATCAACTCATGACCATTATATTGTAAGCACTAATTTGCAACTTGTCAAGTCAGATGAGTAACTGATGAAAGCAAGCTTCTTAAGAGCTGAATCTATTTCTGATTCAGATGAGAGGACAATACTCACAGTCACAGACCTCAGAGGTCCTTATAGGGACAATACGTTGACCTCCTTGGGAAGCCTCCATCCACATGGTGTGAGAGCATACCAAGAGGCTTCATTGTAATGGAAATGAGGGCTCCGTTCCTTCAGTAAAAGTTGTATTATCTCTCATATTCCCGGTAGATTATACTCTCATCAATCTCACATTGTGGCCTTGGTGTAACTCCAAATGCAATGTAGGAGGTGATAGGGATTACAAACTTATGAGCAAGTGCAGCAAGAGCAGTAAGATTCAGCAGCTGCTGCACCTTCTCCAGAGGGAGAAACAAGATGGGGAGATCCAGTAAGGAAGGGGAGAGGGGATCTACAGGTCCCACTATCATTCATTTCAACTCTGAGAGACAGTGCCAGCACTGATTGAACATATCCTGGCCTGTCAACTCTGAACTGCATAAGCTTCTGGAGTAGGACTTGTACTGAGAAGGCTGGATGAGAGTCTTATCCTGGTGATGGTCAAAGTCATTGTTGTCCTGACTGTTTATGTCAATAACTGGAGAAACCGGTGACCTGCTGGAGCATCTCTCAATCCGTGACAGACAAGTGCATCCAGTGTGCAACTGGTGCCATTTTCCCCCTAATATTGTGTTTACATCCTTTCTCCATGACAAGGAGGGTCAAGGAGGGTCAAGGAGGGTCAAGGAGGGTCAAGGAGGTTGGGCAATGGGTTTCTTCACCGTTTCTTACCCCAAGTGCTCTCGACTGCCCTCATGGAGCTTTTAGAGCACCTTAATCACCAAATCCACAGAAACAACTTCAACACCATCAATGTCCAAATTATATGTGAGGAGCCAAGGAAATGTCATTGGACTCGAAAGGTTAACTCTGTTTCTCCACACATGCTGCCAGACTTCCTGAATCTCCCCCAACGCTTTCCACTTTTATTCAGATCTCCAACGTCTGCTGTACTTTTCTTTAATTTTCATTCCTGAGGTTTGTGAAGTGAAGTCTTTCACCATAGTCAGAAGAGGGGAATCTTGAGGCATTTTATATTGACACTTCTATAATCAACAATCCTTGAACGTTTCAGAGTGCAGGTCAAATTGCCCAGAAATGCTTGAGCATCCATCAGACAATGTTGATTCTGCTCCTAGTGCAGGGATCTGCTGAGAAAAGCTGTATAGTGAAGGAGAGCGGACACACAAATTGTCTTTAGTACTTATCCCAGATTTGAATAGCAATGCACTCTGATGGAAAACAGATATATAAAATAAACCGTTCTCAGCAGAGGTGTGTGATTCCATACTCTGACTCACCTTGTGAGTCAATGTGTACAATGATGTGGCAAGCCAGGCTTTAGCGAAATCTCAACACATTTTGCTCAGGCTCAGTCTTATCCACTTGAAGGTTCGATGCCCAGGCTGTGGTCCTCAATGTCACAGTTAATGGAGAGCTGACTGGGCTAAGGTCATTCCTCAATGGGAGACTGACTCCAGCAGCAGGAATTTCAAAGGAATCTTCAGCAAGGGATATATGTACAGAGAGAACACGTTTCCTGATAATCTATCGAGATGGATCAGAATGGAGCTGAATGCATTCAGGATCATCTGAGATGCTGAGCACTTCATAGATACCAGTGAGGTGGTCACATCTAAGGTGCAGGCAGAGAGTAGCTGGATAGCCACCTGGAAAGGCAAAGGGAGTAGGCAGAAAGGGCAGGAATCTCCTGTGACCATTCCCCTCGAAAACAAGTATACCATTTTGGAAACTCTTGAGAGGTGGGGGGTGTTGACCATTCAGGGGAAAGCAGCAGTAGCCAGGTTGGTGGTGCTACACTGGGGCATAGTGGGAAAGGGTAAAGATAAACAGGACCTTAGTGATAGGAGACTCAATAGTTAGAGGGTCAGAGAGGAGATTCTGTGGCCGCAAATGGGAATCTAGAATAATGTATTGCCTCCCAGGTGTCAGGGTCCAGGCTGTCTCAGAGAGGCTGCAGAATGCTCTCAAGGGAGAGGGTGAGCAGCAGAAGTCATTGTGCACCTTGGCACAAATGACATCGATAGTAATAGGGATGAGGTCCTGCAGAGTGATTATACGCAGCTAGGAAAAAAGTTAAAAGCCATGACCTTGTTGGTGATAATCTCCCGATTCCTTCCAGTGTCATTGCTAGTGAGGGTAAGAACAAAAGGATATAGTAGATAATGTGTGGCTAAAGAATTGCTGTGGGGGTAGGGATTCAGACTTTTAGATCATTGGGATCTTTTCTGGGGCAGAGGTGACCTGTACAAGAGGGATGGGTTGCACGGGGATGGGGACAAATATCTTGGCAGCCAGGTTTGCTAGTGCTGCAAGGGAGGGTTTAAACTAGATTGGCAGGGGCAGCGGTGGGGTGACTCAACAGTAGGGAATCAAGTGTGAGGCTCGAAGGAGATATAGTAATCAGAAATAGTAAGTTGAAGAGACAGGTCAGGCTGGAACATGACAGGGAGCCAGGAATGCCTGTTGGATTAAATTGCACTTATTTCAATGCAGACGGCTGACAGGTAAGGCTGATAAACTCAGGGCAAGGATAGGTACATGGGACTGGGATATTATAGCCATTACAAAAACACGGCTAAGGGAGGGTCAGGATTGGCAGCTTAATGTGCAAGGGTACAGGTGCTTTTGGTGGGATGGAGGTGGTGGAAGGAGAGGAGAGGGAGTTGCATTTTTGATAAAGGCGAGTATAACAGCAGTCATCATAAAAAAATAACTGAAGGATCATCCAGTGAGGCGTTGTGGGTAGAGGTAAGAAATAAGAAGGGGATGGTGATGTTATTGGGGTTGTTCTATAGGCCCCCAAATAGTTAGCGGGAAGTAGAGGAACAAATATGCATGGAGATTGGGGAGACTTGCAAGAGCAATAAGGTTGTCTTAGTAGCGGATTTTAATTTTCGTAACATAGACTGGGACTGCCAGAGTGTTAAAGCATGGATGGAGTGGAATTTGTTAAGTGCATTCAGGCAAGCTTCCTCAAACAGTGTATAGAGGGTCTTACTTGGGAAGGGGCAAAACTTGATCTGCTCTTGGGCAATAGGGCAAATGACAGAGGTAACAGTGGGGGAGCACTTTGGGACCAGTGACCATAGTATATTAATTTTAAAATAGTTATAGAGAGGGACAAACTGGTCCAAGGTTCAGGTTCTAAATTATGGCAAAGCAAATTTTGATGGAATTAGACAGGAGCTTGCAGGGGTTGATTGGAGTAGTTTGTTTGCAGGCAAAGAGACTTCTGGCAAGTGGGAGACCTTTAAAAGTGAGATAGCTAGAGTTCAAAGTCTATATGTTCCTGTGAGGGTGAAGGAACGATTGGCACAAATACGGAAACCTGGGTGACGAGAGATATTGAGGCTTTGACCAGAAAAAAGGAGATGTGGCTGAGGTACAGGCAGCTGGGATCAAGGGAATTCCTGGAGGTATACCAGGAAAACAGGAGTTTACTGAACAAGGAAATTAGGAAGGTGTAAAGGGGGCATGAGATAGCCTTGGCTAAGAAGGTTAGGGTGAATCCAAACAAGTACTTGAAGTATATTAAAGGAAAAAGAATAACTAGAGAGAGAATACAACCCCTCAAGGATCAAAGTGGACATGTATATGCAGAACTGCAGGAGTTGGGTGAGGTTTTCAATGAATATTTCTCCTCTGTATTTACCATGGAGAAAGACATGAAGACGTGGGAACTTGGACAAGTTTGTGATGATATCTTGGGGACAGTCCATATCACATTAGAAGAGGTATTGGATATATTAGCATGTATAAAGGTGGATAAATCTCCTGGTCCTGACCAGATATATCCAAGAACACTGCAAGAGGCTCGAGAAGAAATTGCGGGGGTCCTGGCTAATATTTTAGCATCATCATTAGCCACAGGTGAGTCCCGGAAGACCGGAGAGTAGCCAATGTTGTGTGTTATTCAAAAAGGGTTGCAAAGAAAAACCTGGGAACAATAGACCATGAAGCTTAACATCTGTGGTGGGTGAGTTACTTGAGAAGATTCTGAGAGATAAGTAGGCTAGGCTGTTTTCTCTGGAGCACTGGAGGCTGAGGGGTGACCTTATAGAGTTTATAAAATTATGAGGGGCATGGATAGGTTAAATAGACAAAGTCTTTTCCCTGGAGTGGGGGAGTCCAGAACTAGAGGGCATAGGTTTAGGGTGAGAGGGGAAAGATATAAAAGAAAGCTAAGGGGCAACCTCTTCATTCAGAGGGTGGTAGAGCTGCCAGAGGAAGTGGTGGAGGCTGATACAATTACAACATTTAAAAGACATCTGGATGGGTATATGAATAGGAAGGATTTAGATGGAAATGAGCCAGGTGCTGGCAGGTGGGATTAGATTGGGTTGGGATATCTGGTCAGCATGGAAGAATTGGACCGAAGGGTCTGTTTCCATGCTGTACATCTCTATGACTCTATGATTCTATTTGGAAAGACATGGTTTGATTAGGAGTAGTCAGCATGGCTTTGTGAATGGGAGAACATACCTCACAAATTTGTTCAAGCTCTTTGATGAAGTGATCAGGAAGATTGATGAGGGCAAGGCAGTAGATGTAGTCTATATGGATTTCAGTGAAAGGCCTTTGATAAGGCTCCACATGGTAGGCTGCTCTGGAAGGTTACATTGCATGGAATCCGGGATGAGTTGGCAAATCAGATACACAATTGGCTTGATGGTAGGAAGCAGAGAGTAATAGTGGAAGGATGCTCGTCAGACTCGAGGCCTGTGACTAGTGGAGTGCCTCAGGGGTCAGTGCTGGGTCCATTACGGTTTGTTATCTACATCAATGATTTGAATGAAAATGTACTAGGTATGATTAGTAAGTTTGCAGATGGCACTAAAATAGGCTCACAGTTCATATGCACAGTTCTCTGAAAGTGGAATCACAGGTAGACAGGGCAGTGAAGAAGGCTTTTGGCACACTGGCCTTTATCAGTCAGGGTATTGAGTATAAAAGTTGGGAAGTTATGTTGCAGTTGTACAGGATGTTGGTGAGGCCACACATGGAGTATTGTGTTCAGTTTTGGTCACCTTGTTATAGGAAGGATGTTATTAAACTGGAAAGAGTGCAGAAGAAATTTACAAAGATGTTGCCAGGACTCAGTGGACTGAGTTATAGAGAGAAGTTGGACAAGCTAGGACATTTTTCTTTAGAGCGTAGGAGAGTGAGGGGGATCTTATAGAAATGTGTAAGATCATGAGAGGAGACTGTGGGGGAGATAGGGGACTGTTGTGGAGACCTTACAGAGATGCATAAGATCATGAGAGGCATGGATAGGGTGAATGTACTCAGTCTTTATTCCAGGGTTGGGGAATCGAGGACTAGAGGGCATCAGTTTAAGGTCAGAGGAGAAAGAATAAAAGGGAACCTGAGAGGCAGGTTTTTAACCAAAGGGTGGTCCACATGGAATGTGCTGCCAGCGGAAGTGGTTGAGGTGGGTACATTAACAACATTTTAAAAGGCATTTGGACAAATACATGGATAGGAAAAGTTTAGAAGGATATGGACCAAGTGTAGGGAAATGGGGTTAACATGGACGGATATTTTGGTAGGCATGGACCACTTTGGGCCAAAGGGCCTGTCTGTGCTGTTGGACTCTACGCTCTATCAGGATAGTCATGATAATTCTTCTTTGAATATTGTCAAGGAGAATCTGACCAGTGGAAGTTTGGAGTATTTTATCTCAAAAAAGGTCAATGTTTCATTATGTTTGAAATCTAAGAGTTAAACCAATGAAGATACTGAGAGACACTGGTGTAGAACACTGATGCTTGCTGATGATACTGTCTGTTTTCCGGAGGAATTAATGATTGAGAAAATATTACATAGAGGATACAAACCTGTCTCATTATATAGAATTTGGCTTTCAATGGTAAGTTGTAGTGGGAGTGTGAAACAAATTGTGGTAGAGGAATTAATTATTATTTGGGTAATGTCCTGGCACATTCAAGAATATTGGCATCACTAAGGGTGATGGAAGAACCAATGGGGGTCAGTGGGAATAAAACAAATTGAAATTTTATCGGAAGAGCATCCTGGAATGATTCATGACTGTGGTGTGACTAGATCTCAGGGTCATAGAAAGACAGGGCAAGAAGAAGAAGAGACAGCTTGGCAGAGTGGATGTTGAGACAATGTTTCCACAAGTGCAGCAAACTTAATTAGAGGACGTAGCTACAGAGTAATGGAACATTCATTTTAAACTGAAATGTGGAGACCATCTTGTCTCTTATTGAGTCATGAAAGCCTGGAGTTCTGGGGGCTAGATCACTGAAAGCATTTGAAGACAGGGTCGATATATTTTTGACATATAGAAAAGTTGAAGTTTTATTTTTTTTAAATTGTTCACTCATGGGATGTGGGTTTCACTGGCTGGGCCAGCATTTATTGCCCATGAGAAGGTGATGTTGAGCTGTGTTCTTGAACTGCTGCAGTCCATTTGGTGCAACTGTGTACACAATGTCATGAAGAAGGGAGTTCCATTTTTTAACCCAATGGCAGTGAAGGAATAGTGATATATTTCCAAGCCAGGATGGTGAGTAGCTGGAGGGAAATTGCAGATGGATGGTACTTCCTTGCATCTACCACCCTTGTCCTTCCAGATGGTAGTGGTTGTGCATTTGGAAGGTGCTGTCTAAAGATCTTTAATAAATTACTACAGAACATCTTGTAGATAGTACACGCTGCTGCTATTGAGTGTTGGTGTTATGCCAATGTGGTACCAATCAAGCGAGCTGCTTTGTCCTGGATGGTGTCAAGTTTCTTGAGTGTTGTTGGAGATGCACCCATCCGGGTCAGGTCATTGAATGATGGATTGATTTTATTTATTGTCATGTCTACCCAAGTACAGTTGAAAGCTTTGTTTGCAAGCATTACAGACAGATCAGAGTGTTGACATAGATTTTGTTCCACAAATCCAGATGACACAAGTTTCTGTACAATGGTAGATACTTTATTATTGGACAGCCGGTGAGAGATTCCAAAATGTCCCCAAAGTAGCCGTGTGTCTACTTGTGGTGACACTTCTCCATGAATCTCTGCCTTACACACAGAGACAGTATATTTTATAGAAATTAAACAAAATGTTTATCAGTCACATGGGCGATTGTCACTACATAATTTAAAGCAGGTAATTATGAATTTACAAAGCCCGATGAATGCCGATGTCCTTTGATAACGTGTGAATGGATTACAGAGACTGATTATCGTATTCTTCATGATGATGTGTTGATGGGAAGAGATTAAGGCAGGAGGTTCTGCCTTCAGTAAATGGGGGAGTTCACATATCTATGCTAAGATGGAGGGGAGGTAAGACAATGGGAGTGGCAGGCAGTTTAACAGGGTTGTGGCCAAGGCTATCAGTCTAGTCTGGAAAGGGCAAATACCTCTGTCTGGGGTTCCAGGGAAATCCACATGTGTGGTTCCACTAGGCTCCATTTCTAAGATACAGTCAGCCTCCCCCCTACTGAGATGTTCTGTCTGTATTGTAAGAATACAGGCCTTCAGTTGATACTGCAGTAAGTCCTTTGGTCGTGGAATGTTTAACTCTTGGGTCCCCAATGTGTCCTGAAAGAAAACCAAAACATGGAACTGACCTCACTGTAGGTTTTTAAACTTCCTCAATAGGAAGCAAGGACAGACAGATCATAGGGTGAAAAACAACTTGGACCGAGTAAGGCATACAGGTTAACACCGCACAGGATGTACACAAGGCAAGAACAACATTAACAAGATCAGCATTATTTGAAGTTAGTGAGTCCACTGTTCAGTCTAATAAAGACAGGGAAGAAACTGTTCTTGAACCTGCTGGTGCATTTGTTCAAGCTACTGTATCTTCTGCCTAATCGAAGAAGTTGGAAGAGATTATACAATGAATGGATTCTAGAGCGAATTATACAGTATGCAATATACAATGGAAGGAAGAGCCTTGGGAAAAGTTGCTGGGCAGAGATTTCTGAGAGTGCAGGTCCATTGTACCCTGAAGGTTGCTGCACAGTGGATAGAGTGGTTAAGAAGGCATATGGTATGCTTGCCTTCATTGGACGGGGTATTGAGTTTAAGAGCTGGCAGGTCATGTTAAAATTGTACAAGACATTGGTTCGGCCACATTTTGAATTCTGCGTACAGTTCTGGTCGCCACATTACCAAAAGTATGTGCATGCTTTGGAGAGGGTGCAGAGAAGGTTTACGAGGATATTGCCTGGTATGGAAGGTGCTAGCTATGAAAGAGGTTGAGTAGGTTAGGTTTGTTTTTATTACAAAAAAGGAGATTGAGGGGGGACCTGATTGAGGTTTACAAAATCATGAGGATTATAGACAGGGTGGATAGAGACAAGCTTTTTCCCAGGGTGAAGGATTCAATAATGAGAGGTCAAGCTTTCAAGGTGAGAGGTGGAAAGTTTAAGGGGGCTACACGCAGCAGGTACTTCACACAGAGGGTGGTGGGTGTCTAGAACACGCTGCCAGCAGAGATGTTAGAGGCAGGCATGGTAGATTAATTTAAGATGCGTCTGGACAGATGCATGAATAGATGGAGAGCAGATGGATACAGATGCTTAGGAATTGGGCGACAGGTTTAGACAGTACATTTGGATCGGCTCAGGCTTGGAGAACCGAAGGGCCTGTTCCTGAGCTGTAAATTTTCTTTGTTCTTTGTTCTTTATTACTACCGGGGTGTGATGGGTCTTTATGATGTTGACAGCCTTTCTCCGGCTGCGAGCAGTGTAAATGGAGTCCATGGATGGGAGGTTGGCTCCGTGGTGGTCTGGGCTGCGCACACCACCTTCTATAGTTTCACATGTTCCTTGACAGAGCAGTTGCCGTACCAGGCCGATATGCACCCGAACAATATGCTTTCAATGGTGCATCTGTAAAAATTGTTGAGGGTCCGTATGGACATGTTGCATTTCCTAAGCCTCCTGAGGCTTTCTTGACCGTTGCATCTACCAGAACATATTGTCGGTTGGTTCCCAGGGAGACTGATCTATCGTCTGCAGCGGTGACGGAAGGAACAGGTACATCTGGGGCTGGCGGGGCAGGTGACACTGTGCTGCTGGCATTCCGCTCGAACCGACCACAGAAAACATCGACCGCATCAGGGAGGAATGTGTCTTTGTCCGCTATCTTGCTATGCTTCATTTTGTATGCCATTATGTTGTTTAGGCCTTCTCACAGGCAGCGGTGTCCATATGGTTGGTTTGGCCCTCTAACTTGGTCCAGTACTGCCTCTTGGCATCTCTGATGGATTTGTGGAGATCATATCTGGATTTTCTGTGTAGGTCTGGGTCGTCTGACTTGAATGGTGCCTGTTTGGTCTTCAGTCAGGAATGGTTTTCCCGGTTCATGTAAGGTCTCCGCTTGGCCAGCACTCAGATTGACTTCTCTGGCATGCAGTGGGGATTGTTCTTTCACCTGAATGTGAAGAAGGACTCTATGTTGCAAATGTTTGAGCTAATGGGAGTATAATTGGGCAGTAATGCAAAATGGGTGTCAATGAATGGGCATCTTGTTGCTAACTCTTCAGTCTCAGGCTAATTAGTGGCACAATGGTACTGTCAGTGAGCTAGTGACCCAAACATCGAGGCTGATGTTTTGAGGGACCTGGGTTCAAATCCAACCATGGCAGTGTGTGTAGTTTGAATTCAATTAATAAATCTGGAATTATAAAACTAGTCTCAGCCATGGCAACCATGGAACCATTGTCAGTCATCTGTCTGATTTATTAATGTGCTAAAAAAATGCGTTTCTTCAACACAAATTGGCTTAAACGTGTTTGTAGAATTTAGATTCATTTGTAGAATATGAACTTTCCTTATTTGTATTGGCTTAAACGCAATTCTGACCCCATTAGTTTAAATAGGGTGGCTTTTGTGCGATTTTCTTACAATGTGAGAATGGAACTATCGCGTTACAGTAGTCCCCTTGGTACCCGTGGGAGACACGTTTGCAGACCTACCGTGGAAGCCCAAATCCGCGGATAGGAGGGAATCCTTTCATTTAATGGGAAATTTACCTCACCGGCAGCCCCCTGGTCCCTGGTTCCAGAAGGTTCCCTCTAATATGTTCGGGTCATGGGAAACCGAGGGTAACTGAAACCGCAGAAAACGAATCCGCGGATACGGGAGTCGCCCTGTAGATCAGAACAGACTGTATTCTTCAGAGTAGAAAATCTGTGAACCTTATCTGGGCTGGCCTACAATAGACTCCAGATTTGACAGCAACCTGATTGGCTCTTAGCTGCCCTCTGCGAAGCCTGGAAAGCCATTCAGTTCATGGATGATAAGGGAGGGGTAGAGAGGGCAGACCTTGCCAGCACTTTACCCCCCACAACCTATGAAGAATTAAAGAAACTACCTCCTATAGAATTGTCCTTTCAACAGAAAAGGAAATACCGTGTGTACAGAATGAGCTACTGCGTTAGTTGTATTGATGTTTGAGACCAATCTCATCACCGTGGTCCTGTGACTTTTCGCCAACACGAGACAAAAAAACTCGCTCTATCATATGATCACCTTCTTGAGTTCCTCTAGATATTTGCTTTCACATTCTGCAAGCTCTCTGTCACGTAAGTTGTGCCTGCTTGGTTGGTGTTTTTTTTATATCAGATTAAACCCTCACCAAACAGATAAAATGCTTCACAGGAATGTAATGAGATGAATTTTAAAACCACGAGTCTCAGACTTGGGGGAGTTCAACTCCCTGAAAATTTTGGCGATAATAATTTGCATTTTTAAAAATTAAAGTTTTAAAGCCCTTAGTAATAAAATATAAACAAGTGGATCTTGAGCTTTCAGAGAGGGATCATGCCTCTTTTCACCCTTCCTGTAATTTACAGATCAACGAATTCTTAAATGGAAGTTTGCTTGACCACACAGTGGTGGAAGGACAAGTGTATTCCTGATGTATCTCATGTTAAAAAATATAGAGAAAGGCTCAGAATCAGTGAAGAATTGAAGGCCTTCTTTTAATCTCTCCCCCTCCACTCAGTGGGAATGGGGGAGGTTTATAATGATGGGTGGGGGCTCTGGTTCTGAAGTGCCTCAATCCATCCCATCTTGCCTTGTTGGAACTCAGACATGGCAAGCTCACTTGCTCCCCCTGCCTTCATTCTCTGAGAGCTGCAGTGTCGCAACCCAGTTGGAAGCAGGTGGCTTATTTGCTGGTTAACTGTTACTCCTGGCTCCGCAAGAATGCCCTGCAACTCCTCTCTAGTGATTGTCAACTTTTCCCCCAACCCACCCCCCTATATATTCTTGACCTGCCTTGCTAGGAATCATAAAATCCCGACAGTGTGAAAACAGGTCATTTGTTCCAACAAGTCCACACTGACACTCTGAACAGTAACCCACCCAGACCCATTCTCCTATGTTAATACTCTACATTTACCCCTGACTGATGGACCTAACCTACACATCCCTGAGTACTGTGGGCTATTTAGCACTGCCAGTTCATCTAACCTGTACATCTTTGGACTGTGGGAGGAAACCCATACAGACACGGGGAGAATGTGCAAACTCCACGCAGACAGTTTCCCGAGGCTGGAATCAAACCTGGATCCCTGATGCTGTGAGGCAGCAGTGCTAACCACTGAGCCACCGTGCCGCACATTGAAAGGGTGTCTTGTTTTCCCCTGACTCTCAAAATCAGTCTTAAATTTACCAGCCAAACTGCAGAGGAATTAAAATCTTCCATTTTTCACAATTTTACTCCATGGAACATTACCCACTTCACCATCTCCCCTCAGCTCAAACATCAATCTCGAGTTTGTTTCATTTGGATATCCAAGTGACATGGAGTCAACAAGCCTGTCCTCCTCTTTATTTATCTCATGATCTTTTATGTTTGCTTTCCTATGATTTGAATTCATCTTTTCTTGCCAGAGATTATAAAGATATTGCCTTGGATAAATATGACCACTATTAGTACACAAACTTCATGCTTATGATGTGAACTATGCAGAAATGCAGTTCTCACAGTGAAGATTCAGCTGTGGGAAAGTGACACATTGCAAGTATCAACAAGTGGCCGTCATGATCGGTATTGATCACTTTGACAGAACAGTCTCCTCACTGTGAACCAGAATGCTATAAAAGTGTTTGTGTCTTTCACTTTTTTTCTCACTTTACTTTGCTGAAGTTGTCTCCCACAAGCTGGCATTAACTGCTCCCTCAGTAATGTATGACTGATTAATGGGGGACTGCTCCAGTCTGTTCAATTTGTCATTAATGTGACTTAAGCAGCTCCAATTGACTGACTCATTGAATAGCTCAACATGGAGAAGGCCATTTGGCCCATTGTACAGAGGTTAGCTCCATCCAAGAACAATCCAGTCAGTCCCAGTCCTCTGTTCTCCCTCCAAAGACCTACATTTTGATCTTTTCTTGATCCCTTCTGAATGCTAATATTAAAATTGTAGGTCTTATCAAAGGGTACATAGCAAATCCTAACACCTTGTGTCCAAATAAAAACATTTCCCCATGTTGCTCCTTAAATCTATATCTCCCTGCTATCAAATATTCAGTCATTAGAAAGAATTTCTTTCCATGTACTTTATCAAAACCTTTTATGATTTTAAACACCTCTCCCAAATTTCCTCTACATTTTCCCTGATCTCAAGAAGTACAGTCTTAATTTCCTGTAATTATAATTCCTCATTCCTGAAATCATTTGAGGAAATCTCTTCAAATTCTTCTTGTCTGTCCGAACGTGAGGTGCCCAATACTGCACACAGTATTGAAGATATCAAAACAATCATAAGAACTAGGCCAGAGCTAGTGGCTGACTCTCCCTTCCAAGTCTTAGGTAAAACAAACTGATTATAAATATAGCATTAGAAAATATAAGAGGTTAATCTTACATTTTCTGAAGGTTTAGTGCAATGATTATTTATTTATAAATCTTTTTAGAGAGCCCAGGCTCCAGAGTAGATAAAAGGCTGCCCTGTTAACTTGCCATCCTAATTTCTCTTGCTGGTTAATGGGAACTCTTTCAGGCAATGTAAATGGAGGAGTCCAGGTTGGTAACTAAAGAATTATTCTTTAAAAAGTCACTCAGAAAATGTTATTGTCATTAGTAAGGATATCATTGATTCCTTGTCTCCATGTAACGGAATGTATCAGGGAGGGTTAAGAGTCATTACTGTGAATAGACAACATAGATTGTCTTTCCCTGAAGGGCATTAGTGATCCAGATGAGTTTCAGTAAAATCATAGCCACCATCACTGATAGCAACTGCTGCTTTTTAAATTTCTAGATTTATTTCATTAAATGAATTTAGATTCCCTAACTGCAGGCGTGAGATTTGAGCATGTTTCTTTTGATGATTGACAGAGGGATCTGCATTAGTCATCCAGTAACATAATCGTACAGCTGCTGCAAGGAAAGAGCAGGAACCTGGCTGAGTGTCCTCTCCCCTGTACTCTTACATTTTCTGATGCTGTATTTATAATCAGCTTGTTTTATTTAAGAGTCAGCCCGTAGCCCTGGCCAAGCTCTTATCTTCTCCTCTTTGATATCTCCAAGTTGAATGAACTCCATGAAGACTGTTATCCTGTCACCAAGTCACCCTTTGTGTACACATGCACAGTACATGACACTGACCCAGCGAGCTCAGAGCCAGTTCCTAGAGTGAGCAGAACCCCTGATGCTACTGCTTATATCTGTCAGCCAGGGCTCCCTGATTGGACCAGATTAAAAGCCCCAATCGGGGAGCTCATATTCTATGTCACAATCACTACACAAGTAAAGCTGAATCCATGGTCAGGCAGCAAGCTAATGTTTCGAATTGAGGCGACTCTTAATCAGAGCTCTGATGAAACATTAGCTTTCTCTCTCTCCATGACTGCTGCCTGACCCACTGCGATTACCAGCATTTTTTGATTTTTATACAGATTCCAGCATCTGCAGTGATTTGCTCCTGCAAGTATAGCTGTGTTTGTTCCTGTTTTGACTAAATCAGGCGATCCCTGGCTTTCCACAATTGCCAGTGCAGACTTTTAGCACAAGGTTTGCCTTTCAGACTGGAGGCCTGTGACCAGCAGTATGCCACAAGGATCAGTGCTGGGTCCACTACCTTTCAGACTGGAGGCCTGTGACCAGCAGTATGCCACAAGGATCGGTGCTGGGTCCACTACCTTTCATCATTTCTATAAATGATTTGGATATGAACACAAGAGGTATAGTTAGTAAACTTGTAGATGATACCAGAATTGGAGGTGTGGTGGACAGCAAAGAAGGTTACCTCAGATTACAGCAGGATCTTAATCAAATGGATCAATGGGCTGAATTGTGGCAGATGGAGTTTAATTTAGATAAATGCGTGGTGTTGCATTTTGAAAAGGCAAATCAGGGCAGGACTTATACACTTAATGGCAAGGTCCTGGGGCGTGTTGCTGAGCAAAGAGACCTTGGAGTGCAGGTTCAGAGTTCCTTGAAAGTGGAGTTGCAGGTAGATAGGATAGTGAGGAAGGTGTTTGGTATGCTTTCCTTTATTGGTCAGAGCTTTGAGTACAGGAGTTGGGAGGTCATGTTGCGACCTCCCAAAGCATACAGGACATTGGTTAGGCCACTTTTGCAATATTGTGTGCAATTCTGGTCTCCTTCCTATCGGATGTTGTTGAAAGGATTCAGAAAAGATTTACATGGATGTTGCCAGGTTTGGAGAGTTTGAGCTACAGGGAGAGGCTGAACAGGCTGGGGCTGTTTTCCTTGGAGCTTTGGAGGCTGAGGGATGACCTTATGGAGGTTTATAAAATCATGAGGGGCATGGATAGGGTAAATAGACAAGGTATTTTCCCATAGTGTGGGGGAGTCCAGAACTACCAGGCATAGGTTTAGGGTGAAAGGGGAAAGATATAAAAGAGACCTAAGGGGCAACTTTTTCACGCATGTAGGGAATGAGCGTGAATGGAATGAGCTGTAAGAGGAAGTGGTTAAAAACACCTGGTTGTGTACATGAATAGGAAGGGTTTAGAGGGATATGGCCAAGTGCTGGCAAATGGGACTAGATTAATTTAGGATATCTGGTCAGCATGGACGAGTTGTACTGAATGAGCTGTTTCCGTTCTGTACATCTTTATGACTCTGACTCTATGAGCTGTTGAAGCAAATGGGACCTCTGTGATGTTGATCGTGGGAGGGAGCGTTTTTGGGAGTAGGGTTCTGGGTTCTAACAACTTAAGACGCCCCCCAGAAAGTAGCATTTGTAGAGAAATGGCACATAATTTGGTGATAGCAGCAAATAATTTGGAAAAGTGTATCATGAGGGTTTGGGGACAGAGGGCCTGTTACAATGGTCATGATGAGTCCAGAAGGTTGTGAAGACTGGGGCCTGAATATTTTGTGGGGAGTGCAGGGTTGTTGAATGATGAGTCCTTGGGCTAAAGGCATAGGGTGCTTTGGGAGAAGAGTTAAAGTAAGTGAATAGACAGTGAATCTCATGGAAGTCATTAATATTTGGGGCCTAGAAGAAGTGAATATCTTGATAGTGGCATGGGAGATTGTATATCAAAGAATAGTGAGTCCTATAATGTTATTATAGCAAGACATTTTCACCAATATACTGGATTAGATATACAGGTAGTGCATCCACGATCAATTAAAACATTATAGCAATTATCAATGAGAACTCAAAAGTCTTCGCCCAGTGATAACACTTTTGCTCGTGTTTCAGAAGGTCAGGCTTCACATCCCCACTTCAAGACCATAATGTTACTTCAGCCCAGTACTGACAGAATGCTGTACTGTTGGCTAGGCAGTCTTTCAGGTAGAGACTGGGGCCTTATTGGGAGAATGTGGGTGATACATATTGAATGAGGTAAGGGTCTTCTGCTAAATGCAGCAAGCTCTGAATCAGAGAGTGAGGCACTACAAACCATTCAGTCTGTTGTGTCAGAGCTATTTCTTTCTGAGAGCAACTCAGTCATTCCTTTTGGACCTGCCCTTTCCCTTGTGGGCGGCACGGTGGCACAGTGGTTAGCACTGCTGCCTCACAGCACCTGAGACCCGGGTTAAATTCCTGACTCAGGCGACTGACTGTGGAGTTTGCACGTTCTCCCCGTGTCTGCATGGGTTTCCTCCGGGTACTCCGGTTTCCTCCCTCAGTCCGAAGATATGCGGGCCAGGTGAATTGGCCATGCTAAATTGCCCGTAGTGTTAGGTAAGGGGTAAATGTATGGGTGGGTTGCGCTTTGGCGGGTCGGTGTGGACTTGTTGGGCCGAAGGGCCTGTTTCCACACTGTAAGTAATCTAATCTAATAACCTCACAGATCTTTCTCTTCACCCCAAGTCCCCATTGAAAGCTATTCTTGGAATCTACATACATCATCCTTTCAGGTAATGTATCATCATAATTCACTACATTACAAAAAAGATTCTCCACTCACTTTTGATTTCATAGTCATGGACTCACACAGAATGAAAACAGACCCTTTCGTTCAACCAGTCCATGCTGATCATAATCCCAAACTAAACTAGTCCCACCTGCCTGCACTAGACACATTTTCCTCCAAACCTTTCTTGTTCATGGACTTATCTAAATGTCTTTTCAACAATATAACTGAACCCACATCCACCACTTCCTCAGGAAGTTCATTTTACACATGAACCACTGTCTGCTTGAAAAGAATGTCCCCTGCTGTCTTTTTTAAATGTTTATCCTCACATCTTAAAAAATATGCCTCCTAGTCTTGAAATCCCCTATCCTTGGAAAAAGATACCTGCTACTCACCTTATCTCATGATTTTATAAACCTCAATAAGGCCACCCCTCAACCTCTTACGGTCCAGTGAAAAATGTCCTGGCCTATCCAGTCTCTGCTTATAGCTCAAAATCTCCATTCCCAGCAACATCCTGGCAAATCTCTTCTGAGCCTTCTCTGGCTCAATAATATCCTTCCAAAGCATGAAGACCATAGTACTCTAGAGGAGGCCTCAATAATGATCTGTACAACTTCAACATAATGTCATTCCTTACCAAATGAGATTGATGCGATGTGAATTACATGCTATCAATTTTTTGGGGGGGCTGACATTTATTCAACGTGGAAGTCAGATTGACTTGAGATACTTTGTGTGGGGAGATGGTTGGATCATGGTAATGTCACTGGATGAGCAATCCAGAGTTGAAAATGTGTTGCTGGAAAAGCGCAGCAGGTCAGGCAGCATCCAAGGAACAGGAGATTTGACATTTCCTGAAGGAGGGCTTATGCCCGAAACGTCGAATCTCCTGTTCCTTGGATGCTGCCTGACCTGCTGCGCTTTTCCAGCAACACATTTTCAGCTCTGACCTCCAGCATCTGCAGACCTCACTTTCTCCTCGAGTAATCCAGAGTCCCAAGTTCATGTTCTCGGTGCTCTTGTGGTACAGTGATTGTGTCCTCTGAGCTAGGGAGTTATGGGTTCAAATCCCACCTACTGCCATCTCTGAGCAGATTGAGTAGAAAATGTCTACAATGCTTTGTGTCAAAATACATTCTGGCCTGATAACCTGTTCCAGCTCAATTGTATTTAGTAATATCATAACCGACCACTTAATTTTGGTGTTTGTAGAAAGTGTTCGATTTCTTGGATTAATAAACAATGATATTTTGAGTCCAACTAATCATGAGACAAGAAGTGTTTTTGCCAACAGTACAAAGAGTAACTTAGTAACTGTAAATTAGCGGGCCAGTAACTGAGGAAAAAAATGAGGTCTGCAGATGCTGGAGATCACAGCTGCAAATGTGTTGCTGGTCAAAGCACAGCAGGCCAGGCAGCATCTCGGGAATAGAGAATTCGACGTTTCGAGCATAAGCCCTTCATCAGGAACTGAGGAAGTCCAGGAGTAGGTTGATTTACGAAGCCAGAATAAATCTCCAATCTCAATTCCGTCTTCACTATTCTTCCACTTCTGGTCAGGCTGAGTCACAGTTTTCAATGTGTAAATTTTAAACAAGAGTTTAATAAGAAATATTCATGTGCAATGAGCACACAGTATAACACTGGGAGAAAGTGAGACCTGCAGATGCTGAAGAGTCAGCGTCAAAACGTGTGGTGCTGGAAAAGCACAGCAGGTCAGGCAGCATCTGAGGAGCAGGAGAGTCAACCTTTCAGGTGACATTCCCAATGAAGGGCTTATGCCTGAAACATCGACTCTCCTGCTCCTCAGATGCTGCCTGACCTGCTGTGCTTTTCCAGCACCACACTCTCGACTCTGACTCTCCAGCGTCTGCAGGCCTCACTTTCTCCCAGTGTTATACCGTGTGCACATTGCAGCACCACAGTTTTTCCAGCACCACAGTTTTTGACATGGTATAACACTGCCATTTTGTACTTTTTCCAAAACAGAGGAGGGATTTTAAAACATAACGCTGATGTTAAGGTGCAGCTTTCTTTTTCAAGATTATTTGAGTGAAAAGGCAACGCTGTGTGCAATTTATTTTAACAATCCGACTTTGGTGCCCAACTCACTAAAACTTCTGATTTAAGACAGTTAATTGATCGTATATGTTAGTGCTAATGACTGTAGAATGGTCAGTCATAGAATCCCTACAGTGTGGAAACAGGCCATTTGGCCCATTAAGTCCACACTAACCCTCTCAAGAGCATCCCACACAGACCGAGCCCTCTACCTTCTCTATGTAAAACCCTGCACTTCCCATGGCTAATTCAACTAGCCTACACATCACTGCACACATTGGGCAATTTAGCATGGCCAATTTCACCTGACCTACACATCTTTGGACTGTGAGAGGAAACCAGAGCACCGGAGCAAACCCACGCAGACACGGGGAGAACGTACAAACTCCACACAGACAATTGCCTGAGGCTGGAATTGAACCTGGATCCCTGTCACCGTGAGGCAGCAATGTTAACGACTGCCCCAAATCCCCATTCCCCACAAATTGCAAAGTTAAGTATTGGGAAATGCCACCTTCTCATGTTTTGACAAGAGTAATACAAGTCACTGGACAAAGCTTTAAAATAGTGAAGGATAATATTGTTCTGTGGTCCATCGGCTCTAGGTTCAAACAGCAATTTGTCCTGCTAGGGACAATCATTATCTGAAACCCACTTAGCGAGCCCCTTTGTCATATGTATGCCTATTTGCTGCAAGTACATAGAAACGTGCAGTTCGCTCCAATGCCAACCTCTACATGCATGAGTTAACGTAATATGATACAGGGAGATGGAAAGCTGCTGATGTAGATTCCATCCAAATCATCAGGTGTTTCAATCCCAGGAACACTTTACAACTGGGCAAAATACAGTGGACACACTTGGGCATTCCCAAATAGATCAGTATGTTCATCGAATGAGAAAATAGCGTTCTTATTCCTGAGCTCCCAGGTTTGGTTTAGCAGGATTTGAGTTTGGTGACAAGGGGGGCAATACCAGGCAAGGCTTCCTGGTGATGGTTACCATCTCCAGACACCAGTATTTATGAATGGGTGGTGAGCAAGACTAAACTTGCTCATTCTCCCTGGTTAAATGGTTTAATCCTTAATCTCAAGGTTCGTTTGCAGAATGACCATTTGGGTTTGAAAATGGGTCCATTGAAAATGGCAGCACGGTGGCTCAGTGGTTAGCACCACTGCCTCACAGCGTCAGGGACCTGGGTTCGATTCCAGCCTTGTTGTCTGTGTGGGTTTCCTCCCATAGTCTGAAGGTTTGGAGATGCTGGTATTGGACTGGGGTGTCCAAAGTTAAAGTTCACACACCATCAGGTTATAGTCCAATAGGTTTAATTTGGAGCACTGCTCCTTCATCCCCTTCCAAAAGTTAGTGCTTCTAACTAAACCTGGTATTGTGTGATTTTTAACTTAGTCCAAAGATGTGCAGGTCCGGTGGATTGGCCGTACTAAATTGCCTTTGGTGAGTATTTGGAGGATTGGTGCAGACTTGCTGGGTCAAATTGCCTCTTTCCTCACTGTAGGGATTCTGTTATTTCACAGCAAGGAGTCACTGTGTTTAGAGAAGGAGAAAACATTGATAACAAAAATGAAACTGAGGGTTTGAATATCCCAGTGCAAGGGGGGAACATAACTTTACAATTATGGCTATCAAATTAGCTTCTGTTTCTGTTGAGTGAAAGCATTGATAAAAAGAAACTTGAGGCATTTTGCATCTAAAAAATTTATGTGAATTAATCTTTACAAATAAAATGCAGAGTAATTTTTTTTCTTCAGGTTAAGGATAAAGATTCTTCAAGGCGATCTATTGACATTCATTGCAGTATGAATGTGACAGGCCTTTTCTGGAACCTTCCGTTGGAAATGATTGATGTTGATTTAGCTGTTTCAGGAGCCACAGCATCTCAACACTTGAGGCATTTGTGTAATTTACCAGACAATTTGAGAGCAAGAAAGACATTCTTTCTTGCCTTCAGCCTTCTCCTGGGTAATTATATTGTTACAAAGTTGCATTTTTAACACAGGAAAACATCCTTATTGAACAAAAATAAACTGGAGACATTGTATGAATGCTGGCAGATCCTGCAGCATTAGTCAACAGCCTTCACTGTCCAACTAATGGCTCAATCTGAATTTTGAAGTATTGCCTGTGGGAGACTGTGTGTAGGTGATGGACAGGGAGGGATAAATTGATAAACTGCTAAATTAATGCTAATCTTTTTCTCAGGAGTGAAAAATGGGAGGCATGGTGGCTCAGTAGTTAGCATGGCTGCTCCCCCCCACCTTCAGTTCCAGGGACCTGGGTTCAATTCCACTCACAGGTGACTGTCTGTGTGGAGTTTGCACATTCTCTGCAAAGGTTTCCTCCAGGTGCTCTGGATGTGCAGTCCAAGGATGTGCAGGCTAGGTGGATTTACCATGCTAAATTGCCCATAATGTGCAGGCTCAGTAGATTAGTCATGGGAAATGCAGGGTTACTGAATTGGATGCTCTTCAGAGCGTCAGTGTGGACCTGATGGGCCGAAGGGCCTCCTTTCATGCTGTAGGATTAGCTGTAGCAACACATGTACCTGAGGGGGCTTGACCAGATGAATTCTGAGAAAAGTGTTTCCCTTATCGAAACCTGAGGACACAGGCTAACAATGAGAGGTCATGTTTTTGAGGCAATGTTGAGAATTTTTAAAAATTTCTCATTACACTGTGGGATTCCCTTCCTGAGCAAACAGCAGACGCTGGCTCCTTGAATTTTTTCAAGGCTCAGTTAGAGAGAATTTTGACAGACGCAAGAGTTGAAGGTTATGGGAGTGCAGATGGAGACGTAGAGCTGAGATCTCAATGAGATCAGCTATGGTCTTAATGAACGATTGAGAAGGTTCGAAGGGCTGAATGGCCACCACTTCCAAGTCCTATGCTCCAATGCACCTTGTAAAAGAGGATCCTATGGGATTTGAATGTTCAGGGAAATAAAATGTCCTTTAGACCAACAGAGCATGAGATTGGATGGTTTATGTAGCACAAGCTGTCAAAAGAAAATTAGTTTGTAAAAAGTCGCAAATGTTAATAGGGAATGTTGCTCAGAAGCATTAAATAGACATAGGTAGCAGACAGTAGAGCAGTTATAGACCCTCACAAATTCTCTTTTGGTCAAAATTGACGAAATAGGAACTCAGTGGATGGGTTGGAAGGTGTGTGGTGCTGTCCTTCAACAAGGACCTAACCTTCAGTTATTAGGCTGAGCTGGAAATCTGCCTGAGAGGGTGATGGAAACGGAGTGAACAGAGGAAAGCTTGGAGTGAAAGTCATTCAGGCAATCGATTACACATGCTTGATTTCAGTAAAGAAAATACCTCACATTTAAATAGAAGGAAAAATCCTGGGATCAGCAAGTTGCAAAACATGTTGCTCAGCTTGTTGGATGTTTATCTTGAGATAGAATGTACTGGTTAAACAGACATCAGCAACAATGTGACTATCATGCTTTCTAAGGGCAGAGTGCGCTGGGGAAGAAAGATTGTGTGTCATTTTCTGCCTAAGCCCCTTTCTGCTTGTAGCTGTCTGCACCAGAAACAGCACTATCCTAGCCATGGCTCAGACAATGCAACCGAGTCACTAACCTTGAGAATGGCAGAACAGAAGCAAACGCTTCCAGTAACGGCCTTTTTTGCAGAGCTGTGGTCATGCGTTGTGTAGAAAGATACTTGTGAGACGAGAGTTTAGTGTAGCGAGTTGAAGAATGCAGGATTCAGCAGCCTTGACAACTTGGTAGATAAGAGTTGGAGCCCCTACATTCACAGCGTTGTGTCAAGGCCAATCGTGTAACATCTGAGCCAGAATCGAGTGAGCGTGGCAGACAAAGAACGTGGATGTGTTTCGAGACTGTTATGAAGGCCAGCGTTAGGAAATGTTGCTGTAGGAATGACATGGATTGACAATCCTCCTGATCCCTCATAGGTTTCCTGCTGGTAAGTGTATCGATGTATTGCTTGCTTGTGTGCCAGGGAAGTTCTGATGGGGCTGCAAGGCCTGCCACGTTCGTCCAGAGTGTAATCAAGCACAAGTGTACTTACTGACTCCCTAACGCCTCTGACAACTGCTGCTGATGAGGCAAGAAGGTCTCAATTGCTTTTCTGAGGTAGGTTAAGAGCCTGTGGAAGTTGAGCCAATGCTGGTTTAATCCAGGTCTCTTGTTTGAGGTGTTTTGGGTTACGCACTCCTCCTGCTGTCTGAGAGTTATCCCAATAAAGCAGCAAAACAGAACATCACGTTTTCAATGATTTGTTCACATGCTGTGGGGTTGCTGGCCAGAGCAGCCTTGAATTGGAGATGCTGGCTATGAGCTGCTGCCTCGCAGTCCCTGTGCTGTAGGGACAGCCCCAGTGATGTTAGGGAGAGATTTCCCAGAGTTTGATGCAAGTCACAGTGAAGAAACGGCAATATATTTCCAAGTCAGGTTTGCAGGAGAACATGCAGCATTTCAATGTGTATTCTGCCTTTGTCCTTCTAGATGGTAATGGTTGTGGGTTTGGAAGGTGCTATCAATGGTACAGTTATAGGTTTATGGAAGAGTAGGAATTATTAGTTTGTTTTGACAAGTGGTGGCTGAAAACAGAAACTAGTACGAGCTCATATTGTCAGATGGGGTTAGTCAGGTACCTGTGGTACATGCCTCCACAGAGGCGACCACATAGTCAGAGTGATATAAGAAAGAGGCCATTCGGCCCATTGCACCCATGTTAGTAGAGAGAGAATTCTGTGACACTGACTAGAGTGAGAGGTGCTATCTGTATAACTGCTGTTACATAAATATAATGATGCAGACTGTTAAAAACCACACTGAACCCACACCCCCTCAACCATCTGCAACATCATTCTTGTTGTGTTGGCAGGGAGCCTGGCTCCCAGAGTCATGAATCAGAAATTCAACCTTGAGCTGTGTTCACATTCCCAGCCCATTACAGCAGGAACTATGCTTCAAACATTGGTTCGAAAGTACCATGGGGCATGTCCTGAGGTCACAAGAGGATCATGGTGCTAATGTCACTGGACCCACAATCCACTGGCCTGAGCTAACTCTCTGAGGTCATGGGTTCTGACCATGGCAACTGGTGAAATTTCAATTCGCTTAATAACATCTCAAACATTAAGCTGTTAACATGATATTTATAATCAATTGGCTTAAACTCACATTTTTTGACTAATTCCCTTTAGAATCATAGACTCCTTACAGCCATTCACCCCACTGAGTCCACACCGACCTTTTGACCAGACCAGACCCATCCCATCCCTGTGACCCTATATTTCCTATGGCTAACTGATCTAGCCTGCATATTCCTAGACACTATGGGGCAATTTAGCTTGGCCGTTCCACCTGACCTGCACATCTTTGCACTGTGTGAGGAAACCAGAACAAACCCACGCAGACACGGGGAGAATATGCAAACTCCGCACAGTCACCTAAGGGTGGAATCGAACCTGGGTCCCTAGTGCTGTGAGGCAGCAGTGCTAACCACTGAGCCACCGTGTAAAGGAAATCTTACCTGATCTGGCCTACGAACCTACAGTCATGTGGTTGACTCTTAACGGCCCTCTGAAATAGTCCAGCAAACCTGACAGAGGGCAATTAGGGATAGGCAGCAAGAGCAGGCCTTCCCTGTGATGCCTATGTCCCATGAAATAATGAAAACAGCTGCAAGTCTTTGAAATAATGGTTGCCCTGTTTGTCTTTCAGGTACCGAGTGAGATTCCACCATGGACTGCAAAAATCCTTCCAGCTGCATCCCAGAATGAATGTGATGTGGTTTCAGTGTTTCCATGAGTTTGGGAGTGCTGCAGAAACAGTCTGTCTAATGTCTCTCTCCTGGACTTCTATAGCTGTCACGGTGTAAATGTGTGCTTAATGTGAGACGTGACTATCCTAAGTGCATCCAGGCAACACAGCAGGCCTGATTCATTGTGCTGAAGGACATGAAAAGATTACGTGACAGTGGACAGGTATTGTTCATAGTTGCCAATCTGAAACTCAGTCCCAAAGTGAATGGAGGAGGTGCAGTGAAATAAGACAAAAGGGCACAGAAAAAAAAACAGGTTCCAGTCAATGCACCAGGTTAAAGAAAAGGATCAGGAAAATAATGAAACAAAAAGAAACCAAAGGGAAAACGAAAAGCTAATTTTTTTGCATGTACAGTAATTTCTAATGATGCCAAACGTTTACACTTTAAGAAAGTTTGGTTGCAGAGCACTAACCAGGGGCTGATTACAGAACTATGTGGGCCCAGTAGGATTAACTGCATGTGAATCGCAATGTATGCTAGTGGGCTGAGCTCTTGTGGCAAAGTGGTTGTGTCCTTATCTCTGAATGAGGAGGCCTGGATTTAAGTCCCTGGTTTGTGTTCTAACATTTCTGAACAGAGTGATTTGAGAGTATCTATGTTAGTGAGGTTGAAGTTCTTGCCAGGAATAAAGTTAGCCAATCTATCCTTCACTGTGATGAGGAACCAATGCAGTATCTAATACAGTCACCACACTTAACTCCATTCGAAATTTTTCAGCTATTAAGGATGTTGTGGAATTACAGAATCGCCCATACCTTTTAAATGATGCGGTTTCCCCTGATGGAGCCTGTGGAAGTTGCCCTGTGATTTATTGAATTCTAGCTAACCACACATTGCCACCTCAAAGTGGAGATAAGTAATCTCTTGGTAATGTCACTGGTCTAATAATCTACATGCACAGTTCCACTGCACTGGGGGCATGGATTCAAAACCCAGTACAAGTGCTGGTGAAATTTTATCTATATTTATCTCGTGAATAAAATTCTGGAATTACAGGTTTGTCTCTGTAATGGTGAACACAAAACTTTCCTGGTTTTTCTTTTATTCACTTGTGGGAGGTGGCCGTTGCTGCCTGCCCATAGCATTGATTGCCCGTCCCTAGTTGCCCCTTGAGAAGGTTGGGGGTGAGCTGCCTTCTTGAACCGCTGCAGTCGATGTGCTGTAGGGTGACCCACAATGCCCTTCGGGAGGGAATTCCAGGACTTTGACTCAGCGGTAATGAAGGAGCGGCAATTTATTTTTAAATCAGAATGACGGGCAGTTTGGAACTTGCAGGTGGCAATGTTACCATGTATATGCTACTCTTGTCCTTTGAGATGAATGTGTTTGTGGGTTTAGAAGGTGGAGTCTAAGGAATTTGGTGAATTCGTGCAGTGCATCTTGTAGATAGTACACACTGCTGCTCCTGAGTGCTGGTGGTAGAGAGAGTGGATGCTTGTGGATTGGTACCAATCAAGGTAGTTGCTTTGTCCTGGATGGTGTCAAGTGTCTTGAGTGGTGTTGGAGCTGCACCCATCCAGGCAAGTGGGGAGTATTTTATCATATCTCTGACTTGTACGTTGGTGGTCAGGCTTTGGAGAGTCAGAAAGTGAGTTACTTGCAGTGATATTCCTGACCTCTGACCTGCCCTTGACTATTGTTTCTTATTAGAGATGCTCATTTCCTGGAATTTGTGTAGCACATATGCTATTTGCCAGTTGTGAACCAAGCTGGATATTGTTGCATTTGAACATGGATTGCTTCGGTATCTGAGTTGTGAGTGGTGCTGAACACTGTGCAATCAATTGCAAACATCTTCACTTCTGACTTTATGATGGAGGGCAAGTCAGTGATGAAGCAGCTGAAATGGTTGGGGCTAGTATACCTCCCTGAGGAGCTCCTGCAGAGATGTCCTGGAGCTGAGATGACTGACCTCCACCATGACCATCTTGCTATGTGCCAAGATGTGACTAACCAGCGGAGACTGTGCCCTCATGATGCCCATTGATTCCAGTTTTACTGGGGTTCCTTGCTGCCACACTCGGTCAAATGTGACCTTAATGTCACTCTCAACTCATCTCGATTATTGTAATAACATATCTGCTTCGGTAATATTTTGTAAGAATGCAAATCTGTTGTTCTTAGCCAGTCTATTATGTATGTGACTCCAGACCCACAGCAAAGTGGCTGATTCTTAACTTTAGCAATTGATGAAATGGCTGAAGTTGGAGATGGGCTTGAGGTACCCCTGCAGTAATGTCTTGGGGCAGATTTGATTCATCTCCAGTGACCATAACCACCTTCCTTGATGCTAGGTTTGTCTTCAACTGTTGGAAAGTTTACCCTCTGATTTTCACTAACTTCAATCTTGCTGACTTGGTGTAGAGGGCAATCACTCTCACTTCCCCTCTGTGATTCAGCTCTTTTGTCTATGCTTGGACTAAGCTTGTACGAGGCTGGAGTTCATAGGGTCCGGTGTAAGCCAAGCGGAGTATGGCTGAGCATGTGTAAGTCACATTTGATAGCACTTTTGACTATTGATTTGCTGATGATTGAGAGTAGATGGTGGACAGCAGTTGACCAGATTAGATGTAATCTGGATGATTAGATTAGATTACTTACAGTGTGGAAACAGGCCCTTCGGCCCAACAAGTCCACACCGACCCGCCGAAGCACAACCCACCCATACCCCTACATTTACCCCTTACCTAACACTACGGGCAATTTAGTATGGCCAATTCCCCTGACCCGCACATCTTTGGACTGTGGGAGGAAACCGGAGCACCCGGAGGAAACCCATGTAGACACGGGGAGAACGTGCAAACTCCACACAGTCAGTCGCCTGAGTCAGGAATTGAACCCGGGTCTCAGGCGCTGTGAGGCAGCAGTGCTAACCACTGTGCCACCGTGCCACCCACAATTGTCAAGTAGATGACAATGTTGGAGCTGTACTGAAGCTGTACTGTCTTCAGTTTGACAGCCTGGACCTGTCAGTGTCTACACAATATTTCCAGCATTAATACTACATGGAGTGAAGACTGTCATCTGTGATACTGCGGGAGGAGGCCAAGATACACCATCCACTCAGTACTTATGGCTGAAGATTGTAGCAAATGATTCAACCTTGTTTAAAGTGCTTGTCCCTTCACCCATCACTGATGATGTTTGTCAAGTCTTCCCCAGTTTATTGCTTAACTGCCATTCATGACAGGATTTTAAAAATTGACGAGCTTCGATCCTATCTAGTGTGGGATCCCTTAGCTGTCTATCGAATCTGCCTTTGGTCTTTAGCATGAATGTGCTGTAGCTACACTATGGTAGAAGTTCATTCCTGTATCCCTCATTCCTGCTTTTACTCCTGACATACTTCCTGCACCTCTCATTAACGAGGACTGGCTCTTGGTTTTGTTGGTGATGGTAGAGTGAGGGATACACAGGGTAAGGGATTACAGTTTAGCAGCTGATAATTCACCATGCCCTATGGATATCCGGTTTTAGTGTTGCTAGATCTGTTCTGAATCTAGGAGAAAGTGGGGACTGCAGATGCTGGAGATCAGAGTCAAAACGTGCGGTGCTGGAAAAGCACAGCAGATCAGGCAGCATCTGAGGAGCAGGAAAGTAAGCATTTCAGGAATGGTGAAGGTCTTATGCCGGAAACATTGACTGTCCTTCTCTTCGGATGCTGCCTAAACTGCTGGGTTTTTCCAGCACCACACGTTTTGATTCTGCTAAATCTTGCCCATTTAGGTCAGGAGTCACACATCACCAGGTTATAGATCACCTCTGATATCCATTTCAAACCTACAGACTCCCAGAACTACCTCGACCACACCCCCTCTCACCCACCTTCCTGCAAAAGTACTATCCCCTATTCCCATTCCACCGCCTCCGCTGCATCTTCTCCTGGGATGAGGCGTACACTCCAAGACATCACAGATATCCTCTTACTTTAGGAATCATAATTTCTCCTCCTCAGTGATGAAGGATGTCCTCAACCATATCTCCTCCATCCCCCACACTTCTGCCCTCAACAATAAGCACAGAGTCCTCTTAATCCTCATGTACCACCTCACCAACCTCCAAATCCAACATATCATCCTCCGACATTTCCTCCACCTACAATCAGACCCCACCACCAAACAAGTATTTCCTTCCCCACCCCGTCCGCTTTCCAAAGGGACTGCTCACTCTGTGACTCCCTCGTCAACTCCACATTCCCCATTAACTTCTCCCCCACACCATGTACCTTTCCCTGCAACCACAAGGGATGCAACACCTGGCCGCACACCATCCCCTCCCCCCACCCCATCTCCATCCAGGGCCCGAAACAATCCTTCCAGATGTGACAGGGATTCACCTGCACGTCATCCAATCTCGTCGACTGCATCCATTGCTCCCGATGTGGTCTCCTCTGTATCCCAAAGACCAAATGCAGACTTGGGGACCGGTTCTTGAAGCATCTGTGCTCTAAGCGCACTAACCAACCTGACCTTCCAGTTCCCATCCACTTTAATTCCCCTTCCCTCTCCTCCAGGGACATGTCCATCCTTGGCCTCCTCCACTGTTAGAGTGAGGCCAAATGGAACATATTTCGCCTGTGAAACCTCCAGTCCAATGGCCTCAAGATTGAATTCACCAGCTTCAAAGTCCCTCCTCCCCCAGCCTTATCCCATGTCAAACACTCCCCCTCCTCCTTGCCTCTCTGACCTGTTCTAACCTTCCTACTCCCCAATTCACTCCACCCTTCACACTGACCAATCACAATAACCCTACCTACATTCACCTATCACCATCCCATCTGCCTTCCCCCCAGCCCCAGCCCCCTCCCTAGATTTACTTCTGGGGTCCCTCCTCCTCCTCAGTCCTGACAAAGGGTTTCGGCTCAAAATGTTGGTTTTCCTGCTCCTCGGATGCTGCCTGACCTGCTGTGCTCCTCCAGCTTCACATCTGTTGAGTCTGACTTGCAGCATCTGCAGTCCTTACTGTCTCCCACCATGTTATAGTCCAACAGGTTTCTTTGAAATCACAAGCATTTGGAGAGCTGCTCCTTTGTCAGGTGAAACGGTAGCATCGTGGTTGCCTTGGTGCTTTTTGTTACAGTCTGTCTTTAAGGCAAAAAGTTCTGGGTTCAAAATCCCCTTATAGGGCCTGAATTGACACCCCACATAGTCCTGAGGAAGTGCTGCACTGTCAGAATAATCATCCTTTGGATGAAATGTTAGATTGATACCCATTTCGTTGTTCAGGTAGATGTACTGTAGTGAACACTACAACAATTAGTCATTAAATAATAATTAACTTGAGTGTTGCTGGAAAAGGGCAACCTTTGTCAAGTCTTTTCATCTTGCAGTCATCAGGATTATTTGCAAGAATACCAGTTCAGGGGGAAGCCAACATTATGCTATTTGGAAGGAGGGCTTCAACAAAATGTACCTTTTTCAGCAACATGATGTTAATTATTAAATCTGGATCTGAAATGTATTAGATAAGGTTGAAGTGTAGAAGGTTGAGAAGCGATGTTATAGAAGTTTATAAAATAGTGAGGGGTATAGATAAAGTTAATGGTTGTTGTCTATTCTCTAGGAGGCACATCTTTAAGGTGAGAGCAGAGAGATTTAAAAGACTTGAGGGCAACGCTTTTACATGGAGGGTGGTTCGCGTGTGGAATGAACGTCCTGAGGAAATGGTGGATGCCGGTACATTTATGTTTGAAAGATATTTGGCCCTGTGCATGAATAGGAAAAGTTTGGAGGCATATGGTCCGGGAGCAGGCGGGTGGAACTAAGTTAGTTTGGGATTATAGTTGGCATACACTGGTTGGACCGAAGGTCTGTGCTGTATGACTCAATGACTCTATAACTGATTGATTAAAATGTTCCAGCATGGGACCCATATTAGCAGTGACATCACCTGTGTCTGTTGAGGTTGTGGTTAGGCTGATGGCATTTCATGTGGAAAAGTGTGTGTCAGTTACTTTGAAAAGAGAATGAGTGTGGTTTTGTACCAATTGAAATATTGAGCCATCTCAAAAACTGTTGCTTTCCTTGTGTGTGGTGGCTTTAGGTGGAATGGAAGATTAGTCATTATTGAAGATATTTAAAAATGATTGTAATCCTGTTTGTATTTGAATTCTCTATATATGTATTAACAGAAATACAGAAGACATTGTTACAACATGACCACACCCCTAATAATTAAGATAGTGAAAATGAGAAAGTAACTTCCCAAGTCAAAAAGTAAATCTCAAGCAGACCTGACAAAACAAAATTATTTTGCACCATCGTTGTTAATGTATGCCTCTCTGCCCCCAGCTGTGGTGGGTAGGTCCTGCTGGTGTGTGAGTAAATGCCCAGTGTGATAACCTGGATTCCAATAACTGCCCTTCCCATCCCATGACTCCCTTCCCAGCCCTGTCCCCTCCCTTCCGCCTCTTCCTCCCACCAACCAAATTTATCCCTCCCATTGACCAACCAGGTCGTACCCTCTACCTGTCTTCACCTATTCCCACTTCACATGCCTCCCCTTTATCTGCAGCTCCCCGACACCTACCCCCAGTCCTGAAGAAGGGTTACACCCGAAACGTTGACTTCTTCCCCTCCTGATGCTGCCTGGCTTGCTGTGTTCTCCCAGCCTCCTGCCTGTCTACTTTGGATGCCATCATCTGCTGTTTTTTTGTCCCCAGCATGATAGCAGTGCCTGGGACATTCCTGTAAAGTGTGGTTGTGTGAGAATCAGGCTGTTGCTTGACTAGTCTGTGGGTCAGCTCTCCGAATTCTGGCACCCAACCCCATGCTCCTGAGGAGATCATTTCAGAGTGAATTGCTCATTGTTTCATTGTTATTTCCAATGTCTTGGTCATCAAGTGGTCCATCCTTTTCATCATTTATTTTGGAATATATCCAACTTGCTAATCCTTTTTGGTTAAAATTGTCATTAGATGGAACCATTAGAAAGAGATGGAGCCTCACTCATATCGTTGTTACCTGTAGACAGTCCTGGTCAGTCTTCTATCCCCTGGAAACCAGATGTTATCCAAAGCCCTACTGTCTAGAACTTAACTCACAGAAAGATCCACCTCTCACCGAGTTCCATTTCCATATCACCTCTGTGCTTGTCGATCTTAAAACAATGGACCCCTTGACGCTTCAAGAGGCTGGTCATGATCTACACCAACTCCAGTTTCCCAGTCTGCCTCGATCCCCTACAATTTGCCTACCCATGTAGCAGGTCCATAGTGGATGCCATATCCCCAGCTCTGCACTCATTCCTGGAATAGCTGGACAACGAGGACAGACTCTGCTCACTTTCAACACCATAATGCCCTCTAGGCTTATCTCAAAACTCCAAGACCTAGGTCTCAGTTCCACCCTCTGCAACTGTATCCTCAGCTTCCTGACCCACAAACTGCAATCAGTGAAGCTAGCTAATTGCACCTTCTCCATAATAATACTCAACACTGGAGCTCCCCTCGGAGCATTCTACGTTCTCTACTGTACTCCACGTACACCCACAACTGTGTTGCCAAATTGTGAACGAATACCATCTATAAGTTTGCTGACGACACCACCATGTAGGATGCATATGTGACATTGACGAGTCAAACTTCAGAAGGGAGATAAAGGGCTTGGTGATATGGTGCAATGATAACAACCTCTTTATCGATGTTGGCAAAACTAAAGAACCGATCATAGACTTCAGAAAGAAAGGAGGAGAACACACCTCCATCTACATCAACAGAGCTGAAGTCGAGAGAGTGGAGAGCGTCAAGTTCCTAGCAGTGACAATAACTGACAACCTGTCCATAGATGTGACAGTCAAGGAGGCACAAGAACGCCATAAGGACCTTTGCCAACCTCTACAGGTGCACAATTGAAAGTATGCTGTCTGGGTGTATAACGGTCTAGTATGGCAATTGCTCTGCCCAGGACTGTAGAAAATTACAGAGGATGGTAAGCACAGCCCTGGCCATCACAGAAGAAGGCTCATGCCCGATTCTCCTGCTCCTTGGATGCTGCCTGACCTGCTGCGCTTTTCCAGCAACACATTTTTCAGCTCTGATCTCCAGCATCTGCAGTCCTCACTTTCATCACAGAAGCCAACCTTCCATCCATGGACTCCATTTACACGGAAAGGCTGCCAACTTCATCAATGACCCATCGCGCCCGGTAATGATCTTCTCCTACAACCTCTTCCGTCAGGCAGTAGATACAGAAGCCTGGACACACACACCAGCAGGTTCAGGAGCAGCTTCTTCCTGACCATTATTAGACTGATGAATGGATTCTCTCGCCTCAAATACTGCTGATCTTGCTAACACTAATCTTGCCTAGAGCACGCCCTGTGCAATGTAACCTGTGTGCCTCTGTCTAAATATTTTCAATCTGTACATCCTTGCTTAGTATGATTTTCTTGTACTGTTCATTTATGGGCGACGCAGTGGCACAGTGGTTAGCACCTGGGTTCAATTCCCGACTCAGGCGACTGACTGTGTGGAGTTTGCACGTTCTCCCCGTGTCTGCGTGGGTTTCCTCCGGGTGCTCCGGTTTCCTCCCACAGTCCAAAGATGTGTGGGTCAGGTGAATTGGCCATGCTAAATTGCCCGTAGTGTTAGGTAAGGGGTAAATGTAGGGGTATGGGTGGGTTGCGCTTCGGTGGGTCGGTGTGGACTTGTTGGGCCGAAGGGCCTGTTTCCACACTGTAAGTAATCTAATCTAATCTACAAAGCTGAACACTGTACTTTAGTACACATGACAATCAATCAAGAAATCAATAATTGGATCCTGGTCAAGCAGTTGTTCAAATATTCCTCCATGTCTTTGCAGCCATTCCTTGGGTCTGCCTCTTGCTGTAACTCTCTCCAGCTGCACTCCACTCTGACACAGCTGCATTCCCAAATCTGGCTTCCTCCCTGCCCCGATGTGAATTGCTCCACATTGGTGGCCTTGCCTTCAGATGCCTGAACTCTAAGTTTCTGAATTCCTTTCCTACATCTCTCTGCTGCTCTGCCTTATTTCATTCTTTTAGGACTTTGATTGAAATTTACAGCTTTAGGAATTTCATGGAAACCCCTTTCTCTCTCAAAGCCCGTCTGCATGGCAACATGAGTCACATGGACATTGCCACCAGGTAGAAATGATGACTCGCACCCTTGAGCTATCTCTTACCTTGCAAGTAAATGTCCAGATCAACGGTAACCATTCGCAATCTGATATCTCCACCACCTTCTTGGGACGTCAGAGACTAGTCATCTAGATACTGTAAACGCAGGTATTATTGCTATTGACTTCACCTGTGAACATGTTACTTTTTCCAGGGAAAAGAAACAAGCTGGACCTCCCTTTAATGCCTCCGTCACCCAGGCGTGTTGTAATGCAACCTTCAGAACAGCTCATATGACCCTCTTCATTTCATCCTAAATTAAAGAGACTATCCCAAAACACAATAATTATATAAAAACCTCATATGCATTACATTAAACAATTTTCTTGTGAGGTTCCTAGGGATATTTTATGATATTAAAGTGAGGGGGTTATAGTACAGATGGAGGTCACAGAAAGAGGAAAGAAAAAGCCAAAACTGGGAGCTCAACATTAAGTCTACCATCTTAAATTTGAGGATTAATGCAGGTAATGGAGGACAGGAATAATGACGTGAAAACTTGATTGTAGGATTCAAACAGGGCGTTGCATTGCACATGGACAAGAGAGGTGAGAAGACATGCAAAGAATATTGGAAAAGAAGTTTTAGGACAGTCTTTCATTCCTACTTTTCTCAACCACATGTTCTTCGATACTTGATTAACACTAATGGTCCAAGTGGATACAAAATTGACTGAGTGATAGGAAACATGGTCAAAGGATAATTATTGGGTTGGAGAAAGATTTGTAGTGGAGTTCCCTGAGGGGTAGGTATGGGGACCTATGCTTTTCCTGATATATATTCATGATCTAGCTCTTGATGGGCAGGGAGCAACTTCAACATTTGAAGTTGACATTAAACCTGAAAGAATTGTAAATTACGAGCAGGGTAATGTGGTACTCCAAAAGGATATTGACCTGTTGGTGGAGTGTGGCAGATGATGTTCAATGCAGAGAAGAGTGAGGTGATGCGCTTTGGTCAGAAAAAAACATTGAAAGATGGCATGAGCTGGTGGTTGTGAGCAGAGGGAGCTGGGTACAGATCACTGAAGGTGTCAGGGCAGGTGGAGACCTGAGCAGTAAATAAAGCATGGAGTATTGTCAGCTTTATTAATAAGGGCATAGAGTAAAAATGCAAGGAGGCAACTTGTACAAGACACTTGTTCGACCTCAGCTGGAATATCGTGTGCACCACACTATAGGAAAGAGCATAGTGGTGATTTACATGAACTTGAGAAAAAAGATTTTCACGCAGTGAGTAGATAGGTTCCTGACTGCTCTGCCTGGAAATGTGATGGAGGCAGGTTCAGTTGAGGCATTCAAGGTGGTTATTTGGATAGAAATGGTTTGCGAGGATATGGAGAAAAGGCAGGAGACTGGCTTTAGTTAAAGAGCTAGTGATGGGCCAAATAGCCTCTTTCTACACCATTTCTGTGATTATAGACTTTAGAGAAATTTATAAAATAAAGAGGGGTATAGACAGAGTAAATGGCAGTTATCTTTTCCTTAGGATGGGGGATTTCAAGACTAGGGGGCACATGTTTAAGGTGAGAGGAGAGAGATTTAAAAAAGACATGAGGGGTAAATTTTTACAGAGAGTGTGGTTCGTGTGGGGAATGAACTTCCTGAGCAAGTTGTGGATATGGGCACAATTACAATGATTCAAAGACATTTGGATAAGTACTTGAATAGGAAGGGTTTGGAGAGATATGTGCCAGGAGCAGGCAGGTGGGACTAGTTTACTTTGGCATAATGGTTGGCATGGACTGGCTGGACCGAAGGGTCTGTTTCTGTGCTGACTGACTCTATGACTCTAAGTTACAATGTCTACCTCAGTATTGAAAAAATTTGCCTAAAGCTCTCATGTTTAATCTTTGATTTATGTCGGCTTACCCATGTTTTATACATTAGAATATATCACTATTGCCTCAACTTCTTGGTTCGATAAGTTCTGTTGAGTTTTTCTGGCAATTTCTGTTTTTGTCTTCTTTTTCTGGTGTCCTCCATATTGATCGACGCTTTCCATGTCTTATGAATCTGAACTCCAAACCCCTCATGTCATTGCCATCACCCAGTATTTTCCTTTAAAATTATAGTAATTATTATTTTTACGTGATTGTACAAGACTCAGTTACTGACATTGAATTCCATCTCCCACTTATTAATGGCTCTTCCTTCTAGCTATCTCTCGCACTGTAATGATTCCCTGCTTGTTAGTCTATTTCCTTTGTAGTTTTTTAAATATTCTGACTTTATTTTCTGACCTACCACCCAAATTTGAACGATGTTATGCTCATTCTGTTGGCTTTGATATCATTTTTAACTTTCTGAGTTTGCCACAATCCTCGCCTGAGAATTTTCCTTTCTCATTCTGTGTATTCTTAAGTAGCCCCCTTCAATGTCTGTGTCAACATCACTGCATCTGTATTGACCTCCCCCATTTTGTGCTTTTGCATCGGACATCTGCCCTGGGATTCTACATCTCTTTGATCTCCAGCCTCTGGTCTTCTCTTGATGCTCCTACAGTTTCTGTACTGTATAACAAGGGTGATCTCACAACTCTTCCTAACCTGAACAAAATCAGAAATTGCTGGAGAAACTCAGCAAGTCTGGCAGCGTCTGTGCAGAGAAAGCTGAGTTAATGTTCCGAGTACAGTCACTCTTCCTCAGGACTGAAGAATTTTTTCCAGCAATTTCTGATTTCCAGCATCTGCAGTAATCTGTTGGTTTTTTTTCTCTCCCTATTCTGGTAAATGTGTTAAATTGAATATTTGATCCCCCTCATTAATGTTACTAAGATGTTCCTTTCAGCCCATGTCTGAAGTCATTCCTTTTCTCATCTAGAAACAGCATTTACAAGACAAATATGAATGATAGAACCCTTATGGTGCAGAAAGATCCATTTGGCTCATTGAATCTGCACGGACACTCTAAAGGGCACCTATCCAGACCTCTACCTTATCCCCATAACTCTGATTTCCCATGGCCAATCCACCTAACCTGCACATCTTTGGATTGTGGGAGGAAACTGGAGCACCAAGCAGACACAGGGTGAATGTGCAAACTCTACACAGTTGCCTGAGGATTGAATTGAACCCAGGTCCCTGGTGCTGTGAGGCAGCAGTGCTAACCACTGAGCCACATACGAGGGCACATATTTTCTGCATTTTGCAGCTTGCAGACTCTTTCCCAATACCACAGCCGAAAGGGGTGGATGTGTGAATCACAGAAGCTGAGAATCCCCAATTTTTTTTTTGATTTGAATGAGGGGAATATGGTATTTGTTCCTGGCCTAACACCATCAGTTGGCTGAGGGACTGGGAATGCTCCCTGCATTACCTCAGTTCCAAGAAAAGAGGGTGCCCTTCCATGTTGCATTAGGCGAGAAAACTGCAGATGCTAGAATCCAAAATTGACAACAGGCAGGAGGCTGGAAGAACACAGCAAGCCAGGCAGCATCAGGAGGGGGAGAAGTCAACGTTTCAGGTGTCATCCTTCTTCAAGACTGGGGGTCAGGGGTAAAGGAAGCTGCAGATAAAGGAGGGGGTCAGGTAGGGTTTTGGGCAGGAAGAGGTGGGGGAGGGTTGAGGTAGCGATAGGTGAACACAGGTAGAGGGTACGGCCTGTTTGGTCGATGGGAGGAATGAATCTGCTTGGTAGCTGGAAGGAAGGAGAAAGTGAGGACTGCAGATGCTGGAGATCACAGCTGAAAATGTGTTGCTGGAAAAGCGCAGCAGGTCAGGCAGCATCCAAGGAACAGGAGATTCGACGTTTCGGGCATAAGCCTGAAGAAGGGCTTATGCCCGAAACGTCGAATCTCCTGTTCCTTGGATGCTGCCTGACCTGCTGCGCTTTTCCAGCAACACATTTTCAGCTGGAAGGAAGCGTCGATCAGAGGAACGGAAGGGAGGAGGGGGGGCTGCAAAGGGAGTCAGGGGATGGGAAGGAAGGTTATTTGAAATTGGAGAACTCAATGTTGTGTCCTCTGGGCTGTAGGCTGCCCAGGCGGAAGATGTGTGTTGTCTCAGCTCCATCTAGAGCCACAAACAGTTCTTTCAGGTGTGCCTCTCCTCCAACCTAGATTATTGTAACCGGTGTCTCCGGTATGTGGTCTTCTATACATTTGGGAGACTGAAAGTAAACATAGGAAACAGTTCACTGAACAAATCAGCTGGGCCTGTAGGGGCTGACGGGACCTCCCAGTCACCACCCATTTTAATTCCCCTTCCTACTCCCTTTCCAACATGACCACCCTTGCCCTCCTCCATTGCCACAACGAACCAAACTGCATATTGGAGGAACAATACCTCATCTTCCATTTGGGCAGCCTACAGCCCAGAGGACACAACAATGAGTTCTCCAATTTCAATTCCCCGACTCCCTTTCCAGCCCCTCCTCCTCCCTTCCATTTCTCTGATCGACCCTGATGAAGGGCCTATGCCCGATATGTCAACTCTCCTGGTCCTCGGATGCTGCCTGACCTGCTGTGCTTTCCCAGAACCACACTCTTGACCCCCTTCCTTCCAGCTACCAATCAGATTCATTCTTCCCATTGACTAACCAGGCTGTACCCTCTACCTGTGTTCACTTATCACCACCTCTGCACACTGCCCCTCTCCCCACCCAAAACCCCCATCGTCCCCTTTATCTGTAGCTCCCCTTACCCCAACCCGCCAGTCCTGAAGAAAGGTTACACCCGAAATGTTGACAACTCCACCTCTTATACTGCCTGGCCTGCTGTGTTCTTTCAGCCTCCTGCTTCTCTTCCTTCCACATCTGGCAAGTCATACTATTCAGCAGAAACTGAGTTGACTCACAAACAAGGCTGAAGGTTGAGAGTGCCCCTGGAGGCCCTGGTTAATGTTAAGTTAACACAGGTTCAAATCCCACCAGCACTGCTGTTTATTTTAAAAGAAAAAGAAATTTAATAAAATCCTGAAATGCCCTCTGAAGTGGCCACTGTTATATCAACGGTTCAAGAAGGTGATTCACCAGCATCTTCACAAGGGTAGTTAGGGCTGAGCAACAAACGCTGATCTTGCCACTGATGCCTACATCCCATGAAAAGATAAAGAAAAGAAAAACAACTCTACATAACAATCTTTACCTGATACCTGAAAATGATGGTTCAAATGACTGCCTATCCTGCTCCTTCACAGTCAGCACTTGTTGTCCAGATATCCTTCACTTACCACCATTGGAGGCACGCATAATCGAAAACAAAAACAAATCTATGTGCAAATGCAAGAAACCATGAGAAAAACAACAACATTTTACAGTCCACCAAGTGCAGCATGCTGGTATCGGATTTGTCAACAAGAAGCAGAATTGGCTATTTCTAACTTTGTACACTGCAGAGGTGTTACCTGCAATTTGTCACATCTCTTATGAGAGCAAGTGAGTGGGCAATGTTTATTGTCAGACAGTAACAAATAGTTCCTGTGGAGCCCTGAGGTCAAGAGCAAAATAACCTTCTAATAGCAAAGAAAACAATTAACGCCTCAACAGCCAAAATATAAACTGTAGCTCTATCTCCCTGTTACCCCCAAAATATAAACTGTAGCTCTATCTCCCTGTTACCCCCAAAATATAAACTGTAGCTCTATCTCCCTGTTACCCCCAAAAGAGTTAATTAGGATGGCACAGTGTAAACGATGCTGAAAATAACTTGGAGAAATTTGATCTTTTGGAACATGATGTAATATTGTCCTAAAACCAGGCAATGCTGGGAACATTCGGTGGTATTTGTAGAGAGAGAAAGAGTTAATGTTTCCCATAGTGTGCTGAAGCATTAACCCTGCTTTTCTCCCCTGTGACTGCTGCCTGATCTGCTCGGCATTTCCAGGGGTTTTGCTCCTATTTCAGCTAAGTAATTTGCTTTAGCTGCAGCATGTATAGTTTTCTGGCTGTGTCTAATTTTACAAGTGAAAGATAAATCTTTGGTGGGTTAAAATGTGATACTCTGCTTGCTGCCTTCTCTGAGTATTCTACAGGAGATCAAGCAGTTCTTCACTTTGTGATCACTGTGTGATCTTGTAGTTGAGGGTTGTTGGAACAATCTTGTGGAATTTTATCCGACTCTCAACCCATCTAAGATAGCAAGGTTCAAATTAGAACCTTCCATCTGGAGGGCTTTGCTTTTGGGAACTGCATTTTTGTTTTGTGTACAACGTGATAGAAAATAGTCCAGTTAGCTAATAAACAGAATCAGTTAGAAGGCATTACAGCCAATGCATACTAAAGAAACAAATTACAAATTGATTGACATGACCTTTGTTGAATAGTAATCAAAATGCAAACTGAAGATCCACTGTCCACGGTTAACTTAAGGAGTTAAAAGTAATAGCAAACCTAAACAAAAAACATATAATTGTACAACGATGGGTGGCAGGTCAGAAGATTGTGACAATGTTAAGAGTTGGAGAGTGCCATATCTTTCTCCTAGTCCAATCACCCCGCCTCTCATAGAAACATAGAAGATAGAGTCAGGAGTAGGCCATTTGACCCATCGAGCCCGTGCTGCCATTCAATATGATCATGACTGATGGTTGAGTTCAATAGCCCTAATCACAACCTACCCACATATTCTTTGATTGCTATCTTTACCTCCTTGTTGAAAACACTTAATGTTTTGGTCTCAACCACTTTTTGTGGGAGCAAATGTCATTGGCTCACTACTGTCTAAGTGAAGAAAATTCTCCTGATCTCTGTCCTAAAAGATTTGTCCCTTATCCTTAAACTTTGACCCCTGATTGTGGACTCTCCCACCATTGGGTACATCCTTCCTCCCTCGAACCTGTTAGAATTTTCTAGATTTCTCTGAGATTCCTCCCTCATGCTTCTAAACTCCAGTGGGTACTATCCTAACTAACTCAATTTATCCTCATACGACAGTCACACCATCCCAGGAATCAATCTGGGAAGCCTTTGCTGCACTCCCGCTATAGCTAGATCACCCTTGTCACTCCAATTTAAATGCTTTACCCAGCTACTGATACAGTCAGTTATACACTTTATCAGAATGAAAAGATCCATCAACCAGGTTTCAATAATATGAAATAAAAGGAATGATTTAATATAATAACAAGACTTGTTCAATAAAGATGCAATGCAGATTAATGCCCTGTTTGAAATATGGAAATATAAGTATTTACCCTTTTAAAGAACAACATATGCACAAAAATCTACAAAAATTAACTTTCGAAAATGAATGTTGGCCAAAATAGCTTATTCTTGGTAGGTAAGAGTTAAAATATGAAACGTTCTGGAATGCTTTCAGTTAAAGTTTGCTGGTACAAATGTAGAAAGGTCACGAGAGACAGATAAATGTTACTAGACACATCGATCTCTTCAAATGCGATCTGTTCAGAATTTCAAAATGAAACTTCGAAAAAATCCTTTCAGGAAGAATAGTCGTTTCATCTTTTGATTCACACGCAAGCTGTGGTAACTTTTCAACTCTGACACAGATCCTTAAGAGAGTCTCTCAGAAAGACAGCAAAGGCTGAACTGGAGACTGTGTTTCTTCACAGGTAATACCTCAGCATAGCTCCAAACAATCTCAAATAGATGCTCTCCTGACTGCAGAAACACATATGTGATTACAGTAAGTATCCCACCAAGGAACTTCAAACAAAAGGTCCAGGTATCTCCTATGCTGCCTCACAGCGCCTGAGACCCGGGTTCATTTCCCGACTCAGGCGACTGACTGTGTGGAGTTTGCACGTTCTCCCCGTGTTTGCGTGGGTTTCCTCCGGGTGCTCCGGTTTCCTCCCACAGTCCAAAGATGTGCGGGTTAGGTGAATTGGCCATGCTAAATTGCCCGTAGTGTTAGGTAAGGGGTAAATATAGGGGTATGGGTGGGTTGCGCTTCGGCGGGTCGGTGTGGACTTGTTGGGCCGAAGGGCCTGTTTCCACACTGTAAGTAATCTAATCTAATCTAATCTATTTACTCTAAATGTACCAATTTTCAACATCCTTTAAACATGAGCACTCACAAAAACACCTCTGAAAGAAAACCAAAACAACTGTGAAAGCTGTAAATCAGAAACAAAAGCAGAACTTGGTTGAGCATCTGTAGAGAGAAATCAGAGTTAATGTTTTGGGTTGAGTGACCTTTTCTCAGAACATATAAAAGAAGCCTCTTCATAACAACAGAATATTTTTAAACATCACTGTAAGATTAGAGTATGAGAGAAAGCTAGCTAGAAATGTAAAAACAGATGGTAAGAAATGCAATATGTATTTAGAAAATCAGAGTGTTAACAAAGTGGGTCGTTTGTCCTAAAGAAATTAAATAGAGCATTAAGAAGGGAAAATAAGGAGCTGGCAGGTGAATTGAGCAGGTATTCTTCATTGGTTGTCATTACCGATGATGCAAGTAACAATGTAGAAATAACTATAAATCAGGAAATGTAGGAAGGAAATCAAGGAAATGGTACTCAGTATGTTGTAGGTGAGCTATGACAAGTCCCAGTTCATGATGGACCTCATCATCAGGTCTTCAAAGAAATGGCTAGTGAAATATCGATACAGAGCTTTTACTTTTCCAAAATTGACTATAGTCAGGATTTAATTGGAGAATAGCAATTCAAACTCCTTTATTCAAATAGGAAGGGGAAGAAAAAGCAAGGAACTACAGGGTAATTAGCTTCACATCTGTCAAAAGAAAATTGTTAGAAGGTATGGTTAGAGATGGTATAGCAGGGCAGTTGAAGAGGTTTAAGGTGATTGACATGGTTTTCTGAAAGGGAAATCATACTTAACCAGTTTATTAGAGTGCTTTGAAGAAATCACAAAGATAAAGCAGTGGATGGTCTGTACTTAGATTTCTAGAGGATTTCTGTCTCAACACAGATGATTGCAAAAAATGAAGCTGATGATGTAGGGTGCACCATAACAGCATGGATAGAAGATTGGCCATGCCAACAGGAAATAGAATAAACAGAACATTTTCAGTATGGCAAAATGTAACAGATGATTGGCCACAGGATGCAGTGCTGGGACCTCAACTGTATAAGACTAATATAAGTGACTTGGATGAAGAGACAGAAGGTATGTTTGTTAAATTTGCTGTTGATATAAAGATGGATAGGAAAGTAAGCAGTGAAAATATTGAAGGTGGGTACAAGGGGATATAGATAGGTTAAGTGAGTAAGCAAAGATTTGGATTTAATGTCAGCAAATGTGAAATTGTCCATTCTGGCAAGAAGAATGAAAAAAAAAGCATGTCAACGCTGAGATATTGCAGATCTCTGATATGCAGAATGATTATAGGTATCCTAGTGTATTCACCGTGAAATGTGAGCATACAGGCATAGCAGGAAAGGTAATAGAACATTATTGTGTATTGCGAGAAGAATTGAATATAAAAGTAGTTATACTTCAAAAGTAACTGAAGGTCTCATTATATAAGGAAGAATGTAATGCAATGGAAACAGTACAGAGAAGGTTTATTAGATTGATACCTGGAAAGAGTAGTTTTCTTTAATGAGAAACTTTTGAGCAGGTTAGGCTTGTATTTTCTGGAGTTTAGAAGTCTAAAAGGGAGCTTGATTGAAACATATAAGATCCTAACGATTCTTGACAGGGCAGGTATGGAAATGATGTTTGAATTTAGGATTAGGGTTCATTGTTTAAAAAGAAAGGACTGCCCATTTAAAATAAGGGTTATCCATTTTTGATAGAGATAAGGAGGGTCGTGAGTGTTTGGAATTCTTTCCCTCAAAAGGTAGTGGAAGCAGGGTGCTTGAATATTTTTAAAGCAGAGAGATGGGCTTTTGAAACGCATATGTTTTCAGAGGCAAGTGTGAATGTAAAATAAGCAGTTCAATTATGATCAGACTGAATGGTGCAGCAGGGTCTTAAAGCTGAGTGGCTTCTAGTTTGTATCTTTATAAGGCATGTGGCAGATTAACACCAGACCTTTCAGTTCTGTCTGTTCCCAGAGAACGAGGTGAGATGGTGTTGTCATCTAAATGAGCCAAACCTTGGTGATTCCTCCTTGAAGATTGGTTGACTTTTTGGATAGCCTGGGAAACTAGGCCAAGTGCAAGTAATAGACCTTCACTGTCTGTTTTCTATTAAAAACATAGACAGCCCATCTCAGAATATTATGATCCTGTCACAAAGCAGACATGATACAACCCTGTAATGGTTGGATGTGAAGTTGTGGATTAGTATAAGGTACTATGCTAACCTGAGGTCAATCTGTATTTTCAGAATCAGAATGATTAGATTAGATTATTTACAGTGTGGAAACAGGCCCTTCGGCCCAACAAGTCCACACCGACCTGCCGAAGCGCAACCCACCCATACCCCTACATTTGCCCCTTACCTAACACTACGGGCAATTTAGCATGGCCAATTCACCTGACCCGCACATCTTTGGATTGTGGGAGGAAACTGGAGCACCCGGAGGAAACCCACGCAAACACGGGGAGAACATGCAAACTCCACACAGTCAGTCGCCTGAGGCGGGAATTGAACCCGCGTCTCTGGCACTGTGAGGCAGCAGCGCTAACTACTGTGCCACGGTGCCGCCCAATGGATGGAGTTTGCATTGTAATCGTACAAAGTTTGGATTGGATCACTAATTAGTTCAGATTTGCCCTGATGCTAATTCCTGCCAGATCTGTGGTTTAGCCACTACATAAAACTGAAGAAGATTGAAATACTTCTGTACTAATTTATTAAATGCGAACACCGTTTATGAAAAACTGACTTTGGCCTGTCTCCGTTGGCTTGCCAATCAAGCCAACTCATGTGAAGTCTTCACATCACTTCATCTCCTGCATTGCATCAGGAATTGAGGAGTTAAGCCCAGGTGAAACAGACTTGTTGAACCACTAACAACAGCCACAGGCGATGTCCCTACTGAGCCTGAAGGTAACTATGATCAAACAGATAAGCGGAACTACCTGTCGCAGATGGAATGTGTTGTGTTAGCTAGATACTGGTATTGGTTGTTTTCAGATTGTCGGTGGTTTGAGAGATTCTGGCAGCTGTAAGGTAAGATCTTTTGAGCTATCTTTCCCCTGAACAGCGTTATCGCTTTGAGTGAGGTGTGGTGAATGATTCTATTATAATAATTAATTATTAATACATTGGACGTGACCTGTCATTTTATTGATATTTTCAGAGTCATAAAATTACAAGTTCAACTGATTATAAATTGTTTGTACATGTACCTTTTGCTTTTCCTGATGATAAGTACTGAACATTATTTACAAATGCTTATGTCTCAGTTACTCTGCACCAAGTTTTGAAAATAGAATACAAAGTATTTCCATTTATGAAGTGCCTTTTCAGTCAACAAAGTACCTTTGAAATATTGTGATGAAGTAAGCACAGCAATAGGTTGTACAGAGCAAGATCCCACAAACAGCAGCCACATGACTTGTTTGATTGATGTAAGTTGAAGAATAAATATGAGTCAGTCCACGTGGGAGGATTGTTCTGCTCCTTGGATGTTGCAATGGGAACATTTATGTTCAATGCATAGGGTGGTTGCAGCTTCAGTTTAATGTCTCATCTGACAGACTGTGATTCCAGGTGTGCAGCACACCCCCCCTCTGCACGGCACGGGTCAACCGAGTGCTCGAGTCTCTGGAGTGAGACTTAAACCCATGCTGTCCAGACTCAGGTGAGAGTGTTACCCATCTGAGCATTGTTGTCAGCAGCGGTCTGAGCAGTCAGCTGGAGCCACACTGCTCACTTGTACAACATTGAATGGAGGAGATGGAGAGCGAGAAGCACTCATCCTCCACCGTATGTGCACAATTCCTCCCTGTACTTCAGTGCTTAGTAATATGCCTGGTTATAGATTCATAGAGTCATCCAGATGGAAACAGACCCTTCGGTCCAACTAATCCATGCAGACCATGTTCCCAAACTAAACTAGTTCCACCTGCCTGTTCCTGGCCCATATCCCTCCAAACCTTTCGTATTCATGTGCTTATCCAAATGTCTTTCAAATGTTGCACACATCCACCACCTCCCCTGGTAGTTCATTCCACAAACGAATCGCTTTCTGTGTAAAAACGTTGTCCTCATGTCCTTTCTCCTCTTACCTTAATAACATAGCCCCTCATTTTGAACTCCCCCACCCACCCTAAGGAAAAGACCCTTGCTATTCACCTTATCTATCCCTCTCGTGATTTCATAAAGCTCTATAAGATCACCCCTCAACATCTTACACTCCAGTGCAAAGAAGTTCCAGTCTATCCAGACAATTTTTATAACTCAAGCGCACTATTCCCACCAACATCCTATTAAATCTTTACTGAGCCCACTGCAATTTAATAATATTCTTACAATAGCAGGCCAACCAGAACTGAACACAGGACACCAGAGGAGGCCTATTTTGGGGGTTGGTGGGGTGGTGATGATTATTGCAGACAAAGTGACAACATCGGGAGTGTACGAGGTACACCAAGTAACTGACTGCTCTGTGGAGTGGTGACCAGTTTTCAATGACAAAGGACTTCAGCCAATAGCTATGGGATTGGCTCCCAGGTAGCTCAACAGCCTATGGATGTAAATGATTCTAGCCAGAAGCCAACGGATCTCAGGAAAATGAGGTGGAATCCTCTTCTCTGGACTAAAAGCTAACTAAGGTCTGAAGAAAGCCGGTTTATTTTCCCTCACTACTTGCTGCAAGCAGTTGCTTTTAACCAGTTAATGAGAGACTTTAGAATTTGTGAACCAGTCATTATATGGTTGAGGAGCACTAACTCCACACAGATTTGCGATTTCAAGGCTGCACATTGACTACCTGGATTACACCTCTTCCTATCCTACCTCCTGCAAAAAAGCCATCCCATATTCCCAGTTCATCCGCCTCCACCATATTTGCTCCCAGGAGGACCAGTTCCACCGCAGAACACACCAGATGGCCTCCTTCTTTAGAGACCACAATTTCTCTTCCCATGTGGTTAAAGATGCCCTCCAACGATTCTCATCCATATCCCGCACCTCCGCCCTCAAACCCCACCCCTCCAACCATAACAAGGACAGAACCCCCTGGTGCTCACCTTCCAACCTACCAACCTTCGCATTAACTGCAACATCCGCCGACATTTTTGCCACCTACAAATGGACCCCACCACCAGGGATATATTTCCCTCCCCACCCCTTTCCACTTTCCGCAAAGACCGTTCCCTCCATGACTACCTGGTCAGGTCCACGCCCCCCAACAACCCACCCTCCCGTCCTGGCACTGTCCCCTGCCACCACAGGGATTGCAAAGTCTGTGCCCACTCCTCCTCCCTCACCTCCATCCAAGGCCCCAAAGGAGCTCTCCACATCCATCAAAGTTTCACTTGCATATCCACCAATATCATTTATTGTATCCGTTGCTTCCGATGCAGTCTCCTCTACATTGGGGAGACTGGACGCCTCCTAGCAGAGCGCTTTAAGGAACATCTCTGGGACACCCGCACCAATCAACCACACCTCCCGTGGCCCAATATTTCAACTCCCCCTCCCACTCTGCCAAGGACATGGAGGTCCTGGGCCTCCTTCACCGCCGCTCCCTCACCACCTGACGCCTGGAGGAAGAACACCTCATCTTCCGCCTCGGACACTTCAACCTCAGGGCATCAATGTGGACTTCACCAGTTTTCCCATTTCCCCCTCCCCCATCTCACCCCAGGTCCAACCTTCCAGCTCAGCACCAACCTCATGACCTGTCCTACTGGCCTATCTTCCTTCCCATCTACCCTCCCCTCTGACGTATCACCTCCATCCCCACCGCCATTCACCCATTGTACTCTTTGTTACCTTCCCCCACCTTCCCCTCTGACCTATCACCTCCATCCCCATCTCCACTCACCTATTGTACTCTTTGCTACCCTCTCCCCAGCATCCTCCCCCCACCCTCCTCCCATTTATCTCTCCACACTGGAGGCTCCGTGCCTTGATTCCTGATGAAGGACTTTTGCCTGAAACGACGGTTTTCCTGCTCCTCGGGTGCTGCCTGACCTGCTGTGCTTTTCCAATCTGGACATTGCCACAGTTTTTGTAAAATGGACAGGCAGGAGGCTGGAGGAATACAGCAAGCCAGGCACCACTTTTAGGACTGAGGAAGGGTTACACTTGAAACATCGACTTTCTCCCCCTCCTGAAGCTGCCTGGCTTGCTGCTTGTCTACTTTGGATTCCAGCAACTGCAGTTTTTTTTGTCTCTAACAGTTCTTTTAAGTGCAACAATTTCTGCAGATATGTAAATAAGAGCCTTATAATTTCTGACTGTTTTTTTTCTAATTTATTCTTGCATGGACTGTGAGTGACCTAGCATTTGTTTCCCTTTCTCCAGATGGCCATGAGCTGAAGAGCTCAGTATGACCACTTCTGAGCAACTAAAAGCCTACCCTCCTTGCTGTGGGTCTGGAGTCCATTCATTGATTCCATCAATTCTTCCCACTGCCTAGGGAAAGCAAGCAAGATAATCAAAGATCCCTCCCATCCCAGTCATACCCTCTCCCACAATCTTCCATCTGGCAGAAGATATAAAAGTTTGAATACACATACAAATAGATTCAAGAACAGCTTCTTCCCCAGCTGTGATCAGACTTTTGAAAGGGTCTCTCAAATGTTGATTCTGATCTCTCTCTCTCTCTGCACCTTCTCTGTGGCTGTAACACTGTATTCTGCACTCTGTTCTGCTACCCTCATGCACTCTGTATGGTTGGATCTGCCCGTATAGCACATAAAACAACACTTCTCACTGTATCTCAATACACCAATAAATCAATCAATAAACTATAATTTCACCAACGGCATTAACCCAAGTCTTTGGATTACTATCAATGTGCCACATCCCTTACTTTGGTTTCAAGGTGAAAATGAGGTTTCAGCCTGGTAAAGATACAGGCCACAATTGCATGCTGAGCAGCAGAAGCAGCATGTAGCTGACAAAAGGAGATGATGTCACAAGCTGCAGATCAGATTGAAGCTCCACAGTTCTACCACACCCAGTGCTGAATATTTGTGGAGAGTTAAGCAACTCACTGAATGTGGAGTCTCCATAAATATCCCCATTCTCAATATTGGGGAGATCCGAACACATCAGTGCTAAAGATAAAACTGAAACATTTGCATCCATCTTCAACTCTGCCTCCTGCCGAAGCCCCCCACTTCCTCGATGCTAGTCTCTCACCAGTATTACTCACTCCAAATGGTATCAAGAAACCACTGACAACGTTGGATTCTGTGAAGACTGTGGGTCCTGACAATGTTCTAGGCTCCGGTACTTGTCTCTCCCCTCGCCAAGCTTTTCCAGTACAATTGCAGATCTAGCATTTACCTGACAATGGGGGGAATTGCCCAGCTATGTCCAGTACACAAACAGCAGGAGAAGTTCAAACCAGCCAATTACAGCCTTTATCAATTCACATCGGATCATTTGCAAAGTGATGGTTGTGATTGGTGACAGTGCCGACAAGCAGCATTTGCAAATAAATAACCAGCTCATTGATGCTCAGTTTGAGTTCTTCATGGCCACTAGGCTCCTGAGCTCATTACTGTAGCGTTGAATCAAATTTGGATAAAAGAGGTGAGGTGAGAGTGACTGCCCTTTACACCAAGATCACATTTGACCAAGTGTGGCGTCAAGGGCCATAGCAAAGCTAGAGTCAATGGTAATTAGGAGGCAAACTCTCCACTGGTTGGAGTCCAGGTATAACATATGACGATGGTTGTGGTTGTTGGAGGTCAGTCACCTCAGCTCCAAAACATCTCTGCAGGGGTTCCTCAGGGGAGTGTCAAGGTCCAACCATTTTCATCAAGCTGCTTCATCAATGATATTCCTTTCATTAGATGGTCAGAAATGGGGACGTTTGCTGACTTTGTTGGCATTTGCTGCTGTCTTTCCAGCCACCTTCACGAAGGGGAAAGGAGCTGGGTGATAAGCCATAGCAACATTGAGTGAACACGGCAGTGGGATATCTCTGGTAAGTGATTGGGTGGTGAGTATTTCTTTTTTCTACATTTTCTACTATTCATTACTGTTTTATAATTAGATGAGATTAGATTACTTACAGGCCCTTCGGCCCAACAAGTCCACACCGACCCGCTGAAGTGCAACCCACCCATACCCCTACATTTACCCCCTTACCTAACACTACGGGCAATTTAGCCAGGCTGATTCACCCTAACCTGTACATCTTTAGACTGTGGGAGGAAACCGGAGCACTCGGAAAAACCCACGCAGACACAGAGAGAATGTGCAAACTCCACACAGACAGTCATCCAAGGTGGGAATTGAATCCGGCTCCCTAGCGTTGTGAGGCAACAGTGCTAACCATGAGCCAGTTGAGGTAGGAAACCTCACAAAGTTTAACAAGTATGTGGATGGCCACTTGAAGAAAACATTCAGGAGCTGGGAAGTGTGGTTAGTGCAGATAGTGGGCTGAAGAGCTTGTTCTGTGCTTTGTGACTCTATGACTCTGTTACTACACAATGCTGGGCATCATTTGTGATTCCTCAGAATCCATGTTCCAATGCAGCAAGATCTAGACAATATCTATGTTTGGGCTGATAAGTAACTTCTGTGCCACCCAAGTGCCAGGCAATGACCGTATCCAGAAAGAGAAAATCTAACCATTGCCCCTTGATGTTCAGTGGCATTACTACCCTTGGATCCCACACCATGAACATGCTGGGGATTACCATTAACCAGAAATTGAACTCGACCAGCACATACGTATTGTGACTGCAGCAGCAAGTCTTGTAGATTAGAGTGGTGTTGGAAAAACACAGCAGGTCGGGCAGCATCTGAAGAGCAGGAAAATTGATGTTTCGTGCAAAAGCCCTCCGTCAGGAATGAAGACAGAGAGCCTTCGGGGTGGAGAGATAAATGGGAGGGGGGGTGGGGCTGAGGAGAAGGTAGCAAAGAGTACAATAGGTGGGTGGGGGTGGGGATGAAGGTGATAGGTCGGGGGGGGGGGTGGGCAGATACGTGGGAAGGAAGATTAGCAGGTAGGACAGACCATGAGGATGGTGCTGAGCTGGCAGGCTGGAGCTGGGGTGAGGTGGGGGAAGGGGAAATGAGGAAACTGTTGAAATCCACTTTGATGCCCTGGGGTCGAAGTGTTCTGAGGCGGAAGATGAGGCGTTCTTCCTCCAGACGTTGGGTGGTGAAGGAGCGACGGTGAAGGAGGCCCAGGACCTGCATGTCCTCGGCAGAGTGGGAGGGGGAGTTGAAATGTTGGGCCATGGGGCGGTGTGGTTGATTGGTGTGGGTGTCCCGGAGATATTTCCTGAAGCCCTCTGCTAGGAAGCGTCCAGTCTCCCCAATGGAGAGGAGACCGCATCGGGAACAATGGATACAGTAAATGACATTGGGGGATGTGCAGGTGAAACTTTGATGGATATGGAAGGCTCCTTTGGGGTCTTGGATGGAGGTGAGGGAGGAGGTGTGGGCGCAGGTTTTGCAATTTCTGTGGTGGCAGGGGAAGGTGCCAGGAGGGAAGGGTGGGTTTTTGGGGCATGGACCTGACCAGGTAGTCATGGAGGGAACAGTCTTTGCGGGAAGCGGAAAGGGGTGGGGAGGGAAATATATCCCTGGGTGGTGGGGTCCGTTTGAAGGTGGCGGAAATGTCAGCGGATGATACGGTTTATGCGAACGTTGGTAGGGTGGAAGGTGAGGACCTGGGGGTTCTGTCCTTGTTACGGTTGGAGGGGTGGGGTTTGAGGGCGGAGGTGTGGGATGTGGATGAGGTGTGTTGGAGGGCATCTTCAACCACATGGGAAGGGAAATTACTGACTTTAAAAAAGGAGGCCATCTGGTGTGTTCTGTGGTGGAACTGGTCCTCCTGGGAGCAGATATGGCAGAGGCAGAGGAATTGGGAATATAGGATAACATTTTTGCAGGAGGTAGGGTGGAAGAGGTCAAGTCGGTCATCATTGTTGGAGATGGAGAGGTCCAGGAAGGAGGCAGGTGTCAGAGATGGTCCAGGTAAATTTAAAGTCGGGGTGGAATGTGTTGGTGAATTTGATGAACTGCTCAACCTCCTTCAGGAGCACGAGGTGGCGCCAATGCAGTCATCAATGTAGTGGAGGAAGAGGTGGGGAGGAACTATGGAAGTTGGACTGTTCTATGTAGCCGACAAAGAGACAGACATAGCTGGGACCCATATGGGTGCCCATGGCCACCCCTTTGGTCTGGAGGAAGTGTGAGGATTCGAAGGAGAAATTGTTAAGGGTGAGGACCAGTTCAGCCAAACCAATGAGAGTGTCAGTGGAAGGGTACTGTTGGGGATGTCAGGAGAGGAAGAAATGGAGGGCTTGGAGGCCCTGGTCATGGAGAATGAAGGTGTAGAGGGATTGGATGTCCAAGTCTTGTAGTCAGGCTCGGGAACTGTAGTAAACAACTCAACAAACAATATCCCAGAGCCTGTCCACCACCTCCAGGTTACACATCAGGTGTACCATGGAATACTCCCCACTTGTATGGATGACTGCAGCTCCTGTAATACTCAAGAAGCTTGATACCATCTAGAACCAAGCAGCCCACCTGCTTGGCACCACATCTACCAATCTCATTTATCCACATGTGGCTGGCATGGTGGCTCAGTGGTTAGCACTGCTGCCTCACAGCACCAGGGTCCCAGGTTCAAGTCCCACCTTGGCCAACTGTCTGTGTGGAGTTTGCACATTCTCCCTGTGTCTGCGTGGGTTTCCTCCAGGTGCTCCGGTTTCCTCTCACAGTCCAAAGATTTGCAGGTTAGGTGGATTGGCCGTGTTAAATTGTGCAGGTTAGGTGAATTGGCCATGCTAAAATTGCCCATTGTGGGAATATATTAGGTGCCTTAGTCAGGGGAAATGTAGAGCAATAGGGTAGGGGAGCGGGTCTGGGTGGGTTACTCTTCAAAGGGTTGGTGTGAACTTTTTCGGCTGAAGGTCCTGTTTCCACACTGTATGGGTTCTATGATTTACTTTGTTCACCACTGGTGTACTGGGGCAGAAATATGTAATGGGTATACAAGATGTCCTGAAGTAACTCAGCAGTCTGCTCCAGCAAACCCATGACCTGTACCATTCAGAAAGATAATGACAGCAGATACATGGGAATACCACTGCCTACAAGTTCCCCTCCAAGCCACTCACCATCCTGACTTGGAAACATATCACACTTCCTTCAATGTTGCAGGGTCAAAATCCTGGAATTCCCTCTCTCAGGGCATTGTGGGTATCCCCATCTGGGAAGGATTGCACTTTCACCATGGCAATCGGAGTCACTAATAAATGCTGGCCCAGCCAACGGCACCCACATCCCATAAATGAATAGTTTCTTAAAATGGTTTCTTAGTACTGTTGGGACAATCTGGAGGGTGGGCAGAGATTAACATGATTTTATCTCTCACAGCCCCATCTGCAGTTTCGGTGAAACCCAGTCAGGTTTGTCTAACCTACCTTATGGGTACTTTAGTTCACTGTTCAGTCTGCAGCTTTCCACACTATTGCCTCACAACACTTTGCATAAGGTTTCCACGTGGTGACACCTCCGCTCAAGGTCAGTATCTAACTCCACAGCAATTCTTCCACCTCCAACTTCTCAAAGTAAGGGAGGGAAATCATAGAATCCCTACAGTGTGGAAACAGGCCCTTCAGCCCAACAAGTCCACACTGACCCTCTGAAGGGTATCCCACCAGACCCATTCCCCCACCCTATATTTACCCCTGACTAACATACCAAACCTACACATCCCTGAACAGCGTGGCCAATCCACCCTAACCTGCACATCTTTGGACTGTGGGAGGAAACCGGAGCATCTGGAGGAAACCCACGCAAACACAGGGAGAATGTGCACACTCTACACAAACAGTCACACAAGGCTGGAATCAAACTCAGATCCCTGGCGCTGTGAGGCAGCAGTGCTAACCACTGAGCCACCTTGCAGCCCCAAAGGGGAGGTGCTGCTGCATGAAGAAGTTGCCCCTAGGTCTCTCACCCTAAACCTATGCCCTCTAGGTCTGGATCCCCCTCCCCAAGGAAAAGACTTTGTCAATTTATCCTGTTCATGCTCTTCATGGTTTTATAAACCTCTATAAGGTCACCCCTCAGCCTTCGACCCGCCAGGGAAAACAGCCCCAGCCTGTTCAGCCTCTCCCTATAGCTCAAATCCTCCAACCCTGGCAACATCCCTGTAAATTTTTTCTGAACCCTTTCAAGTTTCACAACACCCACAAGATGACCTCCCAACTCCTGTACTCAATACTCTGACCAATAAAGAAAGCATACCAAACGCCTTCTTCACTATCCTATCTACCTGTGACTCCACTTTCAAGGAGCTCTAACCTGTTCTCCAAAGTCTCTTTGTTCAACAACACTCTCCAGGACCTTACCATTAAGTGTATAAGTCCTGATAAGATTTGCTTTCCCAAAATGCAGCACCTCTCATTTATCTGAATTAAACTCCATCTGCCCCTCCTCAGCCCATTGGCCCATCTGGTCCAGATCCTGTTGTAATCTGAGGTAATCTTCTTCACTGTCCACTACACCTCCAATTTTGGTGTCATCTGTAAACTTACTAACTATACCAATTAAGTGCACATCGAAATCATTTATATAAATGATGAAAAGCAGTGGACCCAGGACTGATCCTTGTGACACTCCACTGGTCACAGGCCTCCAATCTGAAAAACAACCCTCCTCCACCACCCTCTGTCTTCCAACTTTGAGCCAGTTCTGTATCCAAATGGTTCGTTCTCCCTGTATTCCATAAGATCTAACTTTGCTAACCAATCTCCCATGGGGAACCTTGTCAAACAGCTTATTAAAGTTCATACACATCACATCTACTACTCTGCCTTCATCAATCCTCTTTGTTACTTCTTCAAAAAACTCAATCAAGTTTGTGAGACATGATTTCCCACGCACAATTCCATGTTGACTATCCCTAATCAGCCCTTGCCTTTCCAAATGCATGTACATCCTGTCCCTCAGGATTCCCTCCAACAACTTGCCCACCATCAACGTCAGGCTCACTGATCTGTAATTCCCTGGCTTGTCCTTACTACCCTTCTTAAACAGTGGCACCCCATTAGCCAACCTCCAGTATTCCGACACCTCACCTGTGACTATTGCTGGTACAAATATCTCAGTAAGAGGCCCAGCAATCACTTCCCTAGCTTCCCACGGAAACATATCCACTTTTATATGTTTCAAGACATCCAGCACTTCCTCCTCTGTTATATGGGCATTTTTCAAGATGTCACCATCTATTTCCCTACATCCTACATCTTCCATGTCCTTGTCCACAGTAAACACTGATGCAAAATACTCGTTTACTATTTCCCCCATCTCCTGTGGCTCCACACAAAGGCTGCCTTGCTGATCTTTGAGGGGCCCTATCCTCTCCCGAGTTACCCTTTTGTCTTAATGTATTTATAAAATCCTTTTGGATTCTCCTTAATTCTATTTGCCAAAGCTATCTCATGTCCCCTTTTTGCCCTCCTGATTTCCCTCTTAAGTATACTCCTACTTCCTTTATACGTTTCTGAGGTTTCACTTGATCTATCCTGTCTCTAGGTAGAAAGTGAGGACTGATGCTGGGAATCAGAGGCGAGAGTGTGACAGCAGGTCAGGCAATATCCGAGAGCAGGAGAATTGACATTTCGGGCATTAGCCCTTCATCAAGAATGAGGCTTGTGGATCTGGGGGCTGAGAGATAAATGGGAGGAGGTGGTGCTGTGAGGAAGATAGCGGGGAATGCAATAGGCAGATAAAGGTAAGGGAGAAGGTGATAGGTCGGAGAGGAGGATGGAGTGGATCAATGGGAAAGGTGATAGACAGGTCAGGAGGACGGTGCTAATTTGATGGTTTGGGACTGGGATAATGTGGGGGGAGGGGAAATGAGGAAACTGTTGAAATCCACATTGATCCCATGTGGTTGCAGGGTCCCAAAGTGGAATATGAAGCGTTCCTCCTCCAGGCGTTGGGTGGTAAGGGTTTGGTGATGGAGGAGACCCAGGACCTGCACATTCTTGACGGAGTGGGAGGGGGAGTTGAAGTATTCAGCGACGGGGTGATGGGGTTGGTTAGTGCGGGTATCCCAAAGATATTCTGTGAAGCAATCCCCAAGTAGGTGTCCTGTCTCCTGATGTAACGAAGACCACATCGGGTACAACGGATACATTAGATGACATTGGTGGAGGTACAGATAAATTTCTGTCGGACATGGAAGGATCCTTTGGAGACTTGGACGGAGGTGAGGGGAGTGGTGTGGGTGCAGGTTTTACAATTCCTGCGGTGGCAGGGAAGGTGCCGGGAGTCGGTGTGGGCTGGTGAGGGTCATGGACCTGACAAGGGAGCTGCGGAGGGAATGGTCTCTCTGAAATGCTGATAGGGATGGGAAGGGAAATATATCTCTGGTGATGGGGTCTGTTTGTAGGTGGCAGATGATGCGATTTATGCGGAGGGTCCTCATGTTCCACCCCACCAACCTCTGCTATCCTTTATCAAAAATGCCACTCCCCCTCCTCTCTTGCCTCCTTTTCTATCCTTCCTGTAGCATTTGTATCCTGAACATTAAGCTGCCAGTCCTGTCCATCCCTGAGCCACATTTCTGTAATTGCTATGATATCCCAGTTCCACGTTCCTAACCATGCCCTAAGCCTTCCCTGTTAGGCCTCTTGCATTGAAATAAATGCAGTTTAATTTATCAGTCCTATCTCGTTCTCTGCTTTGTCCCTGTCTGCCCAGACTGATTCGCTCCTTTTCCCTACTGTACCAGTTGAGATCTCCAGCCTTCATAGTTCATTGTTTTATTTTGGGTTGTCCAGGGTGGCCTAGGTGAAGAGAGATGAGCTGGAGAGCTGGCAGGTACCAATGAGTAAGGCAAAGATTGGGGAGATGCACATGAGGCTAAAATCAGAGAGTTTTCGAGGATGGGTTAGCCCTCTGCAGAAGACCTTTAACTGGATCAAGCAACCCAAGTGTCTTGGAACCTATGGGGAAAGAATTTTAAAATATGAGATTTTAGAGGAACCGTGATACAACTAATACATTGAGAAAATATCTTACCTGTTACGAATGGATAGCAAGACTATGCTATTGTTAATTACTAATGCACACAGTTACAGCAAGTCACCCCAGGAAAGAGGGAGGCCATGGCGCAGTGGTATTAGTGCTGGACTGTACATCCCGATAACATTCTGGGGACCTGGGTTTGAATCCCACCACAGCAGATGGCGGGATTTCAATTCAATAAATATCTGGAATTAAGAATGTAATGATGATCATGAATCCATTGCCAATTGTCAGAAAACCCCATCTAGTTCACTCATGGCCTTTAGGGAGGGAAACTTCCATCCTTACCTGGTCTGGCCTACATGTGACTCCAGACCCACAGCAATGTGCTTGGCTTTAACTACTGTCTGAAATGGCCTAGCAAGCCACCTGTTCAAAATCAACTAGGAATGGGCAATAAATGCCGGTCTAGCCAGTGACACCCATGTCCCAGGAATGAATAATTTTTAAAAATGTTGTTGGGAGATACTGGACTGACTTACACCTTTTGACATCTAAAACTTTATACTGCATGTTACATTTTAAACGTTTAAACAAATGGTCAGAAAATCATAAGTTTCCAATAAATTGCTGCATACTGAGGATTGCTCAGTTAAGGCAAAGTCCAATTCACCCAGAAGTTATAAATTAATGGATGTGAAGCCGGTTTCCAATGCATTGATTCTGTTAATGGATTGATAGCACTCATTCGCCCTCAGATATTTCTACTGTAACATGAGTGTCATTGGGCCACCTGCAGGAAGGAACAGAATCTTCAATGACGATGGGTGCAGTTTGAATGGGAATCTTGCTGCAAATTTCTAACTCGACTCAATTGGAGCAATTTAACTTCTTCGTCAGAATATCATAGGTTCGAAATTCATTCTGGGACATGCAAAATCTCTGAAACAAATTGAAATAAGAAAATGATAAATACCCTTAAGAGTGAAAAGAAAACTGAAAAAAGAAATATGGGGGGTGAAAATCAAGAAAACTGAAGAAGGGTCACTGGTCCCAAAATGTTAACTCTGCTTTCTCTCCATAGATGCTGCCAGACCTGTGGAGTTTTTCCAGCAATTTCTGATTTTGTTTCCGATTTCCAGCATCTATAGCTTTTTGGGGTTTTGCTTAAGATTAAGAAACTGTCAATTAAAGCAGAAGTTTTTTGATTGTTAGTTTTGATTTTTGTGGGCGGCACGGTGACACAGTGGTTAGCACTGCTGTCTCACAGCGCCTGAGACCCGGGTTCAATTCCCGGCTCAGGCGACTGACTGTGTGGAGTTTGCACGTTCTCCCCGTGTCTGCGTGGGTTTCCTTCGGGTGCTCCGGTTTCCTCCCACAGTCCAAAAAGATGTGCAGGTCAGGTGAATTGGCCATGCTAAATTGCCCGTAGTGTTAGGTAAGGGGTAAATGTATGGATGGGTTGCGCTTCGGCGGGTGGGTGTGGACTTGTTGGGCCGAAGGGCCTGTTTCCACACTGTAAGTAATCTAATCTAATCTAATATGTGCATGCTCATTTTTAAAATCTTCAAGGTGAGCATGCCTAGTTGGCATTTATCATTGGATTATTAATGTCAATAGACACTCTCTTTTGGTTAAAAAAGACAATTACCATAATTCCGTTATTATGGGTTAAACACAAATGCTATTCTGCTGTATTTCACCCAAAGTAACTCCTACCTCCTAAGGCCATACTATCCTTCTCATTGTTCTATGTGACAATTTGACTTCCTTCCTCAATCTCTTCTGGAGGTCAAAACATTGCTCGTAAACTGCTGTCAGTTGTCGGCTCAGTTGGTTTGTTTAGATTAGATTTGGTTTGATGTATTGTAGTCATGTATGCCTAAGAACAGTGAAAGCTTTGTTTGTGAGCAGTACAGGCAGATCATGTTAGGCAAGGACATACAGAGCATCGAGTGCTTAGACAGAGTGAGGTTTACAGGTTGCACTGTACAGGATGTGTGTGAAGCAAGATCAATATTATTTGAAGCTGGAGAGACCATTCATCAGTCTAATAATGGTAGGGAAGAAGCTGTTCTTGAATCTGTTGGTGTGTGTTCAAGCTTCTTTCCTTGATTCTCAGGAAGACCGACCTGATGTCTGCAGCAGTGATGGAAGGAACAGGTATGTCCAGGGCTATTGGGGTAGTTGACACCCGCCATATTATGGTCACTCTTCCCCAGAGGAGCCTGCACCACAATGTAGTTAATTAATCCTCTCTCATTACACAGTACCCAGTCTAAGATGGCTTGCTCTCCAGTTGGTTCCTCGACATATTAGTCAAGGAAACCATACCTCATACATTTTAGGAAACCCTCCTCCATCACAATTCTGTCAGTTTGATTAGTCCAGTCACCCATAATAACTGGTGAACCCTTACGGTACATATCTCTAATTTCCTGTTTGATACAATCCCCAGCATCACAACCACTGTTTAGTGGTCTGTACACAACTCCCACTAGCATCTTTTTCCAGTTGGTGTTCTGCAGTTCCACACATACTGATTCCACATTGCCCAGTTAAATGTCCTCCCTTACTATTGTGCTAATCTCCTCCTTAACTAGCAATGCTACCCCACCTTCCCTTCCTTTCTATCTGTCTTTCCTGAAAATTGAATAACCCTGAAATTCGGGTTCCCATCATTGGTCAGCCTGGAGCCAGGTCTCTGTGATCCCAATTACATCATATCAATTAATATCACTGTTCTCGCAGTTAATTCATCCACCTACTTACAAAAGCTCCTCACATTGAGGCACAGAGCATTCAGACTCATCTTTTTGATATTTATTGCCCTTTTAGAATCATGATGTAATGTGGCTCTTTTTGAGTTTTGTCTTTGGTTTCTCTGCCTTCCACTTTCACGATTTCCCCACCCTGTCCTTTGTTTCTGTCCCCACGTTACTCCCCTCTGACTTCCTGCATTGGTTTCCATCCCCCTGCCATACTAGTTTAAACCTTCCCCAGCAGCACGAGCAAACACTCCCCTCTAGGGCGTGGGTTCCAGGTACAGAGTGTCCGATCCCACCTCCTGCAGAACTGGTTCCGGTATCCTAGGAATTTGAATCCCTCTCTCTTGCACCATCCTTCAGGCCATGTATTCATCCGAGCTACCCTGCCATTCCAACTCTGACTAGCATGTGGCACTGGTAGCAATCCCAAGCTTACTATCTTTGAAGTCCTACTTTTTAGTTCAACTCCTAAAAACTCCCTACTTTCAGCTTGTAGGTCCTTATCTCATTTTCTTATCTTTATCGTAGGTGCCTATATGCACCATGTCAGCTGGCTGTTCACCTTCCCCCACCAGAATGTTCCTGCAGCCGCTCAGGGACATCCTTGATCCTTGCACCAGGGAGGCAACATACCAGCTCATTGCGGCCACAGTAACGCCTATCTATTCCCCTTATGATTGAATCCCCTATCACCCCCATAACTCTGCCACTCTTTTTCCTGCCGTCCTGTACAGCAGAGCCTGCCACAGTACCATAAACCTTGCAGCTGCCTTCCCTTGGTGAGTCATCTCCCCCAACAGTATCCAAAACGGTAAACTGGTTTTGGAGGGAGATGACCGCAGGGGACACCAGCTCTGCTTGCCTTCTCTTCCCCTGTCTGTCGGTCACCCATTCCCAATCTTCCTCAGTAATTTTTATCTGAGGTGAGACCGACTTACTGAAAGTACTATCCCCGATTCCCTCAGCCTAGTGGATGCTCCAAAGTGAATCCAGCCGCAGCTCGAGAGCAGTGAAGTGGTCAGACAGGAGCTGCAGCTGGATGTACTTCCTGCACATCGGAACTGTCCCTGAATTCCCACTTCACACAGGAGGAGCGTGGCACAGGTCTGGAACCTCCCGCCATGGTTTAACCCTTAAGTTAACAACAGTAGCAAAGCAAAGACAAAACACGGTGGCTCAGTGGTTAGCACTGCTGCCTCACAGCACCAGGGACCTGGGTTCGATTCCACCCTTGTGCGACTGTCTGTGTGGAGTTTGCACATTCTCCTCATGTCTTTGTGGGTTTCCTCTGGGTGCTCTGATTTCCTCCCACAGTCCTAAGATGTACTAGTTCGGGTGGATTGGCCTTGCTAAATTACCTGTAGTGCCCAGGGATGTGTAGGTTAGGTGAATTAGCCATGGGAAATATAGGGTTACAGAGATAGTAGAGAGGTGAGTCTGGGTGGGGTTTGAAGAGTGTAGTGCTAGAAAAGCACAGCCAGTCAGGCAGCCTCTGAGGAGCAGTAGTATCGATGTTTCAGACAAAGCCCTTCATCAGGAGTGAGATGCTCTTTGGAGAGTTGGTATGGACTTGTGGAGCTGAATGGCCTGTTTCCACATTATAGGGATTCTATGAAAGTAAGAGAGAAGGAAAAACAACTCACCAGTCACTCACTGAGCTGCTGCCTGTGACTTCCCGGTTAAACTTCCTTTTACTTCCCCTTTACCCTCGTGTCTTTAGCAGCTGTTGTAGTTTGCTCCTCCTCACTGCGTTACCTCATTGCTGCTTACCCTCCTCACTGAAGGCCAGTATTCACTTAGGCCAACACTTAAACCTTCAGTAGCATTTCAATCACAAAGCTGCCCTTCTCAAAATGGCCACTTTGCACTGGTTTACCTTCCTTTTATTCACTCCCGGGCAGTGACTGAAACGACTCCTCCCAGAATCCTTCTCAGCAGGGTAAACAAAATTCTAAAGATGAGAAGTCTAGAACAGACAGTGTGGTGTTATTTTTCTCACAGTCCATTAGGTTTTTGCAATGCTGATATACTCCTGTCTGTAGGATGATGGCTGTTCTTTGATTTGTCACAAAGCAAGTCCTTTTTTTTCTAAAAGCTGTTCATTGATTCTTCTTTCAGAAATGTAATAAACCGGGCTGGGCTCCGATCAGTCTGGTTTGGTACAGAGATGAAAGGGATTTTGAGAGGCCTTTTGTTTATATGAAAACAGATGAGACTTCAGGCCAAAGTGGTCATGTTTCAGAAGTGACCTATATAAAGAAAGGGGAGCGGTCACCTCTCTATCTGAGCTGAGCAGTTTAGTTCAGTCTGAACTGGTGAGGAGTTCGACGAGTGAGTTGTGTGGAAACTCTCCCTCTCTCTTTCTGCCCTTTAACTTCAACCTGTAAGCATGTGTTCCATTTCTACTGGGTTTTAAAGGGAGTTTGCTTATTGGGATTGATGTGTATATTTGGGAACAGTCTAGTTTGGATAGGATGAATTCTGTAGGGGTTCTTTATTCTGGACTTTGTGTTTCATTGTGTAATTTTCTGAATAAAATTTTGTTTGTTTTAAACTCCAGTAGTCCAGCTAGCTAGCTTACACCGGGTAATGTTCACTGTACACTTACCAAAACAAATTGCAAAGTTATTGTTTGGGGGTACCTGCTTAAGAATGTTTTGAATGGTCCAGCCTAGTCCATAACAGATTCGATGGTTGATCAGGTTAATTTGGTCTTTTCTTGTATAAGTTCTTTCTTTTAAAATTTCTTGGTTTTCTAACTGTTTCTTACACAGAGAGAGATATCGATGCAATCTTTTGGTATGCATGTACTAGATGTTGTTTTCAACTCTCCTGTTCTTGTGACCACGTAACACACTTTAGCTCAATAATCAGAAGGCTGTTGCCAAACAGAATTTCCGTAACTCGAAAGACTCACAGTGGTGTTCAGTCTCACACTCTCTGTCTTACTGTGACAAAAAGCAACATGGTATTGTACAGCTCAATAATATACTCGATTTTCAAATTGAATATAGAATTTCAGTTTATAATCCACAAAAGTGATCCTGTACTGTGCAAATAAAAGTTATGCATCTAACATTTGGTTTTATTTTAATGTGTAAAAGGGGAATGTGACAATACTGATTGCATATTCTCATTGTTCTACCCTTTTTCACAGGAGATTTACTGTGATGAAGGTGGAAGGATTACATATTATGGTAAGTGAAATGATTCCCGTGATGGAATACAAATCACAGCTATTAGATAATTTGACATGAAATGTATACAATTAATCATCATTATGATATGGTGGGCTAGGTTAAAATATGCTCTTTGATATGAATTTCTAGTTCACACTTGCAATCATCAAGGAGATGTACACATTGGTAAAATTGCATAAATTGAATAGAAATATGTGAAATTTTGGGGCAGGCTATTAGAGTGGCACAGTGGCTCAGTGATGAGCACTGCTACCTCACAGTGCCAGGGACCCCAGTTCAATTTTGGAGTTTGTACATTCTCCCTCTGTCGACATGGATTTCCTCCCACAGTCCAAAGATGTGCAGGTTAGGTGGATTGGCCATGCTGAATTGCCCATTGTGTTTATCAATGTGCAGGCTAAGTGGATGTACCATGGGAAATGAGGGGGGCACGTCTGGGTGGGATGTTCTTCAGATGGGTTGCTGTGCCTTGAAGGGCCAAATGGCCTGCTTCCACATTGTAAGGATTGTCTGAGACCAGTGTAAATACTTGGCAATCTATATGTATGTTTTGGTCACCTTGCTATAGGAAGGATGTTATTAAACTGTAAAGGATGCAGAGGAAATTTACAGGAATGTTGCCAGGACTCAAGGGGCTGAGTTATAGGGAGAGGCTGAACAAGCTGTGACTTTAGAATGGAGGAGACTGAGGGGGGATTCTAACAGCAGTGTGTAAGATCATGAGAGGCAGGGATAGGGTTAATGCAATCAGTCCTTTTCCTAGGGTTGGGGATTTAGATCTGGAGGGTTCAGGTTAAGGTTAGGGGGGAAAGAATAAAAGGGAACCTGAGGGGCAACGTTTTTACACAGAGAGTGGTACTCATATAGAATGAGCTGCTAGCCGAAAGATTTTGAGGTGGGTCCATTAACAACATTTAAAACGCACTTGGACAAATACATGGATAGGAAAGGTTTAGAAGGCTATGGGCCAGGTGCTGGGAAATGGGGTGAATGTGGATGGATACTTTGATTGGCAAGGACCAGTTTGGGTCAAAGGGTCGTCTCCGTGCTGTAGAACTCTATGATTCTATGAGTCTATAGCAGTTAATCCAGATGTTTCATTCTCACTGTGATGCCTATTAGTTTATTTATGTCGTTTCACAAGTAGTTCATTCAGTTCTTTGTGACCCGCCCCCAAGTTTTGCTAATCTTGATGACCTTGTGGTTGCAATGCCCTGCTCACTCAGAAGGTCTAATGCTGACAGATGATTCATTACAGGATATGTAATGAGAATGAATATGTTAATAATGATGCTATACATGATTTAACTCTCTCAAATACAGACTCTGTGAGGAGAGGAATGGAAGAGTTGCACAAGGGAACTGTATGACATATTCTGCACCTTAGTATGTGAATCGAAGGGTTTATTGGAACTCCTTGGGGTCAGACTGTCATCACTCTTAGATAAGGTAGGGACTGGGATACAGCAGATTCAAAGAAGCTTAGCTAAGGAGAACTGCCCTGAAGAGTGCAGTGCACAGCATCAATGTAGGGACCCCGGGGTCAGCAGAATGCGTGGGGGTGGAGTGCCGTAGGATTTAATCCATGAAAACTGCAATGTTTTAAAGGAAGTCTGCATGCTTGTACATGAATGTGTGCAAACAAATGGTAACTGCTCTTCCATGAGCCAGTTCTTTTGTGCCTTACGCACCTTGGGCTTAGTTTACTTGTGTAAACAGTAGCCATGGGGTACTGGCCCCTCTAAAGTGAGACTAAATTCTCAGCTGTCCTGTGCAGGTTCCAGTCATAAACTTCTGTTGACATTGGGGTTGCAATGTAAATGAAAGCATTACCTCTCCATCAATAAAGGAGCAGTATCATGCAGTTGCTTTAATTCCATTTTAATGTCTTAATTCTTGAGCAGTCAGAGTAGGTTTTTTGGTGGTCGTGCCAGTTAGACTCTTAATCAGTTCTAGAATATAAAATGAATAACTGGAATTGCATTGGATTGTAAAACTGTTGTATTACAACCCAGTTAATGTTTTTACCTTCCATCCACCAAGCTGTTTTCCTGGGTTGTCTCTCAGGCAGATCTTTAACTGGGTTTGCCTGAGGTTTCCAATGCAACATGAGGTGACACTGGATACCTTTCTTGTCCAGCAGGGAACTATTGCATTGGAAATGTTTAACATTTTAAGTGTGGATCATTATTGTCTGACATTTGGACATTGGTTATACCGTATCCAACACTAACCTTCTCCTAACACCTTACCATTCTCTGCTGATTTCATCTGCAACAGCACTGGGCATGTGCGTAGTCCTCAGATGGGGAATCTTCTATTCGTTTACCTCATTTTTGCATCATTGTCAAAATCCCAAACTCAACGCCAGTATCTCAATGTCTAAAAAAATACGCTACATTGACAAACATTTCCATTTTTCAATGAGTTCTAGAGCTGACTTCTCCAAATGACCTCAAAAGCTCCCACAGCATTCATAACCAACTACAGATTAAAGGTTTTGTGAATCTTGTTCCAAACGTACATCCCACTGCCCATAATGTGGGAAAACAATAAAAACCCCAGTTTTCTTAAAAAGCATGGAAATTAGAATGTCCTGTCTCTCAAATGTGGGAGACAGGGATATATCAAAACCTCAAATACTCCTGAGGCTGGAGTATTCTGGGACCTTGCACAGCCCTGATTTAGAAGATTAAAATGATGTTAATGTCGAATTTACTCAAATCCTCAGTGTTCCCCTCAAACCTGCCCCTGACATTAGACTGTAGAGTTCGTTGAAGCCAGCTGTTCTCATGAGTTGGTATCACTTAACACCTGGAGTTTAATATCAGGAAAAGCTGAACACACAAAGCTTGCTGGGAGAGTCCAATGCAATGGCATTGCAGGATTGTGGAGCCTGGAATTGATTGATTCCTGTCCAATAGTTGCAGGGGCTCTGTGGGGAATGGTGGACCACATAAAGATTTAAATTCCCTGTCAGGATTTTGTCTGTTTGGAATCTGTTCTATTATGGCTGGAGTTAATCCTTCTTCCTCTCTTCTTCTGACTTCACCCACCACGCTGAGCCAAATCTTTGCTGCAGGACTTTGAACATAGAAGGCTTTGTCGAGAGTGTGGAGCAAGAGATCAGTGTCGAGAGTGTGGTGCAGGAAAAGCGCATCAGGTCAGGCAGCATCTGAGGAGCAGGAGGATCAACGTTTCAGGAATAAGCCCTTCATCAGGAATCTTGTGCCCAAAACGTCAATTCTCTTGCTCCTCGGATGCTGACTAACCTGCTGTGCTTTTCCAGCACCACACTCTCAAATCTGATCACCGGCATCTGCAGTCCTCACGTTTTCCACCTAGAGGTCTTAGTTAGTGACTGAGTGGCCATGGCAACTTTTGTCAACTCAATGATAGTTGAAGCGTGTGTGTGGTGAACTAATAGCTGGGCTGAAGCAATTACATCCTGAACAATACAATGTCTGCTGCTGGGAAACACCTAACCAGTTTTAGCTATTTCTAACAATATAAAAATTGATATGAGAGCAACATCTGACATCCACTTTGAAAAATGTCTGTTCAGCAGGACAAACAGAGGCCACTATGTAACAAAAACAGAGCGTGCTGGAGAAACTCAATAGATCTGGCAGCATCTGTGGCGAGTGAAACATTTCCGGTTAACATTTCGAGTCCAGTATAGCTGTTCTTTAGAACTGACCTGCTCCTTTTTTTGACCACAATATACAGCTTATTGCTGAAGAAAAGTCAGATTGGATTTGAAGTGTTAATTCTCTTTCCCTCTCCACAGATGCCACCAGGCCTGGTGCTTTTCTCCAGCAGTCTCTGTTTCAGATTTCTGGCATCCACAATACTTGGGGGCAACTGTGCGTTATCCAACAGTCTGGGTCTCAGCAGCTGTCAGTTCTTCAGGCTGTTATCCGGTTTGCTGTTCATAAATCCCCTAATTACTAATATCGCAATAAAGTCAAGCCCTGAGTGTTGATTTTCAAGTTTGGTGAGTGGGATCGGTTGCCTGTTGTAAAACTTGTGCAATTTCCAGTCCATTGATCTGATGAATTTGGGAATGGTGTGTTTTATGGGAGGGAGCAGTCTGGATATTTGTATTAGTCTTATATGTGTCACTGGCCAGCTTTTGGGGCCCATCACAAACTGACCTTGGCTGGTTGGCCATTTCAGAAGCATTTAAAAGACTTTATTCTGGGTCTGGAGTTACTAGTAGACCAGACTGAGTAAGGATATTTCTGACGAAGAGTCACTGCACCCAAAATGTTAACTCTGTTTTCTCCTCTCAGATGCTGCCACATCTACTGAGTTTCTCCAGCCAGTTCTGTTTCTGTTCTGGTAAGGATGGCAGATTTCCATAAGAACATAAAACAGAGGAGCAGACATTGGCCACTTAGCCCATCAAGTCTGCTCTGCCATTCAGTGAGATCACGGCTTATCTGACAACCTTTAATTCCCCTTTCCTGCTTTATCCCCATTCCCTCACTGATTAAAAACCTGCTCTCTCAGCTTTGATAATATTTAATAGCCCAACCTCAACAGCCTTCTGCAGTAAATCATTCCACAGATTCACTCCTCTCAGAGTGAAGATTTCCTTCCCTAAACATATTAATGAACCAAATGGGATATTTCAGCAATAGCATCGTGTTTAGTAAGGTTTGTTTGCAATTCTGTAGGTTTTAATTGAATTTAAATTCCACCAAGCTGCAAAGGGATTTAAATTCAGATCCCTAGAGCATTAGCCTGGCCTTTTGAATTAAAAGTTCACGTTTTCTTTGTGCTTTCCCATTTGCTTTTGTGGCTTGGTTCAGAGTGATGCCACTAAGATGGCATTACTGTGCCAATGTTTGGTGACCTTGGAGTAACAAGCCCTACATATTGCACTGTGCTGAAACAAAGGAGCATCTCTGTTGCTCTGTGGCAGGGCTGCTAATGATGCCACTCTAAATTGGTCCACTATCTTAACTATTAGTGTAGGTTGGCATCCATCACAAATCTAGAAACAGCTCACTGGCTGGCATAGGAACAGGAGTTGAGACATTGACCGAGACTAGAACAGTGGCTCGGAGGAGGTGAACAATGGCAAGTAGTTGAACTGTGCAGCTGGGAGCTTGACTTTGGTTTAGGAAGACTAAAGAAGACACTAGTGAACCAAATGGGTTCATTAGGGAGAAGAGAGGAGAAGGGAAGTCCACTATTGGCAGTAGCAGATTAAAGAAAGCAGTCAACCTGTAGAGAAGGCAAGGAAAACTGGCAAAGCAAAGTTCAAAAAAGAGAAGTTGATTAAAACAAAGAGTTGTCAAAGCAAAGGAAAAAAATGCAAATAAGGGTGGGAATATCTACACATCTAAGAGATTACCATGGTAACTTCAATGCACTAAAATGAGATTCTCAATGGCCTTCCAGTCGATTTGAAATTTACAGCATGATTTTGTTCTCTCCCAGCTTCAGCGTACGTTCAGAGCAGCAGGAAGTCAAGTTTCTTTTAAAGATAGAAGTACACTGTTTTACTTTGTGCAATGGTGGAGCTCAGGTATGTTAGGGGATGCTGAAAGTAATGGCCAATTGCTGGAAAATTGCAAAACTGCTGCTTAACTGGATAAATGGTTATTGAGAACTGTATTGCAGGCCAATCCAATGGCAAGAAACAAGGCCAGAGAATTGTAAAATCCATGCCCTTTTTTGAAGAAGGATAAGCCCAATGACCACAGGCCAATAATTTTAACTGTGGTGATGAATAAAATTTTAGAAACGATAATCTGGAACACAATTAACAGTTACTTGGGCACGAGAATTACTTAAGGAAAGCCAGATGAATTTATGTCCAAGAGCATGTCCAATTTGATTGGGTTTTTTGATGAGGTGGTTAATGAGGGTAATGTGGTTGATGTGTATATGGACTTCTAATGAGGTTTCATTAAGTGCCACAGAGCAGCCTTGTCAGCACATGAACTAACAAGAGCAGTGGCAGCATGGATAGAATGTTAACTGAGGAACATGAAATGGAGAGCAGTGGGGAACAGTTGGCTTGTGGACTAAGGGAGATGTAGAGTGGGGGTCCTCAAGGATCTGAACCAGAGCCACTGCATATCTTTGTCCAGATAAGTACTTTTGAGTTGGATGTAGAGATTTCAAAGTTTGAAGATGATACAAAGCATGGAAGGCTGGTGGTTGGTTGGGTCATCATGGCTGAAGTGACACAGATTGCTGGGAGCAATGAAGGCAGGAAATATGAAATAATGGATCTGGGAGCAGAAGGGCCTGAGGATGTTGACGGTGCCAGGACAGATTGAGAAAGTGATTAAAGCAAGCATAAGGGCTTTATAAACTGGAGCATTAGATACTAAAGTGCGGACATTATGATGAATCTTTATAAAAAGTTAGTTCAACCTCACTTGGAGTATTGCGTCCAATTCTGGGCACTGAATTTTTGTTAAAGAAGGAAAATCATCATCTTGTTAAAGAAAAATCATTGAGAATGGGAGGAGGGACTTCAATTATGTGGACGTTTTGGAGAGGCAGTGAATTCCGGAGAGGAGATTTGCTCAAGACATGAGCAATCGGAAAGAGTAGATGGGGGAAATTGTTCCTGCTGGTGAAAGGATCAAAAACCACAGATTTAGGAAGATTGGCTAAACACGCAATGACTGGATAAGGAAAAATCTATTCTCACGGTGGGTGGCTGGACCTGAGGCTGTGTTGATGGAGGCAAATTAAATTGAGGCATTGAATTGAACTTTTATCTGAAAACGAAGCACGTGTGAGGTTGTGGGGAGAGGTGGGGAGTGGCACTCTTGCAGTAAACCCAACACAAACATGACTGGCTGCATGTCTTCCTTTTGTGCTGAAACATATCTGCCTTGAAGACATGAAAATCCCAACTCCTTGCTTTTGACTGACTTTGGGAGAGGCAGCTAAAGCCTGGAATTAGCATGTCCACATTTAACCCTGGAGCCCCTATCACGATACTGATGCCTTTGCTGGTCCTTGAGATGAGTGACACCATGATTTGTTTGGACCCTCTTTGAGAGTGTGCAATCACTTCTGACAGCTCAGCAGACTCCACTGTCCTATCCATCATTGTCACCTTTCCCTCAGCGACTGAATACAATCCTGGTCAATCCCCTGACCTGAGGTAATGCAGCTTTGGTGACACCATGTGCTGTTTGTTTGATGTCACACAATAGACAATAGACAATAGGTGCAGGAGTAGGCTATTCAGCCCTTCGAGCCTGCACCGCCATTCAATATGATCATGGCTGATCATCCTTAATTTGTATCCTGTTCCTGCCTTATCTCCATAACCCTTGATTCCACTATCTTTGAGAGCTCTATCTAACTCTTTCTTAAATGAATCCAGAGACTGGGCCTCCGCTGCCCTCTGGGGCAGAGCATTCCACACAGCCACCACTCTCTGGGTGAAGAAGTTTCTCCTCATCTCTGTCCTAAATGGTCTACCCGTATTTTTAAGCTGTGTCCTCTGGTTCGGCACTCACCCATCAGCGGATTCATGTTTCCTGCTGCCAGAGTGTCCAATCCTTTCATAATCTTATATGTCTCAATCAGATCCCCTCTCAGTCTTCTAAACTCAAGGGTATACAAGCCCAGTCGCTTCAGTCTTTCAGTGTAAGGTAATCCCTCCATTCCAGGAATTGACCTTGTGAACCTACGCTGCACTCCCTCAATAGCCAGAATGTTTTTCCTCAAATTTGGAGACCAGAACTGCACACAGTACTCCAGGTGTGGTCTCACCAGGGCCCTGTACAGCTGCAGAAGAACCTCTTTGCTTCTATACTCAACCCCTCTTGTTATGAAGGCCAGCATGCTATTAGCCCCCTTCACTACCTGCTGTACCTGCATGCTTGCCTTCATTGACTGGTGTACAAGAACACCCAGATCTCTCTGTACTGCCCCTTTACCTAAATTAATTCCATTGAGGTAGTAATCTGCCTTCCTGTTCTTGCCACCAAAGTGGATAACCATACATTTATCCACATTAAACTGCATCTGCCATGCATCTGCCCACTCACCTAACTTGTCCAGGTCACCCTGTAATCTCCTAACATCCTCATCACATTTCACCCTGCCACCCAGCTTTGTACCATCAGTAAATTTGCTAATGTTATTGCCGATACCATCTTCTATATCATTAACATATATTGTAAAAGCTGTGGTCCCAGCACGAATCCCTGCGGTACCCCGCTGGTCACTGCCTGCCATTCCGAAATGGAGCCGTTTATCACTACCTTTTGTTTCCTATCAGCCAACCAATTTTCAATCCAATCTAGTACTTTGCCCCCAATACCATGCGCCCTAATTTTACTCACTAACCTCCTGTATGGGACTTTATCAAAAGCTTTCTGAAAGTCCAGGTACACTACATCTAATGGATCTCCCTCATCCATCTTCAGAGTTACATCCTCAAGAAATTCAAGAAGATTAGTCAAGCACGATTTCCCTTTCATAAATCCATGCTGACTCTGACCTGTCCTGTTACTACTATCCAGATGTGCCGTAATCTCATCCTTTATAATAGACTCCAGCATCTTTCCCACCACTGAGGTCAGACTAACTGGTCTATAATTTTCTGCTTTCTCTCTCCCACCTTTCTTAAAAAGTGGTATTATATTAGCCACTCTCCAATCCTCAGGAACCGATCCCGAATCTATCGAATTCTGGAAAATAATCACTAACGCATCCACGATTTCCCGAGCCACCTCCTTCAGTACCCTGGGATGTAGACCATCAGGCCCCGGAGACTTATCAACCTTCAGACCTAACAGTCTCTCCAACACCAAATCCTGGCAAATATAGATTCCCTTAAGTTCAGGTCCTTCAGTCACTGTTACCTCAGGGAGATTGCTTGTGTCTTCCCCAGTGAACACAGATCTGAAGTAGCCATTTAATTCTTCTGCCATTTCTTTGTTCCCTGTAATATATTCCCCTGTTTCTGTCTTCAAGGGCCCAATTTTAGTCCTAACCATTTTTTTGCCTTGCACATACTTGAAAAAGCTTTTACTATCCTCCTTTATATTATTGACCAGTTTACCTTCGTACCTCATTTTTCCTCTGTGTATTTCCTTCTTAGTAATCCTCTGTTGTTCTTTAAAAGCTTCCCAGTCCTCTGTTTTCCCACTTATCTTTGCTATGTTATACTTTTTCTCTTTTAACTTTATATGTTTCTTAACTTCCCTCGTCAGCCACGGCCACCCATGCCTCCTCCTGGGATCTTTCTTCCTTTTAGGAATGAACTGATCCTGCAACTTCTGCATTATACACAGAAATATCCGCCATTGTTCCACTACGGTCATCCCTGCTCAGGTATTGCACCATTGACCTTTGGACAGCTCCTCCCTCATAGCTCCATAGTTCCCTTTATTCAACAGAAGTACTGTCACTTCCAACTGTACCCTCTCCCTCTCAAATTGCAGATTGAAACTTAATATATTATGGTCACTACTTCCCAATGGTTCCTTCACTTCGAGGTCTCTGACCAATTCTGGTTCATTACACAATACTAGATCCAGAATTGCCTTCTCCCTGGTCGGCTCCAGCACCAGCTGCTCTAAGAATCCATCTCTGAGGCACTCCACAAAGTCTCTTTCTTGAGGTCCAATACCATCCTGATTCTCCCAGTCTACCTGCATGTTAAAATCCCCCATAACAACTGTAGTAACATCTTTACCACAGGCCAATTTCAGCTCCTGATTCAACTTACATCCGACATCCAGACTACTGTTTGGGGGCCTGTAGATGACTCCCAAGAGTGTCTTTTTACCCTTAGTATTTCGCAGCTCTATCCACACTGACTCTACATCCCCTGACTCTAGGTCCCCCCGCACAAGGGACTGAATATCCTCCCTTACCAACAAGGCCACCCCACCCTCTCTGCCCGTCAGTCTGTCCTTCCGATAGCACATGTAGCCTTGACTATTCATTTCCCAGGCCCTGTCCACTTGAAGCCACATCTCAGTTATCCGCACAATATCGTATCTGCCAATTTCCAAAAGAGCCTCAAGCTCATCCATCTTATTGCTAATGCTTCGTACGCTCATGTACAGTATTTTTAATTTGTTACTGCTCTCACCCTTCCCATCAACTCCTATTTCACTCAACCTTACAGCATGATCCCTTTCCGAATTTTCTGCCTCATTGATACAGTTGTCTTTTTTGACTTCTCTTGTTCTAACTTTCCCTTCAATTTCCTTTTTATACATCCAGTTTGTTCCCCCCCCCCCCCGCTACTTAGTTTAACTGTAGTGGTGTTGCAGTAGAAAACCTGCCTGCCAGAATGCTGGTCCCTAACCTATTAAGGTGCAAACTGTCTGTCTTGTAGAATTTATGTTTACCACAAAATATACCCCAGTGATTCAAGAATTTAAATCCTTGCTTCCTGTACCAGTTCCCCAGCCACACGTTCAAGTCCATTATCTCCCTGTTTCTGGCCTCACCAGCCCGAGGAACTGAAAGCAAACCGGAGATAACCACCTTGGACGTCCTGCTTTTCAGCCTTCTTCCTAGTTCTCCGAAGTCCCGCTGTAGTATGTGCCTCTTCTTCTTCCCGACATCATTTGTGCCGACATGTACCACCACCTCTGGCTCTTCACCCTCGTCCTTGAGGATTTCCTGCACTCTGTTCGCGATGTCTATCACCCTGGCACCAGGAAGGCAACACACCATCCTTAAATCCTGTGTGCTGCCACAAAAACCCCAGTCAGTTCCTCTCACGATGGAGCCCCCTATTCCCACGGCTCTGTGCGATGTCCGACTCTTCCGCTCTGTCTCCATGCCAACATTTGATTGACAGACCTGGCCGCCTCGCGGACTGGCAGTGTCACCTGTCTCTACTGTTGCCAAAAGCTTCAACTTGTTCCTGACAGGTACTTCTCCCAGGGTCTCTTGCACCTGTCTCCTCTCTGTCTTCCTCATCGTCCGCTCTCATCTGCTCTCTTCTCGCATGATTGGTGTAATAACCTCGCTGAAGGTCTTTTTTTTTATTAGATTAGACTTACAGTGTGGAAACAGGCCCTTCGGCCCAACAAGTCCACACCGACCCGCCGAAGCGAAACCCACCCATCCCCCTACATTTCTTGTCCAGAAAGATCTCGTTCTCCCAGATGAGCTTAAGGTCCTCGAGTTCTTTCATCAGCGCTGCAATATGCTCGGTCAATAGCTGAATGTGCACACACTTTCCACACATATACGAGCCAGACACGCCAGAGTCGTTGACCTCCCACATCAAGCACGTAGTGCACTGAACCAGCTTGGCAGTCATGTCTTCACCCTCTTCACTTCACTCAACCTCCTTGTCAAAGACTCCTGAGCTGAAGCCTCACTCTTCGATTAAAAACTTCCTTAGACCCTCTTTTTGTAGCAAGTCTGTGGACTCTTAATTTACATTACAGGAGGAGGGAGTGGGTTTGAGACTACAGGTGTGGGTTTGAGACAGACATGTTGAATACAAGGTAAAGTCAAAAACTGTCTTCAGGTTTAGATGGGTAGGCGATGGCCAAGTGGCGTTATCACCAGACTATTAATCCAGTGGTGAAAAGTGTGGTGCTGGAAAAGCACAGCAGGTCAGGCAGCATTCGAGGAGCAGGAGAGCCGACATTTTGGGCATAAGCCCTTCACATTCCTATTGACAGGCTTATGCTTGAAATATCGACTCTCCTGCCCCTCGGATACTGCCTGACCTGCTGTGCTTTTCCAGCACCACACTTTTTAACTCTGTCTCTCCAGCATCTACAGTCCTCACTTTTTATTAACCCAGAGAACCGGGTGATTTTTTTTAGGGACATGGGCTTGAATCCGGCCACAGCAGATGGTGGAATTTGAATTCAATACTAATCTGGAAATAAGACTCTAATAATGATGACAAAACCATTGCTGATTGTTGGAAAAACCCATCTGGGTCACTAATGTCGTTTGGTGAAAGAATCTTCTATCCTTAACTGGTCTGGCCTACATGTGACTCCAGATTCACATCAATGTGGGTGACTCTTAAACTGCCCTCTGGACAATTAAGGATGGGCAATAAATACTAGCTGGCTAGTGACATGCATGAATAAATAAAAATTCAAAATAATACTTCATTATACACCAATACAGCAGTAAGTGATAATCCCAGACTCATCTTCTACTTACAGGTGGTAAAGACTAATCTACCTTCGTTTTGTATTCATAACCTGTGTTTTTAAGACTCTCACATGGGGTTTTATACTTTGTGAAGTGGAAACCCACGACATCATCACTAGGTTGCTCCAGGGTCCTGAAACCCTTGGATTATGTATGACCATCACCCACTGACTGACTACTGCCCATTGCCCACATTGATTTTGCCAAAAAAAACCCAAATAGCCAAGCAGCAAGGCCCAGGGTTATTTTGTTTGACTGCCAGAACTGACCATGGCCTAACCCCTGGACATGCATTGGACCTAATTCTTGAGTAACTGTAGCCAACGAGAAATGGCTCAGCCTCTGGACTGGTTTCCATTACCCCCCAATGGCACCAGCATGCACCCTTGCCCCATGAAGCATGGCTCCTCTTCCCCTTTCACCCATTGCCATGATGTTCAAGCACAATGCAGTGTTTTTGCTGCAAAAGTGGCTGGTACTTGCACTAGCTCTGACATTGATGCAGAATTCTGCCACTCAACAGCTTATAATCCCTCCTTTCAATCTCCCTCTTTGCTGGTTCATAAAGCTGCCTACCTTTCCTTCTGTACTGTAATGTCATTATGGAGGGAGAAAGCTGCCAGCTGACCCTACCTGCCACCGTTGCCCATTGCCAAGCAATGATGGAGCCAGGAGGCATCATGCCCTAGTCAACAAGGAGGCAGCTCCTGCAGTTGGAACACTCCCTGCCACAACAATGGCAAGAGTCTCAGGCAAGGCACTGGGTTCACCCAGGCTGGAGACCTAGGGGGAGAGCACCCAACTTGTCAAGATCCCAACCAAAACAGAACCTGTTGGAGAAATCTTCAGAAGGCCCACTGGACCCAAAACGTTGACTCTGCTTTTGGTCCATAGCTGCTGTCAAACCTGTTGAGTTTCTCCAGCATTTCCTGGTTTTGTTTCAGATTTCCAGCATCCACAGTTCCTTGTCTTTGGGTGATGCATTTGGAATTCTGAAGCGTGCATTATCTCAATTGATCTGACTTGTCAGATAATCAACTGGACCCAAGTGCACATTTCAAGGAGAAAGTGAGGTCTGCAGATGCTGGAGATCAGAGCTGAAAATGTGTTGCTGGAAAAGCGCAGCAGGTCAGGCAGCATCCAAGGAACAGGAAATTCAACGTTTCGGGCATAAGCCCTTCATCAGCCCGAAATGTCAAATTTCCTGTTCCTTGGATGCTGCCTGACCTGCTGCGCTTTTCCAGCAACACATTTTCAGCCAAGTGCACATTTGTCAACTCCTTACCACCTGAGAAAGTGGACTCACTGTCAAGAGGAGGAGAAATTATTCGCAAACATTTATCTCAAGAATCTAATTCTTGGACCTTACCTGATTAACTTATCACGTTCATCCTTATTCTCAGCACCTCAGGGAGTGGAAAATTGTGAACTATGTAACGCATCCTCACAATTATTAATAATACTACAGCTACTGCTGTGAGACAGCATATTGTCCAACTCAAACCAACACCTCAACGAAACCGTCCATTTGCAAATTCAAAACTACAAGTGCTTACTTTTGAAATAAGAGTTTAATAATATCGCTTTAAACTAAGAGTGTTCCTTTTGCTATTGAAAGTGAATAATTGATAGAAATATAAGGGTTTGTCCATGCTACTGGCTTAATGCCTCCTGCCTTAACAGCAACAGCAGAGGTCACAATGCAGTGTCTGATGTGTTTCTCCAAACAGGTATTAAACTTGAGTGCCTGGTTCTTTTGTTTGGATGTTTTTGTTTTGAAGCCGAAATTCCCAGTGCATAAAATGAGGCTGGCTCCCTTATGTGTGTACATGCTACCAGCACAACCATGGACTGTGCACCAGCCAAGCAACTGAACACACCCAAGCTCTGGGTCACCTTGTCTAGTTTAACTGCTTTTGGCTTCGACGTAAATGTGGATTGTGCGTGCTCTTACCACATGCTGTTATCTCCCGGTCAGCAGACATTGAAGTGTGACTCAGTGGAAATTCCCAGGTCTGAAGGGTTTACCAACCTTTTCACGTTTCACTGGGCTTTCCTCATGGGCTTGTGACTTCCAGAATCTACACAACTGTCGCATCAAAACACCATTGTTCAAGATTATTTCACGACCCACAACCTTCAAAGGATTTGGTGCCAAACAAAACAATTCTTCTAATGTTTTCCCTGCAATGAACTGTGAGTTTTCTCAATAGGTTAGCCCTGATTAACATGAATTTGGTAGATTTGATTGATAAATCTCTGGGGATTAGATGTACACTCATTAATCCCCATGCAGAATCTGTACTTTTGTGATAAGTGCCTGTTTGCAACACTTGTAGTCATAGCTTTGTGTCGCCATTCACATGACTTTCCCATGTTTACATAGGGTCTTTTATCAACTGTTCAAACAGCTTGGCCACCCAGTCGGGCAGGTATGTGCTGTTTCTGGGAACAAAGCTGGATTCGAATTGGATACTTACTATCTGGTGACCGCAAGGATAGAATGACCCTTGGCTACATTCTTGTAATTGGGTTATCAATCCCACAATTTTTTTTTTCATTTTGATTTATTACTGTCACGTATACAGTGAGAATTCTGCATGCAGTACAGGCAGATCATACCATAAAAGTGCATAAGGGTAAGAGAACAGAGGGAGGAATATAATGTTACTGCTCCGGAGAAGGCACACAAAGAGTGAAATCAAAGTTAAATTTAAAATTTGGGAGGTCCATTCAGAAGTCTAATAACAGCAGGGAAGAAGCTGTTCTTGAATCTGTTGGTATATGTGTGTTTAGGCTTATATCTCCCATCCAACAGAAGAGGTTGGAAGAGATTATAACCACGGTGGGAGGGGTCTTTGATGATGTTGGCTACCTTCCTGAGGCAACAGCAAGTATAGACGAAGTCAGTGGTTGGAAGGTTGGCTTGCATGATGGACTGGGCTGTGTTCACAGCTCTCTGTAGTTTCTTATGGTTTCTTGGACAAGGACATTATCATTGTAGCAAAGCTCGAAGCTTGGTCAAACTAGAAGATACACATTTCCAGGAAGCAACAAACAGAAACATGAGAAAAATGTAAAATGTAAAAATGTAACAGAATCGTCAAGGCCAATGTGAGGGATTAGTCAGTGCCTGAGCCGTCAATGCTGCTTCCTGCAGCATCCATTCCATTTCCTCTAGGCTCCTGCTCTCCTGCTGCTGATGCTCCTGCTGGATGTACTGTATTTTATTTAACAGCTCTGGCATGTGGTGTATTGCTGCTACTGTCACAGTGAGGTAGCACAGTTCAAACATCAGAACTGTCGACATGGCATGTGGGCATCCACCTAATTGGGCACTTCTTTCAAATATGCACCCCGCATGCTCCTCCAGCATTGCGGAGGGGATGTAGGTCCGGCTATTCAAGATGGTGGCACTGGGCACAGTAGGCCTGTCTATTCCAGACCGGCCACTTGCTTCTTCACTCTCTTTCCCATCTTTTTTCTATTTCTTCTTCTTTTCTTCATCTTCCTGATGTCACACGGAGGCATTGACAGTGACTGGAGTGCGGGCACCTGGCTTCATAGGCCCGATGCATGGATTCCTGGAGTTGGTGGTGAGGTATCGGCTGCAGCAACAGTGGCTGCGGTAGGGCCGGGGCAGGGACCAAGCAGGAATCCTGGAGCAGTATTTGGTACCCCAGATGATGAAGATGAGCTCTATTTAAGTATTTTATTTTTATTGGTTTGTACCTCAAAATGGTGCCAGATTGTGGCGACAGAATAATTTTTGCTGTATTACCCAAGATATATGTGACAATATCATTCATTCAGTCATGAACCATTCATTTATAAATCATTCATTCATTCATTAATTCATTCATTTCTGGGGGAAGAAGAGTGTTTACAGTCAGATTTGGAACTGGTAACAACAACCCACCCTTTGAGGAATCAACCATTCAACATTTCCTCAGCCTGGAAGAAATGGGGGAGGCATGGCGATGGGTTTTCAGATGTGTCAGTTACCCAGTTGACTGAGATGAAGACAATATTTCTGTTAGGGGACAAATATCACTGCCAAGAAAGCAAGGATTTGTTTGCGAACATAATTGATTGGCAATGGCTGAAAATCATTTGGTGATGCATATTTGTTGACTGTACGATATGAGAGCTGAATTAGGCCATCCAGCCCATTGAGTCTGCTCCGTCATGAATGCTATCTCAAACCTTAGGGATACTTTTACCTTTGAATAATTTATCAGCTTCCTCGGCTGCATGATAACATCAATTCTAGGGTATTCATCCCCAAATTTGGCATCTTATGCACGATGGATTTGTTGATAAAAGGTCTCTCTGACTGCTCACGTGACAATGTCTGGAGGATCACTCAGCCCTTCCTTGTCTCCAGTTCCACTCTTTCTCTTTGAGCGTACTCGACTAAACCAAAACTCCCACAGGACCCAGAGTTGGAGTAACTGGATCACTCATAACAATGTCTCATGTTCTGTTCCTTGCAAGATAACTGCCAACACTCCCACCATTCCATATGGCTTTGAAGAACAGCAGAAGGTTCTCCATGTCCTGACCAATGTTGATTATTTACTGAATCAACTGTTGTTTGTGGGAGTTTGCTGGTTGCAAATTCGCTCACCAGTAATAACAGTAACTGTATTTATGAGAGATAAGTTTCCATATAAATGTAACCTATTGTGTGCATGTTTCTGTGTGACTATGCCCTCTGTACACAGTTAATTATGGACTGGAAGATAAGCCTGTGCTTAACAGAATCTTGGTTAACATTTATGCAGTATTTAGATATTCACTTGCATTGCTGTAGCCTCCACAGCTGTTGGCCAAAAGCTGGGAGATGGGATTAGTTTAGTCAGATCTTTGTTGGCTGGCATGGACAGGACAGATCGGTGTTGTAAACCTCAGAGTCAATAATGAATCTTAAACAAGCCAAAGACATCAGCATGACCTTTGTGTAAATTTGCTTTAAATTGGTTTTGATCTCAGAAGAAATGTTAGCATGAGGCAAAATTTGCTCCCTGTTACATTACTACAAACTCACCAAATTATTATTTTTTAACACAAATTATCACATACCTCATGTTCCCACAGGTCATTGATTTTATCTGTTTAAATGGATATTAATGTTGCACTTAATTACAAGGTGCTAATTGACAACACACTATCAGGGTGTTTCGCTTGTAGGTTCAACACTTTTGAAGCATCTTCCTCATTTTAAGCTTGAAGTTGGTTAATTATTTATTTGTTACTTAGATCTACCATTCAACCTTTTTTAGCTACATGAATCAGTTCTGGCCAAGCATTGATAACTCCGTTTCTTATTAGTCTTTGTCTTTGCCTCAATTCATGCTGGAGCAATGAATTGAGGTATACTCCCTTGCAATAGACAAAGTGCCTATGCTCATCCTCCACTGCTTTTCAGGAACTTAAATAAGGTGAACACAACGGTGTGAGTATAAGGGTTTGGATCTACAGAACAACATTGTATGTAAACATGGCAAGGTGATTCTGAACGGTGTAAGAAAGAAAGAAATGTGACGATAAAGGAGGATCTGTCAGGCATAATTGCAAACACGTTCAAAAAATCAATTTACATTTGTGTAGTCCCTTTAATGTCCCATGGCTCCACAGGAGCATTCTCAGATTTTAATTCACAAGGTGAGTATCATTGGCTGGACCAGCATTTATTCTCCATCACAGTCAATCACATTGCTGTGGGTCTGGAGTCACATGCTGACCAGACCAGATAAGGACAACAGTTTGCTTCCCTGAAGGACACAGGCAACCAGATGGGCTTGTCCCCTGACAGTAAGCAATGGCTTCACTGTCCTCATCAGTGTCTTATTTCCAGGTTTTTATTGAATTCAAATGGGCAGGATTCAAATCCAGATCCCCAGACCTGGTCTCTGGATTACTAGTGACAGTACAGCTAGGACATTGCTCACTATTAAATGGTGACGTTCGACCCTGAGCCTGTGTGAGAGGTAGCAGGAAAGGTGAAGAGAGCAAAGATGTAAAGGAAGACAAAGAGAATTTTGGAGGTCATTCCAGAGTTAAGAACCTCATTTTCTGAAGATCGTAAAGGCGCAGTAGTGAAAATGGGAGATGTGTGAGAAGCTTGAATTTAAAGAGGATGTTTAAACAAGGGATGTGGAGGGGGCAGTGGAGATTCAGAATGCTGGTCCTCAGATGTTGCCTTCTGCAATTCATCATCTTCTTCAAATCAAATCAATGCCATAAAAATGGCCTTTGTCAAATGGTGTGAGTCCTCACTGTGAGAAAATTGGTTCTTATAAACCTGAATGGACAGCAAGAATACACCTCAGGCCTTGGTGTCTCACAATCTCCTCACAATCACAGCGTAAGTGGTGACACAGGTACTCAGTGGTTAGCACTCACAGCGCCAGGGAAATGGGTTTGATTTCAGCCGCGGGTGACTGTCTATGTGGAATTTACATTTCTCCCCGTTTCTGCATGGGTTTCCTCCGAGTGCTCCGGTTTCCTTCTATAGTCCGGGCGACTGTCTGTGTCCAGTTTGCTCATTCTCCACATCGGCTTCCTCTGGGTGCTCCGGTTTCCTTCCACAGTCTAAAGATGTGCAGGTCAGGTGGATTAGCCAGGCTAAATTGCCCATAGTGTCCAGAGTGTGCAGGCTGGGTTGATTGGCCATGGGGAATGCAGGGTTGTGGGTGTGGGTCTCAGTGGGATGCTATTCCGAGGTTCGGCGTTGACTTGTCAGTTTGAATGGCCTGCTTCCACACCATAGGGATTCCGTGTAAGGGTGTTTTGATCTTGAAACTGCTCCTTAAATGACAAGATCAAAAATCAAACAACACTAGGCTATAGGCCAACAGGTTTATTTCGAAGCACTAGCTTTCGGAGCATTGCTCCTTCCTCTCGTGTGATAGGCAGGTAGAAGACACAGTATTTATCAGCAAAATGTTGACAACTTTGAAACCAGCTGCCCTTGTTGAATCCTTAATTAACAAGAACATTACTTAGTCTTTATTGGCTAGTGCCCAGTTCTTGTTCCATTTAGTTGAGGGAGGTTAGCTGTAATGGGTAAGAGGTGTAACTGTGAGACTCATATCAAGGCATGATCAACTACAATTTTACCGACTCCACGTTCTAATCAAGTTATGAATGTATCCACAATTTTATCCATGAGGTCAGAGAACAGGGGCCATGAGACCTGAGTACAGAGGCCATGAGGCCTGACTACAGGAGCCATGAGACCTGAGTACAGGAGCCATGAGGCCTGAGTACAGGGGTCATGAGACCTGAGTACAGGGGCCATGAGACCTGAGTACAGAGGCCATGAGGCCTGACTACAGGAGCCATGAGACCTGAGTACAGGAGCCATGAGGCCTGAGTACACGGGCCATGAGACCTGAGTACAGGGGCCATGAGACCTGAGTACAGGAGCCATGAGATCTGAGTACACGGGCCATGAGGCTTGAGTACAGGAGCCATGAGACCTGAGTACAGGGGCCGTGAGGCTTGAGTACAGGGGCCGTGAGGCCTGAGTACAGGAGCCATGAGACCTGAGTACAGGGGCCATGAGGCTTGAGTACAGGAGCCATGAGACCTGAGTACAGGAGTCATGAGGCTTGAGTACAGGGGCCGTGAGGCCTGAGTACAGGAGCCATGAGGCCTGAGTACACGGGCCATGAGGCCTGAGTACGAGAACCATGTGGCCTGAGTACGAGAACCATGATGGTCTCCTTGCATGGCCTGAAAAGAGGTGCTGCTAACAGGAGCCCGGTTGAGACTAGGCTTGGCAAAGTGAGTTGATCTTTGACCTCATACTCCTTCCTCCCCTTTCTGAGGTCCAGTTGAGTGCAGGGGACAATTTTCACTGGTTCCTGAGCAGCATCCTCCTGTTGTCTGAAGTCCTGTTCCTGCTTCAGGCTGGACACTGAGTCCATCCGGGAATCCCATCCTGAATATGGAAATGAAGTTAGAGGTGGGTGGTAGGGGGTATAGTTGCAGGGAGGGGATGTAGGATTGTTGCTTGGTGGGAGGGTGTTAGTTGGCTAGTCGATGGGGGCGAGTGCGGGGTAGGGTGGGGTATGGTGCAGTCTAGCCAGGAACCAGTCAGATCTGCTTGCTGTGGGAGGAGGGTGCACAGTTGCGTTCTGCTGGTTGATCACTGAGCTGGTTCTGCTACTAAACTGTGTAATGTGTCCATGGTCAGTGTGTGGTTATGTCCCACCCCAATGGCTGAAGTTTCTAGCCTGAGCATGGTATCAGAGACATTCCCAGGGTGTGCGGTGGAGGCAGAAATCAGTCCACCCAAAGTTTAAACCTAACCAGAGATTTCCAATTCCGTTTGTACATTAGGACTTTTACTTCTGGCCTGAGCGGATTACCATCTATGACGAGGTTAACCAGACTAGGCCTGTACCCTCTGGAGTTTAGAAGAATCAGAGGTGACTTAAATGGAACAGATAAGATCCTGAGGAGATTTGACCAAGTGGATGTGGGAAGGATGTTTCCTCCTGCAGGAGAATCCATGACTAGGAGTCATCGTTTAAAAATAAGGAGTTGTTCACACAAGGTAAAGGTGAGGAAACACTTTTTTTCTCTTAGAGGGTTGTGGATCTTTGGAATTCCCTTCCTCAAAAGGCAATGGATGTGGAATCTTGAAATATTTTTAAGGCAGAGGTAGATAGATTCTGGATTCGCAAGGGGATGCAAGATTATCGGCCACTTGCAGGAGTGTAGAGTCGAGGTAAAAATCAGATCAGCCATGACTTTAATGAATGGCTCAGCAGGCTGAGAGGCCTAATCCCGTTCCCAGCCCTACGTTCATGTGTTGGTCTGGATATGCATCTTTCAGCTTGTTTCCCAACCCTGATGATGTGGTAACTGAACGACCTGGGCCAGTGTTTCTTTTCAAAAGGTTTAGTTCAACGGGTTGTTCTTCCATTAGTTTCACCCTAGCCTGGGGAGGCCATTATTCTCCATATTGAGATACTCTCAGCCAGCAACCTCTCAAGGCAGGGGCCTGAGGAGACCTGATTGCAGATCAAAGCATCTTCTTTTCTCTTTAGCTCAAGCATCTCTCTCAAAAAACACCAGGTTATAGTCCAACAGGTTTAATTGGAAGCACACTAGCTTTCGGAGTGACGCTCCTTCATCAGGTGATTGTGGAGGGCTTGATCGTAACACAGAATTTATAGCAAAAATTTGCAGTGTGATGTAACTGAAATTATACATTGAAAAATTGATTGTCTGTTAAGCCTTTCGTCTGTTAAGCCTTTCGTCTGTTAGAATACCGTGATAGTTTCACTTCTTTCATGTGTAAATCACAAAACCTTTTTTTTAAAAGTTACATTCTCGGGTTAGCTGTTAACAATGGTGATAGCTAGACAATATGTTGAAAGTGTTGGCCCCCTGTGTTCTCTGTCTATGCCATGATGTTTAGATTGATTCTAATCTAAAAAGTGAGATAACGGAGTTCTACATGAATGTATGCAGTTTTTGAACGAAGTACAATGTAACCCTACAAGTACAAATTCACCCCACAAAATATATGTGTGCATGTGGGTCTTTGTCTGTCTGTCTGAGATGGTGTGTGTGTGTGTGTGTGTGTGTGTGTGTGTGTGTGTGTGTGTGTGTGTGTGCAGAGTGTCTGAAGTCTGTGAGGGGGTGCATATGTGAGTGTGGGAGTGTGTGTGGGTACACACACACACACTTTCTCACACTCACAACCCCCACCCCAGACAGACACACACACACAGACAGACAAAGACCCACATGCACACATATATTTTGTGGGGTGAATTTGTACTTGCAGGGTTACATTGTACTTTGCTCAAAAACTGCATGCATTCATGTAGAACTCTGAGCTCAAAAACTGCATGAATTTATGTAAAACTCTGTTATCTCACTTTTTAGATTAGAATCAATCTAAACATCATGGCATAGACAGAGAACACAGGGGGCCAACACCTTCAACATATTGTCTAGCTATCACCATTGTTAACAGCTAACTTGAGAATGCAACTTTAAAAAAAAGGGTTTTGTGATTTACACATGAAAGAAGTGAAACTATCACTGTATTCTAACAGACGAAAGGTTTAACAGACAATCAATTTTTCAATGTATAATTTCAGTTACATCACACTGCAAATTTTTGCTATAAATTCTGTGTTACGATCGAGCCTTCCACAATCACCTGATGAAGGAGCGTCGCTCCGAAAGCTAGTGTGCTTCCAATTAAACCTGTTGGACTATAACCTGGTGTTGTGTGATTTTTAACTTTGTACACCCCAGTCCAACACCAGCATCTCCAAATTATGACTCTCAAAAAACTGCATTGTTGATGCTTTCAGAAAGCTGCTGTGACACTTTATTTGCTTAATTCTCAATTCAGTTTGTTAGAACATTACAGTTAATCCCAAGTAACAAGATAAAATCCTTTGAAGGTATTCAGCTCTTGTTCCTCAATTGTTTATTTGTGTTTTAAGCTGTTCTCACACATGCTGAGTTGAAAAGACGATTTGCTGTCCAATTTATGCCATGCTGGAGTGAACTATGTGATGATAGCAAAGCTAAACTTTTGCCTTTCAACAAGGAAAATTTTCATGGGTACAGTCTTTCAGCATAAATCATTCCTCCTAACCCCTCTCCACTGTCCATCCACAATCCTGGTGCCAGGGGTGAACAATTCCTCGATTTTATGATCTTGGATTCCCCACTTGCCTGCAGTTCTAACAACACGCAAGAAGCTTGACGCCATTTTAGGACAAAGCTGAATGGCACTCCATCAATAATCACTCCTGGCAGCATTGGTGCCCCACAATGCATTGCAATAACTCACCAACACTCCTCCGGCTTTACTTTTCAAACACATGACCGCCACCATCTGGAAGGACAAGAGGCGGCAGCTGAATGGGAAGACCACCCCCTACTAGTTCTCATTCAAGGCTCTCGTCATCCTGCCTTGAAATATATATTGTCACTGGATCAAAATCCTGGAGCTCTCTCCCTAGAGGCTATCCTTAGATCACAAAGACCACAGTGGCTATATGAAGGCAGCTCACCACCACCATACTGTCATAGCCACTAATACCCACATCCCACGAACAAACTAAAGCAAAACACAAAGTTGACAAGGCTCAGAACAGATACAACAATATTACAAATGAAAGAAAGCCAATGATTAAGAAATGTAAAGATCTAATGAAGAAGTTCATAGTGTAGAATAATTAGCATGACTCATGGTAGTAACTTCCTGAAGAAGGGCTTATACCCAAAACGTCGAATCTCCTGTTCCTTGGATGCTGCCTGACCTGCTGCGCTTTTCCAGCACCACATTTTCAGCAGTAACTAACTTAGCCAACGGACAGTTAATGAAAAAAATTATGAGGTGGAGGATAAGAAAGAAATAAAATCATACTTTTCAAATGGCAATGGTCCATGAGTTAATGGTAACCTTCCATGCATTAAGAAAACAAGACAAACTATGCCAAAACAATAGCAATATATCAGAAGATGGCATACAAGTGACAAATAAGAAACTTAAAACACTTGCCTCAACTCTCACTCTGCCAAATATGGGTGAAGAAATTTAAATCACAGAATCACAAAGGTGCCATGGTACAGAAGACAGCCATTCGGCCTATCTTGCTTGCACTCGCTCATTCAATGAGAAGCCAGTGCACACTGACTGTTAAACAAATTGACACAGGGAATCAAGCTCTTGTGCCAAGGGTTCTCACTGTCAAGAGCTGGCACTTTGTCTCAGAGTAAAGCACTAACTGTGCACTTGTTAAAGGTAGATCAGGGTGTGAGTTAGCCATTTTGGAAAGGTAGGCAGGCACTGGTGATTTAACACCTGTTCTGGGCTCTACCCACACCAGACACTCACCAGAGCTCTTTTGACAGCACTGTCCAAGAACCACTACCACCTCAAAGAACAAGACAGCAGATACACAGAAATACCACCACATGCAAGTTCTCCATCAAGCCATTCACCATTTCTTCATTTCTGCTGCCTCAAAACCTTGCATCACTGCCCCCTAGCTGCTCTGTGAGGGTCCCTACACCATACGGACTGCTGTGGTTTGACAAGCCAGCTCACCATCACTTTCTCAAGGGCAATTAGGGATGGGCAATAAATGTTGATCCAGCCAATGACACTCACATTCCATGAATTTAAAATAAATTCAAAGTTAACATTGAATTCATCCATTCATCCTCCTCTGCCAACATTTTACTCTGCCAGCTGAAACATTTTTATCTCTGCCTCGGGGCTGGTCTAATTCATTTTCACATGATCCACCTCCTCTGTGCTTGAACTCCTGCCAGCCCAGCTTCTGAACATCAACAAAGTCTGTTCACACCAAGGCCAGCTTGAGGAAACTCACCTCAGCTAAGGACAGAGAGATCATTGATCAAGTTGATGATTTTTTTTCATTCTAGAGAGCATACATTTTCATTGTAAATAATCCATAAGTATTGGGACCTCTCCTCAAATCCACTGCCACCTTCCTTCTTCTGAAAACGGTTTGGGTTCCTGCTGGAGCCTATGTCCACTGCAGATTCATGGAGCCGGTGGCGGAGGCAAGTTTGGGACCAGTACGAGATTGGGCAGCATCGGTGAGGTGGGCCCAAGGTGGACTCTTGGCGGCAGCAGAGTTGGTTTGGGCCAGTATGGTACCCGATGAGGCCCGGTGAGAACTCGGAGTGACGAGGGCATTGGTGGAGATGAGATGGCACCAAAGAGCGGTGACTCTTATTCTGGCACTGGAGTTGCGGTGAAGGGGACCCATGGCTGGCCACCAGGTCAATGGGCCAGGGCAGAGCACCGAACAAGAAAGATTGTAAAATTGACCACTATTTTTTTATTTTCTGCCCTCTCCTGTACCATTAGCACCTTTGTGATTCTATGATTTAAATTTCTTCACCCACATGTGACAGAGCAAAATTTGGGGCAATTTCTATGTTTTGATTTACTTTTCTGTGCTTTAAAATGGCGCCACAGAGTGGCTACACTGTAGAATACTTCTCGCTGCGTTTCATAACAAAAGACACATGACAATAAATGGATAAATAAGTACAAACCCTCCTCCAACCTCTTCAATGACCCACAACCTTGACCTTCTCTCTCATGGCTTATTCATGCATTGATCCTATCCATTCTATGTTCATCTCATTGGCTTGTCCCCTCCCTAGCTCCACACCCTACCCACAGAATCAGGAATAGGCATCAAAATCAATGATGGGATGTGTTGTGATTCTGACCAAACATTCACATTTGTAACATCAAAGCCACCCTTATAACTCCACTCATTAACTCTGAGCTAGACCTTTTCTCCCTTCTCTTCCCCTGACCATTCAGCTAGGTTGAACCCAACAATATATTTAATTTCTGCTATATAATGTCAGTCATCTTTACCCTATGTCACCACTTTAGGTGCTGAATGTTTATCCCCTGTCAGGTTCAACTTTGGCAAATCTGTATTTGCTGTCCCCTATCCTCATCTTCAATTAATTTCAACTTGCCAAAAACTAAATCCAGTTCAGTACTAAGTTCTCACTCACCTCTGAACCCCACTATCTATTCCAGAGGAAGTGGTGGGTGTGGGTACAATTTGAATAGGAGAGGTTTGGAGGGATTTGGACCAAGCGCAGGCAGGTGGGACTAGAATGGCTTGGGATTATGGTCGGTGTGGATTGGTTGGACTGAAGGATCTGTTTCCATGCTGTATAACTCTATGGCTGTATGGTGTTTTGGGTGCACTTTGAAGTAAAATAATTACTTCTCAGTGGCATTTCATGCTGCCTGTGTTTCCTCCTCTTGCTCTTGTTACAATTGGTTCCTGGGCAAGTTTGCTGTAGCAAATAGATTGTGGTATTTGGAAGGGAGCAGTATGCGAAGTATGGAGAAACTGCAGGGAGTTGGCACTGGGTGATGATGTTTGTTTGAAGTGCTATTACAGGCACCTTTTATGTGGTAACCAATCTGTGATTCTGTGATCATTACAGCCGTTAACATAAGTGAGGCTGGTCATGCTGACAGTGACAGTTGGAGATTCTACAATAAGCTTAAGAGGAGTTTATCCACTTTCCTCCAACAATGGCTTTGCTGACTTGTTTTCAGCAATCAGTGAGTGAAACTTTATTTCTTTTCTGTTTCTACAATGTCAAGAGGAAATTCTCAGCTGTGAGACTTCAAAACAGTGCAACCTGAACCTTAGCACAGTCACACAGCACTCTATTGTTTAAAAGCCAGGGTTTGTAGCTGGCATTTAACTCTCTTGTGTATTCTTGGAAGAGCATTCCTTCAATTGCTATCATGTCTACATTCAGGGGACGCAGCCCATAGGAATGGACGGGTTGGACAGAAGGGTCTGTTTCCATGCTGTACATCTCTATAACTCTATAACGAGATGGTTTTCCACTGAGAGGTGAAAATGTGTCATTCGAATGTGAGACTGGAACCAACTGAGTCATACCTGATCCAATGGAGAATATGGTCTCTTTTATGTTCCATAAGGTAAAAGTTCAGAAAGGATTTATGCTGTGCAGTATATTAAACTCCACCATAACTGATGATGCTATACAGTCTTGGATGGAGATATCAGGAGGACAGTTCTGGATTTTGAAGGGCTCACGTTTGTTAATATGTCTCCCAGTGGTCCTAATTATTTAACAAGCTAATGTAAATTGTACCTATTTGTTACCATGCAATGTCGTTAGATCCTGTTCAGATTCTCTTCTTGATAAGACTCACTAGTGGTTGGTCTTCTCCCCTGTAAGCTAAATAGACCACAGTCAAGGGAAGAGGACTGGTGGCAGTATCCTTCCATTTACAAACACCACACCTTCAATCTCGTTCAAATGCACAGATTAAGTTGTTAGCAAAATCGCTTGCTCAATGGAAGTGCTAAATGCTCAATGTGTTTGTGAATTTCCTATACTCTGTACTTTCTTTGCAAGCTGCTGTTCCAAAATCTGATGTAACACTCGTAAGTTTCACATCTTTAATGGAATCATTCAAATGGACTGGGAATGTTGGTGATAGCTATGTGCTGCAGTGATACAATCATGAAAAATTGGAGCAATTCCTTTCAATTCTCGCTTCTTTTCAGAACATAAATACATCCGTTGTTCATTTCTTATAAAACATTAATGTGGAGGATGTTATAGAAGCCTAGTGATGGTGAATTGGGGCAGAATTGGATGTGGTCTGGCAAAACCCATCTTCATTGATTTGTTGCAGCTTTTATGCCATTGCCAAGTGTTGAGGTAAGTTTCTCACTGGGCAGCGGTGAGCTACCAATTACAGGGAATTATTCCTTGATGATAACCGGCCTACCAGGACATTCCACCTATTGACATTCAACTTCCTGTCTTACCAAACAAACTAAATGTTAAGAATTCTTGGCATGGATGTCACAGCAAGTACCAGTGACATCAGCTCACCGTGGGCTCCAAATGTCCTTCTTGGTGGACTAGGCCATGGCATCTCAGGGCATGCTCCATTGGCACCAATTACTCACCACATTCATGGATATTGGCATCTAACATATGCCAGCCTTTATGAACCCTCCAGGCACATCTCCAATCCACTTACAGGATGTATCTGCCCTGTAATGCTGTACCTCTGACTGTACCAGTAACTCTCACTGTAATGCTGCAGCGAGGACATTGTGTGTCCAGGGACACACAACCAGCTCATGGACTGGACCAAGCTGCACCTCTGGACTCATCATTTGCTGTCAACATGCATATTGACTCTGAGGCCTACCTGGATACCCGCAGCATCCTTACCTTGCCTTTTGGTATTTCCCACCCCTCCTCCTAACCAGAGATATCAGGTTCACAGTACAGCCACATTTCCATTCCATTTAGAGAAAGCACAAGTCCAGGAAACTTGTGATGCTTTTCGGCAAGTCTGGTTACAATCAAGTCAGTCTTTACTCAACGGCCCCATCCCTGCACATCAAGGGCAGCCTCCAATACCAGACAAAGGGTTTGGACATGATCAGTGAGCCACTTGGGGCAGTCAAAGTCAGTATCCTCTCCATTTATCAGTAAGGGGTGAGTCAAACCTTGACTCTTTCCATCCTATTGTGGGCTGTCTTCTTCCTGGAATGAGAGAGGGGTGGGTATTGAGGGAGAAGTTCCTGTCCTGAGTGAGTGAGTGGGTGGCATGCTGGGTTAGTGGTGTCGGAGGTTGGGGTGGGTGACAGCGAGAGAGGGAAGAAGTTGCAGACGACAGTGGGAGTGGGAGAGCATGAGTCTTGGGGGAAGGCGGGTGCAGCAGCAGAGAGAGAGAAAGTATGAGGTATCTGACTGAAGATCAAGCACTTGCATCAGTGGAATGGATAACATCATTGGCTTTCTTCCTGCAGGATGGTGCAGTCCTTTGAGATGGCTGTGACTGCTTTAACCTGGGTGACAAACCTGAACCAGGTTGGCATGCTCTGGTGTTATGGCCTCTGCTGTTGATTCTGGGGCAAAAGGGCATTTCCCCTCTGCACTGCCCTGTCCAAGTCTCTGTCCACAAGGCAGGGTGCCAAATCTCTCCCATCTACCCCATCCCAGGCAAATGTCAGGATCTGTGTGCGGGCAGCTCTGGGTTGACAGGGGGAGTGCACAACAGGCTTTTAAAGATGGCAACAGACGAGGGATGCCGGTCTATCCCAGCAATGGCGAGTTATTTTTGGGGACGGGGCTCAGTAACATGAGGCTAGACTTGGATGAGAGTGATGCCGAGGGGTGGGTTAGATATTTGTTCAGGTGAGATACAGCGAGAAAACATGCTAGGCCATCGAGCGAAAATATCGCCAAAAAACTCAACATAACTTACACTTTACCAAGAAGAAGATTTAGCCCTGTGACATTGTGTTAAATAGGTCAGTACAGAAAGCAGTGTTAACAGATAAAGCATGATAAAGACATATATAGAATACCATTCGAGAATGGTTACATTGCAGATGGAGGGTATTTAGCTAGTCCTATTTCGTACCTTTACCTCTGCAGCCACAACAATCTTTTCCATTTCTGGGGCTTATTCAGTTTCCCTTTGAAAGCCACCAACGAATTTTCCTCCACTACCATTTCAAGGAGTGAATGTCAGACTACGATCACCCACCGTGCAAAAAAGATTTTATCCTTCCACTGCTAACACTTGAGATTTGTGCCCAGAATTTCTACAGTATGGAAGAAGGACCATTCAGCATCCCACCCAGAAATCCTCCATTTCCCATGGCCAATCCAGCTAATCTTTGGACCGTGGGAGGAAGCTAGAGCACCCAGAGAAAACCCACACAGGTACAGAAAGAGCATGCAAACTCCACACAGACACCCAAGGGTAGAATTGAACCTGGGCCCCTAGTATTATGAGACAGTAGTGCAACACTGGGCCACCTTGGTTCTCAGCTATACTTACCTGTACTTGGACACTATTGTGAGTGTTCTGTTGTGTGGGAGTGTCAATATGAATGACTGAGACTCATGTTCACCTTTCTGTTTGAAATCACACACAATATGTTGACTATTTATAAAGCTGAACAGGAAAAGACAAAGACATCCCTACATTTCTGAAAATGAATAAACAAGAAAGTCTTGGATCTTTTAAGAAGAATTGTTTTATATTTTTAATGATCATTCAAGAATTATAACTGCACTCTGTAATTGTCATGGATGGGAAGGGGATATAAATCTAAGCACAAAATCCTAAGGCTGCTTTTACACAATAGACAGAGTTCCGACTCCAGGTTTTGGGCATTAATGTGAAGCAAATCTGATTTACACAACCCTGTAATGTAGAGGCAAACTTAATAACAGAGAAAATTGGTGAGCACAATGGCAAATTTAGAATTGTGCTGGAGGGTTTATCCATAACAAATATTTATATGCTAAAGTAGGATGTGTTTGGTTTTCAGTTTAAATACAGGGAACTGATGTGAAGTTTACATGAAGCAGGCTCTGCTGTAGTCAGTGGGGATACTACACCCTGGAAATATTTTTGATGTTTTCAGGGAATTCAGTATCCAATCGCGCCCAGTGCATGTGACTGCCTGCTCACGTGAAAGATTATTCCAGTGCCCTCATGGAAAAATAGAAACTGGCACATAGAGAAAACAGGAAATGAGCCAACCCGGATTTTATTGTTTCAGAAGGGAGCTGAAGCCAACAGTGAGGTTTGATCTTCTCAAAGGTTACTGCAGTGTGTGGTAAGCACAGTTGCTTGGGTGAGTGCTATGTTTGAGAGGACTGTGTCAAAGATAAAAAAAAATGGTGCATTACAGGTGCAGTTCTAGTCACCATAAAAGGTGTTTTCAAATTTCATGCCTATGTTCTGTAAAGTTCAGCTGATTAACATTGAGAAATAACGTGGCAGATATTCTGTGTTGGAAGCTTGCTTGATTTTGTTGTTGACATCACAGTGCAGTCAGGAATTTAGTTACATGTAAAGCTGCCTATAATTTGTGAACAACAGAGTATGTAGAGTTTGATATTTTGCTGGATTTTGTTATAACTATGTGCACGAGTCCTTGAAGCAACACTGTAGTCATATAAAATGAAAAGCGGTGCAACAGGTTTTGCATGTAATGCAGTATTTCAGCCAGAGGTGGTAGCTATTTCAAGTCCCTTGAAGATCAGCACCATACGGTACGATTTCTGAGCACCTTCCCTTCATGTGGTTGCAACTTTCAGTACTTAAAGCTTGGACGGTTTTCTCTCACTAAGGCTTACGTCACTGTCTGATGTTGCTCTTTTTAGCCTCCACATTCTTCCCATGTCATGGTTGCAGCAGTGCAAGCCATCCCGAAGTGTGTATGTTGTGTTGTCCTCTGAGAGTGCATGACAAAGATTCTGCAATTGCACTGACGCAATAGACAATAATGTGTGTTTGTTTGCGTGTGTGGGCTCCTTAGACCAGTGCTCTGATTAACTAACAATAGTTTTCTCACTCCTATGTTTTGGATGCTGCGTTCAATAGGGCGGAGTAAGTAATCTTTTCTGCTGCGTTTGCTTTTTGAGAAACTTTAAGTGACAATGTTTGTGGAAAAGAGTTACTATTCACTTTTGAGGAATGCATAAAGAAAAATTAGGTTTACAACCAGGCATAAGGCTTTCAAACTTAAATTATCCTTCCAGAATTTGTTAATATTAGCATTGTATTCAATTTAAATCTGAGATTAGCATATGTTGAGTATGAAATGGCTGCGGCTTTTGTATATGGAATTATTGTTGTGCTACTCTGTGTAGAAATGCTAATAAATATCTTATTATTGTGGCCTAAGCCCATTGAATGTAATTGCTGGAATCTGCTGAATGACTAGTCTCAAGGTCAAGTAAAGTGATAAGATAATATTATAATTTTAAAACATGATTAGAAGTATTTTCACTTCAGCCCCCTGAGTGTTAGTTAACCAGACAGAAGTGACATATCTCGCTTATTGATAAAGCATTTACTCTGGTATTCAGTAATTAAAGTACAAGTTGTAATTGTAGATGTATTTTTTACTTAATTTGGAAAGCAGTTTTAAAATAGTTTTCAGATCACATCGCTTTAAGTTGAGCCCAATGACACCAACTTCAGTGAGTCTTATAATATCTAGGGGACACAGCTTTAAATTAAGGGGTGGTAGGTATAGGACAGATGTTAGGGGTAGATTCTTTACTCAGCGGGTTGTGAGTTCATAGAATGCCCTGCCAGTAGCAGTAGTGAACTCTCCCTCTTTATGGTCATTTAAGCGGGCATTGGATAAGCATATGGAGGTTATTGGGCTAGTGTAGGTTAGGTAGACTTTGGTCGGCGCAACATCGAGGGCTGAAGGGCCTGTACTGTGCTGTATTTTTCTATGTTCTATGTTCTATCTTGTATTGTAGTAGCTACTGAACTTAAAGGGACAGAAGTAGGCCATTCAGTTCATTGTATAGCAATCGGGCCTTCTATCAGCTGTTCTCATTTTCCAAGGGGTAGCCATGATTCTTGTTAGTTACCTTTCTTTATCTCCTCCTGTCATTCACCCATCCTTCTTCCAATCAGATTGTACTTAAGCATCCCGGCTTCCCATCCGGTTTCAAGCCTTCCTCTTCTCCTTCATAGCAGTGCGACCTCCCTTTGCCTCCTCACCTCCCATCACTCACCTCCCATCACTCACCTCACCACATTTCCTCTCTCTCCAATAACAATCACCAGACCATTTCAACCTCTGCACAGCTACTTTCTTCGATGCTCCTCAATGTCAGTGACCTCCTGAGGTGGTCATTCCTGATCTTATCCTTTCTCATTATTCTCCACATCTATTTCAGCATCCAAATCTCAGTAATATCCAATTGTTCCTCTCTTATAGAGTCATAGGCATAGATATAGACATTTCAGTCCAATTCCTCTCGATGTTTCAGAATTACATAACAACCTCTGTCTCACAACCGCTTTGGATACTTTCCTGTCAAAATAATACTCCATTGAACTTCTTCCAATTACTCCATCCAGCACAAATCCATTTGATAAGGCATCGCATAAAAATTATTGTGACTAATAAAAGTACATTGTATAAATAGTAATATATTGGCATGGATAGAAGATTGGTTAGCTGGTAAGAAACTGGATGGAGGCATCAGTGGGTCATTTTCTGGTTGGTGTTATGTAACGAATGGTGCACCACAGGGGTCAGTGTGGATACCTGGCCTTTTTATCATTTTTATAAATGACTCATGATGTCGGAGTGCCAGTGTTGGATTAGGGTGGACAAGATCAGATGTCATATGACACCAGGTTATAGTCCATCAGGTTTATTTGAAATCACAAGGTTTCAGAGCATTGCCGCTTTGTCACCTGGTCTGAAAGCTTGTGATTTCAAATAAACCTGTTGGACTATAACCTGGTGTCATCTGACTTCTGGCCTGATAAATGACTCAGGTGAATGGGTCAAACTCATGGTTGCAAGATGATACAAAGTTAGGAAGGAAAGTGAGTACTGAAAGGGACATAATATGGCTCCAAAAGGGTTAAGTGAGTGGGCAAAGATTTAGCAAATGGAGTATTTTGTGAGAAAATGTGAAATTGTCCATTTTGACATGAAACAAAAGTAGGCGAGTTGAAAGAGGGATGCAAACAGTTTACAGAGAGATTTTGCTGGGTTAAGCGGACAAGAAGTTAGCAATTGGAGGATAAATGTTGGAAAATGTGAAGTTGTTCATTTTGGATGGGAGAACAAAAGGACAGAGTATTATTTAAATGGAGGGAAACTGCAGAAAGCTGCAACACAAAGGGACGTGGGGGTGACTTGTGCACAAAGCACAGAAAGCTAACACCCAGGTACAGCAGGGAATCGGGAAGGGGAATGGAATTTTGGGTGTTATTTTAAGGGGGGGTTGGAGTATAAGAATAGGTAAGTCTTACTGCAACTGTACAAGGGGCTGGTGAGACCACATCAGGAATACTGTGAGCAGTGTTGGTCCCTTTATTTAAGGAAAGATATTGTTTCTTTGGAGGCAGTTCAGAGGAGGTTCACTAGGATGAACCATAATGTGGATGGATTGTCTTATTGAACAAAGCGTTAACAGCTTGGAACTCTACTCACTGAAGTTTAGAAGAATGAGAGGTGATCCCATTGAAACATACCAGGTTCCTTAGGGGCTTGACAGGGTAATGCTGAGAGGACAATTCCCCTCATGGGAGAGTCTAGGATCAGCGGGTATAGTCTCAGAATAAAGGGATGCCAATTTAAAACTGAGATGAGGAGGAATTTCTTATTTCAGTGGGTTGTGTATCTTTGGAACTCCTTGCTATAGAGAGCTGTGGGGGCACAGTCCTTGTAAATATTTAAGACTGAGAGGGATAGATTCTTGATCAGTCAGGGAATCAAGGGTTATAGAGAAAGGGCAGGAAAGTGGATATGAGAATGCCAAATCACCATGGTCCAATTGAATGGCAGAGCAGGCTGGAGGGGTTGACTGGCCTATGCCTGTTCCGATTTCATATGATTTTATGTTCTAAGAATAAAAGGAAGCATATGATCTAAATGATGAATTCTGAGATGCAGAGGAACCTGGGTGCACCAATATATGAGTTGCAAACAGTTGGCATGCAGATAGAGCTAGTAATTTAGAAGGCTAATAAAATAATATTGCTTATCACGACAGGAATTGAATAAAATGGTAGAGATGTTATGCTTCAAGTATAAAAGGCATTGGTGAGGTCACATCTGGTATATTGAATACAGTGTTGGTCTACTTATTTAAGGAAGAATATAAATACATGGGAAATCTCAGAGAAGGTCTGCTCGATTAATGTCTGGAATATGTGGGTTGTCTCTTAAAGAAAGGTTGGAAAGTCCAGGTTTGTATCCACTGGAGTGGAGGAGTAAGAGATGAGAGTAAGACTGAAACCATAGAAGATTACAAAGGGTCTTGAGATGCTGGATGGGGAGAGGATGTTTCCTCTTGTGAGAGAAGCAAGGTGTAAGACAGAGTGAAGTGAATGTTGTTTCTTACAGAAGCCCATTGTCTTTGGAACTTACTTTCTGAAAAGACAGTGGAAGTAACGTCTTTGAACATTATAAAGGTAGCTGGATTGTTGATTAGCAAAGAAAATGTACAGTTATCAGGGGTAGGTAGAAATGTGGAATAATCAGATCAGCCATGATCTTACTGCATGGGAGCAGTCCAATCCTGCTCCTAATTTGTATGTTCATATTTCTTCATTCCCATTTCCATAATTCAATCTTCTTGCTGCCCCCACCCTGGTATGTGAGGTAATTAACCCTCTCCAAAACTTCTCCCAGAATCTTTACATCGTATCTCGGATCCTGACCTTCCTGCACCAATAGCTAGGTTAGTCATTCAATTGGATCCCATCTACTGGAATCCAACTTTCATGCCCTGCCCCTATAGCTCATTACCTATATTTCCAAATACTCATCCAATTTTTTTTTCTATAATTATGGTGTATCCACTATCTGAATGCAGACAGTAAAGCAACTTCTAATAATCCTGCGTGTATAAAAACAAACTTCTGATTATAACCATGAATCTATAGTCCATATACTAATTTATTAACCAGTGATAATCTTTTAGCTTTTACTCTTTCTAAAGCTGTCGTATTTTTTTAATTGTCAATGGGTATCTCCCTTTTCTCTGTTTGGGTGCGTAAGCTCAATTTTTGAAACTTCCTTCTGAATTAATACTCATTATTGGTAATACTCTAAAGACTTTGCATTGTATCTTATCCAATGCTCTAATGGCCTATTTGTAGAATTGAGGTTCTGTTCTAATGTTACTTCTGTTTATTTTTAAAACCCCAATTTGACTTTTGCTGCCTGCACTGACTGTTTTTCCTGATGCAGATGTTTTCCTGAAGAGGATCAGATTTATAAATAAAATAATTGACTTAGTGGGAACTTGGTTTCTGATGAAGGATTCTTGTGGCTCTTATGTTGATTTGTTAAACACTGATAATGCTTCATTGTTTACTCACTCTAAATTTTTCATTCTGCTGAAATTTGGTAGAGGATTTCCCTTCACAAAAATCTTTAGTTTTTGATGTCCTCTGTAACAATGCTTCAAATCCACAGCTTGAATAACCTTCCTGCAAAATTGCACACAATAATTGAACAGTCGTCTAGTTAATGTCTGCACAAATTCCACACTCTTTTCTTGCTTTTGTATCCAAATATTTTATATATAACATTCCCAAAATTATATTCGGCTTTTTATGACATTTTCTGTTCGCACTACTGTGTTTAAGTATTTAAGGATGTGTACCCCAGGATCTCCCTGTTATGCTACTTAATGCAAAACTGATCATAGGAAGTAACCTTTAAAGACAGAATATTGAGCAGGGAGCCTGTAATAATGATCCTGAAGGGAGTTAAATGTTGCACTTGATAGAAGTGGGTTTATTGTTGGGAGTATTGATTTGCAGTGGATTGGATTTGTTGACTTGACCTTTACTGGCGTCGAGTGCTTGTTAATATGAAGAGAATGGAAAACCCCAGCTGTGGATTTAGTTGCTTTGTTGTATGATCTGCAATTTTCTCTGTTGTCTGAGCTGGCCTGAATTAAATGAATTCTGGAGTTCAGCCAGCTGAAATATTTCTTGGTAACTTCAGTTTGAATTTTGGGTGAGGTACAGCGGCAAGTTCTAGTTTCTTAATTCAGATGTTACAATTCAGAAAGCAAGCAGCATCTCTGATGGAAGGTTTGCAGCTGAGAGGGATCGATGGTCAGAATTTGGATTTGGATTCATTTGGTCTATAGATAGAGTAGGTTAAAGCCTGGAAGGGGTGCAGAGGAGGTCACTAGGTTGATTCCAAAATTGAGAGGGTTTGTTTACGAGGAGAGATTGAGTAGACTGGGATTATACTCATGGGAATTTAGAAGAATGAGGGGGGTTCTTATGAAAACATATAAAATTATGAAGGAAATAGACAAGAAAGAAGCAGGGAGGTTTTTTCCACTGATGGGTGGAAATAGAACGAAGGGGCATAGCCTCAAACTAAGGGGGAGCAGATTTAGGACTGAGTTGAGGAGGAACTTCTTCCCCCGAAGGGTTGGGAATCTGTGGAATTCCCTGCCCAGTGAAGCAGATCAAGCTCCCCTTGTTGAATGTGTTTAAGGCAAAGATAGATAGATTTTTGAACAGTAAAAGAACTAAGGGTTATGGTGAGAGGGCAGGTAAGAAGAGCTGAGTCCACAAAAAAGATCAGCCATGATCTTATTGAATGGTGGAACAGGCCCGATGGGCCAGTTGGCCTACTCCTGCTCCCATAATGTTCTTATGTAGTGAAACAGAGGGCTGTGGATTCAAGTGACACTCTAGACACTTCAGCACAAAATTGAGGCTGATATTCTAATGTGATACGAAAAGTATGCTGCATGGTTGAAGGTATGCCATCTTTCAATCATTCCTGAAGAAGGGCTCATGCCCAAAACGTTGACTCTCCTGCTCCTTGGATGCTGCCTGACCTGCTGTGCTTTTCCAGCAACACATTTTCAGCACCTTTCAAATAGACTCTTGGTCATGTCTGGCCTCTGAGATGGGTGTGAGAAGTTCCTTTGCACCAAATGAAGGAGAGCAAGGGAACTCTCCGCAGAGCCATGGTCAACACTTACCTCTCAAACTACATCCCAAGAACACATTATCTGATCTGCCATCTAAGGTAATGGCCCCAAAGAAGTTACATTCATGTTACACTGACCTCCATCCGGTTTGACCAAGTCACTGGGTTGAGATGGGGCTATCGTGTGATAAACTGCTTGTCATCTCAGACAAGTGTCTCTTTGGTTTGGACTCACCAGTGGTGTATCCTCCTGATAATTAGACAGGCTCTTAGACATAGTACAGATTTCGGATGAGAAGAATCCCTACATTATGGAAACAGGCCCTTTGGCTCAACAAATCCACACTGACCCTCTGAAGAGTATCCCACCCAAACCCATTCCCCATTATCCTACATTTACTAATGCAACTAACCAACACGTCCCTTAACAGTATGGACAATTTAGCACTGCCAATTCACCTAACCTGCACATCTTTTGAATTGTGGGAGGAAACCCACACAGACACGGGGAAAAGGAGCAAACTCCATCCAGCCAGTTGCCTAAGGCTAGAATCGAACCCGGGACCCGGGTGCTGTGAGGCAGCAGTGCTAACCACTGAGCCACAGTGCCACCCAAGAAGGGATCATTGGTGGCAGTGACTGAACCAAACCAGAATATCGCATGGCGGTATCTAAAAGTATGGCAATTATCACATAGTTTGTGGAGACTTACTGTGTACACATTGTCTGCACTTTTCCAACATAACAGTGACAACTTGCTCAGCAATAATGCAGGAACACATTCAAAACATGGGTAGACAAAATTACACACTAAACAACATAGAGAGATATTAGGGCAGACAACCAGAAACTTAGTCAAAGACATGGTTTGCAAAAAGTCTCTTAAAGGAGCAAAGTGAAGTTTAGGAAGATGAAAGGAAGGCAAGAATTAGAGGAATGCAATTTTCATGAAGCTGTGTGGATGTCATCAAGCTCTATTTTTCTCTGCAGACTGACTATAATCCTATCTTTCTAAATCCTAATCGTAGTTATATTACTAACCTGGTAATTTCTGAAGTAAAAATTCATAGTGAGAGTTCAATTCCCACCTAACTGTCAGTGTGAGAATTTGGATTCAGTTTTATAAAGCTAGTACAATTAAAAATGACCAGGGAACAGATGGAATATTGTAGGAACCCAACTAGTTCACTCATCCTTTAGGGAAATAAACACATCTCGTTTACATAGTTTGATCAGTGACTCTAATCCCACAAAAACATGATTGATTCTCAGCTGCCTTCTGACGTAAGCTGGCAATCTGTTGTGTCAAACTGCTAAAAGAAGGTCCAGTAACGCCCTTACAGGAAACTAGTGATGGGAAATAAATGCTGGCATTACCAGCGATACTGTACTCCCAGGGTAGCTTATGCCCCTTTTATTGGATGATCATTCTATGAGCATTCATCAAACTTAATATCACAAACTCCCCCCTTCTAATACCAGTGCCACTTTTAGTTAGCGAGGTGACTGAACATTGCCAAGAAGGTGCTGTGCAATCTCAAGGGAAGAAAGATAGGTTGGCACAGAATGTTTACTGGGATCGGATGTTTCAAGGAGGCAGGCCACTGCAGAAAGCAGCCTTCCATGGCATTGAACACAAATACAATCAGCACGTCCTGTTGGTATGTGGGAGACGGCTGTAATGCCCGATAAAACACATGGATACCTTTCCTTTATATCCTGCATGCTCAACTTGTAAGCCTTCAAACAGAGCTTTGGGAGGGGGGGGGGTGCGGGTAAGGGGAGTGCTATGAGTCCATCAGCTAGTCAAAGAACGCTCTGTTTCCTGCCCCTATAGTTGGTTCCTTTCACTATTACCTCTCCACCGGGCCAGAATTTGGTTGTGTTATGGATGTGTTCAAGTTACCTGGGAAAGCCCATTGCTGATGAACAAGCTATCTTTGTCCATGGTGTTCACAGTTTACTTGTATCTACATGTCTCATGATACAGGAAGGGTTGACAATTACAGGGGCATATTATTGACTCGTAGCATCCTCACTCCGGGCATGATGAACTGTCTGACCCCACCATGGTGAGAGTTTTTTTGAAAAAAACTTGCATATTATTTTCTTGCATTAAGTTGGCAATGTGAGTCAAACAAATAATGATATGGAACACTATAGCATTCCGACAGTGCAGAAACAGGCCATTCAGCCCATCAAGTCTGCACTGACCCTCTGAAAAGCATCCAAACCCTTATCCTATCCACACCTTTCCCATGGCTAATCCACCCAGCCTCCATATATCTGGACTCTATGGGTAATTTAGCATGGCCAATCCACCTAACCTGCACATCTTTGGGCTGTGGGAAGAAACCGGAGCACCTGGAGGGAACTCCTGGAGACATGGGGAGACCTACGCAAACTCTATACATACAGTTGTCTTGAATTGAAGCCAAGTCCTGGTGCTGTGAGACAACAGTGGTAACACAAAATCCCTCTCTGCTATTTACTGGAGGTGTCAGTGTATTGATATAAATGGATGAAGATGAATTTGAGACAAACCAGTGTAATTTCATGACCTTAATTTCGCTACAACATTTGAGGTATTCTGGAGGAAGATGAACAGATAATACAATCTGTCCAGCAGCTAGAATCCTTATTTAAGAAGTGATGTAATGGCACTGGAGAGGGTGTGAAGGGGAGTCACTATGTTTATTCTGGAGTTGAAATGGTTGGCTTCTGAGGAGATTGAGTAGACTATACTCATTGGAATTTAGAAGCGTGAGGAGGAATCTTATAGAAACATAGAACATTATGATGGGAATAGAAAAAAATAGAAGCAGGAAGGTGATGGGTGAAACTGGAAAGAGGGGGCATAGTCTCAAACAAAGAGGGAGCAGATTTTAAGACTGAGTTGAGAAGGAACTTCTTCACCCAAAGTTGTGAATCTGTGGAATTTCCTGCCCAGTGAAGTAGTTAAAGATCCCTCCTTGAATGTTTTAAAAGCAAAAATAGTTAGGTCTTTGAATAATAAAGGCTTTAAAGGTTAGGGTGAGCAGACGGGTAAGTGGAACTGAGTCCACAAAAAAGATCACAATTTGGCAGCGACCACCACGGGTGGAGGATTTTTGGTAAACCAGTTATCCGTCTAACTGCATACAACATCTCATCCACTGGTGGCATGGCTTCCAAAGTGCAGGAATGCATGGTCCCTGCCACAAGAAGTGTTAACTTTTAAAGGACGGAAGTTGGCAGAAGGGAGGGTTGAATTATCAAATTAATCTCCCGTGATTGTACAGGGTCACCTTCCATGGTTTGTGATATCAAAGCAAACCTGGGGCTTGGTGCAGTCTGACAGGACGAGCCCAGTCAGTTCACCATTCAGCATATTCACACTGCCTCAGGCTTGACAGCTGACCCTCTCAAACCGAGGTAGCTCTATCAAACAGTGGTTAGCACTGCTGCCTCACAGCGCCAGGCACCCAGCTTCAATTCCAGCCTCAGGTGACTGTCTGTGTGGAGTTTGCACATTCTCCCTGTGTCTGCATGGGTTTTCTCCGGGTGCTCTGGTTTCCCCCCACAATTCAGGGATATGCAGGTTTGGTGAATTGGCCATGCTGAATTGCCCATAGTTTTCATGTGTGTGTAGATTGGGCGCATTAGTCAGGGGTTAAATGTAGGGGAATGGGTCTGAGTGGGTTACTGTTCAGAGGGTCGGTGTGGACTTGTTTTCACACTATAAGGATTCTACGATTCTAATATACCTCTGGCTTGTGACTCGTCTCCTTTACAACACTCTGCTGCTATCAAGATTAAACTCCTTGTGCTTTAGCTGGTTTTAAGCAGGATTAGATGTGTCTAACTCAGCAGGGCTGAAGGCTACTGTTGAGGCGAACATTCTCCCTTGACCTTAAACAATGAAACACAAATCAAACTTATTGCTTACAGCACCTTTGGGGGAGTTGCAGTAAGTATGTGTCTTTGCATGCTGGATTTAGACTCAATATAAAGTTTTCCCCAAAACATATCTATATAAATGCAAAGAAGCTATTTCATATTCTACAATGTTGAAGTCTAATGTATTCTGGTCACTCCAATCACTCTTATTTTGAATGAAAGACCTTGCCATACTTTCAGTTATATTGTATCACAATGAAGAGACCATAGTTCTGCTCTCTTATGACAAAGCTGATGGTTTACTCTGAGAGTCACCTTGCCTTATGCAAGGAGAGAGATTGAGAAGGAGACTACTTCATGGTAACCGCAGCCAGGGCAGGAGTTGAACCCATACTGGTGGTATGCTCAAACTAACCATCCAGCCAACTGAGCTAACCAACCCCTGTATTGTGTAAAAAGTGAGGTCTGCAGATGCTGGAGATCAGAGCTGAAAATGTGTTGCTGGTTAAAGCACAGCAGGTCAGGCAGCATCCAAGGAACAGGAAATTCGACGTTTTGGGCCAGAGCCCTTCATCAGGAATGAGGAGAATGTGCCAGGCAGGCTAGGATAAAAGGTAGGGAGGAGGGACTTGGGGGAGGGGAGGAGATGCCCTGGGGGGTGCAGTGAGAGAGAGACTCACTGAAATCCTTGTAGAGGGAGGAAGAGAACTTCTTCAAGGAAGGCATCCTTGCAAGAGGATTCGCAGTAGGTTAAAATCTTCGAGTAAAAAGTGAGGTCTGCAGATGCTGGAGATCAGAGCTGAAAATGTGTTGCTGGTTAAAGCACACAGGTTAGGCAGCATCCAAGGAACAGGAAATTCGACGTTTCGGGCCAGAGCCCTTCATCAGGAATTAGGAGAATGTGTTCCCTGTATTGTTACAATGATTGCCAATCTGAAATTAGTTTAAACAATGATCGGAGAAGCCAATGATGCAGGCATTTTTCTGTATCGCTACTTGTTTATTAGGTTATACAGGAAGAGCAGGAAGCTGGGATTATTTTGATGGACTGCTAATGCTGTGCACAGAGAACTTAATCTATTTTCTACATTTAGAGTCATAGAGTCATAGAGATGTACAACATGGAAACAGACCCTTCGGTGCAACCCATCCATGCCGACCAGATATCCTAACCCAATCTAGTCCCACCTGCCAGCACCCGGCCCATAGCCTTGCAAATCCTTCCTATTCATATACCCATCCAAATGCCTTTTAAATGTTGCAATTGTACCAACCTCCACCATTTCCTCTGGCAGCTCATTTCATACACGTACCACCCTCTGTGTGAAAAAGTTGTCCCTTAGGTCTCTTTTATATCTTTCCCCTCTCATCCTAAACCTATGCTCTCTCGTTCTGGACTCCCTACCCTTACGGAAAACACTTTGTCTATTTATCCTAGCCATGCCCTTCATAATTTTGTAAACCTCTATAAGGTCACCCCTCAGCCTCCGACGCTCCAGGGAAAACAGCCCCAGCCTGTTCAGCCTCTCCTTATAGCTCAAATCCCTCAACCTTGGCAACATCCTTGTAAATCTTTTCTGAACCCTTTCAAGTTTCACAACACCTTTCCAATAGGAAGGAGACCAGCATTGCATGCAATTCTCCAACAGTGGCCTAACCAATGTCCTATATAGCCGCAACACAACCTCCCAACTCTTGTACTCAATACTCTGACCAATAAAGGAAAGCATACCAAACACCTTCTTCACTATCCTATCTACCTGCGTCTACACTTTCAAGGAGCTATGAACCTGCACTCCAAGATCTCTTTGTTCAGCAATGCTCCCTAGGACCTTACCATTAAGTGTATAAGTCCTGCTAAGATTTGTTTTCCCAACATTTATCTGGATTTGATTCAATATGAGAAAAATTGTTGGAGGGAAGGAAGGCAAGGTTATTTTCAGAAATCTTTTTTTATTTCAAAATTATACTTTATTCATAAAATACTTTGATGATCTATACAAGTGGACATGCTATACATATGTAAACATTCCATTTCTTTGCATACCGAACAGAGTAATCATTCCTATTTACAGGTCTGTACAATTGCATTTTTTAGCTGAGGTGTCAGCGGAGCCCAAATGACTGCATGGGCCCCCTGATCTTCTTTAGGCAGGCAGATGTCACACGGTGGTCTTTCCCCACCGCGCCTTGGCGGTAGCTGCCCCAAGCTTCAGCGCGTCCCTCAACACGTAGTCCTAGACCTTGGAATGTGCCAGTCTGTAACACTCAGTCGGGGTCAACTCCTTCAGCTGGAAGATCAACAAGTTTCGGACCGCCCAGAGAGCATCCTTCACCGAGTTGATGATCCTCCAGGCACAGTTGATGTTCGTCTCGGTGTGGGTCCCAGGGAACAGGCCATACAGCACAGAGTCCCTAGAGCTTAGTGATTTCAAATAAACCTGTTGGACTATTACCTGGAGTCTTGTGACTTCTGACCTCCACATCAAATTTATTTTCAGTCCAGCTTAAATTATCACAAATATAAATGAGGTGCACCATCAAAGTATTCATAGCTAAAGGATTCTTGTAATCAGTTCTGTAATTTTCTAATAAAGGATGGAGCTTTTGTTAATTCAGTAATGCCATTAATGGTGTAAGTCCCTTTACAGCCAATGGGTCAGTCCAATGTGACATAGCCCAATCTATGAGTAAAAAATGAGGTCTGCAGATGCTGGAGATCACAGCTGCAAATGTGTTGCTGGTCAAAGCACAGCAGGCCAGGCAGCATCTCAGGAATAGAGAATTCGACGTTTCGAGCATAAGCCCTTCATCAGGAATGATCATTCCTGATGAAGGGCTTATGCTCGAAACGTCGAATTCTCTATTCCTGAGATGCTGCCTGGCCTGCTGTGCTTTGACCAGCAACACATTTGTAGCCCAATCTATGGCTTGTCATCAACTTGTCTTGGCCAATAGGCTTACTGTATGCAAATGATCTGTGACAATGATGTGGAGTTGTGTCTAGAGATTGTGTGTCAAGATCACTCCTTTCCTTTTGGTCTGGTATAGGGATAGTATAGGTTTAACAGGGTTAGTTCCTCCACTTCCAGTTACAAATTCCTCTTCTCAATCTCTGACAATCTCTTTCTGTAAGGTGCATTGCCTATATGTAACAGCCAGGATTTTAGAGTGATGTTAATGACATTCCTTTTTGCTGATGAAGGTTTGAGGGCTAGTTTCTCTGTGTTCCTAAAGAACCTTTTGCATCTCTCTTAAACAGTGGGCCACTGGTGAATATCTAGGTCTGGGACCAAGTCTTTCTTGTGTATCTCTGTCAATGAGTGAATGGTGTCAACTGCAGCACTGACAGGACAATGATCGTAGCCTTGAAGACACGTAAGATTAAGTAATGAGATTTCAGCTTGCGAGTTATTCTGTTCGATTCTCTGCTCCTAGCTTCTCCTGAAAGTGGACCCTGCAACTATTATGGTAAAGGGCTTGATTTCCTGCCTAAATCCAATCAAGTGACCCAACCTCTTGCTGTATGCACTGGGACCTGACATTCCGAACCAACTCCTAGTGCTTTTCTCCTGTCTCCCAAGAAGGCATCTACTCGAGTAAGACACAGGCAATTGAAAACCACCAGACTAGTAGTTTTAGAGAAAGAAAGAATTTTAATTTTTATAGCATCTTTCACAAGTTACCAAAACAATTCACAACTAACGTGAAACTTCCTAACCAAAAAGAGAAAATGCTGGTGAAACTCTGTAGGCCTCTGTTCTGAGGAAGAGTCATATCAGACTCAATATATTAACTCAGTTTGTCTTTCTGCAGATGCTGAGTTTCTTCAGCACTTTTTCCCTTTATATTTCAGAACTCCAGCATCTGCTGTATATTGATTTTATTTGAGGGACCTTTGAACTGTACTAACCGTTGTGAGGTAGGACGTTCAGTAGCCAATCTCTGCACAGCAAAGTCTCACAAGCAGTGATATAATGATCAGAAAATGTGCCACGAGGTACAGTTTGTGGGATAAACGGTTTGTGTGTACAATATATAAATGTGTGGGAAATAAATGAACGAAACACAGACCCTGTAATCTCTAGATGTCCTGGTGAAAACCTGTTACAGCATGAGGAATCCACTGGGTTTGGTTGGGAGCTGAATACACCTTGCTCCTGTCTTTGGAGTCCTGCTTGAGGAGAGAATGCATTCTTAGCTCTTAAAACACTATTGACACATGTGGCAGGGACTGTGGAAGGATACTGTAAGCCACTTGGAAGTATAATGCTGTTCCTTCACTATCACTCAAGCAAAATCCTGGAATTCCCTCTCTAACAGCCTGCAGCAGTTTAAGAAGGCAGCTCACCACCACTTTGGTGGCTAGTAATGGACAATAAATGATGGCCCAGCCAGCATTGCACACAAGAGAAAGAAACGCCCCAGTCTCCTCCAAGGCTGAACCTTGGTACTGCAATGATGAACTCCAGAGCCGCTTTGCAAAATGCACCTGAGTCCTGGATAAACAAAAACTTCTGTTTCACTCACCAGAATATTCTTCAATTTGTGCATCAAAGGTATGATAGACAAAAGAGAATTTCCTACAATGTGGCAACTGCTCAGATCGTTGCCATCCATCAGTGTGAGGTGGGTTATAACATGCTGGCAGAGCAGAGCATCATGATGGAGATACTCGAGGCCCAGCTCAGGGACATGAGTGGTCCCATATCAGGATGGGAGTGGTTCTGAGTAAAGCGTTGGCTTTCAGGTTTTAGTTCAGGATGATTTAGAAACCACACATCATGCCAATGAATTCTTGCCCTTGAGATATAAATGAATGAAACACAGATCCTGTAATCTCTAGGTGTCCTGGTGAAAACCTGTTACAGCATTAGGAATCCACTGGAGATGGTTTGGGTACTTGCCTAGTTTTTGCATGAGTTTTGACTGCCCTGCTATCTTTGGGGAGGCAGTGTCACCAGTATTGAATATTCTTGGTGGTATGACCATGGTACTTCCTGTCCCTATAATCCCAAGCCACAAGAACCTTCATTACTTGATTAGTGTTAACATTCTCTATAAGGGACTGGTGACCCTGTCTTTTCAATGAGCTGAGGATAAAGGCCGGATGAAAAAGAAATATTATTTAAATGGAGAGAAACTGCAGACTGCTGCAGAACAGAGGGATCTAGGTAACCTCATATGTGGATCTAGGCAACCTTGTACATGAATCACAAAATAGTCAGTGTTCAGGTGCAGCAAGTAACTAGGAAGGCAAAAGGAATGTTGGATTTTATCATGAGGAGGCAGGCTAACTGTACAAGGCGTTAGGTGGAAGTAGGTGCTGCAGATGCTGGAGATCAGAGTCAAGATTAGAGTGGTGCTGGAAAAGCGCAGCAGGTCAGGCAGCATCCAAGGAGCAGTAGAATCGACATTTCAGGCAAAAGCCCTTCATCAGGAATCATTTCTGATAATGGGAAAAGGGGTCAGGAAAGGGCAGCTGAGGCCAAAATCAGGTCAGCCATGATCTGATTAAATAGTAGAACAGGGTTCAGTGAGCAACTGGCCTGCTGCTGTTCCTGTTTCTTATAGAAGCATATAGGTCCATGCTGAATGCTGGCCAATATTGTTGGCTGCCTTTCCGACAAATATACTGAGCTCTTTATTTTCTGTCACTGAAGATCTAAAATACCAGAATTTCCTGACTGCTTCCAGTGGAATTGAGTCTGATCGCACTGTACCTCATCCTGGTTTTCTTCACAGTAATAATGAGTGAGTCCATGCCACAGGGTTGGGACAAACTGTCCATGAGATCTTGGAGATGGTGGAGAATTGGTGCAACATTGTGGGTATACAGCAATTCCTGATCCCACGCTGCACTCAGCCTTCAGTTTTCACGGGTTGAGGAATGTCAGGGGATTCACTTCTTCTGTGTTGCCAGGGTAACCCAGGTCAGGAGGACAGAGAAACAGCTAGAAAGCAGAACAGGAGCTTAGACACTACCCTATTTTTAACGCATTGTTGATCTCAAAACTGTCAGAATTGGGGCTATCAAAATGAAGTGTGCATGCAGGTCAGACTGCAAGGTTTGGGAGGACATGTTATTTTCTCTAGTTTCTGCTGGAGGCCCATCCTGTTCATGGGGTTAAATGTTGAGAGACCCATAGAAGCAAGTGAAACAATGTTTACCAAGCTCGGCACTTCTCCTGAAATTCTTGACTCTCAAGACTTGATCCTGACTCTCACCCTCACCCTCATTCTCACCCTTGCCCTCATTCTCTCCCTCACCCTCATTCTCTCCCCCACCCTCATACTCTCCCTCACCCTCATTCTCTCCCTCACTCTCACTCCGTCTCTCACCCTCATCTTCACTCTCAATCTCACACTCATCCTTACTCTCCCTCACCCTCATTCTCTCCTTCATCCTCTCTCACACTCCTCACCCTCATCTCATCCTGACCCTCATTTTAATCCTCATCATCATCCTTATTCTCACTCACCTTCACTTTCATCCTCATCCTCACCTTCACCCTCATCTCATCCTCACTCTCTTCCTCACCCTCATTCTCATACTCACCCTCACCCTCACCTTAACTCTTATTCTAACTCCCATCTTCACCCTCACTCTCACTGTCATGACCACCCTCAACCTAACCTTTACCCTCACTTTCACCATCCCCCTCATCCTCACCCAAACCCACACCCTCACCTGAACGGTCACCCTCATTCTCACCCTAACTGTAATTCTCACCCTTACCCTAACCACAACTGTAACTGTCACCCTCACCCTTACCTTAACCCTCCTCCTTATTCTCACCTAAACCCAAATCCTACCTGTAACCCTCACCCAAACCCACACTCTCACCCTAATCCTAACCATAACACTCACTCTTACTCTAACCCTAACTGTAACTCTCACTGTCACCCTCATCCTAATCCTCAACCCCATCCTCACCCTCACCCTAACCCTAACCATAATCCTCACCCTCACCCTCATTGCCCAGGGGATCCACCTGTTCTGATGCCCGTTAGCACCTCCAGATACGTTGCTGGCTGGGCGATAAAGCCTTGTTAGAATGGCCTTGCCAATAGCCTTGAGAATGCTGAGGAATGAGATGCTGCAATCCCCTTTGCTCCTGTACAATGTGAAGGCTGTGGTGCTGTGCACCTCCTCGAGGACAGAGCCTCCTCTCCAGCAGAGGAGGGCGAGGTTGTGGAGATATGGCAGCGGGGCCGGGCTTCCCATACTTGAGCAGCTCAGCTGGTATTCCAGCTCCAAGATTGCAGGCAGCTGCGGATGATCATTAAGCACAGGCTGAGAAACAACCAGTTCACATGGTTATAGCCTGGACTCCCCATCTCCACACTGGGTCATTGCTTGTTCCTGTCAGTCAGTACAGAGTCATAGAGTTGGAGAGCATGGAAACAGAAGCTTTGGTTCAACTCATCCATGCCAACCATTTGCCTGCATTTGGCCCATATCCCTCTAAACCTTTCCTCTTTATGTACCTGTCCACCTGTCTTTTAAATGTTGTAACTGTACCTGCATCTACCACTCTTTGGTAGTTCATTCCATATATGGACCACCCTCGGAAAGAAAAGGTTGCTCCTCAGGTCCCTTTTAAAACTTTCTCCTCTCACCTTAAAATTATTCCCTCCAGTTTTGAACTGCCCAACCCTATGGAAACGATTCACCTTATCCATGCCCCTCATGATTTTATAAACTTCTATAAAGTCACACCTTCTATGCTGCAGTGAGAAGAGTCCCAACTTATCCAGCCTCTCCGTACAACTCAAACCCACTAGTCCTGGTAACATCCTTGTAAATCATTTCTGCACCTGCTCCAATTTAGTAATAAATGACTGACCAGAACTATACACAGTACTCCAACTGTGGCCTCACCGAGGTCCTGTATAACCCTATCTGTGGATTTCAAAGTTGCAAGTTTGAATTGCAGGTGTGCTTTTTGCCGGGTGAGACTTGAACCAATAGCTTTATCCCTGTCTCTTCCTTTACTGACTGATGATGGATCATGGAGGTTTCCACGCTTCATCGGCATTATCTAGTGAATCCTCGGGAGGAAGAGACTGTTTGAGAGTTTCTGAGAATTTCTGACATTTATCATCTTCTGCTGTGCGTGGAATGTTAATGCTCAGAACACGTGTTTGGACTGTGTATTTTCTATGGTTGCACCTTCATGCTGCTACTTTGAATTATTTTCCTTTTCAATATTCAAAGCGACACAATCTGAGCAGGGCTACTTGGTCCACATCAGTTGGTTCTTATTATAGAGTATAAGGCCTACCATGTTTTCTCTGGGGTTGGATTTGACTCAAGGGTTTAAATTTTTGAGCAAACGCAATACAAATGATGAATCTGGATTCCTCCCTGTCACAAACATTTCATTGGGAACGCTGCTGATTTTCTGAACTATATTGAGAAATCCAAATCTGACAATCTGTGCCACCCTAAATGTCAATTAAAACAACCGTTGTCAAGTCAACAAAATCCCAATAGGCTCAATTCACTTGGTTCAGATGCCTAGTGAAAATTTCAGGCTAAATCCATAGCTGGCCTTTCCCATCTTCCTCACATTAATAAGCATTCAACTCCAGTGAACGTCAAGGCAACAAATTAAATCCTCTGCAAATCAATACTCTCTACCATAAACCTATTTCTCTTGAGGTTCATTATTTCAAAGTTTTGGCTCCAGGTGCTGCATCCCATGACCATTTTTGTATTCAGTGGAGAAACCAGGGGATCTCGGGCTGCGCAACCCCACATTTGTCAACACAGTAATGCAGATGGAGAATGTCATAAGAAGCCAGATGGAATTCTGAATGTTGTACATTGAAGCTTTGAATGTATAAGCAAAAGAAAGAGATGTTGAATTTGCACAAGCATTACCTAGATGTCTATTGGATTATTGTCATGATGTGGAGGAGCCGGTGTTGGATTGGGGTGGACAAAGTTAGAAATCACATAACACCAGGTTATAGTCTAACAGTTTTAATTTGAGGCACTAGCTTTGGGAGGGATGCTCTTTCATCAGGTGGTTGTCAATGGAGTAGTACTCCGAAAGCTAGTGCTTCCAAATAAACCTGTTGGACTATAACCTGAAGTTGTGTGATTTTTAACTTTGTTGGATTACTGTGTGCATGGTTACTAGAAAGGTACCAGGAAGGCAGCTTGTGCGTCAGTGGTGTCCCAGTTGATAGCACACTAACCTCTGAATCATAGAGTTCCAGGTTCAAGTCTGAGACTTGAAGGCTGACACTCTCTGTACTGAGGGAGCACTGCACTGTCAGGGGTTGTCTTTCTAATGAGGCATTAAGCTTAGACCCCATCTGCAGATGAGGTGGCATAAAATAATCGATGACACTATGTTGAAGAAGAGTTATTCCTAGTGTCCGAGCCAATATTTATCCTTCAGTCAAAACAGATTATTTGGTCGTTGCCACATTGCTGTTTCTAGGATCGTTCTCTGCACATTTTGGCTGTGTTTGTGGGTTCTATTAAATGTCAGACAGTCAGATGGTGAAGTCGGAAATTAATCTTTTACTTTATCAGGGATTTATTTGCACTGTGCACACCCAATGCTAAGAACTCTCTCTTTATATACATCGAAGGTGCCCTTAACCTGTATGTCCTTAATCTTAATAACACAATTAGTGTGCCATTAACAATGACTCAGTATGTTGTAGACTCTCAAATACTTTGAGATATCTGGTGGTCATGAAAAATGCTATATTAATACAAGACTTTTTCCAGTTGTAAGCTTTTACTTTTTATCAGCAAATGTCCTTTGGAAAATTATGAATTTCAAGGGTAAGCAATGAAGGAGTAACACTGATTAACAAATCTACATAAGCAGCTTAGACATCTGATTATCCACCAGAGTCAAAAGGCAAGTTAGTTTTCAGCCAGACAGTTGCTAGAACATGACATTGTTTTACCGCACATATTGAGACAGAGTCCATTACCCCATTTGGATTAGAGTTAAATATCTATTTGAAAAAGTATGCACAGGCAGTCTCTGGGTTTTGTTTGTCAGAACATTTGCAAATCAATTTGTTTGCAAGTCTGAGCACAGTACAGGGCAATATAAAATAGTTGTTCGTAAGTATGAGGAAACATTCACTTGTTGGATCTGTAAAATTAATGTGAATACACCTCAGAATGGGATTTCATTAGTAAGTACAAGCATTTGTAAGTCAGATGTGCATGAATCAAGGGCCACCTGTGAAAGGATTATCGTGGTTAGACTTAATTGAAGATATACCACAGATGGGCTGAGACATTTTCACTGGAGCGTAGGAGGTTGAGAGGCGACCTTAATGAAGTTTATAAAATAATGAGGGGTATAGATAGTGTCAACGGTAGTTGTCTTTTCTCTTGGATGGAGGATCTCAAGACCTGGGGGCACGTTTTTAAGGTGAGGTGAAAGAGATTTTAAAAAGACATGAGGGGCAAATCTTTTACACAGAGAGTGTGGTTCTCGTGTAGAATGAACTTCCTGAGATTGAGGATGTGGGCACAATTACAACATTCAAAAGACATTTGGATCAGTACATGAATAGGAAAGGCTTGGAGGAATGTGGGCCAGGAGTAGGCAGGTGGGACTAGTTTAGTTTGGGTATATGTTTTGCATGGACTGTGATGTGGAGGTGCTGGTGTTGGACTGGGGTGGACAAAGCTAAAAAATAAAATGACACCATGTTATAGTTCAACAAGTTTATTTGGAAGTACAAGCTTTCAGAGTGCTGCTCCCTTGTCAGCTAGCTAGTAGTTGGACTGAAGGGTCTGTTTCCATGCTGTATGACTCTGTGACTCTATGACAGAGAAACAATGGGTTCAATGTCCTCTGTGTTCTTAATGATTCTACTGGATAGACCATACATTTTAAGGCTCTCTTTAAGATGAAGGACTGTGCTTATTGTGCTAACTGTAGTCTGTTTCAGCTGAAGTAACATTGATGAGCAACTTTAGACTGAGGTGGGACTTCCATTTGAGGTGTTAAACCAGTGTCTGATATTTGTACAGGTTAGTTGGTTCACAATGACACAATCCTTGATCAGGTCAAGCCCTGCTTCCATTCAAGGAAGCTTTCTTCAGTTTTAACATGCTGATGGAATCATGTCAATTGTTCCCCAAGTTGCACAAAAGCCATGCTGTGAAGCCACATGCACAGACAACGACTGAGTGACAATACATTAACCCTCTGCAAGGACTGTTTCTGCTATTGAAGGCAGTGATATCCACAATGATTGTCACAGATGGTCTTGTATCAACCTCAGAGAATCCTAGATCAGCTCCAAGAGCTCACAGTCATTATCAGCAATGCTCCCCTGTGTTTCATCCAGATGTTTTGGTACCTTGGAAGTACCCTTCCCAATAAAGTTAATTTATTAAATTAACCACAGTCTGGCAAAAGCAAGCTCAGCATCTGGCAAACCTTGGAGACAGCATGGAGTTTGCTACTGAACAAAGATCAAACGTTCTTTTTCTTTTGTTAAACACTCATCTGTGGCGGCCAAAAGAGATTCCACTACCTTTCATCACAACATATTCCTTCTCGATGGACGTCAAAGATTCCATCGCACTATTTATAAGAAGAGCAGCCAACATTTATCTTTTACCCTGCGCCAACAGACCACTCTAGTTGCTCAATTATCTCATTGCTGTTTCTGGGAACTTGCTCTGTACCCACCGGCTGTGCCCTGTGCCCACATTACAACGATGTCAACCCTTTAGAAGTATATCACGGGTCGTGAAGTGCATTTGTAACGTCCAGCAGTCGTGAAAGGTGCCAGTTATTTTGGGCTGAATTGGCTTCCTTGTTTACAATAAATTTCTTTTCACAAATCCTTTGAATGGCAGATTAAATCTGAGATCACAACCTGTTGATAAACTATTTGTTGAAAGTTTACTTGGCTAGTTGAGGACCGTTGTTTCATCTTTATTCAATGATAAGATCCATTCTAAACTTCTTATCACCTTGTTTGCCCTCCAAGCTGGTCATGTGGGCATTTCTGGCAAACACAGTACTTGAACACAGCCAGAAGAAAGGGACATTCATTAACAGCTCTACAATATAACATTCAAATATATTACATAAAAGGTCATATTCAGCTTGTGTACATATCCTCCAGGATTTTTATTAATGTTTATTTGCTTTTTCAAATTAACTATTTCTGCCAAGTTTTATGCTTGATGATTGGTTCTCCTTCCATCGTTTATGGGGATGTGAAACTTCAGTTATGAGGAAAGATCAGAGAAATTGGGACAACTTCCCTTTGGAGAAGACAAAGCGAAGAGGAGATCTGATCCGAGTTTTTGAATTCATGCGGGGCATGGAAAAAGTAGATCGGGAGAAACAGTTCCCGCTCCAAAACCAATCAAGGACCAGAAGCCACAAATTTAAAGTGTTTTGCAAAAGAAGCAACTGTGGGATGAGAAGGAACTTTCCTTTTTTCACAGCGAGCAGTTTGAGTCTGGAGTGCGGTGCCTGGAGTATTGGTGGGAGTAAGTTCAACTGGGGCACTCGAGAGACCATTGGATTATTATTTAAATAGAAACAACATACAAGCTGAAAGGCAAACCAGACTTGGGCACCAAGCCAAAATGCTCAGACAGTTAATGTAGACACAATGGACTAATGGCCTCTTTCAGCATCAGATTTATTTTACATATACACAACCTCAGATATATTGATAGGGTGGCACGGTTGCTCAGCACTGCTGCCTCACAGCGCCAGGGACTTAGGTTCGATTCCACCCTTGGACAATTGTCTGTGTAGAGTTTGCACATTCTCCCTGTGTCCACGTGGGTTTCCTCTCGGTGCTCTGGTTTCCTCCCACAGTCCAAAGATGTACAAGTTAAGTGTCTTAGCCATGTTGAGTTGCCCATAGTGTCCGGGGATATGCAGGCTAGATGGGCTAGTCATAGAAAATACAGAGGGATGGGTCTGGATGGATTGCTCTTCAGAGAGTCAGTGTGGACTCAATGAGCTGAATGGCCTCCTTCTGTACTGTGGGGATTCAGAAACTCCCTTTCATCGCATTATATACTGGTGTAACACCTTATTGAACACTCCTATCAGAGCACCACATAAAGACTTTCTTCGAATAACACCTTCTGTGACTATTCAAAGAGCTTCACAGCCAAAGAAGTACTTTTCAAACTCAGTCACTGAATCTGTTTGAGACTGAGATTGATGGATTCTAGATATAAATTACATCAAGGGGTATGAGGATAGCATTGGAAAATGGGAAATCAATCATGATCTAGGATGGTGTAGCAGGGTTGAGGGCTGAATGGTCTATGCCTGATCCTGTGTTTCTATGATTCGTGGTTTTGCCCGATGCAAGTAAAATCTGGACACATCTTGATGGCGTCTATTTTAAAGAGCAGTGGCTGCTCTCTGATTCTGTACATCCATTTCATCAGGTTGTGTTTTTGATGCTGTGGGAAATTGGATCACGCTTATATAGTTTATGGATATAAAGCAAAGGCTTAAGGATGAATTACAGCAGGAGTCACGCAGACAGTGTTCATAACTATGAGGAGTGGGATTGTATGTACTTTTATCAGGTACTGAGATGAGGATTATAGATAGCTGGACCCTCTTAAATATTGGGCACATGGAACAGAAGTCGCCCGTTAGAACTCAAAGTCTTGATTTGTGGCTGATAAACCTGAACTCTATTCGGCCTCCCTGTTACTTTATTGGCAAAAGTCTGTCAATCTGTGACAGTTAGCATTGGCGGTAAGCTGGAGACTCTGTCATGGCCTATCTGCTTCTCCCTCTCCAGCCTGTGTAAGGCGCTGGAGTGGGGCCACCGTTTTCCTCAATGGCCCTCCTTTGCAGTAAGGTGGAGCAGTGTAGTTGCTTGTTGAAATCCTCTGTCTCTGATCTAAGAGGTGGAAGCTCAGGCTGGGAGATCACCTGAAGGTTTGTCCCCTTCCCTAAAGGGTTTATTTTCTCTTTCTGGTGGCCACCTATATTTCCAAACTCACCCTCTGTGCCTCCCTGGCCAAGGTTAGCAGCAACTCAGTTTTTCATAAAATCTCATCCTTGTTTTCAGGTCTCTCTGTTACCTCTTTCCCCCCTCGCTCGATAACCTCCTACAGCCCTCCAAGATCATGGCCCTTCTCCAGTTCTAGCCTCTTATGCATCCTCTTCATCCCATCAATATTTTTCGTATCTTCAGCTGCCTCAGCCTTGAGTTCTGGTATTGTCTCCTGAAAACTCGTCATCTTTCTACCCCTTTCTCTTCCTCAAAGATGGTCCTTATGACCTTCCTTCTGACAATCACCTCATGAAGGAGCGTCGCTCCGAAAGCTGGTGTGCTTCCAATTAAACCTGTTGGACTATAACCTGGTGTTGTGTGATTTTTAACTTTGTACACCCCAGTCCAACACCGGCATCTCCAAATCATTCCTTCTGACTAACCTCCTTTCCTGATATCCCTTTGGGTAGTTTGTTGTAACTTTTGATTGTTAATCATCCTTTATTTTGGGCGGCACGGTGGCACAGTGGTTAGCACTGCTGCCTCACAGCGCCAGGGACCTGGGTTCAATTCCCACCTCAGGCGACTGACTGTGTGGAGTTTGCACGTTCTCCCTGTGTCTGCGTGGGTTTCCTCCGGGTGCTCCGGTTTCCTCCCACAGTCCAAAGATATGCGGGTCAGGTGAATTGGCCATGCTAAATTGCCTGTAGTGTTAGGTAAGGGGTATATGTAGGGGTATGGGTGGGTTGCGCTTCGGCTGGTCGGTGTGGACTTGTTGGGCCGAAGGGCCTGTTTCCACACTGTAAGTAATCTAATCTAATCTAAAATTTATGAAGAGTCTTCCGATGTTTGACGAAAGGTGCTGCATAGATGCAAGTTATTGTAGCCGGAGCTCACAGTTCAAAATGTTCCTGGAGCTTAAAGAGTCCACAGAACTCTCTAAGGAAAACACACAAGAGAATGCTTTTCAGAGGCTATCATTTATATAAAACATAAATGCAAGTTTGGTGCAAAGTTCAGCTAAAAAAAGTAGCGAGACAGAGCAGTTCCCAGATTTGCAGAGCAGCCCCTGTCATGGAATGGATTGATCAAATAACACTGTGTTTGCTTTTTGTAGAGTTCACTAGAGAATTGCCCTGGTTAAGACTTTGGCTGCATTGAATAGGGCTGCTAAACCTGGAAGTGTGTGAACTTGTCTTGTCAACAGAGCTTTCCTTTTTTGGTGGCATTGGAAGCTATTCTTGGAAATGCACATGGGAAAAATAATTTGTTTACTTGCAAAGGCTTCCATATCCTTAAACCAATACTTCTTCATGATTCCTTCTGTCTCTGGCTTGAGGTGTCGGATCAGTCTAGGATTTCCACACAAGAGATCACATATTCTCAATATTGTAGTGTGTCTCTATGTCAAACTTCACTTAATGTCAGATGACTACTGGCACTAATAAAGTGAGTTCCAATCATGCACTCAGTGTAAACACGAGGCTCTAGTTTTAACAACACTCACTTGCCAAGGATTGAGTGAAGAAGGGGTTAAAATTGAGACAATCCAGTCACTACACAGTTCCTGACTTTAACAGAAAGTCCAACTCCATTCCAAAATATATCAGTTAGAATCCAGAGCAATCCTCCTGAATTGATTGAAATGTGACTTCCATGTTTGGTACTTGGATGCTGATGTAATTTTGACTGTGCTGGATTTCCCAGTGGTCTCCCTGTCCAGTCACACCTTCTGGGATTGTAAGTGCTGTCTAAAGTTGGCCTTCACCAGTCCCCAAGGTTTCCATGCCAATAGAGATAGACCAGTGACAAGCCTCCTGCCTCATAGGCCAAAGGTTTATCTACCGGGGGGGGGACTGTCAAAGATGCTCTGCCCTGAAGCTTTTCTTGCTTCTAGCAGCAGGGACAGTCCGCAGTGCACAACTTGAAAAGCAGCCTTTCTAAACCCAATTAACCAAAACCAGTCAGCCCATTACCTTTCCAATGGAAACCAATGAAATCTGCTGGCTTCTTTCTTGTTCAGGGTATCATTGCACTAGAAGGGGCTCTCTCTCAGGGTGTGGAAGGATGAACCAGGGGCTGTCCTCACTAGGTAAGATTATCATTCCACCGCTGTCACACTCCTATTGATCACTATCCAAGGATTCTGCCAGTCACCACATTGCTTCCCTTTCTGATGGCTCAGCCATCCTTTCATTCCTGCACTTCTGCAGGAATGACGTGGAGTTGCCGGTGTTGGACTGGGGTGGACAAAGTTAAAAATTGCACAATGAGGTTCTGATCCAACAGGTTTATTTGGATGTACAAACTTCTGCAGGAAGGTTGCCTTGGGATAATTAGAATTAGAATTAGGTTTATTGCCACATATACTCAAGCACAGGGATACATGAGTACAGCAGAAAGTGTACAAAGTCACCTTTCCCAGTGCCATCTTAGGTACAAAGATACCTAGGTACAAAATCTTAGGTATAAATTTTTAAAAATGTAACAGGGAGGCCGAATAGAGTTCAGGTATTTCAGCCAAGAATAAAGTTAAAAGATCAGCATTACAGTCCTTATACAGCTAGGTAAAGTTAGAAAAGCAAAGAAATAAAGGTAAAAGTTTCTTATTCTCTGGCCCAAAAGTATTGTTACTCAATTCTTCCCAACATGACAATGTCAGCAGGAGACAGGGAGACTGCTGCAGTCTGGCACAGTGAGCTTTCTGGCACTGCATTCACTGAGCTGGAGTGAACAAACAAGGGAACATTCTGGAACCTCGCCAGTGAGTCATATCAGGGAAAAACAACTTCCTAGACCTTTGATGTGCAAGGGGTAAAAGGGAAAGTAATCTCCTTCGGAACAATGCACTCCTGCTTTCAGTTAGCTTCTGACTGACTGAGCCACTGAGATGTGCCATCTACAAGAGAGCAGTTTCTAGTCAAGTCAATTCAGTGGAAGTCCACCCAATCTCTTAATGGGCCTGGCTGAGTGGTTCACATCTGATACACAATATTGCAAATTCAGAGCCTGGAGTATACAATCTATCAGTGTTTGCTGACAACAAACTACGGCATTTTCCTGCATCACAATAGAGACTACACTTCAAAAACAATTAATTGGCTGTAAAATGGGTTTGGGTCATCCCATTGTTGTGAAAAGTGCCAACTAAATGCTGAAGCATGGAACGGAAGCTATGAGTAGCCCATCCGAAACTGGACTTGAGGAGAAATGGGGCCCAAGTTTTATTTCATGGCAAGAATTATCGATTTGTTTATCTCCCAGCAGCACATTTATATTTTTATATGATTGAAATAAGGGATATTGAATTAGGATATGCTGTCGATATTTGACTGCAGCTGAATCGATTTTAATCTGAAGTTTGCGACAGAGCAGTTCAAGCTCTTTATTTGGAGTCGAGTAAACCTTGAAATAATACTTCATGTAATACCCGGACCAACCGCCTACTTGCGAAACGATTCAGAGAACACCTCTGGGACACCCGGACCAATCAACCCAACAACCCCGTGGCTCAACACTTCAACTCCCCCTCACACTCCACCAAGGACATGCAGGTCCTTGGACTCCTCCATCACCAGACCATAACAACACGATGGCTGGAGGAAGAGCGCCTCATCATCTGCTTAGGAACCCTCCAACCACAAGGGATGAACTCAGATTTCTCCAGTTTCCTCATTTCGCCTCCCCCCACCTTGTCTCAGTCCCAACCCTCGAACTCAGCACCACCTTTCTAACCTGCAATCTTCAGCCTGACCTCTCTGCCCCCAACCCCACTCTGGCCTATCACCCTCACCTTAACCTCCTTTCACCTATCGCATTTCCAACGCCCCTCCCCCAAGTCCCTCCTCCCTACCTTTTATCTTAGCCTGCTTGGCACACTCTCCTCATTCCTGAAGAAGGGCTCATGCCCGAAACGTCGATTCTCCTGCTCCTTGGATGCTGCCTGACCTGCTGCGCTTTTCCAGCAACACATTTTCAGCTCTGATCGCCAGCATCTGCAGTCCTCACTTTCTTACTTCATGTAACAATGTATTTATATTTACCAAGTTACCGCTCAGAATAAATACAGCAAACATTTTACTAAGCAGCACCAATGGGACCAGGAGCCGGTTGATTAAGTATTCTGGTTGACTAAGAAGTCCACACTAATCAATATAAAAACACACTCCGTTATGGGGGCGCTGTGTAGCGCCTTCCCCTGAACCAGGAGTCCCAGGTTCAAGTCCAACCTGCTCCAGAGGTGTGTAATAATATCTCTGATCAGGTTGGTTAGAAAACATAAGTATACTCACCACTGTTATACTTTATTCACAGCTTAAATCACTTCAATATAATGCAACTTTGCCTTAAGTAACACTTACCAGCAGACAGCCTGCTCAGTCGTACCCTCAGCTGACTGTGTGAAGATTGTGATAATACAGTGAACTTCTGGTGTTGTTAAATAATTTTGGCCAGTTTATCAGCTCAGAAGGTGCTATTTAAAATAAAGTTTTCAGCACATGAAGAAAATGTTAAAATCCATAATCAGGTGCTCCATTACCAAAGTTATATTTGCAGCTTCTGCCTATCATTGTGGTTGGCTGGATCCCTCTGAGATTAATTCCAACTCGGGGTCCTGGGTTTCTGCCAGGGCTTCTTTGTGTGACTGAATTCTTGATCTTCAGATCTTTGGGCACATTGGGGCAGGGTGTCCCGTAAGGCAGTGGGACCCAGAAAGCAGGATTTTCCTCCTTTTCCTCCTCCGTTTCTGCTCTGCCTCAAAGCGATGGTGTTTGGAATGGAACCACGAGGTTGCAGTTTGATGGGCATGTTGTTGGCATTTTGGGCGATTGGTAGTGAGCTCCTTCTGGTCATTCATGCCAATTCTACCGCATTGCCAGGAGAAACTTCTTTTTCGTCCTTCCCTGGAACACTTGGCCAATTGAGAGTGGAGGAAATTAGATCATTACAGCACCCATGGTTCTGTCCATCTTGGCTGGTTTTTGGGGTTTTTTTGCTGAATGCTTGGAGACCTGGCCTCAAGAAGGACAAATTGAGAAGATACTTCACCTGATGAAGGAGCAGCACTCGAAAGCCTTGATTTCAAATAAACCCGTTGGACTATTGCCTGGTATCAAGTGACTTCTGATTTTGTCCACCCCAGTCCAACACCAGCACCGCCACATCAAGTAAGACACTCACGTGTGTACACTGATCCTCCCATGGAACCTGGAGAATGCATGAGAGGAATTACTGGCAGAATTTATCTCAAGGGATCATTCTAATGCATAAGCCTTTTCACTACAAGGTGCTGATCCATACACAGTCCCTTTATATTGCATCTATGAAATGCTGGTTACAACAATATGTTTCCCTACCAGGATGCCCCTCTCAGATCTGCCTTTCTAAAGGAGCAAGAGTGGTGTACATGTTAGTTAGGTGATCTTTTATCTTGAACCATTAAGAAATTACAGAGAGTTGTGATCACAACCCAGTTCATCACACAAACCAACCTTCCAGCCATTGACTCTGTCTATACTTCCCTCTGCCTTGGGAAAGCAGCCAACACAATCAAAGATCCCTCACAATCTGGTTATACGCTCTTCCAATCTCTCCCATCGGTTAAAAGATACAAACATTTGCAAACACGTACTAACAGATTTACGAACAGCTTCTTCCCTGCTGTTGTCAGACTGATGAACAGACCTCTCACATATTGGAGTTAATCTTTCTCTGCACCTTCTCTGTAGCTGTAACACTATATTCAGCATTTTGATCTATTATCCTGATGTACTGGTATCAGATATGATTTGCCTGGATGCCATGCACTGCAATACTTTTCACTGTATCTCGGTACATATGGCAATAATAAACCAAATCAATTGTTGCAAACCTCAAGTGAACAAACTAAATTGTGTTTGGGGCTGAGATCATTCCAATAATTTCAGCAATCAGGACTGTGAGGTGGGGAGACTTGTATTGATTTGTAGAATTTGAGGGATGTGTTGGAAAGGAGTCTGCTGTCCTGCTGCTTAGTAATTAGAATTGCAGAACTATGGACAGTTGATGACTAATTCAGCAACTCCCCCATTGTGTATGGCAGTGCAGACAGCTGCATGACACAGCAGAAAGGCACTTAATCAATCAATCAGCCAGACAAAGCTATAGTATTAGTGTGTCTTTGCACAGCACTCTCATCAAAAGCGCAAAGCGATCTGAGCTGAAGTAAGTCATTAATTTAAATGTTACATTAAGGTGTTTTTAGTGTCCTGAAGAATTTGAGATTTAAACAAATGTGGCAGGATAGGTTAGTTTAGTCTCTGTTTATTCTGAATGGGGTTGGGGACAGTTTAGCCCAGTTTTAGTTGCTATTCCACGTAAGATATGTGAAACAAGAAGACCACCATCATTTTTGTAACTGCCCATTTGTGTGCTTGGAAACAGCAATAAGGGGTTGCACTGTGCATGAGATGAACCTGTGGAGTTTGGTATGGAAGGTGTTAAAGTTTTGCCCCTTTTCTTTCCGCAGATGATGGAGAGAGGGTCGTCTCCAGGGGCAGACAGTAGACGGAGCACAGAAGCAGCAGCTACCAAACTCACTGAAGGGTCTGCGCTGAAGCGAGGAGAAAGTTACATCAGGTGCGTTCACAGTCCTTGAGGCGAATGAATATGCCTGTCACATTTCTTATAAAAAATCTCTTGCTCTTGTTAACATTGTGGTATGTGTAGTATGATGTGTGTAAGCACAATATATACTATGTGTGTAAGTGTGTTTACTCTCCTGAAATTATGGGTTGTGCAATATATTAAGAGAGAAATGTCAGACTTTGCTTATGGTTTCCATCTGAAGCTAACTAATATTTACATCCACTCTTGACTTTGAATTGATATTTGAAGTTAAGAGCAGATTTTTCTTCAATATAATCCAAACAAATGCTTTGTTTGCTAACTTCAAGCAAACATTAGTGTTTGCAATGTCTGGACAGTATATAGTAAGGAAAGTTCTCTTTTCTGAGGCTGTTTCTTGAAGCTGCTATATTTTCAAACAAATGTGTACATTTGCACAAATCATAGACTTAATCTTCAAAAGTATATCTGGCAAACGAATTGTCCTAATTAGATTATTCCTTGCATCATTCATACTGGAACTTCCTTTGTACCATAGCTTACTGGACACACAAGTTGGCCACAGCATGGTGAGGGCAACCTGATATTTAGAATGCAAGTGAACGAAGGACTGGATAGTCTACATCAATGGATTAAAGGTTAAGAAACAAACAGAGGAAGGGTTGAGAACTGGAGTGCATTAGTGTCACTCAGGTAGAGAAAGAGAGGGAAAGACAAAAAGACAAAAAAGAAGAAATGTTAGATTAAAGTGCAAAATGTGACCCTTCCAAATTTTATAACAATAATTTAGCTTCATGACAATTTCCATGTTTGTAATTATTCATTTTTTGAACACTGAGGTTAAGTTATTACCATTACCAGTTAGTTATTAAAAGGATATTTGTGTTATTAATTCCATGACTTGATTTTCTATGATGAGTTTAATGAGCAAATAATGTGCTTATATGATGTGACTCATGGTGGGGGGGGGGGGGGGGGGCCTACACTGCGACATTCTTTTCAGGACTTCAGCAAATTGTCCATGAACTCGTGTTGATTTGTGTTTCACTCCCACCACAAACCAGTAAAGTGTTGCCTGCCCATGCAAACTTTCCCCCTTAACGAGAAAGACAAAACATGGGAAACTAGACTCCAAACCATCGGCACAGGGATAGATATTCCAGGGTTGTATTCGGGAGTGTGTGTTCCAAACAAGATCCTGGAGCTTGCTCTCTGCTCAATGGAGTCTACAAAGAAAGTCTCTCCTGTACTTGCTCAAGGGATGGTATTGGGCTTTGAAGGTTTGCAGCAAATGGTTCTGGAGTTTCAGAATGCATGATCCCTCCCTAACCAAGTCTGTCATCTTCGTGGGAGCATTTACTGTCCCAGGAGTCCGCGACTGGTGCTAGAGGGACTGAAAGAGCAACCAATTGATTAGATTAGATTAGGTTCCCTACAGTGTGGAAACAGGCCCTTCACCCCAACAAATCCACACCGACCCTCCGAAGAGCAACCCACCCCCCTCTGGCTAATGCACCTAACACTATGGGCAATTCACCTAACCTGCACATCTTTGGACCATGGGTGGTAACCGGAGCACCCGGAGGAAACCTGGAGAATGTGCAAACTCCACACAGGCTGGAATTGAACCTGGTGCTGTGAGGCAGCAGTGCTAACCACTGAGCCACCGTGCCACCCCACAAGGTTGGCAGTGCTCCAGGCAGATCTTTCTCCCACTGAGACAGGGAACTCTTTGTGTTTGGTGAGGCCAGCTACAGTGAAATACAATGGGGCAGCTTTTTAAAAATATAGCCAGTTAACGGCTGACTTCTGTGATGGGTTTGGGGGAGTCTGATATTTCCAATGGATACTCACTGGACGGGGGACAAAAAATGGTTGGACTCTGATGGAAGCACACTGATGTGGCTCTAATCAGACAGCACTTCTAAAGAATAACCGAGGAAGGGTCACCCGACCAGAAAGGTTAACTCTGATTTCTCTCCACGGATGCTGCCTGACCTGCTGAGCTTTTCCAGCAACTTCTATCTTAGCTCTTCTAAAGAGCTAGCATAGGCCTGGTAACTTGATTGTTCTCCAGTGCTATTGATTCTTGGTGACCTGACAAGATTCAGATGTTGGCCACACTATTACTTAGTATTTTTTAAAATAAAATGTTAAGTAAAATATTCAAATGCCAGTCATAGTCACATATTTTCCCATTCAGTTGTTTCCTGTGTGTATTGATTTTCCCATTTATGTGTCACAGAGCCTCACTTATAGGCTAGGACCATGAAAAACTGTTCAAATGTTCTCTTATGAAGCATTAATTGAGACTTCTGGGAACAATCTGATTCCCAGTCCCCACAGATAAATAAATTATGTACATTAGAGTGTTGAACAAAATTGGCAATATATTTTGCAAGTCTAAGTTGTATGATGCATCACTGAGTGCAGCTGGCTCACATTTCATGCCACTATAATAACCCTGTGCCGTTACAAAGGAACACTGTCTCTTACAACCCAATGTCTGCCATTAAATCATTCATTATGACACAAACCAGGATTCGGGAGTTTATTTACAGTAATGGTTCATAACAATTGATCTTTCAGTATCTGTGTGACCTGATCAATGACAAAAACAGAATCTCACTGTTATGCATTAGATAGATGTTTGGATTGGGTGGGTGAATGACATATGAATATCAAATAACCCGACCTACTTTTGGGAAATAGGGCAGGATAAGTGACTGAGTATGACAGTGGGGAGCACTTTGCAACCAGTTCTATTAATTTTAAAATTGTTAAGCTCTAGAAGTTCAAGTTCTAAATTGGGGCAAGGCAAATTTTGTTGGACTTAGACAGGAGCTTGCAAGGGTTGATTGGAGAAGTTTGTTTGCAGGCAAAGGGATCCCTGGCTCTGGTAAGTGGGAGGTCTTTAAAATTGAGATAGCTAGAGTTAAAGATCTGAATGATCGTGTGAGGGCTATGGGCAAGGCTGGCAGGAATAGGGAGGTCAAGATGACAAGAGATATTGAGGCTTTGGCCTCAAGGAAGAAAGCATGCCTCAGGTACAGACAGCTGGGATCAAAGGTAACAGAGGATACAGAAGTTTACTGAAGAAGGAAATCAGGAGGGCAAAAAGGGGACACAAGATAGTTATGGCTGAAAGGATTAGGGTGAATCCAAAGAGGTTGTATGAATACACTAAAGGAAAAAGAATAAATAGATAGTGAATAGATCCCTTCTGAGACCAAAGTGGACATGTAAGAGTGGTACCAGAGGAGATGGGCGAGGTCCTCAATGAATATTTCTCCTCTGTATTTAACATGGAAAAAGACATGAAGTCTTGGGAACTTGGGGAAGTTTGTGGTGATATCTCGCGAACAGTCCTTATCACACTAGCGGAGGTGTTGGATGTATTAGAATGTGTGAAGGTGGATAAATCTCCTGGTCCTGGCCATATATATCCAAGAACACTGCAAGAGGCTAGAGAAGAAATTGTGGGGTCCTGGCTGATATTTTAGCATCACCGTTAGCCACAGGTGAGGTTCCAGAAGACTGGAGGGTAGCGAATATTATATTATGCAGTTATTCAAGAAGGGCTGCAAAGGAAAGCCTGGGAACTATAGACCAGTAAACTTAACATCTGTGGTAGGTGAGTTACTTGAGAAGATTCTGAAATACGATATACATGCATTTAGAAAGACAGGGTTTGATTAGGGGTAGTCAGCATGTGGGATATCATGCCTCACAAATTTGTTAGAGTTCTGTGAATTGACCAGGAAGGTTGAGGAGGGCAGGGTGGTAGATGTAGTCTATATGGATTTCAGTAAAGCCTTTGATAAGGTTCCACATGATAAGCTGCTTGGAGAGGTTAGATCACATGGAATCCAGGGGAAGCTGGAAAATTGGGTGCACAACTGGCTTGCTGGTAGAAGCAGAGGGTTATAGGGAAGGATGCTTGTCTGACTCGAGGCCTGTGACTAGTGGAGTGCCTCAGGGGTCAGTCCTGGGCCCATTACTGTTTGTTATCTACATCAATGATTTGAATGAGAATGTACAAGGTATGATTAGTAAGTTTACAGATGACACTAAAATAGGTGGTATCATGGACAGTGAGGAAGATTATCAGAAATTGCAGCAGGACCTTGATCAGCTTGGGGAAGTGGGCCGAGAAATGGGAAATAGAGTTTAATATAAATAAGTGCATAAGTCTTGCATTTTGGAAAGTCAAATCAAGGTAAGAGTTTTATAGTGAATGGTAGGGCCTTAAGGTGTGTAGTGGAACAGAGGGACCTTGGAGTTGAGGTTCCCACTTCTCTGAAAATGGAGACACAGGTAGACAGGGCAGTGAAGAAGGCACACTGACCTTCATCAGTCAGGGCAGTGAGTATAGATGTTGGGAAGTTATGCTGTGATTGTACAAGATGTAGGTGAGGCCACACTTGGAGTATTGTGTTCAGTTTTGATCACCTAGCTATAGAAAGGATATTAATAAACTGAAAAGAGTGCAGAAGAAATTTACAAGGATGTAGCTAGGATTCAAGGGCCTGAATTAAAGGGAGAGGCTGGACAAGCTAGGACTTTTTTCTTTAGAGTGTAGGAGACTGAAAGTGGGCTCTTATAGAAGTGCATAACGTCATGAGAGGCATGGATAGAGTGAATGCACTGCCTCTTTTTCCCAGGGTTGGGGAGAGGTTAGTGGGGAAAGAATAAAAGGGATCCTGAGGGGCAACTTTTTTAATGGAGGGTGGTACACATATGCAATGAGCTGCCAGTGGAAGTGGTTGAGGTGGGTACATTAGCAAAATTTAAAAGGCATTTGGGCAAATACATAGATAGGAAAGATTTCAAAGGATATGGGCCAAATGCAGGGAAATGAGGTTAGCGTGGATCGATATTTTGGTCAGCATGGATCAGTTTGGGCTGAAGGGCCGGTCTCCGTGCTGACTCTATGGCTCTATAGTTGTAAAGAGAGGCATACAGCTATACAACATGTCATGACCTCGGGACACAGCAAATCACTTTACAGTTGAGTAAACATTGTTATAGATGTAGGAAACATGGCAATGGTGTGCAACAGTTTAAGTATCAATGAAATGGGTGATGAGGTATTCTGCTTGTGATTTTTCTTTGTTTATTCATGGGATGGGAATGTTGCTGGTCAACCAGCATTTATTACCCTCCCCAATTGCCCTCAAGAGAAGATGGTGGTGAGTTTTCTGTTTGAACACTGTAATCCATGTGCTGTAGGTAGACCCACAATGCTGTTCAGAAGGAAATTCCAGTGACGGTGAAAGAATAGCAATATATTTCCTAGTCAGGATGGTGAATGACTTGGAAGGGAACTTGCAGGTGGTAGTATTCTTTGGCTCTTGACGTTCTGGTTAGAAGAGGTCATAGGTTTAGAAGGTGCTGTCTAAGGAGCTTTGATGAATTTCTGTAGCCCACCTTGTAGATGGCACACACTGCTTCTACTGAGCATCAATGGTGGAGGGAGTGAATGTTTTCAGATGTGGTGCCAGTCATGTGGGCTGTTTTCTCCTGGATGGTGTCAAGCTATTCAAGATACACTTGTGCAGGTCAGTGGGAATTATTCCTGCACAGTTCCAACTTGCGTCACATAGATGGTAGACAGGCCTTTCGAAGTCAGCGGGTGAACTACTCATTGCAGAACTCTTAGTCTATGATCTACTCTTGTTGTGACAGTATTTATCTGATTAGTCCAGTTCAGTTTTTGGTCAGTGAAAATCCCCATTGTCAGGAATTCAGTAATTCAGACACAAATAAATATCAAAGGGATTGCTAGATATTATCTCAATCTTGTTGCATTTGGACATCGACTGGTTCAGAATGTGGTGCTGAACCAATCATCAGCAAACATTTCTAACCTTATGATGGAGGGAAGGTCATTGATGAAGCTGTTGAAGATGGTTGGGCCTATGACACTCCCCTGAGGAGCTCCTGCAGAGATATCCTGGAGCTGAGATGACTGACTGCCAACAACCACAACCATCTTCCGAAGTGCAAGATATGACTCCAACAAACAGAGATTTTGTTCCTGATACTCTATGATTTCAATTTGCTAGGCCCCCTTGATGCCACACTTGGTCGGATACAGCCTTGATATCAAGGGCTGTCACTCTCACCACATCTCTGGAATTCAGCTCTTTTGTCCATTTTTGAACCAAGGCTGGAATCAGGTCAGGAGCTCAGTGGCCCTGGTGGAACCCATCTGGGCTTACCGAGTAGGTTACTGCTGAGCGGGTGCTGCTTGACAGCACCCTTGATGGCACTTCTCATCACTTTACAGATGATGAAGAGTAGACTGATGGGGCAATAATTGTCTGATTAGTTTACTTACAGTGTGGAAACAGGCCCAACAAGTCCACACCGACCCACCAAAGCGCAACCCACCCATACCCCTACATTTACCCCTTACCTAACACTACGGGCAATTTAGCATGGCCAATTCACCTGACCCGCACATCTTTGGAGCACCCGGAGGAAACCCATGCAGACATGAAGAGAATGTGCAAACTCCACACAGTCAGTCGCCTGAGGCGGGAATTGAACCCGGTCTCTGGCGCTGTGAGGCAGCACTGCTAACCACTGTGCCACCGTGCTGCCCACGGGTGGAGTTGTCCTGCTTTTTGTTTACAGTTCGCAGCTTGGCAATTTTCCAAATTGTTTGTGAAAAAAGAAGCATGTTATCTCGTAATTTGCCTCACTGAACCTTGACCATTCCATTATCTGCCTTGTTTCCTCCATCTGCAACAATAGCTATGCTTCAAAAGTACTTAGGACGGTACGGTGACTCAGTGGTTAGCACTGCAGCCTCACAGCACCAGGGACCCAGGGTCAATTACTGTCTGTGTGGAGTTTCGTATTCTCCCCCCATGTCTGCATGGGTTTCCTCCAGATGGTCTGGATTCCTCCCGTAGTCCAAGATGTGCAGGTTAGATGGATTGGCCATGGGAAATTACCCATAGTATCCAGGGATTAGATTAGATTGATTACAGTTGGCCCAGCAAGTCCACACCGACCCTCTGAAGAGCAACTCACCCAGACCCAATCCCCTACACTCACGCCTAACTAATGCACCTAACACTACTGGCAATTTAGCATGGCCAATTCACCTAACCTGCACTGTGGGAGGAAACCCACGCAGACACGGGGAGAATGTGCAAACTCCACACAGACTGTTGCCCAAGGCGGGAATTGAACCCGGGTCCCTGGCGCTGTGAGGCAACAGTGCTAACCACTGAGCCACCGTGCCAGGATATGCAGACCAGGTTGGTTAGCCATGGGAAATATCGGGTTATGAGACTAGGCTGGGTCTGGGTGGGATGATCCTTGGAGGGTCAGTGCAGACATTGTGGGCCATTTGACCTCTATCTCTACTGGAGGGATTTTGTGATTCTAATTAATTGCAACAGACTGGATAATCTCTGTTTGCGATGTTGGTTGGGGAATTCACAGAGGGGAACTGCTCTGCTGTTCTTCAACATGGCTTCCTGAGTTATTGACACCCACCTCAAAATGATAATGGGGTCCTTTCTGAAAGGCAGCAGCTCTGACACTGCAGTTTTTGCTCAGTACTGCACTGGAGCACCGACCTAGATAATGTGGTCAAATGTCTGGTGGAGGATTGAATGCAACCTCTTCTGAACTGAGAGGTAAGTGTGCTGTCACTGAACAGGGCACACACCTTTCTGTAAATGTTATCAAACAGTTCAACCAGCCTGCTACCAATCAAACCAAGCTACCCAGCCTCGTAACTGCCAATCCAGTGAACATGCTCAGAGCTTTGTTGCCAATTGACCAGTCTAACATCAAACCTTCCTAACTTTATCTCGTTTGTCTTCCCTTAGCCAATGCATTACCCCACACTGCATTTCAAACATTTGTCACACATCTGATAGGCATCCAATGACTGTTTACTTCTGTATCTTTACTTTCCCCTTAATTATGTTTATACCTTCGATGCCTTGTTTAACTGATGTTGAAGGAATTCTGGTTTAAACTCACCTATACATTATTTAATCTTCCTGATACATCCTGATGCTACTTTTTAACCACTTCTCCTAGATTGTGGGCGGCACGGTGGCACAGTGGTTAGCATTGCTGCCTCACAGCACCTGAGACCCGGGTTCAATTCCCGACTCAGGTGACTGACTGTGTGGAGTTTGCACGTTCTCCCCGTGTCTGCGTGGGTTTCCTCCGGGTGCTCCGGTTTCCTCCCACAGTCCAAAGATGTGCGGGTCAGGTGAATTGGCCATGCTAAATTGCCCATAGTGTTAGGTAAGGGGTAAATGTAGGGGTAGGGGAATGGGTGGGTTGCGCTTCGGCGGGTCGGTGTGGACTTGTTGGGCCGAAGGGCCTGTTTCCACACTGTAAGTAATCTAATCTAATTGTAGACATCAAACTTCTCTCATCCTCCCACAGTCCAAAGCGGGCGGCACGGTGGCACAGTGTGGGCGGCACGGTGGCACAGTGGTTAGCACTGCTGTCTCATAGCGCCTGAGACCCGGGTTCAATTCCCACCTCAGGCGACAGACTGTGTGGAGTTTGCACATTCTCCCCGTGTCTGCGTGGGTTTCCTCCGGGTGCTCCAGTTTCCTCCCACAGTCCAAAGATGTGCGGGTCAGGTGAATTGGCCATGCTAAATTGCCCTTAGTGTTAGGTAAGGGGTAAATGTAGGGGTATGGGTGGGTTGCGCTTTGGCGGGTCGGTGTGGACTTGTTAGGCCGAAGGGCCTGTTTCCACACTGTAAGTAATCTAATCTAATCTAATCAGTCCATTCCCTTTACATCTGCTGCAATGCATGCAAATCTCTTTACCACACGCCAATCAAATTAGCTTGTAATAAACGCAAAATACTGTAAAGTTCTGAAGAATCCTATCAAATTTGATACATTGACACTGTATCTCTGTCCACAGATGTTGCTGAATTTCTCCAGCATTTTTTGTTTTTATAGAGTCATAGAGATGTACAGCGTGGAAACAGACCCTTCGGTCCAACCTGTCCATGCCAACCAGATATCCCAACCCAATCTAGTCCCACCTGCCAGCACCCGGCCCATAGCCCTCCAGACTCCACCACTTCCTCTGGCAGCTCATTCCATACATCTACTACTGTCTTATATCAAATTAGCTTGACCTGCTCATTACTGATCATTTTTTTATTTGAGAAGGTGACCAAACAGGTAGATGAAAGTAAACCGGTTGATGTGGTGTATATGGATTTCAGAAAGGCATTTGATAAGGTTCCCCACAGTAGGCTATTGTAAAAAATGTGGAGGAATGGGATTGTGGGAGATATAGCAATTTGGATCAGTAATTGGCTTGCTGAAAGAAAACAGAGGGTGGTGGTTCATGGGAAATGTTCATCCTGGGGTCCAGTTACCAGTGGTGTACCGCAAGGGTCGGTGTTGGGTCCACTGCTGTTCCTCATTTTTATAAACAGCCTGGATAAGGGCGTAGAAGGGTGGGTTAGTAAATCTGCAGCTGACACTAAGGTTGGTGGAGTTGTGACGAAGGATGTTGTAAATTACAGAGAGACACAGATAAACTGCAGAGCTGGGCTGAGAGGTGGCAAATGGAGTTTAATGTGGACAAGTGTGAGGTGATTCACTTTGGTCGGAGTAACCAGAATGCAAAGTACTGGGCTAATGGTAAGACTCTTGGTAGTATAGATGAGCAGAGAGATCTCGGTGTCCAGGTTCACAGACCCATGAAAGTTGCCACCCAGGTTGACAGGGTTGTTAAGAAGGCATACAGTGTTTTAGCTTTTATTAATAGAGGGATCGAGTTCCGGAACCATGAGGTTATGCCGCAGCTGTACAAAACTCTGGTGTGGCCGCACTTGGAGTATTGTGTACAGTTCTGGTCACCGTATTATAAGAAGGATGTGGAAGCTTTGGAAAGTGTGCAGAGGAGATTTACTAGGATGTTGCCTGGTATGGAGGGAAGGTCTCACGAGGAAAAGCTGAGGGACTTGAAAGCTGTTTTCATTGGAGAGAAGAAGGTTGAGAGGTGACTTAATAGAGACATACAAGATAATCAGAGGGTTAGATAGGGTGGACAGGGAGAGCCTTTTTCCAAGTATGGTGACGGTGAGCACAAGGGGGCATAGCTTTAAATTGAGGGATGATAGATATAGGACAGATGTCAGAGGTAGTTTCTTTAAAGAGAGTAGTAAGGGTAGGGAATGCTTTGCCTGCAATGGTAGTAGATTCCCCAACTTTAAGTACATTTAAGTCATCATTGGACAAGCATATGGACGTACATGGAATAGTGTAGGTTAGATGGGCTTCAGATTGGTATGACAGGTCGGCTCAACATCAAGGACCAAAGGGCCTGTACTGTGCTGTAATGTTCTATTTCAAAATTCAACAGCTAATTTCCCTGTGGTAAAGCAGAGCTTTGAAAATAGCTAGCGTCTAGTAGGTTGAAGGCTTTTGCTGCTAATTGGAAGACGTGTATAACTTGTGTGCCCCCCTCCATATGACTGCTGAGGTTCTGTCTTGTGGATTTATAGGTATAAAGCAGTCCATCTTCAGATTATTGTGGAAGCTTGCTAGGCAGTATGGGTTATCAATGTCAGAAGAAAAAAACCTGGAGGAAACAACTGACTTTCAATCTCAGATTTGACATTTTTACTACCTGCAATGTAACTGGCAAGTGCACATATTCAGTTTTACCTTCAGATTGTCATATAATGGTAGAGGTTTTAACAACAAATAATGAATTATTTATACAACACAGGCAGGTACACTTTGGAATTTGATTTTAAAATTGGAATTTTCCAAACTATTTTGACAAGTTTTACGAACATTTTATGAACCTACAATGGCAATTTGTATTTGCCGTATGTACAGTATAAAGGTTGAATGTTTTTGGACAAAAAAATTAAAGGTTAATGTTTACACAGATAATATTTGTGAGAGACTGAATTTTAAAAAAAAACATCTGCTCAGCAAATCTACAGCGACTGTCAAAATAATTCACAAAGCAGTAGGAGAAGTGATGCCCGTATTATCAGTTGTCCCTCTTTCTCTTGAGGACTATTTACTATTACTACGCAATGTGGGTGAGAGGCATTGACTGGGCCTGCAGCTTCATGCCTGCCCAGGGCGGAGGACCGGAAAGGCAAGGAAACTGTGGGAAGCACAATTAGAAAATATAATGCTAGTGGCTCCTTAATCTAGGCCTCGATGGAATAGGATTGCACTGAGTCAGTACGCACAAGGACCCAATTTGTTACCATCAGTCACCCGTCCCCAGAGAGAATGGGGACCATATTTGGTGACGCAAGGCCCCAGGCATTCATTTATTTTAATGCTGGCTCTGGGAGCAGACCTGTGCATCCTGTAGTGTTTATTTCTGTTCTCCCATCTGCTACTTTCTGCCCCCACAACACAAAATTGAGACACATTGTTCCTGCCTTAGTTGACAGGAGGAAATGACAGGGACCAATATATCTCATTCTCACTCTGGGGAAAGGTACATCAGGTTAATGTTCGGCCACTCAGTTTGAGATTTACAGAGCTTGACTTTGTAACGTGGTAGAGGAACGTCACCAGGTAGTTTAATGAGAAGAGGCCGCGTATTAAACCAGATATAGTTTATTAAACGATAACAAATAGGTACAAGTTACAGTGGGTATGATAGATATTGTCACTACAAGAGAGGTCTAGATAATTGGTCTGTCTCCGTTAAGACCCAGAGCTGTATATCCACACAAGTTTATGTGACATCATCATTTTATGTGATGCTTACTACATTTCTTTGGATTAATCCTTTCAGATCCTTATAAAAAAGGGACATGAAAAAGTATATTAAGTGAAACTTTTTATCATGAAATGAGAATTTTGAGTAATCGGAGAGATTATATTGGGTTCTGAATTTCTTTGAGCTTAACTGCAGGGATGTGCAGGCTAGGTGAGTTAGTCATGGGAAATGCAGGGTAACAGGATAGTGGCGTGGGTCTGGTGGGGACTCAATGGGCCAAATGGCCTACTTCCACATAGTTGAGATTTTCTGATTCATATGAGTATTTACAGTATTTATATAGCACTTTGAACTGAACAAAATCAGCCCGGGGCATTTACCAGGAATGGAATGCAGCAATTACGTTGACGCAAATAAAGGGTAGGTTTTAAGGAGCACTGTTAAAAACTAAAAGAAGGATAGAGGCAGAGAAGTTTAGGGAAGGAATTTAACAGCTCATCATCTAGGCAGCTGAAAGCAGAGCTGACAGTAATGGAGTGAATAAAATCAGAATGCTTCAGGCTAGAATTATATGAATGCAGATATGACAGAGAGCTGTGGAGATGGGGGGGGAGGTTAAAGCGATTGGGAAACCAGGAGAATTTTACAATTGAGACCTGGCATAGCTAGAAGTTGGGGAAGACAGCAGTGATGGGTAAACAATACTTGATGGGCATTTGCCTCAAATGTTGACGCTCCTGCTCCTCGGATGCTGCCTGACCTGCTGTGCTTTTCCAGCACCACACTCTCGACTCTGATCTCCAGTATCTGCAGTCCTCACTTTCGCCCAATCCTTGATGTGGATTAGGGCTCAGGCAGTGGTATTTGAATGAAGTTGAGCCTTGTGTGAGTAGGATGTGAGAGGCCAGGCAGATTTGTGAAGGACTAGTTGAGACACATGGTAATGAATGCTAAATGAAGCTTTCAGCGTTAGATAAATTGAGATGGTTGCTGACTCCAAGTAGTGGTTCCAAACTTGTCAAACAGAGTGGCAATCCTGCTGAAAAGAAAGATTATAATGATTTGGACAAATAGTTTCTCCCCTATGTCAGTTCTCAGGTTGAATCAAATATTAAATGTTTGCCTGCAGCTATATGATCGTGGAGTTGTATATAGACTGGAATGATGGATCCTCACCACAGCTCATGGTTGGATAATTTCTACCTGGTAGGTTTGCTCCGACCATTCTGGATTAGTGGTGCTGGAAGAGCACAGCAGTTCAGGCAGCATCCAAGGAGCAGCAAAATCGATGTTTCTGGTAAAAGCCCTTCATCAGGAATAAAGGCAGAGAGCCTGAAGGGTGGAGAGATAAGCTAGAGGAGAGTGGGGGGTGGGGAGAAAGTAGCATAGAGTACAATGGGTGAGTGGGGGAGGGGATGAAGGTGATAGGTCAGGGAGGGGAGAAGAGTGGAGTGGATAGGTGGAAAAGAAGATAGGCAGATAGGACAAGCCATGGGGACAGTGCTGAGCTGGAAGTTTGGAACTAGGGTGAGGTGGGGGAAGGGGAAATGAGGAAACTGTTGAAGTCCACATTGTCTCTCCTGGTTGGGACCTACAGGATCTGCTTCATGTAGTAATGGAGTCATAAAGGCTTTCATCTCAAATACATTATTTATTGAATGACAGCAACCAGTTGCAAGTTAGTCCAATTTGATAGACATTGTGAAGCAATCCTTGACACTAGGTCATACTCTTTTGAGATCTTTCAAACTGCTCCCTCCATCCAGGTAACACCAAGATATTGGACTGTGCTTAATGCACTCCTCACCTTTAACCCTCTCAGACCCACGCACCCTCCTACATGGATGTCACAAATCATTTGCTAAGCTTCCACTGTAAAATATAAACAAGTGAATATAAATGAAGGTTTTGCATCTCTTTGCAGATCTGATTATTTCAGTAATGCAGTTCCAGCACTTTGCACCATGTCTGCAATACATTGAGATTCTATGTGGAAACAGGCCCTTTGGCCCAACAAGTCCACACCAACCCTCTGAAGAGTATCCCACCCAGAGCCATTTCCCCTACTCTATTATTCTACATTTCCCCTGACTACTGCACCTAACCTACACATCGCTGGACACTATGGGCAATGTAGCATGCCAATCCATCCAACCTGCACATCTTTGGACTGTGGGAGTAAACTGGTGTACCCGGAGGAAACCCACGCAGACCCAAGAAGAATGTGCAGACTCCACACAGACAGTCACCTGATGCTGGAACCGAACCCGGGTCCCTAGTGCCATGAGACAGCAGTGCTAACCACTGAGCCACTGTACGGTAGTAAAATCAAGATTAAATGACCAATAGAATGATTCATTAAGCAGGAGCAGAATAACAGCAGGCAGTGAAGAGAAATCCATCAACTGGGATTGTATAGAAAACAATGTGAAGGCACCAGGGACAGTTAGCAAGCCCCCCCAACTCCCTTCAGGCTGTGTACAGATTGAGGATCTCCATCTTGAATAGCAATCTCTGTTTCCATTCCCTGTGGCTGTGGAGTAGCAATCTTCGATTAGCAGTGGCTACTGTCCCAGAGAACATGGTGGCTCAGAAAATTGACCAACATTCTGTCCAAATGAAATTTCCCATGAGGGAGGAACTTGCCTCACTTCAGATCTTGGAATTTGGAGCCCATAACCATTTCAGAGAAATAATACTCTCACTCTTTAAGTCTTTCATTTAAGAGCTTCATTTTAAGTGACCAGTTGATGACACCCAATACTGACATGTTGACTCCGTGATGTAAGATGCTGAGTACAAAACAACTGAAACTTGTCAGGTCTCCTTTCCTTCAAGTCTAGAAACTAGAACTGCTTGACGTGCAGAACTTGGGAGTGCCTTACAGTATTCATATCCATGTTCCCAGCTGGCAGCTCCCAAAGTGGAATTACATGTCCAGCAACAAAGCCCTTGACTTCTGCAACATCTGATAGCTTTATGTGATGTTGCTCCTGTACTTGGGGCGGCTGGTGAGAGAGCACATTTTAAGGACTTTCTGGGTTGATCCATTTCTAAAGCTTCGTTAATGTTTGCCTTTAGCTTTAATCTTAACTTCAACCTTAACTTGTACTTTCCTTTGCAGCATTAGTCCGTGGTAAACAAGCTGACTGTGAGTCACAGTCGCACTGTTAGTTAATTAGTTAAAGCTAGTAATTACTGCCAGCAGTGGTGACTTTGATCTTTGGAATTATTGCTCGTGTGAATACAGAGGGCATGTACTGAATTCAGGACTTGGTGAGTGAGGGAATTTGGTGCAATGAGAGAATTGAGACTGGACTGGCATTTACAGAAAAAAAACAAGGGGCTTAGTTTTATCTCAGGGGTGGGGGAGGGGGTGAGGGTCTTGTCTTTATGCTGGACAGGCAAAAGGAGAGTCCCAAGGTGATAGAAGGGACACTCAGGCACTTCACTGGCCTGTCCTGGGATTTCGTATCCTGGGTGCAAATTCAGTCCTTGGGACCTGCTGGCCAGGTCAGAGTCAGGAAGCTCTCCATCGAGCGTCTGCATCCCCAGAGGGTCCAGACGCTGAGAACTTCAAGGGGCTCAGTGATGAGTGAGGGGAGTCAATGGCAGCAGAGGAACAAGAGAGGGAGGGGATCGAAGGCAAGGGTGATTGGGAGCTATCGAGAGGGGTCCCAAACATTCATGATGACAAGCGCGCACACGTGTATATACACACAAGCACACGCACACGCACACACACACACACACACCCTAGGAAGTTTTACCCTCAGGGCTCTATTTGTGAAGCGGGTTGAAGGTGGGACATGCCATCTCCTCACCCATCCATTTCAAACCCAAATCATCTCTGGCATCATTGCATGTTGCCCCACCTTTCCATTGTCCTGCGTACTGAGGTATAGACTATGCTTATTTGTATTTCAAAAGTTTAAGGATCTAGATGTTATTTTGAACAGTTGATTAGATCTGCACTGAGCAGTATCCTGTCATATACAACAATCTGCAAATGATGGAATTGGAACAGCCAGGAGGCTGGGAGCAGATGGCATTATCAGCTGTTTTGGCGAAGTCATGGCTGGTTTGTTTTGACTGGCAGATAGACACTCCTGTCTCTGGCTGCTGAGGCTTCACACTAAATGTCCCAAAAGCTGAACTGGTTGGGTCTGAGGTTGGACAGGCGCAGGTCCCACAGCATTGTTTGTTGAAGAGTGGTGATGGTCCTCGGTGAGTGTTGGTGAAGTCACTGTGTGTAAGGTGGTTGCTGTGTTTTCCCACTTTACCGCAGTGACTACACTTTGAAAGTATTTGGCTGTGTGAGGTCATCCAAGGCACTAACAGTTTTGGTTTTGACGAGGGGCTTCCAATGGACATCCAGTTGACCTGTTGTTAGTTTTTTTAAAAAAAATTCTTAGTGTGTAGGCTTTTGCTATGGAGTCCAGCATTTATTAAGAAATCTGTCTTTGCCTGTAAAAAAGTAAGAATAAGCCTCCTTTAACCACCATTGCATGTCTGGTGCTACTGGGTGACATTTTGACTCTGCCACAGTGAAGAACTGATAAATATGTCCACACGATGGAGGCAATGGTGCTGCTGCACTTGTCCTTCCAGGCCATGGTGTTATATATTTGGGAAGTGCCCTCCAAAGATGTGTTGATTAGAATATTGTGGTGGCTGGAAGAAGAGGTTGGAGCAGACTGGGAAGGTGCTGTAGGGGCAAGACGTGGAAGTTACGCAGAGCATAGAACATTAGAGCACATTACAGGCCCTTCAGCCCTTGATGTTATGCCAACCTGTGAAACCAATCTGAAGCCCATCTAATCTACACTATTCCATTATCATCCATATGTTTATCCAATGACCATTTAAATGCCCTTAAAGTGGCAGGGCATTTCATGCCCTTACTACTCTCTGAGTAAAGAAACTACCTCTGACATCTGACCTATATCTTTCACCCCTCAATTTAAAGTTATGTCAGCTCGTGCTAGCCATCACCATTTGAGGAAAAAGGGTGAACAGTGAGAGCCTATCTAATTGTTTGATCATCTTGTATGTCTCTATTAAGTCAAGTCTTAATCTTCTTCTCTCTTACAAAAACAGCCTCAAGTCCCTCAGCCTTTCCTCATAAGACATTCTCTCCATACAAGGCAACATCCCAGTAAATCTCCCCTGACTCTTTGCAAAGTTTCCACATCCTTCCTGTAATGCAGTGACCAGAAATGTACACAATACTCCAATTGCGGCCACACCAGAGTTTTGTACAGCTGCAGCATGACCTCATGGCTCTGAAACTCAGTCCCTCTGCCAATAAAAGCTAACACACCATATGCCTTCTTAACAAACCTATCAACCTGGGTGGCAACTTTCAGGGATCTATGTACATGGACACCAAGATCTCTCTGCTCATCTGCACTACCAAGAGTCTTAGCCCTGTTGCTCCTTCTAAAGTGAATCACCTCACACTTTTCCGCATGAAACTCCATTTGCCACCTCTCAGCCCAGCTCTGCAGCTTATCTATGTTGCTCTGTAGCCTGCAACATCCTTCCACATTATCCAGAACTCCACTGATCTTAGTGTCATCTGCAAATTTACTAACCCATCCTTCTACGCCCTCATCCAGGTCATTTATAGAAAGGACAAACAGCAGTGGACCCAAAACAGATCCTTACAGTACCCCACTAGTAACTGAACACCAGGATGAACATTTCCCATCAACTACCACCTTCTGTCTTCTTTCAGTTACCCTAGTAGAGGTGCAGACATTAGCTTTGAGAAGATTGAGCTTTGCCTGTACCTTTACATTCAATGCTTCATCCGTGGTTGCAGCCTTCGCTCCCTGTCCCTTGCCCTTGGCTGTTAAAGTCACAGTGAACCTCAATATTTATATTGGAGTCATTCCAGGCTGTAGCAGATGACCCTGGCAGTACTTAGGCCTTGAGTATGTAAATAACGCACTTTTCATCAGTGCCGACATCTCCATCTCTGCGCCTGTTAATGTCACACAGCGGGGAACGTAGCACGCTTGAAATGGTGTACTTGCAAGTTCTCTAGCGTGTGTTTCTACTTCTCCAATAATGTCCTGTGTAAATATTGCCTTCACTTCACTTTTCAGGGAGAACAGCATGGCCCCTGGAGAGGCAGAGCAAGAAACTCCAGACAGAGCACAGGATTCCAGTGAGGTAGGTGGTAAACATGAAATCATTCAATCATCGCCACTTACAATGATCCGACGTTCATCTGAGATTCTGGTATCTGGGTCCTAACTCTCACTAATTCCTTTCATCTATCCGCTCCGGGCTTGCTAATCTACAATGGTGAGGGAACGTCAGGACTGCAGCTGCTGGAGAGTCAGAGTCGAAATGTGTGTTACTGGAGAAGCACAGCAGGTCAGGCAGCATCTGAGGACCAGGAGAATCGATGTTTCAGCATAAGCCCTTCACCACCAATGGGTTGTAAACTCTCATTTTAATGTTTGATCCCTTGATGGTCCCACCTCTCTCTCTCTCTCTCTCTCTCATCTCAACTCTATCCCTGCAACCTTCTGAGAACTCTACATTCCTCCAACTCTCTTGCACAACCCCTTCCTCAGTTACTTCACCCTGTGGCTGATGAGTATATGTAGGCCTTGAGCTCTGGAGTGCCTCTCCAAACAGCCTCACCTCACAACCTCTTCCTCCATTTGGCAGCCATTAAGGCTTAACGCTGTTGGTCACCAGCCATAATCCTTGTGTCAATATCAAATCATTGTGTGAAAATGCTCTTGTGAATTGCCTTGGGTGTTTGATGGTGTGAAAGGGGCTAGATAAATGCACATTTTTACTGCCTGCTAACTGGAGACCTCATTTCTGTGAGCTGTTCTTAAATGATGCAAACTTTAATCTGACGCAGTCTTTATAATTTTTCAAACGCAGACAGGGAACAAAACCTAAAGTGCTTCTCAGATTTCAAGTGTTTTCTTCATGAGAGCTCAATCAAAGATTGTTAAGTGAAATGTTACACATTCCAAAAGTCCATAATTAATGAAACACTTCCCTGGTGAAAACAGATTCAGGAAATTTGCATGAATTGTTTTAGCTTTTTAGATTTAGATTTATTATCACGTATGTAAAAAATACAGTGAAAAGTATTTTATCGTGTGTTATATGCAAAGTGTTGCCACGCTCCAGCGCTATCTTGAAACAGTGAATATGAAGCAAGATTTTACTGCAATTGAATCCATCTTTCTCTCTTCTTCTTCCTCTTCCATTGTTTCTCTGGTCGCTGCTTGACGTCAGCCAGAGTCTCTGGATCTCTGTAACCGGCTCTGGGGTCTCTGTTATGGCCCTCTGCCATTCCCGAGACTGCTGTGTCCAAGCTCGAACTGTGGGCCTGGGGATGTGGGGATTCCATACCTCCTGTCTGCTATCCAATGCTCCTCTAGATGCTGCTGCCGGTCCACCATCCATCCCTTGCACCTATGCTTCCGTTCCTTCAGGCGCCTGGGCCTAGTGATGGTCCGGAGCCTTTCTAGAGAAAGAATAAACTGAAGGTTTTTATACTTGGATTTTTTTTGATATGGAATAGGAAAAAATATTTGGAAAAGGATGTTGCTTTGTTGATGCTACTAAAAATACTCTAGCACTAATTCTCAATATTGCTATGGCAACCGACATCAGATGATGGTTTTGGAAATGTCCTCATTGTGTTTCTTGCTGTTTTTGTTGATTTGTGGTGATACTGTCTGGTATGCTTGAAGCAGTTCCCAAGGGCAGTCTTTATCTTTCAGTGGAGCTGGATGCATTGCTCAGGAGCAGCCACAGAACACTCTGTGCAATGCATCTGGGTTATTCAGAGATTTCAGCATTTCTTTTGCTATGAATAATAAAATGAATCTTTATTGTAGCTAGTGAGGGAAGAAAGGAAAATAACATTGCCCTTACAGGGCTGGATTTAATGGAGGTAACGGAGGTCTTGCTTGGCGTGCCACTCAGGCACTTGCCAGACAACTCCTCAAGGCCAAGGACCTGCCATGAGAATGGAAACCCCTTGAGTGCAGCCGGCCAATCAGAGGCCAGCAGGTCAATTGAGCAGCAGCACCTCTAGGCAGGCAGTGGTTGTTGTCGGTATTACACCCAGCTGAAACCTAGGTTCCTCACTAGATTCCTGCCACGGGTAAGTGACAGCTAAGTGGGTGTGGTGTCAATAGAAAGGCAGGGAAGTGGCTCTCAGTAGGAAGGGGCATCCCCCACCCCACTGCCCTTCTCCATATGCCAGGAATATTGATTGCTCAATGTCCCCCACTCCCACAAAAACGCACAAACAGCAACACATAGGTTTTGCTTGTCATTCTCACAATCATTGGTGTCTGTCCTCATCCTCTGCTGGCTGAACAATACCAGTGACAGGATGAGGCCCTTCATGAGACAATAATTACCCAATGAGGGCCTCAATTGTCAACAAAGTGGAAAGGCCATCTACTTGCTTCCCCTTAATCAGGAGAGGCAACAGAGTCTCTATCCACCACCCTGCTGCCTGATCACCACATCTCATACCACTGCTTCCAAACCTGGGTTAGGCCATTCAATTCTGACCAGTGTTTCCCATCCAGTAAGTGCCCAATCATGTATATATTGTTTGGGTGATGATGCAGAATGGAAGACTCATGCCTTATATGGTTTGAAAATGGAAATAATTAACCAAACGTTCCATTGCTGTGGAGAACGAAGAAGGGAATAGGACTAATTGGATAGGTTTTTCAGTAATAGGTGCAGTGGGACAAATGGCCTCCTCTTATGCTGTATACAAATAGGAAGAAAAATATGAAGGCAAAGACTATGCCTGACTTTTATAAATGACTGGTTTGGCTTCAGCTAAGGAATTGTGGGCAATTCTAGTCATCACAACAGTTTGTACAGAGCTGGAAAAACTAGAACTCTTGGCTTAATCTTTCTGGAATCAAGAGGTGATTGAATAGACATTCAAAGATTCTGATACAACAGATCGAGAAAAAAACTTTCACTTACGGGTCAATATACAGAGGTCTTGGATTTAAAACTGTTAGCATAAGATTGAGAAGGGAGTCAAGATCTGAGATGACTCTAAAATTCACCAGATCTATCGCTCCATAAAAGGGACACAGTGGGTAATGGCACGATAAAAAAAAATGAAGAGTTGCAAAAAAGCATCCTGCACATAATGAAGGAATATCTCAATCAGGTTAATGTCTTCATTGACTTTATTAGATATTCAATCATTAAAGGCCTTCTATCTTTATAGAATTAGTGTCCAAATATGTTTAGCAATTAAATTATACATTAGATACATAGAATACAGATTATAGATGCAGCGAAGAGAGCACTAAGAGCAGGTGGCTGAAGTGTTAACCAAAACTAGAGCTTTAAAAAAATTTAAAAATTAAAAATCTTGTCCAAATGGAGGATGAAGGAAGATCCTATGTAACTGTCCTCTCTATAAATGAGTCAACACATTCAGGGTGTTATATAAGTTGGTCAATTGAGGTCACTTTGAGGGATCTTAAAACCTATTGATGCTGCAGTTTTTATTTTCCTTTGCCCTCAAAGTCAAGTTCTTTAAATCTTCTGCAACACTTTATGGTAGCAAATAAAGTCTTGCATCCCTGTCAAGAAAAAGTAATTGAAACATTTTCGATACTTGATTTTGACTGCTTAAGGATAAAGTTGAACATGACAGTGCAGTGCAATCCGAATAACTGGCTACAAATATGAGAAAGTAATAGCTCTGTGAGTTTTGGAAGTGAATTGACGAATGTTTTGCCTAACTGTGCTGGATGTCAATGTCTAAATGGAGCTAGCTGTAAGATACACTTTTGATTTGATTAATTATTGCCATTTGTACCTGGGTACAGTGCAAAGTTTTGTTCTGCGTACAGTACAGACAGATCATACCATACAAAGTGCATCAGGGTAATAGAACAGAGCTAGGAATGCAATATTGCAGCTGCAGAGAGAAAGTGCATAAAGAGTGAGATTAATATTACATTTCAAATTTGAGAGGTCCATTCAGAATTCTAATAACAGTGAGGAAAAAGCTGCTCTTGAATCTGTTGGTATGTATGTCTTTAAGCTTTTGTATCTACTGCCCCACCAGAGTGGGAGGAGTCTTTGATGGTGTTGGCTGCCTTTCTGAGACAGAGGCAAGTGTAGATAGAGTCAATGGATGGAAGTTGGCGAGTGTGATGGACTGGGCTGTGTTTCGAACTTTCTGTAGTTTCTCACAGTCCTAGGCAGAGCAGTCTCTGTACCAAGCTGTGATACATCCGTATAAAATGCTTTCTATGTCGCATCTATAAAAATTGATAAGAGTCTTTCCAGACATGCCAAATTTCCTTAACGTCCAGATGAGTTAAGGGTGTTGTGCTTTCTTGACTGTCGCATCAATGTGTGTGGACCAGGACAAATTGTAGGCGATCATCACTCCTAGGAACCTGACGCTCTCGACCAGCTCCATCGATGTAGACAGAGGCGCGCCCTCCAACTTGGTTCCTGAAGTCTTTGGCCAGCTATTGCACTTTGCTGACATTGAGGGAGAAATTGTTATTGTTACACCATGGCGTCGAGCACTCTATCTCTTTCCTGTATTCTGTCTCATCACTGTTTGAGATATGACCTGCAATGGTGGTGTCATCAGTGAACTTGTAGATGGAGATAGGGCAAAATTTGGCCGCACAGTCATGACTGTGCAGAGGGTACAGTGAGGGGCTGACTACACAGCCTTGCGAGAAGCTAGTGTTGAGGATTGTTGTGGATTAGGTGCTGTTGCCTATTCTCATGGATTGCAGTCTGTGGGTCAGGAAGGCAAAGATCCAATTACAGAGAATGGAACAGAGACCTAGATCTAGGAGTTTGGAGATTAGTTTGGTTGAAATTATAGTAATGAAGGTGGAGCTTTAATAAAAGGCTGACATAAATCTCCTTGTTGTCCAGATGTTCCAGTGTTGAGTATAGGGCCTCAGGGAGGTGGCATCTGCCATGGACCTGTTTTGTCAGTAGGCAAAGGATCAAGGTAGTTGAGAGTGTGTGGTGCTGGAAAAGCCCAGCAGGACATGCAGCATCTGAGGAGCAGGAGAATTGACGATTTGGACAGGAGTCTTTATCAGCTGTTACAATGCGAATGGTTGTGAGCTAACAGATACAGCTCTCTTTGTGTGAAGATTCAGGATGTGGATGATAGTCTGACTCCGATGGCCACAATCCCCTAATGGACTGTTCCTCATCTTCCACTTGTGGTCTCAAATCTTCCCTGGCCCACCCTCAAGATTTGTCCAAGTTTTGCCTCGAAGGTAGAAACAGAGACTTCACTCCTCAAAATCAGTAACCAGCTTGTGATGGGTGATGTTCTCAGTCAATCAGAAATGGGTCACCGAGAGGTGAAGTTGTCACCGGGTTTGGGAGTCTGGAGTGTGTTCAAGTACGGACCATCTATCATTGATGGTCACAGTGTATAAAGAGAACATTTGAAAAGAATGAATTGTATTTCTGGTCATCCACACCATGTTCAAACCCTCACTTTTTTCACAATTGGGAATTATTTTTAATGTAAAAGAAAATTTGAGAGCAGCATTCACCATTGCTTGGATTTTAGTGCTTGCTCATTTCCCTGCAGTGGCCTTAGGCAGTGAATCATTATTACCTGTTCAATACATTTATACAGCTGGAATGTGACTCAGTACACCAGTACATTAAATTCATCAAATCAGATTATTTTCTCATGAAGCCAGCAGTGAAATTAGGAAATGAGTTTTCCTCATGAAAGGTTGTAGAAATCTGGGTTTTTCTTTCCTCAAATAGCCAAACACAATTGGAGTTTTCACTGCTTGAGATTGATTGTATTTCATTGGGAAAGGGTGTGGCATCTATAGGTCAAAGACAGGAAGGTGGAGGTAATGCACAGATCCACCACGACCTAACTAAAGGTGCATAGTGACTCAAGGAGCTGAACGGCCCTATCTTCCTACATTCATTGGGAGGAAAGCAACATCCAATCAGTCACCCTTGGTTATAAGTAAAAATAATCCTTTTTAATTTGAACAAAATGCAAATTTGGAGGCAAATCTCAAAATGCTATGTGGTGCTTGTAAAAGTAAATTCCACAACAATGGTTCTAGACTGTCTACTTTTAATGCCCTGGTATGTAATTATAGCTTATAGAATTCAAAAGTTTAGAACTGTGCTTTTAGCCAAATGTCCTTTTGTGGATGGTCTCAAATTATGCAAGATGCTACATATTGTCTCATAACCTCATCTGGTTTAGAAACGGATTGTACTTTGTGGTGATGAAATGCAGTGAATGTTTTGATAATTTTGAAGCTTTAATAAGGGCAGTAGTAGATGGCATCATTTTTCTGAACCGTATTGTTATGTTAAGTATCTGTTTTCAGTTGTGTGGTTATGCCATACCACAATATGCTGTAAACACGATCAAAAGAAGGCTTCTTTTTAACAGAAGGGGTAGCTGAAATCTTTAAGCGTTTTTATGAATAACATTGAAATTGATCTGTTTTGCAATTTTGTAAAGCCTGGCTCTGTTCAAAAGGTTTGCTCCAGTACACAAACTGCATGTGGGATACCCAGGCTGCTTTGAGTTCTCATTCTCAAATAGCATCCCAGGCCATACTGAGGAACACTCATGGCAATAACATTGTCAACCTCTTATTTGAGCTTTGAGGCAGAACTCAAGATTCTCAAGCCAGCTACTTGCAACCTCCAAGACGCAACCTGGTCCTCTGAAGCTGATTAGACTGGAATATAATAAAGAAAGCCTTGTGCTGTTCCTTTAGATTGGAATATTGTGAAGCTCACTTTAATATTTAAGAAAAGCAAAAGGGAGAAGCCAGGGAATTAAAGAAGTCAGGAAATTACCAGAGCAGATAGAACCAATCCACATTTATAAAGAGTCTATTCCATAGCATAGAATGGATCACCAATTCCATATATTGGCAGAATCACACTGCAGCAACAATATGCAAGATCATCGTGTCTTCCTTACAGATACCAAATGGTGCAACAGTGACAGGACTGACAGTTTATACAGTTCTCAGTTCAGTCACCATGAGATTCAAATTGTACCCACTGTGTTGGAACGGTCCACACATAATGCACCAAATCAGTTAATAATTCCAAAGATATGGCTTTGATGTAAGATATAAGTCAGTTACCAGGGTGATTACATCGGAGCTGATTACCTGATCCTCACAGAGACCAAGATTTTATTGCAGCAATTTTGTATTAGCCCTGGAGCGAGTCCAGAGGAGGCTCACGGGAATGAAAGACTTAACATATCAGAAGCGTTTGAGAACTTTGGAACTATACTCAATGGAAAGATATGGGGGGATCTAACTGAAACTTAGAATACTGAACGGCCTGGACAGAGTGGATGTTGGGAAGATGTTTCCATTGGCAGGAGAGGTGATGACCCAAGGCACAGCCTTAGAGTAAAGGGAAGGCCCTTTTTAAAATGGAGATAAGGAGCAACTCCTTCAGCCAGAGAGTCGTGAATCTGTGGAATTCATTGCCACAGAAGGCTGTGGAGGCCAAGTCATGGAGTATATTTAAAATAGATAGATAGGTTCTTGATTGCCAAGGGGTTCAAAGGTTATGGGGTGAAAGTGGGAAAATGGGGTTGAAAGTCTATCAGCCATGATTGAATGGCAGAGCAGACTGAAGGCCTAACTTCTGCTCCTATCTCTTGTGGTCTTATTTTCCTCTTGACGTACTTATTGCTGCTTTTGTTTATGAAGTTGAAGATGTGCTCAAGATAGATCAGTTACAGTGTGAACAGCTGCAAGTGGCAACTACCAAAGCTGAGCAAAAAAAATCACCATTCAATGGTGGAGAGTATGAGGGAAGTGATTGAGAGGATTTGTTCATCTTAGTCACACAGAGATGGAATCAGTATAATGGGACAGGTCATTTCGAAGAGCAAACAAGCCCTAATACCAACAACGTTACACAAAAGATCACATCCATCTTACACCAGTATCATGGACAAATGAGGAATAGAGACGAATTGAAACTATGATTGCTTTCCCCTCTTAAACCCAAGCTAGCAAGGTGTTGTTTGATTTACTCCTGCCCGTCACTAAGGTCAGCTGAAGGGTGTTCCATAGACCCTGATTTTCAAACCCAATTTTTGAAATGAACTCCACAGCAAGAATCTTTAAAATGAAACCACAGATTGCTGCTGCATTATTTCTATCCCACCCAGAGGTCTGTGACCAAAATATTCGGAATGTGGGGACATTGCTTTGCTACTTGGTTCCCATACATAAGCAGACAAGGTAAAAAGAAAGAGAATGGGATTGAAAGAATCTGTGACTTATCAATATCTTTAAAGAATCAAAAGTATTGGCATTAATTTACATGACTCAAGAGTCCAGTGCATCAGTGTCCTCTTGGAAATCTGTCAGTTTGCCAATCTTGTAGCAGGTCTTTTCCTACGAGCTGAAATGTAGCTGGATGGCCGTTATAGGTGCAGCAGTATTTCTTGAACTTGGAAAACGATTCCAGCTTTGCAGGCAAAGTCTGAGATTCATTCTGGAGATGAGATCTTAGAGAGAGAGACAGACAGAGAAAGGGAAAGTTGGAGAGCTGCGAAGGCCTTGGGCTGCTCTGCTTATGATGTGAGGACAGCAACTGACTTAGAATTCCAGAATTGCACATTGAAACAATTCAACAAGCTCAGATTTCAGACGTGTGATAAATATTGGTTGACATTCTCTCACATTCCCATCATGGACTATTAGTGGGGCACACCTCAGTGGATTCCTTCAGATTTCTTGAACAGGGTGGCCAAATCCTCCTGCTACTTTTTGGTCATGGCTGCTCACTGGGCCTTTGTGATAAGATTCTGGCGCAGAGCAAGGAGGTAATGGCCCAGTGGTATTATCAGTGGACTGTTAATCCAGGCACCCAGGTAATCTGGGGTCCAGAGTTCGAATCCTGCCAAGGCAGCTGGCAGGATCTGGAATTAGGAGTCTAATGATGACCACAAACTATTTGTTGATTATTGGAAAGCCCCATTTGGTTCACCAATGTTCTTTAAGGAAGGAAACTGTCATCCTTACCTGATCTGGCCTACATGTGACTCCAGACCCACAGCAATGTGGTTGTCTCTGCAATAAATGCTGCTCTCGTCAGTGGTGCCCTAATCCTATGGATGAATAAAAAAAAACGCACAGATATGCAACAAGATTAGGCCATTCAGCCCTTCAAGCCTGCCCCGCCAATCAGTAAGATCACGGCTAATCGGATTTTAACCTCAATTCTGCGTATCCTCAATAATCCTTCATTCCCTTAGTAATCAAGGGTCTGCCTCCCCTTCCCTTAAAAATATCGAAAGATTCTATATGTGCTGCCATTTGAGGTTCGGAATTCCAAAGATTCACAACCCACTAATAGAGGGAATGTTTCTTTACTTCTGTTCTAAATAGATGACTCCTTATTTTTAAACCATGATCCCTAGTTATAGATTGTCCCACAAGAGGAAACATCCTTTGAACATTTACGATCAAGTGTCCTCAGGAGTGTATACACTTCAATTAAGTCATCTTTGACACTTCTAAACTCCAGATCATAAAGGCCTAGCCTGTCCAGCCTTTCCTCATAAGGAAACCCACCCATTCCAGAAATTAGTCTGGTAAACCTTCTCTAAACTGCTTCCAAAGTAGTTACATCCTTCTAAGTACAGTGACCAGCACTGGACATTGTACTGCAGATATGGCCTCACCAAATGTCCTGTAGAATTGAAGGATAACCTCGCTATCCTCATATTCAATTCCCCTCACAATAAATCATTGCATTCCATTAGCTTTCCTGATTACCTGCTGTACCTGCACACTAACCCTTTGTGATTCATTCTTGGACACCCAGCTCCCTCTGCATCTCAAAGCTCTGCAATCTCTCACCATTAAGATAATATGCTTCTCTTTTACTTTTTTTGTCAAACTGTACAATTTTCACCTTCCCACATTGTACTCCATTTGCCAGATCTTTGCCCCTCTCTTAAGCAATCTATATCTCTTTGTCGGTTCCTTATGTCCTCTCCATCTTCCTCTTGATCTTTGTGTCATCAGCAAATTTAGCTATCGTATCTTCAATCTCTTCATGTAAATCATTTATATAAATTGTAAAGAGTTGAGTCCCCAGCACCAGCCCTTGCGGTACACCATTCATATTATCATGTCAGCCTGAAAGAGACCCATTTATTCCTACTCTGTCCGCTTCCCATTTGTTAGTCAATCTTCTATGCAGGCCAAGATGTTACTCCCAGTCCATCCTGAAATTTAGGCACCAACTGAGCCTCAAAATTTGTTTCTCAGGAAGGGAGACTGTCACCACAGATGGAAGGGTATCGCTAGACTTTCTATCTGTTTAATTCCTTTCTTGTAATTCCAGGGCCAATTCTCAGAACTAGAAGTTGTCTTGTTCTCTCTCTCTCTGTATATATCTGTCCCTCTCTCTCTCTCTCTCTATCGTTCCAGAGTTGCATTAAAAAACACAGTTTGCTGTGACTTTGATTTACAAGGTATTTTATTTCCAGGTATTTCACTTTTCTGGACCTCACTTTGATCAATTAAATTTCAGGGTTATTTTAAAATTTCAGCCTTCGCTTTTGTTGAACCTTCAGTTTTCTTGTTTGGATCAAATAAATAGATCAGTATCTGACATGAGCTGTTAATTCTTTCAGAAGTAGGGTGATTTTAAATTATGATCGATTTTCTCCACTTAAGCCCAAGCCAGCATTCCTTACTGAGGTGGGTAGAAGGATCCTCCCAACTTTTTGTTTTTCAGATTCTAACTTTTGACAGAAAGCCAGCTGCTAAATCTTCTAAAATAATAATTTTTATGAACAAAGCATTCAAAATATGGGTGAATTGCTTTGCTACTTTATTCATTATGCATACAAGACAGAAAAAAGGAGAAACGGAAGGAAATAACTTACAACTTAATAATTTCTGAAAAAAATCAAAGATGTTGGTATTGGTTTGCATAATTTAGAGTCCAGTGAGTCGGTGTCCAATGGGGATTCTGTCAGTTTGCCGATTTTGTAGCAGTCCTTTTCCTGGGAGTCGGTATGGAGCTGGATGGAAGTTGCAGATGCAGTAATATTTCTTGGAGTTGAAGATGAGCCTAGTTTTGCAGGCAAAGTCTGTGATTCTTTCTGAAGATGAAAATGTTGAGAAAGAGAGAGTTGGAGAGCAGGCCTTCCAGCTGCGAAGGCCTTGGATTCATCACATGATATTAAATCAGCAACTGACTTAGAATTCCAGAAATGCACGTTAAGAAATTTTACAAGCTCAGATTTCAGCCTTATGACAAAAACAGACATTTCGTGTACTGAGGGCTCAATCTCAGTAGCAATTTCGAAGGTCATTAAGCCAACGGTGTGGCTTCACCTCTGTCATTGGAAGTTATTTTGTAAGGTGATGAGATAACTGTGAAAACATTAGTGTTCATTCCAGCATAAGGAGTCTTGAGATATTTTCTTTGTCTAGAGAGAGCTAGAAGCAATTGGCTCGTCTCCAGGTCATTTGCATCAGAAATAGTTACATGGTGTATATGCAATGCAGGGGGTTCAGATGCTTGTGGAAATATGATCATGTGATCACTCAGCCACTTTGAACCTAGTGAGTTTCTCTATTTTTAACAGATACAGAATTTAGGCATGAAAATAGAGAAGAGAATGCAGGTTTTGTTCGCAATTTCTGCTCATGCTCTCTGGCCTTGACCGTAGGGATAGATGGATGCTAAAATACACAAGATGGTTAGCATATGAAGCTATGTATTAGCCAGAGATGAATCAGGGTATTCAATGACTCATGCATGCATGATCAAATCAATGATCTTTCAGTGCTGAACAACAAAACAAGATTTTCCCATTGCATTCCCAATGGAGGCGGGATTACCATCCTGAGCAAAACTTATGCTACAACGGCAAGTGGCGACACAGGGCATTCTTCTTCAAAGGCCGAGGAGAGTGAAAGCAGTGAGCAGGTAGGCAACTAACAAGACTGTGCACCAGACAGAGAGAGTGTCAGAAATTCAAACACTACCAGCAAAAGGTCAGTGCATATCAGAAAGAGAATTTGCTGGTCGTGGGACGACATGGTGAAGGAACAGAAGACAGATCAGGCAAACGTGAGGAAGAAAGACCAACATATTACACACATGTGAACAGGTCATGAGGAAGAAAGACCAACATATGACACACATGTGAACAGGTCATGAGGAAGAACACTCAGACGATACCTCTGTGCACTGATGTTGAGTGACAGGAACTAGCAACAAGACAACACAGTTGTTAAACCAGTGAAGCAGAGAGCAAACATATACCTCTGCAGATAGGTACATGATTACCAGGTCAGGGTGGCTTGCCAATCCTCTGAAGTATTACATTTTACAAGCTCTGATTTACCAGTCTGTAGCTATTGAATTTGACAGCATTTGTCCCTATATAAAAAAAACTATGGACATCTGTTTTGGATCATTCATTATCATTGTAAAAGGAGTATTATGTCTCATGGTCAGTATACCTTTGCTCATGAGATCATCACTATATAGAAAGCATGTTGCACTTCTTATAATCAAGTTTCAGCGTAATACTAGCTGAGACAACTATGAACGTGATAGCTACATATAATAGCCAGCTGTCATAAGCATCTGTTGGATCTTTCATTTTGTCTATGCCTAGTTTTCTGACACAAGACATAACGTAAGCATTGCTGTACCATGTGAAAAAAATCTGAATGTAAAACCAGAATTAAAAATATCAAATGGGTAATGATTATCAGGATGAATAACTCCAACTGGGAATGTAAATCCAATAGGGGATTCATAAGAAACAACATGATCCAGAGAGTGATTGATTGAAATCTAGAATTTGTTACTGACATGGAGTAATTGAGGTGAATTAGATCGATGCATTTAAGTGGAAGCTGGATCGAAGGGTGGGTTAGAAATAAACAGAAGAACATGCCTTTATAGTTAGAAGAGTAGAGTTATAGACTTGGAGAATGTTGTGGTTAAGTAATTAGTTTCTTTGTGTTTTTTTCAAAAAAAAATTTTGCAAAGAGACCTGGTGGACAGACATGATATTTTTGGCCAATTCTAAATCACAATGACAGGCTGAATCTTCCAGGAGTAAGATAAACTGGTTGAAGCACAAGCTGTGAAATTGATCTTTGCAAGCTGGCAATGAATTTCTCATTTGTTTCTGTGTTTATACAGAGTCAGAAGAGACCATTCAACCCCTTGAGCATGTCCATTACAGCTGCTCTTCAACTCCTGTTACAGAGTCATAGGAGTCACACAGCACAGAAACAGTTGCCTTTGCTGTGCATCCCTTGATACCCTGAAAAATCAACCTTGAAAGCTCCGAATGGTCCCAGATTCCCTAATGTTCAAAGAGAGGGAATTCCAGACTTCCGCTGCTGTTTCTGTGCACCACACTTATCTGTTGCATATTCTTGAAAGACCTATCCGTTATTAATGATTCTGTCCACATTTTCTGGATTCCCTCTCAGGGGAAATAACTCCCCTGTGTCTGCCCTGTCATATATTTCTAATTTATTGAGCCCAGGGTCAGATCATCCCTCGATCTACTTACTGTTTCGGTGAATCTATGTGAATCAATCTTGATACCGTGTGCTGTTAAACATGACCTGAATGGAAGGGCAACCACTCTCAACTCACTTCCTGAATTCAGCTCTTTTGTCCATGCCTGAACCAAAGTTGCAATGAGATCAGGAGTTGAACGTTGGCAGAACTAAACTGAGCAGTTTATTGTTGATCAAGTGCCTCTTAATAACACAGTTAACCTCAGCATCCATCAGTTGGGATATTGACTGATGGAGCAGTGATTGGCTGTTGCTGAATTGCACACCACCAATCGCGATTGGATGTGATGCAGCTGCAGAGATTAGACTTGATATATTCATTGTTGGGTTGCTCCACCCTGTCTGTCATATGCTATTTGGCATCCATGGTCCTCTTGTGGGTTCCCAGGGCAACTGTGCGATCTCTGCTAGGCCTGTCCTTTTTTGGGACAAGCCATACCTGAGGGTGATGATGGTGGTAATGTTAGCAACATTGAATGCCATGAGTATGATAATGTCAGGCTGCTGTTTGACTAAACTATGGGGTCAGCTCTCCCAGTTTTGGCACAAGGCCCCAGCTGTGAGGAAGGAGGACTTTGCAGGGTCTCTGGGCATGGATCTGCATTGTTGTTTCTGGTGTCTAAATCAATGCCAGGTGAGCTGTTTGATTTCAATCTTTCTACTAGCCTATGTAGCATTTTGATCCAACCTAGTGGCTTGTTAGGCAATTTCAAAGGGCAGTTAAGGACATAAGAACATAGGAACTAGGAGCAGGAGTAGACCATCTGGCCCATCGAGCCTGCTCCACCATTCACTAAGATCATGGCTGATCTTTTTGTGGACTCACCTCCACTTACCTGCCTGCTCACCATAACCCTTAACCCCTTGATTGTTCAAAACTTCGTCTATCTTTACCTTTAAAAGCATTCAATGAGGGATCCTCACTGGGCAGGGAATTCCACAGATTCACAACCCTTTGGGAGAAGAAGTTCCTCCTCAACCCAGGCCTAAATCTGCTCCCCCTTATTTTGAGACTATGCCCCCTCGTTCTGGTTTCATCTGGCATAGAACCAGCCGTATTGCTGTGGGTCTGGAGTCACATGTAGGCCAAACCAAGAATAGCTAGCAGATTTCCTTCCCTAAACGCATTAATGAACCAGATGGGTTGTTGTTTGTCAATGGCTTCATGATGACCATTAGGCTTGCCTTCAGCTCCAGATTGTACTGATTGAATGCCACCATAGTGGGATTCACACCCATGGCCTGAGAGCAATGTCTCTGGATTCCTATTCCAGTGATATTACCACTACACCATTTCCTCCCTGTGAGGCTATTAACATGTTCAATATGGATTGTATATGAGGCATGCTGTTATGCTTTGCTGCTATGACAAAACTCTAGTTAACCTGGCCTTTCTCTTAATAACCAGAAGGTCCAATTGCTGCACATTAACACAGCAAAGATAACTCAGAGTTCAGCTGTTGTTCACTTATACATTCTGTAAATTTGGATTGTAGCAAAGGACCATCTGCATTATAAGACTGTTTTGCATTTGTAACAGTGTAATGTTTTGTCTGTGTACTTCTGTGCACAACAGAAAGCTGTGGCTTTGTTCTGTGGTGAATCAGAGCACATATGTTTAATTTTCTGCAATAAACTATCAAGGCTACTCCTCTGTATTGATTGAATAGGTCAAATTGTACTTTAGTTACATAATGTGGGAGCATTATTAATGTCTACATGCTGGATAATTCAAGTACTCACATAAATTTGCATGAAAACTCTAATATGGTAGCCTTTATTCTGATTCCAGCTGATGGACAAGTCAGATTCCAGAATGAAATCTCTTCTAATGGATTATTTATTACCTTTTTTTAAAAGTTAACATGAATATCATTCACTGAGACAAAGTCACACACAATGGCAGTGTTTCTTTCACAACAGAAGTTTATCTCACAAAAATCAAAATGAAGCAAATTAAATTATCAAGATAAAGAACATAGGAGAAAATACATTGAAACTTTGGATTTTTGTGTTTTAATCTACTTCCCACCACCATCACTTCACAGTGATTCAAATCAAGACAAGTTATTCCTCTATGTCAAGTCTTTGATACATAGAACATAGAACATAACAGTACAGTACAGGCCCTTTGGTTCGTGATATTGTGCCGACCTGTGAAACCAATCCGATGCCCATCTAACCTACACTATTCCATTTTCGTCCATACGTCTATCCAACGACTATTTAAATGCCCGTAAAGTTGGAAAGTCTACAAATGTTGCAGGTAGTGCATTCCCTACTACTCTGAATAAAGTATTCAGAGCATTCCATGCCCCTACTAATCTCTCTGAGTAAAGAAACTACCTCTGCCAACTGTCCTATGTCCATCACCCCTCAATTCAAAGCTATGTCCCCTTGTCCTAGCCATCACCATCCGAGGAAAAAGGCTCTCACTGTCTACTCTATCTAACCCTCTGGTTACCTTGTATGTCTCAATTAAGTCACCTCTCAATCTTCTTCTCTCTAACGAAAACAGCCTCAAGTTCCTCAGGCTCTTTCCTTTATGTCCTTCCTTCCATACCAGGCAACATCCTAGTAAATCTCCTCAGAACTCTTTCCAAAGCTTCCACATCCTTCCTATAAATGTGGTGACCAGAACTGTACACAATACTCCAAGTGTGGCCACACCAGAGTTTTGTGTAATTGCAGCATGACCTCATGTTTACGAAACTTAATCCCTCTACCAATAAAAGCTAAAACATCGTATGCCTTCTTAACAACCCTATCAACCTCGGTGGTAACTTTCAGGGATCTATGTACATGGACACCGAGATCTCTCTGCTCATCTATTCCTGTTACTCCTTCCAAAGTGAATCACCCCATATCTATTCCTGTTACTCCTTCCAAAGTGAATCACTCCATATTTTTCCACATGAAACTTTATATGCCACCTCTCAGCCCAGTTCTACAGCTTAGCTATGTCCCTCTGCATCTGTCGGCACTATCCACAACTCTACCAACCTTAGTATCATCCACAAATTTACCATACCCTCATCTAGGTCACTTTTAAAAATGACAAACAGCAGTGGACCCAAAACAGATCCTTGCGGTACACTACTAGTAACTGAACTCCAGGATGAACACTTCCCATCAACCACCACCCTCTGTCTTCTTTCAGCGAGCCAATTTCTGATTCAAACCACTAAATCACCCTCAATCCCATGCCGGCATATTTTGTGCAATAGCCTACTGTGGGGAACCTTGTTAAGCTCCTTACCTAGATCTATATGCACCACATAAATTGCTTTACTCTCATCCATCTGTTTGGTCACCTTCTCAAAGAACTCAATAAGATTTATGAGACATGACCTACTCTTCACAAAACTGTGTTGACTACCCCTAATCAACTTATTCCTTTCTAGATGATTATAAATCCTATTTCTTCTAACCTTTTCCAACATTGTACCCATAGCCGAAGTAAGGCTCACAGGCCTATAATTACCAGGGTTGTCTCTACTCCCCTTCTTGAACAAAAATAGCTGACTCACCCAGTTCTTTCCTGTATGCTTACTGGAATGCTCATCTTACTTAATGCTCATAAACTGTAGACATTCTCAGCCTTTAAGCTAACTTCAGATTTTGAACCAAACACAACTAGTCTGGAGTTGCACAATCTCAACTTTTCTACTGAGGTAAGTGTGCTTTTCCTGAATTGTTCTATACTCCTTTATTTTAGGAGACACATTGTATTTGCTTCTGAACTCAGTCGTCTTCTCTGAGCTGCCCAAAAATCTTTCGAACTTTGCATTTCCCAACTATAATTAATCCTTGATTACCTGGGCCCTCAATGTTTACCCGAGCTGTTGTATACCATTACAGTAAAAGCAACCTCCCATTAACACTCCAAGGGACCCCTGCACTCTGTCACGTACACAGAAAGGTCATCATTCAGGAGAGACGATCTGACCTAATTATTTAAAAATGTTCAGAAAAGTAATCAACCACTCAGGCCACTATTTTAAAATCCCATCTCAAAAACTTATATTAACGTAGATATAAAATAGACATCTTTCATTACACCTTCCCTACCATTAATTGTTGACCTCATTGTGTTGTTAGTTTTATCCTATCTTCTGTTTCAAGCCTGGGACATGAATTGAAACAAATATGTTCCAGATTCTATCTTTAAGGAGTAGTAGCATTGGAGGAGAAAACAGCAGTCCAGGTTGTACCTCACAAAGCTGTAAACCTCAGAACCATGAAATTTGTTGGATTATAGGAGGTTACTTGTCAGAATCACAACCATAACACAATTTCCTCACTTCAGTCTCATGGCCAGTGGCTGAGGTCCTGATGAAACTTTTTAATCCACCAATAAAGATCAAGGGCTGGATTTTGTTTTTGTTTAGCTAAGTACAAGTAGCATTGAGTTAATCTTTGGAAGATTTTTCCTCTTGAAGCTGAGTAAGCACTCAGGTAGTATCTTACCAATCCTTCCTCATTAATTACCCAGCCTGCCCCTGTGGTGTCCCTCTCACATCTTGCCATGTACTGCTTCTGGAATAATTCACCACTACTAGGCTCTCCTGTTGCCATGACATGACATGACAGATGAAAGGAAAAGCTTGCCCTGCTTTGCCAGGTGGTGTGAATCACAGAATGGAAGCAGGCCATTAGGCCTATCGAGTCCATACCTACCCTCTGAAGAATATCCCACCCAGACCCACCTCTCTACCACTAAAACAGGCATTTTCCATGGCTAACCACCTAGCCTGCACATCACTGGACACTACATGCAATTTAGCATAACCAATCCACCTAACCTCCATATCTTTGGGCTTTGGGAGGTAACCGGAGCACCCAGAGGAAAATCACGCAGAATGTACATAAGACCATCAGACATAGGAGTAGAAATTAGGACATTCGACCCATTGAGTCCACTACACCATTTAATTGGGTGTTCAATCCCATTTTCTCCCTGTAACCTTTGATCCTCTTGGCAATCAAGAATTTATCTGTCTCTATTTTAAATGTACTCAATGACCTGGCCTCCATGGCCTTCTGTGGCAATGAATTCAACATATTCACCACTCTCTGGCTAAAGAGAGTGCAAACTCTCACACTCTCTCAGCCAAGTCCCTGGTACTGTGAGATAGCAGTGCTAACTGCTGAGCCACTGTGCCATTCAGAGGTATGAAGGTGGGAGTTCCTCTTCTCCAAGGGTCAGCAGTGGAGGAACCAGCCTGTTCCAAGCCTGCTACCTAGAGAAATGTTAATGCTGTAAAAAGGTCAATGTCTTCCTTCACTCTGCTATCTTCTCTCCAAAAGTTTGCAATCTCTCTACCGTACCCCCCTCCCACTCTCATGTTCTCCCACTCTCACTATTGCCCGCAACATCTTTCCCAGTTGGTCTCACCCACTCCAATCTCTGACACCGCTAACCCTACATGTACTCTGTGCTGCCCACTCACTCATTGGTACAGCACCCTGCCTGAATCAACAGTAACAGTGTGCCACCCACTTTCACCTCCCTCAGTACCCGCCTCTCTCTCATTCCAGGAGGAAACTAGCCTACAGCAGGGCAGAGAGGTTCCTGACGAGTGGACGAATAACTGCTTGATATTCAGCTCCGCATCTTTTGTGTGAAGATTGTGCTGAGCTGGACTGTCCCGAGCAGCTGACTGAGTGTGTGCAAGCCCTTGGACTGGTGTTGGAGGCTTCCCTTAGCTTACAGCACTTGGACAAGTTTGGATGCCTCAAGTCCTGCTTTTGGTGTCCATTGCAAAATCATCCGACCACCAGTTACAAGTCAAGGAGATGTACCCCCCTCAAGCTCCTCAGTGAAGGACTGCAGACAAATGTGACAACCTCCTGGCTTTGTGTCTGTGCTAAACAGGACAAGAGTACTGTGGGTCAATGAGGCTAGGGTGTCTGGCTGAGGAAGGGGAGAAGTGCAAAATGACAATGTGAGGGAAGGTGTGAGAATCCAGCTCGGCTCAGAATGAGAGAGCACTGAGTTTGAAGCGAAGAGTGTGGAGGTAGAGCCTGGTGCAGTCGTGAGCTGGGTGTGTGATCCTGAGCAGACAGTGTTCTTACTGTAGTGTTACAGTGAGACGTCCGATGGACTTGGAGGTAGAGCATTGAAGTGAAGAAGTGTTCTGTGAGAAGAGTGGAGATATATATCAGATATTGATGTCCATGGATTGTGAGTGTGTGTGTGTGGGGCCAGAGCCGATGCATCATACCCTGGGTTGGCGTTATAGTTGCCTAGTAACTAACATGAAGCTCCTGCAAAGCAGGCAGGCACTCACTCAGACTTCCAAGTCAAACATTTGTGGCATCTAACTTGTTCACCTTTGCTAATATGGGAAGTGAAATATTTAAGAGCTGAGTTATGCATAAAGATGTTCAACAAGCTATAATCCTCCAAATCACCAAACCTGCTGCTTAGCTAAAAGCTAGCCTTGCCGCTGAGCAGATGCAGAAAAGGTGCAGCAAGTTGCTCGCAACATCCGCCTCAGCCTTGCTGGGCTTTTCACATGATTCTGCCATCAATCTCACAGCAGCCCGAGTTGCTCAGGTCCCTGTAAGATTTTGCCCCAAGTATATTCAATGAACCATCAATTGTGGAAGAAAGGCATCTCCTTGACTTGTAACTGATGGTTGGATGATTTTGCAATGGAAACCAAAAGCAGGATTTGAGGCATCCAAACTGGTCCAAGTGTTACAAAACAGTGAGATGAGTAAAGATCAATTCAGATCCACTGGATGTCTTGACAGTGCCTGAACAGAAATTGCCAGACGAGGGAGACACAACCTTCAATTCGTTGGTTGAGTTTGTGGTGATTGCTAGTGGTTCACAGTTTTCCCTACACATTCCAGGGCATATGCCTTTGATTGTTTACTTGTTTAGTCAGTGGAATTCTCAAATGTGTCAGCTCAGCTCATTTTAATCAATTTCTGTTGGCATTCTCTTGCCTTTAGGCCGCCTAGCTGGGCTGTAATGTGGCTGAGCAACTATGTTACCGGAGTGGTCGTTTTGGAAATCTGGAGATGTGAGATCAAATTCAGCGCACCAGTTAAATTATTTCACAACAAAGAAGGGGAATTATAATCAGCTGTTAGGAATAAATGGGGAACTTAGCTGTGCTCTCACACATGAAAGCAGATTGACATCTAGATTGTTGGTTGGAAGTGTGCAGTATGTAATGAGTGTCAATGTAAATAAGTGCTTTTCACTGTATAAATGGAGGTTTTGTTGTGTAGTAGTAGTCTCCCTATCTCTGGACCAGGAGCTCTGGGTTCAAGTTCAGCTGCTCCAGAGGTATGTCCTAATACCTTTGAACAGGTTAAAATATCTACCACTGCATAAAATGTCTCTGTCCTTCTACCTGGGTCATTACATTGTAACCATGGAATCTAAATTCAGTTAATTAAATCCAGCATTAATAGAAACCAGTCTCAGTAATTGTAGTTGTAATCCCTCTGATTGTTGGAAAGGCCATCTGGTTCATTAACGTTAACTTGAAGGAACTCTTGCATCCTTATCATAAAACAAAGAATAGCAGATGCTGAAAATCTTAAGCAAAATCAGAAATTGCTGGAGAAACTCAGCCGGTCTGACAGCATCTGTGGGAAGAAATCAGAGTTAACATTTCAATTCCAGTGATTCATAAGTTCTGATGCTAAGTCACCGAACTCAATATGTTGACTCTGCTTTCTTCCCATAGATGCTGCTAGACCTGCTGAGTTTCTCCAGTAATTTCTCTTTCTGCCTAACATCCTTATGTTCCGTCCTACATGCAACTCCAGACAATAGGAGCTACTGTCTTAGATGGTTTGGTGGCCACTCAGTCCATAGAGCCAAAAGAGGTGTGCAGCATGGAAACAGGCCATTTGATCCAACATGTCCATGCTAACCTGACATCCTAACCTAATCTAGTCCCATTTGCCAGCACTTGGTCTCTATCCCTCTAAACCCTTCCAATTCATTTACCCATCCAGATGCCTTTTAAATGTTGTAACTGTACCAGCCTCTACTACTTCCTCTGGCAACTCATTCCATACACACACCACCCTCTGTGTGAAAAAGTATCCACAGAGGCCCCTTTTAAACCCTTCTCCTCTCACTCTAAACCTATGCCCTCTAGTTCTGGAAAAGACCTATTCACGCCGTCATGATGTTATGGACCTCTATGAGGTCACCTCTCAGCCTCCGACGCTCCAGGGAAAACAGCCCCAGCCTGTTCAACCTCTCCCCGTAGCTCAAATCCTCCAACCCTGGCAACATCCTTGTAAATCTTTTCTGAACCCTCTCAAGTTTCACAACATCTTTCCGATAGGAAGGAGAACAGAATTGTACACGATATTCCAACAGTGGCCGAACCAATGACCTGTACAGCCGCAACATGACCTTCCAACTCCTGTACTCAATACTCTGACCAATAAAGGAAAGCATACCAAACACCTTCTTCACTATCCTATCTACCTGCAACTCCACTTTCAAGGAGCTATGAACCTGCACTGCAAGGTCACTTTGTTCAAATACTGGGGATAGATTGGAAAACAGGTGGGACTGTTTTCCTTGGAGAAACAAAGGCTAAGAGAGGAGAATTGATAGAAGTTTTTAAAATCATAAAATAGGCAGAAAAAGTTTTCTCTCCTAAAGAGATTGAGGCATGCCAAAAGGCAATTTCAAATGCAGTGTGAGAGAGATTTTTTCTCATGAGTGGTTAGGCGAGTGGAATGCACTTTCTTGGAGTATAGGAGACAAGTTCATTTGAGTCATTCAATAGGGCGTTTGACAATTATTTAATTTTAAATTTAAATTGTTAAAATAACCATGTCCAGCAAAAGACAATCTAACCACTACCCATTGACATTCAATGGCACAACCATCGCTGAATGTTAATATTCTGGAGGTTATCAATGATCAGAAACTGAACTGGATCTGCCATACGTATACATAGTGGATACAGGAGCAGGTCAGAGACTGTATGAAGTAACTCACTTCCTGACTCCCCAGAGTCTATTCACCATAAGAACAGTACTATGGTTGCAGAAAGGACATTTGAAGACTCATCTACTGAGATAGTATGGGCTGAGGTTAGAAACAGAAAAGGAGAGGTCACCCTGTTGGGAGTTTCTCTAGACCTCCAAATAGTTCTGGAGATGTAGAGGAAAGGATAGCAAAGATGATTCTTAATAGGAGCGAGAGTGCAAGGGAGTTTAACTTTCCAAATATTGATTGGAAAGACTATAGTTCAAATAATTTAGATGGGTCAGTTTTTGTCCAATGTGTGCAGGAGGGTTTCCTGACACAGTATGAGACAGAGCTAAAAATGTGTTGCTGGAAAGGCGCAGCAGGTCAGGCAGCAGGTCAGGCAGCATCCAAGGAACAGGAGATTCGACGTTTCGGGCATAAGCCCTTCTTCAGGATTCCTGAAGAAGGTCTTATGCCCGAAACGTCGAATCTCCTGTTCCTTGGATGCTGCCTGACCTGCTGCGCTTTTCCAGCAACACGTTTTCAGCTCTGATCTCCAGCATCTGCAGACCTCACTTTCTCCTCACAGTATGAGACAGGCCAGCAAGGGGCGAGGCCACGTTAGATTTGGTACTGGGTAATGAACCTGGCCAAGTGTTAGATTTGGAGGTAGGTGAGCACTTTGGTGATAGTGACCACAATTTACTTTAGTGATCGAAAGGGATACATATATACTGCAGGGCAAGAGTTATAGCTGGGGGAAAGGCAATTATGATGTGATTAGGCAAGATTAGGATGCATAGGCTGGGGAAGGAAACGGCAGAGGATGGGCACAATTGAAATGTGGAGCTTATTCACGGAACAGCTACCACGGGTCCTTGATAAGTATGTACCTGTCAGGCAGGGAGGAAGTTGTCGAATGTGGGAGCCGTGGTTTACTAAGGAAGCTGAATCTCTTGTCAAAAGGAAGAAGAAGGCTTATGTTAGGATGAGATGTGAAGGCTCAGTTAGGGTGCTTGAGAGTTACAAGCTAGCCAGGAAAGGCCTAAATAGAGAGCTAAGAAGTCATTGGCGGATAGGATCAAGGAAAACCCTAAGGCTTTCTATTGTATATCAGGAATAAAAGAATGACTGGAGAAAGATTAGGACCAATAAGGATAATAGTGTGAAGTTGTGTGTGGAGTCCGAGGAGATAGGGGAATACTGAGATACAGGCTACCAGACTAGATGGGATTGAGGTTCACAAGGAGGAGGTGTTAGCAATTCTGGAAAGTGTGAAAATAGATAAGCCCCCTGGGCCAAATAAGGTTTATCCTAGGATTCTCTTGGAAGCCAGGGAGGAGATTGCAGAGCCTTTGGCTTTGATCTTTATGTCATCATAGTCTACAGGGATAGTGCCACAAGACTGGAGGATAGCAAGTATTGTCCCCTTGCTCAAGAAGGGGAGTAGAGACAACCCTGGAAATTATAGACCAGTGAGCCTTACTTTGGTTGTGGGTAAAGTGTTGGAAAAGGTTATAAGAAATAGGATTTATATTCATCTAGAAAGGAATAAGTTGATTAAGGATAGCCAACACGGTTTTGTGAAGGTCGTGCCTCACAAATCTTATTGAGTTATTTGAGAAGATGACCAAACAGGTGGATGAGGTTAAAGCAGTTGATGTGGTACACTTGGATTTCAGTAAAGTGTTTGATAAGGTTCCCCATGGTGGGTTACTGCATGAATTATGGAGGCATGGGATTGAGGGTAATTTAGCGGTTTGAGTCAGACATTGGCTAGCTGAAAGAATTCAGAGGGTGGTGGTTGATGGGAAATGTTCATCCTGGAGTTAAGTTGCTAGTGGTGTACCGCAAGGAGCTGTTTTGGGTCCACTGCTGTTTGTCATTTTCTATAAACAAGCTGGATGAGAGTGTAAAAGGATGGGTTAATAAATTTGCGGATGATACTAAGGTTGGTAGAGTTGTAGGTTACGGAGGGACATAGATAAGCTTCAGAGCTGGGCTGAGAGGTGGCAAATGGAGTTTAATGTGGAAAAGTGTGAGGTGATTCACTTTGGAAGGAGTAACAGGAGTGCAGAGTACTGGACTAATGGTAAGATTCTTGGTAGTGAAGATGAGAAGAGAGATCTTGTTGTCCATGTACATAGATCCCTGAAAGTTGCCACCCAGGTTGATAGGGTTGTTAAGAAGGCATCTGGTGTGTTAACTTTTATTAGTAGATGGATTGAGTTTCGGAATCTGCTGTAGCTGTACAAAACTCTGGTGCAGCCGCACTTGGCATGTTGTGTACAGCTCTGGTCACCACATTATAGGAAGGAAGTGGAAGCTTTGGAATGGGTCAGAGGAGATTTACTAGGATGTTGCCTGGTATGGAGGGAAAGTCTTCCGAGGAAAGGCTGAGGGACTTGAGGCTATTTTCATTAGAGAGAAGAAGGTTGAGATGACTTAATTGAGTCATATAAGATAATCAGATGGTTGGATAGGGTGGACAGTGAGAGCCTTTTTCCTCAGTTGGTGAAGTTAACACAAGAGGACATAGCTTTAAATTGAAGGCTGATAAATATAGGACAGATGTCAGAGATAGCTTCTTTACTCAGTGATAGGGGTATGGAATGCACTGCCTGCAACAGTTGTAGACTTGCCAACTTTAAAGCCATTTAAATGGTCATTGAATAGACATATGGATGAAAATGGAGTAATGTATATGGGCTTCAGATTGATTTCAGAGTGGTGCATCATCGAGGGCTGAAGGGCCTGTACTCTGCTGTAATGTTCTAATGTTCCAGTCTACAAGGCACAACTCAGGAATGTAATGGAATACTCCCCACCTGCCTGGATGAGTACAGCTCCAACACAAGATATACTTGGTTGGAGGGAAGCATCTTACCTGCATCTACATAGGTCTATCCTTTCAAGTACAATAATGTCCCAGATCCCAAGCTGCTAGAATTCTCATGTAACTGGCATCCAGAATTCTGTCCTATCATACCCATGTCCAGTCTTACATTAGAGGAGCTAAAATAAGCAGCACCTCATCAGGTACAAATACCCTGCACCTCAGACAGATTATGAGGGCAGATCATAGAAACTCTATTTCGAACAGCTTTTCAGACAGCATTGTCTGACCGTAGTGCACTCCCTTTTGGATTGTATGAATTTGCCAGTGTTTGCCCTCAGTTGCCGGTAAAGTTTTGACTGTAGCTGTGGTATAGTAGATTTCTTTCTTTGACAAGAATAAGAGCGGCACAATGAACTTTAACAAGCATGGCATGGTGGTTCAGTGGTTAACACTGCTGCCTCACAATGCCCAGGTTCAATCCCCTTCTTGGGCGACTTGTCTGTGTGGAGTTTGCATGTTCCCTCTGGCTACATGGGTTTCCCCTGGGTGCTGTGGTTTCATCCCACAGTCCAAAGATGTGCAAGTTGGGAGGAATGACCATGCTAAATTGTCCAGGAACATGCAGATGAGGTGGATTAGCAGGGATAGGGAAAGGGGCTGTGTCTGGGTGGGATGCTCTTCAGAGAATCAGTGGAGACTCGATGGGCTGAATGGCCTGCTCCCACACTGTAGGGATGCTAAAGACAAATATTAAGCCTTTGTTTGAGGTACTGCTGAACTCGAGTGAATCTGACATTACGTGTGCCTTGCCTGAAACCTAAACTACAGTCAGTTCTACGAAAATGCGTGTTTTTTCAACGTGAATGGGCTTTAACGCAATTGAAGAATTTAGACCATTATTTGTTGAATGCGAACATTCCTTACCTGCATTGGCTAGAATGTGATTCTAGCCCCATTAGTTTAAATGGCTTGGCAACTGTGCGATTTTCTTATCGCGCAAGATCGCATGAGAACAGAAATATCGCGGTATATCAGTATTCTTATTGCCTTGTCTTGTCAGTCTCAGCCTGAATCTTTGAATGATGCATTTGGAGATTTCTTTTGAACCCAGTAATGTCCGATTGTGGTCCACCGTGACCTGGAATTTCAGTCCCAGTCTATGAAACTTTCAGATTCCCACATAACGGCTGACACCTCCCTCTCTGGGGTGATTTAGTGTGCTGAAGCTCCGTCAAAGTTCTCAATGCAAAATTGATCGGTTTTCATGCTCTGTCAGTTTGCATTTGAATAAGGGACTGTTCCTAATCCTGTGGGCAATGGCAGCTGTGGTTACAATAGTGAATAAAGCTGGAATATAATGTGCCAGAACAGCAGTAGAAAGTAACTCCTCTTTAACCTTTTAAAAAGCTACAGTCTATTCCTGACTTCAATAATATTGGCCTTTCTTCAAAAGCTCCCTGTTGAATTGAGTAAGACTGGCTGAGTAGATGATAAAGTTTCCCACTTTATTCACTGGGCCCAAGGTATGTTCTGTATCATTTATGCATTTCAGTGCCAGAAATTTACTAATTGTTCTTTCCTTCCCTGGATCTATCATGATGGCTTCTTCTTGGATTATGCCTCAGAGAACTTTCAAGAACAGGCTGTTCTCATTTTATGTTCTGTGGTGCCTTTAACATGCCCCTCTCGCTGGTCATGATCCTGCTTTGCTTTACCATACACTTGGATATCATCCATTGAGCAAATGTTTCCTTACCTTCCAAGGAATCTAGACGTTGTCTTTTGGAAAATCTCAAGTGCAGAGGAGATCCCAAATGGAAGTTGGTTGAGGCAATACTGCCTGAATGCTGCAACAAGTTCGCCAATGGTCCTGACTGTTGGCCTGAAGTTATCTGACAGATCCAATGTTGACATCCAGTTTTGTGAGAAAGTTCTGTAGTTATATAGATAAAGGGGAACAGGTGGAGGTTAGATTTTCAGAAGGTTATTGATTTACACAAGACGCTGGGAAATAAAAGTAAAGCAAGGAGGATTAGAGGAAATAGACCGGTGTGGATTGAGAACTGGTTAATGGGCAGTAAACAGAGATTAGGAACAAATGGGCCATTTTCCAGTTGATAAGCAGTAACTAGTAGAATAACATAAAGATCACTACTTGGCCCCCAGCTATTGACAATCCATTTCATTGATTTGGATGTGGGGATTAAATGTAATATTTCTAAGATTGTAGATGGCACAAATCCAGTTCAGTGGTCTGCCTCAAGACCTGGTTGCCTGCTGTCATTTTGTGCCACCTTAAATATCCGTTCGAATCTTGCTTCTGTCTTGAACTGGACTGAGTTGCACTTGAGTCTTCCAGTTGATTCAAATAGGTGTTGTATTTTTGACCCAGCTCTCTGGCTTAACCACATCTTGGATGAGGCTTGTATGTTGTGCATTTCTTACAAATACTGTGCTGTGAGTGGGAGTTGTGAAGAGCATGTAAAAATGCTTTGAGGGAATCTGAGAAGGCAATGGGAGTGGGCAAATATAATTCAACGTGGAGGAATGTCAGGGTTGGTAATATAAACAATTGCAGGGTATTTCCTGGCTGATGAGAGACGAGGGAGTGTTGAATTTCATAGAGTATTGGGTGATTTTTTTGTTGACTAGTCATTGAAAGTTGAGATGCTGGGGCAGCAATGAAGAAGGCAAATTGTATGTTGGCTTTGTTTACAAGAGGGTTGGAGTGCAGGAGTAAAGATAGCTTTCTGTAGCTATATAGTGGCTTTGTGAGATTACGCCTGGACTATTGTGTGCAGTTTTGGTTTCCTTATCTAAAGAATGATTTACTCACCATAGAGGGAGTGCATGACAATTCACCAAACTAATTCCTGAAATGAAGGACTTTCCTCTGATAAACCGGTCTAATATTCCCTGGTGTTTAGAAGGATAACATTTCAAGCAGGATATTCCCCCTGGCTGGTGACATAATCTCGGAATACGGGTCACTTTAAAAAATTAATTCATGGAACATGAGTGTGTTTGGCCAGGCCAGCATTTATTGCCCGTCCCTAATTGCCCAAAGAGCAGTTAAGAGTCAAGCACATTGCTCTGGGTTTGGAGTCACGTGTAGGCCAGACCAGGTAAGGACAGTGGTTTCCTTCCCTGAAGAACGTCAAAGAACCGGATGGGTTTTTCCCCTGGCAATTGGCAATAGTTTCATGGTCATCATTAGACTCTCTTCCAGGGTTTTATTGAATTCAAATTCCACCAACTGCCATGATTTGAACCTGTATTCCCAGAACATTAGCTGCATCTCTGGACTAATAGTCTAGCGATAATGCCATCGGGTCCAATTTAGGTCTGACATGAGGAGGAACTTCTTCACTCAAATGCTGGTGAGTTTTTAGCATTCTCTGCTCCAATTATTGAGCATGTTCAAGACTGAAGTCGATAGATTGAAAAATATCAGGGGATACGATGTGGTGCTAGAAGATGGTGTTGAGGTACGTGAGGTGAGGTGAGGTAGAACGGTCAGGTCAGCTAGAATGGTTGAATGGCTTATTCCTGATTGTGTTTCTTATGCTCCTTTTGTATATTAATCCTGATTAGAGATGAGCAGTCAATGGTGACCATGTCAGTGACACACACATCTCAGAAATCCATACAAAATGGCACTAAGCATTTGAGGTAGAGAATTGCAATCATGATGATTAACCTGCAGGAAGACAACAATTAGCTTACTCACTAATTTTAAGTAATGCAAACCAACACAAATTCAGCGGGTGAATTGGTTTTCACATTTTAATTTATGCAAACAACTTCATGCAAATGTGCCAAGCCATATTGATACTCCATATGCAAATCAGCTTGTTTATGAATTACTTGCTGTGACTGCGGTGATATTTAGGAGTGAAGTTGGAGAATTAAATGTACACATAACCTTTATAGGTACTTATCTGTAGTTTCAAGAATCAATGTAAATGGTAATTTGAATTCATGGACAGATGATCTACTGCAATATGGAAAGTGTCATAACAAGACTGAGTTTAATTTTAAAAGACACTGACCTTCCGACAAGACACTTCATAATTGCCTGTGATCAGCAAAGAGTGTTGATATTTGAGCTTGATGTTTTATTCATTGTTAAATGTGTGAGGATTTGCTTTTTAATTTAACATTGGTGTCAATCTTGGCTGTAGCTATCACGTGAGCTGGTTGTGATTCAGCCAACTGTTTTATATCCCATTCATTCTTTCATTCAAGCTAGTGGAAAAAATATTTGGAGGGGTGGTTAGGTGACCGCTAGCCATTCCACAACTCTTAACAGTGACATTTAAGGCGTTTGCCACTTGGTGGACTATAAGGGAAATCAATCAACTTAATGAAACATGAGGAAGACTGTAATATTCTAAGTCTAACAGTCTCTCTCCCTGTAAACACCCCCCAAATCCCACAACCTGCCAAATCATAGGAATGAATGTTAATGGTAGAACAATGTACCTGTTGGTAGTCCCCTGACACCAACAGTGGCATGTTATCAAGACTTTAATGAGAGAGGAATAGAAAAGTCATACTACAGAGCTGTTACCAATGTTCTGCATGTTAGAACATATATAGAGTATTCAGGAACTTATCAGTAATCACTATGAGATAAGATAGAGGATAGCGATGGAGCAAACTCTGAGAAGGGCCAGTCTAGCGAGGTGGTTCCAAGAATGATTGCAGGACTGAAGAATTTCAGTGATGAGGATGGATTGAAGAAGTTGGGATTGTCCTCCTTGAAGAGAAGAAGGTTGAGAGTCCATCTAATAGAGGTTTTCAAAATCATGAGTGGATAGTGGGAAGCTGTTTCCACCTGTAAGGGGAATAAAAATGAGAGGGCATGGATTTAAAATGATCTGCAAAGGTGACGTGAGAAAGAATGTTTTCACTCAGAGTAGTTTGGGTCTGGAGTGCATTGCCTGGAGGTTTGGTGGAGGCTGGTTCAGTTGAAGCAGTCAAGAGGGAACTGGATGATTATTGGGATAGAAATGGTGTTCAAGGATAAGAGGAAAGAGAAGGAGATTAGCACAAGGGAATGTTTGAAGAGCTAGAACAGGCACCTTCACAATTCTGAGGAGTAGCTGCTAGAGTGCAGCATAGATATGCAACGCCCTGACCTCATTGTAGGCAGAATTCATGGGGGTAGAATAGTGCAGGCTTGAGCCCATGAGAACAGCTCAGCTTATTGAGACAGGAGCCAGAATACAAATCCTGATGATGTTTGCACAAACACAATCTTCTGCTTGGTGACGTTGGATCCCAACATCTGAAGTTTCGTTTTTGTCTCCAAACTCAATCCTGTCAGAATTCTGTGCTCTTCCCAATTCTTGCCTCTTTCATATCTTTGATTTGTTTTGCATGGATTCAGTCATCCATGCTATGAATTCTCACCTCATCTTAACTGGATAGGATTCAGAAAAGATTTTGCAAGGATGTTACTGGGACTGGAAGGTCTGAGTTATAACGAGAGGCTGTATAGGCTGGAGCAGAGGAGGATAGCGGTGACCATATAGAAGTTTATAAAATTGTGAGGGGTGTAGATAAGGTGAATAGCCAATGTCATTTCCCCAGCATCGAGGAGTCCAAAACTAAAGGTTTATGGTGAGAGGGGAAATATTTAAAAGGGACCTGAGGGCCAACTTTTTCACACAGAGGGTGGTGCATATATTGAACATCTATGCTAGAGGAAGTGGTAGAGGTGAGTACAATTACAACATTTAAAAGACATTTGGACAGGTATATGGATAGGAAGGGTTGAGAGAGATATGGGCCAAAAGCAGCCAAGTAGATTTAGGAAACCTGTTTATTTACCAGCATACCATACAGAGATGTGATTGACGTTTGCACTATATCAATGTACCATGGCAATCGAGATATTCACCAATGGCATGAAATTAACAACACATTATTGAGTTCAGTTTCAATGACACTACATACTTCCAAATAAAAAGTTAAAAATCACACAACACCAGGTTTATTTGGAAGCACTGCTCCTTCATCAGGTGATTTCAAATAGATGACATCACCAGAGGACACCTCTATGATTTAGATTCCCCACAGTGTGGAAACAGGCCGTTCAGCCCAACAAGTCCACACTGACCCTCCGAAGAGTAGCTCACCCAGACCCATTCCCCTGCCCCATATTCACCCCAGACTAATACACCTAACATTATGGGCAGCTTAGTGTGGTCAATTCACCCTAACCTGCACATCTTTGGACTGTGGGTGGAAACCCATGCAGACACTGGGAGAACATGCAAACTCCACATAGTCACGCAAGGCAGGAATCAAACCTGGGTCCCTGGTGCTGTGAGGTAGCAGTGCCACCCTAGATCCAGCCTGAGCTTGCATTGAGTACCGTGACAAACATACCTTTGATGGAAAGAACACTAATCTCCTACTCCCTTGCATATGTCTGATAGGCAAATGACACATTTGCAATTGTGAATCCATCACTGCATCAAAAAATTTCTTTATACGGCATAATAGACTCCAATGTGCATTCAAATTTACGATTGAAATGGAGCACTTTAATGAGCTCCCTTCCCTCGATATATTTATTGAGAAGTCTGACAATGGGTTCTAAAGCACCACTTATCAAAACCTACACTTGCTGATCAATATACATATTGCAATTCTTAATATCTTATATGTTACAAGATCAATCTTATTGACGATTGTGTGAATAGAACCGAGATATTATGTAAGCTTAATAATAAGGTTGAGCATACCTAAATTATGATGATAATTGATGCATGATAACAGATACTCTCATCAAATCATCACTTGTTGTCCATCACAAAACTCGTGAAAGGACCTACGTCCTCCACTTTTGTTTCAGAGTGCGGCCCAGTCTCCCTCAGGTTACTCTGGAAGGGGAAGGCTTCCCAGTGATTTGAATAACAAGTAGCTGTCTCACATTGCTATTATGCAGAAAATCTATGAGTGGTTTTGCCCACTAACACAATGCTGCCGTTAAGCCGAAAAGATGTTAAGCTTACCACACAAATGAGTAATGTGATATGAGTTTCAGTGCTGGTATGGTGCTAGGTGTGTAGGCTATGTGTCTGATAGTTATATGCCCCAATGGGCAGCACAGTGGCTTAGTGGTTAGCACTGCCCAGGGGACCCAGATTTGATTCCAGCCTCTAGCAACTGTGTGTGGAGTTTGTACATTCTCTCCGTATCTGCGTGGGTTTCCTCCGGGTGCTCTGGTTTCCTCCCACGGTCCAAAGATGTGCAGGTTAGGTGAATTGATCATACTAAATTACCCATAGTGTTAGGTGCATTAGTCAGAGGTAAGTGTAGGGAATTGGGTCTGAGTGGGTTACTCTTCAGAGGGTCAGTCCCTTCAGAGGGACTTGTTGGGCCAAATAGCCTGTTTCCACACTGTAAGGAACCTAATCTAATCAAACTGGTGGGTCATATCAAACAGCACATTGACTATTCACAGTGGGCAGTATGCCAAATGTGCTTAACCAGCCTGTGCTCGCAATATTCAGAAAAGCATATCCACCATCAGAAGTGACATTACTACTAGAAGTAACTTAATCTAGATTATTTTAAAAATTAATATTTAAAGTGGAAACAAAATTGGAGTCTTAGAGATATATAGCATGGAAACAGACCCTTCAGTCCAACTTGTCCATGCCATCCAAATATCCTAAATAAATCTAGACCCATTTGACCCATATCACTCTAAATCCTTCCTGTTCATATACCTAGCCAGATGCCTTTAAAACGTTGTAATTGTAAGATCATCAGTCTGGCTGGTAGTGTGATGCATTTGTGAGTCCCAAAAGCTACATATATTAATATACAGGACCTTGTTTGAGGTAGGCAAAAGGAATTTGACCATACATTGCACCTTTTTCAAAACTGGGATCATGGTAACAAGTGATGTATCCCTATTTGCAACACCCCAACCAATCAGAATCTACCTGACTGGCCTGAGGATAAGATTGACAGTTAACTGATCTTGATTATTTCCAAGCCCACCAATCAGCGCCCTCTTCTCGTTCTTGTATTAAACGATGTCCCCTCGGTCATGTCTGTTTCTTGTCTTCTCATCCTCGTGAGGGCAAGATCAAAAGCCTTGTTTGCCCCTCTCCATCCCGTTTTACCTGAACTGTTGGAATTTGGGAGTCATGATACTACACAAAGGCAAGTTGTTGAAAAATTATGGTAACTGCATTAAGAATGAGTGACAGAAACTTTAAATAGACTTTCTCGTCCTTGAATTTAATGTTCTTACTGCCAAATATGCTTGCAAATTATTTTTTGGAGAACTTTTGTTTAAAATAGTGAAGGTCAGGTATTGAGTAAGCTGTAAATTGAGCCTCATCTACGTTGTTATTGGCTGGTTTGCTGGGTGTCCGAAGACGTGCAGGATTACACATTTCCATGCGTGTGACTGTGTAGGTCCCACCTCCATCCGAGGGAGGATAATGGATACAAGCGAGATGCTGGGAAACAGCTCCCTTCATCGCAGTCCTCTGCCGAGCTGGGCTCATTGAACGTATTCTTCATTTTTAAAATCACTACAGAGCTCTGCACCAGAATGAGAGAGAAGGCTTCACCCCTGGGCTCTGTCTGAATGGAATAAAAACAAATTCTGATCAGTCTTAGCTTGCAGCTGATTTAAGCCCAAGGTGGTGGAATGCAGAAACAAAATCAATATTTCTTACGGGAAGAAGACGGCTGCTGCAAATGTGTTGCTTGATTCATTCTTTGCAGAGACTTCTCTCTCTCTCTGGTCCAGGCTTTTATGAATGGACTGCACTGGGAGGGGCACATCATCACCAGAGATGATGTCAGCAGACTGGATGGAACTATTGCACGGAGGCAGGGCATTGACACTATAATCTCACTGGGTTGTCAGATTGGCTGACAAACCTACACTGCTGACGGAATGAGTGCTGCCTTGAGTCACGATTTGAGCCGGTTTAAAGGCGCTTGAGCCGCTGCGGAGCGCCAGGAGCATGTTGGTGCTCCCGAGTTAGATGGCTTCCAGCTGGAGGAGTCCCTTCAGCCCGGTGCTCCAGGGTCGAACCGCAGCCCCTTCTCAGCAAAGGCACACTGACACAGCCGTGGGCAGGCCTGGCGTCCGTGCGAGCCGCGTTTCATGGCATCATGTTCTGCTTTTGTTTGCAGAACTCCTTGATGAAGCTGCAGAGCTTTGACATTGACCTGTGCTCATCGTTTCTGCCGAGCCCCGAGGAGGGTCCGGGAACACCACGGAGCAAGGAGCAAACTCCTCCAATCAATCGGAGCGGTACTGCTGATGAGGGAAGCGCTGGGGGTAAGATATTTCATGCGGACTGTTTAAATCTTTAACATCTTATTTTGATGCAGAAAGTGCCCTGTGCTTTGTCCACCTGAACACCTTTAGAAATCATTTCACTTGCAGAGCTGCTGTCTTACAAATCAATGGCGTCAGTCATCTTTTGTGTTTTTTGGATACAGTGTCTTAATCATTAAAGTAGTTATTGAATTTCCTTTATAATAATAAATGTCTGTCCTTCCATTCTAGTTTTGTTTTATTTGATACACTGTTTTGTCTTGTCAGAGCACACTGCCCCAATTATTGATTTCAAATTAATGCATCAGCAGGATAGTGATGGTAAGTACCTTCAATCGTTACACACGTTGATTTGAAATCTGAAACCTGTCCTTTAATCTAGTCACATTACAGGTTGCCCCAGTTAATGACTGCAGCGTGTGAGGGAATGCCTTGTTTGTATCTCTCTGCTTTCTCCTGCACCCTACCACCATCCACCGAGAGGTTGTAGGTTTGTTCAGTGATACTTAATCGTAAGCAGTAGCCTGTCACCATTGTTTCTTTCACCTGCAAGTCTAGATTTTCATTTTCAGTCAAAATTGTTTTTCTTTACTTTTAAACGTGCACCTTTTGATTGAAAGGAATGATTCCACTGTCTTTGTTCAGCTTTTGAGTGTTCAAGCCAGACATGTCAATCGTTCCTGTCCACTCCATAGCAGCAGAGTAGTTCAATTGCATAAATGACACTTGACCCATTTAGAAATATGTTTGAAGCACTACTGAATTATTTAGGAGCCTCCACTCACTGAGTTAGAGGTGGTATTGGTTCTTAAAAACTGTGGTTAAAATTTGTATTTTGGAGGTCTCACGTTCTTTCAAGGGATTAGTTTGGACGATGCAGGCTGTAATTGATGGTGCAGGTAGATTGGCTCAGAGGAGTACAAAAATAACTGACTTCACTATAAATTCATGAGGACCTGGTTTAGTGCTTAACAGTGACGCATGAGCTTAGCTGGGAGCTAGTCTGAAGGGCAATGGATCTATTTAAAAGCTGGACTCCTGAGGGGTATTTATCTTAGTGCAGACTTGCACTTTGGATGTTTATAGATCAGATCCTTAATACACGCTGACAATTGTCATGTCCTGCTTACATGGGAATATAGCTATTAAATGCTTTTGGTAGTGGGCATCTGGTGTGGATGGTAATAATCGCCCTTTTTCAAAGAACATCTTGAGTTTATTCTAAACCTGGAAGCAGCATTTTTGAAACTGAAGCAATTACCTTTTGGTTAGGGACCTCTGTACGGTACCAGAGGGTTTCAGATGTGCTCAGTTGTAGTGAAAGTGAAATCCAACCCCCCCCCCTCAAAAAAAAAGCTCTGAAATGCAGAACAATTGCAAGACAGCAGTGGAGTGTCTAATTCAACACCCAGACAGGTTACCGAAAGGTTGGAGTAGAGCCAAGCTAAGCAAATAAAAGAAGGGCAATACAACGGGTATGATATTGTAAATGGTCTAGAACGGCCTGGTCGCAAGAGCACATTCCAAAGTGAATTGCATGAAAGCGAGTGTCAGGTGGATGTGAGTTGGCCCAGTATGAATAGCATTGTGCCAACATGCAGGCAATGGAAAGCTACAGAACAACAATGTAATAGGGGACCTGAAATCTGTGACCTCGGGATGGGGACACAGTGGAGATTCTCTATACAGTTATAGAGTCCTAGAGATGTACAGCATGGAAACAGACCCTTTGGTCCATGCCGACCAGATATCCCAACCCAATCTAGTCCCTCCTGCCAGCACCTGGCCCATATCCCTCTCAACCCTTCCTATTCATATACCCTCAGAGTTGTGAACAGCTTTAAACAGAGATGTGACTCAGTTGATTTACCACCATAGGATTTGAACCTTTTGATTGCAAATATGCATGTAGGATTATAAAACTAAACGAGATCTTTTTGAAATGGAATTATCTTAGATTTTTGTACCCAGCATGGCTTAACCAACCTTTCTAACACCCCTCGTTGTTTAATGGGAAGATAATTGTGAGGAGTGGGAGAGTTCGTCAACAGAGATTGGACCAGCAAGATGTGAAGGTGTATGGTGTGGGATTGAACTATCGTTGAGATGTTTTTGGGAGTAAAAGCAGCTGCAGTAAAAGAAAAGGAAAGTGTGACTCCCCTCCAGCAGTCTGCTTTTTCTTTCAGTCGCAGGTTAAATCGCACCGTGATTGCTATTGACTTGTGGGCTGTTGGCTTCAAAATGGAGTTGGGATGTACTGTACATATTAAGGTGCTAATTAGCATACTCAAGTAGACGTTCAAGCCAAAAAGGGGTTGCTGTGGGCAATGCGGGAGGACAGGTGGGAAAGAACAGTTAGTGAGATTTCTGGGAGGTTTATAGCGTCTAGCTCACCGAGTGGATGAGGGAAGGGATAGTGTCCAAGATAATATTTTAATGTCAATAGTTGTCCAAGATAGCTGAAAGTGATCAGCCAGCAACCTGTTCATCCAATTCTATTTCAAGTTGCCATGAAATGGTGACCAAAATGGACAAATGTCTCTCTCTGATTTTATTGCATCACAATGTATGTGTCACTGGGGAAGTGAGTGGTCCTTTGGGTTAAGGCCCTGAACCGTCTCAGCCTGGTTTTGAATCTCATGCAGGTTGCTGAGCTGATGAGCATTGTTCATGAAATGCCCTGCCCTGTTCTTTTATGGGCATTTAAACGGGCATTGGATAGACATATGGAGGATAGTGGGCTAGTGTCGGTTAGGTGGGCTTGGATCGGTGCACCATCGAGGGCCGAAGGGCCTGTACCGTGCTGTATTGTTCTATGTTCTATGTTTGAACTGTCATGAACAACTTGCCAGATGCATGCCTTACCACAGTGTGGAATTTGGCACAAATTGGTATTAAACTGAAGGAAGTGGACTTTATTGAAGCATTTGATAAGGTTCCTCATGGTGGGTTGCTCCAGGATGTTAAATTACCGTGGGATCCATGGTAAGTTTGCAAATTGAATACAAAATGGGCTTGGTCATAGGAGACAGAGGATAGTTGTGGGCAGGTGCTTTTCTGACTGGAGGTCTATGATCATAATGTTCCACAAGGATCAGTGCAGGAGCGTATGGTTTTTTTTGTGTTATCAAAGGATACAGCAGAATATAAATCAGCTGGAAAATTGAGGAGAAATGGCAGATGGAGTTTAATTTTGTGAAATGTGAAGTGATGCATTTTGGGAGGTCAAATGCAAGAGGAGGGTATACAGTAGAGGACAGGACATTTAGGAGCATTAATATGCAGAGGGATGTTGGGATCCAAGTCTATACCTCCCTGGAAGTGACAATAGAAATGAATAAGGTATTAAAGAATGCATATGGCATTTTTCTATTCATCAGTCAGGGCATTGATTATAAAATTTAGCAAGTCATATTCCAGCTATATAAAAATTTAGTGAGGACTCCTGTGGAGAATTGAGGCAACCAGGATTACCAAAGTGCAGAACTATAGGAAGGATGTGTAGGCTTTGGAGAGGGTGCAAAATAGATTCACAAATGTTTTCTGGATTGTACTGTAGTTGCTATACGGAAAGTTCTACAAACTTGGATTGTTTTCACTAGAGCATCAGAGGCTGAGGGATGATCTGAAAGAATTGTATTAAATTGAGAGGCATGGATAGGATAAACAGTCAGTCTTTCGCCCAGGGTGCAAATGTCAAATACTAGAGAGCATAGGTTTTACCGTGCTAGGGAAAAGTTCAAAGGAGATTTGTGAGGCAAGTGTTTTTTTAATGCAGAGAGTGGTAGATGCCTGGAACATCCTGTTAGAGGAGGTGGTTGAAGTAGATACCATAGCCATAGAGTCATACAGCATGGAAACAGACCCTTCAGTCCAACTCTTCCATGCTGACCAGATATCCCAACCTAATCTAGTCCCACCTACCAGCACTTGGGTCCTATCCCTCTGAACCCTTCTTGTTCATATACCCATCCAGTTGCCTTTTAAGTGCTGTAATTGTACCAGCCTCCACCACTTTCTCTGCTAGCTCATTCCATACATGTACCACCCTCTGTGTGAAAACGTTGCCCTCTAGTTCCCTTTTATATCTTTCCCCTCTCACCCAAACCTATGCTCTCCAGTTCTGGACTCCCCCACTCCAGGGAAAAGAACTTGTCTATTCACCCTATCCATGCCCCTTGTGAGTTTATAACCCTCAGCCTCCAATGTTCCAGGAAAAACAGCCCCAGCCTAATCAGCCTCTGCCTGTGGCTGAAGTCCTCTTACCCTGGCACCATCCTGGTAAATCCTTTCAAGTTTCACAACATCCTTCCGATAGGAAGGAGACCAGAATCGCACACTGTTCCAAAACCTTTCAGTGACGTTTAGGCAGGGAACAGAGGGGCGCAGGCCATAGTGTCATAGATGTACAGTATGGAAACAGACCCTTCGGTCCAACCCGTCCATGCTGACCAGATATCCCAACCCAATCTAGTCCCACCTGCCAGTACCCGGCCCATATCCCTCCAAACCCTTCCTGCAGGCAAATGGGAGTAGTTTAGAATGGTGTCGTGGTCAGCACAGACTTGATGGGTGGAAGGGCCTGTGCTGTACTGTTCAATGTTCTGTGAAGTGGCTGTTGTTGTGAGGTTCTACATTTTTTTTTGGAGGTGGTTTATTTTCTGTCTCTGCCTGTCCAACAGAAAAAGATTCCATGTACAGCAAGATTTAAGCCTGTTGAGATGTCCTTTTTCTTATCAACTTTTGATCATCGCAACCTGTGCCTATACCCATGGTGTAAAGTTAATATCATTAATGCCTGGTGGTGGGCTTTCTTTTCAAAAAAAAATGCTGAATTTTTCCAACATCTTAATGCAAGGATATCTGGGATTCTAAGTCTGTAACCCATTACTGTTTGATTCTTTCAAGAGATGTGGGTGTCACTAGCGAAGCCAATATTTGTTGTTTTTTTTCCAAATTTCCAATGAATTTGAGTGTCTTGCTCAATTGTTCCAGAAGGCAGTTAAAGTCAACTACATTGCTGTGGGTCTTGAGTCACGTACGCTAGACCGGGTACAGATGGCAGATTTCTCTGCCTAAAGGAAGGAAACATTATCTGTTGACACCCATCGATATTACAGGTATTATACACTGAAGGGTTTTAGTGAATCAGATGGCTTTCTAACAATCAGTGATCCTTTCATGGTCACCATTATTGGTACTAATTTCATGTAGTTCCATCAGCAGCCATACTGGGATTAGAATCTGTGCTCCCAGAGGATTATTCTCTGGACACTAGTCCAATGATGTTCCCACAGTGTTGGCGTAGGTATAGCAGGCAGAAGGCTGTTTCTGTCTGACTTGCCACTATCTCCCTTGCTCCTCAGTGCACCTTTTAAATAGGCAATAGAGAAATGCAAATCTGATAGGAGGTGTTTTTGCTTCAATTCATTTAAACTGGATGTTTATCCTCCCACAAACCTGGGGATGTGCAGAATGAATCATCCTCATTACCTCCCCCCAATCTGCCCCTCCTGAAAACCCAGGCAAATCTGTCTTTCTCTGCCGTAAGTGCAGGATGTCAGTGTTTCTGGGGGGAGGTGGGGTGGGAACTGTCCCCTATTTATTGAGCCACAAGGAATATTTACTCAGGAGCTGTATTTGTTATTGATGAACTGGCAGTGCTCAGAAGTGGATGGAAGAAATAAAAAGCTTATTGTTCCCCTGCCTTTGCTGAGGACAAGGGTTTTTTCTTACGTTGGTGTAACAGTGATTTCACACAGACACCATAGATATTACGAACCTTGTGTGGTGCAGTAGAGGTTTCTGAACGCTAGTGAATCATTGTCATGAGAAAGGAATAAGTGACTAAAGCTTAGAATCAATGAACCACACGGGATAATAAGGCCATTCTGCCACCCTGTCTGTGCCAGTTCTTTGAAGTACTTCATTAATCTGCTCTCTTGCACCATCCCCAAATTCTCTGCGATTTTTCACTTTTGTAGTCTGTGTTCAATATTGTTTTAAAAGTTATTGGTGAATATGTTTCCAGGATTCTTCCTCGTGCATTTCAGGTCATTGTAACTTGCTGATTTTAAAATAATTTTCATCTTCCTGTGTTTTTATTTCTGATGTATTATTTTAAAGCTATAATCCTCTGGTGGCTGAATCCTCTACCAGTCAAAATGGCTTCTCCTTTTAAACCCCCTCAATCTCTCCTTACCAGTCTCTGCTCATATTGATTGCAGGCTTCTCCAGTCTCTGTGTAACTAAGGTGTGTTTGTCCCTGGTACCCAGGACAGGGACAGAAACCCCAGGCCCTGGTGCTACTCATGGCACAAGCACAGCAACCTATACCTCACTTAGGCAATGGCCTAGTCGTATTATCGCTAGACTGTTAACTCCAGAAACCCAGGTAATGTTCTGGGGACCTGCTTTTAAATCCTGCCACAGCCAAGGATGGGATTTTAATTCTTTTTTTTTAAATTGAATCTATTGTCACATGTACTGAGGCACAGTGAAAAGATTTGCTTTGCAATTACCATGACACTGGTTGTTGTAAAAACAAAAAAAGCCATCTGGTTTGGGAATGTCGTTTAGGGAATCTGGCCTACCTACATGTGACTCCAGACCCACGGCAATGTAGTTGACTCTTAACTGCCCTCTGCTCTCGGAGTTGGGCAATAAATGCTGACCTAGCCAATGATGCCCTCATCCTGTGAATGAAAAACCATTTTGGGGCCTGGTTTAAGCTTTTCCCCCTAACCCTGCCTCAGGCCTGGCCTGTTACCAGCTTGGTTGATCTTGGTCTCCAAGACCTTTACCTCCTTGGATGTTCACACAAGCTTGAAGTACTGCACCCATTTTACCTTCATTCTCCAGCGCTGTGAGATGGTGGCGTGGCATTTTGGAGAGGTTAGTCTGGCACTAGACAATTGGCTGGCTGACTCTTCAAACATTTTTCTAAAATAAATAAATAGCTGAAAAGAATTCTGCAAAGAATAAGCAGCAGAATGTTCTACAGGTAACTTTTCACTTTCATTCAGTAAGTAAAATGTCAATCATTGGAAATGGTACAAGAATACATGACATGGACATGTCCAAGAGGTGGGCAACAAATGTTGGCCAGTCAGTGATGCACATTCCATAAATGAATAGTAAAAAATGTTTGCTTCCTTGTTTTGATTGTCCAAGTGTAGTTGAACTATTCCTGCTTTCGTTATTGCATTGCCCTGTTGTGCAAGACAGCTATCAAATGACTTTGTTTTTGTCCTAACCGTAGCCTTGAGGGAGAAAGAGCAAACTCCTAACTTTGTTTGGTTGATGTTGCAGAGCCGACTCCAGCCTTTGAAGGCTGGCAGAGTGAGCTGGAGAACGGAGTCGAAGCCCATCGATCCATGGGGGCTGGCAGATTACTGCACCACATCACCGAGGGCGATAACCCACTAGTGTCACCACGTTGCTCCAGTTTTAGCAAGAGCCAAAGATTTGTATTGGACACAGAAGCTGCCCCTTCTCCACCGAGTGCTCAGCTCTTCATCATGTAAGGAAAGCAATGTATTGCACCTTGTACTTCCACATGCAAAGCCTACACTTGCAACTTGATGATCATTTAAGCAAAGTGTCTCTTCCTTTTGCACATCAATTGTATTGTGTTAAATTAGAGGATAGAGGTGGTATAGAAGTAAGGTGTCACTCTGTTGGTACAGATTTGAGCACATTGTGTACTGATGGAGTGTCACATTCAGAGGCGCTGTCTTGGCTGAGACCTTAATCTGAAATTCTAACTGCACTCTTGGGAGGGGGTGGAAATTCCATGATGTTATTCCAAGGGCGAGCAGGAGCAATCTCTAAACCACTGTTTATCCCACAATAAAAATGACTGAAATGTGATCTTATTAAATCATTGCTGATTGAACAGTCTAGTGTGCTGTGCACCGTCTAGCTACTGTTTCCTACAATACAGCAGTGATTCCCCACTACAGACTGCTGACCTGACCTTGGTCCAGGCTGCTAGTGAAGGCTGGAGGGCATGATGTGCACTAGGAGAGCTTACTGAAGAGCATGTGCTCAATTGTTCAGGGAGTGAGAAAGAAACCAAGTTTACACTAGAGTGGCTGAGCGAGCGAGCATTCAAAATGGAAGACTGTTGGCTGGCACCTCTGACGTTTCTGCATTTGCTCCCTCTGCCACGATCTGCTGGTCCTGCCAGGATAGAGCAGCCTGCTACTTGGCTCTGAAGGCCCAGAGCTGCAGGTATTGCAGTGACCAATACTGACGTATCCCACAATGCTTCCAATCCTCATGATTCTTCTATTGGAGAAGGACATCCTAAGGACACTAGTGTGCACAAACAAGCAAAACAGTTGGGCTTAAGGGATGGCAAAATACTGATTCTCAATTGTTCTGGATAAATATTATAGGCAAGTGGAATCTAATCATTAGACTGAAGTTTTGTTTAGTTGGTCTTTTTTAAAAAATTGTTCACAGTACGTGAGAATTACTGGATAGGTCAGTATGTTGCCCATCTGAGTGGCCCTTGACTGGTAGTGAACTTGTGTGTGATTACCATCCAATGGCTGATCTGATAGTCCTGTAGCATACAGTCGATCCAATCCTCCACTCCACTATCCTGCCTTTCCCCATACCCACAAATCTCCTACTGATTAAGCATGTGTCTATTTCAGCCTCATACAGTTAACAGCCTCATAACAGATTCACAACCCTCAGAAGAAATTCATCCTCATTTCTGTCTTCAGTGTGAGTCCCGATTCTGAAATTATACTTTCTGGTCCTAAACTCTCCCACTAGGGAAAACATCTCTCTCTCTTATTCCTGATGAAGGACTTATGCTCGAAACGTCGAATTCTCTATTCCTGAGATGCTGCCTGACCTGCTGTGCTTTGACCAGCAACACATTTGCAGCTGTGATCTCCAGCATCTGCAGACCTCATTTTTTACTCGAAGATCTTTCCACATCTACCATGTCAAATCCCCAAAGAACCCTATACACATTTGAATCAGGTCATCTCTTGCATTTTTAAATTCTTTTGAGACTTGACCTACTCAAGCTCTCCTCATAAGAAAATCCCTCCATACCCAGAACCAAATCTCTCTAACCGTCTCCCAGTGGCCTCCATTGATTCTCCCTTAAATAAGGGAACCAAAATTGTTCATCGTGTTCTAGCCCGTGGTCTAACTACAATCTTGTATAGTTTTAGCAAGACCTCCATCTATTTATGCAAGGTTCCCTTCTGAAATAAAGGCCAGCACTCCTTTTTCCTTCTCAATTACCCACTGAACTTAAATGCTAGCTTTATATGGTTTTCCGCACAAGACTCCACACCCCTCTGTGCTGCAGCCTTCAGTCTATCTCCATTTAATATTCAGCCCCTCTACTTTTCGTATCAGTGAATCACCTCGTTTCCTGACCACATTTCACCTACCAAGTTTTTTTTGCTGGATCTCCTATACTCTGCTGTACACTGTTATCCTCATCGTTTGGTCTATCAAACTTGGTGATAGATCATTCACGTTCCTTTCCAAGTCATTAATGTAAGTTAATTGTGGCCTCAACACTGATCAATGTCCTCTACTTGTTGCTGCTAATCTATCCCAACAGATTGGGCTATTTAATTATCATGTATGATACGTCATGAAATTCCTGTTTTTTGGATGTCCAAGCATATTACATCTGCTGCTTTCCCCTTCCAGAAGACCTTCGACAAGTGCCGTACAGGAGGCTGTTAATTGTGCTAAAAGCCCATGGTGTCAGGGATAAGAGATTCCTAATATGGTTAGAGGATTAACTGACTGGCACAAGGCAGAGTTGTGAGGGTTAAAGAATCTTTCACTAGTTGGAGTTCCAAGGGAGTCTGTGTTGGGGCTGTAACTATTCATGTTACACATTAATGATATGGACAAAGAAACTGAGGGCAGATGGCACAAAGTGAGCTGGAGGGACAGGTAATGTTGAGGAAGCAGCAGGGCTGCAGAAGTACTTGCCCAGGCTAGGAGGGTGAACAAAGAAGTGGCAGTAACATGCAGATGCAGTTGGCAGTTAGGAAGGCAGCTACAATGTTTGCATTCATTTAGAGAGAGCAAGAATACAAGAGCAGAGATGTACTACTGAGGCTGTACAAGGCTCTGGGCAGACCGCATTTAGAATATTGAGTATAGGTTTGGGCCCTGTATCTAGGGAAGGATGTGCTGGTTTTCGAGGGGATCTAGAGGACGTTTACAAGAATGATCTCCGGAATGAAGAACTTGTCACATGAGGAATAGTTGACTACTCTGGGTCTGTACTCAATTGAGTTTAGAAGGATTTGGGGGAGCGGTGATCTAATTGGAACTTAGAATACTGAGAGGCCTGGATAGAGTGGACATGGAGAAGATGTTTTCACCAGTAGGAGTGACAAGGACCTGAGGGCACAGCCTCTGCCATTTCCTGGTTCCCATTATTATTTCCCATTCCTATTTTCTAAAGAGCCCTGTATTTGTTGTTGCTTCTTTCTCCCTTTCATTTATTTAAAGAAGCTCTTACTATCCATCTTGATATTGCTATCTAGTTTCTCTTGAAAGTTTATTTCCCAAATTTGTTTATCAGCTTTTGTTACCACGTTGTATGTTTTCTATCGTTTTGGAACTGTTGTTAATTCCCTAAGTAACTATGGTTGATTTATCTCCTTCCTGGAATCCTGGGTTCCTCACTGGGATATATCTTTGGATGTTGCAGAGAAGTGAAGGTGCTCAATCATTTGGAAGCCATGGGCAGTGTCCTGTGAATGTCTCTTCAGTGAAGACCCTGCCTCATTACTCTCCCCTGATGCTCATGTTGAAAGGATCCCTGAAGGCTGATTGTTTCTGAGGTCTTCTGTCTTTTTGTTCTCCAGATCCAAGAACTGCAACAAAACTGTCCAGACAAATCAAACTAGCAAAACATTATTAGAAGTTACACATAAGTTGTGGAAGAGAGAAGTGATGCTTTTCCACACACCTCCCTCCCCAAATGTAAAGCTCCTTGGTTAATTCGCACCTTAAATGAAGAGGAAAACAACACTGAGACTTAATCTGGCACAGTGGTTAGCATTGCTGCCTCATAGCGCCAGGGACCTGGGTTCAATTTCCGCCTCAGGTAAATCTGCGTGGAGTTTGCACATTCTCCCCATGTCTGCGTGGGTTTCCTCCCACAATCCAAAAATGTGCAGGTTAGGTGGATTGGCCATGCTAAATTGCCCGTAGTGTTAGATGAAGGGGTAAATGTTGGGGAATGGGTCTGGGTGGTATACGCTTCGGCGGGTTGGTGTGGACTTGTTGGGCTGAAGGGCCTGTTTCCACACTGTGTGTAAGTATTCTAATCTAATTTAATCTAACAGACAACTCAATACAGTACTGCAGGGTTCCTGATCTTCATAACTGAATTTATTCAGTCAGGCACTGGGACTACTTCCAAAACACGTTAGACCAAAAGTATAGGATGCTTGCTTAGTGATAAGTACATTTTTATAATCGTTCCTGCAGATTGAATGCATCATTTTGGTCACTTAGATATTCATTTTAATAACAGCAAAATGGACATGGAGCGATTGGATTTCTAGCCCACGTATTGTAACTTAACTGCTGCAAATGGGAACCGTTAACCTTCTCCAGGTCCAATGAGTTTCCGTTGCTTTTAGGTAATCTATCATCGGCACCTTGTGTTTGGAGCATTAGTGCTTTGAGATTTGACAGCTGAGTGACAATTGCACTTTTCCTTGTCCCAGTAAAAGCTGCGTTAAAGGCAAATCGATGTGATCGTCCTCAGCTTTACCAGTTTGCTGTATGATGCCCTTGCCTTGAGGGAAAGATCATATCCCTCCAAATCTGATGGCTCTTCCCTAGCTTCCTTGCCAGGCCTGAGTTTTTCTAGCATTTGCTGTTTTATTTCAGTTACACTCGTGTGTTGAAGGTTGTGACAGAGGTTATAGGAAGAACCTGGAAGGTGTTGCTGCAAGAAAGTCCTTTTTTAAATTTAGTTGGGCAGCACTGTGGCTCAGTGGTTAGCACTGCTGCCTCACAGCACCAGGGACCTGGGTTTAATTTCGGCCTCTGGTGACTGTGCAGACTGCACACAGACATTCTCCCCGTGTCTGTGTGGGAGGATCCAGAGGAAACCCACAATCCAAAGATGTGCATGTTCAGGTGAATAGGCCACATCAGATTGCCATCGTGTTCAGGGATGTGTAGGTTAGGTGCATTGGTCAGGGGTGCATATAGGGTCTGGGTGGGTTACTCTTCACAGGGTCAGTGTGGACTTGGTGGGCCGAAGGGCTTGTTTCCACACTGTAGGGATTTTAATCTAAATTCACACTGAGGACCTGCATGAGATTTCGTAAACTATAAACCATGCATCGATGAATATGATCAAAGTTTGTGAGAAGATTTGTAGCTCGGGTGCTCGTTGTTGTGGTTCTGTTCGCCAAGCTGGGAATTTGTGTTGCAGACGTTTCGTCCCCTTTCTAGGTGACATCCTCAGTGCTTGGGAGCCTCCTGTGAAGTGCTTCTGTCATGTTTCCTTTGGCATTTATAGTGGCTTGTCTCTGTCGCTTCCGGTTGTCAGTTGCTGTCCGTTGCAGTGGCTGATATATTGGGTCCAGGTTGATGTGTTTGTTAGAATCTGTGGATCTACGATCACAGGAGGCGCTTCACATGAGGCTCCCAAGCACTGAGGATGTCACCCAGACAGGAGACGAAACGTTTGCAACAATTAATGAATATGACTTTGGTGTTTAAAATGGTGAGTAGTCAATTACAATACTGAGGCTGAAATGTACATCTAACACTCCCATTAAGAGTCTTACATTTTTACTGTTCTGGTTTCCCATTAATTAGCGTAAAGTGAGTTTCCGATCTCAACCGAGTTCAGTATACCTCTTTCTTTCTCTCTCATTCTCTGTATTCTCTTATGAAGTCCATATATCATGTGTGATGCAGAAAGCTCTCCTCGGCATTAAGCATTCCATATCCTCCTATCTTTATACAACAAACCCTCCCTCAGCTACTCCCGACAGCAAAGTATTCCATGCCCATCAATTTCTCTGTTTTCTCTGAACCCTCTCCTGGCCTTTGATTATAATCTTTAAACTGAAGGGTTCTCACTTGCCAACTGGGGGAAGATTTCTGACCTTTCGCACCCTCCTCAAACCCTTCATCTGCCACACAATATTTTTGGCATAACAATCTCCAACTTCTTGAGAAACGTGTAGTAAATCAAGCTGGAGCATTACTCTGATATGTCTGGGCCAGGGTGCATTGAGATTTGCGAGTCAACTGTCAGAGCTGGGGCTATGTGAAAGGATTGATTGTGGGTGAAAACAGAAGGTGTGTTTGTGCTGTGCCTCTCTCAACTAAGGAATATCCCAGCAGTTTAAAACAAAAAAAATGGAAGCAGGAATTAGCCACGCAGCCTCTCAAACCTACTCCAAATTACAACGGGGGAAAGTGCTTCTGCAGTGTAATGCTACAACAGTGCAGGATCAAATTTATAGATAATATGTTCATTTATGTTCTCTAATATCGATGGTCTGTTCTCTTTATCTCACCAACAGATGGTTTAAACAAATGTCCGGTTTCAGGACCCTAGGGATATAAACAAAATGATAGATGATGTGTTGCATCATGAAACTTTACTGGACTATAATAGGAAAAAGGCAGCAATGGTCATGGTCTTTGTTACCTTTTTGTGAGCCCCGTCCATTCCATGCTCCCCCTTTGCCCTTATTATCAAAGTTATCTTTGCTTCCTCTGGCCCTGGAAGCTGCTCCTGGGAGAGATGCATTTGCTTGTTGTTAACACAGCCAGATTCACCAAGGTAACGGGTGTAGAAGATGAGGTGGGGACACGTTGACTTGGTAATTACAGACAGCCACAGTAAAAGGCAATGTAGTACAACAGGATTGCACTCGATGCTGAGGGAAGTGAGGATGGTAGGCACTGGCCATGTTTGACACTGAGCTGGTGCTAGAAGACTGGACACCGCGGTGGCTCATTGGTGAGCACTACTGCCTCACAGCACTAGGGACCCAAGTTCAATTCCAGCCTCGGGTGACTGTGTAGAGTTGGCACGTTCTCCCCGTGTCTGCTTGGGTTTCCTCCCACAGTCCAAAGATGTAATTGAGTGAGGCTACACAAGGATAGAGTGGAAGACTGGGGCTTGTTGGGATGCTCTTCAGAGGGACAATGGGCCAAATGGCCTCTTTCCACACTGTAGGGATTCTACGATAACCCTATTTTGAATTCTCAATACTGTTGGCTGTTGTTCCCCAGCAGTTCCTAATTTTTGTGATAAATGTTTTTTCCTGGGATATGCATGAGAGAGCCTACCCCTTAGTGCTCCTCGGAAGTTGAAGCAGAGTTGCCCTTTGGTACCACTGCAGGCCCATTATTCCCCCAGTCCTGCCAGGTTAGAAGCTGTATGTTTTTGACTCTAGGATGATGAAAGAATGGTCATAAATATCCAGGTCAGAATGCTGTATGACTGCAAGGGATTCTGAGGGGACAGTGTTTCCAAGCACCTGACCCTTTTAGGTGCTGGAAGTCATGTCTTCTGGGAGACTAACTACGTGGATGAGGAGAACAGGTGTACAGCAGAAAATGTAAATAAGACTGCAGCAATATCAGCACCTACAGTCAGGACCGACAATTAAATTCTAAACCAGGACTGACTCTACTCAGCATCTGAAATTAAGTGAGACAAGGGCATTTTCAGTGTTCATTATGATGTTTTACTTTGTGCAGAATGAATCGTTATTATAAATACCTTGATGGGCTTTATCATTCTTTTCAATGTACCATCCTTCACGCACCTCAGTACATTGACAGCCAGACAAGTCACAAGGCCTTTTTTTTTGTTCCCCATCTGAATGGGGGTTTTTCGATGACTTTTGCAATTCTTGCTGTTTTTCTCCATTAGGTAACCCAATGTTTGAACTTGGCTGCCAGGGGTGGTGGTGGAGGAGACAGATGCGATAGGGGTGTTTAAGGGACTCTTAGATAAGTACATGAATATTCAAGGAATGGAGGGATATGGACCAAGGAGCAGGCAGAATGAGATTAGTTTCATTTGGCGTCATGTTCAGCTCAACATCTTGGCCTAATGGGCCCCTTTCTGTTCTGTATAATTCTATGTTCCAGGCATTGTTCACTCAGTGCCTCACCTGCTTTAGTACTGTTTAGTGAATTGAGACTTTGTCATAGACCATTCAGTCATTAAAGAACCTGAGCCTCTTCAAATTGCATTCATTGCCCTTTCCCCATGTGTAAAACCTGATGAAATATTGTGTGAGGAGTGACTGTAGATCAGTAGATTCCTCTAGAATTAGATTGGAGTGATCACAGATGATATTTTAAAGAGATTTACCAACATAATGAACAACATTTCAAACTAATTTCTTCCTTCTCCTTCCTCCTCTGATTTAACAAAGGGATAATTAAATAGAATTCAGACAGAGGCAATTCCTAATTTTAAATAGATATTCTTATTGAAAATTTCACATGTTTTTACAAACTTACAAAATAATACACACAAATACATACACTAATATACAATTAAATAAATAATAACCAAAACCTAACAAACAAAAAGAAGAGATAAAGAAAAAGAAAACAAAATTCCACTAACTACTAATCTAACCTATAACTAACCAGAGCGTGTAATAAAATATCTTCCATTACTCGAGGGGGAAAAAAGGGACAACATAGTAATTAAATAGTAAAGTACATGCTCGGAACGAATTAACAGGAAATTCCATTTTAATTTCAGTGAAAAACCTGAATAGATTTGTTGAACGAGGAAAATATAACAATTGCTTCATTATTGCTTTGTGACTTGTTAAAATTAACCCAAGATATAGATGTCAGGCTTTCATTATAAAAGGAGGAAGTGAGGACTGCAGATGCTGGAGGTTAGAGTTGAGAATTCTTGATGAAGGGCTTATGCCCAAAACATCGACTCTGCTGCTCCTCGGATGCTGCCTGACTTGTGCTTTTCCAGCACCCCACTCTCAACTCTCATTATAGAAGAAAAGATTGTATTTATGTATAGCAATTTGTCAGCCTCAGCATATTCCAGAGTACGTTATAGCCAAAGCAATGTTTGAAGTATACTCACTGATCTAATTATGTAACCTCTACCTGCCAGATATGCCAATTCTCTTAATTGTGCTGAACACAATTCACAGCCTTTCTTCAGATAGGGCAGATCCAAGATTGCACAGTTAGGTGTTAGGGATGGTTGGTTAGACTTACAGATAGTCAACATGTTGTAAAATTGTTCTGCTGTCTATTTTGCAATCTGCTTGAATTCTTCTTTTGCAAGTTGTCACATTGTACAACTGGGAAGTTCTAGCCTTTAGATAGAGTTTAGGGTAAGTTTTCCAACATCTAGGACATTGCTTACAATTGATTGTTTACCTCACGTTACTTGCTTCACTGAGGCAGTAGCTGTGGTGGAAGTTAGCGCAGATCTTGACTTCTGTATAAGGTTGAAGTCAGTCTGCACAGGAGTGTTTCCTTTGTGGACTGACTTGACAGTGGGCAAAGAAGTGGCAGGTGGAATACAGTGTGGAACGTATGAGATTATGCACCTTAGTAGGAAGAATAGAAGAGTAGACTTTTCTAAAGAGGCACAAGCTGTGGGAATCTGAAGCACAAGAGTCCTAGTTCAGGATTCTCTTAAGGTTAACATGCAGGTTGAGTTGACAATATTAGCATTCATTTTGAGATGGCTAGAATACAAGAGCAGAAATGTACAGCTGAGGTTGTATTGGGCTCTGGCCAGATCACATTTGGAATATTGGAGCAGTTTTGTGCCCTGTGTTTAAGGAAGGATGTGGTTGGAATGGTGCAGAGGAGTTTACAAGAATGATCCCAGGGATGAAGGGCTTGTCATATGAGGTTGATGACTCTGGGTCTGTATTTGATGGAATTTAAAAGGATGAAGGAGTGAGCTGATTGAAACTCTCAGAATACGGAGAGGCTTGGATAGAGTAGATGTGTAGAAGAGGTCTCTCCTAATGGTAGAAACTAGGACCTGAGGGCATGTCTTCAGAGTGAAAGGATGACCCTTTAGAACTGAGATGAGCAGTTCCTTCAGGGTGATTCTGTGGAGCTCATTGCCACAAAAGGCTGTGGAGGCCAAGTAATTAAGAGAATTTAAGAACAAGATAAGTCCTTGATTGTTAAGGACATCTACAGGGAGAAGACTGGAGGATTGAGTTGAGGAACATCCATGATGGAATGGCAGAGCAGGTTCGATAGGCCAAATGGCCTAAATCTGGACATCAAATGCCAATTTCTACCATTGCTCTGGCCCATTGCTCAATCTCAAACTAGTAGTAGTAGTAGTAGTAGACTTCCAATTTCGGGCATGCTGGCAATGAAGGCAGCAAGGTAAATCTGGTCCATGTCATGTGAGTGACTGACTGACTCAATAAAGATTAAACACAAACAATAAAATTATACTGCAGAACAACAGATTGAAACTAAAGGAATTTTTTCATGGAATCCATGTGAAAGGCTCTCGTTTTCTGGAGATGATTTGGAAAAGATGTCTCAATGTGGAGGAATGAGTAATATACTCTTGATAGGTATGGGCCTGAGTCCTTGTAATTCATTTTGTTCAGAACCCAAGTTTACTCCTGTAGGAAGGTTTAACCACTTTGCATAGCAATTGAAATTCTTGAAGACTGCACTTTTGACAGCAGTTATTGCTCAGAGAAACATTTGCGTTTCTGAGAACAGAGTCCCATTGATGGTGTGACTGCTGAGCTGCTGTGTTTTGAGTTGATCCCCTACTATGTTCTCTTTTCAAGGCCAAGAAACTCTTCGCTAGTCAATTCAGAAGCTGAGAACAGTCCAATGCTGATGACACAGCTGACTAAACAGATCCAGAATTTGAGGAAGAAAATACGCAAGTATGAAGAAAAATTTGAGCAAGAGAAAAAATATCGGGTAGGTGATGCGAATGTTAGATTTAAAAACATTGATTAAAACGCTTTTGCTTTGTGGTATTCAAGATTAATTTCTGTATGTGATAAAATCTTCACCTTATTGCTGCATGGCACAAAAACTAATGTTGCCTTAATAGTGGAAAGCCTGCAGCGTACAATGTATTTGAAGATAAGAAACTGTTAAAGGTCAACTGACCAAGGTAACGCGTATAACCTACCAACCTGGAATGTCTCTGCACTAATCTTCCCACTTATTAAATCTCCTGAGGCAAAATGAAACCATTTGTGGGGGGACAAAGATCTTTCAGTAGCTCATTTGTCTACTTTTTTTCTCTCTCTCTCCCTCTCCATCTTCACATCTCTCCTGTTCAATTTGGAATGATTGATTTGTGTAACAGCTAAATCCATTCTGGGCTAGATAGTTCACTAGCTTTTTAATGCAGTATTAAATACCAGTGGGAATATTCTCCAGATGCTCAGTAATCCTCTGGAGGGGAGCAGTTCTTTTGACCTCCACTCTTGCTTGACGCTCATTAACTCCCTGGTGCAATGAAATTCTTTCTTCTTCTTTTATTGAATAATTCTGTTTGTCTCTCTTATGCATTACGATACTGAGATAATTAGTTGGTTGGTCAGAACTTAAGCAATACTAAAAGGAGACAGGGCATTAATATTTTCCATCTTGCAACCTTCGGACTGAGATGCAAGAAACCCAACTTTTATAAAGGAAAGAATGATTTATGCAGCATGGAAAGTGGTTGCTGCTTGGTTGAATTCTGGTAGGCATGAATAAATTGCTGTGGTTTTATTTCATGACTCCTGATTAATATCTCTCTTTTTAGCTAAATAAAATTGCAGCAACAATGAAGATGCAGTATGAATGATAAACCATCACATTAAACAACAAAGCATAACATGCCTTAACAGAAAATGGCAGTTGAATCCTTGTACTTCACAGCTGAGCCATCTCCTTTCAAGTTATTTCCTTATGATTCTTTCTGCTCATTGTGTTCATGCTAGCTCCAATTTCACTGCTACCATCTGTCTCGGAGGTGGGAACTATTTACAAAGCACAAAGGAAAACCAGAGGGCACTGTGTCAGAAAGATAGATTAGATTCGAATCCCTACAGTGTGGAAACAGGCCCAACAAGTCCACGCAGGCCCTCAAAAGAGCAACCCACCCAAACCTATTTCCTTACATTTACCCCTGACTAATTCACCTAACACTGTGGGCAATTTAGCATGGCCAATTCACCTGACCTGCATGTCTTTAGACTGTGGGAGGAAACTGGAGCACCCGGAGGAAACTCACACAGACACTGTGCAAACACCACACAGACAGTTGCCCAAGGCAGCAATCAAACCTGGGTCCATGGTACTGTGAGGCAGCAGTGCTAACTACTGATCAAGATTTGTAGCTCGGGTGCTCATTGTGGTTCTGTTCGCCGAGCTGGGAATTTGTGTTGCAGACATTTTGTCCCCTGTCTAGATGACCTCCCCAGTGCTTGGGAGCCTCCTGTGAAGTGCTTCTGTGATCTTTCTTCCGGCATTTATAGTGATTTGAATCTGCCACTTCCGGGTGTCAGTTCCAGCTGTCCGCTGCAGTGGTTGGTATATTGGGTCCAGATCGATGTGCATATTGAATCTGTGGATGAGTGCCATGCCTCTAGGAATTCCCTGGCTGTTCTGTTTGGCTTGTCCTATAATAATAGTGTTGACCCAGTCAAACTCATGTTTGTCATCTGTGTGTGTGGCTACTAAGGATAGCTGGTCGTGTCGTTTCGTGGCTAGTTGGTGTTCATGGATGCAGATTGTTAGCTGTCTTGTTTGTCCTATGGAGTGTTTTGTACAGTCCTTGCATGGGATTTTGTACACTTCATTACCTAGCATGAGCAAAACTAATGTAGTGTACAAAATCCCATGTAAGGACTGCACAAAACACTACATAGGACAAACAGGAAGACTGCTAACGACCCACATCCATGAACACCAACTAGCCACGAAACGACGCGACCAGCTCTCCTTAGTAATCACACACGCAGATGACAAGCAACATGAATTCGACTGGGACAAGCCAAACAGAACAGCCAGGGAATTCCTAGAGGCATGGTACTTATCCACAGATTCGATCAATAAGCACATTGACCTGGGCCCAATCTACCGATCACTGCAGCGGACAGCTGGAACTGACAACCGGAAGCGGCGGAGACAAACCGCTACAAATGGTGGTGGAAAGATCACAGAAGCACTTCACAGGAGGCTCCCAAGCACTGAGGATGTCACCTAGACGGGATGAAACGTCTGCAATGCTAACTACTGAGCCACGTGCCCCCCCAAATAGTGATAGGTTTCATTTAACAAGTGGAAATCTGGAACTGAGGGGTCTAGGTTAATTTAGGATATCTGGTCAGCATGAGCAACTTGGACTGTTTCTATGCTGTATAGCTTTATGATTCTGTGAGCAATGCAGTGCAACCCTGAATTTCCACAGATGTTGGAAAGATGGTTTTTGAGCATGAAGATCTCTTTGTGTGTGTGTGTGTGTGTGTGTGTGTGTGTGTGTGTGTGTGTTCTTAGGGTCACGGATAGCAGCATTGTCTGTACAGGCATTTCTCTTCAATTCTTGATCTGTTTTGAAAATCCTCATTGAATGGCCTGTCATTCAGTCAGTACATTCCACATCAATGTCTTATTGCATAAGTGGCACTTTCAGTCTGTGTTCTGTTTACTGACCTTTCTGCCACTGGGCGCAGTTACTCCTCACCTTATTCTTATCAAAACTTCTTATGGCTTTGAGAACCCCTATTATCTCACCCCTCCTTAGCTGTCTGTGCTTGGATAAAAAGCCATCTCTTTCTCCTCCTCTCTGCAAGCAGTGCTGGGGAAACTCCACAGGTCTGGCAGTATCTGTGGAAAGAGAAAAGCAGAGTTAACCTTCTGAATATGGTCCAACTCCAGTTCCAAAGAATAGTCATGCTGAAATTTAAACACTAACACTGTTTTGGTCTTCAGATATTGCCAGAACTGCTGTGTTTCTGCTGCACTTACTAACTTTGTCAGATTTCCTCAGACCTTTGAGTAAAGGAGTCGGGGCATCATGTTACAGTTGTCCAGGACATTGGTGAGGCCTTTTCTGGAGTACTGTATCCATTTTTGGGCGCCCTGTTATGGTAAGGATATTAAGCTGGAGAGGGTTCAGAAGAGATTTACCAGGATGTTGCCAAGTATGGAAGGTTTGAGTTATAAGGAAAGGCTTGGGGCTGTTTTCGCTGGAGCGTAGGAGGTTGAGGGGTGACCTTTTATAGACGTTTATAAAATAAAGAAGGGTATAGATAGGGTTAATGGTAGTCATCTTTTACTTAGGGTGGGGGATTTCAAAACTGGGGGGCACATTTTTGAGGTGAGAGCAGGGAGATTAAAAAAGACATTTTTTTTACTGAGGGTGGTTCGTGTGTGAAATGAACTTTCTGAGGAAGTGGTGGATGTGGGCACAGTTACAATGTTTAGAAGACCTTTAAATTTATACATGAATAGGAAAGGTTTGGAGCGATATGGGCCAGGAGCAGGCAAGTGGGACTGGTTTAGTTTTGGATTAGTTAGTATGGACTGGTTACACTAAAAGATCGGTTTCTGTGCCGTCTGACTCCAGCATCTGCAATGCTTTGTTTTCATCTCTCAACTGTGCCCTAGTATCCCTCATCCTTGTTTAAAATTATAACATTTTTCCTAATGTGTTACCCGGAATAGGAGACAATATTCCAGGGCACTAAACCAATGTTGGATGGATATTTGGCATCACTTGTTCCTTTCCTGTGTTTCTGTGCCTCCATGTATAAAGACAAGGATTTCTAACAACCTTAAGATTTCTGAGCGATGATGCTTGTGTTTCTCTGTGCTCTGTTCACTTTAACTTTGTAGTATTTAGTTTATATTGTGTCTCCTCATTCTTCGTAGCAAACTAAATTACTTCACACTTCACTGCATTAAACTTCCCCAATCTTAAGACTTTTTCAAGCCTGTTGCTATCAGTCTCGCTGTTTCCTACATTTTTGAAATTTGGTTTCTTCCATGATTTAGAAATTATATCTCTTTTTAACTTCAAGTGCACATTCCTTGTTAATATCAAAATAAGCCAGTCCTTTTGGGGCAGCATGGTGGCTCCGTGGTTAGCACTGCTGTCTCCCAGTGCCAGGGACCCGGGTTCAGTTCTTACCTCGGGCAACTGTCTGTGTGGAGTTTACACGTCCTCTCCGTGTCTGTGTGGGTTTCTTCCAGGTGCTCCAGTTTCCTCTCAGTCCAACAATGTGCAGGTCAGCTAAATTGGCCATGCTAAATTGCCCATAGTGTTAGGTGCATTAGTCAGGGGTAAATATAGTGTAGGGGAATAGGTCTGGGTGGGTTACTCTTTGGAGGGTCGGTGTGGGGCCTGTTCCCATAGTGTAGGAGTGTAATCTAATCCTAATACAGATCTTGTGGAAACACTAATCTGGACAGTTGTCCAGTCTGAAAATTACAGTTCTCCACTATTTCTTTGTTTCTTAGCCAATTTTTTATTTTTGCAGTTACTTGTGTATTAACTTTCATATTGAATGTGTAAGGTCTATCAGTGCATGGTGATAGACATGTATTCTGATGTTGCTGTTGTCTTGTTTCTAGACCTGGTATAGGCTAAGCAATGAGTTTACACAACACTTTCCTGAACAGAGATTTCTGTCTCAGTGAAGATTCCTTATGATAGAAATAAATTAGTAAATGAAATGTGCAAGCCTACATAAAGGAAGTGAATGGGAAAAATAGCACGAAAGAGTTACATCAGTGTATAATTAATTGGACGAGAGAGATTCTGCAGCTGAACACCATTTTTACTCCTGAATGAAAATCACATCGTCTTCCATTCCAATATCGAAAAAAGTCATCTGCGTTTTGAGGATTCTCATTATGATATCGAGAGACTTTTTTTAAGAAGTAAAATTGCACTGGGCCAGTTTGGTCTGTGCAGGGTATTTGAAGGAGCTATCTAATTAGTTCCACGCGTTTCTTTTATTCTCCCCCATAACCCGGCTAATCTTCCTTTTCCAGCGAGCTTCCAATTGACCTCAGGCAATGTTGTGGTTTTCTGAAGTTTGAAGAAAAACAAATTATGTGGTGTTGTATAATGTACAAAGTGCAGGACTAACCAGGAAGGATAACTGTAATCTCTTGTGGTTATAGCCATCCCATAGTGATAAAGTTGGCAATCCAGAAGTCTTGAAGTGGATGAATGATCTGACAAGGGCTCGTAAGCAGTTAAAAGGTACAGAACAACCTTAATGTGGTTGCATGCAATTTGTGGTGTAATAGGAGCCATAATTTTCAGTGGCAAACTAGTAACAATTAGACTAGTGGCAGGAGATGGGGATTTCAAAGCAGCAGCTGGAATGGTGCCAGATGTCCAGGCAGTGAAGCCTGCCCCTCAGTGATTAAAAAGATACAATGGGTTCCTTGAATATTTTTCCTTTTGAAAAATCGTCTCCGAAAGCAGATGGCACACCCAATTGTCTGCAGTGACTTATTACTGTTACTTGCATTAATTACAAACCAAAAATATGCTAACTCATTTCTTGTACTGGTTTAAATTCTTAAAATTTGCATACAGTGAGCTCCTTAAATGAGGTCTGTCTCTTTATCGAATGTCTCAGTCCATAATGAGACCATTCTGCCCTTTATGTTTGTGCTTGTTCTTTGAAAGAGCCATCCTAGTTAGTCCCACAATCCTGCTCCTCCCCAAATAGCCTGCCTCATTCTTCCTTTTCAGGTTTGTATCCGTTTCCCTTTTGAACATTACTATTCAGTCTAGTTACAGCACCTTTTTCAGCTTCTACATGATAACTGGCTTCATAAAGACTCATGTCCTCAGGATTTGGAGATGCTGGCGTTGGATTGGGGTGGATAAAGTTTAAAAATCTCACAGCACCAGGTTATAGCCCAACAGGTTTATAGAGTCATTGAGATGTACAACATGGAAACAGACCCTTCGGTCCAACCCATCCATGCTGACCAGATATCCCAACCCAATCTAGTCCCATCTGCCTGCACCTGGCCCCTATCCCTTCAAACCCTTCCTATTCATATGTTGCAATTGTACCAGCCTCCACCACTTCCTCCGGCAGCTCATTCCACACACGTACCACCCTCTGCGTGAAAAGGTTGCCCCTTAGGTCTCTTTTATATCTTTCCCCTCACCCTAAACCTATGCCCTCTAGATCTAGACTCCCTGACCCCAGGGAAAAGACTTTGCCTATTTACCCAATCCATGCCCCTCATAATTTTGTAAACCTCTAAGGTCACCCCTTAGCCTCCGATGCTCTAGGGAAAACAGCCCCAGCCTGTTCAGCCTCTCCCTGTAGCTCAAATCCTCCAACCCTGGCAACATCCTTGTAAATCTTTTCTGAACCCTTTCAAGTTTCACAATATCTTTCTGATAGGAAGGAGACCAGAATTGCAGACAATATTCCAACAGTGGCCGAATCAATGTCCTGTACAGCCGCAACATGACTTCCCAACTCCTGTACTCCATACTCTGACCAATAAAGGAAAGCATACCAAACGCCACCTTCACTATCCTATCTACCGGTGATTCTACTTTCAAGGAGCTATGATCCTGCACTCCAAGATCTTTGTTCAGCAACACTCCCTCGGACCTTACCATTTAAGTGTATAAGTCCTGCTAAGATTTGCTTTCCCAAAATGCAGCACCTCGCATTTATCTGAATTAAATTCCATCTGCCACTTCTCAGCCCATGTAGAAGTACTAGCTTTCGAGTGCTGCTCCTTCATCAGGTGGTTGTCAACAGAGCAGTGCTCCGAAAGCTAGTGCCTCCACATAAACTTGTTGGACTATAACCTGGTGTTGTGATATTTAACTGTATTCTCCTCAGCTATGTTAAAACTGGCTGCATAAAGACTTCTCCTCAGCTCCTTCTTTCGAAGGTCCTTATTCCTCAATGAATCAAGAATGTGATGTTTAACCCAATTACTCACTGGCTGTTTTTTCTCAGCTCATGCAAGAACCAGTCAACACCCCTGTTGTCCCTGAAGCCACGTGCCTTTGTACTAATTTCAAGATGCCATTGCGATCTCTTCCTCCGCTCCATGTATGCGGGACATGTATTAAATTGGTTCCTCAATGTATTGCAAGCAGCAGTCAATAAAGAACTATGACCCACCCAGGAAGGGAAAAGGGGAATAAAAGCTGTGATTTGTATTTAAAAGTTGTTTCATGACATTGTTATCCTCCACGATTGGAAAAACCTAACCCGGTACAGTGTTGTTCTTTGAACCATGGTTGCTATTGTGTCATTTTGCACACCGCATGATCCTATAAATAACCCAAGAACTGAAATGCAGGTTAAAAGATCCCTGATGCTGGCTGTAGTGGGAGGGATGTTGGACTGTATAGACAGGGAAATTGTCCAAACAAAGCTGTAGAGGGGCTTCAACCCCTTTTTGATATGCCTCGTGTGCTGTAAGACTGTATGACATGAGAAACTGGAGAATCACCAAGCAGCTTCTGTTAGCACCCAGACAGCGCTCTCACAGCTCAGTCCTGTGTGCATAAGTCTATGCCACAAGAACAAGTCACAAGCACACGACTAAGAAATTAAGTTTCCCAATCCATTGTATTTAAAGGGACTTAGAGGTAATCATCTCATGGCGCTCAGGAATGTTTTGTTTCAGCTCCTAAAACCCGAAATATTATTTGGTTTGAAATTTCCAAGAATAGAATGGTTTTTAACAGAAGTATTTGCTGGCTTGAGGTGGCGTTTTAAACATGGTAGGTGCCATGTCAATGAAAGCTGTCACTGTTCTTACTGTTATTTTGGTTTTGTTGTGACTGGCTTCACCAGAGTTGAAACTGAAGATCTCCGAGGAGGAGAACAGGCGGCATAGACATCGAAGCAGCGTGCCGCCCGGAAACTCCAGGCAGGACAAAGAGAACAAGCACCAGGGATCCGGAGAATCCCAGCAAAAACCGAGTGTTGAGGAAACTGTACAGATTGTGATGAAAAAGCTGAAAGAAAAGCAGGAAATACTTGGCCTTCCGGAGGACGTTAAGGTACCTCACAATAAATAATAATGAACTTGCAATTATTAAGGCATTTGAAATAAAATGATTTGAAGAAATGTTATTTTTTAAATGGTCTGACCAAAACAATTCAACAATATTTTGCACAGGAAATGACACAAAAGCAACTGAGGTTAGATAAGGTCAACATGCAAAATTGCCTATTGCATTTTGAAAGCCTTTATGGACGACCGGTATGTATGCAGATAAATAGGTTGTGAATTAGATCTGGATTAATGGTCTGATGGTAATCTCATCAAGGGTTTCTTGATTCCTAAAAGCAGCTTACAATCAGAACCCAGAGATTAGATTCCAATCATTCCATCATAGTTACTATTTTTATTTATTCATTATTGCGACCTACATCGGATATTGCTTTGATTCTTTCTGATTTTTACCAGCTCCCTTTTCATTGCCCAAATGTGAATAGTCAGTCCTTCCTCCGTGTAGCATGCCTACAGATCTGCAGTTAGAATGTGAGTGAGCTGTCATCGTTATTAGTTAATTACAAGGAAATAAGAGATCCCATATTGGAGAATGACTTTTAAGATTGGAGGAGGATTGATTCCCTGAGGCCTAAAGTATGGATTGAAATCTATGGAGCTGCTTTGAAATAAACCGATTCCGTATCAACGGAATATTTTGAGAAGGCACTAATGAAAATGTTGGTGTCACGGGCAGTGAAATTAAGAATATTAAGCTGTGGTGAATAAGTACATTTTAAAGGAGTGTGTTTTGAGAGAAAATGTTCCCAGCTTCTCAACTAAAATTGAGATACTAGATGAAATTGCATGTTATATCTAGTAAACTTCAGTTGGGTTAGCTCCATAACTGATTACAGTCTCACCATTTGGGGATTGACTGGGATGCAGAGCGAAGCCAACAGTATGGTCTCAATGTTTTCACTGGCTGAGGTTATCGTGAAGGACTCCGTGACTCAACCTCTTCCCCTCCTATTAAACCACTTCCACTTATCTCTACCCCTTGGTCTGGTTGGGCCATGGTGACTTTACCTCAACTTTTACTATTTACTGGCACTTGACACCAGTTAGTACCCACTTACCAGATCCCTTTGTATCCAGCGCCCTTGTGGCTAGAATAAACAAAGCACAGCGGATGTTGGAGATCCGTGACAAGAGCAGAATTTGCTGGAGAAACCGAGCAGGTCTAGCAGCATCGGTGGGAAGAAAGTGGAGTTTAACATTTCGAGTTCCGTGAGTCATCAGTTCCAATAAAGAGTAACTGGACTCAATGTGAGTGTTAACACAGCTTTATCTACACAGATGATATCAGACTTGCTGAGTTTCTTCAGCAATTTCTGTTTTTTGTTCCCTGTATCTAGCAAGTTTCATTTTGGGGTTTCCACTAATGGTGTAAGACCATTCGAAAAAGCCAACCGTGTGACCCATGAGAACGGTAACCGAGTGAGCAGCCAGCTGTGTCTAGGAAGCAATCCTAAGACAGACTCTACATTGTTAGACATGTATTTGGGTGCTGCTGCAACTCCAGCTTCTAGCTTGGCAGCATACAACACTGTGAAGCTTTTCCTGGTTACCAATTCCTCTGGGATGACCTGGAACTGAAGTGGAAAATCTGGTGTGCACAGAGTTCCAGTATCTAGTGTCTGATCGTTAACATTTCTCTGGGTCTATATAGTTTGATTTGCCACGTTGTCTGCTCCAACTGTGCCTGGGCAGTATGGCCATTTATCACAAACTCAGGAGACTCAGGCGACTGACTGTGTGGAGTTTGCATGTTCTCCCCGTGTCTGCGTGAGTTTCCTCCCACAGTCCAAAGATGTGCGGGTCAGGTGAATTGGCCATGCTAAATTGCCCGTAGTGTTAGGTTAGGGGTATGGGTGGGTTGCGCTTTGGCGGGTCGGTGTGGACTTGTTGGGCCGAAGGGCCTGTTTCCACACGATAAGTCTAATCTAATCTTAAAAACCCCTACAAGCGTGGAAACAGCCCATTTAGTGCACACCGAAATTCCAAAGAGCATTCCACCCTGACACAGCCCCCTATCCTATACCTGTAGCCCTATTCCCCATGGCTAATCCACCTAGCATGCCCATTCCACTTTGGATAGTGGGAGTAAACCAATGCTGACAATGGACTGGGTGAATGTGCGCACACGCACACGCACACAGTGTCACCTGAGGGTAGAATCAAACCTTGGTCCCTGGCGCTGTGAAGCAGCAGTGCTAACCACTGAGTCGTCATGCCACCCAACCTTCCTGGTCCCTCCATAGGAAGAATAACCAGCGGAGTGCCATCAAACCATTGATTCAGCTAGAAGCCGCAGGAAGCTCCATGTAAACCGTAAGAATGAGTAAAGTCCTCTGCCCCCAGTGAAAGCTGCATTCCCCTGTTACCGGAATGCAACCGAATCCATATTACTTTTTCTTTGCAGGTGTCACGTCTTGGAGATTCTTCTCTGAACAAAAGACTTGAGCCTGTTCACTAAACAAAAACAATCTAAAGAACAGCAGATGCTGGAAATCAGAAACACTAACCGAGATTGCTGGAAAAACTCAGCAGGTCTGGCAGCATCTGTGGAGAGAAAGTGGAGTTAATGTTTCTGGTCCAGTTCTGACCTTGTTTGCAGGACCATGACAGAGACCATACACTGTGTGCCTGGACCTTTTTTGCTGTAGACTGGTCTGAGATGGTTCCGTTGCAAGTCCTCGTGTAACTTGTCCTCACAAAAGTTGTCAATGTGGTAACACGCTTCAGAAGAACACAAGATAAGGGGGTGTAATGGGTAGATGCATGGGAGGTTAGAGTGCAATGCAGATAAGTGTGAAGTGATAAAACCTAAATGGAATTGTATTGAAATAGTGTGAGTGGAGAAATCTCTTCAGAAGGTTAAGGTGTTGAACACATGATATGAAGGGTGATAGAAAGAGAATTCCACAGGGATTTTACTTTTTTAAAAATTGAACATTACTACCACTAGGGAGAAAAATAGGTGGAGTTTTGGTTTAAATGGAACAACTGTTTGAAAGAGCTGCTGTAGGAGGAACAAGCTAAACATCAGCTCGCTGTATGGGGCACTCGGTAAAGCAATATCATTGCTGTGACAACAGCTCCCTCTTCAGGCTGCTCAGCAAGATTCCAGCAGAGGCTGCAGCTTCCTTGGAGACTATGTTCCTTCTTTTTGTCACAAATTGATCCCTCAGCTTTGCCCCGGCTATTGGTGCCAGCAAGTACCGTCAATCAGAACTGCATTAGATGTTAGTATGGCCCTGACTTTGAGCCAAAACTGAGCTTTCATAAGAGATTTCTTGTGATAACTGCAGGTAGGGGCTAATAGTGACAGATACTGAATAATCCGGAGATTTTTTTATTACTTTGAGCCATGGGGCTATTTTTACAAAACTTCTCAAAGTTACGAGAAAAATATATCACTAGTGGTATTTGGCCGTATTGATGTGGCAAATTATCAGTTGTTCTGATTGTGCATGAATTCTTGCGCTCTCATAGTAATGGGTGGGGTTCCTGACATTAAATCAAGATGATAGGGAGCACCCATCTTGCTTGAGGTACACACAACACACAAACCCCAGCCCCATTCTGATACAGACACTCCTATCCTGACCTCAATGACGCCATTGTCATTGAGTGTGTGGTGCTGGAAAAGCACAGCAGGTCAGGCAGCATCCGAGGAGCAGGAGAATCAACGCTTTGGGCCAGAGCCCTTTCATCAGGAATTCCTAATGATGGGCTCCGGCCTGAAATGTGCATTTTTCCTGCTCCTCAGATGCTGCCTGACCTGCTGTGCTTTTCCAGCACTCCACTCTCGACTCTGAGGAGAAAGTGAGGGAGATCAATGAGGTCATCCCCTACTCACCTCTATGTTCCCGACTCAAATTGGTTCTCCACGTCACCACCTCCAACAAAACCTGTGCCCCCCACCCTTGCCAGACTCGGTGTGCATCTCTCTGGTGATCTGGTTTTGCTTACAGTTGGGGGTCTGTTGTGTGCTCTCTTCGTCTTGCTCTCTGTGTCAGCTGCTGTACGCATGTTTGCTCATTTCCACTTGAAAGGTGTTGCAGTCTAATTGTGATCTCCCTTTTACTATGAGTCTGAAAATTATTGAAGCAGTGAGCACTCCTCTGTACAAGCCCCACTGATAACCGATCTTTGTTTGACTAGGTGAACAAACAGGAAAGACTGCTAATGAAGCCGCTCTATGACAGATATCGAAGTATTAGGCAGCTTCTCTCTCCTGCAGCAGCCATCCCCACTATTGTAAGTATTGCACGAAGGGCGATCCTTTTAATGGTGGTCATTGGTGTGAGGAAGCTGAGGAATGCAGAGCTGATTACATTTCCAAACAATGCTCCTGAGACAAGTGACTTATTACCCTGCCATTGTATGGAGCATTAATCAGGCCCCAGCTGGAGTATTGTGTGCTGTTCTAGTCACCTCACTACAGGAAGGATGTGATAGACAGAGGAGATTCACCTGGATGTGGCCTGGGATAGAGAGATCAGCTTGGATTGTTTACTTCAGAGCTGAGAAGACCGAGACGGGACATGATTGAGGTTTATAAGATTAAGAGGGGGATAGAAAGGTGAATAGAGAGCAGCTGTTCCCCTTGGTTGAGGGGCAATCATGAGAGGGCATAGTTTTAGAGTAAGGGGCAGGAGATTCAGAGGGGATTTCAGAAAAAAAACATTTTTACTCGGTGAGTGGTGGGAATTTGGAATGCATTGCTTGGGAACGTAGTGGAGGCCGGAATCCTTACACCCTGTTTTTAAAAAACAGTCGGATGAACACTTCAAATATAATAACATTTCAAGGATAAGGGACAAGTACAGGAAATTGGGATTAACTATCACTAAAAATGCATTATGTAAATACAGACATGATGGGCCAAAGGGCCTTTTCTGCATGTTATGAATCTGAGAAATGTTCCTTATTTGCAAGCATCCTCTTCCTGCAAACCGCTTACAGATTACATTTGTGTAGCACCTTTTTAACATAGCTCAATGTCTCCAGGTAGTTCACAGGAAAGCGTTCCTGACTGAGACTTCAGAACACAGATGACCAGACGTTTGGTGCAAGGGTTTAGGATGTGGGTGGCAAGGTCCTGGTTGAGCTCAAGTTTCTAGAGGCCAAGAGATGGGAGGCTGGGAGCGATGACAGCACTGTAGTACTGCTGGAACAAACACAAAGGAGAGCTGCAGCAGTGGATGAGTTAAGGAAGGGGCAGGCTCGGGAAATATTCTGAAGGTGGAGGGGTACTGCACCAACTTGAATGTTTCGTTTCACATATCATCAACCCTTTGTGAGGTCAGAGATCTCAAACCTGTTTGCTGTGCCCTCCGTTCTCATTTAAAACTGTGCCTAGGTTCATGTGAAATGAATTTATCATTCACACTCTATCTGAATTGAGCTGGAAGGCCAGAGTCCAACCTGAATAGGACCTTGTTAAAGCAATGTTATCACTAGTTATTAAACACATGACACTTTGTTACAAAAAGCATTCCCGTGAAACATATATTGCTATTTATCTCATCATCTATCTATAATATTTGATTGAGAAGGGTTGTAAAGTTGTCACTTTGACTTGTGCAGGAAGAAGAAGGTTCAGATGAAGAAACCATTCTGAAGAGTTGTGAAATATCAACCAGACCGATAGAGGAGTTTCCTTTTCAAGAATTTGTAGGCAATGTAGACCATAGAGATGAAGATCATGAGCCTGGATTTCTTCCAACTCTGGATGAGAAGAAAGATATCAGGCATTCAACTACTTCACTGGCCAATCTACATGAAGCTTCTATGTAAGAATGTTTTTAGAATTAGTTTTTATTGTCATGTGTACAAGAATGCAGTGAAAAATGTATTTGTCACCTCACGCAGTGCCATCTTAGATACCTAGTTACAAATCTTGGGTACTAAATCTCAGGTGTGGCCGCACTTGGAGAATTGTGTACAGTTCTGGTCACCGCGTTATAGGAAGGATGTGGAAGCCTTGGAAAGGGTGCAGAGGCAATTTACTCGGATGTTGCCTGGTATGGAGGGAAGACCTTATGATGATAGGCTAAGGAACGCGAGCCTGTTTTTGTCAGAAGAAGGCTGAGAGGTGACTTAATTGAGACATCTAAGATAATCGGAAGGCTAGATAGGGTGGACAGTGAGAGCCTTTTCCTCAGATAGTGATGGCTAGCACGAGGGAACGTAGCTTTAAATTGAGGGGTGATAGATATAGAACAGATGACTGAAGTAATTTCTTTACTCAGTAGTAGGGGCATGGAATACCCTGCCTGCAACTGTAGTAGACTTGCTAAGTTTAAGTGCATTTGAATGGTCATTGGATAAACATACGGATGATAATGGAATAGGGTAGGATAGATGGGCTTCAGATTGGTCTCACAGGTTGATGGGCCTGTACTGCGCTGGAATGTTCTAAAATAGATTAGGTACAAAAAAAGAAAAACAAAGGAAAAAGCTAAAAGTTCTGCATTATAGGTCATCACAGTATAAATTAGGAAAATAAAGTTAAACAATGGATGTTAGAGTCCTTCTGTGGTCGCTCCACACTGGGTGCTCTCCACATTTTTTGAAAAAAAAGCACTATTGCCTCCAGTCAGGAGTGTTGCCCTCGTGGTAATGTGACTGGGCTAGCAATCCAGTACTTTTGCTGTCCCTAGTACTGGGCTGACCCCAACTGGGCTCGTAAGCTGCCGACTGTTTTCTGGAACAGGCTGACCGCACTGGGCCTGGCCTGGTGACTGCCAGAGTCACAGTCCAGACCTGCCAATTTCTAACTGTCTCACTCCACACTCCCAGCTGTCAACCACTGGTTGGCTTGCTTCACTCTGGGACCACCAATGCTGCAATGCTCTGATGCCGTCATTGCCACCCCCTCTGCAGGGTAAGGTTTTTTAAAAAGTGCTTAAAAAAAAGACCAAAGAAAAGGAAAAAGAAGAGAAGCAGACTGAAAGGGTGAGCTTCAGATGCTGCCAACTCCTATGCCACCGTAAGGCATGGACATCACTGGCTAGGACAGTATTTATTGCCCATCCCAAGTTTCCTAGAGTGCAGTTAAGAGTGAACTGCATTACTGGAATCACATAGACCAGACCAGGTGAGGATGGCAGATTTCCTTCCCTGAAGGACATTAGCGAACCAGGTAGGTTTCTACAACATGGTTACATGGCTGCCGTTTGGCTAGGTTTTTAATTCCATATTTTTATTCAATTCAAATTTCTCCATCTGCTCCTGTGGGATTTGAACCATGTTTCCAGAACATCAGCCTGAGGTTCTGGATTACTACTCCAGTGACATTACCATGACGATACCACTCCTGACTGAAGGCAATTTTTAAATTTTGCTTTCTTACTTTTAATTCTCGATCAGATTAAATTGAATTGATAGACAAATTAATACTTTATTGCGAATTTGGTACTTGGATTTTGAACATCCACAGGTGAGCTTATAGGAAATCCACTCTAAGTGTTATCTAATTGTTGTTTTGCCTGTATATGGATTCATATATTTGTATGGGAAGTAAGTGTGACATCAAGAAATATGCCCCAAACAAAACTTCTCACTTGTAGATCCACACAGTAATAACTTCAGCCCAAAAAACCATTGTTTGCAAATGCCAATAATCATAGAACCACTACATTGCAGAGGCAGGCCATTTGGCACACCGAGTCTGTACTGGCTCTCTGAAAAGCATCCCACCCAGGTCTATCCCTGCAACCCTGCAGTCCATGGACACTAAGGTAATTTAGCTTTGCCAATCCACCTGACCTGCACATCTTTGGACTGTGGGAGAAAACTGGAGCACACAGAAGAAGCCCACACAGACAAGGGACAATATACAATCTCCACACTGTCGACCGACGGTGAAATCAAACTCTGGTTTCTGACACGGTGAGACAGTGTGTTTGCCCTGATCCCAAAACACCTGAGCAATTCCAAGCAACTCCTATCATCCTTTTAGAATAACACTTTGGACATGAAAACATGGAAGATACAGTATTTGTATAGATAAAACATTAGAAAATCAAGCATTAAGGTAGTTTTATTAGTTAATGCTTCAGGTAACTTTTTACTGGTTCACATACTTATAGTTAGGTATTCTATTGTCGAGAAAATTGCAAAAATCAGAAATGGCTTGGTTATAGCCATTCTAGTCTGAAGTGGTTATAGTGTGTGTCGTTCTGTCTCTTGTGTTGCTCGGTATTACCTCAGTAGTTAGTAGTTCTACTTAAGATGAAATATTTTCATTTTAGTCTTATAAACCTGACCAGTATCTGTTTATCTCAGAATGAGTGTAGTAACAGGTAATTAATCTAGCAAACACGACAGGGAAGGCCTCTGATATCATACAACCTTCTGCATCTTCAGGTTCGAGGTCTGCAAATGTGAATTGCTATTGACCTGTTGAGAAAGATAATCAGTTAGACACTGTATCAATTTTACCATGAATGATCAGCTCCCTCACCCTGGATCAATAACTTGACATTGGAAACCATGGTCCTGTTTGAAACTCTGCTCCCCAATGAATTTTTAATTTTTACTGCAATGAATAATTAACAGATCGCAAGATGACAAAATGCAAAATTTGCACACATTGGAATGAAATGAGGCAATGTTTCCACACAAGCCAGATTCCTAATGACAATGGATAACATGTTGAGGAACCTTTTTGTGGTGAATTTCCCAGTCCTTCTAGGAAGCCTGTTGGTCAGCTTGGAGAAATGGGAGTGTTGCAGTCCGTTTATCAGTCTGTACTGCCTCTGAGCACTTTCCCCTGCTGGGAACTTACCCCCCTCTCTCCACACATGCACGCACTCTTCTTCCCAAGGGAAAACCAGAGGGCAATTGATTTTTTTTTTACAGCGGCTGTCTTTCTATTACTCAGAAGGCCAGTAAAGATTGGTCTGTGCATAGGTTTTTACTGATGGCAGCAGATCTGACCCTTTTGTGAACTGCGTTCTGTTAGGTATGAGCTTCCAGGATTTTAGTGTGGTCACAAGGAAGAAACCACAAAATATCTCCAAAGAAGCACTTTTGTGTGACTTGGAAGAGAACGTATAATGTTATCTTCCAAGCTTAGAGGTGGCGTCAGAAGAAGATTGTCCCAATGTGACTTGGTACTCACTCACTCACTCACACACACTCCAGGTCTAAACAGAGAAAACGCAGCACGAGCTTGGGAAGTCTTGATTCTTTAAGTATTACAAAAATGTCACAGGGAAGTTGTAAGGGAAACATTATTACCTGTATAAAAACAGAAATTGCTGCAAAAACTCAGCAGGTCTGACAGCATCTGTGGAGAGAAGTGCATTTTTGGTCCAGTGGTCAATTCTTGAGAACCTGGTGGTGAGCTGGCTTCTTTAACTGCTGCAGTCCACCTACTGTAGGTCGTCCGAAAGTGCCCTTGGGGAGGGAATTCCAGGATTTTGACCCAGCAAATAAAGATTATATTTCCACGTCAAGATGGTTAGTGGTTTGGAGGAGAAATTATAGATGGTGGACAGGCTTTGAGGAGCCAGGAGGTGAGCTACTGACTGCAGTATTCCTAATGTCTGATCTGCTCCTCTTATCTCTGTACTTACAACTGAGTCCAGTTGTGTTTCTGGTTAATAGTTACATCCAGGATGTTAGTGGGGGATTCAGTGTTGATAATACCATTGAATGTCAAGGGTTTGTACTTTGACCATCTACAATAAAGATGGAATCTTTGGGCATTAGTGTGGCACAAATGTTTTATCTCTCTAGCCTCTGTTTCAATCAGATTCACTTTCTTTTTAACTCATGTATATATGCCCAGCTGGACCAATTTCTCCTATGATAATCCTGCCAGCTCCAGTCACCAGCCTAATGTATCTCAGCAACACACCTTTGGAAAGTATATCTTCACTCTTACAGGGATGCCAAAACTATCCACACCAAGACCCTGTGTGACATCCTTAATTCTGAATTCAAATCCTCCTACATTGAAGACCAGTAGACCATTTCCCTTCCTAAATGCTTTCTTCACTGGTCTTCCTACTTTCTTTGGCGCCCAAGGGCACTCAAAACCTCTTTGTACGTCCACACTTTCCAATACATCTCCATTTGAATATCATGCCCCAAGTTGTGTTTTGACAATGAGATATTAAACACAATGTCCTGTCTGGAGCCTCGGGTGGATGTAGTAGGTCCTATGACACTAGTCTAAGATTAGAGGAATACTGTTTGGCCAATATTTATTCCTCAATCTACCATACTACAAACTGATGATTTGAACATTGTCTCATGGTTTGTCAAGTAAATATATTGTTTTGCTTTTTGACTGTATTAAAAGCCAGATTTACTCGTTGGCTGTAAGATACTTTGGGATATTCTGAGCTGGTGAATCTCACAGGACCAAAGCAAGTTCCACTTCAAATTTGTGACTAGTCATTTTTTTTTCCTCTAATTATAAGATGGTCATAAAATCATATTTGCACAAGGTAACAGTGCCATATAATATGTATGTTTGCTATGTACAGGCCTGAATTGTTGGAACATCTTCATGAAACTAGAGCGGAGAAGAAGAAACTCCGCAAAGCGCTCCGAGAGTTTGAAGAGCAATTTCTCAAACAAACCGGAAGGTAAGTCATGCTTTTAAAAAGTTTGTCAGAAAAACCAGACTTCATTCACAAAGAAATAATGTGTGATGAAAAGCTTGGGACATATTTTCATTTGTGGTGGGGGAAAAAAAATTACAAAGTAAAACAAGAGGTGAGTGCTAATCTTCCCAGCCCAGTCACCTTTAAAGAATACAAACCAAAGGTTGTAAATTGCTAAAGTTTACTTAAATATTTGCTCTATTTTGCCATTGGATCATAACCAGCATGCATTATGAATAGGGCCCATTGTGTTCCATTTGGAGGAACCTTTGTTTAAGAAATGTTAGTTTCATCATACTACCCAAGGTGATTTGCCAAGATTGAGACAAAGGGATTTACGCAAGATGGTTAAAAATAAATTAATCATGAATGCCTCTTTGGTCAAGGTGAAATTGCAAAAATGGCTAAGTTTTAAAAAACCAAGCTGAAAGGAAATCAAGGAAATGTTGTTAAATAAGTTTGAGAAAGTGAAGTGTGCTGAAGACCACAATCAAATTGAGCTATTCAGAAGGGAGGCAGATATTTGCTTTGTAAATAAATGTATCTGGGGATATTGAAGGGTAAAAAGATCAGATCAAAAAGATGGTGGCTCAGTAGTTAGCGTGGTTAATACTGCTGCCTCGCAGCACCAGGGACCCGGACTCAATTCCAGCCTCCAGTAACTGTGCAAACACTGCACATTCTCCCCATGTCAGCACGGGTTTCCTCTGGGTGCTCCGGTTTCCTCCCACAGTCCAAAGATATTCAAGTTAGGGATTGGCTGTGGGAATTGCAGGGTTTTGAGGATAGGTTGGGTCTGGCAGGGTCTTCAGAGGGTCAGTGCAGACTCAATGGGCTGAATGGCTTGCTTCCATACTGTAGGGATTCTGCAAGCTTGCACAATGTTGCAGTGAGCTCAAGCTGTCCAGTGGCTAGATGAGTAACTTGTCCATGGGATGCTGAGGTTTCTTTAGTCTTTGCTTCTTTCTGTTACCCTGGAATTAAAGGCAAAAGTATCCGTTCCCCCACTTCCCTGTGGAGATGCACCTTTTTTTTGCCATACTCTATTGATAGTAGAACTAAGAACAGCTCATTTAGAAGTGATTTAATTTACATATAGACCAACAACCCCTCTCATTGCAGCACAAGTTTTATTAAACTGACCATATTGCCTTCTCTGGAAATGATCGTAATTGCACTTTCTTGTAGGAATGTACAGAAAGAAGATCGCATTCCAATGGCTGAAGAATATATCCAGTACAAGCATACAAAAGCCAAACTTCGATTACTGGAAGTACTCATCGCTAAACTGGATGGTACAAAAACTGTTTTGAGTTCTTAAAGATGAACTTTACTCAGAAGACAATTTTTTTTGGTCTTTAAAACAACCAGAGGAAATTATTCAATCCTTTCTAAAATTCTGGATATTGGATCCTCGCATTTGTGCCATAGAAACACTTTTTGGCTGCACTTTATTAATTATTGAAGTCTGAAAATTCCAACAGTGACACGAGAATGAACATGAGGGTTGTTGAGCAACTAATCAAAGTCACTGTCACTAATGACGACAACACTTTACAAGATGCACTGACGATATTTTTGAGTAGGTAGCTTTGAGAATTTTATGAAATAAATCCTATTCTGGATTATGATAACGCTCCAAATAGATAATTATTTCTTGGCAAGGCAAATGTTCAGGAGGGAAAAGTGTTTTGCTTGCCTCTATGTGAAACATCATAGCACTTTATTTATGTCATTGTGGGGTTAAAAAGTGTGTTATGTCTACCAAAAACTGCCTTTTTCACATTTTGATGGTTTCTTCATTTTTTTTAAACACATTACAGTTTAAATATAATCAATTTCTTGAAGGGAGGACAAAGGAAATTCAAAATGAATTTACACTTGTTTGTACACTAATCCCTTTATGGCCATTTATTTGTATTCATTTTTGTATTCAAGATATGGGTTAGCATATCTTTAGACTGGCCACTAAAGGAATTGTCATTTATCACTTTGATAATTATTTGCTGAAAGATGTTTGCCATTTAGAACATTTGTATAGTGTGTAATTCTGAAATTACCATATTTTTGCATGCATCCTGTCCTTGCAGCATCTTTAAACGTCTGTGTTAAGGTTTGACTGACTTAAACTAACCTGATCAATCTTCTCAGCAATCCATTGGTTTTTGAAAAACTGTTGTTTAATTAGGCAGATTAAGAAAATCATTTGAGCCTTCGAAGTTCATTATTGAAAAGAACCCAAAATTCCTTGAACCTAGTCTACTTTTAAATTGAACTTTTGCCTTCTCCACAATGATTTGACCACTTAACACCATGTCACTAATACAGATTAGGAGTAGTGGTTTCCAATACAAATTCTTTAAATACTCCACTTACCGAGGAGCTCTTGAGATGCAATGAATGTTCCTATCTCTGAGCTGGAAGAAACCAAGTTCAAGTCTCACCTGCTCCACAGGAATCTCTCAACCTTGCTGAGTAAAAATATCTTTACTCCATTTACCTGCTCTCATGAGTGTATTTGGTGCTTTTCTTTCAGCCAATTTCTTATCAATCATCAGGTTTACCTCCAATTTTGATCAATTTTAAGAGGCAGAATCCAGCATAACGCTATCAGCTTTTTTTTTTGGAAATTAGCATAATAAAATCTGGTTTTCTGCAGACTTGTTAAAGTCATTTCCTCAATATAAGTAGGTTAATATTGTGCAGGTACATCTGGTAAGAGATGTAAAACGAGAAGCAAAATATTGCTGGCGCTGCAAGTCTGAAATAAAAAAAACAGAAAACACTTTCAATACTCAACAAGTCAGGCACCTCTGCAAAAAGAAAAACCAGTGCCCTTTTGTCAGAAGGGCTTGTTCTGAACTCGTGTTATTTGCAGAGATGTAAAACTTGGATTGATGCTTATTTTCTTCGAAGTTTGTTTTTGCTGTTAGCAAGACACCCCCTCTACATCTTTCAGATCTTATCCCTTTTGGTTTGAACCCATGTGTTTCAGGACTTTATCAGTTTGATCATGTTAAGGCCATTTCATGATCTTTGATTACAGAAGACATGTTACTGAATATTTTCTGCTGTGATTAATCAGCAGGAATTGTTTTCAGCCTGTTGCAGGTCCACGTTTTTTCATCCTTTTCTTGTACCTTCTTTAACATTCTCTTTACTGTGTTAGTACTGCTGGGCCATAATTTGCTAATATTGCTTGCCATTATTTGTGCACAAGATGATTTGTTATTTTTGGGTGGTGAGGAGCAAATACATGGTTAAACTCACACTATCCAAATGTACTATCCCAGTTGTATCATTCCACCACCAGCTTCATAAGATGGCAGCTTGCTGTTTGGCTCACTGTTAAAATGCATCACCTATTGTGAAATTGCAATCGGTACAAACTAAAGTCATTCAGTCCAAGGTACATTTTGGTCTCCGTTCAATTTTTCATGATTTGGTCAGTGTTATGTACTCCAACCTCACTGGTACTGAACTACATACTTCCTTGTCTTGTTCACAGAGGTCCTTGATGACTAGTTTTCTTCACTACAATATTGTTAGCTCACATTTGTAGCAATATGCCATGCAAAAAAAAATGTAAAAACTCGAAAGGTGCAAGGGTAAGTCCAATTACTCTTGGATTCACTGCCAAGCATATGATAGTTGATGTATTTCTGAAGATTTCAATGCACCCTCACTCTACCATATTGCACGATTTCCTGTACCTTAACTTTGAGTTGTTTGTGGATGCCCAGATACCTTTGAATTAGAATTAATGCATCCCTAATTGAGGAGGAGTACAACTACCTCCATCTACTGTTTCAATCAAATTCCTTAAGCTAATTCTTCAATGATTTGAAGCCTGCTTTGTTTGTTGACCTTTGGTTATTTCAAGTCTGCACGTGTTTATTACAAAATTTAATAATTTTATGGGTGCTACTATCCAAAGCTGCCACTGTCTGGTTGAGACTTTTTAAAAAGAAGTTACATTTGATGACTTTTAAGTGTTTATATGATCTGTGCAAAGCTCTCGAATGTATACAGACAAAACTGGGTTTGCCAAAAATATTTCCAGCCAACCTGAACTTCTTCGTAAAATGGGAAAGAACACAATCTTTGTTTGGTTCAGGCATGCTGTTAGCTACAGTAAGTCAAGCAGTAGAACGCAGATTTAACCTAGATTGGAAGCAGTTGTTCAAAATCCCATTGACAGTGACAGAATTTAACTCAGGTTTTTAATTTGTACCACCTTTATAAAAATCCTGTTTCATATTCTCCCAACTTCAGATATCTAATCTGGAAGCAATGTTTTAAATGCTGTTAATTTCCCATTCTTAGTTGAAATGTGTGTTTTTGAAGTAACTTGAGATATTTCTTTTCCTTGTTGGGGACCATTCAAAAATATTGTTCGTTGTTCCAATCTGTCTATGCATGGGCAAAAAAATGAATAAATTATAAGCTACTGTTTGGTTAAGCAAAGTAATGCTGGCACTGTGTATTTCTTTGTTGAAAGCAATGTAGCTATGTCAGAATTATAATGATCTTAAATGATATTAATGTTATGGTTGGTGTTAAAATGTAATAAATAGGATAGTAATATCTGCATTTTACAGCCATTTAATTTTTAGAAGCAGTATAGTTTCATAACACGCAAATTACTACAAAATGCTCTGTAGCTGATCATCCACCCAACTGTAAATCTTTTGGAACAGTACAAATATTTTTCTATTGTTACATTTATTTTCTTCAAATACAGCAATTTTAAACGTTTCTTATTAACTAGTTATTACAGGTAATGTGAACACTATGAGCAAGTTGGAAGTGTCAAATACTGTATTTCTATTTTGCAAGATAAAGTCATGCTGCCGGTGTAACCTTCATGCTTGTTCCAATCAATAGTTCTTCATTCGAGGTTAAATACTTGTTGGAGAATACAACGTATAAGCTATAATTTTTGCTTTGAGAGCACGTTAATATCAATTGTATTTTCTCTTAAAGCAGGAACTTTGCAGCAACTTTATAGAGTATCTCACAAAAAGAAACAGACATTTACATATTCCATAAAATGTTTCAGTAAATCAATCAACCAGCGGGTAAGCTTTTAGTGAAAAGCTGCATCATTTGCATGCTTTCACAAGGAAAGAATTGAGATAACACAAAATGAAAACTATTATTGTCAGTAGTGTGAAAATTAGTGTTCAATTAACGCCCAGCACTAATGTTACAAGTCTTGCAACTAGGATCTTTTTTTGCATTTGCTGTGGATAAACTCATTAGCTGATGGCCACTGATTTCAGCCACGCTACCAAGAGAGAGATCCACTGGGTCAGTGTAGATTATTTCTAAAATAGCATCCTGGGCATGATGATAAACAAGCCTACCATCCTCCTCGGTGCATGTCAGGAATTTGTTGTCTGCAATATTTAGCTGAGGGAGTCGCTGCTTGCAGAATTCATCTCCCTGTGATCCAATAGGTGCAATAACCAGAATAATGTAGTGGTATGCTGTATACATGCAATAAAAATCACCAAAATACAGGTTAGTATTCTGGTTGAAGAGTTTGCTGGCAGGAATCTGAAAGCGGTATCTCCCGTAAGGTGAATCATGAGGAGGTTTTCCAGTGTTAAATTCAGTGTTGCAGCTAAAGAAGACGCCTTCTAGTTTGCCACTGATGGGAGAACCATGACTGCCACTGTTATCTTTTATGGAAGTTTGCATCATTTGTCCTTGATGTTCTCTGAAAAAGTAATCATGTTAGTAATGCAGGGGTATTAAACAATTTTTACAAGTTTAGATTACTCACTGTCCAAATTTACCACAATGCTGGAATACATTTCCCGCTTCAAAAAGCGACTCCAAACAAAGAATTCTTAAATCAGATTACACTACTTAATCTTTCAATCCATACATTAACACAAGAACTCTACATATTAAATATGTCTCCCTAATAACAAGTAGTTCAAATAATATAAGTTTGAAATCCTTGCTCTTAGCTATCTCTTTAGGTTAGGACCAATGTCATCGAGTTGACATGTTAATATTTTACGATATGCAGTTAATCGAAATACTTTTTTTTCAAGCAAGCTTTGACTTCTCTTTACAGTGCTGAGTCTGTATGTAACTGCTGTCAGTTTTAAACTTAAAATAAGCTGTTTTTTTTTTTGACTCCATATGTGGAGTACTTTCTAGATGCTAGCAGAACAATGAGAGGAGGCAGAAATTTTTTTTTGAATGTGGTGATTAATACTGGAATTTCAATGAGAGGTGTGCCTACGTTTGAGTAAGCCATAAATTTCATAACAATGCAAACGTGCTTAAAACATAAAGGAGAGATGTGAGTAGGTGGAACCTACTGATCTGACCAGAAGTGTTCTGAAATGAAGGGCAGGGAGACTGGGTACAGGAACTAAAGAGGAATAAGCATGAGAAAAGGATTACAAGTCAAGATACTTGAGAGATGGGACATGATTTTCTATACAGCCAGGAGCTGCAGCATTTACATGAAGTAGGGGAGTAATCAGAGAAGCAGAAGAATGAACCAATAGGGAAGGGAAGAGAGATTTTTAAACTTGACAATTAAACCTCTGAGGAGAGAGGGTACTTTCCTCCTCATTCATTTCCAATAAGCTAACCATCATGACCGGCTCCTATTAGTTCATGGTTGAAAATGTAATTGCCCCCCACTAAGGCTGCATTCTCAAAAGTAAATAGTTTGGAAGCAGTCTAAATAATTTGCAAATCTAAGATTTGGTCATCTACCAGAACTCCCAACTCTTTCCTGAACAGCAGGATCAAAGCTGGACCTAGTGTTGGTTGGTAGTGGGGGTGCAATTTTGGGCCCTATTCCTCGGGAACAATGAATTGGCCCTGGATTGAGTCTAGAAGAGGTTCATGAGAATGATCCCAAGAATGAAAGACTTTCATATGAGAAATGTTCGAGGACTCTGGGAAGGCCAGGTCAATGAATATATCTAAAACCAAGATAGGTTCTTTGCCAAGGGGATGAAAAGTTATGGGGAGAAAGTGGGAAAATTGGGTTGAGAAACCTATCGGCCATAATTGAAGAGTAGAGCATCTTGATGGGCCAAATGGCCTAATTTCTGCTCCTGTAAGGCTGAAAACAGGTGACTTTAGTCTCATTGCCCACCCTACATCTGATCTGTACACAAAGGCTACCATTGCTAATGAAGGCAACATTCCTGGTATCCATCGTGCACACTTGAAATAGATTTAATGTGCTTATGTTAGCCTAGGAATTCCTTCAGAAACTTCAGTAGGTGTCAGCAACCTATACTGTGGTCTTCAGTGGGACTAAGTGTTTCTGTTTAATTATAAATTATTTTGCTATGGAGCTGGAAGCAAAGGTACTGGCAACAGTGCAGATTAGAATGTGGGCACTAGCCCCAGTAAAAACCGAAAGAACTGTGGATGCTTTAAATCAGAAACACAAACAGAAGTTGCTGGAAAAGCTCAGCAGATCTGGCAGCATCTGTGAAGAGAAATCAAAGTTAATGTTTCGGGTCTGGTGACGCTTACTCAGTTCTGAGGGACACCAGACCGGAAGCGATAACCCTGATTTCTCGTCACAGACGCTGCCAGACCTGCTGACCTTTTCCAGCAATTTCTGTTTTTTGTTCCCAGTAAAACACTGCTGGCTTTCCACTAAGTGCCATAGATGTGTAGAATATAAATAGGAAAACAGTTATGAAGTAACAAAGTTGCTTTTACAAATTGGTATGGTCATTCCACACCAAACTAGTTATGTTAAGGATTCAATGGGGTCATATTGTATGTGAACATATGTAAATAAATTTAGTGCTCCCTAAAGAATCTAGATTATAAGGTTTTCAGCAACTGAGAAATTGTGAAAGAAGTAGTTAATAAATCTTTTTAAAATATATTCTACAATAACCAGGTTATGTTAATATACTTCAATAATTTTCTGATTACTTCTGCAAAGCTATTGATCCCCTGAAGATTGTTGGAAACTAATTATCTGCAATTAATCTTGGTTCCTTCTAATATTTTACTGAAGTTGTCTCATTTAGTTTTATAATGTTTTGTTACTTCACCAATAAGTATTACAAAATAATTTAAATCTAAGTTGTTTATAAATTTTATTCAATTACCAGTAGATAGCCAGCTGTAAGTTCAAGTTTATAAATTTAAAATTATGATGGCTTAATTCACAGGACAGCACCAAATGTGTGCATGCGCTTACTGTCTACTCGTGCGTGCACACAACTTTGTTCTAATAATTACCATTATCATTTAAAAAGGTTGTGATTTACAGCTTTTTTTTAAAAAAGCATTCTTCCCCTCAGTGGTCACAGAGTTCAACACAAGTAGGGGTATGGGTGGGTTGCGCTTCAGCGGGTCGGTGTGGACTTGTTGGGCCGAAGGGCCTGTTTCCACACTAAGTAATCTAATCTAATCTAAAGTAGAAGTTACATTTAAATTTTAACAATAGAAATTTAAAGCAGCTTGTGATTTTTCTTACCGAACATAGTCAAAATATTCTTTGTGCTGGTTACGATAGAAAACTGAAAACCTCAACATGCGCTCTGAAATCGCTTCAGCTTTTTCCATCAATTGTGTTAGGTGAACCTTGGAATAATCTGTAGTATAAACATGACATTTTATTATTAGTACTGCACTAAGTTTCAATTTTATACTAAACTAAATTTCTGGAAACTGTTATTTAGCACTGTTTGAAATTTGGTATAATTCTAGCGATTTGTACGTGAAAACATTTACTTTCAAAAAAAGCGCCAGAAGCAAATCATAAACATTTCTCATTAATAAAGATTGGAATGCCAGACACAACTTGAGTACGTGGAGACAGAAACTGAGATGGAGTGGCCTGCATCCCCTCTTCTTTCCCTCCCCCCAACTCAGTGGCAAAGCTGTGGCAGAATTTCAAAGCTTGGAATGTCCAGGAAGGAGTGCATGATATGATTTAGAGGGTGATCTAGAGTTCACAGATTGAGGAGTGAGCCAGAGGTGCTGTTAGGAGAGTGTCCAGTAATGGTGTGAGCTGGGGTTGAGTGAGAGTTGAGATGCAAAAGAGTGGTTGGCTAAAGATGTGACTAAATTGTGAAGAGCTGTTTTAGGCCTGTTGGACCTGTCCTCCTGTAACACTGTCTATCACGGTAAGTGGTCCAAGTTAAATGCGATAGATCCCAGTGACACCATGGGTGGTAGTTCCTACAAAGCCATTTCTGGAACACCAAACTTCTCACTTGCCAATGTAAACTAGCTCCCTGGAATTCCCAATGCTGTTGCTGCTCTAGTGGCAGATATCTCAGCATTGACTCAGATTTTCCAGTCCCAGTAGTAGCCAGTAGTAGCCAAAGTGTGCTACTAGAAATGCACAGCTGATGAAGGGCTTATGCAAGAAACAATGGATGTCCTCCTCGCATGTTGCCTGGTCTGCTGTGCTTTCTCTAGAGTCACCTTTTTGACTCTAACTCTCCTGGAAAATCTGAGTTGTAGCTTCAGGTTAATAACCTTTTCATTTAGAGCTAAGAATATTATAAATGCAATAGGTTTCAGAGAGAGAAAATAAGGATGGTAGCAAAAGAAAAGATCTCCTGAGAGAATGAAAGGTAAGAGTGATGAAACAATAAATTATGTAAAAATGGGACAAGTAAAGAAATGAGGAGATTTGTCTTGAAGAGATTATGAACAACAGAATGCAATCCTAGAACAGAATGACAGAAGGTTTATGGCACAGAAAGAGGCCACATAGCCCACTGTGTCTGCAGTGGCCAAAAGCTCAGCATAATCTCACTTACCAACATTTGATCTGCAGCCCTGCAGGTTACAATACTTGAAATGCCCATCAAGACACCTTTTGAAATTGGTTTAAGGGTTGATGTACCAAGTGTACTCAACTCATTTCAGGTAGCATTGAGCTCCAGACTCTCTGGGTGGAAAAATGTTTCCTTACCTTCCCTCTCATCTTTCTCCCAATTATTAAATCAATGCCCTTAATATCACTGATCTTTATGCTAAGGCCCTTTCCATCAATGTTCTCTATAATTTTCCCTGAGTAGCAGAGGCTTATACAAGGGAAGGCTTTGTATCAGCATGCCAACTGGACCCTGTGAGGAGTTCTCAGCAGATGAGCAGCCATGCAGCTTTGAGAAAACATTGCTTCCCATTCAAAAAGCAAAAACAAAGCATTTGACTTGCAAAGTAAGGGAAAGCAAATTAAGAGATGTCAAATAATAGCCTGAAAATGTCAAATTTAGTGTTGAATCTTGAATGCTATGAAGTGTTTAATTGAAAGACAAAGTGCATTGAGTTTGGTAGAACATGAGTAGGTCAAGAACACAGAGGTAAAGGAGGCTGAAAATAAGATGGAGTTTTAAAAGACAGGCCTCCAAAAGTTTGTAGGCCAAATCTGTTTTTCTCAGACTGCTTTTATAAATATAGCGCAGACAGTGTCGTGAGCAATGTAAATGTACACCATTAAATGAACACTTAATCAGGAAAGTGAGTTTGAGGCCTTTTATTGGTGAGGAAAGATGAGGCCAAAGAGTAGCTTGTTAAGAATGGTGTTGGAGATGATTTGAGAAGTGAACTCAGGTGTTCAGAGAGAACAATCCCTTCAGGATGCTAAAAGGTGTCAGAGTTGAGCAGCTGCTTCATGCGTCCCAAAGAGGATTGAGTTGTATTGGTAAGACAGTATTCATCTCTGAGAAGCATCCTGGATAGCAGCTAGAGTTGATAGAGCTTTAAAATGATGAGGAGCAAGTAAGGATTCGGGTAATGGTAAACCTATAGGCCTAAAGAGAAAAGAACTGGCTATAGAGCAGTGAAGTGACTTGGATTAAAAAAATAAGTAGTGGATCAAGAAGCAGTAAGTTTAAGGAAATGAGTAGATCTAGTGACTAAAGTGATGAAAGTTAAAGCTAAGTACATTACATATAATTATGCAAAGCATTTGCAACAAAGTACATGATAAATACTATGGATATAAATGGGTTTGATTTAAATTATTGAGATGTAGTTAGTGACCAAGCCTTTTTTTCCCGATCCAAGATGACGACAGCGGAATAGGACTCCTGAGCCTGAGCTCATCTGCTCTGACTGCTTTTCTTTCTTATTTTCTCTGTTTATTTTTCGGGTTTTTTGTGTCCTCTGCTTATCTTCTGGAGGCAGCCATGGCAGGGGACCCAGAGCGGTGACTTTGCTGATTTGGCAGAATCCTGAAAGTTGGCAGAGTTGTGGAAGTGCTGGGGGTCTGGAATGGGACTTGTGACGGGATGGCAGTCGGTGACGGGATGGCAGTCGGTGACGGGATGGCAGTCGGTGACGGGATGGCAATGTGGGAATCAAGCCCAGCACGGGACAGAGGATTGCCATCGGCAGCAAGATGGCAACTCAGAAGTGCGGGGATCAAGAGAGCCAGTCCAGCAATGAGGAGAGAGTAAGCTCTTGTGGGGAAAGCCTAGGCTGGAATAACTGCAAGCTCATGGCTAAAGAAGGACTATAACTTGAAACTTTTAACTTATTTTTCTACTTTCCATCTAAGATTTTGTACTAAGCTGGTACCATGAATGGCAACATTGTAAATTTTTCACTGTGCTCCTGTACTTGAGTACACGTAAGAATAAAATCCAAGTTTTAAAAGAAAAATTTGGAGACTAAATATTTTGTGATACAAGTAAAAGTGTAGAGTCATAGAGATGTACAGCGTGGAAACAGACCCTTCGGTTCAACCCATCACCTCTCTAGCTTCCCACAGTTTTAGGGTACACATGATCAGGTCGTGGGGATTTATCCACCTTTATGTATTTCAAGACAACCAGCACTTTCTCCTCTGTAATCTTGCAAGGTGTCTACATTCTACATCTTCCATATCCTTTTCCACAGTAACTCCTGATGCAAAATACTCATTTAGTTTCTTACCCCATTTTCTGTGGGTCCATACAAAGGCCGCCTCGCTGATCTTTGAGGGGCCCTATTCTCTGCCTAGTTACCCTTTTGTCCTTTTACGTTTTTGTAAAATCCCTTTGGATTCTCCTTAATTCTATTTGCCAAAGCTATCTCATGTCCCCTTTTTGCCCTCCTGATTTCCCTCTTAAGTATATTCCTACTGCCTTCATAATCTAAGGATTGACTCGATCCATCCTGTCTATACCTGATATATGCTTTCTTCTTTTTCTTAACCAAACCCTCAATTTCTTTAGTCATCCAGCATTCCCTATACCTACCAGTCTTCCCTTTCACCCTAACAGGCTGGGTCAGAGATAAGTGAAATTATGATGGGAAATAGTTAATGTCTTCCATTTCCTTAAGTACTTTATGCCTGTCTTCATAGTAGATGACACCACAAACAAAAAAAAATGGAGAAAACCCAGCAAGAAGAAGGAATTTAAAGAAATCAGTATGTGTAAAGAAATAGTTCTGGTTTCTACCACAAAAAGAAACATGATTTTCACATGCACGCTTTCTCAGAATCTTGTCTTAATCAAGTTGCCTCTTATTCTTCTCAACTCCCAACGAATACAAGCTCAGGCTGTCCAATCTTTCCTCAAAACACCCTACCCACACCAAGTAACAGTCTAGTAAGCTGCTTCCAACATGAATACATTCTTCTTTAAAATAAGATGATCAGTATTGTACACATTACAACAGACATGGTCTCACCAATACTCCACAGAAATAAGGGATAATAGTCCTACTTCAGTATTCAATTCCCCTTGCATTAAATAATAACATTCCTATTTGCTTGCTATACCTGCAAACCGACCTACAATTATTACACCCAGGATGCTCAGATTCCTCTACATTTCAGAGCTTCCAGTCTTTAGGGAGTCTTTATGCTTAATTTTTATTCTTTTAGTCAAAATGCACTCCGTTTTCTAGATCTTTGCCCACTCACTTAATCTACCTATCTATTTCCACTTGGAGCTTCCTTACATTCTCTTCACAATTCCATACCTTTGGTCCTTTCATTCAAGTCTTTGATGTAAATAGTAAGAAGTTGAAGCTACAGCATCAACCCCGTGCCACACCATTTGTTACCATATACAACGTGACAAAGACAAAAAAAAACCTCTTTCAGTGTTACTGTCCCATACAAATGACAAACTGAACCAGAGAAGTAGGGTTACACCCGAACTGTTGACTTCTCCATCTCCTAATGCTGCCTGGCTTGCTGTGTTCTTCCAGCCTCTTGCTTGTCTACCAAAGAAATATAAAGCCAGAGTGATAAATGGTAGGATTTTTGCAGAACTTGAATGTTTTCCTGAAGAGGTCTTTTTAAGAAGTTCATTTAAATATAATTTTACCTGCAGTACAGAATTCCACAACTTCGCTCCAGTCAGAGACTGTATAATCTCCATCACATTGTTTTGATGCAGTCTGAACAGCCACAGTATACTCTGTTCTGGGACTCAAGAACCAGTGACCACGCACTGTCATCGGCAAGGGGACTGCTTTTGCCACTAATTTGGTTGGAACATCCTGCAGAAGACATGGAATTCTGATTTCTCAAATCGATCAAGCATGAATACTGCATATCATCAAAGCCAACGTTTTTCCTGAAGCATTCAACTTACAAACACTTTAAGTTCAAAAGAAGCTAAATGCTGTTGGAGATTTTCTTTGTTCACCAAAGTTGCATTTGAAACAGATTACAAACCTGAATATTGAGTGAAACAGACATGGGTAAGTCAGAGTGTCTGTGAGAACTGAGATTTCACCCTTACATTTATTATGATTCCAACTGACATTACTACACAAGGCAAAAGCCACAATGAGATCAGATTTTGCTTTGTTTAACATAGCGATCTTTCACTTGGGTTTAAGAAAAAGACAGTAAGACTTTTAAACAAAGCAAGTAAATAAAATAAATCATTTCAAGGCATTTTAATGACACAGACTAAAAGATTTCAAAACAAACAGCAAAACTAAATCTCATCTATTTCCTAACATCATCACTTTACAGTTAGTCAATAAAAGAAAAAAAATCCTTTCTTCACCAAATCTGCTGGTTTAACTTAACCACTTTTTTCTCAGCTCTTTTACCATGATCTGTGAAACCTTTTCTTTCAATATTCTTATAACTGAGAGCTTTGACTTTCTCAGTCTTTTAATAATCTGCATATTTCTAACCAAACTCCTGGTCCTTGAAGCATTACAAACAATATTTGTTCCCTGAGGTAATTTATTCCCTTAACTGTTATGACCAATCTCCTTTCAAGGAGAATCTATTCTACCATCTGGCCCTGATCAGGTTTCCTTCAAACTGCACAAAAGCCTTTCTTTCTATCTCAAGTTAATAAAATCAATCTTTGATTATTCTAAATACAAAAGCAAACCAATGTCTTTCAAATGTTTCCTCTCTCCTATTGTAAAACCAAGTAATATAAACAAACTTCCATTAAGACTCAAGGAAGCACATAATATCATCACTCAGGAAAGAGTGATCTAATCGAATTGTAAACCTTTTCATAAAAATATACTAAAACCCACTTGTCTGTAGCTATTTACAAATCATCCACCTTTCATCACATTTGCCCCCAAAGGAGAATGGAAATGTACCTTTAAAAAGCATTTTTGTTGAGAAATGTAACTTTTTTTAACATATTTCTATGGCACATTAACATTAATACCATATTGATATCAAATGCACAAAATGCGTTTCAGGGAACCATAATTTACACAAGTTCATTTGCATCACAGCACACAGTTTCTTTCATATGTGCACTAAGCATGAACAATTTTAAAATTGTATGATTGGAGAATTAAAGCTCCACTGAAACAGCCATTACTCTTGTCCTGAAAGTTTTCCAAAAGCAAAATTGAAGGATTGTGATCATATTAACAAGTTTCTTCCACATTATTGGTGACATATACTTCAAAATGATGTAGAGACAACAAAAGACTCAATCATCAATATTTCTCTTGGCATGCAGTCAATATCTTTGAAAAATAACTTCCAAGCTGTTCCATTACTATCTTGTCATTTGTAGTAAAACAGCACCCATATCAATATCATTGCATCGACAGCCAGGCTTTTCATAATTCGGTGTTACTAAAACTGGTGCACTTATCAACACAGCTTTCAAGCTATCAAAAGCATACTTGAGTCCACTCAGATTTTCTGTCTTTCTTTAACAAATTCATTACAGGAATCACAGCAATGCTAAAGGTTAGGAAAAATCTGATAAATCAACATCATCGTCGTCGGTCTCTCAGAGATGACTGTCTTCCATTCTCAAGGCGAGTCTGCAGGTGGCCATACATAACCAGCAGTCTCATCGTTCTTAAGCTTACAGACGGCCATCTCTACATTGTGCAGGGCATTATTGCTGAGCTTGTGGATTACAAAGATTCTGTTTTGGTTAGCACAAAGTTAATGTGGTAACGAAAGTGGACTCATATCCTATTTCACGTTTCCCCAGCCCAGTGTTTTTATAAAACCCCACTAATTTTATAACACACCCTCCTCGCTCCCCTCCAACCTGATAAAACCCAATCATGACAACGTAATGCAAAATTCAGCATTTTGTCCTTGGCATAGGAAATTCCAAAACAGCCCTTACTTTCCCATCTCTAGAAGTTGCTTAGCCTTGTCCCACAGTGTGATTCAAAAAGGTCACCTTCTCTTAGGCAAATTTGCTCTTAGCCAGATTTATACCCAATTGGCTCTTTGTAGGTGATTAAACAGTTCAGTTCTTCCCATGTTTGTCTAAAGACAAATCATCAATGAAAACCGCGCAGACATGCAGTCCTTCAATAACTTTACTGGTTAATCACTGGAACATTGCCGGTACCTTTGCAGTTCAAACAGCGTGATTCTGCATTGAAAAGTCCAACCGGGGATGTTATTAAAAGATATTTCTCTGGCTGCATCAAACAATCCCTTTAGCAAGATGATTTTGATGACAAATCATACAATCTTTCAATGCAATCATCCAAAGGGTGTGTTATAAAATTATTGGGGGTTTATAAAAACACTGGGCTGGGGAAATGTGGAATAGGATATGAGTCCACTTTCTTTATCACATTAACTTTGTGCTAATCAAAACAAAGTCTTTGTAATCCATCCAGTTTCGGCATCATCATGATAGGCGAGCTCCAGCCATTATGATTCAATTCCATAATGACATTGCCCATCATGAACTTAATCTCTTTCCTTATGTTAATTTCTTTGGATTACATTTAGGAGGATCTTGTTTTATACATAATGCATTTCCTACATTAACATCATGAACAGCCATAATAGTTTTTCTTGGCCTTTTTACAGACATTGACCCAGGATTTTGTAATAGCCTTTGAAAGCCACTTAGTCTTTTTTAAAAGAAGATTTCATATTATACTAACAAACATTTTAAGTACCCCGTACTATCCTATCTGATTTGTGCAAGATCAACTTTTGCATGTTCAATTTTGGATTCACTTTCCAATTGTTCTGATATTGTAATTTTACTTCCTACTTCTTTTCACTATGATAAAAATACATTTCTCAGGACTATTACAGAATCATGGAGTCAAACAACACGGGAAAGAGACTCTTCAGTCATTGCCCTGTCATGGTATCTCTTCAACATGTTAAAATGACATATTTACTGATGCTTTGTTCAACATGGAATATTTACTACATCATATGGAATCATAGAATCCCCACAAGGCAGCCATTTGGCCCATTGAGTATGCACCAACCCTCTTAAAGCATTCCACCCACACCCATGCATTGGCAAGGGTTTCAGAAAATATTAACACAAACGGTTCCAGGGAAAAGAAACTTCAGTTGTGAGAATAAATTTGTAAAGCCAGGACTGTTCTCATTAGGGAGGAACCATTGAGATACGTTGATAGAGGTAATAGAGTCATAGTTTGAAATCATGAGGGGTCTTGCTCGAGCAGATAAAGAGAAACTGTTCCTATTGACAAAAAGGTTAAGACCCAGAGGGCATCAATTTAAGGTGACATACAAAGGAACCAGAGAGTCAGAGTCATACAGTACAGAAACAGACCCTTTGGTCCAACAAATCCATGCCAACCATAATCCCAAACTAAATCAGTCCCACCTGCCTGTGCTTGGCCCATACCCCTCCAAACAGTTTTTTATTCATGTACTTATCCAAATGTCTTTTAAATGTTGTAACTGCACTGCATCCGCCACTTCCTCTGGAAGTTCATTCTCTGTGTAGGTAAGTTGCTGCTCATGTCCTTTTCAAATCTTTCTCCTCTTACCTTAAATATATGCTCCCTCGTCTTGAAATCCCCGGCCCTAGAGAAAAATACCTGCCATTCATCTTATTCAGACCCCACATATTTTAAAAACCTCTGTAATGAAGGAAAACGTTTTTGTACAGCAAGTTATAAAAATCTGGAATGTACTACGGGAGAGTGTGGTGATGATAAGTTGACATATGGAATTTGCTTGGTAAATGCAGGTACATATCATTTCTCAAGTGTGCAATATTATCCGCTTTGACAAGCAATTTTCCTTTTTGATCCCAAAATGGTCTCTTCTCCAATTAATATACTTTTCTCAATGTGTTCCTCTTCCTTTTGTCAATTCTATATTCAGCTGGTTTCCAATTCATTATTGACTTGCTACCTGTGATATGCACCACTTTTGGTGCATCTTGTTTTCCACCTCTTTCATCATCCAGAGAGAAGGCAAGTGGGTATGTGCGTGTGTGAGAAAAGGTACTTTAATTTACCACAACTGTATCCTAACTAGCTCACCCTTTAAGGCAATACCTTTATTTGATGAAAGCATTGTCTTTGAATCTTTGATTCTAATTTACGCTGAGCCGATCTATGCCTCATCCACCAAAACTGATCCTTAAATTAATTTTACTCGATATTAGTTTGTGTCCTTTTTCTTAACTAACTTATGATAAAGTGATCACTGTTCCTTAACTGCTCGCCTGGCACTTGATTCACATTGTTTTCCAGAACAAGACTTGTAATACTTCCTTCCTCTCTTGGCCAGAAATGAACATTCAGCTGAAAGCACTTTGAGAAACTTTTGTCTTCTCCACTATTTCTATCCCAGTCTATATTAGAGTAATTGATGTCTTCCCTGCCATTGGTGTTACCCTGCCATTGGGTTACACATGAAAAAGGAAGCAATTCTAGTAGAACAAAGCAGTTTTAAATTTTCCATTGTCACTTGACTGACTTATTCCTGTGCAGTGAATGGCTGGAAGCAGAAACTACAAGCTGAAATCCCAGATGGTCTGTTAATAGCTGTGCCAGAGCATTGACTCAAGTAATGCATTTATTATATTCATCAGTAACTGTAATTACATTCTAATACAGCAATCTCAGTCTGGACAGGCTTTCCAGATTGCATTGTTAAATAACGATTTGTGACTTTTTAAATCTTGCTTTAAAATATGGATGATGTAATTAAACAAAAATATTTCCATAAAACAGGAACCATTTAGTTGCCAGATCTGAAAAACATTTATAAATATTTGCATATTTTGGCTTTTATCCTAATATTTATTGTCTATTTTACACAAAAATGTATTATAACATAGGCAGAGACTGGGATCTATGTTTAATAGCATCAAACACATACAACATGGTTGTAATGCTGCTGGATTATGTACATGGTTGTTGACTGAGTTTGGGGGAGGCACTGTCTCTCCCTCATCCTTGCACATGTCACCAGACACACAATTGTCAGTGTGTACTGATTGGAGTTAGGCAGGTCTCATTAGCAATGAGATCCTTGATTGGGGTTGTTAACCTGGGCCAATTAGGAAACCCTGACGGATCAAAATAAATAGATGATTTCCCTCTCCAACTCTATTTTGATTTAGTCCCTGCCCTCCCCTTCACTGTTTTGATCACACAGCATTGCCCTTTGATGTGAAGGGCACTGCTCATCAGAGGCCAGCCGGGTGTTTTCCTATTTTCCTGGTGGTGGAAATTGAATAAAGATTTGTGCACCTTGTATCTCTCACTGTTTCTCACACCTGCACACACACACACACACACCATGGGTGCTGGGGAAAAAATAAAAAAAGAAAGAAAAAAAATATAAATAGATGATTTCCCTCTCTATTTTGATTTAATCTCTGCCCTCCCCTTCACTGTTTGATCACACAGCATTGCCCTTTGATGTGAAGGGCACTGCTCGTCACAGGCCAGCCGGGTGTTTTCCTATTTTCCTGGTGGTGGAAATTGAATAAAGATTTGTACACTTTGTGTCTTTCACTGTGTCTCACACCTGCACACACACACAACATGGGTGCTGGGGAAAAAATAAGCACTACCGCAGTTAGGCGGTAGTGTGGGGGTTAATTAAAAAAAGAGGAAAAAAAAAGAAAAAAAGAAAAAATACATAAATAGATGATTTCAGAGGATCTCCTTGTGGGTCTGCTCTTGGGCTTGGCCATGAACAGGTCCAGGCAGCGGGCCGTTGGAAGGGGTCATTAGAGCCGAATGCCTGCCCCTCTTCTGCGGTTACATTAGGGCCCGGGTGTCCTTGGAAAAGGAGCACGCGGTGTCCACCAACACCCTGGAGTTGTTCAGGGAGAGGTGGGCGCCGCAGGGAGTGGAGTGCATCATTTCCCCCTCCAACTCTACTTTGATTTAGTCCCTGCCCTCCCCTTCACTGTTTGATCACACAGCATTGCCCTTTGATGTGAAGGGCACTGCTTGTCACTGGCCACTCGGGTGTTTTCCTATTTTCCTGGTGGTGGAAATTGAATAAAGATTTGTGCACTTTGTGTCTATCACTGTGTCTCACACCTGCACACACACACACCATGGGTGATGGGGAAAAATAAGCCAAAAAAAAGAAAAAAATATATAAATAGATGATTTCCCCCTCCAACTCTATTTTGATTTAGTCCCTGCTCTCCCCTTCACTGTTTTGATCACACAGCATTGCCCTTTGATGTGAAGGGTACTGCTCGTCACAGGCCACTTGAGTGTTTCCTTTTCTCCTGGTGGGGGAAACTGAATCAAGATTGGTGCACCTTGTGTCTTTCACTGTGTCTCACACCTGCACACACACAACATGGGTGCTGGGGAAAATGAGCACTACCGCAGTTAGATGGTAGTGAGGGGGGGCAAAAAAAATAAACTGGAGTCTTAGACAGCCTGTTCACTCAGAGCTGGTTCTGAGGGAGCTGGATCCGTGTCAAAGATTTAAAGAAAAGTAAATAAATAAATAGATGATTTCAGGGGATCTCCTTGTGGGTCTGCTTCTGGGCCTGGCCAAACTGACCATAAACAGGCAAAAGTTAGGTCTGCAGATGTTGGACATTAGAGTCACGATTAGAGTAGTGTTGGAAAAGCACAGCAGGTCAGGCAGCATCCGAGGAGCAGAAAAATCTACGTTTCGGGCCTTCATCAGGAGGGCTTTAATTCCTGATGAAGGGCTCCTGCCCGAAACGTCGATTTTCCTGCTCCTCGAATGCTGTGCTTTTCCAGCACCACTCTAATCTCAGCCATAAATCTTGGTCCAGGCAGTGGGCCATGGAGGTGGTCGTTATGGCCGAGGGCCTGCCCTCTTCCGCGTTTACATTCGAGTCCGGGTGCCTCGTGATGTCCACCAACACCCTTGAGCTGTTCAGGGTGAGATGGGCGCCACAGGGAGTGGTGTGTATTATTTCCCCCTCCAACTCTTTTTGATTTAACCCCTGCCCTCCTCTTCACTGTTTGATCACGCAGCATTGCCCTTTGATGGGGCTTGTCACTGGCCACTTGGGTGTTTCCTTTCTTCCTGGTGGTGGAAACTGAACAAAGATTTGTACAACTGTTGTCTTTCATTATGTCTCACACCTGCACACACACCATGGGTGCTGGGAAAATATAAGCACTACTGCAATTAGACAGTAGAAAAAAATATAAATAGGTGATTCAGAATTCTCATCAGTTCATGGACTGACTGTGAGCTGGCTGGTCACAGACAGTGTGCTTACTTGGTGACAGGATACTGGCCTCTGTGCAGTTATTTCATAGCAGCATTCTCAAATCAGTTTGTTCAAGGGATGTCAACAGGAAGTCTTATGGACTTTCCAGGGAGAATAATTTGAAGTTTTTCAATTTTCACTTAACACTCAAAATGGTTTCTCAGAGAAGCTGCAAAAAGCAAGACTGGGGGCCATCACTGGCTATACCAACTGAACTCCAAACTATACCAAAAACATCATTGCTTCTGACAGCTATCAACTCAGGCATGTGACACTAGTACATTCAAGCAGTTAGCTCAAATCCTGAAAATGCCAGTAAATCCAGCAATTGATTAGATTCCCCTACAGTATGGAAACAGGCCCTTCGACCCTCCGAAGAGTAACTTACCCAGACCCATTTCCCTCTGACTAGTGCACCTAACACCATGTTAACACAATTTAACATGGCCAATTTACCTGACCTGCACATCTTTGGACTGTGGGAGGAAACCGGAGCACCCGATAGAAACCCATGCAGACACGGGGAGAATGTGCAAACTCCACACAGACAGTCGCCCTAGGCTGGAATTGAACCTGGGTCCCTGGCACTGTGAGGCAGCAGTGCTAACCACTGTGCCACCTACATGTTATGTGCCGTTCCACAGATTATGTGCCGTTCCACAGATTATGAACCTTGTCTGTTTATTTAACTTAAACCGTGACTTCCAGAAAGAGGAATTGAAAAAGTGTTCCTCAACATCCTTTCAGTGACATGTTAAAAGAAACCAATCCTCAGTTGTCCACCTGAACCAATTTTCACAATCATTTAGACTGGATTCCTAAAACAAAAATGTCAATATGGAAGCATATTTGTAACATTGTGGAGCAAAACGGTATGGCCCACATTCCAAAGATGTGCAGGTCAGGTGAATTGACCATGCTAAATTGCCCATAGTGTTAGGTGCATTAGTCAGAGTGGGGTGGGTTACTTTTCGGAGAGTCGATATGGACTTGTTGGGCTGAAGGGAATCCACACTTTAGGGAATCCAGTCTAATCTCTCTAATTTGTAATCAGTGTATGAGATGCCTTACATATAGCATGCATTTCTAAATATAATTCTTTCTCTCTGCACACTCTATTAATCATATTTAAAAATCTATTTATTACATTTACCATCTGGTTGAGAGCTACACAGCCTTACTGTTTAAAGTACTATTCTGTCTTTGAATCAATACCTCTTTAATTTGTGCAGGTAACTGATATTAACTGGCACTTTCTTAAAGCCCTTTCCAGTATACCATTCCAATTTGGAAACAAGAGACAGGTTTACATCTGATGGCGGGTGTAAAGTCATTATTTCATGCTAATTTTCAGGAAGGCAAGGGAGGTCAATCCAATTCTATAGCACCCGTGACAACATTATTCATAGCTTGCAAATTCCAAGTGATAATTCCTCTGAAGAATTCTGAATTTTTGTAGAAATGCAATAAAAAATAATGACTGATGAAATCCTGTAACCAGAGTTAGATGGTTAAGATGAAAGCTTCCAAAACCATTATGGTCATTGAAATCATACCTAAGAGTATTTGAAACAGAACACCAGTGTAGAATTTGTTTGTGAACACACCCTAAATTCTTTCCAGAATAATGTGCCTGTCTTGAAGTTTTAATGCTTCACTGTTAAATATGTACAACAAAATGCTTTTCATTTGATTTAGAAGCAGAAATTGGTGCATAATTGCTGCTCAACAAGTTACCTTTCAATGACAATCAAACGATTCCTGGCCTTCAGACAGCTTTTCTCACTTCTCGTACAAACATAATCTAAACTCATCTTACTGTGTTATAACCCACATAGAGAAACTGCAAATTTAACAAAATTTATCAAACAATTCCTAAATGAAGACATTACCAACAAGGTTTCACTCCTTCAAATTTTGCTGCAGAATCAATAGAAAATAAGCATAATTTAACTGGCAAACGCTACTCAGTTATAAAGGAAAATCTCACTTGAAGGAATTTAAGCAATTAAGATGCACCTTATACGACCATGAGCATCTTTATCATTCCCCACACAACTGACTTCTGGTATGTAGGATTTCACATTCTACCTCAATCAATTTAGCTCTCAATTCAAGTATATTCACAGTCATATTCCATCCAAGGTCCCTGCTTATGGTTAGGAGTGGCGTGTTTCTTACTAATCCAAGAAATTTACAATGATCCCTTTATAATTTATGCAAAGTCTTAAAAGTTTTATCAAAGCTTATTAAAACAATTAAATATTTCCTAAGCATTTTAAATAAATTACGTTTTCTTACTGCGCTGCTTTTGGGTTAAAAATCATCACATACTCCAACAGGATATATTCTGCATAAATGTCAACTTTCAAGAGCTTTGAGTTACAAGCTTTAATACTGTACACAGTGACAAGGTACAATACACATACAGATATCTTTATTTATATTTGGGATTGCTTAGTAAGTCAACAACTACCTTTCTTCTTTAACAATGTCTGTCTCAGCAAGGGAAGCTTCAATTTTTACAGTAACGAGTCTCTAACGAGAATTATTTTGTTCAACTTGGGTCCATGAAGAATTAAACAAAGACTGTGGTTTTAAAGGTATAAAATAAAATATTGAGAATTAAGCAAACAATTCCAATACAGTATTTTACCTTGTGCTTGAATTTATTGGAATTCTTTGTTTCTTTCTTATTAAGATCAATGAAGTAGTGTGTGATACGATCTTTGTATTTTGGATCCATACTCCACGAGATCTTGAAAGAATCACATGTGATATTACTTATTTTTATGTTATGTGGAACAGCAAGTTCTTCCATCTCTGCAATGCCACTGTCTTGCGATTTGTTCCCTGTGCGAAAACAAAATCCAAGTATTTTTAAAAATATTGATGATATAATTACATAAAATAGATAATTATAAAGCAATTTAAACAGGAAGTTAGAAAGGATTTATTGTTTCAATTCAAGCATTGTTCAATCAGCTTGCAATATCTACTTGCCTAACCTAGGCTTGATGCAGTGCAAAAATTCCAGTACTAAACTGGGATGGATGGCGGATCTTTTCAATTTCACAGCACTTCAATGCAGCATCTACTGGTTATGGCACAGTGTTCTCCAACTTACCTCACTGATATGATTAGGACACAAATTCAGCAATTGAATACAGCCATTTTAAAAGTGCTCTTACAATGTTTAACATGATACAAATCTCACTACTTTGAAGTATTAACAGTCTTCTAATAAAATAACTAACAAAATAATCTGCTAAGCATAGCATCTAAATCAATTGCAATGTGTTTTTTTTCTCAAATAGAGGTTAGTTTTAAAACTATATGAGCCAAAGATATTTAATAATAATTTGTACAATCTCAATTCATAAATCATCAGCAGTAAAATTTTGCAACATTCTCCAGCCCTCAAAGTAAGTTCTCCCCATTTGTAATCTTCACCTTTTAAACCAGACTTGGATTTTCAAAAACTTTTCATATACTGTAATTCACACTGTCGTACTAGCAGCCTTTATAGCACATCTTCAGCAATGTGTAGAGACTGCTCCGCAGAGCTATTGTATGAGTAGTTTTTTTAAAAAACTCGCTTTAAACAGGCATCATTGAGGTGACCAAAAGTTAGGTTAAATATGTTTTAGGTGACTAATAACCAGCTTAACAATATCTGAAATGATGCATGCCATTAATTATCTAGCAACATCATGTTTTTGAAAAAAAGATTGCAAAAGAAAACTAAACGTAATAAAATTGTTATACGGGGGCTAGACGTACCAAGTTAGTTTACAATAGCACTGAATAATCAAAGCGGGAATCCAAATTTAATTCCACAGATATGGTGGTGGAAAAATAAACAAACAGTTCATTTTTAAGTACTTTTAAGCATTCTGAAATTTTCCAAGGCAGTTCATGGCACATCAACAAACATAATTTGACATCAAACCACACAGACAAATTAAAAGATGAAAGATCAATGCTGGGATGCTGTTTCTCTCTTGGCTGCGATTCATATGAATATCATTTGTAGACAGAGCAAAAACCATTCATGAGCAAAAGGAAAGTCAACATACTTGGTAAGCTACAGAAAGCAGCAGCCAGTTTCAAAGATGGCACTGCAGTAAGAAGTTTAAAGAACTGGTTAAAGAAGTTCTTCAGATATTTAATAAATAGTAAATCCACAGACAGACAAATGAAGAATCGCTCCCCCTGCTCCCAGTTGTGTTTTGGACGAACTCATTGAGAGACACCAGCGGATGAGAGACAGGAGGGAGCCATGCACAGATTCTTCATGTATTTTGAAGCTAATAATGCTGGAATAGGCAGATGTCCTCGCCAGTGATTTTCTGGCTCCGATTGTACAAATAATAATGGAATTAAGCAAAGGTGATTCCAACCAGTTCTACTGTAGAGAAAGATGTTGGAAAAGATGTGAAAGGCAGCAGATGTGAAACAATGTGAAAGGCAGCAGATATGCCATAATTCATAAGAATATACAATTTACTATGATTACATGGGACAGATGAAATTTATTGCAAAGAAGAACGAGTTGGTAGAGTTTGATAGGAAAAATTAGGAAATGCAACATAAAATAATGGGCTCAATTCTAAACAGGGCACAGAAACAGAGCAACTTGGGGGTATATTTGAAACCACAACCTATTAAAGGTAGGTGATTGAGAATGTGGTTCATATGGCATTCTGGACTTTATCAATAGAAACACAGAGTCCAAAAGCAAAGATATTATGCTGAATTCATAGGTACAGCCTCATGCAAGTGGTCTACTGTGTCCAATTGTGGACGTCACAATTTTAGGAAGCCCTCAAAGCTTTACAGCCAGTGCAGAAAGAAACAGAGAATTTTTCTTGGAATGAAGGAGATTGATTATGAGAGTATCATAGAATCTTAGAATCCCTACAGGGTGTCTCATAGAATCATAGAATCCCTACCAATTTACCAAACCTGCACATCTTTGGGTTGTGGGAGGAAACCGGAGCACCCCCAGAGGAAAGCCACACAGACACAGGGAGAATGTGCAAACTCCACACAAAAAAATCGCCCGAGGATGGAGTTGAACCCGGGTCCCTGGCGCTTTGAGACAGGAGTGCTAACCACTGTGGCCCCAGTAGAAGCTGCAATCTTTCTTGAAGGGGTTAAAATAATAATGGTTAAATCCTTAGCCATGTAGTCAGTAATAAACAAACTAGTAAAAGACAATCGAACAAAAAAAATCACCTACAAAGAATGCAGGGAAGAATAGGAATGTTGCAGAATGCGGGGCAATGGCGTCAGCAGGATCCATTACCCTGGGTACGTCTAGTTCCTTTTTCTTCCACATGCTGCAGTAAGCTCACAACACAAATATCGATCCATGGTACACCTTATGAGGCCATGAAAGCATCCACCATTCTAGCACAGCTATATTCTGGGCTACACTGAGAATTAAACAAAGGAACCCCACAAAGTCAAAACAGTGCCACTTACAGAAACATAACAAATAAAGTAACAATGCATTGTCACTCGTACCACCAAACTGTCCTCAATAAGCTTTCTCCCTCACCCACCCTACATCTTAGTGCAGTTCCTGATTCTTTAACTGGGATGCAAGAAAGTACTCAACAGTGGAGCACATTGGCCCTGGAGGTTTGGACAGGCAATCCATGGGGTATTTCTGGATGATCCAGAGATGCTGAAGGTCTTCCTACCAGATCAAATTTACCCTGTTCAATATAATCTTCCAAGAGTCGGACAGGGGCTGAGAGGATAAAGGTGGGGGGGCAGAATAACCCTCTGGAACACCCTGAATGGAGACTTCTGAGGAAAGTGCACCTGAAGTGCTTGTTAGGTTGCTGATCCCTCCTTCACCATGCCTTTGAACCTGAAGAACAATGGCTAACGCTGGCAAAAGATGTGCAGTTCTCCAGGAGACCATGAGAGTGCTGGCCCTGGCTCTTCACTGCAGTCACCAACCAGTCCATGAGGCAATGAAGGCAGCTAGTGGTTGTATGATTTGCTGCCCTGCTGTAACTTCAGGGCAATAAGGCTAAGTAGGTCTCACATACCTGCCTGCTGCTCCTGTTTCTCATTGGTGAAGTCTGATTGCCAACCCTGTCTTGCCTGGAGCTGAGTAGAGGCCTGCTCTCCTATGACAGCCAGTGACCTGGATGTTTTCTTCTTTGATCAGCTACAGCGGTGTTGCAGTGAAGTGCTCATCAGATTGCGCTCCTATATTTTTAAGGATAATATTCTGAATAAAGAGTCAGTATCTGATTTTGTTGGAGGTGCAAGAGGTGGCCTGGCCAATGCTTCCTCTGAGGTCTTCATAGTCTTTTCCTCAGAAGTCAAGGTGGTGACAATAGACAATAGGTGCAGGAGTAGGCCATTCAGCCCTTCGAGCCTGCACTGTCATTCAATATGATCATGGCTGATCTTTCCTAATCAGTATCCTCTTCCTGCCTTATCTCCATAACCCTTGATTCCACTATCTTTGAGAGCTCTACCCAACTCTTTCTTAAATGAATCCAGAGACTGGGCCTCCACTGCCCTCTGGGGCAGAGCATTCCACACAGCCACCACTCTCTCTGGGTGAAGAAGTTTCTCCTCATCTCTGTCCTAAATGGTCTACCCTGTATTTTTAAGCTGTGTCCTCTGGTTCGGCACTCACCCATCAGCGGAAACATGTTTCCTGCTGCCAGAGTGTCCAATCCTTTCATAATCTTATATGTCTCAATCAGATCCCCTCTCAGTCTTCTAAACTCAAGGGTATACAAGCCCAGTCGCTTCAGTCTTTCAGTGTAAGACTTCTGGGGGAGCTGGTCATTTCATCACGGTGCTGATGGAGATGCTGGAAGTACTTGCAAGAAATAAAAAGGAAAAATTAGATGTTGTGACCAGTGGTTAGAAGTGGTGCGCAAGAATGAGACTGACAGCTAGGTTACTATGAATTGTAGTGGAATGAAGAGTTGTTAGTTGGTTAATGGGAAATGGATGACTCAGTATCCCCCAGGTATCCAGTCTTCTCTCAAGAGGACAAGAATTCTTTCACCCACCTCTATTTTGGCTGCCTTCTCCTGGAATGACAGGGAGGGAAGGCTCAAGTGATGTTAAACTGGGTAGCTCAATTTTTAGAGATAGGGTAGGTAGTTGAAAAGTATTGAAGTGGTCTGAGGGACTGATGCACCAAAGCCATGCTGGGTTAGTGGCTTGGGAGTTTAGGGGGTTGATTGTACGAGTGAAGGAAGATGTTACAGGCAACAGAAAGCGTGGTAAATCATAAGCCTTGGTGGGAGATGAACATAATAGCAGAAATAGAGTGCAGGATTACAGAAGAAATTGCGTGTTTGTGCACAGAGCAGAGAAGGTCATTGACTTTCTTATGGTACTGCTGGCTGTTTAACAGGCTGTCAAAATAGTAATGAACTAGTTTGAGATGATAAACCTCAGACCAGGATCCCAGGGTCTGGTGGCACGGCCTTCTCTGCCAGTTCTCCTGGAATCCTCAACCAGGATCTCCAGGTCCATGTTGGAGAACACGGTTCCAGATTCTACATTAGGAAGGGCATAGTGTCCAGATAAGAGGTAGGCCACTTAGGGCAGAAACAAAGAAAACATTTTCTCAAAAAGGAATTATGAATCTTTGGGATTCTCTACCTGCAGGGACTATAGATGCTTAGTTGTTAGGTATACTTCAGGCCAAGGCTGATTAATGCTTTGGACCCTCTAGGAATCAAAGGGTGTGAAAAGCTGATATTAAAGTGAGTTGAGGTAAAAGATGAACCCCATAATATTGTTGAATAGCACAGCAGGCTCATGAGGATGTATGGCCCACTGCTATGGATAAGGGATAAGTGATAGGATGGTTCTCACCTTTTCCAACTTCCAACTGATCAAAGACGGATGTGTTCTTATACAATGCAAAACATGTTTAAGCCATACACCCCCACCCACCCAAGTGTTCCACCATTAAGGATAGACAAAGGCTCTCTCCCAACTATTTTTCAAAAGTATAAATGTTTATCACTCAACACCTGAAATACATTCCAAAGCGTATCCAGTCATACACTCAGAGACACATGACAAATGATTACATGCATTGGGATCTTATAAGTCCACTGTCTCATTTATTTCTCTAAAGATGCCAAGTCTTGGAACGTTGCAGCTTTGTTCTTCTTCGCTGGTCACCTGAAAGGAAGGGGTCTGGAAATTGATGGAGAAAACTTTCAATGATTTCTTTGGCTTCACTCCATTTGAGATAGAGTCAAAACTTTGTCACAAACATTTGGTTTAGCTCTTCAAACTGAACTGTCTAATGTCAGACACCCTTCCGCCTGTATTGGCCCTTTTGATTCTATTGTTGCTTCCTTCTCCTGGAAGGTTAAACTGCTTTTAGCAAATCCAAATTTTCTGTCTTCTGACTTCTGAAATATCATGGGATTTAGTCATCACAGGCATTTGTTACTCATCCCAAAATGCTCAAGAACATTGATGTAAACTGTCAACTTGAACCATTGCAGGTTTTCTGGTTCAACTTTTCTAACTGTAACCAAGCAGTTTGCTAGGCCATTAGAGTGCAGTTGACAGTCAACCATACTGCTGTAGGTCTGGAATCACGTGTAGTAAGGATTTTCTTCCCTGAATGAAATTAATAAATCACATGGGCTTTTACGACAATCAAAGTTTCATGCTGAGACCTGCTTTCAATTCCAGATTGTCATCAAACCCCAGCAGAGACATATGTGAAAGACTGAGGTGGAAAAAAGCAAAACATAATAATGGTTGAAATTGTTGTTAATTGATATTCCATTCTACAATTTAGTATGATAAAATATTGTAAAGATGGAACTTGTTTTAATGCAGTAAAATATGCTCGGTCGTTTCATGGAGATGTAAGCAAATCGAAATGTAAACCAGTAACAGAAGTCGATGTTATGATAGATTGACAAAAGCTAATGAAGACTCTTAATTGAAGAAAGAGCGACAGAGAAGTTTAGGAAGCCAGTTCTTAGAAAGGTGAAGACCCAGCACTTATGATGCACCAAAGAATAGGGGATGGCTCAGAAGGCCAGAGCTATAACAAAGCTGACTGCTTGAGGAGTTGTGGACTGCAGAAAATTACACTGATGTAAATCCTGATGCCAGGAATGACACCAAAAAGGAATTCAAATGTAATGGTAGCACCTTTAAATTGGAAAGGACCAGGAAAAGGTTCAGAGTAATTGGTGAGTAAGACTTGCTTCAGCCTAGGATAGAATCAAAGAATTCCTTTGGTGTGGAAGCAAGCCATTTGGCAACGAGTCCACACCAATCCTCCGAACAGCAGCCCACCCAGACCACGACCCCACTACTATGCCCAAAACCATCCATGCATTTCCCATAACTAATCCACCTAGTCTGCACATCTTTCTGACTGTGAGAGGAAACTGGAGCACCCAGAGGAAACTCACGCAGACACAGAATGTGCAGGCTCCACACAGACAGTTTTCTGAGGCTGGAATCGAACGCAGGCCCTCGGTGCTGCAGTTGTGCTAACCATTAGACCACCATGTTGCCCAGATGCAGCACAAATTTGGCAAGCGGCAAGTTATGAATTGTTCTGGATGACAGCTCATCCAGAATTGGAATAGTCAAGTTTGGAGACAAAAATGTATGGATAAACATTTTAGCAGAAAACAAAATTGGACAAGGTTACTGAGTGGAAGTGTAGGTGGTCTTTTTGATGTAAATAATTTGAGGCTAAAAGTTCAGCTAGCGGTTCAGATGAGACTTCAAGATTACAAACAGTGTGGTTCAAGCCAAACAGTGGCTGAGGAGCAGGAGGAACTCAGTAAAACCAGGATGGGGGTAGGGGGGAAGTATGTGGTGGCAGCTGAAGACGATCGATTCATATTTCTTGTTTAACTGATTGAAACTGCAAAAATCAATTTTACAGCACAAAATACAAGTGATCAAAAGAGGACCGATCCTCGGGGAAAGGGCGGAGGTAATAGAGTGAAGGGAGATGAGAAACTACTGTTCGCTATGTTCTAGTTATGGATAAAAGTGGAGCCAAGAAAGGTGGCTCAGTCCACTGCATTAAACAATGGCGAGGCAATGGCATGATTCACCAAGACCAGATAAATAACAGGTGGGCTGTTCCTGAAGAAGGGCTCATGCCTGAAACGTCGACTCTCCTGCTCCTTGGATGCAGTCTGACCTGCTGCATTTTTCCAGCAACACATTTTCAGCCCTGTTCTACAGCAGTGCCAGGTTTCCTAATCGGAAAGATTCATACTTGGGGGTTTTGGCAAAGGCAACTACAAATTCAGGAGCAACAATACCATAAAGTGAGGAAAGGAAGGCAAGTATTGGTAAAGTTGTTTTTAAATGGGGACAGGGAGTTGTAAAGAGAGAGCACACTTCATTAAATCAGAGAGATTGGCAACCTGAAAAGAATGTGTGATTAGCACTTTTGAGAGTGGGGTCAACGAAGCAGAAGCTGAACCTCTGGAATAAGGAAGACATAAGGGCAGGCAATTGGGACTTTTCAAGCACATTTGTAATTGACTTGAGGAAGTACTTAGGAGTGAATGTGAGAAGCAAGGGGGTGGAAAGGAACAAGCAAAACTGGTGACAAGGGATGCAAAGAAGTGATCAAAGTTGACTTGCCTATAACTGAGTCCATGGAACAGAAAGGACATAAAAGACAGCAAAGTTAAAGGGGATCCATGAAATCAGTAGGACAGCATTAACACAAAGACCAAAATCAGATAAATTAAGTAGACTAAGAATTATACAGACTAAAGCAACAAAAACAGAATCATGTGTTACATGACCTTGGCAAAAACAATTCTAGACCAGTCATAGTGAATATATGATTGGTACAAAAATATCTCGACAATGGCAGTATTTGCAGTGTATTTGTGTGGGTCATGTAAAGTTTCAATGTCACATTATTTAATTGATGAAAATCATGAATTCAAATGCATTTTTATGAACTTCAAATGCAAATTTCTGTATACAGGGTGATGAAATGAAAATAGCCCTTGTCAAAGGAAAGTGTGCTTGGAATTTAAATGCTTCCCACTACGAGAACAACATTTCATCATCTCATAGAACAGTAGATTACCATTGTGCCAATAAACAGAGGAGGCCTTCATTAAACTTTCTACAACACAAGCTGAATGTAGTGCTCCAAGTGTGGTTAGATATACCACTTCAAACTAGCAATGTCACATGTCAGAATATGCAAAGAATGAGTAAAGAGAGTACAATAATTAACAGCCAAGGATTAGAACTTTTAGTGATCATTTAATAAATACGCTAAAGAAATAACTGTTTTTGTAGTAACCAGATATTTCATTGTTGAAACACTGTCTTCTTGAAAATGTGGGATCACAAACCATGCGATAAAGTTATGGAAAGTGTTCAACATATTCCAGTGTCTCTCCTTCATCATGTGAAAAGTGGAATGTTGGACTGACCAAGTGTGGGGTCAGCATGAATTTTGTTACTTCAACATTCAAGGAACAGGCCAAGTTTCTTATAGACAGAATTGAAGACATTGAGGGAGGTTCTCAAGTCTAATGCAGAGTGGGAAATTACATTGCAGCAATCTGCATACCGTGAGTCACATACGTCTATTGTATCTGTTTAGCTTTGGCACTGACCCTCCAAAACATAGTACCATTGACATTAATCAGCATCTTGCTGCTATTTAGCGCACAAAAACAGAGGATAATTGATCTTTGATGAGGTCGATAATCAGTCAGGTAGACTGTAAAGAGTATGAGGGTTAACACATCGCAATGCTTAACACTGATCCAGATTCTGAAGACATCTGTTTCAAATCTTCTATTCAACACTGTTTTCTGCTCGGAGGTGTATGTCAGTATGCTTCTGGCAGGTACTGTGAGTAAATCAATGAGGAAAGGCATCATCACCCTCGTCTATAAGCGGAAGGGGGAGAGGGAGGAAATCAGAAATTGGAGACCAATCTCAGTATTGAATGCGGATTACAAAATTTGGTCGAAGGTTATCACCAACCGGGTCAGGTCTGCCCTGGGGTCAGTGATCCACCCTGACCAAACCTGTGCTGTACGGGGCAGGAAGATCGCTGAGAGTCTCGCACTACTCAGGGATACGATCGCCTACGTGCAGGACAGAGGGTTGGACACTTGCCTTATCAGCCTGGACCAGGAGAAAGCCTTTGACAGGATATCACACACGTATATGAGAGATGTTCACTCCAAAATGGGCCTTGGAGAGGGAATCTGCAATTGGATCAGACTGCTCTACACCAACATTGTCAGTGCAGTCGCAATCAATGGGTGGGAATCAGATAGCTTCCCAGTCAGATCTGGAGTCAGGCAGGGCTGCCCTCTCTCTCCGGCCTTGTTTGTGTGCTGCATAGAGCCACTTGCCGAGTCCATTAGGAAGGATGCGAGCCTGAGAGGGGTGACTATTCATGGCAGTGGGAGCCTGCAGGTCCAGGCTTCCCTGTACATGGATGACGTCGCCGTCTTCTGCTCGGATCCACTGTCCGTGCACAGACTCATGTGCATAGGTGACCAGTTCGAATGGGCCTCGGGGGCCAAGGTCAACCAAGGCAAGAGTGAGGCCATGCTCTTCAAGAACTGTGCCGACCAATCCTCGATCCCCTTCATCGTCAGGACCGATCACCTGAAGGTGCTGGGTATTTGGTTCGGGGGGGCTGGGGTGTGCGCCAAGTCTTGGGAGGAGCGTATCAGCAAAGTGAGGCAGAACTGGGCAGATGGAAGCTACAGTCGCTCTCCATCGCAGGAAAAAACCTGGTCATCAGGTCATGAGACACTATCATTGCTGTTTTATGTGGCACAACTCTGGCCTATTCCAAGAACTTGTGCCGCTGCAGTCACCCGGGCCATCTTCCAATTTATATGGAGATCAAAGATGGACCAGATCTGAAGGGACTTAATGTATACAGATCAGGCAACGGAGGAAAAAATACACCCAATGCCACCCTCACCCTGATGGCCACCTTTGTGTGTGGCTGCATCAAGCTGTGCGCGGATACCCAGTATGCAAACACAAAGTGTCACTACGTACTGAGGTTCTACCTGTTCCCGGTGTTGCGAAGGATAGGCCTGGCCTCGCTGCCGCGGAACGCTCCGAGCAGTTGGACCCTTCCGTATCACCTGTCCTTCGTGAAGAAATTTATGAAGAAAAACACCTTTGACCACAAGTCCATCAGGAAGTGGTCAGCACGTAGTGTCCTTGAGACCCTTCGGGAAAAGGAGAGGGTGGATCCTGTTGAGCGGTTCCCTGAGCAGACTATCAAAGTCATTTGGCAGAATGCCTCATTGCCAGAACTGTCCAACAAGCACCAAGACATGGCTTGGCTGGTGGTGAGAAGGGCTCTGCCTGTGAGATCCTTTATGCACGCCCGGACTCTCAGCCACACCGCACGCTGCCCTCGAAGCGGCTGCGGGGGTGATATGAGACTGTCACACACCTCCTTCTGTGCCTAAGCAGAAGAAGTCTGGAGAGGAATGCAATGGTGTTTGTCAAAGTTCGTCCCGAGCAGCACTGTGACGCTGGACTCTGTGCTACGATCTGTTCCCTGGGACGCACACCGAGATGAACATCAACCGTGCCTGGAGGATCATCAACTCTGTGAAGGATGCTCTCTGGGTGGTCCGAAACCTGTTGATCTTCCAGGTTGACCCCGACTGAGTGTTGCAGATTGGCAAATTCCAAGGTCCAGGACTATGTGTTGAGGGACGCGCTGAAGGTCGGGGCAGCTGCTGCCAAGGCACGGTGGGGAAAGACCACCGTTTAACATTTGCCTGTCTAAAGAAGATCAGGGGGCCCATGCAGTCATTTGGGCTCTGCTGACGCCTCAGCTAAATATATGGGCATATGATTGATAAACCTACAGACCTGTATATACAAATGATAAATTCTGATCTCTGTATGCAAAGAAATGGAATGTTTACGTATACATGGCATGACCAACTGTACAGACCATCAAAATATTTTATGAATAAAGTATATTTTTGAAATTAAAAAAAAGTTGCAAACTTATAATCGTGTATCAGCTATAGGATTGTGATGGAATTTCTGGAAATTCAAATCTGTGGAAAGCTATTCAGAGATCATAATTTATTCAATCAAAGGGTGTGGTCAGCTTGCTATGAAAGGTTTGTGTCATCGTCCTCAATATTTTTCTTGAATTTGCCTGGCAACAAAGAACATCTTAGAAGTTCATCTGAAAGGTCTAAAGCCACAATCTTTAGCATGTCTTCCTCAGTTACAGGAAGTTGGCAATTCAGGGGAATTTTGTCAGGATCTTCCTTGCTATCGTCAACAGTGAAATATCTGCCACTGTTGAGGTCGAGATGCCCATTGGATCAACTGCACCAGCTCAGCCTTGTTCCCCAGAGAGTGTTTTCCAACAAAGACCTGCAAGTCAACAAACACATACTTAGGAAATTGTACTAAGTCAGAAGTCACGGATTATAGTCCAATAGGTTTAGCTGAAACCACAAGCTTTCAGAGCGCTGCTCCTTTGTCAGTTGAAGCGACTGTTGGGCTATAATCTGGTATCATGTGACTTCTGACTTTGTCCACCCCAGCCCAACACTGGCACCTCCTCATCATTCCACAAGCAATGGCTTCCCCACATTCTCTGGATTCAATGGGAGGAACTTTGAGCAAATGCTATTATCCTTCTCAAAGCCAGTTCTACCAGCATTCAAGCAAAACACCTGCAAGACCAACTGGAATAGACTGAAGAATGCATCTGGATGGCTAAAAATCATCTGCTCTGCTTTTTTCCTCAATTCTCAAGTTATCAACTTTCTAGGGGAGGACAAAGAAAACACCACAATAGCACTCAAACCCTCCAAGAAGCATGACATTAATCACAGAAGCGGTTTGTTATAAATTGTTCAGGTAGCAACCTGTCCTACCACGTATTATTCTTTAAACATGTTAGAGATGAGGCAGAACAGCTGCAGAGAAGGGAAGAAAAGGAAGCAAATCCCGCACTCTTGATCCCACAATCTTACAGGATGTCCTCTCCCAATGTCTTGTGACCAGGAAGTAACTATTCAGCCACAAGAAGAAGCCCATCATAAACTTGCAATTCCGAGTAGACATCATCCTTGAATTGAAGGACACCTAATGACTTTCTTATATTGCTTATAGCAACATCAGAATGCCTCAAAATTCTTCACATCCAATGAAGTACTTTTAAAATTCTTGTGGAAGCTAAACCAATGCCATTTACCCTTAACAGAAAATGAGATAACCATGGATTCAATGATGTTTAATTCCAATGTTCAACTCCAAATTGGATAATTTTACATCCATCTAATCTGACAAAAAAGGTGATTAGATGGATGTAATATTACACAATTTCGAGTTGAACATTACTTCCTCTGCAAACACCACTGAACCAATGGTTATCTCATTTTCTGTTTAGGGCAACTTACATTGGTCAAGAAGGCTACCAACTCAGCAAAATTACAGTGATAACCAAACACACAAGACTAATGTCACATTTGAAGCTATTCTGCTTTGTGATACGCAGTGCAGGGATATTGTAAAACTGTATTAAGCAAAAATTATATTACAAAACAGAACAGCTTCATTTGTTTTTGCTTTACATAAAATGAGTATCAGTATTAGACTCCAAGATTTAAGCAGTTTCTTGCAATGCCATGGGCAGATGGTAGTTTATATTCCCAAAGTAATCAAACCACAGCTAGTTTGAAACATTGACTTATAGTTTTCATCAGTGTGGCATAACTTGCTAGGAAAATAACACAATATAAAGCTTTTGAAATCGAAGTACAATAAAACATATTCTAGTGAAGAACAATAATTTAGATATACTCAATTATTAATTAATTGCTGATTGTTGACTGCCAAAGTTCATCCACTGCTGATGACCTGGTGCTATGTCTACTCTTTTTCTGGAAACATGTACTTCAGACTGAAAAGGGACTAAATGCTGGCTTCTACAATCACAAAATAATACTGTTCAGCACATGGACTATCGTGATACAAAAAGGCAGTTCAATACCACCTTTTCAAGGGCAACTAATGATAAGCAATAACGATAAGCCAGTGACATCTATGTCCCACAAGTGAGTTAAAAAATAACAGGGAAAAATATATATTGACCCTTTCAATCAAAAGCTTAAAAGTTAATGCTGATCCATGAGTCTATAACTTCCAAAAACTGACTAGATAATGATAAGGATGAAAAATGGTTTCTTAATGAGATATGGATTGCAAATTAGAAGACAGTTTATAAATTAACACTAGGTAGCGAAATGTAGATTTCTGTTCATCAAATTGACTATTGGTTTAGGCATCAAAACTAGAAATGCCAGTTTTATAGAGCAACTGATTCAAATCCTAAATATACATAGTAAAACTGTGGTTTAGGATTGGTGTGTGAGGGAATGCAAAAAACAATACATCTATTGAAGTGAAATACAGTAGTCACCAGAGTCCTGCTTTCTTTCGAAAGAGATGAATAGAGGCAAGTTTAACTGGAGGATTACCATGCCTCTCGGAGCGCCAGGGTCAAGCAGGCTGGGCCTTCGTGGTGACATCAGCCAACTGGAAATTGAACCCATGCAGGTGGTGTTACTCTATATCACAAACCAACACCCAGCTTACTGAACTAAACGACTTTGACAGTTTCAAAAAGTGAAAGGTTGAGTGAGGTAGATGAAGACTGATAAATAGCACCCAAACAGCAAGAAGGGAAGAGTTGAAAGGACCAATGTTGCAAATAACTTATTCTCCTTATTATCTTAAAAACTTTTCTTAACATATCATTAACTTTTTCATCATAGTCAGGACTTCCTTCTTGTGGAAATTACTCTCGGCATCACAATGATCAGTATTTTACATCTAAATGTAGCCAACAAATCTGGCAGAAAATCTAGACTCAACAAATAACTGTGAAATTATCAATGATGGTCATTAAAAAAAATGTTGTTCAGTAATATCCTTCAGGGACAAAGGGGTACTTCCTTTGGGAAGGATATCTAACATCATAACCTGGTCTGTCACAGAAACCGACCCTTTGGTCCAACTTGTCCATGCCAACTAGGTATCCCAACCTAACCTAGTCCCACTTGCCAGCACCCGGCCCATAGCCCTCCAAACCCTTTCTATTCATATACCCATCCAGTTGCCTTTGAAATGTTGCAATTGTACAATCTCCATCACTTCCTCTGGTAGCTCATTTCATACATGCTCCACCCTCTATTGAAAAAGTTGCCCCTTAGGTCTCTTTTATATCTTTCCCCTCTCACCCTAAACCTATATCCTCTAGTTCTAGACTCCCCCTACCCCAGGAAAAAGACTTTGTCTATTTGTCTTATCCATCCTCTTCATTATTTTACAAACCTCTGTAAGATCTCCTCAGCCTCCGACGCTCCTGGGAAAACAGCCCTGTTCAGCCTCTCCCTATAGCTCAAATCCTCCAACCCTGGCAACATTCTTGTAAATCTTTTCTGAACTCTTTCAAGTTTCACAACATCCCTCGGATACGAAGGAGACCAGACTTGCTCGCAATATTCCAAAAGTAGCCTAACCAATGCCCTGCACAGCCAAAACATGACCTCCCAACTCAGATGCTCAATACTCTGACCAATAAAGGAAACATACTAAACACCTTCTTCACTATCTTATCTTCCTGTGACTCTACTTTCAAGGAACTTTGAAACTGCATCCAAGGTCTCTTTGTTCAGCAATACTCCCTAGGACCTTACCATTAAGTGTATAAGTCCTACTAAAATTTGCTTTCCTAAAATACAACACTTTGCATTTATCTAAATTAAACTTCATCTGACACTCCTCAGCCCATTGGCCCATCTGATCAAGATCCCGTTGTAATCTGAGGTAACCTTCTTCACTGTCCACTACACCTCCAATTTTGGTGTCATCTGCAAAATTACTAACTATACCTCCTGTGCTCACATCCAAATCATTTATATAAATAACATAAAATAGTGGACTCAGCACTGATCCTTGTGGTACTCCACTGATCACAGGCCTCTAGTCTGAAAAACAACCCTTCATCACCACCCTTTGTTTTCTACCTTTGAGCCAATCTGTATCCAAATGGCTAGTTCTCCCAGTATTCCATGCGATCTAACCTTGCTAACCAGTCTCCCATGGTGAACCTTGTTAAACAGCTTACTGAAGTTCATATAGATCACGTCCACCGCTCTGCCTTTATCAATCATAGAACATTGAACAGTACAGCGCAGAACAGGCCCTTCGGCCCTCAATGTTGCGATGCCCTGTGAACTGATCTAAGTCCATTCCCTTACACTATCCCATCATCATCCATATGCTTATCCATGGATTGTTTAAATCTCACTAATGTGGCTGAGTTAACTACATTGGCAGGCAGGGCATTCCACATCCTTACCACTCTCTCTATAAAGAATCTGCCTCTGACATCTGTCTTAAGTCTACTACCCCTCAATTTGTAGCTATGTCCCCTTGTACAAGCTGACATCATCATCCTAGGAAAAGGACTTCCACTGTCTACCCTATCTAATCCTCTGATCATCTTGTATGTCTCTATGAAATCCCCCCTTGGACTTCTTCTTTCCAATGAGAACAAACCCAAGTCTCAGCCTTTCCTCATAAGACCTTCCCTCCAGTCCAGGCAGCATCCTGGTAAATCTCCTCTGCACCTTTTCCAATGCTTCCACATCCTTCCTGTAATGGGGCGACCAGAACCGTACACAATATTGCAAGTGCAGCCGTACTAGCGCTTTGTACAGTTGCAGCATGACATTATAGCTCCGGAACTCAATCCCTCTACCAATAAAACCTAACATATCTTATGCCTTCTTAAAAGCACTATCAGCCTGGGTGGCAACTTTCAGGGATCTATATACATGGACTCCAAGATCCCCCTGCACATCCACATTACCAAGAATCTTTCCATTGATCCAGTATTCTGTCTTCCTGTTATTCTTCCCCAAGTGAATCACCTCATGTTTATCTGCACTGAACTCCATTTGCCATCTGTCAGCTCAATTCTGCAGTTTATCCAAGTTCCCCTGCACTCTGCAACATTCTTCCACACTGTCCACTAATCCAGCAACTTTAGTGTCAGCTGCAACCTTACTAACTCATCCACCTATGCCTGCGGCTAAGTCATTAATAAAATAGACAAACAGCAGTGTCCCAAAACAGATTACTGTGGCACATCACTAGTAACTGGACTGCAGGCTGAATATTCTCCATCAACCACCAGTCGCTGCCTTCTTACAGAAAGCCAGTTTCTAATCCAAACTGCTAAATCATCCTCAATCCCATGCCTCTGCATTTTCTCCAACAGCCTACCATGTGGAACCTTATCAAAAGCTTTACTGAAGTCCGTGTACACCACATCAACTGCTCTAACCTCATCTTCATGCTTGGTCATCTTCTCAAAAAACTCAGTGAGGTTTGTGAGATATGGTCTGCCCTTGACGAAACCATGTTGACTATTTGCATCAAATTGTTGCTTGCTAGATAATTATAAATCCTATCACTTTTAATCCTTTCCAAAACATTTCCTACAACAGATATAAAGCTCACAGGTCTATAATTATCTGGGTCATCTCTACTGCCCTTCTTGAACAAGGTCATAACATTTACAATCCTCCAGTCCTCTGGTACTAAACCTGTAGACAATGATGACTCAAACAGCAAGCCAAAGGCTCCAACATCTCCTCCCTAACTTCCCAGAGAATCCTAGGATAAATCCCATCTGGCCCAGGGGACTTGACTATTTTCACTCCTTCTAGAATTGCTGACACGTCTTCCTTACTAACTTCAATCCTTTCTAGTCTAATATCTTGTATCTCATTCTTCTCAACAATATTCTCCCTTTCCTGAGTGAAAACTGATGAGAAATGTTCACTTAGCACCTCTCCCATCTGCACAGGGTCCACATTCAACTTCTCACTTCTGTCTTTGACTGGCCCTATTCTTACCCTAATCATCCTTTTATTCCTCACATACCGAAAGAAAGCTTTAGGGTCCCCCTTTATTCTACCTGCTAAAGACTGCTCATGATCTCTCTTTGCTCTTCTCAACTCTCTTTAAATTCTTCCTAGCTAATCTGTAACTCTCCATCGCCTCATCTGAACCGTTTCGTCTCATTGTCACATAAGCCTCCTTCTTCAGCTTAACAAGAGATGCAATTTCTGTAGTAAACCACCGTTCCCTTACCTTATCACTTTCTCCCTGCCTGACAGGGACATACCTATCAAGGAGAAGCAATATCTGTTCCTTAAACCAACTCCACATTTCAACTGTCCCCATCCCCTACATTTTGCTACCCCATTCTGCGCATCCTACGTCTTGTCTAATCGCAATATTATTGCCCTTCTCCCATCGATAATTCTTGATCTGTCGCATGTACCTATCCCTTTCCATCGCTAAACTAAACGTAACTGAATTATGGTCACTCTCTCCGAAGTGCTCTCCCACCACTAAATCAAACACCTGGCCTGGTTCATTACCAAGCACTAGATCCAGTGTGGCCTCTCCTCTTGTCGGCCCTTCTTGTCAGGAAACCCTCCTACACACATTGGACAAAAACTGATCCATCCGATATACTAGAGTTATAGTATTTCCAGTCAAAATTGGGGAAGTTAAAGTCCCCCATAATAACCACCCTACTCCTTTCACTCCTACCCAGAATCATTTTGCCGATCCTCTCCTCCCTACCCCTGGAACTATGTGGAGGCCTATAAAAACTCCCAGCAGTGTGACCTCTCCTCTCCTGTTTCTAACCTCAGTCCATACTACCTCAGTAGATGAGTCCTCATCAAAAATTCTTTCAGCCACCGTTATACTGTCTCTGCCTAAAAAGCCATACCTCCCCCTCTTTTACGGCCTTCCCTGGTCTTAATGAAAGATCTAAACCCTGCAATCTGCAACATCCATTCCTGACCCTGCTCTATCCACGTCTCCGAAATGGCCATAACATCAAAGTGTTGGCTTCGATGGCCACATCCTCTTTGTTACTTCTTCAAAAAGCTCAATCAAGTTCGTGAGACATGATTTCCCACGCACAAAGTCATGTTAACTATCCCTAATCAGTCCTTGCCTTTCCAAATACATGTAAATCCTGTCCCTCAGGACTCCCTCAAACAACTTGCACACCACCGATATCAGGCTCACCAGTCTATTGTTCCCTGGCTTGTTCTTACCACCTTGCTTAAAAAGTGGTGCCACGTTAGCCAACCTCCAGTCTTTCGGCACCTCACCTGTGACCATTGATGATGCAAATATCTCAGCATGTGGTCCAGCAATCAGTTCCCTAGTTTCCCACAGAGTTCTAGAGTACACCTGATCAAGTCCCAGGGAATTATCCTCCCTTATGTGTTTCAAGACATTCAATGCTTCGTCCTCTGCAATATGAACATTTATCATGATGTCACCATCTATTTCCCTACAATCTATATCTTCCATGTCTTTCTCCACAGTAAATACTGATGCAAAATGCTTGTTTAGTATCTTCTCCATCTCCTGTGGTGCCACACAAAGGCTGCCTAGCTGACCTTGGAGGGGCCTTATTCACTCCCTAGTTACCCTTTTGTCCTTAATGTATTTGTAAAAACAGTTTGGATTCTCCTTAACACTATTTGCCAAAGCTATCTTAGGTCCCCTTTTAGCCCTCCTGATTTCCCTCTTAAGTATACTCTACTGCCTTTATACACTTCTAAGCATTCACTCGATCTATCTTGTCTATACCTGACATATGCTTCCTTCTTTTTCTTAAACAAAACCTCAATTTTTCTAGTCATCCAGAATTCCCTACACCTACCAGTCTTTCCTTTCACCCTAACAGGAATATACTGTCTCTGGACTCTCGTTGTCTCATTTCTGAAGACTTTCTAATGTCCAGCCATCCCTTTACCTGTGAACATCTGCCCTCAATCAGCTTTCGAAAGTTCTTGCCTAATATAATCAAAATTGGCCTTTCTCCAATTTAAAAATTCAACTTTTAGATCTGGTTTATCCTTTTCCATCACTATTTTAAAACAAACAGAATTATGGTAGCTGGCCCCAAAGTGCTCCCCCATTGACACCTCAGTCACCTGCCCTGCCTTATTTCCCAAGAGTAGGTCAAGTTTTTCACCTTCTCTAGTAGGTACATCCACATATTGAATCAAAAAGTTTTCTTGTGCACACTTAACAAATTCCTCTCCATCTAAACCCATAACACTATGGTAGTCCCAGTCTATGTTTGGAAAATTAAAATCCGTTACCATAACTACCTTATTATTCTTACAGGTAACTGAAATCTCCTTCCAAATTTGTTTTTCAATTTTCTGCTATTAGGGGTCTATAATATAATTCCAATAAGGTGATCATCCCTTTCTTATTTCTCAGTTCCAACCAAATAACTTCCCTGGATGTATTCCCAGGAATATCCTCCCTCAGTACAGCAGTAATACTATCCCTTATCAAAAACGCCACTCCTCCTCCTCTCATGCCTTCCTTTCTATCATTCCTATAGCATTTGTATCTTGGAACATTAAGCTGCCAGTCCTGTCCATCCCTGAGCCATGTTTCTGTAATTGCGATGATATCCCAATCCCATGTTTCTAATCATGCCCTGAGTTCATCTGCCTTCTCTGTTAGGTCTACTGCATTGAAATAAATGCAGTTTAATTTATCAGTCTTACCTTGTTCTCTGCTTTGTCCCTGTCTGCCCTAACTTTTTGATTCACTTCTTTTCTCAACTGATTTTTTTCTCAAGTTGATCTCTTTCCTCACTATCTCCCTGGGTCCATCACCCCTCCCCACTCCACCACACCAACCACCCAACCTTACTAGTTGAAATTCTCCTAAGCAGCTCCAGCAAATCTCCCTGCCAGTATATTAGTTTCCTTCCAATTCAGGTGCAATCCATCCTTCTTGTACAGGTCGCTTCTACCCAGAAGAGATTCCAATGATCCAAAAACGTGAATCCTTCTTCCATACACCAGCTCCTCAGCCATGGATTCATCTGCTCTATCTTCGTATTCCTACCCTCACTAGCTTGTAGCACTGGGAGTAATCCAGATATTATTACTTTTGAGGACCTCCTTTTTACATTCCTGCTTAACTCTCTATATTCTCCTTTCAGAATCTCATCCTTTTCGCTTCCAATGCCGTTGGTTCCAATGCGTACAATTACCTTCTGCTGGTCCCTCCCCGCTTTGAGAACATTCTGCACCCTCTCTGAGACATCCTTGATCCTGGCACCAGGGAGGCAACACACCACTCTGGTTTTTCACTGCTGGCTACAGAAACATCTGTCTTTACTTCTGACTACAGTTTCCACTAACACAATCATCGCTTGGAACCCGATATACCCCTCATTACATTAGAGCTTGTCTTGATACCAGAAACTTGGCTATTTGTGCTATATTCCCCTCAGAATCCATCACCCACTACTTTTTCCAAAACAGCATACTTGCTTAAAATGGGGATAGCCACAGAAGACTTCTACACTACCTGCCTATCTCTCTTAACTTTCTTGGAGTTAACCCATCTATGTGACTGTATCTGTGTCATTTCTCCCTTCCTTTAACTGCCATCCATCATACCCCCTTGTTCTTGTAAATTCCTCACTGCCTCTAACTGTTGCTCTAACTGATCCATTCAATCTGATAGGATTCGCAACCAAAGGCATTTATTGCAGATATAATCCTCAGTAACATGTAAACTCTCCCTAAACTCCCACGTCCGACAAGAAGAGCATATCACTTCACTAAAAGCCATTTTTGCTTCTTCCAATCTACAGACCCAGAAAATAGTACCTCTACAAAACACTGCTCCAGGCTAACTTAATACATATGATTTCAGAGACACATCTCAATAAAACACACAATCAATAAAGAATCCACTCTACTCACTGTTGTAGATTTACAGCAAGGCTATACTTAAAACTATTCACTTATCTGTTTCTAAGCTATGATATCTCCCAAACAGGTTCCTCCACGATCAGTTGTAGATTTCGTGTTTGTTAAGTTTTCCTAGGTGCACTCAGATGTCCAGTGATGCATAAATTCAAACAGCAAAGCAGTAACTGCCCAGGTTCATTGCAGTGTCAGTTAGCAGTGTGGGTTTCTTTCTCTCCCTCTCTCCTGCACTGACCATGCACTGCCTTCGTTTGTCCTTCTCCCTTTCAAAACTGCTGTTGTTTTGACTTTTTTTCTCCAAAGTTCCAAAACAATGCAACAGCATATGAAGCAGTAATTGCTGCTCCTGGAATTCGAGGAAATCACTTCCAGTGCAGTTGACTCTTAAGTACCTTAATAAGCCACAGATCAAGAATAATTAGGATGGCCAACGAATTCTAGCATTACCAATGATGCTCACATCCCATGAGGAAATGCACTTTTAAAAAATTACTTCTTTTTTGATTTAAAATCCAGTCGTGGCTTCCCAAGTCCTTGCACAAGGGTTCACTCTCAACTTTGCAACTGGTGAGCAGGACCATCACCTTCATGTAAACCATAAGACATAGGAGCAGAAGTTAGGCCATTCTGCCCATCAGGTCTGCTCTGCCATTCAGTCATGGCTGATAAGTTTCTCAACCCCATTCTCCAGCTTTCTCTCTGGAACCCTCCATGACCAGAAATAGCTGTTCCAAAGACATACAACACAATTAGAACACATTTACTCAGATTATATTTTGTTCCATCACATTTTTAAAATGACTAAATGCTTTACTTTAACATAGCTGCTCCATTGATGCAGTTTTCCATTCCCAAACTAATAGAATTCCTTTTCTTTACCTCAAGCCAGGTATTTGGTTATCTGTGATTGCAAGTAGCATCTGACAGGCCCTCATTTCTGTGCTTCTGCTCCCACTGGCAGAGTTATCTTGTACTCACCTTTGATCTTTATCTGCATCTGCAGATAATCTATTTACATAATCCTTCTATCAAGGGCATCTATTTAGTTTTTTTCTTTCCAAAGACACTAGTTTCTCAAGAATATCTTTATACGCTTTCCATTATCTCAATTTAGCACTGGCCTTTCCTACAACCTTCTTATACAGCAATCGCCCGTGTAACAATTGTTAATTTGTCTCTTTTCAGTGAAGTAATGGTCCACAGCTCCAAAAACCACTTCTGTACAAGACAGAAATTTACATGCACTTTTTCCCTTGGATATTCATTATTCGTTGCAAGGAAATGAAATGGGTACTGAGCAACCACTTTACAGAATATCTCTAATCATTACAATTCCTCCTTCCAGTTGCTGACTTTGCATTGATGATGTCCTACACAGGATATAAACAAGTGCATGCAAGCTTCAGGAATTATATTACATTACTGGGATAAGCAGTGGAACCAGCTTGCAATAGACATTAGCTTCAAAGTTTGCCAAAGATTGATCTCACATGATTAATGACATCTAATCACTTGTATGTGACTGATGAGCAGAAAGTGCCAGAAGTTTTTGTTTGCAGGAATGGAATACCATGTAGGCAGCTGTTAAAAGTCTGCAATATTTCAGCTTGCCAATTTGAAACTGATCAAAGTCTGATCACAGGAATAGGACAATTTCACTTCTGAACTATTGAAATAAATTTTCACAGGCATCGCTGTCTGAGCCAGCATTTATTTCTCAATGCTAAATGCACTCGAGGTGGTCATGGTGATAATGAACTTCTGCAACTGCAGCAGTCTATGTGGCATAAGTGTACCCAAAATCCAAAAAAGGTTTTGGTGTTCTTATTCAACTGGAGTCCCTGTCCTTGTAGGTATTAAAGGTGCTGTCTAAAGAGCCTTGGCGAGTTGTTGAATTGCTCCTTTTCAATACGATGAAACTCAAGTCTGTCTGTAACAAATACAGCCAAGGGGTATAATGTATATTTATCAATAGTCACAAGATTCAGGATGACCTCTTGAATATCAATGTGTCACGTTATTTCACTTTGTAACTGGTTGCAGGGAAGGTCCTCCAGCACAATGTACAGCAGGAGCAAAATTTAGGCCATTAGACAAATATGACAAGTTGATTCTTAAAGTCCGAGGCCCAGAGTTCTTAGGTGGGGTGAAGGGATGGAGATTGTAGAAACCTTCTCTAAACACAAGGCTAATCATTCTGTGTTTATTACTCTACCTCTCTGCCACATACACACAGACACTGCATGACAGCAGTAGAACACAATCTAAAATCAGATGTGGTGTAAAATGGGTTGCTGATGTACTATAAGGCTAGTTTTCATCACTGACAGTTTCATATCACTCCAGAATATATTGTTACATTAGCTCCTTTTATACAAGTCCTGCAATTCTCTTGCTGGTTACATGTTGAGGGCATGAAGGCTTTGACATTTACTTCCACTGTTTGATTTCACCTACTTTTAGCAAACTTCATTCCTCCCTATCTTCTGGGAGATTCAAAAACAAGATACCTGTACCCTCATGAATAGCTGTGTTGAAAGATTATTTCTAACCATTCTAAGGCTATCAGGCAAGCCCTAAGATTTCTCAAAGCTAGTAACTATCCAGAATAATTTACTTTTATATTGTATAAGCTATGATCATGTTTTTCCCTGGTACTTAATCTATTATCTTCTTTCCACATATTTGTTGACTTCTTTGGGACATATCAACAAAGATTGCTTGGGATGATCCAGTGATAAGAAAGATCACAGCTTTTGACACTGTAATGAGCTACTTGCGCAGAGCTTAAATGTGATTTATGATGCCTTATATTCAGCTCAAACATGTAGCCTAACAATGCTGTTTTTTGAAGCAAGCAGAGTTGGCAAATACAGATATCCTCTCTCTCACACCATGTAGTTTTGACCTTGCTTCAATACTTGGCTTTTGATGAGAATCTGATGCACAAATAGCTGGAGCTTTAGGCTTCCCTAAAGGACATTTGTGAACACAAAGAGTTTATACAACAATCAACAATGGTTTCATCATTAATCTGTTCATTTAAATTCATCAAATGCCATGGTGGGGTTTGACCCCAGGTCCCCACACTACTACCTGGGTTTCTGGATTACTACTCCAGCAATAATAGCACTACAATCATCTCCTGACAAACATGGTCACTTCCTGACACCCCTTAGAATAATCAATGAAGTTTAAGAAGTTGCAGAGTATAACGATATTAAGAAGCTGGGTTAGCAGGAAGAGAGATGAAGTGCTGAATATACTGAATCTCTGACACAAATGTGAGCAGCAAATTGTTGGTTGCTGCAGTGCTAGACAGGACTTGAGTCACAGTCATCAGGTGAGAGTTGTAATGACCTTGCCAACCACTTGCAGTGCCACCCTTATGCTGCAATATGGCAGCAAGTTCTCTTGTGGCAGATGGTAAGACTCTGTAATATCACCTTTGTTGGCCCCAAGCAAACTGAGGCATTTGTTTTTCACCACTAGGTGTGCCAAGATCTACAGATATCATCTGGTATTTGCTGATCTCGCACGACTTCAATGTATCTTGTACCACTTCAATGATATAATACTATTATTGTGAACAAACCTTTCAGTAATTAAGGTCCCAAAATTCTCAATATTTTAAAATTATTGAAAGGAGGTATAATGAATGAAGACCATGTCAATTAAATTCTGGAACTGAGAAGAGAAACATTTCAAAGTTTTTCTTTTTAAGAGCTTCATTATTCAGAGGTCTTCTTGCTCCTACTATTAAAATGCACAACTGCATTAAAACATCTTAACACATGACCATTAGAAATGTGGATTAGTGGTGCTGGAAAAGCACAGCGGTTCAGGCAGCATCCAAGGAGCAGTAAAATCGATGTTTCGGGCAAAAGCCTTTCATCAGGAATACAGGCAGAGTGCCTGAAGGGTGGAGAGATAAATGAGAGGAGGGTGAGGAGAAAGTAGCATGGAGTACTATAGGTGAGTGGGGGAGGGGATGAAGGTGATAGGTCGAGGGGGGAGGGGAGGGTGGAGTGGATAGGTGGAAAAGAAGATAGGCAGGTAGGACAAGTCATGGGGACAGTGCTGAGCTGGAAGTTTGGAACTGGGGTGAGTTGGGGGAAATGAGGAAACTGTTGAAGTCCACATTGATGCCCTGGGGTTGAGGTGTTCTGAGGTGGAAGATGAGGCGTTCTTCCTCCAGGCGTCTGGTGGTGTGGGAGCGGCGGTGAAGGAGACCGAGGACCTCCATGTCCTCGGCAGAGTGGGAGGGGGAGTTGAAATGTTGGGCCACAGGGCGGTGTGGTTGATTGGTGTGGGTGTCCCAGAGATGTTCCCTAGCAGAGATGCTCTGCTAGGAGGCGTCCAGTCTCCCCAATGTAGAGGAGACCCCATCGGGAGCAAATGATACAATAAATGATATTGGTGGATGTGCAGGTAAAACTTTCATGGATGTGGAAGGCTCCTTTAGGGCCTTGGATGGAGGTGAGGGAGGAGGTGTGGGCGCAGGTTTTGCAATTCGTGCAGTGGCAGGGGAAGGTGCCAGGATGGGAGGGTGGATTGTAGAGGGGGGCATAGACCTGACCAGGTAGTCATGGAGGGAACGGACTTTGCGGGAGGCGGAAAGGGGTGGGGAGGGAAATATATCCCTGGTGGTGGGGTCCGTCTGGATGTGGCGGAAATGTCGGCGAATGATTTGATTTATGTGAAGGTTGGTAGGGTAGAAGGTGAGCACCAAGGGCGTTCTGTCCTTGTTACGGTTGGAGGGGTGGAGTCTGAGGGCGGAGTTGCAGGATGTGGACAAGATGCATTGGAGGGCATCTTTAATCACGTGGGGAAGGAAACTGCAGTCTCTAAAGAAGGAGGCCATCTAGTGTGTTCTGTGGTGGAACTGGTTTTCCTGGGAGCAGATACGGCAGAGGCAGAGGAATTGGGAATCTTGCATTTTTGCAAGAGGTAGGGTGGGAAGAGGTGTAATCCAGGTAGCTGTGGGAGTCGGTGGGTTTGAAAAAAATGTCGGTGTCAAGTCGGTCTTCATTAATGGAGATGGTAAGGTCCAGGAAGGGGAGAGAGGTGTCAGAGATGGTTCAGGTGAATTTAAGGTCAGGGTGGAATGTGTTGGTGAAGTTGATGAATTGCTCAACCTCCTCGCAGGAGCACGAGGTGGTGCCAATGCAGTCATCAATGTAGCGGAGGAAGAGGTGGGGAGTGGTGAAGATGAGGCGTTGAGGGCCAGAGAAACGGAAGTCTTCGAGGAGGTGGAGGGCGTGGGTTGTGTCTCGAACGTATGTGGGGAGTTCCTGGACTAAGGGGGATAGGACAGTGTCGAGATAGGTAGAAATGAGTTCAGTGGGGCAGGAGCATGCTGAGACAATGGGTCGACCAGGGTGGTCAGGCTTGTGGATCTTGGGAAGGAGGTAGAACCGGGCAGTGCGGGGTTCCCGGACTATGAGGTTGGAAGATGTGGGTGGGAGAGCTCCTGAGGTGATGAGGTTCTGTATCGTCTGGGAGATGCTGGTTTGGTAATGGGGGGGTGGAGTCATGGTCAAGGGGGTGGTAGGAAGATGTGTCCTCGAGTTGGCGTCTGGCTTCAGCGGTGTAGAGGTCAGTGCACCAGACTATCACTGCGTCCCCTTTATCTGCTGGCTTGATGGTGAGGTCGGGATTGGAGGGCTGCGCATTGTGAGAGTGAGAGGTTGGATTGGGGGAGGGGGGTAGACAGGTTGACGCGGTTAATGTCTCGGCTGCAGTTGAAAATAAAGAGGTCGAGGGCAGGTAATAGGCCAGCGCAGGGTGTCCAGGTGGATGCAGTGTGTTGGAGGTGGGCAAAGGGATCCTCGGAAGGTGGGTGGGAGTCCTGATTGTGTAAGTAAGCTCGGAGGCGGAGAAAGAAGTGTTCGACGTCACGGCGTGTATTAAATTCACTAATGCGTGGGCGAAGGGGGATGAAGGTGAGTCATTTGCTGAGGACTGATGGTTTGTCCTCAGTGAAGGGGAGGTCTGGAGGGATGGTGAAAACTCGGCTGGGCTGGGAGCTGGGATCTGGTTTGGATGTGGAGCTGGGAGTAGGAGCGGAGCTGGTAACTGGAGTGGGTGTGGTGGTGGGGGAATGAGGGTGGAGTCATGAGCAGAGGTGGTGTTCCCCTCAAGGTTCTGGGGGGCAGGGATGGTGACAGTGGGATCTGTGCGGGGTGTGTCAGCAGAATGCAGGTGAGTGGCGTTGGTGGGGGGGGGGGGAAGTGGTGGCAAACACGGCAGTGGGGGGGGGCGGAAGTCACTGAGTGTGTGACATCAGCGATGATGTGAGGGGCGGAAGTAATGTCACGTGTGGTGTATGAGGAATTGTGAGGGGCGGAAGTGGCTGTGGAAGCGGCCATGAGTGACGTCATCAATCAGCGTGGGGATGGTGACTGCACCAGCCGTATGGCTAATGGCGTCTGAGCAGTTCCAGAGGCCAGGGGAATCTACTGGAATGTTTGAGGAGCGCTGGTTATGGAGGTGGGTAGATAAAAGTTTGTTGTACTTCCAGTTTTTGATGTTTGAAATACTGTTTGTTGAGAGTATGAATTCTCCTGAGGATGTATTACAGAAAGGGTCCTTTGCAGTTCTGACAGAGTGTGGCCCTCAGCTGAGGCAGGGCTGACTGTAGAGAGGTTAGGTGCTGGCACATTGCTGCGAGCATGGAGTGGAGAATCTTGAAGGAGAGCCATTGCTAATGTTTTTGAATCCGTAGTCTGTACTGTTTGTCCTGTTCGGTTCCGAACTCTACTGGTTTAAAAGTGGTCTGGAGTCCATGTGGGATGAGTTGGTTATGGAGGCAGGCACTGAGGAAGCAAATGTGGCTGTAGTAGCAAGTCTGTTTCAGGACATGGTTGAAGAGCTTCAGGGCAGAGGAAATGACCTGGGAGTTGCAGTGGGAGAGGGACTCCCTGAGATTCTTGTAGAGAGAGGAGGAAAACTTCTTCAAGGCAGGCATCCTTGCAAGAGGATTTGCAGTAGGGTTAAAATCAATGAGGTAAAAACAATGACTGCAGATGCTGGAAACCAGATTCTGGAATAGAGGTGCTGGAAAAGTGCAGCAGTTCAGGCAACATCCGAGGAGCAGTAAAATCGACGTTTCGGGCAAAAGCCCTTCATCAGGAATACAGGCAGAGTGCCTGAAGGGTGGAGAGATAAATGAGAGGAGGGTGGGTGGGGATGGGGAGAAAGTAGCATAAGAGTACAATAGGTGAGTGGGAAAGGGGATGAAGGTGATAGGTCAGGGAGGAGGGTGGAGTGGATAGGTGGAAAGAAGATAGGTAGGTAGGACAAGTCATGGGCACAATAGGTGAGTGGGGAAGGGGATGAAGGTGATAGGTCAGGGAGGAGGGTGGAGTGGATAGGTGAAAAGAAGATAGGTGTGTAGGACAAGTCATGGGGTCAGTGCTGAGCTGGAAGTTCATTTAGAAACAATTAAAGGGAATAAAACTTGAACAATAACCATGGCCTACTTGGGTTCACTTGGAAAATGGCTACAGGAAGAATCAAAAAGATTAAAAGATTTTCTAACTGAAAATTAGAAAAGTTGAATTGACCAAAAGATGCAGACTAGATCCAGATCAGATTAATTGATTGATTGAAAAAGTAGCATATCAAACTGCAGACCAGCAAGGGATAACTGAAGAAACAGGAGTTCAAGATACATAGCAAAGGCAGGGTTTCAACAATGATTAGAATGATACTGAGATTTTGGGGAAAGTGCACATGCTAATCCTAAGGAAGCAATGCAAAAGAAATCTGACAAATATTGCAACTGTAAGAGAATAAAAACAGAAACCAAAAGGCTAAAATGGATTGGACAATCAACATAAAGGGAAGTTAGAAATACATGGAACTACATAAAATTAGTAATAATTTTGTCAAACAGATAACCACAGTAATCAAAAAATAATACATATGGCAATCATAAATCAAAAATTGGTTGACCTATGGAAATTGTATTTAAAAAGCAAAAGAAAGTGAAGTGCGTGTTTATCTTCTGGAGAATGACAATGAGGAGATAATAGTAAATAATAAGGAAACTGCAGATGAAATTAACAAATAGTTTGCTAGTCTTCACTCTGAAGGATACAAATAAATCCAGTAATACCTGCCAATCAGGACGTGGAAGGGAAACAGAGATTTAGTGAAATTACAATCATGAGAGAAATGGTACTAAGCAAATGGAAGGAACCAGCAGAGTCGGCAAACACTGCTGCTGGGGTGGCAGACATTAAGCACTTCACTCCAGCTGGACCTGGCTAAAACACATGTGAGGATACAGTGACTCCCACCTCAGCAGATTTCCACCCACTAGCCCAGAAGTCCCAAGGGCCAACAGGCCAAGTCTTCCAGGCCAACAGGGCCAACTACAGAGCAGGCTTTCTCCAGTCCAGCTGTATAAGTCAGTAGGTCTGGCAGGATCTGTGGAGAGAAAGCAGAGTTAACATTTCCGGTCCAGTGATCCTTCTTCAGGTGTGATTGTAACCAGGAAAAGGTTGGTATATACACTGTACACACCCAGTCTCAGTGTGCTGATACCACAAGCAACACTGTCAGCTACTAATGATCCCTGTTAGCAGCTACTGATTCCCCAGGATGACCTTTACCCATTCCTTTGTCTGCCCAGCTGTTGTTCTCTCACTCTCTCTCTCTTTCTCTCACAGCTCCATCACCACCTATCGTTTACTTCTCCCCCTTCCTTCACTCCATCTTCAGCATAAATACCAACCTTTTCCTCATTACAATTAATCATTCCTGAAGAAGAATCACCAAAATGTTAACTCCACTTTCTTTCGACAGATGCTACCAGAACTGCTGAGTCTTTCCCACAATTTCTGTTTTGTTTCTGATTTCCAACATTCTAATTTCTTTGTTTTTTGATTGTGGAAGCCAGTATCGTACTAAGACACAGAAGAGAGAAGGAGAAAAAAACCCTAATGAGGACACGTGGAAGGCATAGGTGACATTGCACTGCAAATAACCAACTGGATCAGGTCAAATCACGCCTGTTGGAGAGATCAGCTGCTGCTTCAGACATCCCAAGATCAAAAGAAGTTGCAATGACCAAGCATTACTCATCTCTTACATGCAACTGTCTCCATAACTACAGATGGCCTTAGATGTCACAGATCCTGGAACCATTACATTTTTGCCAACCACAAAGCCATTGCACTTTAGTGTTGTCAATACTGAAGCTAAAAGCATTTTGCGGAGACTGTGGGAAGGCCTGTCTACATAAATGATCCATGCTGTTGCTTTTTCCCAAACAGCAGATCTGAAATGGGCAGATACTTTAAGGTCAAAGATACCGTACATGCATATTGTGAACATATAAGTGAATACTTATTCATCAGAAAGGTTTAAGGAGTACAGAAATACCAGGTCCAACTGTACAGTGGAGTGTTTGTCCGATAAGAAAATAACACAATAAAAAGAAATCCAAATCAAACTTATTCAGCTTCGAAGTTTCAATGAGGTTCTATCTGGCCTCACATGCTCAACTTGCAGATAATGACTAGATCATAGATTCAGTGCCTGGACAATTTATTTTACCTCCTTCAGTGATCTTCATCTACTACTTCTCCTTCATGAGCTGTGAGACAACCCCAAAAAGTTGCTGTTCCCAGTGACACTTCTCGCTCTCTTGGCTCCATCACCGATTATCATTTACTCTTACCCCCTCCAGCCGCCCCACCTTCAGCATTTTCCTCACTGCAATCAGCTCTGAAGAAGCATCACTCGACCTAAAATGTTAACTCTACTTTGGAATTAATATCTTTTCCAATGCCACTGCCCATGATTTCTAACAAGGCCACAAGCGATCCTCCAAGCACAGGCTCCAATTCAGAAGGGTGAGCCAATAATTTGTAGACAGTGTTGGGAACCAGACAGAATAACAGATACAGTGCTCATGTCACATCGATTTGAAGTACATATTATGTCCTGACACACTGTCAGGAAGCTTTCAAAGGAGGCCAATATCATGAACATGAAGTTCTGAGCTATGTAACCAGTTGAATGCTGCAGATCAATTGAATAACACAATACAGGAGGAGTAATTTTAACAAAATTATTCACCACACTAGCAGTCCTTCCAAAAAAAAAGTCATTCTTGAACATTACAGACCATGTCCTTGCATACTTAAAGTTCAGTTTACCAACATAACAGACTCAATATCAGGTATAAAAAGTTATACAGATATGGCAAACTTAGGTACGATTTTTCATTTTGCATCTGCATTGCTTTGCATATTAGACATGCTAAGGGGCCGAATGATAAGAGTCATAGAGATGTACAGCATGGAAACAAACCCTTCGGTCCAACCCAGTAAAAACAAGGACTGCAGATGCTGGAAACCAGATTCTAGATTAGAGTGGTGCTGGAAAAGCACAGCAGTTCAGGCAGCATCCGAGGAGCAGGAAAATCAACGTTTCGGGCAAAAGCCCTTCATCAGGAATACAGGCAGAGTGCCTGCAGGGTGGAGAGATAAATGAAAGGAAGCTAACCTGTCCATGCTGACCAGATATCCCAACCCAACCTAGTCCCACTTGCCAGCACCCGGCCCATATCCCTCCAAACCCTTCCTATACCCTATATTCCTATACCTATCCAAATAACTTTTAAATGTTGCAATTATACCAGCCTCCATCACTTCCTCTGGCAGCTCATTCCATACACATACCACCCTCTGCATGAAAAAGTTGCCCCTTAGATCTCTTTTATATCTTTCCCCTCTACCCTACACCTCTGCCCTCTAGTTCTGGACTCCCCCACCCCAGGGAAAAGACATTTCCTATTTATCCTATCCATGCCCCTCATAATTTTATAAACCTCTATAAGGTCACCCCTCAGCCTCCGATGCTTCAGGGAAAACAGCCCCAGCCTGTTCAGCCTCTCCCTGTAGCTCAAATCCTCCAACCCTGGCAACATTCTTGTAAATCTTTTCTGAACCTTTTCAAATTTTACAACATTTTTCCGATTGGAAGGAGACCAGAATTGCAAGCAATATTCCAACAGTGGCCTAACCAATGACCTGTACAGCCGCAACATGACCTCCCAACTCCTGTACTCAATACGCTGACCAATAAAGGAAAGCATACCAAACTCCTTCTTCACTATCCTATCTACCTGCGACTCCACTTTCAAGGAGCTATGAACCTGCACTCCAAGGTCTCTTTGTTCAGCAACATTCTCTAGGACCTTACCACTAAGTTTATAAGTCCTACTAAGATTTCCTTTTCCAAAATACAGCACCTCGCATTTATCTGAATTAAACTCCATCTGCCACTTCTCAGCCCATTGGCCCATCTGGTAACGATCCTGTTGTAATCTGAGGTAACCCTCTTCGTTGTCCACTACACCTCCAATTTTGGTGTCATCTGCAAACTTACTAACTGTACCTCTTATGCTCACATCCAAATCAGTTATGTGAATGACAAAAAGTAGAGGACCCAGCACCAATCCTTGTGGCACTCCACTGGTCACAGGCCGCCAGTCTGAAAAACAACCCTCCACCACCACCCTCTGTCTTCTACCTTCTGAGCCAGTTCTGTATCCAAATGGCTAGTTCTCCCTGTATTCCATGAGTTCTAACCTTGCTAATCAGTCTCCCATGGGGAACCTTGTCGAATGCCTTACTGAAGTCCATATAGATCACATCTACCACTCTGCCCTCATTAATCCTCTTTGTTACTTCTTCAAAAAACTCAATCAAGTTTGTGAGACATGATTTCCCACACACAAAGCCATGTGACTATTCCTAATCAGTCCTTGCCTTTCCAAATACGTGTACATCCTGTCCCTCAGGATTCCCTCCAACAACTTGCCCACCACCGAGGTCAGGCTCATTGGTCTATAGTTCCCTGGCTTGTCCTTTCTACTCTTCTTAAACAGTGGCATCACGTTTGCCAACCTCCAGTCTTCTGGCTCCTCACCTGTGTCTATCGATGATACAAATATCTCAGCAAGAGGCCCAGCAATCACTTCTCTAGGTTCCCACAGAGTTCTTGGGTACACCTGATCAGGTCCTGAGGATTTATCCACCTTTACCCGTTTCAAGACATCCAGCAACTCCTCCTCTGTAATCTGGACATTTTGCAAGATGTCACCATCTATTTCCCTACAGTCTTTCTTCCATACCCTTTTCCACAGTAAATACTGATGCAAAATACTCATTTAGTATCGCCCCGATTTTCTGTGACTCCATACAAAGGCCACCTTGCTGATCTTTGAGGGGAGAAAGTGAGGACTGCAGTTGCTGGAGATCAGAGCTGAAAATATGTTGCTGGAAAAGCGCAGCAGGTCAGGCAGCATCCAAGGAGCAGGAGAATCGACATTTCGGGCATGAGCCCTTCTTCAGGAATTCTGAAGATCTCCTGATCTTTGAGGGGCCCTATTCTCTCCCTAGTTACCCTTTTGTCCTTAATGTATCTGTAAAAACCCTTTGGATTCTCCTTAATTCTATCTGCCAAAGCTCTCTCATGTCCCTTTTTGCCCCCCTGATTTCCCCCTTAAGTATACTCCTACTTCCTTTATACTCTTCTAAGGATTCACTTGATCTATCCTGGCTGTACCTGGCATATGCTTGCTTTTTGTTTTCTTAACCAAATCCTCAACTTTTTTAGTCATCCGGCATTCCCTATACCTACCAGCCTTCCCTCTCACCCTGACAGGAATATACTTTCTCTGGATTCTTGTTATCTCATTTCTGAAGGCTTCCCATTTTCCAGCTGGCCCTTTACCTGCGAACATCTGCCCTCAATCAGCTTTCGAAAGTTCTTGCCTAATATAATCAAAATTGGCCTTTCTCCAATTTAAAAATTCAACTTTTAGATCTGGTTTATCCTTTTCCATCACTATTTTAAAACAAACAGAATTATGGTTGCTGGCCCCAAAGTGCTCCCCCAGTGACACCTCAGTCACCTGCCCTGCCTTATTTCTCAAGAGTAGGTCAGGTTTTGCACCTTCTCTAGTAGGTACATCCACATACTGAATCAGAAAATTGTCTTGTACGCACTTAACAAATTCCTCTCCATCTAAACCTTTAACACTATGGCAGTCTCAGTCGATGTTTGCAAAGTTAAAATCCCCTATCATAACCACCCGATTATTCTTACAGATAGCTAAGATCTCCTTACAAGTTTGTTTCTCAATTTCCATCTGACTATTAGGGGGTCTATAATACAATCCCAATAAAGTGATCATCCCTTTCTTATTTCTCAGTTCCACCCCAATAATTTCCCTGAATGTATTTCCGGGAATATCCTCCCTCAGCACAGCTGTAATGCTATCCCTTATCAAAAATGCCACTCTCCCTCCTCTCTTGCCTCCCTTTCTATCCTTCCTGTAGCATTTGTATCCTGGAACATTAAGCTGTCAGTCCTGCCCATTCCTGAGCCATGTTTCTGTAATTGCTATGATATCCCAGTCCCGTGTTCCTAGCCATGCCCTGAGTTCATCTGCCTTCCCTGTTAGGCCTCTTGCATTGAAATAAATGCAGTTTAATTTATTAGTCCTATCTTGTCCCTGTCTGCCCTGACTGTTTGACTCGCTTCTGTTCTCAACTGTACCAGTCTCAGATTGATCTCCTTCCTCACTATCTCCCTTGGTCCCACCACCCTACCTTACTAGTTTAAATCCCTCCATGCAGCTCTAGCAAATTTCCCTGCCAGTATATTAGTCCCCTTCCAATTTAGGTGCAATCCATCTTTCTTGTACAGGTCACTTCTACCCCAGAAGAGATTCCAATGATCCAAAAATGTGAATCCTTCTCCCATACACCAGCTCGTTAGCCATGCATTCATCTGCTCTATCCTCCTATTCCTGTCCTCACTAGTCATAGCACTGGGAGTGATCCAGATATTTCTACTCTTGAGGACCTCCTTTTTAAATTTCTGCCTAATTCTCTGTAATGTCCTTTCAGAATCTCATCCTTTTCCCTTCCTATGTCGTTCCAATGTGGACAATGACCTCTTGCTGGCCCCTCTCTCCCATGAGAACATTCTACACCCTCTCTAAGACATCCTTGATCCTGGCACCAGGAAAGCAACACACCATTCTGATTTTTCGCTGCCGGCCACAGAAATGTCTGTCTGTACTTCGGACCAGAGAATCCCCTAACACAATCGATCCCTTGGAAGCCGACATACCCCTCGTTGCATTAGAGCCAGTCTCAATACCAGAAACTTGGCTGTTCATGCTATGTTCCCCTGAGAATCCATCACCCCCTACATTTTCCAAAACACCATACCTGTTTGAAATGGGTATATCCACAAAAGACTCCTGCACTAGCTGCCTACCTCTCTTCCCTTTCCTGGAGTTAACCCATCTAAATGACTGTATCTGCGACTTTCCCCCCTTCCTATAACTGCCATTTATCACATACTGTTGCTGTTGCAAATTCCTCATTGCTTCTAACTGTCTCTCCAACCGATCCATTCGATCTGATAGGATTCGCATCCAACAGCATTTATGGCAGTAAACCTTAAACTCTCTTTAAACGCCCACATCTGACAAGAAGTACATATCACTCTATTAAAGGCCATTTTTGTTCCTTCACAATCTACAGATCCAGAAAATAACACCGTCTTATTCCTCTACAAAGCACTGCCCCAGGTTAAATTAATAGTTATGGCTTATATTTTAAGTTTAATCAAGACACATATCTCTAAAAACATATAATCAAGAAAGAACCCACTCTACTCACTACTGCAGCCTTTCCATTGGACACACTTAAATCAACGATTAACTTATCTGATTCTGTGCTGTGAACTTCGCCCAAACAAGTTCCTCCAATATTAGTTGTGAATTTCACTGTTTGTTCATTTTCCTAGACGCACTCCGATGTCCAGCAATACATGAATTCAAAACAGCAAAGGCAGTAACTGTGCAGGTTCTCTCTCCCTCCTGCACTGTTCTCACCATGTGCTTCCTTCGTCTGTTCTTCTCCCTTTTAAAACTGCTGTTGTTTTGACTTTTTTTTTCCTATGCAAAGAGTATATTGCTTGTGACTGTTTGAGGCCTTAACTTTTAATATTAATTGTTGCAGAAAAAAAAAGAAATAATTTAATGATATCCAATTTAAAGGCAAATGGGTGGTATTACAATAAGTAGAGGCATGATTCTTCGCCTGACAAAGCAGCAGTGCTCCAATGGCCATTTTGGTTGAAGCATATTCATTGTCTTTGTTGTATATGCCGCAGGTGTGACACTGACATAGCACGGTGTGCCTCCTTGATTGTTCAGTGCTCTGAATGGTGACAAGCTGCCTGCCTTTCCCTCTGTACAGAGGATGATAACCTGTAAGTTAGGATTGCAATGAAAGCCAGAAAGCTTGGCAGCCGCCAAAGAGTACAAAGTGGAGAGCACTCAGAAAATAAGTTATGACCCATAGGATATATGCTATGTAGATGCATGTGTGTCCCCACACACAAAAGTAACCTGGAAGAAGCATGCAAGGCATAAGTGTCCCTGAACTCCAAAGTGAAGTCCTGAAAGGCTGAAGTGATCTGAAGAGTTGGTATCAAAGCAGCCGTGATATTATAATGCTGGTGGTTTGGAAATATAGAATTATGTGGAAGAAGCATGGAAAACAACAGAGTCGTTGAAACAAGAAGGGAAATGGTGCTGACAACTCCCAATGAAGCTGGTTGAAGGCACCAAAAAGCAATTGGTAAGCTGCTGCCAAGCTGACTTTCATGTTGAACACTGACTCTGCCTAATTTCTTGGGGAAGAAGGGGCAAATCAGCAGCTGCATAGAAATCAGGTGAGATTTCCGAAACTTGAAATGCAAATGCCTAAAAATATGTAATCACCAGAACTCAAGGTGAAAATCAGAAACATGACCTTGACTTTGAAATCTGACTTTTTCTTCTCATTGTACTTTCTCTCCATTGCCCATGCCACTCAAGGTAGCAGAGCAATCTTTCCTCAGATGTATTCCAAATCATCAAAGGGGTTCAGAGCAGACAGAGTTAAGGAAGGATAGAATGTGAAAAGAAACTGACAGGTAAAATAAAGCAAGTAACAAGAGGAGGTTTAGGGCTAACTGCTGATGAAAATATTGGTGAGGTGGGGGAGGGGGAGAAGACATAGCTGAGGTACTAAATGAGGAAATTACATCTCTCTTTATCAATGAAGAAGATGTTGCTAAAGTCATAGTGAAAGTGAAAGTGGTAAATGTGCTAAACACTGATAAAGACATATTGGAACAGTTGGATGTCTTTAAAAGTTGATAAGTCTGCAGTAGCTAAGGCTATATTGGATGATTAACATTAGGTTTATAAAGTCAAATGACTCAAAACAGAAAACAAACATGATAAATCAATCTCATGCAGACACAACCAAAGCATAGAGGATCTTAACAGCTTTCCTAATCTCTCAGGTCCAACAGTAACAGAACCCATACAGCTGGAAAAGGGCAGAATTTTGGACTGATACTCATTTTATACGCCAGCCTATTTTACTCTCCATTAAAGTCAATGAGCTTAATATTGGGTGCTGCATAACATGGACATTTAATTCAAATCCATTGGGCAGTTTTGTTTGAGAACTGGAATCTAGACTCAGCCTGGCCACCAAACAAATCAGAAAGGGGAAAAAAAAAGAGAAAACCTCAATCACGTGCCATCTTATTGGTATAAGTATAATCAACTCCCAGCCACTGCCCCCTCCCCCTCCCCAAACCTTAGATGTAACTTCATTTTGAAAATCACAAATAACTGTCTCGACTAGTCTGTTTAACCGACTACTCCAGGCATTCATCAACATTTTTATAGAAGTCTTTCTTTCCACAAGCATTTCTTTGTTACACTTCAAGCTTTTTCTCCACTAGCACCTGCTCTCATGTACACAGCTGTGCATAAACAAATTTAATCATTTGTAAAATGACTGTTTAGCATTCCCAGAGTCCAATGAATCCCTGTGTGGAAAACTGTTCACTGAAAATTACCGTGAAGTGAACATTTTCCCACCACAGTAGAAGCCAGAAGGTATTTTGTATAGGCTAGAAATGTACAATCACATTTTCTCGCAAGAAGCAAAAATAATAATTTGGTTAAACATAATTAAAATCAGTTCACCAAACAGCTTTTTCTTTCTTGATATGTGAAGTCAATTTTCTCTGGAAAAAACATGGTATGAACACCATATAGGAGGGATGACCTGGACGGAATGGTCTTTGGAGGGTTGATGCAGACCCAATGGCCTCTTTCTGCTCTGCAGGGATTCTATGATTTTATGAATGCTGCATCAGCTCTTTCTCTGGACGTGCATGGATACTGCAAATTTAGCATTGGATCAGAGCAGTTTGTATTCAAACTGTTTTAATCTGACTATGTGGATTCCGAGTCAAAGCTTAGGAATGACTTTGAAGCACAGGACATTGTGTTTGCGTGACAACATTTGGAATAAGCTACTGTTGTATGAAACTTAGCTTGCAATATCTAGCTGACAAGGATCTTGCCCATCAATCACACACCTGCTAGGGAACCCCCATCATTCCATGTAAAATTCTTGATAGGATCAAATGAGCTTCAAGCTCTCATGTAGCCATGTTGGGCTCTCACCATGAGATCCATGGCAGCAGAAGCCCTGTGCATCAAGAGATGTAGGCCTCATGCTTCCAGTGCCAGTGGAGTGATGCAGCTAACACTGGTGCACCTACCTCAGATTCAGGATCACTTGGACCCCTCAACCGAATGACGACTGAAGACAGGAAGGGGTATTGGGTGGCCTGAGACTCAGGAAGGCAATGTGGACCTCATCTAATCCCTGAATCACCACTAAACTTCAGCAGTTTTGGGAACAATGGATAGAAATTGGTTCATTAGAAAGGTAATTGTAATTCCCAGTAGAGACTGGGGTAGCATGGCGGCTCAGTGATTGGGTTAGCACTGCTGTCTGACAGCATTGGGACTTGGGTTCAATTCCACCTTTGGCTGACTGTGTGGAGTTTGCACATTCTCTGTGTCTACATGCGTTTCCCCCAAGGTGCTCCAATTTCCTCCCACAATCCAAAGATGTGCAGGCCATGCTAAATTACTCCATACTGTCCAGTGATGTGCTGGTTAAGTAGGTTAGCCATGGTAAAAACACTATATAGGAGGGATGACCTGGGTGGAATGCTCTTCGGAGGGTTGGTGCAGACCCAATGGCCCGAAATGGCCTCTTTCTGCTCTGCAGGAATTCTATGATTTTATGAATCCTGCATCAGCTCTTTCATCCTTGAACTTAGTTGGGGAAGGCCTTTGTCACAGTCCAATGACTGACAAAGCACCTCTTCTGTGATGAACTGGGCCTGGTCATCACATTGACCACTGTGTAAAGCCACTTTAAAATCAATCCTATGTATCCTACACTTATTTTAACTGAAATATTTAGAGAGAATTCTATCAACCATAATATTTCCATAAAATACCTGTTGGAAGATAGCTCTCCATGTACAATTATCCAGACATCTACAAAGTTTGCTCCTGAACAAAAAAAAATGTAGTTTCCAGCCATGCAGGAGCCAAGCAATGCTAACAGAGTTCTAACTGGCTGCAGTCCAAACTGCAGCAACTGATCTCCAACCAGAAGCTGAGGGGTAAACGGTTATCAAGATCTGATGTAAAGTGAGCGAAACATTTCTCAAAAAAATCCCTTCTTATCCTAATAGATTTCATCAAAAAGGCTAAGTACAGATTCAAAGACTACAAACCAGTATTAAAATTGTGTGTGTTCTTAGCAGTAAAAGGTGACACTTTGAAGGTACATGTATTTTTTTACTGTAATGAATATTATCCATTAAAGAGCCATGACATTATTCTCCCAGTGATGTTTACAATAAACACCTGGAAAGTACAGCCTCATTCAATATGGTTTAATTAAATCAGCATTTAAAGTACCTATTATTATTCATTCATTCCAAAATAAATTAACTAACTTGGTGCCAGCAGCTACTGCAATTTTGTTCCAGACACACCATCTGCAGGACCCATTACTATTGTCACAAGGAAGTGCTTAGAGGGTATCACAATTTTAAAACAATTAGTGAAATTTACATGGCTCGCAGAACAAAACAACTCATCACATCACATTTATATTCTCTGATGAAGCTTTTTTTTTTCTGGCCATACATCATGAAAGGTGCCTTCAACGAGGATTTGAAGACAAAGATAATGAAATTTTAATGGTGAAATTCTCTTTTAGAAACATCAACAAAACCATAGAACATCAATAAACATACAGGAAAGAATGTTCACAGTGAGAAACAATCAAAAGCCTGAAGACTAGAACGTGCTCTTCGAATCTGACGGACCAGAAAAGATTATATGGTCAAATGATCATGAAACCAGTTGTCAACTTGCAAATTATTCACTTTGTCCAGGATAGTTCCTACTCAGTCTACATATGGTAAACAGTAGATACCAAGAATGAAGAATCCATTTTTATGAAATATTTTACATGGAAAAGACATTTATACCAAATGACACTCCTGGAGTATTATTTCATTTAAATTCTGTGTCTCAAAAGGTGTTGATTACAACAGAAAAATATGTCAAATTTCAGGTACAGAACATTCATCTTCAGTTCCCCAAGTTACAAAAAAGTGTGAAAGTTTGCTTAATTTAATTCAGATTTGAGATTAACTCTAAATGAGTTAAAAGAAAATTATACGTGCAACTGCTGATTTCTTTTTCCACCCCTTTAACCTTTGTTTTAAGCCTCCAGTCCAACTTGAACTACCCAGTATGTTTGATTTTCAATGTTATATCAATTTCATGCCTTCAGGTGTGAACCAAACTCAGCCCAAAATCTTGAAAGTTAATTATTTTTTATTCATTTATGGGATAAGGGTGTCACTGGCTGGCCAGCATTTATTGCCTGTCCCCAGTTGCTCTTGAGAAGGTGGTGAGCTGTCCTCTGGAACTGTTGCAGTCCACCTGCTGTGGGTTGGCGCACAAAGCCATTATGGAGAGAGTTCCATAACTTTCACCTAGTGACATTGAAGGAATGGTGACATATTTCCAAGTCAGTATGGTGAATGGCTTGGAGGGGAATTTGGAGGGGAGATGGCGTTCCCATGTATCTACTGCCCTTGTCCTTCTAGATAGAAGTGGTTGTGGTGCTACTTGAGGATCTTTGGTGAATTCCTGCAGAGCATCTTGTAGTTAATACACACTGTAGCCACTGAGTATCAGTAGTGGAGGGTGTGAATGCTTGTGAATGCAGTGCCAATCAAGTGGGCTGCTTTTGTCCTGGATGGTGGCAAGCCTTGAGTGTTGTTGGAGCTGCACTCATTCAGGCAAGTGTGAGTATTCCATCATATGCCTGACATGTGCCTTGTATATATCTTTGGAGAGTTAGGTGAGTTAATCACCATATTATTCCTCTCCTCTGATCTATTCTTGTAGCTAGATCTTGTTGATAGTGGGGGATTCAATGATGGTGACACCACTGAATGTAAAGAGGCAGTTAGGTCTTATTGGTGATGGTCAGAGCCTGGTATTTGTACGGTGCAAATGGATGCTGCTATGTGATGAATAGTCCTGTTTCTCATTTTCATCCAGTCCCTACCTCTAAGCTTTTGACAGTATTAACACTGTCAGCTATGATTCCCCACAATTAGCTGATATTTGGTATTAGTGATCTGATCTTGCTACAGTGTAGAAATATTAATTGCAATTTATATGTTTTAGTGTATTAAAATGTGAATATTATATGTGCATGATTTGTGTAATTAGTTAATTACATCGATAAAAATATTTTAGTGTTCATTTTACATTTTGTATTTGATATCATTACACTTTATTTTAAAACATTGCTTCACTTAACAGAATTTAATATGGATTTTCAATTTTGGAGAACACAACAGATTAACTCAATTTCGCATATCTATACGAACTCCCCTATTCTGGCTGACTCTTGTCCAGCTCTATTTCCAGATTGCACCAACTAACTATCCTTCTGGAAATTAGCACCTGCAACCAGTCCACTCTCTAGTTTCAATGTGACTTTCATCTTGATTTAACAGCTCCCTCACTGCTTTCTACTTTGCCAAAACACTCCCTCTCTGCTATTATAACACCTCCTCCTCACAGCATGTCTGCTACAACATACTAAATAATTCTTACTGGCCTTAGCACTTCAACTTACTGCATGTTCTCTGAGTACACTGCTACCATCTTATACCTTTTTCAAGGTGTTTATCCATTTAAATATTCAGTGAATTCTTTGGAATTCAGATTTAAAACACAAATCTGAAAACTACAAGATATTAAAAGGTGATAGTTACATAAATTGTTGTGAAATCTAAAGCTAGTATTATATATAATAAACTTAGTAGTTATACATTGAAACTAGACACAATACTTTTTATTTGCTCATATTTCACCAAAATTACAACTTGTCTGATAAATAAAATCCATTAAGTGTAAACTCTGCACATTTTACATCTGAAATATCTGAGAACATCATAGTGGGAGTCATTACTGGGAGCACATGGATCTGTACTATTCCACTAGGACAGTGCGTCTCACTTTCCATTTCTATTCATCTTCCATTGCTGTTCTACTTGTCAATTTTTATGAAGAATTTCATTAACTATATTGGAAAATGAGAAACTACACTCTCTTGCAACTTGGCTCACTATGACCCACACTGAATAGGATTTCTCAGAAAAGGTGAAAGTTTCATTGTGTTCAAAACAAAAGCACTTTGACTTCAAATAAACCGACACTTCAGTATCTCTTACATGAGGTGCATGAAACATTGCACAGTCTGAGAAAATAATACAAAGCCCTTGCGTTAACTATTCTAAATGGATCCAAGGTTCTCTTTTTGATCTGATAAGTAACAAAAATTTTATTGCTCTGCAGCAGAATATACTGCTCAGTTAAAATGGCCTATGGCTTTCAGTAAGGTGCTCCCTGGTGACTTATCCACATACTTTCTGATGCATTGTTTTGATTTAAAGTTACAGTACTTCAGATTGAATTTTGTCAGCCTCCGAACTGGAATGTGGACTGTCAAACTATACCTAGACCAAATAAATGTTTTATTATTGTGTAACATGTTTATACATTTGGGCAACTGACAAGTTCTTTATTCAAAAAAAACTCAGCTGGCTAATTAGTGGCAATTAATAAAAACACTAAACATTGTTACTTGAATTAATAGATGCAAAGGAAATTTTTTCACCCTTAAGTGACTTTTAGATTTTTAAAAGATTGATTTGTACTGAAATGATAACTGATATTTTTTCATGATAACTAAAACACTTGCACGTTCTATTAAATCACCATGGCTATTCTGTTTCCTAAGGCACTGAGATGGTAAACTTATGCATCAGACATTTGGGTTGTATTATTAAAAAAAAATTTAAAAAGACTGTAACCAATTAAGCATTAATCGCAAGCAAATCCCTCCTGCATAAATGCGTGCTTTACTACAGGAAACAAGGTATTTCCACAAAAGGGAAGTTTAATTGTATGTCCAGTTTGAATCGACCATTGTACCCATAGCAGTCAAGTACTGTGCATCTATTTTGTTGGATTGCCCACCGCAGTGAGTATAGCGCAGCGACCCTTTCCTATCTTGTCCATGGTGCTGAATGTCCAAAGACATTAAAATTTCCTTCACATTTCGAGAACTGTTTCACTCCACTGAACAAATCATTATAGATCTTCGCTGTAAAACATTATCTTACAAACACTGAAGCGCGGTGTGATTAATTGGACGTTGTAAAAAGCCGTCAAACAAACGGCTTTCCTACAGGAAAAGAATGCTCATCAACTGCACTGAATAAGATTAAAAGCTCGCTAACATTTAACGACAGAACTGAGCATCAAACTGAACAACTGGCAAACGAGACAGCGATTTTAACTGCCGTGTACTTGACAATGAGCAGCCCTCAGCCACCCGTGGCTAGCTATCCATGCATTCGCATATTTACTCCTGCTTACCTTCTCTGTCACACAACTGTATTGCCTCCAAACTACTAATATTTTTCAGCATGTCATTGCATGGACTGGTTGGGCTGCTGAGACTGTGAGCAAGATGTGATTCCATTTTGCGGTTTTTCGAAGATCTTGTATTTTTTTTGTTCTCCGCCTTCACCTTGGGTGTCGGGCTCGGTTTGCTCGGGCGCTTTCACTGGCGAGAAAGGGGAACAGCGTCAGCTTCAGACTCAACTATTTGTGCTCACTGTGAGGGGAGAGAGAGAGAGAGAGACAACAGAGATCAGCAATGCCTACAGCAAAAAAAACGCGCACACAGTGTTGGGGATATTTCAGCAGACCCAATTTGAACCCATCATTATATATCTGACATTTCCAATTCGCTGCCCCACACAGAGGCTCCGACCAGCCTGGCCGGCTCTGCTTTGCAAATGTCCGCAAGTGCCCTTTGCAGAGGGCACAGCTTCTCCAGCGCCGGATCATTTACCAGTCACATTCACCATGTGCTGGCAAGGTCCGATCACACTGGCATGAAGAGAAAGAAACATCCAGAAACTGGCTCACCAGCAGAAACTAACTACCTTGGCAGACCGACCAACTCTCTCAGAGCCGGACTCTGCCCTCTCTCGGAACTGACTCTCCCCTTTTTGCTCTCAACTCCAGAGTGCGTCTCCCTCTCCCTCCCTCAATGACTCTCCGTCCACCAATGGCTCTCCATCCCACTTTCCCTCCGTCTCCCTCCATGACTCTCCCTCCCCCTCCCTCCCAATGACTCTCCCTCCAGTCCCCAGTGATTCCCCCTTCCCCAGTGACATCCCCCTACCTCCTGTCCCCAGTGACTTCACCCTCCCTTCCCCGTGACTCAGCTCTCCCTTCCTTCCCCAGTGACTCCCCCCACCCCCCAGTGTGGATGTGATCTGTATGGACTTCAGTAAGACGTTTGACAAGGCTCCCCATGGGAGACTGGTTAACAAGGTTAGATCTCCTGGAATACAGGGAGAACTAGCCAGTTGGATACAGAACTGACTGAAAGGTAGAAGCTGCAAATGTGTTGCTGGTCAAAGCACAGCAGGCCAGGCAGCATCTCAGGAATAGAGAATTCGACGTTTCGAGCATAAGCCCTTCATCAGGAATAAGAGAGAGAGCCAAGCAGGCTGAGATAAAAGGTAGGGAGGAGGGACTAGGGGGAGGGGCGATGGAGGTGGGATAGGTGGAAGGAGGTCAAGGTGAGGGTGATAGGCCGGAGTGGGGTGGGGGCGGAGAGGTCAGGAAGAGGATTGCAGGTTAGGAGGGCGGTGCTGAGTTGAGGGAACCGACTGAGACAAGGTGGGGGGAGGGGAAATGAGGAAACTGGAGAAATCTGAATTCATACCTTGTGGTTGGAGGGTTCCCAGGCGGACAGAGGGTGGTGGTGGAGGGTTGTTTTTCAGACTGGAGGCCTGTGACCAGTGGAGTACCACAAGGATCGGTGCTAGGCCCTCTACATTTTGTCATTTACAAAAATGATTTGGATGTGAGCATAACAGGTACAGTTAGTGAGTTTGCAGATGACACCAAAATTGGAGGTGTAGTGGACAACAAAGAGGGTTACCTCAGAGTACAACAGGATCTTGACCAGATGGGCCATTGGGCTGAGAAGTGGCAGATGGAGTTTAATTCAGATAAATGCGAGGTGCTGCATTTTGGGAAAGCAAATCTTAGCAGGACTTATATGCTTAATGGTAAGGTCCTAGAGAGTGTTGCTGAACAAAGAGACCTTGGAGTGCAGTTTTGAAGGTGGAGTCGCAGGTAGATAGGATAGTGAAGGATGCATTTAGTATGCTTTCTTTTATTGTTCAGAGTATTGAGTACAGGAGTGGGGAGGTCATGTTGCAGCTGTACAGGACATTGGTTAGGCCACTGTTGGAATATTGCATGCAATTCTGATCTCCTTCCTATCAGAAAGATATTGTGAAACTTGAAAGGGTTCAGAAAAGATTTACAAGATGCTACCAGGGTTGGAGGATTTGAGCTATGGGGAGAGGCTGAACAGGCTGGGTCTTTTTTCCATGGAGCGTCAGAGGCTGAGGAGTGACCTTATAGAGGTTTATAAAATTATGAGGGACATGGATAGGATAAACAGACAAAGTCTTTTCCCTGGGGTGGGGGAATCCAGAACTAGAGGACATAGGTTCAGGGTGAGAGGGGAAAGATATAAAAGGGACCTAAGGGGCAACATTTTTGTGCAGAGGGTGGTATAGGTATGGAATGAGCTGCCAGACAAAGTGGCGGAGGCTGGTACAATTGCAACATTTCATAGGCATTTGGATGGATATATGAATAGGAAGGGTTTGGAGGGATATGGGCCAGGTGCTGGTAGGTGGGACTAGATTTGGTTGGGATATTTGGTCAGCATGGACGCATTGGACCGAAGGGTCTATTTCCGTGCGGTAGATCTCTATGACTCTGCCCTCCCTTCCTTCCCTAGTGACTCTCCCTCCCTCCCTTCCCCAGTGACTCTCCCTCCCCCCTTTCCCAGTGACTCTCCCTCCCTCCCTTCCCCAGTGACTCCACCTCCCCCCACCTCCAGTGACCCCCCCTCCCCAGTGACGCAGCTCTCTCCCTTCCCCAGTGACTCCGCCCTCTTTGCCATCCCCAGTGACTCTTCCCTTCCTCCCCTCTCCAGTGGCTCTCCCTCCCCTCCCCACCACAGTGACTCCCCCTTCCCCAGTGACTGCCCTTCTCCAGTGACTCTTCCTCCCTTTCTCAGTGGGACTCCCCCTTTCCTGACCCTCCCTCCTCTCTCTGTCCCCCCCTCACCTCCTCCCCCTTCACCCCCTCTCACCCCTTCTCCCCTCCCCTTCTCTCCATTCCCCCCTCACTCCCCTTTCCCCTTCTATCCCCTACCCCCCTTCCCTTCTCTATCCTCCCCCTTCTCTCCTCTCCCCCCTCCTCCCCTTCCCCTTCCCTCACCCCTCCCCTTCCCCCTCTCACTCCCTCTCTCCCCTACTCTCCTGTCCCCTCCCCCTCACCTCCCCTCCCCCTTCCCTCTCCCCCTCACTCTCTTCTCCCCTCACTCTCCTCTCCCCTGCCCCTCTCAATCCTCTTCCTCCCCTCTCCCCATCCCCTCTCTCCCCATCGCCTCTCCCCCTCACTCCACTGTCACTCCCCTCTCCCCCTCCCCTCTCTATCCCCTCCCCATCTCCTCCCCGTCCCCTCTCCTCATCTCCTCCCCCTCCCCCTCCCCCATCCCCGCTCCCCCATCCACTCTCCCGCCTCACTCCCTTGTGACTCCCCTCTCCCCCTCATCCCCCTGTGACTCCCCCCTCATCCCCTCTCCCTATCACTCCCCTCTCCCCGTCACTCCCTTCTCCCCCCTTCCCCGTCACTCCCCTCTCTTCCCCTCCCCTCCCCCCGTATCCTAGCTCCACCCCCTCTATCCCCTATCCCCACTATTCCCTCTCCCCACTGCCCCCATCCCCTCTCTCCCCCCTCTCCCATCTCTCTTCCCCTCCCATCTCTTCCTCCCTCTATCCTGTCGCCCTCCCATGTGTTTCTATCTCTCCACTTCACATCAGTGTCTGCCGATCTGATCACTTTATGACCTTCCCTTTCCTGTTTGTGTCTTTCTGCTTGACTCCCATGTCTCTCCTTCACCTTCCCATACCTCTCCCTTTCTTCTCTCCATTCACAAGCATCTCCTCCTCTTACCCAACATTTGCCCCCTCACCTTAACTCTCTCCGCTTCCAAATCTATGCTATCCCGCAGTCCTCTTCTCTTCACTCCTTTCCCCTTGCCCCTTCCTCCCCATTCACCCCTCTCCACACCACCCCACTCTCACCCACCCCCACCCTCCTCTTCCCCACCTCCACTCTCTCCCACACCCATCCTCCTCTTCCCCACCTCCACTCCCTCCCACCCCCATCCTCCTCCTCACCTCCACTCCCTCCCACCCCCATACTCCTCTTCCCACCTCCAATCCCTACCACCCCCATCCTCCTCTTCCCCACATCCACTCTCTCCGACCCTCACCCTCCTCTTCCCCACCTCCACTCTCTCCCACCCCCATCCTCCTCTTCACCACCCCCACTCCCTCCTACCTTCATCCTCCTCTTCCCCACCTCCACTCCCTCCCACCCCCATCCTCCTCTTCACCACCCCCACTCCCTCCCACCCCCATCCTCCTCTTCCCCACCTTCCCCCAACTTTCCTCTCTCACCCCACACTCCTCTCTCACCCCCACTCTTCTCTCTCCCCCCCCACTCTTCTCTCTCCCCCCCACTCAACTCTCTCCCCCCACTCAACTCTCTCCCTCCACACTCTCCTCTCCACCCCACTCTACGCTCCCCTCCACCTCTCTTCTTTCCTCCACTCTCTTCTCCCCCTTACCTCTCCCCCTCCCTCACTCTCCTCCCCCATACTCCTCTCTCCCCCTGTACACTCCTCCCTACCTCCCACACTCTCCTCTCTCCCCCCACACTCTCCTCTCTTCCCCCACACTCTCCTCTCTCACCCCCTCCATCCTCTTCCGGCCCCACCCACTCCTCTCCCCATCCCTCCCCCACATTCCCCCATTTCACACTCTCTTACCCACTGTCCTGTCCCCATCTCTCCCCCTACCGTTCTCCCATCCCCTTCTCCCTTTTCCCCTCCCCACTTGTCACCCCCTTCTCCCTCACCTCTCCCCCGCAAACCCCATCTCCCTCCCCCATACCTGATCCCCCCACATACCTGATCCCCCCATACCTGATCCACCTCACACCTGATCCCCCCATACCTGATCCCCCCATACCTGATCCACCTCACACCTGATCCCCCCCATACCTGATCCCCCCCCATACCTGATCCCCCTCCCCCATAACTTATCCCCCCATACCTGATCCCCCTCCCCCATACCTGATCCCCCCCATACCTGATCTCTCCCTCCTCCATACCTGATCCCCCTCCCCCATAACTTATCCCCCCATACCTGATCTCTCCCTCTCCCATACCTGATCCCCCCATACCTGATCCCCCTCCCCATACCTGATCCCCCTCCCCATACCTGATCCTCTCCCCATACCTGATCCCCCCATACCTGATCTCTCCCTCCCCATACCCCTCCCCCATACCTGATCCCCCCATACCTGATCTCCTTCCCCCTTACCTGATCCCCCTCCCCCATACCTGATCCCCCCATACCTGATCCCCCCATACCTGATCCCCCCCATACCTGATCCCCCATAACTGATCCCCCCCATATCTGATCTCTCCCTCCCCCATACCTGATCCCCCCCATACCTGATCTCTCCTTCCCCCATACCTGATCCCCCCCCATACCTGATTCCCCCCCCCATACCTGATCCCCCATACCTGATCCCCCCCATACCTGATCCCCCCCATACCTGATCCCCCATAACTGATCCCCCCATATCTGATCTCTCCCTCCCCCATACCTGATCCCCCCCATACCTGATCCCCCCCATACCTGATCCCCCCATACCTGATCCCCCATAACTGATCCCCCCATATCTGATCTCTCCTTCCCCCATACCTGATTCCCCCCCCCCCCCCCCCCCCATACCTGATCCTCGCGCTGTCTCTCTGTCTCCCCTCCCCTCCCCCCGGGTTACGGTTGATTTCCTCCTTTCCCGCGCCGCCACAGTCCCGGATGTTGAGCGCGTGGCCGTGGCGCCGGGAGCCGTCCTCCCCTCCCCCTTTCCCCCTGGCTCCATGGCGAAGCCGGTTAGTGAGGACAGGGATCACCCAGAGTCTGACACCTCGGGAGCGACCTGCCCCCCTCCAGGTGGTAACAAGGAGGGATCAGGTTGGAACTGCCCTGAGTGAAGGATGGATCCCAGGATGGAGCAGGGTCACTGAGCTCACTCACCTCCTGATCCCAACTAAGGAGGCTTTTGTCTGCAAAACTCACCTTCATTCACCATAAAACACCAGGATTAAGAAATTAATTTACTCATATTCAAACAACTATTCAGCTAGAGTGATCCAAAACTGCTTACTTGCTGAAACCTTGCATCTTCCCACTTATTTACTGAGCACTGAGAAGATGTGATAGCCTTTGCCCATACTACTCTGCCAACTAAAACATTTTGTGCTACATTGCATAAAGCAATTTCTCAAAACACTTCCTTTTCTTGAAATGTAAGAATGTGCGATAGAGGAGGAATGGAGTCAAAAATATAAAGGCAAGGAGGCAATAACATGGAGATAATCAGAGAGGAAACCTGATGCAGCTGAATAGAAATGGAATGAGAAAATAAAATGGACATGGATTACAAGCAGATATCCAAAAAGAGATGTAGATTGGAAGAGAAGAGAATGGAAAATAGCTCTGTTATACAGAGTGGATTGGCTGTTTCTTTAATAATATGGAAGTGAGTAGAAAGGCTGATCTCAGAAATTTGCAGTAAGATTTCAGATCCGGGACTTAAAACAAATGTGCATATCTCTCATTGAATCTACATGTACGTACAGATTGGAACTTCATGTACAGATAATGATTCCCATCAGCTGTCAATTGGCACTATTCATTGCTTTGCTGCCACCTGGGAGTTGTAGCCCACTGCCGGGAGGGTAGTCACACCCATGAGGATCGTTGCTGGAGGCCAATATCAAGGTAGGTGGGGTGAGTCAGGCAGACTCCAGTGAGGTGGGTATGGGCAGGAGCTGAGTGGCTGGGCGGTGAGAATTATCACTGGGGACAGTGTAGCCCAACTAAAGCCCCCCCCGTCATTAAAGTTTGCCAGAGTTTATATGACAGCTTCTTTATGTGATTTAAGCGCACCCTGCCATTAGTAAAATTCAGATTGAGGTGGATAGCCAATCGGCATGGTGACCAACCCTCCAACCTTTCCATCCAATTTTATGACTCTCCCCAATTTGCCAGCCTGCTCCTGGGTGAGGTATATAGTTCCAGCTCATTAAAGGTCACATCAATAACACTCACGTCTTGAGAACGAATAAAATAGATTCTAAGTGTGAAAACTTATTAGCAAGGCTCGCAGGATAATGATGCTGAGTGAAGAAAATAGAGACATTATTCCAAGAAAAGCGCTCATGCACCTACATATGGTTGCTTTGCAACACAGTCCAACTACATAATTTTACGACATGTACAGCTCAGAGTCTGGTCTTTTGGCTCATCTTGGCTGAATAAGTGTTTATGTGCCCACATAATCCTCTTTGCCCTAGTCTTCATCTAAGTCCCTGTGAAGCTTGCCAGCATAATCTCCTCTACCCATCTGCAAGTGTGAATTGAAATGGAAAGCAGCTGTGGATTTAGATGAGAAAATGTCAGTGCCTCCGTAAACAAGACTGAAAGTGTGTACATGTACTTGTGTGACAATGAAAGTTTGCATCTGGCTGAAAATTTACGCACAACAGATATTGCCCATCCTAAATGTCCTGGAGAACATGCCGGTGAACGGTTTCCATAAACAGCTGAAACCCACAGAACTTTCAGGAAGACAATTCCAAGATTCTGATGCAGCAGCAGTGAAGAACCGGCAATAAGTCCAAGTCAGTATGGTGAGTGACATGGAAGTTAACTTGCAGTTGGTGGAGTTCCCTTGCATCTGCTTTCCTAGATGGTAGAGGCTACTGATTCAGAATGTGCTGTTGGAGGAGTTACTTATTGAGTTATTCCAGTGCATCTTGTGGTGGATACACATTGCTTTGAGTGTGCATTGTTGGTGAACATGGTGAATTTTGAAGGTGCTGGAAGGGCTATCAGTCAAATGGGTTGCTTTGTCCTGGATGGTGACAAGCACCTTGAGAGCTTTTGGAGCTGTATTTATTGAGGCAAGCAGAGGGTATTCTGTTACACTACTGACTTATGCCTTGTAGTGGTGGACAGTTAGATGGAGATAGGAAATTAAGTCCATACTGCAGAATGTCTAGTCTGCGCTGATAACCAGAATATTTATATGGCTGGTCGGGTTCATTTTCTGGTCAGTGGTAACACCCCCCAGCATGCTAATAGTAGAGGATTCAGTGAAGGTAATGCAGTTGAATGTCAAGAGGAAGTGATTCTGCTTGTTGGAAATGATCATTGCTTTGCACTTCTGTGGTGTCAATGTTACTTTCCACTTATCAGTTCAAATCTGGATGTTCTCCAGGTATTGCTGCGTGTTGTTGACGGTGACTGCTGATGTCATGAATGGTTTTGCACATGATTCAGTCAATGCAAAAACATCCTTCCTTCTGACCTTATGATGGAGGGAAGGTGATTGATGAAGGAGCTGAAAATGGTGGGATTAAAATACAACTCTGGGAAACTCAGGGTGAATTGAGAAAGAGGCTTTTACAAGAGATAGTCAGTGAGTGCATAATTGTGAAAGATACTGCAAGTACTTGTATATTTGTGAGAGATTATGAATGTGAATTTGAATGACCGAGATGTCTGATATGACGCACCAGGTTGTGGCTGCAGTAATATCAGCCTATTTTGATTCTTAGCCAACGATTGATGGGTCTTTCTATTTGCATCATCAGATCACTGCAGCAGCAACAAAAGAAAATGTTTTTCTTTCTATTTAAGCTGGTAGATTTATATTTGAAATAATTGGACTAGCTTTCAGTCTTTATTATACAGAAGAATGTGATACTTCTGAAAACAATATTCCTTGAGACAATGGTATTACTCTGCACTGTCTTTTGGAACTGATAAATTAATTTTTTCTACCTTGAGCCACAGGGTACTGAAATGATTAACTGTGTAGTTGTATTTGTGTAGAGAATAAATAAATGCAGAGTACATTGGCAGAGAGTATTTCTGATTCATTCGGAAGTGATTTTATTTGATCTCATTCTATCCCAGGAGATCCAATGATCTCCAGTATGTAATTGAATTTCCTGTTATTCCCATTTACTTTGTACCACACACACACAGTTATAGTCGTAAGTGTATCAGCATGCAGTCATTCAGACCTCTACTGCCACATTTAAAGGATATCAGATCAAGAAGATTGGACACAGAGCCATTAAACTTATAAAGTCTAACATTCCTAAGTGTCAATAATCCATAAGGCAAAAAAAGTTCAGATTGGCTGTATTAATTGTTTATCTAATAAGAAGCTAAGGGGTGATTGTCACTCCCCCTTCAACTTTCAACAGCCTTTGAAAGAATCTGCCTGATTTCCACGGTTATCAAAGAAGGAAAATAGTGAAAATTACCCAACATATCCGGGATTATATTGTATTACATTCTAATCTCTTTCCTGATTACTTTCTGTACCTGCATACTAACCCTCTGTGATTCATGCACTAGGACACCCAGATCGCTCTGCATCTCAGAGCTCTGCAACCGCTCACCATTTGGATAGTATGCTGCATTTTTATTCTTTCTGTCGAAATAGACAATTTCCCACTTTCCCACATTGTACTCCATTTGTCATATCTTTGCCCACTCGCTTAACTAATCTATATCCCTTTGTAGGCTTCTCACATCCTCCTCACAACTCACTTTCCTACCAGTCTTTGTGTCATCAGTAAATGTAGCTACTCTACCTTCAGTTTAAATCATTTGTATAAACTGTAAAGTGTTGAGGTCCCAGCACTGATTCCTGTAGCACACCACTCATGTCATCCTACCAGACTGAAAAATATCTATTTATCCCTACTGTCTGCTTCCCATTAGCTAGCTAATCTTTTATCCAGGCCAATATTCTACCCTTAACACCATGAACTTTTATTTTCCACATAGCCTTTGATGTCACTCCTTATCAAAAGCTTTCTAGAAATTTAAGTACAAAGATCCATTAGTTCCCCTTTACCTACAACATAAGTTACCTACTCAAAGAGCTCCAATAATTTAGTAAAACAGATTTACCTTTGACAAAACCATGTTGGCTCTACCTGATTACCTTGAATTTATCCAAGAGCAATTTACTAACTTTAATAATGGTTTGTAAGATTTTCCCTCAGACTGATGTTAAGCTTATTGACCTGGAGTTTCCTGATTTATGCCTCTCTCCATTTTTGAATTAAGAAGTTGCATCTGCTATTTTCCAATCTAAAGGAACCTTCTGAATCCAATAGATTTTGGAAATTTGAAGCCAAGCATTAACTATCTTACTAGCCACTTCTTTTCAGTCCCTAGAATGAATTCACCCAGGATCTAGGACCTTGTCAACTTTCAGTTCCAACTATTTACTAAGTACTACTTCCTTAGTAATTATAATTTTCTTAAGTTCCTCACTCCCTTTCAACTCCTGAATTACAGCTCTAAGGAGAGAGTTAGTGGAGGTGGGGCCCACGTAGTGATATTGTCAGACCAAGAACTGAGTAGGGGGCTGTGGACAGGGAAGCAGAATTGATGGGGTTGGAGTCCAGAGGCTGAAAGGTCGATACTGAGAGGTTTTTTCTCCTTGTGTGAGAGTCTAAAATCAGATGGTATAATGAGGAGCAAGCAAGAAGGTGGAGTTCTGACCGTATTCAATGGTGGAGCAGGCCTGAGGGGCTGAACTGCCCACTCCTGCTCCTCGTTCTTATTTTCTTATAATCTCAGATTAAGAGCTTATTCATTTCAAACAGAGATGAGGAAGAATTTCTTCTCTCAGAGGGTACTGAATCTATGGATTTTTAACTGAAGGAGGTTGTCAAGGCTGGGTCATTAAGTATATTCAAAGCTGAGGTAGAATTTTAATCAGTTAAAGGGATCAAGTGGTATGAGGAAAAAGCAGGAAAATTCTGTTGTGAATAATTAGATCAGCCATGATCTCATTGCATGGCGGAGCAGGTCAGATGGGCTGACTCTCCTATTCTGCTTCTACATCTTATGATCAGGGACCCAGGAGAAAATAAGGCTGCAAAATGGGGAAAGGGATACAAATAGTGGAAGAGTGGGTTTGCAGTGGATGAAGAGCAGTTTTAACATTTTCAACCAAAGAAAGCACAACCACTGGGAACCAGTTGAGTGAATTCCCTTCAAATGAATGTGGAGTCTCTAGTTTAAGGCTGTAAGAGTTCAGGAGGTAACACATGGGGGAAAAATGTAATGAATGTTATTGCAATAAAGACTATCAATTGGATATTTTGATATTGAACATTTTATATCATAAAAATCTGCATTTGTGTTATCTCATTTCACAGTTGCCCAAATACTGTGAACTATTTGAGTTCAATGACTGTTAGAAGCAATTGTTTAGCTGCAAGCACACTGGTTTGTGGAAAGCATGTTTAAATTGATTTTTTTGTGCCTAGATGTCGTTTTTTTAAAAATAAATCATTTGTTGCTAATTTATGCTTGTTGTCCTTTGACAATTTCAATACTGTTTACATAGTGTTTTATATATTTCAATGGTATTTTGGAAATTAATAATGTCCTTTGTGACTTTTAAGTTTAGTGGAGTGTGACATTTTTGGGGATATTGATGAATTCTTCTAATTCTGCTTCTATGAGAATCCCAATTCCCCATATGTCAACATAAATACAGAAGATATTATTATTACATAACAGCATCACCTAATCAAGGAGTCCGTGAGAACAAAAAGGAGTACTTGAAAGTTGAAAAGTAGACCCTGAAAATCAGAAAGCTCAAGAACATTTCAAGACGAGACATCAAAATAAATTATTTTAAATTTTTTTATTGTTTAAGGGAAAGGGTTGAGGACCATGGCATGTCATAAAATCCAGACTGTGGAATACAAATTGCACCACCTGAAACATAGCTTGTATTATGGTTATTCCATAGATTTAAATAACAGGAACAGACTTTTAAGCATAATTGTTGTTTCTGATCCACAAAAGCTTCACCCAAATTTATTTCATAGAACCCTGACTCATATTCATCCAAAATCCCTGGACTGGGACTTTAACTCAGCATTCTGGCAAAAGACACCTGTTCTGCCATCAAAACCAAAGACTGTTAAAAAAAGTTGAGTTTTCATCCTACATCCAGGAGCACTGCAATACCCAAGGATACCCAGACAGAAAATTAACTAATAATTAATAACTGTGAAGGTGATGTAGCAAATAATCCAAATTGAAGACATAATTTTCTTTTGGCTGTACAATTTGAATGATTAATTAAGTGTTCTTGAACTAATGTTATTCTCTGAGATGAGTTATTTGGGTAACTGAAGGATCTGATATTTTTGCCAAAGAAAATGGTTCATTACCTTATTGCTACTGCAGCCAAAATCAGTCAGTTTGCTGGGAAAATGGCCAGTTTTTAGATGCTGACACTGGGGATTTGGCAATGAAAAACTCTGTCTGTATAGCACCAGTACTAATCTATCAAGAATTACAAATCCACTGTGGCAAGCAGAGGCAGAATATATTTCATAATCACATAAGTAATTGAGAGACAAGAAAAGAACTTTGAAGGAGAGGAGACAGAAGAAAGAAATGTACAAAGGAATCTTAAGTAAACATTCTTAATCCTTAGGGAAAACATAGCAATAAATAATACTTTAAAGTAGAGCCAACAACAAAGGAGAGGTTGTAAAAAGCGAAGGAACTAATTTACTGTTCTTGCTTTTTCAGCTAGTTTTGCAGAGTCACAGAAAATTGGGACAATTGATGTTTCAGACTTGCATATTTTAATATCATTTTCACCTCAATCATGCAATTGTGTTGATCCAGTGAATTTTCCACCACAGTATATCCTCCATAAACATGAAGATATCCAAAACTCTGCTGCCTGAATCTTATCTTGCAGCAATTTCTATTTCCCTACCAATCAGTATTCACTGGTGTACATTCAAGCAACCAGTCAAGCGATTGGTTTTAAATGTAAAATTGTTTGCAAATCCTTCCACTTTCTCCCTGCCTCCCCATCTTTGTAACCTCTTCAAGCTCCACAGCTTGCTGAGATTCTGCTATCTATCATTCTTGAGAATGCTGCATTTTAATTGCTCCACCATTGTTGGCTATGTCTTAAGCTTTGGAATACAATTCCTATACCTCTCTGCCTTACTACCTGTCTACCTGTCTTATACCTTACAAAACACCCCTTAAAGTTCACTCCTTTGACCAAATCAGCTAATGCAACATCTCATTACAGTACTATATAAAGCTCATCCAAAGAACTTTGGGACATTTCATTGCAATTAAAGTGCTGTAAAAGAAGTTGTTGTTGATTTTTTGCTCCACGAGAAATACTATGACTATAAAATTGTTAGATTAGATTCCCTACAGTGTGGCCCAACAAGTCCACACCGACTCACTGAAGAGAAACCCACCCAGACCCATTTCCCCAGACAATTCACCCAACGCTATGGGTAATTTAGCATGGCCAATTCACCTAACCTGCACATCTTTTTTTTGGTTTGTGAGAGGAAACTAAAGCACCCAGAGGAATCCCACACAGACACAGGGAGAATGTGCAAACTCCACACAGACAGTCACCTAAGGTAGGAATCAAACCCAGGTCCCTGGTGCTGTGAGGAAGCAGTGCTAACCACTGAGCCACCGTGCCACCTTTTTGTGCTTCATCTTCACAAGTTCGTGCTCCACAAATTCTTTCCTGTAAAGATATACATACCTTTTGAAATTGATTGTTAACTAACTTCAGTTAGTGTCTGGAGTGAATCAGTAGCATGAACGGAAGCTACATTCCTAGCTTTTGTCATCTTTTTCTATCTTGTTTAACTTTCTTTATATCCAACATGGTAAAAACATATTAGAACAAACAACTTAGAACACCTACATATAAATGACTATAAAGGTGTTTTCCTTGTTCCTGCTGGTTCTGCATTATGTGAAATGGAACAAATCAGAATATTTACCATTATAATAATTGATACTGAAAGCGCTGAAAATAGATTGGCTCTGGTCCACAAAACTGACTGGTGAATGTTAAACGATACAATTTCTTATCAGAGGTAGGAATTTACACAAATAAATCTTGACATAGTCAAGGTTATAATGTCACTACAGTATATCGTTCGTCATCTGACTGTGGTTAGATTTAGATTTACTTAATATTGTACTTGTACCTAGGTACTGTGAGAAGTGTATAATGTCACGTTTTGGCACCATCTTGGATTACCGAATAAATTGTACAAATGGTAAAATATTGAATACATTAACATTAAATTGATATTGCTAAAAGTGAAACAGCTTCAGTAGGTCATTTTTCCCTCTGTAGACTTCACCCTCTCTGCCTTTCTAGTTATTGCCATCAGATGTCGCCCTCGGGATCCTGGCAATGTGCTCCTTTTCTGCTGCCACCATTGGTCGCCTCCGAGCTGGAGACAGTCAGGCTGTGCGGATCCCTGCACCTTTTGCGACGCTGTCCTGGCTCCAGGTCAACTGATGGGGACCTGGCTTTGAGTCGATTGATGGTGTTCTGACTTTGGGTCGACTGATGGACAACCGCCTCCGGGTTGACTGATGGGGATCTGGCTCTGAGTCGATTGATGGTGTCCTGGCTCTGAGTCGACTGATGGGGACCTGGCTCCAGGTCAACTGATGGGGACCTGGATCGGATCAACTGATGGGGACCCGGCTCTGGGTCGACTGATGCTGTCCTGTCTGTAGGTCGATTGATGGGGACCTGGCTCTGGGTCGACTGACGCTGTCCTGGCTCCGAGTCAACTAATGGGCACCTGGCTCCGAGTCAACTGATGGGCACCTGGCTCCTGGTCGACTGATGGGCACCTGGCTGTGGGTTGACTGATGGACACCTGGCTTCAGGTCGACTGATGGGGACCTGGCTCCGGGTCGACTGAAGGGGACCTGGCTCCTGGTCGATTGATGGGCACCTGGCTCCGAGTCGACTGAAGGTGTCCTGGCTCTGAGACGACTGAAGGTGTCCTGGCTCTGAGTCGACTGAATGGGACCTGGCTCCGAGTCATCTGATGTGGACCTGGCTCCAATTCAACTGACGGTGTTCTGGCTGCGAGTCGACTGATGGGCACCTGGCTTCGAGTCAACTGACGGTGTCCTGGCTGTCTTGGGATGCTGCCAGCCAAGATGGTGTGGGGTTGGAGATACAAGGGGCCCTGGCCTCCTGCAGAAGGACATCAGGGCAACTAAAACGTAAAAAAAGCATGACTGAGCTACGGAGCTGGAAAGACAATGATGAAACTATGTGGGTGTGGCTGGACCCACCACATGAGCAAAGAGCAGCCAAGCCCTACACTCAGGATCCAAATGCTGCCAGCCCCACTGTCACCATCTTGGGAAATTGATAAGAGTGGGGTTTGCAGTTAATACTGTCTCCAAAAGTAAGGGCAGAAACCCTTTCTATATGACCTTTAAAATCACGTATTGTGCAGTGATCCAACTAATATTAAAATCCTTGTGTCAAGTGATCCAGAGTTTGATTACAAGATCACCATCCAAAGCCTTTGGTCTATGATAAGGTTCTGAGTTTGCATTGCTGACAATAGCAAATTCTCCATGGCACTTGAAATTCCAATATGTATGTCCACTGCACAAAGCTGCTGAAAGCACAAATTTACAAAATCTCATCTCATATCTACATTGGGACAGCCCAATGGACATCAAGATTGGCTGCTGATGCTATCAAAAGAAAACCATATTTTTAAATTCGATTTCAAATTTTTTAGTGTTTTAGCCAATAAAATTTGGCTGGCAGCTTTGAAATGATTTCATTTTTCAGTTTGTGTTTGTTCACTTCAGAATAGTAAGTGTAAATCACAATCTCAGTGATTTTCAGTGGATAGCCGAATTAAAAAAAACAATAACCAGCTTTAGGCTTAAATTGGTCCTGAATTGCACCCTGGTCGAAATCACACCACAAATTCTCTTAAAACTATTCTTTCCAAATTTTTGCCCTCTAAAAATCAGCCTGTTTTTCATCCAACACTGGAAAGTGACATTACAGATAATGTTTCAAAATGTCATGGTGCATGTTTATTTATTATCGTCAAGCATATTCATTTATTCACGCGATAGTTGGGGTGTGAAGTGGCCTGTTTGTTCTTGGGTACAGATATGACCATGGAATGACTACACTGGTGCACTAAAGTTTTACAGAGTCTGAATTGTAAAACTGGTGTCAGTAAAATAGACCGTGAAACTCGTGGATGGTCACATAAATCAATGCTGGTTCAGTATGGTGCTTAAAGGAAGGAAAATAGCTGTCCTTATCTGTACAGGCCTATATGTGACTCCAGTCCCATTAATGTGAAAAAGTGTGGTGATGGAAAAGCACTGCCAGTCAGGCAGCATCCCCCACCTCCGCCCCATTAATCTCTCAGTCCCCTTGGGCACACCCACATTCTTGATGAAGAGCTTATACTCAAAACATTGACTCTCCTGCTCCTTGGAGGCTGCCTGACCGGCTGTGCTTTTCCAGCACTGCACTTTTTGACTCTGATATTCAAACATCTGCAGTCTTCACTTTCTCCCACCAATGTGGTTGACTCTTAACGACCCTCTAAAGTGGTATATTTTGATTTATATCAAATAGCTGCTCAGGTCATTTCAGAATGGGTAATAAATGCTGGTCCAGCCAGTGACCCTGATATCCCAAGAATGAATAATTTTTAAAAGAAATGCCATTCAAATCATAAATACCTCAACACTACTTAAATTAGTGCACAATCAAGAGCTCAAAACCAGAGAATGCCTCACTTTAGATCCAAATTTCCATATGGATAGATCATTCCATTTGCAAGAGAATAATATGGATTAACCCACTTGGTGAACTATGTCTGTGATAGCCTTTCATATAACTCTTACAGCTCTGTGTTTGCAAAGGTGCATCAACAGCAAAACCATGTTATTCTGGAAGACGGGCGACATTGGGATTGGTGATGACCTTTTTCTCCAGCCATTTTAAATGGCAATGATGTGGAGCATGGCACAATAATCTTCGAAGACCTGTACTTTAGATCATTCCATGCTCTATCTAGTCAACCAGATCTTTATGACCTCTTGTCCACATAGTAACATGTTGTATGTACAGACTGCTGACAGTTATTCCTCAAAGGTATTAGGAGCCAGGCTGAAGAGAATACTATGTTGTCTTTTTCCACCTAACCTTGGAATGGGGAGGTAGGGAAGGTATCTAATGGACAGAAGGAGTTAATATCGCCAGACCACTGCTTGCTTTGCAACACATTCATGTTGGTCTCTCAGAGTATCAAAAGAGTTCTCACTGGACGTGGGCAAGAACTTCATTCCTAAAGGTGAATGTGTACTTCCACAGTTTCAACACTTGGAAGGTGTCAGAATGAAGGAGTGCTGCCTGCTGAGTAAGAGGCAGACAGTCAGTTGTGTGGCCAAGGTTTGATGGTAACAGGTGAGTTGCTTGTTCATGTTTGGTTATTTCACCCCATTCACAAACTATATTCAGGGGCTGAAAGAACTGTGCATGCTGTAAATCAGAAACAAAATTAGAAATTGCTGGAAAAGCTCAACAGGTCTGGCAGTATCTGTGGAAAGAACTTAGAGTTAATCTTTCGGGTCATTTGAATGCAGATGCTGCCAGACCTGCTGAGTTTTGCCAGCAGGTTCCAGTTTTGTTTCTATATTCAGGGGCCTTGGGCTCCCATCAACAATGCTCCAATCAACAATGCCCTGGACTCTGATGAAACTTTCCATCTGAAAGAAAATTGCTTATTACATTATGCTTGCTGATTGGAAAGATTATGAGACTGCTCAAATGAATGACACTGGCTTCAACAGAGTGACCAATCTCTTAGGCAAAAAGATATGAGCCAGATGCTTCAGGATGCAGTGACCTTGTTAGCCACGGGCAACGGGTGGTGTTGAGCTGCAGTTCATTTGCTTAGGAGAGAGCACAACTCTTACCTTCACTTATATGCAAATATAGAAACTGAAGTCAGACCTTCAGTCCCTCAAGCCTGCTTAACTGTTAACTTTAATCATAGCTAGTCTGTCTCTTAATCTCATTTACTAGTCTTTGGCTCCACATCCCTTGAAACTCATACTTAATTTAAAAAAAAATTGATCCTGGCTTTACAGCTCCCAATCTCTCCCAGTATTCTAGCCACTGAGGGGAGAGTGATATTAACTGGTTTGAGTGTGAAACACTGCTGCCTAAGTTCCTTCCGCAAGGACTGGGACTGCTTATGCAATTGTGCCCCTTTGTTCTTAATTTTGATTTTCCCCCTTTCTCCAATGAAAATTCCCCCCTTTCTCCTTATCATCCCTATTAAATCCCTGTAACAATGTAAACACCTCAGCAAAAGCACTCCTCAACCTGCTATTCTCACAAGAATTCAAAACTTCTTTTTGCAATCTATCTTCACAACTGGACTAAACTGGTCTAGAGAATAAAGAAAAGGTATCTTCCTTTGACTTTCCAACAATCTTATGTACCTGACTGGCTTTTTGCTGAAAGAAAGGGTGCTTCCATAACCTTTATTTCATTCTGAACTATCTTGCATCCCTCAATTCATCCTCCAAATAATACCAAAAAAAGCCAAAGTGAATCCCTATTTTCAGTTCATGTATTGTTAAATGAATTTCGTAGTGGTTGGTCCTCCTTGGCTCAAAATGATTTTTCTCACGCAATCCTCCATCACTAACCTCATTAATTATGCTTCCGTACTCCATGGCGCCTGTATTGTGGAATCACGGAACAGCAGGAGTAGAAGTGTCGGGTGCTGTTGAGACCTTCCAACATTGATACGTGCAATACTGAGAGTTGTAGCATTGTTGACAGGAATCTGGGGTGTTGATGGACGTAGTGCTGGAGAAGAGGGCAGTACTTTACCCAGTGGACTGCCAAAAGCGGGTATCCAACTGGCCTGGACAGCAGCCCTTGTCAATGCAGCATTCAATAATACTTGGAAAGCACATCAATGCAGGAGGAGGTCAAAACGTGTGGCACTGGAAAAGCACAGCCGGTCAGGCAGCATCTGAGAAGCAGGAGAGTTGATGTTTCGAGCATAAGCTCTTCATCAGGAAGGTCTCAGCATTCCTGATGAAGTGCTAATGCTCTAAACGTCGACTGTCCTGCTCCTTGGATGCTGCCTGACCTGCTGTGCTTTTCCAGTGCTACACTTTTTGACTCTGATCTCCAGCAGCTGCAGTCCTCACTTTCTCCCAATGCAGGAAGAAGGTCAATGATCTTTCGTACCATGCCAGGACATGCACCATCATCTTGTTTTTACTACCTAACACACACATGACCATCACTCATTCTAATCCTCCCACTGCACAGTTCCCAGACTACAACTCTCAGAACTGAAGGGATGTCAGCCAAAAGACTGTCACCCCCTCATCCTCCCAAACTATTCTTGGGCTTCCCACTCACCTACTGGTGTCATGGCTCACGGGGCTAAAATGCTGAAAATCAAGCCTTGCTGTTCCTGCAGTTGTCCCAAATGTTAGAGTTTAAAATGTTTGCAAATGTTTCCAATTTGTCTGTCTTCTAGACCCAGATCAACTTCATTGTGATGCACTACATGTCCCACTACCACCGGCATTAACTCATTCTTAACCAGTGCACAAGCTTCTATCCTTTTGTCACATTTCTGGTGAGAATTGTGCATTGGAAGTCAAGCCCTGGTCCAACAGGAGTCATCACGAATATTGGGGAAAGTCAGGACGGCAGCTGCTGGAGATCAGAGCCAAAACGTGTGGCACTGGAAAATTACAGCCGGTGCTCATCTCTCACAACCAGCCATCTCGTTGACTGCGTACAGTCCCAAACGTCAGGGATCCTTGAATATCACATTAACATCTGCAGCCAAGGAACTGCATTTAGGTTCGGTCAAGACAGAGACTGAATGAAATGTGCAGGGATTCTTGCCTGCACATTTTCCACATTTTATACCCACTGTGTGAGTGAGACTATGGAATCAGTAACGTTCCACACATCGATGAAGAGAAAGTTCATTCTATGAGTTAGCTTTTCAAGGGAGCACCCTGCCATTTAAAGCTGGGAGATGTATTGGGAGCAGTTCACAGGTCACCCTCCTTCATGGTGTAGCAGTCTGCAAAGCAAAGCTGCACCAAAGCGTTGTCTCTCTTGGATTCAACACTCTCCTCGAGAATGCTCAAGAATTTCCTGGCAGTTCAGTAGTCTAGGTGCACTCTGAAGTGTTGAAGTCTAACTGGTGAGGGGTAAGGCATAAGGAGAAGCCTCAGGATTCCTCTCAACCTGCCGCCTATCATAAGAGACTTCACAATAAGACATTTTGGATTTCATATACTGACTGAAACCATAAGAGCTACCTAACTTTAGTACTGTGCAGTGTTAATGTCTTGTATTAATGACTACCAGTCTTTCTGTCACAGTGGACATCTGAGGGTGTGGAGGCCGGTTCTTTCAATCTTATCATGCCTCCATTTAGTCACATCCTCTTATGCTGTGTTCCCTGGAGCAGCATTCTCCCTGCAGACACAGTGAAGGCTGACGGATGCCCCGACAATCACCCCTCTCCCTCAATCATTCTCTCACCTTCTCAACCTACCTCCTTCCCTTAATTGGATGACCAGCCTGGACGCCTCAGGAGGTTGGATTGATTGTCCATTACTGTTGTGACATGAAAATGGTCCGGGTGACTAACATAAAATGATGCCTGGAAAATGCAGCCTGATGTGGTTGAGACAGAACTACTTCACAAATGTGTTTAGTGGCCCATGGGCTTCATGCATGATCTAGTAAGAAGTGAAGAATAAGAGTACTGTCCACAGCCCAGTACTCCCATTTGTGTTACATGACTGTGGGCAGAATTGTATCGAATTACTGACCAGTTTTTTTTAGAATAAAACATAGGAACAAAGTGATAACTCATTCCAATGAGTGCATTGCTTCCAGCAGGGACATACAGAATTGGGTGGATAAATAGAGCATTATATTCAATACTGAAAGCACTAATTTAGTAGTTCTGTCAAGAAAACTAACTATGTTGTTGGGCACCCTCCTTTAGTTCATTCAATTCCAAGCATTCTCACCTTCTTAGTTTATTTATCACATCTCATGCACATCGATCAAGCAAGTGACAGATGTTCTATGAAAGCTGGTAAAAACTGAATTTCCATAAGACATAGGTGTGGAAGTAAGGCCATTCGGCCCATCGAGTCCACTCCGCCATTCAATCATGGCTGATAGGCATTTCAACTCCACTTAGCAGCATTCTCCCCGTAGCCAGAAATGGCTGCCTTGGCACAATGATGAGTGGATTGCCCAACGGTTCCATTCTTTCCTCTTCCTTTGCATTCTGCCCATCAAAAATATAATGCAGAGGAAGAGGAAAGAATGGAACCTTTGGGCGATCCAGACATCATTGTGCCAAGGCAGCCATTTCCTAGCAGTTCAGTCTTATTCGAGAACATCATTGATCACTTCCTTCTTTCAAGTCAGATGACGAACTAAGGCCAGTCTGCCATTCTTGTGGATGCAAAAATTCCCATGATGGTAGCTGGAGTACTGCAGGAGAGCACTCTCAGTACCTTGGTTCAGTGAAAGGGGTCTGCGTCTCTCCCCTTGCCCCATCATTACCACCCAATTATATTTTTGATGGGCAGGTTGCAGAGGAAGAGGAAAGAATGGAACCTTTGGGCAATCCAGACATCATTGTGCCAAGGCAACCATTTCTGGAGGTTGTCACAGTTATAGAGTCATAGAGGTTTACAGCATGGAAGCAGGCCCTTCAGCCCAACTTGTCCATTTTCACAATTTAATCTAGTCCCATCTGCCTGCAGTTGGTCCATAACCCTCCATAGCTATCCAATCCACGTGTCTGTCCAATTGTTTATTAAAGGACAACATTGTACTCACCTCCACCAAGACCTCCGGCGGCTCATTCCAAACAATCACCACCCTGTGTGTGAAAAAAATGCCCCTCTGGACTCTCTTGTATCTTTCCCCTCTAACCTTAAATCTTTATCCTCTAGTTTTAGATTCCCTAACCATAGGGAAAATCTGTTGGCTATCTACCTAATTAAGCCTCAAAACTTTATAGCTGAAAATGTGTTGCTGGAAAAGTGCAGCAGGTCAGGCAGCATTCAAGGAGCAGGAGAGTCGACGCTTCGGGCATGAACCCTTCCTGAGGATGCTGCCTGACCTGCTGCACTTTTCCAGCAACACATTTTCAGCTCTGATCTCCAGCATCTGCAGTCCTCACTTTCTCCTCAAAATTTTATAGACCTATATAAGGAGGCCTCAGTCACCTATGCTCCAGGGAAAAAAATCCCAACCCATCCAGCCTCTCCTTATAATTCATGCCTTCCAGTCCAGGTAGCATCCTAGTAAATCTTTTCCCTATCAAGTTTAATAATATCCTTTCTACAGTAGGGTGATCAGAACTGCATGCAGTACTTCAAATGTGGCCTTACACTGCATGCAATACTCCAGTTGATGCTGTTGCTCTAGTCCCACCATTTCACAAATCACAACGTAAACAGAAAATACTTTTTCCTGTCATTAAGATAGCCAGTTAGAAACCTAATCTATACCAGGTTATGAACATCGAGATCTACCAACCTAGTTTCTTAATAAACTCAATTGTTGGTTTATTATTAGACAAAACTTACTTAATGAAAATGCAAGAGATGGTCAACAAATTCAGAAATTTGTTCACAGGCACATTTCAGGAAAAAAAACAGAAAAATAATTGATTTCTTTACAAAGTTTGGTTTTCTGAATAAAATAAACCTTGTCCATTAGATGATTCCTGAAGGCGAAAGGATAAGTGTAGCATATTGCTGTCTGTTGCTCTGATATTCCACCTTGAGACTCTTGCTCTCTGTGTGAATGAAAGTGGGGGGTAGTAGGGAGCCATTCAAGAGGGTGGAGAAAAGAGAAATATAATTCTAATTGGGATAGTATAGTCAGGAGAATTGACACTGTTCTCTGTGGCCAAGATGGAGAGACCCAAAGGCTGTGTTGTCAGACAGGTGCCTGGGCTGGAGGGGGAAGGGAAAGATCCAGATATTGTGGATCCACACAATATACGTAGAAAGAAGAAAGAGGTTCTGCTGAGGGAATATGAGCAGCTTGAAGCTAAATGAAAAAGCAAACCAAAAAGGTAATTATCTCTGGATTTCTCCCTGACCCATGAGCAAATTGGCACAGGGGCAACAAATTTCCTGAACCAGTAATAGGACAGAGATTTTGGAAAGGGTCAGGAATCTAACTTCAGGTGCAGCAGATAAGGGGGCAACTAAGAGAATGGCAGCAGTCAACACAAGATTGAGGGTGTTGTATTTAAAACACAGTACATAAGCTTGTAGCATAGATTAAAATTGGTGGGTACAATGCTTGAGTATCACAGAGATGTGTTTGCAAGGGGATCAGGGCTAGGAACGAAATATCAAAGGATACATGTCCTATTGAAAGGCAGGCAAATGAGCAGAGAGGACGGGGTTTTTTGTTAGTAAGAAATTAAATTTTTAAGTTGCAAGAAATCAAAAGGAATAGAATCAGTGTAGACAAAGTTGAGGAACCACAAAAGGAAAAAAAAACCTGATGGGAGCTGTGTAAAGGCCTCCTAGAAGCAGTCAAGATGTGGGGAAGAAAATAAATCAGAGGTAGAAGAAAAGAGAGTTGTAAGAAAGATACTATTATAATAAGCATGGGTGACTTCAATAGGCAGGTGGAATGGGAAATCAGGTTGGTAGCAGATTGCAAAGAAAAGGAATTCTTGGAATGTCTCCAAAAGTCTTTTTGGAGCAATTTGTGGTACAGCCCACCAGAGAACAATCAATTCTGATTTGGTAATGTAGAATGAGGCTGATTTGAGCTGAAGGTGGAGGAACCCCTTGGGATGAATGACCATAACGTGACAGAATTCACCCTGCAGTTTGAGAGGGAGAAGCTGCAATCCAATGTAATGGTACTACAATCGAGTGAAGGTAACTACAAAGACATGAGGGAGGAACTGACCAGAATTGATTGGATGGGGAACCTGGCAGGGAAGATGGTGGAGCAGCAATAGCAGGAGTTTCTGGGGCTAATTCAGGAGGCACAGCAGTAATCCATCCCAAGGAAGAAGAAACATATTAAGAGGACGATGAGGAGGTCAGGAACTGCATAAAGGCAAAAGAGAAAGCGTCCATTAGTGGGAAGCCAGATGATTAGGAGGCTCTTAAAAACCACTAAAAAGGCATAAAGGGAGATGAAATATGAGAACAAGCTATCTAGTAATATGAAATAAGATTTCAAGAGTTTTTGAACTATCTAAAAGGTAAGAGAGAAGCAAGAGTGGAAATTGGACCACCGAATAATGAGGCTGGAGAAGTACTAATGGGGAATAAACTGAACAGATTCTTCCACCATCATTCTTCATGGTGGAAGACCCCAGCAACACCAGAACTTTAAGAGAGCCAGGGGCAGAGGTGAGTGTAGTCGGCATCACAAAGGAGATGGCACTGGAGAAACTGAAAGGTCTGAAGGTGGATAAATCACCCAGATCGGATGGACAATATCCCAGAGTTCTGAAGGAGATAGCTGAGAAGATTATGGAGGCATTGGTGGTGATCTTTCAGAATCACTAGAGTCAGGAAGGTTCTAGAGGACCGGAAAATGGCTGATATAACACCCTTCTTGTTTAACAAGGGAGGGAGGCAGAAGATAGGAAGCTAAAGCCAGTTAGCCTGAACCCGGCCGTTGGTAAGATTTTAGAGTATTATTAAGGATGAGATTATGGAGTACTTGGAAGTGCATGGTAAAATAGGGCAGAGTCAGCACAGCTTCAACAAGGGGTGGTCGTATGTGACAAATCTGCTGGAATTCTCTAAGGATGTAATGGGGCAAGTTAGACAAAGGAGAGCTAGCGGAACTCATAGATCATAGAATACAGTGTAAAAGCAGATCCTTCAGTCCAATGAGTCCACTGTGACTCTTTGAAGAGTCACCCACCCAGACCCATTCCCCTACCCTAGTACTCTATATTTACACCTGACTAATTCACCTAACTTCCACATCTCTGAACACTGTGGGCAATTTTTTTAGCATGGCCAATTTACCTAACCTGCATATCTTTGGATTGTGAGAGGAAACTGGAGCACCCGGAGGAAACCCAGGCAGACATGGGGAGATTGTGCAATCTCCACACGAACAGTGCCCCAAGATGGGAATTGAACCCAGGTCCCTGGTGCTATGAGGCAGCAATGCTAACCGCTAAGCCCACCATGCCACCCCATAGTGACCTATTTAGACTTCCCAAAGGCCTTTGTCAAGGTGCTGAACAGGATGCTGTTAAAAAAGATAAGACGCCAGGGTGTTCCGGGCAAAGTACTGGCATGAATAGAGAATTGGCTGACAGGCGGAAATCAGAGAGTGGAGATCAAGGCATCTTTTTCAGGATGGCAGCCAGTGGCTACTGGAGGTCTGTGGTGGGGCCACAATTATTCACTTTATACTTTAATAATCTGGATGAGGAAATGAGGGCATTGTTGTTAAGTTTGCAGATGACTCAAAGTTAGGTATTAGGAAAGATTGGGGGGCTGCAGAAGGACCTGGAGAGTGAGCAAGAAATGGCAGATGGACGGCAATGTGGGAAAATGAGGTTATGTACTTTGGTAGGAAGAATAGGGACATGGACAATTTTCGAGATGGAAAGGCTTTGGAAATCTGAAGCACAGGGGGACATGGGACTCTCTTAAGGTTAACGTGCAGATTCAGTTGGCAGTTAGGCAGTCAAATGCAATGTTAGCATTCATTTCAAAAAGGCTGGAATAAGAGAGCAGAAACTGTAGGAGACTCTGGTCTGACCAGATTTAAAATACTGTGATGTGGAAGTGCCAGAGTTGGACTGGGGTGGACAATGTCTGAGGTCACACGACACCAGGTTATAGTCCAACAGGTTTATTTGAAATCACAAATGTTTGGAGCGCTGATCACCTGATGAAGCAGCAACTCTCCAAAAGCTTCTGATTTCAAATAAACCTGTTGGACTATAATGTAGAAAATTGTGAGCAGTTTTGGGCCTTGTATCCAAGGAAGGATGTGCTGGAGGGGGTCCAGAGAACGTTTACAAGAATGATCCTGGGGATGAAGTGCTTGTCATGTGAGGAGTGGTTGAGGATTCTGGGTCTGTACTCAGTTGAGTTGAGATGATTGAGGGTGTGTCTCATCAAAACCTCCAGAATACAGAGAGACCTGGATAGAGTGGATGTGGAGAAGATGTTTCCACGTGTAGGAGAGACTAGGATCTGAGGCACAGCCTCATTGTGAAGGGATGATACTTTAGAACTGAGATATGGAAGAATTCTTCAGCCTGAGGGTGGTTAATCAAAGCAATCCATTGCCGCAGAAGGCTGTGGAGGCCAAGTTATTGAGTATATTTAAGATAGAGATAGATAGTTTCTTGATTGGTAAGGAAATCCAAGGTTCTGGGGTGGGGTGAGGGGTTGGGGGGAGGGGGGGGGGGGGCGGGGGAGAAGGCAGGATAATGAGGTTAAGAAACATATGACCAAGATCTAATGGCAGAGCAGACTCAGTGGACTGAATGGCATAATTCTGTTCTTGAATTGTATGATCTTACGGTCTTATATTGTCAAGTCACAATTCAGGCATGGATATCTCTGGAGTTGTTCAAAAACAACTTGGTCAAAACAAACTATTGGGAAATTCCTCCAATCACCTTTTTAGAAGAACACAGGTTTCACCCTGAACTCAGAAAGGGGTTTCTTTTCATAAATGTGAGAGTCATCGAGATGTACTGCACAGAAACAGACCCTTCAGCCCAACCCGTCCATGCCGACCAGATATCCTAAATTAATCTAGCTCCATTTTCTAGCATTTGCCCCATAACCCTCTAAACCCTTCCTATTCATATACCCATCCAGATGCCTTCTAAATGTTGTAATTGTATCAGCCTCCACTACTTCCTCTGGGAGCTCATTCTATATACAAACCACTCTCTCTGTGAAAAATATTGCCCTTTAGATTTCTCTTAAATCTTACCCCTCTCACCCTAAACCTAAGCCTAAGTTTTGGACTTCCCCACCCCAGGGAAAGGACCTTGGCTATTTACCCTATCCATGTCTCTCATGATTTTATAAATCTCTATAAGGTCACCCCTCAGCCTCAGACGCTCCAGGGAAAACAGCCCCAGCCTGTTCAGCCTCTCCCCATAGCTCAAATCCTCCAACCCTGGCAACATCCTTGTAAATCTTTTCTGAACCCTGTCAAGTTTCACAACATTCCTCCTATAGCAGGGAGACCAGAACTGCACCCAGTATTCCAATAGTGGCCTAACCAATGTCCTGTACAGTTGCAACATGACCTCCCAACTCCTGTACTTAATACTCTGACCAAAAAAGGAAAGCATACCAAAGTCCTTCTTCAGTATCATATCTACCTGCAACTCCACTTTCAAGGAACTATGAACCTGCACTCTAAGGTCCCTTTGTTCAGCAATATTCTCTCGGACGTTAATATTAAGTGTATAATTTGCCTTTCTAACCTCGCATTTATCTAAATTAAACTCTATCTGCCACTCCTCAGCCCATTGGCCCATGAGAGATGAGCTGGACAGCCTTTCCTCACTGGGTTCTAAACCCCAACTAAAGTCCAGATATCAAAGCACTTTTCATCCAATTACTCTTTAAAACTGAGTCAGCTGCCTGATACTGCCAGGCCTGGTTGTCTGCAGCAAGGCAAGCAGCTATCACCAGTCATGTGACTTCCAGGAAGCCTTAAAAAATAACCTCCAATGAGACCTTTCAATAACCTCTTCTAAAGAAGTCACTCCAGGTATTTCAATAAAACTTGGAAAAAATGTTTCCACAATCCTTCAAAACTAAAATTATCCAAGAGATATTCAATATAAAGCTTCTTCGCAATAAGATGCACCAGATGTGCCCAGCCATATGCTCCTCCTGCATCACTGTTCTGCTGCTGATGAAGATTTACATCCCAAACTCTCAGATGATGCTGACTAACCTGCTGAGCACTTGCTGCTTTTAGGGGGTGAATCTTACATTTCTTATTGACTTGAAAATAGCTGATAATCTTTGGGGACAATTGTGCCTCTTAGGAAATGAGATTCTTCATTACTAATTTCCAAGTACTTGTCTTTTTGGAAGGAAATATTATTTTAGAAGTTGTGCAATTGAGTAAGCAAGTGCGGTTTGGTTGCTTATTAAGATTACTGCACTTACACACAAACCACATGTCCCTATTCTTCTCAAATTGAAGATAATGATCCTCCACTGTGCTAATGGTATTTTCAGAAGCTTTTCAAAACAATTAGCAAACTTTCCAGTTGACTGCTTGCCATAATATCCTCCCACCAACTCCACAACAGTGAGTTGCTTTGAATTGCATTGACTGTGTTCATACAGTCACCAATCTACCAGCTAATACAGTGACAATCTGCAGTGGCAGAAAAGTCTCCTGCTGTACAATGCACCATCAATGTATCAATGCATATTAAACACCATCAGAACACCCAGCAGTTCCGGTATACTTTGGAGATTCACTAAAGGACTGGGAGGATGAGACTTTGACATGCAGATTTTCCAATCTGTTTTATTTTCAGTGAATGAATGGTACTTTTGGTTTGAAGCTACTACTTCATGTTAAATTCATCACACAAGAGGTGTTATTGACTTGACAGAAATTGACAATAAAATGAATGGTTAAAATGGTGTGCACAACACAGGTGAAGTGTCCTAAAGAAGGGACGCAAAATATTTATTGTTTCCTCCCCATAGATTCTGCCGAACCTGCTGAGTTTCTCCAGCAGTTTCTGTGTTTGTTACAGATGACGCAGCCCCCGAATTTCCCAATCAGTTTCCTATCATGATGTTTGGCTGTTATTGCCATGTGTTCCACTCCAAATGAAAGAAGAGGCATTGACTCACTAGGATCATTCTCCCGTAGATCTGGAGAATGCAACACTTTTAAACAGTAAGACTGAGAGGGTACATCAAGAGTTTAAGAGGGGTAAATGGAAGAAAAGTAACACAAAAGATGAACAGTTGAAAAAAGTTTAAATAAAAGAAAATCCAGAAACAAGGCAAACGCTACATGTTTCAATTTGAAACAGTTTATTTGACATAGGATTTAGTTATTTAGAATTTAATTAGTTATTTAATTTTTTTTATCATTAGAACGGTTCATCAGAAGATTCAGAACAGAACCTACTCAACACAAGACAGCCACCTGGAGGACATGGAGTATATAAGAATGTGAATGCACTATATAGTTCTCCCCTTTCTAACTTTTCTCTAACTTTCCTTTTGTCTGTTCTCATTCTGTTGGCTGACTTTTCCCCTCAAATGTTCATTTACAATGTAGAAATCCTTTTGCAGGGTTTCTGGGAGAAGACAGAGTGGAAATATTAGTTTTGGATTGCTCCAGGAAAGGGCCAACCCAAAGGAAGAGACTTCCTTCTGTGCTGTAACCGTATTTTGGTTCCATCAATCTTGTAGTTAGTTTCTCCAGATCCAAGGATGCAATGATTTTATTAGCAATGAGGATACTAGGCTGAAAGGGTGAATGGCAGAAATGGAAGCTCAATAAAATTAATCAGGCAGAAGATATTCTTACATTAAACACACAACATTAAACACGGTTGCTTTATCTCTGGATGTCACTTAATAAGAGATTTGCATCCTCACTAGTTTGTACTAGCTGATTTTTTTTCTCAGATCTTTGATTTTGATTTGATTTATTATTGTCACATGTACCTAGGTACAGTGAAAAGTTTTGTTTTATATGCAGTACAGGCAAGTCATACTATTTCATACCAGATCATTCCACTGCCAGCTAATACTAAGAATTGTTACCCCTGTATTTAAATAATGGTCAATTTCTGCACACCTTTTGATATGATTTGTTTTGAGCTTTCTTGCAGTGTGAAAACTGAAATTATGTAAACCTCTGAGATTCAAGTTCATAACAACCTTATTGAACATTTTGCTGACTGGAAGTACTGGCAAGCTAATGAGTAATCATCTTTTTCCAAGTCATCTTAGATTGTTACATATTTTGCAAGCCTGAGCATTTAATTTAACTTTCATTTGGGGGCAGTAATGGTCTGGTGGTATTATTGCTGGACTGTTAATTCAGAGACCTAGATAATGTTTTGGAGACCTGGATTTGAATCCCACGTTGTGTATCTTTCTTTACCTGTATTTAAGGATACTAGTGAGAGAGGGTCATGTCGTTTTGTGGCTAGTTGATGTTCATGTATCCTGGTAGCTAGTTTTCTGTCTATTTGTCCTTACATACAGATAAGGAAGGATACCATTTCGACTGGGACAATACATCCATCCTAGGACAAGCCAAACAGGGACATGCACAAGAATTCCTAGAAGCATGACATTCCAACTGGAACTCTATCAACAAACACTTTGACTTGGACCCCATTTACTACCCCCTGAGAAAAAGAACAGGAAATGACATCACCATAGGAAATAATATCATTACAGGAAATGACATCACCAACCCAAAGAAACCCAACATATAAATAGAAGGCAGGAATCATCAGTAGTGCTTGGTCCAGAGGCTCACTGAAGATGTTACCCAGTATGGTGACAAGACATCTGAAAATGAACCTTCCAGCTCAGTGAGCAAACCAACATCCAGAACCTCAATCTGAGCTACAAATCTTCTCAATACTCAACATACAGTTAGCTAATTAAATCCTATCAACTAAATACCAGTTGTTGTGATATGTAGACTTTGAGATTTCTACCACTGCTGATTTGAAAAATGTAACCCCAATTTGGCTCCTGAATATTCTTGAGTTAATTTTAAGATTATACCTCTATGTTATTGATACTCACAGTGAAGATCAACATTTTCTCTGTATTGACCTTTTAATAATGTGAATATCCTTATCTGACCATTCCTTGATCTTTCAAAACCAAATAGATCAAGCTGCAACCCATTTCTTTTTCATGGCTGTTTCCAGATGTGCCTTTTTGAAGATGAAATTGATCTAATTTTGCTGAGACCTTTAGCAAAATAATTGTGAGGAAATGGAAAGCAGGTTTCTGAGAGAGCTTCACAGCAGGCAATCAACAATGGAGGGGAGTTTGGATGGTCAGAAACTGTTGATGAAAGCTTTTAATGATGACCAGTTGACATGACCAGATTTGACCAAAATTGTATGAGCCTTGTTTTTCCAGTACACTATTTGTCTGATATTGAGCAGCATCTATTCAGCTTCACTCAAAATGTTTTTTTGTTGCTTTGCATATATGGCTCAAACAAGACCAGACTGATCTAGGACAGAGGTTACAGGTCCACCTAGCAGTTATAGAGTCATAGTCACACAGCACAAAAGCAGACCCTTCGGCCTAATGCATCCGTGCTGACTAGACTTTCCAATCTGACCTAGACCCTTTTGCCAGCACTTGGCCCATATCCCTCTGAACCCTTCTTATTCATGTACCCATACAGATGCCTGTTAAATGTTGTAATTGTACTAGTATCCACCACTTCCTCTGGCAGCTTGTTCTACTCACATACACTCCTCTGTGTGCAAAAGTTACCCCTCAGGTCCTTTTTAAATCTTTCCCCTCTCACCTTAAACCTATGCCCTCTAGATTTGGATTTCACCACCCTACGAGAATGGCCTTGTCTATTTACCCTCTCCTTACCCCTGATGATTTTATAAGCCTCTATTAGGTCACCATTTAGCCTCCGACGCTCCAGCCTATTCAGCCTGTTTGTGTCTAACATCATTACTTCCTTCTTGATTTCTACTCAAAAGCTTCCTCATTCTCTATTTGATGGTATGTGACAACTGATATTTCCAGGAACTTACATAAGACTCTCAGATGATTACAATGATACTACGGTAGAACACATAGTGGGCTGTGGAGATGAGAAGATTCAGGGGTCAAAACTATGGCAGATGGAGTTCAATGTGGGGAAGTGTGTGGGCATGCACTCTGAATCTAACAATGACAAATCCGTACGTTCTGGTGAAAATCCATTGAAAACATAGGATTTAGGTGTCATTATATGCAAATGTTTTAAAGTTGGTGCACAGGCAAGAAAAATAACTGAAAAGGCTGCTATGTTTTAGCTCAAAGGAGTTGGAATGTAAAATCAAGGAAGTTTTGCATCCAGCTTCCAGAGCACAGTGTTCAGTTCTGGCACAGCAGGAAAGATATATTGGCCCAGGATAGGCTTGAACCTTGGCCTAGATGTACTGGAGTGCTAAGAGGCATATTTGCAGCATAAACATTAGCACAGGCCTGTTTCTGAACTGTTACCTTGATTTAATGTATTAAATATCCCCTTAACATTCTGTGTTCTAAGAAAAACAAGTTCAGCTTCTCAATCCTCTCCAAATAACTGCATCTTAACGGCATTAGGAACAGACAATGCTCATGCTTCCACAAGTGTATAAAAAAAATCACTGGCACTGTTCTAGCAAATCCTAGCTCTCCACTCTTTCCAAAATCTTTCCTAATGCCCTCACAGCCATATATTCCAGTGAAAATCTGATGAAAGCATGGGATTTAGGTATCATTATATGCAAATCTTTAAAAATTGGTACACAGGTAAGAAAAATAATTGAAAGGGCCAGGAGGTTTTAGCTCAAAAGAATTAAGATATAAAAATAAGTGGACATAATTCTACAATTACAGCTGAACCAGTGTTTTACAAAGGTTAGCATAGCCTCCTTGCTTTTATTTTCAATGCCTGCTACCAGATTTCTGTTACTGCATCCCTTATAAGGTTGCTACTGTATATAGTTTACACTAACTCTCCTCATTTCGTCAATCAAAATGCATTGTTCCACATTTCCCTCCATTTAATTACATCTGCCATTTGAATGTCAATTTAATCAGCGTGTCTTCTAGTAATCCTATCTTCCTCACTGTTGTACCACATTTCTGAATTCCACATCAGCTTCAGAGTTTCAAATTATGCTCTGAAAATATAAATCCAGGCCATTGATAAATATCAAAACAGTGGTGATGCTAGTGCCAACTCCCTGGGGAATAATACTACATCCTCTCCTCCATAACACTGGAAAAACAAAAGGTGATCACCATGTCTTTATGCCTTTTGTCCCTTAACCAATTAAGATGAGAGCTGATTTCATCCATTCCACCGGTTCTTTTTTCTTTTTTATCTCCCTCTTTTCTTCCCCTCTCTCGGCCTTGGACACAGCCTCCAAGGCAGTGTTGGCGGTAAGTGACCAGACCGGAGATGCCAGCAACAGGCAGGCCTGGAGTGAGGATGCCAGTGAACAGTGGCCTGGAGCTGGGACACCAGTGACCAGCGACTGGTGCAGAGTGGAACATGGCAGCAGTCAGTGATCAGACCACATGGAGGCCCCCCTGCGCTGGTCTGCTGTGGAGAGCCCTTGGAAAGAGACTATGATGTTTGTCTTTTTAACTTTCTTCTTGTTTTTCTGTCCTATGGTGAATGTGAAACAAGTACCTTTCACACACTTCTATTATATTTTCCAAGTCCCTTATGTGTGACTAAGAGTGATGCTCAAAGCTGAAGAAATGAAAATAGTCAAAGCTCAAGGCAAAGATATATCCCAGTGAGGATAGCGGTTTGTAGGAAGTGGATAAGTGGACAAAGAGTAGAGCTGGATAAAGCACAGCAGGTCAAGCAGCATCAGAGGAGCAGGGGAATCGACATTTCAGATTGGAACCTTTCATCAGGACTGGGGAGGGGAGGGAAGGTAGCTGCAAAATAAATAGAGGGAGCAGGATGTGGCTGGGGGAAAGGTGGGTGGGATGGTGATAGATGGATACGGGTAGGAGGTGGCTGTAATTGGTCAGTTGGATGGGTGGAGTGGATAGGTGGGAAGGAAGATGGATAGGTAGGGTCGGATTGAGATTGCGGTAGTGCTGGACCTGGGATGAGGTGGGGGCACGGTTGTGGAGAGATTTGGCAGCTGGTGAATTCTATTTTAAGGCCGTATGGTTGTAAGCTCCCAGGGTGGAAGATGAGGTGTTCTTCCTCCAGTTTGTGTGGCCTTATGATGATGGTGGAGGATGCCCAGGATGGACATGTGGAGTGGGAGTGGGTGTTGAAATGGATGGCAACCGGAAGGTTGGGTTGGAGCGTACAGACCATAGATGTTCCCTGAACCGGTTCCCGAGTTTGCTCAGTCTCTCCGATGTAGAGGAGGCCACATCAGGAGCAAAGAATGCAAGAAATCAGGTTAGAGGAAATGCAGGTGAATCTCTGCCATACTTGGAAGGATTTTTGGGACCTTGGATGGAGTGAGGGGGGAGATGTGGTGGTAGACTTTGCACCTCCTGTGGCCATTGGGGAAGGTTCTGGGTGTGTAGGAGGGGTTGGTGGGGGGAAGGTGTGTAGTTTACCTAATGAAGCAGTCGTGGAAGGAATGGCTCCTGCGAAACATGGGTAGGGATGGGGGGAGAGAAATATCACTTTGGTGATGTGGTCAGACTAGAGGAAGTGGCAGACGGTAATGCGTTAGACTTGGAGATTAGTTAGTGTGGAATGTGAAGAGTATGGGGATGCTATCCTTGTTGTGGTTTGAGGGTGTTTGTCTGAGGGCAGAGTTGCAGGAAATGGAGGAGATGCAGTTGAGGGCATTGTTGATCATGCGCGAACAAAAATTGTGGTTCTTGAGGGATCCCATCTGGGATGTCCTGGAGTGAAATTGCTCATCCTGGGAGCAGATACGGCAGACGCAGAGGAATGGTGTATGGGATCATGTTTTTGCAGGTGGGGGGTGGGTGGGAGGAGGTGTAATCAAGGTAGCTGTGGGAGGCATTAGATTTGTGATAGATGTTGGTGCTGTGTTAGTTGTTGGAGAGGTCCAAGAAGGGGATAGAGGTCTCAGAGATGGTCCAGGCGAATTTGAGGTCAGGGTGGAACTTATGGGCGAGGTGGATGAACTGTTCGAGCTCCATGTGAGATCACAAGGTGGTGCCAACACAGTCATTGATGTAGTGGAGGAAAAGATGGGAGATGATGCTGGTGTAGCTGTGGATCAGGGACTGTTTCACATCCCATATGAAGAGGCAAGCATAGTTCAGATCCAACCACAACAAGAATAGAGACCTCTGGTCCTCACATTCCACCCCATTCACCTCCAAGTCCAACACATCATTCTCCAACACTTCTGCCACCTGCAGTCTGACCCTCACCACCAAAATTTAATTTCCCTCCCCACCCCTATCTGTTTTTGACAGGGACTATTCCCTCCATGACTCCATCGTTCAGGCCACGCTCCCCGAGAGGATAAACCAAACATGGTGAACATGGGAAGTTCTTTCGTTTGTGCCATTCCTATGAACAGTGTGTAATTTCAAAGTTAACTTTTTTTTGTATCAAAAAGGGGGACAAATGATTTTAGATTCATTTCGAGAGGTGTTTTTGTGAGGTTAGTACCAAGATGTCTGGAAGTGTGTTTACATGCATTTTTAAGAGGTTTTACAAACTTTGAATTGATGAGGGTATAGGTGGGCTTAGTTGTTTAGTGCATTTTAAAAAAGGGAGACAAGTTGTGCTATTGCGAGTATCAAAGTTCTGAGACACACAAAGATATAGAATAATACAGAATGGAATCAATCAGAAGTGGAGTCCTGCAAGATCACCGGAAATTAAATGTGGGAAACTTATGAGTTTGCTCTGATTTGAAAATGCATTTGTTTTCAGCTTGTTGTAGAGATCAAGCTGAAGAAGAAACACTGGGTGAAGGTGCAGAAACTTGCTGCAGAGAAGCCAGTGCAGCTTTGCCAGCCTGAACAAGCAGTCTTGATGTGAAGATCTTATGTGCAATTCCTTGCTGGTATTTGTAAGAATGTTGCTGCGATAGAAGGAAAGGTAAATGTGAATCCTTTGTAGTGTATTCTTTCCAACCTTATTTTTGTCTAGTGTACTATAGCTCATGCTTTCTTCATTTAATAAATGTTTGTGTTAACGGCAAATATCCTTTTGTGAATGTGTTCAGTAACTGATCCCTACGGTTTAAAATAAAACAATGTTAGGGTCTATCAAGGGACTTTCAGTCTGGGGTCTGATTGGTCCAGTGTTAATGTCAGCTGAAAACATGGTGCCACGCTCTCTCGAAGATGTCTTTAATAGTCTTCTCCCAAAAAAACTGCACAGGGGGTTGTACACTGTAGTGAAATGTGGTGTATTTTACTTTTCAGACACAATACAATGCCTAAATCGTGGAATATAACATCAGAAAACAAATGTAACTTTCTAATTCACTATACATGCCTCTGATGTTGTGGTTCTGTTTGCCGAGCTGAGAATTTGTGTTGCAGATGTTTCGTCCCCTGTCTAGGTGACATCCTCAGTGCTTGGGAGCCTCCTGCAATACCTCTGATATTGCAGATCATGCTGCGTGATATTAAACCTTATATTCTTTGACTCACATCTAGGGCAGATGTTTTACACATTGCTTCCAAAGAGACAAAGGAGCACAATGGGGCAGATTTTTAACTACGCTCAAGTTTTTACAGTCATGGAATGCTTTGTCATAAGCTGTGGTTGAATCAGAAACAGAGTACATCTCCTTGGGTGAGAGTGGATAAATACTTTGAACCAGACGGAAATGGAGAGCAGTAAATAGGATAGGATCCATTTTGTATTGCTCTGACAAACAGCCAGCAGACATTAGCTGAATGGTCTCCTCTGCTAGTTCCCCTGTCCAGGTCAAATTGTAATAGCTCCTCATATATACTCCTGTGTTGGTCCACGTCCAGAATATGAAGAACATAGCTTGGTATAAATCAAATCTAGTGTATGCGCCATTGTTTTGTATTCAGATCCACCCTGTGACAGAACTGGGGTGAAATTGACACCAAGGGAATTAGCTACATGGAATGACTGGATCAGTCCTGTGGTATGTGATGACAATGAATGAAAGAGATTCAACACTTTATATAAAGGGCAATCAAAAAATGAAAAAAAAACCCTATCCAGCTGGTTACTTTATACCTTCACTTCATATAAATTCTTCAGGAGGTTGACAACAGGTACTGAATACTCATGTGACTAAATCGCCAAAAAAAGATCAAAATATGAAGTGACAGTAATTGCAAAGAAACAAATTCTTTGTCATCTCCCCTGGTTTATTATTAATGCGCGCTTTCATATTACAATGTAGCTGCAGTGTAATCAGTAGACATCAAGGTGAGCAAACTGCTTGTGTATCTGACAACGGAAACCAGACTTGACACTAATGCCTGATGAGTAAGACTGGAATTAATTGGCAATTGCTCTCAAAGAAACTCAGCATGATATGGTAGTGTGTGGCATGGCTGCAATGGAGTTTCTGTTTTCAGGCTAAGGCACATTATGGTGCAGGGTTGAGAAAGCTTTATTTAACATCTAGCCATGCTGTGACTGTCTCCTATTAAACATGCATTAGTTAACTCCCATGATCTAATGAGCCTCAGTGTATGGATACAGCTCAAACACATTCAGCTAACTACCCCAGATATAATGGGTATGACATGGAGAGATGATTCACACTCAATGATGCTGTGTTTGCCTCTGGTGCAGTGGTGAAACTGCATTGGCTTAATAATATGGAAATGCGGAATGGTGATACTGGATACTAAAAGTGGGAAGAATTCAATTGTCAACACCAATAGCTCCTAAAGAAAAAATGTATGGAGCATGTTTCATATCATCAGGGTGCAAGGTTTGATGGGGTAATCCCTTGATCAAAGATAATCTTTGCTCGACATTTGTGATGGGGGACGTGTGAAGCCCAACGAGAACCTATCTATTTCCTTTGCTTCCAAACCTAACACCCCATCTCCCTGCCAAGACCACCTCCTACCACATTACTTCCTGGGCGCTACTGAACATGAGGGGCTGATTGGTCGACAGCAAGGCCAGCAGCTCTCAATGAGTGAGGCTGCTGACCCTAGAGTCTTGTTTCCTGGGGAAAACCCATTTGGGCCTCACCACTGCCTGATGGCCTTATAATTCACCCCGACGAAAGGCAGCACAGGCTGCTCACTGGCTTGCCATCCAACAGGGAAAACCTTTGAAGTTTCAAGAGGATTCTCTCCAGTGCCTTGGTTGAAACAATCTCCTCCAAAGGATGGTGTTCAAATCCCAAGTGGCGCTTAAAGCACTTGACAATTATGAAGTATTTTTAAAACGTAGTCACTGGAAATACATCGCAGGAGAAAGTGAGGTCTGCAGATGCTGGAGATCAGAGCTGAAAATGTGTTGCTGGAAAAGCGCAGCAGGTCAGGCAGCATCCAAGGAACAGGAGATTCGATGTTTCGGGCATAAGTCCTTCTTCAGGAGGGCTTATGCCCGAAACGTCGAATCTCCTGTTCCTTGGATGCTGCCTGACCTGCTGCGCTTTTCCAGCAACACATTTTCAACCCAGGAAATACATAGCAGTCAATGTCTGCACAGCAAGATCCACAAGACAATTATTACCACACAAGGAATTCTAAGAATTTTCAGTCAGAAACATTTCCAGCAAAGTGCAGCCAGGCAAACAGGCAACCCAGTAACCTTGTGTATATTCAATTGCATTCAAAGCACACTCAAACCATTTCTAAATGATACTGGAATGTACTCGCATTCAGAGCGAAACTGTAAACAGATTATAGTGAACTGATGATGCGTTTATTTTTAAAATTTGTCGGTAAATCCCTGATCAAGGGGAGTGAGATAGAGCACACCACATGTCAGTGATTTGGGGAGAATAGGGGATTTAGTAGTTATTTGTGTCACTTATGACGTAAATCACAGAATGCAATGCTTTATACATAGTCGCCTGGTGTAAAGCAAATTACATACAGTCATTTCCATGTATTTTATATCGCTACCAGAAATAGCAAATGCATAAAACATTTTCAAATACTTCAGTGACTTACGCAGACAGAGTACAACCTCTAACCCTCATGGTTATTTATACAAAGACCTAAAGCTATAATCTGGACTCAGTGTATGGAGATAATAGGAGTGGATTAGTGCAGCTGCCCCAGAAACACGAGATGTAATCAAGCTTTGTCAACAAGCCATTGCTGCTAATTGATAACCCAACCCCACCTGCCGCCCAAACATGGGCATACAATCAAGGTGAGCCCACATTGCAATTAATTAATACATTTCTGTAAACTTCAACTAACAACTAATGATGGGCAGAACATGTTAGCTGCTTTGAGCAGTAAAGGGACAAGATGTGGCATCTAGAACAGCAGAAATTAGCTCTTAGAAGTAACACAACTCAGATTTTGCTTGGAATGCATTCAAAGTGAGTTAGGTTGCGTATCACTTAGTAAGGCTGCAACCAACAGTGAGGCTTTTTAAAATGTTTGTAACCGGAACAATAAATTGCATCTAAAGAGAAAGGAGGAAAAGGAGGTTCAAAGTGCATATTGTTCCTATGTTGGAGATCCTGATACCTGGGGCTCCCTTTCATTTTGAAATTAAAATTAATCTCCAAATATTCTCATCAGCAGTTTTCTCTTACATCATTTCTTTTAATATTTTGGTAGAATTTAGCATTCAGTTTGAGAGGGAGGAACATGGGTCAGGAACAACTCTGCTAACCTTAAATAAAGGAAGAAGGGTGGAGCTGGTTGGATTTCATTGGGAAGGAAGATTGAGGAAAAGTGGCAGATAGCTCATGGCTCACAGCAAAGAAATATCCCGGTGAGCTTGAAGGATTCGAGGAAGAGGATAAATCAAACATGGTTAACAAGGGAAGTTAAAGATAGCACTGAAATGCAAGAAAAAAATACAATGTAGCAAAAGATTAGTGGGAAAATAGCTTCTAATTTTCTTACCAACTGCTCAAGCCTCTGAGGTGTATTCTTGACGATGATTTCCGGAACCTGCAGTCAATGCCACGATCATCGTGCCATCACCAATTGACATGCAACAAACATTGGAGTTTAGAGGCAATGTTGGTTACAATAGGTCAGAGTACTGGGAAAGGTTTCAAATAAACAAAAGACAACCAAAAAATAATAGAGAGGGGGAAGAGAAACTTTGAGGGTAAACCAACAAGTCATATCAATACAGACAACAAGAGCTTCTATCATATTTAAAGAAGGCAGAGGCCAAATTGAATATAAGCCTCTTAGAGAACGAGGCTAAGAAAAAAAAAATGGTGTACTAGGAAATGAGGAATTGAATAAATTCATTGCATCAGTCTTTGTAGTAGATGATAGCATCCTAAAAATGTTAAATAATCAAGGCGCACAAGGAAGAGAACAAATTAATACAATAACTATCACTAGGGAAAAGTCCTAGAGTAACTAATGGGGCTAAAGAATGATAAGTCCCCTAGACCTGATGGGATGCATCCTGGGCTATAACAGGAAGTGGCTATAAGGATAGTGGATACACTGGTAGTAATCTTCCCAGAATCCATGGATTCTGGCGAAGTCATAGAGGATTGGGAAATTGCGAATGTAAATTCTTTAGTTTCAAAAGGGAAAGAGACATTAAAAAAACACAGGTGAAAATAGGCCAGTTAACTTTGTGTCTGATATTGGAAAACATTAGCGTCTATTATAAAGGATATAATAACAGAGCATTTATAAATACAAAATATGGTCAAGCAGAATCAGCACTTTTTTATGCCTGACAAATTTGCTGGTTATTTTACTAAAATGCCCAAATGAAATGGATATGATAATCTGTTTGAGTCCTACAAGGAATCACTATGGGGCAGCACTGTGGCTCAGTGGACCTCACAGCACCAGGGAGCCAGGTTCAATTCCAGTCTCAGGCAACTGACTGTGTGGTGTTTGCACAATGCCCCCACCCCATGTCTGCGTGGGTTTCCTCTAGGTGCTCCAGTTTCTTCCCACAGTCCAAACATATGCAGGTCAGATGGACTGGCCATGCTAAATTGTCCCATAGTGTCCAGGGATGTGCAGGTAAGGTAGTTCAACCATTTGGAATACAAGGTTACAGGGATAGGATGGGTCTGGGTGGGATGCTGTTTGAAAGGTCGGTGTGGACCTGATGGGCTGAATGGCCTGTTTTCACACTGTCGGAATTCTACGACAATTAATCTTCCTGTGGAACTCATTGAATGTGTGTTTGCTTGGTAGTAGGCAATGGCCAGCGTATCTGAGATTCCACCCTTTGTAAAACAGGCCGAGGGTTAGATCAATGGAACTATCTGTCGTATGCTGGAATTAGCCTTTACATGCCATGAGTAGTGACTCAGTTTTGATATTCAACAATAAACAATATACATTGGCAACAAGATTCAAGAAAAGATTCACCCAGTTTTGGCTTTAATCAAACCCAAAAAGATAGCAATGGGAGAATATTGGAAATGTTGCACTTTGGGAAACTGGGATCGTATGATGCTGTTGTGGAGTATTGGTTCCAGAACACTGAAAGAATGAGATACGTTTCTCGGGCATATTGGCCAGAAGAGGATTACTGACAAAAAGACAATCTCTTTATCACCTGTGGGACCCTGACTTTCAGCATCATAAAGAGTTTAATCTACCCAGCAACTCCAGAGTCAAAACCATTTGACGAAGTGAGAAAGTGACCCCAAACCATTTGTTGTATTGCAGTGTTACAGGTTTAACGGATAAAATAGACTTCTTGGGGAACCAGTTACTGAATTCTTGATAAGACTGTGGAACTTGGCAGAGTACTGTGAATACAGGTCAGCACTTTGAGAAATGTTAAGGGATCACTTAATTTGTGGAATTATTAATATTTCAACCCAGAAGATGCTACAGACTGAACAGAAGCCAAAGGACTGGACCTTTCCCACCAAAATGTGGAGAAAGGGGCTCAGGAGCTTCAGGGGTCTGTAGACAGTACTGTCTTCAACCTTGATTGGCCCCCATACCGCCGAGTTAAGTCCTCAGTGGATAATACTCTCAGCTCCTGTTTGTTGTCAAGGAATGGTGATTGGTGTCAGAGGTTGCAACGTTCCAGGACTGGAAGTGAGAAGTTCCTCCACAATACAGTGAGGAGCAAGAACATCCATGCCACACTTGGAACTCACCCCAGACAAGGCTAATGAAACAGGCAAACTGCAAAGCTACCACGAGACATAATTTTGCAGATAAATTAGCCTGAGGATGAAGCATTGATACAGCTCCCTTGCATCACAGCTCCCAAACTGGCCCTAATTAAGATAAAACTCCAAGTAAATGGCCTCACTGTAGACATGAAGGTAGAGACAGGTATCGCTGTATTTACTGTTGGGGAGCAAACCTTGAGGGAACTCTGATGGGGCATTCTGTCTTTAACCCTGCAAGGCATCAAAGCTAGATTGGCCAGATGTTCTGGGGAGCCCTTGCATAGTATTCGGACCACTGTAACCCCAGTTATACATGGGCAATGTTCAATCTGTCTCAGCTTAATGGTGGTGCAAGGGCCAGTGCAAAGGGACTGGCTTTAGAAAATCCATTTGGATTGGCAATAGATCTTTGTAATGGGTACTGGCAATCTATATGAAGCCATTGGCAAGTATCCTGAAGTGTCTCAAGAGGGCCTCGGGAAGATGAAAGGAACCAGGGCTGAGATCTATTGTGAACCAGAGGCCCAACATAATTCCTTCAAGACACAATGGGTCCCCGATGTCCTACATACAAGAATTGAGGCAGAATTAGAACATCTAGAAGAACTTGGCCCAGTATGATTTACTGAATGGGCCATGTCAATAGCTCCAGTTATGAAACCTGACAACTCTGTCCATCTACGTGGGGATTATGACTTGACGGTCAACAACGTTTCCTGATTAGACAGATATCCCATGACACATATAGGAGACTTGTATGAAAAGCTGACTGGGGTCATATATTTTCTAAATTGAATATGAGCTATACCTTCCTTAAACTAGAGCTTGAGGTGTCAAAGAGGAAGTATGTCCCTATAAATGCTCACAAAGTCCTGTATTCAGAATACTCACTTGTCATTTGGGGTGTCTTCAGCTTGTGTTGAATTGAGAACATCCTCTAAGCTGCCCAGTCTGTCTGGATGATACTGTACTCTCAGGGGCTCCTGAAAAGGAGCATGTGGTGAGTTTGGAGGAGGCCTCCACAGCATTTTTCTGAGGCTAGCGTCCAGCTAAAAAAGAGAAAACTGTGTTCCATGTAAACGACGTAATGTCCCTCAGGTACAGAATTAACAAAGACGGATTATACCCTGTCAAAGAGAAGGTGAAAGCCATAAAAAGGAGCTCTGTCTCCAAGGAACTCAATGGAATCAAAGTTTCTCCTAAGCCAAAAATTACTAGGGGAGATAGGGTCCACTGAACTGTGGTGATGGCTCTCTGGGGATTCTGGGAGTTATCCCTAAAATAAAAAAGGGACCAGTTTTGTATATGGTCAAGACTGGAGAGAAGACCACAAAAAAGGCCCACAGGGCCCATGGGGAATCACTCATTAATCTCCCTACGGACCTCAATGAGTATGCATTTCCTTGGTAACAGACAATGGCCTGCCCACTTGGAATCATCATCTGAGGCCTTCACAAAGCAGTCACAGGGATGGGTCTGCAGAACTGTCTGTCCTGAGCTGGGACTAGCCTATGTATGCCACGACTAGTGGCTTTGTTTTGGTGTTCAACAGTAAATGATATTCCTTTCCTGCGTTTTTACAGTGGGGGTAATAGGAAAGGCAAATGGAACACTGGCCTTTATTTCAAAGGGAATGGAGTATAAAAATAAGGAAGTTTTGCTAAAACTACACAAGGCACTGGTCAGGCCACAGCTGGAATATTGCAAACCATTTTATCGCCTTATCTCAGGAAAGAAAGACTGGCATTTGAAGCGATCTAAAAAAAAGGTTCTTTCAGCTGATCCTGAGCATATAGGGACTATATTATGAGGAACAATTGAGTTTGTTGGCCATTGGGGTTTAGAAGAATGAGACATGACCTTATTGAAGTATATAGAATTTGTCAGGGACTTGACAGGGTGCATGTGGAAAGGCTGTTTCCCCTTGTGGGAGAGTCCAGGACCTCAGGGCATATTCTCAATATAAGGGGTCACACACTTAAGACAGAGATGAGGAGAAATTTCTTCTCTCAAAGAGTTGTGAATCTGTAGAGTTTTTATATTCAAGGATGAGATAGACAGACTTTTAACCAGTAATGAAATCAAACTTTATGAGGAAAAGATAAAAAAGTGGAGTTAAGGATTATCAGATTAGCCATGATCTTGCTGGACAGTAGAATGGACTCACTGGGCTGAATAGCCTGCTTATGATCCTATGGTACACATCAAATCCCATGTCATCAGGATTGTGGTGCGAATTAGAATCTGAACAGCTCTTCGGTATTCAACCTATCTCAACTCTTTGACAAAGAAGGCAACAAAGTGAAATTCTCTATTTCACATCCATGGTGGCACATTCTCTGGAGAAAGAGCAATCTGGAGGTGAGGAAATGAAGATTTTCCCGCTACATTCTGAGGAGAATGTCACTTTCTGTAGATAGTGGTATCAATTCCACACTCGCTTCGGTGTGAGGCTGCTCACCTGCAGACAAGAACATTACTGGAACTCCTTCAGTAAGGAAAAAGTCAACATTGTCAACAGGAAATAGGCTTCTGGACAGGTTCCATAAGACAATTCTGCGCAGGTAGCACTGTAATCAGCAAATTGGAGATGCAGATTAGGTGGATTATCCACAGGAAATGCTGGGTAACAGGGACAGGGTGTGGGAATGGGTCTGGGTGGGATACTCTTCGGAGGTCGGGTTGGACTCAGTGGGCTGAACGGCCTACTTTCACGCTGTAGGGATTCTTTGATTCTACGATTTCCTGTCAAAAATAGGGAGCTGTTTCATAATGTAGGAAGGAAGAAGTGAAGTGGCCATTTGAGTATGAGTCTTCAAAGAGGTTAAAATAACTTCCATGTGTGTTGGTTGAGCTTTGGACCTCAATCCATTGGAAATAAATGATTGACCAGGATGAGAAAAATCGTGGCCTTAACATTTAAATAGATCAATGCCAATGACACTGTTGGAAAAGGCAAGGGCAGAACAGATGCTATGTGTAGCTGATAGAGTTGCAGACCATGTCCACAAGTGAACATGGTTACCAGACAGACTACTATCCCCAGCCCCACACTGGAAAATGCCCAAATGTCCTAGTGGACCTTGTAGAAATGTCCAAATGGACATTTTATGGAACCACAAACCTCCTAATATAGACCAAAAGATCATCAGTAACACTGGAGTGACGGTGCTGCTCAAAGTAATACCTCAGGGCTAGGGTTACTAGGACATACTCTGGGTGACAATAAAAGCCGAACGTGCACATTTTCTTCATTATACTTTTGAATCTCATGTCATTCCTATAGATTTTATTTGGTGTGGATGGCAAATGCTACATGGCTAAGCCAAAAAAGCCTCACTTACTTGAACAAATGTTATATCTTCCTTCTTTGGGAGTTGATGGGTAAATAGTAGTCTGATCTTTCCTTCAGACATATTCCATAACCGTGTCATACCACATCAGCTCCAATGAAAATCTCTGGATTCCAGTCGCAATCTCCTTTGCATTCAATAAAGTCATCAATGGCTTGTTTGCAGTTTCAATCTTAACCAATAGGCCGAAGACATAATGCATGAATGTCTTGCACCGCCAGGTTACTCCAAGTGGTTCTTTCTTAATTACAGCATATCAATTGGTCCATTTCAGTGGGAACTCTTAAAATGTATGGACTGTTTGGACTGAAGGGTCTATTGCCATTCTGTGTGACTCTGTGAAATATATAGGCCATCTTTTACTTCTTCAGTGTGAAATGCAAGTGTCACTGGCTGGGCCAGCATTTATTTCCTGTTGTATGGTATCCATAGTGATTTTAGGGATTGAATTCCAGGATTTTGACTCAGTGACTATGAAGACATGGTGGTATAGCAAGTTTTGATGCTTGTAGTTACTTTGATCTTCTTAGATGCATAATTTGGGATGAAAGTTAATCACTGTTGACATTACATATTCTAAGATGATACTCATCAATGCCATCATAACAGGCAAAGGTCTGGGGTCAATGAGCTAAGAGGAAGAAGCTGTCATAAAAACAGTAATCTTAAAAAAAAAGATTGCTTTGTGAAATAATTAATTAGGAGACCACATAAATTGATGTCAGTAAAATAATATTACTTTTGAAGAAACAAATCAGGAACTGGACTCATCTTGTTAAGCCAATTTGGGACTGATCTGTTCTGTACTGTTATTCAATGCTCACACACTAATAACTCAGTTACAGTTCAGGATACTTCTGATGATGCACAGGGGTTAGTGGCTACTATGAGTTACTAAGCCTGGCATTTTAATGATTTAATGCATAAAAAGTAATAATGACGACAGAAAGACTTCAGTCAATAAACCAAATTTAATTGAACTTTTTGATGAGTGACTAGGTGTATACAGGACAGTAGTGCAGTTGATGTAATCTACATGGCTGACTGGTTAAGAAGCAGAGAGCCTGTGGGATCCACGTCAATTTGGCAAATTGTCTCCAAAGTTGGCATGGTGCCAGGAAGCAGAGGGTGATGATCAAAGGGCATTTCTGTGATTAAAATCTCTGTCCAGTGCCTCGCCACAGAGTTTAGTGTTGGGTCCTTTGCTGTTTGCTGTGTGAATTAATGATCTAGACATGAATGTAGAAGGTATCATCAATAGGTTTGCAGATGATAAGAAATAGTTATAAATAGCAAGAAGAAAAGAGTTAGACTGCAGGATGACATAGATGGGCTGAGCAGTGAAAAATCCTGAAAAATGTGAGGTGATGCATTTTGGGAGAACTAACAAGGAAAGGGAGAATGACAGGCCCCTAGGAGGTACAGAGGATCAGAGGGACCTTAGTGTGTATGCCTGGAGATCCACAAAGACAGCAAGACAGATAGATAATCTGGTTAAGGTGTATGGGATATTTGCTTTTATAGAGAAGGCATTGAATATAAAACAGGAAGTTTATGATAGAGCTGTTAGGCCACAGCTGGGAGACTGTGTGCAGTTCTGGTCATCATGTCAAAGGAAGGATGGGATTGCATGAGAGAAGATGCAGAGGAGATTCACCAGGATGTTGCCTGAACTGGAGTGATTCAGGAAGGCAGTCTACATAGACTGGAGTAGTTTCCTTTGGAGTGGAGAAGTTTGAGGGAAGAGATGAAAGAGAGTCATAAACAGGGTAAATAAGGAGACTTTTCTTTTCCCTTAGCAGAAATGTCAATAACCAGGGGGCAAAAGGGGACAGAGATGCCTTAACTAAGACTTACTGCAAGAGGTAAACTCTCCAGAGTAGGTGTGGATGAAGAGGCTGACCTGCAGTGAGTCCAGTGGGGGAATGATGTCACGAACTCACAGTGTGAGGTGAGGGTGGGGACAGCAGATGATTGATGAATAGGACTGGTGAAAAAATTTAGCTGTTTAAAGTAAAACTGGTGTCTTCAGTATGTGCTTGGGTCTCCACTGTTTCCCTCCACTCTTCTTAAAAATAACTGATTAAGTGTAGGATTTACGCTGGGTTTTTATGAAGTAAAATGAAGTATCATTCCAGGAAAGTGTGAAGAACAGGGAATCCAGAGTAATTGTTTTATACATGAAATCAAATGTGTTTATGATGGTAATGTGTTGCTGCAGTAATATGTGGAATTTGTTGGATACCAAGGTAGCGAACATAAAAAAAGATTTACGGCTTGAGGTCTAAGATGAGGAGCTAGAAACTGAGCTGCTGACATTGCACCACATTCAGGAACAGGAAGGTGACCTGGACACTTTACCCCCATGGGTGGTCACATCCCATAGACTGGGCCATTCTGTGATCAGCAACAGGAAGGTGAGGAATGTGTGAGGACCCAATGTATGGATGGTACATGTGGTGGTATTATCAGTGGGAAGGTCAGGATCAGAACATGTGAGAATCTGGAGCAAAATGTTCATGTCTTTGATTTGATTGGATGAGTGCTGTTGGTGCTCACTTCAATACCTTGCCTAGTCTTGCTTCAAGAGTTGCCTTCAATATTCATTAAGTGGGACAAAAATTTTTCTCACCATAAACATTCCCATAAACAGTTGGAATTTTGTAAGTGGAGCAGAGAATAAGCATTCTGGCCTTCAAGCCTACTCCACCATTTAATAGGAATGTGACTGAACTGATCGTGACCTCAAATCCATGTTCCTTTGATAACCTTTCACCTAACACTGCCTTAAAAATATTCAAGGACTCTGATTCTCCTGCCTTTTCACAAAGAGAATTCTGTGAGAAAGAGGTTCCTTAAAAAGTTGATCTCTTATTTTTAAACAATGTCCCTGAGTTCTGGATTCTCCCATAAGAGGCAACATCCTCTCCACATTCCACATTACCAAGACCCCTCAGGAACGTTGCAAGTTTCAAACAGGTTGCTGCTCACTCTTCTAAACTCCAGCAGTACAAACCTAGACTGTCTCCTCACCATGGATGAGAAAGTGAGGACTGCAGATGCTGGAGATCAGAGCTGAAAAATGTGTTGCTGGAAAAGTGCAGCAGGTCAGGCAGCATCCAAGGAACAGGAGAATCGACGTTCCGGGCATAAGCCCTTCTTCAGGAATGTCTCCTCACCATGAATTATAACATGGTATTAGCTTTCCTCATTACTTGGCTGTACCTGCACACTAACCTTTTGTGAATCATGTACTAGGACACTCAGATCTCTCTCTATCTCAGAGCTCTGCAATCTGTCATCATCTGAAATAACATTCCTCTTTTTTAATTGTCATAGACTATTTCACATTTTGCCACATTTTGCTCTTATTGTCAGATCGTTGCCCACACTTCATCTACCTATATTTGACTTTGTTACATCCTCTCGTTATTTTCCTGGGCCAACCAGAAACATCCTGATCGCTTCCACCTTTTGTGGATCCATGTTGCCTGAATAACATGGCCCAAATGCAGGATGATGGCTTTGAGAATTCACACTTAGAATTAGATAACTTTCTCAAGACTTTCCTTACCCTGTCGTCATGGTTTTATGGATCAGAATGTTAGACCTCCCAGTATGTTGGACATTTTCTGTTGGAAAATCTTGAGTGCTGATGTGATTCTAAAAGGCAGGTAGTTCATGCAGTTATAACATCCAGAGGTATTGTGAAGGTGATTAGCAGCCTGAACTCCTCAGTTAAGGAAAGTCTCCAGCAACTCTGTTTCACGTCCATGGTAATGAAGATTGTGCTGTTTGCGAGTTTAGCTAGGCTCTCATCTATAGATGCTATTGGATATGTCTGTTGCTGTACTTTGTTGTTGTGTTATTACCTTCTTCAATTGTATTAAGTTAATGCAAATTCTATTTGCATAGGGAATTATGAAATGCAGGTGGATCAATTCAGTTTATAAATGGGCAGTGTAGCAGAGTACTTCATGACTGGTTATATTACAGGCAGCATAATGCCTAGTTTGACCATGGTTTCAGACTCTGTTTGTTGAAGTGGGTATGGGACCTCTGTAAGTGAAACAAGCAGAAGAGCTTTTACATCTGCCTCAGTGTGATGCAATGTTCAGTTTCCCCAAGCCTCGAGAAAGCTTTGGGAATTGGTGTTTAAATTCATTTGCTAATTTCTGCCCGGTGATCACTTCCACCTCACAGATGAGGTTGAGATCTTTGGAGGCTCTCAGTGAACGTTGCTGGATTTGGATAATCTACAGTGCTTTAATTAGTTTCTTTGCCTTTACATCTTAACGCTGCATGACACTGACCTTTGACTTTGAGGCTGATTCCTCCGGGGCCTTGATGTTTGACAGATGAAGACTGCAGGGTCATTTTTCGCAGCCTGTTAAAGTCATCTGACAGAACAATAACTCCAGCTCCTGTGTCGAATTTAAAATATGTGTGATGGCAATTGATAGTGATGGTAAAGCTTCAGTATTGCTTGTTATTGTCTGCACCATCCCCAAGAGGAATCATTTGCTGTGTGAGGCTGCTATTCAAAGAGGTTTTTGTCCATCTCTCGAATGTGGCCATTTTTAAGCAATCTGCTGTTGAAAGATGACCTCTGTCACTACAATGATAATGTTCAGTGCATGGACAGGGTCTTCTCCCTCCTGCAGATCTTTCTTCACATCATTGCATGGGGTTTGTAGCATGGTGATCAGTGCCTTTTTGAATTGAATGAATGGAATGATTTATTGTCATTTGCATTTTTACAGGGAATAATACAGTAAACTACAGTGAACATTTAAACCAAAGCCGCAATCCTGTGCTATTTTGAACAGTTTAAGGATAAAAAAAAATGTATTTCTGCATGCTTCCTCTGAAGCTACCACAGTGCATTTTTGATTTTGCACCTTCTCTCTGCTTTCTGACAGTTTCTTGGGTGGGTCATGTTGGAATTCATTGCTCACCCAAGTTGAAGATTTTGCCTCCTGGGGTGATGTTTGTGGCAACTGCTACACCAATGCAGTGACTGGGTTGACCTCAAAGGCCTACTGCTGCCAGTTGTTGTTGGGTTTATCTCCTCCCCCTTCTGCGCTGGGTTGGACTCACCTTTCAGCCATTGCATTACTCTACCGCCGGATTTGTGTTCAGGCGCTCCTTCAACATTTGCTTCCGCCTCTGTGGCTCTGGTCATTCTTAGCACTACCTTATCAGGTCAAGTCAGGGTTGTCAATGGAAGATAATCCACACCAATGTTAGTGAACAATAATACTCTTTATTAAATATAACTATATACAAGCATTGGCACAAAAGGACATTTAGGTCCATATAACCTGACATTATTGTGACATAGTTCCTTATGTACATGCATATCATAGAATCCCTACAGTATGGAAACAGGTCATTTGGCCCATTGAGTCCAATCAATCTCTGAAGAGCATCCCATCATTCCTATCCTATCCCTGTATTACTTATGGCTAATCCACCTAGCCTGCAAATCCCTGGAGACTATGGGCAATTTAACATGGTCAATCCACCTAACCTGCACGTCTTTGGACTTTGGGAGGAAGCAATTGCCTGAGGCTGCAATTGAATCCAGGTCGCTGGCACAGTGAGGCAGCACTGCTAACCACTGAGCCACAGTGCCTTGTAGCTATTCTTAGAGTAAGGGTGTAGTTAACCCTTAACTTCACAATCTCTTACTATTGTATTAGAGACAGCCAAGATGGGAGAAAGTGTTTTATCTTCCCTATCAAGGGATCACAGTTCAATCACCATTCTGACTGCAAAATGTGCGGGGTGATCAAAAATTAAGAAAAGAAACAAAATAAAATGGAAAGGAAGGACTAACATTCTGACGTTTTTAATATTGTGTGAATTCTTATATATAAAAAGGGACATATTAAATTAGTACTAAGCAGTTGCTTAACTATATGCAGTAGCAACTGGCATTTGCCACACTCTGGGCTTGGTATTTGTGGCATGTGGTCAAAGAAAGTTGGCCCAAGGAGCTTCCAAATTGATCTCAATGATCACAGCACGGTGATAGGTTCCAGAGGCATCTAGTCACACTACGTAGTGTGGTTGCTGGATAACAGGTTCCATAGCAATGTTTTGGACTATCCTGTACTCTTTGCTTCCACACAGCCTTTATGGCTCAGCATCGAGGAAGAATGCACCTTGACCTTAGTCTGTGATGAGTACAGTATCGCAGATTATCCTGAAAGAGGGCTATATCAAATAGTTACTTTGAAGGAATGTTGCTTTCAGGCAATCAGAAAGGGTATCCCAAAAATGATGAGGACCAATGATGAGGCAGTGCCATTGGTGCACTACTTTTGTCCCAGAAATAGGCGCGGTATAATCCAATTTCTCCAACTTTAACTCTGTCAAAACATTCTCCATACCTAATATGAAAACACTACAGTCACTGAACACATTGGCACCATCATATCAAGCTGACATTGATGAACAGAAGGTGGTGCTGTTTCCTTCTCTTGGGTTACTCTGACAGTCTTGCAATGTCGATTTTGAATGTTCATAAGACCACATGTCATTAAGATATCTTACACATTGAAACCCATTTGGGTGGGGTATAGCAATCGTATTCTTGCCCACTGTTTGTGAATGGTGTAAAATAACATTAGTATTAGTAGAAGCTTGTGAGATTGCTTCTGCATACTGAAGAAAATATTACATTTTTAATTGTGTCTTACTTTATGTATAAAATACACATTTTTACACCTTTGTAAAACCCATAAATCCAAGGAATTCCCTAAAATATTAATGATTTGGAGATGCCGGTGTTGGACTGGGGTGCACAAAGTTAAAAATCACACAACACCAGGTTATAGTCCAACAGGTTTAATTTGAAGCACGCAAGCTTTCGGAGCAACGCTCCTTCATCAGGTGATAGTGAAGGGCTCAATCATAACACAGAATTTATAGCAAAAATTTACAGTGTGATGTACCTGAAATTATACATTGAAAAACTGACTGTCTGTTAAGCCTTTCATCTGTTAGAATACAGTGACAGTTTCAGTTCTTTCATGTGTAAATCACAAAACCTTTTTTAAAAAAAGTTTGCATCCTCGGATTAGCTGTTAACAATGGTGATAGCTAGACAATATGTTGAAGGTGTTGGCCCCCTGTGTTCTCTGTCTATGCCATGATGTTTAGATTGATTCTAATCTAAAAAGTGAGATAACGGAGTTTTGCATAAATTCATGCAGTTTTTGAGCTCAGAGTTCTACATGAATGCACGCAGTTTTTGAGCAAAGTACAATGTAATCCTGCAAGTACAAATTCACCCCACAAAATATATGTGTGCATGTGGGTCTTTATCTGTCTGTGTATGTCTGTCTGTCTGGGTTGGGGGTTGTGAGTGTGAGAAAGTGTATGTGTGTGTAGTGAGTGCAGAGTGTCTTAAGTCTGTGAGGGGGTGCATGTGTGAGTGTGTGTGTCTGTAAGGGTGTGTGTGGGTGTCTGTGTGTGTGTCTGTGTATATGTGTGTCCACGTGTATGTGTGTATAGGAGTGCCTGTGTGTGTGAGAGAGTGTGTGAAGGAGTATCTGTGTGTGTATATATAGTGCAATGTGGTCACCTGTAATGTGACATGAACCCAAGGTCCCGTTTGAGGCCCTCCCTATGGGTACCGAACCCCCTCTCAGACTTAAGACACTCTGCACTCACCACACACACACGTACACTTTCTCACACTCACAACTCCCAACCCAGACAGACAGACACACACACACACACACACAGACAAAGATCGACATGCACACATATATTTTGTGGGGTGAATTTGTACTTGCAGGGTTACATTGTACTTTGCTCAAAAACTGCATGAATTCATGTAAAACTCCGTTATCTCACTTTTTAGATTAGAATCAATCTAAGCATCATGGCATAGACAGAGAACACAGGGGGCCAACACCTTCGACATATTGTCTAGCTATCACCATTGTTAACAGCTAACCTGAGAATGCAACTTTTTATTAAAAAAAGGTTTTGCAATTTACACATGAAAGAAGTGAAACTATCACCATATTCTAACAGATGAAAGGCTTAACAGACAATCAATTTTTCGATATATAGTTTCAGGTACATTACACTAAATTTTTGCTATAACTTCTGTGTTACGATTGAGCCCTCCACTATCACCTGATGAAGGAGTGTTGCTGCGAAAGCTAGTGTGCTTCCAATTAAACCTGTTGGACTATAACCTGGTGTTGTGTAATTTTTAACTAAAATATTAAGGTCTTAACTCATATATGACAATATTGTAGTGACAACACAATTCAAAAAGAATTATAAACTTGTTCCTATATAATAAAGTTCTGCTACACAAATATACCCTTAAAATCAACTAAATGTAGAAAATACATTTAGTTTATCTCTTTCTCCACTTCCTCTCTTTATTTGTTTAATTCCTGACTTGTATTTCCTTAAACCTTTATTTTAAATAACTTGTGCAACCTAAACATTTCCATGTATTTTAACTGTGTATCTAATTTAAAACAAACTGCACTAACTTTTCACCTTCTCTGCCTTGGAACAAAGGTTGTGTCACGCAGAAAGGTTATGCATGCAGGCATTAACCATCAGAAAAATGTTAAAGCAACTAGACCATCCCACAATGTACTGAGACCATGTGCATCACCTTGTACATTTCCAGTCCACTTTGGGTTTAATGACAGGTGAAAAACCAGATTGAGGCCAGTTTGGGAAGATGGGCAGAGGGAGGTAGCTAGAAAATCCTTGCCAAACTTCACCAGCTACCACTTAGGGTTATCAGGGCGAACATGGAGGACTATTGTAGCCATGAATTCCTTCCATGTTACCTTCCTCTTGTCCCAGGAGTCTGACCAGTTACAAACATAAGGTCCAGATACTCTTTAATGGCATTGACTGAATCAACATTCAACCCACCAGAGTCCATCTGTGATTTCAAGGTGCAAAGACTCTATGATTTCCCTGCCTTTCTTAAAACCAAGGGAAAGGGTTGGCATTTTACCAATGTTTTAGGAGAGGCCCGAATCCAGCATTCTGGGGTCCATTTATTAAAGGAAAAGGCCATTGTTTAGATGGAAAGGAATTCCAAAAGCTGCTAAATACAGCTAGACAAGAATTCTCAACTGATACCAACAAGAAAGATGCCCCGAAAGGGGACAAGACAACCAACAGTGAATCAAGAGAGAACCAGTTATCACCAGCAGATAGGTTTAGCTTCCAATGCAATTCATGTGAAATCATTGAAAAGTCCATGTCACTCCTGATTCACTGGCAGGTGTGAAAGCCAGGTGTTTCCAGATTCGTACAGGTATGGTCAATTGAAGTTTCTTTCAACTCAGTAACATTTTTATTTCCCTTTTTATTTTATTTCCCTTTGCAGACTCCCTGATCATACCATATCTCCCTCACAAAGAGTCTTACAAATTTTTATAGATAGACCATTGAAAGCATCTTTTCTGAATGCATCACAGTGTGGTTTGGCAACTGCTCTGCCCAAGACTGTGAGAATTTACAGAGAGTCGTGAACACAGCCTAGTCCATCATGAAAACCAGCCCTTCTATCCATTGACTCCATCTAAAATTCCCACTGCCTCGGGAAAGCAACCAACATAATCAAAGATCCCTCCCACCCTGGTTATACTCTCTTCCATCCTCTTCATCAGGCAGATTATATAGAAGTTTGTATACACGCACGAACAGATTCAAGAACAGCTTCGTTTCCGCTGTTATTAGACTTCTGAATGGACCTCTCAAATTTCAAGTTTAATGTTGATCTTGTTCTTTGTGCACCTTCTCTGCAGTGTACCATTGTATTCCTCGCTCTGTTCTATTACTCTTATGTACTTTGTAGGATGTAACCTGTCTGTACTGCACACAAAACAAAATTTTTCACTGTACCTAGGTCCTTTTGACAATAATAAATCAAATCAAATTAAGTCACTCATCACCAGCATTAGATTAGGGATCCAAACAAGAGCCCCTTAACTCCTGCCATCTCTCCTCAACATCTGCAATCTAAAAGCTACACTTTTTTTTAGTCTAGATTTCTTTTTAATTCAGTTCAGAGGAAGTTAAGACTTTTACAAGTTTAAGAAATAAACCCATAAAGATTAGAAACAGGAGGATGTTTCGAGCTTTGAAGAAGTGTTCTTAAAATACTAATGTTGCAGCACTGTGGTTGTAGTTGTGAAAAATTGCTTTGTTACATGGCTATGAGCCAGTGTATCTAAAATCCAAAAGGTTACAGTGTGAAAGACCAGAGAGTCGTGCCAAAGGCTACAAGTCAGTGTCAAGTGTTGAAGAGCCCAATTCAGTTTGATAGTCATCAGTTCCACACAGTTTACATGCGCAATCTAATCAAAGCGTAGAGAAGTGCACTTCTACAAGTCTTTGCTGCTTGTAAAACTGTTGCATTATCACAGAGATTTAACTGGAGTGACAGAGAGCACTCAGTACAAAACACTTTCCCTGATGGCTGATTATCACATTGTTGGCACTGAAAACAAATAATTCACATTATCTAAAATACACAGTAATATGATATAATCTCAAACTTGGCTGGACTCCAGGCCCTGCGGACAAAAATTGGCTTCATTTCAGCATTCAGTGCCAGTTTGAACAGGCGTGGACTAGGTCGCCAAAGTTTCAGCTCCATTGCCTGCTTTCTAAAACAGATAAAGCAGATTGTCCTTATTTTATTTTACTGGAGCTTTGGCCACATATAGAGTGAAATGATGATGTTGAGCTAACAGGTGTTCTTTCTGCCGCTGGGCAGAATACATATATTAGAGGCTTATCGTGCTGCACAGGAGCCAATAGTTGAGACTGATACATTGTAAACTACTGATATCCTGCATGGATACAATGCTGTCTTTATGTTTGGGTGTATTGTGGAGCAGTAGTCTTGTAATAAAATCTGCCCTGAACAGGTTATTTCAGCTTGTTGCAGGTCAAGTTATTGAGGGGACGTTTAATTAACAGCAAGTGTTAGTTGAGTGACTTTCTTAACCTTTGCTAAACCACTTTGGACAAGAAACTCAAAGTTTGAGCAGGGAAAAACAGCTTGCAATGAAGTTGTTGATGTTTCTTTAAAGCGAGCCAATAAAAGCAAGCCACTTGGGCAGCATGGTGGCTCAGTGGTTAGCACTACTGCCTCACAGCACCAGGGACCCAGGTTCCATTCCAGCCTTGGGTGACTGTTTGCATGTTCTCCCTGTGTCTGTGTGGGTTTCCTCCCACAATCACAAAGATGTGCAGGCCAGGTGAATTGGCCATGCTTAATTGCCTAGAGTGGTAGGTGCATTAGTCAGGGGGAAATGGGTTTGGGTGGATGACTCTCCAGAGGGTCAGTGCGCACTTGTTTTGCCAAAGGGCCTGTTTCTACACTGTAGGGAATCTAATCTAAAAAAAAAGTTGGAACTTGGAAAGTGAAAAGAAGGAATGTCAGTGTTCCTTTTCTGCCCAATTTGAGGGTAAAACCCAATTTCTATGAATGTGTCCATAAAATCGAAGGATGAATCAGTCCATTTGACCTTCTGTTTTGAAACTTATCAATGTCTGGAGCAACTAGGCTTAAACGATTTACTTTAACATGAACAAGAAGTGAATAAAATTATCAAGAATCATTAGCACCATTTAACTGCTCCGTCAGGCAAATTAAAAACAACATTCTAGGCTTTTATTTGCAGTGTACACATTGCCATATGTCTTTACTTCACCAATTACTGCTCAGTCATTGTCTTTTGTACCACAAAACCGTTTGTTATTTAATCTGTACTGGCCCCTCATTTAAGACCCTGCCTTTTGTTCCTTCCACCCCCTTGGCTTCGAACCCTCTCATATTTCAAACTTCTGTCAATCCTGATGGAGGATCTTGGGTCTGAAACATTAACTCTGTTTCTGTCTCTGCAGGTGCTATTAGACCTGCTTATTATTCCTAACATTTTCTACTTTTATTGTTTTTCATATTCACATTGACGAGCACCTGATTTCTACTCTCCCCGCATCTTTCTAGATTCATCTACAATTGCTAAATATCAGACTCCTTGCCTGATGTCCAGGGTTGGATGAAGGGAAATTTGCTCCAAATTATGTACTCGTAGATGACAATCTGTTGTCTTTTCTCCATGCTGCTAACTCTGTCTCTTAGCTACCAATTGTCTGAGAACCATTTACAAACTATGTGTCACGTTTGATCTGTGAGGAGGAGCTGCTGACTATATACTCACATCATCATTAGGCAGTGTCTTTCCACATCTGTAACCTCACTCCTGCCTCAGTTCATTAGCTGTTGAAATCTTCTTTCACACCTTCACTACCTTTAGACTTGAATATTCCAACACACCCCTGGCCATAAACTGAAAACTCCACTATCCATGCGCTGGCTTGCACCAAGACCCAATCACCCATTGTCTCAATACCAGCAGCACATGAGAAAGAATCCAAACATGTCCTGTCCCCTTTCCATTCAATTCTAAATTGTAGAAGTTATGATGGAAAATCACCGGCTAATGGTAGGTATGTCATAATTGCACAATGTTTAGTGTCACCCTTGACTCCTCAAGCAGCTTATGTCCAAGCAAGACTTGAACAATTTCCAAGTCACGCCACACAAGTGCCAGGAAATAACCATCTCCAATAAAAGACAATCTAACAACTGCCCCTTGATATTCAATGGCATTACCATCAGTGAACCGCATGACTATCAACATTCTGGGGTGGGGTGCCATTAACCAGATCCTGAAATGGACTGATGACATAAATACTATGGATAAAAGAGCAGGTCAGAGGTTAGAAATCCTGCAGTGAATAACTCACCTCGTGTCTCCCTAAAGCCCGTCCATTATCTACATGGCACGAGTCAGGAGTGTGATGGAATACTGCCCACTTGTCTGGATGAGTGCAGCTCCATCACACTCAAGCAGCTTAACACCATCCAGGACAAAGCAGCCTGGACGATTGGTACCACATCCACAAACATCCATTCCATCCATGACCAACACTCTGTAGTAGCAATGTGTACCATCTAGAAGATATATTGTAGAAAATCACCAATGCTCCTTAGACAGTACCTTTTCAAATTCACCATCACTACCATTTAGAAGGACAAGGGAAGCAGATACATGGGCATAATACCATCTGTTAATTCCCCTCCAATATACTTAGCATCCTGACTTCAAAATATATCATCATTTCTTTTGTGCCACTGGGTCAAGATCTTGGATCTCACTCTTTAACAGCATTGTGTCTATGCCCTGTTATAGAAAGCATATTGTTAAACAGGAATGGATACAGAAAAGAATTGCAAGGATTTTGCCATGACTGGAGGGTATAAGTTATAATGAGAGGCTGGATAGGCTGGGACTGTTTATCCTGGAGCACTGGAGATTAAAGGTAACATTATGAAAGTTTATAAAATCATGAGGGGCACAGATAAAGTGAATAGCCATTTTTTTTCCCCCAGTGTAGGGATGTGCAAAGTTAGAGGGCAAAAGTTTAAATTGAAAGGATAAAGACTTAAAAGAGACCTGAGGGGAACTTTTTCAAACTGAGGGCGGTGCATGTATGGAACGAGCTGCCAAAGGAAGTGGTAAATGTTGGTACAATTACAACATTTAAAGGCTGGTACAATTACAACATTGAAAAGGCTTCTGGATGGGTATATGAATAGGAAGGGCTTAGAGGGATATGGGTCAAACGCAGGCAAATGGGATTAAATCAGTTTAGGAAATATAATCAGCATGGACAAGTTGGACGGAAGGCGAAAGTGAGGACTGCAGATGCTGGAGATTAGAGTCGAGAGTATGGTTCTGGAAAAGCACAGCAGGACAGGCAGCATCCAAGGAACAGGAGAATCGACGTTTTGGGCAAAAGCCTGACTAAATGGTCTGTCTCTGTGCTGTATATCTCTATGACTCTATAAATGGATTGCAACAGTTTATAAAGGCAGTTCACTGAGTGACACTAAACATTGCGCAATTATGACATACCTACAGGTTACAGATGTGGAAAGACACTGCCTAATGATGATGTGAGTATATAGTCAGCAGCTCCTCCTCACAGATCAAACGTGACACATTGTTTGTAAATGGTTTTCAGACAATTGGTAGCTAAGAGACAGAGTTAGCAGCATGGAGAAAAGACAACAGATTGTCATCTACGAGTACATAATTTGGAGCAAATTTCCCTTCATCCAACCCTGGACATCAGGCAAGGAGTCTGATATTTAGCAATTGTAGATGAATCTAGAAAGATGCGGGGAGAGTAGAAATCAGGTGCTCGTCAATGTGATTATGAAAAACAATAAAAGTTCACTGAAGGCAGTTCACTGCAGTAGTTATTGGGGCTATTAATCTGCTCCAATCAGGGAGCCCTGTCTGACAGATATAAACAGGACAGTCAGAGGCTCTATTCACTCTGAGTGCTGGCTTTTGAGGGAGCTGGATCAAGGACTCTCCACATCTAAATAAAGGGTGACCTGGTGATAGGATATCAGCCTCTATGGTGTTATTTTAGTGACGATAAGGGAAAAGCACGTTCCTGAAGAAATTTGATTGTAAAAGTCATCCTTGAGTTCGGGTAAGCATTTCTGACATCATGCCATTATTTAGGAAGCTTAATTCATTAGGCCCAGTGTGTGCACAGAATGTGTTATGTTTTTCTGGGAAAATGAGATTGGTGCTGATGAAAAGCAATGAGTAATTCTCCTGACAGCTTGTGGACCTGCAGCTTTTTCATTTATTAGGAGCCTAACTTTCACCGGGGCACCAGATAATAAACCTTTCAAGAATTGATGGATTTAGTTAAGGAATATTATGACCCCAAGCCTCCTCTCATTCTGAGATGCTTTCAGTTTTACTCAGCAATTTGATAACCAGGGGAATCCATACTGGAATGTTTGACTCGGTTAAGACGACTGGCCAAGGCATGTGACTTTGGTTTGACCTTTAATGAGATGCTGAGAGAGCATTTGGCATGTAGGATTAATGATGTAACCATGCAAAAGCACCTACCTGCAGAAGTTTAACTGGATTTCAAACAGGCAATATAACTGGCGTTATTATTGGAAAATCTGGCAGGTGGATCATCTGAGTTGCCGGATATTCCTGTGGAAGTGGACATCCTCACTAGTCTGATTGAGCTTGGGGACCACCACATGAGTGGAGACCATTACAGAGCTACACTCAGGACATATCCTGAACAGAGGGACTCTAGGCCAGCCCACAGCAAACCCTGAAAACAAAGCCAAGCCTCGGCCAAACAGTTAACCTTTTCTTCAGGATCTAGGCTAGCAAGCCATCCTAGTTGCTGCAGGTATGCAGACTTGAGACAGCAAAACAGTCCCACTAGACCTAAATAGAGTAAGAGAACTCATAAAAGAGAAAGTGAGGACTGCAGTTGCTGGAGATCAGAGCTGAAAATGTGTTGCTGGAAAAGCGCAGCAGGTCAGGCAGCATCCAAGGAACAGGAGATTCGACGTTTCGGGCATAAGCCCTTCTTGGCTTTTGCCCGAAACGTCAGATCTCCTGTACCTTGGATGCTGCCTGACCTGCTGCACTTTTCCAGCAACACGTTTTCAGCTTAGAGAACTCATAGGCCAGTATCCAGGAGGGTGCACATCCTGGAAAGCCCACCTACATCTGGTTTGGAACAGTTAAATTGCTTAGCAACATCCAAATCAAAATAAATGTCTGGTTAAATGGTCACCTAGTTCTAATGTTGATTGATACCAGTGCGGCTGGTTCAATGATGATAGAACCAGTCTTTAACAAAATTCCCTCTGGAGTCCAACCCTTAAGTTTGCACAAAATCTTGGCTAGTCTGCAACCTTTACAGATTAAGGATACAACTTCGGTTCCGGTCTCTTATGAGAAGTAGCTGGTTCAGTTCCCATTGATTGTAGTAAAAGGCTCAGGCCCAAGCTTGATGGGGCAAAATTGGTTGAGAAAGGTTCACCCTGATTGGCTCAACATTTTTCAGTTAGAAAACAGCTGCCTGAGTGAAGTCATAGAACATAGAACAATACAGCACAGAACAGGCCCTTCGGCCCACGATGTTGTGCCAAACATCTATCCTAGATTAAGCACCCATCCATGTACCTATCCAATTGCCACTTAAAGGTCGCCAATGATTTTGACTCTACCACTCCCACGGGCAGCGCATTCCATGCCTCCACCACTCTCTGGGTAAAGAACCCACCCCTGACATCTCCCCTATACCTTCCACCCTTCACCTTAAATTTATGTCCCCTTGTAACACTCTGTTGTACCCGGGGAAAAAGTTTCTGACTGTCTACTCTATCTATTCCTCTGATCATCTTATAAACCTCTATCAAGTCACCCCTCATCCTTCGCCGTTCCAACGAGAAAAGGCCGAGAACTCTCAACCTATCCTCGTACGACCTATTCTCCATTCCAGGCAACATCCTGGTAAATCTTCTCTGCACCCTCTCCAAAGCTTCCACATCTTTCCTAAACTGAGGCGACCAGAACTGCACACAGTACTCCAAATGTGGCCTAACCAAAGTCCTGTACAGCTGCAACATCACTTCACGACTCTTGAATTCAATTCCTCTGCTAATGAACGCTAATACACCATAGGCCTTCTTACAAGCTCTATCCACCTGAGTGGCAACTTTCGAAGATCTATGTACATAGACCCCAAGATCCCTCTGTTCCTCCACCTGACTAAGAACCCTACCGTTAACCCTGTATTCCGCATTCTTATTTGTTCTTCCAAAATGGACAATCTCACACTTGGCAGGGTTGAACTCCATCTGCCACTCCTCAGCCCAGCTCTGCATCATATCTAAGTCCCTTTGCAGCCGACAACAGCCCTCCTCACTGTCCACAACTCCACCAATCTTCGTATCATCTGCAAATTTACTGACCCACCCTTCGACTCCCTCATCCAAGTCATTAATAAAAATTGCAAACAGCAGAGGACCCAGAACTGATCCCTGCGGAACTCCACTTGTAACTGGGCTCCAGGCTGAATATTTACCATCTACCACCACTCTCTGACTTCGACCGGTTAGCCAGTTTTCTATCCAATTGGCCAAATTTCCCTCTATCCCATGCCTCCTGACTTTCCGCATAAGCCTACCATGGGGAACCTTATCAAATGCCTTACTAAAATCCATGTACACTACATCCACTGCTCTACCCTCATCCACATGCTTGGTCACCTCCTCAAAGAATTCAATAAGACTTGTAAGGCAAGACCTACCCTTCACAAATCCGTGCTGGCTGTCCCTAATCAAGCAGTGTCTTTCCAGATCCCTCAGTACCCTTTCCATTACTTTGCCTACCACAGAAGTAAGACTAACTGGCCTGTAATTCCCGGGGTTATCCCTATTCCCTTTTTTGAACAGGGGCACAACATTTGCTACTCTCCAGTCCCCTGGTACCACCCCCGTTGACAGTGAAGACGAAAAGATCATTGCCAACGGTACTGCAATTTCCTCTCTTGCTTCCCACATAATCCTAGGATATATCCCGTCAGGCCCGGGGTACTTGTCTATCCTCAAGTTGTTCAAAATGTCCAACACATCTTCCTTCCTAACAAGTATCTCTTCTAGCTTACCAGTCCGTTTCACACTCTCCTGTTCAACAATACGGTCCCTCTCATTCGTAAATACTGAAGAAAAGTACTCATTCAAGACCTCTCCTATCTCTTCCGACTCAATACACAATCTCCCACTACTGTCCTTGATCGGACCTACCCTCGTTCTCGTCATATATGGATGAAAATAGAATAGTGAAGGATAGATGGGCTTCAGACTGGTTCCACAGCCTAACACAACATTGAGGGCCGCACTGCACTGTAATGTTCTGTGTTAACATAACTTGGATCATAAGTGGCTGTGATACTAACTGAAACCAAATAGCTCATAGGCTATAAATAGCATTTATTTTGTAGCTCCCAAACAAACTTAAGGCAATTAATATCACTGCACATAAAAATAACGTTCCCTGAAGGTGGAGGGATCCACAAATTCATTTACTAAATTTAATAATAACAAAAATCAGTAAAAATTTATCACCCAATACCATGTAAAATTAATGAATACATTGGTTACTTTTTCATCCTTCATCTGGTTTTAAAAGACAAGGTGAGAGACTCAACGTTTTAAGTCAATATGCCATTTGACTTGCAAGATAACTTGGGAGTTGGAGGGGATTTCATGCACTTGCTTCCTTTGGCCTTCCAGAATCCTTTCAGCATAAATGTCTACCGTTACTGATCTACTAAACAACATCCTAACCTCAATCCTAGTAAACCTAATCCCCACAAAACCTATTACACATATACAAACTGGCCTTCCCTTCTAATATAGCCCTCATCTCCACAAACTGAAGTTGAAGGGACACTGACTCAAACAGAATAGGTAATCAACTGGTTTAGGCATTTACTGCCAAATCAGAAAGCACTCAAGTACTGCTAATATCTGCAATTACTCATTTTTCCAGAATAATTCTCTAATGCTTATTTTTATAAAGGATTTTGTTTTTAAAAAAAATCAGTGTGACAAAACCATTCCAATCAACTGCAGGTCCTTTCCTAGCTCATCATAAACTTCTTGAAAACTCTCCGCTCTAGTCCTGAACTTGTTCCTTTCTCGAGGCATCTCTCCTATTGTCCATCATTCTTATGTCATGAGACCCACTTCCTGTGTTTTCAATTCTTATTCATTCTAAACTGCAATTGACAAATCCCCTTCTTGGCTCTGACATTAATGACATTTTTAACAATTCTCAGTTCAGATTTGCCTCTCTCCTCCTAATCTGTGATCACCAACCCTTTCATTAAGGGGAGAAAGATCTCAACCGTTAAAAATTGCCAAATCTCCAACTGCCCTTTCTTACACATTTGGTGATCTCCCAAATTCATGCCCATTTTTCACTCAATTCAAATCTCTGCTAAATTAGGAAACCTGCTTTGGAAAGTTAAAATGACATCTATCAAACTGGCAAAGATAGACTGAGCTTCAAAGTCCTAACTAAATTGCTGGACGTTTCTCAGGAAGGTCTGTGAACTATCAAAGGCCACCTTGGATGTTGACCAGGAAGCAATTCTGTGATTCTGCAAGGACTGCCCTGTGCCATTTACCTTAGGGACAAAAGTAGAGGCAGAAATCAGAGGCTGGAAAGTGAAGGAATCATCAAACCCATCCAGTTTGTGGAATGGGCAGCACCAATTGTACTGATTGTGAAGCCCAATGGGTCGGTTCACCTTTGTTGGGATTTTAATCAAACGGTAATCTACTTCTCACAGCTGGATAAATACTCAATCCCTTGGATTGATGATTTATACACAAAGTTGGGGGTGGGGAGCTGTCCTTCACAGAACTGGAAATGAGCCGTACATATTTGCAGTTGCAGTTAGACAAGGATTCCCAGAAATATGCAACAATTATTGCCCATAAGTATTTGTTGCAAATGTGTTGCTGGTCAAAGCACAGCAGGTTAGGCAGCATCTCAGGAATAGAGAATTCGACGTTTCGAGCATAAGCCCTTCATCAGGAATTTTTACCCATAAGTATTTGTGCCAATATACGAGACAGCGGATGATGGTAAACTTTTACAAGTCTTATCCAGGTGACCATTTATCTAGATGATGTGCTAATAACAGGGAAGACCAATAAGGAGCACTTGGAAAACTTGGACTTAGCCCTGAGACATTTCTTCCGGGAGGCATACACAGTAGAAGTGAAAATATGTGTTCCAGGCACCCCAAGTGACCTATTGACGCTGCAGAGTTGATAAGACTGGGTTACACCTATTGGAAGATAAAGTGAGGGCAATCAAAAGTGCCCCAGCTCCCACATCGGTACAGATTAGGCCTTTCCTTGGGCTGGTGAACTATTAGGGAAAGTTCATACCTAATTTGGCTCCCATCCTGGCATCCTTTGCATCAACACTTAAAACAGGGTCAGCCTTGGGAATGGTCACATAGGCAAGTAATTGCCCTCAGGGACGTGACTGTGGATCCCTCGTAAACATGGATACAAGGGCCTAAATTAAGAACAAGAGATTTAGGAAAGGTTCAAAATGAAAGATCAAAACCAATGTCATTCCCAAAACAATAAATTGCAGAAGATCTGGAATCATTGCCAATTGTTTTAACAGCTTTTGTTACTGAAACTTTAAACATTTCCTTCAGCTAGCTTTCAAACATTTCTTACACTTTTACATCTTCCAAATTACCTATTTTGTTACAGCTCAATCATGCCAAAGGCTTCCGTGTAATCGATTATATCTGACTTGCAAAACAGCCACACCTATATCTTTATTCATATTTTTTTTAAAAATCCACCATTTTTCATCTCACCAGCAAAATCCATCTTCACAAAGAATAGGATAAGTGGGAACCTAAAACCATAGGGTCATAGATATGTACAGCATGGAAACAGACCTTCCGGTCCAACCCGTCCATGCTGACCAGATATCCCAACCCAATCTAGTCCCACCTGCCAGCACCCGGCACATATTCCTCCAAACCCTTCCTCTTTATATACACATCCAAATGCCTCTTAAATGTTGCAGTTGTACCAGCCTCCACCACATCCTCTGGCAGCTCATTCCATACACGTACTACCCTCTGCATGAAAAAGTTGCCCCTTAGGTCTCTTTTGTATCTTTCCCCTCTCACCTTAAACCTATGTCCTCTAGTTCTTGTCTCCCTGACCCTGACTTTGTCTATTTATCCTATCCACGCCCCTCACAATTTTGTAAACCTCTGTAAGGTCACCCCTCAGCCTACAACGCTCCAGGAAAACAGCCCCAGCTCTTCAGCCTCTCCCTGTAGCTCAGATCCTCCAACCCTGGCAACATCCTTGTAGATCTTTTCTGAACACTTTCAAGTTTCACAACATCTTTCAGATAGGAAGGAGACCAGAATTGCATGCAATATTCCAGCAGTGGCCTAACCAATGACCTGTACAGCTGCAACATGATCTCCCAACTTGTGTACTCAATACTCTGACCAATAAAGGAAAACATACCAAATGCCTTCTTCACTATCCTATCTACCTGCGACTCCACTTTCAAGGAGCTATGAACCTGCACTTCAAGGTCTCTTTGTTCAGCAACATTCTCTAGGACCTTACCATTAAGTGTATAAGTCCTGCTAAGATTTGCTTTCCCAAAATGCAGCACGTCGCATTTATCTGAATTAAACACCATCTGCCACTTCTCAGCCCATTGGCCCATCTGGTCAAGTTCCTGTTGTAATCCGAGGTAACCCTCTTCACTGTCCACTACACCTCCAATTTTGGTGTCAGCTGCAAACTTACTAACTGTACCTCTTATGGTCGCATCCAAATCATTTATGTAAATGACAAAAAGTAGAGGGCCCAGCACCGATCCTTGTGGCACTCCACTGGTCACAGGCCTCCAGTCTGAAAAACAACATTCCACCACCACCCCCTGTCTTCTACCTTTGAGCCATACATTCCACTGCATATAACTATGATTCAGTAAAGTGTTAAATCTAGCTAAGGTGGAAGAAGAGAGTATGTTACCTATTCATATGTTGAGCCATGTCTATAAAGGAGCTATTTCTTACAAAGAAGGTGGCTATATGGCAGACTGTAATTGTACCAGTGCTAACTCTTGGACTGGAGCGATCAACTGTGATTCCAATTCCTGTCCTCCATCCAACTCTCTACATACTTTTCCTTTTCAAATACTTATCCAATTCCCTTTAAATAATGTTACAGTGTCCCTCTAAGTGGCGCTTGTGTAAGACATTCTATGTTCCAATAATAATTTCTAACTTCCCTCTCACCTTTCTCTTAAAAATCCAACTTCTCAATCTGCCAAGCTGTTATATTGCAATTCACCCTTTCAAAACTTTTCATCGTTTTGATTGAATTGAATTGAATTTATTGTCACTTGTACCGAGGCACAGTGAAAAGCTTTGTCTTGGAGCAATACAGGCAAATCACGGAGTTAAGGAGCATAGATCAGTAAATAGTAGGTAAACAGCAGTGAAAACAAAAACACAGGCACAGGCAAATGTTAAGAGTTTGTGATTCTATTAAGTACTCTAACAACAGTAGGGTAGAAACTATTTCAAACCCGGCTGGTGCATGTGTTGAGGCTTCTGTACCTTCTCCCGATGTTAGAGGTTGTAAAAAAACATTGCCAGGGTGGGATTTGAGAATGCTGACGACCTTTCCTTGACAGTGAGACTGGTAGATGGATTCTATAGATGGGATGTTGGCCTTTGTGATGGTTCGGACCGAGTTCATCACTCTCTGCAACCATCTCCAATCTTGAATGGTACAGTTGTCATACCAGGTAGTGATACATCCAGACAGAATGCCCTCGATGGAGCATCCATAAAAGTTGTAAGGATATTCGACGTTATGCAAAATTTCCTCAGCTGCCTGAGGAAGAAGAGACTTTGCTGGGCCTTTGTGACCAGTGTGTCCACATAAAAAGTCCAAGAAAGTTTATTGTGGATGACTAATCCCAGGAGTTTGACACTCTCCACTCATTCCACCTCTGTGCTGTTAATGTGTAGGGGGCATGAGTAACATCCTGCCGAAAGTAAATGATGATTATCAGATTCCCTCTTCATCCAGCATTAAATTGGCAACAATAGCCTCAAGGGTCAGTTTTTTGAATGTATGAGGGATTGTTCCTTGGAGCAAAATGTTGTGGAACCAACCAGGGAGCAGGCTATTCTGGATTTGTGGCTTGTGTAGTGAGATGGCCGAAATGTTCCTTTCTCTCTGGAATATATGTTAGTAGGGAGGAACTGAATTTCTCAAACATTTATCATTGCCCATCAACTGTCCCTAATTCTGGTTATCAAACTGTAACTAGTGGGGTATCACAGGGTTTAAGTCCTCAGGCCCCAACTACATCTTATCGAAATGCACAAAGGAACTATTTTTGACAGAGCAAAGAGAGAAATGATGCTTTATAACAAAAGGATGTGACTTTCTCTCAGCCTCTGAAAGAGATTAGATTCCTCACAATGTGGAAACAGGCCCTTCGGCCCAACAAGTCCATACCGACCCGCTGAAGCACAACCCACCCATACCTATTCCCCTACATTTACCCCTGCCCCTAACACTACGGGCAATTTAGTGTAGTCAATTCACCTAACCTGCACATTTTTGGACGGTGGGAGGAAATCGGAGCACCCGGAGGAAACCCACGCAGACACGGGGAGAATGTGCAGATTCCCCACAGTCAGTCTGCCTGAGGTGGGAATTGAATCCTCTCTGGCGCTGTGAGGCAGCAGTGCTAACCACTGTGCCACCGTGCCACCCACAATCTGGTGGAGATGCAAATGGGGAAAATATCCATTCACTAAGAACCAAAGATACCTAGAAATTTTGCTCCTGCTGGGATGTCATTAATTACATAACAGTGGCCCCAGGTTAAATTTAACATCCCAAAAGTGCTTGAATGACATTTACACTGCATATTTCAATGTCCATATTGTGCTAGACTCTAGCCTCTTCTTTTAAAGTTCACATCTGTGCTTGTGGATGTGTTTGACATCATATTTTAAAATATTTTTGAGTATGTAATCAATAAAATTTGATGCTTCACTCAAGAAAACCTTGTTATTCCATCCTGTATTTTGAATTAGTGCACTACTCTTTAATTGAAGCTTGATATTGCTGTGTTCTAAAAATAATCTAACGTCTTTGTGACAGTGAACTAAAAGGGTTAAAAAGAGGGGAAACAATCCTACTTGCTTGGTTAAAACACAATGCAGAAAAACTAAATGGGGTCATTTTCACCTCATTTGTAAAGGTGCTGAATGAGATCCCACCTAGGCTTTAACATCAGTTGGGTTTAATTCGCACATAGGTGTTTGCTCTGCCAATTTACCACCTGACTGGTAGACAGACACCCTCATGCGTGTCATTGAAACATGTTTCTGGGCTGATTGAAACCTATAAAGATCAATATGGTTTCCTCCAGGCATTCTCAGATTAAAAACAAGAGACTGTAATGTCAACTCAAAAAAACTGAGACAATGGAGGACAAAAAGTTGTAAAACTGACAGTTCTATTGGGTGAGCAAGATTGATAATCTACATGTTGATGGTATATGCAGGATTTCTAGATGCTCCTCTTCAGGAAGTGTAAAATAGATTTGGGACCCAGTGTCAATACTTGGAGTGCAAGAAAGGATTGAATGTTATCCTGTGTGCTGTTAAACCTTCTGGGATATATTGAGAGCTGTAAATACGCAATATAAACTCCTGAAACAGTGCAACACGACACCAATAGGACTGGAAAACCACACAATTACCTATCTGTCTCTGAAGCCACAATTACAAGTGGTGAGCACTCCATTCTATGATAAGATTTATCACCAATGAGATCAGTGATGGACAAGTTCAGTCTCAGTCAATCCAGTATTTCCAAGGGAGGGGGGTGGGGGGTGGTGGAGTGGGGTGGGTGGAGGTGGTGGGGAAGTGAGGAAACAGCAAACTCCAGGGACAGCAGGTGCTGTTCAATGTAATTATAGAATCATAGAATCTCTACTGTATGGAAGCAGGCTATTCAGCCAATCGAATCCACACCAAACCTCCGAAGAACATCCCACCCAGACCCACCACTCCTACCTTATCCCTGTGACCCTGCATTTTCCATGGTTAATCTACCTAGCCTCCACATCCTTGGATACTACAGGTCAATTTAGCATGACCAATCCCCCACCTAACCTGCACACCTTTGGACTGCGGAAACTTATTTCTGGAAACAGCCAAATGCATAACCCAGTCAGCGGAAAAGCCAGCAGTTTGCACCAAGACAATTTTAAGGATGAATATAACTACATGGGAAGTAGTATGGAGAAGAATCATGAGGCGGATTAATGGGATGGAGGGATTACCTTATGAGGCAAGGTTGAGCAGGTTAGGCCTATACACATTAGACTTTAGAACAACGAGAGCTGACCCTATTGAAAAGTATATGATCCTGAGAAGACTCGGCAGGAATGATACAAAGAGGAGTTTTCCTCGTGGGAAATCTAGAACTAGGGGACATCATTTAAAAATAAGCGATTCTCCCATTTAAGATAAAATTGAAAAGATTATTTTAATCTCAATCATTAGACGTTGGAATACTCTGTTCTGGAATAGTCGTACCGGCCTCAAAGTATTAAATCTGTTTTTCTCTCTCCACAGGAGTTTTTCCTGCATTCTCTGCGTTAAAGATTACAGGATAAAATTTTGTGTGAAGTCAGTCAGAGTCTTTATCTTCTATAAGAGTATTGTTCCACCTGCACCAAATCCTTATAAAGCAAGAATAAACTGTGTACTTGTCAGGACAACAAGAGATTGCTAAAGTGCCCACATAGGCTAATGATAAGAAAAATTGTTTTGGCATGTAGTCTGAGTAAATTACCCACCAAAATCAGAGCAATCATCCTGCATCCTGAACTGCACAAAGTACAGACTATTGGCTTGAATTGCTCACTTTAGTTCAACAACTAACTAAACCATTATAGAAACTCTTGCTCAATTATCTCTGCCCAAAATAAGATCAAGTTAAAGGCTAATTTTCCTAAACACAAGGACAAGCAAAAGTGAATACTACCGAGCGGAATGGCCCAACATGTAGAAAAGAAGGAATGAGTCAATGAGACTCAAAGGCAGCACGGTGGCTCAGTGGTTAGCACTGCTGCCTCACAGCGCCAAGGACCAAGATTCAAATCCACCCTTGGGAGATTATCTGTGGGAAGTTGGACATTCTCCTCATGTCTGCTTGGGTCCCCTCCAGATACTCTGGTTTCCTCCCACAGTCGAAAGATTAAGTGGATTGGCTATGCTATAGGGATACATAGGTTAGGTGGATTAGCGTTGGGAAATGCAGGATTATTGGGTGGGTCTGGGTGGGATGCTCTTCGGAGGGTTGGTGTTGAATGGCCTGCTTCCACACTATAGGCACTTTATGAAAACTGACCCAAACATGCTTTCAAACTGGAAATGTTGATAGTCTGTGCGTTTTCAACATCAAAAAGCAAATTCAAGAATATAGGTAGAACTGACAGGAATACCTGCAAGTGAGAAGCAGAATTCAGAGAAATATTTAAATGACAGCACTGGCATTTGTGGTACACCACTCATGACCTATTTGTTCCTACTCTGTTTCCTGTTAGCTAGCCAATCTTTTACATGGGCCAATATGTTACCCCTAAACACTGTAAGATTTTATTATCCACATAGCCTTTGAAAGGTATTGTTGATGACTGTTAAAGAGTTATATAAGTATAGCCTACTGTAGCTGAATAGTTGTTTTAAAATGTAGCTGTTGGGAGCTCTGGTTCGTAAGTTTGCAGATGATGCTAAAATTGGAAGTGTAGTTGAGTGAAGAAGGTTACCTCAGATTACAACAGGACCTTGATCAGATGGACCAATGGGCCGAGAAGTGGCAGGAGTTTAATTTCGATTAATGTGAAGTGCTGCATTTTGGAAAGGCATATCAGGGAAGAACTATACACTTAATGGTAAGATCCTGGGGAGTACAGGTTCCTAGTTTCTTAAAAGTGAAGTCCGAGGTAGATAGGATAGTGAAGAAGGTATTTAGTATGCTTTCCTTTATTGGTCAGAGCATCAAGTATAGGAGTTGCGAGGTCATGTTGCAGTTGTACAGGACATTGGTTAGGACACTTTCGGAATATTGTGTGCAATTCTGATTTCCCTGCTATTGGAAGGATGTTGTGAAATCTGAAAGGGTTCAGAAAAGATTTGCAAGCACGTTGTCAGGGTTGGAGGATTTGAGCTATAGGGTGAATAGGATGGGTGTTTTCCCTGAAGCATTTGAGGCTGAAGGGTGACTTTATAGAGGTTTATAAAATCATGAGAGGCATGGATAGGGTGAATAATCAAGATCTTTTCCCTGAGGTGGGGGAATCCAAAACTAAAGGGCATATGTTTAAGGTGAGAGGGGAAAGATTTAAAAGGGACCTAAGGGGCAACTTTTTCACACAGAGAGTGGTGCATGTATGGAATGAGCTGCCAGTGGAAGTGGTGGAGGCTGGTACAATTGCAACATTGGATGTATGAAAATGAAGGGTTTAGAGGGATAGGTGCCAAATGCTGACAAACAGGACTAGATTAATTTGGGATACCTGGTTGGCATGGACAGATGGGTCTGTTTCGTGCTGTACATCTCTATGGCTCTATGACTCTTATGTTTGACTAGATGTTTCAGTTAGAAGTCAAGGCTGAAATGCAATGTGTAAAACCCTTGCTCCTGAGAAATGGACACAGCTGAGGAGTGTTGATGTACAGATTATCTCAGTGTGAGAAAATTAAATGTTTGGTTACAACCCTAAATAAATTATTTGAAGCTGAGAAAGCCTAAGCTCAATTGTATGGAGACCCCAGGAAGAAGCTATTGTTCTCAAGATAGAGAACTGGAATTGAAGTCAGTTACATTAAGCCTTATTGACGTGATAGAGAATGAAATTATCTATGGTGAGTACTGTAAAGGAACATGTGGGATTCTTTGAATTGTATTTTCCTGTATGTCTCCACATCTTTGCATGTTATATGTAAATAGTTTCATTTATTCTATGTATCTTTGCTTCTTTTGCATAATAATTTGGCCTTTTGGCCAAATCCAAATCTGCAAAAATGCATGTTTGTATTTCAGTGAGTGACCACCTTGTTAAAACCAAAAGAAAACAGAATATTAAGTCAAATTTCAGTGTGGGATCAGACTTGTCCAGCAATAACATTAGCTTTGATCATAGCATCTAACCCTGTTGCCAGAAACAATATCTTCCCACTTACTCTATTATAACTTTTCCATTTTGAACATCTCAAATAAATCTCCCTTTAACTTTGAAAACAATCTTAGCTTTAGTCATTCCATGTAATGCACACCTGGTACCATTCCACAGATGCCTGTAAGTCCCCAGGGCCTTGACACCTTTCCTGTAGTCTGTGCAGAATTGGCCAAAATACTTCAGTTAGTGATGAATCAGTTTTTGGTGAAATTTCAATTCCTTTGCTTTCTCTTAATAAAATCAAGAATGGTATTTTCTCACCAACAAACAGCCTCCCAGATATTCATGCTCCTGCACAAAACAGCCTTTAAGATGATGCCATTTCATTCATATTGTCACTCAATCTCTTTGAAAGTGCATCACTTCAGTATTCTCTGCCCATTTCACCAGTCTCTTCCCTCCTATACTATGCCCTTATATATTGTTGTCCAGGTCATCACTATCCATTGGAGAAGAATTGGTTATAATAGCAAACCCCCTAGGGAGCATCACTGAATGCTTCCTTCATTCGGAAAAAGAACCACGTACGTGACTCTATGCTTCTATTCCTTAGGCAACCTTGCATGAATGTAGTCATTGCTCAATTATTCCCATGGACTTCAGATTTACTAACGTGTCTGCTCCCGTCTGCAGGGGGCCTGGGGTGGGGTGGGGCAGGGACTCCTGGCTGCAGGACTCGCTCTCCCTTCTCCCGCCACAGGGCAGGATCATTCTCTCATTTTCTGAGGGGGGAAGGGCCAGTAATGATGGTGGTGGCATGCCCACTCTCACTCCACCAAGTACACTAAAAAGGTAGCAGAGAGAGAGCGCAACAGCATCAAGTGCCTCCTGAAATCCATGGCTTTAAAGGTCAGGTTGTTTCTGCGGTCATGGACTCTTTGCCTGTTAGTTTACGTTGGACTCTATGTGCAGAAGAAAAGCATTCCAAGGAAAAAGAGAATGCTGTGTCTTGAAAGTCCACTTGATCTGCACGTTATAAATGGCTATTCCACCATCAGCTCCTTCTCTATAAATAGGATAGGACAAGGGTATTGTCAACTCGATCAACATTTACTGTCCATCCCTAATTAGCCTTATGACAGTGGTGTTGAGCTGCCATCTTGAACCACTGCAGTCTTTGAGATGTAGGTACATCTATAATTCTCTCAGGAAAGGAATTCCAGAATTTTGACCTAGAGACACTGAAGAATTGGCAGTGGTATACTCTTCCGGCAGGATAGTGTGAGGTTTTGAGGGGAACTTACAGATTGTGGTTTTCCCACGTATCTAATGCCCTTATACTTCTAAGTGGTAGAGGGTGCAGCTTGGCAAAAAGCCTGTCTAAGAAGCCCTGGTGAATTGTTGCAGTCCCGATCTTGTACTGCACAGAATCAGACTGTTCAATGCCACAGTAGAGTTTCTCCCCCAGATGTTCTAACGCTCCTCTGTCAGCACCTAACCTTATTAACATATTCATCCTTTCCTTTCTCCCTTGACCTTATTCAGCTTGCCCTTAAAGTGCTACTTGCCTTTATCTACTCCCTGCAGTAGAGTGTTACACATTTGAGTCATTCACTTGCTGAAGACATTAGTCCTGAATAATCCATTGGACTTGATATCTATCCATCATATACTTATGAGTCCTAGGTTTGGTCTTATCCAACAGACATTAAATCCCTTCTCCTGCCTCTCTGATCACATCCAATAGCATGAGTAATATCAGAAATTGCTGGAAAAAACACTCTCTGGCCGCATCTGTGGAGAGAAATAATGCTTTGGGTTCAGTGACCCACTGAGTTTTCCCAATTTCTGTTTTTGTTTCGGATTTCCAGCATCCACAGTTCTTTGGTTTTGTTTTGATTAACATGAATAACATCTTCAGTCCTCTGCCTTCACGGAAATATCTGCCAACTAATTTAATCAACTAGCTTCCCTCCTCTTTGTTATGTGCTTATTAAGCAAGCAGAAATTTTTAAAAAACTGACAATGAAGGATTCTGTTTATGCAGTTTAGGTATCTCAATTAAGTCACATGATCAGACTTACCACATTACCCAGTGGCTAAAGTCAAAACAACAAAGTTTAATTTGGATGAATGCCAGATATTGCAGTTTGGTAAAACAAATTACAGCAGGACTTGTACAATTAGAAGTAGGTACCTGGGTAGTGTTATAGAACAGAGCGACCTAGCACTTCAACAATTTGTTGAAGTTTGCATCACATATAGAGAGGGGGTTAAGAAAACATTTAGCACCCTGGCCTTCATTGCTCAGTCCTTTAAGTGTAGGAGCTTGGTAATCATGTGGCAGTTGTACAAGACATTGGTGAGGCCTCTTCTGGAGTACAGTGTCCAGTTCTGGTCACCCTGTTATAGGAAGGATATTATTAAGCTGGAGAGGGTTTAGAAACGATTTAGAGTCATAGAGATGTACAACACGGAAACAAACCCTCGGTCCAACTCGTACATGCCAACCAGCTATCCTAACCTAATCTAGTCCTATTTGCCAGCATTTGGCCCTTATCCCTCTAAACCCTTCCTATACCCATCCAGATGCCTTTTAAATGCTGTAATTGTACCAGCCTCCACCACTTCCTCTGGCAGCTCATTCCATACACGCACCACCTTCTGTGTGAAAACGTTGCCTGTCAGATCCCTTTTATATCTTTCCCCTCTTTCCAAAACCTTTAGTTTTGGACTCTCCCTATCCTGGGAAAAAGACCTTAGATATCCACCCTATCTATGCCCCCCATGATTTTATAAGGTCACCCCTCAGCCTCCAACGCACCGGGGAAAACAGCCCCGGCCAATTTAGCCTCTCCCTATAGTTCAAATCCTCCAACCCTGGCAACATTCAATTTCAACCGCTACATCAGGATATTGCTGGGAATGGAGGATTTGATTCATAAGGAGAGGCTGGATAGACTGGGACCTTTTTCACTGGAGCAAGGGCCCCTGGGAATCCTGCAGGGAGCCCCGGGCAGGGGACTCCTGTCTGCAGGGGGCCTGGGGTGGGGTGGGGCGGGGACTCCTGGTTGCAGGACTCGCTCTCCCTTCTCCCGCCACAGGGCAGGATCATTCTCTCATTTTCTGAGGGGGGGAAGGGCCGGTAATGATGGTGGTGGCAAGCCCACTCTCACTCCACCAAGTACACTAAAAAGGTAGCAGAGAGAGAGAGAGAGAGCGCAACAGCAAAAGTAAAAAAAAAAGAAACAAAGAACGCAGACAGAGAAGGACGAGCCCCGGACCAGGAGTTGCTACTCCACCGCCATCTTGGATTCACCTGCAAGGAGCAGATGGAAGCAGCTAGCTGTCAGCAGGTGTACTAAGGCAGATTGCAAAGCAAACTACAAATTAACAACTATTGCAGCACATTCCACTAAACATAGAGTTAAACTGGTGTCTTTCACACAGACAAATTCCATCATCTGCCGTGGCAGGATTCAAACCCAGGTTGCGGAACATTACCTCGGTCTCTGGATTAATAGTTTAGTGATAATACTGCCAGGCTATCAGCTACCCACATTTTCTCGCTTCTACTGTTATCACATTAACCACTAGCTAAAGCATTTGTTCTTTCAGAAATGAAGAACCAGATGATAAAATTCAATGTTGAACAGTGTTACCTATGGTAAATAAAATAAATTTCAAACAAGTGCAGGTCCACTCTTTTCTTTGTTATTTATATGAATGATTTGGATGTGAATACAGCAGATTCAGTTAGCAAGTTTGCAGAAAATTATGCAGCGTGGAAACTGACCCTTCGGTCCAACCTGTCTGTGCAGACCAGACCTCGACCCAATTGGTAGCATTTGGCCCAAATCCCTCTAAACCCTTCCTATTCATGTACCCATCCAGATGCCTTTTAAATGTAACTGAAAATGTGTTGCTGGAAAAGCACAGCAGGTCAGGCAGCATCCAAAGAGCAGGAGAATCGACGTTTCGGGCATGAGTCTCCTGCTCTTTGGATGCTGCCTGACCTGCTGTGCTTTTCCAGCAACACATTTTCAGCTCTGATCTCCAGCATCTGCAGTCCTCACTTTCTCCTAGAAGCCTTTTAAATGTAATTGTACCAGCCTCCACCACTTCTTCTGGCAGCTGGTTCCACACACATACCACCCTCTGCGTGAAAAAGGTATGCCTCAGGTCGTTTTAAATCTTTCCCCTCTCACCTTAAACCTATACCGTCTAGTTTTAGAGTCCCCTCCCCTAGGAAAAAGACCTTGTCTATTTTCCCTATCCACGCCTCTCACGATTTTGTAAATCTCTATAAAGTCACTCCCTCAGCCTCCAACAGTCCAGAGAATAAAGCCCCGGCCTATTCAGTCTCTCTCTCTAACTCAAAACCTCCAGTCACACTTATGTCACAGATGTGTTGTAGAGAGTGAAGTAGGCCATCTCAGACTACAATGGGACTTTGATCAGATGGGTCAATGGGCCGAGGAATGGCAGATGGGGTTTAATTTAGATAAACGTGATGCGCTGCATTTTGGAAAGGCAAATCAGGGTAGGACTTATACACTTAATGGTGGGGCCCTGGAGGGTGTTACTGAATAAAGAGACCGAGAGGTGCAGGTACATAGTTCCTTGAAAGTGGAGTCGCAGCTAGATAGAGTGGTGAAGGCAGCATTTGGCACACTTGCCTTCGTTGGTCAGAACACAGAGTACAGGAGTTTGGATGTCATGTCACGGCTGTGTCAGACTTTAGTCTGGTTACCTTTCTGTAGGAAGAATGTTGTTAAACTTGAAAGAGCTCAAAAAAGATTTACAAGGATGTTGCTGGGACAGGATGGTTTTGAGCTATAGGAAGAGACTGAATAGGTTGGGGCTTTTTTGGAGGCTGAGGGGTGACCTTACAGAGGTTTAAAAAACTCAGAGGAGCATGGATAGGATAAATAGACAAAGTATTTTCCTCTGGGCAGGGAGTCCAAAACTAGAGGGCATAAGTTTAGGGTGAGAGGGGAAAGATTTAAAAAGGAATGAGGGATAACTTTCTCATGCAGAGTGGTTGCATGTCCAGTAGAATGGGTCGCGAGAGGAGGTTGTGGAGGTTAGTACAATTACAAAATTTAAAAGGCATCTAGATGGGTATATGAATAAGAAGGGTTTAGAGGGATATGGGCCAAGTACTGGCAAGCAAGATTAGATTACTTCACGATATCTGGTTGGCATGGACGTTTTGGACTGAAGGGACTGTTTCCGTGCTGTACATCTCTATGACTGTTCTTTGAGTGCTGATATTGCAAGAGACATCGTCAGACAGCTAGAAGGGTGTTGTAGTAATACAATAACGTTGAAGTGTATGTTGGACTTGATGCAGATGCAAAATATATTTACAGAGCAGACTGTAGGAAAAGTTATAAAAAATTATCTTTTAATACAACATAAAACTGTATTGAAAATTCCCTTTGTTAAAGCTTATCCATAAACAATATCATTTTAAATGAAAATCATAAAAAGGTAATCATGCCCACATCCCCCCACACTGAAAATAAACATCTCTGCTATATTTACAGATAAATCATCACTCAAGGCACTGAGTTATTCTTAACCTTCAACTTAAGCTGGCAATCAAACAGCTTTGTCCATTCGATAGACATTGGACCTCGGTTAGTTTACACAAAGTTAGTATGGCACCTCCTCAAACTTGAGATAAGCGAGTATTCTTCCAGTGTTTTGTACAGAATATTCTTTCAGTTTAGCTTCTATAAACTGAACAGCCTTCACTTTGGTGTACACACACATATATCGCTGATTATTTTAGAGGGCTCCGCAAAAGACGGGTTGCCTCTTAGTGACTAATAATTGAGAAAAAAAACAAAATCACAGAACTACATTTTATATATAAAAGTGACAAAACATAGCCTTTTCCCTCTGAGTGTGCAAATTTGTTTGCGATTAATCCAACAATTATTTACACAGAACATACAATTGCCCTTGCAAGTAGAAAACACTATTAAATCCTTCACAAATTTTTTTTATCATTAACTTCAGTCATGCAGCAACAAAATGGTGTTTACCTAAAGCTGGCTACACAGAACACTTCATATAGCAGTTTCAGTCCTAAAAGGCTTCAGAGATCAGCACTGTTCAGAGACTCTATTGTTCCGCCTGTTTTGACACTGCAGGCAGAACAGGTCACTGTAGACATGGACAACAACAGAGTTGTTAGAAAGGTAGGCACTTAGGGATTTCCTTCATTTCAGCTAAAACCGTTCATAGATTGAGCATAAGCAATGGGAGCACTTAATTAGTGACTCCATGGGCATGTTAACTGTATCAGGAGAAATGCATGTTGAGACAACAGTCAGTGCAAAACTAAAAGTTGATCTACTTTCAATGATAGAGAAGGGAGCAGAGGAAATTAGCATAGTGTATGGACTCACCAAAGTCACAGAGTGCGACTGACATGAGGAGCACTGAAGATGGTAATAGGAAAGGAAGTAACAAAGAGGAAATTACCTCCTTCAGTTTGAAAACCAGTGAGTTTGAGAATTAAAGGCCTTGTCTCTCCATCTCTAATGTGAGACATAGGTACCTCCTTTTCCAGGTGGCTGTAGAACTGAGAAGGTGCTGTCTTCAGTTGGGGTCACAGGGACAGGAGATGGAGGAGAAGGTCAGGTTAACAGAAACAGATTGCACTTCTGTCATCATTGCTTCCTCACTTCAGCACAAAGCATCATCTGCCAGGTTTTCAGGGACAAGTGGGCAGCTGAGGTTGTCTAGTCCTTCAAGGTGGAGGATATGACAAGTAGGATCATGGTGCTGTGCTAGACTGTGTAGTGGATTCGCTGATTTCTCTCAAATGAATTCCTTTCTGATGAGGGAAAAGGTCATCGCACATTTTAAAAATAAAAGCTGAGATAGCATCAGTGTCATCTCCCGGATTCACTTTTGTCACCATAATTGGAAATGATTTGTCTTTGCTGACTGCCTTGGTATCTTTACCTGGAGTGAATATTTTACAATGAGGGAGGCTGCACCGTAGTTTGGGAGAGGTTGAATGAACCAGAAAGGCTATTTCAATTCATCTCCATTCATAAGATCCAACAGCAGAGAAAGAAAACCACACAAAGAAAAACGCTTTCAAGTGGTATTGAGCATGACATTCACAAGTGAACAGCAATAGAACTTTCCAGATAAACATGCAGACTATTCCGAACCATCTGTTTCAGCTTCAGACCTTTTCTTGTGCCAAGTACAAACCGACCTACTCTCTTTGTTTGTATGTAAAAAGAAGAAAAGGTTTTGAAGAAGATGAAGGTGGAAGCTTTGCCAATGTCAACAAGTCATATGATTAGCACACCTCCAGTGTGATTTGCACAGGGAAAGCTTCTTCAAAGCAAGATGCTCATCTTTGGGATTCACGTTGCCAAGTGCAGAAGGTTGACAAAATGGCAACCTGAGCTGTCGCCCGCACGTACTAGTAATGACATCCTTGGAAAACATTATGCCACTGAAATGGGAGCTCCACCCTGCTCAGGGTTCCAGTCATTGGCGAGGTCTTGAGTTGTGAATAAATATCAGATCAAAATGAATCCAGCAGGGGGAATTCATGGGAAGGGTATTTACCTAAAAATAACTGGTATGTGAAAGCAGTAGATAAAGTGAACAGCAGAGTCTTTTCATGGGGAAGCTAGACAAACATAAGAGGATGGAAGGATTTGGAGATTTTGCTGGTATGGTTAGATGGAAAGCATGGTAGGTGCTCAGTGGAGCATTAACTATCACCATCAGGCAGGCCAAATAGCTTGTTTCTGTCATAAACTCTCTGAAAGAACTGAGTGCAACACACCTGAAAAGTCATGTTTTTAACAAGCAATTTACAGAAGAAAATTCCAAATACTGTAATCATGTTTAAGATGGCAGTAAAATGCGAACATATTTAATCACTGAGCATCAACACTGTTTCTGGGGAAACATGGCTATCTGGTGACTGGGGTCCCAGCCTCACTATATAGTCCTTCAGATCATGGAACCTAATAAATCTGGGAGGCTATGAGCTTCACTCAACTCTCATTAAACGCCCACACTCCTTCCTCAGCGCTGATGACAACAGATTTATTATATATGAAGATCAGAGAGAACACAAACGCATTTCCACAGGTCTAGAAAACCAGGACATGTAAAGTGCAGAGACAATTACATTTAAATCTCTTTACTCAGCAGTACAACACATCTTCCCCTCTCAGTACAAACTATACACATGATGCACAGGAGTTAGTGGTGCGAGTTTAATTCTACCATAGATCCTAACATTTCAGTGCATCATTTAATCTTTTGTTCGCTAATAAATAACATTAAGCAAGAAAACTAGTGTTAATGGTCTTGTTGTTCTCTGATCTGCATATCGGTTTAGTACCATATTTGGTGAAACAGCAAAAGGCAACTATGGAATGACATGGATAGGTCCATTTCTCTCTTCATTTTTGGCACAATTATTTGCACGAAATCGAGACGGCTTTGGTCCTTGCATTCCAAACTCGGGAAGCAGCGACGGGCTCTGTGCAGTAAATGCTTTCCACAGGGTTAACATGGCACGACGGTCTGTGCCAGCTTCCGTCAGCTGTACCTCTACGCCAGCCATGGATGAGCAAATTCCAGTCCACTGCTACCAGCGACCACTGATGCTGGCTATGTCGGAGTGATATTGCCGTGGCAACCGACCACTTGCTCCACCTTCTAGAAACGTTGAACGAATGCTTGGAGGCTCAAAGGGCTTTTGACAGTTTTTGTTCAATTCTGTAAAGGGAGCAAAAGGGAAAATATATTCGTCATTTCTGAGCCCCAAGCATCAGAAGAAAGACTCTGGGTTTAATGATTGCAGTTACATGTCTACCATGGGGTAACAGATTGCAATATTACACTTCTCCAGTGCTCTTTGCAAGACTTGGACAGTATTCTGGTTTGGGCTAAATGACAAGCCATGTTAATGCCATACCAGAACCAGACAATAGCCATCCCAAAAAAGAGAAACTTGAATGCATCTCCCCTTAACATTCAGTGGGTACCTTTATCAAACAAACCACCATCAATGCCCCCAGGGAGTTACCATTAACCAGAAACTCAACGGTACCAGCCATATAAAGGCTATGGTTACTTGAGTACCACAGGGACTGGGAATGGTGTGGCTCAGCTTGGATTCCCAGGTTCTCCCTAACAACTGCAAGCATAAGTCAGGGGTGTGTTGGAATACTCTTTTCTTGCCTTTATAGGTTGCAGCTCCGACAACACTCAAAGAAAGACCCAGCACGATCCAGGACAAAGCAATCCACTCGGTCGACATCTCTTCCGCCACCTGAAAAACTCACCCACAGGACAGTGGCAGCACTGCACGATGCACTGGAGCAATTTGTCAGCTTTTGAGAGCACCTTCCAAAACTACAATCTCTACCACCTGGAAGGACAATGGGACACTGCCACTGGCAAACTCCCCCTCCGGCCACACCACATTGCGATTTTCAACAATACTTTTGCTCCTTGTTAAAACAGAGCAGGACTGGTAAACATACTGCAGGTTGCTGTATTTTCAGCAACTCTGTCTGGACCATTAGTCATACACATTTTCTGCAGAAGCGCAGTCAAATCTGGGCGTTGGCTTGCCATCAGATTCTGGGTCTCTTATTGAAAATTGCCTTACAATCTGGGTAAGAGGCATCCATCTATCAGTTCTCACTTCATTGCAGTGAATTGTAGAATCCATACAGTGTGGAAAGAGGCCCATCAAGTTCACACCAACCCTCAGAAGAGCATCCCACACAGACACATTCCCCCTACTCTATCACTGTAAAGCTGCATTTCCCATGGCCATTCCACCCAGCCTGCACATCCTGCACTCTATGGGGCAGTTTAATATGGCCAATCCACCTAACCAAAACACTCTGGACACTATGGGGCAATTTAGCATGGCCAATCCACCTGACCTGCACATCTTTGGACTGTAGGAGGAAACCCACGCAGACACGGGGAGGAAGCGCAACCTCTACATAGTCAACCGAAGGTCCCTGCGCTGTAAGGCAGCAGTGCTAACCACTGAGCCACCGTGCCACCCAACGGCACAGAGAGTCTTAATTCCTTGTCAGAGTTTAGATACCCATCTGAAAGCAGACAGGTGTTGGAAAGCCCATCCTTGGAAGATATTCCATTTGTAAATGTCACTGCATCAAATTGCAGATAGCGTCAATAACATGGATAATACAAGGATCATACAAGGATCGTGGGCTCCACTTTGCTAGTGGCGAACAGACTGCTTGCTTTTTCAAATGCTCATTGTGTTTGGAATGCACCTGCCAAGCAGTTTGCCCTCAGTTAATGTACTATGTATACAATGAGCTCCGCAAAAAAACATTGGCTGGTTTTTCCAATGGCAATGGCCAGTCAACCCTCATGGCTTCTCTTAGGGAAAGCAGCAGCAATGGAGCTGCTTATCAGATTGTCCAGATACCTTTGCCAAATTGTGTGGTTAAAGAAATTTGCACAATTCATCTTAATGAATACACAAATGATATACGAATAGCAATCTATATATAATTATGTTGGACAATTACAACTGGCGCCGATACATGGATATCCAGACAGCTCATAGTGAAGCACTTTTCAAGAGGAGACCCAAAATCTGATGGCAAAGCTACCCACCAGATTTGACAGAGCTTCTGCATAAAAGTTACATGACAATATGGTCACTGAAAATACAACAACGTGCACTATGTTTGCTGGTCCTGCTCTGTTCTAACAAGAGCTAATGGCCTCAGGCGAATCAATCCACAAATATCTCCCAGTTTAACATCAAGGCCACGGCTTTTAGAGATAGCTTATTAGAAAGTTACCCAGAACATAACTGAAGGAAATTAGTCACAGCTAAGTGAAAGACAACACAACATTTATTATTTTGAAATAGTTTAGACAATGTAGAGTTCACAAAAGCACAGAGATTGAATTTCTCCCTCTTTGTTTACCTCTGTAGTATGGTATACATATCAAACGTATTGTTACTTGCAATTTAATTCACATACGGAACTTTAAAAATGACCAAATATGGCACACATCTTTGTAATAAGCTGGGAGACTCACTGAAGAAATTTGACAGGGCCTGAGAGTGTAAAATTTGTTCCATACAAAAAAAGCATTAATTGAAAAATAAAGTTTGAAGCTGAGGGAACAGTAGAAAAGAGGAATATGTTCAGTGTAAAAATAAATGAACAACAGAGACTGAGAGCAGAAATTCAATATTCTGAGGGTGTTTCAGAGATATAGTTTGAATTGATATCAGGAGAGCAGCAATGGCTGTAGACAGTTTGTAGGAATCCTGTAACAGTGCAACATGGATTGCTGTATTTACTTGTATATTTGATTTGTCTCCAGGTGAATCTAGGGATATTTTAGCATGTTAAAAATGCTATACAAATGCAAAAGCAGAATAGGGTAGAATAAAGCTAGCACATGTCGGAAACACTCAGCAGTTCAGGCTGTTAGGTGCTGGTAGAGAAACAGAGTTAACCTTTCATCAGAAGTAGGGAAAGTTAAAGATGCATCAGGTTTTGAACAGAAACCGTAGCATGAATGAGAGGAAAGGATAAAAGGGGGTGACTGTGATAAAGTGGAAGGAAAAAGGGAGATGAAGGTGCAAGAGAGAAGCTGGTGATGGGACACGAAATTAGACAAAAGCTTGGTCAAGAGGAGGAATAAAACAGCAAAAGTGGATTGCTGTATTTACTTGCATATTTGATTTGACTCCAGGTAAAGTTTGGGACATTTTACCATATTGAAGATTCTATACAAATGCATTACGATGATTTCTGGCCAAAAAGAAAGGTTATTATTTGAAGTTGTTGAATTCAATGTTGAATTTGGAAGGCTGCAACATGCCTAATTAGAAGGTGGAGGTGTTGCTCCCAGAGTGTCATTTGAACAGTATATAAAACACGGAGGTTGCAGTGGAAATGCATGCAGAGAATTAAAATGATCGGCGATCAACATTTCAGGGTCACCTTGCATCGAGGTACCTACAGAGTGTTGGGCTTGCTCAGAAAGCTGATCAGTGTGACAAGCAGCTCAGGTCCAAACCGTTCACAACCTTGTTTCTTGCCAACAGTGAGACTTTCCAATTTCTCTTGAAAATCCATCCGGTTGCAACCCCACACCCAAAAAAACCCCGAAAAAGCCCAAATTCATACTTGTAGTTTGCTTTCAATCTGAAAATGCAGTTGATTTAACTTGTTTTTGTTGTGTGAAAGGGGGTGTTGGACAACCATTTATACATTCAGTTGTATAAAACCCTGGTCAGATCACATCTGGGGCACTGCATTCAGTGTAACAACACCTCAGGAAAAATACACTAGCCTTGGAAAGATACTGTGGCTGTAAGGGTTAAATTACGAAAGCAGGCCGTGTTAATTCTGGCTTCCTTACAGGCGATCATAGACTTAAGTGGTTAATGAATTTGAAATGTTAAAAGAGATTGCTGAGGAAAAGATAGGGAAATTATTTCATCTGTTGTGGATACCAAGAGCAAGGGAACATGATCTTACTTTTGGAGGTGGCCCAATCAAGAGGGAACCCAGAAAACAAATACCCCTCACAGAAGGTTGTAGAAATCCATACTACTCTCTCCCCAAAACCGAGTGCTGAAACTTTCAAGACTGAGCTTGGTAGATTTTAGTTAGTGACATCTGTGCAAAGGCAGGTTAATGGACATAGAGTACAGATCAGCCATGATCTAATGGAACCCGAGCTACAAATCTTCGCACAAACTATGATCTAATGGAATAGTGGGGCGGGCCGACAAGGTTAGCCTGCTGACTCCTGTTGCTACACACAGGCTTACGACAGCAATGGAGTGCTGCACTAATATGGCACGCCTGTTAGAAAGTCTGGCAGTAGTCTGTCATTTTCATTTCCATTGTCAATCATGCTCATTTGAACTCACCTGGAGACGCTATCCCAGGTCAGATCTCAAATGCTGATTGAATCGAATTGTTTTCTGAGTAGTACCAGTGGCCTCCGTGCATCCATATCCACTAAAGGTATGCACTGTGCCGGGCTGCCACACCACCCAGGAGGGAGGACTCAAGTGAGAGAGAGTGCACTGACTCTTAGACATTGTGCTAGAGATCCTGCAGGGTTGATCTATCACCTTCTGGTGTGGCTCTGCCCCCATTTCATTCCCCGCGTCCCATTCCACTTGGAGATCAGGACAAATCCCAAGCAAGGTCAGCTACTAACCACCCCCTTTCTCCAGGTGACTCCTGTCCAAATAAGGAAGAGTAGCATAGCACTCACTCGTTTTTTCTTAGGTGAAGTCCTCAGGGGATTTCCGGAATAAATGCTGACAGATGGTGGGTGAAGTCTTGACACATTCTCCCAGAAAGTCTTCTGATGTGTTTCAAAAGTCCTCTTCAAACCTCCAGCAGTAAGTGAACAGTAAAGGAGCATTAAATAGCGCTCCAAATTCTCAGCAATTCTCACTTACTTCCCAGTTAGCTGGCCATGTTTGGGAGGGCACATTTGGCCTTGCAGCGTCATTAATGTGTCCTCGTGGGCATTTTAACAGGCATTCAGTCCCTTAACAATCCTCTGATGCTCATTCCAAGCCCAGGCTTTAATCCCATGGCATCTTGTGCTGAACATAGTGTAGACCAGCTTTTCAGCTGAAGGACTGATCCCTGGTCATTCAAAGGCTTCTTGGTGCCTCATGTGCCTGGTGAGAACAGCCTCTTATACATTTTGATCAAAGGTTATAGAACTGACTGAAATTTGGTGTTGTCAACAGATGTTGTCAGGGAGTTTCTGCATTCCCTCGTATTGGTGAAGTCGCGCGCTCTCTCTCTCTCTCTCTCACACACACACAAAGCCACTTTACAAAAAGAGCAACAAGCATTGAGTGATGGTTTCCAATGTACCTAACCCTGTAGACAGTTGTAAAGTGGTATTTAGAGCCTGCTTATAAGGGATATGGGCTTGCTGTCTACCTGAGGACCAACAGGGTTTCACAAATTAAACCAGCCATGTCTTTTGAAGATAAACTACAATAAGGATGGTGCTCAATATAGCCCTCTTAAGTACAATTACTTAAGCAGTCAGACATTGTGTAATTTTTAATAACTGACCTTCATGTGCCCAATACTGGATGAGTACAAATTCCCTCCAAGTTAATATTGGAAGACCATTGGCACTGATTTCAGACGCTCTCAAAATCTCTGTCCCCTGTCACCAGCTCCATCCCCTCTCCTCATTAACTGCCTAAAGCTCAGTCAGCTTCGTTGCAACCTTGGTTTTATGTTTGACCCTGAGATCGGCGTCGGGCCTGTGCCCTCATTAAGACCACTGTTTCCAGCTCTGGGATTGTCATCCAGCTCCACACCATCACTGTAATCTATGACAGCCCCAGAACCCTCTGGCTTTCTGTACTCTTCCCATTCCCAACCTCTCCAGAATCTTCACTTCTAGAAGTCCCAGCACTGGTGACCATTCTGTCAGCTGCCTCAGCCTGGAACTCTGGAGTTCCTACAGTGTGCAACCTTCCCTTCTCCCTCGAGGACAGTCCTTTCAAAGATCCCTCTTCATCCCAAATTTTGGTCATCTCATCTAATATTTTCTGATGAGGCTCCATCTCAAATTCTGTTTGCTAATGTACCTTGGAATCTCTTTTAATTCTTTTACCATATTAAAGGTACTTTATAAATAGTAAAAAAAAGTTGCGTTGTAATTTAACATCGACACTGCACCCCCTACACTCCCTCTCTCTGAGACTGATGTTGAACAACTTAGAAATCAAGCCAGACCCTCAATGATATGGGTGGCACTCAAGTTTCAACAGAATTCTTTTACTTTTCCACAATAGGATTACACTGCTGCATTGAATTTAGACACTTTGGAGATGTTGGGACAGGAAGACTGTTTCATCTCTCACTCACTCACCATTTCCACTGCCACCAACGGGTTTGCTCTCACCTTACCAAGAAAAAGAAACTATTGGAAATAGAAACAGGTGCTGACCTGAAATCGCAAGCAGCATTTTCCTCCGGGCACCAAATGTGGAAATCCCGAGCTCCTTCAAGTCCTGGTCAGTCAGAGTGAGGAATGTCTGAAGGTCAATCTGAGGAGACACGAGGGAGAGAGAAGTCGGTACCTTCTCGCAGGAAATGAAAGAAGCAAGTCTCCTCAGACTTTCCTCCTGTCTTCCCCAATTGCTAATTTTAAAGTTCCATTCTGTGTTTGATCCCTTTAACAATTGTCAATTGTTAAATGGTGCCTTTTGATGTATCTTTAATTCAATTTGACAATTTCTAGAGGCATCATGTGACCAATTACCTCACACAAATGTGGAATGGCCGATTCCAGTTAGGGGATAGAGTGAATTTATAATGATACATCTCTACTTTGGTTTCCAGTACATTTCGCTATAAACGTTGTTGTTTGGAGCAGTTAAATACGCACTCAACAGAGGAATTAAAACCACCAAGTGTGGAGTTACATTGTGTGAAACAAAGTGGTGTAAGGGATTTGCTCGTTTTCTTTTCACCTCAGACGGGATATGATTCAAAGGCCTAATGTTGATAGGGTACTGCGATCTTGCATGAACTAGTCTTGTACCTCCTCAAAACCAGCCTCTGCTGTATCTGACCTCACAGCAGAAAGCATCCCACAATCTATTGCCAACAGAGAATCTCCCGCAGTGCCTTATGGGTATAGAATTGGGAAAACGAGACTGGACTGGTTCAGCTTGGCTCTATGCTTCGGTTATGTCAGAGCACATAGTCACTCCACATTCAGCTACCCTGGAAATCAAAGCCCCAAACTGAGTCAGTGTCCCAGTGCTGAAATTGGTGTTCATCATTAAATACCGGTTCGTTATACAACATCCTAACCAAACAAATCTCCTTTATTTGAAAGCATTCTGCGAGAAGAAGCATTTTAATACGTGTGAAAACAGCTCTGGGTACGGACGTTAGTGGCTGTCAATGTGATGTTGTTGGACTCACCTCTTGCTGTTGGAAGATATCCGTGTATTTGCCTAACCCGAGTTTACTGAAGAGTTCTGGCAGCTCCGAACCTTTGAAGGAATTATTCAGAGTGCAGCCGTTGCTCCCCATTAGAGAGGAGATGCAGTCCATGTAATTACTGCTGGTCAAATAGTGTTCAGCTGTGGAGACAAAGAGTGAATTGGAATCCCTGTTCAGGAAAATGGCGAATCTTAGCCAATTCAGATCAAGGTCCATTTAATTTGCCTTCTACCAGATAATGCTACCATCCCATGATAGAACAACTTTGATGAACCATTACTAACAACATCTTATATTCAGTTATGCAACAGTTTCAAACACGACTTGAGAAAAATTGCCTATGTTAGACAACTAATTGGTCCGAAGTCAGTTGCTCCTCCCACCAAGGCACACGCACCTCGCCTGGGCTCCAATCAAACTTGTTGTAGTACACCAACGTTCTAATGACTCTGTGGGTGACTTTTCCACCCACCTCTTACCTGGAATCAGAGAATGTCAACAACTGCACTTCCAATTTCCACTCTTCCCTCACTATTATCTGGTCCAGCTAAGATGCCCTCCTTCCTTTCAGTCCCCAATTCTGGGAGTAGACTGTCAGCTGATATTCATTACAAGCCTCCTAACCTTCAGAGCTACCTCAAATACACTTCCTCACTCCCTGCTTCCCAGAAGGACTTCCTTCTTATTCTCTCAGGTGCATCTATTGTGATGAAATTGCTTTGCTGAAAAATGCTTCTGACGTGTTTCATTTTCCCTCCATCGAAGATAACCCTACCCCCAACCAATATGGCTGTCATGGCAAAACATCCAGAACACCCTATGGGATGGACACTGCCGGTCAGAACAGCACTTATTATCCACCCCCGAACTGGCCTTGCCATGATGGCGGTGAGCTATCTTCTTGAACCTTGGTACTCCTTGGGATTTAGGGACATTCATGGTGCTGTTAGGAAGGGAGTTCCAGGATTTTGACCCAGTCTTTGTGTAGGAACGGTGAGTGCTTTGAAGGGAAATTTGCAGGTGGTGTTCCTATGTATCTGCTCCTTCTCTTTCCAGGTAGTACGTTTTGGAATGTGGAGCATCTTTCCCTCCCTTCCAGAACATCAGTAGGATTCCCCTTACTCTCATTTTCTACCTCTTCAAGTTCACATTCAAAGATCACCCGATGCCATTTCTACTACATCCAGTGTGGGGTCAGCACCAAATACATCTTCTGGTCCCCTCCCCTGTTAGGACTCTGAAGAGACCATTCCTTCTGGGAAATCCGGGGCCGTTCCTCAGTCACCTCAAGCCTCTCCAAATGCACTCGTATTTCCTCCCTCCTTAGGCCTTAGACACTCCTTCCAGGTGAAAGCAGCAACTGGCCTGCCCCTCTTTCTCACTGTTTTCTCTGCTGTCAATGGGATCTCCTCTGAAGTGAGGAGGCAAAATGTAGATTGGGTGATGACTTTGTGGAACACTACTGTTAAAGTTACAAACATGACCCTGACCTTGGGGGTTGTTTGCCATTTTAAGTCACCATCTTGCTATCACGGTCACATTTCTCACGCTGGCTGAGAGCTCTGGGGAAACTGAAAGCAAACTCCAGAACAACAGTTTCAAAGTAGACACTTCACAGCTTTTGGGACTAGACATGGAGTTCAACAACTTCAGGCCATGACCTCTGGCTCAAAGTTTGATTCACTTATTGCCAATTGTTATTCTTAATCTGGTTTCTCATTTTTATTACTTTCAGGACAAGCTGCTCATTATTTTGATATTCACACTCTGAACAAATGGTCCATCTTTTTACTATAACCTTTGGCCCTCCCTTTGCCTTCTGTTCCGTGCCATCTTTGTCATTTAATATTACCAACCTTTTACCCTATCCAGAGCCTCCCTTTGGTTCTTTCACTCTCCTCGGCTTTCAACAGCGTAAAACTCATCCCAGTCCTACCTTCCTTCCATTCTGGCAAGTTGTTCTCCACTTGTATCATGGAATCTCAATTGTGCAGAAAGAGGTTATTCTGCCCATCAAGTCTGCACTGACCCTCCAAAGAACATCCCGCTCAGACCCAACACCCCCTCCCCTCCCCATTGCCTCCATCCCACCCTTGTAACCCCACATGGAGTTTTTATCATAACTAATCCACCTAACCTGCACATCGCTGGACACTGTGGGGCAATTTAGTTTGGCCAATCCATCTAACCTGAACATCTTTGGACTGTGGGAGGAAACCAGAGCACCCGGAGGAAACCCACACAGACACGGGGAGAATGTCCAAACTCCACACAGGCAGTCACCCAAGGCTGGAAACGAACCTGGATCCCTGGTGCTGAAGCAGCAGTGCTAACCACTGAGCCACCGGGCCCTCCCTTGAAATCTTAACTCTGTTTTTCTCTCTCACCACTGAGGCTGCGAGACCGGTTGAGTTTTCACCAGCACTTTATTTCACTTTCAGATTCCTGACATCTGCAGAATGTTGCTTTTACAAAGCTCTTCCTTTCCCTGGAGAGGGAACGGAGCCAGAAGTGGAAAGGATTATCTTAGTCCACAGCAAAGATATTTCTCTTAACTCCGCACAGCAAGTTAGCCAGTCACATTCTGACAGGGTTTAACAACTGCTATGGACCATCTTCCTCAAACAGCAACTGCTCCTCATGAAGCTGTGTTCCTGCAGTGAGGCTGCATTTCGACCCTGACACAATGGCCAGTGCTTGCATTAGAAATACAGTATTCTGCCATTCTTGTGACCTCACAGCAGGTTAGCAGGAGGGAAATAAAATCAGGAAGGGAAATTGTGGGCAGCATGGTGACTCAGTGGTTAACACTGCTGTCTCACAGTGCCTGGCATCCTGGTTCGATTCCTGCCTCGGGCAACTGTCTCTGTGGAGTTTGTACATTCTCCCAGTGTCTGTGTGGGTTTCTTCCAGGCGCTCCAGTTTCCTCCCACAATCCAAAGATATGCAGGGCAAGTGAATTGGCCATGTTAAATTGCCCATAGTGTTAGTTGCATTAGTCAGGGGTAAATATGGGGAATGGGTGGGTTGCTCCTCGGAGGGTCAATGTGGACTTGAGCTGAAGGGCCTGTTTCCATACTGTAGGCTATCTAATCTAAAAAAAAATCAACAGTGGGAACAACAACTAACAATATGCTCCTGGATTGTGTTCCCTCCAAATTCAATGGAGGATAAAGCAATTGGGACTTTCCTTTCTTCATAAATGCTGAATAGTCAGCATTAAGATCACACTTGGTATGATGTGGATTCACTCATGGGCACAACGAGGAGCTAATTACATTCATTATAGTACAGCAACAGGATTCAAACAGCAGCAGCACTGAGGGCTGATGAGAGGAGGGATTGTAGTGAGGGACACCCACTGAAAATATAAGCGGTCCCTCTACCGTCAGCCGTCAGCTCCAGGAAATGACAGACTTGATATCTTCCACTCCATTCGCTCAGTGGGTTGCAAGGCCCTGCCTGAAGGGGGAGCAGAGGCAGAAACTCACATTCAAAAACACTTGAAGGGCTGTGACCTGCAGGGTTATGAACTCAGAGCACGAAGGTGACTGCAGTTCTGAGAAAGGGTCACCAGACCCAAACATCACCTCGGATTTCCCTCCAAACCTGCTGAGCTTTTCCAAAAATTTTTGTTTACGAAGGGGGCTGGGTTGCTCTCTATGGACCTAGAATCATAGAACCGCTGGGGAAAAGCAGGCCATTTAGCCATCAAGTCCACACCAACCATCTGAAGAGCATCCCATCCAGCCCCAGCCCCCTATGCTATCCCTGTAGCTCTGCATTTCCCATGGTTAATCCATCTAACTTACATATCCCTGCACTATGGGGCCATTTAGTACTGCCAATCCACCTAACCTGCACATCTTTGGAGTGCAGGGGGAAACCCACAGAGACATGGGGAGAATGTCCAAACTCCACACAGTCACCCGTAGCTGGAATCGGAATCGGATCCCTGATGCTGTGAGGCAGCAGTGCTAACCGCTGAGCCACCTACATGGACCTACACGGAAACAATGGACTGAACAGTTTTGTCTGATGTTGCAACGTTTCAATGATTTCTGTGATTGGGAGGCCCTGTTTTGGGGCTGCAGGAGGAAGCTGTACCAAGATATAGCTGACCCTGAGACTGGAAAGAACACAAGCCAGGAAAGTGACTTCTGCATATCTATGAATGTTTTAGATACACAGTACAGAGGAGTGACTGAGACAAGTTGCCTATCAGTCGTGCTTGCGATAAAATTTAACAACATTAACAGATACGAATAAAGATGCTCTGATAAAATATACCACTCGCTTCCTTTTAACTTTTCAAGACTTGCTCCCAGGGACCAGCTCAGCCTAGATTCAGGAAACGAGAATTCCAATGTGTTTTAAAGATGTAAACATTTCAACATGTTTTGTAGGGCTGGAATTTTATTCCAACGCTCGCTCGAGGCCCCACATTTCAGGCATGCCAGCATGTTTTTTTTAATATATAATTTAAAAGAAATATTTGACTATTCCGATTACAGGGCTATTATGATATTATTTTCACAGTGGAAATCCAAAGTTTGATCCTCCATCTGTGACCGTGAATTCAAAATGCCACATAAACCTGGAACTGTTGGATTAACCGAACTTCTCAAGACTGAGACCAATGGATCTCTTCCCAGGAAGATCATCAAGCCATCGGGAGAAAAGGCAAAATTACGGCGAGGTACAATCTAAAAGATGACAGATCAAGCTGGAGGAGCCGAATTAAAAATGGTTTGGTGTCTCGGCTGCAGGAAGATTTTTTTTCCCCCCCGGAAGAGTAGGGAATTATGTTAAACTACAAGAAAAGGATAGAGGCTATTCTATAGAATTGAGGTATGATAGTGCACTGATTCCACCTTCAGTGCCTCATCTACACCCCTTTGTATAACCATTTTGTAAAATTCATCTGATCCCGTTCGTTTTAACCAATCTTCATCACTGGCTGCAAACATCTTGGACAGTTGTATTAAACACGAACTTGACAACAAAATAGCAATTACATTTAATTCTCTCGGTCCTCAAGAGGACAGCACATTCTAAACAGGAAAGCCCTCTGTCACAATACCTGAAATGCTTACATGGGTTATTTTTTTGCTTTGGGCTGTTGATGGAAGATGGGAATTCACTGTGAGAACCGTTCCGATCTCTCCAGTTATCAGAATCACTGCCACCCCCGATATACTCCCGACTGTTCGATCGCGATAGCGACACTGGCGATGATGACTGCAAGGCAAGGTGATGATTAAAATGGCACTCAAGCTTCTCTTAATAACGCACAAGGATGTTGCTGAACCCCTTTAACGTGTGGCATTACGCTATCCCGCACACCCCCAACATTGATTCCCCTGCTCCTCGGATGCTGCCTGACCTGCTGTGCTTTTCCAGCGTCACACCTTTTGACTCTGAACTGTGCTAAATCTTGGAAATCAATTAACCAACTGAATCATTCCCTGTTCTTCAGAGAGGATCCATTATCCACTGTATTATTTCCCATCCTAAGGAACGAATTGTAGCTTTTCCAAGTGATGTCTCAGTCTTTAGTGAAAAAACTGATTCCCCATCCTAATGCAGTGACAGCTGATCATTCAAAGACCAAAAACCACTCCTGAGAAATCATAATTCTATTCATTTTAAAACAATTAGCTGGAGGAGCAAAAGCCAGTGCAGACACAGTTTGGAGACTATGCGAAAGCATTTGATGGGGACAACCATTAAAGGGTGAAAATCTGAAATGAGAAATGGATCATTCAGAGTCTGTATTGGTATCAATCAGCAGGATTGGGCTACATCCAGGAAGCTGTTCAATCTGCCCACTGAAGCTGAATTCACAGGTGAACCAGTACAGAACAGGAGGCACTGCACATCGACAGTTGGGAAACACAGATTTCATTGCCTGTGTAGAAGCAATGTCAGAACAGACACGACAGGAAATGGCAAGCAAAATGAAAGCATAAAGTGACAATAGTGAAAAGAACCCTAGAAGTGAAAACTCATGTAAGTGGTTCTGGACCGGGTGAAAAGATTTACAGAGCTTGGGCAGGTGATCACAGATGATGCGCGATGTAATCGTGAGATGTGAAGGAGAATCAAGCTTTGTCAGAGTAAAAGATGCGTTAACATAAAAAAAAACTGAATTTTAGGGAAAGATATCTAAAGTGCTGCATTTTTTTTTCCATTTATGTTATAAGCCACAGAGACACAGATAACAAACAGGAGAGCTACTGGATATCGCTAGAACGGTGTTGCTGAAGTTTTGCACTCATCAGGACAAATACTAGAATGTCAAATTTCAAGGAATAAAACATGTTATATTACAGAAAAAAATGTCCTGATTGGTTGGTGAGTTCTCTGATTGGCTAACCTGTTGAAAGCAACATGGAACTACAGGCTCCCTGAGCTACCAGTGAATTCAAAGAGAGGGGCAGAGCTTGAACGAACTCCTTTGTTTGCAAACATGGGTCCCAGTGTAAGATTGTCACTCCTGGCAAGTGTAAATGAGCCACATGAGCTTGGCTGTTAGTGGCACTACTTCTTGGTGGCACACTTGGGATAGTTCAGCAAATGCTGCCCAATTAAGGAATCACACCTAATAGCAAACATTTTGTTTTGGATTTTCCGAGTGTGAGCTGGTTGTGTATGGTCTCTGCTCTGTTTATTCCGAACAACCAAAGGAACAGCCTGTTTGACCAACTAAATGTAGGGATGTGCAGGCTACGTGCCTTAAACTACAGGGGATGGGCACAATTGAAACATGGAGCTTATTCAAGGAACAGCTACTGAGTGTCCTTGATAAATACGAACCTGTCAGGCTGGGAGGAAGAGCAAGGGAGCCGTGATTTACTAAAGAAGTTGAATCTCTTGTCAAGAGGAATAAGAAGGCTTATGGAAGGATGAGATGTGATGGCTCAGTTAGGGCACTTGAGAGATACAAGTTAGCCAAGAAGGATCAAAACAGAGACCTAAGAAGAGCCAGGAGGGGACATGAGAAGTTGTTGGCAGATAGGATCAAGAAAATCCCTAAATCTTTCTACAGGTGTGTCAGGAATAAAAGAATGACTAGAGTAAGATTATAGCCAATTAAGGACAGCAGTGAGAAGTTGTGCATGGAGTCCGAGGAGATAGGAGAAGTGCCAAATGAATATTTTTCATCAGTATTCACACTGGGGAAAAAAGCAATGTTGTTGAGGAGAGTACTGAGGTACAGTCTACGAGACTAAATGGGATTGAGGTTCACAAGGAGGTGGCCTTAGCAATTCTGGAAAGTGTGAAAATAAATAATTTCACTGGGCTGGATGGGATTTATCCTGGGATTCTCTGGGAAGCCAACGAGGAGATTGCAGAGCCTTTGGCTTTGATCTTTATGTCATCGTTGTGTACAGGAGCAGTGCCAGAAGACTGGAGAATAGCAAATGTTGTCCCATTGTTCAAGAAGGGGAGTAGAGACAACCCTGGCAATTATAGACCAGTGAGCCTTACTTCAGTTGTGGGTATAGTGTTGGAAAGGGTTATAAGAGATAGGATTTATAATCATCTAAAAGGGAATAAGTTGATTAGGGATAGTCAACATGTTTTTGTGAAGGATAGGTCGTGCCTCACAAACCTTATAAGTTCTTTGAGAAGGTGACCAAACAGGCGGATGAGGGTAAAGCGGTTGATGTGGTATATATGGATTTCAGTAAGGTGTTTAATAAGGTTCTCCATGGTAGGCTATTGCAGAAAATATGGAGGCATGGAGTTGAGGTTGATTTAGAGGTTTGAATCAGAAATTAGCTAGCTGAAAGAAGACAGAGGGTGGTGGTTGATGGGAAATGTTCATCTTGGAGTTCAGTTAATAGTGGTGTACTGCAACGATCTGTTTTGGGTCCACTGCTGTTTGTCAATTTTATAAACGACCTGGATGAGGGCGTAGAAGGATGACACTAAGGTCGGTTGAGTTGTGGATAGTGCTTAAGAATGTTGGTGGTTACAAAGGGACATAGATAAGCTACAGAGCTGGGCCGAGAGGTGGCATATGGATTTTAATCTGGAAAAGTGTGAGGTGATTCACTTTGGAAGGAGTTAAAGGAATAAACAGTATTGGGCTAATGGTAACACTCTTGGTAGTGTAGATGAGCAGAGAGATCTCGGTGTCCATGTACAAAGATCCCTGAAAGTTGCCACACAAGTTGTTAGGTTTGTTAAGAAGGCATATGGTGTGTTAGCTTTTGTTAGTAGTTGGATTGAGTTTCAGAGTCACGAGATCATGTTGCAGCTGTACAAAACTCTGGTACATGCAGCCACATTTGGAATATTGCGTACAATTCCAGTCATAGGAAGGATGTGGAAGCTTTGGAAAGGGTCCAGAGGAGACTTACTCGGATGTTGCCTGGTATGGAGGGCAGGTCTTATGAGGAAAGGCTGAGGGACTTGAAGCTGTTTTCTTTAGAGTGAAGAAGGTTGAGAGGGGACTTAATTAGGACATGTAAGATAATCAGAGGGTTTGATAGGGTGGACAGTGAAAGCCTTTTTCCTTGGATACTGATGGCTAGCATAAGGGGACATAGCTTTAAATTGAGGGGTGATAGATATAGGACAGATGTCAGAGGTAGTTTCCTTACTCTGAGATAGTAGGGGCGTGGAATGCACTGCTTGCAACAATAGTAGACTCGCCAACTTTAAGGGCATTTAAATGGTTATTGGATAAATATATGGATGAAAATGGAATAGTGTAGGTTAGATGGACTTCAGATTGGTTCCACAGGTCGGCGCAACATCGAGGACTGAAGGACTTGTACTGTGCTGTAATGTTCTGTGTTCTATGGACTGAAACTCATGAATGTTGCTCAGTTGCACTCCAAAATGGACTGTCCTTCTGGATTAATGGAAGGTAGATATCCAATTTGTCACTATTGTGGTGTGACATGGTTTGCTTAACTTGCTCGATCTTCTTTTCAAATATTTTAGATTTCCATGGTAATTTGAGGTAGATCAGATATAGCTCAGATCTGAAAGTGATGGCCCATTTGCAAGTCCAAACAGTGATCTGATCAGGATAGTCACTTTCCTCCAGGATAACATAGATGTACTCTTCATGTGTCAAACTTGCAAAGTGAGCAAATGGCAAGGGACCTAAGGAGAAGATTGTTTAAAAGGCCAATCCTGAAAAGAAACTGAATGCATTTGAGACATGAGCAGATTGGCGATGTCCTGCAAAATCATTGCAGGAGGCCAGGAATTCCAGGCATTACTCACGTTCCTGGGCTGAGCTACTCCCATGCATGAACAGAACCAAGAATGGTTCATGAAGCAAGTGATGGCCTGGCTGACCTTCCAATGTAATTAATTAAGACCTGCCTGACAGTGGAGTGATGTACTTAAAGGGCATTAATCCAGACACAGATAGCAACTTCCTGCTCTTTCCAAACATAGTCAGAAGTCAAACAACACCAGGTTATAGTCCAATGGGTTTATTTGAAATCACAACCTTTCGGAGAGCTGCTCCTTCTTCAGGTTGAAGTGGACTACCCCCAGAGGGTGGTGGGCATTTGGAACGCGTTGCCAGCAGAGTTGGTAGTGGCAGGCACGGTAGATTCATGTAAGATGCATCTGGACAGATGCATGAGTAGGTGGGGAGCAGAGGGATACAGACGCTTAGGAATTGACCGACAGGTTTAGACAGTAGATTTGGATCAGCTCAGGCTTGGAGGGCGGAAGGGCCTGTTCCTGCACTGTAAATTTTCTCTGTTCTTTGTTCACCACACTGCCTCCATAGCTGGGTCCAGAACCCTTCTGGAGCTGTTAGATTAACCCACAGCCATAACTTCAAAGTTAAATGCTTTCCTCCAGGCTGTGATGGAACAATGCTTTAGACACAATGTGTCAGACAACAGGGCACTCATCTCCTTCTGGACAGGGAACTGCTCAACAGAAAATCCAACTGTCGGATAAGAAACCAGAAGGATGGCCACCTGAGAAAGGAAGGAAGAAAATTCTCTTGGAGTTTGATGCAAGAAAACAAAGGGAGCAAGTACTTGATGGAATGCAGTGCAAACATTGTGGAAAGATGGTATCTTTGTTTTCCTGTATTTTTAATTGTGGACTGAAAAAAACTTGAAAAAAAACAACAGATCGCTGAAGGATGATGACAGTTTTGAAAGCAAGAAACCTGGCACTCATTGTAAGCACTGTTTACACAGCTGCTGGTTAAAATGTAGTTTACAGACGAGCTGGAGCTGAGGGGTGTATACAAATGGAAATTCAACTAGCAACAAGTAGCTGATTGGTCTACATTCCGGTCACCAATTACCGATGACATAGGACTTCTGCTTGCCAACAATGACATGATTGGTTCTCAAATAGATAAACAGTTTGGGACTGTGAACAAGATATTGAGAACTTTTCAGCCTTGCACCAAATCAAGATCTCTCTCTCTCTCTCCGCAATAAAAGCCACTTCAAACCTAACAAAAACTTTTTGATTTCCTTCAGCAGTTGCTGTAAGCTGGGACATTTGATTAATGAGTCAAAGACTGGTTATAAAGTGTGAACCAGCCACCCTAGGCCTGTCGTAAACCAGTGAAAGCATCCAGAGAAGCAAGACTGAGAAACAGCATCCTAATCAGCACAAGAATTATCTTAGCAGATCGTGTGGACAGAGACCACTGAACTGCTTTCCCAGTTTTCCCTCCAACCAAAACACTCATGGTTTTTCATGTGTACACATGCATATATATGTGGGCCAGGTTTCTGTACTTAACAAGAATTACTGTTGCTTACAAGTTAAATAGACACAATCTACAGGTAAATAGTATGGGTCCTCTGCATATATCTCTAATAGTTAAATCTCCAACAGCTTATAAATTTCTCCCTTCCCCCACACACCTGCGCATGCATACACGCGTGTCTGTCTGTGTATGCGTATGTGTATGTGTGTGGGGGAGGGAGGGGGAATTTATAAGGTGTTAAAGATTTAACTAATAGAGACATACGCAGAGGACCCATACTATTTATCTGCAGATTGAGTCTATTTGCTTGTAAGTAACAGTAGTTCTTGTTAAGTCCAGAAACCTGGCCCACATATTGTGGCCCATTCATCTGCTTGCAGCAGTTCAGGCTCCAGCTGGATGCTGAGGCCTCTTGCTGTTGGGTTGTAATTATCATAAAGCAAGTCTAAGCTGCCAGCCATTTGTTCAAATCCCAGGCAGGCCATTGAAAGCTTCCCACTGCGAGACATTTGCTCATTTTCCTGGAAGTGGCATAGCGAGGTAGCAAATCACAACGGACTCTCTGCTGCCAGGGTTGCAAAGTCAAAAGGTCAATAGAGATTATCCAACAAGATAACTTGTCACATTCCCAGAAGGAAAATCAGGAAAACCTGCAAATGGTACACACTAGTCTGACTTGTCTTCTGGTTTTCAAAACGGTGTTCCATTAGGACCTGGGCATTCAATTCTAATTGGGTTTTCTTTCCCAGTTTTATATTTTCCCTCTGGGTTGTTGGAAGGCTGCCTTGAGGAGGGGGTTTGTGGTGTAGAATATCATAGGAGAACAAAATAGGTGGACAAGCACGAGATGGAGAACACTGAAAGGGAGGTTCAGGATAAGCTTTGAAGGTAGACAGGATAAGAGGGGAATGGGTAAGTGAAAAAATGAGAGAGAAAGACACACAGACCCATGCATTTCACAAAAAAAACAAAAAGATTATGTACTCAGGGATAGGCAGGGAGGTGAGGTAATAATCAGTCAGATCAGCCATGATCTTATTGAATAGCAGATTAGTACCATAGAGCCAAATGGCCCACATCTGCTCCTTACTCAAATGTTTGTTATTTATAAGATTGCAGGGCAGATATTACAGATGGAGAGAGCAAAATGTGGAGGAGGAGGAGGAAATGTTGAGCAGGGAGCAGGAAGGGACAAGCAAGTGGGTGGAAGAAACATGAACTGAGATGACGAGAGAAACAGAAATGGAGTTTCAGACTTTGGGGAGCCACAGAAAATAAAACAGCAAAAAAGAAATGGAAAAAGAGATTGTTTTTATGTGAGAAGGCTACCAGTAACCAGGGTTGTGATGGCATGGTCAGAGACTACAGAAGAGAGTGAGAGGTTAAATGTGGCTGAGGGAAAGTATCCCTCACAAAATTCCACTTTAGTCACCAGATCCAGTCACAAAGAAATCCGTAAATTATTTAAGACCCTCGTTGACCTGGGTCAAACTGCCTGTGTCAAGAATGGTATCGATATTTAAGGATGGAAAAGGAGGTGTGGAGTAAAGTTTAGCTTTGACAAGAGTTCAGTTCAGTAAAGAACAAGAGTGACTGAATCAGCTTTCCAGCTCAGCTCTTTAATGTTCAGTGTTTCAGAGCTGAACATGTTCAATTTCCTGAAAGACAATCATGATTCCAGACGAGAAACTTGAAAAAGGAATCTGCTAACAGTTATACGCAGAGAGTAATTGGGAACATGTGCCCTGGGTTTCTGGCTTGAAGCAGAGTATTCATCATTCTTTCCTGGATTTTGCCATTGTTTATACAGCAAGCAGCGTTCTGCATGGGTTTCAAAGCTGTGGGACTCAACCCTTCTCCACTCCAACATCCAGCCAGCCCTTACAGCCAAACGAAATATGAAATCCGATATAGATAAATCACCGCTTTCAAAATAAAGTCATCATTATTTTTGGACAGTCATCAAGCATTTTAGTGCATGACATCTTGGTTAAATCTGAGCAAAAATGAAATTACATATCGTTGGTATTGAAAATATGATGTGACAAAAGAATTCGTAGCCACATTTGTTGGCTGCACATTTACCTCCAAAGCTAAATCAACACACACGGCTGCGTAAATATTGGGGAATCGTCCGTTTTCTAAAAGAAAAGGCAAAAACTGCAGAGCAACGTAAGTTTTTCATTACCTCGTATGTAGTTGACATGGTGGGTTTGTAGGTTACGTGATTGGTCCGTCTCAACTCCTTGATTGTTTCTGCAGGCATTGACTTGGAGAAGCCTAGACCGCTCCATGTATTTGTCGGGGTCCTTACTTCAGTTACCACTGGTTTCTTCAACATGGCTTTGTCAAGAAGGAAGTTAAGACAGTGTCATGCAGAAGGAGATGTTGCAATTCAACGTCACTCATTTCTTTTCGAGTCATAGAGATGTACAGCACGGAAACAGACCCTTTGGTCCAACACGTCCATACCGACCAGATATCCCAACCTAATCTAGTCCCATTTGCCAACATTTAGCCCATATCCCTCTAAATCCTTCCTGTTCATAACCCCATCCAGATGCCTTTTAAAAGTTGTAATTGTACCAGCCTCCTCCACTTCATCTGGCAGCTCATTCCATACATGAATCACCCTCTGCGTGAAAATGTTGCCCTTAGGTCCCTTCTAAATCTTTCCCTTCTCACCTTAAACCTATGCCCTCTCGTTCTGGACTACCCCACTCTGGGAAAAAGACCTTGGCTATTCACCTTATCCATGCCCCTCATGATTTTATAAACCTCTATAAAAGGTCACCCCTTCCATGCTCCAGGGAAAACAGCCCCAGCCTATTCAATCTCTCCCTGTAGCTCAAACCTTCCAACCCTGGCAACATCCTTGCAAATCTTTTCTGCACGCTTTCAATTTTAACAACATCTTTGCTGACATCTGGGAGATCAGAATTGAACAAAGTATTCCAAAAGTGGCCTCATAGCACAACATGACATCCCAAGTCCTCCTCAATGCACTAACCAATTTCTGAGCAATGTATTCATGTCAAGTGAAGTGAATGCCTTGAGGACTGTACCATCTATGAAAAGGGGGTCCTGCAGAATTGGCACACTGTCACTGGGTCCAAATTCTAGTGCTAACAGCATTGCCCTTTCATTACAACGCCTCACATGTCAATAACAACTCAGGGCAATAAATGCAGTGGAATCACCAGTGACATCCACATGCTGGAGAACGAATTTTTTTAAACAAAAGTGATGATACTGAATATTCTCGACATAAATATTGCTTTTGCCAGCTGAGTTTAAAATGGCAGTGCTCAAGGAACATTAATTGAAAGGTGTTTGCCCAAATCCTGGGCTTGCGGTTTATTAATCAAATGCAGATGAGTGGGTGGGGGATCGTATTTCTGAACTGGTTAGTTTTATTCAGTCTGCTCCATTTGCTCTGGTATCACCTTTCTGGGACCATGTAAAAATCTCTGACTGTTGCGGAAACCGTGCCCACAATGTCACTGTAGATCTTGGCCAACCTTCAAGTTATGCTGCAGGTGTCTTTCATTCATTTCACTTTAACCCTTCACTTCTATTTAGTAAAACGGAGGCTGTAATTTCTCACCCTCTGCCATGTTAGGCCACTTCTAGAATATTGCGTTCACTTCTGGTCTCCCTGCTATGTGAAGGATGATGTGAAACTTGAAAGGGTGCAGAAGAGATTTACAAGGATGTGGCCAGGGTTGGAGTGTTTCAGCTACAGGGTGACCTTATAAAGTTTGTAAAATCATAAGGGGACACAAATAGGATGAATAGCCAAATTCTTTTTCCCAGGGTAAGGGAGTCCAAAACGAGAGGGCGTAGGTTTAAGATGGCAGAGGAAAGATTTAAAAGAGACCGAAGGGGCAACCTTTTCACATCGAGGTATGGAATGAGCTGCCAGAGGAAGTGGTGGAGGCTGGTACAATTACAACATTTAAAAGGCATCAGGATGGGTATATGAACAGGAAGGGTTTAGAGGGATGTGGGCCAAATGATGGCAAATGGGACTAGATTAGTTCAAGATATCTGGTCAGCACAGACAAGTTGGACCGAAGGGTCTGTTTCCGTGCTGCACATCTCTATGACTCTATGAGGTATCAACTGAAGGAAAATCATCTGCATCTCTTGAAAATTATATCATTTGAATGATGACACCCTGGTTTCTTTCCTTATCTTTTGAATGAAGGGCCATTAAAAGTGCTTACGCAAGTAGTACGTAGGATTCATTTGCTCTGAGTACCCTTGGCATATGATTCAGGCACTCAGGAATGTGCCTGCCCATTTATTGTCAAGTTATACTGTGTGTTGGTCAACACTACAGACCAGTGTAAGAAAGATGTCCTGGCTGTCAATTGAGAATTCAGTGCACTCCATCCCCAGCAGAGGATTGAGATCTTTAAATGTCCTGTCACAACAGAAACTATTCAGCACATATTTAACAAAGACAATTCAGGGCGGACAGTCAGCATGTTCGAGGTAGACTCATTAGTTTCTACAGAAACTCGTAGCAACCATCAAGCACTAGTTTACAAAGATTGCTTTCTTGAGCTGTTGACAAATAGCAAAAGGTGAGGGGTCACCATCACCATCACATACCTTTGGTTGCCAACAGCTTCTTCTGTTCGTAGTCAAAAGCCTGAAAATGAAAAGAGGACACAGCACTCACTGAAACGTCACTTCAACATGACAATGTCACCAAGAGCAAACACATTGTCATGTCCGATGGTTTGGCTGAACAAGCAACTTGAGAAGAACTAAATAACATGACAGCGGTTGGGTGGAATGGTACCAAAACTGTTCATTCAAAACCGATTTAAGGTTTAGCAATACAAACTGAAAATTCTTCGGAGCATTTCTGCCTAATGTAGGCATGCTAACTCATCTGAAATGCCTGATTTGTTTAAACAACACCACCTTTCAGTTTTAAATGGAATCACTTTCAGGTGTTGGACATTTCAATAGTTTCTTCAGATTGGTGGGAGCTACATTAAGCAACTTTACATTGCCAGGAAACTTACAGCACTGGCAGAGACAACTCTCTAAACAAACAGCAACTCATTCAACAGTTCACCATTTTCAACTGAGCAGAGTATAAAATGACACATACCCAAAGGCTAATCCCACGCACTGTGACTGACTTTGAGATGAGATTAAAAAGAAACAAAATACTTGCATTGATATAGCCTTAAGATATCTCAAAGCACTTTACATCTACTAAAGTATTCTAGGGGGTGGCGGTGGCCTAATGGTATTATCACTAGACTGTTACTCTAGAGACCAAGGTAATATTCTGGGGATCGGGGTTCAAACCCCGCCATGGCAGATGGTAGAATTTGAATTCAATACCAGTCTGGAATTAAGAGTTTAATGATGACCATGAAATCATTGTCGGGGAAAAGTCCATCTGGTTCAAATAATTTCCTTTAGGGAAGGAAACTGCCACCATCTAGTCTACATGGGACCCTAGACCCACAGCAATAGGGTTGACACTTATCTGCCCTCAGGGCAATTAGGGATGGGCAATAAATGCTGGTCTAGCCAGCGACACCCACATTCCATAAATGAATTTTAAAAGATTTCTACAAGATTAATTGATGAAAATACGGAGGAAACTGGTCTAAGTCAAATTGCCACAACATTGATGTGTTATTGAGTAGATAATATTTTTTGTGAATCAAAAACTGAAATTGTTGGAGAAACTCAGCAGGTCTGGCAGCATCTCTGGAGAGAAAGCAGAGTTAACTGTTTCAGGTCTGAACAAGGGTCAGTCACTGGACATTAACTCTTCTTTCTCTCCACAGATGCTGCCAGATCTGTTGAGTTTCTCTAACAATTTCTGTTTTTTAATTTCAGATCTTCATTATCTGCAATTCTCAGTTTTATTTTGATCAAGTTTTTGTGAAGTTGGTTGAGGGATATATATTGTTCAGGAAGTGGGGAGAACTTAAACAAAATCAAAAATTGTTGGAAAAGCTCAGCAGGCCTGGCAGCATCTGTGGAGAGAAAGCAGAGTTAATGTTTCGTATCCAATGACCCTTCCTCAGAACTGATGGTAGCCAGGAGAAAGTTGCTTTTTATGCAGAAGACAGAATGGGGGAGGAATTAAGAAATAAATATTAGGTGGAGATAGAGCACCTATATATTAAGTGCTAATGATAAATATTAAGTGGAGATAGAGCAGGTTGTTTGGCGGACAGACAAAGAAGTGAATAACAGTCAGCCTGAGAGAATGAACAGTTGCTAATGGGGACAGTTAGCGACTAAAATGAGCTGTGTGTAATAGCAGAGCATGTGATAACATGGTGTGAGGGTTGGTTAAAGGACATGAGAAAAAGTGCCTCAAGTCCTAAAATTGTTGAACTCTATATTGAGTCCAGAAGGTTATAGAGTTCCCAAGGGGAAAATGAGGTGCTGTTCTTCCAGTTTGCACTGAGCTTAGCTGGAGCACTGCAGCAAGCCTGAGACAGACAGGTTGGCCAGGGAACACAGTGGGGTATTGAAGTGGCAGGCAACTGGAAGATCAGGGTTATCTTTGTGGGCAGAACGTAGGTGTTCTGTGGAGCGGTCTGCCAGTCTACGTTTCCCCAGCGTAGAGAAGACCACATTGAGAGCAGCGAATACAGATTGAGTGAAGTGCAGGTAAAGCGATGCTTCACCTGGAAGTGCGTTTGGCCCCTTGGATACTGAGGAGGGAGGAAATAGACAGGAAGGTGTTACACCTTCTGGGGTTGCAAGGTAAGGTGCCATGGGGCTGTGGGGGTGTGTTGGCAGACTATTAGTCTAGATTTTGTGTTTAAGCTCTGGACTGCGACTCAATCTTCTGACTGAGAGGCAAGCATTGAACCCACTGAGCCACAGCTGATATCCACTTTGGTTCCCACTTTATTGTCAGTACAACAGAGAGTTTTCCACAGCAGAGAATTCCAATGTAACAAGTGAAGCGAGGTCCACATTCAATGCAGGAAGAAAGTCAAACGTAAAAAGTGTTTTAAAAAATGGAACTTAAGAAGAACAACTGGATTATTAAAGAAACTAAATAATTGCTAACAAGTGGTGCATGAACATTCAGGAACAGGAGTAATGTCACTGGCTCTCAGCACAAATTAACAATTGCAACATGATGATGATAAAATGCAAATCATCTTCTTAAAAATTTCCTTCAGACATTTCTCCCCTGAATGTGGAGATGCAGCGAGTACAACGAGTGTGTAGATCTGGGGTACTGAGAGCAGTTTTGGCTCGTTATTTATGGAAAGATATCATTTAATTGGAGACAGTTCAGAGAAGGTTGACTAGGATGATACCCATGTGGAGGGATTGTCTCGTGAGCAAAGGCTAAACAGGTTGGGAACTTTACTCACTGGAATTGAGAAGATTGAGAGATGATCTCATTGAAACATATAGAGTTTCTAAATGGTTTGACAGGGTAAACGCTGAGAGGATGTTTCCTCTCATGGGAACGTTTAGGACCAGAGGGTATTGTATCAACATAAAGGGGTGACTGAGATGATGATGAATTTCTGCTCTCAGGATCAAATGTCTTTGGAACTCTTTACTACAGAGAGCTGTGGGGGCAGACTCCCTGTGTATATTTGCGATTGAGAAAGATAATTTCTTGATCAGTAAAGGATAAGGCAGGAAATCGGATGTGAGGAAAGTCAGAACAGTCAGGATCCAATTGAATGGCAGACAGGCTCAAGGGCTGAATTACCTGCTCCAATTCCTGTTTCTTATGGTTTAATGTGGTCAAGCCCAACCATGCAGTGGTCACATGTGGCCTTTTTCCAGTAGGTAGCAACTCTGATATCAGACAGCAGGCCTCACTGTCTCATCTCTGTGACTAAGGCCAATTATAAGATCTGGGCTGTGGTCTAGGCTGGGACTAAAGATAAACGAGAGAATGAATTCTGAACTTGCCTATTCTGTTATGGGCTGGTGCTACGTGGACAGTGTGATTAACCATTAAGCCACTGGAGAATTACACGTTCTCCCCGTGTCTGCGTGGGTTTCCTCCGGGTGCTCCGGTTTCCTCCCACAGTCCAAAGATGTGCGGGTCAGGTGAATTGGCCATGCTAAATTGCCCGTAGTGTTAGGTAAGGGGTAAATGTAGGGGTATGGGTGGGTTGCGCTTCGGTGGGTCAGTGTGGACTTGTTGGGCCGAAGGGCCTGTTTCCACACTGTAAGTCTAATCAAATTACCATCATTTTGAACACAGCATTTATCACACATGCTTACTATGTTCAGAATACACTAACCAGGAAACAATGATGCACAGTTCTCACAAATCACCCGTAAAACTGGCTTTCCTCACAACACACACACACACACACAGACACACACACACACACAGACACACACACACACACACACACAGACACACACAGACACACACACAGACACACACACAGACACACACACAGACACACACACAGACACACACACCAAAGTCCAGAAAGTGCCTATATTTTTGGTTTCTCAAGATGCATACCATCATCGCCACTACCTGGATATTGGCATATGCCGACTGTGGAGCAAGTCGCAGTCGCTCAGAGTTCTGTTGGGCCGCAGCAGCTCTCTCCGCTGCCCGTTCACTCCCAGGGGCCCGCTTGTCAGTGGCACTGCCCTCGGTGGCACTGGAGTCAGAATCTGAAAGCAGTCTGTCTGAGGTACTGCAAGGAGAAACTATCCATCAGATCTGCTTTCTTGGACAACATTAAGCTTCTGTGTTTACACTCACCTCAGCAAGCAACAGATACATTACACTGAATTACAAAGAAACTTTAAAGCAAGGAAACAGGGCATTCCGCCTCAGCGGTTTTGCTGTCATTCCTGTTCCATGTGAGCTTTCTCCCACCCTTCTTCAACTTGGGCCTTCAATCATATCCTACTATTCCTTTCTCTGTCATGGGTTTGTCAGATTTACCTTTAAACGCTGCTCTATTCACCTCAACTACTCTTCTTTGTATCACTCAAAGTGAAGAGATTTGCCCTATTGGATTAATTATGTGAATTCCTGCCACTGACCCTCATCTCCCTGACACCATCCCTTGCCGTCCGCCTCCAGGAGTGGTTAACACTGAAATAGAAATGGTGAAAATGGTTCTTCAGGTCATTCACACCATGAGAGAATATAAAACATAGAACATTACAGGGTAGTACCAACCCTTTGGCCCTTGATGTTGCACCAACCTGTGGAACCAATCTGAAGCCCATCTAACCTACACTATTCCATTACCATCCATATGTTTATCCAATGACCAATTAAATGCCCTTAAAGTTGGCGATCTACTATTGTGCGAAAGTGAGGACTGCATGCGCTGGAGTATCAGAGTCAACACTAGTGTGGTGCTGGAAAAATACAGGTCAGGCAGCATCCGAGGAAAATTGATGCTTTGGGCAAAAGCCCTTTATCATGAGGCTTGGAGCCTCGCGGTGGGGAGATTTTTAAAAAAGGCTCCCAGCCTCATTCCTGATGAAGGGCTTTTGCCCGAAACATTGATTTTCCTACTCCTCGGATGCTGCCTGACCTGCTGTGCTTTTCCAGCACCACTCTCGAGTTTACTACTGTTGTAGGCAGGCATTCCACACCCTAACTACTCTCTGAGTAAAGAACCTATCTCTGACATCGATATCCATCACCCCTCAACCTAAAGCTATGCCCCCTCATGCTAGCCATCACCATCATATCTCTCTAATTCTCGGCTTGCTACAGTCTTTGCTTGGGTCCAAAGTTGCTGACTACTCCTGTTATTAATCCTTCTCTTCATAAGGTGACCATATATTTCATACTGTCTGATTATAGCATAGTGCAGTGCATGCAGAAAGCCCCTTATAGTCAGCAGGTTTAATTAACATTGAACAGATTTAATCAATTCTCATTTTAGTCCAACCAACTTTAAGACAAATGATGTGAGTATTGTTGAAAATGGAAGCATTTTGCCTTCACACATTAGGACAACTCAGAAGAGATGCCAATTAAAGGGCAACAATGTTTTATAGTGTTCGAGAGGAACAAGCTGATTAGTTGGCCCCATTGACTCTAATTGAGGATGAAGAAGATAATAAGTTTCTGGAACATAACCAATCATCTCAACCACTGAAAGGTGACCTGCCTGGAACTCACTATCTATCTTCCTCCTGGGCAGCTTAGCTCAAACCTTCCCTATACTTGGGGTGCGGGGGGGGGTGGAGGGGGTTGTCAGCTAAGTGCCCCCCCTTTTCAGGAGAGGATTCTGGGAGATTGCCTCCTGTTCTTCCAAAATTCGATGGGACAATGGGGAACATCCACAGGAATTTGCCAAACTTGGATATGCCTTTCCAAATTCCAGTGATTCACAGCAATAGAGACTCTCTTTAAAATGTATCTCTGGGCTGTTGATTTACCCCAACTTCAATGTAGCATGATCACTCAAATAACATCAAGCTTCTGTCCATGGGACATTACCCATAGATCTGACCACGTGAGACAGGATCTCTGGGCATCGCGTGAATTTATAAACACCATCAGCCAAGGGGAGAGGAGCACTTGATTGTTAACACTTTGCCCAATTATGTAAAGGAATTTATGTAAACGTGAAGTGACCTTTCATAAACACTCTCCTGGAGAGATCATAACTGCGTAATAAAACATTTTTAAAACATTTATGTAAAACATAAAACAGCAATTTCTTTCCACGTAATTTTATTAAAATCTTCCATTTTTTAAACACTTACATTAAACCTCCCTTTAACCATCTTGGAGGCAGATAATGCAATCATCTCTATTCTTTCCACATCACTACCTGAATTCTGCACCCTCTCTTTTTCGCACCCGAGGTAGTGGGTTATCTTGCTTCCCACTGCAATGCCTGGCGAATGACAATACATGCCAAGTGTGAGTGGTGTATCCACAATCCACTGCATTACTTACTGTCGATGGGTATTCTTGGTGCCCTGTAACAACTCCAAGGTCTGTCGTTTAGCCACGGGTGTGGAGGAACTATTCAGCATCTGCTTTAGTTCGCTGCTGTTGGCTGAATGTGAAGGACTCCTAGGCATGCCCACTTCCACAAACGCATCGTTGGAACCTGTAGAACCACCAGGAGAAGTCTGAAGCTGACACACAAAATGGCAGCACTTACATCACAGCTAGTGCAGCACAACGAGAGGTCGACGAGAGATTTCGGTAATAGTTTAAAAGAAGAACGCACTCATTTTCTACAGAATTTTGTTGCTCCCTTCATGCCAGTTAATCTTGCATTCAAGGGTGGGGCCAGAGTAAAAGGCTTTGAGGGATTTATTGACTTCATATAAGACTTAACAAGGGAGCTAAAGCTTAAAGTCAGCCATGATTGTCTTGAATGGTTGCAGAGGCTTGATGGGCCAAATGGCCCACCCCTGCTCTCATCTCCAAGGGTCTTGTCCTCCAGTTGAGCTTACATTCTTATCAAACCACAACATAATTGCAACTGGGAATTAACGAATTCAAGTTGTAAACTATTTACGAGGGTTTTGGATGGCTATTAAAAATGTCCAGAAGTGACTGGGCAGAGGGGTCATGAACCTCTTCCTTTAGAAACTTGAATAATTTTAAGGTATGTTGATGCTATAAACTGCAGCATTGATGTGGGATGGTTTCACTCTGTCCATGGTTGCTTTTATGGTGCCAGTTTTGCTTTTTATTCATTCATGGGTTGTAGCCACCGCTGACTATGCCTCCATTTATTGCCCATCCCTAATTGCCCAGCAGGCAGTTAAGAGTCAACTGCATTGAGAAGGTTTGTAGCTCAGGTTGAGGTTCAGCTTGTGAGTTTGCTCACTGAGCTGGTAGGTTTGCTGTCACACGTTTTGTCACCACGCTAGGTAACATCATCGGTGCACCTCTTTTTCAGTGAAGGGCATCACCAGAGGTACACTGATGATGCTACCTAGCATGGTGACAAAACGTCTGAGAACCAACCTTCCAGCTCAGTGAGCAAATGTATAAGCGGTGTCAGCCACATTGCTGTGGGTCTGGAGTCACATGTAGGCCAGACTGGGTAGGGATGGCAGCTTCCTTCCCTAAAAAAGGGCATTAGTGAACCAGATGGGTTTTTCCAGCAATTGACAATGGATTCATACTCCTTAGAACAAGGGAGTCTGGAACTAGACGGTATAGGTTTAGGTGGGAGGGAAAAGATTTAAAAGTGATCTAAGGGGCAACATTTTCACGCAGAGAGTGGTGTGTGTATAGAACAAGCTGCCAGAGGAAGTGGTGGAGGCTGGTACAATTACAGCATTTAAAAGGCATCTGGATTGGTATATGTATAGGAAGGCTTTAGAGTGAGATGGGCCAAGTGCTGGCAAACGGGACTAGATTAGTTTAGGATATTTGATTGTCATGGATGAGTTGGACTGAAGAGCCTGTTTCCGCGCTGTAAATCTTTAGGACTATTATCGCTCAGGAATATTAGACTCCTAACACCAGACTTGTATTGAATTCACATTCTATCAGCTAGGTCTCTGGATAGGCAGTCCAGATACAATATCACTAAACCATCACCTCCCTTATCAATAGCCTGAATTCAGTTAAGTCCAACATGGCATTCCTGAAAGAGACACTCTCACTCACAACCCTCCTTCAAATTAGTTAGATTTAAAAGCCCAATTTACGCTCTCCATATTTGGCACCAGTGCAAATACAAAGTACCTCATGTCAATGCTACACTTGCAGTGCAAATGGATTTATACTGACACACAAGGATGTCAAGAGACTTCTCAATTTCAAGAAAAATGAAATATTTCTGCCCCGGATTAATGTCTGGCAGTGAAGTTGACCTTCTACTCCGATCTTTTAGGAGCTACTCAATTGCTCACAACTTAAATATGTTCCAGAGAGGAAGAAAGATTGAAAAGAGGAAAGGTAAATTATGAAAAAAATCTAGCGCAAATTACTAAAGCAGATAGCCAAAGTTTCTATATGTATATAAAAGGGAAGACAGCAGCTAAAGTGAGGGTTGGTCCCTTGGAGGATAAGATTGAGGAGTTAATAGTGGAGAACATAAAAACGGTAGAGTTGCTTAATCAATATGTGGGCGGCACGGTGGCACAGTGGTTAGCACTGCTGCTTCACAGCGCCAGGGACCTGGGTTCAATTCCTGCCTCAGGCGACTGACTGTGTGGAGTTTGCACGCTCTCCCCGTGTCTGCGTGGGTTTCCTCCGGGTGTCCGGTTTCCTCCTGCAGTCACAAAGATGTGTGGGTCAGGTGAATTGGCCATGCTAAATTGCCCGTAGTGTTAAGTAAGGGGTAAATGTAGGGGTATGGGTGGGTGGCGCTTTGGCGGGTCGGTGTGGACTTGTTGGGCCGAAGGGCCTGTTTCCACACTGTAAGTAATCTAATCTAATATTTTGTTTTAGTTTTCAAGGTTTGAAACATTAGCATTGTCCTAATTGTAACAGTTAATGCATTGGCTATAGAAAGGGGGGGGAGCTTTGAATAATCATCATCACGAGTGAAAAGTACTGAACAAACCATTGGGGTTGAAGGTAATCAAGTCCCCAGCGCCTGGTGATGTACGTCCTAAAGCTTTGCAGGAAGTGGCAGCAGAGATTATGGATCCATTGGCTATAACATTCCAAAATTCTTTGGATGCAGGAAAACTTCCACTGGATTAGAAAAGTGTGAACATAACACCCTTATTCAAAAATGGAGGAAGGCAGAAAGTAGGAAGCTGCAGACCAGTTGCCTTAATGTGTGCCTTTGGGAAATTATTGGAATCCATTATTAAGAAATAATGGGACATTTGTAAAGTCCAAATGCAATCCATTAGAATCAGCACAGTTTTGTGAAGGGTAAATTGTGTTTGACTAATTTAGTAGCAACATAGGTAATGGGAATCCTGAAAGTTCACACTGGATTAGGGGTAATTTAAAGGCTTGGATAGAGTATTGGCTAACCAACAGAAAGCAGAGTCAGAATAAATAGTTTTTTTTTCTGGTTGGCGAGCTGTAGCTAGTTGGGTACCATGGGGCTCAGTTTGTTTACAAACTATATTTAATGACTTGGATGCAAGACTACAATGAACTATAGCCAAATTTGCAGCTGACACTAAAATAGTTGGGAAACTAAATTACAATGAAGAAATAAGAAATTTACAAATGGATATGGACAGGTCAGGTAAATTGGCCAAAACCTGGCAGATGAAGTTTAATGTGGAAAAGTGGGTGAAGGAATAGAAAGGCAAATTCTTATCTAAATGAAGAGAAACTTCAAAATGCTTTCATGCAGAGGTATCTAGGTGATCTTGTACATGAATTGCAGAAACTAGGATGCAGACACAGCAGGTAACAGGGAAGGCAAATGGAGTTTTAGCATTTGTTGCTAAGGGAATGGAGTGTAACAGTAAGCTGCAACTGTATGAGGCATTAGCGAGACCATACCTGGAGCACCATGTACAATTTTAGTCCCCTCTCTTGAGGAAAGATGTAACTATATTAGAGATAGTTCAGAGGAAGTTCACTGGATTGACTGCAGAGATGAAGAATTTGTCTTCTGAAGAGAGATTGAACAGTCTATACTCTCTGGAATTTAGAAGACTGAGAGGAGATCGGATTGAGGTATATAAGATGCTAAAGGACATTGACAAAGTAAGATGTCGAGGATGTTTTCACATATGGGGCGATCTAGAACGAGAAGTCATAGTTTTAGGATAAGGGGTAGCAAATTTAAAGCAGAGATGAGGAGAAATGACTTCTGTCATAAGTTCATGAGTTTGTGGAATTCACTATCCCAGATTGTGGTGGGACATAGAGTAAGTTTGAGGAGGAGATAGATTTTTAATTAGTAATGGGTTGAAGGGTTATGGGAAGCAGGCAGGAAAGAGAGAGTTGAGAATGAGATGAGACCAGCCATGATCACATTGAATGGTGGAGCAGGCTCAAGGGGTTGAATGGCCTGCTCCTGCTCTGGATTAGTGGTGCTGAAAGAGCACAGCAGTTCAGGCAGCATCCAAGGAGCAGCGAAATCGACGTTTCGGGCAAAAGCCCTTCATCAGGAATCGAGCTCATACGGGACAGGTATCTGCCTAAATCAGTCCAACATTCACTTTCCCTCTCACCGACCATCTTCTACCCTGCAGAACAATAGCCCCAGCTTCGACCTGATTACTAGCAGGTTATGGTGGTTTGGTACAGTATCCACAAATGTTTGAAAATGCAAAATTCAATTCACATACACATTTGACAAATAAAACAAAACCTGATTCCAGTGGCCCTGCCTCAGCTTGGAATTGGCTCCCGAGACAGGTTAACCCACTAGACCAGTGTCACGAAAACTTATTGGAAACTTACCTTCTGCTGGACTGGACTTCCTGGTCAACTGCTCCTGGGAGCTGATTGCATTCTCTCGTGGTACTTCAGAGTGGTTACTACTCAATACTTTATCTGCTAGACAGGGGTTTGAAATTCGTGTATAAATAGCACTGGGAGGCTGTGGAAACAAAACACATTAAGTCCTTTTTCAGTTACGCACATCAGACAAGAAAACACTACAGCCATATTTCCAGGCACAGGGGTTTCTGCATATTTTCCGTATCAGAGAGCAGACTCATTGTAGCTTTCTTACATGACAAATCTAAATGCAATTCTACTTCTTTGAAGCACTTCAGGAGAGCCTAAAACGTGCCAATATTAAGGCAAACTCTTTGCTTAACTTCGAAAGAAAAAATCCATTTGGATAGCAGAGCATGGAAACAAACCTTCTCACTGTTTCAACAATCCAAACATCTATCTCTCCATCTGAAACCATTTTCATTAACCCAATGATAGGACCAAGGGTATTCAAGCACCAAGAATCCAACATCATGGTTCAGGTTGAATCAATTCAACAGAATTTGTTGTCAATATTTCAAATGATATATTTATCTTCACTGGAGATCTAGGATAATCTGTTAAAATTGCCCAAACAAGTACTAAATAGACTTTAAGTTACATTTTAGTGGATTCCCAGAACAGTCAATAACAGACTACTCACTCAAGTCATCAGCTCCTGATTAAAACCAAAAGTTGTGTTTTTGGAAGAAGTTGCAACTAAAACTGTAACCGTGCTGTGCAACTGTGCAATAAAACAATATTTAATTCGATGACCCTTAGAGCTAACTCAGTTTCCCCTCTGGCTCAGTGACTGCGGGACAATGAATTACTGAAAACAGTACAACTTCAAGTTCCCAAAAGACACTGATTTCGGTGAATTCAGTTCAAGGATGTTTTTTTCATTCATCACAGGACACGACCAATATTTATTGCCCAGCCCTAATTGCCCAGAAAGCAGTTAAGAGTCAATTATATTGCTGTGGGTCCGCAGCTCATGTTGGCCAGACCAGGTAAGGATTTGATTTGAGTTGTTATTGTTACCTGTACGTAGACATGGTGAAAAGTTTTGTTTTACGTGCAGTACAGGAAGATCATACCATACAAAGTGCATTAAGGTAGACTTAGAATTGAGGTTTAGAGGAATAGTATGATTATAAGATATCTAAGAATAAGACCTGCTGTAGACAGCCCACAAAATGTCATCAAGATCGGGTGCCATCTTGAATTCAGGCAGGTTTCCTTCCTTAAAGAACATTAATGAACCAGATGGGTTTTTACGACAATTGACAATGGTTTCATGGTCAGCATTAGATCCTTAAATTCGGCTTATTGATTGAAATCAAATTCCATTATCTGCCACAGCAGATCAATATGCTAGCAATAATACCACTCGGCCATTGCCTCTTGGGTAAGGGGATGTGTGAATTCTTGCCTTTTCCAAGGCTGGAAAAGGAAACAGAGGGGGAGGGAGGGTTACAAATTTCCTGCATTGTCCAGTTCGATCAAATGTAGCCTTGAAATCAGAATGTTGAGACTCAGGATTTGAGTACAGGCCAGGGTTGAGATAGCTGTACAGTATGGACAGAGAGCTGCTCTGTCCAAAGTACCTGATCTTTGACTGAGTTATAATGCCAAGGCTAGTCCGCCTGTTCAGGCGGACATTAAAGATCCACAGGTGTTTGTTGAGGTCAATAGGGAGTTGGCCTGAGATGTCATGACCAACATTCTTCACTCAACTAACAGCACCTTGAACAGATTGGCTGGTCATTTACCTCATTGCTGCTCATGATAATTTATTGGGTAGAAACTAAGTGCTTGTTATTAAGACAATGAATATTGAAAAGTACTTTGAAACATTCTGAAGCTATGACTGGTGCCATGTAAAGGTTAGTTTTTTGTATAGTTTCTTCACTTTAAAAGAAAAATCTCTATCTCAGTGGCCAACAGTCTCTCTCCATTGGCTTTCTACTTATGCCTATAAGGTTCAGTCTGTTAAAATCTTCTTGCGTCTTTGCCACTTCCTCTACCTCTTTTGCGGAGTGGACTCGATGGGCCGAATGGCCTTACTTCCACTCCTATGTCTTATGGTCTTATGCTCAGTTGTCTTTCTACACCATTACTAACCAGCTGGCACTGTTGCTGATCTAATTAACTATCTTTTTGCACAAGGGTTTGTGGTGTTTCAAAGATAATGTGTTATTTAAAAGGAAATTGTTTTTCTTGCACATGAAGGCTCATGCACTTAATGTAGTCTAGGTCTAGCATGGGCTTGCTAGGCCAAACAGCCACCATCTGTGCTGTATAGTCCCATGTTCCTATAATAAACATGGAGGAGGGTCATGCTTAGCTGAGATATTGTCTCCACAGGTTTGGGTAGCAGCTGGGCTCATTGACCAAGGTTAGCTTACAGACAAGACAGAAGAGAGCTGCCACTAGGCCTGACACAAGGCCCAATATGAGTCAAGCTTTTGGAAAAACATACAGTAATTATATAAATGGTGCTGATTCGGAAACCTGGAAAAGTTGTTTCAGTGCTGAGATTCGAAATACAGGATTTAACAAAAATAAATTCCCTACTCCAGAGGAATGTCTAACAATCAGGCCAATTGAGACAAACAAATCACAGTAAAAAACGCTAAGATATCACACACTAAATTGTAACCCTTACAGAAATTTCCAGAAGTCACGAGGTGTTGGAGACTAATCGCAAACACATCGCTGTGAAGATTACCGAAGAGAAAGTCAGGAGAATTTAAATAAATAAATTATCATCAACGTCTGGCTCAACGTTGACCCAAACACTAAGACTTCCTTGTACCTTAACATGGCCGTTGATGCAGGAAGTTGCTGTCTTATCACTCTCTTGGGATAAGGTGCTGATCTGAATGTCCATGGGTGCCAGACCAGGTGGGGGCGATGGTGTGCTCTGGCCATACCCATGTAGGCCCGACAGTAAGATACTTGTTAAGGTCGCTTGTGTTGTTGGTGGGATCATCAGAGGTGATACAGTGGAGAAACCTAGGTGGATAAATACAAAGAAAAAAAATCCATCATTATTTTGCTTACTCCCTAATTGTGTTTGAAGAGTGCTATTTTATTGACAGCTGGTTGCTAGATGAAAACTTGATGCATACTTTCCTGAGATACATGCCCAGGGCACCTCTCGCCCTTGCGGCAGATCTGTGTACCACAGACTGGGCAACCCTAACCTACGATCTTCCAGTATTTCATCTCTCAGGGATGGAAAATCCTCCACATTGAGGAACTCTGGGCAGGTGCACTGCTGGAATATTCACCCTTGATAAAACTCAAAATTGGAAGATTTTGGGTAGAATTTGTTGGCCATTATGTAAGGTTCAGACCTAACCTCTGCCTGTGACTGGCGCCTGACCACAGTAATGATCCTCACTAGCGGATAACTCAAACCAATCAGCCAGAGATTCCTATTAATTTGTAACTGTAGATTTCTGGCCATCATCTCAATCTTCACAGCTTACTTTTGACAAGGGGTTTCAAGAAATATGAAACCCAGCTATTTCTTGGACGTAATGGTCTCTGAATTGCCACCATATGGACCTATTTAATGTATGTAACATGTGGGAGAACTGCTAAACAGTGCTCCTTTTGAGGTTAGAGCGTGGGACCAATTGATGACTGCTGCTCACTGAGGGGAGACTGAGCAGTCAGTGCTGCTTCAGGTCTTATTTGTCAGAAATCCCACTTTGACACTTGCTGAACTTTGGCTTCGTTTTTGGCAGCACGTTTTGACAGCTGCTTATTTTCTTACTGTTGTTCCAAAAAACAAAACAAAATCACACCCCTATCCCCCAAGTTCAAAGAAATCACAACAGGTTGTACCCACCCCGCCCACAGACCCTCCCTCAAACACGGACTGTTCCCCAAAGAGAGCCGGAACAAAGACCCTTCCCTAAGCACAGAGCCTCTAACACAGATCCTTCCTCCAACATAGCCCCTCAACACAGACCCTTCACTAGACACAGAGCCTCTAACACAGATCCTTCCCCAAATAGAGCCGAAACACAGACTATTCCCCAAACACAGAGACCCCAACAGAGATTCTTCCCCAGAGCCGAAACACAGACCCTTCCCCAAGCACAGAGCCCTCAACATAGACTCTTCCTCAAACACAGGCCCCCCCAACACAGACCCCCAATACAGACCCTTCCCTAAACACAGAACCTTTAACATAGACCCTTCCTCAAACACACAGCCCTTAACACAGACCCTTCCCTAAACACAAAGCCCCCAATACAGACTCTACTCCCCAAACCGACAGACTGTCCTCACCAACACAGTCCATACCCCACATACAGACTGCCCTCCAACAGAGACCCTCCCTGCAATGTAAACTTTTCCATAAACACAGACTACCCCCCAACACAGACCATCCCTAACACAGACTCTGCATTAAACAGACCTCCCATATGGACCTTTCCCCCCAAACACAGCAGTCCCCAGAGCCCACCTCTTAAACTCAGAGCCCTTAGCAGAACCACCTCAACAACAACTTACAGTTGTGTTGAATAGAGTCATAAAGATGTACAGCACGGAAACAGACCCTTTGGTCCAACTCGTCCATGCCAACTAAATATCCTAAATTATCACGCACCACCCTCTGCATGAAAAAGTTGCCCCTTCTGTCCCTTTTAAATTTTTCCCCTCTCACCCTAAACCTATGCCCTCTAGATCTGGACTCTCCCACCCCAGGGAAAAGACTTTGCCTATTTATCCTATCCTGTCACTTTGTAGGTCAGTTTCTGACCTGCTTCAGAGTTGTATCATCATTGATGTCATTGCTTTTAATTATATTTGTAATGGAACTCAGTAGAATGCTGTGAGATAGTCTGATATGGAACCTCCTCCCATGCTATGAAACCGTGATTCCGTTATGAACCTAGTAAAGTAATGGTGCCCATTGTAGTCCTGTAAAGTGCATACAAATACCTGCATACCTAATCCAGCAAGGCCAAGACCAGCGGAAGCTAGAATATCAAGTCCATGACAGGATAATCCTATGGGACAGGTCACTGCTGAGGGTGCACTCGTTGTCATTGTAACACCACTGTTTTCCAAACCCAGTAGACATTTCCTTGCTTCATACATATTTGCTGCATTTCTCTCCACACTTTTCACAATCACTGACTGGCAAGAGAGATAGAAAACATGAATGAAAATTTACACCATCTCAAAACAGCACTTTGGATTTTTAGTGTGCACACATATAAGCCTCACTGATTTCCAATATGTCACTGAAATATCTGTAGAGGCCACTACCCAAAAAGGGATCATGCTGTAAGGTTGAGTGAAATAGGAGCTGATGGGAAGGGTGAGGGCAGTAACAAATTAAAAATACTATATATGAATGCACGAAGCAATAGAAATAAGATGGATGAGCTTGAGGCTCTTTTGGAAATTGGCAAATGTGATACTGTGGGGATAACTGAGACATGGCTTCAAGTGGACAGGGCCTAGGAAATGAATATTCAAGGCTACACATGCTATCGTAAGGACAGACTGACGGGCAGGGGGGGTGGGGTAGCCCTGTTGGTAAGGGATGATATTCAGTCCCTTGTGCAGGGGGGAACCTAGAATCAGGAGATGTAGAGTCAGTGTGGATAGAGCTGAGAAATGCTAAAGGTTAAAAAAAATACCCTCTTGGGAGTTATCTACAGGCCCCCAAACAGTAGTCTGGATGTCGGATGTAAGTTGAATCAGGAGCTGAAATTGGCCTGTCGCAAAGATGTTACTACAGTTGTTATGGGGGATTTCAACATGCAGGTAGACTGGGAGAATCAGGATGGTATTGGACCTCAAGAAAGAGACTTTGTGGAGTGCCTCCGAGATGGATTCTTAGAACAGCTGGTGCTGGGGCTTACCAGGGAGAAGGCAATTCTGGATCTGGTATTGTACAACGAACCAGAATTGATCAGGGACCTCGAAGTGAAGGAGCCATTGGGAAGTAGTGACTATAATACAATAAGCTTCAATCTGCAATTTGAGAGGGAGAGGGTACAATCGGAAGTGACAATATTTTAGTTGAATAAAGGGAACTATGGAGCTATGAGGGAAGAGTTGGCCAAAGTTCAATGGTGCAATACCTTAGCAGGGATGACAGTGGAGGAACAATGGCAAATATTTCTGTGTACAATGCAGAAGATGCAGGATCAGTTCACTCCAAAAAGGAAGATAGATCCTAGGAGGAGACGTGAGTGGCCTGTGGCTGACAAGGGAAGTTAAGAAACATATAAAGTTAAAAGATAAAAAGTATAATATAGCAAAGATAAGTGGGAAAACGGAGGACTGGGAAGCTTTTAAAGAACAACAGAGGATTACTAAGAGAGAAATACGCAGAGATAAAATGAGGTACGAAGGTAAACTGGCCAAAAATATAAAGGAGGATAGTAAAAGCTTTTTTAGGTATGTGAAAGGCAAAGAAAGGGTTAAGATAAAAAGTGGGCCCTTGAAGACAGAAACAGGGGAATATATTACAGGGAACAAAGAAATGGCAGAACTGAATTGGTACTTCAGATCTGTGTTCACTGGGGAAGACACAAGCAATCTCCCTGAGGTAACAGTGGCTGAAGGACCTGAGCTTAAGGGAATTTATATTTGCCAGGAATTGGTGTTGGAGAGACTGTTAGGTCTGAAGGTTGATAAGTCCCCGGGCCCTGATGGTCTACATCCCAGGGTACTGAAGGAGGTGGCTCGAGAAATCGTGGATGCGTTGGTGATTATTTTCCAGAGTTCGATAGATTCGGGATCAGTTCCTGCGGATTGGAGGGTGGCTAATGTTGTACCACTTTTTAAGAAAGGTAGGAGAGAGAAAGCAGGAAATTATAGACCAGTTAGTCTGACCTTAGTGGTGGGAAAGATGCTGGAGTCTATTACAAAGGATGAAATTATGACACATCTGGATGGTAGTATCAGGATAGGTCAGAGTCAGCATGGATTTATGAAGGGGAAATCATGCTTGACTAATCTTCTGGAATTTTTTGAGGATGTAACTCTGAAAATGGATGAGGGAGATCCAGTAGATGTAGTGTACCTGGACTTTCAGAAAGCTTTTGATAAAGTCCCACATAGGAAGTTAGTGAGCACAATTAGGGCGCATAGTGTTGGGGGCAAAGTACTAACTTGGATTGAAAGTTGATTGGCTGACAGGAAACAAAGAGTAGTGGTAAACGGCTCCATTTCGGAATGGCAGGCAGTGACCAGTGGGGTACCGCAGACATCAGTGCTGGGACCGCAGCTTTTTACAATATATATTAATGATATAGAAGATATCATTAATGGTATTAGTAATAACATTAGCAAATTTGTTGATGATACTAAGCTGGGTGGCAGGGTGAAATGTGAGGAGGATGTTAGGAGATTACAGGATGACCTGGACAGGTTAGGTGAGTGGTCAGATGCATGGCAGATGCAGTTTAATGTGGATAAATGTATGGTTATCCACTTTGGTGGCAAGATCAGGAAGGTAGATTACTACCTAAATGGAGTCAATTTAGGTAAAGGGACAGTACAAAGAGATCTGGGTGTTCCTGTACACCAGTCAATGAAGGTAAGCATGCAGGGACAGCAGGTAGTGAAGAAGGCTAATAGCATGCTGGCCTTCATAACAAGAGGAATTGAGTATAGAAGGAAAGAGGTTCTTCTGCAGCTGTACAGGGCCCTGGTGAGACCACACCTGGAGTATTGTGTACAGTTCTGGTCTCCAAATTTGAGGAAAGACATTCTGACTATTGAGGGAGTGCAGCGTAGGTTCACGAGGTCAATTCCTGGAATAGCAGGACTAGCTTACGCTGAAAGACTGGAGCGACTGGGCTTGTACACCCATGAGTTTAGAAGACTGAGAGGGGATCTGATTGAGACATATAAGATTATGAAAGGATTGGACACTCAAGAGGCAGGAAACATGTTTCTGCTGATGGGTGAGTGCCGAACCAGAGGACACAGCTTAAAAATACGGGGTAGACCATTTAGGACAGAGATGAGAAGAAACTTCTTCACCCAGAGAGTGGTGGCTGTGTGGAATGCTCTGCCCCAGAGGGCAGTGGAGGCCCAGTCTCTGGATTCATTTAAGAAAGAGTTGGATAGAGCTCTCAAGGATTGTGGAATCAAGGGTTATGGAGATAAGGCAGGAACAGGATACTGATTAAGGATGATCAGCCATGATCACATTGAATGGTGGTGCAGGCTCGAAGGGCAGAATGGCCTACTCCTGCACCTATTGTCTATTACCCCATCACCCTGTGACCAGCCAGCTCAAAGTCAATCTCTAGACTGAGGAGACCTTCTGAATCCCCTGTTTCTCTCTGTCAGCCAAGGTTCCCTGATTGGCCCAGGTTAACATCGCCAGTCAAGGATCCCAGTCAATGAGCTTCCCCTGGCTCAGGTTCCAACCACTATAGTTATACAGCCCATGGATTCACAGATCAGTGGACACATGTTCACACATTTCAGCCCAGACCATGTTGCGGGAGATAAGAAGTGATCTGAAACACAATGGAAGCTGCCAATTACTCCACTCATTCCAGAGAAAGTTTCCAAGCTGCAGCCACCAAATGCTTTCAGGATGGAACGGTGAGGCTTGGCACCATGGCAATGGAGAAGTTTGGATGGGTCCTGAACTCAATTATTGATAAGATATAACATTACTTATCCCCACATTTATGAAAAGAATATTTACAAGCTTGCATCTATTTAGGATCTGGAATGGTCTGGTGTGTTAGAGAAAAAACCTTGGCAGTTCAATGAGAAGAGACTCTCGTCTTAAACAAAATGTGGTATATTCCAATGATATCAATAAATACAGTTACACTGTTGAATTGGACATTATTACTAAAATTGTGAGGCTATCTCGATGTTAGGTCTTAACTCATGTGAGATGCAGAACTGTTTCCCCATCAGAGTCCATACGACATGATCATATTCGTGTTCTCCTCAGCGTTAAACCATTCAGAGCCCAGCACTGTTCTATGACAATGTTGCAATGTATCTCAAATAACTTGCCCTTTGTTACCCAATGGTCAAATGCAAATGAGGATAGAGGGAGGATGAGGATGAATCTTCTTCACTTTCCAACTGTATCCCAAACAACACACATCATAATGTCTCACAGCCTGAATTTTTAAAAAAATTCCTCTATCTCCATGGAAATGGTGTGAACTTTAGAGATAAGGCAGGAATATGCTCTTTGAAACTCAGACAAAGTATGGGCACTGATAACACTGAGCATTTGGAAATAGAGCTGCATTTTAAGCACTCCCCACTATTCCCGAGTGTGTCTTGGTGACTTGTTCTAGTCTCTTGGGAAATAACATATTTAGCATTGAAAGGATTACAGCACAGAGTTATTAGAATATTATGAGGCCAGGTTAGCCTCATATCCCCCAAGAGAACAGAAGATAAGAGGTGACCTGTGGGCATGCTTAAGCTAATTAAACAACTTGGTCGAGCTGTTGGAGAGTGATCACGGAAGAGTTCAGAATAAGGGAACAAAACATTCAAATGAGAGCTCGGCCAATGAGGGCAAAGTCAGAAAGAAACAGAGAAACCTGGCTGCTGGAACTCATGAATGATCTACTCTGCTTTCTGGGTTACTTCAATTCACATGAACCTTTGTTCTCAACATTCTTCTTTCCTCTTGTGTGCTGTAATTGGATGGTCTGTTTCACGATCAGATTAATAGAACAAACACGGTAAAGAAAGGAGTTCATCTGTATTCTATACCTTACTGGGCTGTTTGGGCTTTGGCTTGATGCTAATGAAGACATCTAGCTGCTCCATCAACTGAGTGATCCGCTGTGGTTCAACCTCGATGTCTTCTTTCATATCAAACATCAACACAAGAGGGAGACAGCCCTGGAGCACAGGATTCACAAAATGTTCAGTTGGCATCTGCATCAAACACTCATCTCCTTTATACAAGACCACTGCCAGCTTCATAGAATTACATTAGAGTTATATTTTAAATATGGACACACTCTTAAATGAGTGTGATCTTCATTGCTTGCTTTTTAAAGTGTTGCCCTTGTTGACTACTTCAGAAGCAACCATCAATTTAGAACTACAACAATTTGCATTTATATAGTGCCTCCGATGTACAAAACAAAATTCCCAAGGCACTCACAGGAGCATAACCAAACACAGATTTGACATCGAGCCTTGCAATAGATGTTTGGGCAACTGATCAAAAGCTTAATTAAACAGACTGGTTGGAAGGAGTGCCTTATTGGGGGAAAGACAGGGAGCAACGGGAAGGTATTTAGATGGAATTCTAGAGCTTTTGATAGCACAGCCACTAATCAGGAAAATAGGAATGGTCAAGAAGCAGGTATTGGAGGTATGCAGAGACCTTGGAGGATACGTATCAATTGAAAGCAGCACACGTACACTGACATCCCTAGCTAATCGCCATCCCTTTAAACCTCTCCACTCCTTCTCAAAGGCCAAATTTGCTTGTAAAACAGTCAGTAATGGATAAGGAGAAACTTCCTCCAGTTCATTCTTGGGGTACCCATTCCCCCACCTCAAACTCTCTTCCTTAGCGACCGACTCCGTGACGACAATATGACGTGTTAAAGGAGTCTGTTCACAACTTTGCTGTCACATTTGTTCTTAAGGTGAACCGGCAACCTTGCACTTGTGCCATCAATACGACTATCCTTTGCTAACTCTGTAAGACTCCATAAATTCTGTCCAACATCACCACATTTGACCATCTGCACCAATACTGCCTCATGTAACTTGGTATCAAATTTTGCTTTATAACATTCCAGGAACATTCTGTTCTGTTTAAGGTGTGACATAAACAGGCAGGTTCTCGTTGTATCATGTCCAACATAGTCTTCTTGAGTTGCAGTGCACAGAATTGTACAAAGTTACTCCGAATGGAGTCTATCCACAGATTTATAATCTTGGAACAGAGCTTCCATCTCCTTGGACCCCAAGCCTCTTGAGATGAAGGTCAATATTCCATGTGCCTTTTAAAAATGCTTTTTATACCCATCCAGTAGCTTTTAGTGATTGTGTATGTTTATTAGGTAAAGGTGGAGGGGTTAGCACCATTAATCAAGGATGACATTGGTGCAATTATTAGAGATAACCCAGTTTTAGGAGATCAGGATGTAGACCAGGGGAAAGTCGTCACCAGTAGGGGTGACCTCAGGCTTCCTGAACAGTAACCGCGATGTGGGGCAAAGTACAGAAGAAGAAATATTGAGTGCTTGTGATAAAGACACTCATAATTATCTTTAATCCACATGTCAAAATCATGTTGTGGAGGTGCCAGTATTGGACTGGGATGGACAAGGTCAGATGTCACATGACACCAGGGTATAATCCAACAGGTTTATTTGAAATCACAAGTTTTCGGAGCATTGACAAAGGAGCAGCGCTCCGGAAGCTTCTAACTTCAAATAAATCTATTGGATTATAACCTGGTGTCGTGTGATTTCTGATTATGTAAAAATCAGATCGGAAATGGTAGCTGCATGCTTTGAAGATTGTTTCTTACAGTGGTACATCCTGGAATCAACAGAAAGGAAATTATACTAGATTTAGTAAGGATAGGATTAATTAATGATCTCAAAGTAAAGGCACCCCTCCTCCCACCCCACCCAAGGCAGCAGCAACCACAATAGGACTAAAACTAAACATAATATTAAAAGGAAAACAGTGGGTCTCAAACTAATATTTTAAATTTAAATAAAGGCAATTGTATGAGCGCAAAAGCTGAAGTATTCTGGCAAATGAGATTGGGGGCAGATCGAAAGAGAGACGTGACAGACATTTAAGTGGATATTTCATAATACACAGAGTAAACATGTTCCTGTATTAAGAAAATATTGAAGCGTAGGACACATCGTCTTTAGTTATCGAATGAAGTTAAGGCATGTACCAAACCTCTGGAAAAAACATAATTGTGCGAAGGTGATGATTAGACAGAATATAAAGTACAGCAGATTATGACAGACAGATTATTCAGCAGAAAGAATTAGAGGAAGCTAGCTAAAAATGTAAAATTAGACAGGAAGACTTTCTACAGGTATTTTAAAAGAAAACAAAGTAGGAGTATTAGAGAATTAGAATGTGGAGTTAATAGATAATAAGGAAATAGCAAATGAAATGAACAATCTCTTTGCTTCTGTCTTCACTTTAGATGATTCCAAACAACATTCCAGTCAATGGAAGGGACAGAGAAACTTTATTACAGGAGGATCTCAACATAAAAGTAAAGATAGGAGAAAGTGAAGACTGCAGGTACTGGAGAGCGAGTCAAAGTGTGTGGCACTGGAAAAGCACAGCAGGTCAGGCAGCAGCCAAGGAGCAAGAGAGTCGAGGTTTTGAACATGAGCTCTGCACATTCCTAATGAAGAGCTTATGTTGGAAATCTTTGCTCCACGGATGCAGCCTGATAAATGCTTCAGTCATAGAGCGCATGGTGAGGCTACATCTTGAATAGTGTGTGTGTTGTTCTGGTCTCGTTATTTAAGAAAGGATATGAGTACATTGGGGACAGTCAGAGGAGTTTTACTGGATTGACAAATGGAACAAGCCGTTATTTTATCAGGAAATGTTGGACAGACTGGATTTGTTTCTATTGAAGTTTAAAAGAATGAGGGGTGACGACTGAAGTGTATAAGATCCAACAGTCTTGACAAGAAATGTGTGGACAGGACATTACCCCTTGTGAGCGAGAACGGAACTACACTTTTAGGTTTGAAATGAGAAATTTTTTTCCCTCTTGGAAGGTTGTATGTCTTTGGAATTCTGCCTCAGAAGGCAGTGGAGACAGGGTCTTTGAAGAGTTGACAGAGATGGAGATTCTTGTGAGTTAGGGGAATCAAATGTTATCAGGGAGCTGGGTAGATGGAATCCAAAACACAAGCAGATCTTGTTGAATGGTGACATTGTCTCAAGAGGCCAAACAGCCCATTCCTGCAACTAATTTGTATGTTTGTATATCAGATGGACCTTTCCAACCCAATCAAACTATAATTAAAGTGGGATTAAAATTACCCTCCCATCTCATCAATTTTAATTGACATATTATTTTGCATTGGGTTTAATACAAACACTGACCATCCTGTCAGTCAGCTTCACTTAACCTCAAAAGTACAATAAAAGAAATTTACAGAACAACATTTTAAACAGTCAGGTCCTTTCACAGCAAGTATGTTCAATTAGGAAATTAAGGAAAATGTTGTAATGAGGTTATGAATAAAAATATGTCCCATCTTAAATACATAGAAAAAACAGAACTCTACATTAATTAAGAGAGGGACATTCCATTGCTATGATGCTACTATACAGTAGTAAAATATTGTGATTCTGGCTTCATGAGTTCTATATAAGATACCAGTGATAAACCCAACAAGGCAAATAGGGAAATCACTCGCTAATATCCTTCAGGAACTTGTTGAGTATAAAATCCCTGAGTAACAGACAACAGCCTGCCAATATAGAACTCATCATCTGAGCCCTTTAAGAGGCAGACCCAGCAGGGGTCTTGTGGCACAATGGAGTAATGTCCCTACCTCTGGGTTGTGGAGGCCTGGGTTCAAGTCCCATCTGTAATAACATTGCTGAACAGGTTGATTTGGAAATATAAAGCTGATTCTGGAGTAGAGTGGTGCTGGAAAAGCACAGAGTTCAGGCAGGCATCCGAGAAGCGGGAAAATCTATGTTTCGGGCAAAAGCCTGTATACAGAATACTGTATTCCTGTTGAAGGGCTTTTGCCCGAAACGTCGATTTTCCTGTTCCTCAGATGCTGCCCGAACTGCTGTGCTTTTCCAGCACCACTCTACTCCAGAATCTGGTTTCCAGCATCTGCAGTCATTGTTTTTACCTAAATATAAAGCTGACCCAACTACAAGTGATTTGGTGACGGAATAAAAAAAAGTTCAGGTGTTTGGAAAAGAAAAGCCCCTTCCCACTTTCTCTACCCCTCCCTTGCTTTTAATAGTTTGCATGCAAGTATCCAATTGGCTATATGGGTGATTGACTCGTGGGGGGTTAACAGTAAATGGGCGTGGGGTGGGTGATGGGAGAAAGTGGTACAGTAGCAATAATCCAGAGGTTCAGCTGTGGAGCTTATGGAATTTAAATTCAATTAACAAATCTGGAATTTAAAGCTGGTCTCCATGAAGATGATCATAAGAACTAGCATCATCTGTTGCAATAAAGCAGACCCATGGGACCGCAGAACTGTCTGTATCAGGCTGGGACTAGCCTACATATGCCACTTGTGTCTATATTTTGGCGTTCGACAAGAAGCAATATCCCTTTCTAGTCATGATTCTTGAATTATTACATTACCACAGGTCTTCTCTGGACCAATCTATTTTGTTTTAAACAAGTGAACCTCTCTCAAGCTGCTGAGAACACAAAGAGGTGAATGACATAGGAAAACCTGCATTTATTGTCCTCTCCTGGTTACCATGCCACTGACAAAACAAATTCAGAGGCCTCTAAGAATCAACCTCGTGTAGGTTGGACGGAATAACAAAGCCATCTCCTCAACATTTTTCATATAATTTAGCTGGTGCCAATCCACAAATTACTAGATTTACCAAACTCAGCTTCACAACTTGGAATTGTAACACCAATTAATATTTGTCACTTCTTTATTACAATTCTATAGTCTGATTCTACAATATAAAAACATCTATAGTTATGCGATTGTGCAACTCTGGCAAAAATAGCTTTGTTTTCAATGTTTACCATAGCATTCATGCACCCAAACCAACAATGAATTGTTGTTTGGTCAAATTGACAAGTTATTTCCTCATCATGTAAATAATGGTTTCTTGCAAAGTTATTCAGTCATTCATTCTGTAAGTATCTGTTGATAGAAGGCACAAAAGAAAATTAATGCATACCATGAGGTATTGTCTAGCTAGACAGACAGACTCGATTGTGCCCTGGAGGTAGACTGTGGACTTCTTCTGGGGGCTGCTGGGGTCAGGAAAGTGGATCTGGGCTCCAGCTCGCTGCATTATGTGCTTAATATTATTGCCGTTACGACCCATCATGAAGAGATGGTGTTGAGGTGCGATGTCTAGTTGGGTGCTGACAGGAATCGCGCTGCCCAGACCACCAGCTAGATGTTCCAGCAGCATGGCAGTCCCTTCCTGGAATTAGATCAGGCGGTTTACACGTGATGCACAAAGGATTTCACCTTTACCTTACTGATGTTGACAGGCCTGCTGCATGTGACCGTACAATGAATAGAGTAGAAACAAACCATGTAGGTTAAGTGATCCACACCAACTCCAAAGCTCACACTTGAGATTTCCTTAACCATACTTCACCCAATCCCATCAGGAAACCTTTCTATTTCAATCCCTTCCATGGTATTATGCAGCTTCCCCTTCAAGGTATTTGTGGTTTCTCTTACCCACGTTCCTTGACGACAAGTCCCACATTCCAGCAACTGCTTGGGTATTTTGCGGAATTCCCTGCTGGATTTATTGGGGATTCTCGTGCATTTACATCCACCAGTTCGCCTCTCCTCCCAAAAAGTACAATAGTACCTCAGTAAATGTCATCATCATTTTAAGGAACTCCATTAGTTTGCCTCCCAGTCTGTTCATTTCTCGAGAAAACAGCCTCAATCTGTCCAACCTTTCTTGGTAAATACAATGCACCATCGTTTTGATCTTTCTTTTTCACAAATTCCAAAACAACAACAGTTTATAAAACTGTAATTACTGCTCCAGGAAATTGAGGAAACCAGTTTCAACATTAATTAAACCTCAAGAAAAAAAGGAGCAGCTCTTACAGCCACAATTATCTTCCATCCTCCATCGTGTTGTGAAACATGAAAGGGTTCAGAAAAGATTTACAAGGGTATTGCCATGGTGGGAGGGTTTGAGCTATAGGGAAAGGTTGAACAGGCTGGGGCTGTTTTTCCTGAACCATCGGAGGCTGAGGGGGTGACCTTATAGAGGTTTATAAAATCATGAGGGACATGGAGAGGATAAATAGATAAAGTTCTGGATTAATGGTGCTGGAAGAGCACAGCAGTTCAGGCAGCATCCGAGGAGCAGTAAAATCGACGTTTCGGGCGAAAGCTCTTCATCAGGAATAAAGGCCGAGAGCCTGGAGAGATAAGCTAGAGGAGGGTGGGGGTGGGGAGAAAGTAGCATGGAGTACAATAGGTGAGTGGGCCAGGGGATGAAGGTGATAGGTCAGGGAGGAGGGTGGAGTGGATAGGTGGAAAAGAAGATAGGCAGGTAGGACAAGTCATGGGGACAGTGCTGAGCTGGAAATTTGGAACTAGGGTGAGGTGGGGGAAGGGGAAATGAGGAAACTGTTGAAGTCCACATTGATGCCCTGGGGTTGAAGTGAGACAAGTTGGAAGATGAAGGATTCTTCCTCCAGGCGTCTGGTGGTGAGGGAGCGGCGGTGAAGGAGGCCCAGGACCTCCATGTCCTCGGCAGAATGGGAGGGGAAGTTGAAATGTTGGGCCACCAGGCGGTGTGGTTGATTGGTGCGGGTGTCCCGGAGATGTTCCCTAAAGTGCTCTGCTAGGAGGCATCCAGTCTCCCCAATGTAGAGGAGACTGCATCGGGAGCAACGGATACAATAAATGATATTGGTGGATGTACAGGTAAAGCTTTGATGAATGTGGAAGGCTCCTTTAGGGCCTTGGATGGAGGTGAGAGAGGAGGTGTGGGCACAGGTTTTGCAATTCCTGCTGTAGCAGGGGAAGGTGCCAGGATGGGAGGGTGGGTTGTAGGGGGTGGCGTGGACCTGACCAGGTAGTCATGGAGGGAACGGTCTTTGCGGAAGGCGGAAAAGGGTGGAGAGGGAAATATATTCCTGGTGGTGGGGTCCGTTTGGAGGGGGCTGAAATGTCGGTGGATGATTTGGTTTATGCAAAGGTTGGTAGGTGGAAGGTGAGCACCAGGGGCGTTCTGTTCTTCTTACGGTGGAGGGGTGGAGTCTGAGGGCGGAGGTGCGGGATGTGGACGAGATGCATTGGAGTGCATTTTTAACCACATGGGAAGGGAAATTGCGGTCTCTAAAGAAGGAGACCATCTGGTGTGTTCTACGGTGGAACTGGTCCTCCTGGGAGCAGATATGGTGGAGGCGGAGAAATTGAGAATACGGGATGGCATTTTTTGCAAGAGGTAGGGTGGGAAGAGGTGTAATCCAGGTAGCTGTGGGAGTCGGTGGGTTTGTAAAACATATCAGTGTCAAGTTGGTCATCATTAATGGAGATGGAGAGGTCCAGGAAGGGGAGGGAGGTGTCAGAAATGGTCCAGGTAAATTTAAGGTCAGGATAGAATGTGTTGGTGAAGTTGATGAATTGCTCAACCTCCTCGCGGGAGCACGAGGTGGCACCTTTTTACCTAAATAGACAAAGTGCCTTCTTCAGCGTAGGAGGGTCCAAAACTAGAGGGCATAGTTTAAGTTCAATGGGGACAGATTTAGAAGGAACATAAGAGGCAACTTTTTTATGCAGGTGTGTGTGTGTGTGTACGTGTGTGTGTGTGTAAAATGAGTTGCCAGAAGAACTGGAGACTGGTGGTATAATTACAATATTTAAAAGGATCTGGATGGGTTTATGAATATAAGCGTTTACAGGGATATTAACCAAGTGCTGACAGATGGGAGTGGGTTAATGGATGAGTTGGACCAAAGTGTCTGTTTCTGTGCTAGACATCTCTATGACTCTATATCTTCTCAGTTCTGGGAGCCAATTTACCAGTATTTTTATGCTCCTATATGCCTCAGTACCCCTTTCTTTACTATTGAAAACTTACACACGTACACAGTCATGTCCTTATGTTTGACATTTTGTGCATCAATTTTCCTTTGGGCAGGGCAAACAAAACACAGTAAAGGCCACAGCACAAGCTGACTGTCAATAATATGAATAGCAAACCTTTTATTAATCACTGGTTTGTCTCAATTGGAGGATTATGTCCAGTTCTGGACACAACACTGTAATAAGATCGTCAGACTCGGACAGGGTGCAAAGGAGATCTATTAGGAATTCATCACGGATAAGAGCATTCAGCTCAATATAGCAATAAAAGAAACTGGGATCACTCTCCTCAGGGAAGATGAATTATAAGGAATTTTTTTTGGAGTTATTCAAATAACCAAATACTGCTTCTTGTATGAATAAGGCCTTGATAAGACCTCTTCTGGAATGCTGTATCCAGTTCTGATCACCCTGTTAGAGAGAGTTTTTATTAAGCTGGAGAGATGTTCAGAAGAGATTGACCAGGATGTTGCTGGGTATGGAAGGCGTGCGGGTTAAAGAAAGGCTAGATAGGCTTTTTTCACTGAAACATAGGAGGTTGAGAAGCAACCTGATTGAAGTTTATAAAATAATGAGGGGTATATATAATGCTCATGGTAGGTGACTTTTTCCCAAGGATGGGGGAATTTCAAGACTAGGAGGCACATTTTTAAGGTGAGAGGAGAAAGATTTAAGAAGGATATGAGGGGCAAATTCTTTGCACAGAAGATGGCGAGTGTGTGGAATGAACTTTCTAAGGCGCTGGTTAATAAGGGTACAATTATAACATTTAAAAGACACTTGGATAAGTACATGTTTGGAGGGATATGGAGTAAGCAGGAGGGATTAGTTTAGTTTGGGATTATGTTCAGCATGGACTGGTTGGACCAAAGGGTCTGTTTCTATGCTGCATGACTCTGTGACTATTACTCAATAACACAAGTACAAGATCATTAGCAAAGGAACTCGGGTAGGTAGGAAGGCATGAGAGATTTCACTTTAAATACGATAGGTTGTCATGGTCTGCAATGCACTGCCTGAAGCAATGCAAACACATTCATCAATAACTTTCAAATGGAAACTAGAGAAATAGTCCAAAATTAAACATTTATACAACAGTGAGGCAAAGCAGTGGTGGTGGTGGGTGGAGGGGTGTTGGAATGAGCTGAATGGTCCTTTTAAAGAACCAGTTCAGGGGCAATGGTTTCCATGACTACCTTCTGTGCTGTAAGATTCTAGCAGTTAGTCAGTGTTTTGACTTGGCTCATGAGGGAAGTTGTTTTCTTTTTAATCCTAGATGTATTTACAATCTAGTGCATTGCAGATAACATCAGCATCTTTCCAATTCTCACCTTGACTGCTGCAGCATTGCTTTGGGACCCTCGGATAATGACTGTGGCACCATACATACGTGACCTCTGTTTGAAGGATATAGAGATGTTATAGGTTTGGGATAGGTGCTGGATTGTGGGTGAGTTGGGGTCCGGTATTGGTTGCAAAATGCCAGCTATAGGCAGATCGAACATCATCACCAGAGGGAGCAACTCCTAAATGTAAAACATTGACCAGTTACTATACAATAACTGTCCATAACGAAATATTACCTGCTGTAGAGTCAGAACTATCGCTTACTGCTTTTCATTAAATAATCAATTGGCTGCTAAGGATTTAGTCAACTACTTCTTTACAAACAAAAACCAGAAATAAAGTTTATTTCATTGTACAATCTAGGTTTATGCATCAAGCTGTAACATACTATAAAACGAGTTGATAATTAATTGACTCTTTCAAGGCTCCGTGACTTATTTTAATCTAATTACGGAATCACAAAATGGTTACATTACAAGAGGCGGCAATTTTGGCCCACATTGTATATACCTGCTCCCCAAAGGAGCAATTATCTTGCTGCCAATCCTGCACCTTCTCCCGATAGCTCTGTAGGTTCTCCCTACTCAGATATTAATTCCATAGCCGATGCTTCCTGTGAGTAAGCTATTCAATTTGCCCCACACACCCTGCTGTTTCCCCATAGCTCGGTAATTGTTTCCTTTCCAAAAGAAAGAATGGAAATTTTTTTTTGATAGCGCCACATGTCTAGGGCACAGTGCCCAGCTTATCTGTATTGGTGAATGCTATTGGTTGTTAAAGTGCCTTGCATCTATAGCCAGTGGCCTGTTAAATGGTAACAGTGTGCTTTTCACATATTGGAAGGTGACAAAGATCTATAAAGGTCCATGTCATTTCATTTTTTGTATTTTTGATTGCGAATTGAAATGGAAAAAGGACTGTTAAAAACCAAAAGGACTGTGGAAGGAATTGCTGTACTTTAGAAAACAAGTTACTGAATCGCATTGTGCGTGGCGCTTACACTGCTGCTTTGTTCAAACAGTGAGGGATGATGTTTGTAGATGGACAGTGAGATCTGGCCGGCAACACATAGCTGATTGGCTTGTGAAATTGTGACTAGTCGTGGGTGCCAAATGTCATCAGCCTAATGACAACTCTGATTGGTTCCTGACAGTCCAATAGTTTGAGAATGATACAGGAAGAAGCATTGGGATTGCTGAAAGGGCAGGTTGTGTGCGCGTCTCTCTCTCTCTCCATCCCCCCCTCCCTCTCTCTCGCAGTAAAAATATCTGAAACTTGAAGAAAGCCAATTATTTTCTCCCAGCAGTTGTCGTAAGCTGTTGTCTTTCAACAAGTAACTAAGAGACTTTGTAGTTCCCACACCAATAACCCTAACCCTCTTGGGCAGAGGTGAACGAGTCGAGAGAAAGGATCATGAGGAACAGCAAGTTCTAGAAAGCCAATCGGAACCTGTGACTGGTGTGATTGTACCGTGTTTCCCAGATTTTTTAAAATCCCCATTAGGACTGTTTTTTTAAGCTTGTCTGTGTCTATGCCTATGTGGGCATCGGGGTTTTTCAAAGAGGGTTAGCATTTAACTTGCCAAGCCATATGTACATATCTGTGAACTGTCAATGTATGATTGGCATTTACTTATCTGCAGTAAATGGGAGCTCCTGTTAAGTACAGGAACCTGGTTAGCATTTTCTATTAACTTGAGTCCAACAGACAGGTAAATTGGAAACTTTGCATGCTTTGATTAAATCATTAACTTTTGCAGTGACCTCTGGAATAGAGAGGACTTGAAAAACAGTGCACTTTCCCAAGTGGGTTGTAACAGAGCAGAGCTTTCTTTTTTAAAAACACTTTGAAACTAAGTCCTGAGTTGTGAAACCAAAAGAGAAAATGCTGGAAAATCGCAGCAGGGTCTGGCAGCATCTGTAATGAGAGAAAAGAGCTGACGTCTTGAGTCTAACTGACCCTTTGTCAAAGCTAAAAAAAGGGAGCAGTAGGGGGGTATTTATACTAGGCTAAGAGAAGGTGAGCCACGGGGTGGTTGGTCCGGGTGTTCTCTGAAACGTTCCTCAATTAGGCGGCCTGTCTCCCCAATATAGAGGAGGCCACATCGGGTACAGCAGATGCAGTAAATGATGTGCGTGGAGGTGCAGGTGAATTTGTGGCGGATATGGAAGGATCCCTTGGGGTTTTGGAGGGCCTCCAAGGCCCCAAGAGATCCTTTCATATCCACCACAAATTCACCTGCACCTCCACGCACATCATTTACTGCATCCGCTGCACCCGATGTAGCCTCCTCTATATTGGGGAGACAGGCCGCCTACTTGCGGAATGTTTCAGAGAACACCTCTGGGACACCCGGACCAACCAACCCAACACCCCGTGGCTCAACACTTCAACTCCCCCTCCCACTCCACCAAGAACATGCAGGCCCTTGGACTCCTCCATCGCCAGACCATAGCAACACAATGGCTGGAGGAAGAGCGCCTCATCTTCCGTCTAGGAACCCTCCAACCACAAGGATGAATTCAGATTTCTCCAGTTTCCTCATTTCCCCTCCCCCCACCTTGTCTCAGTCACAACCCTCGAACTCAGCACCACCTTTCTAACCTGCAATCTTCTTCCTGACCTCTCCGCCCCCACCCCCACTTCGGCCTATCACCCTCACCTTAACCTTCTTCCACCTATCGCATTCCCAACACCCCTCCTCCCTACCTTTTATCTTAGCCTGCTTGGCACACTCTCCTCATTCCTGAAGAAGGGCTCATGCCCGAAACATCGATTCTCCTGCTCCTTGGATGCTGCCTGACCTGCTGCGCCTTTCCAGCTCTGATCTCCAGCATCTACAGTCCTCACTTTCTCCTAAGAGAAGGTGAGTCATGGCTCCAGAAGCAAAGGTAACAATAAAGAGGTGATAATGACTGCATAGAGAGATTATCGGGAGATTAGGAGCTCTGAATGACCAAGGCTGAAGCCAGTGCTATGTGACAAAATATGTGGGGGATGGGGGTGGATGGGTGAAGCAGAGGCAAAATGAAAAACAGAGGAGAAGAGTAGCAAAGGGGGAAGAGGAGAGGAAAAAGGTGATGAGAGAGTGGGGAGGGAGAGAGAGAGAGACAATCAAGAAATAAGAGGTACAGAAAAGTGGAAAAAAAGATAATAATAGTTGAAATAAAATTACTGAGCAGAATGGAAACTGAAGGGTCGAGATGGGATAATCATCTGAAGTTGTCAAATTCAACGTTGAGACCGGCAGGCTGTAATGTACCTAGTCGGAAGATGGGATGCTGTTCTTCCAGTATGTGTTGAGCTTCACTGGAACATTGCAGCAGGTCATGGACAGATGTGTGGGCTTGGGAGCAGGATTGTGTGTTGTAGTGGCAAGCCACGGGAAGGTCCGAGACTTGATTGCGTACAGACCGAAGGTGCTCAGCAAAGCGATCATCCAGTCGGTGTTTTGTCTCTCCGATGTAGAGGAGACCACATTGGGAGCAATGAATGCAATAGACCAAATTGAAAGAGGTACAAGTGAAACGCTGCTTAATCTGAAATGAATGTCTGGGGCCTTGGATGATGAGCATGGAAGAGGTAAAGGGGCAGGTGTTGCACCTTCTGCGATTGCATGGGAAAGTGCCGTGCGTGATGGGAGAGGTGTTAGGTGTGATGGGAAGGTGCCGTGTGTGATGGGAGAGGTGTTAGGTGTGATGGGAGAGGTGTTAGGTGTGATGGGAGAGGTGTTAGGTGTGATGGGAGAGGTGTTAGGTGTGATGGGAGAGGTGTTAGGTGTGATGGGAGAGGTGTTAGGTGTGATGGGAGAGGTGTTAGGTGTGATGGGAGAGGTGTTAGGTGTGATGGGAGAGGTGTTAGGTGTGATGGGAGAGGTGTTAGGTGTGATGGCAGAGGTGTTAGGTGTGATGGCAGAGGTGTTAGGTGTGATGGGAAGGTGCCGTGTGTGATGGGAAGGTGCCGTGTGTGATGGGAGAGGTGTTAGGTGTGATGGGAGAGGTGTTAGGTGTGATGGGAGAGGTGTTAGGTGTGATGGGAGAGGTGTTAGGTGTGATGGGAGAGGTGTTAGGTGTGATGGGAGAGGTGCTGTGTGTGATGGGAGAGGTGTTACGTGTGATGGGAAGGTGCCGTGTGTGATGGGAAGGTGCCGTGTGTGATGGGAAGGTGCCGTGTGTGATGGGAAGGTGCCGTGTGTGATGGGAGAGGTGTTAGGTGTGATGAAGGAGGGGACGCGGTTGTCCTGAAGGGAATGATCCCTGCAGAATACAGAGTTGTAAACTTTCCCCAATGTCAGGTAACTCCATTGGCCATGTCAGGAAATCCAGGTACAGTTACTTACGTTTCCACAACTAGCTCTTGTGCAAATGACTGGCTCACCACTGAAAATGCTTCCTTTTAACAACCATTTTATCAGGTAACTAAACCTTAGCATTGAATAATGTGCAGTTTAGAAGCTCCTCAATTTAGAAAATCCATTTCAAGTCTAAATTAGGTTAGCTATCAACGATTTCAGGAACGAAAATGTCATCAAAGACTGCAGCTGTGTGATACATTCTCTACATTTTATTCAAACTTAAGAAATGTAGTTATTTAAAATTCAATATACGAAGCACCTGTTTTCAATATGTTGCCGTCTGTCAACCAAGCACTTTGAATTATCCTGGAGTTTATGGTTAAAACTGAAAGGAGAGAATCTAGCTCTGTATCACTCCGAGAGATGTTACACCAGCAAATGCTGGAGCTCCTGTACCAATTGTAAAAGCAGGTTAGAAACTTACTCTAATACGACCTCTGGCAGCTTCTACACCCGACGGCTGTCCTGCTATGGAGACCTGTCAAGCAGAACATATCCATTGCAATGAATTAGAAACGTCATTTTCAAAACCACTTCTGGTGGTTTGTGCTGGGTACTCACTGCAAAAATAATGATACATTCCTGTGGCCCCCTCCCATGTAACCCAGCCATAGCCCTCCTGCCAGCCCCAGTCTGTCATCACCATCAACTGCAAAACATTAATCAATTCCAATAATATAAAAAATTAGATTTCTTTAATAAATAAATAAATACAGGGAGCTAAAGGGCTAATGAGTTCGTAAGAACACAAGGACAAAATATCTGAGGAACACCCAAACTCTGGGAAACTCCCTTCCTAAGGAAATCAGTTTGGTGAAAGATTACATGGTCTCTCTCTCTCTCTCTAATATCATAGAATCTCTACAGGCCATTTGGCCCAACAAGTCCACACCGACCCTCCGAAGATTATCCCATCCCAACCCATTCTCCTACCCTATGACTTTACATTTCCCCTGACTATTGCACCTAACCTATACATCCCGGAACAATAGGGGCAATTTAGCATGGCCAATCCACCTAATTTGCACATCTTTGGACTGTGGGAGGAAACCGGAGCACCCGGAGGAAACCTGCGCAGACACGGAGAGAATGTGCAAACTCCACACAGACAGTTGCCCGAGGCTGGAATTGAATCGGATCCTTGGCGGCAGTGCTAACCACTGAGAGGCCGTGCCACCAAAATGATTCTATAATGATTCAAAATGGCAGCTGATGATAATGACATCCTAGTGATGGAAAGGATATGCAGTTAGAGGCTCCGCTGAAGGTGAGACACCAAGTCTGGTGCAACCTTAGCAAGGGACAATCGAGGTCCCTGAGTTTGTAGCTGGAGCTGTAACAATGGCTTCAATCCGCTCACTGATTAACTGGAGGAAACAACCGTTTGTGAAGGAGGTGGGAGCAATCAAGAAGGATTTTCCTTTATTACTGTCATCGATGACTTGCTCCATCTCAAAAGTTATGAAAATAGAAATGGTTAGTTGGTGAATAAAGAACTTGCAATATTTTGGAATATTAACACATCCTCAGCATGTCTCATGGCACTTTATCAACAGATTATGTTTCAATAGCAATTACTGCTTCTCTGTAGGCTCACGCCACAGTTAGTGTGTGCACAGTAAAATCCAACAAACAGAAGAGAAATGAATGCATGATCAGATATCTTTGTTTTCCTTTTTAAAAATGTTCATTGAGGGTGAAACTGGCATCTAGGACACTGGGAGAACAGCCTGCCTTTCTCTGAAAATTGCAATCGCATCTCTAATATTCATCTGAGCATGTCATAGAGTTATACAGCATGGAAACAGGCCCTTCGGCCCAACTAGTCAATGGTGACCAGATTTCCCAAACTGACCTAGTCCCATTTGCCTGCATTGACTCATGTTACTCTAAATCTTTCCTATCCAGGTGCCTGTCCAAATGTCTTTCAAATGTGGTAACTGTACCCACCTTCACCAACTCCTCTGGCATTTCATTCCCATACATGTGCCACCCTCTGTGTGATAAAATTGCCCAACAGACCCCACATATATCTTTTCCCACTCTCCTTAAACCTATGCCATCTACTTTTGGACTTCCCTATCCTGGGGAAAAGACCTTAACTATTCCCCTTAGCCATGCCCTCATGATTTTATAAACCACTATAAGGTCACCCCCTCAGCCTCCCGCGGTCAAGAGAATAAAGCCCCAACCTATCCAGCCTTATAACTCGAACCCTCCTGTCTCAGCAACATCCTTGTAAATCTTTTGTCTTAACATTTCATCCGTGGTGAAGGGGTGCTACGCCATCAGTGGTGCCATCTTGGAGTGCCAAGGCTAGAGTTTACACTGAAGCCAGTCTCTGGAGCTGGAGTTGAACCTGTGGTAGTCTGAATTGAGAAGCAAGAGTCCAGGCCACTGGCTAAATACACACTTGTCAAATAGTGTGGTGCTGGAAAAGCACAGCCGGTCAGGCAGCATCTAAGGAGCAGGAGAATCGACGTTTCGGGCATAAGATCTTCATCAGGAATTAAGAACTTATGTTCGAAACATTGACTCTCCTGCTCCTTGGATGCTGCCTGACCAGCTGTGCTTTTCCAGCGTCACAACTTTGACTCTGATCTCCAGCATCTGCAGTCCTCACGTTCTCCAAATTGACACTTGGCTGCAGCACAGGTCACATGCTCACACTCGCTACAATAATTCTGAAGAATGTCCCACAAGTTAAATATCACAAACATATCATTAGAATATCGTTCCCTAGAGGGTAAAAAAAAGTTCTCAACATCAGGTGAGACACCGGCATCTACAAAGCCATTTGGCCATCTAGTGACCACTCCAAAAGATGTAGAGACAGTGGAGATAGCAGCTGTCACTAAATCTACAGGTTTTGATCACAAGGTGTTGGGCCTACAGATGGGCTGAGGGAGAAACCTGACATTACATCAGGAAAAACAGACAGGCGGCACGGTGGCACAGTGGTTAGCACTGCTGTCTCACAGTGCCTGAGACCCGGGTTCATTTCCCGACTCAGGCGACTGATTGTGTGGAGTTTGCACGTTCTCCCCGTGTCTGCGTGGGTTTCCTCCCACAGTCCAAAGATGTGCGGGTCAGGTGAATTGGCCATGCTAAATTGCCCGTAGTGTTATGTAGGGAGTAAATGTAGGGGTATGGGTGTGTTGCGCTTTGGCGGGTCGGTGTGGACTTGTTGGGCCGAAGGGCCTGTTTCCACACTGTAAGTAATCTAAACAACTCACCCAAAGTGATTTCAGTAACCATGAAACGCCACGTTCGCAAATTACCTGATTACTTTTCTCCGTCTGGTTGTTCCTGTTTGAGTCAGGAAAGTGAATATGACAGCCCGTCTCCTCCATGACTTTTTTGATGTTGTTTCCTCCCTTGCCTATTACATGGGAGTGTTCCGTGTGCGACACATCCATCTTCAGGGTCACCCGATTACTCTTATTCAAATAACAAGAGGAGAAACATACATCATTTGATGGTTCCTGCTCAGTTCAGCAATCTCCTTGATTTTCTTCATTACAAAACATAAATTACAAGCATCAACTTTACTCAACAGTGCTTTACTGTTCAAATGGGGAAAAAAAACTGACATCTGATTGTATGGCATGGACTGGAAGGACTGGTTCTTAAGGTCAGGTTGCTTTAATTAGTTCAGTAGGAACTGCACTGAATCCCCATGGAAATGCTTCCAGTGTGGATCAAAACCCATTCGTTGGGGTCTGGCAAAATGGGGTGATCGTGGAAAGGTACGGGCAAGGACTATAGTCAGAGGTGACACCATATCAGAGAGACACCATTTCAGTAATGTGGAGAGCTCAGGGAAAATGAATATTTATGCTCTAACTGACTGGACAAATAGGCTGAAGGATCATATGATTCTGGGAAACAAAGAGAATAGAAAGATGAATGGAAAAAATGAGAGAGCGCATTGCAAAATTTCAAGCAAAATAGTGTGCATTTGTTGCAGTGAAGGTAAATGCATATTTACAGAGTACTTCAAACAATGACCATGACCGTGCTCCATACCCTGCCTGTCACTGAGAGCCATGCCCCACCAGTCATCAAGCACATGTGCCCCACACATCACCAGGCTCCGTGCCTCACCATCACCGAGCTCTGTACACTGACTATTACCCATCAAATACATGAACCATGACTGCTCCCAACGTACTGACCGTAACTTCTCCCAATGCAATGATCGTTACCGCTCCTAACGCACTGACCATTACTGCTCCCAATGCAATAACCGTCACTGCTCCCAATGCACTGACCGTTACCGATCCCAACGCAATGACCGTTACCGATCCCAATGCACTGACCAATACCCCTCCCAATGCACTGACCGTGACCGATCCCAACGCACTGACCGTGACCGATCCCAATGCACAGACTATTACTGATTGTCATTATACTGACCAATACTCCGCTCATTACATCTACAGCTCAATGCACTGACCATCAAGCTGACTAAACAAAGTGCTGTCACTAGGTGACATTACACCTGACACTACCTTCTCAAGGGCAGTAAGATCCTGGCCTCACCAGGAAAACTTATGCCCCATATAGACCTGAAATTAGTCAATGATTTATGATGCTCTGCTTTACCTTTGTGTCTAAAACAGACATGATTTTTTCTTTTGCTTCCTTCACGTTTTCTTTCTTTCCACCAACTTTGATGTGGGGATCTGCACAAAAGCACAAGAGAAAACCAAACATGAGAAACATGCCATTTGGGTGCGAACTGAACCTGGAGTCACAGAACCAAAGAGGTTTCTACGTCAACAAACACAATAATGAAAATAACTTGTTAGTGAGTAGTCAACAATTCTAACACTCATCGAGGTTACATTACTTTGGTGAGGTCTACGGCAGATGGGCAAACAATTGGTTTTTGAGAATATCCCTCATACATAGATAAGGTGAGTGGCAAGTATTTTTTCCCTAGTCTTGAAAGACTACAGGACATATTTTTAAGGAGAGAGGAGAAAAATTAAAAAAAAACACGAGGAGCAATTTTCTTTTCCCCACAAAGTGGTTCGTGTGTGGAATGAACTTCCAGAGGAAGTGGAGGAGGGGATAGTACTTTTGCTGATGACACAAATGTTGGAGGAGTGGTGGATAGTGTGGAGGGCTGTTGTACGTTGCAACAGGACATTGACAGGATGCAGAGCTGGGCTGAGAAGTGGTAGATGGAGGTCAACCTGGAAAAGTGTGAAGTGATTCACTTTGGAAGGTTGAACGTGAATGCAGAATACAGGGTTAAAGGCAGGATTCTTGGCAGTGTGGAGGAATAGAAGGATCTTGGAGTCCACGTCCATAGACCCCTGAAAGCTGCCACCCAGGTTAATAGGATTGTTAAGAAGGCATTTGGTGTGTTGGCTTTCATTAGCAGGGGAATTGAGTTTAAGAGCCGTGAGGTTATGCTGCAGCTCTACAGAGCCCCAGATAGATCACACTTGGAATATTGTGTTCAGTTTTGGTCATCTCATTGTAGGCAGGATGTGGAAGCTTTAGAGAGAGTGAAGAGGAGATTTATCAGGTTGCTGCCTGGACTAGGGGGCATGTCTTATGAAGAATGGGTGAGGGAGCTAGGGCTTTTCTTTTGAAGCAAAGAAGGATGTGAGGTGACTTGATAAAGGTGTGTAAGACAAGGAGAGGCATAGATAGAGTGGTTAGCCACAGACTTTTTCCTAGGTTGGAAATGGTTATCATGAAGCAGCATAATTTTAAGCTGATTTGAAGAAGATTTAGGGGAGATATCAGAGGTCGGTTCCTTTCACAGAGAGTGGTGGATAGGTGGAATGCACTGCCAATGGCAGTAGTTGAGTCACATACATTAGGGACATTTAAGTGACTCTCGGATAGGCACATGGAAGGTAGTAAAACAAAGAGTATGTAGGTTAGTGTGATCTTAGAGCAGGATAAAAGTTGGCACAACATGGAGGACTGAAGGGTCTGGACTGTGCTATACTGTTCTATGTTGTATGATTATTGCTGAAGTGAAGAATGATTGAATTTGGAGCCAGGAGTGAGTTGTGGAGCAATGTGAATTGTCATTAGCACTATTTACACTCCTGTGAGGAGAATAATTGTTGAAGAGCCAAAATCTGACAGTCAGAAATGTGATATTGAATTATTCCTAAAGGATTTTTATTTCAATATTCCACAAGCAGTCCTTGCAGAACAGTACAGATCAACGTCTTCTTCCCAGCAAAGTCAGAATCTCCAACTTAAGGGTCTAACTAATTGTCATAACTTATTACGTATTGACTGTATACTTGGAGGAGACTGTATTTGACGTACAAGCTAATTTGTGGCTTCTTTCCCGTTCATTACTAGGATCTTGGCAAGTATTTTAGCGTTGGAAATCTCTTGTTGATCTCTGTGTATTGGAGCATTATTGTCTGTTGCCAGCACTTCCTATGGTCAGGCCTTGCAGTTAATGAAGAGTTACTCGAAGAATCTTCATGCAGGAAATGACCATAATTCACCACCAATGTTGTTCCCCTTTTAAATACTGGGTCCCAGAAGATATCCTGGGTATATTCACTGCCAAAAATCCTTTTCATTGGGCTTGGTCTACTGATGCCAAGTGGGAAATGTGATGAGGATGTATAATTTATATATATGTGAACATCACTTTTTGGAAAATGAATTTTACCGTAAATGCAGATGAATGTGGCTCAACTCAGTGAAAGCTTTATAAAATAAGATTCCAGTCAGAGTCAATTTCACAAGGTTCAGTTGAGAGAAACAAGGTTGTCTATGTGTCCAAAGCCTACAGTTCCCCTATCACAGTTGACTGACTACCTCTTGAGTAATGAAGGGTCATGATCTGCACAGTGCTACCTGGAGTCCATTCCCTGGGTGACAATCTTAACATTTTCTTTATCCCTGTTGAACTGAGGCTACTCTGACCTAGTATTGTCATTTACTTTGGTGCATTATAGAGCCTCAATTCAGTCAGCTATCCAGGACTGAACAGCCCCAGTTTCTTTAGCTAACAGTACTCTTCTGATGCTGGCATCAGGCCCTTGGCCGTTCTTTATACTGAGCGCAGAGCATCATTCAATTTCTTCTGCCATTGTGGCCAATATCAGATCACCTAATCATCCTGCAGTTTGACTATGTATCATTTCCAACATCTACCTACTGACTGTCTAACACCCAGTAGAGGTCAATATGTTTTGTTTTTACACATAGGTAGGTGCTTATGCTGTGGGACCTGTAATCCAAAGAGTTCGAGGAATATTTCAGAAACCTACACTGGAGAATTAATAAATAAATCTGGAACAAAAGGCTAACATCATCAGCTGTGAAGCTACTGGATCGTCATATTTTTCAAAACCATTCAGTTCACCCTGTGCTTTAGGAAAGGAAATCTGTTGTCCTTGTCCACATTGGTCTGTAATCATGAGTAGGCCAACTGTAATGTGATGGGCGGCTCTCTGAAATGGTCGGACAAGTTATTTCAGTTGAATACAAGGCAGCAGCTCATCACCACCTTCTCAGGAGCAATTAGGAAGAGCAGTCAAGGCTGGTGTTATCAGAGCTGAAAATGTGTTGCTGGTTAAAGCACAGCAGGTTAGGCAGCATCCAAGGAACAGCAAATTCGACGTTTCGGGCCAGAGCCCTTCATCAGGATTCCTGATGAAGGGCTCTGGCCTGAAACGTCGAATTTCCTGTTCCTTGGATGCTGCCTGACCTGCTGTGCTTTAACCAGCAACACATTTTCAGCTCTGATCTCCAGCATCTGCAGACTTCACTTTTTACTGGTGTTATCAGAGACCCACATAACCTATGGATAAAGCAAAAGTAAGAAAATCAATGGTAGAACTCACCAATGCATCTTTCAACATCACTATCTGCTCCAGACAACTTTGCACACTCTCCTTCTGTTCATTAACATTTTCATTGCCCTCATTCTATCCATTTTAGTAAGATTCTCTACAGCTCCTTTTGGAGATCCAGGATATCAACCTCCAAAACTCTGTCCCTGTGATTGTATCCTTAGGAGGCCAGCATTGAGGAAGACAGCTTTCAGTTTATCACTTTGCTTCAATAACTCCTGGTCTCAGCTCTCCCATATTTTATCTTCCTACATCACCTGAAATGTCAACTACTGGAAACAAATCAATGCATATAGTAAGACCAGATTACTACCATGTGAAACCAGGAGGCTGGAGACAGATCAGAATAGCTACGCTGATGGCTTTCAGGTTTGCTCCTGAGGTTGTCTGTATTGTAGTACCCGCTGCTGATTTAGGATGAACATGTCAGTGTTTGCCCCGATTAACACATTTCACCCCTCCCTTGAACAGTCAGTGAGCTGAAATATCTGCACTACTGCACTGACAGACATGTCAAATAATGAGTGGAGGATCAATCCTTTTCTGCTATTTTCACATTTTGTCACTATTATTGGCCAATTAGATAAGCTTTTCTGGAGTACTCTCTTGAGATGATGATACTGTGGTAAATAACTGCATGTATCTTTCAGCTCATCAAAAAAAAAGTGTCAGGTTAATTGGGATTATATCCCTATTTCAATCCCCATCTGCTATTCAAACCAGTCAACTCAAAATACTGGGAATGCACGAATTGTATGATTGTGTATTACAGTGATGCAGGTTGACCTGAGCTGCTGCCTTTTACAATGTAATTCTGTTCGCCGAGCTGGGAATTTCTGTTGCTGACATTTCGTCCCGTCTAAGTGACATCCTCAGTGCTTGGGAGCCTCCTGTGAAGTGCTTCTGTGATGTTTTCTCCGGCATTTATATTGATTTGTATCTGCCGCTTCCAGTTGTCAGTTCCAGCTTCCAAATCTTCTCTCAAACCTTTACAATGTAAGCACGGTGGGACACCTTTCTTGGTAACGTGGAAGCAGTGACAGTCACACAATCAAACCCATCGCACCAGTGAGGGAAACGGCAAGCTGCTGGCCTTTTCAATTTAAGGCAATGTGACAAGTTTGAAATCTGCTGGAACCTTTGCAAACAACGCTGATTTTCAATAAGTTTCGGATTTTTTTTCCTTGATTGCCTAAGAACTGACAGTGTGCCACCTCCAACAGCCAACAGCTCAACTTGTTTATCCAGAGTGTAGTTTAGCAGCGGAGACCAGGAAGGTTCCAGTTTATAACTGGGTCGGAGATCAGGAAGGATTTAGGCGGGCAAAGCACAAGAGAGAATTAAACATCATTGTGGAAAACAGTCAGAGGAATGAAGGAAACTAGAGGCTGATTCAGTGACAGACTCTGAGGACTTGCTGGTGTTTTCCTGACATTGAAACATATGCCATTCCAAGATCCAGTTCTGATTGTCCTGCTGTAGGAAGAATATTATGAAACTAGAGAGGGTTCAGAAAAGATTTACCGGGGTATGAAAGGATTTGGTTATAAAGACAGGCTGGATAGGTTGGGACTTTTCTCACTAGAGTGTAGGAAGTGAAGAAGTAACCTTATAGAAGTTTATAACATCATGGGGGGTATAGATGCAGTAAATAGTAGGTGTCCTTTCCCTAGGGTAGTGGATTTCAAGACCAAGAGGCATATTTTTAGGTTTGGGGGGGACACTCAAAAAGACACAAAAGGCAAATGTTCTACACAGAGGATGCTTTGCATGTGGATTGAGGAAGTGGTGGACGGGAGTATAGTTACAAGGTTTAAAAGACATTTCGATAAATACATGAATAGGAAAGCTTTCACAGTATTAGAAGCAGGAGTAGGCCATTTGGCCCGTCAAGCCTGTTCTGCCATTCATTAAGATCATTGCTGATCTATCCATCATCTCAGCTCCTCCACCCTGCATTATCCGCATAACCCTTAATTCCCTGACCATGCAAAAACCCATCTTAAATATATTTAATTAAGCTGATTCCGTTGCTTCCTTGGGCAGAGAATTCCATAGATTCACTCGTCTCTAAGAAAAGCAGTTCCTCCTTGTCTCTGTCCTAAATCTATTCCCCCGAATCTGGAAGCCATGTCCCCTATCCTAGTCTCACCCAACAACGGCAACAACTTGCCTGCCTCTATCTTATCCATCCCTTTCATAATTTTATATGTTTCTATAAGATTTCCTATCATTCTTCTAAATTCTAGCGAGTATATTCCCAGGCGGCTCAACCGTTCCTCATTGGGTAACCCCGCATCTTTGAAACCAACCTGAAGGGCAGGTCGTGCCTCACAAACCTTATTGAGTTCTTTGAGAAGGTGACCAAGGAAGTGGACGAGGGTAAAGCAGTGGATGTAGTGTATATGGATTTTAGTAAGGCGTTTGATAAGGAACCCCATGGTAGGCTACTGCAAAAAATACGGAGGTATGGCATTGAGGGTGCGTTAGAGGTTTGGATTAGGAATTGGCTGGCTGGAAGGAGACAGAGGGTAGTAGTTGATGGTATAGGTTCATCTTGGAGTGCAGTTACTAGCGGTGTTCCACAAGGATCTGTTTTGAGACCATTGCTGTTTGTCATTTTGTAAATGACCTGGAGGAGGGGCTTGAAGGCTGGGTGAGCAAGTTTGCGGATGATACGAACGTCGGTGGAGTTGTGGACAGCAAAGAAGGATGTGGTAGGTTACAGCGGGATATATATAAGTTGCAGAGCTGGGCAGAAAGGTGGCAAATGGAGTTCAATGTAGCTAAGTGTGAAGTCATTCACTTTGGTAGGAGTAACAAGATGATGGATTACTGGGCTAATGGTAGGCTACTTGGTAGTGTGGATGAGCAGAGGGATCTTGGTGTCCATGTACACAGATCTCTGAAAGTTGCCACCCAGGTAAATAGTGCTGTGAAGAAGGCATTTGGTGTACTGGGCTTTATTGGTAGAGGAATTGAGTTCCGGAGTCCTGAGGTCATGTTGCAGTTGTATAAGACTCTGGTGAGGCCTCATCTGGAGTATTGTGTGCAGTTTTTGTCGCCATACTATAGGAAGGATGTGGAGGCACTGGAACGGGTGCAGAGGAGGTTTACCAGGATGTTGCCTGGCATGGTAGGAAAATCGTATGAGGAAAGGCTGAGGCACATGGGGCTGTTCTCATTGGAGAAAAGAAGGTTTAGGGGAGGTTTAATAGAGGTGTACAAGATGATTAGGGGTTTAGATAGGATTGACAGTGAGAACCTTTTTCCGCTAATGGAGTCAGCTGTTACTAGGGGACACAGCTTTAAATTAAGGGGAGGTTGGTATAGGACAGATGTTGGGGGTAGATTCTTTACTCAGCGAGTTGTGAGTTCATGGAATGCCCTGCCAGTATCAGTGGTGGACTCTCCCTCTTTATGGTCATTTAAGTGGGCATTGGATAAGCTTTTGGAGGTTATTGGGCTAGTGTAGGTTAGGTAGGCTTTGGTCGGCGCAACATCGAGGGCCGAAGGGCCTGTACTGCGCTGTATTTTTCTATGTTCTATGAACCTCCTCTGCACCACCTCCAAAGCCAATGTATCCTTCCTCAAGTAAGGAGACCAGAACTGCGCATAATACTCCAGATTGGAGAAAGGAAGGACTGCAGATGCTGGAGATCAAAGTCAAAAAGTGTGGTGCTTGAAAAGCACAGCCAGTCAGGTAGCATCCAAAGAGCAGGCCAGTCGACATTTCGAGCATCATTCCTGATGAAGAGTTTATGCTTGAAACATCGACTCTCCGGCTCCTCAGAAACTGCCTGACTGGCTGTGCTTTTCAAGCACCACACTTCTGGTCCGGCTTCACCCACACCTTGTACAATTGCAGCAGAACCTCCTTGCTCTTAAATTCAATCCCTCCAGCAATGAAAGCTAATATTCCGTTTACCTTCCTGAATACCTGTTGCGCCTGCAAAACACTTACGATTCACATACAAGCACTCCGAAGTTCCTCTGTACAACAGCATGCTGCAATCTTTGGAGGAATATGGGCCAGAGGTGGGACTAGTTTAGTTTGGGATTATGAAATGGTTGAACCGAAGGGTCTGTTTCTGTGCTGTATGATTCTATGAATAAGTAATCCCAGAGGAGCCAGGCAGCACAATAGGCTGGATACTTTTCATATTGCTTCCTGGGACATTAAGCATCACCAGCAATGCCAGCAGTCTTTAGCTTCCCTTAAAGAGGTTAGGTTAGCTACTTTCTTGAACCTGTAGGAACACCAACAGCGCTGGGAGAAGCTCCAACATTCTCATCCAGCAACAGTGAAATAATTGTGATACATTTCGAAGTGAGGGTGGTTTTTAGCTGGAGATGTATTAAAGTTGGTAGGTGTTCTCATGTCTCTGCTGGGCCTGTCCTTTAGGTGGGAGGAGGTCAGGATTTAGAACTTGCTGCTGAGGGGCTTTGATGATTTGGTGCAGAGTATCTTGTGGATAGTGAACACTGACTCCATCCTCTATTAAAGCAGCAGTGTTTCTAGATGTGGTGCCAATCGAGCAGGCTGTTTTGCCCTGGGTAGTGTCGAGCTTCTTGAGTGTTCTTGGATCTGCAATAGTAGGGAGTGTACCATCACACTCCTGAGTTGTGCCTTAGAGATGGTGGTTAGCCTTTGGGAGTCAGATGTTACCTACTACAGGATTCCTAGCTTAGCCTACTCTTGTAGCCACTGTGTTCACATGGCTGGTCCAGTTCACTTTCTGGTCAATGTTAACCCCCAGGAATTTAATACTGGGTGTTTCAGCGATAGTAATGTCACTGAAGGTAAAAAAATAAACGATGGCGAGATTCACTCTTGCTGCAAACGGTTGATACCTGGCACTTGGGTGGTGCAACTATTTCTTGCTACTCATCGGCTAAATCTGGATATTGTTCAGGCCTTGCTAAGGAAACAAACTGCTTCAATACTGGAGGATGCGCAAGTGGTGCTGAACACTGTGAAACTATTGGCAAACATCCCCACTTCTGACCTTATGAAGAAACAGCTGAAGATGGTTGGGATTAGGACACTCACCCTGAGGAACACGTGTAGAACTGTCCTGGAGCTGAGATGACTGACCTCTAACATCCATAACCATCTTCCTTTATTCTCCCTATTTCTGCTGGGTTTCCTCAGAGTGCTCTGGTTTCCTCCCACAGTCCAAAAATGTGTAGATTAGGTGGATCGGCCATACTAAATTGTCCATAAGTGTTCAGGGATGTGTAGCCTAGGTGGATTGGCTATGGGAAATGCAAGGTTACAGGGATGAGTATGGGTAACATGCTCTTCAGAGGTCAGCGTGGACTTGATGGGCCGAATGGCCAGCTTCCACACTGTAGGGATTCTACAATTCCTGGGATGAAGGAATTGTCCAATGGTGGTTAGATTGAGTGGACTGGGTCTATATTGTTTGGAATTTAGATGATCGTTTGCATTGAACAATCCAAAATTCCTGAGAAACTTGACAGTGCGGATGCTGGAAAGATAGCTTACGCTGCATAATCTAGATCCAAGTCTCCAGATAGGGGCCATTTCGGGATGAGATGAGCAATTTCTTCAAATAAAATGTTGTCAATCCTAGAAATCTTGGTCTCCATCACTGAGCACATTCAAGGCAGAGAGTAATGGATTTTTGGATAATAAAGAACCAAGGGATATGGGAATAATGTGGAAAGGTGGTGTGGAAGTGGACAATCATCTTAATTATCTTAAGAGTATAAGAAATAGGAACTGGCGTATACCTTGGTGCCTGGGTTGTTCCACCATCCAACATGATCATGGCCAATCTCAAGCTTCGATTGGACTTTCCTATCCTCTATGCAAGTCCCTCATTTCCCTGAGACACTATCAATCTCAGCTTCAAGTATATTCAATGATGGAGCACCTATTTGGGAGTGGAGAATTGAAGAGTGTGGTGCTGGAAAAACACAGCAGGTCAGGCAACATCCGAGGAGCAGGAGAATTGAAGTTTCAGGCATAAGGCCTTCACCAGGAATGAGGCTTGTGGGCCAAGGGGCTGAGAGACAAATGGGAAGAGGGTGGGGCTGGGGGGGGGGGAAGGGAGTTGGGATGTAATAGGTAGATGAAGGTGGGGGTGAAAGTGATAGGTCGGAAAGGAGGTTGGAGCAGACAGGTGGGATGGAAGATGGACAGGTAGGACCATTCAAGAGGGTGGTGCCAATTTGGAAGGTTGGGACTGCGATAAGGTGGGGGGAGAGGAACTGGGAAAACTGGTGAAATCCACATTGATCTTGTGTGGTTGCAGGGTCCCAAGATGGAAGATGAGGCGTTTTTACTCCAGGCATCGGGTGTTAGGGTTTGCCGATGGGGGATGCCCAGGACCTGCATGTCCTGGGTGTAGTGGGAGGGGGAGTTGAAGAGTTCAGCCACAGGGCGGTGGGCTTGGTTAGTGCAGGCGTACCAGAGCTGTTCTCTGAAACGATCCGCAAGTTGGCATCCTGTCTCCCTGATGTAGAAAAGATGACATTGGGTGCAATAGATGCAGTAAATGATATGTGTGGAAGTACAGGCAAATTTCTGTCAGATGTGGAGGGATCCTTTGAGGCCTTGGACGGAGGTGAGGAAGGAGGTGTGGGTGCAGGTTTTGCATTTCTTGTGATGGCAGGAGAAGGACCTGACAAGGGAGTCGTGGAGGGAATGGTCTCTCCGAAATGCTGATAGGAGTGGGGAGGGGGAGGGAAATATATCCTTGGTGGTAGGATCTGTTTGTAGGCGAAGGAAATGGTGGAGGGTGATGCAATGTATTCAAAGGTTAGTGGGTTGTAAGGTTAGGACCGGGGGGTTCTGTCTCTTGTTGATAAAGAGCTTATGCCTGAAACATTGATTCTCCTGCTTCTCGGATGTTGCCTGACTGGCTGTGCTTTTCCAGCATCACACTCTTTGACTTTGATCTCCAGCATCTGCAGTCCTCGCTTTCTCCTCGGGTGGAGAATTCCCAAGAATCAAGTGAAGAAAATTCTCATCTCGACTTGCAACATTGTCTTGAAGAGCTGAAGAGTCCAACGCCTGCTTCTATTTCGCACATGTCTTGGACCTCGCAAGTGGAGAAGTTCTTATTTTCATCACCAATAACGTTAATGGCTGTTTGGAAAGCATTCAATTCAAAGTCACTTAACTCAAATGATCTGACTATTGATACATTTTGCCAAATAATTTCTACTTTGTTGTATTATGTACCTCGCTTCACTAAATATTATTGGATAAGGGCTCTTGTGGGGCAGTATTACAGTCCATACCTCTTGAGACATGAGGCCTAGGTTTAAGTCCAACCAGCTGCAGGAGTTGTCATTACATCTCTGGACAGGTTGATAACATACAATAAAACTACTGGAAAATTCAATTTTTTGGTGCAGGATTCAGCTTCAAACCATCGCAAGCAGACATTAATGATAATGCACAAGCATAACAGGGAAACTTTCCCATATGACTTGTACAGGAACCAATTCTAGGTGACATCATGTTGAAATAATGGAGAATCCAGCTTTAACACAAGTGAAATTCTCTGCTCTAATTATATTGACCAGGCTGAACCTACAGGCATCTGGTTACTATTAATGGCAAGCAAAGTATTTGAAAACAGCTTTGTTTATGTCTTTGTGCACATGTTGCTATGACAACAGCATGTGAAGGACTAGCTGATCTCCAGCTCCTGGGTAGGCCGGGATCTGTTCCTCCGAAGTATTGTTGCCACGATGATGTGCTGTTGAATCTGGCCTATCCTGTTTCGTTCATTGCTTAGGGCACCAGAGGGGAGAGCAATCTCCCTGATCTGAGCTGGTTCGGATGTGAACTTGAGGCTGCTGCTGACCTTACAGAGGGGTCAGGTTAGCAAGATCAGGTCGACCTCGAGGGAAATGACAGGCTTCCTTCTGAACGCTCTGAGCTGCGAGAAACAACACTCGCCGTGATATTGCACCTTTCATGTGTGCTGACATTATGCACCCCATGTGTGCACAACAAACCCCTCACAGACAGCCTCGTGATAATCCGCTTTCAAGTGATGCTGGGCATTTGTGCTCACCCTGAGCTTGGAAACCTTGACAATTACAGCTCCAGCCACTTGCCTGAAATCAGGCAATGACATTTATATTCCTCCCTCCCCTCCACTCAAGTCTATCAATTAGTTCAAGAGAGATAAAGTGAAAGTCAGTCCAAACTGTGTAGTCCCATTCACCAAAGTACGACAGGGGTCTGCTTCACTGCAAACAAGATAAAGCTGCTTTGATAAGGAAAACATTGGTTACTGTGCAACCACAAGTGATCATTACACAATGTCCCAGGGGAACAAGCTGTATCTTCAGTGCTTGTGTACTATCTACAGTGTCGACTCGTACCAGATACTGGTCTGTGCAGCTGCTGCACAAAGTTCAAACATTGCACCGTTGGTCATTTTGTGCACTGTTTTCAGAATCTATGAAATAAAAACCGGAGACTGCAAAATAATCTTTAACTCACGCCAGTGGCCACCTTTAGACAATGGTCAATTCACAGTGACAGTATTCACGGAAACCTGAGTAACTATCAGCAACAGGTAAACCGCTCCCATTTAAGTTCAAGCAGCTTTAGAAAACAAAGCAGGTGAAAATTAAATGTAGAAAGGAAAAAATATGCGTATGAAAGCACGCAACAACTCAGATGTCCAGTTTAGCAGCAGCTCGTCACTAACTTGTATAATTCATTTTTGGGGGTTTCATTCACTCCAGGCCTTCACCTGGACCTCAACAGCCAGAGACGTCACACCAGAAAAAGCCCACAATCCGATATGTCAAAGACCGACAAGGGTTGGGCAGGGTGAGCGAGTTGAAGACTTTCTAATAGAGCTCCCATGGAATAAGGTGCCAATCTTGGGGCAGTCCCAAGTTCCTTCACAGAGTTACCACCTTTACTTCCGAATGTAAAAGAGTTACCCCGTGTATTCAAGTCCTTTTATGTCCTCACACTCTCCCTTCCCATACAACTCCTGTGGCTATCTCCCTGCCTCTCCCTTTCTGAATCTCTGCCTTAAACAGAAGGCAGGTTTTCCACTACCTGGGCCTCATGTTCTATAGATCTACCTAAATGCCTCTATTTCTATCTTTTCAAGTTTAAGCCTTTGGCTGCCCTTTGTTGGTTTTCCGTTCATTTTCTAAACATGAAGCCTTTGGGATGTTTCACTATGTTAACACCAAGTGATTATTAACTGCACCTTTCTTTTTTCCAAACAGTCGACTGCCAAGTCAAGACTTGTCCATCAGTGATAGACAAGTGGCATGGTGGCTCAGTGGCGAGCACTGCTGCCTCACAGCGCCCCCCAAGGACCCGGGTTCGTGTCCGTGTGGGTTCCCTCCGGGTACTCTGGTTTCTTCCCACATCCCAAAGATGTACAAGTTAGATGAATTGGCCATGCTAAATTGCCCATAGTGTTCAAGGTTAGGTGCATCAGTCTGGGGAAGTGGAGAACAACAGAGTAGGGGAATGAGTCTGGGTGGGTTACTCCTCAGAGGATCGGTGTGGACTGATTGGGCCGAAGGGCCTGTTTCCACACTGTAGGGATTCTATGATTCCAATAAGTGCTGGGCTATCGTAGGCTTTATGAAGGTAGCAAGATATTGTTGCAGACATGTCTTGAAAAAATTACCCAGGTGATGGCTGCAAGTCATAAACATGACAATATGTCACAGAGTGCTTTTTGATTTGTTCAAGTTCCATCGACTAGGCTGCCTGATCTGAAAACTTAATTCATAAAATGATAAACAGATTAAAACCAAACTAACAATCCATAGAAAATACATAGATGGTTCTGGATCTGGATAGATCTCTGGTTTTAGGATGCAAAAGAAGAAAAGTTCCAGAAGATTTCTGGTCTTGGAGTCAAATTCATCAAACGGTCCTTCTCCCAAACAGTGACATAGCCTCCCTCCCCTCACAGTCTGAATCCTGTGATACAGACACCAGAATGAGAAAACAGCTCCAAGACAATAAGTGATTTACTTAGAGAACGTTCATAAGAATGAAAGAAAGATGTTTACAATATATGTCTTTCCTCTAAGCTATGTCACGGGATTAATTATATTCATTCTGTTAATTCTCTTCTCTCTCAATAACTCTGGTGTCCCTCCTATTTTTTATCTACATGGTTGTGCCTAGACATAAAATAGTGTCTCACAGGCACACCTAGCTCTACCCCATCTCTTTCTACAACCCAACTATTGCTAGATTATCACACTCTTAGTTTGAAATCCGGTACTGGATGAATAAAAATTTCCTCCGATTAAATATTAAAAAGACGGAAATCATTGTCTATGGTCCCCATTATGAACTCAAGTCCCTAGCCATCGTTATCACTGACCTATATTGGCTCCTAGTTAAGCACTATCTTTGTTTGAATATTCCATCCTTGGGGGAGAAAGTGAGGGCGGCAGATGCTGGAGATCAGAGTCGAGAATGTGGTGCTGGAAAAGCACAGCAGGTCAGGCAGCATCCGAGGATCAACGTTCCAGCCTCATTCCTGATGAAGGGCTTATGCTCAAAATGTCAAATCTCCTGCTCCTCAGATGCTGCCTGACCTGCTACGTTTTCCAAGCACCACTCTCTTAACTACTCTCTCCTTGTATTCAATTCTCCCAACTTTGTAATCTGCTCCAGCCCCACAACCCTGACAGATTTCTGCATTCCACTAATGCTTGCCTCTTCTTCCTCCCATGCCATCCTTCCCAACCTCGTCATCCCATTCATTACCTTTGCCATCTCCCAGTTACCCAACACCTTGGCATGCCCCTTGCCAACACACTGTGACCTAGTGACCAATCACTCACTACCTTGCTCGCTGCCAGCCCCCAATCCCAAACCCTTGCCACCTCAATCGCGGCTCATGAAATGCTGCTCAGGGTCTAGAGCAGGCCAGAGTGTGTGGGTGAGGGAGACTATGATGAGAGGGGTGAGAGGAGCAAGGGCTTTTTTGAAAAAATATTCATTCATAGGATTTATTGCCCAACCTTAGATAGCAGTTAACAGTCAACCTCTCTGTTGTAGGTCTGGAGTCACATGTAGGCCAGACCAGGTAAGGACGGCAGTTTCCTTTCCTAAAGGACATTAGTGAACCAGATGGATTTTTCCAACAATCAACAATGGTCATAATTAGACTCTTAATTCCACATTCTTTTTTAAATTGAATTCATATTTCACCATCTGCTGTGATAGGATTCGAACCCAGATCCCAAATCATTACCTGGGTCATGAGATAAATAATCTAGTGATAATACTACTAGGCCATTCACCCCAGTTAAGGATCAAAAAGGAGGCGAGGCCTTAGGAGGGAGCAGGAAGTGAGGCGGTGAGGGATCTGAAGAGGAGCAGTCAGTCGGATGGATGGTGGATGTACAACAAGGACATTAGGGAGGGTCTAACCACCTGAACATGGCGGGGCAAAAGGGATGGGACTCTAGAGAACATGTGTAACCACGTGACCAGCAGCAAGCACAGGCTTTTAACTGCTCCAACACTGGTCACTATCACTTAGCTACATACAACCCAACATTTGGAATACATCTGGACTCAGCTTTCCTACTTAAAACAATAAACTTTGATCAGGCTATCAGTCATCTGTCCTCACGTCTCCCTACATGGCCCACAGTCAGATTTAGTTTATAATGCTCCTGTGAAGCACCTTGGGATGTTGAAGGTGCTATAGAAATAGACCTTGTTGTTGCTGCTATTAAAGGGAGACGGTGACATAGTGGTTTCGTCACTGGATGAGTATCACAGAGGACCAGGATTGACGTGCTTAGGACACAAATCTCGCCGTAGCAGCTGATGTAATTTAAATTCAATTCATGAAAAAAATCCAGAATCATAAACATGATTTATTAATGGTGCCATCAGCCTATGAACTGTCCTAGAAATCTAGTTGGTTCACCCATGTCCTTTAGGGAAGGAAATCTGCCATCCTTAACTGGCCTGGTCTACATGTGACTCCAGACCCACAGCAATATGGTTGACTCTTGACTGCTCTCTGAAATGCTTTTGAGCGAGTCGGTCTGTTCGAGGGAATTGGGGACAGACAACAACATCCCATGGAAGAATTTTTAAAAAAAACTTAGAGTCAGTTTTCCACAGTGCCAAGTAACATCTCCTCTGATTCGATGTGTGGCGTGCCCAGGGAAATTGGTTCGCATATTTCATCAAAACTCAAGGCCTAAGGTTAGAAAACCACACTCCAAATTATCTTCCAATGTCACTGGCATTTAGCATAAGGGAGGGAAATAAATGAGCTGTGAATTTGTGAATGGGACTTCAGTCTGGGGGTTTAACTGGGAGATACAAAGGGAATTCAATGGTGTCGCAATTCATGTACACTGGGTCATGACATCAGCAAACTACGGTCATTTAGTCTTTTTATCAATGCCCAAGTATCTTGGCTGAAGCAGAAACCTGAAAACAGCAGCTGAGAATAATTAAGCTACTTGGGGAACCATAAACCTCTGACCAGAGGTTCTACACCCATGTTCCTTCTACTTATTATTTTTTAAAAATTCATCATGGGATGAGGGTGACGCTGGCTAGGCTGGCTAATTTATTGCCCATCCCCAATTGCCCAGAGGGCAGTTGAGAATCAACCACATTACTGTGGGCTTGGAGTCACATGTAGGCCAGACCAGGTAAGCACGGCAGTTCTGCTGCAGGAACCTCATAAGGCCGTACACAGCAGCTTCCAGAGGTGGGAGGCAATGTGTCGGCATGGTGATGGGTGTGGGTGGAACCTCGGAGCGGCTATGCAGTGGGCAGCTTCCAGGGAACATTGGACTGTAGCTGTTACTCAAAAGTGAGATCATCTTTCTCAATACGTGGCACATTGAAAGCATCTGATTTCACAAACTGGAGTCCATTAGGAAATTCCAAGGCATCTGCCAGGCTTCTGTTCATCTGAGGACAGCACTCCCAGTTCATTCGCAGACTATTTATATTCTGTACTTGTTCCCTAGCTCTCGATATAACATCTCCTGACTTAGTCTATCTCAGGTTCGCTTATTGCTGAAACCCACATTTGTGCCTTAGTTATCTCCAGCCCTGACCATGTCAATGCAGCTGTGGCAATCTGCCATATTCTGCCTTCTGTAAACATTGCCACTCATGACACACCTCATATCACATCTCATCCACCCCCACCACCTTGCTGATCTCCACTGACTCTCTCTTCAACAACACCTCAACATTAAACTTCTCACCCTTGTTTGCAAATCTGCCTATTGCCACACTTTCTCTATCCCTGTTATCTCCTCCATCTGCACCAGACTTGGAGATATTCCCATTTAATGAATTCTAGTTTTCTTGACCCGGATCTTAATTGCCCCGCTGTTGGTGGATGTGCCTCACCTCAGAAGCTGGGGTACCCTCCCTATGCCCCTTGTCTTTGCTGATTCACCATTCACTTCAAGATACTCCTCAAAACTCAACATGTTATGGTTCCTATGAATCACTGAGGTATTTTATTGCACTACAGAGGGACAGAAGTGTTAGGATGTAGAAATAGCCATTCAGCCCATCAAGTGCTTGATAACTGTATCATATAGCTGCTTATTATCACTGCTATTGTTAACTTATTCTGCTGGCATGCAGTTAGGGGTTATATTATCTGCAAAGATAGCAGCTATTCCCTTTGGTTAAATCTTCCCTTAAAAGAGCAACATACAATCTCAGATAGAACATGTCAAATTGGAAGAGGTTTAATTTCAACAGTAAAATGGAACCAAAGATCCACAGGTAAAGGTGGTCTTTCAACAGGACAGGCCTCACATACAGGCTGCGTATTTTCCCACAAGAGGGAAAGTTAAGGGAACCAAACCAAACCAAGTCCAAAGCTCTTGATGACAAAGACGACTGCTTTTGGACTGTCTTTCTTGCTGCTGGATGGGGTGAATCATATAAAGGCAGCATGATGGTGCATCTCCAGGGTTTGGAAGAGCCTGCTGCAGGTTGGCAAAGTCTCCATAACATCCAGGAGCACTGCCATCACTGCTGCGCAGTAAACTACAATGTCAGTCCCTGGTTTAAGCTCCTGATCTTCGAGTATTCCTCTTCCCTATTTGATAAAGCCAGCTGAGGGAGGTTAGAGGCAGTGGTGAGTTTCACCATCGACGCCTCTGTTGAGAAGAGGAGCTTCGGAAAGTGATTTCCTGTTTCCAGGATCTTCCAGTTGGTCCTATTTGATGAAGGATGTGGTGCTGTGCTGCCAGAGCTGGTTGGGAGAGCACCTTAGTTTCCCATCTTGGAAATGTGGGAGGTCCAGCTTCCCATTTGCTTCAGTAAAGGAGTGGACACATGACCCAGCGCTCAGTTTCTGAATGAGGGTGTGCGCACAGGGAATCACCTGCACATTGAAGCTCAGTGACTGAGGTTGGAGTGGCTTTACTGTTGGCTGGGGGATAGGTTGGTGACCAGTTTCCCATCTATCCTGTGGATTATTTTGATCTGCCTGGAGGTGAGATGCAGGACTGCATTGAGGAAAATGGAGAAGACGGTGTCATTGTCTGGCTCCACAGAATCCCTTAAGCGCAGAATTCAGCCCATTGAGTCTGCACTGAAGAGCAGTCCACCGGAACCCACATCCCCTCCCCAATCCTATTCCTATAACCCTACATTTCCCATGGCTAAGCCACCTAGCCTGCACATGCCTGGACACTATGGGCCATTTAGCTTGGCCAATCCACCTGACCTGCACCTCTTTGGACTGTGGGAGGAAATCCACGCAGACATGGGAGAGAATGTGCAAATTCCACATAGACAGTCGCCCGAAGGTGGAATTGAATCCAGGCCCCTGGTGCCGTGTGGCAGCAATGCTGATGATTGAGTCCATAGATTGAACCTGGTCTCCACTGAGCTATTGTGGTTCCACTGGTGAACATCACTGATTACATGTCATCATGGAGGAGGCAGAGATTGGTGATGAGTTTCTGATGGAGATACTTCACAATTCCTTGTAGCTGACAGTGATGTAGGCTTTCGTGTAGTGAAAGGATGTGTAGAGTGATTGGTGTTTGCTTCCTGCATCAGACAGCAGCAACAGCACATTGATGGTGTCTCTTGATGGGCACCAATACACTGGAAGGAGTTCCTCAGCCACAGGGAGGAGGCGGTTGAAGAGGATCTGTTCAATGACCTGCTGCCAGGAGTGTGTCCTTCTGTTGTGTTATGGAATTTCGGCACAGAGTCCACCTACAACCAACGGCCTTGTTGCTTCTCAACTTTTGAATGGTTTCTCCCTCACTTCAGACAGGACAGTAGTAGCATGACTGAGCTGGACAGGGGATGGAGGAACAGTTGAGGACGTGCAAATGGATGAGTGAGGCCAAAAATTGTCCTACCTGAAGAAAAGGGGGACCATCTTGACTCATCAACAATTAAGGTTGTTAAGGGGTCAATTAATAATCCCTTAAAGGCCTTCACATGCCACCAGCCTGATTACCTGCCTTCTCAGTGGTTGGCTTCCCTAAGCCAGAGGGACCTGCTGACTGAGGTTTGACTCTGACATGGAGATATCTCTTCAGATTGTCTCAGTGTGGACTATTCAGAAGAATGGATGGTGGGCAAGGAGGGTAGACTCTGAAAATCACATCCCTGCTCTCACTTATCCCCCTACAGCCCCCTGACCATGAGGTCCCCACCTCAACAGGATATAAAAAAAACCTAACTTACTTTTTCACCTTTGGATCTCCTCTGGACCAGGCCTCCAACAGCAGTGTTTGAGACCTAGGGGGTTCCTGACCTCTGACTGACCTCAGAGTGCCTGACTGGGTGAGAAAACCTCCCCTTTGCACTGCCCATCAAATCCTAATGAGTTGCTGTGTGTTCAGGACAGGGAGTGACTGGCAGGTTGAGAGTGGTGTGTAAGTCACCACATTAATATCAAATAAAGCAGTGCTTATTCTTTCGATTAGGTCCTGTTCCCATTGGGTTGGCAAAAATGACCAATCATGTAGTTTCCTGGAAGAGAGAGCAGGGAATACTTTGCAATTGGTCCGAAAGTGGATTTTAGAGTTGACCAGTTGCTATGGGCCTGGAGGTTTATGGGTAAGAATCATCTTGTGGAGATGGGAATATCTGAGGTGGTCGATGTCAATTTTCCCATGGCCCCTCAGTGTTTGGGGGCCAGGTTGATGGCTGATTGGAAGGCACCACCAGGGGTCAGGCTGCGAGGGACAAGGCCATCCCTGTGGTTCCTTCCTCAAACAGTGAAGTAGCTAAGCGAGTCCGTAGCTTTGGTGTTGCCAAGTGGTGTCTTGTTGCTGGAAGGAGGTTGGTTATGATGTGTTCTGCACAGGTGGATGCTTTTGGGAGTTTGCTTCCTCTCTTCCTCCCTTGCTTATCACACCCTTCTAGAGATTCACATTCTTCCCCACCTCCAGATGGTGGCATCAAAATCTCCAAGGGGAATCTGTGTGCTGAGACTGGGGCTCAGCACTGCGCAAGGTCGGTATATAATTCTGTGATGATGTTGTCACTTTAAAAGGTCATTTTATCATGATTTGCAAGGGGTTTACATGGGCTCCCTCAAGCACGTCAGGATCCAGAGGGAGTTCCAGAGCTGTAGCAATGTTTCACAGAGTTCCCCTGTTAGACAGAGTGTGGCATTTCATGGGAAGTGAGGCAGCGCTTCTCAAGGACATGTGGAAATGTGTCATTTCACATTGAAATCACAAAATAGCAATGACTTAGCTAACAAACAGCACATGGCACTGAAAATTTTGCTCTTCACGGTTCAACATGTTTAAAGCATCCGTGGAATTCTCCCCACGGAGGGAAAAACATGGAGGGAGGTGGAAATATTTTGTCCCAAGTGAGCTTGAACTTTTACCCAAATATTGACTGAAAATTCCTGCACTTATTGATACGCATCACTACACGCACATGGGGTCCTGCGAGATTCGACTTCAGGCTGTGGGGGGGTGGGGGGTGGGAAAGGAGGGGAGTGGGAGAATCACTGTATACACTTCCCATCCAAATTTACACTCTTGTGTAATCCAAAGTAAATCACACCTTCAATTAACCTCAATTCTCTGAGGGAGGCTCGCACTCACCACTGCATTGGGAATTCATTTGCTGTCTGACTGCTTCTTGATTTAAGTCCAGCATTTCTTCACTAAAGACATTCGCAAGCAACTAAATCCATCAGGGCCCACTTTTACATTTAACAGAGCTCTGCTTACTGAGAATTGGAGTATTTCTGACACCTACATATTGCTAGAATATATTTTGTGGTTAATGTTTTGTTTTTGCTTTTCTTTACCAAACTTATTTCTTTTTCCATTACCATTTAACTCAGATAAAGCAAAGGTACGTCTATATTTTGTACCCCTAGAACTGGCCTTTTTCTTGCCAAATGTACCTGTATCTAAACTTACCATGAATAGCTGGTCTATTGGTGACTGTAGGGAACAGACATGAATTCATTAGGATAACTCTGTCAAATCATAACACAAGGGTCACCTTTCAGCTGATTATGTTAATATTGTTGGTGGTTCACCCCTCCTGAGAGGAGAGATGGTAGTGTCATGGTAATAAGTGGCAAGAGTGTGGTGCTGAAAAAGCAGAGCAGGTCAGGCAGCATCCGAGAAGCAGGAGAATCGACGTTTTGGGAGTAAGGACTTCATTAGGGCTTCCTGATGAAAGGCTTATGCACAAAATGTCGATTCTCCTGCTCCTCGGATGCTGCCCGACTTGATGTGCTTTTCCAGAACCACACTCTCGACTCTGATCTCCAGCATCTGTCGCCCTCACTTTCTCCTGTCATGGTAATAACACTAGACCAGCGATCCAGAGAACCCATGCAAAAGCTTCAGGGATGTGTGTTCCAAATCCACAACTGCACCTGGTGGTATTTAATTTCCATTAATCCATCTGCTATTGATGGTGACTATCAAACAATCATCGATAACCATCTGGTTCACTAATGTCACTCAGGGTAAAGGAAAACTGCCATCCTTATCTGGTCTGGGTTACACATGACACCAGATCCAACTTGATTCTGAACTGTCCTTTGAAATAGACATTTACTATAAACCGACTGACTCCCACAGCAACCTAGACTACAGCTCCTCCCACCCTGCCCCCTGTAAAAATGCCATCCCATATTCTCAATTCCTTCGTCTCCGCCGCATCTGCTCCCAGGAGGACCAGTTCCAATACCGAACAACCCAGATGGCCTCCTTCTTCAAAGACCGCAATTTCCCCCCAGACGTGATCAACGATGCTCTCCACCGCATCTCCTCCACTTCCCGCTCTTCTGCCCTTGAGCCCCTCCCCTCCAATCGCCACCAGGACAGAACCCCACTGGTCCTCACTTACCACCCCACCAACCTCCATATACACCATATCATCCGTCATCATTTCCGCCACCTCCAAATGGGCCCCACCACCAGGGATATATTTCCCTCCCCTCCCCTGTCAGCGTTCCGAAAAGACCACTCCCTCCGTGACTCCCTTGTCAGGTCCACACCCCCCATCAACCCAACCTCCACTTCCGGCACCTTCCCCTGCAACCGCAGGAAATGCAAAACTTGTATCCACACTTCCCTCCCTTACCTCCCTCCAAGGCCTCAAAGGATCCTTCCATATCCGCCACAAATTCACCTGCACCTCCACACACATCATTTACTGCATCCACTGCACCCGATGTGGCCTCTATATTGGGGAGACAGGCCGCCTACTTGCAGAACGTTTCAGAGAACACCTCTAGAACACCCGGACAAACCAACCCAACCACCCCGTGGCTCAACACTTCAACTCCCCCTCCCACTCCACCAAGGACATGCACGTCCTTGGACTCCTCCATAGCCAGACCATAGCAACACGACGGCTGGAGGAAGAGCGCCTCATCTTCCGCCTAGGAACCCTCCAACCACAAGGGATGAACTCAGATTTCTCCAGTTTCCTCATTTCCCCTCCCCCCACCCTGTCTCAGTCCCAACCCTCGAACTCAGCACCACCCTCCTAACCTGCAATCTTCTTCCTGACCTCTCCGCCCCCACCCCCACCCCGGCCTATCACCCTCACCTTAACCTCCTTCCACCTACCGCATTTCCAACACCCCTCCCCCAAGTCCCTCCTCCCTACCTTTTATCTTAGCCTGCCTGGTACCCTCTCCTCATTCCTGAAGAAGGGCTCATGCCCGAAACGTCGAATCTCCTGTTCCTTGGATGCTGCCTGACCTGCTGCGCTTTTCCAGCAACACATTTTCAGCTCTGTCCTTTGAAATGGCCTAGCTAGACAATCAGGTCAAAGGGCAATGAGGAAAGAGCAACAAACATCAGCCCTGCCAGCAGTACCCACATCTCACACATGATTTACTTTCACAAAAAGGAAACATTGGGCCAAATCTTATTAACCCGGTGTCATTCTGCATTCCTCTTTTCAAATACTACTCCAATAACTTTTTAAATGTTACTCCAGTATCTGACTCAATAACATCACTCAGTTAAAGCAACCAGTGTTCTTATAAACCCCCGTAGTGAAATTCATCTTCTAACCTCCCCCTTCATGTTGTGTATACGAATTGCATGTCTCTTGACTAATAAATGCGTCATGTGGAGCAATTTATGTTTTACTATTAAGCCTCAAAATGTCTCTCAGAATTTTCAAGCCCCACAAATTTGTAGTTTTTGAAGCCTTGTGCTCTCTTGTTTAAAAACAAACACTGGTCACATATTTCATATATGCATGCGCTAAAACATTTTACAGCCTTTGGAATGTCATCAATACTGAAATGTAGGGGATCATATTGCCAATTTGTATACATGATCCCACAAATGGCACTATAATGTTGATCTGTTTTTGAGTTCTGAGATACATATAAGACAGAGCATCAGGAGATCACCCTTTCAGGGTGATTCTGAAATGGTGCTGAGAGATTTTTATGCCTACTTGAGGCAGGCAGACGGGTTAATGTCTGACTTAAAGGGTGGTGCCTCTGACAGTGCAACGCTCGCTCTTCAGAACTGGTGTATCTGTGTGGAACTGTGCTCAGTTCCTTGTACAGGAATGCGAATGCATGATTTCCTATCGCAGAGCAAGAGAGAACTGCCTCAACTGAGCCACAGCTGATGACATCCTCCCAGGGACAGGATTAATGCCACAGTGTGAATACCAAATAGTTATGTTCAATTATGTTAGGCAGATGAAGATAAATTAATTCCACTGGTTGAGGATGCTAAAAGTAGGGAGTGTAGTCTAAAATTAACACCAGGCTGTTCAGGAGAGATGTTCATAAGCTATTCTGCTGGAGGTTTGGAACTCTCTTCCACAAATGGCAGTGAGCGCTAGATCAGTTGTTAATTTTAAATCTGAGATAGATAAATTGTTAAGAAAACGTTCAAAGGGATATGAGCGGAGGGCAGCTTTTCAGAGTTAGGCCATGGATTAGCCATGATCTCATTGAGTGGTGGAACAGGCTGAATGGCCTACTCCTGTTCTTATGTTTCATTTCAGCCCAAGACAGTCTGTGGCTTTTTCACCTTGAAGACTCAGATTGCAGTTCGCTTGATAATGAAATGGGAATGGAGATCTGTGACTTTCTTAGATTGTATAGGAGATGTAGACACAGGAGTCTAAAAGAGTCAGAGAATCAGAATGGGCTTGACAGACACCAACATCCCTGTTGATGACACATACTATCATCCTTTACAGAGATCAGTCAGACAGCCATCTACCTCAGTAAGGACAGGATTGAGATAAAATGCAAAATGCAAGGTCAACAGAAATATTTAATACTTCACTTTTGATTTGGAAACCGTCATATTTGTAAGTGAATGATATAGGTCCAGATCAAAGCTGTAGCGACAGGTAGCACTGCTTCAGTGTTCACTCGACAATCCTGAGCACCAACCAGCCTCCAGCCGTCAGTGACAATCCTGTCGGAGTTCAAGGCCACCTCAGAAGCTGAGCTTGTAATCCAGTTCAGTACAATACTAAGGGAGTGCTGCAGGGACTGACTGGTGACTTTCAGCTGAACTGTTAAAGGGAGATCTCAGGGGAATACAAAAGATCCCACAGCACTACTTGGAACCCAGAGTTGGCCCAGTGTCCTGGTCTTAGGTTCCTCCATTAAGCACTATGGCCATACCCCATCATTTGACTGCACTAAAATCACATATTAATGTAATATTACCACACTGAGGGTGGATGGTGGCTCAGTGGTTAGCGCTGCTGCCTCACAGTGCCAAGCAGCCAGTTTCAATTTCACTCCCGGACAACTGTCTGTGTGGAATTTGCACATTCTCCCAGTGTCTGCGTGGGTTTCCTCGGTGTTCTGGTTTCCTTCCCACAATCCAAAAGTGTGCAGGTTAGGTGGATTGGCCATGCTAAATGGCCCCCACAGTGTCCAGGGATGTGTAGATTAGGTGGATTAGCCATGGGGAATGCAGGGATAGGACAGTGGTGGGTTGAGTCTGGGTGGGATGTTCTTCAGAGGGCTGCTGTGGGCTGAATGGCCTGCTTCTACACTGTAGGGATTCTGTGAATTCATTGTCATTGCCAGAGAGAAATTGACACCAGGGAGCTTTCCAAGCAGACAATCTAAATCTGGTCAAGGCATTACGGAATGGCTTGATGTTGGAGAGGCCATGGTTCCCACAGAAAGATGACAATTTGATCTACATGACGATGTGACATCACAAAGTGCTTCACAGCCAATCAAATAAATTTCAAGTGTGGTTGCTGTGTCATGTAAGGAAGTGCAGCAGCCAATTTGTATATAACAACCTCCCACTACCAACATGCAAGATCAGAGAATCTGATTTAGTTATGTTTTGGAGGGATAAATATCAGAAATTTACCCTGTTCTTCTCTGATATAGGGCCAAGGCATCTCTTACAGTCATCTGAACAGACAGAAGGAGCCTCAGTTTTACATTTCACCTGAAAGATGGCATCTCCAGTGCAGCACTCCTTTAGTATTGCACTGAAGTGGCAGTCTTGACTTTTATGTTCAAGAACCCTGTAAGCTGGAGGGGACAGCATTCTCAACTAAACTACAGCTGGCACAGTAAAGTGGGGAATTCTACAGCCGGAGACCTAGGCAGCTGAAGGCAATGGTGGGGTGAAAGAAAGCCCATGTTTCCCAAATACAGCTTGAAATGCATAGAGTTCTTCAAAGGCTCCATGGTTGAAGGAAGAACAGAAATAGCCAGGGGCAAGGTCATGGGAATCATAGTGGGCGGCACGGTGGCACAGTGGTTAGCACTGCTGCCTCACAGCGCCTGAGACCCGGGTTCAATTCCCGACTCAGGCGACTGCCTGTGTGGAGTTTGCACGTTCTCCCCGTGTCTGCGTGGGTTTCCTCCGGGTGCTCCGGTTTCCTCCCACAGTCCAAAGATGTGCGGGTCAGGTGAATTGGCCATGCTAAATTACCCGTAGTGTTAGGTAAGGGGTAAATGTAGGGGTATGGGTGGGTTGCGCTTCGGCGGGTCGGTGTGGACTTGTTGGGCCGAAGGGCCTGTTTCCACACTGTAAGTAATCTAATCTAATCTAATCTAATCTAATCTAGTAATCTAATCTAATCTAAGATAGCAGGGCAGAAGAGCTGGTATAACACTGCTTATAGGTGGAGGAGCCTGAAGGAAGAGATCCTGAGCTTCCTCTACGCACCCATGAGGAAGACCGTGTTTACTCTATTCTCTCACTGTATTGTTTGTTGAGGTTGTATATAGGATGCTCATATGAGGAACTGAAGAAGAAAGAACAGGATTAGGGGGTATGGGGAACAGAGGAGAAGAAATTGCCCCAGGTCAATTATGCACAACAATAATCGATAGGCAGCTATCTAGATAAGGGAGAGAGCAATAGAAGGCCATGATGATAGGGTTACATCAAGTAGGATATGAACAGATTCCTGTAGGGCATAAATGCCCACATAATCCAGAGCTGAATGGGTTGATTATTGCTCCTTATAAATGCTGTGTAATTCTGTAATTCAGTGAAATAAACTGGAGGCTTCCTCCAGGGGACTGTATATCAGAAACTCAACAAGTTAGCTGAACTACTTGTTAGGAGCAAAGCTCTTGAGGGTTGGTGGAGTTGTGGATAGTGTGGAGGGCTGTTGGATGTTGCAACGGGACATTGAAAGGATGCAGAACTGGGATGAGAAGTGGCAGATGGAGTTCAACTTGGAAAAAGTGTGAAGTCGTTCACTTTGATAGGTCAAATTTGAATACAGAATACAGAGTTAAAGGCAGGATTCTTGCCAATGTGGAGGAACAGAGGGATCTTGGGGTCCATTCCATAGATCCCTCAAAAATTGCCACCCAGGTTGATAAGGTGGTTAAAGAAGGTGTATGGTGTGTTGCCTGTCACTAGCAGGGGATTAAATTTAAGAGCCGTGAGGTTATACTGCAGCTCTACAGAGCCCTGGGGTTAGACCACACATGAAATATTGCGTTCAGTTCTGGTCACCTCATTATAGGAAGGATGTGGAAGCTTGAGAGAGGGTGCAGAGGAGATTTACCAGGATGCTGCCTGGACTGGAGGGCTTGTCTTATGAAGAAAGGTTGAGGGAGCTAGGGGCTTTCTTACTGACTTGATAAAGGTGCACAAGATGGTGAGAAGCACAGATACAGCAGATAGTCAGAGATGTTTTCCCAGGGTGGAAATGTCTATCATGAGGGGGCATAATTTTAAGGTGATTTGCGGAAGTTTTAGGGGTGATGTCAGAGGTAGGTTCTTTACGCAGACTGGTGGGTGAGTGGAATGCACTGCCAGTGGTAGTAAAGTCAGATACATGAGGGAAATTTAAGTAACTCTTGGATAGGCACATGGAAGGTCGTACAATGAAGGGTATGGAGGTTAGTCTGATCTTAGAGTCGGATAAACGGCCGGCACAACATCGAGGGCTGAAGGGCCTGTACTGCGCTGTACTGTTCTATGACAGCACTGGATAAGTCAGATCCCAGAATGAAAGCTGGCTTGACAGTTGCTTTTTGTTATTTTAATTCATGTGGTGGTAAATCCTTGGAACAAAGCCACATGAGGCAGCAGAGTTTTATTACACAAAAAAACTGAAACCAAGAAGGTTCTAGCTGTCCAGACATAAAAGACGGTTTAGGAAAATCTTAAAGCATACAATAAAAACAAAATATGAACATTACCAACTTGCAGAGACTCAAAAACAATGAAATTACTCCATTCATCAAATCTTTAACTTCTACTGACTAATTCTGTCCAAATTCCTTACTGCGAAGCCTGGAGCCTTCTTACATGATTATGCAAGAAACTGAGAGCTTAGACTTTCTCAGTTTTTGATAAACTGCAGATTTCTCATGAAACACTCAGGATGGAAGTTGCACAAACTAACCTCTTCTATTGAGATAATATTTACCCTGTGTGCTCTGGGAAAAATATAACTCCTTAAAGTCTGGTTGAAGATTTGTAGCTCGGGTGTCCGTTGTTGTGGTTCTGTTCGCCGAGCTGGAAGTTTTTGCTGCAAACGTTTCGTTCCCTGGCTAGGGAACATCATCAGTGCTATTGGAGCCTCCTGTGAAGCGCTGCTTTGATGTTTCTTCCGGTATTTATAGTGGTTTGTTCTTGCCGCTTCCGGGTGTCAGTTTCAGCTGTAGTAGTTTGTATGTGGGGTCCAGGTCGATGTGTCTGTTGATGGATGTTCTTGCCGCTTCCGGGTGTCAGTTTCAGCTGTAGTGGTTTGTATATGGGGTCCAGGTCCATGTGTCTGTTAATAGAGTTTGTGGATGAATGCCATTTCCTTTCCTGTACAGAAACTATATTTCCAGTCAGATCTTCTCAAAGGGACCTAAAAATGTTCCATCTCTGGCTTTTTGACGCAAAATCCTTGGTTATGCTGAACTGAAATCAAGCCAATAGTCTTCCATGTTTACTATACCTGTCATAAACCACCACAGAATGAACACTCAGTAGCCTAGCAGTGGCCTGCTATGGTTGATGGTCTACATCCCAGGGTACTGAAGGAGGTGGCTCGAGAAATCGTGGACGCGTTGGTGATTATTTTCCAGAGTTCGATAGATTCAGGATCAGTTCCTGTGGATTGGAGGGTGGCTAATGTTGTACCACTTTTTAAGAAAGGTGGGAGAGAGAAAGCAGGAAATTATAGACCAGTTAGTCTGACCTTAGTGGTGGGAAAGATGCTGGAGTCTATTATAAAAGGATGAAATTACGACACATCTGGATAGTAGTAACAGGATAAGTCAGAGTCAGCATGGGTTTATGAAGGGGAAATCATGCTTGACTAATCTTCTGGAATTTTTTGAGGATGTAACTCTGAAGATGGACGAGGGAGATCCAGTAGATGTAGTGTATCTGGACTTTCAGAAAGCTTTTGATAAAGTCCCACACAGGAGGTTAGTGAGCAAAATTAGGGTGCATGGTATTGGGGGCAAAGTACTAGATTGGATTGAAAGTTGATTGGCTGACAGGAAACAAAGAGTAGTGATAAACGACTCCATTTCGGAATGGCAGGCAGTGACCAGTGGGGTACCGCAGGGACCAGTGCTGGGACTGCAGCTTTTTATAATATATATTAATGATATAGAAGATGGTATTAGTCATAACATTAGCAAATTTGCTGATGATACAAAGCTGGGTGGCAGGGTGAAATGTGAGGAGCATGTTAGGAGATTACAGGGTGACCTGGACAAGTTAGGTGAGTGGTCAGATGCATGGCAGATGCAGTTTAATGTGGATAAATGTATGGTTATCCACTTTGGTGGCAAGAACAGGAAGGCAGATTACTACTTAAATTGAATCAATTTAGGTAAAGGGGCAGTACAGAGAGATCTGGGTGTTCTGTACACCAGTCAATGAAGGTAAGCATGCAAGTACAGCAGGTAGTGAAGAAGGCTAATAGCACGCTGGCCTTCATAACAAGACGGGTAGAAGCAGAGGTTCTTCTGCAGCTGTACAGGGCCCTGGTGAGACCATACCTGGAATATTGTATGCAGTTCTGGTCTCCAAATTTGAGGAATGACATTCTGGTTATTGAGGGAGTGCAGCGCAGGTTCACGAGGTCAATTCCTGGAATGGCGGGACTACCTTGCACTGAAAGACTGGAGCAACTGGGCTTGTATGCCCATGAGTTTAGAAGACTGAGGGGGGTTTTGATTGAGACATAGAAGATTATGAAAGGATAGGACCTGGAGGCAGGAAACATGTTTCCGCTGATGTGTGAGTGCCAAACCAGAGGACACAGCTTAAAAATACGGGGTAGACCATTTAGGACAGAGATGAGGAGAAACTTCTTCATCCAGAGAGTAGTGGCTGTGTGGAATGCTCTGCCCCAGAGGGCAGTGGAGGCCCAATCTCTGGATTCATTTAAGAAAGAGTTGGTTAGAGCTCTCAAGAATAGTGGAATCAAGGGTTATGGAGATAAGGCAGAAACAGGATACTGATTACGGACGATCAGCCATGATCATATTGAATGGTGGTGCAGGATCGAAGGGCAGAAAGCCCTACTCCTGCACCTATTGTCTATTGCTCTCTGAATGTACTGGATGAAGTCACAGTTACAGAAAGATCGTCCGATCTCAACTTTTTTAAAAAAAGTTTTACCAAAGTAACCACTATTTTGAAATCACAAACTCTAACAATTATGTATACATATTTTTAGCTCAGGCTTCATCATTTGAAGAGGAATGAGACACAGCATTAGGAAGATTCAGTCCCTCTTGCTGGGTCTGATCACTGATTAACTTCCTTAACTGCCTTATTTTGAAGTTCATCATTGCACGGTTATGTCTTGAGAATTCATCACCACAGTTTCAGAATGAAAATACTATTCCTTTTTCTACTTTTATTCGAAGAATGTTGTGTATGAAACAGAAACCGATTAGATCACAGGTTTTCTTTTAAAGAGTGATAGATGATGGGAATAATAGGAGCCAAAATAAAACACCCACTAGCTCACTACCATCTACTGGCCTGCCTCAGCTGACACACCAGGACTCCATGTGGAACTTGACTTGGAGGAAGCACTAAGTTTGCAGAATGTGGGACTTCAATACCTATCACCCAATGTGGGAGGCAGAAACACTACTTGCTAAGCTGGCCACGTCCTAGACAGGGCATTCAGAAGGTGCAGAGGGAATTTATTTTATTTTGCCCCTATCAATCCACATGTTCCAGATGCATCTGACCATTCAGAAAAGATTTACACGGATGTTGCTAGTTTTGGAGGATTTGAGTTATAAGGAAAGGTTGAATAGGCTGGGGCTGTTTTCCCTGGAGCGTCAGAGACTGAGGGGTGACCTTATAGAAGTTATGAAATCATGAGGGGCATGGATAGGATAAATAGACAAAGGCTCTTCCCTGGGGTGGGGAAGTCCAGGACTAGAGGGCATAGGTTTAGGGTGAGAGGGGAAAGATATGAGAGACATTAGGGGCAACCTTTTCACAGAGAGTGGTATGTGTATGGAATGAGCTGTCAGAGGAAATAGTGGAGGCTGGTACAATTGCAACATTTAAAAGGCATCTGGATGGGTATATGAATAGGAAGGGGTTGGAGGGATATGGGCTGGGTGCTGGCAGGTGGGACTAGATTAGGCTGGGATATCTGGTCAGCGTGGAGGAGTTGGACCGAAGGGTCTGTATCCGTGCTGCACATCTCTATGATTCTATGACAGTATCAGTGGGAGTGACCATTGCAGTGCCTTTCTCTTATGTATTTTCACAATGAAGAGACCTAGCATCATATTGTATGGCTGTGCTAAATGGGATAGGCTCAGAACAGATCACGCAAATGAAGCCAGACATACATGAGGGACTGTGGGCCATCAGCAGAGGCAAAATCTATTCCACTGTAACCTGTTACCTCATGTTGTGGCATATTCCCCAGCAATGCCCTTAAACAAGCCATTTCAGTACAGCTACACCACTGGCAACTACTTGGTGTAGTTCCAGTTCACAAAAGGCCAGACAAATCCAACCCTGATAACTATGACCCATCAGCCATCTTTCAATCATTAGCAAAATCATGGAAGGTGATGACAGCAGTGTCTTGCTCTCTGGCGCTCAGTTTACATTCTGCCAAGACCACTCAGCTCCAAATCTTCTTACAGCCTTGGTACAAAAATGGACAAAAGAGCTGATTTCCAGGGAGGGCCCTTGACACCAAAGCCACCCAGTGAACCACCCAGCAAAACTAGAGTCAAAGGGAAGCAGTGAGACTCTGCTGGTTGAAGTCATGCTGAGCATACTGGAAAAGGGCTATGGCTGAATGTGGGCCCACTTTCTCACCCTCAGGATATGTTGGCAGACATTCCTCAGTGGAGTGTCCTCAGATCAATCATCTGTAGCAGCTTCATCGTTAGCTAACCCTCCATCGTAATGCCAGAGGTAGGGTGTTTGCACAGAGCTCATTATCAATTACAGCTCATCTGATAACAAAGCAGTTCAAGCCAGTTACACCACGATCTGGACAACGTTCATGTTTGGGCTGACAAGTAACAAATTATATTAGTCCACATCAGTGGTGTGAAATGATCATCTCAACTAGTGAGAGAATCTGATCACCTCCCCTTGATACTCAATGGCATTAACATCACTGAATCCCCAGCAAAATCCTGGTGATTGGCACTGACCAGAAACTGAACTGGATTTGCTGTAAAACTTCTATAGCTACAAGAATACTTGAGAGACTGGGTATTCAGCAATGAATAACTCATTCTCCAATTTCTCAAAATCTAACCATTATCTATAAAGTATCTGTCGAGAATGTGATGGAATACAGTACTGACAACACTCAAATAGCTCAATTCCACCCAGGCCAAATCAATCTACTTGACTGGAATCACATCCCCCTTTCAGCCTTCACCATTCTCTAATAGTGAGTGTGCATCATCTCCAAGATAATGCAGAAATCCAACAGGACTCTTAAAGCACCATCCAAACCGGTTACCTTTGGTATCTACAAGGATCAGGACAGCAGGTCACCACCAATGTACTCCCCTCCAAGTCAGGAGTTATTCTAATTCTGATTTGAACATATATCTTGCTCCTTTATCACAAGTGGAGAGACCCCAGAATTCCCTTGCTAAGAGCACTGTGGATACCCCTACACCGCAAGGACAGCTCTAGTTCAAGAAGGCAGCTCCACACTCCCTTTAATTAGAGATTGAGGAAAATCTCATCATGTGAACTGACTGCACGAGGTTATTGTTGAACCAACTTTATTTTAAAAAAAGCAGAGAGGCAGTTATGCAATCCCTCTCTCTCTCTCAGGGTGCTGAGGTGCCAGTGTTGGACTGGGTTGGACAATGTCAAAAATCGCATGACACCAGGTTATAGACCAATGGGTTTATTTGAAAACACTAGCTTTTGGAGCACTGCTCTTTCATCAGATGCTAGTGACAGAGGAAGATCTGAGATACAGAATTTAAAAGGAAAAGATCAAATAGTCATACAACTCATGCGAATGAACTGAACACACATAAGATGGCTCTTGAATCTTTAATCAGTTAGAACGGAGGTGCAGGCTTAGGTTGATTAATGTGCGAATCCTAGAATTTCTTTCAAGTCACTGCCCTGAAACAACTGAAGGGATTATCAATTTCAAGGAGGTGACCCCTTCAGACTGACGATGTATTTTAGGTGTGAGGTCTTGTTTGGATCTGTGTCTTTTATTTCCAAAGTTGGAATTTTTAAAATTGACTGTCTACTAATTGTGTGCTTTTTCAGTAAAACAGAAGTATCTGCAAATGCAAAATCACCCCACTGATTTATATGTGCGTGTGTGTTGTGTACGTGCAGACGCATGAGAGAGGGAGTGTGTGTGTGCACGTGTGTGCGCACGCATGTGCGCGCGGGGGGGACGAAAGAGGAGAGAAGGGGAGAGAGTGTGTGTGCGTTTGAGGGAGTGTGCACGCGAGCATGAGGGAGTCTATGCGTCTGAGAGAGAGTATGTGTGTGTGAGAGATACTGTGCACGTGTTTGAGAGAGAGTGTGCATGAATGTGAGGGAGTCAATGCATCTGAGAGAGTATGCATAAGAGTGTGTGCCTGCATGTACGTGTGTAAGACAGAGAGAACGTATGTGTATGAGAGAGGGTCTGTGTGAGTGTGTTTGTATGAGAGTGTGTGTGAGTGAGAGTGTATAGTATGGTGGGATCACCTGTAGTGTGATATGAACCCAAGATCCTAGTTGAGGCCATCGTCTTGGGTATCGAACTTGGATATCAGCCTCTGCTTGGTAACTCTGCATCATTGCTTATCCCGAAGTCTGCTTTGGAAATAAATAACGCAGACAGATCCAAACCAGACCTCGTGCCTAAAATACATTGTCTGTTCTGAGGGATCACCTCCTTTATATAGACAACACCTTCAGTTGTCTCAGGACATTGACTTGAAAGAAATTCTGGGATTTGCACATCAATCAATCAAATCCTGCACCACCATTCTAAATGATTAAAGATTCAGGAGCTCTCTTATGTGTGTTTAATTCATTCGCATGAGTTGTTTGACTATTTGATCTTTTCCTTATAAATTGTGTGCTGAAAATGTGTTGCTGGAAAAGTGGAGCAGGTCAGGCAGCATCCAAGGAACAGGAAATTCGATGTTTCGGGCATAAGCCCTTCATCAGGAAGGGCTTATGCCCAAAACGTCGAATTTCCTGTTCCTTGGATGCTGCCTGACCTGCTGTGCTTTTCCAGCAACACATTTTCAGCTCTGATCTCCGCATCTGCAGACCTCACTTTCTCCTCCTTATAAACTGTGTGCCTAAAGTCTTCCTCTCTGACTAACACCTGCTGAAAGAGCAGTGCTTTGAAAGCTAGTGTTTTAAAATAAATCCGTTGGACTATAACCTGGTGTTATGTGATGTTTGAGCCCCTCTCAGGGTGAGATAGTCCAGTTCACTGATGGCCAGAGATGAGGGTCACCAGGAAGCTCTCTCCTTCTCACCCTTTCCCATTGCTGAAGTGAGTGGTGACTCAGGTTAAACCAGCACCAGTCATCTCTCCCTAATGAGGGAGTGAGAGCGTGTGTTTGGTTGGACCATGACAACTTTACATTTACCTTTTACTATTTTCTCTCTACTTTTAAAAAAAAGTTGTCCATTACAATGTAAAATGCTATATCCAGCTGGTAGAATACAATTAGGTTAATATTATCAATACCTGCTATTTATTATGTTACGTTGAATTCTTCAAATTAGAATACTTAGTGTGGAAACAGGCCCTTCGGCCCAAGTCCACACCGACCCGCTGAAGCGCAACGTGCCCAGTCCCCTACATTTACCCCTTCACCTAACACTACGGACAATTTAGCATGGCCAATTCACCTAACCTGCACATTTTTGGATTGTGGAGGAAACCGGAGCACCTGGAGGAAACCCACGCAGACACAGGGAGAATGTGCAAACTCCACACAGTCAGTCAAGCACCTGAGGCGGGAATTGAACCCGGATCTCTGGCGCTGTGAGGCAGCAGTGCTAACCACTGTGCATGCTTACTCCATTGTAAACACAACTCAGACAGACATTGCCAACAACACCACAGTAAGCTACATCTTTAAAAAAAGTTTCATTTTTCCTCAATACTAGCATGTGTTTAACAAAAAACTATCATTTGACAAGAAATAATATAAAGCATAGCTTTGTTCTTCCTTCCTTCATGATTAATATTAACCCATTTGGCTTCTTTCTGTCTAGGGACTTCTGTCATTTCCAGGAGTTTATCTTTGCTCTTTCAATAGCAGGAATTTTGACCTCCAGCTTAATGGGCTGGACTGTGACACCAATAAATTCATCTCAACTGAATCTCTGATGAAGACATATCTAGCGTGAGCTTGCTCTCTTACCACAGATGCTGCCTGACCCACTGAGATTTTCCACATTTTCTGTTTACAATTGCGTACAGTGACCTGTTCTCTGCCAGTAAAACTTGGCTCTTTTTTGCATTGAGGAGCATGGGGAGCTGACAGTTTCCGGTTAATTTCTCCATGTTTAGTCCTCAGTTATTCAGAGTCAACTTGCCAATCAATCAAAACCATTTCCTCATGTTATTTAATTGCTATGATTGCTTGAAAGTTGACATATGGACTCGAGTTTCTGGAAGCTTTAACTGAATCATGTTTTCCTTTCTTTCAAAATATACCCTTTAAAGTCAACAATGGGTCTAAATTTCAACATCGTGCTCAGCACACAGACAGGATGTTAAGATGTGCTGGTTTCAACAATGACATGTGGTTGCTATTGACATAAATAGCTTAACACACAGCAGAATTTTAAATACAATTTCCATTCAGTGCCAAATAACTTCCATCAAACTACCGCACAACCAAACTTCAATTTACCACTTTAAATGCATTATAGAGAACTGTCCAAAAAGCAATTAAAAAGTACATTCCAAAACACATTTTTGACATTCCCTACATGCAAATGGGTTTGAGAAGAACCACAGATCAAAAAATAATCCTTTATAATGGGCACAATGTACTACTGAATTAGTAATTTCCCAAGGCAGTGTTTCTCACACTTGAATTTTGCTGGTTATGGGCAGCAACCTACAATTGTCAGTTCAAGCATTTAACACCTCAGCAAATAGGCATCGTACTGGGGGGAAACTGTGTTTCTGCTGTTGACTGATGAGGAATTAAAGACTTGCTATCTTTGGAGAGGCCTGCAGGATTATCTGCAACATTCACTTCCACAGCAAGCAGGCCCACGACATTCCTGGAGCCACAATCAGTTCCAGTTTGTGGGGTGATAGAACCACAAGGTACTTGCAAAATGTAAGGCAAAGGGCAAAGAGTGAAAAACAAACAAAAAAAAGGAAAGGCAGGTCTGTGTCACATTAACATGCATTTCATTTCATACAGCTATTGGCAGCCACTATTAATTACACCAACGAGTTCATATTACGCAGGCATAGGCAGCGTTTACAAATCATAGAGGTTTATGACATGGAAACACGCCTTTCGGCCTAACTTACTCATGCTGCCCAGTTTTCACAATTAAACTATTGCCTGCATTCGGTCCATACCCCTCCGTACCTAGCCCGTCCGTGTACCTGTCTAAATGCTTCTTAAACAACAACATTGTACTTGCTTTCACCACTACCTCCAGCAGCCCACTACAGACACACACCACCCTCTGTGTGAAAACATTGTCCACTGACCCTGTTGTATCTGTCCCCTCTCACCTTAAACCTATGCTCTCTAGTTTTAAACACCCACACCATGGGGAAATCACCTTATCTATGCCTTTTACGATTTTATAGACCTCTATAAGGTCATCCCTCAGTCTCCTACGCTCCAGGGAAAAAGCCTTTCCTTGTAACTCAAACCTTCCAGCCCAGCAGCATCCCAGTAAATCTTTTCTGCACTCCTTCTGGCTTATGAATATAGTAGGGCGCATGTGCAATACTCCAAAGCTGGCATCAACAATCTCCTTATGCTTCAGTACCTGCTGATTCACGAGTACAGAAACTACCACTAGGCTTAATCCCCAGCACCAGAGCCCCAGGTCTGACCCTCAGAGACTTGCTGAATTTGCCTATTAGTCCCACAGCCCAAAGCACAGGCTCCCCTCTTTTCCAGCCCCACAAGTTTACCCACAAAAACAAATACATTTCTCTCAAACATTGCCCCAACCTATCCCACAACGAGAATAGATTTACGAGTGGTCACTAGACTAGTCCAGTATTCTCTACCACCAACCCCTCCCGCTCAAGAGAACCCAAGTTCAAATCCCTCGACGGCATTTTGCGACCAAAAGTTTTGGAAATAGAAAGACCGGCAGTTGATGTAGTGAAGCGACCTGCCATATAGAAATCCCAAAAGGCCTGAATGAACCCTGCTGCCGTTACCTGAACAGGGTTCCGTGAGTGACTGCCCTAGACGTCAAGGCCTCATTTGACCAAGCGTAGCAGCAAGGAACCCTAACAAAATTGGAATCCATGGGAATCAGCAGAAAAGTCTCTGCTGGTAGGAGTCATACCTGACACATTGGAAAATGGTTGTGGTTGTTGGAAATCAGTTACCCTAGCTCCACAACACCTCTGCAGCAGTTCCTGAGGATATAGAGTTCTAGACCAAACCATCATCAGCTGCTTCATCAATGACCTTCCCTCCATCATAAGGTCAGAAGTGGGGATGTTCACCAACAATTGCACAATGTTCAGCACCATTTGCGACTTCCCAGACACTGAAGCAGTCCATGCTCAAATGCAACAAAATTTGGACAATATTCAGGCTAGAGTTTATAAGTAGCAAGTAAAATTCATCCCAAACAAATGCCAGGACATTGCCTCTTATTGGAGATGGTTATCTAACCACTGGCCTTTGTTGGGGTTACCATTGACCAGAAACATAGAAGATAGGCCATTCAGCCCTTCAGACCTGCAATGCCATTTGTCACAATCATGGCTGATTGTCCGACTCAATAGCCTAACCCTGCTTGTCCCCATAACCTTTGATCCCATTCGCCCCAAGTGCTATACCTCGTCACCTCTTGAATACATTCAATGTTTTGGCATCAACTACTTCCTGTGGTAATGATTTCCACCGGCTCACCCACTCTTTGATGAAGAAATGTCTCCTCATCTCCGTCCTAAATGATCCACCCTGAATCCGCAGACTGTAACTCTTGGTTCTGGACACACCCACCATCAGGAACATTCTCCCTGTATCAACTCTGTCTAGTTCTGTTAGAATTTTATAAGCCTCTATGAGATCCCCCCCATCACTCATCTGAACTCCAGCAAAAACAATCCTAATCTCAGCAATCTCTCCTCATAAGCCAGCCCCACCATCCCCAGAATCAGCCTGGGAAACCTTCACAGCACTCCCTCGAGATCAACAGCATCCTTCCTCAGAAAAGGATATTCTAGGTGTGGCCTCACCAAGGCCGTATATAACTGCAACAACACATCTCTGCTCCTGTACTCGAAACTTCTCACAATGAAGGCCAGCATACTATTTATCTTCTTTACCACCTGCATACCTACCTTCACTGATTGGTGCACAAGGACACCCAGGTCCCACTGCACAATCCCCTCGCCCAATTCACAGCCATACGGGTAGAAATCATTCAGGTAGTTTAAAAAAAGCCTTGTTTTTGTTTCCAAAGTGAATAACCTCACATTTATCCAAATGATCCTGCATCTGCCATTGATTTGCCCTCTCACCCAACCTGTCCAGATCATGCTGAAGGATCTCTGCATCCTCACCACAGTTCACCCTTCCACCCAACTTGCTGTCATCTTCAGGGTGGCTCAGTGGTTAGCACTGCTGCCTCACAGCGCCAGGGACCCGGGTTCAATTCCCGCCTCGGGCGACTGTCTGTGTGGAGTTTGCACATTCTCCCCGTGTCAGCGTGGGTTTCCTCCGGGTGCTCCGGTTTCCTCCCACAGTCCAAAGATGTACAGGTTAGGATGAATTGGCCATGCTAAATTGCCTGTAGTGTTAGGTGAAGGGATAAACATAGGGGAATGGGTCTGAGTGGGTTGCTCTTTGGAGGGTCAGTGTGGACTTGTTGGGCCGAAGGGCCTGTTTCCACACTGTAGGGAATCTAATCTAAAAAAAGTTCAGATTTTACATTTCGTTCCCTCATCCAAATCATTAATATACATTGTGAATAACTAGGATCCCAGTTTTGATCCTTGTGGCACCCCACTGGTTACTGCTGGTCGATTTGAAAAGGACCCATTAACTCCTAATCTTTGTTTCCTCTCTACCAAATAGTTTTCTATTCATCTCAATGCACTTCCTCCAATCTCATGCACTTTAATCTTGTGCAATAGTCTCTTAAACTCAACTGGACTTACCACATAAACATTACAAGAGCAAGTCAGTGGCTAGGTATTCTGTGGTTAGTAACTCACGTCCTGACTTGCTAAAGTCTGAAGGTCTACAAGGTACAAGTCAGGTGTATGATGGAATGCTCCCCACTTGCCTGCATGCCTGCTGTTCCAACATCACTCGAGAAGCTTGACACCATCCAGGACAAAGCATCCTGCTTGATTGGTACCACATCCACAAACTCCACACCCTCTATCTCCGACACTCAGCTGCAGCAGTATGTGCTATCTTCAAGATGCACTGCAGAAATTCACCGAAGGACCTCAGACAGCACCTTGCAAACCCACAATCACTTCCACTTTAGAAGGACAAGGGCAGCAGATACATGGGAACACCACCACCACCTGCAAGTTCCCCCTCCAAGCCACTCACCAGTCTGATTTGGAAATATAATTGCCGTTCCTTCAGTGTTCCTGGGTCAAAATCCTGGAATTCCCTCCCTAATGTGGGTCTACCTTTAGCACTTGGACTGCAGCAGTTCAAGGAAGTAGCTCACTGCCGCCTTCTCAAGGGGCAACTAGGGATGAGGAAAACATTCTGGTAATGCCCACATCCCATGAGTAAACAATAAAAGAGAGTTCCGTCCTTTGCCTGTGAGACTGACTCGGAACTGGTCACTGAAGGAATCTGGCAAATAACAGAACTAGAAAAGAACAGAACTATGGACAATACAAGTGGTGTTTGCCAGAAATCTCCAACACATGAAAAAGACATTTTGAAAAAGTGACAACGAGCTGATCTGATTTGTAATCAAGTAAATACAGCCCTCATTATTTGTTTGATCTGCACCAATAGAGCACAACCCAATTCTCCTCTCTTTTGTACATTGTGTATCACACAAACTAGTGAATGGACCAAAGGTCACTAGCTTCACAGCTGCCACCTCAATATTATCCTGGAAAGGCCAAGTCTCTCAAAATTTAAGCAGCAGGTTAGTGAGCCACACCATGCTGCTACAAGGAAGGGCTGTGTGACACAATATTTTCCAGTAACTGGAAGCTACCATCAGAACAAAACATTATTCCATTTGTCAAACAGCTGAGCAGCATCGAGGGTGCCAGTGTGGTGCCAGAAACAAAGACGTATATCCCAATGACTGACCGACCAAACCAAACAATGTGCTTCTAGCTGTTTATGAAAAGCAGAGTACAGACTGCACCCAATCTGCCCATGCTTGCAGGACTCAAAACTGGTAAATGTGATTCCAGATTTGAACACTTATTGAATGATCTGGAGTGTGCTAACAAGTAATTTGATGGTCCAGTTTGTAACAAGCCTTATTTACATTTGTTGGAAGTGGCAAACATTCATACGCAGGAACATGTTCTCAGCAAGCAACAATATTTAAACCTTGCTCCATTTTTGAATGAGGTAAAAGTTGCTATAATCCCATAAGTCCATGGGGCTTCTCTCTCATTACAGAAAGATGACTGGTGGTTGTTTAACCTGAGGGTCACCACAGTTCAGACGAGGGGAGAGGTTGAGAAGCAGAGTCCTTCATGGTAACCTCCAGACAGTGCGGGAATTGAACCCACGCTGTTGGCATCACTTTATTTTTGAATTACCAAGGAGCCTACAGTCTTTTCTCTATGCCAATGCCTCAGCCAATCAGGGCCAACTTGCTAATGAACTGGCACCCTACAGTATAAATTGTGTTGGTTTGAAATTTGGAATTCTTGTTTTTGAACTGATCAAATGCAAGGTGGAAAGCTTCAGGAACATATCTCTCTCTTCACTAATATTCCAAGTTCTGTGTTAGCATGCAACAGTCTTAAAGTTGAACTACTTCTGGTGATTTCATGAATTAAGGTTCATTAACTCCTAGTATGGTCTTACTGCAGAATTAATTTATGCTGGAGCATGACAAATCTGTGTAAAGGATAACATTCTTGTTGATGTCAGCCATGTTCGGAAGGAAACATGCTGTTGCTGGTTACATCATTGCCCGTAGATTTACGGGCAGCCTAGCTGTAAAACTGTTCTTTGAAAATACTTCACCAGATATAAAGACCAACACAGAGGCAACAGCTGTGAAAACAGAATGAGGTCTCTTCCAGCATTGCCTTATCTTGTTTTATTTACTGCATGTTTAATAAGCATGCTCTCGTTCCTATGACAACCTGCTAGGATGTTGATGCATGAAGCCTGGTATGCACCTTATGTCAGAATGCACAGGAAGGTGAATTCCAACCCTCTGCTTTATGGAGATTGAGATCTTTCATGGCGAGTGTCAGAATTTAGTTCCCAAGGATAATAAATTGTCTTACTGACAGCAGTACAGCGCAATGAACCCTTTAAAACCTGACATTTCCATAAAATCAACTGTCTCCATGACAATGTGGCCTTGAGTAAAGCTATCCCAGCTCAACACAACTTTGCAAGAAATTCTTCACAGCTCCCTTTGGACCCTTTTGACAGGAAAGGAACTAATTCAAATTTAAAGCATTTTGTCATTAATTAAAGCAATTTAAGGCAAACATTAAAGAGAACTTTCAATTTGTAAAATGGAGCAAAGCTTCATAATACATGGACATTTCACCATAGGCTTGTAGTTAATCCTGAAAACTTCAATAATTCCACATTCTCTGCGGTACAGAGAGAGTGTTAAAGCAGGATCCTGTTGGCCAGGACAGGTGGGTACACACTAGGCTGCATTTCTATGTGAACAGGTATGGTGAATTATTCAGAACGGTGAACTCGCCAAGATTCTCCCCACCAAACAGGTAGATTGACTGGTTATTCGTCTCACTTGCTATCTATGAAACCTCCCTGGGCACTACTTGCTTTTGCATATGCCCATGGTCAACTGTTTCCAATGCGATTGTTTAGATGCAAAGAACTTCTGCTTTAAAACAAAGGGTGCAAAAGGCAGAAATTACACCACATTTTTAAAAAATCCGCATCTTACATAAGAAGAGCTGGGAAGTGGGTTTAGGCTGGCTAGCACTCTGCTGATCATGGATACAATGGGCTGAATAGCCTCCCTCCATGCCGTAGATTTTCAATTTATGTTCTAACAATTATAGGCCAATGATGATCCAAAGGGTTTTGTGTCTGGCTTTGAAAGGGAAGTCGATAAAGGATGGGGAATTATAGACCAGTGAGCTTAACCTTTGTAGTGGGGAAGATGGTTGAGTCTATTATAAAGGAAGAAATAGCAGTACACCTCAAAATACGTTGTCCCATTGTACAGACGTAGCATGGATTCATGAAGGGCAGGTCATGCTTCACAAATCTTTTGGAATTCTATGAAGGCATTTCAAGCAAGGTGGACAACAGGGACCCAGTGGATGTGGTGTACCTAGATTTCCAAAAGGTCTATTGACAAGGTGCCGCGCATGAGGCTGCTGTATAAGATAAGGATGCATGGTGTTGGGGTGGAGTATTAGCGTGGCTAGAGGATTGATTGACTGACAGGAAGCAAAGAGTGGGGATAAATGAGTGCTAGTTTGGCTGACAATCAGTGACTTGTGGTGTGCCTCAGGGGGTGGTGGTGGGACCATAATTATTTACAATTTATGATTAGATTAGATTACTTAGTGTGGAAACAGGCCCTTCGGGCCAACAAGTCCACACCGAACTGCCAAAGTGTAACCCACCCAGACCCATTCTCCTACATTTACCCCTAACAATAAGGGCAATTTAGCATGGCCAATGTTTTGGATTGTGGGAGGAAACTGGAGTACCCGGATGAAACCCACGCAGACACGGGGAGAATGTGCAAACTCCACACAGAGAGTCGCCTGAGGCGGGAATTGAACCCGGGTCTCTGGCGCTGTGAGGCAGCAGTGCTAACCACTGTGCCACCATGCCGCCCACTTTTTGGAGTTGGGGACCATGTGTACAATGTCAAAGTTTGCCAATGAGTGGCAGAGCAAAGTGTGCGGAGACTGTGAAACTTTGCAGAGGAACATAAATACATTGAGTGAGTGGGCAAAGGTCCGGCAGATGGAATACAATGTTAGTAAATGTGAAGTCATCCATTTTAGTAGGTGTAACAGCAAAATACATTATTACTCGAATGGTAAAACGTTGAAGCATGCTGATTTGCAGAGGGACCTGGGTGTCCTTGTGCCTGAATCATAGAAGGTTGATCTGCAGGTACAACAAGTAATTAGGAAAGCAAATGGAATTTTGTCCTTCACTGCTAAAGGGGTTGAGGGAGGTTATGTTACAGCTGTACAAGGTGCTGGTGAGGCCATACCTGGAGTACTGTGTGCAGTTTTGGTCTCCTTACTTAAGAAAGGACTGGCACTGGAGGGGGTGCAGAGGAGGTTCACTGGGTTGATTCTGCAGTTGAGGGGGTTGGCTTATGAGGAGAGGCTGAGTAGACTGGGATTATATTCATTGGAATTCAGAAGAATGAGGGGGGATCTCACAGAAACATATACAATTATGAAGGGAATCAATAAAATAAAAATAGAGAGGATGTTTCCACTGGTGGGTGAGACTAGGACAAGATTAGAGGAAGCAGGTTTAGAATTGAACTGAGAAGAAACTTCTTCACCCAGAGGGTTGATAATCTGTGAAATTCCTTGCTCAGGGAAGTAGTCAATGCTACTTGAGTAATCGCTTTTAAAGCTAAGGCAGATACATTTTTGAAAACTAAAGGAATGAAGGGATATGGTGAAAACGTGGGTAAGTGGAGCCGAGTCCACGATAAGATTAGCCACGATCCTATTGAGTGGCAGAGCAGGCTTGAAGGGCCGGGCGGCCTACTCCTCCTCCTAGTTCTTATGTTATATGTTCCTATCCCATTGGTGAACTAAAGCTATCCCAGACTGTGAATAAACATGCCCTGTATTGTCGTGATGACTAAAGTGCTGAGTAATGCCAAGGAGCTGCCCGTTGGTTGGGTTCTAACCTTTGAAATAGACGTACAGCAACACGAATGGTTGTGAAGCTAAGGCCAAGGGCTCAGCTGCCTGGAGAGGCAAGCTGGGCTTCCACAGAGCATGTTTTACAAAGGTACCTTATGCAAGGACCTGGATTAGACACTTGTTAACATGTAGGTTTGATTTGCAGCACTGAATACCTTCAAAACATAAAATGGCCACAGCACAGGAGGAGGCAATCCAACCTGTCCGGAGTGTGCTGGCCCTGTGAAGGAGTAATACTCCTGGTACCCCTCACTGCCCCTGTGAAGGAGTAATGCACCTGGTACCCCTCACTGCCCCTGTGAAGGAGTAATGCACCTGGTACCCCTCACTGCCCCTGCAACCTCTTCCTTTTCAGGTAATGACCCAAATCGCTTCTAAATCTGACCTTCACTCAGGAAACAAACCCAGCCCGTGGCAGTGAAAGGACATCTCATAATCCTACACTGGTTATTCCCACACATCAAACCCAAATGCTGAGCAATTTACATTTGCATAGCATCTTTTAGAAAGACATTCCCCAATAGCTGATAGTCAATACAGCCAATGAGGAAACTCATGCGTGGGGTGATTGCAATTGCCAAGAGAAGAGTCTAACAAAGACTATCGTATACGTTTCAACTTCGATGTCTGCCTTGATTGGACAGCAGAGAGTTCAACTCTCTCAAAACAATACAGGCTAAACAACTGGCTAACCAAAAACCAACAAAGAATGCATACATGTTTTCTTTCTCCAAATTAACTAGTCTGTGTGTTAATGAACTGTGTAAAAACAAGTTGAGTTCTGAGTCCCAAGATTCTAATTTGGGCCAAATTCTTTTGGTTCAGATTCATTTAACATCACTTTCTCCCAACATGTGTTCAAAACCTGACTAAACAAGTCAACTGAAGAGAACATCCTGTTCACATCAAGATCTTTGTTCATTCATTCGATTTTTCAACAATACACAGACTTAATTAGATGGGGGAAGAGTTGTCTCCTTGATCTCAATAATAAATTGACTTGTGCGAAGTCCCTTTATCACCCTGAAGCCACTAACCCAATTATTTTCATAGGAATCAGTTAGGACGTTGGGAAGGAACATTGATACGGGAGACTATTCAGCCTTTCAATCTCTCCTGTTCAATTAGATCATGGCTGATTCAACTTGCAACTTCATTTACTCACCTTGTTTCGTATCCTCAAGACCCCAAGCAAGAATAAGTCCATCAATCTCAATTTTGACGTTTGTGATGACCCACTGCCTCACCAGTAGTTTTTTTTTTGGGGGGGGGGGGGGGGGGGCGGAGCTCGAGATGTCCATGATTCTTTGTGAATGGTTTCTGACAACAGCCCCAGCCATAGTTTTCAGGATTCCCTCCCTTGGTCTGGACTACGTTGCAACAGAAAAAGTTGCTCTCCATTGAGTTTACCATCTGAAATCATCTTAAATACTTCACTGAGACCATCCTTTACATTTCTATTTTCAAAAGGTATACAACCTGTGATCATAACTTAAACAATCAGGCTCCTTTTTAAGCACAGCATCACTTTCTAAACTCGAGGTAAATCAGGGCAGGACCCTTAATGGTAAGGTCCAGGGGAGTATTGCTGAACAAAGAGACCTTGGAGTCCAGGTTCATAGTTCCATGAAAGTGGAGTCACAGGTAGATAGGATAGTGAAGGCGGCATTTTGTATTCTTGATCAGTGCATTGAGTATAGTAGTTGGGGAGGTCATGTTGCAGCTGTACAGAACATTGGTTATGTCACTTTTGGAATATTGCGTTCAATTCTGGTCTCCCTGCTTTAAGAAGGGTGTTGTGAAAAGGGTTCAGAAAAGGTTTACAAGGATGTTGCCAGGGTTGGAAGATTTGAGCTATAGGGAGAGGTTGAATAGGCTGGAGCATCAGAGGCTGAGGGATTATCTTATAGATATTTATAAAACCATGAGGGGCATGAATAAGGTAAATAGACAATGTCTTTTCCCTGCGGTGGTGTGAGTCCATATCTCATAGGATTAGGGTGAGAGAGGAAAGATTCAAAAGGGACCGAAGGGGCAACTTTTTCCACACAGAGGATGGTGATTGTATGGAATGAGCTGCCAGAGGAAGTGGTAGAGGCTGGTACAATTACAATATTTAAAAGGCATGTGAATGGGTACAGGAATAGGAAGGTTTAGAGGGATATGGGCCAAATGCCTACAAATTTGACTAAATTTATTTAGGATATCTGGTTGTCATGGATAAGTTGGACCAAAGGGTCTGTTTCCATGCTGTACATTTCTATGATCAAGTGCAATCCAAGGTTTACCCTGAAGAAAATATAGAATAAATAGTGCAATGTAAATCTAAAATCTAGTCGATATACAGTAATTATTTGTTTTTCCTCATCAAGTCTCAGTGTGGCATCTGCGATTGCCCATTCTTTACCAGTGTCCTGAAATCTGGATTATAGAATCATACAGCACAGAAACAGACCCTTCGGTCCAACCAGCCAATGCCAACCATAATCCCAGAAATAAACTAGGCCTATATCCCTCCAAACATTTCTTATTCATGTACTTATCCAAATATCTTTAAAATGTTGTAACTGTACCTGTATCCACCACTTCCTCAGGAAGTTCATTCCACACATGAACCATTCCGTGTAAAAAAAATTGCCCCTCATGTCTTTTTAAAATCTTTCTTCACTCACCTTCAAAATATGCTCTTGAAATCCCAACCCTAGGGAAAATCATCTGTTATTCACTTTATCTATACCCTCATGATTTTATAAACATCTACAAAGGTCACCTCTTAGCCTCCTATGCTTCTGATAAAAAAGGCAGCCCATCCAGCCTCTCCTAATAACTCAAACCCCCCACTATAGTTTGAAACTGCTAGTTGCAGGTGAATGGCTGAGAGGTAGGCCCAATCCTCAGGCAGTTGATATAAATGAGTCCTTAAAAATTGCTATCAGTTGATCTTTCAGCTCAATATCATTTTGCACAGTAATTCTCCCTCTATGAACCTCACTGCTTAGCAAATTAAACACCCAATGGAACTTGGAACTCGGGAATGCCTCATGTAAGGAATGGGATCGAGACAATTGTTCCATTACATCAAGCTCCTGAAATCGCCTGTGGAATTCCTCTGCTAACGTCCACTGCTAACTTATGATGCTGTAAAGAAGAATATTTTGGGTACATTTGAATTAGTTCCAGAAACTTACAGACAATATTTCAAACGTTAAGAAAACAGATTGACAAATGCCTACAGAATTTGAAAGGGTTAAGCAAAGTAAATTTGACAGATGGATTTGAGCATTGGGAGTATCGACGGTTGCATTGGATGGAAGGTTGGCTTGAATGATGGAGTGGGCTGTGTTCCCAACTCTCTGTTGTTTCTTACAGAGGGACACATCATTGATTAAATCCTGCCAATATGAGCACATTCCGAAATGTGGCCTCTACCTTCGCATCCATTCCATCCCCAATCCAAAACATTACATTCAATCTTGTGCTCACATTTTTGTTCATTTTCTCTTGTTTGAAACCTTGTTATATGCCATGTGTAAGGTATTCAGAGACATGCTCTTGTCTACCAGGTTAATTAACATTTCAAAAAAAATAATCCAACCGTACTTATAAGTGTAACTTTCCCATTACACTCACTGGCTCTCTCTGATCAGTTTTTAGTTGTTCAGTCAGTTTGTAACAGATTTTGTTAGCAGATAGCAACAAGGACGTTGAGCAACAGGGGACTTAATAAAAGCATTGCCCATTTAAATCGGCCAGCTGCTGAATGCACAAATTAAAATATATTGAAAATATAGTCTTCTTTAAAAAAAACCCAAAAGCAGACTAGTAGCCAAAGTATGCCTGTGATGTGGCAGTGTGTAACAATTCTTTGGAATTATAGCAATTCATGTGATTTAGTTGCTATTTTTTCAGTTTCAAGTAACTTTGCTTTTTAAACATTCCAATAACCCACAAACAGTTGTCCAAAGAATGAGAAAGAAGCTTCAATGGATTTGTTGGAAATATTAGGTTCCAGCAATAGTTGCTCACTCAAATAGTTGTCTGATGGAACACAGACTTTCCATGGGACATGAATAGTGTTGGCAAGGATGCAGTGTGCTCCCCCTCAACAGAGTGGCTTTCTTGAGGCCTTTCAGAGGGGCATTCAAGAGTTACCTCAATTGTTGTGGGTCAGGAGTCACATGTGGGCCAGACCAGCTGAGGACAGCAGATTTCCTTCCCTAAAGGATATGAGTGAACCAGATGGGTTTTTATGACAATATATTGTAGTTCCACAGCACTACACTGAGATTACTGACGATGAACCTGTGTGCTGAGAGGGACCTGGCCTTCAGTTTTCTCATTCAGTGACAATGCTGTCAAACTATTCTCCCCCCTCCTCGCCAAATCCCCTTGCTGGGGAAGAGGAATTGCAGATGAATCCTCAATGCTGCCACTTTGGCAGTATGTTTCAAACCACTTCGCTGCCTGGATTCCCTGCCTGCTGCCAGTGTGTGAATGGCTGAACAAATCCAAAGGTTTTCAAACCATTATTTTTCATCTTCACAATCGCAACAGGTCCTACTGTGAACTTCAGCTTTATGCTGCATAGCATTCAGGTGCTAAAGCAGTCCATGTCCTAATGCATCAATACCTGGACAATAAGCAGAGTTAGGGGAGAAAGTGGCAGGTAACATTTGCACCACACAAATGCCAGGCTATGACCAGAGCAGCATTGAATCCCTATAGTGTGGAAGCAGGCCATTCAGTCCTTTGAGTCCACACTGACCCTTTGAAAAGCATCCTCCCCAAACCCTTTCCCCAACCCTCTCCCTGTAACCCTGCATTTCCCATGGCTAATGCACCTAACCTGAACATTTCTTCACATTACGAGCAATTTAGCATAGCCAATCTACCGAACCATCTTCAATAAGAAACAATCTAGCCACCTTCCCTCGACATTCAATGACATTACCATCACTGAACCCTCGTCACTATCAAGATCCTGGGAATTACCATTGTCAGAAACTCGCTGGACACACACCATAAACACAGAGGCTAGAAGCTCAGGTTAGACGCTGGGAATATCTCAGTGAGTAACTCACCTCCTAACTCCCCAACGCCTGTCTAGCATCTATTAGACACAAATTAGGAGTGTGATGAAATACTCCTGACTTGCCTGGATGGATACAACTCCAACAACACTCAAGACACTTAATATATCTAGGACAAAGCAACCCATCTTGATTAACTCCACATACATAAACATGAAGTCACTCCACCACCGAGGCTCAGTACATAGCTATCTCATACATACTCAGTGCTACTATCTACAAAACACAAAGAACTGTGGATGCTGGAAATCGGAAGCAAGCACTGAAACTGTTGGAGAAACTCAGCAGGTCTGACAGCATCTGTGTAGAAAAAGCAGAGTTAATGTTTCCGGTTGGGATTGTTCACTCTGCTTTACCTGCCAGACCAGCTGAGTTTCTCCAGCAATTTTTGGTTTTGTGGTTATCTGCTTAAATTCACCAAAGATCCTCAGACAATTCCTTTGAAACCCACAACCAATACCAGTAAGGCAAGGATAGCAGATGCATGGGAACACCACCACCTGCAACTTCCCCTCCAAGCCTCTCACAGCCCTTGTTTTGCCATTACTACTTCAACTCTGCCCACATACATTTGTGCCACATCCCCCGATATCCTGACCTAACAGCTATCTATTGCTCTCAGTCTTGACAGTTTTAATCGTCCCCCAACATCGACAGCATTCTGCGAGACAGAAAGACAGATTTTGATTACTTTGGGCGAGTGAAAACGTGTTCTGATTTTAAGATTAGATTAGATTACTTACTGTGTGGAAACAGGCCCTTCGGCCCAACAAGTCCACACCAACCCGCCAAGGCATATACCACCCAGACCCATACTCCTACATTTACCCCTTCACCTAACACTATGGGCAATTTAGCATGGCCAATTCACCTAACCTGCACATTTTTGGATTGTGGGAGGAAACCGGAGCACCCGGAGGAAACCCACGCAGACACGGGGAGAATGTTCAAATTCCACACAGACAGTTGCCTGGAGGTGGGAATTGAACCCGGGTCTCTAGCACTGTGAGGCAGCAGTGCTAACCACTGTGCCGCCCTCGGAGAATCCAGAACAGTGCTCATGGTACTGGAATTGTCTGGTAATTACAGACTCAGTCTCACTGTAAATAAGATAAGAGACAAATTCAGTCATTTTGTAAAAAATCTGAGCAATTAAATGGCCGTACACAACAATGCTGCTTGAAATAAAAGCTGCTCAGACAAAAAGTACATGAAATCTGTTGCCCAAAACGTCCAAGATAATTGATGCTGCAATTGTGAAAGTGTTGGTGACATCAGGGCTTCTACTGATCAGAAAATTACTAATTTAGATCAGTCAACGTAAAAACAATTGAGCCATACTCCTCCACGGGGATTGTAGCTGAACTGATGTTTGTGGTCTGTTAATGAAGAGAATTTACCCTGGAGTGAAAAAGATAGAATAATGTGGTAAGTAGGAGACAGTAAGGACCGCAGATGCTGGAGGTCAGAGTCAATAAACGTGAAGCTGGAAGAGCACACCAGGTCAGACAGCATCCAAGGAGCAGGGAAGTCAGGGTTTCAAGCAGACTGCAGCGGGGGAGGGAAGCCCAGAAGTAAATAGAGGGAGGGGGTGGGGCTGGGGAAGGGTAGATGGAACGGTGATAGGTGGATGCAGGCTGGGGGTTAGTGATACTGGTCAGTGGGAAGGGTGCAGCAGACAGGTGAGTAGGAAGATGAACAGGTTAATACAGGTCAAGGAGCGAAGAGGAGGGGTGGGGCTAGATATGAATTGTGAATTTATCATTCTGATAAAGTTCCCAGTGAATTGTAAGATTTCCATTTTCCACTTGCCAGCAAATTATCACTAAAGTTACAAGAAACAAGCTGGATAATAGAGACACGCTGACAGTGGTGAGGTGGTGGTTGTGGCTGGGGGAGGGGTTGGCGCTAGTGAGAATTGGGCGGGGTGGGGTGGGGAAGGTAAGGGTGGAACCAGGCAAGGGTGTGAAAGTGTTCATGACTCAGTAAATTTCCACATGCAGACACCATCTAACAACTGATGATTGGACTCCCACAGCCATTTTACTGCATCATCAGTGAACTTTTTTGTTAGCTCAGGTAGCGCTATTTCCCCATGATAGTAACTTACTGATTTCTCGAGGCACTATGTCACACTGCAGAATGCAGATGGTCTCATCCAAACAACTGAGCTTGAGCTACGATAGATGATAGTCAGCTTGAAGCTTCAAGTTGGTTAGTTCAGCATCTATGTCACATGACACAAGGACCTCTTGGTAATGAGTGAAAAATACACTGAGCAACGTGCAACACAATCAGGTATTTGTCTCAGTGTCCAATGTAAAACATAGCAACTTAGATATAACCTGATTTACATGGATGATTAAACTTAAAGAGTTTGCTATTTGTACAGTACAGCTCGCTAACATGCAATGTCAACTAATTAACAAGGTTTTATATAGATCAGAGCAACCCAGAACATTGAGACAATTTTCTTTCTTCCTCTTGGCTCCAATGCTTGCTGCAGTGCAGTCTCCTGGACTATTACATTATCTCCAGTGTCTTATCACAATACCTCAAGCTTCTTTGTTAACACATAACACAGGCAGTCCATTTCATCATGAGGAACAACACAAATCTACCCCAACACTGTGCTCCCCCTACACTCTCTAAACACCTCATTTTCAGCTGGAATTGATCAGTAATCACCCGCAAAAAAAGACTTGACCACTTATGATGACGCACTACCTACATGTGCCAATTCTGTGAATTCCAGAGGGCTTGTTCACTCACTGAACCACTGGGGATCTGAGGTGATACTGTGTTTAAAGTGAAAACAATCATCCCAAAACTGCTTTAGTGTAACATCACGGGCAACTGTTTCAACACATTCAGCTTTTTTCGGCTCTTCAGGAAAGTACAATCAGGAGTGGGTCACCTTGATCCTTCAGGGCAAAAGTGAGGACTGCAGATGCTGGAAACCAGAGTTTAGATCAGAGTGGTGCTAATATTTCCTGCTCCTCGGATGCTGCCTGACCTGCTGTGCTTTTCCAGTGCCACTCTCACCTAGATCCTTCAGCCAATCCTGGATTATTGGTCACAATTTACTGTATGATCTTTTTTATGACAAGTACTGTTACATTTGGAACAGTTTGGTGAACAAAGTAAACAGGAGAAAAGAAAATGTGTCTGTAGGTGAGAGGCTTTGGTAGGTGGGTCTTGAACCCAGACCTAATTCAGGGGTTGGGACATTACTATTGCATCCCAAGAGTCCTTGCGAGGCCTTAGGAATGCAGCAGCAAATGTGACCACAAACAGCAGTAAGATAATAACTGTTTTGAGAGATGTTCATTCAGGATTAGCTGCTTCACAGCACGCTGGGGATGATTCCAATCCTAGTCATTGCATAGAACCATTTTACACACACCCAAATGGTAACTTTAGTCTCAGGTTAACACCCATCCAAAAGACAGCATTTCAGACAGTGCAGCACTCCCTGAAGTACTTCAGCAGAGTGTCAGCCTATTGTAGGTGCTCAAGGCTCTTGAATGGGATTTGAACCCAGAACAGCCTTCGCAACGTAAGTGGCGACTTGTAAACTTTGAGTACATGTGCCAACAAAGCTAATTCAATTCAATTCTGATGCAGAGGTGAGGTTTGCTCATTACTTTCAGTAACACAACTGCCCGAACATCGCATACATGAACACGTTGGAAACGTTAAACCAGTCAAAACCGCACAAAAGACACTATTATTACTAATTCTTGTGTGGCATGGTGGCAGTGGCCCTACCCCTGGACCAGGTACAAAGCCCACCTGTTCCAGAGGTGTGTAAAAATATCTCCAAACGGGTTGATGGAAAAATAGCTTTAAAAAGATGAATTATTATAATAAATATTGATTTATTATTTGTTAAAGTCACCTGTTCCCAGCAGAAACAGGAAGCTCATTTTCACAGCAACTCTCACTCAGCCACTGCCCAACGTAAACTGTTCAATGTGACCCTGATTTTACTCAGAACAATTCTATTGGTCAGAAAGTGCTGTGAAGTCCATAAATTGATTCTGCTCTTCCAGATGGAACTACAGTACAATCCTGAATTCTTTGACCCAAGGGTCTTTTTCGGGATTTCTCCTCGTTTCAACATCGGGGCAGTTTTGTATGAACTGCAGCAATAAGCAGTCACTTCATCGAGGCAGCCCATCTAAACCAGGCAGAAACTACTGGCTTCACCCAATTCTCCAGCAAGGCTTTAGCTTTATCTTAAAATTGTAGAATAAAAGCCCCAAAATTCCCCATGATAAACCCGAAGCAGTCACTGCTAACTAGTGAGCTCTGTAACTGGCAGAATGCCTTCTGCATCAAGTATACTCCAACTCAATATCTTCTCCTCAGTCAGGTCGCAGTACATCCAGACAGCACCTGAGCATAAGGGACAGGGGAGATACAGAAACCAGAGTCAAGCAATGTATTTGGTCCTTGACGGTAAACCATCTACCCACTCAGACTCACTCAGGTGCAGGATGTGATGCACTACTTTGTCAAACAGCAATGCAAAATCAGAGTGAACTCACAGTCAAGTTAACACATAACATGAACGTTTCTGCCATTTAACGATTCATAAAACAGGTTGTAAATTTGTTGTTTACCCTAACTACCAGCAACCAATTCCATCCCCATTACTCCAAGTTACAGCATCCATCCTATTTACTGATATGTGGGACATAAGAAATAGGGGCTATTCTGCCATTTAAATCAACTTGGCCATTCAAATGAGATTATGGCTGACCTTCCGCTTCACTAATCCTGTATTCTTTTTATGTTTTTGATTTGCAGAAATAGTCATTGGTTAAGCCTCCACTGCCCTCTGGACAGAGAATTCTGAAGATTCACCACCCTCCTTGTGAAGAAACGACTCCCTCTCCCAGCTTGAAATAACTTAGCACCCTCTCCAGCCCCAAGGATCCCTAAGATATCCCCAAATGCTTTCCCAGTGAACTGGAAGTGCAGTCATTGTTGTAACATGGAAGAACACAGTCATCAATTTGCATCCTGCAAAGGCTGACAAATGTCAATGGGATAATGACGAGGTCACCAATTTTAACTTGACTAGGACATCGGGAGAACATTCTCTCTTTTGTAATACCTTGAGATTTTCTAAACCAAGGGAGTCTGTTTAAAGTCTCATTGGAAAAGATGGTTCCTCAAACAGTGGAGCATTCCTCACTGCAGACATGTATGGTGCATACGTTCTAGGTATTAAGGGACATTGGGAAAAAGGACGGGAGAGTGGTGTTGAGGTAGGTGAGCAGTCATGATCTAGAATGGCAGAACTGATTTGAGGGACTGAGTAGCATACTTTTGCTCCTCAGTTAATCCCAAGTTTAAAAGACTTGAATATTAGATCCAGCCATGTGGAGGGGGTCAAGAGAACTGAATGGAATTACGTGAAGAAAGCAAATAGCAATCCCCATGTAAGGTTGAATCCTCTCAAGGCTACTTAGTGGCAGAATGAGAGTCAACAGAGTTCTATCTCCCTGCTACCTGTCTAGTTCTCTTTGCTTCTGTACCTTACACATTGATCTATTATAGTCCTTCCTACTTGTATGAATACACACAAGCCCAAATTGGGACAAAATTGTGAATGAGAAAAGCAAAAAAGGTCAAAGAGTTGGTTCCTTAATATGATTGGCTTGTACTTATGACTGATACCAGGGAAGACAAAGTTGAGAATTAAACTGCATTGTTTTTCCAACTGACCTAATTACGCATGTGAAATGGAGGATTCACATCGAACTGTGCCAAGGATTCCATCTCAATTCCTGCAGCAATCACAGAATAACACCAATATTATCATGCTGTTGTTATGTCAGAGACAAGGCCAGATTGTTATAACTTACTCTGACATTTACAGGAATCAGCAGACGGTGAATCCCCATCCACACTGACACAGCTAGAAGCTCTTTCTCCCTGGAACAAAGCATCGGGCCTGTCGGGGTGGGACATGTGAACCCAAACTGCCCCTTCAGATCCTGACAAATCGCAGCTTCTTGGGAGATCAGATCAGTTTCCAACACAATTGTGTCATGTCAATAATTTAGTGGAAGCAATAGGGAATAATTCTGAGCAAAAGAGAAGATACTTCATTTAGGATACAAAGAAAAGGGTTATAATAATATTCATGGGCAAGTGTTTACCTGAGAGATGTGCCTTTATAATATATTTCCAAGAGCACAATTAGTAGGCAGCTTTTAGAATATGGAATTAGCTTTATTGTCACATGTACTCATATGAGTACAGTGAAAAGTGAACAAGTCGCCACTGATGGTGCCACCTTATGTGTAAAGGTACCTAGGTACAGATTGTTAACTACAAATTCTTAGGGGAAAAAAATTGGAAAAATAAAGAGATGAGAAGTTCAGAATAACTGTTCTTCCAACCCAGTCTGTGCCGGCACCTAGTTGATGCAGTGATTGAGGTGGAATCCTGCTTGAAACAGTTCTATGGAAAACACTGTCAGTCAGAATAAAAACAGTGCAAGTCAATTCTCAACTCTGTCACCCCTAGTAATGAGCGTGAGAACAATGCAATACAGTGTTTTTTTTTTAGATTACTTACAGTGTGGAAACAGGCCCTTCGGCCCAACAAGTCCACACCGACCCGCCGAAGCGCAACCCACCCATACCCCGACATTATCCCTTACCCCTCACCACTATGGGCAATTTAGAATGGCCAATTCACCTGACCCGCACATCTTTGGACTGTGGGAGGAAACCGGAGCACCCGGAGGAAACCCACGCAGACACGGGGAGAACGTGCAAACTCCACACAGTCAGTCGCCTGAGTCGGGAATTGAACCCGGGTCTCCAGGCGCTGTGAGGCAGCAGTGCTAACCACTGTGCCACAGTGATAGGATCAACTCTTCAATCTTTCTTGCCCTTCTTCATGGGTAATCGTGAGCCAGCACTGGTGAACTTATGCATTTGAGTTTGGGGGTAGGTGTAACAGAGCAACAGAAACCTTAGGGTATGTCAGTGATGGTTCAGTTAGTAGCATTCTCACTCTTGTCAGAAGGTATGTGTTCAAGATTTTGAAAATCAAAGCCAAAGCTGACATCAAGGAGGGACGTTGTGCTCTACCTCCGACAGGAGTCTTTCAGATCTGTATGGGTGGATGGTACATATTACTACTTTAAAAAGAGGGGCAGTAGGGGAACCAAATGTCGAGACAAATATTTCTCCCTCAATCAATGTCACCAAACCAGCTCTGGCCATAATCACAATGGGAGCTTGCTGGGTGTACACTGGCACCCGTGTTTCCCACGTTTCAACAACGACTACACTTCAAAAAGTACTTCATACACCGGAAAGCATTTTGGGAGTTGCTGAAAGCATGAAAAGGTGCTACATAAATGCAAGTTTTTTTCCCAGTGAGAAAGAGCATAGGTGACAGAATGAGTGTGCAACACAGTGACAGAGTACAGAGGGTAGGATGAGGGAGGAAAGAAACAGAAAACAAAAACACAGAAAGGCATCTTGAAGAGCACAAAAAGAAGCAAGAACAAAAAAGTACCTGATAAAGGAGAAGTTTAAATGTAAACACTAATCCATATCTGCCCTCCATGGCTCCAACACTGCAATGATATAAATCACTTTGAGAGGAGATAGCTGCTACATAAATGCAGGTTTATTTTTACACAAGGCTGAGAACAGCTTTACTTGTAGATCCCTTTGACAAAGTGTTGGCCATCCGCCCTAATCGCTCCTTTCGCGGGCTCACTACCATAGCATGTCCTGTGATACGCTGGTGAAGCACTTTGGGATGTTTTATCTTGCTGAAGGTGCTACTGAGAAGCAAGTTGTTGTTATATGCTGCTTGTGCGAAAGCAAGAAAGGCAGGATTGAAGTGGAACGGTGGAGGGATGTGAACACAATTTTATTAGAACACTGCCATGCTGGACCGACCGTCTTATCAACAATCGCAGATCTTGGTGCAGGTTTCATTCTGCTATTTGTTACGGTGCGATGCTGAAACTAATGAAGCATGAGGAAAATGGAGGACAGAGTGTTGCTGTAGCCTCGGGGCATCCAGATCCTCTGGCTTTGTCGGCTACTTGGGTGTGTTTCATAGAACCTTTGGGGGCCACTCATAACATACCAATTAATTTTCATCTGCATCAAGCTGCCAATACCAACAGATCTTGGTGTTCTCATTTAAGATTTTGCACTGGTTTCCAAACACATAAAATTCAAACCAGCACTGGCCAACAAATCTAAGGACAAACAGAACTGAACTGCCCAAGCTCTGAGTGGCACATTGTCAGGGGTCAGGCACCAGAAATAGCCCAGGGGTTGCAGTGTGGTCGCCGCCCTTGTGGCCATCTCAATACCACACAGTTCAGGTCTGGGTAAAGCACTCATGGCTCCTGCCCAAGACACAGCCTGCGTTCGCAGCCCTGAAAAACACTTTCCCTTCATTCTGCAGGTAATAAGCAGTCCCTTCAGAAAGCTTGGCAATTTCAGTTTGAAAGCAGGAGGTAGCTTGCCCACACAAAGGGTCATAGAAATCCAGAACTCCATTCCCTACCAGACAGGAGTTCAGAACAGTAGCAGCCCCCAAAGAGTTATGATGACCGACTGCATAAGCTTTGCTTACCACCCACAAAAAAACCACATCTGGGAGCAGGGCATGGCATCTGGGGTTGGAATGACTGCTCATGTGGATGTTAAGAACCTGGACCTATTCCAAAAGCAATTTATCAAATTCCACATTGGCTCGTGACTTCAGTATCTCTGTTGCTATTCTACTTGGTCCCAGCTCACTCGATGGTCTATTCACTCCAGCTCAGAGGCTCGCAGCGTGGATACAGCATAGAGGGGTGGTCCATTCAGCCTGCCATGCCTGTGCTAGCCCGCTGAAGGAGTGAAGTTGGGTGCCACTCTCTGGGGGATGAAAAGATTGAAAGGATTCTGCAGGATAGACCAGCGGTTTCCTCAACTGGAGTCACAGAAACAACAACTTGAGTTGGGCAAAAGAAACTCCCCTTTGGAAGGGGAAGGGGCGATCCAATCCAAGTCTTCAAGATGTTAAGAGGAAAAGACAGGGTAGGTGGACATAAGCTATTTCCACTGGTTGAGGATTCTCAAACTTGGGAGCATGCTCTGAGTTTTAGTTCCAGACTGTCCAGCAGAGATGTTACAAAGCAGTTCTACGCACAAAGGTTAGATGATGTTTGGAGCACTCTTCTATAAATGACTGTGGATGCTGGATCATTTTAAACCGGAGATAGAAACATTTTTGTTAAGCCATAGTAGGAAAGGATATGGGCCAATATGGAGTTCGGCCACAGATCAGCCATGATCTCATTGAGTGGTGGAACAGGCTCGAAGGGCTGATTGGCCCACTGCTGTTTCTATATTTAACTTTAGCACTGTGCAAGCAGTGGGGAGCAGTCAATCGTCCTGTTGGATTTCCTGTTCTGACCACCACACTTTTGAACAGATGAGTGGTCTTTGGAGAGGTATGGAGCAGATTTACCGGCATAGCTCTCAGAAGGAGGCACTTTAGCGATAAAGGTGGGTTGGGGAAGCTGTCTAAAATACATAGCCACAGATTTAAGGTGTTGGGTGAAACTAGCAAGTGTGGCCACTCCTCCTATGTGGTATCACCAATTAATCTTGCTCAATACTCACAATAACCAAGTCATGATATAGAGGCACAGCATAAAGAAAGCAGCAGTCTGAGCACTGACCCATGGAAATACAACAGCCTACCACTCTCTGCACTGAAAAAGAACCATTTAACCACGGCTCATTGTTTTCTCTCTTTTAGCCTTTTATTTATAAATGAAGTTGACGCCACTGGTAAATCAGTTTTATTTAACAGCTTTTGATGTGGTGCCATTTAATGCCTAGAAAGCTTTAGAAAACACAAGTAGAAGAGCCATAGAGATCTATAAAAGTCAGTGAATTATAATTTTAAAGGGACTGTATTTCCTAGCACCCTGTCTGCTATTGACAGATCCCAGCATAACAAGTGCAATTCAGTATATTCACCTTAGATTTCCACAGTATTTCATTTCCAAGTTAACTTACATTGGTAAACAAATTGCTGAGTGATAATTTCTAAAGGAGTATTTGTACAATATGTGTTCTACAATAGGGGTGTGAATGAGGCACTCACAGCTTTTAAATCCAGTAACACCTCGTGGTTAGTTAAACAGCAGCACAACACTTAAATCCACATTAACAGAAGCTTAATGGTCAGTATCCCATTCTTCCAACAGATTTTGACAGATGAATTACAAATTTGACAAATAGCTCTTATTGGCTAAATACAAAGCAGTTTTCCATTAGCACTGACAAATTGATGCTCAGTAACATAAGGGTGTATTCAAGAGAGGAAACAGAGAAACTAATTATTCTGGTCTAGGTAGATACGGAATTCATGATCAGAGTGGTACTGGAAAAGCACCACTCTGATCTAAACTCTGGTTTCAGCATCTGCAGTCCTCACTTTTGACTTATTTATTTTAACCTTACTGCGAATCCTCTTGCAAGGATGCCTACCTTGAAGAAGTTCTCCTCTCTCCACAAGAATCTCAGTAAATCTCTCTCACTGCAACCCCCAGGTCAAATGCTTTTCCAGCACCACTCTGGTTTCCAGCATTTGCAGTCCTCACTTTTGCCTAGATATGGAATGCATGTATGCTTCCCTCAAGTGAAGTGGAATAGGCCTGACTGAGTGTTTGATTGCTACTAGTTTCAGTAAATTGAACAAACAAAAACCACCACAAAAATCACTCTCCTCATTTCTGGTTTAAAGATTACCAGTTCCAACCTCATTTCCAACTAATCAACGTGTTCCTAGCATCTGGCTTGATCCCCAACTGATGGCTTCCCTTTACTGCTACCCACCATTATTAAAACCACCACTTGCTCTAACTCACATCTCCCACCAACTTCCCTAGACCACCTCTTCTCCTTCCATCTTCTCCAACCACCATCTCATTTCCAATGGTCAATTCTTCCCCCAAGTCTTTGAATGCATCTATGTCTTGACTAAACTTCCCATCTCTTCAAAGCTCCTTAAATCAAGCTTTCACAAAGCAGTTGCTGGAAATTACACCGGTCAAGCATATCCTGAGTGAAGAGTGCTGCTCTATTGTCATGCACACCGTCTCCAGAGTTTCTATGTAGTCAACCACTTCACCTTCCTTCAACATTTTCCCCCCACATCACATCCCCAGAAACACTTTCTCCTCTTTTAGATTAGATTAGATTACTTATAGTGTGAAAACAGGCCCTTCGGCCCAACAAGTCCACACCGACCCGCCGAAGCGCAACCCACCCATACCCCTACATTTACCCCTTACCTAACACTACGGGCAATTTAGCATGGCCAATTCACCTGACCCGCACATCTTTGGACTGTGGGAGGAAACTGGAGCACCCGGAGGAAACCCACACAGACACAGGAAGAACGTGCAAACTCCACACAGTCGCCTGAGGTGGGAATTGAACCCAGGTCTCTGGCGCCGTGAGGCAGCAGTGCTAACCACTGTGCCACGTGCCGCCCACATTACCAGACCTTTCCATCCTTGACTCTGTCCTTTATCAGTTACGCACAGCTTTCAGTAACATCTGAAGTTACTTGACACAATGCTGCTCTAACACTAACTGCTCCACCAACTCAGGGGCAGGAGTAAGCAACAGGAAAAACCCAAACCTGTTCCAGCTCAATGTCAACAAAAACCAAGTCCTCTCTGACTCCAATATATTTTCTGTGCGCATGCCATGTCCTCAGCCCCTGTCACCTCTAGGCACAATATCTTGGTGCACTATTCAAATACAGCTCCCCAATGACATCAACAAGGTAGTTAATTGAAAGCAATTCATGTTCCCTGCCGGTCGAAAGAAAATAAACATGACATGTGTGAGCCCAGCAAGATGCTGGTAAGGGACAGATCGATTTCTGTAACCACGGCCAGGTTTGAATACATCTATGCACTGCTCTGCTGCCAGTGTTTAACACAATGATTCAGGTAGGGAAAGACATTGCTAGATTTACAACAGATTTAAACTATAGTTTAATGCAAACACCAGTTTACAAGCTTTTCTTCTGGATGCTCTCTCCAGCCAGGAGATAATCCTCAGAGGAAGTAACTCAGCTTTTGGTATCTTCTAACCAACCCGTTTAGTGTTCTTAATTAATCACCTCTGGAGCAGGTAGGAGTTGAACAGAAGCCTCCTTGTTCAGAGACATGGATGCTACCACTGTACCACAAGTAGATAGGTCTACTAAAGAGGAGACCATATTGGATTTGGTGTTTGGCAACGAAACAGGTCAGGTGTCAGATCTCTCTGTGGGAGAGCATTTCGGTGACAGTGATCTGACCTTTACTATAGTCGTGGAGAGGGATGGGGATAGATGGTGTGGGAAAGAATTTAATTCGGGGGAATTACAGTGCTATTAGGCAAGAACAGTGGAGCATAAATTGGGAACAGATATTCTCAGAGGCATGCATGACAGAAATGTGGAGGAAATTTAGGGAGCACTTGCTGCAAGTTTTGGACAGGTTTGTCCCACTGAGGCAAGGAAGGGATGATAGGGTGAAGAAACCTTGGATGGCAAGAGATGTGGAACATCTAGTCAAGAGAAAGGAAGCTTACTTCAGATTGAGGAGGCAAGGACCAGACAGGGCTCTAGAGGGTTACAAGGAAGGAACTGAAGAATGGACTTAGGAGAGCTGGAAGTGGGTGTGAAAAAGCCTTGACATGTAGGCTAAAGGAAAGCCCCAAGGTGAACTAGACTTATGTAAGGAACAAGAAGTTGGCCAGAATGAGGGTAGGGCCAGTCGCCTGAGGTAAGTGTTTTAAATGGTTAGACTCACCTTCCCAGAAGTCCTTTGCTCCTCCTTCGCACCTCTCAGCATTGTGGAGGAACAGAGGGATCTGGGTGTGCAAGTACATAGATCCCTCAAAGTTGCCACTCAAGGGGATAAGGTTGTTCAGAAAGCATATGGTATTTTGGTTTTCATTAACAGGGGCATCGAGTTTAAGAGCCGCAAGGTTTTGCTATAGCTCTATAATTCCCTGGTGAGACCACACTTGGAATATTGTGTCCAGTTCTGGTCGCCCTACTGTAGGAAAGATACAAAGGCTTTGGAGAGGGTGCAAAGAAGATTTACCAGGATGCTGCCTGGCCTGGAGGGCTTGCCTAATGAAGAGAGGTTGACTAAACTCAGGCTTTTCTCTCTGGAGAAAAGGAGGAAGAGAGGAGACCTGATCGAGGTGTACAAAATAATGAGAGGAATAGATAGAGTCAATAGCCAGAGACTTATCCCCAGGACAGGATTAACTGGTGCAAGGAGTCATAGTTTGAAGATATTAGGAGGGAGGTATAAAGGAGATGTCAGAGGTAGGTTCTTTACGCAGAGAGTTGTGAATGCATGGAATGTGTTGTCTGCTGTGGTGGTGGAAGCAGAGTCATTGGGACATTTAAGCAACTGCTGGACATGCACATGGATAGCAGTGAGTTGAGGGGAGCGTAGGTTAAGTTACCATATTTTACATTAGGATTAATCCTCGGCACAACATTGTGGGCTGAAGGGCCTGTTCTGTGCTGTACTCTTCTATGTTCTATGACTCTATGATGCTATAATTCTCTGCTACCATGTTTTACACACTGATATCTGTATACTGAATCAGGCAATAGATGATAGCCTGTGGTTTTAAGTATAATTGTTGAACTACAAGTTTCACTTCCAACATCTACCCTCCCCTTCTGGATTCTCTCTCAATCCAGAAGCAAACTCTGTTGTTTCGGGGGAGAAAAAGCTCTTCAGTGCAAACTTCAATGAGCACTGCCTGCTCTCAATTAACTCAGATAGAGACAAAATAAACTGCAAATGCTGATCCAAGGAGGCTGAAAGAACACAGCAAGCCAGGCAGTATCAGATGGTGGAGAAGTCAATATTTTGGGTATAATTTTGAAGAAGGGTTACACCCGAAATGTTGACTTCTCCACCTCCTGATGCAGCCTGGCTTGCGGTGTTCTCCCAGCCTCCTGTTGGTTTACACTCAATTAACTCTGAAGCTGGTTTACTTTTGATGGGACCAAAATGTTGACATTGTCAAGTGAGATGGATCCAACGTGAAATTATAGCTTCCAAAATGGGAATCGCAGAAGTTAAGACTATAACAGTCCACCTTGTGGGAGTGGCTCTACCTCTCTGAGCCAAGTCCAGGGTTCAAATGGTACCCGCTCCAGATGTGCATCATAACATCGCTGAACATGTTGATTAAAAATATCTGAATCATTCCATAGAGATAGGGAGCACAAATATCCAATACAGTAAGGTACATTTCATCCAGTATCTCATAAACTAGAATATTCCTCTATCCTGACATCCGAACACAGTCTGACAAACTTGCGATACGATAGTGGCAGAGGTGCTGGGAAAGGCACTGTTTACAGAACTGCTTGAGGCTTGGTTCTTGGTAAGTATAGAGCAGTTTCATGTAGAACACAGAACATAACAGCGCAGTACAGGCCCTTCAGCCCTCGATGTTGTGCCGACCCGTCATACCAATCTGATGCCCATCTAACCTACACTATTCCATGTACGTCTATATGTCTAAGATTACTGTGACATACATGAGCTTAAAGTGATATGGCAATGTCACAGCCCTATGGAGAAAATGAACAAGCAGGAACCATTGACATCCAGCACATGACACAAGGATAGAGAGGGATTCTTTCCATTAAATTAATCTTCGTTTCACAATGGAGAGGCACTTTGATCATTTCTTGGCAATGCTGGTCATGACTGAATGCTGGAACATGCATTGTGTCTCCTCACTAAGCAGCATGTTAAAATGACTGGCATAATCCAGTCCCAGTATGTACTTTACAATAATTCGAACACAGCAAGCCAAGTGTCATTGTCTATTCTGGAGGTCAGTGCCACCACAGCCACTGTGAAAGATCACTTCTCTCCTGATGGCAAGAAACCATTTTCCCCGAGAGGGTACACAGCAATTCTGTATTCTGCAAAATAATGCTCTGCTCAAGGAAGTCTCTGCCAAAACAAACTCAATATCTCCTGCTGCAAACTTCATTGTTCCACAAATGACTGAACCTTTCTCTCAGCAATTGAATTACTCCTCAAAAGTCAATTACCTTTCTTTGACTTTGCTCCAATCTTCAGTTTTGATGGCCAGGCTATTTGCGTGTTTGTTTCCTCCATAATCTGTTAAAACACAGGAAAGAGAATGAGAGCCTTATTTAAATGGCTAGAACACACGATCTGTCACAGTCTAATACTGAACCAGCTCAATTCATCAACTGCACGGTGGCTCAGTGGTTAGCACTGCTGCCTCACAGCATCAAGGACCCCGGTTCGATTCCTGCCTCAGGCATCTGTCTGTGTGGAGTTTGCACATTCTCCCAGTGTCTGCGTGGGCTTCCAGCGGGTGCTCCGGTTTCCTCCCACAATGCAAAGATGTGCAGGTTAGGTGAATTAACCAAGTTAAATTGCCCATTGTGTTCAGGAATGTGTAGATTAGGTGCATTAGTCAGTGGTTAAACCTAGTGGGGTAGGATAACGGGTCTGGATGGGCTACTCTTCGGAGGGTCAGTGTGGACTTGTTGGGCCAAAGGGTCTCTTTCCACACTGTAGGGATTCTATTTTCTATAGATTCCCCCCTCGCAGACAAGAATCAGGATGACCTTGCTGGTTATTTGATGATCAGCCAGAATCTCAAACAATGACAAGGAGAGATATTTGGAAATTAGAATGTCTCAAATGCCAACAGCATCTGAGAGGCTGGTGATTTAGGGAGGGAATTTCAAAACTTAGTACAAGTGGAAGAGTTGGGAATGTACGAGAGGTCAGCACACAGGAGCACAGCATTCTCAGAGTTACAGAGCAGAGGAGGGGTGAAGCCATTTGAATAAGAGCATTCGAATGTGTGCGGAATATGGGAGCATGAGTCAATCGCAGCAAGGTTTAGCCAATCACACTGCTGGTTGTAATGGCTCATTTTTGGCACATCCTAAAGCAAAAGTAGATTGTTAAAATTTGAGAAATAATTTGTAATCTCAAGTAAATATTTCGCATTAACAATGTTGCCCACAGAAAGCGATGCTAAAGCTGCAGTCCAAATTCAGAGTTTATGCCTCAGCCAACTTTGGAGAGAGGCAGTGAGAGGTGGAGGTCGCTTCTTAATGCTTCTGGTATTAAAAAGGCATGGGGTCAAACTCCAGCCACAAACTCTCAAGTCCTCGAAACCGCTTGGAAATTGTTCACACACATCAAGAGGGAGGGGGAAAGACAGAGTGAGGGAGAGTGAGGGAAAGAGAGAGAGAGAATGAGGGAGAGAGAGAGAGAGAGAGCGAGGGAGAGAGCGAGGGAGAGAGAGAGCGAGGGAGGAAAAGAGAGGGAGAGAGAGCAAGAAAGAAGGGAGGGAGAGAGGAGAGTGGGTTAGAGAGCTGGAAGTAAGTAGGAGCTGAGAGAGAGTGTCATTGGGCACAGAAAGAGCCCCTTTCGCCCAACTTGTCCTTGCCGACCAAGTTGCTTAAACTAACATAGTCCCATTTGCCTGCACTTGGCCCTTATCCCTCTAAACATTTTTTACCCATGTATCTGTCCAAATATCTCTTAAATTGTATCTGGCTCTACCACTTCCTCTGGCAGCTTGTTCCACACATAAATCACCTTCTGCATGAAAAAGATCCCCCTCAGGTCAGTTTAAAATCTTTCCCTCTCACCTTAAACCTAGGCCTTTTAGTTTTGGACTCCCACACCCTGAGAACAAGAACTTTGCTATTCGCCATATCCATGCCCCTTATGATTTTATGAACCTCTATGAGGTCACCCCTCAGCCTCCTACACTCCAGGGAAAAAGAAGTCTCAGTCTATCCATGCTCTCCTTATAACTCAAATCCTCTAGTTTTGGTAATGTCCTTAAAAGTCCTTGCTGCAGCCTTACCAGTTTAACAACATCCTTCCTATAGCAATACTCCAAATGTGGCCTTACCAATGTCTTATACAGCTCTACTATGATAACTCAACTTTGATACACAATGCTCTAACTTATTAAGGCAAGCACGCCAAACACCTTCTTCACTATCCTGTCTATCTGTGACTCCACTTTCAAGGAATTATGTACACACACCCCTAGGTCTCGATATTCGACAACACTACCCAGGGCCCTGCTATTAACTGTCTAAGTCTTGCCCTGGTTTGTCTTAGCAAAATGCAATACCTCACATTTATCCAAATTAAACTCCAGCTGCCATTACCCAGCCCACATTGATCCAGTTGATCAAGATCCCACTGTACTCTTAGATAACCTTCTTTAATGTCCAATTTACCACCAATTTTGGTGTCATCCACATACTTACTAAGCACGTCTCCTATATTCTCATCCAAATTGTTTATATGAATGACAAAAGGTGGACTCAGCATGATCCTTGCAGCATACCACTAGTCACAGGCCTGAACAACAACTCTCTACTACCATCCTCTGTCACCTACCATCAGGCCAATCTTGTGTCCAATTGGCTAGCTCTCCCTAGATCCCATATGAAACAATCTACTACGTGAAATCTTCTTGAAGGCCTAGCTAAAGTCATGGAGACAATGGCTACCACTCTGCCTTCATCTATCTACTTGGTCACCTCTTCAAAAAACTCTACCAAATTTGTGAGACACGATTTCCCTTGCACAAAGCCATGCTGGCTATCCCTAATCAGTTTTTGCCTTTCCAAATGCATGTAGCTCCTGTCTCTCAGAATCTACATTCACCTCCCCCCAACCCCGGCACCAACTTAGCCACCACTGACATCAGGCTCACTGCTCTGTGGGTCCCTGGCTTTTCCTTTCTTAAATAATTGCACAGACTGTGAAAGAGAGCATGTGTGTGCATGTGTGTGTGAGAGAGTATGAGAGAGAGAGAGAGAGAGAGAGAGTGTGTGTGTGTGTGAGAGAGAGAGAGAGTGCAAGTATATGTGTGAGAGTGAGTATGTCGGTGTGTGAGCGAGCAAGTGAGTGAGTATGAAAGAGAGAGAGACAGAGAGAGTGAGAGCACTCAGACTGTTCAGGAAGTGGATATAATTCCTCCTCCATGTTGAATAACAATTTTGTAGCAGTGCTGAGTGGTCCATGCTCTCATACATTCTAACATCACCACCAGTGAACGAACAGGCTACTTACACAACCAGGTTTGAGGCCTGACTGTTTGGTTGGGTGCCATAATAACCACCACATTCCTCATAATAACACATGATCCTGAGACTACAGAAAGGGCAAAGGAAACTGGAGTGATTACAGTTGCAATACTACACCTCAGAAACTGAGGTTTTGATTGGCCAAAAGCCTGGAAATTGCAAATGAACTTCTGTCAAGAGCATGACAAAATGATGATGAAAAAGGGAGTGGAGTTGAGAAAGGGGTGAAACATAGGTTTGGAGGTTCTGCCATAAAAAGAGATTCATTTATCTTTTGATATTCTGTTCTAACAAGCAACATCCACCTAAAATAATGACCAAAATAAGGAGGAGCAGATTGAGGACTGAGTTGAGGAGGAACTTCTTCCCTCAAAAGGTTGTGAATCCACGGAATTCCCTGGCCAGTGAAACAGGTGAGGCTCCCTCGTTATATCTTTTTAAGGCAAAGGTAAATAGGTTTTTGAACAGTAAATGAATTAAGAGTTATGGCGAGCGGGTGAGTAAGTGGAGCTGAGTCCACTAAACGATTGCTGGACATGCACATGGACAGCAGTGAATTGAGGGGTGCATAGGTTAGGCTATTTTATTTTAGATTAGGAATAATCCTCGGCGCAACATCGTGGGCCGAAGGGCCTGTTGTGTGTCGTACGTTTCTATGTAAGATCATCAGCCATGTTTTACTGAATGGTCTGAGAGGCTAGATGGCCTATTCCTGCTCCTATTTCTTATGTTCTGCCTTTACTCAAATCAGTCGCTGCTCAGCCTAACACCTTCTGGTTTCAATATCCCAGTTAATTGATGAAAGCTCAGCTAATTTCTTGCAATCAGCCATCCATGTGGCAAAGTGTTAACAATCCTATTGAACCCTGTTCTTCCATTACTTGCAAGGTTCCTGCCAAAAGCAATGCCAAGGAGGAGGTTACAGTAACAGAGGGAGTTCCTCAAACAGCCAGCGCCACTATTATGGAATTCTCCCTGTCTGACCACAGGTAATCAGAACAGTCAGCAGAAAGACAGGGGCACAGAGCCCCACCAGGCTAATTACTGAGAGGAAGGAAAATGACTGTGCGTTGTTGGGCCAGGAGGCGAAAGAACAGGCAAAGGGGAAGGGCCGAGAAGGGGTTTGGTTGCAGGAGAGAAAAGGTGGATGGTGAGAATGTGGCGGGAGGGGGGCGCGGGGGCAAGTGACAAAAAGGGAGGGAGACAGAGATAGAAAGAAAGAGCAAAAGGTTAAAGGGGAGGGAGAGGAAGGAGACGAGGAGGAGCAAACAAGATCAGGAAAGAAGAGCAAAAATTGGGGAAATGAAACAAATAGAGTGTGGAGATAGAGGGTGAGAAAATGAAGTAAAGGAGACAGGGAACTGAATTAGTTCAAAACAATTAAATCAATTTGAAGTTGGGGTCATGACCTGTTGGGTCAATTAGGCTCAGGTGGCTTGAAGATGCACATTTGAAACTAAAGTCCTAATCTAAACTTTGGAATAATATGTAACAAATTCATATTGAGTCTTCCCTGTCAGCTGGAGTTGTATTTTATAGAAACTCATTTGACTGTCTCTCAAAGTTCAGAGTCAAAACGTGGGGGGGCAGGAAAAGCACAGCAAATCAGGCAGCATCCGAGGAGCAGGAGGGTCTACGTTTCAAGCATAAGCTCTTCATCTTCCCGATGAAGGGCTTATGCCCGAAACATCAACTCTCCTGCTCCTCGGATGCTGCCTGACCTGCTGTGCTTTTCCAGTGCCATATGTTTTGACTCTGATCTCCAGCATCTGCAGTGCTCACTTTCTCTCCAAGTTCAGTATAAATTATTACACAGTATCCCTGGATATACCTTTAAAACCAGCTAAAGCTACTCAATAGGTGGATTGGCCATGCTAAATAGATTAGATTAGATTACCTACAGTGTGGAAACAGGCCCTTCGGAAACCAGTCCACACCAACCCTCCGAAGAGTAACCCACCCAGACCCATTCCCTTTGACTAATGCACCAAACACGATGGACAATTTTCAGCATGGCCAATTCACCTGACCTGCACATCTTTGGATTGTGGGAGGAAACCGGAGCACCCTAAGGAAACCCACGCAGACACAGGGAGAATATGCAAATTCCACATAGACAGTCACCTGAGGCTGGAATCGAACCTGGGTCCCTGGTGCTGTGAGGCAGAAGCGCTAACCACTGAGCCACCGTGCAGCCCCATAATGTCCAGGGAAATGTAGGTTAGTAATGGGAAATGCAGGGTTACAGGGATTGCGGGTGGAGATGGGTCTGGGCAGAATGCTGTTTGGAAGGTCGGTGTGGACTTGATGGGCTGAATGGCCTGTTGCCGCACTGTACAGATTCTGTGATCTTGTCTACCATGTCCCACTTCCCCATTATAAATTCTCCTGACTCTGCCTGTAATAGACCCACATTTCTTTCAGCCAGAGTTTGTTTTTTTAGCATACCTATAGAAGCTTTCACAGTCCAGTTTTATGTTTTCTTTTTGAGATTACATTAATATTCTATTCTCTCATCAGTTTCTTGGCCCTCTTCTGTGCTTTCTCAAACCTCCCAATCCTCCAATATGCTGCTGTTTCTATCGACTTTTCTTTCAATCTTGGACAATCTTGAACAGTCTTAGTTGGCAAAGCTTGAGTAACATTTATTGAATTTTTTACACCTTTAAAGAAATGTATTCTTGCTGTAAGTCATGTACTGGTTCATTAAAGACTGGCTATTGTCATGTCTTTTAATGCATTTTCCCATTGCACATCAGCTAATCTGTGCCTCAAGTCTTCATAATTTCCCTTATTCGCATTAAACCTGCAGAGACAGAAACAGTTTTCCACCCACTTTCATCTCCCTTAACACCCACCTCTCTCTCATTCTAGAAGGAAAGCAGCCCTCAGTAGAGTTGAGAGAGGGTGGTGGACTACTGGTTATTCAGGTCCTCACCCCTTATGACTCTGGCTGCTCCAAGTGGCTCACTGACCATGACCAAGTCCCTGGACTGGTATCAGAGACTGCCCATAACTAACTGCCAGGAACCCATGAGTGAAGATTGATTAGACTGTGTCCTGCTAACAACTATTGACAAGCTTCCTGGCTTTGTGTCTGCTTTCAACAGCAAGGTAACGCAGAAGCAATAAGAGTCGATTGCTCTGACTGAGCAAACAACGTGACAAAGGCTACAAGCATCCGGGCAGGTTCAGAGTGAGTGCTACGTCAGCGAGTGACAAGCCTGGCCCAGTCCATGAGCTGGGTCTGTATCCCTGAGTGCACAATGTTGTTGCTGCAGCATTACAGAGAGAGTTGAACATGTGGCACCAAAGTGCAAGAGTGTCCTCTCAGGGGACTGGAGGTGTGCCATTGAAGGTTCTTAGCTGCTGGCACACAGCAGATGTCAAAGTCTCTGGTCTTGGGGTGGGGGAGGGGGGAAAGAGTGCATCCTGTGTGGAGATGGAACATGCCCTGAGATAGACGCCCAGGGTCCAACATGGAGCTCATTTAGAGCAAGCTGAATTGGCCAGGTACCTGTCCTGGTTTCCACATTAGGTTTTCTCAACATCCGGTTCGTTTGGTAATACAGGAAGGCGAATATTAACGAGACAAGTCGGACCTTCAATACCACATTTAACAACCACCAATCCCCTTTAACTGGTAACTCATCACTGCCTAGAGAGAAGCTCACCACGCCTCTTGGGAAAAGCAATGAAGATGGAGCAGGATGTGATAGGCCTCACCAGAAATCTTGTCACAACTCCTAACATAGCCCACATCACTCAAACCTTTTACATTATGCTCTTGGCAATTTTAATACTTCAAACCTTATTTCTTCAGAAGAAATAAAGGCTAGTTGGCACGTTTTAATTGTTTGGTTTGAATAAAACTCAGATTGAAGAGTCAAGCACATCCAAATATCTACTGTCGCATCTTTTACACGCGAGGGAATTCAAACATTCTCTTCACATTCCTCTCATAATCCATTCAACAAAAAGAATATGTTAGCTGATAGAAATAAAATAAAACGCCACATTGTAATCATTAGAAGAAGAAAGCGCTTAAGTACAATGTTGGCGAAAGGGGCCTGACTGGAGTTTGCAATCCGTCAGTCTTTGTCAGTGGTTCTTTTGTAATTCCTGCACAGGTACGAGAGACTGGGACATTAATCCTGTGGCTTTACTCTCATCACTACCTCCTTATAAAGGATCCCTAATATATGAACACAATATTACAATTGGTACACATTGCCCAGTACACACACGTGGAATTCTAAATCACATATTTCTCAGTGTTTTTTCTAAATTAATAATAAATGTCATTTATCATCCCAAATCAATTCCGTATTTTTAACAAATTGTTTATGGGATGCAGGTGTTGCTGGTTGGACCAGTATTTATTGCCTGCCGAATTATCCCTGGAGGTAGTGGCTTGCTGCCTTCTTGAAGTCTTTGGGGTTACACAGACACCCACAGTGCTGTTAAGGAACAGTGTTTGAGGACTGAGACCCAGCAACAGTTCTAAGTCAGGATGATGTGGGGCTCAGCAGATGGTGATGCCTCTCCAGATTCTAGAAACTCTATCAATATCCTGAACAGGGGCATCTGGAAAGTTTTAGCAAACAAGCACTGGAAACCAGATGGGTGCAAACCAATGAATATTTCTTGTGTGCACAGAGGCCTCCGTTAGAACTTTATTCCCTCAGGGTCCACGTCCATCTGATCTGACATCACCGATATTAACCCTTTATTCTACAAAAATCAGCTATAAACTGTTAGGATTTGTTATCATCCCAGTCACAAGGCTCATGAAATAAATCACTTCAGCAACTCATGTCTTAGCTCACAAGTAGTGACCAAGTAGTAACTATCTTCATGGAAGGCAGCAGCTTTAATTAGAATGGCTCAAGACCAGGCATGCATTGGAAAGTTTCCTTGCAGTGTGACAATGACGTAGCTTTAATAGGATAGTTCATCCTTGCTTGTTTTGAGTGAGAGTGAGTGAGTGAGAGAGAGAGAGAGAGAGAGAGAGAGCGTGAGAGAGAGAGAGAGCGTGAGAGAGAGAGAGAGCGTGAGAGAGAGAGAGAGAGAGAGAGCGAGCGAGCGAAAGAGACAGAGTGAGAGAGTGAAAGAGAGGTGCCAAGCTGACTCCTGAAGATGACCTGAGTAAATAGCTCAGGACATCTTGGGTTTTTTTTAAAAAATAACCTGAAAGAATGTGGCCAGCTCTGACCGTTCCAGCTTTCTGGGTTTCAGTTTCTTCGGTAACATCTGAAGCTACTGGGGTCTCAACAGAGTTAGAAGCTTCAGTGAATGTCTCCTAGCTGCTACTCTCTCTGAATTTTCCCTTGATGGTTTTTCCATCCCTGGATTGGAGAACAGCCTGCAAGAACCTGTGCCTGAATTTTCCTTATTTGCCAAGGGGTGTGTTGATGGGATGTTACTATTATGGAACAGTTTATTAGCAATAGCTACTGTATCTATTATTCTGTTAAGTTTTCCAATAGTTAAGTTATTCTAAATTCCTCTTTCTTCAGTTGTATTTTAACTACAGTGTTTTGCTTAACATCAAGTAGATTAACCAGCCACACTGCACCTGGAACAAGCACTTTAACATAGGAAAACGTTAGGCTACCTTCTTAAAATATTAAGAGGAGATCTGGTCTGGTCTGGTCTGGTCCAGTCAGGTCCATAACAAAAGAAAGTGACTAAAAGCTTAATGTTACCATTATATTCATATGCAACATCTACAGGGAACAAGATTTGACTAAGTGCTCCAGAATCGGTGATTTTCAATTTTACAGCAATTAATGTCACTGCAATGGTAAACCGGTAGACTTTAGTCTTACTTTCCAAACAGTCCGATTGGTTAGTTGTGATGGATTCCAAGTAAGACACCAAAACTGGAGGTCCAGTGGACAGCGAAGGAGGTTACCTCAGAGTACAATGGGATCTTGATCAGATGGGCCAATGGGCTGAGAAGTGGCAGATGGAGTTTAATTTAGATAAATGCGAGGTGCTGCATTTTGGAAAACCAACTCAGGGAAGGGCTTATACACTTAATGTAAGGTCCTGGGAATGTTGGTGACCAAATAGATCTTGCAGTGCACATTCATAGCTCCTTGAAAGTAGAGTTGCAGGTAGACAGGACAGTGAAATATACATTTGGTATGCTTTCCTTTATTGGATAGAGTACTGAGTACAGGAGTTGGGAGGTCATGTTGTGGCTGTACAGGACATTGGTTCTGCCACTTTTGGGATATTGTGTGCAATTCTGGTTTCCTTCCTATCAGAAAGATGTTGTGAAACTTGAAAGGGTTCAGAACAGATTTACAAGGATGTTGCCAGGGTTGGAGGAGTTGAGATCTAGGGGAGGTTGAATAGGCTGGGGCTGTTTTTCCTGGAGCGTCAGAAGCTATGGGCTAGATAAACCTATAGAGGTTTATAAAATCATGAGGGGCATGGACAGGGTACATAGACAATGGTCTTTTCCCTGGGGTGGAGGAGTCCAAAACTAGAGAGCATAGGTTTATGGTGAGAGGGGAAAATTTTAAAAGGGTCCTAAGGGGCAACTTTTTCACACAGAGGTTGTTGTGTGTATGAAATGGGCTGCCAGAGGAAGTGGTGGAGACTGATACAATTAGAACATTTAAAAGGCATCTGGGTGGGTATATGGATAGGGAGGGTTTAGAGGGATATGGGCCAGGTGATGGAAAACGGGACTAGATTAGGTCTGGATATCTGGTTGGACTGAAGGGTCTGTTTCTATGCTGTACATGTCTATGACTCTAATGATTAATATTTACTGCCTTCAGTATTTTGAAAACTGCAGAGGACAAGTATTAAGGTTTGAAGTACTATCTGCACAAGACACTGATGGCGGCATCCATTTTCCACTTTTTCTGGTCTTTTAGGGGCGATATGGTGGCTCAGTGGTTAGCACTGCTGCCTCACAGCACCAGGGACCCGGGTTCAATCCCAGCCTTGGGCGATTGTCTGTGTGGAATTTGTACATTCTCCCCGTGTCTGCGTGGGTTTCCTCCAGGTGCTCCGGTTTCCCTCCCACAGTCCAAAGATGTGCAGGTCAGGGTGAACTGACCTTGGTAAATTGCCCGTAGTGTTAGATGCATTAGTCAGAGTGAAATGGGTTTGGGTGGGTTACCCTTCGGCAGGTCGGAGTGGACTTGTTGGGCCAAAGGGCCTATTTACACACTGTAGGGAATCTAATCCACACCACCACCAATTTTTTAAATCTTCAGACATTTTAATTATCAAACAAAATTAGATGCTGAGGAATATAAAAAAGGAAGAAGTCGCCAAAAATCTGGACCGAGAGATAGAAAAATCTGTTTGTTACTAGATATGGATCGTAAACCAGCATCTAACCTGTCCATTTGGGAATGATACAGATCGTTTGATGAACTTTTTGGCGGATTTGAACTTTGTTTTGAAGTGAAACTTTTACTGATATTTAAATATTACTTTACATGACTCCCATGCTGACCTCAGTTTCGAGTTTCCAGTTTACCATCTCCCTCTCGTGAAGGGAGTGCCAAGCGCGAGCATCATCAGCAGCAGCCTCTTTGGTTGGTGACACAAGTTGCGGCTCACTGAACTTAACAGCAGCAGCACGATCTGTGAATCCAATCATTTAACCAAGAACTTGGCCTCCTTCACATTCTACACCACTTGCCTAAAAAAATAAACCCCCACCAAATTAAAATAATACACAACAATCTGAAATGGACAATGCTAGATTCCTAACGTTCTCCTCCATCAAGCAGAAGATACAAAAGTTTGAAAAAACACACACACAGCACCCACCTCCCCCACCCTCCGAAAGGTTCAACAACAGCCTCTTCCCTGCCGTTATTAGACAGCTGAATGGACTCTCTAACTTGAGATGATGTTGATCTTGCTTTGTGCATCTCCTATGTAGTTGTAATCTTGTGTGCTTTGCTTTAGGTACTTTATGATCTGTACGCCTTTGTTTGCTATGATCTGCCTGTACTGCTCGCAAAACTAAGCTTTTCACTGTACTTAGGCACATGTGGCTGCAATAAATCAATTCAAACTTAGCAACTGTAACATGTTTATTACCATCACTGTTATTGCTATTAGACGACTAAACAGGCTTTGATGACCGAGCTTTTCTGTGTGGCCTTGTGTCAAATTTTGTTCAATGAAATGATCCTGTGGAGTATTTCACCTCTAACTCTTGGAAGTTGACTGTAGACAGCATTAAGTAATATAACCTCAACTGAGTTACCCTCTTTATCAAATGGGCACTTTTGTGACATTTCACTAGCAGTTGTTGACATTTCACTAGCAGAACAGCGAAGGTGTACAAACTCTCGTAGCTGGGAGTGCGCCTAAGTCTAAGCAGCTGATGGCATTCAGTTCCTGAACAGCTTACATCTAAATCAAATGCTCTGTACAATCCAATTCTGAAAGCTTTGTTGGCCTAAGATTATTAATGGCAAATCCATACAAGCAGCACCATTTGCATAGGGCATGAAAATCCCCTGTGCAAATCTTTGCTGTGTCTGCTTGCTTTTTAACTTGGAATGCAGCAGAGCTAGTTTGCACTAACTTGTTGACTAATGGAAGCATGCAGTAATGCTGACACTTTCAGTGAATGCAATGAGAAATACACACCGTGTTTCCAAATTAATAATACTTCAAAATAGATTCAATAGATCTTCCTAGACAAAACACCTACTCTAACAAATGTTATAAACCATACAACCACACAATTAATAATGACTTAACACAGTCTTGTACCAATTGCCTGCAATGTGAGTAAACATTGCAATTCGTAATAACATTTTTTTTATATTAAGTGCATCCCATTAAGCTCAAAAAATCAGCAAGTACCACTGTTGCATTTTTATAGGACCGTACCAAACACCAGATTGTACTATTTTCATTTTGCAATGCATGATCATATATTGAAATCATTTTGTTGGAAGATGAGGACTTGGCCAGTGAATGTTTGTATTTAAACAATGCATGACAAGTGAGGTTATCCAATATTCAATTACTTTCAGCCTTCAACTCTGAATATGACGACAAACAGATAAATATTTTTTCAGCTGGAGTTAATGAAGCACACATTCAGACATACATGGCAACATACACACGCTGATATACACATCTGGATTCTTTCTTAACTCAGCTTTATGCATCAAAATTAATCTGACATCTAATACACACATTAGCAGCATTAATATCAAATTGGACACACTATGCTATCATTCAAAGTAAATAATTTAGATTCACTCCAGCACTCGCCTGCTTCTTGAGTATTAATTCCATATAAATCAACTGCCCTTCCTTGCAGTTTTAATTTCTAGGAAGTTGAGCTACATTGCTCAATGTAGCTTATACTATTTGGTAATTTCACAAGATTATACAAGTACCCTGCCATCATAACTTTATACATTATCAATCAACTCACCCTTAAGAGTCAAATTTAATCTGCCAACATAATGATGTGATCAATTCACATTGGCTTCAATTCTTTATCTGGAGCAGATCTTTCATTTCAGCTCTGGTGCTGTTAAGGAATGGGGTGTCATCCATCTTTGAAGGCACTGCAGACCAGCAGTAACCTGGACCAATCCAAGGAGGGCAATAATTATAAATAGTTTCCAATTGCACACTGATTTCAGAGATGATGTGGAGGTGTCAGGATTGGACTGGAGTTGTCAAAGTCAGAAGTCACATAGCACCAGGTTATAGTCCAACAGGTTTATTTGAAATCACAAGCTTTCAAAGCGCTGCACCTTCATCACAAGAAGTGATTTCACCGGATGAAGGAGCAGCGCTCCAAAAGCCTGTGATTTCAAATAGACCTGTTGGACTATAACCTGGTGCTGTGTGACTTCTGACTCTGTCCACTCCAGTCCAATCCTGGCACCTCCACATCATCTCTGTAATCAGTGTGCCATTGGAAACTATTTATAACTATTGCCCTCCTTGGACCGTTCCAATTTACTGCAATATAACCTGTTGTGTGACTTCTGAACAAAACTAAATTACAAATCTCTCTCCCTAAGAATCCACTGCTCCCTGTATGCAGTTGCCATAAGAGATGTCAGTCTTTTGCTGTGCCTAAGACTTCTGTATTGTACTGAGGGAGTGCAGCACTGTTGCTGTCTTTCCAATGAGACATTAATTTCAGACACCTTCCCAGGTGCATGCAAGAGACCGTCATGACATTTGTCAAAGACATTCAGGATGTTCCCAGCTGTGTGCAAGCTGACCGATGTGCCTCACAACAATGATTATATTTTACAAGCATTTCATTCACTGTGAAGTACATTGGTAGATCCTGAAGTCCTCCAAGGCATTATATAAACACAAATTCCAAAAGATGCCATCTGACAATGGAGTGACAATGATTGTTCAGCTACAATGTGGATCAGACACTTCCCACAGCATTTCCAAACAATAAATATTGATCTATATCATTTATAAATTTAAATATTACATTATTTATTGCACTATGACACATCACACAGTGGTCTCAAATCTACCATCAGCCGTGTTATACGGTACACGGACCTCAGAGCGAAGAGCAGGATTGATGGACCACAGTCTCTACTCCACATACGGCACAGTGGCTCAGTGATTAGCACTGCTGCCTCACAGCGCCAGGGACCCAGGTTTGAATCCACGCTCGGGTGACTACCTGTGTGGTGTTTACACATTCTCCCTGTGCCTGCATGGTTTCCTCCAGTTTTGTCCCACAGTCCAAAGATGTGTAGGTTAGGTGGTTTAGTCATGGGAAATGCAGGGTTACAGGATGTGGTAGAGGCTTGGGTCTGGGTGAGATGCTCTTTGGAGTCTCTGCACCGAATGGCCTGCTTCCACACTGCAGGGATTCTGTCAAAACACCTCTTTATTATGCAATGACAAGTTCAGTGCTTTCTCATCCAAGATCTCTGTACTGTAATGCATTTTGTAAACTGGTACAAGAATAACTTATTTTTTACTTGAAATCACCCACAGACTGCTTCTAACCTGTGGTCATTATCCCTTCCAGGAGATTACTGTGCTCAGTGTATGTGGAAATAAAGTTATAATTGGGAATTTAAGTCAACCAAACACCCAGGAAATTAAAGTCTGGTTGAAGATTTGTAGCTCGGGTGTCCGTTGTTGTGGTTCTGTTCGCCGAGCTGGAAGTTTTTGCTGCAAACGTTTCGTTCCCTGGCTAGGGAACATCATCAGTGCTATTGGAGCCTCCTGTGAAGCGCTGCTTTGATGTTTCTTCCGGTATTTATAGTGGTTTGTTCTTGCCGCTTCCGGGTGTCAGTTTCAGCTGTAGTAGTTTGTATGTGGGGTCCAGGTCGATGTGTCTGTTGATGAATGTTCTTGCCGCTTCCGGGTGTCAGTTTCAGCTGTAGTGGTTTGTATATGGGGTCCAGGTCTATGTGTCTGTTAATGGAGTTTGTGGATGAATGCCATGCCTCTAGGAATTCCCTGGCTGTTCTCTGTCTGGCTTGTCCTATGATGGTAGTGTTTTCCCAGTCAAATTCATGTTCCTGGTTGTCTGAGTGTATGGCTACTAGGGATAGCTGGTCGTGTCGTTTTGTGGCTAGCTGATGTTCATGGATGCGGATTGTTAGCTGTCTTCCTGTTTGTCCTATATAGTGTTTTGTGCAATCCTTGCATGGTATTTTGTAAACTACGTTAGTTTGGCTCGTGCTGGCTATTGGGTCCTTTATTCCAGTGAGTTGTTGTCTGAGTGTGGAAGTTGGCTTGTGTGCTGTTATGAGTCCTAAGGGTCGCAGTAGTCTGGCTGTCAGTTCTGAGACGCTCCTGACGTATGGTAGTGTGGCTAGTCCTTTTGGTTGTGGCATGTCCTCGTTCCGTGGTCTATCTCTTAGGCATCTGGTGATGAAGTTGCGTGGGTATCCGTTTTTGGCGAATACCTTGTATAGGTGTTCCTCTTCCTCTTTTCGCAGTTCTGGTGTACTGCAGTGTGTTGTGGCTCTTTTGAATAGTGTCCTGATGCAGCTTCGTTTGTGTGTGTTGGGGTGGTTACTTTCATAGTTTAGGACTTGGTCTGTGTGTGTTGGTTTCCTGTGTACCCTTGTGGTGAATTCTCCGTTGGGTGTTCTCTCTACTAACACGTCTAGGAATGGGAGTTGGCTATCCTTTTCCTCTTCTCTCGTGAATCGTATTCCTGTGAGTGTGGCGTTGATGATGAACACACCGAATCATCAACGCCACACTCACAGGAATACGATTCACGAGAGAAGAGGAAAAGGATAGCCAACTCCCATTCCTAGACGTGTTAGTAGAGAGAACACCCAACAGAGAATTCACCACAAGGGTACACAGGAAACCAACACACACAGACCAAGTCCTAAACTATGAAAGTAACCACCCCAACACACACAAACGAAGCTGCATCAGGACACTATTCAAAAGAGCCACAACACACTGCAGTACACCAGAACTGCGAAAAGAGGAAGAGGAACACCTATACAAGGTATTCGCCAAAAACGGATATCCACGCAACTTCATCACCAGATGCCTAAGAGATAGACCACGGAACGAGGACATGCCACAACCAAAAGGACTAGCCACACTACCATACGTCAGGAGCGTCTCAGAACTGACAGCCTGACTACTGCGACCCTTAGGACTCATAACAGCACACAAGTCAACTTCCACACTCAGACAACAACTCACTAGAATAAAGGACCCAATAGCCAGCACGAGCCAAACTAACGTAGTTTACAAAATACCATGCAAGGACTGCACAAAACACTATATAGGACAAACAGGAAGACAGCTAACAATCCGCATCCATGAACATCAGCTAGCCACAAAACGACACGACCAGCTATCCCTAGTAGCCATACACTCAGACAACCAGGAACATGAATTTGACTGGGAAAACACTACCATCATAGGACAAGCCAGACAGAGAACAGCCAGGGAATTCCTAGAGGCATGGCATTCATCCACAAACTCCATTAACAGACACATAGACCTGGACCCCATATACAAACCACTACAGCTGAAACTGACACCCGGAAGCGGCAAGAACATTCATCAACAGACACATCGACCTGGACCCCACATACAAACTACTACAGCTGAAACTGACACCTGGAAGCGGCAAGAACAAACCACTATAAATACCAGAAGAAACATCAAAGCAGCGCTTCACAGGAGGCTCCAATAGCACTGATGATGTTCCCTAGCCAGGGAACGAAACGTTTGCAGCAAAAACTTCCAGCTCGGCGAACAGAACCACAACCCAGGAAATTAGCAAGTGGTTCAGAGTCCAAGCTAACAAACATAATGTAGGTGATTTCGCAACCAATGGATCAGGGAAAGAGAGATTATATCATCACATGGTAGGCAATAAACACTGGGGAGGAGCTAAAACTTTGGAAACAAGCTAATATGGTGATGTTTCCAAAATGATGGCCAGCACTGTCTGGGAAATTGTGGATCCGATAGATTTACAACAATATATTGCAAAAAAAATGGATTTCCATTTCCAAAAAAAATGGATTTCACACACGGAATACTTACATAGAAAAGGACCAAAGTGCATTCATAAAATCTTTTTCTACCCTGGCAGTCACGTCACAGAGTCATAGAGATGTACAGCACGGAAACAGACCCTTCGGTCCAAACCGTCCAGATATCCCAACTCAATCTAGTCCCACCTGGCAGCACCCAGCCCATATCCCTCCAAACCCTTCCTAGTCATATATCCATCCAAATACCTCTTAAATGTTGCAATTGTACCAGCCTCCACCACTCCCTCTGGCAGCTCATTCCATACACGTACCACCCTCTGTGTGAAAAAAGTTGCCCCATACGTCTCTTTAATATCTTTCCCCTCTCACCCTAAACCTATGCCCTCTCGTTCTGGACTTCCCAACCCAGGGAAAAGACTTTGTCTATTTATCCTATCCATGCCCCTCATAATTTTGTAAACATCTATAAGGTCACCCCTCAGCCTCTGACGCTCCAGGGAAAACAGCCCCAGCCTGTTCAGCCACTCCCTGTAACTCAAATCCTCCAACCCTGGCAACATCCTTGTAAATCTTTTCTGAAGCCTTTCAAGTTTCACAACATATTTCCGATAGGAAGGAGATTAGAATTGCATGCAATATTCCAATAGTGGCCTAACCAATGTCCTGTACAGCTGCAACATGACCTCCCAACTCCTGTACTCAATACTCTGACCAACAAATGAAAGCATATCAACTTGATGGAATATAAATGGAATTCTCAAGGAATCTGACATAGTCCTCCTAGAATAGCTGTAATTTATGCTTAAAGCATTGAATAAAGCCTGATGATATATATAATATCTAAATCTTATATGAAAGGTTGACTAAAGGATTGAAGGCAGCCCATTGTAATGAAAAGGAGTTATATTGAGCTGTGGAAAGGGATAGCCCTAATATCATTGTTGAGACTGTGCCTGAATTGAACTTAATTTAACATTATGATTTCAGAAGCTCAACATAAACTGGTCACATAGACACGAGGAGATGAGCTACTACAAGATGGGTGGCAAACAGGGAGAGGTTTAGTTCTTTTTTGAAGAAAACTATCAGAAATAATGAGTGCTTTCCCTGTGAAGGAGATGAAAGACAGAAATAGATAACAACTAATATACTTCCCCTTCATGGATAGAAGGGAACTGAATTAGAGGTGAAGTAGACAGCCTGACATAAATAACCTTTTCCCCATGATTATTTAGAAATATAGAAAATAGAAGCAGGAGTAGGCCATTTGGCCCCTTGAGCTTGCTCCAACATTTAAAACAATCGTGGCTGATCATCCAAATCAACAGCCTGTTCCCCTCCATATCCTCTAGGAATTCTTTGGCTGTTCTCTGTCTGGCTTGTCCTATAATAGTAGTGTTGTCCCAGTCGAATTCATGTTGCTTGTCATCTGCGTGTGTGGCTACTAAGGATAGCTGGTCATGTCGTTTCGTGGCTAGTTGGTGTTCATGGATGCGGATTGTTAGCTGTCTTCCTGTTTGTCCTGTGTAGTGTTTTGTGCAGTCCTTGCATGGGATTTTGTACACTAGGGAATTCCTAAAGGCATGGCACTCATCACTGATTCAATCAATAAGCACATTGACCTGGACCCAATATACCGGCCACTGCAGCGGACAGCTGGGACTGACAACCGGAAGCGGCAGGTACAAATCACTATAAATGCCGGAGGAAACAACACAGAGGCGCTTCACAGGAGGCTCCCAAGCAATGAAGATGTCACCTAGACAGGGGACGAAACATCTGTAACACAAATTCCCAGCTCGGTGAACAGAACCACAACAACGAGCACCCGAGCTACAAATCTTCTCCCAAACTTTGAGTTTGTGGAATCTTGGAAAATGACCATTAATGGATCCACGGTTTCTATGTCCGTTTCATTACATACTCTGCATGTATATTATTGGGCCCTGGGGATTTATTGGCCTTTAATTCCATTAAATTTCCTTCACAATATTTCTCTACGATATTGATTTCCTTCAGTTCCAACACTGTCACTAGTTTTCTGGTATGTGTTTGTGTCCTGCTTTATGAATGCAGAACCAAAATACATATTTAGTCGGTCAGCCTTATCTTTATTCCCCGTTCTGAATGATGCCACGTCTGACTGTAAGGGTAAGGCAGTGGTCTCCAACAATCTTTTTCTCTTTGTGCATTGATATTTGAATTATGCTCAGCATATTTAAATTTTTAAGCCATAAATATGCCATGGATCATACCGCAAGATTTTCAACATCGTCTTTTGCTTGTTTACTCCAAACAGAAACGAAAGCAGCATCAGGGTATGGAAACAGCGACTTTGGCTGCCAATTCATGGACCTGGCATAACAGCAAGAAGTGGACTGGAATTCATATCCTCCACATGCAATATTCTCATTTGGAAAGTCGACGAAAGAGGAAATCCAACTGCTCAGCCCAGAGGAGCTGAAGCTGCCAAGAAGCTGTTAAGTAATAACTGATCCCTTCTGGCCCGATCAAGGTTCTGCTATTTGGAAGTAATAAATTGGCATCTTGCTGTGCGTATTTGGTTTTGCATATTGTCTCACCTGTGAAAAAGTGTATCTGCAGCCTGCACATGCCCCTCACTATGGCCCCACGGGGGCCTAATTTTGTACTGCGTTATGACTGGACTCCTCAAAGGCTGGAGGTTCATAGAATCCCTACAATGTGGAAGCAGGTCATTCAGCCCATTGAGTCCCAAGGGGTGGCACAGTGGCTGAGTGGTCAGCACTGTTGCCTCACAGCACCAGGGACCCAGGTTCGATTCCAGCCTCGGGTGACTGTCTGTGTGGAGTCTGCACGTTCTCCCCGTGTCTGCGTGGGTTTCCTCCGACAGTTCAAAGATGTGCAGGTTAGGTAAATTGGCCATGCCAAATTGCCCACAGCGCTCAGGGATGTGTAGGTGATGTGCATTAGCCAGGAGTAAATGTAAAGTAATAGGATAGGAGAATGGGTTTGGGTAGGATACTCTTCGTTGGGTCGTTGGGCTTGTTGAGCTGAAGGACCTGTTTCCACACTAGGGATTCTATGTATCCACACCACCCTGCTGTAGGGCATCCCACCCAGACCCATTGCCGCTATCCTATCTCCATAACCCTGTATTGTCCATGGCTAATCCATCTAGCCCATACATCCCTGAACACTATGGCCATTTTAGCATGGTCAATTACCTAACCTGCACACAGAGTCATACAGCAGAGAAACAAATCCTTCAGTCCAACCAGTCCATACTGACCATAATCCCAAACTAAACTAGTCTCACCAGCCTACGCTTGGCCCATATCCCTCTAAACATTTCCTTTCATGTACTTACCCAAATGTCTTTGAAACGTGGTAACTGTACCCGCATCCACCACTTCCTCGAAGTTCATTCAACCCATGAACCACTTTTGCCCTTCATGTCTATTTTAAATCTTACTCCTTTCACCATAAAAATTTGCCTCCGTCTTGAAATCCCTACCCAGGGCAAGACATCGGCTATTCATGTGTAGGTCACCTTTGGGCTGTGGGAGGAAGCCAGAGGAAACCCACACAGAGAATGTGCAAACTCCACACAGACAGTCATCTGAGACTGGGATCGAACCTGGGTCCTTCCACACCTCTTCCTTTGTGTCCCCTCAGACACTCACTCTCAAAAGACTCGATCAAACTCTTCAAATCATCTTAGTCCTCAGTTTTGTTTGAATAGAATGGCAGGAGAAGGTGCTCTGATCTCCGTATGTCCTATTTCTCATGTTCTTGAGAATGCCACTCTGTCCAAATTTGTTATCCGCCATCTTGGGCGATGAGAGAAACTGCAACAGCATTAAAGACACCACTGAGGAGGCAGCTCACTCTAATCAGTGTCTCTCTGTCGAATCTGGGTTCACAAACACAAATTCTGTGGTTCTGGCTAATGAGGAGCTGTAACAGACTCTGGAATCTCCATTCTGTGGGCAAATGGGGGTGGGGTGGGGTGGGGAAGCAACCTGTCAGAGTCAGACCCAACTTAGTCTTCACTGTAAATGAAGAGAGAGTGGTTCAAAGTTCATCGGAGCATGAAATTGTCTTGGAAAGCAGTGTTCACCTTTATCAACTCAGTAGGTTGTTGGATGGGACAGTGTCAGTTCACGTTGGGGGAAAAAGCATGAACAATTTTTTTTAAAAAGGCAGCATGATTGTGAAGCAGTGTTGTCCCATCATAGTCTCTGCTTTGAATAGTTATCACGGGAAAATTCATAGTTCACTCAGGATCGCTGAGCAATCAGGCTAATTAAACTGCAAACAAGAACAAGTTACCATCAGGGGAGAAGTGGACACTTGACAATATGAACTCCCCAAAGTTCCCATCATTCCCTTCGTCACTGCTTCTTCTCCCAACAATTAGCCTTGTTGAGAATTTTCAAGAACTCGACTTTTTTAAAAATAATAAACAGAACATTTGGCGACTAAAGCTAAGAATTAGGGATATGACGCATCCATTGGAGTCTGGAATATCAGTAATGTGTGTTAATCGCCCAGTACTGGCATCATTCAATGTTGGTGTACACATCACAGCAATCAGCTGAAATGCGAGATTCAGTGTTTCCCAGTTCAGCAACGCTGCCTGCCACAAGTAACACTCTTTTTTCTGAAATACAGACCTCTCCATCACTGGTGACAATACATCCACCAAGTGCATCACTGATTGGGTGCCAAATCCAGGAACAGACCAAACATTTTATGTTGATATAGACCCATTTGCAGCTTCATAAAAGCCCCAGACGACTTGCATTTATTTAGCTCCTTTAACATACTAAAACACCGAAAGATGTATCACAGGGAAGCTACCCAACATTTAAAAGGCATCTAAGTGTGTACATGAAAAGGAAGGATTCAGAGGGATATGGGCAAAATGCTGGTAAATGGGACTAGATTAATTTAAGATATCTAGATTAGAGTGGTGCTAAAAAAGCACAGTAGGTCAGGCAGCATCCAAGGAGCAGGAGAATCAATGTTTCAGGCAAAAATCCTTCATCAGGAATGAGGTGGAAATATAAATGGGAGGGAGGTGGGGCTGGGGAGAAGGTAGCCAAGAGTACAATAGGTGGATGGGAGTGGGGATGGAGGTGATAGGCCAGAGAGGAGGGTGGAATGGATATGTGGGAAGGGAGATTGGCAGGTAGGACAGGTCATGGGGATGGTGCTGAGCTTTTTTTTTTAGATTAGATTAGATTAGATTAGATTAGATTTACAGTGTGGAAACAGGCCCTTCGGCCCAACAAGTCCACACCGACCCGCCGAAGCGCAACCCACCCATACCCCTACATTTACCCCTTACCTAACACTACGGGCAATTTAGCATGGCCAATTCACCTGACCCGCACATCTTTGGACTGTGGGAGGAAACCGGAGCTCCCGGAGGAAACCCACGCAGACACGGGGAGAACGTGCAAACTCCACACAGTCAGTCGCCTGAGGCGGGAATTGAACCCAGGTCCCTGGCGCTGTGAGGCAGCAGTGCTAACCACTGTGCCACCGTGCTGCCCGTACTGCCCGTGCTGCCCGAGCTGGCAGGTTGGAACTGGGGTAAGGTAGGCGGAGAGGAAATGAGGAAACTGGTGAAGTCCACATTGATGCCCTGGGGTTGAAATGTTCCGAGGCAGAAGATAAGGCGTTCTCATTCCTGATGATGGACTTTTGCCCGAAACATCAATTTTCCTGCTCCTCGGATGCTGCCTGACCTGCTGTGCTTTTCCAGCTCCACACTAATCTAGGCGCTGATCTCCAGCATCTGGAGTCCTCACTTTCGCCTAATTTAGGATATCTGATTGGCATGGACAAGTTGGACCGAAGGGTCTGATGCGTTGCTCTATAACTCTATGACTCCCTGTAACACAAGAAAATACCTGAAGATGTATACCGAGAGTGCGGTGCTGGAAAAGCACAGCAGGTCAGGCAGTATCCGAGGAGCAGGAGAATTGATGTTTCGGGCATTAGTCCTTCATCATTCATTCCTGATGAAGGACTTATGCCCGAAATGTTGGTTCTCCTGCTCCTCAGATGCTGCCTGGCCTGCTGTGCTTTTCCAGCACCACACACTCAACTCTGATCTCTAGCATCTGCAGTCTTCACTTTCACCCAAAAGTGTATGACAGGGAAGCTCCCAAACAGGGGATATTAGAAAAAGTAAAGGAGTGTTTTAAAGGAGGAGAGAGATAGATAAAGGGAACAGCTTAAGCCTCAGTGGAGTGGCACAGTGACTCAGTGGTTTGCACTGCTGCCTCACATGCACCAGGGCCACAGGTTCGATTCCTGCCTCGGGTGACTGTCTGTGTGGAGTTTGTGCATTCTCCCTGTGTTTGCGTGGGTTTCCTCTGGGTGCTCCAGTTTCCTCCCACAATCCCATAGTGTTAGTTGCATTAGTCAGGTATAAGTATGGGGTAGGGGAATGGGTCTGGGTGGGTTGCTCTTTGGAGGGTCATGTGGACTTGTTGGGCCAGAAGGCCTGTTCCTATACTGTAGGCAATCTAATCTAATCAAGCCTAAGGCAAGCAACCTCTGGCTTCTCGGAAACACCAATGGGCGTACGTTAACCTAAAATGTATGGTCACTTCCTGGGTTCGGTACCCAGCCCACCAAATAACCTGGTGGATATACAGTCACCAGCATTGATAAAGCATCCAAAAGGTGGAATGATTAAATGCTCAGAGGTCAGAACTGGAGCAGAGCAGAGAATCTGGAAGATACATTTAGTCTGTCTTTCTGACAGTGTTGTTTGAGACACAGGTATTGGCCAGAGCACCGATGCAGTGTTGGAGCGCTGTTGCTACATGGTGCTAAAGAGCCACTAATAAAATGACACAAACTCCGTGGAATAATGAGGCTTCCAGCAGCCTCGATGGTTCTTTACCAGCATCCCCTCCCAACCCACTGCCCCACCCTTCCTCCCACCAATTGAAAAGGGCTCGGTGAAGGTGCCAGGATTACGAGCCTCCAGAGATTCAAACACACAAATGAAAAAGAGTTAGAGCTTCCTCCAACTAAATCTCTCACCCATATCATAATCACCTGGTGTCTCACTTTCCCCGAGTCCCACTTCGAATGATGTCATAAAAAAGTATTTACATTCCCACCTTGGGGTTGCTTTTGTTGCAAAATAAAAAAAAAGCTGCAAAATAATCAGAAAAATACCGAACATTTTAAGTCTAAGTGGCTATTTTATTCCAATCTGAGTAGAGAGAGGCTCAAGTTACAGAGTAAATTACAGACTTCATTTCCAAAAATGGTGTGAAAAGAATATTTAGACGATGGCAAAACAAAGACCCTTTTAAACCTGGCAGGGAGGTAAAGGTTTGGTCATGCGTCAAGTAATTTGATGGGAAGACATGGAAATTCCTGCATCTCACCTTTCCCATCCTTTTCATCTTCCAGCTGAGGATACAGAACATCAGTTTCATCTGAATGTTAATTTGACGCAAAATCCCAGTAAATCACAAGACATCAAGGTTTTTCACAACCTAATGACACTTGCTAATCTTCCTCCGATTGCATTAGACACAGAGGACATTAGATTTGTGCATGAAATTGGCCACATCCAATGTACAATTCCCAACTACAAATTCAAATCCCCCTCAAACTAATTCCTCGCCCCCCCCTTGCTTCATTTATTCCAGATTTGACTTTTATTTTAATTTTAAAAAAAAATCTGAGAGCTGCAGCGGTTCAAGAAGTCCGCTCACCTTTCTCAAGGACAGTTACGGATGGTTAATAAATGCTGGCTTGTCAGTAAGGTTCATGTCCCATGAAAGAATTTTAAAATTAAAAAAAATAATAAAAACAACTTGCTTCATCATTCTTATGTAGGACTATTACAAGTAAATATATAAAAGAGGGTAAATGGTTTTGTAGGAGGCCAGATTTCATTTGACCTGACTTGATTTCCAATGTGAAATTGCTTAAGAGTTTCATTAATATGGAGGACTCCTGTAGGAATGCTTAGAGCTGGTTTCAGTTCCCCATAGTACATGAGACAACAGGTTAATTTTAATGTCGGACTGGGAAATTGAGTGATCTTCAACCTCTCTCAGTTTTATTTGTTTTTCCAAATTGCGGCTCATTCTTAAACAGCAGGAAGCTGCAACACTGGTAACTCAGTCTGCTCCAACTTGATCCAAGTGCAGAAGAAGAAACAGAGACAATGGGGGAGAGAAAGAGAGAGTGAATGAGACAGAGACAGACACAGAGAGAGTGCGCGAGAGAGATAGGTAGAGAGATAGGTAGAGAGATAGGTAGAGAGATAGGTAGAGAGATAGGTAGAGAGATAGGTAGAGAGATAGGTAGAGAGATAGGTAGAGAGATAGGTAGAGAGATAGGTAGAGAGATAGGTAGAGAGAGAGAGGTGCAGATACACAGGGAGATGCAGAATAAGAGAGAGAGAGAAAAACAGAACGAGAGAATGGAAGCAAGGGAGACGGTGATCGGTGACAGTCAAAGATGGAAAGGCAAAGCTGAAAAGAGAAATAAATGCAACACAAAGCTCTGAGCAGGGTACATCTGAAAACAGATTTCAGCAGCAGACACCGTGATTTCCATATCCAGTCTTTCACATAGATACTCAGGGCCAGTAGATCAATGTTCAACACATTAATGTTAACAGCACATTCAAACAATTCCAGTATGTTCTGAGGAAGGGTCGGTTGACCCAAAATTAACTATGATTTCCCTCCACAGATGCTTGCCAAACCTGCTGAGCTTTTCAAGCAATTTCATGTTTTTGTTTCTGATTCCCAGCATCCGCAGTTCTTTCGATATTTAACAGAATTCCAACGTTTTGCAAAACATCCTTGTAAACCTTTTCCAAACCCTTTCAAGTGTCACAACAGAATTTAACATGACATTCTCGAAGTGCCCTCAATGTCCTGTGCAGCCGCAACTTGATGTCCCAACTCCTAAACGCAACGTGCTGACTAATGCTACAGGATTTCTCAGACAACTCTTCCTCTCCTGCATTTCAGTTGCAATTTGGAGAGAACTCAACTTCTGACTGTCCATAATCAAGGCCATCGTGAGCTAGTCTTTTCGGACCTTGCACCCCCACCCATCACTTCTGGGTCAATATAGTCCCTGCTCTGCTGTTTCTATCTCATCTCCACTTCTCTCTATCTCCTCTACATCTGTAAATGCTGCATCCCATATCCCGACCATTCAGCACTCCTTTCCACAACACGATACGAGACATCAATTCCATCTCTAACCTCCAGCTATGTCTAAACTCAAACAAATCTTCCCAAAATAGGCATGATGGACACAGTTCACTGTCCACGTTCAGATCCTTTCTGCCCTCAGAACCAAAGCAATACTTTGCTCATGTTGGGCTGCTGGACAATTCCATCAGGAATTTCCTTCAGGAAGAAGAGAGAGATTCCAGATACGTGCTTCAAAAAGGAGACACTCGCAGAGCTCAGGCAAGAGTAGATCGGTGGGAGAGTGGGTCAAATTGGTCAGCTCTTTTAGAGTAGGGTGGAACTGGTCCCATCAGTCAAACAAAAGGTCAAAATCAGAACTGAAATTGGAAAGCAAAGCAGGAATTTTAACGGGAGAGCGGGATGGACGACCTACAAACTCCATTGCGATAAATAGCAAGCTCGTGTTGTGAAAGATCATCCTAGTGAAGCAATGGGAAAAGGTTAAAGACAAATTGGACTTACTCACTCGAGGGCTTGTCTCATGAGAAGCGGTCAAGGGATCTGGGCCTGTACTCGATGGAGTTTAGAAAGATGGGGCAGGGGATCTGATTGAAAAACTTACAGGATACTGAGGGGCCTGGATAGAGTGGAAGTGGAGAAGATGTTTCCACTAGTAGGAGAGACTAGGACTCCAGGGCACCGCCTCAGAGTGAAGGGATGCCCCTTTGGAACTGAGCTGAGGAGGAATTTCTTCAGCCAAAGGGTGTTGATTCTGTGGAACCCATTGCCGCAGCAGGTGTGGAGGCCTGGTCATCGAGTGTATTTAAGACAAAGATAGATAGGTTCTTGATTAGTAAGGGATGAAGGTTAACAGGGAAAAGTCAGGAGGATGGGGTTGAGAAACATATCAGCCATGATCGAATGTAGAGCAAACACAATGGGCTGAATGGCCTAATTCTGCTGCACTATCTTATGGAGTTGAGATAACTTGATGGAATGGAGTGATTTCGAGATGATTAAAGCATGCAACAGATCTTCTCTATTGACCCAACAAGGGGCATTAAATTCAGGTCTGAATTCAGACATTTGAGGGTTCTCCCCATAATGAACAGTTGGAAATGGCAAACTTTCACTTCCAAAAAAAGCAGCTGATGCCAGGTCAATTGAAAATGTGAAAGCCGATCAAATGATTCTCGTCAAGTGAGAATTTTGAGAGTTATGGTGATCTGGTGGGTAAAAGGAGTGAAACTACAGATCAGATGTGATCTGGGTGAACAATTCCATGAGCTGAATGAGCCTCTTGCTCCTACATTCTAATGAAAACGGAAACAACAAATAGTGATGAAGGCAAAAGGACACAATAGAAACCAACACAAGGTTAAGGGAATAGAAGAGGGCTGAAGTAAATTTTTAAATATTCCAACAAATTATAGCACCACAAACAGCCCCCTCCTGATCACCTCCAAATCCTCGAGCACACTTCCCAGCTCAGATTTCCAGCGCTCACAATATTGTCTTTAACTCTGAAATGGATGGTCCAATAGGAACAATAAATTAGAAGCAGAAGCCCTGCCAAAGCATTCCTGTGTGTGTGTTTTTTTAGTGAGAAGCTATACTGAATTATCCAGCAGCCTGACACAGAGCTACGATCATTTCCAAATTGTACTACGGTGAAGAATCCACTGTTGGAAATCAAATCCGAGTTATGTAACCAACTCTGCTGTTGGCCAAAGGGCCGAGTGTAGATCCAAGGATACTGAGAGATATTTTCTTGTAACAGAGAGAGTACAAAGTCATTCATTTCACTGAGCCACGTCTACAATCAGTACTGCATGAATTAATGCATCTATCTCAGTGGCACGGTGGCACAGTGGTTAGCACTGCTGCCTCACAGCACCAGAGACCTGGGTTCAATTCCCACCTCAGGTGACTGACTGTGTGGAGTTTGCATGTTCTCCCAGTGTCTGCGTGGGTTTGCTCCGGTTTCCTCCCACAGTCCAAAGATGTGCAGGTCAGGTGAATTGACCATGCTAAAATTGCCCATAGTGTTAGGTAAGGGGTAAATGTAGGGGTATGGGTGGGTTGCCCTTTGGCAGGTTGGTGTGGACTTGTTGGGCCGAAGGGCCTGTTTCCACACTGTAAGTAATCTAATCTAATCAGCAACTGACCATGCTTGTAAATTTCAGTTGCCAAAACGCTGCTGCCTATGTTCTATCCAAGGCATCAAACTCAGCCATTGCTGCTGTGATATACATCCACTGTTGAGGCAGCAATGCCTCTCTTTTATTAACACTTAACCTTGCTTTCCAAGGTCTCATCCTTCTCCATCCAAATAACCTCTTCCAACCCACAATCCTCAGAGATATCAGTGCTCCTCCAATTCCAGCCTCGTGTACCTCCTGGATTTCAATCATTTTAACCATTGGCGATTTGGGCCTCTGGAATTCCCTCCCTTGGCCTCTCCCTCCTTCCCATAAAATGCTCCTTAAGACCAACATCTTGTGGTTAAATAGCCCTATGTGACTTGTTGTTGAATTGCCTGTACACACAGTGTCTGGAGATACTTTACTGGGGTCAGGATCACTTTAGGAGAAAGTGAGGACTGCAGATGCCGGAGATCAGAGCTGAAAATGTGTTGCTAGAAAAGCGCAGCAGGTCAGGCAGCATCCAAGGAGCAGGAGAGTCGATGTTTCGGGCATGAGCCCTTCTGCAGGAATGAAGAAAGGTGTGCCAAGCAGGCTAAGATAAAAGGTAGGGAGGAGGGCACGGAAATCCTTGTAGAAGGAGGAAGAGACCTTCTTCAAGGAAGGCATCCTTGCAAGAGGATTTGCCGTAGGTATCTTAGCCTGCTTTGTGACTGAATTGACAAAGTCAGAAGTTCTTTTCTTCAGTGACTTTCAGCACATTCATCGCTCTGTCTCTACTTGAAAATAGCTCAACACCACATCTGCTGCTATGAATCTTTTCTCCCTTCGTAAATGTGAGCGGCACGGTGGCACAGTGGTTAGCACTGCTGCCCCACAGCGCCAGAGACCCGGGTTCAATTCCTGCCTCAGGTGACTGACAGTGTGGAGTTTGCACGTTCTCCCTGTGTCTGCGTGGGTCCCCTCCGGGTGCTCCGGTTTCCTCCCACAATCCAAAGATGTGTGGGTCAGGTGAATTGGCCATGCTAAATTGCCCGTAGTGTTAGGTAAGGGGTAAACGCAAGGGTACAGCTGGGTTGCGCTTCAGCGGGTCAGTGTGGACTTGTTGGGCCGAAGCGCCTGTTTCCACACTGAAAGTAATCTTATCTAATCTAATCTAAAAAGCTCAACTGAATAAACACTTCAGCAGATATCTCGCCAGGGAGCTTACCCAGTCACTTAGCTGGAGTCACATGATTTCTTGGAGTTCCTGCTTTGCCAAAAGGAATTGAGGTTCTAACTCATCAGATAGAAAACACCCCCACAGAACTTAAAAAGAAGCCATTTATCTCTACGTTAGAGCCCATGTCCCAAATTAGAACATATCATAAACCTTTACCATAGCATGGAAAACATGGCAGGAAATGAGGAGGCAATGGCCTAGTGGTATTATCGCCAGACTGTTAATCCAGAGTTGAAAATGCGTTGCTGGTTAAAGCACAGCAGGTCAGGCAGCATCCAAGGAATAGGAAATTCGACGTTTCGGGCATAAGCCCTTCATCAGGAATCTGATGAATCTGATGAATTCCTGATGAAGGGCTTATGCCTGAAACGTCAAATTTCCTATTCCTTGGATGCTGCCTGACCTGCTGTGCTTTAACCAGCAACGCATTTTCAACTGTGATCTCCAGCATCTGCAGACCTCATTTTTTACCCTGTTAATCCAGAGAGCCAGGTAACATTCTGTGAACCCAGGTTCAAATCCCACCATGGCAGATGGTGGAAATTGAATTCAACAGGGTTAAAAAAAACTGGAAATAAGAGTCCGATGATGACCATGAATCCATTGATGATTGCTGGAAAAAACCCATTTAGTTCACTAATGAACTATATCAAAGGAAAGTGCTCTCCTTACCTGGTCTGGCATACATTCAGGGCAACATGGTTGACTCTTACCTGCCCTCTGGGCACTTAGGGATAGGCAGGACAAGCTGGCCTAGTCAGAGATGCACTCAGCTCATGATTGAATTTTTAAAAAATTAGTGCATGGGAAGCTCCCATTAAATAGCAATACGGCTGTGACTAGGCTCTCTTCTTAGGGCTGATGGAGGCCTGAATATTTGCTGGGATAACACAGCGCCCTACTATAAAATTCACAAAGGGAAAAGAGGCTTTGAATCACATCCGGTAACGATTCTTCTGACAGTGCAGCCCTCCTTGAATACTGTAATAGGAATGTAAGCTTGAATTATGTGGTTACATTTCTCTGAAGTGGCACTTCAATTCAACACCTTCAGGAACCAAGTCACGGTAGCTACCAAAAGTAACGTCCTGAACACAAAGTCATGTCAGAATGGGCACCTATGTGAGTTTGACTGGGTGAAGGGAAAAATCCCAGTGCATACAGTGACAGGGAGAATACTTGCAGACCAGTGGAACAACATTTGTAACATTGTGAAAGAAAAACTGTAGATTCTGGTCTGCAAAGAGAATGAAAAGGCCTGAATTTAAGAATAGGATTAGTTCATGAACATAGTGGAAAGACTGAGGTGTAAATTAATTCTTGAATCGCCGGCTGTGCTGTTTCATAGAGTTATGTAGAACGTACAGCACAGAAAGAGGCCAAACAGTCAGCATTCTAATCTGTGCTGGCGTCTATACCTCACGACTCTCCTCTCATTCCAAATAGCTTGTCTCAGCCTTTCTGCTTGTTTGTCTATTCCCTTTGCTCTCAAACACTCCTGCAGTCTCCTTTTGAAAGAATCCAAGTTATTTGCCTCAAACAGTTCCTGTGTGTTTTAATTGGTTCCATATTGGAACCAATCTTTGGCAGTAAAGAATTTTGCTTTATTTCCCTATTGGATTTATTAGTCATTCTTTGTATTTATGACTTCTAGCTTTGGACTCTCCCACATGTTGAAATATTCTCTCCACATCTATTCTGTCCAACCCAGCCGTAATTTTAAAAGACCTCTATCAAGCTTCCCTTTTCTAAGCTTGTTTTATCTTTCTTAAAACTGGAACTTCTCTCTCTTCTCATAGCAAGCATGTGAATCAACTTTCTCTTCCTCCAGTATTTAAAACAATGTCTTTAAAGTGCACAGCCTCGAACTACATGCAGTGTTTTATGAACTGGGTTCTATGTAATTTCAAATTAAGTTCACTGCTTATGAAGTACTTACAAAGCATGAGTAGACAGAGTCCAGACACAAATTATTTTTAGTCAACTCTCTTCAGGCACAATTCTGGAGCAGGTGGGACTTGAACCCAGGCCTCCTGGCTGAGAGGTAGGGACACTACCACAAGAACCTTCAGAATTCAGGTGATTTTTCTAGTTAGAGATTTATTTCAACTTGCACATCACAAAACTCAAACACTCTACTTGTTACAGCCAGTGCTCACCTAACTAGCCCTTAATTAACATACAACCCATTCCCTGGTTTTAATTGGTTTTCAGCAATCAGAAGTAGTCAAAACTTTTATCTTCCAAAAGAATAACTTCTTTGGATATTGTTCCTTTAATATGGCAAAATCTGTCATGGAGTTTTAAACAGCTTCTTCCCTATTATCAGAATTATGAATGGATCTCTCAAATAACAGAGTTGACCTTTATCTGCATCTTCTCTGCAGCTGTAACACTGTATTCTGTTTTATTACCCTGATGTATTTATGGAAAGTATGATTTGTCTGGGTAGCATGCAAAAACATTACTTCTCACTGTAATACTGTACATGTGACAGTAATAAATCTAAAGCAAACAACATCTTAAAAGGACAGTGAGAAACAGACAGAGAGGTGTGTGTGAGCGTGAGTGTGAGAGAGAGAGAGAGGGAAAGAAAGAAAGCACCACTGGCAATGGTGGAGTGGAGAGAATTTTTCATGCATGTTCACAAAAACCTGCTAAGCCCCTGTGCTATCCAGTTAAGTAGTTACTCATTCAGTTAGCCAACTTTTCCTTATCCTGATAGGAATATCTTCCATTTATATCACAAGGAAAATATTCTATTAATGATTCAGCTTTCGTGCCAAATAAACAGGCAGACTGAGCATGCAGCTCCACACGTGGGGTGGTGCTCACATTCCCAAAACATCTTGGCTCCTGCACAGAACTCCGATTACCTCCAGTGCCTTTCATTGCTGATTTTCTTTTAAGAAACATGGAGAACTTTGACAATAGCCCACGGTTACGTCTTCAAGGGGCAATTTGTACAGGCTGTAGCACTGGTGGGTTTGTGAAGAGCTACTCTCCATCCACACCACTCTGAACACCTCCATTCTCAAATCTATGGGCTCGCCCCTTCGCTAAAATCTTTAAAAACATAAACTAAACAAAAATGGTGCACACAGGTTAAAACTTCAGATGGAAAAAATAGTTCAGTGATTTGACTTTGGGATGGCTTACTCACTTTTTCATGTAATCCTTAAGGCAACAGAAAGCCAAATGATAGTGTTCCACTTCTCACTGGTAAACCTGTACAAAAAGCACTTCCAGAACAACTGAAAAGCCTATCCAATTTTACACAGACTTAAAAACTTAATCGAGAGCAAGGTCAGAGTTCATTTGTTAGTCATGTGTCTGGCTGGAAAGGACATTGTCTGTCTAGGTTGCATGTTCACATTCTTAACAACTGCTCCAGCTTTCTCCTTGCAACTTGAAGGGTACATTTTCTCAGTCTGTTTCATCAAACACTTACCTAGTGACTGGAGGAGTGCCTGGCTTTAATTAGGGGTGGGTAAGCACAGAGCCCAGACTGTGTGTATGCCTGGGATACTGTAGCCAGGCAAATTCAAGATGGCGCCAGAGTATGGCGACATTTTGCGAGCTATGTACAGATCTTACTGCTACACATGTTCTGCTCTTCTAAACCTCAATTCCATATGTACAAATAGATTCAAGAACAGCTTCTACCCCACCATTATTAGGATTCTCACATTTTAAATTTAATGTTGATCTCACTCATTGTGCACCTTCTCTACAGCCGTAACATTGTATTGCTTGCTCTGTTCTATTACTCTTTGTATGCTATGATCTGCCTGGAAAACAAAACCTTTGTACCACTGTACCTAGGTAGATGTGACAATAATAAAACAAATCATATCATTAGTTTTTCAAGCAGACTTCAAAATATTTGTCTCAACAAGAAGTTAACGTTTCGTGGTATAGATTATGCAAAGAAAGAAAACCACAAAAAGTATTGAGGTAGCCACAAATGGGGAATAAAAAACTAGTCAGGGCAGCTAATTAGTGGTAATAAATGCAGGCTAAAGGCTTAAAATTGATAATAGCATGATTTGTTTCTTCCCTAACAGTTAATCCATCAATCTGTCAGAAGTTAGAACAGAAGAGACAACTGCAAGTAAATTAAAACTTACAATCTTGGACGAAAACTCAATGAGCACACTACCACTCTCTTTCCAAAACAAAGGACAGTTCTAAGAGGACCAGAACAGGTTCAAATTTAATAGAATTGGCAGAAGTACAACTTCATCTAAAAAAACAATCCTGGAAATAAAGTACTGGAAGCAAACACAAAGAAACATTTTCAATCGAAAGAAGCCTTACCTGTGTCCAAACATCAGCCAATTCTGCCATCTTCCCGTCTCAAAATGATGCAAAAAAAGGACATGATAGCATCACAGCTTCTTTTCAGGTGTGAACATCACTGACAGGCACACACCTGGGAGTTTCAAAACAGCAGCAACTCTTTGAGAAGTAATAACGGATAAGGAGCGAGAAGCCAGCAAGGAAGAACAAGTAAGGCACTACACTGCAACATTCATTTTGATTGCAATTTCTAAAGAGCACAAATCTCCACAAGATAGATAGAAAGGAAATTTCTAAACCACAGGCTGGCAATCTATTGACATTTTACAGAACTTCAGTTGTTTAAATAAAGAATTAACCTTTACTTTATGAATCTGTAGATAACTGTTGAAAGAAAGGCAAACTTCTTCTCCCTTAGAGAAACCCAATGAAGGGTTAAAAAGAAGGAAAACCTGGGGTACTTCTGCAAAGCTCCGGAAAACATCATTCAGATTTCAGAAAATCAACTGCAGTTAAATCAATTTCAGGATACACAGACTTTTATTCATGCTGTAATGACAATAGCCAGATGAACCAATTGATTAATTCCTAGGTAGGTGTTGATGTGAAGGTACACACAGTGTGATTTCAGTGAGGCAGACTTAGCTGAAAAGTTTATGGAACTAGTCACTGCCTCTAGGCCCACAAATCCTTCAGAAAAGCTCTTCTGGACAAACCTGAGAAGTATACCATTAACACTCTGATCAGAGGGAGTTTGAAGCAATGCAGCAGGTCAGTAGCAGCAGCAACGAATGCCCATCTCTGGAATAAGTGCTGCAGTGACCATCAATTCTGTGGAAAGTGCTCCTTTAACAAGGTTATGTTGTCCTTGGTTTTATTTTCCAGGTGGTCTGAAAGACACAGGTTCTGAAAAGTCTGAGATTGGAAGGGTTTTAAAGTCAATTTGATTATAGCTAACAGATAAAAGCCTTTTGCCTGAGGCACTAAGTTTTTAAAAAAAAACACTTGTACAATGGAAGGGAAATGGCTGGTTCTCCCAGCTCAGCTTTTCTCTAGTTTGATTTGGATTTTTGGCAGTCTGGTTGTTCACTGAAAGCAGTCAGGCAGTTTTAAGGCAGCTGATTTAGAAACAGCTGCATGAAAGAGTGTGTTCCATGTTGCTATTTCTCCCTCTCCTGTAACCCCCTGGGTTTGATTTTACCCTGTGTGTCAGGGGGTGTTTATGGGCATTGTTGCAAGTATTTGAAACGGCATGATTAAGTTGGGATGATCTGTTGGATTTTCGGACAAGTTAAGTTACCCAGTATTCTGTTCTCTTTTGTTTTGCCGAGAGTGTGGTGCTGGTAAAGCACAGCAGGTCAGGCAGCATCTGAGGAGCAGGAGAATTGGCGTTTCGGGCATAAGCCCTTCATCAGGGATCTCTTTTGTTTGTGTTTCATTCGGTAACCTTGGAAATAACTTCGAAGTGGTTTGACCAGCTGCACCTACTTAAAACAACCAGCAAAGTGAGTGTCTGGGCTACTTTCTGCAAGGTTTGACTGGGTCTGGCCTTGTCCATAATAAACATCATCCTGTGTGATATATGCCTCCGCCAACCCACCAAGACAATGTAGAGCAGTTCAAGAGATACGCAAGCGATGCTCTGCAAGAGGCCATGTCAATTCCTGGACATTTGAGCTCAGCCTGCCCAGAGGAAGCCAAAGCATAATACAATGCTCTCCCTCCAACAGCATGTGAAGAGGAGATAGTGAGCAAATAATGTCAAAGAAGTTTCCAAATAATGGTCTGCAAGCAGGACAAAGTCCAAGATGTAACCACAGCCTTATAGACCCCAGTTACATCACATGAACATCATTAGAAAAGCTGAAAGTTTTTTTTTCCCCAATCAAGTGGATACTGTTGAATCTAAACTGGAAAACAACCTCAAAATCCTTCTAGTCACAGCCAAGAAAAGCAGATTCAGCAAGTTAGCTGAAGATGAAGTTCGCTGAAGTGGCTTGAATCATTGAAAACAGATCCAAGAGTTAATCCATTCATTCTGATCTTTCAGAAATGAAACAGGACTCTCCAAGAATGCACTTCTGGGCAGAGAACCAAGAGATTGGGATGGGACTCCGTATACTGGCACAACATTGGTGCGGATATTGTTCAATCAACCAAGTCACATGAAACACATGGACTCTGTTAATCACAATAGAGAGAATCTCACATTGTAAACAAGATTCCTTCTGAGCTGTGGTGCCGGATTGTGAGGGTGACTGACTATTTCACCAGGTTGCATTTTATTACATAAATCAAAGCTACAGGTGCAATGGTTTTTCACACACTGATGGACACACTGAGTATGTCTATTACTCCACAACAAACTGTGTCTGACAACAGTCCAGCAGTGCACCCTTCCTAAACATGTGCATGAAAAGAGGTCCTTAACATATCACCTCTTCTTCTCAGTCGAACGACCTTACCGTTTTTGCATTAAAATCCATAACCACTGAGCATTAAGCACTTTGTCAAGATTTTGCATAACTATGTTAAACTTACATACTACCCCACTCAGCAATGGTCTACATCTCACTGTTGGTTCTCATGTTTAGGAGACCGATTCACTCAATTCTTCCCTCCCCATATTCCCATCACCCTAACACAAGCACACAACACATTGTTGGAAAGCAGGGACAAATGGCATATGAGCTCGATTAATGGGCATGAAGATAGCTATTCAATAGGAAGTAGGAAAAAATATCAGAATTTAAGATTTTTACACAAACGCATGGGTTCGTGAAAAAATATTCCATTGTTGTAGCCGACCAAGATCATATGCAGTTGTGGTGATTTAATTGAGTAAAAAGTGAGGTCTGCAGATGCTGGAGATCAGAGCTGAAAATGTGTTGCTGGTTAAAGCACAGCAGGTTAGGCAGCATCCAAAGAACAGGAAATTCGACGTTTCGGGCCAGAGCCTGATGAAGGGCTCTGGCCCGAAACGTCGAATTTTCTGTTCCTTGGATGCTGCCTAACCTGCTGTGCTTTAACCAGCAACACATTTTCAGTGGTGATTTAATTGTCAAGTCTTGTGAAAAAATAGTTGTCATATCGGGACTGCACAGCAATCAGCCATCTCACAGATGACAACTCAGGTAATTAAGATAGATCACACAATAACCACACATTCACAACAAATTATAAATATCCATCCGTCAAGCCAGCTAGCACAATGGAGAGTGATGTGACACGACACTGTCAAGTCAGGACAATAGGATAAAGACTAGATCTGGTCATGTTGTAGATCCACCAAAGGCATTAGCTGAACACAGAGAGACAATATATCAACATGTATTATCGTACACCATCAGAAAAGGGGTCCATTCTGTAAGGAAAAAAATAGTAGCTGTTGTATTATGGCACAGATTCCAGACGAGACAGGTCTGTGACTTTGACAGTTACATGATGTAATGACATATGACGTTCTGGTATTAGGATAACTCCCTCCCCTTTAGTCACTCCGTGCCATGGTTTTAGTGTAATCAATTCAGTCAGACAGTTGTATATAACATACAGTAACATTAGTAAGCACAGAACTTATTCTGTCAGCCTGTGATATCGTAGCCATTGAAATTGTAAGCATTGTTAATAAACTTCAAGACATCAGTATCAGCAAGAACCTAACTTTCTGTTGTATATGCTGTGCAGATTAACTCAAAACCACAAAACATGTCAAAGGCAGTACTATTTCCCATAGGAACGATTGCAACATCTGAACAAAGATGTGTTTATGAAAACAAAGAAACCAAAGCAGGGTGAGGCTTGATGGAAGAGAACCCAACAGTGCTGGAGACAAATTAGCAAGAACAACATCAACGTGATTGGAGCTAAGAAATAATGGACTCACCGTTATGTAAATAGGTATACTCCAAGGGTCACCAAAGATATATATGAACACGTTTTTAAAGAAATTGCTGAGAAGAAGCTCAAGAATTAGAGAATAGTTATAATGCATATCTTTAATTATCCAAATATAGACTGGGATAGTAACAGTGTAAAGGACAGTGTTCCACAGTACATTCAGAGAGGTTTCCTGGAAGCCTACCAACGGTGGGTGCCCCCCACCCCCCCACCCCCAAATCACACTCTCCCATTCACCCTAATCCAGGACACTACACCAAACCCTAGTCGTGTTCACTACACCTGCTGGTGGCACTGGTAAGAGAGAGGGATAGCTCCAGGTATCAGAATAACCAGCAGCTTTAGGGTCCATGGAGTCAGGTGCTCACTATCCAGTGGGGACATGACTTCCCCAGTGCTCTGAGAACTCGGTCCAGCGGTGATGACACCAGTTTGGTGGCGGACATGGAGTCCTCCAGTTGTTTCATTATATTCCGCACAATGTCAGCTCCTAGTGTTAAAATGTAGTCCATTAAAGCACTTCCTAAGTCAACTTAGAATTGGATATTTGTGCACCTTTCAGTAGTTTCAAGAGTTCTGTATAGTGTAGGTAATTAGTTAATTGTGTTCCAATTTCTTCAACGTTTACAAACAAAATCCTAAGCAACCCATCTTTACACGCGGACATGTACTGGATGAGAAATATGTGGAAATAGTTTTGTGTGTGTTGTATGTTCAAGGGGTTTAGGTTTCACCTTTGTACAAAAAAAAGGCTTCAAGAACCCTCATTAAACCAAACATCTGACTCTCAAAAAAAGCAACAGATAAATACTTGTCTTGGTCATACAAGATGGGTTAATGGCTCTGAAACATCTTTCTATTCTTTCCATCCTATATATTCTGGCCAGCTTTTCTGACACAGTGACTGAGATCTGCTGAACCATGTCCCTGCAGTCCTCATTATGTAATGGCTGATTATCATTCAACTGAACTATCCATTCCAGTGCCTTGTTCAGTTTTCTAGTAATGAAATGTTCATGCTTTTGTCAACGCTGACCTGAGTCCAACTTAACCCCTTGTTGTCCACTTGGAAAAAAAGTCATACCTGAAATAACTGATTTCTGAATCTACAAAGACTCCAGTGGATTCTGAGCTATAACTGTCAGCATTAACATGCAGGCGTGAATTTCAGTGTCTCTCAGTGAGGAAGGAAGAATGATGTGTCATATGGATTTGCATTGGGGCTAATGTTTGCAACAATAAGAGAGAATCTACTCACTACCACTTGATATTCAATGGCCTGATAGCTGCTGAATCCCCTAGCATCAACAGCCAGTGTGCAGAAACTGAACGGAACCAGCTAAATACTGTGACTACACAAACAAGTTCGATGCTGGGAATCTTGCAGTGGGTAACTCAGCTTCTTATTTCTCAAGACTGCCCGCCATCTATAAGGCACAAGTCAGGAATGTGATGGAATATTCTCTCTACTCACTTAGATCAGTGCAGTTCCAAGAAGCTCAAAAGGGGTCAAATCAGTATGCTCCACATCTCCAACATCTAGCCCCTCCACCTCAGATGCATAGGAGTGGCAGTGTGTACCATTGACAAGATGTGCCACTGTAATTCGCCAAGAATCTTCTGCCAGCACCTTCCAAAACCATGACCTTTCTCACCTAGAAAGGGGAGGGAAGCGGATGGATTGTGTACTGCTTGCAAACCATACACCATCCTAACCTGAAAATATGTTATTGGCCTTTCATTGTCAAAATTCCTGGAAATGCCCACCCCCCTCCCCAGTTGCCTTTGACAAGATGGCAGTGACCTGCCTTCTGCTGCAGTGGGTCAAGGTGGCATCTCACTGCTACCTTCGAGAGCAACTAGGGATGGGCATAAATGTTGGTCCAGTGATGTCAACATCCCACGAATGAATAGAAAAACTTAAATGGACTTATGTGCTTTATTGTGCAATTAGGAGGCAACAAATTGAGGTTCGAAGTACCTTCTGCCTCCTATGAGCTGTGTATCCATTTGATAAGCTAACAGATGTGGCAGCTCAGAATATATCACTAGCATATCTTTTGAACATTGCTGGAATATTTTATGGCAAGGAAATGGGGGGGGATGAAAAATTAGTAACAAGCTACCTTTTTAATACCCGTGTAATTATTAACCGTGTGTCAACAGAATTCTTAACTTATGGTTCTGGTTATCAAAACACTGCAAGGCACCGAAAAGCATTTAAGTGACAGAAGGTAATAAATATATCATTATTCTCATTACTCCTCACAGACAAAATGCTTTGTACTGCTGACCAAAAGTTACAGATCATAGAAATTCATTACGATGGTGCTTTATGACACTGGAGTCTAGGGAGAGCCAGTTGCTTGGATTATCTTGCTCTCTCCTTGGGCTCAATTCCAGCAAAATATCATCGCTAATGAAAAATGTAAATGTTTAACAACATCATCTTACAGACCAGGCTACTCTGCCAAATGTTGATTGAAGATTAAACTTGACTGGAAATTGCTTGTAATAAGTCTAGGACCAAGACAAACTCTAAGGATGCGAGAGAGCTTGGGGAAATAAATAGCGATATCTTGAAAAGTGTCCATATTACAGTGGAGATGGTGTTGAGCATCTTAAAACACAAAGATGGATAAATCCTTGGGATTAGAGTTGGTGTACCTTAGAATTCTGTGGGAAGCTAGGGAAGTGATAGCTGGGCCCTTGCTGAGATGTTTGTATCATCGATAGTCACAGGTGAGGTGCTGGAAGACTGGAGGTTGCTTAATGCGGTGCCATTATTTAAGAAAGGTGGTAAGGAAAAGCCAGGGCACTATAGACCAGTGAGCCTGACATCAGTGGTGGGCAGTGTTTTTGGAGGGGATTCTGAGGGACAGGGTTTACATGTATTTGGAAAGGGAAGGACTGATTAGGGATAGTCAAAATGTCTTTGTGCATGGGAAAGCATGTCTCACAACACAATTGAGTTTTTTGAATAAGTGACAAACATGATTGATAAAGAGAGAGCAGTGGATGTTGTCTATGTGGACTTCGGTAAGGGATTCGACAAGGTTCCACATGGTAAGCTGGCTAACAGTGTGAGATCACATGGAATACAGGGAGAACTAGCTGCTTGAATACAAAATTGGCTCAAAGACAGGAGACAGAGGGTGGTGGTGGAGGGTTGCTTTTCAGACTGTAGGCCTGTAAACAGTGGAGTGCCACAAGGATGGGTGCTGGGTCCACTGCTTCTTGTCATTTTTATAATTGATTTGGATGTGAGCATAGGAGGCATAATGAGTAAGCTTGCAGATGATACCAGCGATGGTGGTGTAGTGGACAAGGGCAACAGGACCTTGATTCGATGGGCCAATGGAGTGGCAGATGGAATTTGAATCAGAGCAGGTCATATACACTTAGCGGGAAAGTCCTGGGGGGTGTTGCTGAACAAAGGCATCTTGGAATGCAGGTTCATAGTTCCTTGGAAGTGGAGTCACATAGACTTGCTGGCGAAGGCAGCGTCTAGTATACTTTCCTTTATTGGTCAGAGTATTGAGTACAGGAGTTGGGAGGTCACGTTGTGGCTGTACAGGACGTTGGTTAGGCCACTTTTGGAATATTGTTGTTCAATTCTGGTCTCCATGCTATAGGAAGGGTGTTTTTAAACTTGAAAAGATTCAGAAAAGATTTACAAGGATGTACCAGGGTCGGAAGGATTGAGCTAAAAGGAGAGGCTGAACAGGCTGTGTCTGTTTTCCCTGGAGTGGCAGAGGCTGATGGGTGACATTGTAAACATTTATAAAATCAAGAGGGGCAAGGATAGGGCAAATAAACAAAGTCTTTTCCCCAGGGTAAGGGATTCCAAAACTAGAGGGCATAGGTTTAAGGTGAGAGGGGAACGATTTAAAAGGGACCTAAGGGGCAACATTTGCACACAGAGGGTGGCGTATGTATGGAATGAGCTGCCAGAGGAAGTGGAGGAGGCTGGTACAATTACAACATTTAAAAGACATCTGGATGGGTATATGAATAGGAAGAGTTTAAAGCGATATGGGCTAAATGCTGGCAATTGGGACTAGATTCATTTAGGATATCTGGTTGGCATGGACGAGTTGGACCGAAGGGTTTGTTTCTATGTTGTATATCTCTATAACTGTACGATTATACCGGTCATTTGTAAATTTGCACCATTGGCTCAAATGAAGAGTGCAGGAGGGCATGCCAAAATCAGCACAAGGAAAAGCTGAAACCATCAAACTGATCAGTTATGTGCCAATCAGTCAGTCAGTGATAGACAGAGGTAAGTGATCCTACAACCAAAGGGTCAGATCTGAACTCCTACCACATGCAGTTGTGAATGGTGGTGGCTAATTAAACAACTCACTGGAGAAATATTCCCAAGTCAATGATGGAAGAGCCCAACATATAAGTGCAGAAGATTAGATTAGATTACCTACAGTGTGGAAACAGGCCCTTCGGCCCAACCAGTCCACACCAACCCTCCGAAGATTAACCCACCCAGACCCATTTCCCTCTGACTAATGCACTTAACACTATGGGCAATTTAGTATGGCTAATTCACCTGACCTGCGCATCTTTGGACTATGGGAGGAAACTGCAGCACCCAGAGGAAACCCACACAGACGCGGGGAGAATGTGCCTGAGGGCCCTGGCACTGTGAGGCAGCAGTGTTAACCACTGAGCCACTGTGCCACCAAGATAAGGCTGAAGCTTTCACAGCAATCTTTAGCTTGAAGTGCCAACTGGACGATCCATCTTGGCCTCCTCCAGTGGTCCCTCGTGTCACAGATACCAGTCTTCAAGCAATTTGATTCACTCAACATGATACCAAGAAACAGGAGGCGGCAGTGGATACTGTAAAATGCTATCGGCCTTGGTAACATTCCAGCAATAGTACTGAAGACTTGTGCTCCAGAACTTGCTGCTCCCACAGAGAAGCTGTTGTAGTACAGTTACAACACTGGCACCTACCTGACTGACCATGTAGAAAGTTAACCAGATGATGTGTCCTTTGTATGATTAACAGGACAATTTGGGGGTGTGGGGTTGGGGGAAAGAATTGGTGAAGAAAGGGGGAAGGAGCAGCTGGCTGGGGTCGGGGAAAAGGGGTGTGAGGCAGACGTAGGTGTGTCAAGAGGGATAAATTCTACAACTGTGCACTGCAACAGGACCAGTCTAATGTGTGCCATTAAAAAAAAATTCACATCCAGCCCATAAATATTCCTTGCAGTATACTGTGATGAACATTGTACAAATTCTTTTACACACAAGGGACGTGCTACACAATAAGACACCATTGTCAACGTGACCCACAGTGGCCTAGTGACCCAGTGGTTCTGGTTCCTACACAACAGAAACCAACACTGAAAACAACAACAACTGAGAAGCACCTCACAATGCAGCATTTGAGGCAGAACTGCCTCTCTGCGTCCAATCTCTCCAGCCAATGAGAATACACCATTGCCAATGGAGTTAGTGCATGCCCCTGACTTCACACAGTAGTACGGATCTTGATATCTGTGTGCAAATCTAAACAAGTTATCTCATTCTTTGGTCTTTAAAACATGCACAAACATTTCACTTCTCTTGGTTAAATTGAGAATTAATCCTCTCGGAGCAAAAAAGGTCTACTTGCAAGACCATTAAAGCACTAATTATGCAGCGGTTACTTGTCTGATCTATTTCTGAGAACACATCACAATCTGTATTGACATGGCTTGTTTACCTCTTGATATATTTAAAAAACAAGTTACTGTAGAGTGTACAGACAGTCCTCAACTCCATCAGCCCATGACGCCTCCACAGTTAAGATCTTGTGGGACTGAGATGGTAATCTTGCCTTGTTTCAACAACTCTGCTCTTATCTCATTAATCTCAGGCGTCTAACTATTCTGCAGGCTCTTTATGATTCTTTCAATGTCTGGCTTGGCGATTCCTCCCAGCCCATCCTGGGCTGAAGGGAGAGAGATTGTGAAGGGTCAGGGTTGATGGCAGAGTCTTGCTGCCCTTTGTCCAGTGTAGGAATGGAGGAGCTAAACCGGATTCTAATAGACCGTCCAGCATCATCATTCTTGCTGCAGTCAATCATCACGGTCTCCATCTGTTGGAGCAACTGATTCTATCGGGGCTTGTCCTGACTTATCGCCGCCATATCCCGCATCTGAAATCAAACCCCACCCCATCCCCCCACCCCACCTTCTGACCCTTCTCCTGTTCTTCCAAAGATCTAAATACATGTTTATGTGTCCATCATAACATCTCCACTGCACTGAACAGGAGTCATCACATATTACCGTCGCCAAGGTTGATGGTACTTCAACTCCTCAGCTACTCTCTTCAACCTTAGTACCATCCGACAGTGTTGACCTAATTGGAAACAACCAACAGTGGAAAACTTCAACTTTAAATTCCAAAAGGTGTTCAAAATGCTAAGATGCATTTTGGAAAAGGAAATCAGAGCAGGACTTATACACCTAACGATAAGGTCCTGGGGAGTGTTGCTGAGCAAAGAGACCTTGGAGTGCAGGTTCACAACTCCTTGAAAGTAGAGTTGTAGGTAAATAGGATAGTGAAGGCGGCATTTGGTATGCTTTCCTGTATTGGTCAGAGTATTAAGTACAAGAGTTGGGAGGTCATGTTGTGGCTGTACAGGACATTGTTAGACCAATGTTGGAATATTGTGTGCAATTCTGGTATCCTTCCTATCAAAAAGTTGTGTGAAACTTGAAAGGCTCAGAAAAGATTTACAAGGATGTTGCCAGGTTGGAGGATTTGAGCTATAGGGAGAGGCTGAACAGGCTGAGCAGTTTTCCCTGGAGTATCGTAGGCTGAGGGGTGACCTTATAGAGGTTTATAAAATCATGAGGGGCCTGGATAGGATAAATAGGCAAGGTCTTTTCCCTGGGATCAGGGAGCACAGAACGAGAGGGCATAGGTTTAGGGTGAGAGGGGAAAGATATAAAAGAGACCTACAGGGCAACTTGGTCACACAGGGTGGTACGTGTATGGAATGAGCTGCCAGAGGAAGTGGGGGAGGCTGGTACAATTGCAACATTTAAAAGACATCTGGATGGGTATATGAATAGGAAGGGTATAGAGGGATATGGGCCGGGTGCTGGCAGGTGGGACTCGATTGGGTTGGGATATCTGGTCGGCATGACCGGTCTGTTTCCGTGCTGTACATCTCTATGACTCTATATTTCCTTCAACCTCATCATTGACTCTGTGATGCTCAGATATTGATGAAGACCTGGATACTAACTCCTCACATTTGTTTATCAAAACCTTTCATGTTCAATTCCTCCACCTATCCTCTTCGCCAGTGCAATAGTCCCAATGTGTGAAGTAGTGCTACAAGATTCTGTAACTGTCGAGTGGCCAGCAGAGATGTGGATCACACACTATTCTCTCCCATAATATCAACAGCAGCAGAAGGGGACTTCACCCTGAAGTTACAGGCTGCATCTCTGCTGCTAGCGTAAACAATAAGAACTGCTGTCTGTGGGGTGAAGAATTTCCAGTCCTGTGTTTCAAGTGTTACCTATTCTTCCTAAGCCCTAAACTGGCTCTGACCTCAAACAATCTAATGTAGGAGGAGAAAGTGAGGACTGCAGATGTTGGAGATTAAAGCTGAAAATGTGTTGCTGGAAAAGCGCAGCAGGTCAGGCAGCATCCAAGGAGCAGGAGAATTGACGTTTCGGTCATGAGCCCTTCTTCAGGAATCAAATAATGTAAGTAAGCTCATGTAGTAATGTGGGTCCATCACTATCTGCTGCTTCCAATCCTCATTCCATCAATGGCAGCCCTATGCAAGGTGAGTAAAGCCATTCCTACGTACTGTCTCTTCATCCCATTACCATTGAGATCATCCTGTTTAGAAACAAACTTGTGCACCCATTAAAGTAAATACCTGATAGTACAGAATTCAAACATGGCTAACAGGAAGACAGAAGTGAAAGTTCGTCATCCTACACTCGTCAGAACTAGGATTAAATAAGATGGACATTATATAGCATGAGAAGAGGGTGCAGATTGGTTGGGCCATCATTGCCATGGAGACCCAGCAAGAACAGGCAGCTGTCAATCATAGCTCTCAGAACAGGCAGGTAAACTCTGATTGGCCAAGACACCAGCATGGGAATGAAGCACAAATTGGCAGTCACCATGACGAAAGGCACAACATATTTACAAAGTCCTTTTGCACACATAAAATAACATATGTGGCTTCCAGCATGTGTAAACGCATCACCCTTTGAGCCAGGCTGATGACTTTAAATCGGTTTATAAATGTACAACTCTTTGCCCTGTCTGGATTCATTTATTAGGGGCGAGAGTTGGGAGGCGGGTGACACTGGGGAGGTGGGAGCTGGACAGAGGCTGTACTAGTGCTGGATTCAAACCTTACTTTGGAGTGTGACAGAACATCAGTTTCACATACTCCGGCAAAGTCCGATAACGGATGGCACGGTCGCTCAGTGGTTAGCACTACTGCCTCAAAGCGCCAGGGACCCCGGTTTAACTCCCGCCTTGGACGACTGTGTGGAGTTTGCACATTCTCCCTGTAGTTTGATGGGTTTCCTCAGTGCTCTGGATTCCTTTCACAATCCAGAGACACGCAAGTCAGGTGAATTGGCCATGCTAAATTGCCCTATAGTGTTAGGTGCTTAGTCAGGGGTAAAGATAGGGTAGGGGAATGGGTCGGTATGGACTTGTTGGGCCAAACGGCCTGTTTCCACACTGTAGGGAATCTAATCTACAAAATGTGGCTGGTGAGTCAATTGGAACTCGGGGAAATAAAGACGACCATGTTTTTGAACTTTCCAATGTACTTCCTGAGGACACTGCCACTCATCCATGACTTAATAGCTGGCATCAAGAATTTTATCAGGAGCTTCTGAGAGATAGAGGTAAATGAGGACTAGCCATAAGGCAGGTAGGTACCTGCTAACCTTTACTGCCCATTAAATGTGCAAAAACTCCTGGTGGAGCAGAGCTCAGCATGTGCCTTTCTATTAGGGCTCAGTCCCAAGCAATCCAACGTCCTGGTGAGACAGCTCCTTGCACACACGCTGCATTGATATTGACTGACACACCTCCTCCCTCACCTCCAAGGAGCCTTCCACATCCAAAGTTTCACCTGCACATCCACCAATGTCATTTACTGTATCCGTTGCTCCCGATGCAGTCTCCTCTACATTGGGGAGACTGGCCTTCTCCTAGCAGAGTGCTTCAGGGAACATCCACACCAACCAACCCCACCGCCCTGTGGTCCAACATTTCAACTCCCCCTCCCACTCTGCCGAGGACATGCAGGTCCTGGGCCTCCTCCACCGCCGCTCCCTCACCACCCAACGCCTGGGGGAAGAACACCTCATCTTCCGCCTTGGAACACTTCAACCCGAGGGCATCAATGTGGACTTCACCAGTTTCCTCATTTCTCCTCCCCCACCTTACCCCAGCTCAGCACCATCCTCATGACCTGTCCTACCTGCCTATCTTCCTTTCCACCTCTCCACTCCACCCTCCTCTCTGACCTATCACCTCTATCTCCACCCCCATTCACCTATTGTACTCTTTGCTACCTTCTCCCCAGCCCCATCTCACCCCTCTCCAATTTATCTCCCCACCCCAGAGGCTACCTGCCTCTGTCCCTGTTGAAGGGCTTTTGCCCGAAACATCAATTTTCCTGCTCCACGGATGCTGCCTGACCTGCTGTGCGTTTCCAGCACCACTCTGATCTATACTCTGGTTTCCAGCATCTGCAGTCTTCACTTCAGCCTTTATTCCAGAGCATGGTGTCATCAACATGCTGGCTGGCCCTGTGTCCACGTTTGAGGTCACTGAGGAACAAACCATACATGAGAAAGTGGAAAGTCAAAAGCACTGCATTGATGACATGGAGATGATAGCACTCATTCAGTCAACCCACCAGCAGAGCTGTTGGCTACTCAGTTTGCCAAATTCCTGGGAGTTTGATCATGTGACATTTGATTGCATGCAATTTGAACACCACAGCATTCCTGATGGTTAAATCACGGCATTTGATGTCACAATTTTTGCTCAATGTTTCCAACGTTATGCTATTGAGAACTTCGCTGTTGACTAATATTGAAGAAAATGTTTGAAATGTTGTTCTGCAGCCAGATGAACAACAATGTATGAAGCAAAGAAATAACACAGAAAAAAAGTTATGTCTGAAGAAAAACACCATTGTGAAGTTTCTAAAGTATTGACTGCAATGGGATAACAGCAGGGGAAAAAAAAACACTGATTCAACAGATGCCACTTCTAACTCAAATTTACAAACAAATTTAATAGATTTTCATAATACTGAAGTTAGAAAAATAATAAATAAAGCCAACAAATTAAATGTCATTCACTTCACTGGCTCCCACAATGGATTCCCAGGCCCAAGGAGGCAAGATTCAGTTCTGAGAGAAACACAAAACAGTCAAACTCCTGGGACATAGCAGCTTCCATAACAACGCAAATCCGAGACCGTCATCACCTCTCTCTCTTCCTTTACTGGTTTGTTACTGTCTCTCTTCCTCTCTCTCTCTCTCTCCACCTCAGTTTGCTTTCCCTTCTCCCTCCACAGTTAGCTCTTCTTCAGAATTTAGACTCCCTACAGTGTTGAAACAGGCCCTTCGGTTCAACAAGCCCACACCAACTCTCCGAAGGGTATCCCACCCAGACCCATTACCCTACTCTATTACTACCCTACATTTACCCCTGACTAATGCACCTAGCCTACGCATCCCTGAACAAGATGGGCAATTTAGTTTGGGTTGCATTTCTTTCTCAGAACCCACAAACTTTCCAGATAATTTCCATTGTTCCTCTATGCCATCATCCTTCAGCCAACAGGCAATTAAGGAATTGAGATAAGCACTGGGTGCATGTGTGGGAACAGCATGCTTTAGACAACATGATCCAAGTGGCAGTAGCTTGTTCAAATATGGGCCGTGCAAACAGGGATTACTTCACCAGCACTGCCAGCTGAGGTATTCAAGAGAACAATATGAGAGGATTCAGGTTCTGAGCAATCCTGAGGGTGACAGATAGCATTATCAGTCAGCTTCTACTGATCATCGTGAATATCTGCCTGTAAACGAGACCAGGAGAAAGGGTGGACTGCAGATGCTGGAGATCAGAGTCCATAAGTGTGGCGCTGAAAAAGCACAGCAGGTCAGGCAGCATGTGAGAAGCAGGAGAGTTGACTTTGAGCATAAGCCCTTCATCAGGAGTCGGGGGGGGGGGGGGGGGGGGGGTGGAAAAAATGTGGCCAAGTGTGCAGAGGGATTAATGGGAGGGGGGTGGGAAGGTATCAGGAAGGCAGGGTAATACGGAGATGAAGGTGGGGGTGGTGGCGATAGGTCAGAGCAAGGGTGGAGCAGACAGCATCATAGAATCCCTACAGCGTGAAAACAGGCCATTCACGCCAACAAGTTCACACCGACCCTCCGAAGAGTAACTCACCCAGACCCATTCAGCCAACCCTATTTACCCTGACTAATGCGCCTAACCTACACATGCCTGAACTTTATTGCAATTTCGCACGGCCATTTCACCTAGCTGCACATCTTTGGACTGTGGGAGGAAACTGGAGGACCCGGAGGAAACCTACACAGGGAGAACATACAAACTTCACACAGTTGCCAGAGGCTGGAATCAAACCTGTGTCCCTGGTGCTTTAGGTGGGTAGGAAGATGGACAGGTAGGACAGTTCAAGAGGGCGGTGCCGAGTTGGAGGGTTGGATCTGGGATAAGGTGGGGGAGAGAAGAGAGGAGGAAACTGGTGAAATGCACATTGATCCCCTGAGGTTGGAGGGTCCCAAGGCGGAAGATGAAATGTTCTTCCGCTAGGCATCGGGCGGCTAGGACTTGGGATTCTGAAATCAAAGCTCACCTGCTTTATAAATTGAAATAACATTGAGTTTACGTTGTTGGCAGAAATTTAAACTCACGACAAACCAGGCTTTTCTTAGTTAACTACAGAGTCCAGAATAAAGTATGGAGACTACATCTAGAACTGCGTACTATCAAATACACAAAGCCATGTCATGAAATGTGAAGGCAGGTCAAAAGGATTATAATATTTAGTGCTCAATTGATGCGATGTTTTCCGGGTTTGTGTGTTAAGGGAGATTGACAATAATACATTAAGGCAGGGAAACTGCTGCCAAAGCAATCATAAACATCATCACATTTTCTTTGACCCTGTAAAATTGAGTCCTTCCCAAATCATTCAGAATCCAATTATTAAATTCAGGAAAAAAAAGTTCAGGCACGACACAGAAAATCATATTTGATGTCTGTACAGACTTTCTGAATTAACCCTTGGACTGGGGCCAGAAGAGCTCCCTCAAAATGGTCAAGCCTGGAACTACATGTAAAGTGAAGGCAGTGGAGAACTGCTGATCCGTATCTGAACAGGAATCAGCAGCTTCAGTAGTGATGGGAAACATCAAAAACCTTTTAGACATTTGCAAGTTTGGAATATCCCATTTACATCAAACTTCAAGCATCATGGGGTATGGCACTGTAGTGTTAGCACTGCTGCCTCACAGTGCCAGAGACCCGGGTTCAATTCCCGCCTTGGGCAACTATCTGTGTGGAGTTTGCACATTCTCCCCGTGTCTGCATGGGTTTCCTCCCGGTGCTCCAATTTCCTTCCACAATCCAAAAATGTGCAGGTGAATTGGCCATGCTAAATTGCCTGTAGTGTCAGGTGAAGGGATAAATATAGGGGAATGGGTCTGGGTGGGTTGCGCTTCAGTGGGTCGGTGTGGACTTGTTGGGCCGAAGGGCCTGTTTCCACACTGTAAGTAATCTAATCTAAATCAATCCCAAGGTCAGGACTAACACTCCACAGAATACAAATACAGACGCTATTAGAGCAGTTTGAGAATGCTAATTTGTTTTTTTTTCAAAATCTGGGGAATAAAAAATGCTGCTATCTATAAAAGATTCAGCAGCTGTTGCAAAAAATCCAGTTGGTTCACTAATAGAATTAATTATTCTAAAAAGAATAACAAGTTTTTTGTAATGTTGCATGACTTGGTAACTTCAAAAAGGGTATGTAACAATACTGGTCTGACAGAGGAAGCTACAAGAAGCTTTGTACCAGAAATGATTGCTTTAGTCACAGACTGTACTGTATCAGATAGAGGATACATGTCCAGTGTGTGTGAACAGGTTAAATGTTTAGATTAGATTCCCTACAGTACGGAAACAGGCCCTTTGGCCCAATAAGTCCACAGGCCCTTCCAAAAGAGAACCCATCCAGATCCATTCCCCTACATTTACCTCTGACTAATGTACCCAACACTATGGACAATTTAGCATGGCCAGTTCTCACCTGACCTGCACATCTTTGGATTGTGGGAGGAAACCATAGCACCCGGAGGAAACCCACACAGACACAGGGAGAACGTACAAACTCCACACAGTCAGTTGCCCAAGGCTGGAATCGAACCCGGGTCCCTGCGCTGTGAGGCAGCAGTGCTAACCACTGAGCCACTGTGCTGCCCTGTTTCTAGATTGCTGAAATAATAACAAACCAAAATATGTTAAGGAATTTAGCAGTTGTACCTGCTTCAGGTTTGGTGATGACAACTTGCTGAAATCGCTAAGAATCGCAATCCCCTGTAACATTGCTGGGGTAAACGACTTTATCAGTTTAGACAATGTCAAATTAAATATCTTTTTCTATTATGACGAAAATGGCTCCAGTTGACATGGACCACAAGATTTTCTGGGTGGGGGGTGGGAAATGTCAGTGGATTTGCAGATTACACAATCTGGACATGACTGTATTACACTCAAAATCTAACTGTCTAAACCAAGTTTTAAACAGATAGTTTTCAGGTTCAAGGATAGCCACCTTTCCTTCAAACATCTATTTGTTTGAAAACTACATTGGCAGTTTGCCCATGCATCATCGCACAAATCAAAAATTCTAATGGCAGCAGACGCAAGAGAGGAGTATAGTAAACTTACTGTAGTGAAAAGATCAGTGAGAAATATGATACACTCAACAAAAAAGGGGAGTCACTATTAGAGCACACAGTGAGCCTCGCAGTAACAAGAGACTTTAACAAAGTGGTAGCAAGGTTACGGGGAGAATGTGGGTAAGTGGAGTTGAAATGCCCATCAGCCATGATTGAGTGGTGGAGTGGACTCGATGGGCCGAATGGCCTTACTTCCACTCCTATGTCTTTTGATCCTAAAAGACTTGGAGGTATTGGATAAGAAAAAGCTTGCACCTTACAGACATGACAATGAGATTCAGTTAGTCTACAACAATGTTTAATAAATCCTGCCAAAGGAACGCATTTTTCCAAAACTATATTTTTCGTGTGTGCAAGCATATTATAAATCACTTCAACTTGAAAATTGCAGTTGTGGTTGCCTTGTTATAGGAAGAATATTATTAAATTGGAAAAGGGTACCAGGATGTTGCTGGGAATGGAGGGTTTGCATTATAAAAACAGGTTGGGACTTTCATCCACTGTAATGTTGGAGGTTAAGATTAGACTTACAGTGTGGAAACAGGCCCTTCGGCCCAACAAGTCCACACCGACCCGCCGAAGCGCAACCCACCCATACCCCTACATTTACCCCTTACCTAACACTACGGGCAATTTAGCTTAGCCAATTCACCTGACCCGCACATCTTTGGACTGTGGGAGGAAACCGGAGCACCCGGAGGAAACCCACGCAGACACGGGGAGAACGTGCAAACTCCACACAGTCAGTCGCCTGAGTCGGGAATTGAACCCGGGTCTACAGGCGCTGTGAGGCAGCAGTGCTAACCACTGTGCCACCGTGTTGCCCAAAGGGGTAACTTTATTGAGGTTTATAAAATCTTGAGGAGCACAGATAAGGTGAATGACAGGGGTCTTTTCCCTCGGCTGGGAGAGTTCAAAACTAGCAGGCATACCTTCAAGGTGAGAGGAGAACGTTTTTGAAAAAAGACATGTCTTTACATAGAGAGGTTAGTGTGTTGAATGAACGGCCAGAGGGAGTGGTGGACACAGGTACAGTTACAACATTGAAAAGGCATTTGGATAAGTACATGAATAGGAAAGGTTTGCATGGATGCAGGCCAAACAGAGCCAGTTGGGACTAGTTTACTTTGGGAACATGGTCAACATGGGCTAGTTGGACCGAAGGGTCTGTTTCCATGCTGTATGACTATGTCTGTAAAGGCAAAAGAGTAACAGTGGACAAGCTAATGGAGAAATGGATGGGGAGACTAGCTGAATTCCTCATTGTTAACGGAGGTTATTCATCAAAGGTAAAGTTGGAAATACATGTGAAAGTGTGAACATTGTGATAATGGGCTACAGTCCATATCAATTAGTTTATAGATTTTAGAACATGGACGGTTTTAGACAGTGATGGAAGAACAGTGATGGAAGAACAGTGGGCGGCACGGTGGCACAGTGGTTAGCACTGCTGCCTCACAGCGCCTGAGACCCGGGTTCAATTCCTGACTCAGGCGACTGATTGTGTGGAGTTTGCACGTTCTCCCTGTGTCTGCGTGGGTTTCCTCCGGGTGCTCTGGTTTCCTCCCACAGTCCAAAGATGTGCGGGTCAGGCCATGCTAAATTGCCCGTAGTGTTAGGTAAGGGGTAAATGTAAGGGTATGGGTGGGTTGCGCTTCGACGGGTCAGTGTGGACTTGTTGGGCCAAAGGGCCTGTTTCCACACTGTAAGTAATCTAATTTAATCTAAACATGACAATGGAAAGCCCCTTTAGTAATGGAGTGAGAGAGAGAAAGAAGCAATACATGATAATAGAGGAGATGCAGCATAAATTCCTGGTGGATGTAGCAAGTTTATATATTCATATTTATTCTAACAATGGGGGTCCATGCAAATAACTCACTGTAAATAGTTGGGGGCTACAGTCCATATCAATTAGTTTATAGATTTTAGAACATGGACGGTTTTAGACAGTGATGGAAGAACAGCACTGCATTCATTTCTCAAAGTTAATTGGCATTGAATACACACTTACTTGAACAAGTCATAGGAAGCGATAAGGCACACAAATTTCACATACAAATGGTGGACAATTATGAGGACTACACTATAGCGAATGAACAGCTGACATAATATGGACAAATTGACACAAAAATTCATGACAACATTATTTGGTCCAGAGAACAAGAACCGAATGTTGGCACCAAAGTAACATACATGCCAGAAGGAGCCAATGGATGGAGGAACGCCAGCACTAGAAAATGAGAAACATTGGCTTTATCTGCAAGATGAGGGATAGGAGCTAAGACCCACGGATTGGCAAATGAGGCAAAGATATGGAACTGTTCTGGGCATGAACATGGCACTAGGAAAAGATCACAAACTTACAAAAAGAGATTCTGATCACTACAAGCGAGATGCTGTGGTAGTAGTTCAGAATGAGACGGGGGAGAAGAGTGATTGTAACTTGGAAACAAGTTTGGGGGGAAAAGTGTGAGAATACCACAAGAAGTAGAAGCTTCATGATCAAGAACTTTCATGGCTACAAACAAGTTAGAAGATAAGGTGATAAAGGATGCCAGACAAAAATACTGAAGCTATACAAAGAATTCAGCATATGTACTGTTATGATATTATGGCTTTAAGAGGTGTATTTTTTTCCAGTTGTTTTTAATGAAGAAAGATGGAGACAGAGATACTGATCAGTCTGCTCAAGGCCAATAAAATAAACAGCTTGTGAAGCCCTGGGCTTGATTTAAAAAACACAGTTGGAACAATAGAAGCAGTCTAAATGTGTGGGGGGGTCAAGCTCCCACAAAACCAGGATGTTTGGTTTTAGCTTAGAGCTGGGGTCTAGAAACTGGATGTAGAAGCTCTTATTCTTAGAAACATAGAATCCTACAGTGTGGAAACAGGCCAACAAATCCACACCCATTCTCCAAAGAGCAGCCCACCCAGACTCTTACCCCTACCCGAGAACTCTACATCTCCCCTGACTAATGCACCCAACTTACACATCCCTGAGCACTATGGGCAAATTAGCACGGCCAATTCCTCTAACCTGCTCATCTTTGGACTATGGGAAAAAACCGGAGCACCTGGAGGAAACCCATGCAGACACAGGAAGAATGTGCAAACTTCAGACAGTCACCCAAGTCTGGAACCAAACCCGGGTCCTCGGCGCTGTGAGGCAGCAGTGCTAACCACTGAGCCACCGGGCCGTATTCCCCTCACTGTTACAGCTAAAAGCTGGGATTCTCTTCCTGCTGCTACAATTGGATGTGAGACAGTCTATTTTACTGAATTTGCCTTTGCCAAGGGTGTATTTTTGGGATTTTACTATATTAGAACAGTTAGTACAGATGTTATTTTTGTTCAGCATTGATAGAGTTACAGTTAAACCAATTCTTTTATTTTGTCTGTATTTTAACTGTAGTGTAAAAATCAACCGTGTTTTACCTAAAGTTGAGTAGTTTGACCAACCACCGTGCATCTGGAACACAACACCGTAGACTTAACTTTAAGATAAGAAAATGTTAGGGTCTACACTATCGTCTTAAAGTTTGTGAGAAGATTTGTAGTTTGGGTGCTCGTTGTTGTGGTTCTGTTCGCCGAGCTGGGAATTTGTGTTGCAGACGTTTTGTCCCCTGTCTAGGTCACATCCTCAGTGCTTGGGAGCCTCCTGTGAAGCACTTCTGTGATGTTTCCTCCAACATTTATAGTGGCTTGTCTCTGTCGCTTCCGGTTGTCAGTTCCAGCTGTCATCTGCAGTGGTCGGTATATTGGATCCAGGTCGATGTGCTTGTTGATAGAATCTGTGGATGAGTGCATGCCTCTAGGAATTCCCTGGCTGTTCTCTGTTTGGCTTGTCCTATGATAGTAGTGTTGTCCCAGTCAAACTCATGTTGCTTGTCACCTGAGTGTGTGTGGCTACTAAGGATAGCTGGTTGTGTCGTTTCATGGCTAGTTGGTGCTCATGGATGCGGATCGTTAGCTGTCTTCCTGTTTGTCCTATGTAGTGTTTTGTGCAGTCCTTGCATGGGATTTTGTACACTACACTGGTTTTGCTCATGCTGGGTATCGGGTCCTTCGTCCTGGTGAGTTGTTGTCCGAGAGTGGCTGTTGGTTTGTGCTGTTATGTCCTTGATGTATGGTAGTGCGGCTAGTCCTTTGGGTTGTGGCATGTCCTCACCCCAACACACATAAAAGAAGTTGCATCAAGACACTATTCAAAAGGGCCACAACACACTGCAGTACACCAGAACTACAAAAAGCAGAAGAACACCACTACAATGTATTTGCCAAAAACAGATATCCCCGCAATTTCATCAACAGATGTCTAAGGGAAAGACAACAGAACGAGGACATGCCGCAACCCAAAGGACTAGCCACACTCCCATACATCAGGAGCATTTCCGAACTGACAGCCAGACTACTGCGACCACTTGGACTCATAACAGCACACAAACCAACAGCCACTCTCAGACAACAACTCACCAGGACAAAGGACCCGATACCCAGCATGAGCAAAACCAATGTAGTGTACAAAATCCCATGGAACTGACAACCGGAAGCGGCAGAGACAAACCACTATAAATGCCGGAGGAAACATCACAGAAGCACTTCACAGGAGGTTCCCAAACACTGAGGATGTCACCTAGACAGGGGACGAAACGTCTGCAACACAAATTCCAGCTTGGCGAACAGAACCACAACACTATCGTCTTAATATATTTTGAGGGGGTTTGATCTGGTCCATAACAAAATTGTGGAAGCAGCTAACAGACAGTCAATCTCACCACACAGGGATATGGACAGTATGAGTCCTCCTGGTTGGACCTGTAAGGTCGAAGCTAACCTTGTAACTAGGTTTTCAAAAAGAAACTCTGTGATCAAGACTGCAGGAAAAGTGATCTGGCAGGTCATTTCATTTTTGCAACATCATACCCCTGGAAATGTAAGTTAATTGACAGTAAAGCCAGATATTGGCAGGGTAGGAAGTTTCAAAGGAAAGTAGTTTTGAAACCACGGAAAGATGATACAGCAGGATAAACAATGTAACTAAAAGATTACGTTTATGGCTTGAATGATGCAGTGAGGGTTTAGTAATTCTCAGGTTCAACTTCCTGAAAGGTCAGGATGCTGCCTGACCTGCTGTGCTTTTCCAGCACCACACTCTCAACTCTGATCTCCAGTATCTGCAGTCCTCACTTTCACCTCATCTTCCTGAAAGTAGATTACACTCATCTGAAAGCAGACTCAGCAATGTTGCACTGACACCACAAAGGGAATCTGGTAGGCATCTTTATGATGCACACCAATTATTTTCTGTGGGGATGTTCTATGGAATTTGAGCAATGTGTCAGACATGAAATAAAAGGGTAAGGTTAAGATTAGAAGCCAGCCTTTGGGGCCATTAACTATATAGGGTTAAACACAAAGCAGGAAGGTCAGGAATTGATTTGGATCAACAGCTTTAATGGAAAAGTGTAAATTGCATCCTGAGAAGTTGAGAAACATCCCCACAGAAAGATATTTTGCAAGTATGGTAGAACCAACACTGTTAAGAAGCCTGATTACACTCAGTCATAGTGATGCACAGTATGAAAAATATCCTTCAGTCAACTGGTCCACACCGAACATGTTACTAAGCTAGGCAAAAGTGAGGCCTGTGGATGCTGGAAATCAGAGTCTAGATTAGAGTGTTGTTGGAAAAGCACAGCAGGTCAGGCAGCATCAGAGGAGCAGGAAAATTGACGTTTCGGACAAAAGCCCTTCATCAGGAATGAAGGACTTTTGCCCAAAACGTCGGTTTTCCTGCTTCACGGATGCTGCCTGACCGGCTGTGCATTTCCAGCACTACTCTCATGTTCCCCACTAAAAACTAGTCCCACTTGCCTGCGTTTGGCCCATTTCACTCCAAACCATTCCTAATCATGCATTTTAGTGAAACATTTTACTCAATGCCTTTTAAATGTTGCAACTGTACCAGCAACCACCAATTCTTCTGGCAGCTCATTCCACACACAAACCATTCTCTGTGTAAAAGCTTTCTCCTCTCCCCTCAAAATTATAGCCCCTAGTTTTGATTTCACCACCCCCTCCACCCACCGACATGCAGTGGTTCCAAAAGGCAGCCTTATCAAACAGTAACCAGGGCAGTGAGCAATGCTCACGTTCCAACAATGTTTTATAAAAGGACATAAGAATCACAATCATGATCAAGCCCCTCAAAAACAGCATCTATCAATATCTCAGGGTATGACAAAAATCCAAGTTACCGTGTTTGGATCTTTGAGCTTGTCATTGAAACAACTTACCAGTTTGCCTGATTTCCTTGGATTTCTCTCCACAGCCTTGCAGTTAATGTTTGGGAGGAGGGGAGTTTATAGAGGGAGGTGAGAAAGAGAGACAGAGAATGTGTGCGTGTGTGTGTGTGTGTGCGCGCGCGCGTGAGCGTGCGTGTATGTGTGTGAGTGGGTGTGAGAGTGTGTGTGCGCTTGTGTGTGTGTGCGTGTCTGTGTGCACGCACACGCATACATGTGTGTGCATGCATGTGCGTGTGACGTGTGTGCACGCACGTGTGTGGTGTATGTGCACACGCGTGTGAGAGAGAGTGTGAGTGAGTGTGTGCGCGTGTTGAACATTGGTTGATCTTACCCCATGACTGTGCCACACGGTTGCTAACATACCAACATTTCACATGTGGGCATGCGAGGACTGAAGATCCAACAACGGAGTCAAAAGAGTGGTGCTGGAAAAGCATCTCTTCCTGATGAAGAGCTTATGCTCAAAACATCGACTCTCCTGCTTTTTGGACGCTGCCTGACCAGCTATGCTTTTCCAGCACCACAATTTGGACTGCTCTCTAATATCTACAATCCTCACTTTCTCCTGGAACCAGCAACTGAGACAGTCCAGTGTTGTGGTTCACTGCTTTGTGATTAGCTTTGCCCAAACCCATCCTAGTTACTGGCCCACGTAACAGAGTTGCATTGTCCTGTTGAAATGTCTCACTAAGTCACTGAGCAGCAAGTATAAACATTACCCCGGTGATTCTCCATGTCTGCTTGAGAAAAGGCCTCTCAGAATGCTCTTCCCCAGCTTGACAGCATTAAAAATAACAGAGAGCTGCAGGCGCCCCCTGACCTGCTCATTAAGGGGTCTCTGAAGTGCTCAAATACTGAGACTATCCTTTACATTAGGATCACATTGTCTACATACTTCCAAATCAACCCCATTCACAAGCTCGTTGGATGCTGCCAAATTGTGAATGTTGCTGTTAAAATCAGTGCACTCTAGACTCTTCCAAGATATCTACCTTCAGATGCTGTCAGTAAAGGCTAAACAAAAACACTTGCAATAAACCAAAGTATGTTTAGATTGATAAGATTCCCTACACTGTGGAAACAGGACCTTCAGCCCAACAGGTCCACACCAACCCTCTGAAGAGTAACCCACCCAGTCCTATTTCCCTCTGACTATTGCGCCTACAGGCAATTTAGCATGGCCAGTTCACCTAAAGTGCACATCTTATGTACCAAATCAGGACTTGAAGGGAGAATTGAATGGTGAATGGTGTGAACAAACCTTCAGATATACACTTGGGGCTGTTTCTTCACACTGGATCTCCAGGCCAAAATGAGCAATGAGACAGGAATGTACATTACAACTGTTGTTCAATTGCATGTTGTACAGTCCGAATTGCAACATTATTCTCTACTGAACATAACCATGTTCTCTTCGAAGATAAACAATAAAATTGTTTTTATAGGACTCAATGGCTGTACAATTACCACAGGCCTTTAATCTTAAGCTATGCATTCTGAAAGTCAATAAGATGTTGCCAGTGGTTAAACAGCCCCACTCAGAAATCCTGACAGCTCTTAAATGTCTGTGTGATTTCCATTGTAAATACCCTTACATTAAAAGAGAACATGCAAACAATTTATTGGCTATCCCTTTAATCATCAGAATTGCTGGATGGGTGATTCTGAGAAGCTAACTTCTCCAGACACCAAGTCAAAGATGTACATCACAGAAACAGACCCTTCAGTCCTATCTCATCCACGCTGACCAGCTATCCTACGTTAATCTCGTCCCATTTGCTAGCACTTGGCCCATATCCCTGTAAACCCTTCTCAGTCACATATCTATCTAGATGCCTTTTAAATGCTGTAATTGTACCAACCTCCACCATTTCCTCTGGCAGCTCAAGCCATGCATGCACCACCCTCTGCGTGAAAATGTTGCCCCTTAGGTCCTTTTTACATCTTGCCTCTTTCACCTTAAACCTATGCCCTCTAGTTTTGGTCTCCTCTACCCTGGGAAACAGACCTTGTCTCTTTATCCTATCCAAGCCCCTCCTGATCTAATAAACCTCGAAAGGTCACCCCTCAGCCTCTGTCGCTCCAGGGAAAGCAGCCCCAGCCTGTTCCATCTCTCCCTACAACTCAAACCCTCCAACCCTGGCAACATCCTCATAAATCTTTTTAGTACCCTTTCAAGTTTAACATCTTTCTTATAGTAAGGAGACATTTCGAGGATAAGCTCTTAATTCTTGATGAAGATCTTATGCCTGAAACGTCGATTCTCCTGCTCCTTAGATGCTGCCTGACCAGCTGTGCTTTTCCAGCACCACACTATTTGACAAGTGTGTGTTTAGCTCAGTTTAACCTCACCAAATGTCCTGTACAGCTGCAACATGGTATCCCAACTCCTATATTCAATGAACTGACCAGTAACAGCAAGTGTACCAAATGCCTTCTTCACTACCCTGCCTGACTCCACTTTCACGTCAGATGGCCACAGTTACTTTGAAAGGTTTGAAGTTTAAAATAAGAAATACTCCCAACCAAGTAAATATGGACATTCAGTCAAGGTTCCCTCGGTCGATCCTATGCACTAGATTAGAGTGATGCTGGAAAAGCACAGCATCCGAGGAGCAGAAAAATTGACATTTTGGGCAAAAACCCTTTGCACTGCACAAATAATATTTATAAGAAAAGTACCAACCTCATTACTTTCCAAGAAACATGAACCTCAGTTCATTCATTTTGCAGAGAATAAGAATATGCTGTGGTGGCATAATAAACCAACTCACTGTCTAGCCCTGGCTTAAAAAAAGTCAACAACTTGAGTCACAATGAGTAAGGAGTTGGTGAAATCCAAAGTGAAAACTAATGAGATTAGAATTATGAGACTGGAGAAGCTGGCATGAACTCTGATGCTCTGGAGAGATTTAATAGGCTTGCAAAATGATGGAGTTGTGATACAACAAATAAAGAACAGCAACCAGGGGAAGGTTAGGGGAATTGTACTCTTTAAACACAGTTGAGACGATCTGGAATGCACTGTCAAAAACGGTAATAGTAGGATATCTTAAACCCAGAAGTGAATCGGATAAATACTCAGCAGGAAACATATGCGAAGTTATTGGGGGGGGGGGGGGGGGGGGAAGAGAGAGAAGGCAGTGGGGTCGTTTGTTCATACTGCTGGAACAGAGATGAGGGCCTGAATGGCCTTATTTTATGCTTTACAATGCTATGAAAGGTGAGTTGAGATTAGTTTAATGCAGTTAATGCTTGGCTTGTGTCTAGAAGAGCAGGCATTTGAAGACAGAATTCTCTATGAATGCTGAGAGAGTGAATCAGCAAGAATTCAGGAACCAGACAGAACATTATACTTTAAGACAGACAGCGATGTCCAAATCTCCATGTCGGCTTTGCGTCATAGATTTGCCTGATCACAATGCAAACATGCCAGCTGTGTGTCGTTCATGGCCCATCAAAGCCACGGAACAGACAGTTCAGCAAATAAATCTGGCTGTGTGGGTTTCCTCTGGGTGTGCCAGTTTCCTCCCATAGTCCTAAGCTGTGCAGGTTAAGTGGATTGGCCATGCTAAATTGCCCATAGTGTCAGGTACATTAGTCAGGTGTAAATGTAGGAGAATGGGTCTGGGTGGGTTACTCATCGGTGGGTTGGTGTGGACTTGTTGGGCCAAATGGCCTGTTTCCACACTGTAGGGAATCTAATCATCTAATCCATAGATAGCAACGGAAAACTGATAAAATCTGTTTTAGTGATGCGGTTGATATTCTCCAGCTCACCTGGTAAAAACCTTGCTACTCTTCTTTCAGCAGCACTTTGGGATCTTATATGTCACTCCCAGGGCAGCTAGCACTGCAGTCTAATGCCTCAGAGACACACAGCATGGAATCAGTCCAACCAGGACATGCCAACCATAATCCCAAACTAAACTGGGACCACCAGCCTGGGCCTGGCCCATATCCCTCCAAACCCTTCCAAGTCAAGGTCTTTTCCCTGGAGTGGGGGGGAAGTCCAGAACTAGAGCGTAAAGGTTTGAGATAAGGGGGGATAAATTTAAAAGTACCTAAGGGCAACCTTTTCACACAGAGGGTTGTGCAAGTATAGAGTGAGCTGCCAGAGGAAGTGGTAGAGGCTGGTGCAATTACAACTTTTAAAGGGCATCTGGATGGGTACATGACTAGGAAGGGTTTAGAGGGATATGGGCCAAGTGCTGGCAAACAGGACTAGATTAGGTTAGGATATCTGGTCGGCATGGATGGTTGGACTGAAGGGTCTGTTTCCACGCTGTACATCTCTCCAAATGTCTTTTATACGTTGAAATTGTGCCCCATCCACCACTTCTTTAGGAAGTTCGTTCCACACATGAACCACCCTGTGTAAAAAAAATTGCGCCTCTTGTCTGTTTTAAATTTCCCTCCTCTCACATTTAAAAAAAAATTCCCCTAGTCTTGAAATCTCCCATCCTAGGGAAAAGATAACTACTATTAACTCTATCTATAGTTCTCATTATTTTACAAACTTGGATCAGGTCGCCTCCCAACCTCCTACGTTCCAGTGAAAAAATCCCAGCCTTTCTTTATAACTCAAATTTTCCATACCCGGCAACATCTACAAGGCAGCACCTCCGACACAGTCACACACCCTCAGTACAGCACTGAAGTGCAGGCCTCCAGTACACACTCCATTCTCTGGAGTGGGACCTGATTCTCAGACTCAAAAGCACGAGCTGTGCGAATGAACCCAGTATTGCAAAATAAAAGTGATGACTGAAACATGGACAAAGATGGAAAGAGAAAGGGATAAACCAATATCGTTAAAATGATGAATGCTTTGTCTTTTGATTTATCATGGGAGGGGAGGAACGGATTTGTTTTCATTTGTTTGAGCAAAGAACAGGACAACACAAGAACAGGCCCTTCAGCCCACCAAGACTGTACTGACACATGACACTTTTTAAACTTAAAACCTTTAGCTTCTTACACAGTCCGTATCCCTCTGTCCCCTGCCTATTGATGTATCTAGGAGAAAGTGAGAAAGTGAGGACTGCAGATGCTGGAGATCAGAGCTGAAAAATGTGTTGCGCTTTTCCAGCAACACATTTTTAAGCTATTCATGTATCTGTCAAGATGCCTTTTGAATGTTGCTATTGTGTCCACCTCCACCACTTCCTCTGGCAGTGCATTCCAGGCACTTACTCCCATCGGTGTATAAATGTTGCCTCTTACATCACTTTTAAACCTACCCCCTTTTACCTGCAAACCTCTGTTCCCTAGTAAGTGACATCCCTTTGCAGGGGAGGAAAGACTCTGACTTTCCATGCCTCTAAATTTTGGAAGCTTCTACCAGGTTGTCCCTCACCCTTTGACATTGAAGTGAAACCAAACCAAATGTCTCCAACCTTTCCTCATAGCTAATACCCTCCAAACCAGGCAACATCCTGATAAATCCTTTCTAGAATCTCTCCAAAGCCTCTACCTCCCTCTGGTAGTGTGATTCTTTTGTAATGCTCAGACAGCCATTTACCGAACACTTGTCTCCTGCACTAGATCTTCCAAAATCCATTTGTCTGGATCAAACTCCGCCTGCCATTTCAGCACCCTATCTATATCCTGCTGTATCGTCCTTGCTATCTGCAGCTCCCCCAATCTTTGTGCTATCGGTTAACTTATCATTCAGGTCACATGCACTCTCCTCCAAGTCACTTCTATGTATGACAAATAACAGGAGCACCAGCACTGACCACTGTGCAACACCACTGGTCACAGAGCTTGAATCAGAGAAACACTCCATCACTACTCGCTTCCATGATCAAGCCAGTTCCGTATCTACCTTACTGGGGATCCCATGTAACTTCATCTTTTGTATCAGCCTACCGTGAGGCACCTTGTAAAATGCCTTGCTAAAGTCCATTTCGGCAACATCTACCACACTGCCCTTATCAATAATCTGTCACTTCCTCAAAGTTTGAGAGGCACAATCTCCTCTGTGTAAAGCCATGTTGCCAACCACACCTATATTCTTCTAAATTGAGTAAATCCTATCCTTTAGAAACTTCTCCAATAATCTCGCTGCCATGATGTAAGACTCACTGGCCGGCAATTCCCCTGATTATCCCTGTTGCTTTCTTAAACAAAGGAACAATGTTGGCTATTTTCCAGTCCTCTGGGACCTCTTCTGTGACTAAAAAGGATATGAAGATTTCATACGGGGCCCCAGCAATTTCCTCACCTGTCACCCTCAGCATTCTGGGATAGATCCCATCAAGTCCTAATGCTTTTCAAAATACTCAACACTACCTCTTTTTTTGATCTTGTCATGACCTAGACTATCAACATCCACCATGTCCAGGGTGGAGGTTTGCTCACTGAGCTGTAGGCTTATATCCAGACGTTTCATTACCTGGCTAGGTAACATCATCAGTGGTGACCTCCAAGTGAAGCGAAGCTGTTGTCTCCTGTTTTCTATTTATATCTTTCTCCTGGATGGGGTTCCTGGGGTTTGTGGTGATGTCATTTCCTGTTCGTTTTCTGAGGGGTTGATAGATGGCACCTAGATCTATGTGTTTGTTTATGGCGTTGTGATTGGAGTGCCAGGACTCTAGGAATTCTCTGGCATGTCTTTGCTTAGCCTGTCCCAGGATAGATGTGTTGTCCCATGTCCTTCTCCTTTGTCAACACTGATGTAAAGTATTCATTAAGGACCTCATCTCCTTCCTCCAGCTCCTGACGCAAATTCCCTTCGTCCCAGAGTAGACCAATCCTTTTCCAATCTTTCCCTCTTGTTCCCTATGGATGGATAAAATGCCTTGGGATTTTCCTTAATCTTGTTTGCCAAAGACATTTCATGGTCTCTTTTTACCCTCCTAATTCCTTGTTTGAGTTCTTCCCTGTTGTCTTTGCATTCTTTAAGGGGTCTGTCTGTCTTCAGTTTTCTAAACCTTACATATGCTCCTTTCTTTTTTGACAAAGCTCTTGATTTCTCTTGCATCCAAGGTTCCTGAATCTTTCCATCTCTACCCTTCATTTTCACAGGAACATGTTGGTCAACTGGCCTTTAAAAGATTTCCACAGGCCAGACGTGGATATACCCTCAAACAGCATCTCCCACTCCCCTCACCATTCCGACTTAATATTGTGGTAGTTATCCTTCCCCCAGTTTAATTCTTTCACCCCGGGACTACTTTTATCTTTATTCATAAGTAACTTTAAAAGTTATAAAATGACTATCACTATTCCTGAAATGCTCTCCCACTGAAACTTCAATCATCTGGCCAGGCTCATCCCCCAATGCCAGGTCTAGTGTGGCCCTTTCCTAATTGGGCTATTTACCCCTAGTTTTAAAAAAAAAACATCCTGGACACACCTCACCCCAACAAAATGCAAGCCTTGTCACTGAGTCCCAGTTAGTATCAGAGCTGAAAATGTGTTGCTGGTTAAAGCACAGCAGGTTAGGCAGCATCCAAGGTACAGGAAATTCGACGTTTCAGGCCAGAGCCCTTCATCAGGAATCCTGATGAAGGGCTCTGGCCTGAAACGTCGAATTTCCTGTACCTTGGATGCTGCCTAACCTGCTGTGCTTTAACCAGCAACACATTTTCAGCTGATCTCCAGCATCTGCAGACCTCACTTTTTACCCCCAGTTAGTATCAGGCAAGTTAAATCACCGACCACAAGCACCATGTTGTTTTTCCATGTTTCCATAAAATGTCCCCATATCTGTTGCTTCTCTAACACCCACTGGCTATTGGGAAGCCTGTAGTACAATCCCATCGATTGATGGCCACACCCTTCCTATTCATGAGCTCTACCTATATGGCTTCACTGGATAAGCCCTCCATGGTGTCCTCCCTCAGTACAGCGGTGATATTCTACCTTATCAGTCTTTCTTCTCTCTCTCTCTCTCTCTCAACCAAGTCTCTCTCATAGCTATAATGTTGTAGTCATATATAGTAAACCAAGCTCTAAGTTCTTCTGCCTTAGCTCAGATACTCATACTAAAACAAATAAACTTCAGACAGGAGGTGAGGACTGCTTTCAACCAACCCACAGTCTGAGGGGGTTATCCCCAAAGTATTAGACAGGAAATAGAAATAAACTCTTTCATCAACCAGAAAAAACTGATCCAGCCACACACTTCAGTGACTTGTCCAGCTCATAAAGACGAGCTATGTAGGCCGAAGGCTCTGTTTCTGTGCTGTTTGACTCCATCCAATTTGTCTCACTCCACCGCTCTAGACTTGAAAATGGTTCCCTTTGGAATACGGATTCAAATATCTTTTCAACTTACTGTTCAAAAACACTCACCACTCTCTCAGCCGGTTTACTCCAGATCAGAACTCACCACGGTCTTACCTGCTCTGCAGAAAATTGGTCCAGGATATAAGACCTGTGTCTTCTAGTTACTGACTAAACTGCCAATGTGAATAATTTCTCCCTATGCATTTCCTTCTTAATGTATATCATATATATATATAAATAAAAATATGCACACGCACCCATACAAAGTCAGTTCCCTTTTGCAAATTACTATTTTCCCTCTTTTTTAAAAAAATTAAAATCCCTCATGGTTTTAACTTCCTCTGTTGGATGACCCCTTACCATTCTCTGCTTGGGAACCTTCCCAGCTTTTGAGTCTCTCCACATGATTCATGTCGTTCATATTTGGTACCTTTGCAGTAAATCTCCACTGCATCGTTCTCCTTAAAGTGAATGGATTGGACAGCTGTGGCTGCAGCAGTTCTGACCAACCTCTGAGTAAGTTAATTCCAGAATTTCCCAACATTTTGTGCTTTTGTTGAGCACATTCACACATTTCTTTCAACAGTAATAAATTCCGAATTTAGATTTCTCTTGCACATCGGACCCCATCTCAACAGCAACTGACTTTCAATGAAAACAGTCTGTTTCACACTCAGGAATATTCTTTGAATAAAGTTTGCAAAAATATTTAAAAGAGCAAATGCTCATTTTAGAGTGTGACCAACATATCTTCCTTTTTCATTAATGAACACACACACACACACACACACACACACACACACACACAGAGCTAATTTCCAACTAATTAACAGTGAATTGACTTGGACATTTCAGGAATGCAGGCTCTGAGAGAGGATTCAGAGTGCAAAGGACAATCAGCAACATTGGTGTGGAGATGTTTGCCAGCACCTATTGCACGGTTGGTTTAAGAAGTCTATTACAAACAAAAAAGATGTTGAACACAGCTGTACTGGAATGAATCAAGTGCATGTCTTACTAAAAGTTGATTATTATTATAATAGAGTCGGAAACAGACCTTTCCGTCCAACTCGCCCATGCTAACCAAGTTTCCCAAACTAAACTAGTCCCATTTTCCTGCATTTAGCTCAGAACCCACTAAGTCTTTCCTATTCCTGTAACTGTCCAAGTGTCTTTTAAATGTTGTAAGTATACCTGCATCTAGCACTTCCTCTGGCAGTTCACTCCATACACAAACCACCCTGCGTGGAAAAACTGCCCCTTGGGTCCCTTTTAAATCTTTCTCCACCCACCTTCAAAATATGACCTCTAGTTTTGAGCACCCCCTACCCTTTGCAATTCACCTTATCCATGCCCCTCATAGGGTTCTAATTACTTACTATTGATAAAACATAGCACAAGATCAATTATTGACACAAGACATTACAATAGCAGACCATAGGAACTGGAGAGAGAAGTTCAATGCTCTCCCAGACAGGAGACTGGGAGAATCTTTACACTGTACTCTCTCACACAATATTCTCAGAATTGTTAACAGAGTTGCTGTTAGGTTTTAACTGCTAGGGTGAAATGCATAACCAAATGTGTCACCATCAGCATCACTGCAGCGGTCAGAGGTCAGGTGCAGAGACAGCCATTATATACAGTACCTTCTGGAAGAAGTCTTCTCCACTTTTGCCTTTCCCTTCAGCAGCAGCTGTAAAATAAACGATCAGGGTTAAACAAATTCTGCTAAATACTTCACTCAACACAAAGAACAAGGAAAGCAGCAAATATTAAACTTTGCAGTCTGCAATTATTTTAGAAAACTGCATCAATAAACTAAAGGACGTACATGTATTTGGAAAGGCAAGGACTGATTCGGGATAGTCAACATGGCTTTGTGCATGGGAAATCATGTCTCACAAACTTGACTGAGTTTTTTGAATGAAGTAACAAAGAGGATTGATGAGGGCAGAGCGGTAGACATGATCTACATGGACTTCAGTAAGGTGTTCGACAAGGTTCCCCATGGGAGACTGGTTGGCAAGGTTAGATCTCATGGAATACAGGGAGAACCAGCCATTTGGATACAGAACTGGCTCAAAGGTAGAAGACAGAGGGTGGTGGTGGAGGGTTGTTTTTCAGACTGGAGGCCTTTGACCAGTGGAGTGCCACAAGGATCGGTGCTGGGCCCTCTACTTTTGTCATTTACATAAATGATTTGGATGCGAGCATAAGAGGTACAGTCAGTAAGTTTGCAGAATACACCAAAATTGGAGATGTAGTGGACAGCGAAGAGGGTTACCTCAGATTACAACAGGATCTGGTCCAGATGGGCCAATGGGCTGAGAAGTGGCAGATGGAGTTTAATTCAGATAAATGCGAGGTGCTGCATTTTGGGAAAGCAAATCTTAGCAGGACTTATACACTTAATGGTAAGGTTCTAGAGAGTGTTGCTGAACAAAGAGACCTTGGAGTGCAGGTTCATAGCTCCTTGAAAGTGAAGTCGCAGGTAGATAGGATAGTGAAGGTGGCGTTTGGTATGCTTTCCTTTATTGGTCAGAGCATTGAGTACAGGAGTTGGGAGGTCATGTTGTAGCCGTACAGGACATTGGTTAGGCCACTGTTGAAATATTGCTCACAATTCTGGTCTCCTTCTTATCGGAAAGATGTTGTGAAACTTGAAAGGGTTCAGCAAAGATTTACAACGATGTTGCCAGGGTTGGAGGATCTGAGCTACAGGAAGAGGCTGAATAGACTGGGGCTGTTTTCCCTGGAGCGTCGGAGGCTGAGGGGTGACCTTATAGAGGTTTATAAAATTATGAGGGGCATGGATAGGATAAATAGACAAAAGTCTTTTCCCTGGGGTTGGGGAGTCCTAAAGTAAAGGGCATAGGTTTAGGGTGAGAGAGGAAAGATATAAAAGGGATCCAAGGCGCAACTTTTTCACACAGAGGGTGGTACATGTATGGAATGGGCTGCCAGAGGATGTGGCGGAGGCTGGTACAATTGCAACATTTAAGAGGCATCTGGATGGGTATATGAATAGGAAGGGTTTGGAGGGATATGGGCCGGATGCTGGCAGGTGGGACTAGATTGAGTTGGAATATCTGGTCGGCCTGGACGGGTTGGACCGAAGGGTCTGTTTCCGTGCTGTACATCTCTATGACTCTATAAAGGGTGTTCTCTTGCTCTCTCTCCCCATCATCACATGACCATTCAAAAGGTCACTGGGAGCCTATTCTGATTGAATCAGAAAAAAGCAAAATGTATCATTATAAACAGACACTGTTTAACATCTTCCCAATGCACTGTTACACTTCCAATCCTCTCTGCGTACCAGCTGTAAACGCCTGCTCTTCTCTGCATACCTTCTGCTGTGGCAGGATTCAAACCCAGGTTCCCAGAACATTAACTGGGGTTTTGGATTAACAGTCCAGTAATGATACCACCAGGCCATCGCCTATTCCTTAGGTGAGGTTGATAACGATCATATCTTGAGCCCTGGATTCATTGTAGTGAACTGAGCAAGTTGTCACAGATTCTATTCTCCCCCCACCCCAACCTTGCTCAGAGTGTCGGGGTAAGCAACTTGAGACTATTGCACTGTTGTGTCTCTCCCACCCTCCCTGTTTTAGCTGACACTCAGAAGCAGCCCCCTCACAACAGGAGTGAGTGGGCCTTGAAGAGTCAACGAGGGGCTAGTACAAGAACAATTTTAACTGTGGAAGTGGGGAGGGTCAGGAAGGAGGCAACAAGGAGCAATATTCTGAGAAAGAAGGATCTTAAATTAAACAAAACAGGACAGTGGGGCTTGTGCTGAGCTGAGGAATGTTATATAATGGGAGGTGAATAGGAAATGAGCTGCTGCATTGGAATTCTACACTTGGATCAAATATCTGTTTATATGAGCTCAACTGAACACATCCATTTAAAATGCAACATGCTCCCCATGTGAACTGCAGGCCAGGCTGCTCTACACGGTCAGCAGCAAAAACATTTACAACAGTTTTGCTTTGAGCCGGATTGATCTTCGAGATAGTGACGGACAAGGGCAGATCCTCGGAATCTGTGCAGGCCGCCGCAATTCTGGAAAGTTCCGTGGAAATCGGAGGGAGGACTCCGAAAAATGAGGATTTTGTTCGATGTGGCCCCAGTTGAAGAGTGCCAATTGCCTCCTGGGAAAAATCTAAAGATCACGCAAACAGCATTAAATACTCAGAGCTCTGACCAACATCTGTGGCGGCTGCTCACAACACAAGTCAAAAAGCATTTTGGGCAGCATCATTGCCAACTCCCTACTCTTTTTGGAGACCACGGCGTGTGCTCAGAAAGCCTGCCTGCAGGGCAGAAGGGATACAACACAACGAAAAGTTGGGGTCAATTGAATTAGTCTGTGAGATAAAGGGCTAGGGCTGTTACTCAGTGAGAAAAGGAGCCAATTGCTCCCATACGATTCCAGAACGAACCAAACTGAAGTGCATCTTGTGAAAATGCATGTGTTAACAGTTACTGCTTCCCATCTCTGATCAAGTGCTTCTCTGGTCATCTCATGTACCCCTTTAGTAACACCAATTTCCAGCCTGAGACTAGAAACAAGGAAAATAGGAGGAACAGTAGGCCATTCGGTCCTTCAAGCCTTTCGCTATGATTGCGACTTGATATAAGTAAGGTGCCAAGAACCTTTCCCATAGTTCCTGGCATCACAGGAAAGGTCTGGAAAAGAGATCGGGTCTTGGCAGGCTCCAGGATATATCTGGTAATATAGTAGTGACACGTGTTTACTGTGAAAATCGCAAGACAACCAAGTTGCTTTTTTTAAGTTGTGCCGTTGAACAAGGCTCCCCCTTGGTCTGTTTTAACAGATCCCAAATATTATCCTCCATACCTGCCTTCCAAATTCATACACGTACATCATCAGAACGGCTACTAACACTGACATAGGATCTATGAATGGGCTAAATGATTCCAAAGCTTTTTGTAGGAGCATTTACAACACGCTACACAGATCAGATTTGGAGGTGCCGGTGCTGGACTGGAATGTACACAGTTAAAAATCACACAACACCAGGTTCCCATCCAACATATTTATTTGGAAGCACTAGCTTTCGGAGCACTGCTCCTTCATCAGGAGGTTGTGGACTGTAAGATCGTAGGATTTATAGCATAAGTTTTCAGCGAGATGTAACTGAAATTATATGTTGAAAAAGACCTGGATTGTTGGTCAAGTCTGTCATCTTTTAGAATGGGCATGTTGGTTTCAGTTCTTTCATATGCAAATTCCAGAACTTTGGGTTCATGTCACACTACAACTGACCCCACTGCACTACACACACACACACACTCACACACACTCATACCCCCTGCACATCCACAAATTTGTGAGGTGAATTTGTACTTGCAGAATTACATTTTATTTTGCTCAAAAACTGCTTAAATCCATGTAAAGTTCTGTAAATCCCTTTTTTAGATTAGAATCAGTCTGAGGGGCAGGAGGTACATGTATTTGGAAAGGCAAGGGCTGATTAGGGATAGTCAACATGGCCTTGTGTGGGGGAAATCATGTCTCATAAACTTGATTGAGTTTTTTGAAGAAAGATGATTGATGAGGGCAGAGCGGTAGACATGATCTATATGGACTTCAGTAAGGCGTTCGACAAGTTTCCCCATGGGAGACTGGTTGGCAAGGTTAGATCTCATGGAATACAGTGAGAACCAGCCATTTGGATACAGAACTGGCTCAAAGATAGAAGACAGAGGGTGGTGGTGGAGGGTTGCTTTTCAGACTGGAGGCCTTTAACCAGTGGAGTGCCACAAGGATCGGTGCTGGATCCACTACTTTTGTTATTTACATAAATGATTTGGATGCGAGCATAAGAGGTACAGTTAGTAAGTTTGCAGATGACACCAAAATTGGAGGTGTAGTGGACAGCGAAGAGGGTTACCTCAGATTACAACAGGATCTGGACCAGATGGGCCAATGGGCTGAGAAGTGGCAGATGGAGTTTAATTTAGATAAATGCGAGGTGCTGCATTTTGGGAAAGCAAATCTTAGCAGGAGTTATACGCTTAATGGTAAGGTCCTAGGGAGTGTTGCTGAACAAAGAGACCTTGGAGTGCAGGTTCATAGCTCCTTGAAAGTGGAGTCGCAGGTAGATAGGATAGTGAAGAAGACGTATGCTTTCCTTTATTGGTCAGAGCACTGAGTACAGGAGTTGGGAGGTCATGTTGTGGCTGTACAGGACATTGGTCAGGCCACTGTTGGAATAGTGTGTGCAATTCTGGTCTCCTTCCTATTGGAAGGATGTTGTGAAACTTGAAAGGGTTCAGAAAAGATTTACAAGGATGTTTTCAGGGTTGGAGGATTTGAGCTACAGGGAGAAGTTGAACAGACTGGGGCTGTTTTCCCTGGAGCGTTGGAGACTGAGGGATGACCATACAGTGGTTTTTAAAATCATGAGGGGCATGGATAGGATAAATAGACAAAGTCTCTCCTGGGGTAGGAAAGTCCTTTACTAGAGGCATAGGTTTAGGGTGAGAGGGGACCGATATAAAAGAGACTGAAAGGGCAACATTTCAAGCAGAGGGTGTACTTGTATGGAATGAGCTGCCAGAGGAAGTGGTGGAGGCTGGTACAATTACAACATTTAAAAGGCATCTGGAGGGGTATATGAAAAGGAAGGGTGCTGGCAGGTGGGACTAGATTGGATTAGGATATCTGGTCGGCATGGATGAGTTGGACCAAAGGATCCGTTTCTGTGCTGTACATCTCTATGACTATGTACATTTAGGCACAGACAGCCTCACACAGGGCACCTCACACCTTCAATGCATTATCTGGGCTAATATGGCACCTATTGTTAAAGCTCACTCGAGAATGTAACGTTAAGAAAGTTCTGGAATTTACATATGAACGAACTGAAACCAACACGCTCACTCGAAAAAGATGAGACACTTAATAAACAATCCAGGTCTTTTTCAATATATAATTTCAGTTACAATTACAGCAGGAAATCAATGGAGTGGTTCTCCATAAAAGTCTTTGGCTGATGGCTGTTAACTGGTATTCCTGCAACAAGCCAAAATGGTGGTGATGGCATATTTTGCCTTTCCAAGTTAAAACCAATAAAAAGCTGTAAAGCTTGGCTCCGGATCCATCCCTTCACCAGTGGACTTACTGCAGCCAGGGTAACTATTCCTGAACTTAGGATGCACCAACATAAAAGGGGTGAAACGAACTGAGCCTGCTTCGCCCTTTCTGTCTTCTCAATGCTATCGTTATCAATAGCTTCACAGATATTGCCAGACACTAGAACCATGGAATCACAGACTCTACTGAAGTGGCCCTTTGGCCCACTGAGTCTGCACTGACCAAAAGGAAACGACCCTGAATCTCCATTACTTCCACTTTCCCGCACTTGGCCCATAATCCTGAGTGCTAGTGCTCATCCAGGTACTTTTGCTAAGGTTGTGAAGTCACCTACTTCTACTCTCCCAGACATTCCACACTCTGAACGGGAAAAAATATTCCCTTGAAACCTCCTCTGTTTCACTTTAAAATTATACCTCTTTGTTATTGACCCTTCAACTCAGGAATAACTGCTTCCTAGCCATCCTGTCCGTGCCCCTCATAGTCTAATACATCTCAACCAGACTGCTCCTCAGCTTTTTCTGTTCTTCTTATCCAGCCTGTCTTCATCACCGAGATTGCTGCATCCCAGGCAGCATCATGGTGAATCTCCTCTGCACACCTTCCAGTGCTTTCTTATTCTTCCTATAGCTGCAAATGTGTTGCTGGTCAAAGCACAGCAGGTTAGGCAGCATCTCAGGAATAGAGAATTCAACGTTTCGAGCATAAGCCCTTCATCACTTTATTCTTCCTATAGTGCAGTGACCCAAACTGCACACAGTATTCCAGCTGTGGGCCAACCAAACTCCTGTACAGCACCAACTTATCCTCCTCCCTCCTGCCATTAATGCCACGACTGATAAAGGCAATTGCCCTGAATGCCTTTTTAAACTATCCTATTAAACTGTCCTACCTGCTTCAGGGATTTGTGGACAAGCACCCCAACATCCATCTGAGCTTCATAGAATAGAACAGTAATTTATTGTCACTTGTATTTTTCACAAGAAAACGCAGTGAAAAGTGTTTAAGTTGCCATACCACAGCGCCTACATTAATAACAGAAGGCAGAAATAAAGAAAAAAAATTAAGACAAAGTTCAATTCACAGCTCCTCGGCTCAGGAAAGGACAGTACCACTGCAGAAAGCAGACAAACCACTACACCAGGCCACTGGAATACTGGAAGCTGGAAGACTCCACAGAATTCCAAATCCTTGCCGATCCCGGGTCGGAAGGCATTGTGGACGTTGCCAAAGGGAAGTGCCCTGCCATTCATCGGAAAGAGTAATAAGACAAGGGACCAGTCAAAGTGCATCACCTCTCCCTTTCAGGATTAAATTCTACCGGACAACAATCTGCCCATCTGATCCATCCATCTATATCCTCCTGTAACCTAAATTACACTTTGATCTTTTACTGTAAATTCTGTATCCTATGATTCTGCCCCACTAGCTACCCAATGAAGGAACATTTGTTTCAAAAACTAGTACTTCCAAATAAACCTGTTGGACTATAACTTGGTGTTGTGTGCTTTTTAACCTAAGACCTTCCTCCTCACTGTCAACTAATGTTTGTGTCATATGAAAACTTACTTATCATCCAGCTCTTTCCCACAACCTCACATTTTCTTCTATCATCCTTTATGTATATCACAAACAATAAGGGACCCAAGCACGGATCCCTGTGGTATGCTACTGGGCATGGGTCTCCAAGTCATATAAACAGCCTCTACCACCAAGCTCAAACGGGGCAATTTGTCAAGTTGCCCTAGATCCAATTTGTTTTACCTTCTTTGTCAAAGATTTTGCTGTAAACCACATCAGCTGTGTGGCTCTCATCCGAACACATGGTTCACCTCCTCAAAGATTTCAAGCAAATACCAGATGGACTCTCCCCAAAATTGGAATCAGTGAGATTTATGCTTCAAAAGTTTATTCTTGGAGTTTGGGGATCAGTGGCACATCTGGGGCCTACTGCTCACTTTTGGAATGTCTTATGAAGTTGGACGTTGATTGAGTTTTTCAACTGCTGGCAATGGCTCGATATGACAGAGCGTTTTAATGGGCCACATCAGTGGCAAGTCAAGGATTATCCATTTTGATGTGGAACAGCAAGACCAAAATAGAAAAGGATAGCAGGCCTCCTTTACTGATCGGACATTGGCAACAGATCTTATACAACAATACAATCACATCATGATTTGCCATGTCATGTCATGTGCTCGGTTTCTGGGCCGAGTGTAGGTCAAATATCGGATTTGATTTATTATCGTCACTTGAATCAAGGTACAGTGAAAAGTTTTGTTTTGCAAGCAATACAAGCAGATCCCAGGGTGATAGAACAGAGGGAGGAATGCAAAGTTATGGCAGAAAAGATGGTGTACAAAAGTAAGATCAACATTAGATTTGAAATTTGAAAGGTCCATTCAGAGGTCTAGTAACAGCGAGTGGGAACGGTCTTTGATTATGTTGACTGCCTTTTCAAGGTAGAGGGGCAGGAGGCTAGAAGAACACAGCAAGCCAAGCAGATCCCTCCCCATCCCTGACTCCCTTCCATCCTCCCTGACACCAACTGGATTCATTCTTCCTATTGACCAACCAGGTCGTACCCTCTACCTGTCTTCACCTATCCCCACTTCACCACCCAGCACCCACCACCTGCTTTATCTTCAACTCCCCCTACACCCATCCCCAGACCTGAAGAAGAATTACACCGGAAACGTCGACTTCTCCCCCTCCTGAAGCTGCCTGGCTTGCTGTGTTCTTCCGGCCTCCTGCCTGTCTACTTTGGATTCCAGCATCTGCAGGTTGTTTTGCCTTTTTGAAGTAGCAGGAAGTGTAGACAGAGTTAATGGGTGGAAGGTTGGCTTGCTTGACGGACTGGGCTATGTTCACAACTCTCTGTAGGTTCTTACAGTCCTGGGCAGAGCAGTTGCCAAACCAAGCAGTGATGGATCTGGATAGAATGTTTTCTATGGTGCATCGATAAAAGTTGTTAAGAGCCCTTATGGAAATGCAACTAACTGGGCCAAAGCAATTCAATTGGAACATAAATATGGTGGGCAAACATGTTCTACAGTGCAACTCATCACAAAAATACAGTGTGAAATTCACAAAGAGTCTTGGACACAAAGATTTGGATTTCACATGAAGATTCTCAGACTGCCAAAGGTATATTTCGCCAACTGCACAGTCCCTGAGCTGACTTTAAATTCCAGGGTATAAATGAATCACATTCATAGCCAGCTCCTTATGAGTGGATGTCAAAAAAATCATACTGTTCAAACATTCCATCTGTTCAATAAGGCTGGGGTATCTTTCTGCATCGTGACAATTAAGCGGTGTTCCCACTTAGAGCTCAAACAAAAGTTGAATTGATAAGATGAGCCTGCACTTTCACTGAATGAAACTCAACCTGCAGTACAAAATACCTGGAATAACTTTGCCACAGGCTAAACAATGACTTTTTCTACATGTTCAGAGGAGGTTCACGAGAATGGTCCCAGGAATGAAAAGCTTAACATATGAGAAACGATGGAGGACTCTGGGTTTATACTCGATGGGGTTTAGAAGGATGAGCAGGGATCCAATTTAAACATACAGAATACTGCATGGCCTGGACAGAGTGAATGTTGGGAAGATGTTCCCATTGGCAGGAGAGACTAGGACCCGAGGGCACAGCCTTAGAGTAAAGGGAAGACATTTTAGAATGGAGATAAGGAGAAACTCCTTCAGCCAGAGCGTGGGGAATCGATGGAATTCATTGCCACAGAAGGCTGTGGAGGCCAGGTCATTGCGTATATTTAAGCCTGAGAATAGATCGATAGGTTCTTGAGTATCAAGGGTTATGGGGAGAAAGCGGGAGAATGGGCTTGAGAAACTCATCAGCCATGACTGAATGGCAGAACACACTCGATGGGCTGAATGGCCAAATTTCTGCTTCTTTGCCTTCTGGTGTTATGGTCTAATAAGCACTTAATTTCTGAAATAATCATCCTCCTCCATATTAATTGATAAACCTAAAAGAAAAGAATCATAAATTTAATGTGGAGAGAAGGTCTGGTGTGGTAATGCTATTGTCACAACAGCCAGATGGTTATACGAGACTTAACAATTGAAACTAGCATTTCTATGACAACGCACTCCTCTCAAAACCGACTGGTCACAGAGCATCTCCAGTGTCCCACTGCCCAGTGTCACCTCCTCTCCAGAGAGACAGCACTGTGGAAGAAACCTGGAACAGGGAGGCAGGCTGTACAATCTCAGAGGCCGCTGTCGCGACCATCTTGGTCAGATCCAGACCGCCTCCTCCCTGTACCAGCGCCACTGAACTTCAGCAGCACGGAGCTAAAATGCAGCCAAAACAAACAACAAAAACAATGATTGGTCCCCTCAGATGACGGAGCTGCAAACTTACTTTCTTCTTAATGTTCGTAGTACAGCCATCCTAAACACGCTAAATGGCACATTTTTCTTTTAAATTCATCCACAAGAGGAGGGCGTCTCTGGCCAGGCCACCATTTATTGCCCATCCCTAATTGCCCAGAGGGCAGTTAAGAGTCAACCACATTGCTGTGGGTCTGGAGTCACATGTAGGCCAGACCAGGTAAGGATGGCAGTTTCCTTCTCTAAACAACATTAGTGAGCCAGATGGGATTTCCTGACCAACAATAACGGATTTACAGTCATCATTAGACTCCTATTTCCATATTATTATTGAACTCAAATTTCACCATCTGGGATTCGAACCCAGATCCCCTGAAAATTACCTGGGTCTCTGGTTTAATAGTCTAGTGATAATACCACTGGGCCATCGCTGACCCATCATTTACTGGCCGTTTCTATGCTTTCACAAACAGTGATTCTGAAGAAGCGTCACTGGACCCCAAACAAGTCAACTCTCTACAATTTCTCTCTCCACAGAAGCTGCTGAGTTTCTCCAGCGATTTTTGTTTCAGTGATTCTGGCCTGTTCCCGTGGCACCACTATGTGGATGGTCCACAGTCGGGGCTGTCTCACACGTGGAGAAAGTGAGGACTGCAGATGCTGGAGATCAGAGCTGAAAAATGTGTTGCTGGAAAAGCGCAACAGGTCAGGCAGCATCCAAGAAGCAGGAGAATCGACGTTTCGGGCATGATTCCTGAAGAAGGGCTCATGCCCGAAACGTTGATTCTCCTGCTCCTTGGATGCTGCCTGACCTGCTGCGCTTTTCCAGCAACACATTTTCAGCACTGTCTCACACGTTGTACGGAATGAGGTGTGAATCCTTGGAAGTGACACATTTAAAACCTCGACAATGCAGGTGGTCATGATACCCGCAGCCTTGGAGGAAGTCCTGTTGGAAGGAGAGATGGTGCCAGGTCCATGATAACTGCAGTCGCTCGGACTCCAGACACTACTCCACTTCGGAGGTGGTTTCTTGCTGACTTTAATAAGTGATCATTTCAACGCTTCAGCGAGTCGTGCCATTGACTAAAACTTGCTCCTTAAGCCTTCTGGCCAAACTGCAGACAACTCAACTCAATTCTCCATTCCTCTTTTAAAGTTGCTTCAATAAACAATACTGTTCACCTGTGTACCTTAACAGCATAACTAACAGACCATTTACAAGATCGCAGTGACTGATACATTGAACGTTGAGGAGAAAGTCTTGGGTCCTGCCTTGTTGGAGATGCTCACTGTCTGACCTCCAATAGTAACTTCTGAAACTTGAGTATAGGATCAAAACGTAATCACTACAGTATAGATAGAGGTCATCCATCCCACTGAGTCTCTCCCCACCTCATCCCTGCATTCCCCATGGCTAACCTAACTAGATAGGAGAAAGTGAGGACTGCAGATGCTCATACCCGAAACGTCGATTCTCCTGTTCCTTGGATGCTGTCTGACCTGCTGCACTTTTCCAGCAACACATTTCTAACCTAACTAGATCCCTGGATACCAAGGAGCAATTGAGCATGACCAACGCACTTAACCTGCACATCTTTGGAATGTGGGAGGAAACCGATCAAAAGTCATGAAGACATGGAGAGTCATAGAGATGTACAGCATGGAACCACACCCTTCGGTCCAACCCGTCCATGCTGACCAGATATCCCAACCCAATCGAGTCCCACCTGCCAGCACCCAGCCCATATCCCTCCAAACCCTTCCTATTCTTATATATCCATCCAGATGCCTCTTAAATGTTGCAATTGTACCAGCCTCCACCACTTCCTCTGGCAGCTCATTTCATACACATACCACCCTCTGCGTGAAAAAGTTGTCCCTTAGATGCCTTTTATATCTTTCCCCTCTCACCCTAAACCTATGCCCTCTAGTTCTGGACTCCAGGGAAAACACTTTGCCTATTTACCCTATCCATGCCCCTCATGATTATATAAATCTCTAGAAGGTCAGCCCTCAGCCTCCGACACTCCAGGGAAAACAGCCTCGGCCGGTTCAGCCTCTCCCCATAGCTCAAGTCCTCCAACCCTGGCAACATCCTTGTATATCTTTTCTGAACCCTACCAAATTTTACAACATCCTTCCGATAGGAAGGAGACTAGAATTGCACACAATATTCCAACAGTGGTCTAACCAATGTTCTGTCCAGCCACAAAGTGACCTCCCAACTCCTTTACTCAATACTCTCCACATAGACAGTCAACTAAGGCTGGAATCGAACTCAGGTCGCTGGCACTCTTTGGGCAGTGCTAACCACAGAGCCACTGTGCCACCCGAGGGACTGCTTCAATGTTGGAGGTGCCATGTGCACATGAGACATTAACCTGAGACCCCATCCACGCTCACGTGTTGACAGTAAAGTTGCACCCTTCCCTGGGTCCTGCTTCACATTTATCCATGAAAATGATGTCAAATAGATTGGTTGTTAACATTTGACTCTTTACTAAATCAGCTGCTGTGTCGCTGGTGTTATAACTGTGGCTACGTTTGAAAAGCACTTCATGAACTGTAAAGCTTTAGTGCATTCTGAGATTGTGAGAAGTGCTACATCAATACAAGCCTGGGCTTCCATTTCTGTGAAGCTCCCTCTATTAAAACCAGCCTCCCCTGCCAGTCTGCAAATCCCTGGAGTAACTCCAGGTGGCACTGCAAGCAGTGGGTTAGAGCAGGGCCATGAGAAGCCACACAATAAAAAAATACACATTTTATACAACAGAGAAGGCGACTTGCATTTTTGTAGCACCTGTACTAACATCAGAACTTTGCAAATCCATGGATTTTTTTTTAAATGTTCACCTCAGTGGTTGGAGTGCACTCAACTACTACGTTAAGAGGAAGGGACTAGTTTCTCGGTTTAGCCTGTTCCTGCTGGCAAACACTCGAGGACTGAGGGGCACAGTCCAACGTTATCGGTGGACCGTTCAGGGATGATGTTAGCAAATACATCCACTCACAAGAAGAACTTGGCTTTGCAAGCAACAACCTGCACTGAGGCAATTGCCAATTTTTAAAATCGGGGTTTGCTGATATCTTCGTCCAACAAGATACCTGAGGGCTAAGGGGCAAAGGCAGGTACATGGGGCCAGGCTGTAGATCTCACTGAATGAGAGAGGAGGCTCAATGAGGCACACCTATTGCTAGGATAGGGTGGATGGGAGCTCAACTTCAATCTCAGACAGTGCACAGCTCTGCCTCAATGCTGGTGTCAGCTCAGGGAGGAGACGAACACTACTGTGTTAGTAATCTTCCACTTTGTTACTCCTCAGGGTAGTACCACATCCATCTTCAGCTGCTTCTTCACAGACTTCCCTCTATCACAAGGTCCAAGGCGAGGATGCTTACTGACTGCACTGCAATCTAGACCATTTGCAACTCTTTGGAAAATGAAACCGTCCGTGCTGGTCTGTAACAAGTTCTGGATAACATGCTGGCTTCGGATAATAGGTTTCAAAGAGTAGTGTGAGTAATGACTATCTGCAATGAGAAAATCTACGCTCAGCATTCAATGCCAAAGTCCTCACATCCAATATCGAGGTGCTGGTGGGGGTGGGGGGGCTGTTGGTGGTGGGTGCAGGAAGAGTGGTTTACCACAGATGTGAAATTTAACTGGTCAGGCCACATAATTACTGTGATGACAAGAGGTCAAAGGTTGGGAATTCTACACTGCATAACTCACCTCCTGACTCCCAATAGCCAGTCAGCTATCTCCAATGCACTAGTCAGTCAGAGGTGTGATGGGATAATCTCAACTTGGTCAGATCAATGTAGCTCCAGCAACATTCAGGAATGCCACATTATCCAGGACAAAGCAGCCCACGTGATTTCCACCCCCTCCACCACTTTAAGCATTCAGCACCTCCACCAGCAATGCACAGTAAAAGGATATACCATCCACAAAATGCACTGCAGCAATTCATCCAGTTTCCCCCAACTGCAACTTCCAAACCCACAACCTCTGGTTCAGAAAAGATTTGCAAGATTGTTGCCAGGGTTGGAGGGTTTGAGCTGTAGGGACAAGCTGAACACACTGGGGCTGTTTTCCCTGGAGGCTGAGGGTTGACCATGTAGAGATTTATCAAATCATGAGGGGCATGGATAGGATAAATAGACAAGGTCATTTCCCCTGGGCTGGGGGAGTCCAGAACTAGAGGGCATAGTTTCAGGGTGAAGGAACCCAATGGCAACTTTTTCAGGCAGAGGGTGGTGGGTGTATGGAATGAGCTGTCAGAGGAAGTAGTGGAGGCTGGTACAATTGTAACATTTAAAAGGCATCTGAATGGGTGCATGAATCAAAAGGGTTTAGAGGGATATGGGCCAAGTGCTGGCAAATTAGGTAAGGCTATCTGGTCGGCATGGATATGTTGGGCCAGAGGGTCTGTTTCCATGCTGTACACGGCAATGACTCTAGTAGGACAAGAGCAGCAGGTACATGGGGACACCAGCCCCTGCAGGTTCCCCTCCAAGGCACTCATCCCCATCCTGACTTGGAAATATATCAGAGTTCCTCAGTATGACAGGATCCTGAAACTCCTCGCCTTTCAGTACTATGGGTGTACTTATACCATAGAGGCTGCAGTGTTCTGGCAATTTAAACATCTCAAGTAATTGAGAAGTTAAAATTTATCCATGGGAAAATGAAAATTGCAATAATATTGAAATGGCATTACCAAACCTGGAGAAAGTCAGCATTTCACATCGTAGGGAAATTATGTCTGACTTGTAAAAATGCAGTCGTGTTCGAAGTGCCCTAACTCTAGGCCACAGACCTGGGTTCAAGTCTCATAACATCACTGAACAGGTCCACTGGAAACAAAATTATTGAGATATTTTGGTCTTTCATGGGATGTAGATATGAACAGAATTAATTACCCATCTATAATTGCCCTTAAGAGCAGTTAACAGTCAACCACATTATTGTGGGTCACATGTCAGCCAGACCAGGTAAGAATGACAGATTTCCTTCACTAAAGGACATGAGTGAACCAGACGGGGTTTTAGGATAATCAACACCGAGCCACACTTTCATTCTAGATTTGTTCAAAAAATTGAACACAAATGCTACCATCTACCGTCGTGGAGTTGGAAACCATGGCCAAGACAACCCCAGATACCTGTCTAGGGTTCAGGATTATTAGTCCAGGGACTTTGCTACAATAGCACTGCCTCTGCAACAATTAATGGTTGTTTCATGGATAGCAATATAGAAAATAGTGCTTTAAATTCCAGTTATTAATTGAACTTGAATTCCACCAGCCTGTGGATTGCTAATCTATTGATGTCACCACTAAACGGACATCATCTTTCATCAGGCTGCTCCTTGACTAAGGAATAGACCACACTGTCTTTAATTAAAGATGTTAAGTAAAGTCCAAAGAGGACTGGTAAACCCATAGAGTAAACTGTGACCTTGTAGATGTCAGATAACCAACGGGCACATTCTCATCTGCAGATGAGAGAGAATTTAATGCAAACGAGAACACACACACACAAACAAAGTATCCCAGATATTCCAACAGCCAGAGAGTCATTGGAACAGTACAGACTGTATTTGCAAACTGGGTTCTGGATCAGTGGTGCTGGAAGAGCACAGCAGTTCAGGCAGCATCCAACGAGCAGCGAAATCAGGGCCATGTGGAACTCTTGACACAGCTGAATGACTGTGTGAATTACCTAGGAAACTGCATTTCCAAATTGGCTATTTCCCCTTTCCAGAATCCTCTGGGAAAGGTCTATTTAAGTCAAAGACTTTGCAGGGTTCCAAGCGAATTAAGCCAACAGTTTTCCAGGAAAGGTTAGAGGATCAAATTGCACTCTAACTCTCGGGTGACTATTAAAGTGACCCCCATCTCAACACTGACACCTCCAGATTTTGGATTAGTGGTGCTGGAAGAGCACAGCAGTTCAGGCAGCATCCAAGGAGTAGCGAAATCGACATTTTGGGCAAATGCCCTTCATCAGGAATAATGGCAGTGAGCCTGAAGTGTGCAGAGATAAGCTAGAGGAGGGTGGGGGTGGGGAGAAAGTAGCTGAGTACAATGGGTGAGTGGGGGAGGGGATGAAGGTGATAGGTCAGGGAGGAGAGGTGGAGTGGATAGGTGGAAAAGGAGATAGGCAGGTAGGACAAGTCTGGACAAGTCATGGTGACAGTGCTGAGCTGGAAATTTGGAACTAGGGTGAGGTGGGGGAAGGGGAAATGAGGAAACTGTTGAAGTCCACATTGATGCCCTGGGGTTGAAGTGTTCCGAGGCGGAAGATGAGGCGTTCTTCCTCCAGGTGCCTGGTGGTGAGGGGGCGGCAGTGAAGGAGGCCCAGGACCTCCATGTCCTCGGCAGAGTGGGAGGGGGAGTTGAAATGTTGGACCATGGGGCGGTGTGGTTGATTGGTGCGGGTGTCCCGGAGATATTCTCTAAAGCGCTCTGCTAGGAGGCACCCAGTCTCCCCAATGTAGAGGAGACCGCATCGGGAGCAACGGATACAATAAATGATATTAGTGGATGTGCAGGTAAAACTTTGATGGATGTGGAAGGCTCCTTTAGGACCTTGGATAGAAGTGAGGGAGGAGGTGTGGGCACAGGTTTTACAGTTCCTGCAGTAGCAGGGGAAAGGGCCAGGATGCAAGGGTGGGTTTGGGGAGGTGGGGGGGCGTGGACCTGACCAGGTAGTCACAGCAGGAGCAGTCTTTGCGGAAGGCAGAAAGGGGTGGGGAGGGAAATACATCCCTGGTGGTGGGGTCTTTTTGGAGGTGGATGATTTGGTTTATGCGAAGGTTTGTAGGGTGGAAGGTGAGCATCACCTCCAGCTCCACCTAACCAAACTACACCTGCCCTAACTGCTTACAGCAGCCAGATCCCCGACTCCACATCCAGAGCCAACAACAACCCTGCCCCCCTCCCCTCGCCTCCCCCCGGTGCTCGTCAGACTTTCTCCTTGTCCCAACACCGTCCCTGCACTCCCACGGCCAGGCTCACCACACCAACAGCCCACATCCCCCAGCCCCCGTTCAGAACCGACATCCTCCCCACGCTATTGCCCAAATGCCCCCACCCTAAAATGCCAACCATCTGGTCCCCAAATTGGTCCCTTTGGGGCAAGTCTGCCTTCCATACCTGGTCTGGCCTACACGTGACTCCAGACCCGCAACAATGTGGTCGACTCTGAATGCTTTCTATGATGGTCTTTGCAGCCGGAAATGTGGAATCCTGAGCAAGATTGTAACAGGGAGCCCATTTCCAGGAATCTCCTGCACATAAAGAGAATCTAAAGGGCAAGTGGGTATGTTTTAATCCAAAATCAGGGGCAAGACAGTAAGGTTTGGGAGCCTGATCAGGAATCTGGACCACCATGTTTGAGGAAAGCAGTAACGGGACCACAGTTCTCATGCACACTGTAAATAACAACAACTAGGATGTTATACAACTGGCAACCCAAAACTCAAACACCTTAACAAACGATCTGGGAGACACAGGTTCACACCTTATCATGGCATCTGGAAATGTAAACTTAATCCAGTAAACAAACTACTGGAATTATGATGACATTAGGTCCAGATTATTGCCAAGACGAGTTTCATTCACAAACTTCCTTTGTGGAAGGAGATCTTTACTTGGTCTGAACTGTATGCTATTCAAAACTCATTGTCATGTGGTACTATTGTAACTACCCTTTATGAAGACTTACCAAGGGCAATTAAGAATGGACAATAAATGCTGGCCAGCAAAGCTCATTTCCCGCAAATAACTTTTCCTCTACATTTCTGTATTCATAAAGCACCTTTATCATAGTAAAAGGTGCCGCAAGGGTGCATTGCTCAACCCAGGTTTGATATTGAGTTACAGAAAGATAGGAGGTTGGATCAGCGGGAAGGAGTTCAAAGTCTTAACTGAGGCAAGAGGGATTTAGGGAGGGAATTCTCAAGCTCAGTGGCTGGACAGCTCAATCCACAGCCTCAGGAAATCAGGAACATGCCAAGAGGTGGTCAGGCTGGAAGAGGCTGCTGTAAGCGAACTTACACACGCTCACTATAAAAGGTACAGTGCATCCATCACACTGTGCTAACCTAGAATCATGGGGCACCAAATGTGGCTGCAAATGTGTTGCTGGTCAAAGCACAGCAGGTTAGGCAGCATCTCAGGAATAGAGAATTCGACGTTTCGAGCATAAGCCCTTCATCAGGAATAAGAGAGAGAGAGCCAAGCCGGCTGAGCTCTCTCTCTCTTATTCCTGATGAAGGGCTTATGCTCGAAACGTCGAATTCTCTATTCCTGAGATGCTGCCTAACCTGCTGTGCTTTGACCAGCAACACATTTGCAGCTGTGATCTCCAGCATCTGCAGACCTCATTTTTTGCACCAAATGTGGCACCAATGCAATGATAGTACATCATATGAATTTATACTAGAACCAACCCTAGCTCTAATTAATCCACATGAATCTGCACCACCTTGCTCAGAAGGTTCCTCTATGATTCTGCTGTCAAACTATCAGACCTGCTGCTCACAAACAGTGCCTGTAATTACCACATTCACCACAAAGGAAGAAAAACACACCACAGAAGCAATCATGATAGTTTTTTGGCCCTTTATTTGTATTTTACTTTTGATAAGTGCTCAATAGCAGGCTACAGTTCCTGAGTGGGAGCTGGGTGCAAGGTAAGACAGACTCGCTTTTGCGCGTTGCTGGATGCTTCATGGCTTACCTCAACTCCCCGGTTTGGCCAACTTCCCCACTACCTTCTTCACACAGCGATAGGGGAGAGAATAGAGGCCGAAACAAAAACTTCACCAGCTGGGAGAAAGCTCCACATTAAACAATCAAAACTCAGCTCTTCACACTGCACTTTGAAAGTGACAGTCCAGTCCACTGAAACATCACATATTCACAATACTGAACAATCACTATTTGATTCCGACATACTTAATGGGAAAACAGCATTAAATGGAACTTCATTATTCACGGGCAAAAGCTGTCCCCGAGAGCGCAACCCAAGTTGAAAATGGAGGCCTTTCCTTCACAAAATTTTTAAAATAGCACGGCAAATACTTGGACTCTTTCCAGGGCTGAAAATGTGTTGCTGGTTAAAGCACAGCAGGTCAGGCAGCATCCAAGGAACAGGAAATTCGACGTTTCAGGCCGGAGCCCTTCATCAGGAATCCTGTTCCTTGGATGCTGCCTGACCTGCTGTGCTTTAACCGGCAACACATTTTCAGCTCTGATCTCCAGCATCTGCAGACCTCACTTTTTACTCTGTTAGGATAAAGGTCTTTGGTGTGACCTTACTACAGCAAACTGGTTGTGATTGCTATATTACAACAGAAGCTACATTTCAAAGTACATGATGTGTTCTAAGGCTTTTTGTGATAGGCAAAAGTAAGATCGTCTCCCCCATTATCCATCGCCAGTTTGCAGAAGCAAATTTGATTTGATCGATTATTGAAAACTGTACCAAGATTCAGTGAAAAATATTGTTTTGTGTGTTAACCAGACAAATCATACCCTACCTAAGTACATCAGGGTCATGGAACAGAATGCAACATGTTGTGTTACAGCTATAGAGAAGGCACAGAGAAAGATCAATTTTAATGTATGAGAGGTTTGTTCTTAAGTCTGGTAACAACAGGGAAGAAGCTGTTCTTCAATCTGTTTGTATGTGCTTTCAAACTTTTGTATCTTCTGCCCAATGGAAGAGGGTGGAAGAGAGTATAATTACAGTGGGAGGGATCTCGGATTGTGTTGGCTGCTTTCCCAAGAAATTGGTCTCTCAAATGTTAACATGACAGCTCTCTATAGTTCACAAGGGCTAAAGGATTCAAATACGACTTGTATTTATCAACTCTCTGTGAAAGGTAATGACTCATGACTCATTCTATCTCGTTGAAAGAAAAGAATTCCTAAATATTTTGACATTCATATCATTTATGGGTGAAGGTGGCCACAGGAATTAGGTTTAAAAAGTCAGTCGGGAACAATGCTCTAAGTTCTGAAAATCCAGAATCACACAAAGAAAATAAACTTTCTTAAAGGTGATAAGAAACAGAATGGCTGCCATTCAGTTCAGATAAACTTCTAAAATCAAGGTTAAGGTGTGTACGCTGTTAGAATTACAGGGGCTCACTGAAAGGATGGCTGGGAGGTACAGGAACTAGAGATGACATCATAGCAACCAGCATCTTTAACTGGAGAGGCGAGTTCCTCAATCATCAGACTGGACAATATCAGAAATAAACACCGTACTGTTAATAATGGGCCGATGCACAATGTGAACTGACACATGCAGATGTTCCACCTTCAACTGCTTTGTATAGGGAATCAAACACAATGCATACAGGAAACTGATGATTGTCATGGGACATTGACAGTTTCAACAGGGGTCAAAACAATGGCAGATGGCAGCTCAGTGTAGGTACATGCAAGGTCCTCCTTTCAAGAGAGAAAGAACAGCAAGGTTTCTAAGAACAAAGAACCTTAAAGCACAGGCACAGACCCTTCGGCCCTCCAAGCCTGCACTGATCCAGATCCTCTATCTAAACCTGTCGGCTGTTTTCCAAGGATCTGTATCCCTCTGCTCCCTGCCCATTCATGTATCCGTGTAGATACATCTTAAATGACACTATTGTGCCTGCCTCTACCACCTACACTGGCACCACATTACAGGCACCCACCACCCTCTGCGTGAAGAACTTTCCATGCATATCTGTGGGCGGCACGGTGGCACAGTGGTTAGCAATGCTGCTTCACAATGCCAGAGACCCGGGTTCAATTCCCACCTTAGGCGACTGTCTGTGTGGAGTTTGCACGTTCTCTCCACGTCTGCGTTGGTTTCCTCTGGGTGCTCCGGTTTCCTCCCACAGTCCAAAAATAAAATGTGCAGGTTAGGTGAATTGGCTATGCTAAAATTGCCCACAGTGTTAGGTGTAGGAGAATGGGTCTGGGTGGATTGTGTTTCGGCGGGTCGGTGTGGACTTGTTGGGCCGAAGGGCCTGTTTCCACACTAAGTCATCTAATCTAATCACCCTTAAACTTTTCCCCTCTCACCTTGAACTTGTGACCCCTAGTAATTGAGCCCCTCAGTCTGGGAAAAAGTTTCTTGCTATCCATCCTGTCTATAAATCTCATGATTTGTAGACCTCGATCAGTTCCCCCCTCAACCTCTGGTCATTCAAATGAAAGTAATCCTAATCTACTCAACCTCTCTTCATAGCTTGCGGCCTCCATACCAGGCAACATCCTGGTGAACCTTCTTTGCACCCTCCCTAAAGCATCTTCATCCTTTGGGAATGTGGCGACCAGAACTGTATTCCAAATGTGGCCGAACCAAAGTCCTATTCAACTGTAACATGACCTGCCAAACTCTTGTACTCAATACCCCACCCGATGAAGGAAGGCATGCCCGTATGCCTTCTTGATCACGAAATGGTAACAAATCAGGGAGGAGCAGAGAAACTCTGTAAACCATCACCATTAACAAAACATGTCGAATCACAGAAACTGTGCTGCTGAAGACCCAGTCAGTTGATAAAAGGCCCCATTGAGTTATACAGCATGGCAATTTGGTCCAACTAGTCCACACCAACCATGTTACCAGACTTAACTAGTCCCATTTGCCTGCGCTCGGTCCATACCCCTCCAAATCTTTCCTATTCGTGTACTTATTCAAATATCTTTCAAATGTTGTAACTTGTGGAAGTAACCACTACTTCCTCTGGCAGTATGCTAACAATAATCAAGTTACAATGCAACCAGAAATGGCAAAAAAGCTCCACTTGTGTAATAAGGTGGTTAATTAGAGGTAAGAAATGGTACCATTGCTAAAACAAAAAGGCTTACACACATCTCGTGATTAGTCAACCCTCCCCCACCCCACAGTGTTGGGTGGAGAGAACAGAAAAATCACTGGGTTGGCCCTGGTTCAATCTGGATGGCGCTTCTGCTCTTAAATACACCTGAACCACGCGCACTGTAAGTCAGTCAAGAATGTGGTGCTGGAAAAGCACATCAGGTCAGGCAGCATCTGAGGAGCAGGAGAATCGACGTTTCAGGCATAAGCCCCTCATCAGGAATGGTACTGTCAGGAAGCCAGCTCTACCCAGAAAATCCACAGGATACCGAGATATCCTGCTGTTACCCCCACCAAGGGGGAGAAAGTAAAAATCCTCAGTGGTGGACTGGAACTCTTGGCACTGTCCATCGCTTGGGTTCACACAGGATTACATCAGTTCTCCAGCAGCCAACTGTGAGTAAAAGGAAAATCTCAGTGTCGCGGGAAAACCCAGCTGTTTCAAAAGTATTTGATTATTTTCAGTGATGGCACTGGGGGTGGAAGTGGTCAAAACATTTGTCATTATTCTCATATTCTGGCTGCGTGGTGTCTCTTGTGCTCTCTCACGCACCTGTCCAACACCATGTGAACACCGGGGTCTTGAAAACAGCCCAGGAGATGAGGGAACAAAAGCTAACAGAGAGGGTGATAAACTGAGTGTAGGTCTGTGGTTCATCTCAGGCCGGTTTCCTCCAGCGCCTGGAGATGGATACAGGAAACACTTAAAATAATCACAGCCTGGCCAAGTCAGAGACAGAAACAAACAGAATCCAGATGTGCGAGAGTCATAAACAGCATTGAAGATCTTTTTGCGTGGAATTCAACGGGCTTTTTAATCGACTGACTGGGTCTTCAACAGCACAGTTTCTGTAAACTTACTTCCAATGAGTGTCACCCCCTCATAACCGTGTCCACGCTGAAAAAGAATTTAATGAGTTGCCAGTGTAATTCAGATGGGCTGTCTCGCAGTTGTGAGCAGTATTGTATGAATGCAATAGAGGAGGCGGTAGTGTAGCAGGAGTGTCACTTGATTAGTAATCCAGAGGCCTAAACTGATGATGGGAATTTAAACTGAGTAAATTCATCTGGAATTGAATGCTATCTCAGTGATGGTGACTATGGAACTACAAATTTTGCCAAATACCTATCTGGTCCATGAATTGCCTTTAGGGATGGAAATCTTCCTTACCCAGTCTAGTTACAGAGAACGTTGGCTCTTAACACCACTCTGTAGCTCCCTGTCTAAAATGGCTTTGCAAACCGCTTGGTGTGGCAACTGAGTATGGCCTTGCCAGGGACACCCACGTCCCATGAAAGAACAACAAAAGAAAAGCCTCTCTTTTCCAGCTTACGAACCACAAACCAAGAAACCACATGATTTGACCATACTGGTTAGATGTCATGATGGAGGAAACAGATTTATAATGTCAGACTGGGGCAGGGCTGCTTTGCACTGGGAAGTACAGTTAACAGGGTGACAGACACTAAGGAAAACAAGACTGAAAGGAAAACAAGACTTCCTGTCAGCTTCCATCGGAGCTCTAGTTTGAGGGAGGCAGCGAAAGGTTAGAACGAAAATGACCCTCACAGCACTCCATGATACACCTGCACAATCACCTCGCAGTTATGGATACAAACTGACAATACATCCTCTGCTCTTGTGGCAACGTAGCAACAGTTTGCAGGAGAGGCGATGGCCCAGCAGTATTATCACTGGACAGACCTGTGACATGTTCTGGGGACCCGGGTTCGAATCCTGCCGCAGCGGGATGGTGCAATTTTAATTCAATAAAAGTCTGGAATTCAGAATCTAATGAAGCCCACGAAACCATTGTCAATCATTGAGAAAAATCCATCTAGTTCACTAATGTCTTTTAGTGACGGAAATCCATCATAGTTAACTGGTCTGGCCACAGTGGTTAACTCTTAACTGCCCTCTGAGTAATTAACAATGGACAATAAACACTGGCTTAGCCAGTGATGGCCTTATCCAGTGGATGAATGTTTTAATAAATTATTTAACACCCAATCATGGTCGCAAAGTACCTAAAGCTTGGTATAGCCAATCAAGTATCATTTTATAAGGGTCTCCATGGAAACATGACAGTGAGCAGGATGCGACAGAGTGGCAGTATTGACAAGATCATCTCTTTGCCCAATACGAGTTGAGGCAGAAAAATATTGGCAAGGATATAACAGGGACCGAAGGGGCAATGTTTTCATACAGAAGGTGGTGCATGCATGGAATGAGCTGCCAGTGGAAGTGGTGGAGGCTGGAACAATTCCAGCATTTAAAAAGGCATCTGGATGATGAATCAGAAGGGTTTAGAGGAATATGGGCCAAGTGCTGGCAAATGGGACTAGATGAGGTTGGGATATCTGGTTGGCGTGGACGAGTTGGACTGAAGAGTCTGTTCCCATGCTGTACATCTCTATGACTCTATGACAACATAGAGAACTTCCCTAGTCTTCTCCAAATACAGCCATGGGATCTTTTATGTTCAACCCAGGGCACAGTGGGGTCACGGTTTAACGTTTCCATGTGAAGCTCTGCGATTTCATTTACCCAGCATTCCCTCAGGACAGCATTGCGAGGCGTGGCCAAGGTTATGTTCCGAAATCTCTGCAGTGGCTGCTTGACAGCCCCGGCCCCCATCGGCCTCTGGCTTAGTAACAACAACGATCAAGACCAATGGCAACACTCAATGATCTCAGAGGCATGAAATTTATCCTCAGCTCCCCACCCATTTGTGGAGCAAGGAGCAATCTCATATGCAGAGGCAGGCCAAGATACGCAGATCAGTAAGATCATAAAATGAATCCGTTTGGCGATGATGAGATTAAGATACTTTGATTTGATAGAATCACGACCAATAGGCAAAGGGGAAACTTTACACAAATAAAATTTAAATAATTAATAAATACAAAGTAATCATTAAATAATAAACAACAAATTGGCTATGCAGTCACATTTGGTTCTGTCACATTTGGGACTCCAGTGATTTAGAATCATGGAATTCCTGCAATGTGGATGCAGGCCATTCAGCCCATTGAGGTAACACCAACCCTTCAAATAGCATCCTGCCCAGACCCAATTCCCTACCCTATTCCTGTAACTCTGCATTTCCCAAGGCTAATCCACCTAGCCTGCACATCCTTGGACACTACAGGGCAACTTCACATGGCCAATCCACCTAACCTGAACATCTTTGGACCGTGGGAGGAAACTGGACACACAGACATGGAGAGAACATGCAAATACCAAACAGACAGTCACCCAAGGTTGGAATTGAACCCAGGTCCCTGGCAATATGAGACAGCAGTGCTAACCACTGAGCGATCGTGCTGCCCTCAGCATGTCCACAAAGGGGATAACTCATTAAGACAATTCTACAGTTTGACAGGAACCATTGGCCAGCTAAGCTGACAACAACATTCACAATTGGCCTCAGAACCCCGGGGGTAGGGAATGGGAATTATTAGCTTCCATAAATCGATGCAATGGTTATATGATTAAGCCAGAACATGAGTCTGAAACCAGCTTTAAAAACATGTTTTAAAAAAGCAACTGATTGAAAAACCAACAAAAGTGAGGATAAAGCTTTTTTATTGCTGTTTTAACCCATCAGATTCAGAAATGTCCTGGAGGGAACAAGCCCTATTAGCTTGCCCCACCCAGTTTAGCCAATACATCAGTCCAATTCCAGACCAAGGTGGTGGGGGGCTCTCAAATTGCCCCACAATTCCCGAGAGGCGCCTGGGTTCCATTTATCTGAAGAACATTTCTCTGGGCAACTTGCAGATGGTAAATCAATGCCAGCCTTACCAGAGATAACCACATCCCAAGGGCAAAGATACAGGTTTATGATGAAGGAGGAGAAAGTGGGGACTGCAGATGCTGGAGTTCTGAGTGAAAAAGTGTGCTGCTAGAAAAGCACAGCCGGTCAGGCAGCATCCAAGGAGCATGAGTGTTGATGTTGCGGGCATAAGTTCTTCAGCAGGAAGGTCTCAGCATTCTTGATGAAGAGCTTATGCTCGAAACGTCGACTCTCCTGCTCCTTGGATGCTGCCTGACCGGCTGTGCTTTTCCTGCACCTCACTTTCTCACTCAGGTTTATGGTGAAACCTCGGTGCTGGCACCTCAGATGGATACTACCGTGAAAGTAAACCACACCAGAGCTGTGCTGGGTCAGTTGTAAGAGAGATACCTGATGCACAGACCATGAACTTGGGCAGAGTTTATTTAGGAGGTTACAATGGCGATGGGATGGGGGGATTTAGTGGAGCAGAGCTTGGGGAACCAGGGAAAACAGAAGGGATTCCTCGTTTGAAAAGTGAAAACTCAATGCCTTTGGGAGGAAGCAGTTTGTCAAACTGCAGTTAAAGCCCAAACAAGTTTTTTTTAGATCAACAAAAGGTTGGGGGACACATCCCTGCCGTGAGCATCAATCCCTCAGGATTGGGAATAAAACTTCAAAATTGTTCACCCCTCAGTGACCTTGACAGTAGAACATTCCACCCTCATTGAGAAAATAAAGGCAAAGTGATCAGAGAGCTCAGTGCTAGTTTGGAAAAAGGCTTGTTGTGTTTGGAGTCTGTCAGGGCTGGATGGATCTCTTCATTCAAACGCTTGGCTCCAACGTGCGGGGGAGGGGTAGAATTTGGCAACTGGATGTTTATCAGTGAGGAAAAGCTCTAGACACAAGACAAAGAGAGAGAAAGTACGGGACCTGAGTAATTAAAAGCTGCTGTAAAGACAATGGGATTGTTTAAAGTTGGATTCTGTAAAGGAATAACGCTGGTTTAATATTGGGAAATGCTTTCCTCTCCTTTCTCCCCTCCCTTCCACTCCTCTGTTCAGGACATTTCCCCACAAGAGAGAACTCCAGCTGCCAGGTTTTGCAGCTGTGAACATTTATGGCCAGAACACTTCATTTCCACTGAGTGAAACGTCCAAGCCTGAGGGAAACTGGAGGGTGCATCCAGACCTCACTCAGGAAGTCACCCTCGATCACACTGTGACCGTTGCGAAGTGTTGTATGTCAACTCTTTTCTCCCCTCCATTAGGAGTTGATTTTCCTTGGTTACCCACACCCCTCAGTATCCTGCACTGCTTCACCCCATGGAGGTCCTATACAGCTATCATCTGGCCCCAGAGACTGACTCACCTCTTGCATTGTGTCCAAGTGAAGCATGAAAACAAGAGGCCAGTGGGTGTTTATCAAGTAATATGTAATGTCTGCACGCACATCCGGTGCAATAATCACTGTAAGGAGTACAGCATCATCCAACAATAGGTCACTGCTCCATCTGTATCCCAGAACTTGCTCTGAAATTCGTACAAACAGGCACAGCATCTCTCTCCTAACGCGCAGGAGCTGTGCATACTCTCTATCTTCAATGTTGGTAGTTGGGGTTTGCAATAGAACATTGCAATCGGTCCGGTAGCGTGCTCAGCCCAAAGCCGGAAAAAGATTGCAGCCTTATAACACACAGCACTGCACAGAGCAGCACCATAAAAGATGCAGAGTAGGCCATTTGGCCCATCGAGTCTGCTCTGCCATTCAACGAGATTATCACTGATCTGTTGATCCTTCATTCCACTTTCCTGCCTTTTCCCCCATATCTCTTAATTCCCTTCCTGATTGAAAAATCTGTCCATCTCAGCTTGGGATATGCTTAACAAACCAGCCTTGCCAGCCACATGCAGTAAAGTATTCCACAAACTCACCACTCAGCACATTCACACACAAATCCCTCCTCACCTCGGTCTTAAATACGCCACCCCTTACTCTGAGATTATGTCCCTTGGTCCTAGACTCTCCCAGGAGGGAATCAAAATGTCCACATCTGTCAAACCCCCTAAAAAGCCTACACATTTCTATAAGGTCAGCTCTTATTCTTCTGAATTTTAATGAGTACAGACACCTACCCAACCATTTCTTATGAGCAAGTTCCTCCAAATCTACTAATCAGCAAAATGAATCTTCTCTGGACAGTCTCAAGTACCAGTATACCCTTTCCTTCCATAAGGGGACCAAAACCATACACAGCATTTTAGGTGTGGTCCAACTGGTGCCCCTTGATAGTTTTAGCAAGATTTCTCTATTCTTGCATTCCATGCCCTTTGAAATAAATATCTATGTTCTGTTTGCCTTCACTATTACCCACTGAACTTGGATGTTAGCCTTCTGCGAAGTCCTCCTGTGCTGCAGTTTTCTTCAGTCTCCCTCCATTTAAATAATACTCTATTTTTAGTTCCTCTATTCTTCCTGCCAAAATGCATCACCTCCCATTTTCCCACAGTATATCCCATCTGCCAAGTTGTTGTCCACTCATTTAGCCTGTCTATATCCCACCGTAGTCTCTTGGTGTCATCCTCACCAATTGCCTTCCGTCTATTTTTGTATCATCTGCAAACTTGGCTATCGTACTCTCACTTTCCTCATCCAAGTCATTAATATATTTTGTAATTGCCCATCCATCTTCAAGCAGTCTCAGAAGCAGATTTATGACAGTAACAGGCGATACTGCTTCAAAAATGATTTAGTTTTATGTTGCCTTTCCGGAGGGATTTTTTAAAAAAAATTGGGTGTCCTGGGTAATAATTATTCTTCAGCTATCTTCAGGAGCGACACTGCTTGTGGGGTCTTTAATGATCACAAAACAGGCGGCCACATTTCTTCCCGTTTCAAAAATAGCTGATAGTAATGCACCTTGGGGTGCTCTCATGCTCCGTAGAAATGCAAGTTTCTCATTTTATGCAGGATTTCAGCCTCATTTGAAATTCCAAGCTCAGATGGTTACGTAAGAACACAAGAAATAGGAGCAGCAGTAGGCCAGCTGGCCTGTCAAAAGTGCTCCACCATTCCATAAGATCATGGCTGATCTATCCTTGCCTATAGCTCAACTGCTTCACTGGGCAGGGAATTCCACAGATTCACAGATTCCTCCTCAACTCAGTCCTCAATCTGCTCCCCCTTAGTTTGAGGCTATGCCTCTGAGTTCTGGCTTCACCTACCACTGGAAACTAACTCCCTGCTTCTGTTTTATATATTCTATTCGTAATTTTATATTTTTCTAATAATACTCACTGCCCACCCCATTCTTCTAAATTTCAAGTAGTGTAGCCCCAGTCTACACAGTTTCTCCTCAACACCCTCAACCCTGGATTCAACCTGGTGAACTTCCTCTGCATCCCCTCTAGTGCCAGTACATCCTTTCTCAAGTAAGGAGACCAAAACTATATGCAGTACTCCAGGTGTGGCCTCACCAGAACCCTGTACAGCTGCAACATAACTTCTCTGCTTTTAAATGCCATCCCTCTATCAATGAAGGACAATATTCTATTTGCCTTCTCAATTACCTGCTGCACCTGCAAACCAACATTTTGCTTGTTTCATTATTCAATAAGGCTGCAGTTTAATATGTTAATCAAATGCTAGAATATTGCATCATATAATTACTTTTTTTGGGGGCATCTCACAATCCCCAACAGGACAGGGGCTCAGGTCTGCACCCAACTGGTTAAAAAAAAGTTTCCTATTTCAACAAAGCTTCAATGAAGAAGGCAGCAGGTATAAGGAGTCTGAACCCAGGAAAGTACCAGAATGACAAAGATCTCAGAAATGCTGACACACACACACACACACACACACACACACAATAAATACTCTGAGTGTGCCCAGCAGCCCCTCTCTCAGGATGGAGTGAGAGACACTGATGTGGTAGTTGGGGGAGCTTGGTTACTTCTTCCATACGGTTATGGAAATTCAGAACAGGAAGCAAATAAAACTTAACCCCAGTTCTTTGTAGAAAAAATATACCTCATGCACAATTACCTGCCAGAAGGTAAATAACTGGAAGGAAAGGCCAACATAATCTACCTGTATAAATGAGTGGAGGATCACAGGGAGGCATGGTGGCTCACTAATTAGCTCTGCTGCCTCACAGCGCCAGGGACCTGGGTTCACTTCTACTCTGAAGTGACCGCGTGAAGTTTACATGCTCTCCCCCATGTCTGTGTGGGTTTCCTCCCGCAGTCTAAATATTAGGTGGATTGGCCATTCTAAATTGCCTCAGAGTGGCTGGACACTACACTGGATATGTCGACTCTGTGGCTCAGCCGCAGGAAATGTAGGGTTACAGGGATAGGGTGGAAAGCTCTTCAGAGGGGTGGTGCAGACTTGATGGGCCAAACAGTCTCTATCTGCACTCTAAGGATTCTATGATAATAGCAATGCCCTTGTGCAGCCAAATATTCATTCAATTCCCAGGATGGGAGTCAAACACAATTCACTAACAAACCAAAGTAGGAGATGACACAAACCACACTGGAGGACACAGCTCCTGGGCCGACAGATTTGTGCTGAAGGCCTTCAAACTGAGTTGCACCCTTCGTCCTGGTACACACAAGGGGATTGCCTGGCAAAACGGTGCAGCTACCTGGGTTCCTGACCAGTCTGCTTCGGAGCGGTCTTTAGGCCATACAGTGACTGCGAGTAGTTGACAATATTCCACTTTCACGAACAAACTCATCCGAATCAGTCCGCTGCTCACTTCTCACTTTCAGCTCTCTGTGGAACCTTCAGGCTCAGTATTCTTACCATTAGAATGAAGCAAATCAGATCCCCAGCCACTCTAGTTTGTATTACTGTGAAAACCTCCCTCATTTACAATGCATCGTGCTGAAAGCTGGGGAATAATTTGTCTTGTGTGGCTCCGGAGCTTACTGAACCATTAAATTAAGACAGTTTTCTTGTGACAAGATGTGATGATGAGTGTATACACACAGTGGAGCTGTATAAACAGGGACGGGTCCACATGGGAAGAACAAAAGGGTGGAGCTGGAGAGATCACAACAAGGATTGGGAGTTGTTACATTATTTTATCACAGTTTTCCTGTGCATAACTAATAGACCCTACTGGAGTGTTAACAATTAAGGGGAATCTTGTTAAGCAGCTTGTTGTTGGTACATGACAGGCCCTAATCCTTTTTAGGAAGACTGGGCTGCAAAAAGTGCAGGATGAAGGGAAAAAGTATTCATTAGTTTAAAAGAACTAAGAGTTAGGAGAGGGCTAATGGCCTCCTTCAATACACAAACGCTAAACCATTAGGTAATAGCTTAGAGACACCCCACGAGAAGAAGTGCAGCAATCTTCTGCAGCTAAAACACGACCTCAAAATGAGTTGGTTTATTAACACATAGACCCGGATGTAATTTCACATCAAGATGCTTTGCACTGTGAAACTGTCACCTGGACGCTTTCAGAGAATGCTCAGACTGAAATTGACAGCCACTACCTGTACCAACCCCATCAGCCTTTAGGAGTGATCAGCACAACTCCCCAACATTGTAACCTCTGCCCCATAACACTGGGCCATTCAGAAACTCCATACACAGGTTCCCACGCTGAACTCGGAGGTCGGACACAGGTTGCTCGACAGGCTGTTCCTCGGGATGCACACCGGGATAAACATCGACAGCGCCTGGAGGATCAGCTACTCGATGAATGATGTTCTTTAGTCTGCCCGAAACTCACTGGTCTTCCAGAGCAAGAAGCTGGCCTCAACACAAGGTTGCACATTCCAAGGTCTCAGACTACACCCTAGGGAATGCAGCTGCTGCCAAGGGGCAGTGGGGAAAGACCACCATCTGAGGTCTTCCGCAGGTCAATTGAGGGGCCGTTCAGTTGTCAGACCAGCCTAGTGCCTCAATACACGTAATTTAAGTCTGGAATGTGTAAGGGATGTCATTGGTTTGTTGGGATAGAATCAAACTTAAATGTTTGCTCATTTCTGTGAAAGGTTACTGTACAAAACCCAACTATATCTGTGACAATGTATACATACCATAAAAGACTTTTTAAACGAATGAAGTAGATTTTTCGAACACAAAAAACAGATTCCTTCCCTCCCAACCTCATGCAGCTTCAAAAAAGTGAAAGGGGGGAGGGGTTTAGGGGCAGGAGGTGGTCTGCTTCTTCTGACAGGCACTTAGTGAAAACGGCAGAGGTTAAATCACCTCAGTCACTGCGTTTCCCTCCAGTTGGCTATCATCGGGATTCTGTCTTGAAACAAGTACTTTTGTGTAAACGTGGAGAGGTAATTTGAGAAAAAAAAGTGAAACTTTTAGTAAGGGAAGGAAAAAAAAGTTTCTGCCTAACCAGTCTAAGTGCAAAGTTCAAGAACTATTTTAACCAGTCAACTTTTCAACTTTGCCGAAGGGAAGAAAAAGTCTTTTCCCAGGAGATGAACAGGAATGTCCTTTTGTTAAGGAAATGTGGATACAGAGTCCACCACTTCACAGGCTCCTGGCAGCAGAAATAAAGCACAAATGTCATCGAGTGTTAAACATAGAACAGCTTGTGTTTATCGAGTGCCTTTGACAGAAAGAATGTCCCACTGCACTTTCCAGAGAGTTATGGGAAGGAAGGAACAGGACGAGGCTATGGAATGCCTCAAGACAGTTCCACCGTTCAATCACATTGTTACTAATTTGTGTCTCACCTCTATCTAGTTTTAGTTTCGGAACACGAGATCTGCCAGCCTGCTGAGGCAGCTCCACCGTGTGGCACGGTCAGGGCTCATCTTGGGATTGGATCCCTACTTTGCTGCCCTCTCCCTTGAATTTCCCCGAGAGATCAAAGATCTACCTCAGCCTGGGTAGATAATAAGAGAGTAACATCCGTAGAACTTCGTGAGAGAGAATTCCAAAGCCTTGGAAGACACTTCTCCTCGAACTCTTCAAAGAAATTTCTTCTCCTCAGAGTTGCACATGATGAACGTTTATCCCAAGACTGTTCCCCCTGTTCTGGGTCACCACCAATCAAAACGGACAAGCTCTCAGTACAGACCAAATCAGAATCTTGAATGCCTCAATCAGCTCACTTGTCATTCTCCTAGATTCCAGAGAGAATATGGCCCAACTTAAATCAATCAGTCTCTCATCATAGGATTCGCACCCAGGGACCACATGAGTGAACCTTGCCCATACTACCACCAACACCAGCATATCCTTCCAAAGATACACGGACCAAAACTGCACACAGTCCCCTCTATTGTAATCCTTACACTCCGGCAATTAACTGTATCAATCTTTCCCTTTCTCAGTAATGTTGCTCTTCATTCTCTGTTGGAAAAGCAGACAAAAGACGCTCTACAATACAAAGGAAATGAGACAGACCCCTGGTCCAAGCAAGCAGCCAGTGAACTCCAGGTGACTATCACCGTGCAGATAAAATTGTGAAAGAAAGGATAAAGGATTATGGAGCCAACGTGTCTAGATTTGTGATCTTGGAATTGTGATTAGGGCCATTACCACCCCTTCAACCAAATGACTGACTCCCACCTCTACCCTTCCATCCTCTGTGCTGTCGAAGACTACATTGAGGTTTTCAGTCACTTCTTGGAATCTCTTCAACCCTCTCTTTATGTAAGGATCCGATAAGCTTCATGCAAAGGAATTGCTTGGCTTATTGTGGGCAGGCAGTTCCTGGGTGAGGGGCATTAAATTTAGAGGGAGATTATTTGAAATCATTTCTTCACACAAAGGGCAGTAGAATTCTGGTTCCTGCATCCCCAAAACTACGGCATTGAATCTGTAAAGTGTTTCGGAGAGATTCATGCTCGCACCTGAACAAGGAGCGAGGCTCTGAAAGCTTCACAGAAACCTGTCAGACTATAACCCAGTGTCATCTGATTTTTTGACTTTGTCCAACCCAGTCCAACACCATCACCTCCACATCATAATTTAGACGAATGAGGGGTTCCACATAGAAATTTATAAAATTCTAACAGGAACTAGACAGGTTAACTGCAGGATGCATTTTCCCAAAGACCAGGGAATCGGAACCAGAGGACAGAGTTTAAGGCCACAGACTCAGTTGAGGAGAAATGTCTTCACCCAGAGAGTGGTGAACCTATGGAACCCGCCACTACAGAAAGTCATTCAGTCCAAACCACTGAATGTTTTCAAGAAAACGCAAAAGACATTGTTCTGAGAGTTAAATAATTAAAGAGTATAGAGAGAAAGCAGGCACAGAATATGGAGTTGGATGATCGTAATGAATGGTGAAGCAAGCTTGGATAGCCAAATGGCCTCCTCCGGATCCTATTTTCTATATTTCTTTTGTCCCAAATGCTGGTCAGCAGTTAAAAGTCACTTCCCACACAATCTGTTGACACTAGGATGTTTTCCTGGATGAGATGTAGCTGGCATGTGTGATTTTTATCCAGAGATAGCAGAGTTGATTAGGAATGCTCTCCTTTAATCAATCTTCCACTCGCAGTGAGGTGGTCTTCTAGTCGGTTAACTCTCATTTTAGTAATGCTCTTCACATGCCTTCTCACAGCCTCCACCTAGTCCTATCATCAGATCTCTCTTATTACTCTCTCCCTCACGTGTTTATCTAGCTTCCCTTCAGTGAATCTGTCGTTTCACCTCAACCACTCTGAGGTCCACATTCTCACCATTAAATTACTCCTAAAATAACTTTTCTTTCGTGACTATATTTATGGCATCTTGTCTATCCTCATCCACAACTGGAAGGACTCATTATGTTTTAATGCTATCAAACACTAATAATCAACGTGAAATTTTTGCAGTTTAGAAACAGATGAATATACTAAATTATACAATAAGTCTGAGCTGTTTAGATGTAGATATTTTTGTCATGTGTACTCAAGTACAGGAGTACAGTGAAAAGTTTACAATGTCACGAAACGTGCCATCTTAGGTACCAAGGTACAAAAAACATTTAGGTACAAAGCAGGAAGAGAAATGCAAGTTAAAATATTAAGCATTACTTCACAGGGTGATAGAAAAATAAGAAATAAGGTAATAGTTAACATTAAAGTCTTTTGCAGTTTAAACTTTTCTTTTCCTGTCAGCAGTGAAGGTTTCAATGCCTTGGTCAATATATTTCTTATTGTCTGGCAGTTAAAACATTTGGAGATGTTTTTTGGATTGTTTAAGCATTTACACATGGGATGGACCAACTGCAGGTAAATGGGATTAGTGCAGATTGGTGTTTGTTGGTCAGTATAGACATGGTGGGCCAAGGGGCCTGTTGCAATGCTATATGACCCTATGACTTTGATTAAATGGATTTCAGAGAAAGAGGTCAAATGCTGTGGCTCTAGATCATTCTCTCTGACTCTGTATTCAAATCCAACAGCTTTGCCTGACCCATAATGGGAGCTCACGTGACGCAGCTTGATAGTATTTTGTACTCAGTGATTCTAGATGTGCAGCTCATTTCTTTTCCCTCCACATAAGCAATGTTTTCTCCTTCCATAGCCACTTTCTTTGCCTTCACAAAGTGCCCTTTCCAAGTCCAAGAATCAGCTATTTATCCAATTAATGATATTTCAGACGTACTTCATTATAACAATAACCAGATGTAAGGCACTCCTGTTTAAATGCAGGCCAATACAAAGATAAGTTAAAAGTAAAGCCCTTCTGCATAAAACATTCATTAGCAAAGAGAGTTGAGTCAGAGGACTTACAGAAAGCTAATGTTGTCCCAGTATTTTAAAAAAATGGAACAAGTCAAGAGAACTATAGGGCAGCTAGGCCAGACATCAGCGACTGGAAACTTTGGAATAAATGAATATCTGGAGCCTGAAAATATAATTTAAAAATACTTCAGCACGGATTTCAAAAATGATTATGGTGCCAGAACAATCTTGTCGAATTGTCTAAGAAGTAACAGAAAAGGAGCAGACAAGCAGGAATGGATGTAGTGTATCTGGATTTTCAAAAGGCCTTTGACAACAAACTACACAAACAGAGCACGTAGAGTCGGGGGAAAGTACCGGAAAGGTAGCAAATTGACTGAAAAGCAGAGTTTAAGGGTTAAGGGTAATGATTCAGACTGGTGGAAGGCGAGGAGTGTCCTGCACAGGAACTGGTGGTGACCATCAATATAATGGATGCCAACTCTGGGATCACAGGTAGAATTTCCAAATTTGACGTGACAGAACACAGGAAGAGATTAATACACTTAGGATAGACAGGTAAACTGAAATGATTAGATTACTTATGATTAGATTAATTACAGTGTGGAAACAGGCCCTTCGGCCATACACAATTTTTAATTTATCGAAGTGTTAAGTAGTGATTTTGGTCAGAGGTCATCTTTTGTTTGGAAAATATTAGTCAAAATGGAGTAAAAGGGCCAAACATTTTTGCAAATCATTAAAATGGTAGGAACATAGGTTAATAAGGCCATAAACATCCAGTAAAGTACTGGGGCTTATTGTCTGACCAATCAAAATAAAATCAGACAGCTTGTACAGAACATTATTCTTACCACATTTAAAATTACGCACCCATTCTGGACTTTAGATTACATAAAAAATATGGAGGCACTGAAGATGATGAGAAAAAATATTTAAAAAGGTTGATAAGGAGTGTGATAGAAACCAGTTGGGCCCAATGGACTGCTTCTGTGATCTAAAGGCATTGCTCTCTTAGTTATCTGAATGCAGTGAGACAGCACCAACCAGACTGGTGTATTGGAAACATCTTTATGTTCCACAAATTCCACAGAATTGATAACAACATAAGCATTGACTGACATGGACACAGCTCAATTTAGTTTGCATTCTATCCACCTGGGATTCCTAGGAACCAAGATGACAGAGCTGTTGACCAATTAAAGCAATCAATCTCTTATTAGTCCACAACAGAACTTGAGACAGGATTACCTCCACTGGCAGAAAGTTTTGGGAACTAGAGATCCAACAGTTAACCAACACCAACACCACTACCTATACAAAAAAACACTCAGGAATTGCATTCAAACTGCAAGGACAGAAATTGCAAAATATAAATTTTTAAACATTGTAGCCCATATGAGGATACAAATTCAACCACTTGGCTTCCCCTGCACAACCCAAACTGTGACATCTGCACTAAGAATTGCATTTCCTTTTTTCTGTTCATTTATTTAAAGCCAAGTTTGAACTGCTGGTATTATTTCAAGTGATATCCAGTACCTCAACCAAGAATAAATACCCCAGCCAAAGAGGTGATGTTCTATTACTCTGGAAACTTTGGAAATAATTGAAATTACTTTGGAAATCTGGGTTTAAAATCCTAGTGCCTGTAATAAAAAGTTAAAGCACCCTCACCATCTTCCAACAGGAAGCTTCTGTGATCTCATTATGCAGAACGATCTGTGGAATCACTTATTGGTATCTCTCAATAGGGAGCGCGACCTTCAGGCCCATGATTCCACGTGAGATACCAAGCTAGGCTGTCTGCTCCCATCCACTTGCTGACCTCTGAGGGAAGTTTAGTTAACTGTTGCTAAGTTACCACAAAAAGTATGCAGACCTGTCATTATTTGCTGGGTCCAAATGCATGTTATATACATGGTCTAAGAAATCAAGTTAGCCTCCTGCAAAAGTCTGTATGAAAAGCATTTTTTGAAATCTTGCAGCGAACATGGATTCAAAAATCTTTTCCAAATCTTGTCAGCCTTTTTTAGGCTGAAGATTTTCACCTTCTGATTGAGCTATTTTCTAATCAGTGAATGGACCTCTCATCAATAATATTTGACAAAGCATAACTTGCCTTCTTGTCCAAATTCTTTTCCTCAACAGCACATGCATCACCTCATGTGACCCCAGGCTGAGACTCCGATGATCTCTGGAGCAAACACATGACAGCAATGACCCATACGACCACCAATCCCTGGGACACATCCCATCAGACTCCACTATTGCCCCAGTCAAGGCTAACTCTGTTTGTTCCCCACCATTCCTGTCTCCTTTTCAAGCAGAAAGAACAGTGGCAATATTTTTCTCTGTGGGAAGAGTATTAGAATCAAGGGATTTCAGTTTTTAGATATCTTTTCCAGTGGCAAACATCACAGACAGATTAGAGTCTGGAACACTAAGCACCTCAGACATTTATGAAAAAGCAGCAACATGGAAATAAAATCTGGTCAAACACCTTGGATTTTCCTCAGTTACAAAATGTAGAATGCCTGGTTCAACAGCTTGCATTCTACAGATTATTAACTGAGTGAAACATTCAAGGCTGCTGCACAACAGGGTAAATGAAACAGAAATTGATCAATGAGTCATAGCAACGTAAGATTTCAGATCAAGAGTAGGGCCATTGAGCCCATTGAAACCTGTTCCAGCGCGCAACAAGGTCACGGCTGATCTGGTTGTGATCTTAACTCCAGCTTAGTGTCTGCCCCATTTGCATTTAACTCCTTTATCAAAAATCTAACTCGGTCTTAAATAAATTTGAGGAGCCTGTCAACAATCCAGTGCCTGTTCTGGAAATGGAATTCCACAATACAATGATGCTCCAAGGTGAATCTGTGTGTCCTCATCTTATTCTTAAACTCAATGCCTTAGTTGGGTTTCCACTCTAACCAGTCCAACATTACAATTATGGCAGAACTCACACGTAGCACTATTTTGAAAACTTTGAGTGACTCAAGTATCATGTGGAGAGGAAGAGTTATGAAACTGGGACAATAACTTTGTTTTTCCTCTCTCCACAGATGCTGCATGACCTGCCGAACGTTTTCCAGTCTTTTCTGTTTCCGTTCAGATTTCTAATGTTCATTGTAATTTGCTTTTGTTGGAAGGAAGCTGGTTAGATTGAAGTCTGGGCCAAGATTTGGTGTGATGAGCTGTTCTGAGGCGAGACTGAACTCTCCTCACTCTCTCATCTCCTTCACTACCTGGTAGTCTACGGAGTGGAGCTGGCCTTGCAAAGCAACTACAGAAATGCCTGCTCCATGGATTGATTGAATAACATCACACTTTAGAGCTGCAAAACCAGTTTTGAATCTTTCATCCACTGTCTGGGCAGTGAGGCCAGGAAGAGGAACAGTGAACCCATCAAGAGTCCTGCAGTGTACAGAAGGAACTGTACATCTTGGATCAATACCAATCACTTCCACACCATACTGAGTGCTTCATCACTGTTGCAACAAGACAGTAAGGAAATTTCCGCTCCACTTAACTGGCTGTGACCTTGCATTTTTTCCCTCAATCTAACTGAGAAAGGGGGGATTTTTTTCCCCCAAAGAAAAGGTCATGCAATTTACATTGATATGAATCACAGATGGAGCAGACCTGGGCAAGATAAAGTGTACTGCAGCAAGAGTTGCTGCCTCCAGCCACCTAGTGACTCATTTAAAGTAACTACAATTCTGGCAAACTCGCAACCTCCCTATGGTGAATGGTAAATGTGTGCGTGTACACACACACACACACACACACACACACACACACACACACACACACACACACACCTATATGTGCTTGCCAATGCAGTAATTGGCTCTCTTATCAATAATATTTGACAAAGTACAGATCACCCTTTTTGCCAAAATTCATTTCTCTTATTAGAGGTAATAACGAATTGAAGGCTCCAGCAGCATTTTATGAATCATCTCCCTCTGCAATTTGATGAAATCCTTTACCTCCCCAAATACGTATGGAGAAACAAATACAAAGAGAGCACACACGGAGAAACAGAAGAGCAACTTGGTAAATGCGCATTTCCAATCCTATCATACACACATGTCAAAACAGAAAGCCAACAAGAGGCATTATTTTCCCGTGGTGGGAGTCAAAGGATAAATGTTAGACAGACGCTGGAATAGAACTCCCTGCATCTCGGTAAACAGCCCATTGGAAGAGAGTCATAAAAGGCCCCAAATTTAAGGTTTCACCCACAAGACCAGTGCCTCTGCCAATGCTACACTCTGTCAGTGCTGTGCTCACTGCTGCTGTTCCAATCTGCCATTTCCCCTGGTTACAGCCTCTTTTAAAACAGATAAACAAATCTGTGTTACCCAAAGAACTCAAATACACATCGCAAGCCAAAAAAAACAATTAAAACGCTTGACTTTCTGTCTAACCATCTATCTGCACAAACACACACAGGATAAAGTTCACACACTCAGTGCGCAAGTTACCAGGATTGAGATCATAGACTTGATGATGGTGTCATTAGTCACTTTATTTACTAATCAGAACTGCAATTCGCCACATCTGGATTCATTCTTCCAGTGTGCTGATTGCCAAATGCCTTGGACCACACGTATTAACTACTTAAACAGCAACCTGCCGTGTAAAACATTAGCTGAACCCTTAAAAGATTGCAAGGGTTCAGGATGTTAGACTGAAAGACAAAGTCAGTCAAAGGGCCTTTAAACAAAAGAAGGGAGCTCTGCATTCCAGGGAGAGGAAGTTCCATTCAGGGCTCCCTCACAAATCATAGAATCCCTACAGTGTGGAAACAGGCCCTTCAGCCCAGTCCACACCAACCCTCCAAAGAGTAACCCATCTAGACTCATCTCCTACCCTATTATCCTATGTTTACCCCTAACTAATGCACCTAACCTCCACATCCCTGAACACTATGGGCAATTTAGCACAGCCAATTCACCTGACCTGCCCATCTTTGGATTGTCAGGGGAAACCGGAGTACCCGGAGGAAACCCACACAGACACAGGGAGAATGTGCAGGTGTGCTTCCATTCTGACAATTCTTACATTGCACAGAACTGTCAGAGTCAGGCAAACCACGTGCCCTTGCCACAGCAGTCAGCTGCCCTGCTCTGACACTGAAAGGTCCTGACACCCACTCTGACAGCTGCCATCACACTACAAGCACGTGAGGTAAGTGCAATGTTAGGATACTGGGCAGGTAAGGTGCTAGGTAAGAGAGATGCCCTGTGTGTAGGATGCCAGCTGGGTAGTGGATAGAGAGACAGGTGGGTAGCATGCCAAGTGGGATGGAGGTAGAATGCCAGACAGCATGAGTCAGTGTGGAGTAAGTCATATCTGGAGTGGGATTTGGGGGGGAGAGGAGGGGGCGGTTGAGTGCATGTCTGGGAAGGTGAATGGGACTCGGATGTGGAGTGGGGAAAGGTGGGGTTGCAGGGACCAGAAGAAGAGTTGGCTAAGGTGCAGAGTGAGTTAAAGAGGTTGTTAGATCCCAGGGAGGGCTTAGAGTTTAGACAGTGTAAGTATGCTAGGGGAGATGTATTTGGGTATGTATGAGAGGTCAGCATGCTGTTTTTAATCATCTAAAACTTTTCCTGAATAACTAATCTCATCAGAACCTTCTGAGTTCTTCAATTTAAATGGAGACTTTTGGAAAATTCCAGGCCGAGAGAAATTGCCCAGGGGAAGATCCAATTTCTCAGAAATTTGTTTCGGAGTGTGCAGGGATGGGGATTCTGCAGAGTCCACATGCACTGCTCCCAGCCAGAATAACCACTGCCAGGTCAGTGGAAAATCTGGGCCAAAAATGTTTGGTTTCCCTTCTGAAATAATGCAGGCAGCCATTTAGTGGGTTATTTTCACACAGCAATTCTTAGATTTGTTCTTGCTGATTAAGTGCACTGGTTAGGCATTTACTGAATGACAAACCAGGTTGATTAGGAAAATAGGTTAATGAGTCTATTGGAGCTGCATTCCAAAATCGGGTGAGACCTCCCCCTGCGTTCACTGACTCCCTCACAATGACCAGAACACAAGGACATCACTCTTCCATTCTAACAACCTTGTCAGTCTGCAAGGCCACTTTTGTTCACTTCCAACACAGTGATGAGCGGATTGGCTTTACGCGGTTCAACCTGCATTCCTTCAAAGCATTTACTCATGGTGCTTCTCCAGAACCTCCTCAGTTTGGAGCATTTAACTGAAGGTGGGAAAAATGCCGGATCCAAATCCTCATCATGCTTGAGAAGATGAAAGAAACAAATTCTCTTCACCCCACCGACATTTTCCGGTACTCAGGTATGCTCTTCGCGCCCACACTCACAGAAAGCACAGTTCCTCAGCCAGGCAAATCCCTCTGGTACCCAGACCGACACGGGTCAATTGCGCACCCCAGCCACAGGCCTGGAGGCCAAATGCACTGCCACAACTGCTGCTCTGGCAGATCCAGGCACACAGGGGGCTCTGACTCGAGAACCTCCATTCCAGCACACTCAATACCAACCTCAACACCTGGGGAGATTCCAGTCTGCGTCCAACCAAGTCAGCCCTGGTTCAGTACTGAGCCTCGTGCCATGAAGATGGTGGGGTCCAGGAATAAAGCATAAAATTCACGGCTGACTTTCCAGTCTGACATTGAGCTGGTACTCCTGCACTGTCAGGGTTGGCATCACTGACTTGAGACTTCAAACTGAAGCCACATTTCCTCTATCAAATGGGTGTAATTCTCATGACACAGTTGTGAATAAAGGCAATGGATCTTCCTAGTATTTGCCACCCAAAATTACATTATCTACTTGATGTTGCAGCTCTTGGTTTGACTTCCCACATTACAATAGTGACTACACCTCAAATAAAGTGAAGACTTCACTGGCTGGAGTCTGCTTTCTCTTCTGCTTAGCCTGTCCCTCGAGATGGAGGCTAACCTTTTTCACTCCAGGTCCCCAGGTGACTGAACAGTCCAATGCTTGGATTGCCCACCCTGCCTCAGGTGGACTTTGCAAAGCCAGTGGGAGGGACAGTTAGGATTTCCGTACATGCTCTCTGCTGTTGGCAAACGGCCTCCTCCTGGGTCTGTCACAGACACTTGAGAGGGATGGCACCTTGGCCATTGGTTCCCTCCAGTTTGGACCTTCTTGGGCCTAGGCCTCCCACAAGCCATTGGGGATGTTGCATTCCTTTTCCCAGCTTGTTTCGGGAAGCCAAATCACAGGCAGGCGAACAACAGTGCTCTGACAGCCCTGGGGTCATAAAAAGCATAAAATAAATATATGCAAGTCTTCCTTTTCCTTTCCTCCTTTGATGATTTAAACCACCTCGTGTCTGAGCAATACAATCCTACGGTGTTAAGATGGCACACGTGTGCATGATTTACATCACTGAGCTACTGAATAAAAAAGGAAGCTCTTCTGAAGTTTTGCAGAAAGGCAGCATGTTTGAAATTCATCTGTACATAAATTACCACTATTCTTATGCAACAAGGTAATATATTCATGGATAGCCTCCTGGAACTTACAAACACAGTCTGGTCAGCTATTGCAATGCAAACAACAGATTTGCAAACAACACTGCAGGAGATACAATCCGTTTCTTTTGATGTAACACAACTGGATTGCAAATTAAACTCACAAATGTTTCTGCCGTGCTAAACTACCCTGTATTTTTCTTCTCTCCAAACCACGTCTCAGCACTCCAGCACTGTGATTAATGCAGCTTTCTTACACCTACTGGGGAATCAAACTGGATCCGATGGTTAGGCCAAAAGGTCACGAAAGATTAGCTTTCACAGAACTGAAATACTTGCAATATGCAATCTTGGCTGCAGACCCTCAGAATTGTGTCCTGCTTAGATTGTGGGGGGAATGCAGATCACCAGGAACACCACCGAACAAGACATAAACCAAGTCCATATGAACTCACACATAGGTAAAGCTCCAGTCGCGAATGGCAAAGATAGATCCGTGACCCAACCAGTATGGCCAACAGCCTTGCATTCTTACATGGGCCCCATGTCTCAGGAAGGATGTACTGGCCCTGGAGTGACTCCAGAGGAGGTTCACAAGAATGATCCCAGGAAAAAAAAGCTCTACATATGAAGAATGTTTGAGGACTGGGACCATACTCGATGGAGTTTAGAAGCATTGGTGGGGGGATTTGATTGAAACTTACAGATTACTGAATGGCCTGGACAGAGGGGATGTTGAAACTGGAGAGATGAAGACCCGAGGGCACAGCCTTAGAGTAAAGGAAAGACCTTTTAGAATGGAGAGGAGAAATTCCTTCAGCCAGAGCGTGGGGAATCGATGGAATTCATTGCCACAGAAGGCTGTAGAGGCCAGGTCATTGCGTATATACAAAATAAAGATAAATGGGTTCTTGATTGCCAGGGGGATGAAAAGTAACAGGGGAAAATGAGGCAGCATGGTTGCTCAGTGGGTAGACTGTCTGCCTCACAGCACCAGGGTCCCAGGTTCAATTCCAGTCTTGGGCGACTGTCTGTGTGGAATTTGCACATTCTCCCCGTGTCTACGTGGGTTTCCTATTGGGTGCTCCTGTTTCCTCCCACAGTCCAAAGATATGCAGGTCAGGTGAATTGGCCATGCTAAATTGCCCATAGTGTTAGGTGCATTAGGCAGAAGGGTCTGGGTGGGTCGGAGGGTCGGTGTGGACTTGTTGGGCCGAAGGGCCTATTTCCACACTGTAGAAATTTTTTTTAATATTTCAAAAATATGATTATTTTACAAATAAAGTATAAAATAATTTGATGGTCTGTACATTTGGTCATGCCATACATATGTCAACATTTACATATACAGCTCAGAATTATCATTGTTATATACAGGTCTGTGCATTCCTCACTCATATGCCCATATATTGAGCTGAGGCGTCAGCGGAGCACAAACGACTGCGTGGGCCCTCTGTTCTTCTTAGGCAGGCAGATGTTACACAGTGGTCTTTCCCCACCGCGCCTTGGCGGCAGCTGCCCCAAGCTTCAGCACGTCCCTCAACACGTAGTCCTGGACCTTGGAATGTGCCAGTCTGCAACATTCAGTTGGGGTCAACTCCTTCAGCTGGAAGATCAACAGGTTTCGGACCACCCAGAGAGCGTCCTTCACCGAGTTGATGATCCTCCAGGCGCAGTTGATGTTCGGCTTGGAGTCCCGCGTCGCGGCGCTGCTCGGGACGAACCTCGACAAACACCACTGCATTCCTCTCCAGACTTCCTCTGCATAGGCACATTCCAGAAGGAGGTGTGTGACAGTCTCGTCCCCCCCCCCAGCCGCTTCGAGGGCAGCGTGCGGTGCGGCAGAGAGTCCGGGCGTGCATAAAGGATCTCACAGGTAGAGCCCTTCTCACCACCAGCCAAGCCATGTCTTGGTGCTTGCTGGAAAGTTCTGGCGATGAGGCATTGTGCCAAATTGCTTTGACAGTCTGCTCAGGGAACCACTCAATAGGATTCGCCCTCTCCTTTTCCCGAAGGGTCTCAAGGACACTACGTGCTGACCACTTCCTGATAGACTTGTGGTCAAAGGTGTGTTTTTTTTATATAAACTTCTCCACGAAGGACCAGTGATACGGAATGGTCCAACTACTCGGAGCGTTCCGCGGCAGCGAGGCCAGGCCCATCCTTCGCAACACTGGGGACAGGTAGAACCTCAGTACATAGTGACACTTGGTGTTTGCGTACCGGGGATCCACGCACAGCTTGATGCAGCCACACACAAAGGTGGCCATCAGGGTGAGGGTGGCATTGGGAGTGTTTTTTCCCCCATTGCACCGGTCTTTGTACATGGTGTCTCTTTGGACCCGGTCCATCTTTGATCTCCACATGAAGTGGAAGATGTCCCGGGTGACTGCGGCAGCACAGGTTCTGGGGATAGACCAGATCCGTGCCACACATAACAATACTAAGAGTACCCCACACCTGATGACCAGGTTTTTTCCCGCGATGGAGAGCGACCGTTGCTCCCATCTGCCTAGTTTCTGTCTCATCTTCCTGATACGCTCCTCCCAGGTCTTGGTGCACGCCCCAGCCCCCCCCAACCAAATACCCAGCACCGTCAAGTGATCAGTCCTGACGCTGAAGGGGATCGAGGATTGGTCGGCCCAGTTCCTGAAGAGCACGGCCTCGCTCTTGCCTCGGTTTACCTTGGCCCCCGAGGCCCATTCGAACTGGTCACAGATGCACAAGAGTCTGTGCACGGACAGCGGATCCGAGCAGAAAACGGCGACATCATCCATGTACAGGGAGGCCTTAACCTGCAGGCCCCCGCTGCCAGGAATAGTCACCCCTCTCAGGCTCGCATCCTTCCTGATGGATTCGGCAAATGGCTCTATGCAACACACAAACAAGGCAGGAGAGAGAGGGCAGCCCTGCCTGACTCCAGATCTGACTGGGAAGCTATCTGATTCCCACCCATTGATTGAGACTGCACTGACAATGTTGGTGTAGAGCAGTCTGATCCAATTGCAGATTCCCTCCCCAAAGCCCATTTTGGAGAGGACATCCCTCATATATGTATGCGATATCCTGTCAAAGGCTTTCTCCTGGTCCAGGCTGATGAGGCAGGTGTCCAACCCCCTGTCCTGCACGTGGTCGATCGTATCCCTGAGGAGTGCGAGACTCTCAGCGATCTTCCTGCCCGGTACAGCACAGGTTTGGTCAGGGTGGATCACCGATCCCAGAGCAGACCTGGCCTGGGAATCTAATCTAAAAATACCTATCAGTCATGATTGAATGGCAGGGTAGACTCAATAGGCCGAATGGCCTAATTTCTGCTGTAATGCTTTATGGTCTTATGACCCCGTACTGAGGACATTTGTCCTTGGCATCAAAAAGCAGCAACACCACCCAGTAATATAATATGGTGCCAAAGACAAGCTGTTGAATTAGGATAAAACATGTCTCAAATTAGTGACAAAGTCAAATGTTTTGCAAAAGTTATCAAACTGGATTGGACACAAAACCAAAGCAGGAGGCATTTGCATGGGTGACCTCACAGCTTAGTGTGCGAGCTCACGCTGAGAGTGGAGAGGTCCAGGGCCAAGAGGTGCAGGGATATAATTTAACAGCTAGGGGCCCAGGCAGCCCCAGCCACCAAAGGGAGGAACACAGGGCTGGAGGTGGTTACGGAGAGAAAGGAACAGCCAAGGAAATAAAAATCAGAGTGAAACAAGGTCAGAGAACATTCCGGGAGATCAGAAACAAAGACTTACCCTCAAGAGAAGTTAGTGTTTTTTTCTTATTAACTCATCAGAATTGGGCATTTCTGGCTGGCCAGCATTTACTGCCTGTCCCTAGTTGCCCTTGAGAAGGTGGTGGTAAGGTGCCTTCTTGAACTGATACATTCCATGCATTATAGGTAGACTTACAGTGCCCTTAAAGGAGGGAATTCCAGGATTTTGACCAGTGACTAAAGGAATGGTGACATATTTCCAAGCCCAGATGGTGAGTGACTTAGAGGGGAACCTACTAGGGGTGATGTTGCCAAATAGCTGCATACATGGCAGTCATCCATGGGTTTAGAAAGTGCTGTGTCTAAGGATCTTTGGTGAATTTCTGCAGTGCATCTTGTAGATAGTAGCAAGTGTGTACTGAGTGTCAGTGGTGGAGGAAATGGATGTGGTGCCAAATAAGTGGGCTGCTCTATCCTGGATGGTGTCAAACATTTTGAGTGTTGCTGGAGCTGCACTCATCCAGGCAAATGGGAAGCATTCCATCATACTTCTGACTTGTGTCTTGCAGATGGTGAGCAGACTTTGAGAAGCATTGGTCTCGAAAGAATATCTAGAGCTAAAATTAGGAAGAGAAATGTAACACTGTTCAATTTGATGGGCTCCCTGACCTGTGGGAAGGCCGTTTGAATAAAGAGAACAATTGAATATTAACAATCGCTTCTTCTGAGAGAGAAACAGCAGTTACTGCTGACGTACCAAGCCGTTAACACATGACCACAAGGAACTCTTCGCGGAATCTGGGACCACTATGTATGCTTTTTTTTTGGGGGGGGGGGGGGTTGTGGGGTGTCTTTGCATAGGACAAAGGAACCAAAAGGAATGATTAACAATTAGAGTTTAATCCAAAGAAATAGAATTAACCAATTACACACCGGCATGGTGGCTCAGTGGTTAGCACTGCTGCCTCACAATGCCAGGAACTCCAGTTCGATTCCAGTCTCAGGCAACTGTCTGTGTGGAGTTTGCACATTCTCCCCATGTCTGCGTGGGTTTCCTCCCACAGACCAAAGATGTGCAGGTTAGGCGGATTCGCCTGCTAAATTGCCCATTGCGTTCAGGAATGTGTAGGTTAGGTGCATTAGTCAAGGATAATGTAGAGTAATAGGTCTGGGCGGAATAATCTTCGGAGGGTCAGTGTGGACTTGTTGGGCCAAATGGCCTGTTTCTACACTGTAGGGATTCTGTAAAAAAAAACACCCCTTTTATCAGACTGTTGAACGTTAGGTTGTATGTTATTTTAATAAATTATTAGCTAGTAGGTACAGCGTTCTCCTGCACCCAAAAGGCTTTCACCTAGTCACAAATATCTTAGTCACCACCGACGCTCCGTAGCAGTAGTGTGCGCTATCTACAAGTTGCACTGAAGAATTTCAAAGATCCTCAGCCAGCACTTTCCAAATCCATGACGACTTCCATCTAAAAGGACGAGGGCAGCAGATAGATGGGAACACCACCACTTGTAATTTCCTCTCCAAAGCACTCACCATCCTGACTTGGAAATATATCGCTGGGTCAAAATCCTGGAATTCCCTCCCGAATGGCATTGTGGGTCAACCCACAGCAAGCGGACTGCAACGATTCAAGAAGGCAGCTCACCCCCACCTTCTCAAGGGCAACTAGGGTGGGACAATAATCGCTGGCCCAGCCAGTGATACCCACATCCCACAAACGAACAACAAAAAATAAAGGATTCAGGAAGTTGATAAATTGAGAACTAATTGTTGTTCACAATTTTCTTATGCCCTCGAAGAACATCAACAAATTTATTTCAGATTCCAGTTGGTACAGCCCCCAGAGTTTTTTTTCTGGTGAACTGCACTCAAATTGCTTCTCTTTTAAATCTCTCAAGTGCTTCCCTTATATAAATATATCAAACAAGTTGGTCTGTCATACTTGCGACCAGGATTCAGATTTTTCTTTGAAGTTTATGCGTCGCACTCCTCTGGAAATAGCCAAATTTTCAACCAGTTGTGAAAAGTTCCACTTTAACTCTGTGTGACAGAGAGAGATTCTTACACATATCGCGCTCTGCCTGCTACTAATAAATATGCAGGATGCGTTCTCCTTCTGTAGCTTTATAGTCCACTCTTCCACCCGCATCCACATCAAGGTCACACTCCCTCCAAGGAGCTGGAAGATTCCTACATACGAATTGTTAGCAGAGGTCTGAAATGGGAAGGCAGTGGCTTGGGGTTGTGACAACCCTGGTTTTTCAAACCAGTTTGAGTGGCGCTTTAAAAGGCTGAAGAGGCTCTCTGCACACAAATCAATGACATTGGCAGCAACAGCGCAGGAAATTAGCTACTCACTGTGGCTTGCCTGTCCCACAACTCTGCTCACATCACAAAATCCAACTATCGCTATATCCTGTTGCTGGGTATATCATCAAGGTACAATTTGTTGACAGTAGTTTGTATTCTCAGTGAAGTATTCAGGCATCAAATATTGTTCCAGCCTTGTCTGATTAGTTGCTCAAACCAACTATTTGATTTAAAATAATCACCACAGGGAACCTCCAATCGAGTCCACATGACCTTAGTCATAAAACACAAGTGTAAAAAGGTCGCCGTTCTTCATTTCACTATGGCAACCATTTCTACAGGTCAGGTAGAAACCTGCTGCTTATAGCGGAAGTGTACTTGTCATATTTCTAATGACTGCGGATACTGTTCTTCATTTCGCTGGTTTCCCTCTCACACCAACAGACACCATCTCATCCCTCTCTCCATCCTTAACCTGACCCGGATTCTAAGGCAACATCTCACCCTCTGCCCAACCCGCTGGCTAGCTCACCTCAATCTTTCTCTGCCAACATGCCTATACCACCTCCCTTCAATGTTTCCATATCGACTGTTCCAAGGCCGAGGTTAAATGCCCAGAGTCCCGTTCCAAGATCAAGCCAGACATTCCTTCTTCCTGACCAATATCCTGGTGGGGAGATTAACTCAGGAGGCTTTAAAATATTAAAGGTGGGGGGGGGGGGGGGAAGAGGAAAGCAAATCAAAGGGATAGTGAGAAAAGAGGTCAGTCTGAGGCTGGTACAATAGATAAAGGGATCAAGTTAAAAAGTTAAGGCAGGCAAGAACACAATAGACAACGAGGTAAGACTGATAAATTAAACTCCATTGACAGAGTCATGAAGTTGGACAGCAGGGAAATAGGCCCTTTGGTCCAACTAATCTATGACAACCAGATATCCTACCTCCATTTGCCAGCACCTGGCCCATATCTCTCTCTAAATCCTTCCTATTTATATACTCATCCAAATGCCTTTTAAATGTTGTAATTGTACCAGCCTCCACCACTTCCTCTGGCAGCTCACTCCATACATGTACCATCTGGGTGAACAAGTTGCCCATGGGACCCTTTAAAATCCTTCCCCTCTCACCTTAAACCTATGCCCCCTAGTTTTGGTCTACAATTTTCAAACTAAACTCCTTACACTGAGGTAATCTATTTCTTAACAGTTCCAAACAATGTCTCTTCTTCAGAAGAAATTGTTTTACACATCCAACTTCAGCCAGGAATTCGGTAAACAAACAAAAACGCATTCTTCAAGCTATGAGTGTCTCACTAAGCCAAAAAATATTTCACCATCCTGGGTCCTTCTCATTGAATGGACCACACTGTTTACTTTGTTGGTTTGTTAATACTGTCAATTCCTGTTGTTATCTTCCAAGAACTATACCTCTTACACTTTTTTTTTGAAGCTATTCATGGTTTCAGAAAGTCTTACAAGCCTTTCCTTAAACTCCTCCCCTCTCTCACACCACACCAAATCTCACATGCCACAGTTCAAACTCCAAATCCTAAAACAAATATTAAAATAAATATTTTTACACACACACATAAATAACACATCTAACATCACAAAAAATTAAGATTCAACAAGTGAAGATTTAACTCAATTAAAATTGTGCGGAAAGGAAAGCCAATGGCAAATGACAGTAATGGATTTACGAGGACAACAGAGTCACAGAGTCATGGAAACAGACCTTTCGGTCCAACTTATCCACACTGATCAAGTTTCCCAAACTAAATTATTCCCACTGGTCTGTACTTGGCCTATAGAACCCTAAACCTTTACAGTTTCTGGACCTGTCCAAATATACCTGCATCTGCTACTTCCTCTGGCAGTTCATTCCATATACAAACCACCTTGTGTGAAAAGTGTAACCTCAGGTCCTTTTTTAAATATTTCACCTCTCACCCCAAAAATGTTCCTCGTAATTTTGAACTCACCCAACCTCGAAAAAACACATTTGCCCGTCACCTTGTCTACATTCCTCATGATTTTATAAACCTGTTGTGGTTCTGTTCGCCGAGCTGGGAATTTGTGTTGCAGACATTTCGTCCCCGGTCTAGGTGACATCCTCAGTGCTTGGGAACCTCCTGCAAAGCGCTTCTGTGATCTTTCCTCCGGCATTTGTAGTGCTTTGAATCTGCCGCTTCCGGTTGTCAGTTCCAGTTGTCCGTTGCAGTGGTCAGTATATTGGGCCCAGGTCAACGTGCTTATTGATTGAATCTGTGGATGATTTTATAAACCTCTATAAGGTCACCCCTCAACCTCCTACGCTCCAGAGAAAAACATCTCAGCCTACCTTGCCCATTCTTGAAACGCAAACCCTTCGGTCCCAGCAACATCCTGGTAAATCAGTTCTGAACCCTGTCCAATTTAATAGTACACTTCCTATAGCAGGATGACCAAAACTTTACACAGTACTCCAAAAGAGGCCTCACCAACATCCTGTACAACCCCAACATGATGTCCCACCACCCATACTCAAACATCTCAATATTCTGTTTGATTCATTAAGATTTTTGAATTTAAACTTAAAGTCTTTGGTTTGTAAGATACAGTCAGAACAATACTCATGTGGCTAAACCATATACGGTGTGGTAACTTATTGCTACAGAAACTTCCAGAAGAAAATGTTCCTCATTCACATGGAGATCAGCAAAGGATAACCAAGGACTATTAAAAGAGCTGCACAGAGGCTTATTTGAGGAGAAGGTTTAGCGAATAAATTTCTTCAGCGTCGGACTCAAGTCAAAGACACAAGACTGTGGCAAAAGAGAAAGTGCGATGTCCAGTAAGCTAAAGTCAGGGGACATTTACTTTTCACTTAGCCAAACATTTTGATTTTATATCCACCAGACATAGATTTTATGTAAAATATCAGCATCCAAAACCAATTCTAATAAGCCTCCAAGATTTCCTTATTTTCAGAAGACTTTCAATGAGCTCCCATACAAGAGGTTGGTAAACAAAACTAGACCTTGTGGGATTAGAGGAAATAGACTGGCATGGGATTGAGAAGGTGTTAATAGGCAGTAAACAGAGTGTAGGAATAATCTTTTAGATTGGCAGGCTGTGACAAGTAAGACATGCAAAGATCACTGCTTGGGACCCAGACATTCACAATCTGCATCAACGATTTGTAAATTAAGATTATAATATTTCCAAGTTTGCAGATGACACAAAATCAGATAAGAGTGAGTTGCCAAGGGAATGCAAAGCCATGTGAAGGATTTTGTCAGGGCTAAATGTGTGGGTCAAAACATGGTACAAAGAACAAAGAAAAATGACAGCACAAGAACGAACCCTTCGGCCCTCCAATCCTGCGCTGATCCAGATCCTCTATCTAAACGCGCTGCTTATTTTCTAAGGGTCTGTATCCCTCTGCTGCCTGTCCATTCATTTATCTGTCCAGATACATCTTAAATGACGCTATCGTGCCCACCTCTATCATCTCCACTGGCAACGTGTTCCAGGCACCCACCACCCTATGCATAAAAAACTTTCCACGCATAATTTCCTTAAACTTTTCCCCTCTCACCTTGGATTGGTGACCCCTAGTAATCGAGTTCCCTACTCTAGGAAAAGGCTTCTTGCTATCCACCCTGTCTATACCTCTCATGATTTTGTAGACCTCAATTAGATCCCCCCTCAACCTCCACCTTTCTAATGAAAATAATCCCAATCTACTCAACCTCTCTTCATAGCTAGTGCCCTCCATACCGGCAGCATCCTGGTGAACCTCCCCTGCACTATCTCCAAAGCATCCACATCCTTTTGGGAATGTGGTGACCAGTACTGTACACAGTATTCCAAATGTGGCCAAACCAAAGTACTATACAACTGTAACATGACCTACCAAACTCTTGCACTCAATACCCTGTTCCAATAAAGGAAAGCATGCCGTATGCTTTCTTGCCCACTCTAGCAACTTGCATTGCCACCTTGAGGGTACAATGTACAGAGAGATCTGGGTGTTCAGGTCCAATGTTCTCCAGGGCTTTTCCATTTACTGTAAAGATCGCTCTAGAATTGGATCTTACAAAGTGCATCACCTCTCATTTGCCCAGGTTGAACTCTATCTGCCATTTCTCTGCCCAACTCTCCAATCTCTCTCTTCTGCTACATTCTCTGACAGTCCCCTTCACTATCTGCTACTCCACAATCTTAGTCTCATCTGCAAACTTGCTAATCAGACCATCCATACCTTCCTCCAGATCATGTATGTATATCACAAACAGCAGTGGTCCCAGCATGAATCACTGTGGAAGATCACTAGTCACAATTCTCCATCTGGAGAAACTCCCTTCCCCTACTACTCTCTGTCTCCTGTTGCCCGGTATGTCCTGGAGCCCATATGACTTCACCTTCTCCATCAACCTACTATCAAATGCCTTACTGAATTCCATGCATATGACATCTACAGCCCTTCCCTCATCATTCAACATTGACATTTTCTCAAAGAATTCTACTAAGTTGGTAAGACATGACCTTCCCTGCACAAAACCATGTTGCCTATCACTAATAAACCCATTTTCTTCCAAGTGGGAATAGATCCTATCCCTCACTATCTTCCACACCACTGATGTCAGGCTCACCAGTCTATAAGTACCTGGATTACCCCTGCTACCTTTCTTAAACAAGGGGACAACATTCACAATTTTCTGGTCGTCCAGGACCTCACCCGTGTTCAAGGATGCTGCAAAGATACCTGTTAAGTCTTCTCTCACTTCCCTCAGCAACCGGGAATGGATCCCATCTGGAACTGGGGACTTGTCCACCTTAATGCCTTTTTGAATACCCAACACTTCGTCCCTCATTATGCCGACCCGACCTAGAGTAATCAAACATCTGTCCCGAACCTCAACATCCGTCATGTCCCTCTTCTCGGTGAATATTGATGCAAAGTATTCATTAAGAATCTCACCCATTTTCTCTGACTCCACGCATAACTTACCTCTTTTGTCCTTGCATGGGCCTACCCTTTCTCCAGTTACCCACTTGTTCCTTATATATGAATAAAAGGCTTTGGGAGTTTCCTTAACCCTGTTTGCTAAAGATCTTTCATGACTCCTTTTAGCCCTCTTAATTCCTCATTTCAGATTGGTCCCACATTCCTGATATTCTTCCAAAGCTTAGTCTGCCTTCAGTCACCTAGACCATTTCCCAGTCAATGTTGGGAAAATCAAATTCTCCCACCACCACCACCCTGTTGCTCCTATACCTTTCCAATATCTGTTTACATATGTGTGTGTCTCTACCTCACGCTCGCTGTTGGGAGGCCTATAGTAAAGCCCCAACATTGTTACCACATCCTTCCTATTTCTGAGCTCTGTCCATATTGCCTCACTGCTTGAGCCCCCCTATATTCCCCTCCTTCAGCACGGCTGTGATACCTTCTCTGACCAATAAATGCAGCTCCTCCACCCATTTTACCTCCCTCTCTGGTAGATGGACTACAATGTGAGGTTGGTAGGAAACACAGAAATTTGGAGAATTTCTTAAACCTCACAAAGTGTTTGACTTGGCCGCCCTTGTTAAGGAGTCACAGCAAGCAATTAGGAAAGCAAATGGTATGCTGGCCTTTATTACAAGAGGTTTTGAGTAAAGGAGTGAAGACATCTTCTTGCTGTTATATAGAGCTTTAATATGACTAAATTTGAGAGTGCATGGATTTGGTCTGATTACTCAAGTAAAAGATATACTTGCCAGAGAGATTCACCAAACTGCTTCCTGGGATGCAGTGATTGTCCTACGTTGAATGATTAAATAGAATAGGCCAATTTTTTTTGGGAGTTTAAAAGAACAAGCATTTAACACAAGCATACAAGATTCTCCCAGGGATCAGCAGGGGAGAGGCATTTTTCAATGATAGAAACACAGGTTCCGTTAAGGGTAAGCAGAACACTCCAGGGTTGATCGAGAGCAGATGATGCCCATTGGAGTTGTATTTAAGAGACCAGTACTTCCCCCTCCCTCAGCTACCACTGTTTGCATTGTCCATAACGGGCATGGCTTGTAAATACTCAGTTGGATAAATGGGTGTTTTTACTGTGGTAGTTGCTAGTTTGCGAAAAAAAAACACAACTCACTGTGATTTCGGTGGTGGGAATGTGCTCGGTAGTGTTTGACAACACTTCTGGGTAGAGAGAGAAAAGAAGAGCTGAGTTCCTTAGGGACCTTGTGGAATAGTATTGTCCCGATCTCTGAGCTAGGAGGCTTGTTTTCAAACATCATACCTGTTCCAGAGGTACATTATTACACATTTGTACAGGTTGGTTTGAAAATATTAAGAACTGGGTTTCATAGCTAAAATCCGAAACTCACAGAAAACCCTGCAGTGTGGAAAGAGGCCATTCGGTCCATCAAGTCCAAAGAGCATCCCACCCAGACCCACTCCACTATCCTATCCCTGTAATCCTGCATATCCCAGGGCTAATCCATCTAGCCTACATAACCGTGCATACTATGGGCAATTTAGCAGGGCTGGTCCATCTAATCTGCACATCTTTGGAGTGTGGGAGGAAACCGGAGCACCCAGAGGAAATCCACACAAGAGAACATGCAAACTCCAGAAAGGCAGTCACCCAAGGGTGGAATCGAACCCAGATCACTGGTGCTGAAGGGCAGCAGTGCTAACCACTAAGTCACACTGCTGCCCTTTTAAAAAATAATTTGTATATAAACTCTCCCTTGGAAAATAATTAGAAACAAAGAGCTGGCTTTTTTAGATTCTTTTGGAACAGAGTCCCGACCTCATAGACAGCAGTCCTTGGTTCAAGCCCCAGCTCCTCCTGGGGCAAGAGACAATATAGGGCAGCACAATGGCACAGCAGTTAGCACTGCTACCTCACAGCGCCAGAGACTCGGGTTCAATTCCCGCCTCAGGCAACTGTCTGTGTGGAGTTTGCACATTCTCCCAGTGTCTGCATGGATTCCCTCTGGGTGCTCCGGCTTCCTCCCTCAGTCCAAAAGAAAGGTGCAGGTTAGGTGAACTGGCCATGCTAAATTGCCCATAGTGTTTGGTGAAGGGGTAAAGGTAGGGGAATGGGTCTGGGTGGGTTGCTCTTCGGCGGGTCGGTGTGGACTTGTTGGGCCGAAGGGCCTGTTTCCACACTGTAAGTAATCTAATATAGATCGAATCTAATCTCTGAACAGCTTCATTTGGCACAGGCAGTGAGCCAAGGAGGAGGCTGGAGTTTGTGATTCTTTTCCCCTCTTCTGCTAATATGTTCGTGCCTAGTATCCTTGGTGTCCAGAAACACACAGGTGGGCCCCATGGAGTTTGGAGCACTTTACATTCCACATCACGCCCACCCTCCCCCCACACTCCATTTTAATGCAATTTAAAATTTCCTTCACAGTTGGTTATTGTCACGCTACCTCCTGGTGGCTAGGTCTTGTTAAGTGCTCCTGTAATTAGAAACAAGGATGATCGGTGGTGGTTATAGAAAAAAAGCGTCCTTGAGGTCTGCAGTAACACCACTCAATAGAAAAAGAAAATCAATAAGGTTTAAAACAAAAGAAACAAACACAGAAACAGCTGGAGAAACTCAGCAGGTCTGGAAGCATCCATGGAGAGAGAGAACAGAGTCAACATGGAGTCCAGCGACCCTGCTTTAGCACCAAAGAGAAACAGCCGATTCGGTCGTAGATTCATTAAGAGGACAGAGTTGGGTTCCATGAGGTTTCTTATGGCACAGTGGTGGTGTCCCTATCTCCAAGCCAGGAGGCCTGGGTTCATCATAACAGAGGACGTCATGACAACCCTGAACAGATTGATTAAAATAAAAAGATTTGGGTTCCTTCTCCTTTTCCTACCTTTGCCTGATTTTCATTACTGCAGCATTGAGGTTGTGTGTTAGTTGTTAATGGGTGATTGGTGTCTGAAGTTAAAACAAAATCTGGGTTCTTTACTGCCCCTGGTGGCCAAGCCAATTAAGACGGGCTCATGCCCCATATTTTGCGGGAGCGAGAGTGGAGGAGGGGCGATCCAGGAGAAAGACTCTGAACAAAGAAAGGGACCAGGAAGGAGAGGGGGGAAAGGTTCGTGCTGAACTGTAGATTTCAAATCAAGCCTCTGCAAATCTGTCAGCCTTTCACAGCCGGATTCAACATGTGAACATCAGGCTGTTAATATTTCCCCAGCTGGGATGGTCTAGAACCAGGGGAATAGGTAGCAGGCCGTTTAAGACTGAAGAGTTTTTTTCACTTGGGAATTGTCTATGCCAGAGACATGCAAGAGCTTGGTACCTGAACATTTTAAATTGGAGTTAAGAGGTATCAAACACATTGAGAATGTGGGGATAATGCAGAAAATGGTGTTGAAGTAGAGAATTGGCCATCATCCCACTGAACGGCAGAAAAAGCTGAAAGGGGCCTATGCCTTCTCTTATCTCAAATGTTAATATGGCATAAAAGGTGTTCTAAAGTTGTTGTTGTTAGAACAGGGGCTCCATCTGGACAGAGTGGCTTGTTCTTCAAACATTTCATTTTACTGCATAGCTCCCCTCCCCACCCCCCCAAGTCAGTAATTAAAGAATAATGCAGAAATACATGCACAAATAAAATCACTACACTTTCAATGGAAACAAAACAGGCAAGGGTGACAACCAAACTATAAAGGATAGGAACAGCCTCCTTCAGAAACAGTGGATAAAGAAATGCAGAAACTCTCAATCATTCCAAGTGACATACACTAAGTGCTTGTCTTATAAGTGTTGATTTTGCTCTATTAATATTTGCCCAATTTCAATACACATCACTAAAATAAAAGATAAGGACGGAATTTCAAAAATGTAATCTGCTGTCCCTGAACTAATTTACTAAGGGATATAAAAATCACTGCCCATTGAGCCCGCCAGTCTACTGGCGTTGGGCCAGGTGTTTAAAGTGCAGAATGTAGCCAAACCACCTATTTTCCGGGCTGACTCATTGCTGCTGCATTTGACAGTCAACCCTACTGTCCTGTCTTCTCCCTATATTTCTGTGTCTTCTGCTTTTCACTGCAAAGATCAACCGATCCTGCATCACCTACTCCTTATGACAAACCATTCCTTGGCTTCATACTGACCACAGTACTGAGACAGGAGGTAACAAGGTTAAAAACAGCACAGGGAGAAGTCGTGTGCTCAGCACAGAGCTGAGAGAGGAGACAGCTAGTTTAAGAGTGCAGTGAACGGAGGCAATACATTTAAAAAGAACATGGTAAGGTGGAAGTAACATCTTTCTGAACACAGACGCTGAGTGCATTCAATTCTGGTCTCCCAGCTTTTGGAAAGATGTTGTAAAACCAGAAAGGGTTCAGGAAAAACTTACAAGGACGTTGCCAGGGTTGGAAGGTTTGGGCTTCAGAGAGAGGCTGAACGGGCTAGGGCTATTTTCTCTGGAGCATTGGAGGCTGAGGTGCGACCTAATAGAGATTTATAAAATCAAGGGAGGCATGGATAGGCTGAACAGCCAAGGTCTTTTCCCCTGGGTAGGGATGTCCAAAACAAGATGGCCCAAGTTTAAAGTGAGAGGGGAAAGATTTAATAGGGACCCAAGGGACAATTGTTTCATGCAGGGGGTGGTGCATGTATGGAATGAGCTGCCAGAGCAAGTGGTGGAGGCTAGTACAATTATAATATTTAAAAAGCATCTAGGTGGGTTTATGAATAGGAGGGGTTTAGAGGGATATGGGCCAAGTACTGGCAAATGGAAAGCGATTAATTTAGGATATCTGGTTAGTGTAGATCTGTTGACTGAAGGGTCTGTTTCTGTGCTGTACATCTCTATGACTCTAAGTGAGAAAGATCAGAGAGTGACATCACAGGAGATCTGTAAATTTATTGGTTCGTGAGGGAGTCCAAATAGCCGAGGAAAACATGTAATTTGTAATTTGTAAATAAGAGACAGATATTTAAAGTTCAGGATGAACACCAACAGAAGGGGGACAAACCAAAGGGACATTTTAAAAGTTGCTTAAAACAACTATGCATTCTTTCAAGGCGCAAGATTTCAAAACACAGTGAACTGTATCTGAGAAAAGAGGTTAAGCATTATATGACATTAATACAAGACACTTACACAATGGCCAGAAATAGTAAGAAATTTGAGGATTCAGAAATGTTTTAGCATATAGCAAAGCCACACAAGGAAAATAAGGAAGAAAAGCAATCCAGCAAAAATCATATCAGTGGGACTGCAAAAGTTCCTCCAGGTGCATAAAACCAAAGTTTGACAAGATGATTGGTCCGTTGGAATTAAAGTGGGAGGAAACTGGAGCATCCGGAGGAAACTTACACAGGTGGTCACCTCAGGCTGGAATCGAACCTGGGTCCCAGGCGTGGTGAGACAACAGTGCCACTGAGCCATGATGCTGCCAAGAAATCAGGGATCAGCCAGGATAGTACATTTGGATTTTGATTTTTGAGATTGTTTGGTAAAATTAAGGCACATGCAATAGGAGGTAATGTACAGGCATGGATTGATGATTGGATTACTGACAGGAATAAATCGGTCAGTCTTGTGTTGGCAGGGCAGTGACTAGTGAGACTGTGCAAGAGTTAAGACATCCACTCAAACTATTCACAATATATGTCCATTATCGAAAAATGGTGACCAAGGGCTCTTGTCATGTAGTATTAGTGTCCCTACCTCTCAGCCAGAAGGACCAGGTTCAAATCCCATTCTCCAGGAGGTATGCTATAATCATTGGATCAAATTGATTATGGAAAATAAAATGCAGGGACCGTATATAGTATTTCCAAATTTGCAAAGATAAGCAAGAGTGCGTGTTGTGAGGAAGATGCAAATACGTTTCAGAACCTGATCGTGGCAGATGGAATATAACATGGAACATATAATACTTTGGCAGGAAGAGCAGATGTTCAGAACATTTTTAGATAGTGAGAGGTTGGAAAGTAAAGATGTGGAAAGTGATTTGGGTGTCCTTGTCAATAAGTAACTGAATACTAACATGCAGGTGCAGCAAGCTGTTAGGAAGGCTAACCATTACCCCAAGACAGTGAGAGTTCAGGAGCAGTGAAGTCTTGCTTTAATTGCATCGGAGATTGGTCAAACCACATCTGGAGTCCTGTGTGCAGTTTTGGTCTCCTCATTTGAGAAAATATGTTCTTCCCGTAGAGGGAGTGCAATGCAGGTTCCTGGGATGACAGAACCATCCTTTAAAGATAGACTGTGCAAACTGAGTCTATATTCTCCAGCTCTTTGAAGAATGAGAGCTGATCCTATTGAAACCTGTGAAATGTCTCAATGGTTCGGATGGGAAAGATTCAACTGAGGTGCTCCCCCGATTGTGATGATACTTAGAACGGAGATGAGGATGTTGTTCTTACTAAAGCAGCAGTGAACGTTTGGAACTCTCTATCCCAGTGGGCAGGGAGCTCCGTTTTGCCTATGTTTCAATTACAGGTGGATACATGTTTCAGGATGATTAATGCAAACGGTTATGGGGATTGTGAGGGTAAAACGTCTTGGAGAGTTTGAGCAGCCATAGTCACATTAAATGGCCTAGCAGGCTAGAGGGGTTGAATGGCCTACTAAGAAGAAAGAAAATTTACAGCCCAGGAACAGGCCCTTCGGCCCTCCAAGCCTGATCCGGTCTTGTTGCTATGTTCCTGTCAACCCGTACAAATAAATCCCCCCTCCTCGTTCTGGTTGCTTCAATTCACTCTGTCAAAACGCTTCAAATATTCTGATAGTGAAATCTCCTCTCAATCTTCTCTGTACCAATGAAACTCACCTGAACCCTAAACGTTTTCACTGAAATACAACCAGCACGGTTATTCCGAGAGAAGTCTAATACACATCACCTTTCAAATGCCGAATCACCGAATTAATCACCGAACAGCCTGCCTTATAATCCCAGACTGCACTTCCTCAAAAGTGCACCAAATGTCACACTTCTCCCAGATCACATGTAGTTACGATTCACACAAGTCTAGTCTCTCACGAATACAATAATCATTATTATTTACTTTGGAACTTCCCATCCCACACAAAGCCCTGTACTAATCTTATGACCTTCTAATTGCAGCTAATACACCAAATCACACAGTGTGCCAAATTCCAATGAGGACTTGGAAAGCAATGGTGCTCTTTAGTTCTCTCATTAGTCAAATAAAAGGCATTTCTTTGCAAATAGTAATTAAAGTTTAAATTGTCACAAATAGTTAATGCTCATAGATACAATAGTCAGAAAGCAGTAGATCTTCAAAAGTAATGCAAGAAAAAGGCGCAGCCAGGTGATCAGCATCTAAACACATCAACATTTCAGGATCCTGCTCTTCAGAACAGGGTGAGATGTTAAAAGAATCTGATCAATGTTGTCTTATGTGTTCACTGGAGACAAGCGGAAAAGTGTAAGCACCCTATATAAAGTAGCTCAGGATGTAAAATCAAAAAGTATTTTCAACATTGTAATGTAGAAATGGATGGAAAGCAGAGCAGAACATGAATGCAAACAGGGTTTTCACACAAACGCAGCAACAAGTTACTGGAACTTTTCATTTCCGATCCTCAGAATTCGCTGTGTGATAGTGTAATCGGCTGTTCCAGATTTAATCATTCCCCACTTTTACTCCCATCAATAAAGGTACCCTGATGGAATTGGAACCCAACCTTCTCTGGTGGGTTCAAGACATAAACAGTTGCAAGGACAACGCGTCAGATTCTCTCCTGACCACTTCAGCTCTCCATTCTGGTGCACATTCACAGATGAGAACCTCTCCAGTTTCCAGATGCAAGTCTAAACCACACAATGTGGCTGATTCAACAGCCTCTGAAGTGAGTAGCAAGTCAATCACTTGTAAAAACAACATCTTCACGGCAGCAGCTGCACTTGGAATGCAGCAGTTCAAGAAGTCAACGTATAATGGCATTTGAAAACAACTAAGGATGGTCAATAAACGTGGCTTGGGCCAACATCAGCAATGCATTGCGTGCCTTGTTATAGTGCCTTGCTGCTGCAGCTGTGTACATGTTCTCATGGTCTGCTCTGCCTCCCATCTGTTTCTCCATTACAATGTCAATGATATACTTTGGTTTTATATCCTGAGCTATTTAATATAGGTGCTCCAAAATTGTCTCAGAGAACATAAGGCCATTCAGCCCCTCAAGCCTGCTCCACCATACAAAAATGGTCTGTTTGCAACCTCCCACCTACCATCAAGAGCCATTCACCTCCTTGTTTACAAGAATATATCCATCTCTATCTTACAATTATTCAAGGACTCTACTTCCACCAACTTTTGAGGAAAACAGTTCTTCAAAGACACTCAGCCTGAAGAGAGAAAAATTCACCTCAGCATGGTTTTAAATGAGTGATCTGTAACATTTAAACGGTGACTCCAACCCCCTGCTCCACTCCAGTTCTGGATTCTCCCAGAAGAGGAAACATCCTTTCCACATCCACCAGTCAAGATCCCCCAGCAGCTTACATGCTAAATCACCCCTTCTTACACTTTGAAACTCCAACACAGATAGAAACCCAGCCTATCCAACCTTGCCTCAGAAGGCAACCTATTCTGAACAGCTTACAATGCATTTAGCTCCTCCCTTAAATAAGGTGACCAATACTGTTTACAGTACTCCAGATGTAGTCTTACCAGAGCTCTGTATAACTGAAGCATAACCTCCCAACTTTTATATTCAGTTCCTCTGGCAATAGACAATACCACATCATTAGCTGATAGCCAGGTTCGGTACCCATGGGGATGGCCTCAACCAGGACCTTGGGTTCATGTCACATTACAGGCAGCCCCACTATGCCTCACACACAGACAGACTCCTATAGACCCATACAGTAATGCAGACCCTCTCTCATACGCTCAAACACACACTCTCACACTCACCCTCTCACAGACTTATACCTCTTCACACTCACACTCTCTCAGACACTCACACCCCCCTGTACACACACACATTTGTCGGGTGAATTTATACTTGCAGAATTACATTTTATTTTGCTCAAAAACTGCATTAATCCATGTAAGATTCTGTAAATCCTTTTTTTTTAAACATTAGAATCAGTCTGACCATTGGGGCACAGACAGCCTCACACAGGGCACCTCACACTTTCAATGCATTATCTGGGCCAACATAGCACCTATTGTTAAAGAATGTAACTTTAAGAACATTCTGGATTTACATATGAACGAACTGAAACCAACACGCCCACTCGAAAAGATGAGACACTTAACAAACAATCCAGATCTTTTTCATTATATAATTTCAGTTACATCTCGCTGTAAACTTTTGCTATAAATTCTGTGTCCTTTGATCTTATTCTCCACAACCACCTAATGAAGGGGCAGCTCTTCGAAAACTAGTGCTTACAAATACAACTGTTGGACTATAACCTGGTGTTATGTGATTTTTTTTAACTATGTCATTAGCTGTTCTGGTTACTTACTGTACTTGCACACTAAGCCTTTCTGATTCATGTGTCAGGACACCCAGATCTGCAAATGAATAATAGGCTTCATTTTTATTCTTTCTGCCAAAATGAACTATTTCATATTTCCCCACATTGTACTCCATTTGGCAGATCTTTACTCACTAACTCATAAGAAAACTCAGCTTACACCCCAGTGCCTAAACAAAAGAAGTGCTGCATTGTTGGATATACCAGTGTCTAGGAGACATATGAAAATCAGGTGGATAGAATGGACCTTCAGGCATTTTTTTCTCCCAGGGTCACAAGTAACATTTATCCTGCAACAAGGCCCAACAGGACAGAATACCCAGGCACTTTCCATCCTTGCAGCCTGTGGTGTGTAAACTGGATAAAATGCTTGACTCAAATCAGCTGTCAGCACAATGTATCTTCAAGCATCAGTGTTTCAAGTGGCGATAAGTTTATGGAGGGTGGTGGGTGGTTGGTCAACCAGAGGAATAGGAGATGACCGAGAGCTTCAGGTGCAGATGAGCTAAGGTGGGGTGACGGGCAGAAACGTGCAGGCTTTGATTGAGGGGATATGGAGTCAGAAGCTGAGCTCAGGATCAAACAGGACAAAGAGTAGCCATTCACATTCAGCCAGAGACAGTGGGTAGGAACTGGTGCTTAGGGAATAGACTATATATGTCCACGCTGGAAAGCAATGAACTTGACCATTCATCAGCAGAGCATAGAATGGATTTGGCAACCTCCCAAACAATCTAACCACACATCTTTAACTCATAGAGGTTACAAATCATCATGCAGCAATTTAAATTCTGGGACTGCTTGTAGTCTTCATCTTCAATGGATTTTGGAAGCCTGGTTAAGGAAGGATTAGAGATGAATAGAAAAATGACATAATATATTAACAAGCCGGTTAAACCACAACTTTTCATTAGGAAGGTACCTTTCAAGGCATTTAAGTGCTTTTGAGGCAAATTTACATTTGGGCTCTGGTAAACATGTGCTGCACAGAAATAATTTAAACCAAATGAACACACATTCTAATTGAATGACTATCAAGTGCAGTTAAAAACAGCATTGTCTCAGTCTGAGGTAATGCTCACACTAAGACATGCGCGTTTCTGAATGTCTTCCCACAGCCAGGCATACTCCACAATACAGAACTGGCCAGCTCAGCACAGGTCAGCACTCATGTGGTGAAAAGGAAACAAACAGATGGAACTTACATTGCACCTTTAGTGTAATAAAGTATCCCAGAGTACTTTTAAGAGGCAAAAAGAGACACACATTAGCCCATAGTAACAATGCCAATAGTACACAGAAAGTTTGTTTTAAGAGGCTGCTGCTGAGGAAAGTATCAGCAAGACAAGATAGTCTGGGTATCCTCGTATCTTAACTGGGTGTTGGGAATGATTGCAATATCTGCAACTAGTGGTGGCGCAGAGATATAATGGAGGCCAAAGGTCAAACTCAACGTAGCAGGGTAGGAATAGCGATTGGGGAGCACGTAAAAGTGACACAGAACAGGATCGGTAAACAACCCAGATTAAGGGAGTACTGCACTCAGAGGGAGGGGGAACTGCAGGATAGTGGAACAAGTGGGAGGGGAAATGACAAAAGTAGAAGCCATTCAGTCCATCAGGGCTACTCAGTCCTTCCAGAGGATCATCAATGATCATGATTCCTCACATCCACTTTCCAGCCTTTTTCCCCATAGCCCACCCCCAATTCCTGACTGATAAGAAAACCTATCTCAGCCTTAAATATAGTCAAGGACACTGCCCCCACAGCTGTCTGTGGTAAGGAGTTCTAAAGGCACAGCCCTCTAACAGAAGACAGGCCTCCTCATCTCAGCCTCATGCTGTCTAGAACTAGACTCTCCCATGAGGAGGAACATCTTCTCACTGTTTACCCTGGTCAAGCCCCTTAAAAATCCGATCCGTTTCAATGAGATCACCTCTCATTCTTCTAAACTCCAGGGAGTACAGTCCAACATCTTTCGCCTTTGCTCATGAGACAATCCCTCCACACCGAGATAGCAAACCTTCTCTGAACTGCCTCCAATGAAACAATATCTTCCCTTAAGTAAGGGGACTAACACTGCTCACAGTACTCCTGATGTGATCTCACCAGCACTTTGCAAAGTGCAGAACTGAAGCAGAGCCCGACAGGTGAGACAGAGAAGGGGACGCTAAAGCAAGGCAAAACAAAGAGAAGATTGGAGGGAGGGGGAATACCTAGACTGTGGGGAAATACTCCCAGACAAAGAATCAGCCTCTCTGTTGATGCAATAAGTTTTCATGTTATAAGTCCCCTCTTGTGAAGAAGGCTACACCGATTAACAACCATCTCCATTCTCAGTAACAATGAGACCACCAAACGATCCCTTCTCCCTGTCTGTTCCCTTTTCAGATGGGCTGGCGATGTACGTGAACACTGCCACCTACCCACTTGGTAGGGGCAAAAGGGGCAATGCAGGGCTCTTGCTGTCTGTCCATGGGGCAGGTGAGACCCCTGATGCCCCCAGCATAGTGCCCTCTGTTCAGTTTAATCCACACATCAATCTCCACACACAGCCCACAAACCTGAGGCCTCATTCAAAATCCACCATCAGATTTATGACGAGAAAATAAACAGCAAAGACAAGGCAGCACGTTGATAGTAAAATATCAATTTGAACTACTTTCCCTTAGAATACGGAAAAGGTTCAGTTGCTTTTGAGCTAAAACTTTAAATTTCTGTCACTCTCTTCAAAATGGACCCATGAACTTGGATCAAGTCCATCAAGGTAGACCTCCAGCCCTTTGAAATACCTGAAGCAGAAGAACGCAAACGAACTCTTCCTCACTTGCTGCAATCTGTTTCCACAGTCAAGATCTTACGGTAGCACATCACTAACGTACTGAACTGCACAAGCAGACATTCTGTCAATGTACATCAGCCAGGCTGAGTCATTCTTTAATTAAAACTTGATTTTGACCTTGCAGACCCACAAGCAAGAAAGAATAGTTTAATGTAGCATGGACAAATATCATCGATAACAGGCCTGAAGAGAGGAATTACATTTATTAATGTATTACCCGTAGATTCCTCCTGCTCCCACAACCCCACCACAACAATTTCCTAGAATAGTTAAATTCTCTCTTCACCAGCAAGTAATCCCATATCTTTACAGTTCAGGAGATGTCAAGGTAAGCTCTGAGGCAAGGTAGGCTTCAATAGCTCTTCTACAAAGACAGCTTCATGTTGCCTGTCACTGGGGTGAACAGATTCAACATCTTGTCCGAAAGCTAACACAACAATGACGCCCAATTTTGAGGGATGGCAGGTCTGAGAAACCATGAGCTTCATCACCACAAAACAGACCAGTCACCCCTTTGAAAGATGCAGGACACTTGGTAAATACATTCCAAAACATTACCCTCTCCGCCCCAAACTCAATTCACTGACACTGAAACCTCTATTGCACTCCCCTGCTCTCAGACTGAATTTCGTCAGTATGGGCCCGACAGAAACTGGAAATTTACCATGCCCGTAATTCGACCATTGCATCTTGACAAGAATCAGTTGGGTTCATTACCAAACTCCTTGCCCTAGTTCACAACCCAACTCCCTCCTTCCATGCATCTTCCAAGGGTTCAAGAGACTCGGGGGAGTGGGTGGGTGGGGTAGGAACACTGACCTTGGGGAAGCTGACCAGGTTATTTAAGAAAGCCCTTGGTCAGCTTCAAGTTGTTCAACTCCAAGAGGAAGTGAGAGAGTTGAAATAGGTCTGACTGCGGAGCGAGACCAAGAGAATGTTGGCAATTCTGACTTTCACCATTTTAAAGGGAGCTTTGCAGATGTTTTGGGTCTTTGAGAAGACTGATCCTTTTGCCAATCATTCCTTTAGATCTCTAGCTATTGAGGCAATATATAAACTTTACAAGAACCCTGTCAATGCATCAAGCCAACTCTGTGACTGGTAGGGATGAGACAGGTGGACAGATAAATACTGTTACTTGGATTTGTGAGAAATACAGTAAAATGTGTAGACATTGCCACAAAAACAGCACAATTTATTTACACATAAAGAGAAATTTAAGATATCATTTTTGTTCATTCCACCTCCTCTTGGTTTCACCAACATGTCACAGCCAAGAACCAAGTCCTACCCATCTGCAAAGGACCAGAGGCCTGATATCTGCTAACCTAAGCTGCCACTTAGCTGGAAATGAGACAATTGGTCACAAATGTCACGCTATTAGTTATTGCCTGCTACAGCAAAAAGGACATGAGGAACACAAAACAACGCGATTGATGGGGTCCATCCAACACACAGGATATGGATGAAAAAGATCCTTTAAGTGTCGTCAGTATATAGAGCAGAGTTGTGCCTGAGGGATTAGGCTGGTGTCAGTGTGCTCTCTGCAGATGAAGCATGGTAATGTCCCCAACCTTCTCTTCTTTCCTTTCCTCAATCGTATTGGCCAGGCCGAGACAAAGCAGCGACGGCTCGGCAGGCATGTCAGCAAAATGCTACTTTACACACCTGATGAATCATCGTTCATGAAGACGATCATTAATCTCTAGCTCACTATTGAACAAGCAATCTGATAACTTCTGGTAATCAATTAATGGCATTAGTACTAGCAGAGAAGGGAAATAAAGAGAGACAATTAAGGCAGAAGGAATACAGAAACAGTAATACTGAAAATGGCAAAAGATAGATAAAGAGACAAATTGGCAAGACAGACAAAAAAATCAGATAGATCTAAGGATATTAATGGATAATGATAGAGAACTAAATAGGAATAAAAATATTACGGTAAATAGCAGTAAAGATATAACAGAGTCAATAGATAGGCACAAGTAGGTAAACTAAACCAATAAAAGTGACTTGAGCTAAAATCTTCTAGTCACTACCAGAAATGAAATATGCTTCACTCCAAATCTGTTAGCAGCAATTTCTGAGGCAAGCACATGGGTGCATTACTGGTTGCATCAATAGTTTGTCCCACCACAGACATGACTGATTATAGATTACATCATTAATAATGTTTTAAAATGTTCACAGGGTACTTGCTGGGTCAGTGAATACCATTTTGTGCCACAGAATGTTGGGATTTGGGTCAGGAAACCTGTGAGAGGTAGCACTAAATTGACTAGGAAACAGATTGCTCTTTGCTCACTGGTGACAGAGGTGAGAGTCGACATCTGAAAACTAAAATTCGAAAAGACTGGGGATAAATTATTCTTATTTAGGAGCAAGTATATTCTCCTCCCTAAATTTTAACATAGCAAGTTTGAAGAAGCCATATTAACAATATTTTTTTCCAAAGAACAGACATAGCGTTTTTCACTTCTGTATTCGTTTGTGAATAAAAATATCAATTGCAGAAAAGTTCCATTTACTTAAAATCAAACACATTCGCTTATGATCCAAGTAGCAATCGGAAATTCATTTAGGGCAAAGTGTAGATATTATTCAATAAAGGGCTTGACACAATGGGTGGTATGTACACTTGACATTTTTTTTGTGTGTTATCAATGGCTAAAATCCAGAAACAATCTCCAGTCTTCACAACCATTGCAATGGAATTCAAATTTCCTTTTGATATTTGAAAGTTTTCAAAAAAATAATAGCAAAGCCAAATTCCACACCAACATACCATAAAGGACCAGATGAAACAAGTGATTTTTCTGAATGCAGTGCTGCTAAGATGATCATCTGTTGAGGTCTCTAGCAGTTTAAGTGTTCCAGTCAGGAAGTCTTTGTTATAAAGCAGAGATGTTCGGGAAAGCTGTGACAGTCCACATCCTTGTTGAGTGGATCACAGCTGAGAAACCACACTCCTTAAAGGGAGTCTGCAGAACAGACTTGTCTAGCAGATCAATTTCTCCCAAGACCAAGCTCATTCCTACTGTCTCTTGGGCAAACGCTTTCTCGAACCCACTTCACGTATGGGAAACATTATAATATTAAAATCATCTGGCTTTCCATTTTGAAACATGTCATCTATCATCTAAAGCACAGACTAGTCCATCGCAATGATCCAGGTAGGAATCCTCAGGCTGCAATTACCAAAAGTATTTCCATGTATTAAACTTCAAAGTGTCGAAAAGTCCAGATCAATATTTGAAATGATTAATTAGCCGCAGCCTGTAGTCAGGTTTTCTGACATACATGGTGAGCACCATCAATCATTAACCTACCCCCAGCAGGGAAAAACAACTTGAAACAAATTCCAGACAATCATATCCAATGAATCACAATAAGAGTTAAATTTACACTTTAGTTGAGCAAAATTCTTCATTTTAGCCTTCCTATTGTTCATCTCGTCACAATTACCAAATCCCAAATAGTTACTTGAATGCTCTCTCGCTCTCTCTCTCAACATACCTATTTGTGAGCATCTCTATCTCCAGATATGCAGTATATTGGAAGAATTCACACATAGCCAGCCACCTCATGTCACATCTCTGTACAAGAACAGAGCACCTCGCATCTGCCATGTAACAACACCTCAGAGACCCTGCACACTACTGAAACGCACTTTTCACCTTCTCAAAAGCATATACACACCCAAAAATTACCCCCATTACCTTTTTCTACTCCAAGACAACTGCTCCCAGTAATCCACTTTCACCCCTGCCTCCCTGAGACACATTGCCTGGTCAACTGTTGCAGGTGGGCCACACTGCCTATACTGCCCATGGGGTCTACATGCCTAACACAAGGGGCTCCTGTGATTTACTCCCAGCATTGACACAGCAAACCAGCTCCAGGTGCACAGTGGAAATGCATTAAGGCCACCCTCACAGCCTCCCTGCAAAAGTGCTGCACTTTTCTAACACTTGCCCTCGGCTGTCCCCAGTGGCTTAAAAGCATCTGCGCAGCATTTATACACCTTGAGCCCCATCACCAACAGCAAGGTAAAGTTAAACCTGAACAGAAAATGGAGCATGTGGCAACCTGAGCCATCCTTAACTCTATTCCCCCAACCACTGTCTGTCTCTCCTATGACAGACACTTTTATTGTGCAGTGCACTTCTCAATCACCTTTGGACACATTCTAATGTCCCAAGCATAAGGATTTGCCCGGGAGAGACCGCCAGTCTTGAAAAGCAGCTAAAAACTCTCCTGAAACCTTCACATTCAAATTGTGCAAATCTTCCTTTTCAGCACAAGGAGCAGATTTCAAATAGTAAATTCCACCAAATAACCACATCCAGTTTCCCACATTTCTCATGCCTCTGCCCCACGTCATCCCCAGTTCTGCCATCAATTCCAACCCAACCCCCATAGGGGTAGCTTCTCCAGGTGGGGTAAGGCTGCCATTGGGGATATCCCTGACCTCCCACTGTGTCTTTCTGTACCCTCCTTCCCCCCCCAACTTGTTGTCAGGTGTGATGTGCTCTGGTAATCCATGAGGCCCACATCAGCCATGTACACCCCTCATCAAATCAACTCACCCATAAGCGATCCCCTTAAACATTGCTAACATACAAAAAGTGAGTACTATTGGAGAATCTGCTAAGTTTACCCCATTAACATTGCAGTGACAGTGCATATAGCGGCCACAGTAATCTCTTGACTATCTACTCTGCGTTATTATCAAAGTATTGAAGTTGGAATCATCTGAGCAGATGAAGAGACCATCCTCTAAAACAACTTTTTCTCTCTAAATTCAGTCTTCAGCAATGAGAGAAGCAGGATTTTGGGGGTTTTTGAAAGTATGGTCAAAAAGGTGGGAACCAAATGATCTGGTGTTTGCTATGACACACCGGCTGAGCAGGGGGAAGAGTACCTTTGCGGAGAACATGCAAGCCACATATTTATTACAGGGAGAAACACTGTTCAATCTGAAGATGACAAGAAGGGATATTAAATTTCCCCGCAGCCTCTTTTTGAACAATTAGTATGACTATTGCCAAATAACTGAGTAAGTGCAGACGAACGAATACTTCAGTAACTCAGGAAAGTCTGAATCTGAGAGCGAACTAGAGAGAGAGAGCTCACACCACATACCGATCAAACTAACTTTGCATGCAACCATCAGCAGCAAGCTAAAACAGAGTGCATCTGCAACTAGGAAGACTTTACATTGCTTGGCAACTTCCAAAACATGCAATTTGATTAAGGCAAATCAGCAATATACTGTGTTCCCTTTAAAATGTACACCATGGAATTGTATCAACTTCATCTCCCAGATACTGGTCTAGGCTTCCTTCCAACTGAGTTGTAAAATATATTCAATAGTGCAATGCACATTTTCAGCTCCTTCTTTTAATTCAGTCATTTAATTCCACCTGAAGGGTCTGTTTCCATGCTGTATGAAGTTCTGAAAAATACAACCTCTTCTGACCATATTCCACTTCGGTGTATGACTTACTTTGCTCAATTCACCTTTTCCAACAAGAAAAAGGTTATTTCTACTTAGGTGTTTTTTTAAAATTATTCATTGGCTGCACACCATTCTACGATCCTTTCCTGCTTTTGCACCCACACTATCAAACGAGTGTTTGTTGATGACAATTCATTAGATGATTTTGATTATTTGTTTTTTTTTCCTCCCCCGAAAGTTCAAAGCTCTCCCACAGCTCAGCACAAAGAGGATCACCATAGCAGTTCAGCTGTGCCAAATAAACACACCTCAAACAGACGTTCAGCTCAAGGGCTCTTCGAGCACACTGGCAGTGCCCCTGACTCATTGACATCAGCTCAACAGTTTCCTGAGTCTGTGACCTTTCAGCTCCCTCTCCATGCCTAGTACATACAATAACGGCTATCACTACACACTCTAATGTAGTCAGTAACAAATCCAAACAGGTAATGTGAGAAAAATGTCCTCACGCAGGTGAAAAAGGGGAACTTGCTACCACTGTTAGAAGAGATGTCCAAAGTTTGTGAGAAGATTTGTAGCTCGGGTGCTCGTTGTTGTAGTTCTGTTCGCCGAGCTGGGAGTTTTTCTTGCAAATGTTTCGTCACCTAGAAAGGGGACAAAACGTTTGCAAGAAAAACTCCCAGCTCGGCGAACAGAACTACAACAGAAGAGATGTCGGAGGTGCATTTAAGCTGGACTGAGAGATAAGGGAGAAGGCAAAGCAATTCTGATCAGATTTGATTAAATGAGATGGGGGAGCATCATATGACAAATGAACCCAGCACAGACTGTTTGGACTGAATTGTATCTTTACAAGATTCTATGCAATTCTTACTTTGCCCCAGAGTTTATGAAGGTTCTGCTCGCTTCAGATCAACAGGTATTTACATTAAAAATAGAATGAACCCGAGTCCAACTTTATCCTGGAAAGTTTGCTGTTTACTTTTGATGACTTATTTTTTTTAAAAAATCTAACACTTCAACAATAACAAGAGGCTATTGGCGATATCAATAACTTTCAAAAGGACCAATCAATAGGCAGGTAAAGAGTGTGGGGTGGTGGGTGAGGGAGTCATTGATCTGCTCATCAATCTACACCCACTAACCAGGCAAAGCAAAATGCTAAAAAAAATGAATGGTAATGTGCTACAAAAGTTAGCCCAGACTCAACTGCAATTCACATCTGCTTTGAGGACATCTCCCCGCCCCCTTACTGATACTTATTACAAATCGCCACGTCTTTCAAAAGACGTTCTACGCTTTTGGGGAGGCTACAGGGGTTTCAGTGTAAAGAGAGAGTTCCCAGTGACTGAACCCCTCAGAGTTACCGTTTGTCCTCCCAGTTCAACAACTGGCCAACGAGGGATTTCCGCTTCAGGGAGCGGACCGGACGGTTTGGACGGTAATTAGTGACGGCGCTGTACAGCAACATCTTACTCAACGCATCCCTTCATTTATACCATCACAGGGGCCCTCGCCAGGCAGACAGGAAAGTCTCCAGTGGGATCCGGACTGTCTCTGTCACCTAGGAAGGAGAAGTATAACTCCCAGTCTGTCAGAGCTGCCGGAACCCCCTCTCAAGGCTTGGACAGTGAGCAGAGCGGTCAGAGACTGTTCGGGAGAGAGAGAGAAACACAGCCAGCCGGCTTCACTACACACTCACTCCCAATTGTCACATCTTAGCAATGATCTAGATCCACATCCCCAGTCACTGAGTGCTCGCTGTGTTTCATTTTGCTTCCTGTAAAGATAATCACTTTCTTGAATTTTTTTTAAATTTCCTGTCCATGTTACTTTGTGCATTCACTCCCCGCTCTTCCTACTCCTCATTCCCTGGGAAACTGTTTGGGGGGACATTAGGAATTCCTTTCCTGCAGACAGGAGACTGTTAGACAGAGAGTGAGAGTGAACATGAGGAAATCTCTTGCAGACAGGAGACTGTTAGAGAATGAGAGTGAACATGGGGTACTCCTGCAGACAGGAGACTGTTAGAGAGTGAGAGTGAACATGGGGTACTCCTGCAGACAGGAGACTGTTAGACAGAGTGAGAGTGAACATGGGGTACTCCTGCAGACAGGAGACTGTTAGACAGAGAGTGAGAGTGAACATGAGGAAGTACTCTCCTGCAGACAGGAGAGAGACAGACAGACAGAGGGTGAACATGAGGAAATCTCCTGTAGACAGGAGACTGTTAGACAGAGAGTGAGAGTGAACATGGGGTACTCCTGCAGACAGGAGACAGACAGAGGGTGAACATGAGGAAATCTGCGGACGGGAGACTGTTGGACAGAGGGTGAACATGAGGAAATCTCCTGCAGACGGGAGACTGTTAGACAGACAGAGTGAACGAACGTGAGGAACTCCTCTCCTGCAGACAGGATACTGTTAGAGGGAGAGAGGGTGAACATGAGGGACTCCTGGGGGAAGGAGAAAGAGTGTGAGACCCTCACCTTGTAACATTGCCTCCAGCTTCTTACGGTCCACCCTGAACCTCTCCTCCAGCCAGTCCGGGTCAGTAGAGTGCGGGAGAGCCTGGCCATCGTCCTCGGAGGCGGCTAACGGAGAGTCGGTACTCCTCTCGCTGTTGGAGCCGGGGTCGGCAGCTCCGGGCTCTGGCAGCGGCTGAGCCTGCAGCAGGTATCCGCTCAAGGAGTCGCACTGAGCGGCCATGGCTCCGTGAGAGGAGAGGCAGCAGCAACAGCAACACAGTCACTTTCCCTTCTGCCTGAGGAAGGGAGAGGGGAGGGGGGGCTGGACTCCACATCCACATCTGAACTTCTCAAGCGCAGCCAAACCCTGCTCTGCAAAATCCATCCGCACCATTGCACCCAAAGTAGTCCCATTGCAACTTCATGTGTAAGCCCATTAGAGAGGAGATGTTTCCGAACAAGCAGGGTTAGCGTTAGATTTGAGGCTGAAACTGGGCAAACATTAACCCCTCGAAGTGAAATGGGAAACAAGCACACTATATATAATATATAACTTTCACTATTTCACCTATATTTCAGATCCAAACTAAAATAAACAGCGAATTTTTCAATTCATGACTGATTGCAAAGATGCACTTTTAGCCCCTCACTCTCAGGTCATGCCTCACTTAAGTTCTGAGGAAAGGTCACTCGACCCGAAATGTTAATTCTGATTTCTCTCCACAGATGCTGCCAGATCTGCTGAGCTTTTCCAACAATTTCTCCTTTTTTTGTTTCTGATTTACCACATTCGCCGTTCTTTGGGTTTTGATGTCAAAATTTAGACTTCCTACAGTGTGGGAACAGGCCCTTCGGCCCAACCAGTCCACACCAACCCTCCAAAGAGTAACCCACCCAGACCCATTTTCCCTCTGACTAGAACACCTAACACTACGGGCAATTTAGCACGGCCAGTTCACCTGAGCTGCACATCTTTGGACTGTGGGAGGAAACCGGAGCACCCGGAGAAAGGCCACACAGACACTGGGAGAATGTGCAAACTCCACACAGACAGTTAGGCAGTTGCCAAGGCTGGAATTGAACCTGAGGTCCTAGTGTTGTGAGGCAGCAGAGCTAACCACTGTGCCACCCCCAAAACTCCCTCAGTCGTAACCCCAAGAATCCAGGTCTGCTAAAAATGGCCAGTCTTCCCCGTTCTCAATCAAGACATATGGTTTGATTTTACTTTCAAATTACAGGCTGACTCCTGCTGGAGAATATCATGTCTGCACACTGTTTTATCAACTGTTTAGGTTTGAGAACTACTGTAAGGGAAACTTATCGCCTCTAATGAGAGTTTCAAAGGCAGTTATCATTCCATCAATAAAGAGAGAGATCCTTACACCTCTCATAACCTGGGTATATCCCAGAACATTACCCACCCAATTAAGTATTTCTAAACAACAGCATATGTCTCCTTTAACATAATAAAACACTACTAGGTGCTTCACAGAATACAACACTAAGACATGGAAGGTCAGAAAAACATGGTTGAACAGGTATGTTTTAAGATTGTTTTAAATGAGGTATTCCAGCAGTTAGAATCCCGAAAGCAGGCCATTCAGCCCACGTTGCCCCTCTGAACAGCATTCCTGTAACCCTGCATTTCCCATGGTTAACAGCACCCCCCCCCCCCCCACTCTGTGTATCCCTGTACACTAAGGGCAATTTAGCACGATCAATCCACATAATCTGCACATCTTTGGATGTTGGGAGGAAACCAGAGTGCCCAGAGGAAACCCACATGGACACGGGGAGAATGTACAAACTCCACACAATCACCCAAAAGGGGAATTGAACCCAGGTACCTAATGCTGTGAAGTAGCAGTGCTAACCACAGATGCAGTCCCAAATTAGTGCCTCAACAAACAGAAGGCACAGTCAATGACGAAGTGATGCTGTCTTTAGCTGGGCTGAGGAGTGGCAGATGGAGTTTAATTTAGCTAAACATGAGGTGCTGCATTTTGGAAAGACAAATCAGGGCAGCGTATATACACTGTTAATGATTAAGGTCCTGGGGAGTGTTGCTGAACAAAGAGACCTTGGAGTGCAGGTTCATAGTTCCTTGAAAGTGGAGTCGCAGGTAGATAGGATAGTGAAGAAGGTGTTTGATATGCTTTCCTTCATTGGTCAGAGCATTTGAGTATAGGAGTTGGGAGGACATTGGAATATTATGTGCAATTATGGTTTCCCTTCTATAGGAAAGAAGTTGTGAAACTTGAAAGGGTTCAGAAAAGATGTACAAGGATGCTGCCAGGGTTGGAGGATTTGAGCTATAGGGAGAGGCTGAATGGGTTGGGGCTGTTTTCCCTGGAGCATCAAAGGCTGAGGGGTGACCTTATAGAGGTTTATAAAAGGGGCATCAAGAGGGTAAACAGATATGGTCTTTTACCCTGAGGTGGGGGAGTCCAGAACTAGAGGGCTTGGTTTAGGGTGAGAGGAGAAAGATAAAGAAGAGACTTAAGGGGCAACATTTTCATGCAAAGGGTGATGCATGTATGGAATGAGCTGCCACAGGAAGTGGTGGAGGCTGGTACAATTACAATATTTAATAGGCAGCTGGATGGGGATATGAATAGGAAGGATTATGAGGGATATGAGCCAAGTGCTGTCCAATGGGACGAGATTAGCCCAAGACATTTGGTCAGCATGGAAGAGTTGGACCGAAGGGTTTGTTGCCGTGCTGTACATCTCTGACTCTATGAATTCAGGGAGGCTCAAGAGGCCACAATTAAAGGAAGGCAGATATTTGAAAGAATTATAGGGACAGCGATTATAGGGACAGAGATGGATTTGAAAACAAGGTGTTGTTAAACTGGAAGCGAGATCAGTGGAGGCTCAGTGAAGAGGGACTTGATGAACATTAAGATAAACTGGAGGCTCAGTGAAGAGGGACTTGATGAACATTAAGATTCAAGCAACACAGTTTTGGAATGATCTCAAGTTTGTGGAGCTTAGAACCTGGGAGATCAGCCAGGACTGTGTTGCAATATCTCCTTTGCTGTTTTGATTTAAAGGACTGTTGTGGCCTGCCTTTAGATATGTTATATAGTCAAATTCACTAAATAAATACAAGTTGTTATTATTGCTGTTGACTTCTTCCTAATTTTATCTGCTTCAGGAGCAAACGGCAAAAGTTCAGGCTTGGCTGCATTGAACCAAGTTGACACGACTATGCAGGAGTGAGGGTTGTTAAAATCCATTTAGGGTGACGTTAAAGATGCCATAGCATTTTTCAAAGAAAAGCAGAGAAGTCTTAGGCCAAAGATTATTCCTCGAACCAAGTCACTAAAGCTAGATGATGTACCGACTCTACGCGTTGACTGTTTGGGGCTTTGCTGTGATCAGATTTGTTTCTGAATATACCCTCAGAACAACAGTGACAACTTTAAGAAGTCCTTACAGAAAATGCTGGAGAAACTCATCAGGTCTGGCAACATCAGTAGAAAGACAAACAGAATCCACATTTCCAGTCCAGTATGACTCTTCTTCAAAGCTGATAGTTTCCTATCCCTACCTATATGTATACTCCAAAGAATATCACTTCTAAACGAGAATTACACTTTAAACAGTCAGCAATTCTGATGAAGAACATCACAACACATACCTACAAACTTACCCAATCTATTTGCTAATACCTCCAATCACCTTTTCCAACATGGGATGCTCTCCCCTAAGATCCCAGCACTCCCCAAAGCTCAGTGCTGCATTCAATTGTTTAATCCACCTTCTGCTCCTTCTTCAGTCACAGCTAATGAAATACAATCGAAGAGAGGGACCATGGCAGAAGGTGTTGAGAGTGCGGAAAACATTCAGAAAAACAGGTAAGAAAGAGAGTGGAAGATAGACTCGGGAACAGATGCAAGTAAACAAACACATTTTGTTTTATTCCATCAGTGAGCTGTGTCTCCTGTTAACTTGACCAAAGTAGAATAAGGAGAACAAATGCAAAAGTTGTTTGGTAGTACAGAACTTGAGAGTGGCATGGTGGCTCAGTGATTAGCACTGCTAACTCAGTGCCAGGAGCCCAGGTTCGATTCCACCCTCAGGTGACTGTCTATGTAGAGTTTGCACGTTCTCCCTGTGTCTGTGTGGGTTTTCTCTGGGTGCTCCAGTTTCCTCCCACAATCTAAAGGGGTGCAGGTTAAGGAAATTGCCCATAATGTTCAGGGATGTCCAGGCTAGGTGGATTCCCCATGGGAAATGTAAGATTACTGGGATGGGGTTGGATCTGGATGGGATGGTCTTCAGAGGAGTGGTGTGGACTCAATGGGCTGAATGGCCTGCTTACACACTGTAGGGATTCCATTAGCACAAAAATGCTTTTGCACTCATCATGGCGATTTACGAGAATACCAGAACAAAAGGACAATAATATTTATACTATACGAGAGCAGACTGCTGATGATTAAAGGTGCTTCCATGAAGAATGCACTGGTTAATGATGAGTGACAGTAAACTGTTTTGCTTGCATTTTAAACAACATAAGTTGACTCTAATTGGTCAAGGCATACCCTGAGAAAAATGCATCAATAAAGTGTTGGTTCTCTTCGCAATGTTCAAATCCAGAAGTACTTGAAGACATTTTATATGCCAGGGACTATAGGAAGCCAAGTATGTTAGTTAGAGCATTAAGTCATTAAGCATTTCTGAATTTGGGTGATGAACACTGAAAGTAAATGTTTTGTGTTCAAACCCCACTCTACGGCTCCCACACATATCGGCAGGTGTGGCAACAGGGCAAAGACTGAGAGAAAAGTTTTAGGTAAGAGAAATTCTGTTCAGTTGGGTATTGAATCTATTCCAAAAGTGTTGAGAGTTAACCCGATATCCAGTTAACATTTCCCTTCAATTGACAACATCATCAGACTAGCACCACTTACTTGATACGCTATCTGTGAAAATTTCTGTTTCTCGTTATTTACTCATTGGATGTAAGCATCGCTGGCAACATCAGTATTCACTGTCCATCTCTAATTAACCTTTGAACGTGAAAGCCAACCTTCTTTTTAATTACAGTGATCCATGCATGTAGGTGCACATAAAATGCTGTCGGGAAGGAAGTTCCGTGGGCCGAAGGGCCTGTTCTGTGCTGTATTGTTCTATGTTCTATGTTCCAGAATTTTAGGTCTAATGATCTGGAAAGCACAGTGACGTGTTGATGGTACACACTGCTGTCACTATATTGAGTTCCGGAGTCCTGAGGTCATGTTGCAGTTGTATAAGACTCTGGTGCGGCCTCATCTGGAGTATTGTGTGCAGTTTTGGTCGCCATACTATAGGAAGGATGTGGAGGCACTGGAACGAGTGCAGAGGAGGTTTACCAGGATGTTGCCTGGTATGGTAGAAAGATCGTATGAGGAAAGGCTGAGGCACTTGGGGCTGTTCTCATTGGAGAAAAGAAGGTTTGGGGAGACTTGATAGAGGTGTACAAGATGATTAGGGGTTTAGATAGGGTTGACAGTGAGAACCTTTTTCCGCTAATGGAGTCAGCTGTTACTAGGGGACACAGCTTTAAATTAAGGGGTGGTAGGTATAGGACAGATGTTAGGGGTAGATTCTTTACTCAGCGGGTTGTGAATTTATGGAATGCCCTGCCAGTAGCAGTGGTGAACTCTCCCTCTTTATGGTCATTTAAGTGGGCATTGGATAAGCATATGGAGGCTATTGGGCTAGTGTAGGTTAGGTAGGCTTTGGTCGGTGCAACATCGAGGGCTGAAGGGCCTGTACTGCGCTGTATTTTTCTATGTTCTATGTACACCAGTAGCGGTAGAGAAGTTGCAAGTTGAAAGGATGGATGAGATGCCGATCAATGAGCTATTTCATCTTGGAAGGTTTTGAGGCTCTTAAGGTTGACTAATCTGAACTAACACAGTCAGGTAATAAGTATTCTGTCACATTCCTGACTTGTACATTCTCAGAAGTGGACAGGAGTCAGGAAGTTGAGGTATCTGCTGAAAAATACCTGGCTTCTGATGAGATTTTGTAGTCACTGTGTTGATGTGACTGGTTTGGTGAAGTTTATGCTCAATGGTGATCCCCAGAATGCTGTTCAATGGAATTCAGCAAGACAATAGACAATAGACAATAGGTGCAGGAGTAGGCCATTCAGCCCTTCGAGCCTGCACCGCCATTCAATATGATCATGGCTGATCATTCCTAATTAGTATCCTCTTCCTGCCTTATCTCCATAGCCCTTGATTCCACTATCTTTGAGAGCTCTATCCAACTCTTTCTTAAATGAATCCAGAGACTGGGCCTCCACTGTCCTCTGGGGCAGAGCATTCCACATAGCCACCACTCTCTGGGTGAAGAAGTTTCTCCTCATCTCTGTCCTAAATGGTCTACCCCGTATTTTTAAGCTGTGTCCTCTGGTTCGGCACTCACCCATCAGCGGAAACATGTTTCCTGCTGCCAGAGTGTCCAATCCTTTCATAATCTTATACGACTCAATCAGATCCCCTCTCAGTCTTCTAAACTCAAGGGTATACAAGCCCAGTCGCTTCAGTCTTTCAGTGTAAGGTAATCCTTCCATTCCAGGAATTGACCTCGTGAACCTACGCTGCACTCCCTCAATAGCCAGAATAGTCTTTCCTCAAATTTGGAGACCAGAACTGCACACAGTACTCCAGGTGTGGTCTCACCAGGGCCCTGTACAGCTGCAGAAGCACCTCTTTGCTTCTAAACTCAATCCCTCTTGTTATGAAGGCCAGCATTCTATTAGCCTTCTTCACTACCTGCTGTACCTGCATGCTTGCCTTCATTGACTGGTGTACAAGAACACCCAGATCTCTCTGTACTGCCCCTTTATCTAAATTAATTCCATTGAGGTAGTAATCTGCCTTCCTGAGTAAAGCCATTGAATATAAGGAATATTGCCTGTCATTTGTGTGGCATGAATCTTACTTGCCCCTATATAGAATCATAAAAATATATGGCACAGAGGGTTGTCATTTGGCTACTTGATATCCATGCTGGATAAAAGTTATCTGTCCATACTCATTGCACTTTCCAGCTGTTGAAATGTAACCTTGTGTTCCTTGGAACTTCTGTAGTGGTTGTAACAAGGTCAGCCAGGTAAACCTCATAGAATATGAGTTCCCTGATTGGGGCTGTTAATCTGGTCTAATCAGGGACCCCGAGCTGACAGAAAAGAAAGGGGTGTCAGACATCCTGACACTTTGAGTGCTGGCTCTGAGGGAGCTGGATCAGTGTCAGGGGTTCTCCACGTGTAAGCGAAGGGTGACTTGCTGACAGGATACCAGCCTCTGTGGAGATATGTCAGTGATGACAAGAAAAAAACACGCTCTTGGTGCAAATCAGTCGCCATCTTTTGAGTTGGGGGTAAGCATTTCTGGCATCATGCCTTTATTTAGGAAGCCTGACTCGTTTGCTATGCTGTTGAAGACTGGGCCCAGTATGTGGAAAGAATGCGTTATTTTTTCCAAGTAAATGACACTGGGGCAGATGAAAAGCAACAAGTAATTCTCCTGGCAGCTTGTGGAGCCATAGCTGTTTGGTTATTCGGAGCCTAACTTTCCCTGAGGAACCAGATATGAAAACCTTTCAAGATTGACAGATTTAGGTAAGGAAAATTGTGACCACCCCAAGCCTCCTCTAACTCTGTGATGCTATCAATTTTACTCAGCAATTCAAGAACCAGGGGAATCCATATGCGAGTTTTGACTACGTTAACATGACTGGCAGAGGAATGTGCATCTGGTTTAATCCTTAAAGAAATGCTGAGAGACGATTTGCTATGTGGGATTAATGATGTAACCATGCAAAACTACCTACTGGCTGATGACCAATTGGACCTCAAATGGCACTGTAACTGGCTTTGTTGTCAGAAAATGTGGCAAGTGCAGCATTTGAGTTACAGCATCTTTCAATGGATGTGGACACCCTCACCAGTCCAACTGAGCTTGGGGAAACACATGTGAATGAAGGCAATTGCATAGCCTCACTCAGGACATATCCTGAGCAGAGGGACTCTAGGTTAGTCCACAGCAAAACCTCAAAACAAAGCCAAGCTTCAGACAATCGGTTAACATTTTCTTCAGGATCCAGGCCAGCAAGACATTGTAGTTATCTCCGGTATGTGGACCCAAGACAGCAAAGGAATCCAAACAGACCTAAGCTGAGCAAGAGAACTCATAGGTTGGCTGGCATCCAGAAGAACGTACACCATGGAAAGTCCACCTACATTGTGATTTGAACAGCTAAATTGCTTAGCAACATCCAAACCAGAACCAATCAAAATACATGCCTGGTTTAATGGACACCCAGTTCTAAGAGAGGTTGATACTGCACAGCCATTTCAGTGATCACAGAACCAGTCTTTAACAAATTCACTCTGGACTCCAATCCTGAGGTTTGCATAAGACCACGGCTGAAAACCTATGCAGGGGAACCTTTACCGATTAAGGATACAACTTTGGTTCTGGTCGCTCATGAGAAGCAGCTGGTTACAGTTACTATTGATGGTAGTAAAAGGCTCAGGCCCAAATTTGTTGGGGTGAAATTGGTTGAGAAATATTCACCCTGATTGGCTCAACCTCCTTTGATGAGGAAATGGCTCCCGAAGTGAAGTACTAATTAACTTGCTGGAGGTTTTTCAGAAAGGTCTAGGGACTGTGAAAGGAGCCAAGGCCACCTTGCGTGTTGACCAGGAAGCAAGTCAATGATTCTACAAGCCCACCCCAGTGCTCTTTACCTTATGTGCAAAAGTAAATACAGAAATCAGGAGGCTGGAAAGGGAAGTAAAACAACAAACCAGGCAGTTTGCAGAATAGGTAGCACTGGTCGTACCAATTGTGAAACCCATTGGGTTGGTTCGCCTTTGTGGGGATTTTAATCAAATGGTAAACCACTTTGTGCAGCTGGATAATTACCCAATCCCTCACAGAGAAGATTTGTGCACAAAGCAGGCAGGGGGGCTGTCCTTCACAAAGCAGGCAGGGGTGCTGTCCTTCACAAAGCAGGCAGAGGGGCTGTCCTTCACAAAGCAGGCAGGGGGGCTGTCCTTCACAAAGTTGGACATGAACCATGCATACTTGCAGTTGCGGTTTAATGATGATTCTCAGGAATATGCTACAATTAATACCCATAAGGGTTTGTATCAATATATGAGATTGCCAGTCTGTGCCATTCTTCATCAGTCAAGAGGAAAATTTTTACAAGGTCTACCCCAGGTCACAATTTATCGGGATGACATGCTAATATCAGGGAAAACCAATAAGGAGCACTGATAGAACTTGGACGCAGTCCTTAGACATTTCACCCAGGGGGGCATAAGCCTCAGAAGGGAAAATTTTCTGGACACCCCAAATCATCTACTTGGGCTAGCGAGTCGGCAAGATTGGATTACACTTGTTGGGAGATAAAGTAAGAGTGATTAAAGGTGCCCGGCTCTCATGTCTGTACTGGCAATGAGGTCTTTCATTGGGCTGGTGAATTATTATGGAAAATTTATATATAACTTGGTCCCCATTGTGGCACCTTTGCATCAACTCTTAAAGGGTCAGCCTTGGAAATGGTCACATAGCCAAACCATAGCTGTCAGGGAATTGAGCAAACAGCTGTCATCATCTAAGGTGTTGTCACACTGTGGTCCCAAGTGGGATCATGTGAAGCTTCTCCGTGAACACTGGAGTACAATTAGCTCATAGGTGCCCCACTAGAGAGGAAGACCCAATAGCGGATGCATCCAGGACTCTGGCTAATGCAGAGCATAAATACGCTGTGTTAGAGAAGGAAGGGTTGGTGGTTATATTTGGAGTCAGGAAATTCCACCAATACCTTTAATAACAGACCCCAAACCCCTGCTGGGTCTACTTAAAAAGGACAAGGCATTGCCACCCTTAGCTTCTGGCTGAATTCAGCGGTGGACTCTAAGACTAAGTGAGTATAATTACAAGTTGGAACACTGTCTGGGAGGCCAAGCAGTGAATGCAGATACATTGAGCAGCCTCTTGCTGGGAGATACTCCACCAGTGGTACCTCGTCTAGAAGAGTCCATTATGGTTTTAAATTTTCTGGACTCACTTCCAGTCACAACAGACTGGACAGTATCAGACAACATCAGACCCTGGATGCAGAAGGATCTGGTCCTGGCCATACTAGAACAGCTGGTGGTGATGGGGGAAACCAAAAGGCCATCATAACCAGAATATAAACCTTTTTGGACTGGGAGAGACCAGATCACAGTCCAGGATAGTGTTGTATTATGCAGAGCAAGTGAGATTCTCCCAAGCAAAGGTCGCCGCCAGGTATCAGCTGAACTCCACAGGAGTCATCCAGGCCTTTCCAGAAGATGTTGGTGAGAAGTTCTGTCTAGTGGCTAGGATTGGACGCAGACATAGCCATGTTAGTGGGGCAGTGCCCAGAGTGCCAACTAGGACAAAAATTACCACTGGCAGCTTCCTCACATTTGTGGGAATGGCTGGATAAACCCAAGACTCACTTACACATCGACTGTGCAGGTCCCCTCATGAGCTCAATGTTCTTAGACATTGTGGACACCTGCATAAAATTGGCTGGACATGCATAGAGTTCGTTCATCAAACACAGGGATGATGATAGAAAAACTGCGCACTTCTTTTGCAATACACGGACTGCTGGAAGTATTGGTCACAGACACTGGGCCATTGTTTCCCAGCAGGGACTTTGAGTATTTCCTAAAGTTAAATGGTATTTGAGATATAAGGCAGCTCCATACTATCCATCATCTAATGGTCTGACTGAAAGAGCAGTCCAAATTTGAAGGGACGCTTAAAGAAACAGCCTACAGCTTCACTCAATACCAACTTGTCTGGGTTCTTATTTGATTATAGGCCCACTCCTCACACAACCACAGGGTCAGCTCCAGCAGGGTTGCTAATGGGGAGAAGACTCCACACCAGGTTAAATCTGATCTTCCTGGACCTAGTGGGGAGGGTAAAATGGCATCAGGAACGCTAGTGCCAGGCACAAGACTCCACAATGTGAGAGAGACTATGGGAATGGCCCTGCATGGTTAAGAGGCATGGTTAATGCGAGGTCAGGTCCAATGAGTGTGTAACGTTGGGGTAGGTGTGACCGTCTTTAACAAGCACATAGACCATATGAAAGCTGTAAACTTGCAAAAGGTGCGGGAGAAAAAAGCCCGGCTCCTGGACTGCCTTTCCGACTGTTCTGGAAGCTCTGGGTTCTCCCTCTTTGTTAAGCGTTGAAGATATCTTGGGATCTGAGATGGACATGGTGGATGTCACCACCTCGATGCTGTTGCCTGGAGAAGGGAATGAATTTCTTCCAAGACCCTCCAGGTGCAAGAGTTGAGTGACTGTGTGTTTATCAGCACCCATGACACAGGCAGAATTGGAGGAAGCTGACCTCCAGCTAAGATGTCCCAGGAGGAGTCACAAAGAGAAAAGAACCTGCCTATGTCCTTGCACTCAGAGAGGGAGGGATGCAGTGACTGTAACAAGGTCAGTCAGCTGGATATCTTAGAAGATGAGTTCCTTGACTGGGGGCTGTTAACTGGGTCCAATCAGAGAGTCTGGCTGACAGATATAGAGTGTCAGAGTTTCTGCTCACTCTGAGAGTCGGCTCTGAGGGTGGTGGATCAGTGTCAAGGACTCTCCATGTGTAATTAAAGGTGATGGGATACTATCCCTGTGGAGTTATTTCACTTCAAGTACATTTTAAATGTGATGAGGTTTTCTGGCTCTACCACTCTCCCAGGTACTGGGTTCCAGATCACCACCAGTAGATTGGGTAAGTTAGTTGGCTTCCTATGCTGAACTAAGTCTTAAGCCAGTTGGATTTATATGACAATCCAACAATTCACTTATCTGCCCAAGCCTGGATGTTGTCAAATTGTGTGTCATTAGCTAAAAATGTGTTGCTCGAAAAGCGCAGCAGGTCAGGCAGCATCCAAAGAGCAGGAGAATCGATGTTTCGGGCATGAGCCCTTCTTCAGGAATGAGGAGGGTGTGCCAAGCTGGCTAAGATAAAAGGTAGGGAGGAGGGACTTGGGGGAGGGGCGTTGGAAATGCGATAGGTGGAAGGAGGTCAAGGTGAGGGTGATAGGCCGGAGTGGAGGTGGGGGACAGAGCGGTCAGGAAGAAGATTACAGGTTAGGAAGGTGGTGCTGAGTTCGAGAGATTTGACTGAGACAAGGTGAGGGGAGGGGAAATGAGGAAACTGGAGAAATCTGAGTTCATCCCTTGTGGTTGGAGGGTTCCCAGGCGGAAGATGAGGCGCTCTTCCTCCAGCCATTAGATGCCAAGCTTCCTCCCTTAAAGCACTGACAACATTTCAATTGTACTTGATTGGTTGTGTATTACTTTGGGGCGTCCTAGGATTGTGAATTGCCAACTTTTAAAAGCAAGTTCTTCCTTCCTTTAGTAGATCCAAACACAATTTAATATGTTAGGCAAAAAAAACCTTCTTGCTCAAAGTCACAATCGGATCCGTTACATTCTGAAGAGTACTACACAGTTCTTTAATTTAAGGCTTTGACGTTATGGTACCTAGTCACACAGATCAGTCTGAACCAAATGGGCTGCCTTTGCACAGCTCATGCAGTTTCAGAAAAACACAGCTAATGTTTCAAGTCCATTCCAACTCTTCTTCAGAACGGACCTCCAGACTTTAAAAAGGGCCACTGGACTTGAAATATTCCCTCTGCTTTCTCTCCACAGATACTAACAGGCCCGCTGAGTTGCTGCAGCATTTTCTTTGTTTGTTCCAGCATCCTCAGTGTTTTGCTTTTATTAGGTGGCTGGTTAATTTGCCCCTGAGCAGGGTGTAACCTCATGTTCAGAGAAAGTGAGGAGTACAGATGCTGGAGAATCAGAGTCAAAACATTTGATGCCGGGAAAGCTAGAGCAGGTCAGGCAGCATCCGAGGAGCAGGAGGATCGACATTTCCAGCAGAAGCCGTTCATCAGGAATGTGGGGGTTTGGGGGAAAAGGGCTGAGAGATAAATAGGAGGGTGGGGGTGGGGCTGGAGGGAAGGTAGCTGGGAAGGTATGGGTGATGGTGATAGGTCAGAGTGGTGGGTGGAGCAGATAGGTGGGAAGGAAGATGGACAGGTAGGACAGTTCAAGAGGGCGGTGCCGAGTTGGAGGGTTGGATCTGGGATGAGGTAGGGATAGTGAGATGAGGAAATTGGTGAAATCAATGTTGATGCCACGTGGTTGGAGGGTCCCAAGGCGGAAGATATGACATTCTTCCTCAAGGCATCTGGGTGGCTGGGATTTGGGAGTGGAGGAGGCCTAGGACTTGCATGTCCTTGGCAGAGTGGGAGGGGGGATTGAAGTGGTCAACAACAGGTCGATGAGGTTGTTCAGTGCATGTGTCCCAGAGATGTTCCCTGAAATATTCCATGAGTTGTGTTAGCCAGCCTGATTAATTTATTATTTTGTTGTTGGTCCAATTAGTTTATCATTATTTCATCAATGTCCACTACAGTGTTGTAAAATGTACATGTCCTTCATCTTTATTAATTAAACAGGAAATCTTTAGCTAACATAACATTGCTTTTCATCTTTCATTTCATTTTATATCAGAGTTTGGGCAAATGGAAATACATATCTAAGCATCCAGTCAGAATACTCTCGGATCTAATTTTTAATAATGCTTTGAGATTTCTTTCCATCATCCTCTGAAGATCAGAATTCTTACATTTGCTAAATTATTTATAAATTAAGTCCCGTTTCTTGAAATTTTTATGATCTCATGCTTCCATACTAACCTTCGTAAATTGCTGGTGAAGTTAAACTGCAGGTTGTGTTGTTCAGGTGTGAGTTTTATTGACTTTGCTTCCTCCCATGGTATTATCCCGTTAGAGATAATGTAGTCTCAATTCCAAGTTTGCAGTGTACCACTCACTGTTCTACTCCACTGAGATTTAACATATGTTCAAAAGTATCCAGTGCTTAAAAATTGAGCCTTTGTGCACGCAGAGCGAGATAATGTTTGGGCAGAGTTTCCTTCATTTGCTAATGTTAATGGAATGTTAGAATGAGTGTGATATTGGGAAATCAGTTTTATGGCCAGGAATCCCCCTTCTATTAACTTCAGTCAATGTACCCCTCACTCAAGTTTGAAATGTTAATGAACGACAAGATGAATGTTAATACAAAAGAAAAATGTTGATGAAGCTCTGAATCAGGAATTAGCAACAGAAAATACTTAATAAACCCAGCAGGTCTAGCAGCATCTGCAGTGATGGAAACAGAGGTAATGTGTCAGGTTGGTAAAAAAGTGAACTTTCCCTAACCTCAGCCAGACCTCTGCCTGATGTGAAGGCCAAAGGTTGCAACTTTAATATCTTATTTGACTCTGTTACTGTCTTCTGAACCCATGCTCTCTCCAATGTTGAGACCACCAATTTCCATCTCTTGTGGATGTCTCTGGCTCTACTTCAGTTTTTGTGCCTTTGATACAAACCCAACATTCAGCCCCTCGGCACTGCCTCCCTAACCCCGCTCCATGCTTTATCATATCTAGAACCAACTATTCTTATACTATTCTGCGTGACCTCCCATCTCCAACGTCCATATTGTAAGTTCATCCAAAACTCTGCTATTGCCTTATTTGACTTTCACCAAGTTCTATTTACTCATCACCCCCTCCTTGTGCTCGCTGACCTACACTGGCTTCTGGTCCAGCAACATTTTAAAACTCTCAGCCTTGTTTTCAAGTCCATCTGTGGCCTCTCCAGTTTCTACTTATGTATGAATGAATGAATAACGATTTATTGTCACTTGTACTATGCAACGATCAACACAGGAAAATACCATAAAAAGCTTCAACTGTTGCCACAATCTGGCGCCATTTTGAATAGTTTAAGAATAAACAGGTAAAGCCGAAAAGAGTCCATCTTCGTTCTGTTGTCTTCGCCATGAGCTGGCTCACCAAGAACACCTGCACCACTACCCCTCCTGCTGCCTACATTGGACCCATCAACATCGGAGTCGTCACTCTTAAGGTGCCACCTCTTTATCACCAAGCCCACCTCGATAACATCACATCCAATGTCAGGTCTCCGTGCTGGGCCCACACTCGCTCCGCAACCAGGAGCCGCCAGCTCTGCCGCCACCGCCGCCTCATCGCCAACAACCAGGAGTCTCCACTCCAGGCCTACTGCAAGGAGGAATCCCTTTCCCCATTGCCAAGCCAGGCTGCTGTCTCACCAAGAGTCCAGCTCCGGTTACTCTCGTCCATGGGTGGAAAAGAAGGAAGACAAAAAAGGGTAAGGAAAGAAGGGAGGAAGCATCCGGTCTGGAGTGGACAGGCCCAGGAGTCTGAATGCTGCCTATCTTGCTGGCGTCACAATTTTGCAAGCCTGTAATCTCATCCAGTCCGGCAAGCCCTCAAGATTGCTGTGTTCCTCCATTTCTGTCATCTTGTGCATCTCCAATTCTCTCTGTTCCTGAATTGGAAAACTCTAGAATTCCCTTCGTGTGCTTCTCTGTCCCGCTTATGTGTCTTGCTTTGTTTAAGATGGTCCTTAAAAACCAAGCTCTTTGGGCAAGATCTGTCCTAAAACCTTCTTCTGTAACACATTGTCAAATTGTATTGATTGAGCTCCTCTGAAGCATTGTGGGACATTTTTTATTATGTTAAGACTATTACATAACTATAGCTCTAAGGTTTTAGGATTTACCATATGTAATGAGATTTATTTTTCCAAATGTATGTTCGCATTGTTCATCCTCTACATGAGCCAAGAGGAAATTTATTATAAATATCCTAATCCTCAACTATAATGAAACAAAACATCAGAATACTTATCAATCTGCAGGTCTCTAATTTCTCATCTTTCTTTTGCTTATACAACAACAAAACGCTTCGTATGTCCCATGCAGTAGATAAATGTCTTGGGTGCAGCCTTGTTTATCATTTTCAATGCCAACAGTACACAAATAATAATTTCTAACTTCAATTGTTCCTCTCAAAAGCACACTAGAAAGAAACAAGAATTCCTGTACTGTTGCAACACTGGCATCTACACGTGACAAAATGCTCATTTTCTTTGATGTCCACAGAAAGTTGAACCATTGCAATCTGGCCCAGTTATCAGCAAAGTGTTGGAAGGTATGGCCAACAGTGCCAACAAGTGACATTTACTCAGCACCAACTTGTTGGGCTCCACCAGGTCAATTCCATCCAACTCCTGACCATGTTACCACCTTGGTGCAGGCATGATCAAACAGTTAACACGGCACATTTGACTGAGTGTGGCATGAAGGAGCCCCAGGCAAAACTGGAGTCAACAGAAATTATGGGAGGATTCTCCACTGGCTGGAAGATAGTTTGCGGTTATTGGAGGCTAATTACTCAGCCCCTGAGCATCGCTACAACAGTTCCTCAGAAGAGTTAATTTCAGAAATGAAGCTCCCTTTAAGGGGCAAACAGATCAGCGTTTCGGGCATAAGTCCTTCTTCAGGAAGGGCTTATGCCCGAAACGTCGAATCTCCTGTTCCTTGGATGCTGCCTGACCTGCTGCGCTTTTCCAGCAACACATTTTCAGCTCTGATCTCCAGCATCTGCAGACCTCACTTTCTCCACAAACAGATCCGCTCCAACATTGTTTCAGAGTAGCTGATGCTGATTAGAATTTATATTTAAGAAAAAGGTTTACCTTGACTTAAGAGCTGAGGTCAACATTTGAAGCACTCCAGGCGAGCTGGGTACCACAGGGACCGGACTGCATTCGCTTTACCCTCCAATACTATTTAAATTTAGCTCCTTCGCTTTCTTGATTTTTTTTTCAATACCGTCATGCTGCCACTTGCCTTCCTAACTATGGACTGCAAGTTAACCTTGACTGAATCCTGGACTAGAACTCCCAAGTCTCTTTGTACTTCAGACTTCTGAATTTTCCCCCATTTAGAAAATAGTTCATGGCACTGTTCTTCCAACCAAAGTACATGACCTCACAATTTCCCATGTTGTACTCCATCTGCCACTTCTTTGCCCTCTCTCCTAACCTGTCCAAATCCTTCTGCAGCCTCCTCATGCTTCCTGTCCCTCTACCTACCTTTGTATCATCTGCAAACTTAGCCAGAATGCCCTTTGTTTCTTCATCTAGATCGTTAATGTATAAAGTGAAAAGTTGTAGTCCCAACACTGAGCCTTGCAGAACATCACTTGTCACAGGCTGCCATCCTGAGAAGGGTCCTTTTATCCCCACTCTCTGCTTTCTGCCTGACAGCCAAGCTTCTATTCATGCTAGCACCTTGTTTGTGACACCATGGGCCCTTATCCTACTCAGTAGCTTCCTGTTCGGCACCTTGTCAAAGGCCTTGTTGAAGTCCAGGTTGCTACTGTTTAATATCTGAACTGGATGGCAGTGTGTTCCAAGCAGAATTAGGGGAATTAACAAACATTTAAAACGTTTAGTAAGGCATTTCAGATTAGGATTTTGCCTGAAAGTAGAACATTTGAAGTCTTAAAAGTGGACGTCAAAGGTTTACAAGTGAAAACCGAGGACGATGAACTGGATAAAGGTGCAGTAGAGAGATTAAAACTAAAACAACAGAAATAGATTTGCCAAGATAAAGAGAGAGGATGGGAAAGAGAGGAAAAGAGAAGATAGGGAGTTGCTGTGAAAATGGCAGGAAAAGGAGTTTGTATTAAGCTGCACTTACAAGTCTGAAAATAGTTTATCTCTAGTTTTGCTCTTTCTTGGTCAGGATAAAGTCAAGGCCAGACCTCACTTCATCCAGGTTAGAGAAGTGACCCCAATTCACATTTCCTACCTCACTGTTCCACTTCTCGGGCGACTCCAACTCTATAAACACTGGGGGATAATCAGAGTTCCTCAGCCTGCAGTGAGACACAATGATTTCACTTCACAACACCGTAAGTGCTTCCTGCCCAAAACAAGAATTACTTTCTGATTTCTGAAGAGTATGAGGTTAATCCTTTGTCACCATGTTTTTTTACACTGATGTCCATACACTGAATCAGGCAGCATTAAGTTTTCAGTCCTTTTTAAGGTTTGATTGTAAATCTAAAGCACTGTACAAATATCAGTTTTCACCTTTCCCCCAAGCAGAAACCAACTCCTCACTGAGTTTACTTTCTTCGACAGTTTCAGAACCCTTCAATGTTACTAGCTCTCATTTCATTCTTTTCATTTTATTCCCTAAATGTAATTAATTGAAATCCAATTGCAATTGTAGATATTGTTATATTGTAAAGAACCTGTTTCAACATGTTAAGACACACGCCTAGAATGGGTGGAATGTGGAGTCCCTGCCCTCTGAGCCCAGAGTGATTGAATTTTAGGGTCTGAACATATTCTATATCCTTTAGTCAGGCCCTTTCATCACATGGGCTGCTTTCAGCACAACCAACACACTTTCACCCACTAATGGTTCCCATTACCAGCCCCTTTTATCTCCAACATGAAATTGCAAAATTAACCAGCAACATTGTCACAGAAGGCTTGAAGGCCAGGCCATTGAGTGTACAGTATTTAAGACTGAAATAGATGGGTTCTTGAGTATCAAGGGGATCAGGGGTTATGGAAAGAAAGTGGGAGAATGGGGTTGAGAAACGTATCAGCCATGATTGAATGGCGGAGCGGTACAATGGGCCTGATTTCTGCTTCCATGTCTTATCGGCCTGTGTTTTTAGTGAGATTTGAACTATCACCACATCAGGAAATATCCAAGACCAAACAGTAAAGTACTCAAAGCAACTCAGTGAAGACGATAAAGATGAGTAATGATGAACAAAGTTATTATGTTAGTGGCAGAAGACTTCAGTTAGTCTGAGAGTATCTTCATAGAGTCATCGAGTCATTCAGCATGGAAACAGACCCTTCAGGATCAGTGGTGCTGGAAGAGCACAGCAGTTCAGGCAGCATCCAAAGTGCAGCGAAATCGACGTTTCGGGCAAAAACCCTTCATCAGGAATAAAGGATCTTTATTCCTTTTAACAGACCCTTCAGCCTAATTCATCCATAACAACCAGGTTTCCTAAATAAGTCCCATTTGCCCGTATTTAGCCTGTATCCCTCTAAGTCTTTCACATTCCTGTACCTGTCCAAATGTCTTTTAAATGTTGTAACTGCAGTTATAACTACCACTTCCTCTGGCAGTTCATTTCGCATACAAACCATCCCCTGTATGGAAGCGTTGCCCCTCAGGTCCCTTTTAAATCTTTCTCCTTTCACCTTAAAAAAAAATGCCCCCTAGTTGTGAACTCACCTGCACTAGGGAAAATATTTTGCTGTTCACCTTATCTATGCCCCTCATGATTTTATAAACCTCTGGAGGGTCACCCCTCAACCTACTACACTCCAATGAAAGAAGTCACAATCTATCCAGCCTCTCCCTATAACTCAAACACTCCAGGTAAATCTCTTCTGAATCCTCTCCAATTTAATAATATCTTTCTGAGAGCAGTGAAACCAGAATTGCACACAATACTCCAAAAGTGGCCTCACTAACAACCTGTACAAACTCAACATGACATCCCAACTCCTATACTCAACGGTCTGAGCAATGAAGACCAGCATGCTAAACGCTTTCTTCACCACCCTGTCCACCTCTGACACGAATTTCAAAGAATCGTGTGCTTGATGTCTGGATCTCTCTATCCAACAACACTCCCCAGGGACCTACCATTAACTGTATAAGTCCTGCTCTTGTTCACTTTACCAAAGGGCAACATCTCGCATTTATCCAAGTTCCATTCTAACTGCCTCTTCTCAGGCCATTGGCCCAATTGATCAAGATCCCTTTGTAATCTTGGATAATCTTCTTCACTGTCGACTGTACCACTAATTTCGGTTTCATCTGCAAACTTACTAACGATGCAATAATTGATGAGATGTTGCATAAAATACTGGAAGATCAGCCAAACTGTGAGTTTCACATGGCACTGGCATAGGAAGTCCATGCAAAACATCTCTTAAAGGTGATTGGGGATATCCCCATATCAACTGGCTCACAGTCGAAACCCAAATTTGCCATTGGTGTTACATGTCAGTTCTGTCGTATTAGAAGAAACTTCGACCAGCTCGACTTTTAACAGCCTCTTAAATGTGTTACACACCATCAGAAAAGCATTAATTAAGGGGGAAGATTCAGAAAAACAAAAAGAGAGTGTTGAGACGTCTGGAGAGATTTCAGATCTGGTGACACGTTCTACCATAGGAGTGAAGGACACGGGGAAAGTGCCAGAAAATGTAATTGGGTGTGATGGGAATGCTGTCATATTACAGTTAATATTAAAGACAAGTTAAATGTCGAAGGTGAGGGACAGGAAGTGAGCACTATGGATTAACAGCAGCAGGGTTTGAGAGTGGAGAACTAGAAAGCACAGTTCCAGCACTGATTCAGGGATACATTTAAGAGGGAAAAGGTCATTTAGTGTAGAGGGGATTATTAGTGGACACCCTCACAGGAGTAGTCCAGAGAGGTCCCAAAAGGAGGAAAGAGAGTGCCACTGGATAAGGAAGAGGTAGCCTGGGTAATGGAAAGCTTTCTTGGACAACTTGGATAAAATTGGACATTTCCATGATCAGGGGATATTTGTGCCTATTAGCAGAATGGAAGCTGGAATGGTAAAGAGGCTGAACTAAGAGAATTAGAGATCTGAACAGATTTCAAAGGTATGGGTCAACTTCATCATCCAGGTAGATGGGTTCTACCATATGGGTTCTAATAAGGACAAGGCTAGGTAACCAGAGACTTTGAGGAATGTTCAAGAGAGATTCAGGTAGCTTCCTTTGGCTGGGTTATTCATTTTGAAAATCTTTCTGGCTGTGTTACATTCTTTTGTTGGAAATGTAACTCTCCAGATGCCAAAACAGCATTTCTTCAAGGTCACCTGCTCAAGATGGAAGTATTCTTACAGGTGCTAAAGGAAGCATTAGGAATAGAGTTTTGGAAATTGCATTTTTATGGTTGAATAGCACTCCTCGAATATGATAGTTTCAGTAAGGGTCGTTCAGTTAATATTGGAGTGTTCATTCTTGATAATGTTCTATTGGGTTTATAATGGAAAACTTCTGGGCATCTTTATGATGCTTGTTGGCAATATTTCCTGTGGGGGGTGCGGTACAGCAATGATTTTGAGGATAGGATCAAATTAGAAATGAGAGTAAAGCATCTGAAGCATTTAAATATGTGAGTTTGGAAGTTAAGGATGATGAGTCGAATGTAATTCTACACAGATTCTTAATCGGAAAAATGTCAATCTTATTCCAATTAGCTGTACCAGACTGGGACAGAACATTACTGCTGTTGTGAGCAAGGGTGAGATGGAACACTTGAAGAGTTTCTGCAGATAGCTGAACAGGTTATGCACACAGACCAGTGCAGGTGGAAGTTTTGGTGTAGTGGAACTTAGTCTGACTGTGAAAAATCCAGAGGTGAAGCACATCATGAGAACAAATCAAACTTTAAATGAATAGGGAAGTGTTTGTGGAAGTTCTCAGCTTTGCATGCCCCCAATAATTTGACATTAATCATTTTAACAAATCCTGGTGATCAGATTTCCCAGAGCAGGTGGATTTGTGACATTCCTTTTGGGAGAAAATGGGGAAAGTTGCTCCTTGGTCTGGGAGGGAAAGAAAGGGAGAAGAGTGTGAAGGGCACATTAGCTACTGAACCTCTGGCCGTTGTTAATGCTGACGTGGGTTTCCCACTTGTCTTGGATCTTGGAGGAAATTCTCAATGTAAAAAGGATGGAAAGAACAACAACACTAAAATATTACAATGACAATTGATCTTTGAGGGATAATGCTATGAAAAGAGTAAGCGGGAAAGTGCCATAGATAGATAGAGCCAGTTTAAAGCAGGTGCTGGACAGGAAAGAAATGTCTCAGATTAGGTGGTTAGATATTAATTATTAATCATTGGAGAAATGCCCCCTGCTGAGAAATTGTTGAAAACTATAGAGGAAGGATGCCTTGCTAAGTAACAGAGGGAATAATGTGTTTGTTTTTTTTTTAAATACCTACATACCATTGTACAGTACAAAGATTTTCATAACAGAGAGAGATCCTGTCATTGCTAGCAGTGCAGATCCTTAAAGGCTCAAACAGATCAGCTTCAGAGTTAATTAATGAGCACTTTCAGCTTTCAGACTCTGGCTGTAAGGGCTGAGGTCCAGTACACTACCCCTAGTGGATAGTGTTTGTTGTGTGTTAAATGCATGTTGTCTTCATTTGGTCTGGGCTTTTATTTATTAAAAAAGAGCTGAGCTCTTCCCCAGTGGGGTGTTGGTTTCTGGACAGGGATCCAGAGGGAGAGAGGAAAATGCTTGGTTTTACTATACTTAAAACTTATAATAAAAGATTTACTTATTATACCTAAGATTTATTATAAGTCTCCTTAAAGTCCTAACTTGACAGATGGATATTGGTGTTTGTATGCAGCAAGATCAGGACAATATTTCGACATGGGCTGAAAATGGTGATAACACTCACCTCACAAAAGTTCCACAGAACAGATATTTCAACAAGATAAGGTTTAACCATTTCCTCTTGACAGTTGACAACATTAGCATTGCAAATTCCACCTCCACCAACATTCTGGGTGCTAATCTCACTAGGCAGTCATCCAACTGCCCGATGGACACCTTACAGATCGTGTGGCATCTACGGTTGTGCTAAACTGTTCAAATGCACCATACATCGAGCCAAATGCAACAACAACACTCACAGGGTACAGCAACCTTGGGATCACCACTGAATGTGGCGACATAGGAACATGAGAAGGCCGTTCAGCCCCTTACACTATTCACTGGATCATGACTGATGTTTTACCCCAACACCAGAACCCTGTTATCCATTGTCAATTATAATATCTAGAAATCTATTGATCTCTGCCTTGGACATAATCAATGATTGACCCTCCACAGCCCTGTTACAGAGAATTCCAAAGATTCTCCACCCTCTGAGTGAAGAATTTCCTCCTCAACTCAATCCTAAATAGGCCACTGCTCATTCTGAGACAGCTGTTCCTGGTTCCAGAACCCTTTGCCAGGGAAATATCACATGTGTTGTTCGGTCTGTATTGTAGACTCCAAACAGTCAGAAGAGATAACGGATCAAATATTCACATTGTTAGCCAATCTTTATTTAAGAAAGTTGGATCATCTAAGTTTATCCCATTCTAATTCCAGTGTATTGCCAATTCTTAAAGACAGAGAAGGAAGAGGAGAAATGGTCACAAAGAGAATAATTTGTAGTTTTCATAAGAGCTGTTGCAATCTTGTGGCAGAGATGACAATGTGATTGAGTCCGATGTTTTATCAAAACAATGATGTTATGCCAAGGCACTCTGACCTACCAGGTCACATTCTGCCCACAGGTCTGACCATTGGCTCTGAGAGGATGAGGTGAGGCTCTCAGGGTTTAGCTTGACTCTGAAGAGGAGGTCCAGAGTCGAGGAGCTCTGGGGCAGTGGAAAGACAGGATTGCAAGAGCAACAGAGCAGGCGGACCTCAAGATTTTGGGCTCATGCAGACATGGAGTGGAGAAGCTTTGACCTGGATGTGAGGATGTGGAGTGAGGGGATAGTAGAAAGTAAACCAGCCCTGAAAAGCTCTGCAGCTGCCAGCACTTCCTACTCCAGCAGAATAATTAGCCCAGTACACATTCAATGGGTGATCAATTGTACGGTGAAGACAATTTCCAGTATCCCGTAAACTTGTGCAATAGAAGGTCATTAAAATGAGCTGGAATTTCCATATTAAATGTCATTGTAGTTCAGCTTCACAGTAAAGTGGAACTGTGGCTCAGTGGTTAGCACTGCTGTCTCACTGTGCCAGGGACTGGGTTCGATTCCTGTCTCAGGCAGACTGTCTGTGTGGAGTTTGCACATTCTCCCGTGTCTGTGTGGGTTTCCACCGGGTGCTCTGGTTTCCTCCCACAGTCCAAAGATGTACAGGTTAGGTGAATTGACCATACTAAATTGCCCATAGTGTTAGGTGCATTAGTCAGAGGGAAATGGGTCTGGGGTGGGTAACTCTTTGGAGGGTCAGTGTGGACTTGTTGGGCCGAAGGGCCTGTTTCCACACTGTAGGGAATCTAATCTAAATGACTAATGTGAGTCATGACTGTAGGGAATCTAATCCAAATGTGAGTTGTTGTTCAACTGCTGAATGGTCTTCTCTAATTTCAAGTTGAACGTTGATCTTGCTTTGTGTACCTTGTCTGCAGCCATAACCTTGAATGCCTCGCTCTGTCTAAGCACCCGATGCCCTTGTTTACTATGACCTGCCTGTACTGCTCACAAAACAAAAGTTTTCACTGTTCTTAGGTACATGTGACAACAATAAATCAAATCAAATCCTGGAATTCCCTCCCTATCAGCATTGTGGATCTACCCATAACACACGGGCTGCAGCGACTCAAGAAGGCAGCTCCCCACCACTTTCTCAACGGCAACTAGGGAGGGCAGTAAACACTGGGCAGCCAGAAACACCCACATCCCACGAGACAAAAAACGTCTTCAATTGCCATTCTGGTAGAACATCTGGATACACCACCTGTTACAGAATCCATCCATTACAAACAATGTCCAATGTCAATCTGAATTGGTATCAGTGGAATATCAGGCAATATTTATAACACAGATAGTCAGACCTCAAACCCAAGTGGTCAGCAATTGTAACAACCAGCCAATAGCTATTTTAGATTCTTGCAAATGTCAAGTAAGGTATTGGTCTGCAAAGTTCTCTGACTGTCTGGATGTCCAACTCAGCGAGCAAACCTACATCCAGAACCTCAACCTGAACTACAAATCTTCTCAAAACTCGCTTCTCTGACTGTGTTCAGATTGGTGACATTAAGCATGCACTTCCAATGCCAGTATTGTGTCAACGCAAAGACTCATAATTTGAGCCATGAACACAGACATTAAAGCTGCAAGCAAAACCTGAAGTCGAGTAAGAGAGTGTAAATCCAGCACTGCCTCAAAGCTGGTTTACAAAGCATTAAAGAATTCTTTGGATCTCCGGGGAACTTCTTCAACCCACTTGACCTCTACTTACCACTTTAAAACAGTGCTTCCCAAACATTTTCTCATTGTGACCCCTATTTGAAATTTGAAGATGGTCACACCAACCCCTCAGTGTAAACTATGAGAGGGAAAAGTAAAGTTGACTTAGTCCCAGAGGACTGCTCTCTCATTACAGAGAGATGACTGCTGCTGGATTAACCCGAGGGTCACCATGCCTCAGGCAAGGAATGAGGTTGTGAATGAGAGTCCTTCACGTACACGGATAACACAGTGGCTCAGTGGTTAGCACTGCTGCATCACAGCATCTAGGACCTGGGTTCAATTTCACCCTCAGTTGACTGTCTCTGTGGACATTCTCTCCATGTGTGCGCGTGAGTTTCCTCTCACAGTCCTAAGATGTGCAGGTTAGGTGGATTGAGTTGTGCTAAAATGCCCATAATGTTCAGGGATGTGCAGGCTAGGCAGATTAGCCATGGGGAACGCAGGTTTACAGGGTAGGGAGGATGAGATGCTCTTCAGAGGGTCAGTGTGGACTTGAGGGGCTGAATGGCCTGCTTTCACATCATATGGTTTCTATGATTCTAACCTTAGCCGGTCGCAGGAATTGAACCCACACTGTTGGCGTCAAGCTGCCTGGCCATCCAGCTGCCCAGCCAACGGAGCTAACCGTCCCACACACGAAGAGAGCGAAAGCCTATCTGAACAGGAGCCCGGCTGTTGTAACTTGGTGCATGCAGGAAGGGATTCTACCCCGCAGGTCTCTGTGCAAAAACTGGCATATCAACCTGTCAGGCCAGGAGGCTCTCTGCCTGGTTTATCCATGTATGTGTGGCGCTCCCTGCTGGGCACAGTCAGAGGTGCGGGCAGGCAGGAGCCAAACAAGGTCAGTGGAACCCTGCATTGTGGCTAGAGACCAGTACAATACTGCAGACAACCTGAGATCCAAAGAGAAACCTGCTGTGTTGAGCTCCACCTCATGGCCTGTTGAGGAGTAGGAAAGAGGTGCACCGTAGAGAGAAGAAATGTATAAATGTAAATAAATATCACGTCAATAACACTGTAAATAAATAGGCATAACAACGACACTGTAAATAATCTGAGAAAGAAATAAACTGGTAGCACGCCAGGGATAAAATTGCATAAAATCATAGAAATCATACAGTGTGGAAAGAGGCCATTCGCCCAAATCCACACCGACCCTCCAAAGGGTAACCCACCCAGACCTGTTCCACCTACCTTATTACTCGACATTTACTCCTGATTAATGCACCTAACGTAAATCGAAGGTAATCTGTAAATACAGAGGAATCAAAAAGGATTGCACAACAACTTAGACTTATATAGCGCTGTCAAAATAATCAAAGAGGGCAAGAACACAGCACAGCAGTGTAACACTGAGGCGTGTAAAGAGACGTCAGGCAAGGTCTTCAAAATGTTTGGTCAAAAAGGTGGAGTTTAAGCGCTGTCGTAAAGGTGAAAACTAGGAGGATGGAAGAGATAGAATTTCAGATCCAGGCAACTCAAGGTATGTCCACCAATGGCTGAGTAATAATAACTTAAGGGTTTCACGAGGCCAGGTTTAGATGAGTTGCAAGTTCCTCAGTGGGTTACTGGGTCAGGGGGACTGACAGAGACAGGGAGAGATGACGCTGTAGCAAGGTTTGAAAACAACAGTGAGAATTTTAAACTAGAGGTGCTGCTAATCAAGGAAACCATGCAGGTTCAGTTGTACGTTGATCAACATTTGGTCTTGTTTTGGTTTAATGTTGGTGCAGAACCGCAACCACGGCAGTCAGAATGTCCAGTGCTTGATGCTGACAGAATTAATCTGCGACTCTCATTCCAAAAGCAGTTCAGTTCCTTTGTTCAAACCATGGATTGACTTGTGCTGCTTGAGCTGCTGACTGGAAAGCTGACCCTGCGTCATTGCCTGTCACTGTGTCTGCTTCTTCCGCTGTTGTGCAGCACACAGGCAACTTTGTTCAGCTGAGTATCACAACAAAGGAGTGTTGCTGATGATTCCAAGGAGAAAGTGAGGACTGCAGGTGCTGGAGATTAGAGTCGAGAGAGTGGTGCTGGAAAAGGAGCAGGAGAATCGACATTTCAGGCATAAGCCCTTCATCAGGAATGACCTGCTGTGCTTTTCCAGTACCACACTCTCGACTCATTGCTGATGATTCCCCACACCTCAGTGTCACTTTCAATGCTCCTACCTTAGCTACACTTGTGTAGGAGGCATTGTGGAACTGCCTTCTTGCTGTTCACCACCACCAGCTCTCGGAGGTAACTAGAAATGGGTAACAAATGCTGCCTGAGCCTGCAACGTCCACATCCCATGAAGAGATTATTTTGAGAAAGGCAATTTTACACTCAGTGTCATGCCAGGCTGTGATCAGTAAAGGGGAATCTCCTTAATCAGCATGTACTAAATGCATGGAATGGGTGTAGATGAGGGAGAAGCTTCTTTTTCGGAAAAAAAGGTGCAGGTTTGGGGTTGGGGGTGGGGGGCGAAGAGGATTCAATAATTTAAAGAACTGACAGAGACAACAACCTCATACTCTATTTGAGATAAGCCAATACAGTCAGTTCTGCTATAACGCGGTAATTCTGTACTCGTGCAGTCCCTTGTTCTAAGAAAATCACGTAATAGCAGCACCATTTAAACTAATGGGGCTGGAATCGCGTTATTAACTTTAACACTCCGCACTTTAGAAACAGTGTCCCCAATTCGTTAATCGCATTACAGTAAATTTGTGTTGACAAAACACGCATTATAGCAGAATGACCTGTACGTGATTTATACATCCCTGAGGCTGATATCAAAACTGATCAAAAGATTAACCAAAGCTTACTAAAAGACAGCGGAAAACGATCAAGCTTAAATTAAAATGTTATTGGGGGGGGGTTGGTGCTGGTGCATCCAGGATACAATCCCATCAGAAAATGCCTATACTATGCCCTTGCAGCCTTCCTCTCCATCGGGAACACATGGGTAGCTGTGGAAGAGGGGAGGTCAGAAACCAGGACCCCCTCCACGTAATGGGAACCTTGGCCAGATCTTCGGCCTTCTGAGCTGCCTGCCCCTTCCAGTCTGCCATACCGTGACCACCTCCACCTCTGCTGTAAATGTTTCTCGCTGAGTACTGACTTTGATGGATCACTTCCCAAAGTTGCTGGAAAAGCTCAGCAGGTCTGGCAGCATCTGTGCAGGGAAATCAAAGTTAGCAGTTTTGGGTCCAGAACAGAAGTTCTGCGGCTTTTAATTTGATGGACCACTAAATGTGAGGTGAAGTTCTGTAATCTCTAAACAAACGTTTAATTCCATACTTTTATTGAATTCAAGTTTCACCATCTGAGATTTGAACCCATTTTCCCAGAACGTTAATCCAGGGTTCCGTTGACTATAACTACCACCTGTCTGAAAAAACGCTTGTTGCACTGCCTCAGAGATGTGGAGATTTCTGGATCTTTCAAGATGGCAGCTGGAGACCAGGAGGGATGTGTCTGAACTGATTCCCATTTTCGGACCAGATGATTTTAATGGACAGAAAGTTGAATGTGTTCTTTTATCAGCGTGGGATCTGCCTGGACTGGTCTCCCTGTGTGCCCTGTCTCTAGGTAAGGAGAAAGTGAGGACTGCAGATGCTGGAGATCAGAGTCGAGAGTGTGGTGCTGGAAAAGCACAGCTGGTCATTCCTGATGAAGGGCTTATGCCCAAAATGTCAATTCTCCTGCTCCTCAGATGCTGCCTGACCTACTGTGCTTTTCCAGCACCACACTCTCAACTCCGTTTCGAGGTAACCCAATATAGAATCACAGTAAATGAGAGGGGAAAAGTGGTTAGCTCATTTAGTTCATCACTCTTTAGCTAAGATTAGCCTAAAAAATGAATGCTAACTGCTGTAATTCATAGAAACAAAGAAGATAAGAGCAGGAAGAGGCCATTTGGCCTTTCAACCCTGCTCCACCATTCTTCATAATCATGGCTGATCGTACAACTTAATAACCTAATCCTGCTTTCTCCCCATAACCTTCGATCCCATTTGCCCGAAGTGCTATACCTCGCTCTCTTGAATACATTCAATGTTTTGGCATCAACTACTTCCTGTGGTAATGATTTCCACTGGCTCATCCACTCTTTGGATGAAGAAATGTCTCCTCATCTCTGTCCTAAATGGTCCACTCCGAATCCTCTGATTCCATTTTACTGCTCTTTCGATATATATTGGTGCCATATTGGCTGCGTTACAGCATTAGCAATCTAGAGGTCAGGACTAATAATGAATTCGAGGATACTCTTTGAATCTAGAGAGGTTCTTTAAGTATATTAAAGGAAAAATTATAACAAGAGAGAGAATAGACCTGCTCAAGGACCAAAGTGGACATGTATGTGTAGAACTGCAGGAGGTGGGCGAGGTCCTCAATGAATATTTCTCCTCTGTGTTTACCACGGAGAAAGACATGAAGACTTGGGAACTTGGGAGAGTTAGTGGTGATACCTGGGGGACAGTCCATATCAGAGTAGAGGAAGTGTTGGATGTATCAGAATGTATGAAGGTGGATAAATCTCCTGGTCCTGACCAGATATATCCAAGAACACTGCAAGACACTAAAGAAGAAATTGCGGGGGTCCTGACTGATATTTTAGCATCATCATTAGTCACTGGTGAAGTCCCGCAAGACTGGAAGGTAGGGAATGTTATGCTGTTATTCAAGAAGTGCTGCAAAGGAAAGCCTGGGAGCTATGATGCGTATGTTACATGAGAAGATTCTGAGAGATAAGATATACATGCATTTGGAAAGACATGGTTTGATTAGGGATAGTCAGCATGGCTTTGTGAGTGGGAAGTCATGCCTCACAAGTTTATTAGAGTTCTTTGATGAAGTGACCAGGAAGATTGACAAGGGTAGGGTGGTGGATGTAATCTACACAGATTTCAGAAAGGCCTTTGATAAGTTTCTACATGGTAGGCTGCTCTGGAAGGTCAGATCTCATGGAATCCAGGGTGAGTTGGCAAACTGGTTACACAATTGGCTTGATGGTAGAAGCAGTGGGTAATAGTGAAAGGACCCTTGTCGAACTGGAGGCCTGTGACCAGTGGAGTGCCTCGGGGTCGGTGCTGAGCCCATTATTGTTTGTTATCGAAATCAATGATTTGGATGCGAATGTACAAGGCATGATTTGTAAATTTGCAGATGACACTAAAATAGACGGTATTGTGGACAGTGAGGAAGGTTATCAGAAATTGCAGCTGGGGAAGTGGGCTGAGAAATGGGAAATAGAGTTTAATATAGATAAGAGAGGTCTTGCATTTTGGAAAGTCAAATCAAGGTAAGAATTTCATGGTGAATGGAAGGGCCTGAAGGAGTGTAATGCAACGGAGGGATCTTGGAGTTCAGGTACACGGTTCTCTGAAAGTGATGTCACAGATAGACAGGGCAGTGGAGAAGGCTTTTGGCACACTGGCCTTTAGCAGTCAGGGCACTGAGTATAAAGTTATATTGCAGTTATACAGGATGTTGGTGAGGCCGCACTTGGAGTATTGTGTTCAGTTTTAGTCACCTTGCTATAGGAAGGGTGTTATTAAACTGGGAAGAGTGCAGAAGAAATTTACAAGGATGTTGCCTGGACTCAATGGTCTGAGTTAAAGAGAGAGGTTGGACAAGCAAGGACTTTTTTCTTTAGAGCGTAGGAGAGTGAGGGGGGACCTAATAGAAATGTATAAGATCATAAGGGGCATGGATAGGGTGCATTCACTCAGTCTTTTTCCCAGATTTGAGGAAAGGTTAGAGGGGAAAGAATAAAAGGGAACCTGAGGGACATTTACACAGAGGGTGGTACGCATATGGGATGAGCTGTCAGTGGAAATGGTTGAGTGGGTACATTAACAAGATGCTTGGTAAAAATATCCTCCTGACTGTTTCAGTCTTGTCGAATTGCACTGGACGAATACGTGATGGCCAACCTAGCCAGTTACACTCACAATCCGAGATGAAATACAAAACTGTTAATACTAGGATTACATTTGGGAACAAGAATTTTAAAATTAGGAAGTCACTGCTTGTTTGTGACATTGAACAGGAGTGTCAGTCCTGAGGGCAAAAGGAGCTGTGTCAATAACAAAGACAAGTCATTTTTAAAAATGTAATTAATGATAGAATTCACTGCTGTTATTTGGGATTGGTTGATTTATTAACTTCCTGAGGTTTCTAATTAAGTTATGTTCCTTCTTACCTGTTGTTATTTTACATTTTCCCCCTCCTTTTTTACAGGTACAAAAGACAAGTCATATCAGGTTTGAAATGTTACCTTGGTTTCTCTCCACAGATATTGCCAGATCTGCTGAGTTTCTCCAACACGATCTGTTTTTATTTCAGATTTCCAGTATCTGCAGTATTTTGTTTCCTTTATGCATTGTGAGGAGGGTCCGTTCAGGCCTGCTCATAGGAAACTCAGTAACATAAACGTTAGTTAATTGTTTCAAAATGTCCTTTCCATCTGCTGGAAATGCAAATGATAATATCTTTCATAGAAACCAGTCAACCATGGAGGTAAGGAACCTAATGGGTTTTAATCAGTGAGGGCATGCAAGGTGACATCATCCTGTACCCTGTGCTCATATACCACACTGGTCAATGTACTCACCTGTACACACCCTGTGGTCATATACCACACCGTGTCAATGTACTCACCTGTACACACCCTGTGCTCATATACCACACCATGTCCATGTACTCACCTGTACACACCCTGTGGTCATATACCACACCATGTCAATGTATTCACCTGTACACACCCTCTGCTTATATACCACACCGTGTCAATGTATTCACCTGTACACACCCTCTGCTCATATACCACACCGTGTCAATGTATCACCTGTACGCACCCTGTGCTCATATACCACACTGGTCAATGAACTCACCTGTACACACCCTGTGGTCATATACCACACTGGTCAATGTATTCACCTGTAGACATCCTCTGCTCATATACCACACCGTGTCAATGTATCAGCTGTACACACCCTGTGCTTATATACCACACTGGTCAATGTACTCACCTGTACACACCCTGTGCTCATATACCACACCATGTCAATGTACTCACCTGTACACAGCCTCTGCTCATATACCACACCCTGTGCTCATATACCACACCGTGTCAATGTACTTAAAGGGCGGCACGGTGGCACAGTGGTTAGCACTGCTGCCTCACAGCGCCTGAGACCCGGGTTCAATTCCCGACTCAGGCGACTGACTGTGTGGAGTTTGCACGTTCTCCCCGTGTCTGCGTGGGTTTCCTCCGGGTGCTCCGGTTTCCTCCCACAGTCCAAAGATGTGCGGGTCAGGTGAATTGGCCATGCTAAATTGCCCATGGTGTTAGGTAAGGGGTAAATGTAGGGGTATGGGTAGGTTGCGCTTCGGCGGGTCGGTGTGGACTTGTTGGGCCGAAGGGCCTGTTTCCACACTGTAAGTAATCTAATCTAATCTAATCTAATATACCACACCGTGTCAATGTACACACCCTGTGCTCATATACCACACCGTGTCAATGTACTCACCTGTACACAACCTGTGTTCATATACCACACTGGTCAATGTACTCACTTGCACACACCCTGTGCTCATATACCACACCATGTCAATGTACTCACCTGTACACACCATGTGCTCATATACCACAACGTGTCAATGTACTTACCTGTACACACCCTGTGCTCATATACCACACTGGTCAATGTACTCACCTGTACACACCCTGTGCTCATATACCACACTGGTCAATGTACTCACCTGTACACACGCTGTGCTCATATACCGCACCGTGTCAATGTACTTACCTGTACACACCCTGTGCTCATATACCACACTGGTCAATGTACTCACCTGTACACACCCTGTGCTCATACACCACACTGGTCAATGTACTCACCTGTACACACGCTGTGCTCATATACCGCACCGTGTCAATGTACTCACCTGTACACACCCTGTGCTCATATACCACACTAGTCAATGTACTCACCTGTACACACCCTGTGCTCATAAACCACACCGTGTCAACGTGCTCACCTGTACACACTCTGTGCTCACATACCACACTGGTCAATGTAATCACCTGTACACACCCTGTGTTCATATACCACACCGCGTCAATGTACTCACCTGTACACACCTTGTGCTCATATACCACACTGGTCAATGTACTCACCTGTACACACCCTGTGCTCATATACCACATTGTGTCAATGTATTCACCTGTACACACCCTGTGCTCATTTACCATACCGTGTCAATGTACTCACCTGTACGCACCCTGTGCTCATATACCACACCATGTCCATATACTCACCTGTACACAGCCTGTGTTCATATACCACACTGGTCAATCTAGTCAGCTGTACATAGCATGTGCTCATTTACCACACCATGTCAATGTACCCACCTGTACACACCCTCTGCTCGTATACCATACCGTGTCAATGTCCTCACCTGTACACACCTTGTGCTCATATACCACACTGGTCAATGTACTCACCTGTACACACCCTGTGCTCATAACCACACCGTGTCAATGTACTCACCTGTACACACCCTGTGCTCATATACCACACCGTGTCAATGTACTCACCTGTACACACCCTGTGCTCATATACCACACTGGTCAATGTACTCACCTGTACACACCTGTCACTACTCAGGAACGTTCAGGGAAGATTCTACACTACTGCGCTGTAAGTGGGAAATGCATCCAGAGTGATACAGGATTTAATTGTCACTGATGCAATGATTACAAAGTGAGTGGAAAGCTTGACTTTATTTCAGTGTTTTCTGGATTGCAAGTTCAAGTCCAAAGTCAGGATTAGCTTGAGGCTATGGACTGAATAATCTTGGCTCGAGGTGAGTGGAAAATTACAACCTCCCAGGTAATGTAATGATGTTTATGTGGCTGCTGAACAATTGCTCCTTGTGACAAGCACCTCTCAGTTACGTATTTCATTTCCGTCTTGGAAGACTCATGGCCAAAGCCATCCAGCTTGGATGAGAACAACAGGACTCTCTCTCATTGTAAAATAAAAGACCTGCACCCCGAGCAGTATCTCCGCTAGTTAATTGGTTCAAGCTGATTTATATGTTGCAGTGTTGACTCTGCCAATTATAGATTGATGTTAAGTGCCCTCAGATAATGTTGAATTATAGAGTCCCTACAGTGCGGACAGAGGCCTTTCAGACTGTCGAGCCTGCACTGACGTTCCAAAGAGCATCCCACCCATCCAATTCCCCCTACAATCCCCATAACCCTGCAAACACCGTGGCCGATCCACCTAACCTTTACACTGTGGAAGGAGACCAGAGTACCCGAAGGAAACCTAAGCAGACATGGGAGAACATGCCAACTCTGCACAGACAGTCGCCCAAGTATGGAAGGGAACCCAGTGCCTGGTGCTGTGTGGCAGCAGTGCTAACCACTGAGCTACCGTGCTGTTGAGCTTTGTGCTGACACTTAGCGAAGCCTAAGGCCTACCAGCCAGAATATAGCAACTGTACACGACACACAGTCAGCCAATGATAAGGGTGCTGTGCTAAGATTACATTTGATTCACTGAACTAACTCAGCGTGTTCACCAGTAGTGCCCACACAAACTTGGGTCTGTGCTATAACTCTGGAGGTTTGAGTAGAATCCCTTCACGTATGAGGACTGAACCTCAGCAGTTAATGGCAACTCTACAGAGATCAAGGGAACCTCTTTATCCAGTGCAGCCAACATTTCTGGATAATAGATTAGCACCAACTGGTGTTAACGCTGGCTCAGTGATGGTGCTCTCATCTCCTCTGGTACTTAAGGTTCTGTACCTAGGTACCTTGGTACCCAAAACGATGCCGTAAGTGGTAAACTTTTCACTGTATTCTTGTGAGTACATGAAACAATAAAGCTAATTCAAATTCTAATTCCTCATCATTAGTGGTGTCGAAGCAGTCAGAAGATGTTGAGGGGACTTGGGGGAGGTGGTGTCAGAGTAAATGGTTGATATGTGGACGCATCATATGATTTCCTCCCATCCTCCATCAGTCAGCCAATGCATCCATCATCATGGCAGTCTGCCTAATTGGATAGCAAAATGATACATTATCCAATATTGCTTGACTCTCAACTAAATTGTCTTTTCCCACCCGGTTCTTAGTATTTTTATAAAGAGAAATATTCAAAACAAATGACAGACAATCTTTTTGAATATCTTTCTTTGTTTTTATCCCCAGAGTTGCATGTGGCAGTGTCCCGAAGACTGCTCTTCAATTCCTGGAGATTCCCAGCCAATCCTGAAAACTGTGTGTTTCCAGGTGAAGTGACCAAGGGACAGCACGTTGATGGGGGATACAGGAAGTGATAGTGTGAGAGCAGGGAGAAAATTAATTGCAGGTGATTCTCTAGCCAAGAGTAAATTATTGGGAATATATAAAGTTGCCATAGTCTTACTGGGCCACTCTTTCATGAGACAGAGACAACTTGTGGTGGTTTAACCTGAGAGTCAACACACCTGAGAGGGTGAGAAGGAGACACCTTCATGGTAACCTCAACCAATGTGGGAATTGTACCTATGCTCTTGGTATCCTTCACTTTGCAAACCAGCCATCCAGCCAACTGAGCTAACTGACCCCTTAGAAACATAGCCCAGTCAAAGAACAGGAAGCTGACATGAGTTGTAGTATCACCTTTTTCCCCACAGAGGGAGCTTCAACAACTCAAGCAGCATTGGACTGAAATTTGGTGTTGAAAGTGATGACATTAATCACACTTTCCATTATTTATGTGTAAATGGTGCAGCAATCTCAGGAATTACAATTAAGCGTAAATATTCAAAAGTCACTGTCCGTATTGCACCCTTCTCCTAAGGGTGACCTATCGTCCTCTCTCCAGACTCACCATTGATACACCCTGAAAGTTATGAAGATGCTACATTTACACAAAGATTAAACGAACCTCACTGGAAATATTTCGGGCCAGTAATTGATACCTGCTGTGGTCAAATCTAAAACCCATCTGAGATCCCTTGGTAGGTATTGATATTGGTCTTAGTTACTTGTTCCTCAAGGGGAAAGATGCATATACAACATCTTCAGCAAAAGAGAATCTCGATGTTGAAGAAAAGCTAGTTACATGAGATTCTCTACTCAGACCTCAGACTTAGATTTTAGAATAAGTGCACCTTACTGTTCAGCTACATCAAATTTAGTACAAAAACAATGAGCTGGTTAGCTCCTCCTGGGAACAGTTCTTCAGAGATAATTCTTAAATCAAGATGTTCAGATATCTTGTGCCTGGAGCAGAGGGGATGGGAACTCAGGCCTTTCGGCCCAAAGGTAGGGACACCACCACGGTACCACAATAGCATTAACAGTCCTTTACAGTCACTTTAATCAACCTGTTTGGGGCATGTTTTGAGAAACGTGGGCTCAAAACTTTGTTTTTTAAAGGTATTTGTAATCAACCTGATCATGGATGTTATGGTACACCTCTGAAACAGATGGGACTCAAACCTGGGCCTCCTAGATCCGAGGTAGGGACACTACCACTATTCCACAAGAGGCCTCTAACAGAATGTTCATCCAACACCTTAGTTACTCAGCCACCATTACCAGGTAGCAATCCTTTATATCCCTGATGTGCAGAGCTCATCCTGTGATATTAGTTAACACTCTCAGGTAGTACATGTTTTACATCACAGTAATTAGTTATGTGACTACCTTGTAAAGGATGTTACTGCCAATCAACCCTTCTCACATCAGAAATTTACAATCGCAAGATTGGACATAGGGGACATTGATTATTTAAGATTTCAATTAATCTTAATGAACAAACTTCAAGTGTCAAGCCATGACACCATCTGATTGCTCACTTGGGGAGAAGGGCAGTTATTGTTTCAATTTTCTCCCTCGTCATTCGTCTTCCAGGTCCCATGCTGCAACACCTATATGTGCTGAGCATGCAACACAGTTGCATAATCCGGTCAATATCAGGAAAACAGATCCCAGATCTGCTTGGTCCCGGAATTAAGCTTAATGGCTAACTGTTCTTGGGTGCATCCCTGCGGCAACCAATCAGCACTCTCTTCTCAATCTGTACAAAATGGTGCTTCTTTTTCCAAGTCTGTTCCTTGTGTCTGGGTTCTGCAGAGGGCAGGAAGTGAGTGCACAAGAGTGAAGTAAATAAGTTATGGGTGCAGATTGTCATGTGGAAATATGAAGTGGTAATTACAGAGACTTGCCTCAAGGAAGAGCGGGACCGAGTGTTAAGTATCCCTGGGTATAAGCTGTTCAGAAATGGCAGGAAAGACAGGATAGGAGGAGGGGTGGCAGTATTGGTTAAGGAGGGCACTGCAGTGCTGGAGGAAAAGGATGTCCCGGAGGGTTCAAGGACAGAATTAATCTAATGAAACCTAAGGCACATAAGGGGTTTGGTTACATTGCTTAGAGTAGTCTAAAGACCACCACCAAGTGAGATGGTTGAAGAGAAACAAATCTGCAAAGAGATGACAACATTATGGGGGAGCTATAATACTTTAATTCCACAAATGTAGACTGGAACAGTGAGAGCATGAAGAGGAGCAAACATTCCTTAGATTATGCTTGAGAAAAGTTTCTGCAGCACAGTGCGTTCAGTGCAACAAGAAAGCCATTAATAGGCCTGAACCAAGTTGGGGGAATGGTTAAAAGACAGTGATCATTGTGGTTGGAAGGTTTCAGATGATGATAGAAAAGGGCAGTGGGCAATATTTAACGAGAGACTACCAACTTCAATGCAACAAGTGTGGAGCTGGGCCAGAAAGAATGGACCAAAATGGTTTTTGTATCTGAACAATGGACTGCCTTTAAAAAAGGAGCTGGTTCAGTTCCAGACAAGGTCCATTCCTTCATAAAGGAAAGGCAAGCAAACCCAGATTTCCCTGAATACGAAAGGAGACAGCAATTCACATTCAGAAGAAAAAGTTTGTTTATGAAAGTTGTCAGATAGAAAATGCAATGGAGACAAAGAGGGTTCAGAGGGGAGGTATTGGACAAACAAAAAAGGATTATCAAAAAAAGACTGGCAGCCAAATTAGAGGGGAATCCCAAAGTTTTCAATAGGCACATCATGAGGAAAAGATTGGTAAGAGGAGGAGTGAGATGAATTAGGGACCAAGAAGGGGATTTACATGAGGACGGAGGGGCATGGTTGAGGGGTTAAGTGAATACTTGCATCAGTCTTCACTGAGGAAATGGATGCTACCAAAGCCCTGGTGACAGAAGAGCAAGCTTTGTCTGGAGGAAGTATCAGATAGGCCACCTGTAACGTAACTTGGTAAGACATCAAGACTGGGTGGGGTGCATCACCAAAGATAGTGAAGGAAGTGGGAGTGGAAATTGCAGGCCACTGGCCATGATCTTTCCATCTTCCCTGGACTAGGGGGAGGTGCCACAGGACTGGAGAATCGTAGCCATTACAGACTTAGAGTTCGAGAGTCATGCAGCATGGAAACTGACTGAAATAACAGCATGCAGGTCAGTATCCTGTCACCAACTCACCCTTTATTTCCTGTGGCCAACCAGCTCAGTGCAGTCCCCTGAACTGAGGAGATTCTAAATTCCATTTATATATTTCTCTTACCCAATGCCGTGTGTATGTGGGTGTGGTGACAGTGAAAAAACATTGAGTGCAGAGAGCTTCATTCGCATTCCACTGCCAGGAAGATATAACACCGGAGTAGCCAGTGACAAGCAGTGCCCCGCTCCTTAAGGGCTAGGACGACATGAGAAAGGGGAAGGCAGGGGTTAAATTAAAATAGAGCTGGCAAGGGAAACAAAGCACTCCACACCACACGGTGCTCACCACTCCCTGAGGATAAATCCCGTTCAGATTTTATTTAGGTGATTCAGGTTTTTTTTTAATGGAGAATCCTTCACCAATGATCCAGCTCCCTTAGAGCCAGATGTCAGGGTGAACAGAACCTCTGACACTCCTGTCTATTTATTTTTTCTTCTTTTTCCCCAACACTACTGCCTAACAGTGGTAGTACTCATTTTTCCCCAGCACCCATGGCATGTGTGTGCAGGTGTCAGACACAATGAAGAACAAACAAGTGCTAAATCCTGTTTATATATATATATATTTTTTTTGCCACTTCCACAAATATTTTACTTCCATGTGGAATGACACAGCATAATTCAAAGTGTTCACCAGAATAGGGTCACTACATGGAAGAGTTTGTGCTATAACCCTAGTCAGTTCAGGGTGAGCCTCTCAAACAGGTACTTTCAGGTGAAAGTCAATACTGCAGATGCTGGAGACCAAAGTCAAGATTAAAGTAGTGCTGGAAAAGCACAGCAGGTCAGGCAGCATCCGAGGAGCAGGAAAATCAGCATTTCGGGCAAAAGCCCTTCATCAGGAATCAGGTACTCTCCCAGCCCATTCTCAGATTTCCTAGTCTCCTCAGGTTGGTGATGTTATTTCCCACTTTCTTGATCTTCTTCACTTGCTCACCAGAGTCCCGCCTCTCCAGGAAGTCACAAAGATGAGGGTCCGAGTGGTCAGAGGAGAGTTTGTGCAGATCCAGGTTCACATCCTTCTCCATCTGCAGAGCTCTCTGCATTGCCTCCAGACCCTTGCCTCACTCATCCTACTCTGGCCTTTTGACATCCTGCAGGAGGACTCCGCCTCTACATTTATTCTGGAATCAAATCCTATTTATATTTTGTCTTTTTTTAAAATCCCGTTTACATTGGTCAGCGAGGGCTTCCTGATAGGTCCAGGTTAACAACCACAATCAAGGATCTCATAGTCAATGAGGTCCACCTTGTTAAAATCACTAAATAGACCCTTTGGTTTAACTTGTCTGTGCTGACCAGATATCCCAGTTTGACCTAGTCCCATGTACCAGCATTTGGCCCATATCCCTCTAAACCCCTCATGTACCCATCCAGATGTGTTTTAAATGCTGAAATTGTATATGCCTCCACAACTTGTTCAAAGCAGAATAAACTAGCAATTGTAGATCAGCCAACTTAACCTCAAGTGATGAAAAAGTTTCTAGACACAATTCTTCCGAATAGAATTAGTAATTGATGGGTTGACTGAGAACAGACAACACGCATTTCTGAAGGGGAAATCTTGTTTGATTGATTTGCTGGAGTTTTTCTTGAGGATATAACACAAGAGGTGGATGAGAGTAATGCTGTGATGGGTGCACACATACTTTGAAAAGTTATTCAATATCATGTGACACAACAGACTTGTGAGAAAAGTTATAGGTCATAGAGTCAAAGGGACAGTAGCAGGATGTTAACACAATCGGCTGAGTGCTAGGAAATATATAGTAGTGGTCAATAGATATTTTTTGAGCTGGAGAAAGGTTTGTTGTGCAGGTCCCCAGGGGACCCATGCTTTTCCTGATGTATATTAATGGCCTAGATCTCAGTGTGCAGGGGCAGTTTCAAAGTTTGCAGATGACACAAACCTCGGAAACATTATAAATTGTTAGGAGAACATCGGTGAATTCCAGCTTGGTAGAGTGGGTGGTAGATGAAGTTCAAAGTGAAATGTGAGATGGTGCGATTTGATAGGAAGAAAAAGGACAGACAAATATACATTATGGGGAACAATATGTGAAGGTGTACAAGAAAAACCAGCAACATTACTGAAGGTGACAGAGTAGGGAAAGAAAGCAGTGAATAAAGCATTCAAGATCCTGGGCTTAATGATTGGAGGTACAGTGTCCAAAGCATGGAGGTCATGCTGACCCAACACAAGACTTTTCTTAAATCTCAGCTACTACGGGCACCACAGTATGGGAAAGATGTGTAAACATTTGGAAGAGAGTAGGAGTGATTGACAAAAATGGCTCCAGGGATGAGAAATGCCAATCATGAGGAGACATCAGAGACTGTTCTCCTTGGAGAGAAGTGGACTCAGAGGAGAACTGATGGAAATTTTCAAAGTCATGAGAGGTCTGGCTAGAGTAGATGGGGAGAGACTGTTCCCATTTGTTGAGAATGAGAGGACATGGCCTGATGCCTAGCACTGCCACCTCACAGCGCCAGGGACCTGGGTTCGATTCCAGTCTCGGGCGACTGTGTGGAGTTTGCACATTCTCCCTGTGTCTGTGTGGGTTTCCTTCAGGTGCTCCAGTTTCCTCCCAAAATCCAAAGATGTGCAGGTTACGTGAACTGGCCAAGCTAAATTGCCTATAGTGTGCACGGATGTGTAGGTTAGACACATTAGTCAGGGGTAAATATAGGACAATAGGGTAGAGGAATGAGTCTGGGTGGGTTTATTCTTCAGAGGGTCGGTGTGGACTTGTTGGGCCAAAGGGCCTGTTTCCACACACTGTAGGGATTCTATAATGACACAGATTTAAAGTGGTTTGAAAACATAACAAATGTAACGTGAGAGCAACCTTGTCACACAGTGAGTGGCTCAAGTGTGGAATGCACTGCCTGGAACTGTTGGGGAGGCAGGGTTTGATTGAGGTATTGAAGAGGCCATTAGATGATAACTTAAACTTGCAAGGGTATGGGGAAAAGGTCAGAGATTGGCACTGTTGCAGGCACAATGGAAAAGATGATCTCCTCCTTTGATACTTCTGTGATTCTTTTAGCATAATATCAGGAATAGTCAGATTGCAACTTCTTCCTAATTAATATTTAACAGACGTTGTACGAATGTATTGCTTTGTAAGAATGAAAACAAGGACCATAACTGTTTTGTAACATGTGCTGTTTTGATGGTGGATAAGAATGCTCCATTAAGGCAGCTAGCAAAGTTGGTATTTAAGAAAACTGATCATAATGGTTTTCTCTTTCGTATCACACTGTTCCATCTCGAAAAAACACATGTTTCGGTTTACTTTCATGCATTGCTCCAGTACTTTTGAGTCTATATTTTGTGACTTGATAGAGATGATCGTGAAAGTGATTATGAAGATTAAATGTATGACAATATAATTTCATAATTTTTTTTACACAGCCTGAGCCATGAAGCAACATGAATGGGGCTTATTGTTGTCAAGACGTTGCTTATTTTTCGAGCTGTTGTACTCCAACTAAATTAAATTGCTTTTTGATCTTCTTCCTGAAAGTCATTTTCCTCCAATATCAGAAATATGTTTTTTTGCCTATTTTCAAGCATTACGTATTTGATCTCCCTGATACCGCCCTGATTCAACAAGGAATGGAGGAGCGAGTGCTGGAAACAATGCCAGGCATACCTGGTGAAGCTACAAAACATTTTCAACACAATGTGTTGCTGGAAAAGCGCAGCAGGTCGGCAGCATCCAAGGAGCAGGAGAATCGACGTTTCGGGCATGAGCCCTTCTTCAGGAATCCGAAACGTCGATTCTCCTGCTCCTTGGATGCTGCCTGACCTGCTGCGCTTTTCCAGCAATACATTTTCAGCTCTGATCTCCAGCATCTGCAGTCCTCACTCTCTCCCAGGACTATTTGTGTGCCAAACAGCATCAGCAGCAAGGGAAAGACGGAGCTAAACAATCCCAAAACCAACCGTTCAGATCTAAGCTCTGCAGTCCTGTACCATTCAGTTGCGAATTGTAATGGGTAATTAAACAACTCACTGGAGGAGGAGGAGGAGACAGCTCCACAAATATCCCCATCTTCAATGATGGGTGAGCCCAACATTGGTTCAAAAGGTGAGGCTGAAGGCATTTGCAGAAATCTTCAATTGGAATTTGCCAGTGGATGATCCATCTTGTCCTCCTCCAGTGGTCCCCAGTCGCCTTCAGCCAATTCAATTCACTCCATATGATATTAAAAAATGGTGGCTCAGTGGTTAGCACTGCTGCCTCACAATGCCAGGGTCCCAAGTTCGATTCCAGCCTCGGATGACTGTCTGTGTGGAGTTTGCACATTCTCCCTGTGTCCGGGTGCTCCGGTTTCTTCCCACAGTCCAAAAGATGTGCAGGCCAGGGGAATTGGACATGCTAAATTGCCCATAGTGTTAGGTGCATTAGTCAAGGGAAAATATAGGGTATGGGAATGGGTCTGTGTGGGTTACTTTTCAGAGGGTCGGTGTGGACCTGTTGGGCCTGTTTCCACACTGTAGGGATTCTAATCTAAGCGACTTGACAATGTGGAAAGTTGCCCGAGTATGCCCTGCAGGCAAAAAGAAAGACAAAACTAATCTGACCAGTTCCTGCCCCATCAGTCTACTCTCGATCATCAGTAAAGTGATGGAAGGTACTACCAAGCAGCACCTGCCGAGTGATGCCGAGTTTGGGTTCCGCTAGGACCACTCAGCTCCTGATCTCATTGCAGCAGAAGTCCAGAAGAGCTGCATTTCAGAGATGAGGTGTCATCAAGGCCGCATTCACCTGAGTGTGGCAATAAGGAATCCTAACAAAACTGGAACCATTGGGAATTAGGGGCAACTCTCCACTAGCTGGAGTCATACATGGAAGGGTAGTGTCAATGCTGGAGGTCAATCATTGCAGCTCCAGGACATATCGGCAGAAGTTTCTCAGGTGTTTTATTCAGATGCGCTGTGACACATCTCTGAAACAGATGGGACTTGAAGCCAGGCCTTCTGGATCAGAGATAGGGACACTACCACACAAGAGTTGCAGTTCCTCAGAGCAGTATTTTAGGCCCAAACCTCTTCAGCTGCTTCATCAATAACACAATGTACAATGTTAAGCACTATCTGCAACTGCTCAGATACTGAAGCAGTCTATGTCCAAATGTAGCAAGCCAAGAACATTATCTCGGGTTGGGATGAAAAGTGCCAAGTAACATTCACACAACAAATGCTAGGCAATGACCACATCCAACAAGAGACAATATAACCATTATATTGACTTTTGTTAGCATTATTGAAACCACACTATTGTTATCCTGGAGGCTACTCCGGACCAGAAACTGAACTTGATTGGACACAAATGCTGTGGCTACAAGAGCAGTCAGAGGTTAGGAATATTCAGTAAATAACTCACCTCATGACTCCCAAAAGCCTATCCATCATTTACAAGGCACAAGTCAGGAGTGCATTGGAATACTCCCCACTTGCCTGGATGGGTGCAGCTCCAACAACACTCAAGAATCTTGACACCATCCAGGACAAAGCAGCTGAGTGTGAATGCTATGCCATCCAAAAACTTCCTCTCTCATCACCAATGCTCAGTAGCAGCAATGTGTGCCATTTACAAGATTCACCACAGAAAATCACCAAGGATCCTGACAGCATCTTCCAAACTCTCCACCACTCTCATCTCAAAGGACAAGGGCAGCCGATACATGGGAACAGCGCCATCTGCAATTTCCCTTCCAAGCCACTCACCATCTGTACTTAGAAATATATCATTGATCACTGTCCCAGAGTCAAAATCCTGGAATTCCTTCCATGACAGCATAGTGGGTCCACCTACAGCACGTGGACTGCAGTGGTTCAAGAAGGCATCTCACCACCACCTTCTCAAGGGGCAACTAGGAAGAGGCAGTAAATGCTGGGCCCAGTCAACGACACACATATCCCATGAAAGAATTTAGATACAACATTGAGGAAAATAAATCTCAACTCTAACCTTTAAAGTTCTTGCTGACCATGTATTTTCTTGTCATTTTTTTTTCTGTCTCCACATTTCTCTTTTTTTAGGCACAATATTTTCTCTCATTGGTTTCAAAACTCTCATATTTAATTACCCATGTTTTGTTGATAAAATAGTAGCCCAATTAATTAGGAAATTAACGACATATTTTCATGTATTTAACCTTGAATAGTTGAGACACTGTTGCTCATCCTCTGCTATGTAACCAGCAAGCTTTTTGGCCACTCGCGCTACCTTCCCATCAATTCGGGACTTCAACTAGCATGTGGTGTTATGGTTATTCCAAAAGTTTCAACTTGACTTCAACTTATTTTGTCCATGCTGTTTGTGAGGAAAAGAGAGAGAGAGTACAAAGGGTTGGTAGGAAGAAGCAAATTAAGATTGGAAAGGAGATGGATAGTCAGTGCACATGGAGCAGCCACAAAAGGGACACATGCAACTCCACCGTCTGGGTTCTGCCTCCCATGATTGAAAACAATCCAGGTCCAGAGCAGTGTCCATCGAGGGGAGCTGGATAATCAACTCGGGTTGAAATGAGCAAAGCAGAGAAGAATTGGAGCAAATCAAGCAACAGATCTAAATTTCAGTCACTAATTATCATAGAATCCTGACAGTGTGGAAGTAGGCCATTCAGCCCATCGAGTCCACATCCAGCCTCCAAAACCACACCCCCCCCCCACCTGATCACTGTGCATTTCCCATGGCTAACCCGTCGAACCTGCGCATCTTTGCACCGTGGGAGGAAACTCACGCAGACACGGAGAGAACATGCAAACTCCACACAGACAGTTGCCAGAGGCTGGAAATGAACCCAAGTCCCTGCCAGCACTAACCACTGTGCTACAATGCTGCCCATGATCAGGTATAGTCAGAACACAATCATTAATAAAGCAGTCTACTGCATCCTTCTGTAGGTGAACAAAGGGTCTTGGATTATTTCAAGCTATCGTTTGGACCAGCCTGAACTAGGCAATGAACTCCACAGAGAATAAAACAATGATCAATAGATGGATACATAAACCAATACTTCTATTGATACATTGACCAATGTCATTGTTTTGGCCAAGCCTTTTAGTGTTTTTTTGAATAGCAGTTAAAATATAACAAAAGCTCCCCGGCACGTCTCTAACAAACTCTGCCGTGGATTTACTTGGCATCTAAGTTAATCAATACAACTTAAATCGCCCTCAAACAACTCCTGCAAGCTGATTTTGAAATGTCTGTACCAATGGGGCTGTAAACGCTAAGTTCTTTTGTGTATTCATGACAGAGGCTAATGTGCTTTTAGATTCTAAATGAATCACAAGGGACTTGGGGTCCGTGCAGAAAGGTGGAGTTGAATTAAAAGATCGACCATAATTGCACTGAATATTGAAGCTGGCTCAAAGGGCTGATTTATAAACACAAACTTTAGAGTATTACATTGCTATTAAAATGAAGAAGTGCAAGTTATCAAACAGCACAATTAAATAAATGTTACACAGCGCAGCTGGGTTTTGTTGCCATTGATTCAAAGCAAGAGCTAAAATGCTGCCAAACCATTCTGCCTTTTACCTCAAACCCACAACAATCACTCTTTTGTCTGAGGCTGCCTGGTGTAATATAAAAGGCAGACAGCTCAAACCTATTGGACTTGATCACCACATGGTCTTATAAATTATTAACACACAAGAGCCTTCTGTTTCTTTATGAGTTATACTTTGAATGATTTGAGAGAGTTCTAACTATCAAAGTAATATTTTCATCAAAGAATTAGATTAGTTTTGTTCCTTATCATAAGGATGACCCATCACTAATACTCATTTTGATAGATACAAGTGAAGGTTTTTTTTTAATCATTCTCCAACCATGTGGATCATGCTCTGACTCCCTATGTATCTCAATAACACATTCTGCCCTTCCATTGAACCAACGTTGATGACCTTTGATTATCAGCACCAATGTTTGAGATGGCAACACATGCAAACTGTTGTAATTCTAAAGTAACTATGCTGCTCTACTTAATGCAAAAGAATGGTCCAGACTGCAGCGGACTACTCCAAACAACAGGTAGATGAGATGTTAAAGGAGAAGATACTAACTGGAAGCACTGAATACTTTTCCATAGAGTTGGCCACTAAAAAAAATGTTTCTAGTATTTCCCGTGTGGCAGGACTCATCATATAGCGGCTGCTACTGCAATAACCAGGCCTGGCCAAGCACAACCAAGTTGATAAAGGCAAAGGGAAGGTACAAAGAAGGTCTCAAGAATCACCAGGATCACAATAGTCTAAGGGACTGGTGTCAAAAAAAAAATGGCACCATATGGACCCTAATATCAATGTAGTATTTTGGAAAAGATAAGTTCGTGTTAAGAATGAAAAATAGCCTTCAGATGAAGGTGGGGAAGGGTTATGCTGACATCATCAAAAGTTGCATATTTACAGGGCTAGGTTGAAAGTGAAATGGAAAGAGTCCAGAATGGCACGGTGGCTCAGTGGTTAGCGCTGCTCCCTCACAGTGCCAGGGACCCTGGCTCAATTCAAGCCTTGGGCAACTGTGTGGAGCTCACACATTCTCCCAGTGTCTGTGTGGGTTTCCTCCGGGTGCTCCGGTTTCCTCCCACAGTCCAAAGATGTGCAGGTTAGATGGATTAGCGATGCTAAATTGCCTGTAGTGTTCAGGGTAGTGCAGGCTAAGTGAGTTAGCCAGGTGAATTGCAGGGACTCAGGGGTGAGTTTGAGAGGGACGCTATCCAATGGGTTGACGTGGACTTGTTTGGCCTGCTTCCACACTGTACGGATTTCATTCTATGATTAATCTATTCCAATCAGAGAGCCCTGGCTGACAGATATAACCAGGAGCGTTGCCCCTCTTCCGCGGTTACGTTAGGGCCCGGGTGTCCATGGAGAAGGAGCACGCGGTGTCCACCAACACCCTGGAGTTGTTCAGGGAGAGGTGGGTGCCGCAGGGAGTGGAGTGCATAATTTCCCCCTCCAACTCTATTTTGATTTAGTCCAAAAAAAAGAAAAAAAGAAAAAGAAAAAAAAACCAGGAGCATCAGGGGTTCTACTTGATTGGAAGAAACTGGATCAGAGTCAAGAACGTTCCATGTGTAAATAAATGGTGACTTAGTGATGGAATACTGGCCTCTGGGGAGTTGTTTCAGGAAGTACTTATAAATGTTGGATGCAAACCTATTTATCCATAATTCTCAGCACTTGACACAATATCTTTGCTTCAAGTACCCTGATTGATTATGACATCAGCCCAGATTTCAATTATCCTAATTAGTCTATTTATAATTTAATGATTAAAATTAATGTGGTTTCTGTACCTTGACAGATTGAACGATGAGACTGATTTTTGTTATATGTCACATGTGTAGTAGTCCTTCAGAATGACGATAACTCACCACAAAAACCTGCCCACGCAAGTCCTTTGTCCTGGGGATGCCGCTGTGCTGCAGTTAACACATGGCTCTGGCTGTTCAGGAAACTATTGCATTCTTAGGCAAATCAGAAGGACTTACAGATTGATAATCAATCCGTTTGGTCAGGTCATTACACACCTTCCATAGTTATCAAGTCCTGAGGTGGACTTGAACCGAGAGCATCTGTTCCAGAGATCAGTACATTACCTAAGGACCACAAAACTTCCCATTAAACGTTACAGAGCTCACCATTCATTGTTTTCATCTGAGTGACCACTAAATGCAAAACTCTACTGCAAAGATTCAGTCGGTATTGGTGTAAACATTTTGATAAGATATTTTGCAGGCGACGCAAAGACATACACTGACCATGTGGGTAAGAATGGGAGGGTGCAACTCCTTCTGAGTCCAATACAAAAGCAAAATATTGTGAATGGAGAGTCTGAAAAATAAACAGAAAATAGTGGCAATACTCAGATCAAAAGAGACAGATAGACAGACAATGTTTGAGATGTGTGACCTGTCATCAGTTCACACACACTAAACAACCCCATCACCCTGTGGCCAAACACTTTAACTCCCCTCTCACTCCACCAAGGGCATGCAAGTCCTGGGCCTACTCCACCACCAAATCCTAGCGACCCAACACCTGGAGGAAGAAAGCCTCATCTTCTGCCTTGGGACCCTCCAACCACAAGGGATCAATGTCGATTTCACCAGTTTCCTCATTTCCCCTCCCCCTATCTTACCCCCATTTCCAACCTTCCAACTCAGCACCGCCCTCTTGAACTATCCTACCTGTCCATCTTCCTTCCCACCTTTCCACTCCATCCTCCTCTCTGACCTATCACCTTCACCCCCTGCTTCATCTACCTATGACAGCTCCAACCCTGTTCCATTTATCTCTCAGCTCCCTTGGGCCCCCCCGCCATATTCCTGATGAAGAGCTTATGCCTGAAACGTTGACTCTCCTGTTATTCGGATGCTGCCTGACCTGCTGTGCTTTTCCAGCACCATTCTCGACTCTGATCTCCAGCAACTGCAGTCCACCCTTTCGCCTATCAGATTTTCTTGGACAGGTGCGTATCCAACCTTCATTTTAAAGCAAACTAACAAGTTATACTGTAATGATGTGGCCTTTTAAATGTAATAAAATCTACCAAGACATTTAATTTGGGCATTATAAACTAAAATGATACTTAATTGGCTCCGAATAAACAATGTTTTGATTTTCAAATTCTCATCCTTATTTTCAAATAACTCCATGGCCTCGCAGCTCCCCATTTGTATTCTCCTCCACTCCGAGAACCTAGAGCGGCACGGTGGCACAGTGGTTAGCACTGCTGCCTCACAGTGCCAGCAACCCGGGTTCAATTCCCGACTCGGGCGACTGACTGTGTGGAGTTTGCACGTTCGCCCTGTGTCTGCGTGGGTTTCCTCCCACAATAAAATTCAATATAAAGTGATAATTAAGGTCACTTGGTTAATGAGGTTGTTTTTAACGAGTTTCTAAAAAGAGCGAGAGAGATGGGAGGTGTGGGGTAGGAATTCTAACCTTAGCACCCAAGTAACTGAAAGCACAGCCCCCTGTGATGAAGCAATTAATTTTGGGGATTCTCAACAGATCAGGAGGACTTCAGGTACCTCTAGATTAGATTAGATTACCTACAATGTGGAAACAGGCCCTTCGGCCCAACAAGTCCACATCGACCCGCTGAAGTGCAACCCACCCATACCCCTTCACCTAGCAAGGTGTGCAATTTAGCTTGGCCAATTCACCTGACCTGCACATCTTTGGACTGTGGGAGGAAACCGGAGCATCTGGAGGAAACCCACACAGACACAGGGAGAACGTGCAAACTCCACACAGTCAGTCGCCTGAGTCGGGAATTGAACCCGGGTTGCTGGCACTGTGAGGCAGCAGTGCTAACCACTGTGCCATCGTGCCGCTGTAGGTTCTCGGAGTGGAGGAGAATACAAATGGGGAGCTCCGAGGCCATGGAGTTATTTGAAAATAAGGATGAGAATTTGAAAATCAAAACATTGTTTATTCGGAGCCAATTAAGTTAGTGAGCAGAGAGAATGGAATTTGATGCGAGTTAGGACGTAGGCAGCAGAGGTTAGGATGACCTTAAGATTTCAAAAGGGTAGAAGGTGGGATGCCAGCCAAGAGTGACAACAAGTCGAGAGTCAGTGGCACAGATGAGAGTTTCAGCAGATGAGCTAAGGCAGCAGGAGTAAAACGGGTGGAAATAGGCTGGGACAACACATCCATCGCTAATGGTACGGCCCGCTTTTTACTCATGTGTTTAGGTTTCCTTGGCTTGGTGATGTCTCACTACCTATGACATTTGCTACTACAGGCAACATTGGAGGCTGGGTTATCGAATATATTCGAGACTGATATAGACAGAGTTCTATTTAAATGTACAGGCAGTCACGATTATGGGGTCTAAGAAAGCATCTAGCAAAGTGGACTTCAGGCCATGGTCATAAGTGGTTTGATCTTGTTGAATAGGAGAGCAGGATCCACTAAATGAGTGCCTCCTGCTCCTATTTTTTTATTGACACATTTTATGCACTGATCTCAACCTCGTGGGTTTACACACTAAACTGGATATCTGACTTGAGGTGACTTGTTGGGAGGGTCCAATTAAAAAGAAAACTGCCATCATGCGTATGATTGCATCTGCTGTTAACTAGCACCTGGATGGATATATGAATAGGAAAGGTTTAGAGGGACATAGGCCAAGTGCTGGCAAATGGGATTAGATTAATTTTGTATATCTGATCAGCATGGACAGGTTGGACCGAAGGGTCTGTTTCCATGCTGTACATCTCTGTAACTGTGTTTCTGTTTGGCTTGTCCTAGAATGGATATGCTGTCCCAGTAGAGTGACCAGCCAATGTATTCTGGCATCTCAGAAACAACTGCCAGATTACTCAGACCCCTTAGCATCATGGTAGCCCACAAACCCACCAACACACTAAAACAGTAACTAATGAACTTGAAAGACCTATAGAGACAACAAGCAAAACTAATGTCATTTACAAAATATCTTGCAAGGACTGTAACGAACTCTACATTTGACAAACAGGCAGAAAACTAGCCACCAGGATACATGAACATAAACTAGCCACAAAAAGACGAAACCCACAATGACTAGTATCTTTACATATAGATGAGGAAGGACACTACTTCGACTGGGACAACACATCCATACTAGGACAAGCCAGAGACACGTGCAAGAATTCCTAGAAGCACGCATTCCAACCGGAACTCTATCAACAAACATACTGACTTGGATCCCACTTACCACCCCCTGAGGAAAAGAACAGGAAATGACATCACCATGGGAAATGATGTCACCACAGGAAATTACATCACCAACCCAAGGAAACCTAAACACAAACAAAAAGCAGGCCATACCACTAATGCTTCGTCTGGAGGCTCACTGAAGATGTTACCTAGTATGGTGACACAACGTCTGAAAACAAACCTTCCAGCTCAGCAAGCAAACTTATATCCAGTCACAAAAGAATTCTCAGTTATAGTAAGCCTGCTGCTCTTGGCACAACTGGATTACTCCGCATCTTTCAAATAACAAGATGGAGTGATTAGTTAACCTCAGAGACTGCCAACCTGTTTCACTTACTGATTCCAATGCAGCAATGCTATTGACAATGGTTTCTCCTCACACACTGTACTTTTCTCTCAACATAGTTTTATTTATGAAAATTGCCACAGTCTTAGTTTTATTTATGAAAATTGTCACAGTCTGCCTCAGTTTCCTTACTTTTGTCATCCATTGGAGATAGGATTAGTTTCCATCTTGGCTGATGACTCCACCACCTCTGATTCCATAAATCCCCATGTTATCAAATTTGTCAAACTGCCATCAAATTGTGGACGAGTAACATTCTCCAACTGAGCACTGAAAACTCAAGCTATTTTGTCATAAAGCCGGTTTCTAACACTACCCTATTCCCTAACTGCTAATTGATAAGCAACTTTGAGTCTTGCTGTTTTAAAGCTGAGAATCAAACGTCATAAACCATCATAACATTGCCATCTTATCTTGTTATTAATACATTATATCTATGCTTGCATTTCATTGAGACCACTTCTTAGACAGATATCAGAAATAGGAAGAGGAATTGATTGTGTGGCCCAGTGAGCCTCCTCCCCTAGACAATACACTAATGGCTGATCTCAGGCTTCAACTCCACTTTCCTGCCGCTCCACATACCCCTCAACCTCCGAGACCAAACCAATCTCACCTGCACCTTAAATATATTCAACTATGAAGCAACAGAACCCTCTGGGGTAGATAATTCCAAAGATCCATAACCCTGTGAGTCACGTAATTTCTGAACTTAATCTGTAGCTAAATGCTAATTTCCACCAGTCCGACACCTCTACTCTCACCATCGATACTCGTCCACGCCTCCCGATGTACATTTTCCTTTCTTCCATTGGCCCTATCTCCACCTTCACAAGTACTTCCAGTTCTGTGTCTAGTCCAGAATCTTAGTCCTCTCATTCACCATGGCCCAACCCATTCCTATTTGATGACGAAGCTTTCAACCATCTTAGGTCTGTGCTTGAAGTTCCCTCCCAGATGCTCTTTACCTTCTGAGTACCCGTCTCCCCTTCTCATTCTGCCTGCACTTTCAGCTAACTCTGTTATTAATGCCCTCTCTTTTGTGTGCATTGGTTTGAGATGTTTCATGACATTGATGGCACTATATAAACGCAAGTTGTGATGAAAGTATATGAAAATTTGAGATTTATTTACATACCATAATTGGGGGGAAAGAAATCCTTCAGTTGATAAATGTACTGATCCATTATTTCAGCTGACAAGCAAGAGTTATAACAATTTACAGACAGACCTAGCCCATAGGAGAGTCCGCCTAATCATCAGTCTGTTGATCACCAGACAAGACTCAATTAACATTATTTCAGTCACCACTTGCATATTTATGGACTGTTAAATTATAATCACTTCTACAGCAGACAAGACTGTTCACAAATGCCCCATTTTGGCTGCAGATACTATCACCTTTCACTAAGTAGCTAGAAATCCAAGGCTGCTAACATCTGCTGTCATTGACCGTCATGAACAAGTACAAAAATTCAAAGATTCAGTGAAACATTTCAGGGAGATACTCCCATTAAGATTCCTGACATATCAGGTAATCAAAGTCAGTATTCGACATCTGATATCAGTAAGGTCAATAAAAATATTGGAACTTTTAAGAACAGCCTTATTCTTCAGAGGTCTTTTTGCTTTTGACGGCCTTGGTTGTACTTGATGTTGCAGATGGCTTCGTAGTTTTATCTGCCACTTGATGTGCTTTCACTTTCTTCCGTAACAGCTTTTGAACTCTCCTCTTCTGTTTCACTCTGATAACATCGCCGTGTCCCGTCTCAATCATTTGCTCCTCCCACAACTTGATCTCGTTCTGGTAACGGACTTTGTCATCCTCGGCCAGTTGTGCGTACATCTAGGAAAGTAACAATGGGTGTCAGATATTCATGGATTGAGGGACAAGAAAACAAAAATACACACTTATCTCGGCAAAGCAGGAGGAAGCTCACAGGAGGAGTGTAAACATTAGCACAGACCAGTGGAGGTCAGCGCTCTGGTCCTTCGTGCACAACATTCACGTTCCAAGGAAGCCAGGATTGCGGAAACAAAACCATTGATTTGACGGATGCAGCTTTCGTAAATGTTAAACTCTTTCAAACGTGGGAGCATTATGGGTCCTTACATTAAAACAAGATTTTGCCCGTCAGCTTCCACACCCCTTCTCCCTCCATTTTACTCAGGTACTGAGGAGGGTGCAAAAAAAAAACAGAAAGACTCTTGACCCATAAATATGCAGGGAAGTTAGTACATTGTGTGCACTTTGTTACCCTGAATTACAGTCATACAGCATGGAAACAGATGTTTCGGTCAAACCTGTCCACACCAACCATAATCCCAAACTAAACTAGTCCCACCTGCCTGCACTTGGCCCATATCCCTCCAAATATTTCTTATTCATGTACTTATCCAAATGTCTTTTAAAACACTAATTGTACCCGCAACCATCATTTCCTTTAGAAGTTTATTCCCAACATGAACCACTTAAAAAAAAAAGTTACCCCTCACTTCCTTTTTTAAATCTTTCTCCCCTCACCTTAAAAAAATGCCCCCAGACTTGAAATCCCCCCACCCTAGAGAAAACAACACCTGCTTTTCACCTTATCAATACTCATGATTTTATAAATCTTTGAGGTCACCCCTTAACCTCCTAAGCCCCAGACAGTAAAGTCCCAGCCTCTCCCTAAAAATCAAACCCTTCATTCCCAGCTTCATCCTGGTAAATTTCTTCTGAACACTCTCCAGCTTAATAAGTAACTTTCTATAACAGGGTAACCAGAATTAGACACAGTACTCAGAACAAGGCTCACTAACATCCTATACAACCTCAACATGACATCCCAACATCTTCAGAATTCGCCTACAATTGAATGGAAATAATTTTACTTTGGATCAAGTACTTTTGGATCAAGATTGGAAGCAGAGCCTAGCGGGGAAGACAGTAGAGCAAAAATGACAGGAGTTTGTGGGTATAATTGAGGACACTGTACAGAGGTTCATCCCCAAGAAAAGAAAGATTATCCAGGGAGGGATTAGACAGCCATGGCTGACAAAGGAAGTCAGGAAATGTATTAAAGAAAAAGAGAGATCCTATAAAGTGGCCAAGAGCAGTGGGAAATCAGAAGATTGGGAAGGCTACAAAACAAACAGAGGATAACAAAGAGAGTAATAAGAAAGGAGAGGATCAAATATGAAGGTAGGCTAGCCAGTAATATTAGAAATGATAGTAAAAGTTTCTTTCAATACATAAGAAACAAACGACAGGCAAAAGTAGACATTGGGCCACTTCAAACTGATGCTGGAAGCCTAGTGATGGGAGATAAGGAAATAACAGGAGAAATTAACAAGTACTTTGCGTCAGTTTTCACAGTGGAAGACATGAGTAATATCCCAACAATTAAAGGGAGTCAGGGGGCTGAGTTGAGTATGGTTGCCATTACAAAAGAGATAGTGCTAGAAAAGTTAAAAAGTCTTAAAATTGATAAATCTCCTGGCCCCGATGGGATACACCCTAGAGTTCTGGGAGAGGTGGCTGAGGAAATAACGGAGGCATTGGTTGAGATCTTTCAAGAGTCACTGGAGTCAAGGAAAGTCCCGGATGATTGGAAGATCGCTGTTGTAATCCCCTTGTTCAAGAAAGGATCAAGACAAAAGATGGAAAATTATAGGCCAATTAGCCTAACCTCGGTTGTTGGTAAAATTCAAAAATCCATCATTAAGGATGAGGTTTCTAAATTCTTAGAAGAGCAGAGTCTGATTAAAACAAGTCAACATGGATTTAGTAAGGGGAGGTAATGCCTGACAAACCTGTTGGAATTCTTTGAAGAGGTGACAAGTAGGTTAGACCAGGGAAACCCAGTGGATGTGGTCTATCTAGACTTTCAAAAGGCCTTTGATAAGGTGCCACACGGGAGGCTGCTTAGCAAGGTGAGGGCCCATGGTGTTTGAGATGAGGTGGTATGGATTGAGGATTGGCTGTCTGACAGAAGGCAGAGAGTTTGGATAAAAGGTTCTTTTTCGGAATGGCAGCCGGTGACGAGCGGTGTCCCGCAGGGTTCAGTGTTGGGGCCGTAGCTGTTCACATTATATATTAATGATCTGGATGAAGGGACTGGGGGCATTCTAGCGAAGTTTGCAGATGATACGAAGTTAGGTGACAGGCATGTAGTACTGAGGAAGTGGGGAGGCTACAGAAGGATCTAGACAGTTTGGGAGAGTGGTCCAGGAAATGGCTGATGGAATTCAACGTGAGCAAGTGCGAGGTCTTGCACTTTGGCAAAAAAAATAAAAGCATAGACTACTTTCTAAACAGTCAGAAAATTCGTAAAGCCAAAGTACAAAGGGATCTGGGAGTGCTAGTCGAGGATTCTCCAAAGGTAAACATGCAGGTTGAGTCCGTGATTAAGAAAGCGAATGCAATGTTGTCACTTATCTCAAGAGGGTTGGAATATAAAAGCACCGTTGTGCTTCGGAGACTTTATAAAGCTCTGGTTAGGCCCCATTTGGAGTACTGTGTCCAGTTTTGGTCCCCACACTTCAGGAAGGACATACTGGCACTGGAACTTGTCCAGCGGAGATTCACACGGATGATCCCTGGAATGGTAGGTCTAACATATGAGGAACAGCTGAGGATCCTGGGATTGTATTCATTGGAGTTTAAAAGATTAAGGGGAGACTTAATAGAGACGTACAAGATAATACATGGCTTGGAAAGGGTGGACGCTAGGAAATTGTTTCCATTAGGCGAGGAGACTAGGACCCGTGGACACAGCCTTAGAATTAGAGGGGGTCAGTTCAGAACAGAAATGCGGAGACATTTCTTCAGCCAGAGAATGGTGGGCCTGTGGAATTCATTGCCACAGGGTGCAGTGGAGGCCGGGACACTAAATGTCTTCAAGGCAGAGATTGATAGATTCTTGTTGTCTTGAAGAATTAAGGGCTACGGGGAGAACGCTGGTAAGTGGAGTTGAAATGCCCATCAGCCATGATTGAATGGCGGAGTGGACTCGATGGGCCGAATGGCCTTACTTCCACTCCTATGTCTTATGGTCTTAAGTGATTGAGATTCAAATCTCAGGGCCAAGTCTGAACTAAACACTACTACTTTTCATGATAGTGGTAACTATGAACCACTGAATTTTAAGGGTCAATAGATGTGAAGCTGGAAAAGCACAGGTCAGACAGCATCCGAGGAGCAGGCAAGTTAATGTTTCGGGCTGACTTCCAGCATCTGCAGTCCTTACTGTTTGCCAAGACATTGAATTTTAATTCCCATTCTCGGTTTTGTGATATCTAAGACTGTTCACAGATTAAAATGTTTTTTTTTTACAAACAGAAGCAGCATTGAGCTAAAATGGCCGCACTGAGGAAGGCCTTGTGAGACCCATGAGGAACAAATGAAACCATCTGCAACTAAATAAAATGCCATTTGTATCTGAAGTCATTGAAACCAAGGAACTGAGTCAATCAGCTCCTGCTTTAATTCTACTTTCATTCCAGATATTGAGATGACGGTCATGTGCCAGTTAGCTTGGAAAGAATGGAAGAATACCAAGGAATACACACTGAACTATGTTACAACAGCTGCTTTTGAACAGTAGAGAGAAAGAACAGGGAACAGTAACATCAAGGACTGAAAGACCCTTTTCCTGGTTTCGCTCAGCATCGCAAAACTATTGCTCAGCGGAAAAGCAGATTGGATAATAACCATTCATTGAGAACTCAAGGATAACTACAAATGTTGCCACTGTTGAGGATACAGGTCAGTAATTAAACACAAGTGCTGTCTGCAGTGTTACTGTCTGTGGGATGTTTGGCATTGCAGTCAAGGTCAGCATTTCCTCTGACCAAAATGGATAAAATCCACCTGCCAAATTGTGGCCCATTCATCGAACCAATTCATTTCCATTTATAAATTTCTTAATTCTTCAATGCAACTTAATTATCCACCTATTTTAGTGTCAGCTACAAATTTGGCTATAATACACTGCATTCCTGTATCCAAAACATTAATATAGGTAGTAAATAGTTGAGGCTCGAGGACCAGACCCTGTTGGCACCCCACTAGTTTACAGGTTACTAAACTGAAAAGGACCCATTTATCCTGACTCTCTGCTTGGTGACTAACCCAATCTCCATCACACCTGGCACCTTTCCCTGTGGCCACAGATGCAACACCGGCTCCCACACCTCCCCTCTTATCTCCATCCAAGTCCCCAAAGAATCCTTCCAAGTCCAGAAGGGATTCACCTGCATTTCCTCCAACCTTATTTATTGCATTCGTTGTTCTCGACGTGGTCTCCTCTACATCAGAGAGGCCAAGCGTAAACTCAGGGACTGGTTCAGAGAACATGTGGTTTGTATGCTCCAGACAAACCCATCTTCCGTTCGCCAGCCATTTCAACTCCCCTGATAAGTCCATCCTGTGCCTCCTCCAGCGCCAAAATAAGGCCACACACAAACTGGAGGAAGAACACCTCATCTTCCATCTCAGAAGCTTACAACCACATGGCCTCAACATAGAATTCACCAGCTTCCAAATCTCCCCACCCCCCCCACAACTCTTCTGAAGTCCAGCCCTCCCTCTCCACCCCCTTAACCTAATCTGTCCATCTTCATTCCTGCCTGTCCACTCCAACTTTCCCACTGACCGATTAACATCACCTAACTGCATCCACCTATCTTCATCCCACCTACCCTTCCCCCAGCTCCAACCTCCTCCTCCTATTTATTTCTCAGCCCCCTTCTCCATCCCCGATGAAGGGTCCTGACCTAAAATGTTGAATCCCCTGCTCCTCCGATGCTGCTTGATCTGCTGTGATTTTTCCAGCTCCAAATTCTCTTGACTCTTGACTTTCCAGCATCTGCAATCCTCACTACTTCCAAGTAGCCAGTACTCTACCCAAGCCAAAAAATTACTCTATCTTCCATGTGATCTTACCTCAATGTACTAATGTTTGATGTTGTACCCTGTCAGATACCTTCTGGAAACCCGGTCACACTACATCTACAGAGTCCCCATCGAGAAAATTAGTCTGAGTCTCATGCAAAGGAGGGCATCTCTGACTGTGCAGCATTCCCTCGGTATTACAATGTTAGCTGAGATTCTGTGCTGGTGTATCCGGAATGGGATCTAAATCCATACGTCTCTGACTCAGAGAGAGAGCGAGAGCGCGAGAGAGAGAGAGAGAGAGAGAGAGCGAGAGAGAGAGCGAGAGAGAGAGAGAGAGAGAGAGCGCGCGCGCGAGAGAGAGAGAGACAGAGAGAGCGAGAGCGAGTGTGAGAAAAGAATGAAAAAGTGCCCGGCTTGTAGCCAGTGAGTCATAGAGATGTACAGCATGGAAACAGACCCTTTGGTCCAACTTGCCCATGCCAACTGGATATCAGTAATTATTTTAGTCCCATTTGCCAGCACTTGGCCCATATCCCTCTAAACCTTCCCTATTCATATACCCATCCAGATGCCTTTTAAATGTGGCAATTGTACCAGTCTTCTACCACTTTATTCCATACATGCACCATCCTCAGAGTCAAAATGTTGCCCTTACGTTCCTTTTAAATCTTTCTCCTCTCACTCTAAGCCTTTGCCCTCCAGTTTTGGAATCCCCTACCCTAGGAAAAAGACCGTGACTATTCACTGTATCCATGCCCCTTATGATTTTATAAGGCCACCCCTCAGCCTCAACACTCCAGGGAAAACAGCCCCAAGCCTATTCAGCCTCTCCTGCGAGCTCAAACCCTCCAACCGTGGCAATGCCTTTTGTAAATCTCTTCTGAACCCTTTCAAGTTAAAAGACATCTTTCCTGAGAGAATGGGCAGAAGTGGCGTTTAGATTCAGTGCCCAATCGGAGCTCAGCTGTACGTTTGGGGGAGGTTTGTAAACAGCTAACAGCAGATGCAATCATACGCATGATGGCAGTTTTCTTTTTAATTGGACCCTCCAAACAAGTCACCTCAAGTCAGATATCCAGTTTAGTGTGTAAACCCACGAGGTTGCGATCCACATAAAATGTGTCAATAAAAAAATAGGAGCAGGAGGCACTCATTTAGTGGATCCTGCTCTCCTATTCAACAAGATCAAACCATTTATGACCATGGCCTGAAGTCCACTTTGCTGGGTACTTTCTTAGCCCCCATAACTGTATCGCTTGTACATTTAAATAGAACTCTGTCTATATCAGTCTCGAATATATTCGATAACCCAGCCTCCAATGTTGCCCGTAGTAGCCAATGCCATAGGTTAGAGAGTCAAATCCATGAGAAATTCCTCATCTCAGTCCGAAGTGGCAGTTCCACCGCTCTTTTGACCCTGCATAAGCCCCAGTCCTGCAGACAAGTCGAGTTAAAATTGCCTTTTGGAATTTGAGACTACAGGGAGGTGTTGTTGCCGTTATCCAGGCCGTGGTGAGGCCACACCTAGAATATTGTGAGCAGGTTTGGGGGTCTCCTTTTCTGAGGAAGGATGCTGTTGATCTCGAGGGCGTGCAGTGAAGGTTTATCAGGCTGATTCTGGGGATGGTGGGGCTGATGTCGGAGGAGAGATTGACGAGGTTAGGATTGTTTTTGCTGGAGTTCAGACGAATGAGGTGGGAACATAGCGATGTATAAAATCCCAGCAGGACTGTACAGGGTAGATACAGGGAGAATGTTCCCGATGGTGGGTGTGTCCAGAACCAGGAGTCACAGTCTGAGGATACAGGGTGGATCATTTAGGACAAAGATGAGGAGACATTTCTTCACCCAGTGAGTGGGTGAGCCAGTGGAAATCATTACCACAGGAAGGAGTTGGTGCGAAAACATTGAATGTATTCAAGAGACGGCTAGATATAGCACTTGGGGCGAATGGGACCAAAGGTTATAGGGAGAAAGCAGGATGAGGTTATTGAGTTGGACGATCAGTTATGATCATGTTGAATGGTGGAGCAGGCTTGAAGGGCCAAATGGCCTCCTCCTGCTACTCTCTTCTATATTTCTATAAATTTGCATATGGCAAAGTACCTCTTTCGGCAGCTGTGGCGTTTGATAAGTCATGAATATCATTTTGATTGGGGGCAAATGAGCACTCCATATCATTTCACAGATTAAACGTACCGGTAAGACAAGCTCAAATCAGATTCTGTTTCACTGTGAACGTACTCCAAATCTAGCAGCTTGTCTGCTACCACCTCTGTGCTTGGGAGTGAAAAAGCAGCAACAGTTCCGCCACCAATTCGAATAAAAAGATTAAACAAATCATTTTGAACCCAGCGTCTATTACAATTTGATTAAAATAAAAACTCGTAATATTTAAGCGCACAGCCACTCTTGCAAAGTGTGCTCATCAAAAGATGCAATTTGTGTTCCAGAAAGGAAACACTTTGATAAAGACACTGTTTGGAAATGTTTGTTGATCAGATCAGTCTTGCTTGGCTTGTAGCTGGTGGACTCTCATGAGTTCCGTGGTAGAGCTTTTAAAGGAAGGCCATGTAAGCGTATAGAATCCCTTTGAAACATGATCCACCACGAAGCTAGTGTACCAATAGCTAAGGATCTGCACCAGCTTTAGAAAACACATCAACGCACACCCAATATTTAAGAAGAATTTTCTCGGATTCTCAACAACCTGACAATGCTTTCAAGAAACTCTGAAGCTTGCTACCGAACATCCAGAATGGAGATGACCATCTGTCAAACCACTTTGTATCTCAATGCCTAAACGATGAGGCAGATGAATCATGAAGCAAGGAAGAAAATGAATCCTGCATTCCAGATCCCACCACCTTGGAGGACAACTTGCCCCATATGCCCAAAGCTCTCCTGGTCAGGAATCAGTCCTGTGGGGACCCATGACAGTAACAAGTCGTCCTTCGTGGATGTCATCTTTGAGATTTTCTCTTAGTCTCCAGGTGGAAAGTTATTAGGAATAGTTCTGACTCAGACTCTCGTCATCTTGGCTCTAGAACCAAAGCTTTATTCTACAGTATGTTAACATTATTGCTCCCATGTTTAACACTCAATAACAGCAGATTGCTAAAGGAAGAATATACAGATTGCTACTGTACAATACTGTCAACTCTGAAGGTAGATAAACTAATTGAGTATAGATTTATTCACAGATGAACACCTGTACAAAAGTTAAAAAAAAAAACAGCAGAATACCACACAGTCTGGTCATCGACCTTACATAACATGTGAACTAGTCTGCCTTATTCTTTCACGAAAAAGTCAGAATTCTTTCCTATTCTTTTTAAGAAGTTGTTAATAACTACTAGTTTTGCCTCTGGAGTTCTTAGTCATCATATCCCTTCGCATATTTGTAACACAAATGCAATCTTTATAATTGTACTGTCGTCTTCTTTGACAATCAAATTATTCTTCCTTAGGAATCGGGCCATACAATAGTTTTTAACACTTGACTGGACATTCATGTACTGTACTGAGGTTCTCTAATTTTGGATAAGACATGAAGACAGCAGTGTAAAACAATTCTGTTTATATGGCTGGGAAAGGTGTAATATGAATAACCCCTAGTATTTGAGCGATCTCAAATTGCGATTAACTTGAGATTAAAAGCTCATCAGAGCTCAGAACTAGAGACACTTGGATTCCATCTTGAGGCTTAATTTAATTCAAGGTAATTAAGTGAAATATAACCATGCTCTCCAAACAACAGGGCTTGTCTAAATATTTGTTGTGGAATTGTTTGTTTCTTTCAGAGCAATTAAAAGCTTTGGTGACTTTTCTTCAGGACACTGATCCAAACAGTGTCTCTCTCCTTACTTACACGTCACAAACACACTACTTTAACTAACTTTGGAGGGACATTGGTGGCTGATGGAAGTTGGTTTGGGTTCACAACAAAATGTGACACGATAACGCAGTGGAAAAATCTTTTGCTGCAAAAAGTAACTTGAGGATCAGGACCTTGATTACATTTGGGCCTTCTGTGTAACTGAACCTCAAAGGATCCAGGAATGGCAGATCAGCCCATCGCTTTTACAATCCCAACATTCAGACTCATCCAATGTTGTGATTCCACCACTTCAATGCAGATGAACAATGTCAACCTGAGTAAATGCAAAGTCATGACAGGGCCCCGTGTTGCACAGTGGTCACGTCCCCACTTCACGGCAGCAGTCCCAGGTACAGGTTCCACCTGTTACAGCATAACATCTCTGAACATATTGGCAAATTTACTGTATAATTATCTAAAGCCCAGTTTACAATCATTAGCAAAACTTTTCTGAAATTCAAACATTTTAGGAGTGATCTGTAATGCTGAGAGTGGTGACGTTTTCCCTGAAAGGGTCTCCGCTTGGTGATTACTAGCAGTAGCAATCTTTCTCAATATCAACTAAAAACAGCAAGCTGGATTTTGCTGTAAGAACACAAGTTTCCTTCAATTCGAACAAACCTACATATACATCTGAATTTATTTAATTTTTCCCCTTCAAACATCCTTCATTAGTTGGGGGTGTGATGATGTGAGAGCTACTGCTCAAATCCTTTTCAAATGTTCAGAAAGCAAATTTATCAAGTTTCAAATTATTCTACGTCACATGCGGCCAATCAGTCCTTTTCCTTCTAACTTGTTGGACAGGGCAAGAAGGTATGTTCCCAGACTGCTCTCAATGCCTGATCATGGAAGTCAACTGAAAAAAAAAAGATTCATCTGTTCCCCTCCATCTGCACTCCTGTTTTGGACTCCACGCCCTTCAAAATGCCAAACGCCTGACTTCCTAACAGTCGCCAATTTAAAACCTTGACCAAAAGTTGCTTCGAATAATTTTGAATAGGCCATTATAGGACAAATGATCTCTAGTCAGATCAAGTCCTAACTTTGTAGGATAGCATGCATCCTTTTATGCAGACAAGTATTGACTGTACCCACCTTCTGGGCTTTGAACATAACACCTTTGCTTGCAGCCTGTTAGGGTACAATACTGTACAATTTATTGACTGCAGGCTTTTCTTGACCACACTGCATCAGCTTCGATCACACACTGCTGTAAAACTTGGCACACATGGAAGATAAACTCACTGTTTATCAAAAGCTGTTTAATGAATTTAAAGGTATTTCTTCACTTCTAGTAATTCTGAATTGCCATTACCAAAAAGACATTCATAAATCTAATATGTTAGTCAAATACTTGACCTACGCCCACTTGTGTTTGTGATTTATCGATATTTTGGGTTCAAATTACAGAAGTTGAACATTTCCTGTTTCAGACACACTGTTTCACTCTTAAGAAACCCAGGGATCCTTAAACTCTCCCTCAGGAGCCTTAGCCACTAAGTCACTGAGCACTTTCAAGAATGAGATCAATTGATTTTTTTCAGATTCTAAGGGAACAGGAGGATCATGAGTGCAGCAAAGTGGAATGGAGGTGAAACATCCATCGTGATATTACCGAGTGGTGAAGCAGCCTTAAGGGAACAACTCTAATCCAGTTCCTACTTCTTATATACTTAAGACAGTCTCAATGACTGTTAGTTTGTGATTAGTGGTTCGTTGGTTTCATGCTGAAGGTCCGTGGTTACTGCACAGTGGATGGACACTCTACAAGCCCACTTCACATCAAAGCCTCACAGCTATCAGATAGGAGACTCGAATCCCACTGGCTGGCACCAGGTTCAAATCCAGGTTCCGGATGTGAAAAGGCTAAAGTGTGGCTCACAGTTCCTTTTCTCTACTTAATTAAGAAAGAGAGATGGAAGAAAGCAAAGAGAAGTGGCAGCACAAACCTCAGGAACAATGCTGCAGCACAAACCTCAGCCTAAATCTTCCAATATGATGAGTTTCACCTTTAGTGATTGACACCCCTTGGTCGCCTGAGGAAGTCTCAATGTACATTGAAGCAGGTGACTTGCACAGGACAGTGCAACTTCTGATTGACAGTTTTACCTTGCCCAGGCTGTGACACGATTCCCCACCACAACGGGGTCAGACGTTCACAAGACAGACTTGGGCCGTTTGTGTTACACGTCCTCTGGCTTTTTACAGTTTTACATCGGACTTGTCCTGGTCGGTGTAAAAGCTGTTTAGGAGCATGGCCTGATGTCAATCAGCTGGAATGACAACGCTTCGAGAACATGGCAACCCCAACAATCTGCTCACTGTCCAACATCTCGCCCATCCAGGCTCACGGTACACCTACCATGCCCATGTTCACAAACCCCTGATCCCAACAACATTCACTTGCATTCTCCTGACACCCTCCACCCTCTCCCCAGGTCTGATCAATATTATAGACTCCCTACAGTGTGAAAACAAGCCCTTCTGCCCAACAACACATCAACCCTCCAAACAGTAACCCACCCAGACCCATTCCCCTACCCTATTATGCTATATTTACCCCTGACTAATGCACCTAACCTACACATCCCTGGACATTATGGACAATTTTGCATCGCTAATCCACCTGACATGCACATCATTGGACTGTGGAAGGAAACCCACACAGACACGGGGAGAATGTGCAAACTCCAAACAGTCACCCGAGATTGGAATCGAACCCAGGTCCCTGGCCCCGTGAGGCAGCAGTGCTAACCGCTGAGCCACCGTGCTCAGAGGAATCAGCGTGGTTGGGAATTACACTAGTTAGGGTGGAGAAAAGGGTGAATCTTGTTGGGGTGGAGGCAGAGTATTATTTGGAATGATGGGGGGGGGGGGGCAGAGTAAGAGAGGGGTGTAGTAACTGAGGCTCTACACCTTCAAAGGGAAGAAAGTCTGTTTCAAAAACAGTGCATGCACGTCAATGAACTCATAGCAAACCTTAGTGGGTGTAGCTACAAGCCAGCCTATTCTATTCATTGCTAGATACAAATTAGATGAATACAAGAAGGTGCAAAAGGCTCCGATATCATATGATACATGAGCTGTCTAAATCCCAGTTAGTCGCAGGCACACCATTGGATGGAAGATCTGGGCCACCAAATTTATTGGGAATCACATCCACAGTAATTTAGGCTTAAATGCAAATGAGAATGCACCTACCTGCTTCTGCTGATCAGGCTGTCGGTGCCACTCATCCTGCAGGCTTTTCAGCTTTGCCTAAGAAAAATCATAACATGCTAAATTACTTATCAGAGCATGGGGAATAATTTCAAGACAAACAAAACATGACAGAACACAAAAATATGTACACCTCGGGCTTGCTTTCCCCCCTGCAAACGAGGATAGAGTCACAAACTTCACAAATCTCACTCATTCAATTCACTTACAACAAGGAAATATCTATAAGCTACCTGTCAAATTAAATCCAGCAATTCACAGATCCATCACCAGTCTGAAAATAAGTGTTTTGGTTAAGCTTCTGGAGAGTTATTTGCTACAACTAACAGCGAAGAAGGTTACCTCACATTACAACGGGATCTAGATCAAATGGACCAATGGGCTGAGGAGTGGCAGATGGAGTTTAATTTAGATAAATGCGAGGTGCTGCATTTTGGAAAGGCAAATCAGAGCAGGACTTATACACTTAATGGTAAGGTCCTCGGGAGTGTTGCTGAAAAAAGAGACCTTGGAGTGCAGGTTCATAGCTCCTTGAAAGTGGAGTCACAGGTAGATAGGATAGTGAAGAAGGCATTTGGTATGTTTTCCTTTATGGGTCAGAATATTGAGTACAGGAGTTGGGAGGTCATGTTGCAGCTGTACAGGACATTGGTTAGGCCACTGTTGGAATATTGCATGCAATTCTGGTCTCCTTCCTATCAGAAAGATGTTGTGAAACTTGAAAGGATTCAGAAAAGATTTACAAGGATGTTGCCAGGGTTGGAGGATTTGATCTATGGGGAGAAACTGAACAGGCTGGGGCTGTTTTCCATGGGGTGTCGGAGGCTGAGGGGTGACCTTACAAAGGTTTACAAAATCATGAGGGGCATGGATAGGATAAATAGACAAAGTCTTTTCCCTGGGGTCAGGGAATCCAGAACTAGAGGGCATAGGTTTAGGGTGAGCAGGGATAGATATAAAAGAGACCTAACGGGCAACTTTTTCACACAGAGGGTGGTACGTGTATGGAATGAGCTGCCAGAGGAAGCGGTGGAGACTGGTACAATTAAAGCATTTAAAAGGCATGTGGATAGGTATATGAATAGGAACGGATTAAAGGGAATAGGAGACAGTAAGGACTGCAGACACGAAGTTAACGTGAGGATGGAAAGCACAGCAGGTCAGGCAGCATCCGAGAAGCAGGAAAGTCAATGTTTCAGGACCGAATCCTTTGTCAGTACTGGAGAGGGGGAGTGAGCCCAGAGGTATACGGGGCTGGTGGGGTTTACAGATATGGGCCAAATGCTGGTAAATGGGACGAGATTAATTTAAGATATCTGGTCGTCATGGATGAGCTGGACATTAGGTGTGTTTCCATGCTGTACATCTTAGATTAGATTAGATTAGATTACTTACAATATGGAAACAGGCCCTTTGGCCCAACAAGTCCACACCAACTCGCCGAAGCACAACCCAACCAAACCCATGCCCCTACATTTACCCCTTCATCTAACACAATGGGCAATTCAGCATGGCCAATTCACCTAACCTGCACATTTTTGGATTGTGGGAGGAAACAGGAGCACCCGGAGGAAATCCACGCAGACACAGGGAGAATGTGCAAACTCCACACATACAGTCATCTGAGGTGGGAACTGAACCTGGGTTTCTGGCGCTGTGAGGCAGCAGTGCTAACCACTGTGCCACCGCGCCGCCATCTATGACATTAACTCACCCTTGCCTGATGGAGTGCACCATCAGTTACTAAATGATTGATGGGGACGGGAAAGGCACTGGCTATTCCAATGCTGTTAGATATCGGAATAGTGCCAGATGATTGAAGGATTACAAACATTACACACACTCTCACAACAGAGTGGGGCATGGTAACAGGAGGGTGGAATAAATCCAACCAGTACAGGTCAGGCACCCTAATGATGGTGCTTAACAAAATAATCAGAGGTAAAAATAAATTTCACTTGGAAAAGGACATGACAGTCAACATAGATTTAGAAAATAAGTAAGTAATACTTGACTCACTTCATTGAGCTGTTGAAGTAAGTTGAGAGGATTGATGAATGGAGTGCTGTTGACGATGTGCATACGGAGTTTCAGAACATGTTTCACAATGTATAGAGTGAACTGGAGCAAATTTTAAGTCCCTCGGGTTAAAGGGGCAGTGATGACAAGTGGCAAGATTTTTCAGTGATGGAAACGTAAGAGTAGCAAAGAAAAGGTGAACCAAGAAAGTATTGCCAGTTACTGGTGTTGGAGTCGAAGCGTTTTGTAACATATATTAAGTGGATTTGGGCATGCAGGTAATCATTTCAAAATTGCAGGTCAGAAATCTAGTCAATAGAAAGGAAGAGCAGGAAACTTGCTTCTGTATGTGTATTTCTCATAACGTTTGACAAAACTTACACATTCAATTATTGCTCAATTCAGCTCAATCTCCTCCAAATCTTTCAATTGTAGCCGAACAATATCGAGTCATCGAGATGTACAGCACCGAAAAAGAACCAACTCATCCATGCCAACCAGATATCCTAACTAAATCACGTCGCATTTGCCAGCACTTGACCCATATCCCCCTAAACCCTTCTTCTTCATATACTCATCCTTTTAAATGCTGTAATTGTCCCAGCCTCCATCACTTCCTCTGGCAGCTCATTCCACACATGCACCATCCGCTGCATGAAAAAGTTGCCGCTCAGATCTTTTTTAATCTTTCCGCTCTCACCCTAAGCTATGCCTTGCAGTTTTGGATGCCTCACCCCAGGGGAAAGACTTTGCCTATTTACCCTATCTATGCTCCTCATGATTTTATAAACCTCCATAAAGGTCACCCCTCAGCCTCCAAAGCTCCAGGGAAAATAGCCTCAGCTCATTCAGTCTCTCCCTATAACTCAAACCCTCCAACCCTGGCAACATCCTTTCAAATCTTTTCTGAACCCTTCCACGTTTCACAACATCCTTCCTATAGGAGGGAGACCAGAATTGCATACATTATTCCAAAATGGCTGAACTAATGTTCTGTACAGCCGCAACATGACGTCCCAACTCCTACAGGGTGTGAAACATATACTGCTGCCCAGGTAGTTTTACAAGTAACAGAAAAAACTTCAGAGATTGCGCTGAATTGATCAGCATAAAAGTTATTATGTTTTACTTGAACTAGACGGGGAAGACATTTAGAAAAGAAAGACAAATTTTCTCCCTAAAATCACAGCAATAACAACGAGATGGGAATCAGGTTTCAGAACGCAAGCCTGTCTTTCATGAGTACCACCGACAGTGTGTATTGTCCTTCCATTCCAACATTAATACAGGAAGATTCAACCAGTTCAAATGCAAGATAACAGCATAAAATCTCTCCAATTTGACTTTCAAGGAATGGTGTTTTCAAGCATACTAAATGAGGAAAATCCCTGAAAGGGTTAATACAACATGTTTTGGGAGCTCTCTTTTACCAGAGGAAGCTTACAACTAGTGGTTAGACTCAAATTAATGAAGAGTGTTGTTTGGACTGAAGGCGTGACAGTTAGAGGCCCACAGATAGCAGGTCTGGGAGAAATAAGCAATAGCTAGTGGCCCAAAAGAAAACTAATTTTATTCAGTGTTGTCCCATTTATTCTTACTTAAGATTAGAAAGTTAAGGAGTTCAGCAGCTCACAAGCAATGCTGGTTCCCAACAAATAACTGAGATTTGCTCGTACTCAGTGCCATTTGTCTCCTTACTGAAGATTCAACATTGTCTTAATTATTCAAGCATCTGCAAAGGTGTTAAGGAGTCTTTCTGCATGAAATAAAATCCAGCATAAAAATGATGGTGCTGTTTACACCCAAACCAGAAAGGTGGTTTAGCAAAATGTGCTGCTCAAAGTTTAACAAGTTAATTCAAGGTGAGAGGAAGCTAGATATTTAGAGAGATTAACCTGATAAGAGCCAACATATAAAGCATATAACTCCACAACATGGCATCTAAGAAGAGAGTAGACAGAATTTAGAGTTCAGATACATTCCTGAAATATTCTTTCAATCCATAGAGCTGAGACTTACTGCCATTGCCAACAGAATAATCACTCTCACATATGTTACCGACTTCAACCTCAAATAAACTGTTTGAAAATAAATTCTAAAGGTGGTCCTGCGTTATCACTCCCACCACCTTAACAAATTTTCAGAAATGAATGGTACCAATTTCACCGTCAGATCTTTTCTCAGACGACACTGACTATTTTGCACTGTTTTGTTCGAGATTCTCGTACACTGTTGGAAATCAATGCCACAGCTTCATAGGACAACACAATAGGACAATCAAATCGCTATGCCTTCAGAAATATATACAGCATTGAAAAAGCAATGATAAGCACTGAAACCAGAAAGACATTTTTAACCTATCAAGTGGAGGGAGAGAGAGTTGGGTGTATTTTATTTTTTAATTCATTCATGGAATGAAGGGTCGCTGGCTAGACAGCGTTTATTGCCCATCCCAGAAGGTAGTTAAGAGTCAACCACATTCATAGAAACATAGAATCCCAACAGTGTGGAACCATGCCATTAGGACCAACAAGTACACACTGACCCTCCAGAGAGGATTTCACCCAGACTCATTCCCCTACCCTATTACTTTACATTTCCCTTGACTATTGCACCTAACCTACACATACCAGAACACTATGGGCAATTTAACATGGCCAAATCACCCGACCTGCACATCTTTGGATTGTGAGAGGAAACTGAAGCACCAAGAGGAAACCACGCAGACATAGGGAGACCATGCCAACTCCACACAGAAAGTCCCCCAAGGCTGGAATCGAACCCAGATCACTGGTGCTGTGAGGCAGCAGTACTAACCTGAGCCACCGGAGGTTCAAGTAAGGGTAGCTGATTCCTTCCTGACAATCAACAGTGGATTCATGGTCACAATTAGACTCTTTATTCCAGATTTTTACTGGCAGTATTTAAAACCTGGCCCCTAGAATATTTCCCTGATCTCTGAATTAACAGATAATACCACTGGGCCATTGCCTCTTATACAAGAATGGTGCCTGAAATAATAATTTGGGGGTCACCAGTATTACAATTATTGTCGTCATTTTTACCTGCGAAGTTGTCCCTTTTGCTTCATCAAAGTTTTCGGCCATGAAGATATTGAAGGCTGTCCGAGGTCGTTTTGGTTTCCCCAAAACGGTGAGTTTCTTCAGGCAATAAAAAAATCAGAAGGGAGTGTCAGTTCTTAAACCATATTGAACAGGTTCATGTAAAAATAACTAAGTTGAAATATAGAATCACAGAATCCCTACAGTGTGGAAACAGGCCCTTCAGTCCAGCAAGTCCATACTGACCCTCTGAAGAGTATGCCACACAGACCCATTCCCCTACCCTATTACTCTAAGTTTACTCCAGACTAATGCACCTAACTCACACATCCTTGAACACTACAGACAATTTAGCATGGCCAATTCACCTAACCTGCGCATTTTTGGATTATGGGAGGAAACTAGAGGACCCGGAGGAAACCCACGCAGACACGGGGAGAATGTGCAAACTCCGCACAGGCAGTTGTCCGAGGCTGGAATCGAACCCAGCTCCCTGATGCTGTAAGGCTGCAGTGCTAGCCACTGTACCAACGTGCAGCCCCATGCGAGTTTCCTTATTGGACATCAAAACTAGACAAATGTTCTTCACTGTGTTGGCAAGCACCTAACAGTTAGTACACAATAGCTGCCTTCAGAGTGAACAGTGGAGCTGAGAGACACATCATCACCGTTACACTATATACAGGGGTGTCTGCTTGCTCTCTGTAAGTCGCCAGTATTCCAGTAATCAGGTGGAAGACAGGATAGATAAAATGAACAAATATCTTAATGGCATAAATACCAAAAGGAGTGGGACAGAAAGAAACAAAAAAAGCCACCAGAGGTGGTACGAGTGGCAAGATGGCAGCCATCAGGTCCAGGTCAGGCACAGATATTAAGGAAGAGAGAAAAGAAAACAAAATACCAAAACAAAATGGGGAGAGAGTAGAGTAGTCTATCATAAAGCATCAAATCGAGAGAAGGCACGATTCCTTGAGCTTGCATTGAGCTTCCCTAAGCACTGCAACAGTTTGAAGTAAAGGAGATAAAAGGGACCTAAGGGGCAACTCTTTCACGCAGAGGGTGTTGCGTGTATGCAATGAGCTGCCAGAGGTGGTGGTGGAGGCTGGAACAATTACAACACTGGATGGGTATATGAACAGGAAGGGTTGAGAGGGATATGGGCCAAATGAGGGCAAATGGGACTAGATTAATTTAGGATATCTGGTCGGCAGGGGAGGAGTTGGACTGAAGGGCCTGTTTCTACATCCCTATGACTCTATGACAGACAACTTGAAGCAAGGAATCATGCTGCCGTACTGCAAAGTGGTCATCCAGTCTGCTTTCGACTCTTCAATGTAAGGGAGACGGAAGATTGTGTGCAAATAAAATAGTACCTGGCATTGAAAATAAAAGGAAACCTTTATTTCACTCAGGAGCCTTGGTTGGTGAGAGGGGAGGAGAGGGGAGACAAACAAGCAGCTGGTGAGTCTCCTGTGCTTGTGTGTGCAGACAGATGCCAGAGGACAGGGAGGTTTTGGGCTTGACTGAAGAGCGGGTGTTTTTGAGAGAGTGGTCCGTTTAGAATAGTAATGGCGGGTGGGAGGGATGGCATTGTGATGGAGCTGCAAGAGAATAATAAAGGCTGAGAGGATGGAACAGAAGGAAAACAAAGCTTTTTTTTGTGGGGTAGGAATGGAAGAGATGAGAGCAACTGTGTGTGAAATGGAATAGACACAGCTGAGGGCCTTGGTCACTGTGGTGAAGGGATCCTGAGTTGAGACAAAAGGAAGACAGATCAGAATTTGAAATTATTGCAATTTGCAACACCAAAACAGATGCAACAAAGAGAGTGAAACCAGGAGAATGGGATACAAGCAGGCTGTGAGAAAGGTAAGATATAGAGGCAAAGAGGAACATAACAGGGCAGAGAGAAACAGCAGACAGTACAATGCAGTTGATATGAAGTGATATAATGGAACAAAAATAAAAACACCAGTTAAAAAGGCCAATAACAGGAACGATCAAAGGGACACAGAAGGGAAAATACAACATCAATAGAAACTACAGGAGGTACAAAAAGAACACAGAGGGAGGGAAAGTTTACATCTGAGAAAATTTCTGATGATTCAAATGAAAGATCTTGCATCTACATTACTGTCTACAATTTAAAAAGGAAGTATTTCCTCTTGTTAAACCAATTATTCTGATCGACATTATTCACAGGGAAGATATCCTGTCTCTATTTGGCTTCTGTTAAACAAGGTCAAAATGAGCAAATCTAACCCTATTATTGGGTAACAAAGAAGGTATGGATAAAGGCTGGGATTCAGACTTGTCTCCCTATAACCATCAACTAGGCACTCCAACATTGAAACAATGGACTTTTCCAAAAATGTTTACTTTAAAGCAAGTTTCTTATAAATACTCAATGTATAGTAAAGCATCCAATGCATCAGACCTGTAGGTATTTCAAGTAAAACTGGTTCTAAAGATTCAATAACTACATTTTAGACAATGAACTTAATACGTTACACATGGGTCAAACTCCACAGCTTTCATACCTAGCAATGCACTCTCAGATTTTATCACTAGCACTTCAGCGGTTTATATCCAATTAACACAGGTTTTCACAAAGAACAAATAATTCATTCAACTATCTGGAAATAATGCCACAGAACCCGACTCCTCCAAATCACTGAAAAATGCCAGGTATCTTTTTAAACAGAACTTGGCATTCATCCTCATAACTGGGCTGACAGTAATGACTTTGGATGGGAAATCATTAAGACAAGCTCTGGTACATGTATTCAGAATTTCACATTAATAGCACTGAATGAAGGTTCATTTATATGAACAGCAGTGGAGTGACAGGGCATGACAATATTCCACTCAAATTTCAATTGTGCTTTCAACACAAACAGCACAACATTTTATGGAAAAACATGCTACCACACCATATTTTATAGTCCATCACAATACAATGCTGATTTACTATGGCTGAAGACTGCTTTCTCATCTTGTCAGTGTACTTTGTTGATGTGCTACTCCAACGAGCGTGTAAATGGTCTTCCAGCATACATCCTGATTTAATACTCCCTCGGCAACTTATGGCCACTGTGTATATTGCTGATTTAATGTCTGCAGTCGAGTAATTTAATATACTCCCCAGAGTATTTTATGGCCTATTAGGATGCATTGCAAAGAACATATAGCAGTATATACAGGACCACAAAACCTGTTATAATCCACAAAGGCCTCTTCCCATTCCATCTGCTTCATCTCAACTTTTCTATTCCCTTTTCTCTCGAGTCTTCTTACGACGTCCTTGCCAAAGTATCCAAACTAATTGTCGCTTCTACATTTAAACATGTTCTGAGAATAATGAAGGTTTCCTTGTCGGAATTATTCGTGACCATCCAGTACTGATGGTTTGTACTACCCTGGTTTTTCTAGACTGATAGCAGGAATGACTGAGTTGCACTGGAAGAAAAGGTCGAGCAGGCTGGACTTCTAGCTACTCGAGTTCAGAATAGAGACGAGGGAGGGACTGAAGCATGCAGGACCCTGAATGCTCTTGATAAGCGAAATGCAGAGACTTTGAAACACTGCTTCAGAAGGCAGTGGAGGCAGAGTGATTAATATTTTAACACAGTAATAGATTCTCATGAAGCAAGACAATCAAAGGTTAACAGGGTTGAATATGGAAATACAAGCAGATTAGCCATAATCTTACTGACTGGGAAGCAGGCATGAGGGGCCAAATGGCCTGCGCCGTATGTATTCAATTCCTCCATTCCCTGCATTTACATTGCCCAACTCATTCATAACTTTACACACCTTCACCATGCCTTCTCCTAATTCCCTCTTCTGAAAAAAACCCAACTTGTTCAATCTTTCCATGTTCCAGTATCACCGCAAAACATTTGTAATTTTTTCACCCCCTCTGTGTCCTTGAATGCAGAGCAGTGACCAGAACTATGCACTGTACTCCAAGTAAGGTATGTGGAGACAAAGCTGTTTGCAGCAACGTGCAGTACACTGCTGTTGTAGTACTCCCCAGAATATTTTATAAACAAGGCAGGGTAGGTGACTGAGGTGTCAGTGGGGGAGCACTTTGGGGCCAGTGACCATAATTCTACAAATTTCAAAACAGATGGAAAAGAATAGACCGGACGTAAAGTTGAAGTTCTAATTTGGAAAATGACTAATTTTGACAGTATGAGGCAAGAACTTTCAAAAGCTGATTGGGTTCAGATGTTCGCAGGTAAAGGGATGGCTGGAAAATGGGAAGCCTTCAGAAATTAGAGCATGAGAGTCCAGTGACAGTATATTCCTGTCAAGGTGAAAGACTGATAGGTGTAAGGATTGAGAAATTGAGATTTTGGTTAAGAAAAAGAAGGAAGCATATGTCAGGTATAGACAGGAGAGATCGAGTGAATCCTCAGAAGAGCATAAAGGCAGTAGGAGCACACTTAAGAGGAAAATCAGGAGGACAAAAAGGGGACATTAAATAATTTTGGTCAATAGGGTTAAGGAGAATCCAATGGGAATTTATAAATACATTAAGGACAAGAGGGTAACTAGGGAGAGAATAGGGCCCCTCAAAGATCAGCAAGGCAACCTTTGTGTGGAGCCGCAGGAGATGGGAGAGATACTAAATGAGTATTTTGCATCAATGTTTACTGTGGAAAAGGAGATGGAAGATATAGAATGTAAGGAAATAGATGGTGACATCTTAAAAAAAAAATCCATATTTGAGAGGAGGAAGTGCTGGATATCTTGAAATGTATAAAGGTGAATAAATCCCGAGGACCTGATCAGATGTACCCTAGAACTCCGTGGGAAGCTAGAGAAGTGATTGCTGGACCTCTTGCTGAGATATTTGTACCATCAACAGTCACAGGTGAGGTGCCAGAAGACTGGAGGTTGGCTAACGTGATGCCACTGTTTAAGAAACATGGTTAAAGAAAAGTCAGGGAACTATAGACCAGTGAGCCTGATAGCAGTGATGGGCAAGTTGTTGGAGGGAATCTTGAGGGGTAGGATTTACATGTATTTGGGAAGGCAAAGACGGATTAGGGATAATCGAAATGGCTTTGTGTGTGGGAAATCATGACTCACAAGCTTGACTGAGTTTTTTGACGAAATAACAAAGAGGATTGATGAGGGCCTCTGTCTTATACTTCTGAGCCAGTCTGTATCCAAATGGTTAGTTCTCCCTGTAGTCCATGAGATCTAACCTTGCTAGTCAGTCTCCCATGGGGAACTTGTTGAACACCTTAGTGAAATCCATATAGATCACACACAGTGGTGGCAGATGGAATTTAATTCAGATAAATGTGAGGTGCTGCATTTTGGAAAAGCTAATCTTAGCAGGACTTATACACTTAATGGTAAGGTCCTAGGGAGTGCTGCTGAACAAAGAGACCTTGGAGTGCATGTTCATTGTTCCTTGAAAGTGGAGTCACAGTAGATAGGATAGTGAAGGAGGTGTTTGGTATGCTTTCCTTTATTGGTCAGAGTATTGAGTACAAGAGTTGGGAGGTCAGGTTGCGGCTGTACAGCATGTTGGTTAGGCAACTGCTGGAATATTGCGTGCAATTCTGGTCTCCTTCCATCAGGAGGATGTTGTGAAACTTGAAAGGATTCAGAAAAGATTTACAAGGATGTTGCCAGCTTGGAGGATTTGAGATATAGGGAGAGGCTGAACAGGCTGGGGCTGTTTTCCCTGGAGCGTCGGAGGCTGAGGGGTGACCTTATAGAGATTTATAAAACCATGAGGGGCATCGATAGAATAAGTAGACAAAGTCTTTTCCCAGGGGTGGGGGAGTCCAGAACAGAGCATAGGTTTAGGGTGAGAGATGAAAGATGGAAAAGGGGTCTAAGGGGTAACCTTTTCATGCAGAGGGTTGTGCATGTATGGAATGAACTGCCAGAAGTAGTAGTGGAGGCTGGTACAATTACAACATTTGGATGGGTATATGAATAGGAAGGGTTTGGAGGGATATGGGCCAGGTGCTGGCAGGTGGGACTAGATTGGGTTGGGATATCTGGTCAGCATGGACGGGTTGGACTGAAGGGTCTGTTTCCATGCTGTACATCTCTGATTCTACGGGCCAAATAAGAGACAGTGCTGATGTTGAACCTACTCGTTTTTTCCTCATTGATCTCCGTTTAGCCAGTTTCTGTCTCCTCTCTTCTTTCAAGCTAGCCAGTTGAGCTGGCGTGAGGTTCGCTTTGAAGGCTGCCAGTTCCACTTTATATTTCAATTTGGCATCACTTGCTGCTAGTTCATACGGCTGCAAAAAAAAAGAAATCAGTTTTGCTCTCAATTACTCCAATATGCTCCCAGGTAAACAAAAGATCCTTCTTCAAAAACAAAAAAATGAGCTGAACAGCAGCACTGAGCGAAAAGGATTTGGTTTTAAAGGATACTGACAAATTTCAGGTATATTTTAGGCCATTTCAACCTGCAAATCACTCCAGAGTACTAAATGAAAGGCACTTACTTGTTTCTGATCTGGTGTTAGCTGTCTCCATGCGTGAGCAATCTGCTTCGTCTTTTCTGACACTTTTATACCTGCAAAAGAGTAATATCTATTATACAAGGTCAAATGGAGAATAACGTTGTGGCACTGGCTCGGAACAGCGAGACAATATTAAAACAGAACTTCTGCCCTCCATGCAACCCGAAAGTTAGACCCAGAATTAGTTAGACTCTTGATTGCAGAATTTTTTAATTGAATTCAAATTCCACCATCTGCCATGGCGGGATTTGAACCCTGGTCACCAGAGCATTTTCGGATGTCCTCCATGAGTTAATAATCTCGGCATAAAACCACCAGGCCATTGCCTCCCCATATTGCAATATACTGATAGTCCACACTGGTCTGGTGGACTAAACACTGCCCAATATACTGGGTCTAATTCTACCAAGCACATCACAATCACCCAAAAATAAAAGAATCCATGGTAACTCCAAGATACAGACTGGCTACTTTCTTCAAATACCATTATAAGGCTTCAAGTGAAACACCAACATACAGAAATTATGACAATTAACAAAATGAAAGGAAAGGACATGCAGCTCAACATATAGCACCTTTCATAACCTCATAACCAATGAAACACTTTTGGAACTAGGTTGCTATTGCTACCTGATGAAACACCAAAGTTAACTCACACACAGAAGATCTCAGCATGATAATTATCAGATCACCTGATTTTTTTTTAACAGAAGTGTTGTTGATCAAGGCACAAATATTCACCAAAATATAATGTTCAAATCAAAAAGAGAAGATGGAGATATAAAATCAAGCCTTTTCATCAACACCTTCGAACGCTGCCAGTAAGAGGATTCAGACAGGACACAGAAAAAATACCTTGCGCGATAAAACAGTTGCAGGGACACAAGCTCAAATGGTGATGCTCACTACATCCTTTCTTACTAAAACGATTTACATTTATTATTTATTTTTTACCTGGGCTTTGCTTAAACAAAATCTGTTGCTGTTCCACCACATAGCGCAGGTAAGCATTGAGAGGTCGTTTCGGAGGGACTGACGGGGTATTATCCAATGACAATCTTCTTATTGCTGTACACACACCACTGCAACTGCACAAAATAAAAGAAATCCCGTTACAATTCGCTGTTAAACTGCAATACAAAATCAATGAAAAAAAATCAAAAACATAAAAACATATAAATGCTACAGGAAGGACAGAAAGGGAGGCAAGAGAGGAGGGGGAGTGGCATTTTTGATTAGGGACAGCTGTACTGAAGGAGGATATTCCCGGAAATACATCCAGGGGTTATTTGGGTGAACTGAGAAATAAGAAAGGGATGATCACCTTATTGGGATTGTAGACCCCCTAACAGTCAGAGGGAAATTGAGAAACAAACTTGTAAGGAGATCTCCGTTATCTGTAGGTATAACAGGGTGGTTATGGTCGGGGATTTTAACTTTCCAAGCATAGACTGGGACTGCCATAGTGTTAGGAATTTAGATGGAGAGGAATTTGTTAAGTGCATACAAGACAATTTTCTGATTCAGTCTGTGGATGTACCTACTAAAGAAGGTGCAAAACTTGACCTACTCCAGGGAAATAAGGCAGGGCAGATGACTGAGGTGTCACTGGGGGACCAGCGACCATAATTCTATTACATTTAAAACAGTGATAGAAAAGGATAGACCAGATCTAAAAGTTGAATTTCTAAATTGGAAAAAGGCCAATTTTGATGGTATTAAGGAAGAACATTCAAAAGCTGATTGGGGGCAGATGTTCGCAGGTAAAGGGATGGCTGGTAAATGCGAAGCCTTCAGAAATGAAATGAGAGTCCAGAGAAAGTATATTCCTGTCAGGGTGAAAGGGAAGGCTGGTAGGTATAGGGAATGCTGGATGACTAAAGAAATTGAGGGTTTGATTAAGAAAAAGACGGAAGTGTTCGTCAGGTATAGACAGGTATAGATCGAGTGAATCCTTAGAAGAGTATAAAGGCAGTAGGAGTATATTTAAGACGGAAATCAGGAGGGCAAATAGGGATCAGGAGATAGTTTTGACAAAGAGAGATAAGGAGAATCCAAAGGGGTTTTACAAATACATTAAGGACAAAGGGTTAACGAGAGAGAGAATAGGGCCCAAAGATCAGCAAGGCAGCCTTTGTGTGGGGCACAGGAGATTGGGGAGATACTAAATGAGTATTTTGCATCAGTGTTTACTGTGGAAAAGGACGTGGAAGATATAGAATGTGGGGAAATAGATGGTGACATCTTGAAAAATGTCAGTATTACAGAGGAGTTGTTGGTTGTCTTGAACAGGTAAAGGTGGATTAATCCCCAGAACCTGATCAGGTGTACCATGGAACTCTGTGGGAAGCTAGGAAAGTGATTGGTGGACCCCTTGCTGAGGTATTTGTCTCATCGATACTTACAGGTGAGGTGCCAGAAAATTGGAGGTTGGCTAACGCGGTGCCACTGTTTGAGAAGGGTAGGAAGGACAAGAGAGAGCTATACAGAACCAGTGAGCCTGACCTCAGTGGTGGACAAGATATTGGAGAGAGTCCTGAGGGACAGGATGTACATGTATTTGGAAAGGCAAGGACTGATTAGGGATAGTCAACATAGCTTTATGCATGGGAAATCATGTCTCACAAACTTGATTGAGTTTTTAAAATTAATAACAAAGAAGATTGATGAGGGCAGAGTGGTAGATGTGATCTATTTGGACTTCAGTAAGGCGTTCGACAAGGTTCCCTATGGGAGACTGATTAGCAAGGTTAGATCTTATGGAATACAGGGAGAACTAGCCATTTGGATACAGAACTGGCTCAAAGGCAGAAAACAGAGGGTGGTGGTGGAGAGTTGTTTTTCAGACTGGAGGCCTGTGACCGGTGGAGTGCCACAAGGATCAGTGCTGGGTCCTCCATTTTTCGTCATTTATATAAATGATTAGGATGTGAGTATAAGAAGTATAGTTAGTAAGTTTGCAGATGACATCAAAATTGGAGGTGTAGTGGACAGTGAAGAAGGTCACCTCAGATTACAACAGGATCTTGATCAGATGGGCCAATGGGCTGAGAAGTGGCAGATGGAGTTTAATTTAGATACATGCAAGGTGCTCATTTTGGGAAAGCAAATCTTAGGAGGACTTATATACTTAATGGTAAGGTCCTAGGGAGTGTTGCTGAACAAAGAGACCTTGCAGTGCAGGTTCATAGCTCCTTGAAAGTGGAGTCACAGGTAGATAGGATAGTGAAGGCGGCATTTGGTATGCTTTCTTTTATTGGTCCGAGTATCGAGTACAGGAGTTGGGAGGTCATGTTCCGGCTGTACAAGACAGAAGGATGTTGCAAAACCTAAAAGGGTTCAGAAAACATTTACAAGGATGTTTCCAGGGTTGGAGGGTTTAAACTATAGAAAAAGAGGTTGAATAGGCTGGAGCTGTTTTCCCTGGAGTGTCGGAGGCTGAGCAGTGACCTTATAGAGGTTTACAAAATTGTGAGGGGCATGGAAAGGATAAATAGACAAAGTCTTTTCCCTGGGGTGAGGGAGTCCAGATCTAGAGGGCATAGGTTTAGGGTGAGGGGGAAAAGATATAAAAGAGACCTAAGAGGGTGGTATGTATATGGAATGAGGTGCCAGAGGAAGTGGTGGAGGTTGGTACAATTGCAACATTTAAAAGGCATTTGGATGGGTATATGAATAGGAAGGGTTTGGAGGGATGTGGGCTGGGTGCTGGCAGATCGGACTAGATTGGGTTGGAAATATCTGGTCAGCATGCACGGGTTGGACTTTAGAGTCTCTTTTCGTGCTGTACATCTCTATGACTACCATGCAACTTGATGTATACCTCTTCAAAAATCCCTAAAATGGGCACACTCAATCACGATTACGACAAACAAAAGACAGACGGTTTAGCACAGTTTGTATGGACACAAAAAGAATATAGACAGGGTAAGCAAATTCTAAAGATCAAAAAATTAAATTTTCTGTCTCAATAGTAGTTTGATTTCTAGCACTGTGCCATGTTGTTTGCAGGGTGATGGACAATTCAGTGAGTGGACCTAGATATCTAAAGTTTTATGGTTTTCTATGTTTATTCCACATGGAGAGTGAGAGTGAGAAATGGATGCTTTCAGTTTGCAAGTTCTGGATGTTTTCCTCTCCTATGTTGCATTTAACAGCCTGCAGCTTAGCCACAGGGCTATCATCAGGCAGCATTTCCTCAACTCAGAAGACTCTCCATACTGCCCAGTCTCAAATTTACCTCTTACTGCTTCCAAAACATTGTGCTGCACAGCTCAGAAACATGGAGAACTTGATTTTCTCTTTGCAAAACTCCCCTGGTGTTTTTGGTTTTATATAGCAGTCCAATTGCCATTTCAGTTTACAGCCCAAAGAAAAAAAAGTCGTCTCTTGCAGGAATTATCCTCAGCATCTGTGATAATGTTTGTTCTGCAATCAAAATCACAGAATAGATTTTCTGGTCACTAGCATATTGCTGTTTGTGGAAATGGACTGCTGAGCTTTCTGGATTGACAATAATAATTACACTTCGAAGAATATTCAACTGGCTGTGAAGTACTTTAAGGCAGCCAGCCATCATCAGAAGTACAACGTAAATGCAGTGCTCTTTTATCACATTAGGTCACTTTGCACTGATTGGTACCTCCTTTACCTTCTTGTCAGCAGATTGGCAGTGGTCATTTGAATCAAGCATTTACAGTATTTTGTGTTAAATGGAAACATCTTTTGAAGAGTGCAATGCTGCGAATAAGCACTAGATGCCACCAGACAACTTCAGCTCAAGTCTAGAAGCAGATGGAAAGAGAGTCTTCTTGTGATATGTATTCACCTTGAAGTGCAACATATTCAATGATGACGAAAAAAAAAACAAATGCAGACAGAACTTCAAATACAAACAAAAAAATAACTGAATACATAGCAGGCCAGGCAATAAAGAAAAGGAAAATCATGGGTTCTTTCAGATAAAGATTGTTCCTACGGTTGGTATTGAGAGTATTATCTGCTTTCACATCAGATAAGGATATCTGACACAAACCTACAGTATAAAGATATTTTTCGTTAATCATTCTGTTCGGACATACATCTCCAGAGCAAGTAAAATTTAGATTAGATTAGATTCCCTACAGTGTGGAAACTGGCCCTTTGGCCCAACCAATTGACACCGCCCCTCCAAACAGTAACCCACCCAGACCCATTTCCCTCTGATTAATGCACCTAACACTACGGGCAATTTAGCATGGCCAATTCACCTGACCTGCACATCTTTGGACTGTGGGAGGAAACCGGAGCACCCACGCACCCTGTGGGAGGACACGGGGAGAATGTGTAAACTCCACTACTGCATTACAAAATCCTCCAAGCTCTGAAAACTAAACTGCAATTAAACAATTGACATAAGAGTGTACACTTGGGGAGGTGATAGTATTATCACTCGAGTTTTAATCCAGAAACTCAGGTAATGTTCTGGGGACCCAAATTCAAATCTTGTCAGGGTGCAATTTTAATTCATTAAAGAATCTAGAATTAAGGGTCTAATGATGACCTCAAACCCACTGTTGACTGTTGGAAAAGGGAAGGAAATCTGCCATCGTAACCTTACATGTAACTCCAGACCCATAGCAATGGGGGATGACACTTAACTGCTCTCTGCACAATTAAGGATGGGCAATAACTGCTGGCCTATCCAGAGACACACATCCTGTGAGTGAATTACAAAAAGGCACAGGCTGGGGACAGGTCTTGTGGCGCAGTGGTAGAATCCCTTTGGGTCAGGAGGTCCGAGCTCAAATCCCAGCTACCCCAAGGTGTCATAAGGTGCCCATATAGGGTGATTAAAAATGGCTACACAGGTAGGGAACAATCAATAGGTAATTACTTGTGAGTATATGAGAAATATTTTTTGACCGTGATGGTGCGTTGTAGAGTTAAGAGAAGCCAAATCACATCTCATTTTGCAAATAAATCAAAAATTAATAAAGATTGATTTCTGGTCTCCTCTGCCTGAGAGAGTTTAACCTGTCATTGCCTCCCAAGGTCCCCCAAGCACAACTAGTTAGCACAGGAAAAAGAAAGTGGAATCAAACTGAGAAAAGAAAAGACCAAATTATTACTTCCACTATTCCTCACAATGGAGAGAATTTTAACTATTCATTCACCACAAATAAATGAGCCAACTGCAGGAAATAGTTGTTCTGCTGTAAGTGACGCTCAAGGCCACCATTTCTTTCCCAATTCAACAAAAATGAAATAAATGGAACCATTCAATCCAAACCCCGGAACAGAAGTCGAGAGATCCAGGTGATTGACTGCATTAGTCATAGTCAACATCATCTTCCGCTAGGGTCTGGTTTCCAAGTCAAGTAGTAGACAATCTATTTCAGCAAAACATTCATGATTTTCTCCCTTTAAGCAATCATATTTTGTCCTGATTTCTCGGCCTCATCCAAACCAAAGCTTGGGAACATACAAATGTGCCTAACGTAATAGTTTGGAATTACATCTGGGATTTGGGGTGGGGAGGTTTGAAAACTAACGAAGGCGGGAGAGGGACTTGAAATGGTCAGCCACAGGGCGGTGGGGTTTGAACACTGCAGCATTCTACTAAACATGTTGCTAAAGCAGCAGTCCTAGTTAGGATACATTTTTAAGTATCACAATTAAAACCACCTCGCGTGTTTACTTTTGAGGTTTTCAATGCACGACAGTTCCTGGTTCAAACGCAAGCAACCGGAAGGATTAATCCCATCTTTGGATAATTGAGGGCCGATGGAATGGAGCGTGACACAAGGAGAAAAGAGATTTTCAAGAGTATCCTCTCTAGATAGGGATAGGTTTCGTTTTGAGGGGAAAATCTTGGCGGGAGTGCGAGGGCGGGAAGAAAGAAAGGAAGGATTATTCTTTTATTAGCGGAATGTTATGGGGGAGCAAACAGAGGATTGTTTTCTTTGAAGAGGAGAAAGGAGAATGTGATGTGGGTTTTTTTGAGGGAGTTAAGAAGATAATTATTTTATGAAAGGGAGCAGTGATGGGTGGGTTGGTGGTAGATTCGTGGGGAGGAAGGCGGAATAGATGGTGAATGTGTAGGCCAGCAAAGCTCCCTGCACTGACTCACTGTCAGTCAGGACACTGATGGTTGCAACAGTATCAGCTTCCGCCCTGTAACATTGTAACACTCGCTGGTTACAATGTAACACTTCCCGGTTACAATGTTGCAGTGAATGGAACCCAAGCCCGGGCCGCCATCCCCGGGGACTCCCGCTGCTCGCGCCGCTTCCCTCTCGGCCCACACTCACCTCGCAGGCCAGGGCCTGCAGCTGAACACTCCTCCCAGCCTCCGACCGAGCAAAGCAACGCCCAGAGCCACGACACCCGCCATCCCGTCACTCGATTGTCAGTGCACCGCGCACCACCGAAGGATTCTGGGTCCGCCGAGGGAGCACCGCGCTGCGGGGGCGTGCGGGGAGACCGTTTGCAGCGGCGGATGTTGACTGGGTTCAGGGCAGCAAGGAGGGGTCAAACTACCTGAGAGGCAAATTCAAACAACAAAAAATAGCAAGCTTCACAAATGTGAGTTTTACCCAGTTACTCCAGAAAACGTCTCCCTGCCAAATCTCAGGCGTGGTTTTCACATCACAATTTGTTCGAAAATTGCAGCAACGTTCCTTTTCGGCAAAAATTGCACTTGTCGTAAATTGATCCCAAAACTCATCATTTTTTTTCTCTCTGGCTCAATATAATTACCTGATTTATTTATCTACTCTTAAGCACTTGTGAAACAGCGTTGTGAGGAAGGGTCACTGGAGGTTAGCCGTGTTTTCTCGCCACAGACCTGCTGTCTCCAGCAAATTTCTGGTTTTGCTAGTTTCAGATCCCCAGCATCCGCAATTCTTTGCTTTCTATTATTAGATTGTGAATTAGAGGTGTGTTCTGTTGGGTTTACAGGAAGGAACTGTTGTGAAATTTGGAGTCATAGAGATGTACAGTATGGAAGCAGACCCTTTGGTCCAACCCGTCCATGATAACTAGAGATCCCAACCCAATCTAGTCCCACCTGCCAGCACCCAGCCCAGATCCCTCCAAATCCTTCCTATTCATAAACCCATCCAAATGCCTCTTAAATGTTGCAATTGTACCAGCCTCCACAACTTCCTCTGGCAGCTCATTCCATACACATACCACTCTGTGTGAAAATGTTGCCCCGTAAGTCTCTTTTATACCTTTCCCTTCTCACCCTAAACCTATGTTCTCTAGTTCTGGACTCCCTGACACCAGGGAAAAGACTTTGCCTATTTACTCTATCCATGTCCCTCATAATTTTGTAAACCTCTATAAGGTCACCCCCTCAGTGTCCAACGCTCCAGAGAAAACAGCCTCAGCTTGTTCAGCCTCTCCCTTAGCTCAAATCCTCCAACCCTGGCAATATCTTTGTAAATCTTTTCTGAACCCTTTCAAGTTTTACAACATCTTTCCAATAGGAAGGAAACCAGAATTGCACGCAATATTCCAACAGTGGCCTAAACAATGTCCTGTACAGCCACAACATGACCTCCCAACTCCTTTACTCAATACTCTGACCAATAAAGAAAGCATACTAAATGCATTCTTCACTATCCTATGTACCTGCAATTCCACTTTCAAGGAGCTATGAACCTGTACTCCCTAGGACCTTACAGTTAAGTGTATAAATCCTGCTAAGATTTGCTTTCCCAAAATGCAGCACCTTGCATTTATCTGAATTAAACTTCATCTGCCACTTCTCAGCCCACTGGCTTATCTGGTCCAGATCGTGTTGTAATCTGAGGTAACCCTCTTCGCTGTCCACTACACCTCCAATTTTGGTGTATTCTGCAAACTTATTAACTGTACCTTTTATGTTCGCATCCAAATCATTTATGCAAATGACAAAAAGTAGAGGGCCCAGCACCGATCCACTGGTCACAGGCCTCCAATCTGAAAAACAACCCTCCACCACCACCCTCTGTCTTCTACCTTTCAGCCTGTTCTGTATCCAAATGGCTAGTTCTCCCTGTATTCCATGAGATCTAACCTTGCTAATCAGTCTCCCATAGGAAACCTTGTCAAACGCCTTACTGAAGTCCATATAGATCACATCTACCACTCTGCCCTCATCAATCCTCTTTGTTACTTCCTCAAAAAACTCAATCAAGTTTGTGAGACATGATTTCCCACGCACAAAACCATGTTGACTATCCCTAATCAGTCCTTGACTTTCCAAATACATGAACATCCTGTCTCTCAGGATTCCCTCCAACAACTTGCCCACCACCGAGGTCAGGCTCACTGGTCTATAGTTCCCTGGCTTGTCCTTATCACACTTCTTAAACAGTTGACACCACATTAGCCAATTTCCAGTCTTCCAGTACCTCACCTGTGACTATCAATGATACAAATATCTCAGCAAGAGGCCCAGCAATCACTTGTCTAGCTGCCCACAGAGTTCTAGGGTACACCTGATCAGGTCCTGGGGATTTATCCACTTTTATGCATTTCGAGTCACCCAGCACTTCCTCCTCTGTAATCTGGACATTTTGCAAGATGTCACCATCTATTTCCCTACAGTCTATATCTTCCATATTCTTTTCCACAGTAAATTCTGATGCAAAATACTCATTTAGTATCTCACCCATTTTCTGCGGCTCCACACAAAGGCCACCTTGCTGATCTTTGGGGGGGGGGGCCCTATTCTCTCCCTAGTTACCCTTTTGTCCTTACTGTATTTGTTAAAAATTCTTTGGAATCTCCTTAATTCTATTTGCCAAAGCTATCTCATGACCCCTATTTGTCCCCCTGATGTCTCTCTTAAGTATACTCCTACTTCCTTTATACTCTTCTAAGGATTCACTCGATCTATCCTGTCCATACCTTACAAATGCTTCCTTCTTTTTCTTAACCAAACCCTCAATTCCTTTAGTCATTCAGCATTCCCTCTACCTACCAGCCTTTCCTTTCACCCTAACAGGAATATACTTTCTCTGGATTCTCGTTATCTCATTTCTGAAGGCTTCCCATTTTCCAGCCATCCCTTTACCAGCGAACATCTGCCCCCAATCAGCTTTTGAATGTTCTTCCTTAATACCGTAAATATTGGCCTTTCTCCAATTTAGAACTTCAAATTTTAGATCTGGTCTGTTCTTTTTAAATGTAATAGAATTATGGTTGCTGGCCCCAAAGTGCTCCCCCAGTGACAGCTCAGTCACCTGCCCTGCCTTATTTCCCAAGAGTAGGTCAGGTTTTGCACTTTCTCTATGTGGATATACCTACTACTGAATCAGAAAATTGCCTTGTTCACACTTAACAAATTCCTCTCCATCTAAACCCTTAACACTAGGGCAGTCCCAGTTTATGTTTGGAAAGTTAAAATCCCCTACCATAACCACCCTATTTTTCTTACAGATAGCTGAGATCTTACAAGTTTGTTTCTCAATTTCCCTCTGACTATTAGGGGGTCTATAATACAATCCCAATAAGGTGATCATCCCTTCCTTATTTCTCAGTTCCACCCAAATAACTTCCCTGGATGTATTTCCAGGAATATCCTCCCTCAGCACAGCTGTAATGCTATCCCTTATCAAAAATGCCACTACCCCTCCTCTCTTGCCTCCTCTTCTATCCTTCCTGTAGCATTTGTATCCTGGAACATTCAGCTGCCAGTCCTTTGAAGTCATTACTAAGAAGTAACCACACCCATTTCCAACTAAGTGACAGTTGACTGGCATCGGTCATCAAACTGTCATGAAGAGATGGCCCAAATCTTCCAATCTCGTTTGAAATCCTTAATTCTGACCCAGATTAAATAAAAAATATATAATTAATGGTAGGGTTTTGGGTAGTGTTGGTTAAAAATGTGTCTGGTGCTTGCCTTTATTGCTGCCCTTTGTGTATAGGAGGTGGGAAGTCATGTTGAGGTTTTAAGGACATTGGTGAGGTCTCTTCTGGAGTACTGCATCCAGTTCTAGTCACCCGGGTTGCAGGAACGATACTATTAAGCTAGATTGGGTTCAGAAGCAATTTGCCAGGATGTTGCTGGATATGGAAGGTTTGAGTTATAAAGAAAGGCTGAATAGACTCGGCCTTTTTTCACTGGAGTGGAGAAAGTTGAGGGGACCTTACAGAAGTTTCTAAAATCATGAAGAGGATCGTAGTTAATAGTAGTTGTCTTTTCCATAGGATGGGGGGATTTCAATACTAGGGGGCACATTCTTAAGGTGAGAAAAGAGAGATTTAAAAAAGGCACAAAGGGCAGATTTTTTGTACAGAATGTACAAGTAAAATGTACATGTGGAATGAACTTCCTGAGAAGTGGTGGATGTGGGTACAATTACAATATTTAAAATACATTTAGAGAAGTACATGAATAGGAAAAGTTTGGAGAACTATGGGCCAAGAGCAGGCAGGTGGGACTAGATGAGTTTGGGATTATGTTCAGCATGGACAAGTTGGACTGGAGGGTCTGTTTTCATGCACTGAGACTTACTTTCTTTTCAGGCCCAACATCCAACAATATATCTTTCACAATGGACACAGTCTAAAGGCTCCAATGTCTTTGACAAGCTTCCAGAGAGAAGGGTTAGGGTGGTAATGAGGTAGGTCAGGTTCAGGTGTGGGAGAAAGGGTGCATGCCAAGTCAGTGGGACTGAAGCTAATTGGATCATGTTTGTGTATACAGTCAAGACAATCAGGCTCCTGGGGGGGAAGGATGGAAGACTGGGGGGAAGGATGTCCGGACAATTTAGTGTAGAATAGGGTCAATCAGTTGTACAGTTACCCAAGAATTTTCTCTCAAACATTTTCTTGCTAATAGTTTCCTGGGTATCCAGAGCTCAAAAGATCTGAGTCGTTTTGTTTCCAACACTAAGAGAAAAGCGTAGAATGGTGGATGGTGAATTTCTTTTACAATTTGTCTATTCAATCCTGTTTCCAATCACCTCCATGGCCTCACCTTTCACTATCTTTGTAATCTCTGCCAGCGATGTAACTTTCTGAGATACCAACTCCAAGGTCTTCACCACCCGGCCATCAGCTGCCATGGCTTTAATCTCTGGCTTCTCTCCTGAAAACTCCCTTCATCTCATTAGTCCTTTTTGGTATTTCTTAAAATCTGGATCGCTTGACCAGGCATTTGGTCACCTGTCCTAACATCTCTTTGTGCATCATGGTGTCAAATTTTGTTTGACAAGGCTTGGAAAGAACCTTGGAAAGTTTGTTCCTCTAAGTGAGCTGTCTCAATACAAGTGGTTTCACACTGCTGTAGGTGCCTAAAGTAGAATGTTGTTTAACATTATCTATTCTTTCAACATCCTAACTTTGTGTTGAAGTGTTGCAAATAGATAAACTTTCAAATTAATGATGACCTCATTGCTGTTGCTAAGGGAAGTTTATCACCGCCACCTGTAAATCCTTCCTCAAGAGGGGTCTGTCATCAAAGTAAGAAAAATCTATCAAGTAATGATAGCTTTCTTTCATGACATTATATGGATTAAAACAAGGCTTTTATTTAAATAGACATTTACAGTAACGATACTTTCTCACTTTCCAGCAGGTGGTAAGATTGCTGTTTTTTTTTATCAAATCCACAATCAAACAGAAGGCTGGATTGTGCAAATACACAGGGTCAAACCATGGTTAGATTTTATTCTTGAGGTCCAAATCCTTGTTGTGAGCTGTTGTTTTCTTAAAACTCTTGTCCCTCATATCAGTCGGCATGGAGTTGTAAATATCAGGTCGTAAATAATTGTATATTCGAGGGAATCACATTTTTCAGAAGAGGGAGAGTGGTAATATATAGGCAGAGATTTCAGAAACGTTGCTAATTGAAGCATCACCAAAGAAAATGTCCTGACATTGACAGAGAAATGGCGACTACCTGAAGGCCAATCTTAAAAGGTCAGAGTGAGTGTCCATACTTCTGCATCAGGAGTGCCAGGTTCAAATCCTTTCTGCTCCAAAGGCATGTTATAACATCGCTGAACAGGTTGATCTGAAGGGTAAGGATTAGAACCCCGTGAATGTCACCTCGAGAAGGTGCAAAGAGCAGAAAGTAAATTGACAGCGTTTGCAAATGACTGGAAATAAAGTTGCCTGCACGACAGAATTTTATTTCATCCCAGCAGTCTCCCACTCCCCTTGTAGCCTTCCCATCACTCTCAGGTGAAAAACAGGTTTGATCTCATTTTTGGCCTCCACCTCTCCCCCCACCCCCACCGGGCTCAACCCAACCACACCCCTCCTAGTGCGAGCATCCCCTACAACAAACCCCATGTCCACTTCCTGTTCCCAGCCTTCCATCTTCCTTCCCCTACTCATGGCCGTTGTCCTGCTCCAACTGGGACCCAAGTGCCTGCCTTATCTTTCCAATGCTTGGTGAGCAGTGTAAGGCTGATAATGGCACCATACACTTCTTGCAGTCTGCTGTTGTGACCAGGTTATGTCACTTGCCATGTCTGCACATGTGCAGGGGTTATGCTGCTATCAGTCTGAAGGGGTTTGGAAATGAATATAGTGCAAGTAGGTTAAGATGACTGACCTGGGCACAGTGTTAAGTCTTCTTTTCCTGAAAACAGAAGTAGTAGTAGAATTATATTAATAATCAGATGGAAAATGCCTTGGAAGACATATGGAAGTGAATTGTAAGGAATCAACATTACAAAATTATGAACAAACATAGAAAACGGCTGTTCTGAAGAATTGTCATACCGAGTATCAAAAGATTAACAGTTTCTCTTCTTACAGATGGTCAAAAAGCACAGGAGGACAGGCAGCATCCAAGGAGCAGGAGAATCGACGTTTCAGGCATAAGCTCTTCATCAGGAATGGGGGGGGGGGGGGCACGGGATGGGGAAGACAATAGGTAGATGCAGTTGAGGGGTGATGGTGATAGGTCAGACTGGATAGTTTGGGGAGGAAGATTGACAGGTGGGATAGTTCAAGACAGCAGTGCCAAGGAGGGGAAATTGGTCAGCCACAGGGCGGTGGGTTTGATTGGTGCGTATGTCCCAGAGATGATCTCTGAATTGTTCCAAGAATTGGCATCTTGATTCACCAATGTAGAGGAGACCACATCCAGAGCAAGGGACATGATAGAGGTGTGTGGATGTGGAAGGAGTCTTTTGGGGCCTGGGGCTGAGTTTGGTGGTTGTGGGGGGGAGGTGGTGGAGTGTAGTGCAGGTTTTACACCTCTTGCATTGGCAAGGGGCCAGGAGTGGAGGGTGGGTTGGTGTGGGTGCATGGACCTAATGAGGGAGTCACAGAGGGGATTAGTTTCTGCAGAATGCTGATAGGGGTGGGGAGAGAAATATATCTTTGGTGGTGGGGTCTGAATGTAGGTGACAAAAATGGCAGGGGATGATGTGCTGTTTCCCAAGTTTGGTGGGATGGAAGGTGAGGACAAGGGAAGGGGTGGGGTCAGGGACAGAGGTGCAGAAAGTGGAGGAGATGCTCTGGAGGGCACTGACCATGTGGGATGCCAGATGATACCACATCCGCCGAGTTTCTCCTGCACCTTGCCTTTATTTCAGATTTGCAGCATGCACACTCTTTTGCTTTCCTTCCAAAATTATGCATCAAGGGGTTGAAGTCATAAAAAGAAACAGAAGCAAAATGGCTATTATTTCTATCTGTCTGCACTCCATTCTCACTGATTTCATAATAGAATGGGATAACTTGCATCCATGGTTTCCAGAATGGATAGAGTTGAACTGGAAAAAGCACAAAAGATCTAGCAGAGGACGAAGGGAGTCAACAGGACCTTTCAATAGGACTGGGGGAGGGGAAGGAGGTTGCAAGATAAACAGGGAGTGGGAAGGGAAATGGGGCTGAGGGAATGATGGGTGGAATGTGGCTATGATTAGATTAGATTCTTTAGTGTGAAAACAGGCCCTTCAGCCCAACAAGTCCACACCAACCCACCAAAGAGTAACCCATCCAGACACGTTTCCCTACATTTACCCCTGACTAATGAACCTAACACTATGAGCAATTTAGCATGGCCAATTCACCTAACTTGCACATCTTTGGACTGTGGGAGGAAAACCACAGACACAGGGAGAATGTGCAAACTCCAAACAGATAGTGGGCCAATGTGGGAATCGAACCCGGGTCCCTGGTGCTATAAGGCAGCAGTGTTAACCACTGAGCCACCATGCTGTGATTGGTCAGTGGGAAGGGTGGAGCAGATAGGTGGGAAGGAAGATGGAGAGGTTAAGGGGACAGAGTGGAGAGGGAGTACTGGACCTGGGATGAGATTGGGGTGGGGAGATTTGGAAACTGGTTAATTCCATTTTACATCCGTATGGTTTTCAGTCCAAGACTGTTGAAAACTGAATCAAAATAATTGCAGATGCTACCGGAAATAAAAATAAAAAAACATTGGACAGACTCAGCAGGCCAGGCAGCAGCTGTGTGTAGAGACAATATATAGATAGTTGACAACCTTTGAGGGTTATGGGGAATCTAACCGCATTACAAAATTAAGTTTCAAGAGGGTGAATAGTTATAAAGAGGATAAAGAAAGGGACAGAAGTAAAATGGCTATTATTTCTACCCATCTGCAGTCCGATAATATCAGGTCAATTAAATCTTGTACAGCTTAAACGTTTTGCAAAAGCTTCCATTAGTTTTTGTTCACACCATGGACAGTACACAGCAACATGAGGCACCCTCAAAGGTCCAAATGGCCTATTTGCACCTTAATCCTTGTGCAATTCTTTCATGGTGCGGTTTGATGGGAGTATTGGACATTTCTATTGTGGGATTAGGCAACTTGTATTGCACTGCCTTGATCTTCTATTTGCTTTCTAGGTAGGTTCTACCTGGCTTAAAAAATAATGTAAAGATGTGCACAGCTTTTCATCTGATATGGGTCAGAAATCGAGATTTTAACTCAGATTAGAAGATATAACATTTATAATTACCACATTAGTTACCTCCTCAAATTTCAACCAGGTTTATTAAATGTGACTGAACCTTTTAACTACTTCCCTTGGCATGATGCCAAATAGCTTCTGAAGCAAAGTGTGTATTTTGTTGTGTAGTTCTGCCACACAAGTTCAATTTTATATATATTAGAAATAAGGTTTAGTTGTAAACACCATACAGTATGCACAACCACAGTTTTAAAAGTTCTGAAGGCTCAGCTGTTACCATGTCAGAAATTAGTGGAGGGAGGGGGAGAGAATACCAGTATTAATGTTGAAACAAACCTAGACAAAATATACAGAATACAAATAACGAACTAAATTTTGTGAACATTTTTATTTGGACAAAAAGTGAAAGTTGCACAAGCCTGGTAACTTTGCTTTAGGTTTTAACAATTAAAATCAAACAGATATGCACAATTAGCCATGAGTTCTCAGAAGTGGAGAAAAGCCCCTCTCGCGTGTTTCTTTTACAAGAAATTCCTTTTCATCTCTTGCTTTGCATTTCTCAGCCAGTGATATCACTGAAAAACCTAACTCCTACAGGCACTGCCTTAAAGTCTTCTTCAAAGTGGCTATTTGACAATCTAATCCAGCTTTTGTTCATCGTGGGCCAGCCCCTGTGAAACATCAGTCTGAACAAAGCAAAATACACAGATTCTGGAAATCAAATCAAAAATGAAATATTCTAGAAACACTCAGTCTAGTGGAGAGACAGGAAGGTAGGGTTTCAAATTTAGAGCTTCTGACAGTGGGTTAAAACACTGAAAAGGCAGGGTTAATATTTCAAATAAGCAAAACAAAACTGGCTTTGGAGAAGGGTAAGGATCACAAAACAGGATACGTACCTTGCAAAATAATATGTATTAATATACAGACTTCTGCAGATTTCAGTAAAGATGAATAAGTCAGACAAAACAGAAAAAAGTTTTTTTTAAAACAAAAGACAAATCACTGGCAAAACAGTCCAACTGTTTTAATTACAAGTGCAGCATTTCAGTTCTTCAGCTTAGAGAAAAAGGTGCATTTTTTAGTCACATCTATACAGTCAGAAGTTCAGTTGTGATTCAAGGTTTGTAGTAAGCATCATCCACTTTGGTTGCAAAATAAATTTTTATACATGATTTCACCGATATTCTAAATAATCCAGATATTCGTTGTTAAATTGCCTCTGACGCATTGGTTCAAACTTAAGGAATCCAGGCAATTGGAAAATTGGCTGTGATTTAATTTACCATTTAATGCAAAATCGTTCACAAAGCAAATTTATTTCAAATTGGATAAACACAAGTAAGTGTGGCAAACCAATTAGAGGGGGGTCCAAAACAATCTTGTAATCAGTGAGATGGATAATAGGCAAGGAAAAATACATTCTACCAGAGGTAGGTAATACTTTATATACGTTAAATAGAAAAAGCCAGCACCATGTAGACATACAATTCTATTCCTAATGGAAAGACATTAAACCAGATTGAAAATTACTATTCTAATTATGATGGTTACAAGAGATAATTTTCAATCTGTTATCGTCTGGTTGATGCAACATTGTACAAGGCTTGGTGAGTGATTTGGTCAACTGCACAACATTTAAAAAAAAACTGACTCCATGTCTGAACAAGAGACTGATGCACCTCCATCACTTCCAGTAAGTGAATGGAATGCACAGACAATGGGCAGGCCAACATTTGTACCTGTGCAGTTTTTGACATTGAAATCATTGTTGGCAACCAGCTTATCCCCGTATTTCTCACCAACATCTTGGAACATGTGCAGCAAAGAGAAAGAAAACTGACTCAAAACACTTAATACCAGCCCAAAATGCATAGAATTAGCAGTTGTACCAGATAACAAATCAGAATTAGCACTGGAACACTTGTCAGAACAGAGAAAACACCACTATGTGGAATTTTATTGGTAAACGTCATTGCTTATTTAGCAATTACTGCAAGAACAGTTTGTAGTTTTGAAAACAATCATACTTTGTTTGCACTTAAGAAAATTTACAGTACTTATCGCCCACAATGGATATTTATTGTGAACTCCATGTGTTTCAATTGGAACAAATAGTGTTGTCACTTTCTTCTATTGGATGGTTGCAGTATATCCAACACCAATTCTACATTGCATATTTCTGAGTCCAGTCTCTTGCGTACTTGTTGTATCTATCAAACAGAAACAAACTTAGCATAAAATTCACTAATAAAAATATAGACACAAGTGATTCCAAAAACCCTGAAGAGACATTATCTTGCACTCATCAAGACATTTCTCAAAAATACCACTTTCAGGTGAAACCAACATTTATAGTGTTGGAGTGGAGAGTGCTGATCTGTTGGCAAGTAGAGTCTGTTTTGTACAACCAGATGACTATTTGTATAAAGGCTTTAGATGAAGTCCATGGATTTTAACAGTTCTAACATACAAACTTCAGTGAATGTAACTTAATAAAATCTTATACACCTGAACTTAATACTCCTGTTAGTACTAAACTGGCATTTCACCAAACACAAAGTTAACTGGAGGACCTCGTATTAAGGTAACTCTGGCAGATAAACCGATAACAATGTTCAAATGACTGCAATAATGCCAACTGATCTGCATTCTCCAATTCATCTATTTCAGTCTTCTCCAGCAGCACCTACCTCAATTGGTTCTGCAGTCTAAAACAGAAAGATTGGGAGCTCACTTAAAACACATGGGTTTTCTCCAGGTACCTCGTTGATACATCTTCTGAAATCAGTGCTATGGAGGCTTCCCTACAAGTTTATGGGAAGTTAGTCATAACCAAGTTTTAGTGCTGAAGCAAGTAGAGGGGTAATCTACAGCTTTGTTGACATTCTTGGCTTCTTCATAAACCTAGTTCATGTCATGGATTGGTCCACAAAAAAAAATGTGTGAAGGTCCTCATAGCACTGCGGTAGTGTCCCTACCTCTGAGCCAAGAATCCTGGGTTAAAGTCCCACCTGCTCCAGAGGTGTATAACAACACTATCGAACAGGGAGCTGATTTTCCTGGAGAGAATGGCCTTGCTCTAAAACAAACAGAAATACATCCACTGACACCAAGTCTCCCTACAACTCCCCTACAGTGAGAAGAGGAGATGCTAGCCTGTACAAAGAATTAGCATTTCAGAGATATATTGAAGGATTGAGAGAACAGGACAAAATCTTCAGAATAGGAATGAATCTTCGTTGGTCTCAGTTTTTCTCTAGCAATTCAGTCATTGAAAATCAGAAACTGCACTTTATGTGAATCTAATCAGATGCAAGGGTTTTTAAAATACTTCTTCTAAATAATATAAATGCTAACAATTACAGGTGTATCAAAGTCGTAGATATTTTTAGATGTGGTCCCCCCACATGCAGTGGAAATGGGTAACCATCAGTCAGAACAAATGAGCTAGGCATGAAAGCCCAAGAGTGTATTTCATTCAAGGTGAGCAGAAAGAGAAAGAGAACAGTAGTGGGCAATTAAACAGTGAGACACAGCCAGGAATTTCGATAGCTGCACATAACTCTAGGGAGGATATGTTGGCTCCCTCAGGCCGGAGGTCAGAAATCACTGAACAGCAGCAGCCATTCTGTGGGAGGCAAGGGAGGTGATTTCAAAGGCTCTGATATTAACTTTCATACACTCTTGGCACAGGAGAGATGTCAGACAACTAACATTATTCAAGAGAATTGGTAGGGAAAAACCAAGAAACTACAGGTCAGTCAGCCTCACATCTATGTTAAGGAAACTACAGTTAGAAAATCATTACAAATTACTAATTAAAAGCTAATTACTAAAAAGGATAACTTCCACTTGGGATAGCATTGATTTTGCAGGGAAAATTGAGCTATGAAACCAGGCTAGATAGACCGTGGCTGTTTGCCTTAAAGCAAAGAAAGCTGAAGTAGTTGGAGGGGAAGCAGAATCTGATTGAGGTGTGCGAGGTTTTGATGGTCATAGATATAGTACAGTTTTAAAATAAGGTGCAGGAGGTTGAGAGGGGATTTAAGTATTTAGATGAACATTTCAAATGCCACAGCATACAAATGTTGGAAAATGGGACTAGAACAGATGGATGTTTGATGATTGGGACAAAGATGATGAGCTGAAGGGCCTCCTTCTATGCTGTAAAACTCTGACTCTATCAAATACACTTACAATAAAATATATGTAATTTTCCTCCAGTTGATTGAAGTAATTAGTTACAAAGCACCTTCCGTTAATATTCACATAATCCAACAGTTAACCAGCATTTTTATAGGAGCAAAAAGCTATTGCTGGATTTTTGCTGGCATTTTGATAAAAGGTATAAATATGACAAATTATGTTTTTCCCCCTTGTTGATTAAACTATACTGTTGGGTGATGCTCAGAATTCCACAGATGCTACTTACTGTTCCTTATCTGTTTTGTACATTTTTGCAATTTCTGGAACCAGTGGATCATCAGGATTAGGATCACATAGGAGTGAACAAATAGATAACAAAACTGTCCAGAAAGAAGAAAAATGCTCATTACTCTTCAAACGACAGCTGGCAAAAAGCAAGCATCACACAATGAATCAGTGTAATTCAGACTATATCCCAAAATTATGTTGCACATTAAAGGACATTGCAAAGCGTCTCACAGTCAATGCAATTCTTTTGAAGTGCTATCATTATTGCATAAGTGAACATATCAGTCAGATAGCAGTCAGTCTAAGTGCACATTCTTACAGCAGCAATATTAGCAACCAGTTATTTTGTTTTAGTGATCTCGTGATGGATGAATATTGGCCAGTGCACCAGGAGGGTTGTCCCCACCTTTTTTTCAATAGGTGATAGAGGATCTTGTATGCACACCTCATAAGGCTGTTGTGGCCTTAGTTGAAAATCTCATCTGAAATATGGCACCAACAATGCTGCATTCCCTCAAAACTGCAGTGAATACAAGAAAACAAACATCAGGTCTACCAGAAATGAAGCTTCGCATGTACTTGGGCTCGAACACCAGAGACATCTACTGTAACCCCAGATCCATATCCTTAACACAAACCTTTTGGTCCTCTTCTTTGTCAGTCAAATTCTATTCTAGGCAATGTTTTGATAATCTGTCTCAAGAGCCATGTGAGATAAAGCACTCAGCTTTTAACAACTCAGAATTAGACACCTAAGTTCACCCCTAATTCTTCTGATATTCCTGTGTCTCGCATTTTGTACCAGATGAGCTAGAGAGATTAGATTTCCAAAGGAAAATCCATGCCCATTTTTCTCCAATGTATACATTAACGCTTTGTCCACTGTTGTGAACTTTCTCTGTCATAAAACGTGCAGTCTTCACAACTTTACTAGTTGAAAACTTCTACCCTGTGAATGGAGAGCCATAATGGGAGATAGATGGAGACTGGCCAGCTATCAGGACACTACTCATTAGCCTGGGCTTCAATACCAGGTCTTTATATTTCAAATGGTTCCCTCCAACTTTTAAATGCTTATTTGGTTGAACAAAAAGGGCTTTTTGTTTTGGCTGACCACGTTAATCAATAATCTCTTCGAGATTTTATTAAAAGAAAATAGATTCATTCAAGAAAGTAACCGTACAACACTAAGAACATTGTTCATACCTTTTGATATTGTTAATGCCGGTGACCACTGTGATCGCAGAATATCAAGACAAATGCTGCCATTGCTGTTTATGTTTGGATGATATATTTTTGTTGTGAATGCAACCTTCACAAGAGAAAAAAATACTGTTACAACTGGAAAAAATAACATTACTTTTCCTCCCTTCCAAAGTGCATAGTATCTTAAATGGAAGTTACCTTTGGCGGTTTAAAAGGGTACTCTGTAGGAAATTGAATTGCAAGAAAGAAAACTCCTCCCTGATACGGGCTGTCATACTGGGGGGGAAAAGAAAATCCCACACGTTAAACACAAACAGGGCTTCACAGAAAACTTGAATAACACAAGAAAATTATGAGCTACTTACAGGTCCCATGATAGTGGCTTGCCAATCGAACACTAAATATTGAAGGCAAGAAATATTAAGCTATATTTAGAATAAAATCTCCTTTGAAAATAAATTTGAAAGTGGAAATCTTAAAAAGAACCCTTACTATCATCTCCCGCTGGACCTGCTGAACATTGAGCTGGCGGGTCTTGTTGCAAGTCCTTTAATTCCTAAATGACCAAAAGAAAATATCATTGTTACCCCAACAAAGTCATTCCCTGTGCAAAAACAAAGAACAGTTACAATCGTCTTCTGTAATAATGTCTAACACAGTACCTTACAGGTTATGCTGACACTGTGGTTCACACAAACACAACTGCAAGATGCTTTGTGAAATATTTTTGAACTGTTTGTGTAGGGACATAATTATTGCTTATGTTTGAAGAATGAACTTGAACCTGACTTAAATCAGAGGCTGAAGAATAAGTAAGGTACTGAGAAAGCCAAGACTTGTCAATCCTTAGATCATAGAATGCCACAACCTGAGTACCAAAACACTAAAAATATTGAGGGTGAATTGAAAAGAAACAGTGATGCATAGTAAGACGACACATTGCTGCAAACTGATAAATTAGTGAGACACAACTTTTCAGAATGGAAATGTAATCCTAGCACGTTGGTCTTCAACTGAATGTTCATCAACTTCTAGTTGATATATTCTAACAATTAAACAAAACTGTTAGAAACATTAGTAGTAGGATACTGTAAATGTCAGTTTTAGAATTAATTTTCCAGAACTGCTTTCACAATGCATCCAATATAACAGTAGCTGTACAAATGTCACAAAATAATGATATAGATTCCATTTCTAGGGACCCCAAGTATCTTGGACACACTTATAATTTTTCAACACTCTTTTGGGGAAAGACAGCAAAGACACATATTTTGTAATGATCTGCTTATTAGAGTTATCGTTGCAACACCAATTGTTTTAATCTTAAGACAATAACTGCAACAGCTCTTGTGCTCCAAAACAAGCTACCTTCCTGCCACCACATCAGCCAGAAAGTGATTTTCATCTATCACAACCAGAAACCTGTTATTGGGTATACTTGAAAGAAAGAGGATTTATTTTACTGTGCAACCGTAACCAGCATTCAATAAAGGGCATCATGGTAGGAACTTAACAGGCAGCAACTTTCTTACACGTATTTGCAAAACATCTCACTAACCTAAATACTGCAGTGCATTCGCAAAATTAAACAAAATATCAGTCTCTAGTTCAAAGTAAAATATTTACAACCTAGCATAAAGATGAACCTTCTTTATGCAGGGAAGGTACTATCGACACACTGGTGTTTAATTTGCAATTTTCAAATTAATCTTATGACATTCAGACATTACTTGGAGTTTTGTAAGACCTTTCAAGCACAAGTTCTATTTTGTATTCATCCACCAGATCTTCCTCATGTCAATTAACTGCGTCCAGGCAAAAGGGAACAGACCAGTCCAGTATATGTGATGTAGCAACAAGGCCTGAGATGAAGCAGGAATAGAGTTGTTAAGAATGTTCTTTTGCAATCAAGAATTGCAAAGTTCAGAACAATCATGAATCAAAAATAAAATCCATGCACCAATATACACACTAAAATGTGGTGGCACACAGATTTAAAAGCAAGGGATCCCTCTGTCACATTCTAGTAGCTGAAGCCAAGTGCACTAGTTCATTCAGGGAAATTATCTAAAGACATCTTCGAGTTGGTAATGGGTGCAAGAAATCCTAGGTGCCTGAATAGCGTGCAGCCCTTCTGGGAAAAACATTCAACATTTTCAAAGTTTGTGCGAAGATTTGTAGCTCGGGTGCTTGTTGTAGTGGTTCTGTTCGCCGAGCTGGAAGTTTTTGTTGCAAACGTTTCGTCCCCTGGCTAGGAGACATCATCAGTGCTCTGGAGCCTCCTGCGAAGCGCTTCTTTGATGTTTCCTCCGGTATTTATAGTGGTCTGTCCTTGCCGCTTCCGGGTGTCAGTTTCAGCTGTCCGTTGTAGTGATTGGTATATTGGGTCCAGGTCGATGTGTCTGTTGATGGAGTTTGTGGATGAATGCCATGCCTCTAGGAATTCCCTGGCTGTTCTCTGTCTGGCTTGCCCTATGATAGTAGTGTTTTCCCAGTCGAATTCATGTTGCTTGTTGTCTGAGTGTGTGGCTACTAGGGATAGCTGGTCGTGTCGTTTCGTGGCTAGTTGGTGTTCATGTATGCGGATTGTTAGCTGTCTTCCTGTTTGTCCTATATAGTGTTTTGTGCAGTCCTTGCATGGTATTTTATAAACTACATTAGTTTTGCTCATGTTGGTGCAAAATAATGCATCAGGACACTATTCAAAAGAGCTACAACACACTGCAGTACACCAGAACTGCGAAAAGAGGAAGAGGAACACCTATACAAGGTATTCGCCAAAAACGGATACCCGCGCAACTTTATCAACAGATGCCCAAGAGATGGACCACGGAACGAGGACATGACACAACCAAAAGGACTAGCCACTCTACCATACATCAGGAGCGTTTCAGAACTGACAGCCAGACTACTGCGACCCCTAGGACTCATAACGGCACACAAACCAACAGCCACGCTCAGACAACAACTTACTAGAACGAAGGACCCGATACCCAACATGAGCAAAACTAATGTAGTTTATAAAATACCATGCAAGGACTGCACAAAACACTATATAGGACAAACAGGAAGACAGCTAACAATCCGCATACATGAACACCAACTAGCCACGAAACGACACGACCAGCTATCCCTAGTAGCCACACACTCCGACAACAAGCAACATGAATTCGACTGGGACAACACTACTATCATAGGGCAAGCCAGACAGAGAACAGCCAGGGAATTCCTAGAGGCATGGCATTCATCCACAAACTCCATCCACAGACACATCGACCTGGACCCAATATACCAATCACTACATCGGACAGCTGAAACTGACACCCGGAAGCGGCAAGGACAGACCACTATAAATACCGGAAGAAACATCAAAGAAGCGCTTCGCAGGAGGCTCCAGAGCACTGATGATGTCTCCTAGACAGGGGACGAAACGTTTGCAACAAAAACTTCCAGCTCGGCGAACAGAACCACTACAACATTCAACATTTCAAACACAAATATATTTCACAATCAGTTCCTTTCTGAATGATTAATCTTGACTGTACCTACTTGGTAGTTTTTCAGCCTGTTCAGTTTATTACAACAGAATCTTGACCAGATGGGCCAATGGGCTGAGAAGTGGCAGATGGAGTTTAATTCAGATAAATGTGAGGTGCTGCATTTCGGGAAAGCAAATCTTAGCAGGACTTGTACACTTAATTGAGTGTTGCTGAACAAAGAGACCTTGGAGTGCAGTCGCAGGTAGATATAGTTTGGTATGCTTTCCTTTATTGGCCAGAGTATCGAGTATAAGAGTTAGGTGGTCATGTTGCGGCTGTACAAGACATTGGTTAGGATACTGTTGGAATATTGCATGCAATTCTGGTCTCCTTTCTATTGGAAAGACATTGTGAAACTTGAAAAGGTTCAGAAAAGATTTACAAGGATGTTGCCAGGGTTGGAGGATCTGAGCTACAGGGAGAGGCTGAACAGGCTTGGGCTGTTTTGCCTGGAGCGTCGGAGGCTGAAGTGTGACCTTATAGAGGTTTACAAAATTATGAGGGGTGTGGATAGGGTAAATAGGCAAAGTGTTTCCCCTGGGGTCGGGGAGTCCAGAACTAGAGGACATAGGATTAAGGTGAGAGGGGAAAGATAAAAAAAAAGAGTAGTTCTTCAGGTGCAGGATTCGCATATACTGGAAGCACAACTAATGGCAGAACACACCCATACACAATCTATTGTCATTCACTTAAAGCTTGTGCTATTTTAAAAATGATAGGAAACTGGAGTAGGGAAGCTTTAGAATCCAAGGTTTGGAAGTGAAGAGAGGAAAGAGAAATGGGAGGAAGGGACAACTGAGGGAACATGGAAGAGCAAGTCATGAAAATACTGCAGGGCAAATCAACTGGAGGGGCAGAAAAATACTTTAGAATGTATGGCTAGTAGTTCAGGACACATGGTTGGGGCTTGAATTACTGGCCCAGGTCTGGAAGAGGGGCCAGGCCCAGAAATGATGTTACAGAAGGAAGGTCGTTCCATCAGAAAGGAGGACCAGAAATGGCTGGTAGCTTTCATTTAAACCATAGCTTTGCTCAGAACAGCCACTTACCTGAGTTCACCTGGCAGCCTTATTTTTTTTTTTAAATTTATTTAAATTTAATACACTCAAGAACCAGAGGGTACAAAAAACAAGTTATTCCAACTGTCAAAATCCACAAGAAAGAATTGGAGGTGTGAAAGCAGCTGATGAAACTGAGCAGAAAACTACAAAGATGTTTTATTGTAAAGGGATTAAATCAAATAAAAGACTATCTTGAGTGATTTAAGCAGTCAATTACATTCTAGGAGCAGCAACTGCAAACTGGACTGATAGAGAAGAGTGAAAAATATGACCAATATAGAGGTTTACAATACAAATGGAGGATGTATAAAATCAGCAATGACCACGCCAACATTTCCAGGTGTATTACGGGAGCTGAAGGAAAAAAACAAAATGAGACATGCACGTAGAGTAGATCAGGAATTTCACATTCAAACTATTTCTTTACAGTAACATTCTTACAAATGGGATGAACTACAGCACCTTTTATGAGACAAAATACTGATTTGTTTATCTCCCTTATAGCTCCAAATGTGTTGCTGGTCAAAGCACAGCAGGTTAGGCAGCATCTCAGGAATAGAGAATTCGACGTTTCGAGCATAAGCCCTTCAGCTGTGATCTCCAGCATCTGCAGACCTCATTTTTTACTCCCTTATAGCTCAGTTGATTATAGAGTTTGACTGAGCTATACCTACCAGAACATCCCAGATCCCATTCCCAGTCAATGCTGAGTTATCCGATAACTCTTAGGTGAGCATGAGTGAGCCTGTGCACCTACAGGCTAAGGGTAGGTAAAATCAGTCAGGTTCCCAGGTCCTGCCGTAAAGTGGGTGTGTGGACAGGACTGGTCTCAGCTGTCAAGCAGCTTACCAAACCCACGACCAAGCTCCACATATGAAGAGGGGCAATTTCAGCGAGATATTGAGTGATGGCCAGTATCTGCTGGACTGTCCCCCAGCATACGCCGGTGCTTTCAAGGGTTGGTTGGGGGGGTGGTGGTAACCGTGAAACATTGCACAAAAATAAGGAGCTTCATCCTTAATTTCCAAAGCTGTCGGTAGCATCAAAGGGTACTCTACCTAGTTAGCAAATATGATTGTTTTTCTGTGGTCATTTCCAACACAATAACATTGCTGCTACCTTGCGTTGCTGCCATTTCCAGTGTAGACAAGTTGAGCAGATTGCTGCTGCTGGTTTGTCTGCATGCAGCCTGACCCCCATTTCACAGGCTACCTAAAAGGACACAGATTGTGAAAGGCTCACTCACTGTCCCAAAAAAACTATCTAAAAACAGAGGCACAGCCAAGTGAGTTACAGCTGGACCACAAAAACTAATTAACCTCAAGAGGATCAAAGGTTTATACATTAAAAATTAAGGTGCAACACTTAGAGATAACTTAAATGGGAACACTAATGCTAAAATGTGGATAAGTGACACAAAATGCAATTTGACCCCAATATCAAGTCAGTGACAGAAACAAGGTGAAACCTGTCATGGATTGTACCATGAGAGAACAATGACCTATTTCAAATTCAAAAGCTAGCCTCAAGGAACACATGAACAGGAGGCAGCCTTTCAGTTTGCTGAGTATGCACCAGCTCTTTTACAGAGCTGTCCAATTTTTCTCAATGCTCCTCACATACCTGCAAACCATTTTCTTCTTAAAATTACTTTCCCTGTTTCCATTTAAAGATTACTATTAAATTGCACAAACTACCCTATCAGACTTTGCATTCCAAATCCTAAACACTCAACATGTTAAAAAGGAATTTCATGTCACCAATTATCTTTTTACTGGTTAGACACTTCTGATACTGATACGGGTTCTATTTATTAACTCTTGTAAAAAATTTTTATAAATTCAAACAGCTCTATCAAACGTTCTCTGAACCTTTTCTGCTCAAAAACACCACCAGCTTCTCCAGTCTGTCCAAAACAAATCATTCTTCTTCTTCTATACCCCCTTCCAACTCGATATTTTTCTTTAAATATGTTGTCTGATTCTGAACATCATACTGCAACTAAGTATTTTTTCTACGTTTAGCACAATCTTCAAGCTTTTGGACTTGATACCTTCATTTATCAAGTTCGGGATTCCATGTGGTTCATTAATAGCTGCATTAATCTGATAAACACACAGATGATCGCTGTTCCTCTTTATGAATTTGAATTCTCTCTCTCACCCTTCCTCCCAAAATGAATCATCTCTCATTGCACCTGTTAATTCTAACAGCCTAGATCCTTGTAATTTAACACCATCCATCTTATTTTAGCACAAAATTGCTCAAGTACTAAATATGATTCAAATAATTTCCATAAAATACTGTCCCTCACTTACACACTTTCCCATTAGTGTGAAACAAACAGAGGTTAACACATATCACAATGATTCCTCAACAGAATTTAAACCTGTGAATTCTAGCAGAAGATACAATATTTTACATAACTTAACAAAACACCCTTAAAACAAGAATGACTAACTATAGTCAAAAAGTGTGGTGCTGAAAAAGCACAGCCGGTCAGGCAGCATCCGAAAAGCAGGAGAGTCAATGTTTCAACCATATGCTCTTCCAGCACCACACGTTTTTGACTCCGATCTGCAGCATCCGCAGTCCTCACTTTCTCCTAGCGATTAGCCATATAACTGCTCTTGGCATTGTTTATGGCAACTGAGGTCATTGTTTATAAATACAAGAGCTTTCCCATTAGATAGCACATTGTCAAACTTGTAGACTCATGGTGATAATGCAATTGGTGTGAAGTTGGGAAGAATTAGAAGCTTACAGGAGGTTACAGTTAGGAAAACAAATGAGTTTGAAGTTGAGGGAAGTGTGATTCTACAAAAGTGCACTAAGCTTAGTGCTTTTAATGTGTTTTTAATCAATCTGTACCTCTTTTGATATTTTCACTTTGAGGGACCTCCAACTATTTTAGCTATTCAAAGTCTCCATTCGACATCTTCAATTTCAGATTGTTTTTGTCCCCCATGGGCTCGAGAAGACTGTTTACACTGTCTATTTCCCGTTCTTTTACTATGTGGTTGCCGGCTTACACTTCTTCCTCTCCCCTATTCTATTAAAATGATTCTTTGCTGGTGGCAACAGTCCAAAACATTCACCCAGTTGACCTGTCCATGTAAACTGACTGACCTGCTATGGTGGTATTAATTTGTAGTCTTTGGCTTTTACTTTGTTGCACTATCAACTCTAAGCATGCCAAACAGAACTGGCTGTCAACCGAGTGGTCATACTTCAATTGAATAAAAACAAAATGCCCTGAATAGATTTGACTCAATCAGCCAAATTAACTGATTTGGTATTTTAGAAGAGTGAACTACATACAATTCAATACTTGACAGATTTATACAGCACTGTTATAAAGAGCATAAGGTGTAGCAGGATTTCAAAAATTATAACTAATCTTTAGCATTGGATGTACAATCGTGGGTTTCTGGATTTGTTCTTCATAACGCTCAAAACAGCCTCTAATGAAAAACAAATAATTTTCACGCTAGTGACTTAAAAACCAAAATGCCATTCAAACAATGAAAATGTGACACTGTTGGATCACCTATGTCTCAAATGTTGTGAATTGTAAATAAATATTAAATAGATATTTTGGAGAGGGTTCTTAAGAGATTTACCAGGTTGTTGCCACAAATGGAGGGTTTGAGTTACAAGGAGAAACTGGATAGGCTGGGAGTTATTTTTCACTGGAACGTAGGAGGTTAGAAGATGGCCTTCTAGATGTTTATAAAATCATGAGCGGGCACAGATAAGGTGAGTGGCAGATGCCTTCCCTCGGGCGGGGGATTTCAAGACTCGGGGGCATTTTTTTTGAGGTGAGAGGAGAAATATTTTAAAAAGACATGAGGAGAATTTATTTTTTAAAAACACAAAATAGTTTGTACGTGGAATGAATTCCAGAGAAAACTGGTGGATGTGAGCACAGTTACATTTAAAAGACATTTGGATAAGTACATAAACAAGAAATGTTTTGAGGGGTGTGGGCCAAGTGCAGGCAGGTTTGACTGGTTTAGTTTGGGATTACAGTCGGCATGGACTGGTTGGACTGAAGTGTCTGCTTGCATGCTCTATGACTCTAAAATCGCATCCTAAACATTGAGACACAAAGTAATTTCAGGATTTTTTTCAATCAAAGATATTTTAGGAAAGCAATTTGGTATTTTGGTCACATTTGTGTTCAATGAAGGTTTTGAAGAGTTTGTGAAATGTAACAATTGCTTCGGGAACTGACTGTCAGCACTTGCGCACACAAATACAGAGTAATGCCCTACATTCCAATCCAGCAATACAGTCAGCTTTGTAAGGTTACATACCGCCTCCACCCTTTCACGTGACTCAGTTTTCAAAAATTTCTCTAAGATTATGGGCACTGCCTGCACCAGCAGCTTCTGGAATATTCTGTGATGGCTATGATCACACCAAAAACATTTTCCTATCACCAGTCACATAAACCTTTTAGTGATTTCATACTTTGCTCCAATTGGGCTCTTCCACACAATTATGCATGTTTACAGTCCAGCTTTCACCAATGCTGTATGGGGAAACGGAGGTAGAATACATATTAAAGTAATGCTGATGTTTTCTGTTAAATGCAGGAAGACCTATGCCTCAAAATGATCAAATTTTTGACTATCCTCTTGTTTACATGCTTACAAGCAACACCACTCCATCCACACTTCCTTCATGTTGACTGTTAGTCTTTGATCAGACTGTGTGTGGCTTTCCAACTTCTTGCTCCCTTCATGCTTTGAAACATCTTCCTCTGTTTTGTTTGTTCAGTGACTCTTTTGAAGATTTTTGACAATCTTTGGTCCAAGTTCTCTTTTTATCTGCTGAATCCCCACTCGCGCAGATCTTGAACGGTTACTCAATGTAATATCATGTAACAAACTGGTATACTGTATTGGAACCTCTCTCACTGCTGGTCCATTGTCTGATATAACCTTCGTTTAGGTGAGGTAATCTGGACTCGGCCCCATTACAACCTACTAACATGAACAAATTTATAACCTAACAATGATTCGTTTGTCTTTATCTATTTTCAATGCGATCTTTACTAGCTATGGTCACTGTTTGCTGACCAGAGATCACTGCCTTGCTCCAACTAGATACGCAGAATGCACCTTTCCTGAATTTAAACACAAAGTTAAGATTTTCTATGTATCCCTATTTTGAACACAAATCTTTGCCTTAACTCAGTTTATCTTCAGGCAGCAAAGTCCAGTCAGAACCCTATCTGTACTTTCCTTCACAAAATTTTCTCTAACCTCTCTATTTGCTCTAAACTACAGCTTTCCATCTCGCCCTTGAGCTTGCTATTTTAGATTACTCTGCCTTATAATTGAACCCAAACATATTAGCCCTAAACCTTAGAAATTTGACCATTTACATTCTCTGCCAGGTCACAGCCATCAGATTGATTTTGCAAAGATGTTCCATCTCTACAGATTGCTGGAGTAGGCAGAAAAGTGGAAAATGAAGCTCGATGTGGAGGAGAGTGAGGTGATGGACTTGGATAGGAAGAACATAAAATAGGAGCTACAGTACTGGATGGGTGCAGGAGTAGAGCACTTGCTTGCATATATGCATAGGTCACAGAAGGTAACAGGACTAGTGGAAAGAGCAATTAATAAAACATACAGTATCCTGACTTTTTAAACAGGGCATAGAGTATAAGCTGAACTGGTAAAGGTCACTAGTTAGACCTCAGTTGGAGTAATGCATACATTTGGGACATTTTTCCTTGGAGAGGAGCAAGTTAAGATGCAGATTTTCAAAATCATGAGAGGGCTAGATAAAGTGGGGTGGAAGGGTTGCTAGTACGTACGATATATTTCACAGTATTCCAAAAGCTGCCTGCTACCTGGCTACAGTTGAAAAAGTTCTCAAAGTCAGCAACTTCAAGCTTCAGCAGGTCCACATGAAAGTATTACTTCTATCCGTGTTTTTCACTGCATGCAGATTCCATCCAACACTCATTTCCAAAGGACTGCCAGTGAAATTTGAGGGTGCATGAGGATCAGCGGTCGGCACAACATCGTGGGCTGAAGGGCCTGCTCTATGCTGTACTGTTCTATGCTCTAAATTATGAAATCAAAATGAAGTCATTTGTTGCCAACTGTGAAGCAGCATCAATACTTCATTCAGCTGCTTGTTCTGGTATCATCTACTCATTCCAGTTCAGTCCAAAATCCCTCTTCTCAACAGTCCTGACATGGATCATGAACCTACTACCTCCAGGTTTTATTCAAACTAAACAAAGACAAGACTGGCATCTTGCAATAACCTTAATATTGCAGGAACGATTTGTGCGAAAACTTGCAGGTACAAAGGAAAAGTATTAGAACTGTGAATATTTAGTTTACACATTTTTCCATGAACAACTCAAAGTGTTTGAAACCACCTGCAAGTTGCATTTTTTAAGAATGTCAACTGTTAAGAGATGTCAGTCCTTGAAAACCATTTTATGCTCACACCCAATTATTTAAATATAATTTTAATATTTTCACAATGAACGTAGGTTTGCTCACTAAGCTTGAAGGTTTATTTTCAGAACTAAATTGGGTTGGGATATCTGGTCGGCATGGACCGAAGGGTCCGTTTCCATGCTTACATCTCTATGAATCTATGTTTCATCACCACGAGGTAACATCATCAGTGAGCCTCCGAACGAAGCACTGGTGGCATGGCCCGCTTTCTGTTTATGTGTTTAGGTTTCTTTGGGTTGGTAATATCATTTCCTGTTCTTTTTCTCAGCGCATGGTAAGTGGGATCCATGTCAACATGTTTGTTTGACAACACATTGTGTCAACTCTATCAACAAACACATTGACTTGGATCCCATTTGCACCCCCTGAGAAAAAGAACAGGAAATGACATCACTAACCCAAGGAAACCTAAACACACAAATAAAGAGTGGGCCATACCACCAGTGCTTCATCCAGAAGCTCACTGATGATGTTACCACGTACGGTAACAAAACGTCTGAAAACAAACCTCCCAGCTCAGCAAGCAAACCTACATCCAGAACCTCAAAACTCACTCCTCCCACAACGGTAAGATAGCCACAAAGTCCAGTAATATAGCCAGATATTTTTAGACAGTAATGTGAAAACAGTTCATTGCCTTTGGTCCGGTACATTGATTTATTTAAGGGGATGGGAAATACATTAAATGGCCTGTGCACTTCCATCACCCTTCCGAGGCCATGGTCGCTACAGTACTAATGCTGTCTACACTGCAGACATCAAGTAGAAAAGGACAGCGCTGGAAAAGCACAGCAATCAGAGTGTTGATGTTTCTGGGATGAGGTCGGGGGAAGGAAGATTTAGAACCCAGTGAAGTTGATGCCATGTGGTTAAAGGGTCACAGGGTGGAAGATGAGACGTTCTTCCTCCAGTGGGAGAATTTCATTTGGCAGTAGAGGTGGGCCAAGACTTGGTCTGCGCCAGGGTGATGGGGTGTTTAGTACGTGTCCCCCAGAGCTGTACCCTGAAACCTTCTGTGAGTTGGCATCCTCTCTCCTCCATGTAGAGGAGACCACATCAAGAGCAATGGATGCAGTAGATGAGGTGGGTGGATGTGCAGGAAAACCTCTGCCAGATATGAAAAAAATCCTTTGATCCTCCCACCTCATCTCCGATCCAACCTTCCAACTCGGCAACCCCTTCTTGAACTGTCCATCTTCCTTCAAAACTATCCGCTCCACTCTGCCCACCAACAATTACTCACTATTGCCTTCTCACCTACCTTTTCCCAAGCCCCACCCAACATACTCACAAGGATCAGATTTACCAGAGAGGTGGAAACCAAACTCCCATTCCTGGATGTGACGGTACAAAGAACACACAGAGTGGTGAATGCACCACTAAAGTGTACAAGAAAACCACACACAACGACCAGGTCCTGAATTACAACAACCAAACACACACAAGAGAAACTGCATTAGGACCCAATTCAAAAGGGCTACAACACACTGCGCACTCTCGAGCTACGAAGAGAAGAAGAACACTTCTACAAAGTGTTCAGCAAGAATGAATATCCCCACAACTTCATCCATAGATGCCTAACAGACGTTATTTGATGTGTACTGTATCTTTAAGATTGAATTAATGCAGGCTTCTGTCATGTGACTGACAGCAGTCAGTGTGCTGCAAAATCCGAATATGTAACATATTCAAAGATTGTGAGAAGATTTGTAGCTCGGGTGCTCGTTGTTGTGGTTCTGTTCGCTGAGCTGGGAGTTTGTGTTGCAGACGTTTCGTCCCCTGTCTAGGTGACATTCCCAGTGCTTGGGAGCCTCCTGTGAAGCGCTTCTGTGATGTTTCCTCCGGCATTTATAGTGATTGGTACCTGCCGCGTCCGGTTGTCAGTTCCAGCTGTCCGCTGCAGTGGCCGGTATATTGGGTTCAGGTCAACGGGTTTGTTGATAGGATCTATGGATGAGTGGACTCACGTTGCTAGTTGACCAGCTATCCTTAGTAGCCACACACGTGGATGACAAGCAACATGAATTTGACTGGGACAACACTACTATTATAGGACAAGCCAAACAGAGAACGGCCTGGAAATTCCTAGAGGCATGGCACTCATCCACAGATTCAATCAACAAACACATTAACCTGGACCCAATATACCGGCCACTGCAGCGGACAGCTGGAACTGACAACCGGAAGCGGCAGAGACAGACCACTATAAATGCCGGAGGAAACAACACAGAAGCGCTTCACAGGAGGCTCCCAAGCACTGAGGATGTCACCTAGACAGGGGACGAAATGTCTGCAACACAAATTCCCAGCTCGGCGAACAGAACCACAACAATGTAACATATTGTCATAGAGATGTACAGCATGGAAACAGACCTTTCAGTCCAACCCGTCCATGCCAACCAGGTATCCCAACCCAGTCTAGTCCCACCTGCCAGCACCCGGCGCATAACCCTCCAAACCCTTCCTATTCATATATCCATCCAAATACCTCTTAAATGTTGCAATTGTACCAGCCTCCACTACTTCCTCTGGCAGCTCATTCCATCCACATACTATCCTCTGTGTGAGAAAGTTGCCCTGTGGGTCTCTTTTATATCTTTCCCCTCTCACCCTAAACCTATGCCCTCTAGTTCTGGACTCCCCAACTCCAGGGAAAACACTTTGCCTATTTCCCCTATCCATGCCCCGCAATTTTGGTAAACCTCTATAAGGTCACCCACGCAGCCACCGACCCTCCAGGGAAAAAAGCCCCAGACTGTTCAGCCTCTCCCTATAGCTCAAATCCTCCAACCCTGGCAACATCCTTGTAAATCTTTTCTGAACTCTTTCAAGTTTCACATCTTTCCAATAGGAAGGAGACCAGAAATGCACACAATATTCCAACAATGGCCTAAACAATGTCCTGTATAGCCGCAACATAAACCTCCCAACACCTGTACTCAATACTCTGACCAATAAAAGAAGGCATACCAAACACCTTCTTCACTATCCTATCTCCCTGCAACTCCACTTTCAAGGAGCTATGAACCTGCACTCCAAGGTCTCTTTGTTCAGCAACACTCCCTAGGACCTTACCATTAAGTATATAAGTCCTGCTAAGATTTGCTTTCCCAAAATGCATTTAAATGAATTAAACTCCATCTGCCACTTCTCAGCCCATTGGCTCATCTGGTCACGATCCTGTTGTAATTTGAGGTAACCCTCTTCGCTGTCCACTACACCTCCAATTTTGGTGTCATCTGCAAATTTACTAACTGTACTTCTTATGCTCACATCCAAATCATTTCTGTAAATGTCAAAAAGTAGAGGGCCCAGCACCAATCCTTGTGGCAACCCACTGGTCACAGGCCTCCAGTCTGAAACACAGCGCACCACCACCACCCTCTGTTTTCTACCTTTCAGCCAGTTCTGTATCCAAATGGTTAGTTCTTCCTGTATTCCCATGAGATCGTACCTTGCTAATCAGTCTCCCATGGGGAACCTTGTTGACCTTACTGAGGTCCATATAGATCACATCTAATGCTCTGCTCTCATCAATCCTCTTTATCACTTCTTCAAAAAAACTCAATCAAGTTTGTGAGACATGATTTCCCACACACAGCCATGTTGACTATCCCTAATCAGGGATATTGAGACAGGTCTACTTGCGGAACGTTTCAGAGAACACCTCTGGGACACCCGGAACAATCAACCTAACCACCCCATGGCTCAACACTTCAACTCCCCCTCCCACTCCACCAAGGACAAGCAGGTCCTTGGACTCCTCCATCACCAAACCATAGCAACATGGCGGCTGAAGGAACAGCACCTCATCTTCTGCCTAGGAACCCTCCAACCACAAGGGATGAACTAATTTCTCCAGTTTCCTCATTTCCCCTCCCCCCACCTTGTCTCAGCCCCAACCCTCAAACTCACCACCACCTTCCTAACCTGCACTCTTCTTCCTGACCTCCCCGTCCCCACCCCCACTCCAGACTATCACCCTCACCTTAACCTCCTTCCACCTATCGCATTTCTAATGCCCCTCCCCCAAGTCCCTCTTCCCTTTTATCTTAGCCTGCTTGGCACACTCTCCTCATTCCTGAAGAAGGGCTCATGCTCGAAACGTCAATCTCCTACTCCTTGGATGCTGCCTGACCTGCTGCGCTTTTCCAGCAACACATTTTCAGCTCTTATCCCTAATCAGTCCTTGCCTTTCCCAATACATGTACATCCTATCCCTCAGGATTTCCTCCAACAACTTGCCCACCACAGAAGTCAGGCTCAAAGGTCTATAGTTCCCTGGCTTGATCTTACCACCTTTCTTAAACAGTGGCACCATGTTAGCCAACCTCCAGTCTTCCGGTACCTCACCTATGACTATCGATGATACAAATATCTCAGCAAGAGGCCCAGCAATCACTTCTCTAGCTTCCCACAGAGTTCTCGGGTACACCTGATCAGGTCCTGGGGATTTATCCATCTTTACCTGTTTCAAGACATCCAGCACTTCCTCCTATGTAATCTGGACATTTTGCAAGATGTCACCATCTATTTCCCTACAGTCTATATCTTCCATATCCTTAAATACTGATGCAAAATACTCATTTAGTATCTCCCCCATTTTGTGTGACTCCACACAAAGGCTGCCATGCTGCTCTTTGAGGGCCCCAATTCTCTCCCTCGTTACCCTTTGTAGTAACCTAGTTCGCAGCAGTTCAAATTTATCGAGTTTAAATTATGCCCAAGATAACAAAACACAATCAAATTTGAATTTTACTGTTTTGACAACATCAGATCAATGAGGTGATCCGATATTTTCGAGTATGCGAAGCAGGCATTTTACACAGTTAGCCAGAGCACCACCTGCCATTGTCAGACAGTCGGCCCGAAAACCCCCTCTCTATAAAGGTACCCTTTTCATATGAAATATCTTTGCAGCAGGAGACTGAAGATGACCCAGGGAGATCTACAGAGGAGAATCGACATCCGAAGCCAACAGCCGCTGTCTGGTTTTGAAAATGGAGTTGCTGTAAATTCAATTGGGGCTCTATCGGATTAGTATTTTGTTATAGAGTGGGAGGTGGTTAACAAATCTTTAAGACAAAAGAGGCTTAGAGTTATAAATAGTTGGTGCTTAATATTCAGTTTTGGAGTTAAAGAATAACTTTTTTACTTTAAATAGTGGAATTTGGGTAGTTCTGTCACTCAGTTTAGTTTAACAGATTACGAGATGAGGTGAGCTATTCTGAGTGTTTCGTTTAATTAGCAGAAGGAATCACCGCCATGTCGTAACACAGACAACGTAACAAGGACATGTCTCGACTTAATTCACTTGCTGCGCTACCTTATATGAAAAACATCCCGGAACTGACAGCCAGACTTCTCCACCCACAGATTCATGACAGCTCATAAATTGACAGCCATGCTCAGCCAACAACTCAACAAGACAAAAGACTTGCGCAAGACTTATGTAATTTACCAGAATCCATGCACAAAACATTATACAGGGCAAACAGGCAGACAACTAGCAATCCGCATCCATGAATACCAACTAACCACACTGCGCCATGACCAGCTGGCCCCAGGATGACACCACAGATGACAGGGATCACAAATTCAACTGGGCCAACACAACGATCATAGGACAAACTAAACATAGGACAGCCAGAGAATTCCTAGAAGCAAGGCACTCATCCACAGACTCCATCAACAAACACATAAATCTTGACCTAATATACTGGGCACTACAACGAACAATGGAAACTAGCAACCAGAAGCAGGAGAAACAGAAACAAGTAAATTCCAGAAGACACAGTATATCAGTGCTTCACCGGAGGCTCCAAAGCGCTGAAGATGTCACCCAGACAGGGGATGAAATGCGTGCAAATCAACTTGCCAGCTCAGCAAACACACCTACAACCACGATTCTGTACAGTTTCGTTTCCTTCTCCAAGGAAGGCCATAGTTCCATTGAGAAACAGTGCAAGAGAGGTTAACCAGAATGATTCCGAGAGTGGTGGGATTGTTCTTTCAGGAAATTGGGCCTTTATTCGCTTATGGCTTGAAGAATGAGGAGTAATAGCATTGAAGCAGACAAATAGATGCAAGAAGGATACTTCCTTTGATGGTGGTGATAGTTTTTTTTTGGGGGGGGAAAGCATTCTAGAACCAGGGTGTGCAGTCTTACATTAAGAGGGAGGCCATTTATAATTAATTAGAGCAGCAGCGTGGCACTGCTTCCTCTCAGCACGAGGAACTCTGGTTCAATTGTAGCCTTGGGTGATAATCTGTGTGGAGCTTGCCCATGTCTGGGTTTCTTCTGAGTGGAGTGTGTGGTGCTGGAAAAGCACAGCAGGTCAGGCAGCATCCGAGGAGCAGGAGAACCAACATTTTGGGCATAAGTTCTTCATCGGGAATCCTCTGGGTACTCTGGTTTCCTCCCACAGTCCATTTCAGTATAAGTGGATTGCCAATGCTAAATTGCCCCATGGTGTTCAGGAATCTCCAAGCGACATGCATTAGCCTTAGTACAGGGATCAGATGAAGATCTGGGTGGGATGCTCATCAGAGGGTCAGTGCAGTAAACAGGTCAACTGACTTCGTTCTGTAAGTATTCTATGAACCTATCACTAAGAGGGGTACAACTCTTTGGAATTCTCTGCCCCAGAGAGTTGTGGAAACACAGTCATTCTGTACATTCAAGGTAGAGATCAACAGATTTCTAAAAATATCAGAGATACCAAATCATTTGGAGATAATGCAAGATGATAGTATTGAGGAAGGAGTTCACATGGATCAGGTTGAATGGCAGAGCAGACTCAAGGACCAAGTGGCCTATTCCTACATCCCTATCAATATGAGCATAGAGTACAAAAGCAAGGAAGTAATGTTAAATATAAAGTACTGGCTTAACCTCAATTGGAGTACTAGGTCCAGTTCCAGGCACCAGAAGGTGATGGCATTAGACAATGCAGTAAAGATTGACAAGAATAATTCAAGGACTGAGAAACTTCACTTGTGTAGAAAAATTGGCAAAACTGTTCTCCTTGCAGATGTCTCACAGGTATTCAAAATCATGTGATGTGTGAACTGAGTAGATAGAGAAAATCTTTTCTCATGGTGAAAGGATTGAAAATCAGTGGTCACAGATTTATAGCACATTGGCAAAAGAACTGGTAAGAGCAAATTCTTTTCATGTTGACAGTAGTTAAGATCTGGATGATACTACCCAAGTGCATCTTGAAAGTAGAGCCCAAAGTTTCATATGGGAGTTGGATCATTCTCTGTAAAGGAAGAATATGCAGAATGACAGGGAGAAGGCTTTGGGGCCGGGGGTGTGGAATTGTTCCTTCAGACTTGGCCAGCACAGACTTGGTGAATCCAATGTGTGATGGAAAGGGAAAATCTGACACATCAGTGAACAAAACACAGATATAGCCTGTTGCTCTCAAGCTTTAATTCCTAGGTGACATTTATTAGTAACTAGGGATGTGAGGGGGAAAAGGGCAGTGTGCGCCAGTGGGTTTTCTTTTGGTTCAGGACATAGATTGAGAGAGGAGGAAGTAATGAATACAGGGCTCCGTGTAATATAACTCACTGGGCCCAAGTCTATACTTTAAACCGGATTCCCCCCCCAACTCAGCTCCTGCCCCAGCCCCTGCCCCTGCCCCAGCCCCTGCCCCTTTGTGAGCTGGCCTGTACGTGGCAGTGACACCAGGCCTGAGCTCCACGGAGGGCTGGTGGGTGGGGGAAGCATCACAATCCCATCCCCACCCCAGCTCCCAGGCCCGGGGACGGTGAGGGTGGACAATAGGGGAAGACGCGGGTCTCAACTGCCCAGCCTGGGCCGGAGGAGGCTCCAGGCCAAGTGCCGCCTCCCCTTTACCCCGGTGCGCAGTGGCTGTCTTTACCTTCTCTATCCGCTTCTTGGCCATACTGTAAAGGAAAGTTGGTCGCGCCGCGCTCGGAGCCGCTCCCTTGTCGCCCGGCTGGAGGAAGACGCTGCCACTTCCCCTTCCTCCAGCCCGCCGACCTCGCTTCCGCTTACAACCGGAAATACGTAACCTGCCCCCTCCCCCCGCAACCGAGGCACGTTGGGGGTTGTAGTCCCTCAGGTACAACGTACAGCGTGGACTCATGGTTGCGCCTGCGTCTGCACTCCCGCGCGATGCATGTCGGGGATTGTAGTCTCTGAGGCGACTGGGTCCATAAACCTGTTGCTCGCACGAACTACATCCCCCGAAACACTCCAGGAGCAGCCAGAGCTCCATGAGTCTGTTTCAAGGTGGCTCTTCAGGTTAATTAGGATATACTTTGTTTACACCTACATGTTGTGGGCGTCACTGACTGGATTTATTATCCCCAGTTGCCCTGAGGGGAATTAAGAGTCAACCAATTTGTTGTCGGTCTGGGGTCAGATGTAGGCCAGACCAGGTAAGTACAAAGGATTTCCACCACTGAAGGACATTAGTGAACCAGATGGGTTTTCTTGACAATCAACAATCCAGATTCTTTATGAATTCAAGTTCCACCATCTGTCATGGCAGGATTTGAACCTGGTCCCCAGCTGAGTTTCTGGATCAATAGTTTAGCAACAGTACCACCAGGCCATTGCTTTCCTCTTCCCATACTCCATTTAATCCTTTCAACATAACTTTCTCATTATTTCCCTCTCAGTCATGACCAACTGCAATCCATAAAACCATAAGAAATAGGAACAGGAGTAGTGTATGCGCCCATCGAGCATGCTGCACCATTCCATAAGATCATTGCTGATCCCACATTCCTTATGCCTTCTTCCCTGACCTTTGCCATAATTCTTGCTTCCCCTACTGATCAAGAATCTGTCTTTTTCGATCTTAAATATGCACAGGGATTCTGCCTCTATAGATAGAACTTTCCCTTCCAAGCCAGAACTGTGGTTTCAATTCCCATTCCAGAGACTCCAGCACTGAAATCCAGGCTAGCATTCCAGTATGATACTGTGGAGTGCAGCTTTATTGAGTCATAAACATGTACAACACAGAAATGTACCTTTCTTTCTTGGAGGAGCTGTCTTTTTGATGAGATATTAAAACAAGCACCTGTTCTGTTTGTTAAATTAAAAGATCATATGACATTACGACAAGAGAGTTCCCATTGATAATCAATACTTCAGACTTAATCAACATTAATCAAATCATATCATATTTTTGAGGGAACTTGATGTGCACAAATTGGCTGCTGCCTATGATACACTTCAAAAGCCTATCAAAAAACAGCCTTGTTAAGTGAACAATGAGCTTAAGGCATTACAGAAACTACTTGCAAATCACATAACTTTTTTATTCAAAAACATACTTTGTACATAAAAATCATCTTTAAGTACAAACAAACGTTCTAAATTTTCTCTGCGCAGTCTTTGCAGAGAGAAAGAAATAAACAAGATATTGGAATTTTGACATTTCACGGAATTACTCTACAGTTGCAAAAAGTGAAAGGATTCTGACACACGCAGGTAGTTATTTTTGTTCATTTTGAGGTGGCGAGTGGGTCTGAACTGAATTAATCTTTGTTGTGTTTTGGCAGAAAGACTCCAGACTGTTTCTTGTCAGCAGCAGCCTCAACCTTTAGTGCTTTCCTCAGCATGTAGTGCTGGACTGTGGAATGTACCAGTCTGACACGAGGTTGAGGTCAACTCTTTACACTGGAAGATCAAGAAGTTGATTGTACTCCAGGTGCAGTCAATGTTTGTCTTGGTATTCATCCCATGGAACAGCCCTCAGAGCAGAGTCCTGTATAACAGAGGTGCTCAGGACAAACCTCAACAAAAATCACTGCACCACTGGTCTGTTTCTTTGAAAAGGCACATTCTTGAAAGTGATGAGTGACAATCTCTACCTCCGCATCCTGCAACCATTTCGAGGGCATCATGCAATGGCACACAGAGGCTGGACATGCATGAAGGATCTGATGGGCAGTACCCTTCTCACTACCAGCAAGCTATGTTGGTGCTTGTTGGAAAGTTCTGGTAATGAGGTATTCTGCTAAATGACTTTGACAGTCTGCTCATAGATCCACCCACCAGGGATCAGCCCTCTCCTTTTCCCGCAAGCTCTTGAGGACAATACACACTGGCCACTGCCTCATAGATTTGTGGTAAATGGTGTTTGCAAATTTTTCCACGAGGGACAGGTGATAAGGAATGGTCCGACTACTGGGAGTGTTCCTCAGCAATGAGGCCACTAGGGTTAAACTTCTGTATGTAGTGATACTTGATGAAGGTTACAGAGATGCAACATACTACAGAGCCTTTTCCAAACATACTAACCCAGGTCTGTCTCCTTTACTCTGAACATTTCTGTGTGACATCATCACATGGCATTTACTGCACTCAGTCAAGTATTAACACTTATTAGTCCAGTGTGCATCTACAAAAAAAGTACTGATTTCTGAGGATTGTTAGTTCACAGACAAAAAGATCCACACATCAGCACAGTGGTATTTGACAATTTCTTAGAACTGATGACCCCTCTCTCCTTGATCAGCAGAGCTTTGTGAACCTTTGGGAAATTCCAACTGGTGCTGTAGGCTTAGCGGGCTGAATATGACATATCGAGAGTTGCAATGCTTGGCTGTTCATTTGAAAGGAGGGCTTCAGCAAAGTCATCACCTCACGTTTTCTCCTTCTACAATATAAAAAACATTCCACACATCTGGAGCAGGTGGGACTTGAACCTGGGCCTCCTGGTCCACTGATAGGGTCACTACCACTGCACTACATAGTAAATTGCAGTATATACTGGCACAGGGCAGGAGTCAGTATGGACCAGTAACTATCACTCATTGACATAACAACCATAATATCCAATTATCACTTTTCAATCTTTCTGTAGTCTTTGATATGATCGAGCATTGCATCGTCTTCCAAATACTTGACCCTCCTTCTCTCAATGTGCTGCTTGTGCCTTTCCTGAAGATATGAGAATACTCAACTCAACCTCTGCACCACTTCTCTTGACCACATCACTGCTTTTGCATTGCCAGCCTGCTTTTCTCACACCCAGTATTGGATAACCCACAGTTCTCTCGAGGTAAACATGGGTAAAATCTAAGCTATTGTCTTCAGCCTGTGTATCCGTGTTGCCAATTCAATCCTCTCACCCCAACCCATCAGCTCAACTTGTTCTATTTGATCCGGCACATTTCCTTGTCCCTCTGAAATATCACCATTCTTGACCTGCCTCTGCCCATTTGTTGCTGAAATTCACTTCCATGACTGTGTCTGTGACATCTCTAGACTTTTTTCATCACTAAGTATCTTGGCTAGCCTCTCATTTTCAATCCCAAGTAAACTACAGTTCTTCCAAACTTCTCTTCCTTCTATCACCACCCTCAGTAACTCACCAGTGTCATCACCTCCAAAATAACCTCGCATTGATTTGATAGAAACATGAAATGATAAGCAAACAAACAGCCCTTCAGGAAGACATGCCTCTACCCCCTCATGAATCATCCAGTATTTCTCATTCCTGGGTGCACCTCTACCCATTGATATTCGGACTTTGCAAAACTCCTCAGTTCCCCTATAAATAATTTATATATTCTACTTCAAGAATGGTTTGAGACAGGAAAGTTCTCCAGCCAGCCATGTAAAATAAAATTCCAACATGCTTTTTGTGATTTTTTTTACCTGTGACCCATCATTACTGTTTCACCTAACAAGAGAAACAACCTGTGACAATTTAACTATATAGTTACCTAAGAAATCCGAAGACCTCCAACAGGCCAGAGAGATCACCATGAAAAATTGAATGAAATAAAAAGTACTTCTGGGTGCAAAAGCACTTCAGGACATTGTAAGTTTATGAAAGATGTTTTTTAAATGTTCCTGTTTCACGATGTTTAGCATTACATTTCTTTCAACTTTTTATTCCTTAATTGGGCAGAGCTTTATGTTTTTGCCTCCCTTGACAATTGTGTGACAGCCAGTAACAAAATACATTGCAGCCTTCATGCATGTGTGTGTCCTTGCAATGTTACTCAAAATAACATTAATTTCTCAGTTGGTTTAGCTTAAACCTTTCTTCTGGACGTTCGTCAACTTGCAATGTTAACTCTTGTTTCTCTCCTTACCAGTCCTACTGGGAGTATTTTGCATTTCTGTCTTGGTTTATAATGTAATTTGAGAATTGTTACAGAGCAGAAGGTCCAATGTGCCTGCACCAGCTCTTTTGGTTCCGTGGAAAAGCTCAGCAGGTCGAGCAGCACCTGTGGACAGAAATCAAAACTGTACCTCAGAAGGGTCAAAATCAACTAGGCAAAAGTGAGGACTGCAGATGCTGAAAAAGGGCTGCTGCCCGAAACGTCGATTTTCCTGCTCCTCAGATGCTCCCTGACCTGCTGTGCTTTTCCAGCACCACTCTAATCTTGCCTCAGAAGGGTCACTTAACCCAAAACATTAACTCTGATTTCTCTCTGCAGTTGCTGCCAGATGTTGAGCTTTTCCAGTAATTTATGTTTTTGTTTCTGATTTACAGTATCCACAGTTCTTTCGGTTTTCACTTTGTTCCACACTCTTTGCAATCTATACAAATACTTATTTAATGCACTTTTAATGCCTTAACTTTTATTTTTAAAATATAATTGAGAAACTTTGTATGTTGTCCCAGTGCATTTGAGATTGGGACAACTCAATGTCACTCAGAGACCTTGCCTCATCAGTGGTCTCACTGCTACCCCGGGACCACAGGCGATCCTGACCCAATGCCGGCCCGAGTCTGCGCAGTACCGGATGGTTCACCGATTCTGTGCCGGCTGGGAGTCTGCGCGATGTTTTTATGACGTCCAGTGCCGTTTGGGAGCCTGCGCGGTGCAGTCGTGATGTGCCGGATGGCCGGGAGTTGTGTGATCGTGACGTCCAGCGCCGGCTGGGATTCTGCGCAGTGCTGTCGTGATGTCCAACGCCGGCAAAGCGTCTGCGCAGTGTTGATGTGACGTCAAGTGCCGGCCGGGATTCTGCGCAGTGGCGGGCCGGTTCTGCACCCGTTGTGTACCTTGCTCTGTCCAAAGGGCCGTCCTCGATGGTGTGACTGCGGGAGGGCGACACTGGTTCCGCTGTCCCTGAGGCCGGGAGAGGAGCGTGACCAGCCGGAGTGATGGGGGGCTCCTCGAATGTGAAAGGTAATTGTGGTAGCCGGGGGCCCAGTTGTGTCGGCGAGGACCTGGCCTTGGTGTGGACCCCCACCCCCACCCCCACCCCCACCCTCCCCGCCCTCGGGGGGAGCTCCTGTTTCGAGGCTACCCCCACCCGGTCACCGGCCAGGGGCTCGGGGAAATGTTTGCTGCCAAAACCGGGGTTTGGGAGCATCCTGCAGTAATGTCAAGTGTGGAAGGTCACCTCCACCTTCCCCCACCCCCCCTCAAAAAGCCGGTCAGCATTGCCCCCTCCCCCTCCCCCTCCCCCTCCCCCTCCCCCTCCCCCTCCCCCTCCCCCTCCCCCTCCCCATACACAGCGGGACCATCTGGGCGGACACAGCAAATGCCTTCTCATCAGTGAATTCTCACCAGGGGTTGCTCCGGCTGATGGATTAACGGTTGAGTCTGCTGCTGACATTGAGGCCCGCCTCAGCAGGTTCAGGCTCACACTGCTCCCTCATCATCAACTCTCTCCTTGCTGTGTTTCCACAGGTTTCCTTTTGAACCCATCAGCAGTCTGTTAAAAATGTGTTTACTGCTGAAAGTTCCCGGTGTTGTTTGATCAGGTTAACCATCTCACAACGCCAGGTTATAGTCCAACAGGTTTAATTGGAAGCACACTAGCTTTCAGAGCGACGCTCCCTCTTTGTTTGATAAGGAGTGCATTAGCGAGCGCAGTGCTTAGTGAAAGGCTATGGCGTGGTTTTTTTCTAATGTTGACTTAAACCTTATTACATCGACAATACATAGCCCACTTGTGCAACTGTATCAACCAAGTTATCGGTTCACTAAACAAGGGTTGCAGAAGCATTTTAATTCAGAGGAATTACTCCATTTGCAGATTAGTCATTAGTATCAATCTAATTTTATAAATTCCAATGTGGAATGTGACATGAATGTGCTTTGTTATTGAAGGTGTTAAACTTGTCAATAGTATGTAGCTGAAATATACTTGTTTTTTCAATGGCTTCCTTACTATACGATTCCATGTAATATCTGTGATGCACTTATAGTAATGCTCCGGAAGCAATATGGTCGCAAATTGGTCTCTATCCAGCTGCAAATGTGTTGCTGGTCAAAGCACAGCAGGCCAGGCAGCATCTCAGGAATAAAGAATTCGACGTTTTGAGCATAAGCCCTTCATCAGGAATGAGACAGAGTAGCCAAGCAGGCTAAGATAAGAGGTAGGGAGGAGGGACTTGGGGGAGGGGCGATGGAGGTGGGATAGGTGGAAGGAGGTCAAGGTGAGGGTGATAGGCCGGAGTGGGGTGGGGGCGGAGAGGTCAGGAAGAGGATTGCAGGTTAGGAGGGCGGTGCTGAGTTGAGGGAACCGACTGAGACAAGGTGGGGGGAGGGGAAATGAGGAAACTGGAGAAATCTGAATTCATACCTTGTGGTTGGAGGGTTCCCAGGCGGAAGATGAGGCGCTCCTCCTCCAGCCGTCGTGTTATGTTCTGCCGGTGGAGGAGTCCAAGGACCTGCATGTCCTCGGTGGAGTGGGAGGGAGAGTTAAAGTGTTGAGCCACGGGGTGATTGGGTTGGTTGGTCCGGGCGGCCCGGAGGTGTTCTCTGAAGCGTTCCGCAAGTAAGCGGCCTGTCTCACCAATATAGATGAGGCCACATCGGGTGCAGCGGATGCAATAGATGATGTGTGTGGAGGTACAGGTGAACTTGTGGCGGATATGGAAGGATCCCTTGGGGCCTTGGAGGGAAGTGAGTGTGGAGGTGTGGGCGCAAGTTTTACATTTCCTGCGGTTGCAGGGGAAGGTGCCGGGGGTGGAGGTTGGGTTGGTGGGGGGTGTGGATCTGACGAGGGAGTCATGAAGGGAGTGGTCCTTGCGGAACGCTGATAGGGGAGGGGAGGCAAATATATCCTTGGTGGTGGGGTCCGTTTGGAGGTGGCGGAAATGACGGCAGATGATACGTTGTATGCGGAGGTTGGTGGGGTGAGTAGTGAGTAGGTAGTACAGAGGATATGCAGGGTTAGTGGTGTCAGGGTTGTGGATGGGTGAGAGTGTGTGAAAGATGTTGCAGGCAGTAGTGAAAGCAACAGAGCATGGGTCAACAGACAATAGGTCTACAGGTCAGTGCCTGGACACCCCGTGCTGGCCTCCTACCCGCCCTCGACCTCTTTATAGCCAACTGCCGCCGTGACATTAACCGACTCAACCTGTCCACCCCTCTCACCCACTCCAACCTCTCACCCTCAGAACGTGCAGCCCTCCACTCCCTCCGCTCCAATCCCAACCTCACCATCAAACCCGCAGACAAGGGAGGCGCGGTGGTAGTTTGGCGCACTGACCTGTATACCGCTGAAGCCAAACGCCAGCTCGCGGACGCCTCCTCTTATCACCCCCTTGACCACGACCCCACCTCCCACCACCAAACCATCATCTCCCAGACCATCCAGGACCTCATCACCTCAGGGGATCTCCCATCCACCGCCTCCAACCTCATAGTCCCACAACCCCGCACCGCCCGTTTCTACCTCCTGCCCAAAATCCACAAACCTGCCTGCCCCGGCCGACCCATTGTCTCAGCCTGCTCCTGCCCCACCGAACTCATCTCCCAATACCTTGACACGGTCCTGTCCCCTTTAGTCCAAGAACTCCCCACCTACGTTCGGGACCACACCCACGCCCTCCACCTCCTCCAGGATTTTCGCTTCCCCGGTCCCCAACGCCTTATTTTCACTATGGTCATCCAGTCCCTGTACACCTCCATCCCCAATCACGAAGGACTCAAAGCCCTCCGCTTCTTCCTTTCCCGCTGCACCAACCAATACCCTTCCACTGACACCCTCCTTCGACTGACTGAACTGGTCCTCACCCTGAATAACTTCTCTTTTCAATCCTCCCACTTCCTCCAAACTAAAGGAGTTGCTATGGGCACCCGCATGGGCCCCAGCTATGCCTGCCTCTTCGTAGGATATGTGGAACAATCCATCTTCCGCAACTACACTGGCACCACCCCCCACCTTTTCCTCCGCTACATCGATGACTGTATCGGCGCTGCCTCGTGCTCCCACGAGGAGGTTGAACAGTTCATCAACTTTACTAACACCTTCCATCCCGACCTGAAATTCACCTGGACTGTCTCAGACTCCTCCCTCCCCTTCCTAGACCTTTCCATCTCTATCTCGGGCGACCGACTCAACACAGACATCTATTATAAACCGACTGACTCCCACAGCTACCTGGACTACACCTCCTCCCACCCTGCCCCCTGTAAAAACGCCATCCCATATTCCCAATTCCTTCGTCTCCGCCGCATCTGCTCCCAGGAGGACCAGTTCCAACACCGCACAGCCCAGATGGCCTCCTTCTTCAAGGACCGCAGATTCCCCCCAGACGTGGTCGACGATGCCCTCCACCGCATCTCCTCCACTTCCCGCTCCTCCAACCGCCACCAAGACAGAACCCCACTGGTTCTCACCTACCACCCCACCAACCTCCGCATACAACGTATCATCCGCCAACTCCAAATGGACCCCACCACCAAGGATATATTTCCCTCCCCTCCCCTATCAGCGTTCCGCAAGGACCACTCCCTTCGTGACTCCCTCGTCAGATCCACACCCCCCCACCAACCCAACCTCCACCCCCGGCACCTTCCCCTGCAACCGCAGGAAATGTAAAACTTGGGCCCACACCTTCACACTCACTTCCCTCCAAGGCCCCAAGGGATCCTTCCATATCCGCCACAAGTTCACCTGTACCTCCACACACATCATCTATTGCATCCGCTGCACCCGATGTGGCCTCATCTATATTGGTGAGACAGGCCGCTTACTTGCGGAACGCTTCAGAGAACACCTCCGGGCCGCCCGGACCAACCAACCCAATCACCCCGTGGCTCAACACTTTAACTCTCCCTCCCACTCCACCGAGGACATGCAGGTCCTTGGACTCCTCCACCGGCAGAACATAACAACACGACGGCTGGAGGAGGAGCGCCTCATCTTCCGCCTGGGAACCCTCCATCCACAAGGTATGAATTCAGATTTCTCCAGTTTCCTCATTTCCCCTCCCCCCACCTTGTCTCAGTCGGTTCCCTCAACTCAGCACCGCCCTCCTAACCTGCAATCTCCTTACTGACCTCTCCGCCCCCACCCCACCCCGGCCTATCACCCTCACCTTGACCTCCTTCCACCTATCCCACCTCCATCGCCCCTCCCCCAAGTCCCTCCTCCCTACCTTTTATCTTAGCCTGCTTGGCTACTCTCTCTCATTCCTGATGAAGGGCTTATGCTCGAAACGTCGAATTCTCTATTCCTGAGATGCTGCCTGGCCTGCTGTGCTTTGACCAGCAACACATTTGCAGCTGTGATCTCCAGCATCTGCAGACCTCATTTTTTACTCTATCCAGCTGTATCAGTCTGCAAGTCAATGGAATAGCATAGTGTGCCAAAACTTCTGTCACTGGCCATCGTCCTTTTCTGTTCAATCTGCCTTCCTGGACTTTGTCTCAGATTTTTTTTAGATTAGATTACTTAGTGTGGAAACAGACCCTTTCAGCCCAACAAGTTCACACTGACACTCTGAAGAGCAACCCACCCAGACCCTTCACCTAACACTACGGGCAATTTAGCATGGCCAATTCACCTAACCTGCACATTTTTTTTTGGATGCGGGAGGAAACCAGAGCACCCAGAAGAAACCAACACAGACACGGGGAGAATGTGCAAACTTCACACAGACAGTTGCCTGAGGCGGAAATTGAACCCAGTCTCTGGTACTGTGAGGCAGCAGTGCTATCCACTGTGCCACCGTGCTGCCCACAATTTTAGATGAGATTGTCCTTAAGTTCTTGTTTGCCTTGGCTTCCAAAGTTCAAGTGGTTTCTGAGTGACCCTGGTACATTCAAGAGTCAATGTCCTTTGCAGTCTTCCTGTCAGCAACATTTTAAAAAGAAATAAGGCTGGTTTTTCCCTTGGGTTTGTCACCTCCGTTTAAACATTTGTGAAATTTTATAGTAGATATTGTATAAATTAGTTATTACATCATAAGTAGCTGCAATCAGCATTCACTATCACAGTAAGATGCATGTGCAATCGTTGAAATCAGCTTGTTAATAAATTGTGTGGTTAGGTTAGATAGATTTTAGAATTCTAACCAATCAATTTACCGTTGGTAATATGTTTTAGGAATCTGCAGTTAACAAATAGTCAGTTTTTACAGCAGAGAATGAGGCCCATTGGCACAAAAACAATAATCTGCTATCTATCTAATCTAATCCCATTTACCAGCACTTGATCTGTAACATTTTATGCTTTGACATTTTAAATGTTAATTTAAATAGTTGTTAAGTCTTAAGGATTCCTCTACCACCCTTTTTAAGCAGTGAGTTCCAGATATTCTGAATCCTGTTGTTGTGGTTTTGTTCAACGAGCTGGGAATTTGTGTTGCAGACATTTCATCCCCTGTCTAGGTGACATCCTCAGTGCTTGGGAGCCTCCTGTGAAGCGCTTCTGTGATGTTTCCTCCGGCATTTATAGTGTTTTGTACCTGCCACTTCTGGTTGTCAGTTCCAGCTGTCCGCTGCAGTGGCCGGTATATTGGGTCCAGGTCGATGTGCTTATTGATTGAATCTGTGGATGAGTGCCATGCCTTTAGGAATTCCCTGGCTGTTCTCTGTTTGGCTTGTCCTATAATAGTAGTGTTGTCCCAGTCGAATTCATGTTGCTTGTCATCTGTGTGTGTGGCGACTAAGGACAACGGAATGAGGACATGCCACAACCCAAAGGACTACCCACACCATCATACATCAAAAACATTTCTGAACTGACAGCCAGACTGCTGCGACCACTAGGACTCATAACAGCACATAAACCAACAGCCACTGTCAGACAACAACTCACCAGGACGAAGGACCCAATACCTAGCATGAGCAAAACCAATGTTGTGTACAAAATCCCATGCAAAGACTGCACAAAACATTACATAGGTCAAACAGGAAGACAGCTAACGGTCCGCATCCATAAACACCAACTAGCCACGAAATGACATGACCAGCTATCCTTAGTAGCCACACACTCGGATGACAAGCAACATGAGCTCGACTGGGGCAACACTTCTATTATAGGACAAGCCAAACAGAGAACAGCCAGGGAATTCCTAGAGGCATGGCACTCATCCACAGATTCAATCAATAAGCACATCGACCTGGACCCAATATACCGACCACTGCAGCGGACAGCTGGAACTGACAACCGGAAGCGGCAGATTCAAACCACTATAAATGCCGGAGGAAACATCACAGAAGCGCTTCACAGGAGGCTCCCAAGCACTGAGGATGTCACCTAGACAGGGGACGAAACTTCTGCAACACAAATTCCCAGCTCGGCGAACAGAACCACAACAACGAGCACCCGAGCTACAAATCTTCTCACAAATTCTGAACCCTTTGTATAAAATACTTTTCCTGACATTCCCTCTAATATTCCTGTTCCTCCCCAGTTCTTGACCCCCCCTACCAAGGTGAATCATTTCTCCCTATCTATCCTGTCTGTGCACTTTAAACTTTGTACATCTCAATCAGGTACCTCAAAACCTTAATGAAAACCAAAAAAATTGCAGATGCTGTAAATCAGAAACAAAAACAGATTATTGGAAAAGCTTTACAGATATGGCAGAATCTGTGGAGAGAAATCAAGAGTTAACATTTTGGGTTGAGTGACCCAGCTTTCTCTGTTGTTAGGTTATGGTTGTTTTCCAACGTAATCTCTCTTCATAGCTAAATCACTTCAGCCCAGGCACGCATCGGCAAATCTCTTCTGCACCCTCTCTAGTGCAAATTTACATGTTTAATTATTAACTGAATTAATACAAGAGTTGTGTCTCGTTCATGTGTAGCATTCTTGTCTCTAATTCTGCAGCTTGAGATTTCAAGCCCACGTACTTGGGCTCAGCACTTCTGTGCATTTGGAAAAAGTGTACCGTTGGAGTTGCTATGTTTTGAACATGGCATTAGTTTGTCAGACAGTCTGGTCTTTTGGATAAACATTAAGAGAAAAAGATCCATGGCACCTTTTTGAAGACTGGGGAGCTCTGACTGTTCAGACCAATATTTAGAAGTAATCAAAAGTGTTGATGGAATGTGGAGTTTATCACACATGGTTGAAATGTAAAGGAGAGGAGGTTAGGCTTTGGCTGTGCATAATCCTAATCAGACTGCCATCAATTTTGAGTGTCACTGGATTGTTTAAAAACACGATCTTTGTCCATTTGATGTGAACCATAAGCTATGTTTCCCCCATTAATTATCAGTAAAATATTGTAAATAGTTTGAGGCTTATAGCACTTCTCCCTGACAACAAATAGGTTAAGAAGTTCCAATGGGTTTTCTTGATGTGGATTGTTTTCAATACAGTGAGCTGGATTTTGTGGTCAGCAAGAATCAGTGGTGCTCTGTGCTGGCCTTGAAGAAAACTTTCCACACAGATCCAGCTATCCCAGTGCTGTGCATTTCTTTTCTCTGACAGTTAAAATACTTGGAATTGCGCGATAAAATAGCGGGGAGGACGTCAGCACAGCTTCGTGAAGGGGCGGTCATGCCCAATAAATCTGTTAGAATTGTTTGAGGAGGTAACAAGCAAGTTAGACAAAGGAGAGCCAATGGATCTGTTTGGATTTCCGGAAGGCCTTTGTCAAGGTGCCACACAGGAGGCTGCAAAATACGCTCAGAGTCCAGGATGTTAGGGGCAAAGTACTGGCATGGATAGATGATTGGCTGATTGCAGAAGGCAGAGAGTTGGGATAAAGTGGTCTTTTTCAGGATGGAAGCCAGTGACTAGTGGAGTTCAGCAGGGATCATTGTTGGGACCATAACTATTCATGTTATTCATTAACAGTCTGGACGAAGGAACTGAGCGCATTGTTGCTAAGTTTGCAGATGAACCAAAAATGGGTGGAGGGGGAGATAGGAAGCAAGGGGGCTGCAGAAGGATTTGGATATGCTTGGAGAATGGGCAAAGAAGTGGCAAATGGAATACAGTGTAGGAATGTGTGAGGTTTATGTACTTTGGTTGGAAGAAACGATGTAGACTATTTTCTAAAAGAAAGGCTTCAGATTTCCAAAGCACAAAGAGATCTGGCAGTCCTAGTTTTAGATTCTCTTAAGGTTCATTCAGGTTCTATTGACAATTAGGAAGGCAAATGCAATGTTGAGGGCTAGATGACTAGAGCAGACATGTTCTGCTGAGGCTGTATAAAGCTCTGTACGGCTGCATTCAGAATATTGTGAGCAGTTTTGGCCTCTGTATTTAAGAAAGGATGCGCTGGCCATAGAGGGGGTCCAGAAGGGGTTTACGAGAGCAATCCTGGGAATGAAGGGTTTGTCATAAGAAGAGTGGTTAAGGACTCTGGGTCTTTACGTAATAGTTTAGTGGGATGATGGTGAAATCTAATTGAAACTTTCAGAATACTGAGATGTAGTTGCTACTAGTAGGAGAGACTAGGACTTGAGGGCACAGTCTCCGGATGAAGGGATAATCCTCTGGAACTGAGATGAGTTTCTCTGTGGAACTCATTGCTGCAGAGGGCTGTGGAGGCCAAGGCATTGAGACAGAGACTGATTCTTGATGAGTAAGGGAATCGAGGTTTACAAGCAGAAGATGGTGGAATGGAGTTGAGAAACATATCAGTCTTGATCAAATTGTGGAATAGACGTGATGAATGGCCAAATTTTCTCCAATCTTATGGTCTTAAATTTAGCAGCAAACTCAGTGCATTTGCAAACATGCAGAAGCGTCAATGTCAATGATCAGAATAAGCAGCTAGTCACAGTTACAAATTCTTATCGGCAGCAAACCAGAACATTAAAAACACTGATAATCCTTCACTTAATATGGAGGTGCTGGCATTGGACAGGAGTGGACAATGTCAGAAGTCATATAATGGAGAAAGGAGAAAGTGAGGACTGCAGATGCTGGAGCTCAGAGTCGAGAGTGTAGTGCTGGAAAAGCACAGCAGATCAGGCAGCATCCGAGGAGCAGGCGAATGACATTTCAGGCATGATTCCTGATGCTGTGCTTTTCCAGTACTATGCTGTCAGAAGTCTCTCAATACCAGGTTCTGGTCTAACAGGCTTGTTTGAAATCACAACCTTTCGGAATACTGCTGCTTTGTCAGGTGAAGTCACCCAGTGAAGGGTCAGCACTCTGAAAGCCTCTGATTTTAAATACACCAGGTTATAATCCAACAGGTTTATGATTTTTGCCCTTTTTAATCTATTTAAATTTTCAGATAGCAAAATAAATTATGGCTTTAGAAGCTGATGTGTATCTTTTTTTTGATAAAATTTAACAGTTTATAAATATAAAATAAATTTTTCAGGGCCATTGAAAATGTTTAATGATAATTATGAAGATTGTAAGCTTTAATTGCTTGGACATTTTCATTGGGGCAACACTGTGAAGTACCAATGGGAAGCACTGACAGTTTTACCATAATTATCGCACTGTCCCCTCTGGGTTAGAACATTACGATTTCTTCTGCATTGCATTGCAAATTCAGTGACAGTTTTCACGACTATTTTAGACATTTAGCATCGTGAGTTAGGATAGCTTTAGCTGTTGTGTCCATTTCTATGATGCAGCTTTTTTAATTCAACAAGCCCCTCAGATTTATAAGCTAACATGGTGTAGTATTTATAACTGCTGTTGTTTTGTAATTTAAGCCTGATTGTTCTTAAAAAAGCCTTGATCGCTATATTCTACGGACCTGATTTAAACTATTAGCATATTTGGGAATGTCTTCAATGTTTATTTAGAGAGAGTCATTTCCAGTTTATTCACATGGGGATTCCAATGTTTGTCTTTTAATTGCTCAATACAAATAGTTAACAAACTGATTTTAATTGGAACCTTGAGGCTTGTAAGATAAGAATATGTTTTTATAAATACTGCCCTTTTTCAACTAAAACAAGTAATTTTGTCATACGTTTCTACTCAGATTTACATGTTAATTATAATACAATGTACACATCATGAAGCCTGTCTTTAACATAAATATTAGTTTAATTCACACCATCCCATAATTTGAACTTGAGACAGTTCCGCCCAATGATTTCTTGGTTACTTAGTTCATTTCTCTAGATGTACAGTTTTCCACTTAATTGCTGCCATTGTATATAATTTAGGAAAATTCATGTATGTTATTTAATCCAATTTTTTTGTGTTCTTGGTTTAAACAGAATGGGTTGCAGCAATTTCGCTGACAATTGGAGCAGCTGCTGTTGGTTACCTCGCCTACAGATCTTTATATTCCAGAGACAAGTGCCGTAAATCATTGGTTAATCTCGACATCCAAAAGGATACCCCTAAAGTTGTGCATGCATTTGATGTTGAAGACCTAGGGGATAAAGCAGTGTATTGTAGATGCTGGCGGTCTAAACAGGTAAGAATGTTAATTTGCTTACCCCATTACATGTCATGGGAACATTGTAAAACTGAGAAGAGTGAGGCAGTATGATCCCATTTTGTCCCAATGGATGCGGGATGGACTGCAAAAGAGCGAGTGGAATGATGAATTGGACAAATATGTTTGGTGAAAGTAAAGGGGTATATGGGATCTATTTCCTGGTTACTAGATCTCTATTCCAATGTTCCTATTCAGTCTGTGTCTGTTTTGTTTTCAATTTAGTAATGTGAAAATGTAAAACTTTTGCATCAAAATGTAAAATATTAATTTTTAAATATGTCTGAAAAAATGTCATGATTCCTCATGAAAAGTAATATTTCATTTGGGATGGTGTTGATTTTTGGAGGCAGTGTGAATAGGGAATTGTTTTTTTTAATTAATTCATGGAATCTGGATATCTTGGGTTAGGCCAGCCATTTATCACCCATTTCTCATTGGCCTTGAAAAGATGGTAGTGAGCTGACATCTTGAATCACTCCAGTCCTAGGGTAGTGTTCATTTAGAACTAAGAATCATCCTATCCCAGTGGTCTTTCTCACTGCCCCTCAACACCACTATCCTGCTGCTGAAGAAAAAATTGAACACCCTTGTCAATGGACAAGTGTCAACAAGTCTGGAACCATCTGTTAACCCTGGAGGACCACTCATCCTCCTGCCTGTCCCCTATTTGAATTGTAGGATGCCAGATGTTCTTTGCTCAGACTTAGCAAACTGAAGGAAGTAAACCAAATCAATTGGACCAAAGAAAGGACCAAGTTAGCAGAGATCTAGTGAATCCTTAGAGTATAAAGGCAGTAGGGGTATACTTAAGAGGGAAACCAGGACGGTAAAAAGGAGACACGAGATAGCTTTGGCAAATAGGGTTAAGGAGAATCCAAAGGGATTCTGTAAATACATTAAGAACAAAAGGGTAACTAGGGAGAGAATGGGTCCCTGGAAAATCAGCAAGGCAGCCTATGTGTGGAACTGCAGGAGATGGGGAAGATATTAAACGAGCATTTTGCATTAGCGTTTACTGTGGAGAAGCACATGGAAGATATAGAATGTGGGGAAATAGATGGTGACATCTTGAAAAACTTCCAAATTACAGATGTGCTAGATGTCTTAATGCATAAAGATGGATAAATCTCTAGGACCTGATCAGGTGTAACCTAGAACACTGTGGGAAGCTAGGGAACAGATTGCTCGGCTCCTTGCTGAGATATTTGTATCATTAGTAGTCATGGGTGAGGTGCTGGAAGACTGGAGGTTGGCTAACGTGGTGCCATTATTTAAGAAAGATTGTAAGGACAAGTTGTTGTAGGGAATCCTGAGGGACAGGATTTGCATGCATTTGGAAAGGTAAGGACTGATTAGAATAGTCAACATGGCTTTGTGCATGGGAAATCATGTCTCACAAACTTGATTCTGTTTTTTTGAAGAAATAACTAAGAGGATTGATGTGAACAGAGCAGTGAACGTGATCTATATGGGCTCCAGTAAGGCGTTCGACAAGGTTCCTTATAATGGACTGGTTAGCAAAGTTTGATCACAGGGAATACAGAGAGAGCTAGGTATTTGGAGACAGAACTGGCTCAAAGGTAGAAGACAGAGGGTGGTGCTGAAGGGTTGTTTTTCAGACTGGAGGCCTGTGACCAGTGGAGTCACAAGAATCGGTGCTGGGTCCTTTACTTTTTGTCATTTACATAAATGATTTGGATGTGAACATCGGAGGTATAGTTTCTAAGTTTGCAGATGACTCCAAAATTGGAGGTGTAGTGGAAAGCAAAGAAGGTTTCTTTAGATCTTGATCAGATGGGCCAATGGGCTGAGGAGTGGCAGATGGAGTTTAATTTAGATAAATGTGAGGTGCTGCATTTTGGAAAAGCAAATTTTCGCAGGACTTATACACTTAATGTTAAGGTCCTGGGGTGTATTGCTGGATTACAGGTTCATGCTTCCTTGAAAGTGGAGTCTCAGGAAGATAGGATAATGGAGGCGATGTTTGATATGCTTTCGTTTAATGATCAGAGCATCAAGTATAGGAGTTAGGAGGTCATGTTGCAGTTGTACAGGACATTGGTTAGGCCACTTTTGGAATATTGTGTGTAAGTCTGATTTCCCTCCTTTAGGAAAGATGTTGTGAAACTTGAAAGGGTTCAGAAAAGATTTACAAGGATGTTACTAGGGTTGGAGTGTTTGAGCTATAGGGAGAGGCTGAATAGGCTGGGTCTATTTTCCCTGCACTGTCGGAAGTTGAGGGGTGACCTTATAGAGGTTTATCAAATCATGAGGGGCATGGATAGGGTAAATAGACAAGGTCTTTTTGCTGAATTGAGGGAGTCCAGAACTAGAGAGCATAGGTTAAGGGTGAGAGGGGAAAGATTCAAAAGGGACCTAAGGGGCAACGATTTCATGTAGAGGGTGGCGTGTGTTGAATGAGCTTCCAGTGGAAGTGGTGGAGGCTGGTACAATTCCAGCATTTAAAAGGCATCTGGATGGGTATATGAATAGGAAGGGTTTAGAGGGATATGGGCCAAGTGCTGGCAAATGGGACTAGATTAGGTTAGGATATCTGGTCGGCATGGATGAGTTGGACCGAAGGATCTGTTTCCATGCTGTCCATCTCTGACTGTAAGATCACAAACAGTAGGAAGGAAGTAGGGCCTCAAAGCTCTGTTCTTTGATTTTTTTTAAACCTGTGATCATTTCCTTCTGTTCACTCTGAGACCAACCTGAGAGTAAGTGCTTGCAAGTCATTTGTTCCTGTTATCTGCCCAATACTTGGGCAATTGGAATGAGAATAGGATATCGGTAACAATCAACGTAGATGGGAAATTTATCTTGTCACTGAAGTAGATGCACCTTTTCAACTTGAAACTGTGCAGGACAGTGGCAAGTGAAAGTACATACAGATATTGTTCTATTAATAAATTTTGTCACCTGAGCTGGCTCCTTATGATAAGTCATCCACACTAGTTCACCAATGTTTACAAAGTTTGCTGCTTTGCACTGAGCTCCTCAACTCAAGCAGTTGATGCAAATTAGGAATTGTATTATAGACAGCAGGAAAGCACAATGCACTGGAAGAAATAAAATGGATGGTACAACACCAGCATAATGTCAAGAAGTTGCAAGAGATCTAAGAAGTTGTGATGAGCCTGACCTAAAAATGTACAACAATCGCGATTTGGTCATCAAAGCTAACAAGGCCGACCCTCTTTCGTGTCCTAATCAAATCATACCTTGGTTCTGTGCCCAGGTTCTGATCAGGATCTAATTGTGAAACTCAGAAGTGCTTGTGACATTCCCAGAAAAACCCCAGAGACTGATCTGTATTGTAGAAGGAATGACGAAACATTAATACTTGTGCTTTTGAAGCCTAATTCTGATCCGATACCATCCTGATCGTCATTAACTTTGCCAAAATTCTCAAGTGTCTCAAAGTCCAATCTTTGTCTTTTGTCTTTATCTGATAAATTATCCAGAGAAATTGCCTTTTTGTTTTCTTTCTTTTGGAGTTATCAGTTTTGCCTGTGGCATATCTGTTTAGTAGTGTAATGTAACATTGGAGTTCCCTTATGCATATCAGGAGAAAGTATTTGTTCATCGCATTTACCTTCTGGTGTTCCTTGTTTATAGCCCTTTGTGTATTTTTTGATTTGCATTCTTTTCTCTGACCACTCTCGGACTGTGAAATTCCATTGTTGTCTTGAAAGAGTTTCTTGTTTTTTCACCTGCTGCTGTGTCATTCCTCCAAATCTTGTACTCATCTAATTGTGTGAACAGTTACAACATCTCATTTTATCAATCACATATCCCCTGCAGTTTATGTTTACTCTTAATATTTTACTTATTTATGAATCTATGTTTATCCAGTTACTTAATTTAACTAAGTTGTTGTAAAAGCTCAGCAACTCTGGCAGCACCTGTGAAGAGAAATCAGAGTTAATGTTTCAGGTCTGGTGACCCTTCCTCAGGAACTTTCTGAGGAAGGTTGACCAGATCTGAAACATTAACTCTGATTTCTCTTCACAGATGTTGCCTGACCTGCTGAGCTTTTACAACAACTTCTATCTTTGGTTCTGATTTACAGCATGTGCAGTCCATTTAGTTTTTATTATTTTACGTGTGTGTTTAAAATGTTTTAATTTACATGTTTTACATGTTCAGCACAAACCTTTTACGATGTTGTAAAGCAGTTGTCTGCTTTTCAAGTGTTCTGGAATGCCTATTCCCAGAACTATCCAATTAACCTTAATTGTTTAATCTCTTTGCAGTGAGCTGGCTCCTGTTTTTAGTATTTTTGAGCCCAGATCATGGATCATCCCATTATTTTCCTAGGCTTGGGTGCTGTTACTCACATTTTCTGGAGGATGTCCAGGTCATTTAGTATTGTAGGAAAAGATTTTATATTGCTTTTTATCACTTCTCTGAAGCATGGTTCTTGAAGCTATTGTACAACTTTAGAGATCAGCTATGCTCTGAACCTCTAATATTTCCAATTTATATTTGGCTGATTGCAGTTACCCACTGAATTTTTTTTTTTCACTTGTCCTAGTTTATTTCTGGAACAAACTTCACCAGTGGGCGGCACGGTGGCACCATTCAGGCTGGAAATCTTTGTGGAGTGGCACAGTGGCACAGTGGTTAGCACTGCTGCCTCACAGCACCTGAGACCCAGGTTCAATTCCCGACTCAGGCGACTGACTGTGTGGAGTTTGCACGTTCTCCCCGTGTCTGCGTCGGTTTCCTCCGGGTGCTCCGGTTTCCTCCCACAGTCCCACTGTGCGGGTCAGGTGAATTGGCCATGCTAAATTGCCCGTAGTGTTAGGTAAGGGGTAAATATAGGGGTATGGGTGGGTTGCGCTTCAGCAGGTCGATGTGGACTTGTTGGGCCGAAGGGCCTGTTTCCACACTGTAAGTAATCTAATCTAATCTAATTTGCTGAGGGAAGATTTTAAATCCATTATCTAAAGTCATTATGTTTTATATACTTGCGTTGAGCACAGAAACTTTCTTTGGATTGGACACAATCTTGTAGGCCACAAAATGCATCAAAAATGGAGCCTGAAGAAATATTTTTGAATACGTGTGCACCTTGTGGAAATCAAAAAAAATAATTTAAACAATCAAAGCCATAAATTTCATCCTGTGTGGTTGATCACTGTGCATTGTCCCTCTTTGCACTTAATCTGTCAGGAGACTTTGACATTGTTGACCACACCATCCTGGTCTTAACATCTTGCCTCCGACAAGCTCAATGAGGTGGACCTTACTTTGAGATAATTTTGACTCATAATAATCATATCCTGTGCAGCCGAGCAATGACTTATTTACTTGTGATGCAATTGCAGGCCATGGGATCAGGTTCCACAAATGCTTGCTACTGGCATTCATCTCTATTTCTGCACCAACTCTCCATTGTTCTGACTGCCTTCTCATTATATTTGGTGATGCACAATTTCCTCCTGTTAAATATTGGGAAGGCAGACTCTGTTGTCTTGCTTTCCTGTTCAAAACTTCACAGCTTTGCTATCATGTCGAACTCATTCCATAGGCGCTGTCTCAAACTGAATCAGATTATTTGCAAGCTGAGCCTTCATTTGCCAGCTTCACGATCACAAAGACATATTGCTTCCACCTCTACGGTATCCTACATCTCTGCCCCACTCCATCTGGAATCCTTATCCATAATATTGTAATATCCAAACTTGGTACATCCATGACTCTCCTGACCAGCCTCCAAACACACACAGCATCTGTTTTTACCTGTCCCAGCCCAGGTACTGCCCACCAATCATCAATGCAACCTGATTCATGTTGGTTATTAGTCCACAACATCTGAAATATTCAATCTTTTGCTTAAATTCTTGATGATCTCTAATCTTATCCATTCCTTAAACTGTCTTATAACTCCATACTCCATCTCTAACCTCTTCGAGTCATACAGATGTACAGCTCAGAAACAGACCCATCGGTCCAACTCGTCCATGCCGACCAGATATCCCAATCCAATCTAGTCCCACTTGCCAGCACCTGGCCCATATCCTTCTAAACTCTTTCTGTTCATATAACCATCCAGATGCCTCTTAAATGTTGCAATTGTACTAGCCTCCACCACTTCCTCTGGCAGCCCATTCCACACACGCACCATCCTCTGCATGAAAATGTTGCCCCTTAGGTCTATTTAATATCATTCCCTTCTCACCTTAAACCTATGCTTCTAGTTCTGGACTCCCCCACCCGAGGGAAAAGACGTTGTCTGTTTACCTATTCATGCCCCTCATGATTTTTTATAAACCTTGATAAGTTCACCCCTCAGCCTCTGAAGCTCCAGGGAAAACATCCCTAACCTATTAAACTTCTTCCTACAGCTCAAATCCTCCAGTCCTGGCAATCTTTATAAATATTTTCTGAACCCTTTCAACTTTCATAATATTATTCCGATAGGAAGGAGACCAGACTTGCACACAGTTTTCCAAAAGTGACCTAACCGATGTCCTGTACAGCCGCAACATGACCTCCCAACTTCTGTACTCAATACTCTTGACTAATAAAGGAAAGCATATCAAATGCTGCCTTCATTCTACTATCTACCTGCGACTCTCCTTTCAAGGAGCTATGAACCTGCACTCCAAGGTCTTTTTGTTCAGCAACACTCCCTAGGCCCTTACCATTAAGTGTATAAGTCCTACTGGGATTTGCTTTCCCAAAATGCAACACCTTGCATTTATCTAAATTAAACGTCATCTGCCACTCCTCAGCCCATTGGCCCATCTGATCAAGATCATGTTGTAATCTGAGGTAACCTTCTTCGCTGTCCACTACACCTCCAATTTTGGTAACTTAGAAACTAAATGACAAAAAGTAGGGGACCCAGCAGTGATCCTTGTGACTGTCCACTGGTCACAGGCCTCCAGTCTGAAAAACAACCCTCCACTAACAACCTCTGTTTTCTATCTTTGAGCCAGTTTTGTATCCAAATGGCTAGTTCTCCCTGTATTCCATGAGGTCTGGCCTTGTTGACCAGTCTCCCATGGGGAACCTTGTCGAATGCCTCACTGAAGTTCATATAGATCAACTCTACCACTGTGCTCTTATCAATCCTCTTTGTTACTACTTCAGAAAACTCAATCAAGTTTGTGAGACATGATTTCTCATGCACAAAACCACATTGACTATCCCTAATCAGTCCTTGCCTTTCCACATAAATGTACATCCTGTCTCTCAGGATTCCCTCCAACAACTTTTCCACCACTGACGTCTATAGATCCCTGGCTTGTCTTTACTGCCCTTCTTAAATAGTGGCACCACATTAGCCAATCTCTAGTCTTCCGGCACCTCACCTGTGACTATCCATAATTTAAATATCTCAGCAAGAGGCCCAGCAATCACTTCTCTACCTTCCCACAGAGTTCTTGGTCCTGAAGATTTATCCACTTTTATGCGTTTCAAGACATCCAGCACCACCACCTCCTGTAATATTGACATTTTTCAAGATGTCACCATCTATTTCCCCACATTCTATATCTTCAATGTCCTTTTCCACATTAAGCACTGAGGAAAATACTCGTTTAGCATCTTCCCCCATCTTCTGCGGCTCCACACAAAGGCCGCCTTGCTGATCTTTGAGGGGCCCTAGTCACTCCCTAGTTACCCTTTGTCCTTTGGATTCTCCTTAATCCTACTTACCAAAGCTATCTCATGTCCCCTTTTTGTCCTCCTTATTTCCCTCTTAAGTATACTCCTACTGCCTTCATAATCTAAGGATTCACTCGATCTATCCTGACATTAGCTTCCTTCTTTTTCTTAATCAAACTCTGAATTTCTTTTGTCATCCAGCATTCCCTATATATACCAGCCTTTCCTTTCACCATAACAGGAATATACTGTCTCTGTACTGTTGTTGAGAATGTGTATCGGGTATGAGCAAGTTGGGAAAGAGTCAAGTTTTGAGTTTTGTGATGCAAAAGGTTCAGCTGAGCATAACTCAGATCAGATATGAACTTGCAATTAACAATGAGGTGCTGGAGGCAAGGGTAATAGGTTAACAAGGTGGAAAAGCATTCATTATGTACAGCCATTTAACAATATTGGAAACATTCAGTATGTGAGGTCAGTTAATAAGCTGAAAGGTATTCATTATGTGAAGCCAGTTAAGGTTAAAAACGTTCATTGTGTAACAGCAGATGGCTTGATGTTTACTGTTGATGCTTGTTGATTGTAATGGTCACCCAGTCAGTATGTATGTTGGCTTATGTTATGCTGCTCCCTGTAAAATGACTATATAATTCATTAATAAACTGCTATTCCAGAGAAGTCAGAGAATTCCAGTCTCTGTGCACATGGGCTATTGTTCTCTCTCCCTCCAGGGCCTGGAATAAAGATGAAGGAGGTACAGCTGGACTGTGTCTCTGAGCATTTTGCTTCGACTGAGGGGGAGGAACGGGATGATATCGTTATCTCATTTCTGAAGCTTCCCATTTTCCAGCCGTCCCTTTATCTACAAACGATTGCCCCCCCCAGTCAGCATTTGAAAGTTCTTGCTTAATACCATAAATATTGGCCTTTCTCCAATTTAGAACTTTACCTTTTAGATCTGGTCTATCCTTTTCCATCACTGTTTTAAAACTAATAGAATTATGATCACTGGCCCCAAAGTGCTCCCCCACTGACACCTCAGTTACCTGCCCTGCCTTATTTCTCAAAAGTAGGTTAAGTTTGCACCCGACTAAGAGCCATTTCTGCTTCTTGCAATCTGCAGACCCAGAAAATAGCACCGTCTTATTCCTCTACAAAACACTACTGCAGGCTAGCTTAATACTTATGGCTTATGTTTTTACGTTTATTCGAGACATATCTCAATAAAACATATAATCAATAAAGAATCTATTCTACTCACTAATGCAGACTTAAAACAAGACCACACGTAAATCTATCCAATCTCTGTTTCTGTGCTGTGACCTCTCTTAGAAACAGGTTCCTCCAACATCAGCTGTGAATTTCAATGTTTGTTCATTTTCCCAGATGCACTCTGATATCCAGCGATACGTGAATTCAACATTGAAGGCAGTAACTGTGCAGGTTCACTGCTGTGTCAGTTAGCAGTGTGGGTTTCTTTCTCTCTTTCAGTCCTGCACTGACCGTGTGCTGCCTTTGTCTGTTCCCTCTCCTTTTTAAAAGTGCCATTGTTTTGGAACAACAGCATATAAAAGAGTAATTGCTGCTGCTGGAATTTGAGGAAATCACATAAAATATCTCAAAAAAGAAGCAGCCCGTTACATCCAGAAATGTTTCCCGTCCTTCACCTTGGATTACCCCGAATCATACCTTCACCCACCTGTAGGTGGTGCTGGCTGTACAGCCAGCCTTACACTCTGGAATTCCATCCAAAACTCCTCGTTTGACACCCCCCTTTGTTGATCAGGTTATTAGTCTTCCCTCGATATTTTGTTCATTTTTCAGCATTGCTTAGTGTTGATTGTCTTGAATAGCATCGTGGGACATATTGATGAACGTAGCTGTACACAAGTTGTTAATTATTCACAGTTAGTGTCTCTCTGTTTGTATATTCCCTTTTTAAATTCCACCATTTCATTTATGCGTCTCCTGATTCCTCCTCTGAAATGAATCACTTCACAGCTCATTCCTGATGAAGAGCTTATGCCCGAAACATTGATTCTCCTGCTCCTTGGATGCTGCCTGACCTGCTGCGCTTTGCCAGCACCACACACTCGACTCTGTTCTCCAGTATCTGCAGTCCTCACTTTCTCCCACTTTATACGCATCTCAGTTTCACGGTCTAACAATGTTCACTGTCCAGATCTGCTGCTATTCTCTCCACCAAAGGTTACACTTGCAAGTTCGCTACCTATTGGAAATACTTGAACTGTTGCGATCTATATCCAAAGGCAGGTACAAAATAAGAAAAAAGTGGAAAAATTCCATAAAAAGTTAAAATCGTCTAAATTTTATCATTTGCAACATTTTGCTGACTCCTTGGAGGAGATCAATGTAGACTCCCTCCAGTCCGAAAAAATATCTGTTCAGTACATACCCTGTGCTTTCTGCCCATTAGCTAATTCCTTACTGTCCCTTTAAATCTTATAGCTGTCAGTTTTGCTCTCAAGCCTATTCTCTAGCACTTTATTGAATATTTTTTGAAAGTTTGTTACTTTACTTGAGCTTTACAACTGACATCATCCCTCTCCAAAAGTGAAGTGAAGAAGAATTTTATTACGTTTGTGCATTAAACCTAAAACCAGAAATCTGTGCTTGAACTAGAAAACTAACTTTTTCTTTTTTTTTGTATTTCAGTTCCCAATGTGCGATGGTTCTCACACCAAACACAATGAAGAAACCGGAGACAATGTAGGGCCACTGATAATCAAAAAAAGAGAAGTCTGATCTAAGGATATTTTAATTAAGAAACTGTCAGAACATGTTCTGTATCAATGTACAGATAATTGCACACCATGCAAGGTGTAAAATGAAATAGATGTAAGCTATGTAGTTCAGACCTTAATTTTTTTTATCAAGGTCCATTCTGTGTGACTGTGAAAACACTAATCTTGGCCTTTATCATTTAAGATGTTCTCACAAAATGTCTGTGATTGGTGGTATTTTCTTGTGTGTGTGAAGTAAAATATTGAAGTAGTACAATGTGAAAATAATTTTTCTAAATTGTAGACATTATTATTTGATCATTTTACAAAGTCAGATCAATAAAGGATTGAGTCTGAAGTCGGTGTTCTACTATTTTAGCTAATGCTTTGAGGGAACAAAAGACGTTTTTATATAGCACCTTTCACAACTGCTGCATGCCTCAAGTCACTTTACTGTCTGTGAAGTATTTTTGAGTACAAAGCACAGTTAAACGATCGTTGCTTTGGGCTAGATGTAGGTTTACAAAAAGATGTTCTGCGCAAGTCTAAAATAATCTGCTTGCTTTCAGTTTGAACGTGGATGAGAATGGGGAAAAAACCCTCTGCTCCAAGAGCAAAAAAAACTCAAAGGATGCCCACTGTCTCAAAACGCAATCTAGTTATGATTTAAACTTTCTCATACTATCCACATCCCTAATCAACTCATTCCACACATTCAACACTATTGTTTTTTAAGAAAAGTATTTAAATAAAACCCATACATTACCTTTGTCAAAGTTAGGACTGAGAGATGAACAGCTTTGAAATCATTCAGAATCTCAACCATTTTAACAACATTTCCTTTGTGCATTTTCTTCAGAATGTATAGACTCTAGTTGCTCCTTGCTTAATTACTTTAAGATAAGTATCAGTTTGATCTCTTTTTGTTTTCCGCAGCATATTTGAATGTAAATAATTGACACAGCAAGTTTTTTTTATTTAATTGAACCAGTAAAACTTGCACGTTTTAGACAAAATGACTGGAGTACTTATGTGGAAATAGGGCATTTTGAAACATGTATGCTTGATAAATCGTAAAACTTTCAGTATGTTTTTGTACTTGCACATAAATGTAGCAACTAGATAAATGTAAAAAATTTTATACCATGTAAAATCTTTCATTTAGTCAAGAAATCAATTCTCCATCATATTCCAATTCCGAAGTATATAAATTAATCCCAGGGCAGAGGGAATTTGTAACTCTGATTACTTCATTCCCAAAAAAAAGACCTTTGTTAACTGTTGATTCTTGGGTCTTTTCAGTCATTAATGAAATGTATGTTTCAGGTTATGTATTTCCACATTTGAAAGAATGGTAGTCTAAATGAGCACAGTTTACAGAAAAAAATCAGCCTTCGATTTAAAACTTGGAGCAGGAAAGTCTTTTTCTGTTATTAATCTTTGTCTCCACTGCTTTCTGGAGGAAAAGAATTCCAGTGTTGAATGTTATCAAGGCGGATGTAGGTAGTTTCTTGACTAGCAAGGAAGTCAGTTATTGGGGATAGTGAGAATATGGAGCTGAGCCTTCATCTCACATAATTTCATTGAATGGCAGAGCAATCTCAAACGGCCTTCTCATTCTCATATGCTTGTCAGTATTCATGCTTTTAACTTGCTGCATCATTGACAGTCTCGATTAAGTGAGCTGCTGTAGCTGATCAGGTAGTACTGCATATCACTGTTTCAAGGCACCATTCCGCACACCAGTCTCGACAACCTCCTCGAACAGTTTTGCTCATATCAGTTTTAGTTTTCTTTGTTTTATTTACTTCAGTTGAGATTTGTCAATGTAAATTTCCATGGCAAAGAAAGTCAAATTCCTGTTGAGGTATAGTTTCTACTGCCTATTATAAACATCAGATGGGTGACTTGTCGGTCTGTTTGTGCTACTGTCCAGACTAATTTGTGTCCAAAATATCTACTTCAGTAAAATGAAATATTGAAGCCCTGAGAATAAACACACAATTCCTGCTGTTCTCGAAATGAAGCAAATTGTAATGAAAGTTGAGAGAGCTTTGATGAGACTCTGGATGTACAGAATTTACTTGGATATACTTAGTTAGGAGTAGTTGAATTGAAAAAAGCACTCCTTTGTCATGCTAAAATAACTATGTTCATAACTATCACAATCCATTGTTTACAACCCATTTATTGAAATTTCGTGGTTAACATGCTGGCCTCACAATACTTTTAATTTTTGTATTCTGGAGATATATTTACAATGGGAGATACATCAAAGTAAGGCAGGATTCATTTTCTTACAAGTGTCTTGCTCAAGTGTGTCATGCAGGGGCCTGTGAGTCTTGCTATAGCTCAGATTGGATTGAAATTCTGACAACTACAGTATGTTCTTTCTCCGATATCACTCGCAGATGTTTCCAACAAATGAGAGAGTCCTTATTGTTTACTTAGGTATCAACAATTATACGCTGCTAGGGGGGAGCTAGACTGAAATGGTTCACATGACAGACATAGGACAAACTTGATTCCTGCTGGGATTGTAAGATTATAACCTTTTGTCAGCATTACTTTCAAATGAATATTAGTGAGAGATATTTGTTGGAGCTAGAAGCAGCATTCTCAGATTATGATTGAATTGTGGAGTCCATTCTTCCCTGAGACTTCGACTAACTGAGGCTGATGCATTGGTTGTCAAGTGTTGCAAGCGTCACCTTCTGAAATGAGATGTTCAACTAAGGTCCTGTGTGCCTGCTTAGATCTTTATAGAAGATCTAAAGAAGAAACGTGGTCCTAGATAATGTTCACCACTCAAACAAAACAAGGACACAGATCATTCAAGCCAAAACTGTGGATAGAAATCAGAAATAAAAATCTGCTGGGAAAACTCAGCAAGTCTGACAACAGCTGTGGACAGAAAGCAGAGTTACCATTTCTGGTCCAATGACTTCTTAAGAACTGATTATAGCAGGATAAAGGGTATACATGCTGAAGGTGAGGTTGGGGGAGGAGCAAAGAATAGGTGGAGATGATGCTGAGAAAGAGAGATTAACAGTTGGGCAGACAAAGGAATGGGTAAAGGTCAGCCAGAAGGGAATCAATATCTGTTAATGGGGACCATTAGTAGCTGACAATGGTCAGTGAATTGCACCAACCCATGTGATGACGAGGCCTGATGTGTGGGAGTTGGGTTAAAGATATGGGAAAAGATGTTCAGGTCCTAATATTATTGAACTCAACATCAAGTCCAGAAGGCTGCAGGGTTCAAAAGCAGAAAACGAGATTTTGTTCTTCCAGCTTGTGCTGAGCTTTATTCTGCAGCAAGCCTGAGACACAGAGGTTGGCCAGAGAACCTGATGGTGTTGATTTACTCATCTGACCAATCCATCTGTAACCTAAAACCTCCTTCCTCACTGTCAACCACTCAGCAAATCTTTGTGTCATCTGCAAACTTGCTTATCATTCTCATCTATATCGTGTGTGTATATATATATATATATATATATATATATATATACACACACACATATATATAGAAGCGCTTCGCAGGAGGCTCCAGAGCACTGATGATGTCGCCTAGCCAGGGGAAGAAACGTTTGCAACAAAAACTTCCAGCTCGGCGAACAGAACCACAACAATATATATAAAACACTAAAGCACCCAGCACTGTTCCATGTGATACACCACTGGCCACTGACCTCCAGTCGGCCAGACAGCTTCTTCCACCATCCTCTATGTCCTACCATTAAGGCAATTTTTGGATCCAACTTGCCAAGTTACCCTAAATTGCATGTGCTTTTATCTTCTTTATCATTCTCCCATGCAGGACCTTGTTAAAAGTCTTTGCTAAAGTCCATATTGACTACATTAACTGTACTGCTGTCAACCACACACCTGACCACCACCTCGAAAAATTCAATCAAATTTGTTAGGCATGACATCCCTCTGACAAAGCCATGCCGACTACGCTTGATCAAATCTTTTCAAGTGGAGATTAATTCTCCCATTCAGAATTTTTTCCAGTAATTTCCTTATCTCGGGTTTATCTGTAGAAGCCTTCTTGAAAATTGGAATTAGCTGTTCTCCAGGCCTTTGGCATCTGTAATTTCCTCCTCATCTTCCACATATAAATCATCTAGAGCTGGAAATGTGTTCACATTTAAACCTATGAAAACTTCCAATATCGCCTTACTCCCTGCATCAACCTGTCCCACTTCCCAAATTCTACATACTTCTCCTCCAAAGTGAAGGCAGATGTGAAATACGTGTTTAGATCAGATTCCCTACACTGTGGAAACAGGCCCTTCGGCCCAACCAGTCCATACCACCCCTCCGAAGAGTAACCCACCCAGACCCATTTCCCTCTGACTAATGCACCAAACACTATGGGCAATTTAGCATGTCCAATTCACTGGACTGTGGGAGGAAATCTACATGGACACAGAGAGAATATGCAAACTCCACACAGACAGTCACCCAAGGCTGGAATCGAACCTGGAACCCTGGTGCTTTGAGGCAGCAGTACTAACCACTGTGCCACTCCAACCAACCTCAAAATGCTTAGAGACACAGTCCAGCTGTACCTCCTTCATCTTTATTCCAGGCCCTGGAGGGAGAGAGAACAATAGCCCATGTGCACAGAGACTGGAATTCTCTGACTTCTCTGGAATAGCAGTTTATTAATGAATTATATAGTCATTTTACAGGGAGCAGCATCCAGATAAGCCAACATACATACTGACTGGGTGACCATTACAATCAACAGTAAACATCAAGCCATCTGCTGTTACACAATGAACGTTTTTAACCTTAACTGGCTTCACATAATGAATACCTTTCAGCTTATTAACTGACCTCACATACTGAATGTTTCCAATATTGTTAAATGGCTGTACATAATGAATGCTTTTCCACCTTGTTAACCTATTACCCTTGCCTCCAGCACCTCATTGTTAATTGCAAGTTCATATCTGATCTGAGTTATGCTCAGCTGAACCTTTTGCATCACAAAACTCAAAACTTAACTCTTTCCCAACTTGCTCATACCCGATACACATTCTCAACAACAGTACAGAGACAGTATATTCCTGTTATGGTGAAAGGAAAGGCTGGTATATATAGGGAATGCTGGATGACAAAAGAAATTCAGAGTTTGATTAAGAAAAAGAAGGAAGCTAATGTCAGGATAGATCGAGTGAATCTTTGGATTATGAAGGCAGTAGGAGTATACTTAAGAGGGAAATAAGGAGGGCAAAAAGGGGACATGAGATAGCTTTGGTAAGTAGGATTAAGGAGAATCCAAAGGACAAAGGGTAACTAGGGAGTGACTAGGGCCCCTCAAAGATCAGCAAGGCGGCCTTTGTGTGGAGCCGCAGGAGATGGGGGAAGATGCTAAACGAGTATTTTCCTCAGTGCTTAGTGTGGAAAAGGACATTGAAGATATAGAATGTGGGGAAATAGATGGTGACATCTTGAAAAATGTCAATATTACAGGAGGTGGTGGTGCTGGATGTCTTGAAACGCATAAAAGTGGATAAATCTCCAGGACCGAGAACTCTGTGGGAAGGTAGAGAAGTGATTGCTGGGCCTCTTGCTGAGATATTTAAATTATTGATAGTCACAGGTGAGATGCCGGAAGACTAGAGATTGGCTAATGTGGTGCCACTATTTAAGAAGGGCAGTAAAGACAAGCCAGGGATCTATAGACGTCAGTGGTGGAAAAGTTGTTGGAGGGAATCCTGAGAGACAGGATGTACATTTATGTGGAAAGGCAAGGACTGATTAGGGATAGTCAATGTGGCTTTGTGCATGAGAAATCATGTCTCACAAACTTGATTGAGTTTTCTGAAGTAGTAACAAAGAGGATTGATAAGAGCACAGTGGTATACGTGATCTATATGGACTTCAGTGAGGCATTCGACAAGGTTCCCCATGGGAGACTGGTCAACAAGGTTAGATCTCATGAAATACAGGGAGAATTGGCCATTTGGATACAAAACTGGCTCAAAGATAGAAAACAGAGGTTGTTAGTGGAGGGTTGTTTTTCAGACTGGAGGCCTGTGACCAGTGGACAGTCACAAGGATCACTGCTGGGTCCCCTACTTTTTGTCATTTAGTTTCTAAGTTTGCAGATGATACCAAAATTGGAGGTGTAGTGGACAGCGAAGAAGGTTACCTCAGATTACAACATGATCTTGATCAGATGGGCCAATGGGATGAGCAGCAGCAGGTGAAGTTTAATTTAGATAAATGAAAGGTGTTGCATTTTGAGAAAGCAAATCTCAGCAGGACTTGTACACTTAATGATAAGGGCCTAGGGAGTGTTGCTGAACAAAGAGACCTTGGAGTGCAGGTTCATAGCTCCCTGAAAGGAGAGTCACAGGTAGATAATAGAATGAAGGCGGCGTTCGATATGCTTTCCTTTATTGGTCAGATTATTGAGTACAGGAGTTGGGAGGTCATGTTGCGGCTGTACAGGACATTGGTTAGGCCACTTTTGGAAAACTGTGTGCAAATCTGGTCTCCTTCCTATTGGAATAATATTATGAAAGTTGAAAGGGTTCAGAAAAGATTTACAAGGATTGCCAGGATTGAAGGATTTGAGCTGTAGAGAGAAGTTGAATAGGTTAGGGATGTTTTCCCTGAAGCTTCAGAGGCTGAGGGGTGAACTTATCAAGGTTTATAAAAAATCATGAGGGGCACGGATAGGTAAACAGACAAAGTCTTTTCCCTGGGGTGGGAGAGTCCAGAACTAGAGGGCATAGGTTTAAGGTGAGAAGGGAATAATATTAAATAAGACCTAAGGGGCAACATTTTCATGCAGAGGATGGTGCCTGTGTGGAATGGGCGCCAAAGGAAGTGGTGGAGGCTAATACAATTGCAACATTTAAGTGGCATCTGGATGGTTATATGAATAGAAAGGGTTTAGAGGGATTTGGGCCGGGTGCTGGCAAGTGGGACTCAATTGGATTGGGATTTCTGGTCAGCATGGACGAGTTGGACCGATGGGTCTGTTTCCGAGCTGTACATCTGTATGACTCTCTGTTTTGCTGTAAAACATTTGATTTGTGGTCTGCATCACTAAATTTATCTCTCACTACCAACCCAGCATTTGACAGTCCCTTGTTGGACTTTCTCCATATTGATATAAAAAGCTGTCTTGCTACTTTGCAAGAAATCTATCCCCTCTAAATATTTGCATGATGTCCCAATTAATATTGGGAATGTTTCTATCTCCTAATATAATTACCCTAGTATTGCTTTTGCCCACCTCCTGGAATTGTCAATGTCGGCAGCTCTATCACCTGCTGACTATTTGCGGGTCTATAATACACTCCCAGGAGTTTGACTGTGCCCTTTTTTTTAATCACTCACAAGGATGTCAGTCTCATTCTGGTTCAGGTACAGTCGTCCCACCTTCCTCAGAAATGGTCTGGGTAATCCAAGAACCTAAAACCCTCCCTCCTGCATCAATGTGTGAGCTTCACATTCACCTGTCCCAATGTCCTATTTCTGCACTCACAAGCACATAGCACCGGGAGTAATCCTGAGTTTATGACCTTTGAGATCCTGCTCTTTAATCTGCTGCCTAGCTCCTAAATTCTTGAAGCTAAACCTCATCCTTCATTTTCTCTCTAATGTTTCCCAATGTGTAGCATAATCTCTGCCTCATCACCCTCCTCCTTCAGTGACAACCCTGACCTTGGCATAGGGAAGCAACGACACCATCTTAGAGTCATGCCTCCTGATGAAGGGCTTATGCTCGAAACGTCGAATTCTCTATTCCTGAGATGCTGCCTGACCTGCTGTGCTTTGACCAGCAACACATTTGCAGCTGTGATCTCCAGCATCTGCAGACCTCATTTTTTACTTGCAGAAATACCTGTCAGTTCCCTTAACTAATGAATCCCCAGACTCTGTCACTCCTGCTTTATTTTTCTTCCTCCCCTCCTGTATTGTCGGGTCGCTTATGGCACCAGAAGCCTAGCTCTTTCTGCACCCCCTTGAGGAACCAGCACCCTCATCAGCTTCCCAACTGGAAAACCGATTTATGAGCAGAAGCCCAGGGGTCTCCTGCATTACCTGCCTGATTATCTTTGACGACCTAGTGGTCACACAATCCCTTTTTCCCTTCAATCCCTTCAGCCCTATTGTAACGTGCTGTCTATGTAACTCTCAGCTTCATGGATGAGCCACCATGTCTCAAGTTTCTGCAGTTGTGAGCACTTGCTGCACACATGGTCACTGAGGACTTTGGCAGGGTCCATGACTTCCCACATATGATTGGTCACACATTCTACTTAGTTGATCTGACCTGCCAAGATTAGAACACAAACTTACTTAGTCTTACTTGATAATTTTTCTAATCACTCAATTTTAACAACATTTCCTTAACCTTAATTCTAGTCTGTTGTTATTTTCTGATTTTTACTTGGCCCTGGTGCTTCTCAGTTCATCCCTTCGTAATTTCCCAGCTCTTGCATCCTTGCTCTGCTCCTGCCCCTGCAAAAGTAGTTAGGAAAAAGAAGACAGCAGTGAAAAAGAAAAAATCCTCCTCCTCCTTCATTTACTTAACTCCCACGCTTACCAAAGTGTCATATTCCACTCTCTGCAGGTTGCTGTCTGTCGGAGTAGGACAAAAATTTGGAAGGGGGTAAATTGCCAGCAAGTGGCAAGGTAGATGATGCAGTGTTTGGGTAGTTGTTGTAATGGAAGTACATATGGAACAAATTATCCTGACTGAGCAGTCCTTTTGGAGAGGAGTACAGCATCCTCAGGCCTTTATCTGCGTGGAATAGATTACCATATAAAATTACCCTCAATGATAGTGACTGAGTTGATTTGTGTTCCTAAGGAATTAGACAGACACCAGCCAGATATACAATGGAACCTCGATTATCCAGCAGTCGGTTATCCGAATATCGGATTATCTGGCAAGATCACAAGGTCCCGATGATTAGCTAATCTATGACGTCCGGCATTCGATTACCCAGAATTCGATTAACCCCCTGAAATACTCCCTGCCTGTGTCCTTCAGATAATCAAGGTTCCTCTGGAACTGGTATTGCTGATTAAGGTTGTGCTGTTTGGGCCACTTGTGGTTCAGCAGTAGTATCCTTATCTCTAAACCAAGAGGCTTGGATTCAAGTCTCACCCACTGCAGAGGTGTGTCTTAACATTTCTGAACAGGTTGATTAGAAAATATTAAAAGGCTGTTTAACGAAACACAGGAGGTGACATAAAACTGAAATGTTCTTGCATTAATGTAACAGTGTGCATTAATGTAACAGTGTGCATTAATGTAACAGTGTCTACTCCCAGTGTTTTCATGGGGAGGCAAAGGCCTAATGGTATGAGCTGGACTATTAATCCAGAGAGTCGACATTTTGGGCATGAGCCCTTCCTCATGCCCGAAACGTCGACTCTCCTGCTCCTTGGATGCTGCCTGACCTGCTGCGCTTTCCCAACAACACATTTTCAGCTCTGATCTCCAGCATCTGCAGTCCTCACTTTCTCGTATTAATCTAGAGACCCAGGTAATGTTCAGGAACCGAGGTTTGAATCCTGCCATGGCAGATGGTGGAATTTGAATTCAATGAAAATTATCCAGAATTAAAGGCCTAATGATGACCATAAAAACACTGCCAATTGTTGGGAAAAACCACCTGGCTCACTAATGTCCTTTAGGGAAGAAAACTGCCACCTTGACTTGCTTTGGCCTACATGTGACTCCAGACCCGTAGCTATTAGGGATGGGTAATAAATGCTATCCAGCAATACCCTTACAGATTAGATACCCCACAGTGTGGAAACAGGCCCAACAAGTCCACACTGACCGTCCGAAGAGTAACCCATCCAGACCCATTCCCCTCTGAATAATGCATCTGACACTAGGGGCAATTTAGCATGGCCAATTCACCTGACCTGCACATCTTTGGACTGTGGGAGGAAACCAGAGCACCTGCAGGAAACCCACACAGACACAGGGAAAATGTGCAAACACCACACAGACAGTTGCCAGAGGCTGAAATCGAACCTGGGACCCTGGTACTGTGAGGCAGCAGTGCTAACCACTGTGCCACTCCTATGAATGAACCAAAAAAAAGCAGCCTAAATCCACCTGAACTAGCACAACCAATTTCTGTAATGACGTGCTGTACCTCTATCAGTCGAGCAGCTGGTACAGGTTTCTGGTGGCGTCCTGTGCTCCCAATCAATTTGGAGTCAATCTATTTGCTCTTGGTTCATGCTGATTTCAATGCTTCTTGGTGTAGAGACTTGCATTTGTGCAGTTTTGCCATGACAGCTGCTCTATCCCAATTAACAGGTGTGTCTGGCATGGATATATTCCTACTTACCTCCAAAGACTGTCTTTTGCCCCTCCAAACTGAGGAAGATGTAGTGTCATCTTTTTGATAGGGGTCTACTTCAAATAGTTTCAACTGTTACTCTGTTAAACTGTAAAGCCTGTGAACAGGGGCTGAATGGCAAAAGCATCTGGGCACACAATGGTAGAAAATTGTCAAAAATCAAGTTGAGTGCTGGTGTCGGTGGGATCAATACCTGGACTGCTCTGAAAAGAGGAACCAATTCAAGTCCCAGATATGATTTTGCACACGTGTGCTTGGTGCTCCACCTAGCAGTGTATGGCCATAATGCAGTTTAACTATAATTCGATCTGATAGTGAATCAATCCCCAAATATTTAATGTAGGAAATAACTCCACAAAGGGCGGTACCCCATTACCAAGTCACCGATTATGTCCTTGACGCTAATCCAGCTCCCTCAGAGCCAGCTCTCAGCGTGAAAAGAACCCCTGACACTCCTGTTCTTTTTTTTTAAATTTTATTGAACAGTACAAAATACAATAAACAGAAAGCAGCAGTTCACAAAAAAAAATCCCACTATATACAGGGGAAAGGGCAGCAAAGCCAAAACCCACATCCCATCATTCGACCAGTTTTCAGGGAGATGAGGACACACCTCAAATCCCATTTCCATTTATCGCAAATGTAGCAGGAACAAACACAGACAAGACAGTGCAATCAAATGAGAAACAGTACATAGAACACAGATCCAATATAGCTGAAGAGACCTGACACCCGTCCACACCACATACTGATCAGACCATCCTTGCCTAGCCTTCCTGCAGACAATTGTTGGTTTTCCGGTCTCTGGCCACCCTCTATACGGACTGACCCTCCCCAGGTCCGCTTTCCTCTGGGACAGATGTCAGCCACCGGTGCCCGCGTACTAACCAAACCACCCGCCGCCCGGCTTTCCTACAGTCGGACTTCCAGCACCTGGCTAGTCCGTGTACTGACTGACCCTTTACCCTCGCCAGCCTGGGGCCTGTCAGCCTCCCCAGGTACTGACCGACCTGCCCTATACCAGCCTTCCTGTGAGGACACTATCAGTTGCCAGGCCCTGCCCACCCCATGTACTGATAGGCTCCTCCCAGCCCCCTTTCCTCCAGGTCGGTCATCAACCCTCTGGCCCCCAGCCAGCCTGCGGACTGGCTGCCCCTTCTTTGACCAGCTTTCCTGTGGGCACGCTGTTGGCTGCTTAGATCCCAGCCACCCTGCGTGCTAACAGACACTCCCCCAGACCAATCATCAACTCTCCAGCTCCCGGCTACCCCATGTACTGACTAGCCCACTCTGGCCTGCACTCAAACACAAATCAATTATAAAACCCTCATACATTAACCGAATTCATAAAATCCTCACTTCACAGTTTCCAGTACCAAGGCAGAGTCCATGCCCAAAGGCAGAGTCCACTTCAATAAGCAGCAAATGCACACCCCGCAGCACGCACACAGGTGTTCAGTCTCCTTAGCGGTCTGGTCCAGCCATAGAGAACTAGGCCCACTCACAGGAACACAGTACATTGTGAAGCTGCAGTTAACTCACAGGGATTTGGTCCACTCCCGAAGGCAACGTCCATTCCAGAATGCAGCAATTGCTCACCTCTCAGCACATCCACAGGTGTTCAGTCTTTACAGAGGCCTAGTCACCCCCAAAGGGCCAGGCCTACCCATACAGGAACAGCTCATTTGGAAAGGTTCATTTTCTCACAGGGACTCAATCCAAACACCAAAAAGTGAAAACACATTAAAAAAAAACTAAGATGCAAGGCCTAAGCCCTGCCACAAAATCAACATTTACTTTGAGAAAAAGACAAAGAGAAAAGAATAACACACAGGCCGTAACCAGCCAGTGAGACAACAGTTCCCTAATGAGAACTGAAATACACCTGTAACAGTGATACTTTAATTCAGCCAGTTTAGAAATCAGTCCTCAATACAAAAGGAATACCAGTTAACAAACTGGCTATGTCGCTTTTAAATTGCACTGCTACGGGACAACAGAGAAGGTGTTGTGCTAACAAATCAGACTCAATGGCCCTCACATTCCGGCGGTGGGAAGCAAGCACAGGCCAGTTTTGGGAGCCTGTGCCCCACAACCTGAGCCACTTCCAGAATTTTAATTTTGTTCCCTTTCAGGGGGTAAAAAGGCGGGCCCTGTATAGACTGCTGCTGCACACCGTCCACCTCTTCTCCCTCATCCACCGTCCGGACACGCCTTGGCGTGCCCATTTGCCACCCGGCGGTGGGGATCCCCAGTGGAGGGCTCTCTACACAGGAGTCCTTCCCCTTTCTCTCAGGGATCTGGGGCGGAGGGTGTTGCACGCAGCGGTCCCCTGCAACCACAGATTGCGGAGGTTCACGAACTCCCAGCCCAACTGCTTGTTCTGTGGCGCTGTGGAGTCCGTGGGCCACGTGTATATTGGGTGTGGGCGTTTGCACTCCCTTTTTGATTTTCTTAAAAACCTCCTCCTCTGCTTTTGTTTGCACTTCAGTCCCATGCTCCTGATCTTCGGGCACCTGGTGCGGAGGAGGGAGGGCAGGTCTGAAGACCTCCTCGTGGGTCTGCTCCTGGGCCTGGCCAAACTGGCCATAAACAGGTCCAGGCAGCGGGCCATGGAGAGGGTCGTTAGGGCCGACTGCCTGCCCCTCTTCCGCGGTTACGTTAGAGCCCGGGTGTCCTTGGAGAGGGAGCATGCGGTGTCCACCTACACCCTGGAGTTGTTCAGGGAAAGGTGGGCGCTGCAGGGAGTGGAGTGCATCATTTCCCCCTCCAACGCTATTTTGATTTAGTCCCTGCCCTCCCCTTCACTGTTTGATCATACAGCATTGCCCTTTTATGAAGGGCACTGCTTGTCACTGGCAACTCGGGTGTTTTCCTATCTTCCTGGTGGTGGAAACTGAATAAAGCTTCATGCACCTTGTGTCTCTCACTTTGTCTCACACCTGCACACACACCACATGGGTGCTGGGGAAAAATAAGCACTACCGCAGTTAAGCGGGAGTGTGTGTGTGTGTGGGAGGTGGTTCTCGGTCTGCCCCTATGTACCATTGGGCTCTCACCCACCCAGTTGCACCTCCGACCAGTGGGCTATCCTGGCACACCTTTCGACCACCTTTAGGACAGCCCGTCCCCTTCCCTGGGACGACAGCATGTCGGGTAGCCCACAAGCCTTCCGGGTCTCAGCCCGCCCCTACACGCCTTCTGGCTCTCGGCTGCTCTGACACCTTTCGACCACCTCTAGGACAGCCCGTCCCGATTACCCCTTATCGGGACAACAGCGCCCAGAACGGCCTACCCACCCTCCGGCTCTTGGGGTGACAGCTTTCAGGACGACGCATGAGCCTCTCAGCTCACCACAAGGCCTGCCAGACCCAGGGACACACAAGACAGTGCAGATGATAGACCCAGGAAACACCACAATACAGTTAATTACCAAAAAAAAAGTCCTTTCTGGTACACAGTCCAAATCTATACAGTCTTCAAAATATAGAATCCATTTCTAGAAAGAGTCCACTCCAGTATACAATGTACTTTGTTAGAAATAGAGTCTGCTCCAGACTGCAGAGTCCGTTGCTAAAAACAGAGTCCACAACCAAGGGCAGAGTCCACTCCTGAAGGCAGCAAGTGCACAGCACACACACAGTTGTTCAGTCTTCCATAGAGTCCTGGCCCAGCCTTGGAAAACCAGGCCCACTCACAGGAACATAGTACAGGTGCAGTTAACTCACAGGGGTTTGGTCCACTCCTGAGGGAAAGGTCTGCTGCCAGACTCCAGGATACAGTAACTGCTCACCTCCCAGCACACACACACAGGTGTTCAATCTTCAGAGGCCCAGTCCCAGGGCTCAGCCTCCCCACAGGAACAGCTCCTCTGGTGAAATGTATGTCTTCCACAGGGCTCAGTCCAAACACCAATTAAAAAGTGAAGACACATATAAAAAACAAAGAAAACTACAGTCCAAGGGCTAAGCCCTACCACAAAATTATTATCCTTTTCTCAAAGGAGTAAAGAGAAAAGAGTAACACACAAGCTGTAACCAGCCAGTGAAACAACAATCCTCTAATAAGAATTGAGTTACACCTGAAACACGTTATGTGCATCAGGAGTTTAACAGTCAGTCCTCACTAAAAGGATGCCACTTAACCAACTGGTTAAATAATTCAACCAGTTCAGGAATCAGGTTTTTCCCCCTCCAGAAAAGGAGGGAAGCAGAAACCAACAGTAACATACTGACTGTAGCACCAGCCAACACAGAGTCAGTCCCCTCCCTGATAACGAATGGAGAGTCCTTGACACAAATCCAGCCCCCTCAGAGTCAGCTCAGAGTGAACAGAATCTCAGACTCCTGGTTTTTTTTATATATTTTATTCAACAAAATTACAAAAACAGTTTGCAAAAAGACATTTACAGCTGTACAAGAGACAGCAATTTTACAAGGGAGAGGAGCAGCAAAGCTCGGCCCCAAACTCTAGCGAGACTCCTGTTTATACCTGTCAGCCAGGGCTCCCTGATTGGACCAGTTGAACAGCTCCAATTGGGAACTAACATTCTATGAGTTTCACTTGGCTGACCTCATTACAACTAGGAGAAAGTGAGGACTGCAGATGCTGGAGATCAGAGTTGAAAAGTGAGGTGCTGGAAAAGCACAGCAGGTAAGGCAGCATCCAAGGAGCAGGAGAGTCGACGTTTCAAGCATAAGCTCTTCATCTGGAATAAGACTTCATTCATCTAGGGGAACTTCAAACCAATGTCTATAGGAAAACAACACATACGGACCAAATATTGAAGTACAGAAGCATTCATCCCAACATCCACAAACAAAGCTGCATTAGAACATTATTGCAATGAGCCACCACACACTGCAGCACAGTTGACCCCTTGGCATCATGGTAGCCCACAAACCCACCAACACACCAAAGCAACAGCTAATGAACTTGAAAGACCCTATACAGAAAGCAAGCAAAACTAATGTCATTTACAAAATACCTTGCAAGAACTGTAACAAACATGACATTGGACAAACAGGCAGAAAACTAGCCATCAGGATACATGAACATCAACTAGCCACAAAAAGACATGACCTACTCTCACTAGTATCCTTACACATGGCTGAAGTAGGACACCACTTCGACTGGGACAACACATCCATCCTAGGATAAGCCAAACAGAGACATGCACGAGAATTGCTAGAAGCATGGCATTCCAACCGGAACTCTATCAACAAACACATTGACTTGAATCCCAATTTACCACCCTCTGAGAAAAAGAACAGGAAATGACATCACCATGGGAAATGATGTCACCACAGGAAATTACATCACCAAACTGAAACACATAAATAGAAAGTGGACGATACCACCAGTGCTTTATCTGGAGGTTCACTGAAGGTGTTACCTAGTATGGTGACAAAACGTCTGAAAACGAACCCTGCAGCTCAGCAAGCAAACCTACATCCAGAACCAACTTTGAATCTTTGGGCACCAACTTTCCAACAAGGACGTCGTTAAAGTGGAATTCCTCAGTTTTGTCCTTTTGTACTTAAGTTGTTACTTATTGAATAATCTCTTAATTTCTTCCAATTCTGTACCTCCCTGTATGTTTGTTAAATGTTGTCTTACAATGTGTGAAAATAAACCCTACTTTTGGTTTACCTTTACCACAGTCTTAACGTGGTCCTTGTAAGGTCAGAACTTCCACACACACACACAGAGTGAAGGAAACTCCAGCCTCTACTTAAAAGTAGAGGAAAAATTACATCAAAATCTGTAGGTGGTGAGAATAGGGACAGAGATGGGTGTTAAAAGTTGCATGCCATCCATGACATAGAGTCAGATATCTAACAGCACAGAGGCAATAGAAGGATGAAGAGAGGTGGTGGAAAGGTAGAGCTGGGTGTCATCAGGTGGTGTTGTTAAGAAAAAAAATCCCTCAGTTTCTGAGAAACGCCAGGGATAGTATGATTATGATAGACTCGGAAACAACAGGAACAAGAAAGGACCATGTACATAAACTGCAAATAAATGGGTGACTCTTTCAAAAGCCAATGAAAAGAAGAAGGAAATAAGATGTACCATTATTGCTACAATCAACATCATTTGTAATAATTAAGCAGTGCCCCTTCTGAATTACGGCTAGGCAGAAACTTGATTGGAAAAGTTAATTATGTAGAAACAGGAAAGATCAACAAGCATTTTTGAGCTGACATGTTCAAAGCCACAATATAATTCTCAACAAAAAGAAGTGGACCTGTCAAACTTAAATATCTTGTCATACTTCAAACATCTACAATTACTGCACAAGACTTTATTTTTGATTTGAAAGGCTTAATTATAGCAAGCTTCAAAAAAATAAAGATGGTCCAGCACATAAAGCATGGAAACCATTCTTTTGGATGTTGGTATTCCATAAGATCAGAGTAGGAAATATTTTCTCTACCTTAAGGACTCTTATTCTCTCTGCGATTTCAGAATTTGCTAATTCTGTATTTAGTAGATTAAAAAAAAATCTATGTCTATTTGCACTTAATGTCTAGGGATCTTTTCTTCCTGTTTACATATTTTTGTGCTAACTCTGCCCATTGGAATTCCAACATTAACAACTATAATTATTTCAGTCTTTATAAACTTGTCACACTTTTTTTTTCCATTCTGACATTTGTGATTCTGCAGTTTTACATCTTCTGGTTCTTCAGCTTGCACTAGGCAGAAATTTCCTTACTGCTTTGTCCCAAATCCCAGTTTCCCCTCTTTTCACCCTTATTCTGTTCAACCAGCCCAACCCAAACTAAGTGTAGCTGGCTCTCTGCTCCCAAGCTGGTGTTATTGCAGCAGGAAACCTAAAGTGCAAAAAGTTCTCAGGCTGTTGGCCACAGAGAAGCATTGTATGACTCCAGCACTCTCCTGTCTTGTGTTAGTGAGTATTTTATGATGTCCGAGGTCAAGAGAGAGACAACAGTTACACAGTCATAGAGATGTATAGCATGGAAACAGACCCTTCAGTCCAACTCGTCCATGCTGATCACATATCCTGAATTCATCTAGTCCCATTTGTCAACATTTGGCCCATATCCCTCCCAACCCTTCCTATTCATACACCTATCCAGAGTCCTTTTAAATGTTATAATTGTACCAGCTTCCACCACTTCCTCTGGCAGGTCATTCTATTCACGCACCACCCTCTGCCTGAAATAGTTACCCCTTAGCTCCCCTTTAAATCTTTCCCCTTTCACCCTAAACCTATGCCCTCTAGTTCTGGATTCCCTTACCCCAGGGAAAAGACCTTGTCCATTTACCCTATCCAAGCCTGTCGTAATTTTACAAACCTCGATAAGGCCAACCCTCAGCCTCCGACGCTCCAGGGAAAACAGACCCAGCCTATCCAATCTCTCCTCATAGCACAAACCGTCCAACCCTGGCAACATCCTTGTAAATCTTTTCCAAACCCTTTCAAGTTTTCATTTTTGCAGGCAGAGGTTAAGAGTTCTGTGAAGTGGTCTGTGCCTCATTTCCCCAGCGTAGAGGAGGCCACATTGTGAGCAGCGGATACAGTAGACTAGATTGAGAGAAGTGCTGCTTTACTTGGAAGGTGTGGAAGCACGAAGTTCACGGTGGCCCCTTTATATCATCAGCGTGATGAGCTTGACCGAACTGCCTGAACTTTGAGACCTGAAAGACCTGTGGAGAAGGAGGCAAAAAAATTCTGTAAACTCCCACCTCACCCCACAGATCACTTCCCTATCCTGATCTCTTTGGTTGCTCACCACCATCACATCACAGAGGTCGCTCATTCCCACAGATCCCTGGCCTGTTCCCCCTGGGCTGCTGTCATTGCTATTGTCAAGCACCAAAATGGGATCACTGTGAGAAAATGTTTGGGAAGTATTGCTATACATGCTTCATCGTTGTCCCTCCCTCCAAATGCTTCATTACTCTATCCTCTATGGAAGTCCCTTCCATATTCACTATATCAAATCCACCAGGATCTTATACATTTCAAATTGGGTCACCCCGCATGTTTCTCAACTCCAGTGTTCAACCTTTTCACAGAAGAATTTGCTCATTCAAGGTTTCAACCTTGCGAACTTCCACTGAAATGCCACCATATATCAACAGACCAAAACTGCACAGAGTGAATCTCACAAATATCCAACGTAAAAGTGAAGCATAACATCCTCACTGTTATGATTGATTCCTCTCACAAATAAAGATACCATTCCATTGGTCTTCCTGATTAGTTGTTGGGGCCACATCTTGTGACTCATCTATTGGAACACCAAGATTCCTCTGCACCTTGGAATTCTACAGTCATTGTCCATTTAGGAAATACTTTATATTTTCATTCTTCCTGCTGAAGGGAACAACTTCATATTTTCCCATATTATCCTCCACCTGCCAGATTACTGTCCATTTACAACCTATCTATAACTGCCTGCATCCTCCTTAAGTCCCCTTCACAACACAATTTCCTACATATCGTGGTGTCATCTGTGAATTCAGTCAACATGCCTTTCCTCCCTCATCTAAGTCGCTGACATAAATCAGGAAAAGTTCAGCTCCAGCAAAAACCCCTGGGTACTCCACTCATCATATCCTGTTGACCAGAAAAAGACACATCTATGTATATTCTTTGGTTATGACCCCAGCTGATGCTATTACTGGACAAGTCAGATCCCAGCCAGAAATCTGGCTTGACAGAACATAATTTTTGTGTGTTAACAAGGTTGTCTTTCACTGAAACACAAAGATGCAAAGTTTCAGATTTGGGTTAAACAATGAAACAAAAGTTTATTATGCAAAATGAAATAAAGTTAAGATAAAATACATTAAATGAAATCAATTACACATAACAAAACTGAACTCTTTGGAACACCCAGTCAAATACAATCCTATTCATCCCACCAATTCTCTTTAACAGTACTTACACTAGAGAGAACTTCCTTCTCTTTTATTTGTATACAGCTTGATTAATATTTGGCTTCAGTTCCCCATCTTGACAGTCTGATAGCCTCTTTCAGCAACCTTCATACAACTGAGCTTAGACTTCCAAAGCTTCAAGTAACCACTTCAGGGATTTAACCAAACAATTCTGGTCTGGAACTTTTGAACTTACATTGAGGTTATCTCTTTCTCAGGAGCAACTGTTTTACATATCAAGCCATTGCCAAGATTTTTGCAATGTGTCTCAAACTAAAAATAGTAAGTTTTTTCAAACCATGTATGTTTTCCTAAGTCCCCCCCAAAATTCCAAATATTCAGTGTGAAAACATAATGCACAGCCTGTTGCCTCTAATTATTTAGTCCATTACTGAATAAAAATATATCTCCTCCTTAAATGACTCCTCCATGGTCAAGATGGCGATAGAGTAGGGCTCTTCACCAGAGCCCATCCATTCTGACCACTTTTCTTTCTTCTCTTCTTGCTTTTACTCTTTCTTTCTTTTCGTCCTTTAGTCTGTAGAGCTTGGTTGTGGAGGTGGCAATGGCAGCCATTGGGGGACTTTGATGGTCAGCCACAAGGTGGCTGGTGGCTTGATCGATGTCCAGAGCGATACCAGAGCAGGACTCTGCAGTGAGGCGGTTCATGCAGTAATGCAGCATGGGAGTGGTTGGGGCTCAGCACAAGCCCAGATAGTGACAGCGGCAGCGAAGGATGGTGGTCAGCGATGAGGCAGGAGCGGTCGGTCGCTAAGAACGGCAGCATTGAAGCAGCAGTTGGGGCTGAAGCCTTATGAGCGACGGTGAAGCTTGGTGTGCCCAATGGAGGTCAGCAACGCCGGTCAATGGAAAAGGTGACTGGCAAGCACAGGCTAGTGTTAGCCCAGCACAGGGGAAAGACTAGCTTGGAGTATCTGCAGAACCACAGCTTAAGAAACAACTGTAATAGTTGAACTTTTAACTTTGTTTGTTTTTTTTTCACTTTTGTACTAAGAAGACTGAAGTGCTGTACTTTTTACTTTGCTTCTGTATTCTGTAACTATGACTTTGTGTACAGGTATTTTGCACGAAAGATGGTGTCATGTGTGGTGACATTGTACACTTGCACCCCTTACTTAAGTACACATGACAATAACATTTAAATCTAAATTTATTCTGTATCCCAGTGACTCCCGCACTCTAGGGTAGCAAATTTCACAGATTCATGACCCTTGAGAGTAATTCCTCCTGTTCTCTGTATTAAAGTTGCCACCCTTAGTCTGAATCTATGACCTCTCATACTAGATTGTCCAACAAGGGGGAACATCTACACTATGTCTACTTTATGAAACTCCTTTTGTATCTTACATATCTCAATTAGATCTCCTCTAATTCTCCTGAACTCCACTGAGCATCAGCCTAAACTGCTCAATCTCCCCTCATAAAATAAGCTTTTCATCTCTGGAATTAAATCTAGTTAAATTGCTCTAAACTGCCTCCTATTCTACTACATCCTTCCTCAAGTCAGGGGACCAAAACCATATGCAGTACTCCAGATGGCAGCTCACCAATGCCTTGTACAGTTGCAGCAAAACTTCCCTACTTCTACATTCTATTCCTTTAGCAATAACTACTAAAAAAATTCAATTTCCCCTTCTTCTTTCCTGCTGTAACCTCCATTCTAGCTTTCTGCAATGCATGCACAAGAACACCCAGATGCCTCCCATGGAAGCATTTTCAAGTTTCCCTTCATTTAGATAGTAAGTTGCATTTCTATTCTTCTATCCAAAATGGATAACTGGACATTTAGAGTCACAGAGATATACAGCACGGAAACAGACCCTTCGGTCCAACTCGTCCATGCTGACCAGATATCCTAACGTAATCCAGTCCCATTTGCTAGCACTTGGCCCATATCCCTCTAAACCCTTCCTATTTATATATTCACCAGATGCCTTTTAAATGCTGCATTGTACCAGCCTCCACCATTCCACATTAAACTCCATGAGCTGAATTTTGGCCTATTCACCTATCCATATCCATTTGTAAATGTCTTATTGCTTTTTTGCAACTTCATGTCCTACCTATCTTAGTCTAATCTGTAAATTTGGCTATGCTGGATTTGATCCCTGTATTCATGTTATTAATATATACTGTAAATGTTTGGGGTCTGAGGTATGAATCCTGAGGCACTCTGTTGTTATAGCTTACCAACAGCAAAAAGGCCCATTTATCCCAACTCTGTGCTTTCTGTATGTTAGCTCTGTCCAAGTCAATGTATTACCCCTAACAATACACCTAACAAAAGCAGAGTGCTGAGAAACACAGCAGGTATGCCAGCATCTACAGAAAGAAGAACAAAGTTAATGTTTTAAGTCCACTGATCTTCATTGTGATCTTACCTTGCATGTTAACTTTTTAATGTAATACCTTAATCAGATGGCTCTGGAAGTTCATATATACAACTTCTACAGGAACCTCATTACCCACTTTGCTTGTTACAGAGCTTTAGGAAATCAGTAAAACACAGTTTGTTGTTCATAAGACCATGTTGACTCTGACAGATTGTGTTTTGACTTGCCAAATGTCTTGTTACTTCAGATGTTAAACTAATTGGTTGAGAGTTTCTTACCTTCACCATTCCCTATTTTTTTTGAATAAGGACATTAGATTAGCATTTTTCCAATCCGCTGGAACTTTCCAGAATCCAAGACATTTTGTAATATTATAATCAACGTGTCCACTATCTCTCTGCCATTTCCTTTAAGACCCTAGGATGTCGGCCAATCAGCCATGGGGACTTGTTTGCCTTTGGTCCCAATAATTTGCTCAGTACCTTTTCTCTAATGATGGCGTTTGGTTTTGTGCCTCCTTTTCTAACATCTTTGCATTATCCGTTACTGTTGGGATGGTTTCAGTGCCCTCCACAATGAAAACTGGGGCAAAATATCGATTTGTCTTTTGTGTTCCCAGTCAACTTCCCGCTCTTGTCCTCTAAAGGGCCAACATTCTCTCTTGCTACTCATACTTACAAAAGTTGTTGATCCTTTTTTGAGTGCAGACTGAACCAATAAGTGCAGCCCCTACATTCCCCACAGCATCACGAGCTACAATATTTGGTTCAGATCATAGGCAGGTGCTGTTTTTAAATTTGGTGGCTTGTCTTCTGTACTGTCCGAGCGGAATCTCTTTCCTTATCGTACCAATATCGTATGTTGGCCACACTAACTGGATTCTTCCCCTCCCAGTTTTGGTTTGGATTTCCTCAGCTGACAATCTATACTGCTTGACTCATGCTGTTGATTGTACAGAATAGTTTTTATCTCCCCCCTTCCTGATGTGTTGCACTTTCTGTAGTTTGTGCTCTGGTTCCTAAATTCTGAACCAAAACTGCTCAAGTTAAATTGTTTGAGTTAAAAAGTCTGAAGATGTCTTTCCCCTGGGTCTCCGGGCCGCCCGGACCAACCAACCCAACCACCCCGTGGCTCAACACTTTAACTCTCCCTCCCACTCCACCGAGGACATGCAGGTCCTTGGACTCCTCCACCGGCAGAACATAACAACACGACGACTGGAGGAGGAGCGCCTCATCTTCCGCCTGGGAACCCTCCAACCACAAGGTATGAACTCAGATTTCTCCAGTTTCCTCATTTCCCCTCCCCCCACCTTGTCTCAGTCGGTTCCCTCAACTCAGCACCGCCCTCCTAACCTGCAATCCTCTTCCTGACCTCTCCGCCCCCACCCCACTCCGGCCTATCACCCTCACCTTGACCTCCTTCCACCTATCCCACCTCCATCGCCCCTCCCCCTAGTCCCTCCTCCCTACCTTTTATCTTAGCCTGCTTGGCTCTCTCTTTCTTATTCCTGATGAAGGGCTTATGCTCGAAACGTCGAATTCTCTATTCCTGAGATGCTGCCTGGCCTGCTGTGCTTTGACCAGCAACACATTTGCAGCTTTCCCCTGGGTCGTATTGGTATTCAGGAGCAGTAAGATGCTACATCACCTACCCTACTATCCTTACTATGCTGCCTTAAATTAACTATTTAAATATGTTATTCAATTTGTGACACATATTTTAGTTAGCCTGCAACCAGTTCCTGTACTATTTTAAACTATAAGAATAGAGTAGAGCTTAACCACTTACCAGATACTCACCAGCTTCCCACATCGTGGAGAAGGAACCAATTGTCAGAGGGTGAAAGAACCCAAAGCGCCAGTGTTTCCATTCTTAACTTCCTCACTCAACAAATTGCAAACGCTCCTGACCAAGGTGACCTCTGTGCTAAGTCGCACTGACATGTCTACACTCCATGCACATCCTGAATTGCACTATCGCCTGTGGACTCTTATTACTCTATCCCTGGACATTCTGCATTGATCTATTTCCCCCCATTTCTTAGATAGCTGGACCCCAGCGTATCCTCTGAACTTGCTGCATTATCGTATTCCGAGCTGAAAAATGTGTTGCTGGAAAAGCACAGCAGGTCAGGCAGCATCCAAGGAGCAGGAGAATCGACGTTTCGGGCATAAGCTCTTCTTCAGGAATCTTTTATGCCCGAAACGTCGACTCTCCTGCTCCTTGGATGCTGCCTGACCTGCTGCGCTTTTCCAGCAACACATTTTTCAGCTCTGATCTCCAGCATCTGCAGTCCTCACTTTCTCCTAGTTGGCATTATCATATTCCCCCAACCCCCTGTATTACTATACTCTCACATTGTATTACTGTATTCCCCAGCCCCCCCGGGCGGACTTGCTGGATTACTCAATCCTCACTTCCCCGGATCTGCTGCATTGCTCTATCACCTGCGTAACCTTCCAGACCTGCTGCATTGCCATATCACCATCTCCCATCGGCCCTGCTGCATTCGTCTATCCCCCCGGACCCTGCTGCATTCCTGTATCCCCCGTGCATTGCTCTATCACCCCACGGACCCTACTGCATTGCTCTATCGCCCCCGGACACTGCTACGTTCCTCTAACCCCGTGCATTGCTCTATTCCCCCCCCCCCCCCCCAAAGACCCTGCTGCATTGCTCTATCCCCCCGGACCCTACTGCATTGCTCTATCACCCCGGGACCCTGCTGCATTGCTCTATCCCCCCGGGACCCTACTGCATTGCTCTATCCCCCCGGACCCTACTGCATTGCTCTATCACCCCGGGACCCTACTGCATTGCTCTATCCCCCCGGACCCTGCTGCATTCCTCTATCCTCGTGCATTGCTCTATCACCCCAAGATCCTGCTGCATTGCTCTATCCTCGTGCATTGCTCTATCACCCCGGGACCCTACTGCATTGCTCTATCCCTCCGTACCCTGCTGCATTCCTCTATCCTCGTGCATTGCTCTATTCCCCCCCCCCCCCCCCCCCCCAAGACCCTACTGCATTGCTCTATCACCCCAGGACCCTGCTGCATTGCTCTATCCCCCTGTTCCCGGAGTTGCTCCATGCGCGTTGCCGTCAGTTCCGGGTTGTGTGGGACACGGAAGCGGAGTGTCGGGGCGGACCGGCTGCTCTCTGTCTCTGTGTGTGTCTGTGTCTGTGGGTGTGGGTGTGGGGTGGGGGGGGAGGCGGGAGTCAGGGGGCGGGGGGAAGCTCGCGCTCCCGAAGCCTCTCGATGGATTTGAAGCGGCGGCGGCGGCCGAGCGGGACCTGGAGCGGGAGCGGCACCGACACAGGGAGAGGCGGCGGCGGTTAGGAGCACGGCCACTCGGGGCAATGGAGAGCGGCCTGAGCTCAGCCGGGCCGGCCTCCAGCCTGGGCCTTGGGCTCGGCCTGGGCCTCGGCCTCGGGCTACACCGCTTCCCGAACGGCTGCACCCCCCTCAGCCACCAGGTGGCCGGCCACAAGTACGGCAAATCCGAGCTGGGTAAGTGAGGGTGAGGGGGGGGGGGAGCTCTGATCACCCACACCCCCCCTCCACCACACCCACCCACCCCTCCCTCATCCCCCCTCCCTCATCCCCCCTCCCTTTTTCATCCCCCCTCCCTTTTTCATCCCCCCTCCCTTTTTCATCCCCCCTCCCTTTTTCATCCCCCCACCCTTCCTCCTTGATTCCCCCCCACCCCTCCTTCATCCCCCCACCCCTGTCCTTCATCCCCCCACCCCCTCCTTCATCCCCGCACCCTCCCTCATCCCCCCACCCTCCCTCTTTCATCCCCCCACCCCCCCTCCACCCGTTCATCCCCCCCACCCTCCCTCCACCCGTTCATCCCCCCACCCTCCCTCCTTGATTCCCCTCCACCCCCCCTGATTCCCCTCCACCCCCCCGATTCCCCTCCTTCATCCCCACCCTCCCTCTTTCATCCCCCCCACCCTCCCTCTTTCATCCTCCCCACCCTCCCTCTTTCATCCCCCCACCCCTGTCCTTCATCCCCCCCACCCTCCCTCCTTCATCCCCCCCACCCTCCCTCCTTCATCCCCTTCACCCCCCTCACCTCCCTTCTTAACCCTCCACTCCTTCATCCCCCCCTCCCTTCCGTTCCCCCTCCAGTTTTCCGAAGCAGAGTTCTGAAGGGTTGGAGGGATTGAGCTGTAGGGAAGAGGCTGAATAGGTTTGGGCTGTTTTTCCCTGAGCATTGGAGGCTGAAAAGTAACCTTTATTGAGGCTTATAAAATCATAGGCATAGAAAGGGTGAATAGACAGGATCATAAACCAGGGTAGGGAAGTCCAAAACTAGAGGGCATAAGTTAAGTGTGAGAGGGAAAAGATTTAAATGGGACTTAAGGGGCAACTTTTTCAAACACTGGGTGATGTATGTTTGGAATGAGCTGACGGAGGAAGTGGTGGAGGCTAGTACAATTACAACATTTAAAAGGCATCTGGATGGGTATATGAATAGGAAGCGTTTGGAGAGATTTAGATCAAGTGCTGGCAAATGGAGACTAGATTAATTTCGGATGTCTGGCTGATGTGGACGAGTTGGACTGAAGGGTCTGTTTCCGTGCTGTACATATCTATTACTCTTAAGTAAAAACAGCAAATGCTGGAAATACTTGGCAGATCTGGCAGTCTCTGGTGAGGTAAACTTGGTTAACAGTTCAGGTGGATGAACCTTTGGAACTGAGGATGGAGAAATGTGATTGGTTTTAAGCAAGGTGGAAGGAACAAGAGAGGACTGAGAGTAGAGGGCAAGAGAGAATAAATGACAAAAAAGGTTTCATGGTACAAAAGGCAAAGGGAGTGGTAGTGGGTTAAACAAAGGAATGAAAGGATGGGCGACCTGTGTTTAGAAATGCTGCCTCAGTCAACCCAATAAAATATCACTCCCTCTTTGTTTTTCTCACAGAAAGGGACAGTTTCTCCCCTGGAATAAGTGTTTTTGGTTGCTCAGACCTGTATCTGCCATGCTGGGTTCATTCACCTTGGTTTGGTGGCAATGCAGAGGAGATTTTACTTGTCACCTGTTTATTTCTAAAGCCGGTAGCTGAGTCCTAGGTTCTGTTTGCATGGTCACTTGGTGACCCCAGCAATTTACTCAAGAGGCTGCTGAATATATACTAATGCAGGTAGTTGCTAATGTCATGTTTTTGGATTCGTATTCTCGGGCTACATCTTTCCCATATGTTGCGAAAAAGATTATTTGTCACTGTTGCCTTCTATATGTTCACATGTATATTCATATATATGTTTCCAGCAGAGGCTATCAAACTCTGGTTAGGCCTCAACTGCAGAACTAGAGAACTGTGTGCAGTTTTTGGTCTCCTCATTTAGGGAAGGATGTTAAGTCATTGGAGGTGGTTCAGACGAGCGGTACTGCATTGTTATCTGCAACAAATATGTCTTTTATAAGTCGACATCAAACAGTTTGGGCTGGCTTTCTCTGTTGCTTAGGGGAGGAGTGCCTTGATTATACTGTGTTCGATCTTGGTTGAGAATGTGGTGCTGGAAAAGCGCAGCAGGTCATGCGGCATCTAAGGAGCAGGAAAATGGACGTTTCGGGCATAAGCCCTTCTTCAGGATTCCTGATGAAAGGCTTATGCCTGAAACGTTGACTCTCGTGCTCCTCGGATGCTGCCTGACCTGCTGTGCTTTTCCAGCACCTCACTCTCAACTCTGATCTCCAGCATCCGCAGTCCTCACTTTCTCCTGTGTTAGACCGTGAACAGTCCTGACAAGATGGATATAGGAAGAATGTTTCATCCTATGAGGCAGTCCAGTGCTCTGGGCACTGTTTTAAAATTAAGGGTTGGGTTTTCTTTTTCAAGATAAAGATGAGAAATGTTTTCTGAGGATTGTGAGACTTCAGAACTCTGCTTCAGAAGGCTGTCATAGAGTGTAGTTGCTTGATCATTTTTAGTGAAAAGGTTTAACAAGATTTTCTTAAACCAAGAATCAAACGTTATAACGAGTAAATGCAAATTCAAAATAAAAGCAGGAACAGCCATAATCATATTGAACGTTGTAGCAATCTTGAGGGATAAAATTGTCCAGTTACCTGCTTCATATGTGGCAGCACTGTGGCTCAGTGGTTAGCACTGCTGCCTCACAGCACCAGGGACCCAGGTTCAATTCCAAGCTTGAGCAACTGTTTGTGTGGAATTTGCACATTTTCCTCATGTCTGTGTGGGTTTCCTGTGGGTGCTCTGGTTTCTTCCCATAGTCCAAAGGTGTGAAAGTTAGGTGAATTGGCCATGCTAAATTGCCCATAGTGTTGAGGGGTGTGTAGCTTAGGTGCATTAGTCAGTGGTAAATACAGGGTGGGTTGCTCTTCAGATGGTTGGTGTGGACTTGGGCTGATGGACGTGTTTCCACACAGTAGGGATTCTATTTGATGATGTGTTTATATGCATTCAGTTCTGGGCACTTGCGTTTAGGAAGGGTAAGAGGGTCTTTATAAGGGTGCAGAGGTGATCTACCAGAGTGGTTCCATAGATGTGGAATATTAGCTACATAGTTGTTTCCCAAATGAGAAATATCGGACTCGCAAGCTCTGTTACTTATGAACGCAATCCTGTACAACCGTGTAATTTTAAAGACTCAGCATATGAACATTTCCTGTACTTAGGAATGGCTATTTAATATTTCCTGCATTGTGTTCCAACTTGCGTACTAATTGATTTGTGAATGGGATCTGTTCGCAACCCGGGGACTCCCATTGGAAAAGCTGGGGTTGTTCTTCTTGGCATAGGGGAAGTTTGAAGAAGTTGTGTAAGGCTATGACAAGTTTAGACGTAAACAAGGAAATATTGCTACGTTTACAACAAGAATTTGGGCAAGACCTACAGGGATGATGAAGAACTATTTTACATTATGAGGAAAATGGGGTCTGAGGATAGTGGAAATGGAGGTGGTCACTGATTTCAAAAAGAAACTTGAATGGACAGTTAAAGAAAATAAACTTGTAGATCTCTGAGGGTAGAAGAGGGGAATGGGACTAACTGCTACACGGAGAGCTGGTATGGACTTGATGGCCCAAATGGCCACCTTCTGTGCCCTCGATGAATCTATGTCACTCTGCTCTGGAGAGGGAAACACAGGGCCTTTGTTAAAATCCTTTCTCTCTGCTGGTTCCTCTCCAAGTGGAAGAATGATCAAACTAAAGGGTGCTGGAGATAAAGTAAGACGAAACTTACTGCAGTATCAGCTCAACCCAGGCTGTTGTATTTGATCCTGAGCTGAGCTGAGCTCTTTGGATGACATCCCCTTCATCCCTCTGCTTGCTGAGGCAAAAAGTTTCTACTGCAGCTACACGCCTTTGTCTGCCTTATCCAGAAGGCAGAGAGCATTCTGGGAGGGCTCTGAGATACCACAATCCTGAGCATTTTCAAAAAAAGTAAGTACAGGGGAACTTCCCTGCTGTCGATCGTTGGGAAAGTCACCACCAAGGTCTTCCTCAACCATCTCCCTATAGCTGAGGAACCCCTCTCAGAATCATAGTGTAGAACCATGTGGGGGCATAAGTGACATGATTTTCACTGTGAGATAGTTGGAAGAGAAATGCAGAGAAAAGAACCCTGTACATGACCTCCTTTGACACCGTCAACTGGGAAGCATTACAGAGCATCCTTGACTGTATCATGAAATTTGTCACCATCTTCTCCTGCTCCATAACGACATGGAAATCATAGTGATGAAAAATGGCTCCACCACCGACCCATTACCTCTTTGGACCAGTGTCAAGCAGGGCTGTGTCATTGCTTCAACACTGTTCTCGATCTGCCTCACTGTAATGCTTCACCTCACCGCTGACAAACTCCCCACTGGAGTGGAGCTAGCCTACAAAACCAGTGGGAAATTATTCAATCACTGCTGCCTTCAAGCCAAGACCAAAGTCACCGCAGCCAGTGTCATTGAGGTGCAGTAGGTGGATGATGCTTGTGTGTGTGCAAACTTAGAGCTTGAATTCCAGACCATTATCACCTTAATGGAGCCATATGAGAGAATGGGTCACATACTGAACATCAACAAGATGAAGGTCCTCCTCCAACGTGGCCCGGCATTGCAGACCAAACCCCTGATCGTCAAGCTCCATGGGAGGCCGTAGAGCACGTTTCTAGTATCTCACTGTCCAGTCAGTTATTGACGAAGAGATTGCCTCCAGTATCCTGGTGCAGCCTTCAGCAGCCTGTGGAAAATGGGGTCCGAGGACAACAACTCTGGCATCGAGTTCGTGGTATACAGGGCTGTGGTAGTTCCTGCCCACCTCATGGTTCTGACACGTGGACTGTCTACAGCAGACACTTCAAGGCATTGGAGCAGTACGTACCACCAATGCTGCTTGCATAAGATCCTGAGAATCCATTGGGAAGGAAGACATAATAACACTAGTGTCCTTGACCAGACCAACGTTCCCAGCATCGAGGCATTGACCATCTTGATCGGCTATGGTGGGCTGGGCACGTTGTCTGCATGACCGACACGAGGAGGTGCTCTACTTCCAGCTTCAAAATGGCCGAAGAGCCTCTGGTGGATAGAGGAAACACTTCAGTGATATCCTCAAGCCTCACTGACAAAATGCAGCATTCCTACTGAAATGTACCAAGTTAAAAATCACAAAACACTAGGTTATAGTCCAACAAGTTTAATTGGAAGCACATGAGCTTTCAGAGTGCTGCTCCTTCATCAGGTGGTTGTGGAGGACACAATTGTCAGCCCCAGAATTTATAGCAAAAGTTGACAGTGTGATGTAACTGAAACTATACATTGAATAATACCTTAATTGTTCGTTGAGGCTTTCATCTGTTAGAATTCTATGATAGTTTCACTTCTTTCATGTGTAAATCACACCCACAAAACCTTTTTTTAAAAAGTTGCATTCTCCAGTTAACTGTATCAATGGGTGTTAGCTAGACAATAGTTTGAAGATGTTAGCCCCTTGTGTTCTCTGTCTTTGCCATAATGTTTCGACTGATTGTAAACTAAAAAGTGAGCTAACAAAGTTTTATATTAATTCATGCAGTTTTTGAGCGAAGTACAATGTAACTCTGCAAGTCAAAATTCACCCCACAAATGAATATGTATGTGTGTGTGTGTGTGTGTGTGTGTGTGTGTGTGTCTGGGTTGGGGGTTGTGAGAGAGAGAGTGTATGTCAATGTAAAGTGTCTTAAGTCTGTAAGTGGGTGCATGTGGCAGTGTGTGTGTCTGGGGTGGGGGGTTGTGAGTGACTGAGAGAGTGTGTATATGTGTGTGCGTGAGTGTAGAGTGGTATAAGTATCTGAGAGGATATATGTGGGAGTGTGTGTGTCTGTAAAGATGTGTGGGAGTGTTTGCGTGCATGTCAGTATATGTGTGTTCATGTGTATGTATGTGTATAGGAGTGCCTGTGTGTGTATGTAGGAGTGTGTGTGTGTGTGTGTATAGTGCAATGGTGGTCATCTGTAGTGTGGCATGAACCCAAGCTCCCAGTTGAGGCCCTCCCTATGGGTGCAGAACTTAGCTATCAGCCTCTGCTCAGTCACGTTTCGCTGCTGCCTGTCCTGAAGTCCGTCTTGGAGGATGGTCACCCGCAGGTCTGAGATTGAATGTCCTGGACTGCTGAAGTGTTCCCCAACTGGGAGGGAACCCTCCTGTCTGTTGCTTGTTGGGCGGTGCCCATTCATCCGTTGCCGTAGCCTTTGCTCAGTTTCCCCAATGTACCATGCCTCAGGGCATCCTTGCCTGCAGTGTATAAGATAGACAACGTTGGCTGAGTCACATGAGTACCTGCCATGTACATGGTGGGAGGTGTCCCCACGTGTAATGGTGGTATCTGTGTTCACACTCTGACATGTTTTGCAGCGCCTACCGTGACGGGGTTGTATGGAGTTGTCCTGAAAGCCGGGCAGCTTGCTACGAACAACGATCTGTTTGAGGTTTGGCAGTTGTTTAAAGGCAAGCAGTGGAGGTGGGGGGAAGGTCTTAGTGAGGTGCTCATCCTCATTGATAATGTGTCACGAAGAACATGGCGTAGATTTTCAGTTCCTGGGAAATGTAGGAATCACTGGCCCAAGACTGTCCAGGGTGAAGGAGGAGCATACAGGAAGGCGCTGAGCACATTGAGACTTGGGAAAATAAGGAGCGCACTGCCACACCAATGCATCCGCCACACCAATGCATCCACCTCTCCCTGCAACCACTTCTTGTCCCAAGTGTGGCCGAGTCTGCTGAAACCACATCAGGCTGTGCAGTCACCTACGGACTCACCGAGAGTGGAAGAGAGTCATCCTCATCTGCGAAGGACAACCAATGACTTTCTGATGCACATTGGGTCTTGGTTTGGAAATACTTCAAACTTCGAATTCCCAGCTTCATGTTCAAATCCTCCTGTAGCCTCTCCCACAATATCTTGAACCTCTTATCTGAACTTTGAGCTCTGCACTGTACTTGTGAAGATGTTTTAAGGTTTGGTAATTTTAACAACCTTCATTATTGGTTGTGGCTCCGCATATTGCGTTCTTGGCTTTAAATTAGATTTAGAGCTCCTGTTTAAGTCTGTATGTTAAGACTCCTATTCAGCTTTGAGGCAGTGCTCTTTTGCCTTTGGATGAGAAAGATTATATGGTTCTCTTGAAGTGCAGAGAAGGTTTTCGGGATGGCCTGTCCAGTATTTGTCCTTTATAGCATTTTTAAAAAATTCATTGGTTGCTATCACCTCGCTGTTTGTGGGATCATGCTGTGTACAAATGAGCATTTCCTCCATCACCTGAGAATTTGAGACGTTCTTATGTCATGAAATTTGTCGTGTTAAGTCTCTCTAGTGTTTTTTGTAATTTAGAAACAGTATTCAGCTTGTCATAAAATGCAGTCTTCGTTTATTTTTGCCAGTTTTATGTCCCTTTTGATATTAGCTGGATTTCAGCTGAATTTACTTTCCTAACTTTAAAATGCTTTATCTAAAAAGCAAAGTTTGAAATTGGTCAAATATGTTCCAAAGTACACTGTATAAACGGATAAACCACAGAGTATGTGCTGTGATAAATGACTTATTTTCTGCATTGGTGAATATTGAACAAGATAAGGCATGTATGCAGAAGGGATTTGACACACGTGTAATGATTTTTGCTTTCGTTGTCAGTTTTGAGGTCAGGTACAGCACAGGGCTGCCTTTGTTTAATATTTTAGGTACCATGTTAGTACAGGTGGTTTCTGGCACAATGATATTTTACTGCTGGCACCAGCCAGAGAGTTAACTTTCTAGGGGATAAATAATAGTGTAATGGTAATGTCACTGGACTAATCGCCCAGAGATACAGGCGGATGAAACAAAAATAAGTGCTGCTGAAACTCAGCAGGTCTGACAGCAAGTGTGGAGAGAAAGCAGAGTTAACGTTTCTGGTCCAGTGACTTCTTCCGAACTGATTATAGCAAGGTATGCTGAAGGTTAATGTTTTGAGTCCACTCTGACTCTTCAGAACAGAACTGAGGAAAAGCATGTCAGACTTGAAATGTTAACTCTTTCTCTCTCCACAACTGCTGCCAGCATTGAGTTTCTTCAGCATCTGTAATTTTTATTTCAATTTCACAGAATCCACAGTATTTTGCTTTTAGTTGAGTGGTCCAAGTTGACATGTTGACCTGGTTTAGATCCCATCATGGCTGCTGGCAGAGTTTAAATCCAATTAAGTAAACATTGAATTGAATTTATTATCTCATGTACCAAGGCACAGTGAAAAGCTTTGACTTCCAAGCAATTCAGGCAGATCAGAGTAAAGTAGCATAGATAAGTAAATAATAGGTAAACAGCAAAAAACAAAAAAACACAGGTACAGGTGAATGTTAAGAGTTGGAGAGTCCATTCTGTATTCTAACAACAGTAGTGTAGAAACTGTTTTGAAACCAGCTGGTGTGTGTGTTCAGGCTTCTGTACCTTCTCCCTGATGGCAGAAGTTGAAGCAAAGCATTGCCAGGGTGGGATGGATCTTTGAGAATGCTGGCAGGCCTGTTGATGGATTCTATAGATGGGAAGTTGGTCTTTGTGATTGTCCAGGCCGAGGACACCACTCTCTGTAACAGTCTCCGATCCTGAATGTTACAGTTGCCATACCAGGTAGTGATACATCCAGACAGAATGCACTCCATGGTGCACCCTTAAAAGTTGGCAAGCGTATTCACCATCATGCCAAATTTCCTCAGCTGCCTGAGGAAGAAGAGATGTTGTTGGGCCTTTGTAACTAGTGCATCCACATGAAGAGTCCAAGAAAGCTTGTTGTGGATGACCACTCCCAGGAACTTGACACTCTCTACTTGTTCCACTTCTGTGCTGTTAATGTGTAGGGGGGCATGAGTAACATCCCGCCAAAAGTCAATAATGAGTTCCTTGATTTTGCCGGCATTGAGGGCTGGGTTCTTCTCAGTGCACCATTTTTCCAGGTCTTCCGCCTCCCATCTGTAGTCTGTTTCATTGCCATCCGAGTTTTGACCTACTATGATGGTATTAACAGCGAACTTGTAAATGGCATTAGTCAGGTATTTGGTCATGGGTATACAGTGAGTACAGTAGAAATATCTGGAATTAAAAGGTATTCTTGGTAATAATAAGCATGTTAGTTATCATCATTGTCAAAACCTTGGTCTCACTAATGTGCTTGAAGGAAGGAAATCTGTTCTCTTCACTTCCTCTGCTCAACGTGAGTCCAGATCCACAGCATTGGGATAGTCTGCGAAGTGCCCTCTGAAATGTTGTTGCAAGTCAATCAGTTCTTGGCAGTTCAGGATGGACAATAACTACTGACCTTACTCATGACATCCACATTCCCTGAAAGAATAAATAAAGTTAAAAGCTAGACCCTCTTTTTTTTAAAAAAAAAGTCTGTTCTGCTGCTGTCATTTAGGACTTCTTTTAGATGCAAAAGATTCAGGAATGAGGATTTGTTGGCACTAGTGTAGCTATAGAGCACAACTGCTCATCTATCATAACGTCAGTCACTCGCCTGTGAAACTTGACTAAATATGAATGAGAATAATTTACTAAGCTGAATTAGATCATGACTGATCTGGATCATAACTCATTTCCCTGTTTTATTGCCATATTTCTTATGTCCCTGCTTAATAAAAATCTTTCAATCTCTGTTTCAAGCCAAGAATCCACTCACCTACCTGGAACTGGATAGCATGTGCCTGTTGGATTGATCTGTGTAGTTCAAACAAAGTCTCCTCTCACTGCATTTGAACTTAATTTGAATGCTCAAAGTTCAATATTCTAACCACAGTGTTTCCTAATTTCCCCTTCTACTTTAGAAGAGAGAGTGGAAGACAGGGTGAAATAAACCATAGGAGCTCTTTGCTTTCAAAAATGAACCATATAGGGTAGCTATTTTACAAGTTAGTTTTTAAATAAAAGGCGGTGATCATTAACATTATAAGAAATATAATTGTAGAATGGAATAGTTCTTGTCACATGAACTCAAAATGAGTGCAGTGAAAAGTTTGTAATGTTGCATCTGGCACCATCTTAGGTAGATTAGATTACTTACAGTGCAGAAACAGGCCCTTCAGCCCAACAAGTCCACACTGATCTGCCGAAGCGCAACCCACCCAGACCCATTCCCCGACATTTACCCCTTCCAAAGAGTAACCCTCCCAGACCCACTAACTAATGTCCCTAACACAATGGGAAATTTAGCATGGCCAATCCACCGAACCTGCACATGTTTGGATTGTGGGAGGAAACCGGAGGAAACCCACACAGTCATGGGTAGAATGTGCAAACTCCACACAGAGTCACCTGAGGAGGGAATTGAACCCGGGTCTCTGGTGCTGTGAGGCTAACCACTATGCCAACGTGCCGCCCATAAGGTACAGAGTACTTTTAAGTGCAGTTACAGAGTTAAAAAAAAATAGACTAGCATGGAACAGTTGAAAAAGTCCAGAATGATAAGAGGTGACTGTTGATACTTAAGTTGTGAATCCTAAATATAGTTTGCATCTATACAGGGTTCCTTAAACTATCTCTCACCCTTTGTGATTTAAAGCAGTTTTAATTCTGTCTGCTTAAGACAAATCTGTCAGTGTTTTAGAATATCCAGAAGCTGTGAAAATGCTGGTTCTGAGCAATTATTTAGCTTGTCCATAACAGTATCACTACTTCTGTAATCTGATCCCATCCCCATATAGGTATGTAATATCTCTTGCCTGTATTTTGTCTCTCTCCACTCCTCTGCCCCTTCCATAGGAAATCCACTTTTATGAAGTAGAAGTGCATACTTTCAGGTGGCCTTAATTCTGCTGAAATACATATCGAACTGTGGAATTTTACAGTGCAGAAGGTGGCTCATTGCACTTACCTTGCTGTCTTTCACACGTTTTTAATAATCTTTCCACTATCTCAGGTGCTCCTTTTGACAAGAATTCCATGCTCCATAGCTCTCTGTGTAAAGTCATTTCCTGTGAACCCCACCATTCATTCACCTGGTGACAGTTTTTAATTCATATCTTCACATCACTGACTTCCTAATCACAAGAACTGATCTTTACCTGTTCACCCTTTTGAAACTTAATGAGAATTAGCCTACTACAGTGCTTCCTTTTTTTTTAGGATGTGAATTTAAAAAAAATCATTGTCTGCAGAAGGGAGATGATGAGGCAATAGAATTTTACATTGTGTTCATGAGTGATGTAGTTAAGTTGAAACCACAGTCTGAAACTCAAACAAAACCAATCACGTAAGTATGAAGGTCAAGCTGGGCTGAGTTAATTTGGAAAGATTGATTAAAGTATGATGGTAGGTTTAAAAAAAATGAATACTTTCAAGAAATATGTCATAAATCTCAGCAAATCCATTGAGAAATAAAAATCTCCATGGTAAAAGTGATCCATCTCGGGCTGACTAATGGAATTGAAGATGGTATTAGATTAAAAGAGATTTTTAATATTCCCAAGAAGAATCCGAGGCCTCAGAACTAGGAGTTTTTTTTTTGAGAAACCAGCTTGGGTGAATGAAAAAAAAACAGTAGAGGAGGAAAATTAAGTAATGACCTTCCTTGAAGTATGTAAGCTGTAAGGATTTCTACAGGTGAATGAAACAGAAACTTAGTGAGAGTCCAGCAAATAAAGGCATGAGAAATTCCAGTAGAGAATAAGGAAATGGCAAAAACATGAAACAAATATTTTGTATTTTGTTACACGAAAGACACTAAAGCCAAACCGAATAAAGAGTAACCAAGAGCCTGACCAAAGCTATTAGGAACTTAAGTAATTAAGCAAGGCATATAAAGTAATTAATATTAGTTCCAAAGGACTGTGGAAAAATTAATGGACTAAAATCTACCAAATTCTTTGGATATTATGGCCTACATCCTATTGTTGTAAAAGAGGTGACTCTAAACATAGTTGCTGCAGCCACTCAAAATTCCTTACATAATGGAATGGTCCCCATGGATTAGAAGGTAGCAAATCTCCAATCATTGTTAAAGAAAGAATGGAAAGACTTGACTTGATATCAGTTGCAAAGGAAATGCTGCAAATATTACTGAACAAATAGGCACTTAAAACACTCTGACCTGGATTTCTCATGTACCTAGCAAAAGTCTCAATGTGTCATTTTTATCAAGTTACTTAAAAAAGATCTATTTGAACTTATTGCACCAAGTTCTAACGTGAATATGCTCACCTGCCACACAGTAGTTCTCCCAGCCACCACCTGCAGGTCTGTCCATTGTCCTCTCTCACATAGGTGTCATTACAATCATGGTGAGTTGAATTTGTGGTCTTACTGCCCTTTTTGAAGTTGAGGGTTTTTTATTTAAAGGTTTCTGGAATGGACTGCATTAGGTTTCTGAATGAATATTTCTTTTGTGACCAGCTGATTCAAGGAACTGGCACCTCAATCCCCAGATAACACCTGGGAATGTCAGAGTCTGCATTGTCAAAGTTGTGTTTGTTAAATCTATTGCAGTTTTTCAAGATTGAAATTGTAGGGTCGATAAAGGGGAAACAATGACTGACTGTACTATATTTAGGTTTTCAGAGGCATTTGATGAAATGCTTTAGGAAAGATTGTTCTGCAAGAAGAGTGGTTTATGCGGGTTGGAAGTAGTAATTGTGTTAGCAGGGATTGAAGATTGATTAAGGGGCAAGAAACGGTAGGAGCAAATGGGTCACTTTAAGGGAATGGATCACCTTGGCAGGCTGTTACTTAATTTACTGCAAGGATCAGTGCTTGGCTCTTGGTTATTAACCTGGTAGGAATAAAAGAACACAATTAAGCCTTTGGACCCCTAAGCCTGTTGTGCCATTTTAGAAGGTTGTGGATGATCTGTCATCAACTTTATTTTATGCCATTCAGCATAGACCTCAACACCCTGATATTTCAGAGTTCTGTCCACCACCTGTTTAAATTAAGTCAGTTATCTAGCCTGGGGTAAGTAATTTGCCATCTACTTCAATGATTTAGATGAGGGAATTGAGAATCTTCTATCCAAGTGTGCTGTCGATACAAAGTTAGGTGGGGAAAAATGTTATTGGAAGAATCAAAAAGTGTATTTTTTTTTAAATAGTGAGAAGCTATTCAATGTTAGTGTTTCACTAAATTATATTTCATTTTTCTGGAAGAGCAAAGGCTTGCCTGACTTATTTGCCTTTTTCCCCTTAGTCCTGCACAGTTTTTCTCCTTAGATAATTACCCAAACCTTTTTTGAAATTGCTACTGCCTTAATCGTGGGCGGTGTATTCCAGATTCTGAGCACTTGGTACTTTATTAAAAAAGAATCTTGCCTTGTTTTGTGTTTGATCCTTTTTCAATTAACTTTATATCTGTTACTCAGGTTCTTGACAAACTGAGCTTGTGCTTATAATCATGCCTTTCACACCTTCCAAGGAGTATACTGAAGGGGGAAATCAGGGGGGCACAAAGTGGACATGATTTAACTTTGGCAGTGGGATTTTATAAATACTTTAAGGACAAAAGGGTAACTAGGGATAGAATAGGGCCACTCAAATATCAGCAAGGCAGCCTACGTGTGGAGCTGCAGAGGATGGGGGAAATACTATACGTGTATTTTGCATCAGTGTTTACTGTGGAGAAGGATATGGAAAATATACAATGTGGGGAAATAGATGGGGACATCTTGAAAAATGTTCTTCTGCAGTGGAGGAGGTGTTCAATGTCTTAAACCACATAAAGGTGGATAAATCCCCAGAACCTGATCAGGTGTACCCTAGAACTCTGTGGGGAAGTGATTGCTAGGTCCCTTGCTAAGATATTTGTATCATCGATAGTCACAAGTGAAGTTGGCTAATGTGGTGCCACTCTTTAAGAAAGGTGGTCAGGAACCAAACACCAGTGAGCCTGACATTGGCGATGGGCATGTTGTCAGAGGGAATCCTGAGGAACAGGATTTCCATATATTTGGAAAGGCAAGGACTGATTAGGGATAGTCAGCATGCATGATAAATCGTGTCTCACAAACTTTTGAAGTAGTAATGAAGAGGATTGATTAAGACAGAGTGGCAGTCATGATCTACATGGACTTCAGTAAGGCATTCACCAAGGTTCCTCATGGTAGACTGGTTACCAAGGTTAGATCTCATGGAATACAGGGAGAACTAGCCAATTGGATACAGAACTGGCTCGAAGGTAGAAGACAGGGTGGTGGTAGAGGGTTGCCTTTTAAGCTGGAGGCCTGTGACCCATGGAGTGCCACAAGGATCGGTACTGGGTCCATTACTTTTTGTCATTTACATAAATGATCTGGATATGAGCATAAGATGTATTGTTAGTAAGTGTGCAGATGACACCAAAATTGGAGGTGTAGTAGACAGCAAAAATGGTTACCTCCAAGTACAATGGGATCTTGTTCAGATGGTCCAATGGACTGAGAGTGGCAGATGAGTTTAATTTAGATAAATGTGAGGTGTTGCATTTTGGAAAAGCAAATCAGGTCAGGACTTTTACACTTAATGGTGATTTCTTGAAAGTGGAGTCCCAGGTAGATAGGATAACGAGGAAGGTGTTTGGTATGCTTTCCTTTATTGGTCAGAGCATTGAATATAGGAGTTGGGAGGTCATGTTGCAGCTGGACAGGCCATTAGTTAGGCCACTTTTGGAATTTTGTGTGCAATTCTGATCTCCCTCCTGTTGGAAAGATATGTGAACCGTCTCAAGTTTCAAATAAAAATTTACAAGAATGTTGCCAGGGTTGGAGGGTTTGATCTATCGGGAGAGGCGGAATAGGCTGGGGCTGTCTTCCCTGAAGAGTCAGAGGCTGAGGAGTGACCTCACAGAGGTTTATAAGATCATGAGGGACAGGGATAGGGTAAATAAACAAGGTCTTTTCCATGGTGTGGGGGAGTCCAGAACCACCAGGCATTGGTTTAGGGTGAGAGGGAAAAGATCTAAAAGGACCTGAGGGGCAACCTTTTCATGCAGAGGTTGGTGTGTGTATGGAATGAGCTGCCAGAGGATGTGGTGGAGGCTGTAACAACGTTTAAAGGGCATCTTTTTCTGTGCTGTATATCTTTATTGACTAAATATTTCAAAAGTATGTGCCCTTCTGATTGATGGGTGTTTTGAGGCAGACAAACCTTCATTCTATCCAGGGACAAAGAACATAGAACATTACAGCGCCCTCGATGTTGCGCTGACCTGTGGTACTAATCTGAAGTCCATCTCTCCTACACTATTCCATTTTCATCCATATGTTTATCCAATGATCATTTAAATGCCCTTAAAGTTGGCAAGTCTACTACAGGCAGTATGCTCCATGCCCCTACTACAGAGTAAACAAACTACCTCTGATACCTGTCCTGTATCTATCACCCGTCAATTTAATGTTTTGTCTCCTCATGCTAGCCATCACCATCTGAAGAAAAAGGCTCTCACTGTCCACCTTATCTAACTTGTTGATTATCTTATGTCTTAATGAAATCATCTCTCAACCTTCTTCTCTCTAATGAAAACAATCTCAAGTCCCTCAGCCTTTCTTCATAAGACATTCCCTCCATACCAGGCGACACCTTGTAAATCTACTCTGAACCCTTTCCAAAGCTTCCACATCCTTCCTGTAATGTGGTACAGAGGTGTACGCAATATCCAAAGTGCGGCTACACCAGAGTTTTGTACAGCTGCAGCATGACCTTGTGGCTCTGAAACTGATAAAACTAATGAAAGCTGACACACCATATGCTGCCTTAACAATCCTATCAATCTTGGTGGCAACCTTTAGGGATCTCTATGCATGGACACCAAGATTTCTTTGCTCATCTACGCCAAGAATACTACCATTAGCCCAGTATTCTTTATTCCTGTTGCTCCTTCCAAAGTGAATCTTCTCTCACTTTTCCACATAAACTCCATTTGCCACCTCTCAGCCCAGCTGTGCAGCTTATCTATGTCCGTCTGTAACTTGCAACATCCTTCGGCACGATCCACAACTCCACCAACCTTAGTGTCATCTGCAAATTCACTAACCCATCTTTCTACGCGCTCCTCCAGATCATTTATAAAAATGAAAAACAGCAGTGGCCCCAAAACAGATCCTTGCGGTTCACCACTAATAACTCCAGGATGAACATTTCCCATCAACCACCACCTTCTGTCTTCTTTCAGCTAGCCAATGTTTGATCTAACCAGCTAAATCACCCTCAATCCCATGCCTCTGTATACCTTATCGAATGCCTTACTGAAATCCACATCAATCACTTTACCCTCATCGACATGTTTGGTCACCATCTCAAAGAATTCAATAAGGTTTGTGAGGCATGTCCTACCCTTCACAAAACCATGTTGACTATCCCTAATCAACTTATTCTTCTCTAGATGATTATAAATCCTATCTCTTAGATTCATAGAGATGTACAGCACGGAAACAGACCCTTCGGTCCAACCCGTCCATGCCAACCAAATATCCCAACCCAATCTAGTCCCACCTGCCAGCACCTGGTCCATATCCCTCCAAACCCTTCCTATTCATATACCCATCTAAATGTCTCTTAAATGTTGCAATTGTACCAGCCTCCACCACTTCCTCTGGCAGCTCATTCTATACACGTACCACCCTCTGTGTGAAAAAGTTGCCCCTTGGGTCTCTTTTATATCTTTCCCCTCTCACTCTAAACCTATGCTGTCTAGTTCTGGACTCCCTGACCACAGGGAAAATACTTTGCCTATTTACCCTATTCATGCCCCTCATAATTTTGTAAACTTTTATAAGGTCCCCCTCAGCCTTTGACAATCAGGGAAAACAGCCCCAGCCTGTTCACCCTCTCCCTATAGGTCAAATCCTCCAACCCTGGCAACATCCTTGTAAATCTTTTCTGACCCCTTTCAAGTTCCACAACATTTTTCCGATAGGAAGGAGACCAGAATTGCACACAATATTCCAACAGTAGTCTAACCAATGTCCTATACAGCTGCAACATGACCCCCCCAACTCATGTACTCAATACTCTGACCAATAAAAGAAAGCAGACCAAACGCCGCCTTCACTATCCTATTTATAACCTTTTCTAGCTTTACCCACAACCGAAGTAAGACTCACTGTCTATAATTACCAGGGTTGTCTCTACTCCCCTTCTTGAACAAAGGAACACCATTTGTTATCCTCCAGTCTTGTGGCACTATCCCTGTAGACAATGATTACATAAAGATCAAAGCCAAAGGCTCTGCAATCTCCTCCCTGGCTTCCGGGAGAATCCTAGGATAAATCCCATCTAGCCTAGGGGACTTATCTATTTTCACACTTTCCAGAATTGCTAACACCACCTCCTTGTGGACCTCAATCCCAACTAGTCTGGTAACCTGTATCTCAGTATTCTCCTCGACAGCATTGTCTTTTTCCAGTGTGAATACTGATGAAAAATATTCATCTCATGTTTCCCCTATCTCCTTGGACTCCGCGCACAACTTCCCACTGCTATCCTTGATTGGCCCGAATCTTTCTCTAGTCATCCCTTTATTCTTGGTATAACTAATGAAAGCTTTTGCGTTTTCCTTGATTCTACCTGCCAACGACTTTTCTCATTCCCTCCTGGCTCCTCTTAGCTCTCTCTTCAGATGTTTCCTGGCTAACTTCTAACTCTCGAGCGCTCTAACTGAGCTTTCACACCTCATCCTAACATAAGCTGACACCTTCTTCTTGACAATGTCATCCAGTCCCCCCACACTCCCCATTTGAAGCAAAACACTCAAGAGAGACAGCATAGTTTTACCTCCATCATCTTTATTCTAGACTCTGGAGGGAGAGAGAATGATTACCCATGTGCACAGAGATATGAGTTCATGGTCTTCCCTAGAACAGCAGTTTCTCAATGAACTATAATTGTCATTTTACATGGAGGAGCACCCAGAGAAGGCAACGTATTGATTGGTGACTGTTACAATCAGTGAATGTCAACAGTAAAGATTAAGCCATCTGCTGTTATACAATGTGGAGTTTGCACATTCTCCCCGTGTCTGCGTGGGTTTCCTCCGGGTGCTCCGGTTTCCTCCCACAATCCAAAAATGTGCAGGTTAAGTGAATTGGCCATGCTAAATTGCCCGTAGTGTTAGGTGAAGGGGTAAATGTAGGAGAATGGGTCTGGGTGGGTTAAGCTTTGGTGGGTCGGTGTGGACTTGTTGGGCCTAAGGGCCTGTTTCCACACTGTAGGTAATCTAATCTAATCTTAAAAAAAATGAATAACTGTCTTCACATAATGAACATTCCTCACCTTGTTAACTGATGCTACATACTGAATGCTACCTCACCTGGTCAAATGACCACAATGAATGCTCCTCCACCTGTCAACCTCATTACCCTTGCCTGCAGCACCCCATTGTTAACTGTAAGTTCTTATCTGATCTGAGTCATGCTCAGCTGAACCTCTTGTTAAAGAAAACTCGGAACTTAACTCTTTCCCTGCTTGTGCTCCAGTGAACCTCATGTTTAATAAAACTCAGAACTTAACTCTTTCCCTTCCTGCTTATACCCTATACACATTCTCAACAAGGGATTCAACTTCTTTAGTAAACAACGGATCCCTCACTTGACCACTTACTTCTTGCCTGGCAGGTGCATACGTATCAAGGACATGCAGTAGCTCACTATCGCCAAAGTGTTCATCTACCTTCAAATCTAACATCTGGCCAGGTTCGTTACCCAGTACCAAATCCAATGTGGCCTCACCCCTTGTTGACTTTTCTACATATTGTGTAGGAAACTATCCTGCACATATTGGACAAAAACTGACCCATCTAAAGTACTTGAACAATAGTACTTATAGTCAATATTTGGAAAGTTAAAGTCCCTCATAACCACTGCCATGTTACTATTGCTGCTATCCGGTATTATCTTTGCTATCTTTTCCTCTACATCAGTGGAACTATTCGGAGGCCGATAGGAACTCCCAACAGGGTGACTTCTCCTTTCCTGTTTCTAACCTCAGCCCATGCTGTCTCACCAGACAAGTCTTCAAACATCGTTTCTCCTACCGTAATACTGTCCTTGACTAACAATACCACACCTCACCCTCTTTTACCATGTTAACTATTCTTACTGAAACATCGAAATCCTGAAACCTGCAACAACCATTCCTGTCCCTGCTCTATCCATGTCTCCAAAATGGTCACAGCATTGAAGTCCCAGGTACCAACTCATGCTGCAAGTTCACCCACCTTATTCCAGATGCTCCTGGCGTTGATAGTAGTCTTGTGTTCACGAGTCTCCTTATCTACCATTGACATGTCATTTTATTCCATTGTCACTTATATATTTAGAGTTTCCTTTTGAAAGCCTTGAGTTATTTACACTGATTACTTTCTGTGAGTAGGGCACTTTACTTGGAGACTGAGTAAAATATTATCTTCTATTTTCCCATTCAATGTATTAGTAATTATTTTGTCTTTATGGTTGTGAACTCTTGATTTCTCTCAAGTTGAAATGACTTCTCCATGTCATCCCTGTCAAGTTCATTCATCATTTGCTTTTCTAAAGAAAAATGCTCTAACTAGTGCTCTGTCAGTTCCAGAACCATTTAACATTTAGTATATTGTTGTCTATTAACAACTGGTTCTTCCCTGGTACTTTTGCAAGTTCTTTTCAGCTACTTTAACTCAAGGGAGCCATCTGATGCTGGTCATTAACTTCAGAGGGTTACCCTCCGATAAATGTTCCCTGTTAAAATGACCAGACTTGAGTCCTGTCTATAATTGTTTGATTAACTACCGTACGCATTTCTCAAATGTAAAAAGTTAGACATTAATGCAACAATGAACCAGGGTGTGGTGTTGCACATGTACTTAAAAAGAAATGGTTTAAACTTTCAATTTCTCAGTTTTTTTTAACTATCAAAATGGCCTAGCATTCATAAAGATATTAAACTTTTGCATTATTGTATTATGCTAGTATTACAATTACTTATCACAATGATGATCAGAGGAAGATGTTGACTTTGAATGTGTCTGTGTAGTTAGTACTGCTGGAACTCTGAAATGATAATTTCCTAAGTTTTTAAAAAATCTTATTTCTAGGTATGTTGCAGCACCCAGATGGCACCGTTTTGAAGCAGTTGCAACCTCCACCGCGTGGACCCAGGGAGTTGAATTTCTACAATATGGTAATTCCTGTTTTGCTAGAACTGTGTTAGTGTGGAACTGGCCGTGCACTGAGTCTAACATGGAGTTCCAAACTCTGAATAGAGATGCTGTGCTACCAAGTTGCTGTCTGGCAGATGTGACTTACCTATGGTTTTCTGTGTGACCAAAATAACTCCGCTGAGCTGGTGAATATTGAGAGGATACAGAGCATATTGGAGAATAAGTTACCAAACCCAGAATTGCTTTTACAAACACAAGGGAAAATCACTTGTCAACTTGCTTGTGAAATGGGAATTTTCTTTTGTGTGCTGAGATTAACCAAAACTATGTTTTTCAGTTTGCGCATTGGGCGGGCTAACAAATGTTGGTTGCGTAGGATTAAAAAAAGGGGAAACACATGTAAACAATTGTAATCCAATTAAGTTTGTCTTAAATTAGACATTATTCTGAAGGGATTTGCAGTTGTGATCAGCTGAAGGTAATTAGTTGGAAATCAAAAAACAATTTACGTGGCTTATTAACTCAGCAATGTACTTGTTGTGTTCCTAATGCTGTAATATCATGTGCATTTCTTGGAAATGTTCTACTTGTTTACAACCCACATTGGTTAGATTGCTTTAGCTGAACAGAAATGTTAATTCTTTTAGTGCTGATGGTTAATCCTGTCTTGATTATGATGAGCACAGAAGAATAATAGTTCTAAGCAATTTCAGTTAATACACAACTTACTCACATGGCTTCTGATACCTAGATCTGTACTTGTTATGTTGTGAAGGTAATTTTGCAACTTTGAGAGTATTTAACCACCAGATTTATGGAATGGTACAGCATGTAAATAGGCTATTTGCCCCATTAAGTGAGTGCCTCTTGAAAAGCAATCCATTTTGTCATCTTTGGCTGTTTTTGTCCCATATTCCTGCAGTGATTTTCTTCGAGCAATTATCCATTTCCTTTTCGTAAGTGGATCTATCATCCTATGAGCAATAACCTTTAATTATATAGCACTCACAACATAAGAATCCCAAGATGTTTAGCAGGGACATTATGAAAGAAAGTATGACAATTACTTAATCAGATGACCTAAAGCTTGATCAGCAAGCTGGATTTTAAGGATTGCCTTAAAGATGGAAAGTGAGGTAGGGCGGTGAAAAGATGTAGGGAAGAAATTCCAGAGCTTAGGGTCAAGGACAACTGAAGGGATAGCCACCAAGGGCGAAGCCGTAAACATTGGTGTTACTCAATATGCCAGATATGGAGAAGAATAGTGATTGGAGAACAGAGAAGGCAAGGGTAGATTTTCAAATTTGGAGAAAAATTTTAAAGTCAAGTCTTTACTTTTCAGGGAGCAAATGTAGGCCATGTGATAGGTGAATCATGGGATTTGATGCGAGCTTACTTACAGCAGAGTTTTAATCTACATGGTTTGGAGAGACTGGAGAGAAATTACTCACTGCCGAATTCCAAGTCTATGACCTATTATTACTGTGTAGTTCAGTTTTTGGTCAGTGGAATTCTGCAGAATGTCAATGTTCGGCCATTCAGTGATGGTAGTGCTATGGAATGTCAAGGGCTGATGGTTAGACTTTTCCTCTCGATAGAGCTGGTCGTTTTCTAACATCTGTAAGCTCAAGTGTTGCTTGTCCCTTATCAGCTCAGCCCTGAATATTGTCTTGGGCGGACTGCATTGGTGCATGTAATGCTTCATTATCTGTTTGTTTTCCCCTAGTCATCTTCACTTAATTTTGTTGGGACACATGAATTAAAAACAAAAGTAAGGCACTTGGCATGTAGGTCATCCACTTGGCACTTCTGAAAGAAGATGTTTGCAATTATTTCAACCTTGTCTTTTGGACTAAAGTCTGACCTCTTTCACCATTCAGGCTGGAAATCTTTGTGGAGCGGCACAGTGGTTAGCACTGCTGCCTCACATCACCTGAGACCCGGGTTCAATTCCCAACTCAGGCGACTGACTGTGTGGAGTTTGCACATTCTCCCCGTGTCTGCGTGGGTTTCCTCCGAGTGCTCCGGTTTCCTCCCACAGTCACAAAGATGTGCAGGTCAGGTGAATTGGCCATGCTAAATTGCCCGTAGTGTTAGGTAAAGGGGTAAATGTAGGGGAATGGGTGGGTTATGCTTCGGCGGGTCGGTGTGGACTTGTTGGGCCGAAGGGCCTGTTTCCACACTGGAAGTAATCTAATCTAATCTTAATAGTTTAATATTCTTCCTGACTGAATGTGGTCAGACTGTAGTGCTTTAATTTGATCCACACAGAGGAAGTGAGAAAATAAATAACCATGCAACACTTGAGCATTAAATGAGACTGGCATGAGATGAGTCGACCTCAAACTATCTAAAGTCTTCTGTTGCTCTCAGAACTGTGAAAAAGGTGGCAAAAGAAGGGCTGGGGACTGTAAGGGATCACAGAAAGGGTTTACATGTGGAGGCGGAGGGTGTGGCTGAGGTATTGAATATTTGGCTCTGTATTTATCAAGGAGAAGAGGAGGCTGGGACACTGCATTGACGAAGGATTAATAAAGGGGATGAGTTTATAGATTGGCAATAAAGTTAACAAGTCAATAGGATTGAAACAGCTGCCTCAAATCATTGTGGAAGAGTATATGGTAGAGGATAAGAGGATCTTGCACTTCAGTTTGCACCCCTGAGCCAGAAGACCCAGATACAAATATCACCTGCTTCAGAGGCATGGAACAATATCTCTGAACAGGTTGATTAGAAAATATCTCTGGTTGGAAGATAGTACTCCTGTGGTGCAGCGGTAATGTTCCTATCCCCAGGCCAGAAATTCTGGTTCAAGTCTGACATGCATCGTAATGCACTGACACCCAGATCTTAGGGGCAACATTTGCTAACAGGAACAATGAGATACTTGAAAATGAAAAGAAAATTAAGGTGGAAGTTGCCGACACACTAGCCACAATCTTCAAATCCTTAGTACAGTGTCAGAAGACTGAAAGTATTGCAAACGTTCAGCTCTTGTTCTAAAAAGATAAGCCCAGCAGCTAAGAACCAGTCAATTTGGTCTCGGTCAGGAAACATTTAAAAGTATTATCCTGGAAAAAATAGCAAATGTGGAGTAATGAAGGAAAGTCAGCACAATTTGTTAAAGGTAGTGTGGTTGATGTGTGTGTTGACTTCCAGAAGGTGGTATTATAAAGTGCCATATGATCAACCTGTCAGCAAATTTGAAACCCATTGAATGAAAAGGACATTACCATTGTGGATGCATAGTCAGCTGCATGGCAGAAAACAATGGCAAATGGCTTTTTGTTTGAACTTGAGGAAGATGTTTAGTAGAGTTCCCTAGGAGTCGGTAGTGGATCCTCTGCTTTTTTTTCATATCTATTAATGCCTTAAATTTGGGACCTTTTGTGAAAAGAATGAATATATTGATAGACCTGCGAGGACATAGGCTTGTGAAGTGGGCTGCTAAAATTTAATGCAGGGACGTTAGAGGAATTGGGAAGAGAAAGCAGTATAATTATAACGATGTATCAGGACCAGTATGAGCTGGGGTATAGGTGTACAAACCATCTGAAATCTAAAATGCTTATCCTTGTCCTCAACTCCTGCCATGGCTGGATTTTCCCTATTTCTGTCATCTCCAGCCTTGCAAGATACATGAAATCCTTTAATTCTGATCTCTTGTGCATCCTCCATTTCCTCGCTATATCACTGGTGTTTATGTCTTCTGTTGTCTTAGCCACAAGCTTTGGAATTCTCTCCATGTCTTGCTTTTTTTCTTCAATAATAACAAAGTGGTGGAGACCCTCATATCTGGCAAAATCCAGAGAGAGAGAATTTATGTTTTGAATCTGACAAGTACGAAAAGAAGAGTCATAATGGACATATCTTGCATCAACTTAATATAGTCAGCAAAAGTAACTGTTTAAGGATCTGGAATGTCCTGCCTAGGTATGTTGAGAAGGCAGTGGCAATTATAGCTTTTAAAAGATATTGGATTATTGTTTGAAGATGCGAAAGTTGCAAGGCTACAGGGAAAAGCAGGCAAATAGGACGAGCTGCGCAGCTCTTTGAGAGGACTGACGTGGTCTCTTGCATTCTATAACCATTGAGTTGTTATCTGGAATAGACTGCCTGAAAAGAAGGTCCAAACAAATTCAATTCTGACTTGCAATAAAAAATTTGAACACTTTTTTTTATAATTCGCTTGTGGGACATTAGCATTGCTGCTGGTCAGAATTAATTGTCCATCCTGACTTTTCCTTGAGAAGGTGGTGGTGAGCTGCCTCCTTGAACCACTGTGGTCTTCGTACTGTAGTTTGACCTCATGGAGGGAATTCCAGGATTTTTGTTCAGCTGATAGATTTCCAAGTCAGGATGATGAATGGTTTGCAGAGGAACTTGCAGGTAATAGTGTTCTGCTGCCCTTGTTTCTTTAGATGGAAATGGTCATGGATTTGGAAGGTGCTGTCCTAGGATCTTTGGTAAATTTCTGCAGTGTCTTGTGGATACTACTCACTGATGGTCCTGAATGTAAAAGAGAAAATACAAACAGGGGTTGGAGAGTGTGAAGGGGTTGAAGAGTGTGCATAGCACTTAGAAATATCTTAGCCAGGCACAGTTGGCCAAATGGCCTCTTTTCTATCATTCTATAACTGATATCATTATTGCTTAATGGTTGCTGTTAGTATGCTGACCTTGATCGGATGCGTACTGGCAGACAATCCATATGCAAATTCTGATAATACAAAATCTGCTGAAAATATTATTCCATGCAATTAAACATTGAATGGCTTAGTACAAGAAATAGCGAGTTTGCCTCTGTGAAACTCTTGTGATTTGTACAGTATAATTATTTTAAAATATGATTGCTTGATGAGGTAAGAAATAAAGCCTGTCTGCAACATGAAAGTTATTTCTCTTTAAAGCAGATTTCTACTGCATGTGTTTTACTGGATGGTTCCAGTAAACCACAAGTACCTAGTGTCCTTGTGTCATGCTTCATCTGAACAATTGGAAAGGAATGCACTCTTGATACCTTGTGACATCAACAGGAAAAGTTCTGGTTTGAAAATCTATATAGTTATTTGCCAACTTCAGCCACTGCTTGGGAGTTTACGATAAGGTCTGCAATGCAAGTGTTTTAGAGCAACCATGGTTTCTAATCGTCTTACCAGAATATTTCCTTTTTCTTAGATGTTGAAATACTAACTTAATATTACAGTGGGAACTCTTGTGTGGGAGTTTTGAAGAAATAATGGAAGTGATGAATCACCATCTGTGCAAGTGAAGTATTTAAAAAGCATAGGCTCTGCTGATGAAGTTCAAACTATTCAAACAGTACCCTAAACACTCAAAATCTGATCTGATATTGAGGTTTAGTAATTTCTCTTACGCAGTCCTCACTATTTGGAAATCAATGACGTATATTACAAATTAAAATCATCTTTATCAGCAGCAGTTTGTTTACCCTGTACAACTTCCATATTCCAGATTTATGAGAATGAAGCTGAATATTTTTATTGATAACTTTACAGCATTTCTACTAGGCAACTTAATTTCATACAACTATTGAATTACTATAGCACAGACTTGCACAATCCTGTTGGTGCATGAGATGGTAATTGTTCAGAATTCTGAGTTATTTACAGACTTTTAAAATTTTAATTACAATGTGTAGTTTCTTAAAAACTTGAGGAAAAAAAACTGTGAATGTAAATTCATTATCTGTCTGGCAAATTGATATGTGAAGTCCATGGGACGGTGGACTGTCCTGTGTCAGAGAAGTTTTGACTGAGAGGAGTTTGAAGAAGCGATAACGGTGGGACTGATTATTTTGCTCTGGACAGAAAGCCATTTTGTGCAGACATGTCTGTCTTACCTCCCGACGCATTTTAAAAAAAATTAAAAACTGACTCCAGCTGTATTTTTTTATTGGCTGAGCGTCCTAATGTGTGGATCAGAGGGCTGTGTGGGCCACAGTTTTGAGAACAGCAATTTTAAACACCTCCTACATTGCAGCAGTAACAGTAGCTGGGTCCCATCTCATTCTGCTGGAATTCAGTCACCCTTGAAAGGGATCAGAACAAGAGAATTTCTGCCAATTTGCAAAACCAAGAATCTCTAAACCAACTTGTCAGCTGCCATCGTCAACTCCCGGTGTTATTCAGTAATGGCTGGGTCTGTCATTCAATGCAAAACTGAAGCCCGCATCAATTTGTGTTCTTACTGACCACAGAGTTAAGTAAGGATCTGAAGAACCTGCCACACCTGCAAGGTTGTGGGGAAAATTCCAACTGTAATAAAACCTACATTGATCATTCCAGGGAAATGCATGTTGATCAACTGAAAGCCCTCTTCTGGAAAATGCAATCACTAATCTCCCAGTGCAGTGACCTACCTAGAATATGTAATAGGTCAGGAATGACAACTGCTCAGGCTCAGCAGTAACCCAGTTATTCAGTCCACAACAAAATGGGAAATTGGGGGGTTCTTGGATTTTTGATAGAACCCATACATTCGCATTAGAGTGGCTGTACCACTGATGGGCATTGTACAGAAAATTGCAAAGATATTGTGGATTGAGAAATGCTGAGCAGCATTTGAGAAGCTGAAGGCTGTTTTAATAAATAACCATGTGCTTGCAGCTTCAAACTTTAAACAGGCGTTCAAAGTGGACATCAACGTGAATGGCATTGGGCTAGGAGACCTAGAACATTACAACACAGTACAGACCCTTTGGCCCTCTGTTGCGCCAACCTGTGGAACCAATCTGAAGCCTATCTATCCTATATTATTCCAGTTTCATCCAAATATTTATCCAATGAACATTTAAATGCCCTTAAAGTTGGCGAGTCGACTACTGTTGCAGGCAGTGCATTCCACGCCCCTTCTACTATCTGAGTAAAGAAACTACTTCTGACATCTGTCCTATATCTATCACCCCTCAATATAAAGTTATGTCCCCTTGTGCTAGCCATCACCATCCGAGGAAAAAGGCTCTCTTTCAGACATCTTCTTTCGGAAGGCAAATCCAGAATAGAGGCACCAATCAGGTACTTCTCTTTATAAAACAAAACCTAGACAAACATTGTAAAGAAAGAAATCCTCAATTTATTCCTGGCTGTAAAATATTTTGGGATGTATTTCTGAAATGGGTACAGAAAAGCCACAGTTTACACTGATTACAACTGCTAACTTTTGTGGAAAAAATTAAGATGAAGAATGCCAGGTTATTTCAACCTTACCATTTAAAAATCACTCACTCTGCTGGAAAGGTGAATGTGATTGCAGAAGTCACATCTTGAACTTTGAGATCTGGTTGAAACTGAGGAGCTAGTGACCAAGGCTGGAGGAATGAATGGGTGTATGTCTACTGTTTTATGCTGATCTTTATTTAAAACATTGATCTCCTTTATAATGAAATGAGAAGGGACCTGATGTTGTTCATCCGCCTGGAGAAATGTTATGACAGTGGATCAGAGCCCCAAAGTATATTTAGACCATTTTACTTTAAATTTCAATTTTTGAGAAGAGGACAGCTGAAGGGGAAAAGAAGAACTGGGGCTCTAAATTCATTGTCTGGCAAAGCCCACCTAAAGCCCCCGAAGTATTATACCTGTTGAATAGCAAGTAAGCTTCAAATTGGGTTGGATCTAAGAAGAGATAACAGGGAGGCTGACTGTCCCATCCTTCGTCACAACACCACCTCCTACAGACATGTCTGCTTTATCCTTCAGAAATACAGAAGAATGGATTAAAAACTGACTGCAATACAACTGTATGTGTTATTGGCCAGATGTCCCATCAAAGATGTGAACCACAACTTTGAGGACTGTCATTTTTAAAAAGGCCTTGCACTGCAGGAGTGTTTTGCTACTATTGCTTCTCAACTTGAAGAATGAATAAACTTACTATTTTTGTTAGTTCAAGGAAGACTGGTTAAGGTATTTCCTTGTAAAATATCAGTGCGGTTTGATCCAAGATAATTCTATCTTGAAAGGAAGGGATCTTTTTGAATGAACCTTGTTGTATCCAGCTGAGAGGCAGTGATTAACCAAGGAGCCAGTGCATCCCTCCTTAACTTGGAGTTTAATTACTTGGGATCTCCTGTCTGGAACTATAACAAATAACAGAACCCTGCCCAGGGCCTTAGCATTAAATTGTGATGCAGCTCTTTTTGTAAATATAGCACTTACAATTTCTGAAGTATTGAATGTTATTCTTGCTTGTCCCATGCGCTGAATGTGGAGGCATTAAAAGGATGACCTTTTGTACTCCATAGGTTTTCCAATCATCTTTCCTCCAATCTAATTTGACACTAATTTGCAATGTGCCTTCATCCATTTACCATACTTTCTATGATGGGATAAAATTCTTTGGGCGTCTCATCTGCGCTGGATTCTTAGCATTACCAGGCTATTCATTTTTTTAATCAACCAGTTCAGAGATGTTATTACACAGCTCTAGAACAGGTGGCACTTGAACTTGAGCCTCCTGTCTCAAAGGGAGGGTTACCAACACAAAAGGCTACACCCTCACCAGGTTATTTAATTTTAAAAATTTAACCTATTTTTTCTAATTAGACTGTTCACACCTCAGGAGCGGGGTGGGACTTGAACCCTGACCTCCTGTTACACCAATTCACCACAACCAAGTAAAACAAATTAATTTAATAAGGTAACTTTGAAAGCTAGTTTTTTGCTACACACTTCCTGTTTTTTGGTAGTAATGTCCCTGTCAGTAGTGTGGTACCACGTATTATCAAAGATTTCTTACTCCCAGATAGTTTGCTGCTTGTTCCAACCTTTCTTCTGAGAGTGTATGAAGCTTCTTGTAATCATTCTTCTGGTATGTATTTATCCACTGAACAAACAGCATTTCTAATCCCTAATTCTGTGCCATCCTGCACACTTGTTCCAGACCTGTCATGTCAGATTGATGACCTGTGTTTGGGTATTTGTCACTGTTTGGATTGTTTGCCTAAGCATGTCATACAGTAGATGATGGATAAACATGAACATTCATTGAGTCTTAGTTGCTGTATTTCAGTATCTGATGTTTTTACTAAACATCAGTTGTGTTTGTTTGCAATAAGGATGCTGTTTACACCTGTTACTTACTGGCCAGGTAGATAACATGCCCTTTTGATTCCAGCAATGACTAACGTCATTAAAATAGCATTCCGTGCTTGTTGCTTAGAGGTGTACCATCGACCCTTGGGCTGGTTTCGTCTCTGGCTTTCTGTCCCTCACTCCCACTTCAGTAAAGTGAGGTGAGGTGACTCACTCAATCCTTCTGATTGAGATTAATTATTGATGTCATGCTCATTTCTTGATTAATGTTTAATTGCTTTGAACAAAGTCCGCAGTAATTGTTCATGATTCTTATAGTACAATAAAATATTGAATTATTTTGGTTAATTTAGGTGATCATTAGACTGTAGTAACTGAACTTTAAATTATATTGGCAGTTGCTGACGAGAATAATGTGAAATTTGCATGAATAGAGAATGAATTACAGTGCTTTTATATAGGTTTTTTGCTCATGTCTTGGTATCTCGCCTGCAGAAACTGCAATCTTATGGTTTTCTGAAAAGGAGAAAACCATTGTCTGTTTGTCTCTCTCTCTCTCTTTCCCTGTGCTTAAATCTTTGTCTTCTAATTGGAACAAAAAGTCTCTTACTTTGTGTGTCATAGGGGATTTAGATGTTTAAAAGTTGCCCTTGAGCTATGTCTATGTGCCAAATGCCTTGATACCTTATGTCTGATAAAAATATCATGGTCTTAAAAATTACATTAACCTTGTACTTGCAATCATTTGGAGACTGATTTTGGTTTTTCTTTAAAAAAAATGGTGTAGTTTCCTGATTTTGCTACTGCATCTGTATGAAACTGCTGAGCAATGACCACCTGAAACAAAAAAAAATCCCTGCTCACCTCCCTATAAACGTCAGCTATGTAGCTGCCTGATTTCCCATTCTGGGGGTCACCAATGACCATCCAGATCCAAGTACAGGTGCAAGAGCTGTTCAGAGGCTGGATAATTCATAAAGTTGTTTCCGATCTTCATAAGGGTCAAGTCAGGAATATGATTGAATGCTCTATAATTTGCTGGATTGAACAATGCACAATGGATCTAACTGGAGGAGTGTGCATGATCAACGGACCTACCAGAACAGGAGTCAGGTCCTCAAAGGATAGCCAGTTAGACCATTCACCATTATATCCGTAGATTGAAGTGAAAGTGAGGACTGCAGATGCTGGAGATTAGAGTCAAGAGTTTGGTGCTGGAAAAGCACAGCAGGTTAGGCAGCATCCGAGGAGCAGGAAAATAGACGTTTCAGGCAAAAGCCTTTCATCAAAATGACTCTACTGACTGTAGGATACACTATCTATAGGGCTCACTGCAGCACCCCACTAAGTTGCTAACAGCTCTGCTGGGTCCAGTAATCTCTAGCCTTAAGAAGAACATCAGAAGATTATGGTATCCTTGCATGCAAGTTCCTTCCAATCTGCAGTATCTGGGCAATATATGTTGCAGTTTTTTTTCATTGGAATGTATCACAATCTATGAACTGCATTATGTGAATACAAGCAAACAAGTCAGATTCCATATTTATATACTTCCCAAACTATTTCCTATTGTATCTTTATTTTGCAGCTTGAAAATTGCTATGTTTCCCAGAGTGTGGGGAGCTGTAAGAATGGTGGGATTCGGAGAGCTGTTGGAGTGGGAGGCTGTTTAGAAAGATCTTGTGGACTTTTCATAAAAAAAGGCCTGTACTTTTTCTGAATTTTTCAGAACAGGAATCAAGTCCTCAGAGGATAGCCAGTTGGGCCATTCACCATTGCATCCAGGGAGCAATATATTGGCTAGTGTCCCATACTTTGGGAAGCCATGCTTTATTTAGTTATTGAGCATTTAACCTTCCAAATCATAAACTGCTGTGTGCCAGATTTATTTTTGTGTTTAAATGTAGTTTTGCTCAATAAATGTTGATTAAATTTGTTTCCCACGTCTGTAGATTCAGACCACCAAAACAGGGTACAATTGAAGCAAAGGTCTGTAGATTCAGACCTTTGCTTCTATTATACGTGGAAGAAAAAGAGTAATTTTCAATCACCTTATATATGTGCATTGCTCCAAACTGCAGTTTTGCAGAACTAGAATTTGATTAGTGCTTAATGCTTTGAGATGACCAATGAGTATTCTTCTAGAAAACCAGCAAGAATACGATGTGTGTCTGTGTAAAATACTTTTCAAAAGTACGTGCAAAGTGTGGCCGTGATTATGCATGAAAGATCAAAAATTTACATAAAAATATAATCACTGTGTACGCTAAATATACTGCCAAAATATTTGATTGACATAAAAGACAATTATCCCCCAGTGAATCTCCGGTAGCTCTTTCTGGATGCTGGAATGGGGATGAGCACTCAACAAAAATAACATTTGGTTGTTTAACCCATGATGTATATTTCTGTGCTTTATTCCGGTTATGTAAGTCACAGAAAAATTCATCTGATTCTGCCCCATTAATGTACTTTCACTGATCAACGAAGTGATGAGATATGTCAGCAGTTTGTCCTCAGTAGTGTACTTGCTGATGCTTAGTGTTGGTTCTGTCAGGGTCAGTCAGCTCCAGACCTTGTCACAGCCATGGTCAAAACAGGGATGAAAAAGCTGAACTCGAGGTGAGGTGAGCATGACTGCTCTGATATCAAGGCAGCATTTAGGTAAGGGAGGCATCGAGGATCTCTAGCGAAAATTGAGGGGGATGTATCTCTACTGATTGGAATTGACCCTAGCACAGAGAGATATGTTTGTGTCTTTGGAAGGCACTCATTTCAGATGTAGAAACAGGAGTAGGCCATTCAGCCCATTGATCTACCATCCACTGTGATCACAGGCTAATCTGAGAATCCTCAACTCCGCTTTCCTGCCTTTTCCCCGAAACCCTTGATTCCATTAGTGATTAAATATCTGTCCATCTCAGCCTTGAATATACTTTATGCCCCAGTGTCAGCATCTCTCTGTGATAAAGAATTCCACAGATTCTCTACCCTGTGAGAGAAGAAATTCCTCTAATCTCTGTTTTAAATATGTGAGCCCTTATTCTGGGATTATGTCCTCTGGTCTGAAACTCTCCTTAAGGAGAAGGTAACTAGTACGATTCTACTCTACCACAGCCTTGAAGAATTTTGTATGCTTCAATAAGGTCATTTCTCAATTTTCTATATTCCAGTGAGTACAGGCACAATCCACTTGACCTGTCCTCCCTCCATATCTGGTAAAGCTTCTCACAACAGCTTCCAATGCCAGTATATTCCCCTTATATAAAGGGTTAAAAACTATGTACAGTATTCTAGCTGTGGTCTGACTAGTGCCTTGTATAGTTTCAGCAAAGATTTCCTACTTAATACATCTTTCCTTTTGAAATAAAGGCCAACATTCCATTGGCCTTCCTATTACCTGCTGAACCTGGAGAAAGACTCTGAAATCAATGCTTTCTGCAGTCTTCTTTCATTTAAATAATATTTAGCTCTTCTGTTTTCATGCTAAAGTGGATAACTTCACATTTTTCTGCATTGTATTCCATCTGCCTTGATTTTGCCCACTCACTTAACCTGTCTGTATCCATCTGCAGGCTCTGTGGCATCTTCACCATTTGCCTTCCTAACAATTATTGTGACTTTAGCAATCTGGGCTATAGTTCATTCACTTTCCTTACACAAGTCATTAATATATACAGTACATCCTTGATTATCTGAACGTCAATTATCTGAATTTCCGATTATCCGAACGAGATCTCGAGGTCACATTAATAACGGCATTAGGCAACTCGGCATTCAGTTAAACGGCATTATGGCATGCATTTCCAGATAATCAAGAAATGTTTGATAACTGGCACTCAAATTACCGCTTGTTTACGATAGATTAGCTGTTAGTTAAATGTGCATTGCCGAATAACAGAAATGTTTGGATAATCGGTGCTCAGAAATTACCACTTATTTACGATTAGATCAATTATCCGAACAAAATACTCCCACCCATCTCGTTTGGATAAAAGAAGTTCTACTGTAATGTAAATAACTGTGGTTCCACCACTGTTCCCTGCAGAATACCACGAGTTATACGTTGCCATCCTGGAATGCCCCTTGTCCAAATGCTGTTTTCAATTAGTTAGCAATTTTCTATCCATGCTAATATGTTATCTTCAACAGCATGAGATTTAGTCTTAATTAGTAGCCTAATGTTGGAACCTTACGAAGCACCTTCTTAAAATCTAAATACATTACATCCCTTTATTGATCCTGTTACCTAGAGCATAGAACATTACAGCACAGTACAGGCCCTTTGGTCCTTGATGTTGTGCCAACCTGTGGAACCAATCTGAAGCCCATCTAACCTACACTATTCTATTTTCATCCATATGTTTATCCAATGATCATTTAAATGCCCTTAAATTTGGCGAATCTAGTACTGTTGTAGGCAGGGCGTTCCATGCCTCCCCTACTATCTGAGTAAAGAAACTACCTGTGACATTTGTCCTATATCTATCACCCCTCAATTTATAGCTGTGTCCCAAAGAATTCTTGTAAATTTGTCAAGCCTGACTTGCCCTCATGAAACTATGCCGATATATGTATTTCTAAATGCTCTGTTCTTATATCCTTTATATTAGACTCTAATTCTCCCAACAACAGGTTTTAGGACAACTGACCTAAGGTTACCTGTGTTTTTTTTCAGCCCCAGGGCATGACTGCACATATTCCTGAGTAGTATCTTCGGTCCAACACTTATATTCATTATAAGTGATCATGAATAAATCAGTCAATCAATCAGTCAGCTTCATTAATGACCTCTGCATCATAAGGTCAGAAACTGGAACGGTCGCTAATGATTTCACAATGTTCAACACCATTTACAACAGCTCTGATTATGAAGTGGGCTACGCCTATATTCAGCAATATCTGGTTTGGGCTGATGAGTGGCAAGTAACATATGCAAAAGGGAGAGAACATTCATAACTGCTCTGCTTCCTATCGGAATGATGTTGTGAAACTTGAAAGAGTTCAGAAAAGATTTACAAGAATGTTGCCCAGGTTGGAGGATTTGAGCTTTAGGAAGAGGTTGAATAGGCTGAGGCTGTTTTCCCTTGAACTTCGGAAACTGAGGGGTGACTTGTAGAGGTTTATAAAATCATGAGGGGCTTGGATAGAGTAAATAGACAAGGTATGTTCCTTGGGGGGGGTGTGGGAGAGCCCAGAACTAGAGGGCATAAGTCTAGGGTGAGAGGGGAAGGAGGATGGTGTGTGTGTGGAATGAGCTACCAGAGGAAGTGGTGGAGGCTTGTACAATTGCAACATTTAAAAGGCATCTGGATGGGTGTATGAATAGGAAGGGTTTGGAGAGGTATGGGCAGGATGCTGGCAAGTGGGGCTAGATTAGGTTGGGATATCTGGTCGGCATGGACGGGTTGGACCGAAGGGTCTGTTTCCATGCTATAACACCTGTATGATCTATGGTAACACACCAATTTCAAGCAATGGTCATCAACCAATGAGGATCTTATCTCCTCCCTTTGACATTCAAGAGTATTACCCAATGTTGAACTCTCACTGTCAACATGCTTGGGTTTCATTGACCAGAAACATAACAAATAATTGCTAGAGGCTGGAAAAATGTGAGTAACTCCCTTTCTGCACCCAGTGTTCAGATACCATTGCAAGGACGTGTCAGACGTGTGATGAATACTCTCCATTTGCCTAGATGAGTGTAATTGCAACAACATTCAATGAGTGTTGACTCCATTCAGGACAAGCCACTATTTCATTGGCATTCAAACCATCCTTTAAATATTCATTGTGGTCACCATCCATCATTGAGAGATATAATGTGTGCCATCTACAAAATACATTCCAGCAACTAATCAAGGCTTAATAATGGAATCTTGCAATTTTGTGACCTTTGTCATCAAGAAAAACAGGGCAACACGTGCACGGAAAAAACACTCTTCCAAGAAAGTGGTTTGCCACCATCATTTGCAGGGCAAATAGATGGGGCACAGGATATATTGGCCTAGCCTGTGATACCTACCAAAGAAAGAATTGAAGAAAAACCTATTTTATGTTGTTTTTGGATCTGGAATAGTTTTGTGATGGGAACCACTGCGGACTGTTGATTCTGTCTCTGCAATAGGAAATTAATTGGAAACACTCTAGATTGAAAATGATTTTCTGAAAGACCATTTGTGAACTTTTGCAGGTAGCTACTGGGAGTTTAAGCGCGGGCTTTTGGGTGTTGGTTCAAACCAGTCCTGATTATTTGGAGTCAGGTCAAATAGAGTGGATCAAATTGCTGAATTGTTAGCATTTGGATCATAGTGTGATTGTTTAACAGCTAAAAGTGAGGGAATCTTTCTGAAACATTGATGTGCTATAGTTCATCAGTTAACCATAAATATAAATGGCTATTCACCCACAAACATTTGTTACGTTTGAGCATTTAAAGTCTACTTTTATGGATGAACTGCTACATCTTCTAATTAGAGAGCTTGCAAGTCGATGGGGAACCTAAATAATTTGTTGTAATTGCTTTAAACAGCAGGTTTGTAAAGCTTGAAAGTGGTTCAGCTTATGACTTCCTGATGTGTTATGTCTTTTACTGTAGTGTACAATCACTGTAATCGAGGCAACAGGATTGTCTTTTTCAATAAATATTTCACCATGTGGCCTTTACATATTCTCAACTTTATTGTTTAAAAAGCATGAAAAGAAGTGACTGTTCATTATGCAAGCTTGTCTTGGATCAGGGGATAGAGTGGTTGGGGCTGAGGACAGTTGTATAATGGTTATGTCACTTGGACTAGCAATCCAGAGACCCAAGCTGCTTCTGGGAATACGTATTCAGATTCCATCACAGATGTTGAAATTTAAATTCAGTAAGTAAACCCTTAAATTGAAATGGTGACAATAAAACTATCTTTGATTTATTATAAAAACCCATCTGGTTTACGAATGTCCTTTAGGTTTGGTACGCATTTGGTTAGATTAGATTACTTACAGAGTGGAAACAGGTCCTTTGGCCCAACAAGTCCACACCGACCCTCCGAAGAGCAACCCACCCAGACCCATTCCCCTACATTTACCCCTTCACCTAACACTGCGGGCAATTTAGCATGGCCAATTCACCTAACCTGCACATTTTTGGATTGTGGAAGGAAACCGGAGCACCTGGAGAAAACCCACGCAGGCAGAGGGAGAATGTGCAAACTCCACACAGACAGTTACTTGAGGCGGGAATTGAACACAGGTCTCTGGGGATGTGAGGCAGCAGTGCTAGCCGCTGTGCCACCCAACTCAGCTGGCTGGATGGCTGGTTTGCGATGCTGGGTAGTGCTAGAACGTGGGTTCATTTCTCCCCACGGTGGAAGTTTCCATGAAGGACTCAGTCTGAACCTCTCTCTCAGTAATCCTTAGGTTAAACCAGTGCCAGTAGTGTTGCTCACGCTCTCCCTCCCTCCCTCCCTCTTTTTCTCTTTCTCTCTGTCTCATACAAGAGCAACAGGACTATGGTGCCTTTACCTTTTACACATGAGTCCCCAAATGTAGGCAGTGTGGTTAACTGTTTACTGCTGTCTGAAAAGGGCCTTTCATGCCCCTCTGCTCAAAGGCAGTTTTGATTGGCCAATAAACACTACCCTTGGCAGTAATGCCCTCATGCCATGAGGTAATGAGAAAGGTGGAGGAAGGGTATTGCTTTGTGCTTTTGCACACTTGTTTGTGACTGCTTGGTTAAGCTGGGCATCCTGCACTTTTCTATCTTTCACTCTTTCAGTACAAACTTTCAGGATTGTCTGATGCTTGCATGGTGAAATAGTTTTGCCATACAGTTCAATCTCGAATTCTTCTTCATTCTAGTTTCAATTACAGATCTGAACACTGTACTTAAAAGTTTCAGTGGTTACAGTGCAAAAAGGGGCAGTTTTGTGAGAACACTGTCACATCATTATAATAAATCTTTAACAGACATTTTATGGTAATGAATGACTCTGGAATAAAAAATTGTGCAAGAGTTTAATTCCACATCAGTTACCTATTAAACAAGAAAATTATTGCATGTCTAATTCATTTAAAGCTTTCAGCAGATCACTGCACTTACTGATGGCCTCAATTATGCAGTGCTCATTTCATTGTTTTGATTTGTGGCCAATACACTCAATTATTTATAGTTCACCAGGCAAGTTTTGGACTTGTATAAAAAAAAGGTTTCTTGCATTGTACATTTACTGACACCATTAAAGTGTTAATATTGTGCTGAGTCGCATCATAACAAAAAGTTGAAGGAAGGAAAATATAAGTAAGGTTTATGTGGTGTGCCTCTCCCACAGTCTGTTGTGGTAAAATCTGTTGTAATAGGTTCTGGATAAACCATGAGCTGATGCAATGATACCATACAGTTTTCAAATCCTGTGTTAACAAAGCCCAGTTCGTATTGACCTGAAACTATTCTGCTATTCTTACCTAGTTTGTGTAAATGGCAGGCAAGTCCCACACCAGTGTGGTTGTCTGTTAGCTGCTGTGAGATATGAATTGTTAGCTGTGAGTCAGTGCATTGTACGCTCGTGTCTGAGAAGGTTGTGCGTACATGACCTACTTCAGAAACTTGACCGTAGAATAAAGCTTCAGCCTTCAATGCTATACTGACAGAGTCTGTGTTAACATAGATCCTTTGAGGTAGTTTATTAAATGTGGTTTTCATTTCCTGACAAGCAATGTTCAAGGCATTATTTTGAAGAGAAATAGTGGTTTTCCCACCCTTTGCCAAAATTCATCCATTGATCAACGTTGCTGTTTCTGAGATGTTGTTGGGTGTCAATGGGTTGCTGTGTTTCACATGTTTCAATAAAGTCAACACCTGCCATCCAAGGCATATGACCTATGGACCAAGTGGTGGAAAATGTGATTAAAATAGTTTGGTGCTTGTTTTTGACTGCTGCAGACTTGATGGGCTGAATGGCCTTTTTCTGTGCCATAAACCTCAATGACTGACTTCAAAAATTATTAACTGACTACAAAGCACTTTGGGAAATCCTGAAATAATGAAAGGTGCTAGATAAATACATGTTTCTTTGAAATAACCCAGTAAGCCTGGTGCGGTGTGGTGGCTCGATCGTTAGCACTGCTGCCTCACAGCACCAGGGACCCAGGTTCAATTCCAACCTCTGGTGACTGTCTGTGTGGAGTTTGCACATTCTCCCAGTGTCTGCGTGGGTTTCCTCCAGGTGCTCCGGTTTCCTCCCACAATCCAAAGATGTTCAGGTCAGGTGAATTGGCCATGCTGAATTGCCCATAGTTTTGAGGGACGTGTAAGTTAGGTGCGTTAGTCCGGGGTAAATATAGGTAAAAACAATGACTGCAGATGCTGGAAACCAGATTCTAGATTAGAGTGGTGCTGGAAAAGCACAGCAGTTCAGACAGCATCCAAGGAGCAGGAAAATCGACGTTTTGGGCAAAAGCCCCACAAGGGGTAAATATAGGATAATAGGGTGGGTTGCTCTTCGGAAGGTCGGTGTGGACTTGTTGGGCCGAAGGGCCTGTTTCCACACTGTAGGGATTTTATGATCTTCTATGATCGAAGCCATTCAGTTGTATAATACTCCAAATAATAAGAAATCAAATAAACTGTTGGTCTGTGAACGTAGGTATCGAATGAGGAAATGAAGAAGGCGCACTTAACTCTTTTTTGTAACTGCAAATTACTCCTCACTAACATTCGTGGTGTTCAAGTTTGAAGAGCTTGGGCCATGCAGCATAACAACAGAACCTTCGGTCAAACCAGTCCATGCTGAATATGATCCCAAACTAAACTAATCCCACTTGCCTGGACTTGGCCCATATCCCTCCAAACCTTTTTTCATGAACTTTTAAAAATATCTTTTAAACCTTGTAACTATACCCAAAGCCATCACTTCCTCACCTTTGTAGAAAGTGAGGACTGCAGGTGCTGGCGATCAGAGTTGAGAGTGTGGCGCTGGAAAAGCACAGCAGGTCAGGCAGCATCCGAGAAGCAGGAGAATCGATGTTTTGGGCATATGCCCTTCATCAGGAATGAGGCTTGTGGGCAGGGGGGCTGAGAGATAAATGGGAGGGGGCTGGGGCTAGGGGGGGAAGGTTGCTGGGAATATGATAGGTAGATGAAGGTGGGGGAGAAGGTGATAGGTCAGAGAGGAGGGTGAAGTGCATAGGTGGGAAGGAAGATGGACAGGTCAAGAGGGTGGTGCAGAGTTGGATGCTTGGGACTGGGATAAGCTGGGGGGAGGTGGAATGAGGAAACCGGTGAAATCCACATTGATTTGGTGTGGCTGCAGGGTCCCAAGGTGGAAGATGAGGCATTCTTCCTCCAGGCCTGCTCAACCATTCAATTTGATTGTGGCTGATCATCCAATTTAGTACCTTATTCCTGCTTCGATCCCATACCTTTGATCTCTTCAGCCCTAAGAACCATACCTATCTCCTCCTTGACAACATTCACTGTTTCAGCCTCAATTGCTTTCTGTGGCAGAGTTCAACAGGTTCATCACTCTCGAGTTGAAGAAATTTCTATTAATTTCAGCCCTAAATGGCCTACTCTGGACTCTTAGACTGTAACATCTGATTTTAGACTCTCTGGTCATTGGGAACAACTTGCCTGCATTTATCCTGTGTCGTCCTCGTCCCATTAGAATTTTACAGATTTCCATGTGATCCCCTTCTATTCTTCCGAACTCCAGTGAATATGGCCCTAATTTTATTTCCACGTAATGCACACTTGACCTTTGAAGTAGTCTGTACAACCGATGGCTCAAGTTGAATCTTTGCAACCCTACGGCATCAGGTTGTGAATGATGGTGCACAATTAAACAAGGCAGTTAGAGATAATGAAGAATTTACAGGAGCTGTGGGGGTGTGATGGATGGCAGTTACAGGAAGGGAGAAAAGCTTCTGATACAGTCAGGTAGATGAGTTACTGCCAGGAGAGGAAGGAGAGGTAGGCAGGTAGTGCAAGAGTCTCCTGTGGCTATCCCCATCTTTAACAGGGATGCTGTTTTGGAAATTATAGGGGGTGATGGACGCACAGGGGAATGTAGCACAAACAGCCAAGTTTCTGTTACCACGGCTAGCTGTAATGTGATGAGAGGTTGCAAGCGATCAATTGTGGTCAGGAACTTTCTGGTCAGAGGCACAGGCAGATATTTCTGTGGCCAACTGGAAGAAAGCAGAACGGTGTGTTGCCTCCCTCATGTCAGGATCAAGGATATTTCAGAGAGAATACAGAATATTCTCAAAGGGGAGAGGGACCAGCAGGAGGTCATTGTACACATTGGAGCTAACAACATAGGATGGGAAATGAATGAGATGCTGAAGAGAGAATATAGGAAATTAGGCAGGAATTTAAAAAGGTGATCCTCAAGTGTAGTAATGTCTCTAGATTAGCTCTGGTGCTGCAAGCTAGGAATAAGTAGAGAACAGATGAATACGTGGCTGAGGAGCTGGTGCAGGGGAGAAGGGTTCACATTTTGGATCATTGGAATCTCTTCTGGGGTAAAAGTGAACTGTATAAGAAGGACAGTATGTACCTGAATTGGAAGTGGACTAATATACTAGCAGGGAGATTTGCTAGAGCTGCTGGGGAGAATAAAAACTAGTAAGGTGGGGGGAAGGACCCAGGGAGCTAGTGAGGAAAGAGATCAATCTGAGACTGGTACAGTTGGGAAGAGGAGCAAGTCAAACAGGGCAGGCAGGGACAAAGCAAGAACAAGGTGGGACTGATAAATTAAACTGCATTTATTTCAATGCAAGATGCTTAACATGGCAAGCAGTTGAATTCAGAGCATGCTTGGGAAAATTGGACTGGAATATCATAGCAATCATAGGGATGGAGTGCAGTTCACTGTTCAGGATACAAATGCTGTAGTAAGGATAGAAAGGGAGGCAAGAGAGGAGGGGGAGTGGCAAGGGATAGCATTCCAGCTGTACTCAGGCAGGATATTCCTGGGAATACGTCCAGGGACGTTATTTGGATGGAACTGAGAAACAAGAAAGGGACAATCACCTTATTGGGATTGTATTATAGGCCTCCCAGTAGTCAGAGGGAAATTGAGAAACGAACTTATAAGGAGATCTCAGCTGTCTGTAAGAATAATAGGGTGGTTATGGTAGGTTATTTTAATTTTCCAAACATAACACTATAGCAGTCCCAGTCTAAGGGTTTAGATGGAGAGCAATATGTTAAATGTGTACAAGAAAAATTTCTGATTCACTATGTGGATATACCGACTGGAGAGTGCAAAACTTGACCTACTCTTGGGAAATAAGGCAGGGCAGGTGACTGAGGTGTCAGTGGGGGAGCACTTTGGGGCCAGCAACCACAGTTCTATTAGTTTTAAAATAGTGATGGAAAAGGATGGACTGGATCTAAAGGTTAATGTTCTAAATTGGAGAAAGGCCAATTTTGATGGTATTAGGCAAGAAGTTTCAAAAGCCGATTGGAGGCAGATGTTCACAGGTAAAGGAACGGCTGGAAAATGGGAAGCCTTCAGAAACGAGATAATGAGAGACAGTATGTTCTTGTTCAGGTGAAAAGGAAGGCTGGTACTTGTAGGAAATGTTGGATGACGAGAGATATTGAGGTTTTGGTTTAAAACAAAGACGGAAGCGAATGTCAGGTATAGACAGGATAGATCAAGTGAATCCTTAGATTATAAAGCCAGTAGGAGTATAATTAAGAGGGAAATCCAGAGGGCAAAAAGGGGACTTGAGAATAGGGCCGCTCAAAGATCACCAAGGCAGCATATGTGTAGAACCGCAGGAGATAGGGGAGATACTAAACGAGTGTTTTGCATCATTGTTTACTGTGGAAAAGGATATGGAAGATATATAATATAGGGAAATAGATGTTGACATCTTAAAAATGTTCATATTACAGTGGAGTAGGTGCTGGATGTCTTAAAATGCATAAAGTTTGGAAATCCCCAGGACCTGATCAGGTGTACCCTAGAACTCAGTGGGGAAGCTAGGGAAGTGATTGCTGGGTCCCTTGCTGAGATATTTGCATCGTCGATAGTCACAGGTGAGGTGTCGGAAGACTGGAGGTTGGCTAACATGGTGCCACTATTTAAGAAAGGTGGTAAGGACAAGCCAGGAAACTATAGACCAGTGAGCCTGACATTGATGGTGGGCAAGTTGTTGGAGGGAATCCTGAGGGACAGGATGTACATGTATTTGGAAAGGCAAAGATTGATTAAGGATAGTAAGCATGGCTTTGTGCGTGGGAAATCATGTCTCACAAACTTGGTTGAGTTTTCTGAAGAAGTATTGTTGGGGTCAGAGCGGTAGACATGATCTACATGGACTTCAGTAAGGCAATTAACAAGGTTCCCCATGGGAGACTAGTTAGCAAGATTAGATCTCATGGAATACAGAGGGAACTAGCATTTGATATCGAACTGGCTAGAAGGTAGAAGACAGAGGGTGGTGGTGGAGGGTTGTTTTTCTGACTGGAGGCCCCTGACTAGTGGTGTGTGACAAATATCAGTGTTGGGTCCACTACTTTTCATCATTTATATAAATTATTTGGATGTGAATATAGCAGGTACAGTTAGTAAATTTGCAGATGGTCCATTAGAGGTCCAGTGGACAGCGAAGAAGGTTACCCCAGAGTCCAATGGGATCTTGATCAGATGGGCCAATGGGCTGAGGAGTGGCAGATGGAGTTTAACTTAGATAAATGTGTGGTGCTACATTTTGGAAAAACAAATCAGGGCAGGACTTGTCCGCTTAGATTACTTACAGTGTGGAAACAGGCCCTTCGGCCCAACAAGTCCACACTGACCCACCGAAGCGCAACATACCCATACCCCTACATTTACCCCTTACCTAACACTACGGGCAATTTAGCATGGCAAATTCACCTGAATTGGCCCGCGCATCTTTGGACTGTGGGAGGAAACCGGAGCACCCGGAGGAAACCCACGCAGATACGGGGAGAACGTACAAACTCCACACAGACAGTCGCCTGAGTCGGGAATTGAACCCGGGTCTCAGGCGCTGTGAGAGAGCAGTGCTAACCACTGTGCCACCGTGCCGCCCACAATGATAGGGTCCCGAGGAGTGTTGCTGAACAGAGACCTTGGAGTGCAGATTCATAGTTCCTTGAAAGTGAAGACTCAGGTAGATAGGATAGTAAAGGTGATGTTTGGTATGCTTTCCTTTATTGGTCAGAGTATTGAGATCTGGAATTGGGAGGTCACGTTGTGGCTGTACAAGGGCATTGGTTTGGTGACTTTTGGAAGATTGTGTGCAATTCTGATCTCCCTGCTATAGGAAGGATGTTGTAAACGTTGAAAGGGTTAGAAAAGATTTACAAGGATGTTGCCAGGGTTGAAAGGTTTGAGCTATAGAGAGAGGCTGAATAGGCTGCGGATGCTTTCTCTGGAGCGTCGGAGACTGAGGGATGACCATATAGAGGTTTATAAAATCGTGAGGGGCATGGATAGGGTAAATAGACAAGGTCCTTTCCCTGGAGTGGGTGAGTCCAGTACTAGGTTTAGGGTGAGGAGGAAAAATTTAAAAGAGACCTAAGGTGCGACGACTTCACGCAGATGGTGCGTGTATGGAATGAGCTGCCAGAGGTGGTGGTGGAAGCTGGTACAATTACAACATTGAAAGGACATCTGGATGGGTATACGAATATGAAAGGTTTAGAGGTATATGGGCCAAATGGACTTGATTAATTTATGATATCTGGTCAGCATAGACCAGTTGGATCGAAGGGCTGTACATCTCAATGAGTCTGGGTCTAACTAACGGAAGGTGGAGGGAACAGGGAAATCCTCTCCTGTTTGATGGGTGAGCACTGTACATGCATTCATGGCTGTGTATGTGTTTACATGTGTGGGTGCTCAAACACACACATCTTTTACCCCTCCACCCTTCTTTCTCACTCTCTCACATGCCTTGCCCTCTCTCCCCACCTCTCCCAGGACACTGAACTTCAGCAAGAATGTGAAGCTTTTTAATTTTTAATCTGGACAGTCAATCTTGAAGATTAATTTATTGTAACTGGCATATTGTAATGAATTTTCAACTTTGGTGAAGAAAGTTGTTATTAAATTTCTAGAGATAATGCATTTTTTGATGCAGAACTCCAATTAATTTCATTTTGAACGAGGATAAGAGAAAAGAGCCCTGAATTAATTGAAGCGTGATTATTGTTGCGACACGGCGGGAGACCTTTCAGATTTTATTAGATTACTTACAGTGTGGAAACAGGCCCTACGAGTCCACACCGACCCTCCGAAGAGCAACCCACCCAGATCCATTCCCCTACGTTTACCCCTTCACCTAACACTACAGGCAGTTTATCATGGCCAATTCACCTAACCTGCACATTTTTGACTGTGGGAGGAAACTGGAGGACCCAGAGGAAACCCACGCAGACACGGGGAGAATGTACAAACTCCACACAGACGGGAATTGAACACGGGTCTCTGGCGCTGTGAGGCAGCAGTGCTAACCACTGTGCCATCGTGCTGCCTAGCTAATTAAACCAAACACACAGAAAAGCTCACCTTGTTTTGTAATCTTTAAAAGTATAAGTGACTGAGAACTCTCCAAATTCCACTCCTTAAAGAAAAATATCAATTTTAATCTTTAACTCTCAAAGTGAACATTAAAGGACAACTATTTACAGCTCTAAGCCTCCTTTCCCTCCTTTCTGTTATCTACCTCCAACTCTATAACAATATACTGATCCAACGAAAGCCCCTATTAAAATTACAGCAACTTAATTTTTAAAACCAGACAGCGGCTGTTGTCAGCGTCCTGTCTTCCTCTGGCTGTAGATCACCCTGGGTCGTCTTTGGTCTTGTGCTGCAAAGATGTTACATGTGAAAAAGATATATTTGATAGAGAGTGTTTTGAATGGCAGTCTCTCTCTCTCTCTCTCTCTCTCTAAGTAGCAGATTGTCGCACTCTCTGGCTAGTTGCGAAAATGTCGGCTCATTTATACCTCAAACATTGGATTGTCTCATTAGTTCAATGTTGGCAAAACAGTAAAATTCAAATTCAGTTAGGCTTTAGTATTCTGGGGTATAATTTAAACTGATTGGTTAAATTCATGGTGGTCAAAATAACTGAGGTATCTAGTTTACCGCCAAATGTTACACATTTTCAATTTTCCAGTACACTGAGACTGCTGGTCAGTCACATGACCGTTGCCTGCAAACTCCCACTGCCAAACCAGCCTTCACTCTCTCAAGCATACAGTATGCACTTTCAACTTCATCACAATACCTAAGAAGTTTGCAAGCATGTTTTAAATAAAACAATGGAGGTAAATAGGCAAAGAAGAGAAGTTTGCACATAACCCTGCAAAAAACATTGATAGCCTTTAGAAGCTTGAAACTATGGGAAAGATACTAATCTTTCTGCATGTAGTTTTGAAATATTTGGATGCTATCACAGTGTAGGTCACAGCCTCTCCTCACTAAAGCACCTTACATGATTTAATTTGGAGATTATTCTGTGCTGTATGCATTAGTTTAGTTGTAAATAAACCTACTAGACTTTACTTTTCAACTAAACTGAATCCATATATGTCGTTTGTGATAATGCAAGAAATTAGTAGAGCACTGTAAGATGAAATTGTTCTTTCATGCGAAAGGTGATGGTGAAGTAGTTTCCCATGTCACCAATTCCTGTTTTGTATGTCTGCCCAAGATGGCTTTTCAGTCATCATAACTCCTCAAGTCAGTCCTGGTCAGGATTCATGCTAGAGTTTTGTGACTGTGTTTCCATGCTTCATATGCAAACTCTCAAAGCAGCTACAGTAAATGTTATAAATTCTCGATTTGCTACTGTGTCGCTGTTAGCTGTTGTAATTCTGGTAACAACCTTATTGAGTATGGAGGTACATTGATCTATATCTTTGCAAATGTAGTTATCAGAAATATACTCAACTGTATCTTATTCCAATAGCTTTTATTGTATGATCACTATTTTGCCATCTGTTTAAGGATTGCTGGTTTTAACAATGAGTTTGTATTTGTGCACTGTTCAACAGCAATCCAAAGTAAATGAGTTCTGATGAAAAGGTATCACAAAAATTGAATGCTGTTCCATCAGTTTGCCCTCCTTCTGATTATTTGTTTGTCTGTGGCTGTGTCTTTCATAAGTCACAATATGATCTTGGACCTTACTTTTCAAATTTAAATACCATGCAACTTTTCATATGCTCTTGAACACCATGTAAAGTCCTTGTGATCCCAAGATTTCCATTAGACATTTTGAATTATGTCCAGATACTGATTTCATTCAGATAATTCTCACTTCAGTGGGGAAAAAATGATGCGTTGGTGTGCATTGTTCAGGCATTGGAGTTCCCATTATGTTTTAAAAATATGCAGTATGCTAAAGGAAATGTTGCAATGCAATTTAAAACTGACTGAGGACACGATCCTTTCAAATACTTGCTGCATAAATCACAAGTTGAAATCCCAGTCATTGTCATTTACTGTAATACAGAGGAGACCATGTCGTCCATGCTAGCTCTCTGTAGAACAAATGAGTCAGTCCTATTCTCCAACTCCTTTTACTTGTAACCCTGCAGATTTTGTCTTTTGCATGAATTTTGCACTCTCACAAGGGCCTTTGCATGCCTCCTAAAGTGTGGTCTTCTGTCTTTTCCAGGCTTATAATTTCTTCATTTCCCCTCTCAAAATATTAAATTTGATCTGGTTCTTCATTGAATAATTTACATTTATTAACGGTACACCCTCCTTTTTTTTGCTTCATTATGTTGTCTGTTGCTGAGGAACTCTAGCTTTGGTTGCGTTATCTTTCTCACTTGTTAGAATGCACTGAGTGTGTGCCTGTAACATCTCTTCCACAAAGATTATTCAGGCAGTCACTGGATCCATTTTACTCCAGCCACATTCTCCTTTTCATTCTTTATAAATGTGAAGTTCTACTTTTATACTGTAACCTGTTGCTTTGCAAACCTTATGACTGTTCTGAGTTTAGTGTTTCCCCAGTGATACTTTTGACCACCTGGCCCACCTTATTCTACATCTGATCCAAATGTTCCTTCTCTCTAGTTTAGGACCAAGAACATATTGATCAGGGAAGTTTTTCTGAATGTATTTCATAAGTTTCTTTCCTTACTTTAACATGAATGTAGTTGATATTTGGGTAATAAATATTCTCTCATATCACCACTGTATAGTTCTTGCACATCCCTGTAGGTCTTGATAGACTGTCCTAAATAACATGACCGTAGTCTTGGTTCTCAATACGAAACAAATAGATTCTGTTCTTATCTCCTCAAGAGCATCTTTCTTTCTAACACTTCAGTTTCTTTCCTAATCAGTTCTTCTACTCTATCTCCCTTCTTCCTTTCTCATCTTTTGTGTTCATGTTATATTGCTGATTATTAAGTGCACAGCCCTCCTCTTTTTTTTATTGTCACATCATATTTCCACATGGCAATTTGTGCATGCAGTTTACAAATCTTATTCAATATACTTTGTGTTTACATATTTGTCTTCAAATCCTGTCTTTTTATTTCTCACTGACCACCTTAATCCACTCCTATCTAATATGGTATTATGTGATGCTTTCCAATTCTGTCACTTTGTAAGCCTGTTTTCTCTTTACTTTTGTGCTGGTGCCCATCCCCCTGCTGGTTTAGTTTAAACCCTGTCAATCTCCCTGTGAAGACTCTGTGTGCAGTCCTATCAAGGTGCAACCCATGAGTTTTGAATGGGGGCTTCCTAACCAAAACTGGTCCCAGTGATCTTTGGTATCTGAAGTCCTCCCTCCTACACCGTGCCTAAACATGATCCCTGTTTTCCTATTTCTTTGCATCCGTAGGACATACTACTGGTGTAATCCAGAGATTTACGATGGAGGTTCTGCTTTTTTACTTCATAGCTGCTGAAAATCCGATCTTCATATTCACTGTCTCAACATTTTGCCTCACTCGCTTCCTCCTCGGGATATCCTGCTTTCCTTAGCCTGGCACCAGGGAGATAAATACTGTGTGTAGCATGCAGGAATCACAATGGTGGCTATCGAACTGCTTGTCAGTACCCCTAATTATAGAACCTTGTATAACTGTTGCACTCTGTTCTTAATTTCTCCTTGTGAAGTCCCTTGTCCATGCACTCCATTGTCTGAACAGTACTTTGAGGTGGTATTTCTCCCAGCACCCTTCGATACGGAGTATGTGTTTGGGAGTGGCAGACAACATTAGGTCTCCCCTGTTGCCTGTTTTTTCCAGCCGTTATTGATCTTGTATCCCACCACCTACCATCTTCTATCCTGATCATGCACTGCAGAAAGCTGGTCACCTTCTGGAGTCATTTTCTGTACACATCACATGTGTCCTGTCCTGAAGTTCCATTATGGTGCACGAACTGGAAGCAACAGATTTCAGATGTCATGTTTGATATAAAGCAAAAACTTTGCCCCTCTTACACTGCAGTTAATACCTGATTTCAGCTACTTTATGAATGTTAATTGGAAACATTAGACCTGCTCTGTCCTCTCTCACTCTTATTAATTCACTCATCGTTATTCTTGCCCTGACTGAAGTTTTTGTTTCTCAGCTTTTCATTTAAATGATTGTTTGAGCTCAGAAAAAAGATTGGTAATAATCAGTAAATCATCTGCTTTCCTTCGTTGGCCCACTTGTTTATTTCTCAATGCATTCAGTTGACTCTGAATCTTCCCATCACCTAATTATTATACCTGCTGCTCTGTTTTTGATTTTTTAATCTTTGAGAGTCTTGTGCTTGGCCCTGCTATTGCTTCCATTCTTTTACCCTCCTAGTCTTGCTGTGGCCTTGAATTGCCATTTCTTTCATCCCTCCACCGTCCTGCTGTGAGTTTGGTTTAGCTAGTTTTTTTGCATTGCACTTGACTCTGTATTCTTAGTACATCTTTCTCTCTGACAGTAATTACCTAGCAGATCAAATATTAAATTTTGTGATTTTACAGAAAGTAACCTTTACCAGCTCAAGTGTATGTAACCTTGAATCAGATTTTTGCAGATTTCTTGGTGACAACAGAATTATATGTGTATGTTTTAGTCAGCGTGTTCAGAGATGTTGTTACGCAGGTGGGAATTGAACTCTGAACTCTGGTCTTCTGGCCCAGGGATAGGGAACCATGTGATATGCATTTTTAATCAACCTGTTCAAACACTTTATGGTACACCACTGAAGCAGATGGGACTTGAACCGTGATCTCTTGGTTCAGAGGTAGGGACACTATCCACAGTGTTACAAGAGCCCGCACCTTGTGATATATAGCCTACAGATGTTTGGAAATAAATGAAGAATAAATAGGCATCTTAAGCTGCATCTCCAGCATGTCTTTGAGCAATGTTTCTGATTGTTGAGGCACCTGCATTGAGTTTGTTGAAGTTAAACAATCTTGTGATGTTTGTAATATTTCATTATTCCCTTCTGTGCTAAATAGAGTATTGAGACCTGTTTTTAAAGTACTTGTCCTGCAATATAACAGTGTATTCTGCACCCTGTTTTCCTGATGCACTTGTGTGTTTTACAGGCAGATTGTACTGTAGGCAGTTCTTTTATAATGTGATGGTTGCATTCTTGTGTGACCCTGCGCTATATAAAAATCATGCACTTAAAAAAAAGCACAAAAATCGCATTATAGCCAACAAGTTTTAAAAGTTTGCGCTTTTGAAAAGTGCCCCCTATTTGTCAATCACATCATAGCCAATTCGCCTTGACGAAACGTGCATTACAGCAGAACGACCTGCATGTAAGACAACATTTTCATTATACCTCGGTTCGTTGGACAGTAATACATCGAACCAAATCCAATGTGAAGCATGTAAAGCTCTGCCACGGCTAATCCCTGTATCTGTTGTTTTTCTTCACTGAGCAGGATTTGGTTCCTTAGGTTCAGTTCTCTCTTCATGGCAGACCCCAGTGTAGGCTAGCTTACCCAGCATTGATGTATGATGTCCAGACGTGTGCATTTTCAGTGGGAATTGTTGGACATTGGTCAGTGATTATGTTCTGTCACCAATGCTTTATCTCTTTCTATCTCTTCCAGGCTGGGAATACTTATGGCATATGTTATATTTTCAGACTATAGTATATTTTCTGTCAGCTTGGCTAAGATTAATCTAGTTTGGAGGCAAGGCTAGGCACATCCCAATTTGTTTAGCTGCTGGTACATGATGGCAGAACCATAATATAAATCTTCTAGGAGAAAGTGAGGACTGCAGATGCTGGAGATCAGAGCTGAAAATGTGTTGTTGGAAAAGCGCTGCAGGTCAGCAACATCCAAGGAGCAGGAGAATCGATGTTTCGGGCATGAGCCCTCCTTCAGGAATCCTTCCTGAAGAAGGGCTCATGCCCGAAACGTCGATTCTCCTGCTCCTTGGATGTTGCTGACCTGCTGCGCTTTTCCAGCAACACATTTTCAGCCATAATATAAATCCCCAAACTGAATCATCCACAATGCCCAGAAAAGTCAAGTTTATTACATTCCTGTTTGACCTTAAATAAAGGATAATGGCATAAAGAGTTGTGAAAGATGATCTTTATTAGGTTGCTTCTCTTAATCTCCAACAACCAGGTTTGAATTCTTAGTTTGAACTTAAATAATGTCTGATGAACAGAAATCAAATTCTGTCTTAACAGTTTAATCCAGTTGATTTATTCTTGTTGTAAGTGCATAGAAAATTCAGGAGCTGTACTTTTAAAATTAAACTAAGAGATTGGAGTAACAGCGGTCCCTGGAAGGGATTTTCAGCATTTAGCCGGTAGAATTACAGAGTCTGTCATTGTGTGGTTCTGAGTGCTGCAAACAGATGGTTGACTGAGCTTATTCCTTACTTAAAGTTTTAAAATTCTATTAATTTATTTTTTTATTTTATACTTTATTCCATACATATTCATAGGTTTTATTTACAGGGGTAGCACAGTGACTCAGTGGTTAGCGCTGTTGCTTCACAGCGCCACGGACCCAGGTTCGATTCCAGCCTTGGACAGCTGTCCGTGTGGAGTTTGCATATTCTCCCAGTGTCTGCATGGGTTTTCTCCGGGTGCTCCAGTTTCCTCCCACAGTCCAAAGATTATGCAGGTTAGGGTGGATTGGCAAAACTAAATTGCCCATGTGGTGCAGGGGTGTGCAGGCTAGGTGCATTAGCCACGGGAAATGCAGGGTGACAGAAATAAGGTAAGGGGGGATGAGTCTGGGTGGAATGTTGTTTGAAGGGTCATTGTGGACCTGATGGGCTAAGTGGCCTGCTTTCACATTGTAGGGATTCTATAATTGCACTGCAATCAGAAGAGGGTGGCACAGTGGCTCAGTGGTTAGCACTGCTACCTCACAGCACCAGGCATCCGGGTTTGATTCCAGCATCAAGCAACTGTCTGTGTGGAGTTTGCACATTCTCCTCATGTCCCTGTGGGTTTCCTCCAGGTGCTCCGGTTTCCTCCCAAAATCCGAAGATATGCAGGTTAGGGATGTGTAGGTTAGGTGCATTAGTCAGCGGTGAAGGTAGAGCAAAGGGTTTGGGTGGGATACTCGTTGGAGGGTCAATGTGGACCTGTTAGGCCAAAAGGCCTGTTTCCACACTAGGGACTCTGTGATTCTTTGAGTTCAGAAAAGGATGAGCTGGATTAAATTCTAGAAGAGACAGACATATTATCCTTGGCTGAAGGAATGTGATTCCTACAGCTTTTATGAACTGTTGATCACTTTAGTTTGCACAGGACATTCTGAAGTCGACAACACGGGAGAGGAGAGAAAGGGTGGATGGAGCTGTGTTGAGTCTGTACTAGATAGTGCTCTATCTGCTTTACAGCATTATTTCAGGTTCAAGTTCAATTGGAGTAACACCCAGTGATATGAGTGTCCTCACATTGCTATTGAAACCACCAAAATCCTTGTTTAGAAATTTGCTGTGTTGTCCATGCCATCTGACCCTGCCCTTCATGCCGTCTTGACTAAGAATCAACTGACCACAATTTTCCAAGCCACATATGTCCTGTTGTGCTGGCATTGCATAGGCCCTTTCTCCGCATAGAATCATTTAACACGAAAGGAGGACATTTAGCTTAATTTTCTTTCCCCTGTATATGCTAGTGCACTGTTTTCTAAAACACCCTTTTCCATTTTAAAAATTGCTATGATGTCAATGGGAGTGGAATAGAGGAGAATGTGTCATAGTTAAACAGTTGTACCGTATGGAAACTGCCTTTGGTCGAACTTGTTCATGCCGGCCAGATTTTGTACATTAATCTCGTCCCATTTGCCAGCATTTGGCCCATGTCCCTCTAAACCTTTCTTATTCATATACCCGTCTAGATGTTTTTTTTAAATATTGTAATTGTATCAGGCTCCACCACTTTGTCTGGCAGCTCAATCCACACATGCACTACCCTGTGCCCCTCAGGTACCTTTTTGTATATTTCCCCTCTCACCTTAAACGTATGTCCTCTAGTTTTGTACTTCCCTGTCCTGTGAGAATGACCTTAGCTATTCACCCTTTCCATGTCCCTCATGATTTTATAAACCTTTGCTTGAGGGAAAATAGCCCTAGCCAATTCAGCCTCTCCCTATAACTCAAAACCTTCAACACCGGCAACATCCTTAGAAATCTTTTCTGATGTAGTTAAGCATCTTTTCAAGTTTAACTAAATCATTCCTGTAACAGGGAGACCAGAACTGAATGCAGTATTCTAAAAGTGGCCCAACCAATGTCGTATACAGCTGCAACATGACCCTCAAACTCCTGTACTCGAAGCTGTGTGAGAGTGGGGATGGCAGATCTGTGAGGTAGCATGTGCTGGGAAGTGTTTAAACTGCAGGTATTCTTTTGAAAAAAAATTGACTCTTTCACTGACTTTTTGGAGCAGACATCAGATCCAAAACTCTGTTAGGTGATATCCACAATAAACAACACCCAGGTGGGGCCTTTGAAGCTGTTAACAGGCAGTTGAAACTCACACCTCTTGGCCTTGAAATTTCTTTTCATGACCACACTTGAGCCCTTTTCTGGTGTTTAGTCATAGACGTTATGGTTGTCATACTCAGAGAACCATAGCATCTTAGTGAGCTTTGAGAAGATTTGTAGCTCAGGCTGAGGTTTTGGATGTAGGTTTGCTGAGTTGGAAGGTTCATTTCCAGACATTTCGTTACCCTACAAGGTAACATCTTCAGTGGGCCTCAGGCGAAGCATTGCTGAAAATTCCTGCTTTCTACTTATGTGTTTGGGTTTCTTTGGGTTGGTGATGCCATTTCGTGTGGTGATGTTATTTCCTGTAATGCAGAGACTTGAGCAAACAGCTCAACCATCCAACCCAAACTCTCTGGGTCCACTACTCGGATGACACCTTTGTCATCACTAAACGAAACCAGTTAGAGGAAACCTTCAAGACCATCAATAATACCCTTAGTGGCATACAATTCACTAAAGAGGAGGAAGACAACAACAAACTGCCATTCCGGGATGTCGCAGTAGAGCAAACAGCCAATGGAGAACTTCAAACCAGCGTCTACAGAAAAACAACACGTACAGACCAAATACTGAACTACAGAAGCAGTCATCCCAACACCCACAAATTAAACTGCATCAGTACACTATTCTGATGAGCCAACACACACTGCAGCACAGAGGAACATCACAGAGCAGAGGAAAATCACCTATGCCGTGTATTCAAAAAGAATGGGTACCCAATGAACACAGTCCGCCGATTTCTCAGCAACAAACCCAAACAAGCAGACATAACCTGTCCAGAAACCTTAGCCACTCTCCCCTACATCAAAGACATTCCTGAAATGACTGCCAGACTACTCAGACCCCTTGGCATCGTAGTAACCCACAAATCCACCAACACACTAAAACAGCAGTTAATGAACTTGAAAGACCCTATACAGACAACAAGCAAAACTAATGTCATTTACAAAATACCGTGCAAGAACTGTAACAAACACTACATTTGACAAACAGGCAGAAAACTAACCACCAGGATACATGAACACCAACTAGCCACTAAAAGGCATGACCCACTCTCACTAGTATTCTCGCATGCGGATGAGGAAGGACACCACTTTGACTGGGACAACACATCCTTCCTAGGACAAGCTAAACAGAGACATGCACGAGAATTCCTAGAAGCATGGCATTCCAACCGGAATCCTATCCACAAATAGATCGAATTAGACCTCATCTACCACCCCCTGAGAAAAGGAACAGGAAGTGACTTCAAAGGAAATGACATCACCAACCCAAAGAAACTCAAGCATATATATATAAAGTAGGAAATTTCAGCATTGCTTCACCTGAGGCCCACTGAAGATGTTACCTAGTAGGGTAACGAAGCATCTAGAAATGAACCTTGCAACTCAGCGAGCAAACCAACATCCAAAACCATAGTGTTGCTCTCTCATTAGAAGTAGATGACAGATGGGGAATGGGGCAGTGTTGCGAAGATAGGGCCTTCGTGGTGATGTCGGCCGGTGTGGGAATTGAATCTGTACTGATGGCATCACTCTGTGTCACAAACCAGCTGTCTGGCCAAATGAGCTAATTACAAGTTCATTTTCTGGGACATGAAGGTAGTAACTTTGGATTCCTGCCTGTGACATCACTCAAAATACTGCAGATGCTGGAAATCTGAAATGAAAACACAAAATACTAGAATCGATTGATTCCAGGATACACAGAATACTGTTAATGCTGTGAAATGACTGCCGCGTCATTCCACAAAGAGTACATGTGCTGATAAAAATTGGAGTACGGTCTAATCTGATCGTTGAAGGACCTCTGTTTTATATACACATTATCTCATGATGACGTTTTAATTTTTCCCATATGTTGACGTAATATTTTCCAGTTGACACATAGTTGAACCTTTAAGTTGTTTATGCACCTTTCCGAAGTCACCGATTCATGATTATATCGAATGGTTTGTCCTATCGACATCACCTCTCTGGTGAAGGCTTAATGTGGTTGAATTAACAGATTTAGAAGTATGGTGAAATTGAAGCCAATTCTGAACTTTTAAATGCTGAACAATCGGCGATGGGGCAATTGGCTGTGAAATACAAGAATATATGTACATTTAGTTTGAAATACATTTCATTCTTGAGACAGAAAGATATTTTTCTCTTACTGACAAAACTCGTTTCCTTGTGTCACCCCCTTCAGTACTCCCAGAGAGTTTGATGAGCCCTTCAATGGGCAAAACTAGCTTTGTTTGTAGTCCTAATGTTCAGATATCAATTTTCAACAGACTTTTCCTTCTGTTTTCAGGTGTTTGGTTCATCTTGTCATGATCACGTGTTCTTAGAACTACGAAAATTCCTGCCTAAATTCCTTGGCACCTGGACACCAACTACTGCACCTAATGGTATCCTTTGCACTGAACTGTGATATTGTGTACAGTATGATCTGGTAACCTAACAATTCTTATCTTGATACTGACCTTCATATCTAAAATTTTCTCCAGTCTGTCTCCTGTCTCCATTTATTCCTTCTCTGAACATACCTTGCCCATGAGATCATGTGCCTGACTTATTGCTGTTAAGCTGCTGATTGTGCAACACAGCTTCCTCATCCCAATGTTAGCTGACATCGTGAAGGGCTCTTCCCATTTTGATGTTGTCCCCCCTCCTTTAAGTCCACAATTGCCATCCCTCTCTCAAATAAAAAACACTCCTTGACCGCACTATTTTGCAAATAAACATCCTAACTTTGAAGTCCTTCAATGCACCTCCCACATCTGTTCCCACCTTCCCAGAATTCCTTGTGTGAATTTCTATTAACAGGTTTCTGGCCTGCCTCAGTACTGAAATAACTTATCAAAATCACATCTTTTGTGACTGTGAGAAAGGTAAGCTTTCCTTCCTCATCTTACTTGAACTCTCTGCAGCCTTCGACATGAAAACCACACCATCGTGCTCCAGTTGTACACCTGAGTGAGACTGCTGTCTTCTGGTTCCATGCTGATCTATCTAAATGTAACCAGGGAATTACTTGCCATGTTTCCTCTAACCATTCCACTTCTTCCTTAAGGGCCTACCTTTGACGCATTTCTATTTCTTATTTACATACTACCCTTTGACAACTTCATTCAAAGATATGATGTTGGTTTTCACATATACTGTGACAACCCTCATCTCTACTACTTCACCACCGCCTCTCTATACTCCTCCACTGTTGTTAATTTATCAGCTAGCTTATCTGCCGTCCAATAATAGGTGAATAGAAGTTTTGTTTGACTAAATGTTGGGAATGTTGAAGCCACTTTTTTCAATCTCCTCTCAGACTCCGCTCCCTACCTACTGAATCTGTCCGTCTCCTTGGCAACAGTCTGAGTAAGTCAGTTTGTTCACCATCTTGGTGTCACATTTGAACTTCTGACCACCTGCTTCATCACCAAAACCATCTACTTAAACATCCCATTCTCATCCAGTAAATACCGTTCTCAACGGCTCGTGTGTGACTAAAACAGTATTCATCCCTTTGTTCCCTCCAGCCTTCTGGCTATTCTATACTCAACTTCAGGTAATCAAACTCTCATGACCTTGCCGTTTCTTGTATGGAGTTGAGTTCCACTCTTGCCCTTGTGCTCGCCGACATTGGCTCCCAGTCAGGCAGCATCTTGATTTTAAAATACTCATCCTTGATTTCAGAGTCTTCCATTACCTTTCCCCTTCCCAGCTCCTGTAATTTCCTTTATTCCTACAATCCCCTGAGTTATGTGTGCTGTTCTAATTCTGGCTTCTTGATTCTCCCTCATTTTAATTGCCTTGCTGCTGGTGGTCTCTGCTTCAGTTGTCTATGTCTAAGCTCTGGAATTCCCAGTTAGGCTTCCCTGTGTTGTCTTCCTTTTAAGATGTACCAACCTATTGTTAGATTAGATTAGATTACTTAGTGTGGAAACCGGCCCTTCGGCCCAATAAGTCCACACCGACCCGCCGAAGTGCAACCCATCCAGGCCCATTCTCCTACATTTCCACCTGCCCCTAATACTACGAGCAATTTAGCATGGTCGACATTCTTAGTGTTGCAATGCTTCTGTGAGGCATTAGGAAATTGTATTGTCCTGAGAAAAGAAATGCCACTAATCTCCATGTATTCCCATTCCTTTAGCAAACTATTTCATTGTTTGTGCTGACTGTACTTGTGGTTTTCATTCATTATAACACACTAAGTGAGTTGTTCATTCTCTACTTCCTTTGTAAACTGATTTTGTTTCCCTCCATCTGTTGCACAGGCGATTGTTTAGATAAATTATAGCTTTAAAACTTGCTTAGAGAGTGACCAGTTGGTTTAATTTTTAAAGTAACTTGGCCCTTTTGTTTATGTTGGAAATGCATGTCCCTCTAAAACGAAGTCCAGTGGGCATTACGTTGAACTGAGTGACTGTGATGATTCTGAAACCAATGCTAACAAAATATTAATCACATTTTTCATTGTGTTGGTATAACCACATACTTACACAGATTTAATCCTTCTGCGAACACATTCCAGACCCCTGCTTCCTAATGCTACAGCAGCTAGTACCATCTGTGAGCAACAGAGACAAAATATCTACTGATTGGTGATCAGTTCTGAGTAACCAGATGTAAGAAAAGAATGTATTTTTTCCCTCTGCAGCTGCCCTAGTATTAGCTAATCTTTCACAGACAAACAAAAATCTCAGCTCTTTGTGTGTTTGTACCTGTCTATCTGTGTGTGTGTGTGTGTCCTTGCCCTTGTTTTAATAACCTTTCAGATTAATTGTGTTCCTGTATATTCTATCGCCATACCTGATACTTTGAAATCATTTTACTTTATTTTGATCACTTTCTATCTAAATATGTTGCTGCGTTTTCTTTACTGTTTCGTTGATATTGCAACAAATCTTAGTTGAAAAATTGCATTCAAAGACATCTCGTTAATTTTTTTTAATGGTTATTGACAGTAAACTATGTAAGAATACCTGGAAGTTTGGTCAATGAGTTTTGTTTGCAGGAATACTTAGAGGAAGCAAAAGTGAGATTGAGAAGTGGAAGCAGTGAATCTAGAATGTAGGGACCAAGCAACTAAAAGGATGGCCAGTGATGGTCAAGAGCTAGATTGAGGTTAGTGTAGATTTCTTGGGGATGTGGGGCTGGAGGAGATGACACAAGTAGAGAGGAGTTAGGCCATGGAGGAACTTGAGAACAAGAATGAGAATTTTAAAATCAAAACATTACCTGACTTGGAGCCAGACTAGGTGTGGTGATAGGTGAATATTATGTGAGTTAGACCAGGTGAAATGAGAGTGAATGCCTTTGCTGTCACCACAGTATTTGAGTATAGCACCAAGAAGCCCTGGCAAGACTGAAGTCAGTGGGAATTGATGAGATGGATGTTGGGCTTTCTGCTGGTTGGATACATACCTAGCACAAAGGAAAATGGCTGTGGTCGTTGGAGGTTAATTGTCTCTGCCACAGTATCCTGCAGCTGAGGTTACTCAGGGTAGGTATTTTCTAATCATCCTGTTCCAAGAAGTTATTGCACATCTATGGAAAACTGGGGCTTGAGCCTTGATCTTCTGGCTCAGAGGTAAGGACGTCACCACTGCATCACAAATACCTTCATGTTCCTTAAGATAGAGCCTAGACCCAGCCATCTTCTCTCCATCATCAATTCACAAGTGAGGATCTTCACTGATAATTGCACAATATTCAACATCATTCACAGCTCCACAGATACTGAAGCTCTCGGTCTAAATGTAACAAGACCTGGACATCATTCAAGCTTGGGATGATTATTGACAAGTAACATTCACACCATTCAATTGCCAGGCAATGACCGTCTGTTCAACAGAAAATCTAAGTATTGCTCTCTGATGTTCAATGGAGTTACCATTGGTGAATCCCCCACTGTGATCGCTATGGATTAACGTAGACCAGAAACTGAACTAGCCATATAATTACTTTGGTTACAATAGCAATTCAGAGGCTGCGAATCCTTGTGAGTAACTCCATCTCCTGTCTCCCCAAAACACCATTTCCAAGGTGGAGTCAGGAGTAAAATGCAGTACTGTTCACTTGCCTAGATGGGTGCAACTCGAGCAGCAAAGTTTGATGCCATCCAGGACACAGCAGATTGATGGCTTGGCTCCCCATTCACCACCATCAACAGTCACTTCCTTCCCTGACATTGTGGCAGAAGTGTGTTTTAACTGCAAAATACACTGCAACTCACCAAGGCTGCTTTGACAGCAGCTTTTAAACTTAATGGTAACTGATGCGTTGGGGCACCACCACATGCAATTTCCAGGCCACATACCATCCTGACTTGGAACTATGTTGTCATTCCTTCAGGTACTGTGTCAAAACCCTGGCATTCCATTCCTTACAGCACTGTGAATGTTCTTACACCACATGGACCTAAGTGGTCATAGAGTCATAAAGCACGGAAACAGACCCTCTGGTCCAAGTCGTCTATGCTGACCAAGGTTCCCAAATTAAGCTAGTCCCACTTGCCCATTTCCTTCCAAATCTTTTCTATTCATGTACGTATCCATTTTAAATGTTGTGACTGTGCTACTTCGTGTGACAGTTACTCCACATGTGAACCACCTTTCATGTGAAAGGGTTGCCCCTCAGGTCCCTTCTAAATCATTCTCCACACACTTTAAAAAGTTGCCCCCTAGTCAGTCCCGGCAACATCATGGTAAATCTTTTCTGAACCCTCTCCAATTCAATAATATCCTTCATGCAGCAGGGCAACCAGAACAGTTCTTGTCAGCACTGTTGATGACTCCTCCATCACTGGACTGAAGATTGAAAGTCAACTGATTTAAGAAGATAGCTCACCACCACCTCATTCCATGGCAATTAAGGCTGAGCAATAAATATTGGCTAAGCAGCTCCTACATTGCAGGAATTAACTTTGAAAAACAAAAGGAAAGGGCAGCAGAGTTTTGGATGCTTTGAAGTTCAGGTTGCCTTGAAATTTATAGAAGATAGAATGTGGAATGTGAGAATGTATTAGAATAGTTAAATCTAGGGCTAACAGACATGATTGAGGGTTTGAGCCATAGGGAAATTGAACCGAGGATGAAGTCAGGTGCTACAGGTGGAATCAGGTGACCTTGATGATGACACAATGGTTACGAGCCCATCTTCGCGACAGGCATACTGTCAAGATTGCTACAAATTGGTTTTAGTCACAAACACTTCTGCGCAGAGAGGTGAAAAGTCAACAAGTTTCAGTCTTTCCAACAGTTAACTGGCGGAAGTTTCTCTTCTTTAGTAATATAATTTAACAAAAGCTGAGGAGTTCAAAGAGATTCTGGTGAGATGAGTTTGTTAAACAAAACTTTGAGATGATGTTGCAAAGGGACAGTATGTACCTGATCAATAGGAGGGGCGCAAGGATAAATTCTTCAAGTTAGCACAGGTGTAGGAAAAGAAACCTTTGTAAGTGATGTGAAAAAATAGCTAAGCATGGGACCCAGTAAGCAGCACTTAACAAAGATTGGGAGGGGAATTTCATTGTTAGCTGTTTAATGTTGTGGAGCAGCAGGATCGTTTTCATGAACAGATGAGGGATCATAGGCAAAACATGGTGGGGGGGGGGGATTTAAAGGGCATGTATGAGGCAAGTTTTAAATGGGTGGTAGGTGCCTAGTAAGCTCTAGATAGGGGGAGGTGGTAGAAGCGGATGTGTTAACAATGTTTAGGAGGCAATTTAGACAGACACGTGAGCAGGCAGGCAATAGAGGAATACAGACCATCACAGGCAGATGGGATTAGTTTAGAATGGAATCTTGATCAGCAAAGACATGGTGGGCTGAAGGGCCTATTCCTCTGCTGTATTGTTTTATGTTCTATTACTCAAAAGGGGCTGCTAACTAGCATGAAATTGTGATAAGTCACTTGAGGCATTTGTTAATGTGTTTACCTTTAAAGTAAGTAATCAAAATGAGGCCGAGAAAATTTTTTCAGGGGATTACTGCTGAGGATTTGATCTTTAACCTCAAGAGTTCAGAGCTCTACCTTAAACTGGAAGATGTGACACGGAAGTTCAAGAAGCCCTGCATCATGGATGTAAAGATAGGGAAGAAAAGCTATGACCCTGATGCGTCAGCTGAGAAGATCCAGCAACAGATAAGCAAATATCCGCTGATGGAAGAAATTGGTTTCTTAGTACTTGGCATGCGGGTAAGAGAAATTTTATCACAAGTCCAAGAGGTGTATGTTTGACTGTGCTTGGGTTTTAACAGTTGTTCCATGAAGGTAAAATGTCAGGTTTCAAAAGCTGGTTGGGTTCCCAATGAAGACGATGCATGTAATTTTCAGTTATAAACAGCAGATGTGAGTTTTAAAGGGCATCTTGTGTGTTCAGTTGTGTAACTAAATTAAGATTCCCACATTGTCAATTGTGTGGTCTTTGTGATTAACTTGCAGCAGTTAGGCAGAAGATCCAATAAAATTTGCTCATATACTTTAATCGATTCTTTGACCCCACACAATTTAAAGATGCTGCGATAATTTGATGTTGAAAGCAGCCTGTGCGTAAGAACTTTGCAGCACCAATAGCTGATATCCTTACTGATATTCATAACTTTGAGTGCCTTCTGCCCAATCATTCATTCCTGACAGTGTGCAGCTGACTTTCCTAGCTGGGACCTGGATAAATAAAGCTGCCAGTCGGTGGCAAAGATTGTCTGCTTTGTTTTAATTCTCAAATTAATTGCCTAGCAATAGCTCCTTTATTAAAAACAAGAATCAATTATTCCTGCTTTGAAATAAATCATCAAAAGATATAATCTACATTATTAATGTTAATGTTGCACAGAAGATTTGACAGTTTTAAAAACTGGAATGGAAGTCATTACTCGTTCTTTCAGGTCTATTAACCGCTCCCTAAAAGGTATGTGCATTTTTGGTAGATAATGATTTGTTAAATGTGTTCATGCCTTTGATTTCACTCGTCTGGATGTCCCCATGTCACCACTTAAATCCAGGCAATTTCCTGCTTGTTTTCTTGTATTCGTTAGCCCACTCCTTGATAGGTTGTTATTGCTATTTCCTTGCAACATTAAAATAGGAACAGGCTATTCAGCCCTTGTACATTTTGCAATTAGCCACCCTTCAAAAGAGTAGTGAAACATAATTCTGCCATAAATTAATATTCCTTGATAGTTCACAGAAATCTGGTAGATTCAGTGCTGAAAATTTGTTAACCTTTTGGAGAGTGGGTCCTAGATTTCTATTGCCCTTTGTGATAAAATGTTTCCAGATTTCAATCCTATGTGGCTTGGCTCAAGTTTTAATTGTTTACTTCACCAGAGGAAATGATTTCCCTGTGTGTATCAGTGGAATCTGTTGTGTTGAACACTTTTCAATATGGAAGCCACCAACCTGAATTTTGTCACAGGATGTGGTTGATATCAGGGTGGCTGCAGCGGTGAGAGTAGTCCTTTGTATAGATATCCAGAACAAATCAGGGCCTCTGTACAGTAAACCTCCACTGCTACAGCCTTGATAGAAATCCCTAATGCACTTGTGAAGAGACGTGAGAAATGCTGCACTTTACTGAGGAATACTTTAATTACATTAAAATAAGCAAGTGAGGAGGTTTCAGGGATTTGTTAATTAACAAACGTATTCGCTATTGTCCCTCAATCTTGTATATTTAATGGAACACAAACCACGTCAATCCATCTTGGCCTCCCAGGTTAGACTTTTTATTGATGTATAATTCAAGTAAATTTACACTGTACCTCCTCTAAGACCATTATACCCTACATAAGGTACAGGTTTCAAAACCAAATAGGACACCAAATCAGGGTCTGTCCAAGCCTGTTTATAATTTTACATATTTTTCACTTTTGTATTCCAACTCTCTTGAAGTAAAGGCTCTCTTTCCATTAGCTGTTCAGTTTACGTTTTGGAAATGTGCACTAGCTTTTAGCAATTTGTGAAGATGAGCACCCAAATCTCTTTACTCCCCCATAGTTCCTGTACCCTTACGTTAAGGAAATATTCTGATTTGTATGTGATTAATATCCAATGTCTTTGGCAGATGGAATGAAGAGCTGGTTTTAATACTTGGAATATACAGTTTTATGAAATATGTCTGCACGCTAATAATTGAATTGTATCCATTTTTATTGGAGTGTCAAAATTTTAGTTTGTCATGGTCAGGGATTCAGAAGATACAATCAAAGCAGTGATGTAACTAATATGCTTCATCCTCTATCTTTTCATATATAGTACATTCCATTTAGTGTTCTGGAATGATTGTTTTCCTTCTGGGCAGGAGTATAGCTTGCTGGTTTGTATTTGAAGATATTTACAAAGTTTTTATCTATCTAAAGAGTTGCTGCAAAACAGCTTTGGTAAAACTTTGGTAACCTGGTAAGAACCACAACTTCTGTCACCGTTGGGCTGGTCTGCCTTGTTCTGGTAAAATGGAATGGATTGACTGACTTTGTTCTCCAGGTTTTAAGGAAAAATGAAGGATTTCTAATGGAAAATGTTGAATTCCTGGGATTTTCCATGTTTTATTTTTAATGGGTTTATTACCCATAATGTTACACACTGGTGCATTTGACTTGTGAAATCCCAACTGTTACGGTTCCAGCCCAAGCAACATTGGTCTGGATGGGATGCTGTTTAGAGTCATAGAGATATACAGCGCGGAAACAGACCCTTCGGTTCCAACCCGTCCATACTGACCAGATATCCCAACCCAATCTAGTCCCACCTGCCAGCACTTGGCCCATATCCCTCCAAACCCTTCCTATTCATATACCCATCCAGATGCCTCTTAAATGTTGCAATTGTACCAACCTCCACCACTTCCTCCGGCAGCTCGTTCCATACACATACCATCCTTTACGTGAAAAAGTTGCCCCTTAGGTCTCTTTTATATCTTTCTCCTCTCACCCTCAACTTCAGCCCTCTAGTTTTAGACTCCCCCTACCCTGGGGATAGACTTTGTCTATTTATCCTCTTCATGCCCCTCATGAGTTCATAAACCTCTATAAGGTCACCCCTCAGCCTCTGACACTCCAGGGAAAACAGACACAGCCTATTCAGCTTCTCCCTATGGCTCGAATCCTTCAACCCTGGTAACATCCTTGTAAATCTTTTCTGAACCCTTTCAAGTTTCACAACATCTTTTCGATAGAAGGGAGACCAGAATCGCATACAGTAATCCAACACTTCCTAGGACCTTACCATTAAGTGTATGAGTCCTCCTCAGATTTGCTTTCCCAAAATGCAGCACCTCCATGTATCTAAATTAAACTCCATCTGCTACTTCTCAGCCCCTTGGTCCATCTGATCAAGATCCTGTTGTAATCTGAGGTAACCTTCTTCACTGTTCACTATACCTCCAATTTTGGTGTCATCTGCAAACTTAGAAACTATATCTCCTATGTTCGCATTCAGATCATAGTGGACCTTGAGGTACTCCACTGGTCACAGACTCCAGTCTGAAAAGCAACCCTCTACCACCACCCTCTGTCTTCTACCTTTGAGCCAGTTCTGTATCCAAATGGCTAGTTCTCTCTGTATTTCATGGGATCTAACTTTGCTAATCAGTCTCCCATAGGGAACATTATTGAATGCCTTACTGAAGTCCATATAGATAGCATCTACTGCTCTGCCCTTATCAATTCTCTTTGTTACTTCTTCAAAAAAACTCAATCAAATTTGTGAGACATGATTTCCTATGCATGAAGCCATGCTGACTATCCCTAATCAGTCCGTGCCTTTCCAAATACATGAACGTCCTGTCCCTCAGGATTCCCTCCAAAACTTGCTTACCACCGACATCAGGCTCACTGGCTTGTCCTTAACACCCTTCTTAAACAGTGGCACCACGTTAGCCAACCTTCAGTCTTCCGGCACCTCACCTGTGATTATCGATGATACAAATATCTCAGCAAGAGGCCCAGCAATCACTTCCCTAGATTCCCACAGAGTTCCAGGCTACACCTGATCAGCTCCTGGGGATTTATCAACTTTTATGTGTTTCAAGACATTTGGCACTTCCTTCTCCGTAACATGGACATTTTTCAAGATTGTCATCATTGATTTCCTGACATTCTATATCTTGTCTTTTTCCACAGTAAATACTGATACAAAATACTCGTTTGGTATCTTCCCCCATCTCCTGTGGCTCCACAGCAGTGGCAATGCAGACTCAGTTGGCCGAAAGGCCTCTTTCCGTCTTGTAGGAATTGCAAGGCTGGCTGGCCCTCCTGATTTTTTTTTTCACCAATAGTTTTAATATGTGGAAAAGCTGATGGAGTTTCATTTCATAATTGCTCAATTTGACAAGCAGCTGCTCTGAGGTTTCTGTGTCTTTTACTAGTTTGGAAATTGACTCCCTTTGAAAAGGCTGAGTCGCTGTTGTAATTTGCTGTGGCTATCTCACATATAACGAAAGTTGGCTTTGGAGCACAAGTTCTGGTAGTGGCAATTGAGGAAAAGCCCTAATCATAAAGAATGTTAGTTGCAAAGATCATAAAGTATCTGCTGTTGGCACCAATAAATAGCTGACTGTTTAAATGCTACAGCTTTGAACACGTGTTTTGTAATGTCTTGCACAGAATGGCTGCAGTTGCACCAAAGGTCTTTTTCTGCTGCTTTTATTAATTTTCAGTTTGGGTATGGGAGGAGGAGAATAGAAGAAGGAGAGCCAAGCAATCTTTGAAAGAGATCATCAATCCAGCAGTCTGTCAGGACTTCTTACACAAGGAAAACTTGGGGTCGAATACTCCGTATCCAAAGTACTGTCACCACCCTATTTCCTAGTTTTCAGCAAACAATCCAGTCACGGTTAGGGGTGATCCTGACTTGAGTTGTGTATGATAGCATTGTTACACTTCACTGTTGTGGATCTTATTTTATTATGGAAGGGGATGCACCATGTGGCCATCAAGGTGCCACCTGGATTCTTTACAGGCTGTTCCAAATTGAAATACCATGGCATAGGCTCCACCTGAGGATGGGAATCACTGGAAATTAAATGTCCTACAGTATTGAAGTTGGGACACCGTCTAACTGATATCAAGTCACAATATTCCTCTTAACAGTAAGGGATTGATTAATACTTTGTGTCAAAAGGTGCTTCCTGGTTTGCCTTATTCCGTTAAGCAGCAATCCAGAAATTCCAATCACTTGTAAACTAAATAATTTAAAATATTCAGTGTAGATATTTTTAATCACCCAGTTCACTCGTACTATGATATATGTCTAGAGCAGGTGGGTCTTGAACCTGGACCTTCTCACCCAGAGTTGGGAAAGGGCTAAACTGTGGAGTAATTCTATTACATATTCACGTTCTTCATATTTTAAGGTCTGTTGGACCAGTAGAAATCCAAAGATTTATTTTTCTCTATTTCTGCAAATCTCTCATGGAAAGTAACAATTCATCAATAATGCTGGCATTGAAAGTGCTCATCTTTCTTTGAATAAAAGGAGCTGCAAGTACCAAATGTAGTTAATGAAATATAAATTCTTCCCACCATGGCTTTGATAGAGTGGGTTGGAGTTTGCTGATGGTTAACAGAGAAGTGAGGAAAGATGTGATGTGAAGAATGATGATTGTGTTTTCCTTTATTTAAAAAAAACACTAAAACTAGAATGCTCAGATTATAAGTAATAATGAACTTGTTTGTAATTTCCCACAAAATCTTTGTTTTCATTTCTTTGAGGAAGTATATAATGGACATTCTTGTATTGCAGGCCTTGCTAATAGCATAAGTAAAAGCTGGTCATGCTTACCAGACTTGGCTGTTGTCTGTGCTGCAATTCACAACACCACCATTAGAGGGCATGACTATTTTTTTGAACTGACATTATCTTGCATTTTGTCAGGGGACTACTGTGACCACTTAAGCCTTTGCTTCCATGTTCAATGCGGCCATTGATAATTAGATGAGAAGCAGGCTCTCTGTTCAGAATTTCCATTCTAGTCACTGAAGACAACACCCATGTTAAAGTCTGCTTTCGAGCTGCCTGTGACCATCATGGTTTATTCATTGGTAGGGGAATAGAAATCCGAGATAATAAGGTGTTCAGAGTGACAAATCCGGTTTGCTGTTTACAGTATCACACGGCTGTTGTGATGTAGAGGCCACTCGGTCCATTATGTCTGTACTGCCACCTTGAATGAGCATCATGACTTGGTGCCATTCTCCTACCTTTCCTCTGCAACCCTGCATGTGGTTTCTATTCAAATAATTATCTCATGCCCCTGTTAAAAGCTTCAGTTGACCCTGCCTTCACACTTCATGACAGTGTGTGCTCAGTCCAAATTGGCTGTGAGATTTTTTTTCACTTTACATTTGCTTCTTTTGGAAATTACTTCAAATTCATGCCTTCTCATTCTTGATCCATTTGAGTGTATTTATCTATAAATGTATACTGTTTTCACTTAAAGCAATTGTAACGCTTTATTGAAGAGTTCACTTTTCTCTTGCTCATACTCTTACCTCTGCTTCAGACTTCATGAGGCATGTATTGTTCCTTGAACAGAAATACTTTTCAATTGTGTTAACTTTTTGAGATGGTGTGTTTGATTAGCATGACATGAGGAGCACCATTGCTCTTGCCCAATGCCCAGTCTGTCAACCCCAGCAGGAGTTGCACCAGAATAATAAGTGGGAATCTCCGCCTTTCCACTCGACTCCTGACATCGACAATAAACCAGTTACTAGGTCGGGCAATGAGCCTAACACTGTGTCCCTTATTCTGGCCTGACTCAGAAGAGCTGTCAAACGCAGACAGGCTAACTGAACTTGGAGTGCAGCTGGCTTTTGGTGCTGATGGAAGAGCATTATGCATTAGACCATTTCTGGAATCTGGAAGAAAATGCTTACTTGTTGAGTGAAATGGTAACAGTTTTACTTCTGACTTGACTTCCAATTGCGAAATGCAAAGGATGGCAATTGAGTTGTTGAAATTAAGTACAAAATTCCATCTAATCAATAAATCAATTACTTTCGAATAGCTCAACATATAATTTCGCAATAAATGTTTGAGCAGCCTTTGTTTGCAAAGTTGGATGGTATTATGGACCACTAAGATTCTGCTGCATACTGCATATCTTCTACGATACAAAGTGAGTTTAAATCTCAGTATATTACGTGTGAAAATTACATTCCTTTTGGCCTTTGGAATAATCAGCTCCGAAAAAATCAATAATTTCCCTGGCAGTACCTTGTTCTCATCGATAGCTGTTGACAGTCAAGATGAGTGATGTCACTGCCAAGATTTGAACATTTATTGGTCATTGTAAACTGATGACTTAGTGATTAATAGGTGACTGTGCCAGTTCAAATTGAGGTATACTCATTTGCAGTCCCTCTTTTTAAATCCTATTTACGATTTGCTGTATCAGCGCAGAATGATGGGCACTTGAGATTAGAATTCTTTAGCATTAATATACAATAAAAGCTTGAAATTGCAGGTTAGAAAATCGGAATCAAGATTTTAGATTAGATTAGTTACAGTGTGGAAACAGGCCCTTACGCCCAACAAGCCCACATCGACCTCCCTGAAGAGCAACCACCCAGACCCATTCCCCTACATTTACCCCTTCACCTAACACTACAGACAATTTAGCATGGCCAATTCATCTAACCTGCACATTTTTGGACTGTGGGAGGAAACTAGAGGGTTTGTGTAGGGAGAGTAGATGTCTGACCGTTAGATACAAAGAGGTGCACAGGCCCTAGTTGCCTCTTTTTAGGCCTAAACTAACATTGCAGGTAGGTATTACCTTTAGAATGGTGCACTGCCTGGTGTGTTGGACATCTGCAAACAGGAAAGACATTGCTACTTCAATGGTTTATTGGAAATCTCCAATTCGGATAACAGACAGGTGAATTTGGTTAATGTATTTATTTGGTTTGCACGGCTAATGCATATCTTATATTTCTTAGGCAAAAGTATTTTTAAAACCATGCTGGACAACCTTGGTTTCAAAGACTATTTTCTAAGAATAAATAAAGTATTGCAGATACTGGCGATCTGAATTAAAAACAACGTGTTGGAGAAATGCAGGTCTCTCTGTGGAGAGAGAAAACAAGCTAATATTTTGAGTCCAATATCAATCTTCTTCGGAAATCAAAGCTTTCTGGACTTGAAATGTTAATTCTATTTCTCTCGACAGATGTTGTCAGAACTGCCGAGTTTTTCTGACATGTTTTTTCAGAACCTCTTCAATTTTCTGTGGTTCATAACAATTTGTTAATCAACTATTAATAAATTCAGGTATTCTGAAAGGTTGATGGTGAAGTGAAGTTTTACATGTGACAAGACTCTATGCTTTTCAGTATTTAATTTGAATAATTTGGAATTTACTTTATTCCCTGTTGGTTCAACCTTGAACCTACCTCAAAGGCTAGTGTGATTTACTTAGTGTCAGTTGTTCTCCAATACCTCACGCAGGTGAGCAGTTTTCCTGCATCTGCCTTGGTGGAGTTGTCAGATTTTTTCCACTGGAAGGGTCCACATTGGTATCATTTTGGAAAGCAATCAGATGTTGTGACCCTGGCTAATATTCCTCTTCTTAAATTTGGACATTTAAGCCAATTCCAACATTTTTACCCAGCCTCTAATCTAATTGTATGAAGATACAATCTGGGACAGTCTGGTCTCTGTGGCTTATTGGCTTGAATATAAACTCCATTTTGAGAACTCAGCTGATGAGTTAAGAAAGAAAAAGGAGCCAGGACTGTGTACAAGGCTTTCTTCCTTAGTCCTGTTGGTTAAAACTTCATCCTTTTAAAAAAAACTTGCGTAATTGCTTAACAAGTAAATATTTTTAAAGCAATTAAACTTCTGAAGCTTAGAGTATATAAACTTTGTTACATCAGACTTTCAACAGTTGCTTGTTTAGGTTGTGTACTGAAGCTTACTGGCAGATTCCTGGGTAAAATATGAAAGGCTGTTATAGGTAACGTATTGACAGTTAGTCTGCTTCATCCTTCTCTAGGTTACATCTTCCTGTCGATAAAGGCAGTAAAGGAAAGTAATGTAATAAACGCTAAAATGCATTTCAGACCAATAAATGCCAGGTATGTTAAGATTGCCATATATCCAATTATGCAAATCCAAAATGCCACTTCACATGAACACCAGAAGACGCGTCACTTGGCATGTATAGTTTGTGTTTAGCAATGAATGTTACATAAGGTTCAGTCTGTGCTCTCACAAGGCTTCAAATGCGCCTGACCACAATACCTATCTCACAGCTATACCACCCTTTATGTAATGCCTTTCACACAAAGTAAGATGTCACGACTTTGCTCTGGCTATGTTTTTAGACTTTTAATGGAAAAGACCTCTTGCAGACTTTTTTAGTTTGTGCTGACATATTTGCATCAACATTAAGGGTTAAATATATATGGAGGTAGGTCTTACAGAATTATAGTGATTTCTGCTTGCTTCAGTGTATTGAGGCTGCCAATGTGCAAGTTATAGTTTGGAATTACTGAATATCTAGTGCTTATAAAATGCAACATCTGACTTGTAATTTTCTCAAAAGGTTACTTGTAACCTGTCTGAAGACATTTTAATCAATGTTTATTCTAATAAGTCAATCGTATAAAATGTTGAGCATATTTTTAGCTAAGTTTTGAAATTGTTCTGTTGAGTTATTATTTTATTGACCTGATCTCTGTTTGCTGAAGCCATGATCTGACTTTCGTGTAATGTCACAATAATCTGTTTATTTTTGTAATGATTCATAAAGCTTTAGGAGCATCCCAGTGGTTATTTTAATAAAAAAAACCTTCGTAAGCTTTTGAAAAATGACCATTGTGAATCCTCCTCTTACTAAAGGTCAACAACAAGCTTGCAACTCCAAAGGGCTGTTCACACACAGACTGATTTCAAATTCATTTATGTAAATTAGATTACTTTCCTAAATAGACTGCCAGCTGAAGGAAGAGCTATTTTTGCACTATTTCTGCTCCATGTAGACAAGATCCTTTCAGAATTGATAGCTTATCAAGATTGATCCATTTGCAAGATGTTGACATGCATGAAAATTTTGGAAACTACTTCTTCCATTTTGATTTGTCTCCAAACTTCTGTCAGTGATTTTGTCCAAGAGCAGAGCCCTGAGTTTCGGAAATGCTGTGTCGCGATTTGTATGCACAGCAAATATTGCCTTTGAATTCACAAATCACTTCAGGCAGTAGACGTTTTTGCAGACCAAAACTGACAGATAAAGCATTTATATCAATAATAATTCCAACCAATTTATAAAGCGTAAATTTTGCTGACTCAACTTTTAAAGGAATCTTAACAAATTTACATTTTGCTCATTGCTGTTATGGTCGATAAGCTAAACCTCCCTTTGAGATTTGGAACCTGTGACCATTGAATTCCATGTGGCTCTCCGCAATGATTTATTGTTTTATGCTATTCTGTCCATTTCCAATCTAATGTAATTCCCTTCAGCTGCCTTTGGTTTTGCTGACTTTTGTGAAACATTTTTGTGCATAGAATGATCAGTTTGAACCAATGACTTGCTTCTCAAGGGAAAAGTTGTTTTTGAAGTTGTTGGAATATTTAATCAGTGCATCAATAATTAGCATGCAGGCTACTGCAGATTTTGAAGTGAGTTTTTGTTTACTCAGTTATGGAATGTGGATCTCGCTGGCCAGTACAACAATTTGTTTATATGAGCTGTTGCTGGGTAGGCCAGCATTTATTATTCATCATGATTGCCCTTGAGAAGGTAATAGGGGGAGCTGCACTTTGACCTGCTGGAATCCATGTGGTAGAGATATGCCCACAGTGTTAGTAGGATGGAAATTCTAGGATTTTACTTTAGGGCCATCAAAGAACAACAATACAGTTTCAAGTCAGAATGGTGATTGTCTTGGAGGGGACTTTGCAGGTGGTGGTGATTCTGTGCATCTGCTATCTCTCTTTTACATGGTGGAGGTTGTGTATTTGGGCACTGCTGTCCAAGGATCCTTGGTGAGTTACTGCTATGTATTTTGTAGATGGTGCACACTGCTGCCACTGTTCATAGGTGATGAAAGGAGTGAATAATGATGATTGTGGATGTCAGTCAAGCAGCTTGTTTTATCCTGAATGGTGTTGAGGTTTTTAAGTGTTGTTGGAGCGGTGGATAGTGATCCTTCATACTCCTTACTTGTACTTTCCAGATGGTGGACAGGCTTTGTGGGCAATTGTTTGAAATCTATCCCATTTAGCAAAGTGGTACATTCAGCACAGTGAAGGGTATCCTCAACGTGAAGGTGGGACAGCTTCTCCACACGGACTGTGTGGTGTTCTTTCCTACTTATACTGTCATGGAAAGATGCATCAGCTAAGGCAGATTGATAAAGACAGGTCATGGAATTCTTTCTGTCGTCTTGTTTTCTCTCGTGTTCTCACCACCTGCCGAAGGTCCTGTCTGTTGTTTAAATCTCAGCCAGCTTGGTCAGTCATGGTGTTACTGAGCCAGTCTTGATTGTTGATATTAAAGTTCCTCATTTTATGTCTTAGTCACCCTCAGCGATTCTTTCAAGTGGTGTATGACAAGTAGCAAGTATGAATTCATCACCTTGCCGGGGTGGGGGGTGGGGGGAGGAAATGGAGTGGTGTTAGGTAAAGGGAAGAAAGTTTCCTTCCCATTTTTCATCTGATGTCATGAGATTTCATGGGGTCTGGAATCAATGCTGAGGAATGACAGGGCAGCTACTTTCCAACTGTGCTCTGCTGTACCACTGCCTCTGATTGGTCTCCTACTGATGTGACAGATGCAAGACCTGTGGTGTTTAAAACATTAAAATATGATTCTGTGAAAATGACTGACCATGTTAGACTTGAGGGATGGCCAGTTCTGAAGCACAAGTCTTTGTCACTAAAACTGAGTTGTTGTCAGTGTCCATCCTCCTGGCCACACCCAGTGTGCTGAACCATTCCTGAACATAATTAAGAATGAGTAGAAACCAGGAACCAGCAGCTGAGGTGGCCATCCATTTTGCTCTTCTATCTGAAAATGGTTGCAAAAGTTAGAACCTTGCCCTTTGCACTGGTGTGCTGGGCTCCTTCATCTTTGAGGGTGGGGTGGTTTGTCAAACACCCTTTACCAGTTGTTTTATTGCCTTCTGTCATTCATGGGTGAATCTGACAGGCTTACAGAGCTTTGATCTGATCCATTGGATTGCTATGTTCTGTCCACTGTACAGCTGCTGCGGTTTTCTATGCAGGTAGTCCTTTGTAGGAGGTTTGCTCTTCGGTCCCAGGTATGCCTGGTGATGTTCCTGACTTGCTCACCTATAGTCATTGAATCAGGGTTAACCATCCAGCTTGATGTGAAAAATGGCATCAGAGATCCCCCAAGCCATGGTGTTTGTATATAGTGGTGGAATACTGTACAGTCTTGCTGCTGCTGCTTATGGCACACATCTCAGGAAGCATACATGAGATCTAGGTGACTGAAAACAGACAAAACTTTGGAAGATTGTTGGGAAAGTAGGACCACTCAGAAACTAGGAATTAAGAGGGCTAAAAGAGGATATGAGGAATCTTTAGCAAACAGGGTTAAGGAAAATCCCAAAGCCTTTTATTCATATATAAGGAGCAAGTGGGTAACTAAGGAAAGGGTTGGCCCACTCCAGGACAAAGGAGGAAAGTTATGCGTGGCATCAGAGAAAATGGATTAGATTCGTGATGAGTACTTTGTATTGGTATTCACCGAGGAGAAGGACATGATGGATGTTGAGGTTAGGGATTGATGTTTGATTATTCTACTCTGGGTCAAGTCGGTATAAGGAGGGAAGAAGTGTTGGGTATTCTAAAGGCATTAAAGTGGACAAGTCGCCAGATCCAGATGGGATCTATCCCAGGTTACTGAGGGAAGTGAGAGAGGAAATAGCTGGGGCTTTAACAGATATCATGGCAGCATCCTTGAACATGGGTGAGGTCCTGGAGGACCAGAGAATTGCTAATGCTGTCCCCTTGTTTAAGAAGGGTAGTAGGGGTAATCCAGGTAATTAAAGACTACTGAGCCTGATGTCAGTGGTAGGAAACTGCTGGAGAAGATACTGAGGGATAGGATCTATTCCCATTTGGAATAGGCAATATGGTTTTGTGCAGGCAAAGTCATGTCTTAACAACTTAATAGAACTCTTTGAGGAATTGATAGATGAGTGATGAGGGAGGGACTGTCGATGACATAAGCATGGACTTCAGTAAGGCTTTTGATAAGGTTCCCCATGGTAGGCTAATGGAGAAAGTGAAGTCGTATGGGGTCCAGGGTGTACTAGCTAGATGGATAGAGAATTGGCTGGGCAGCAGGAGACAGAAAGGAGTTTCTCAAAATGGAGAACTGTGACCGGTGGTTTTCCACCGGAATCTGTGTTGGGACCACTGTTGTCTGTGATATACATAAATTATCTGGAGGAAGGTATAGATGGTCTGATTGGCAAGTTTGCAGATGACACTTAAGATTGGTGGAGAAGCAGATAATGAAGGGGATTGTCATAGAATGCAACAGAAGAGAGAGAGATTGGAGAGTTGGGCAGAAAAGTGGCAGATGAAGTTCAATCTGGACAAATGCAAGGTGATGCATTTGGAAGATCCAATTCTAGAGCGATCTATACGGTAAATGGAAAAGACCTGGGGAAAAATTGATGTACAGAGAGATCTGGGTGTTCAAATCCATTGTACCCTGAAGGTGACAATACAGGTCGATTAAAGTGGTGAAGAAAGCATACAGCTTGCCTTCCTTCATTGCATGGGGTATTGAGTACAAGAGTTGGTAGGTCGTGTTGCGGTTGTATAAGACTTTGGTTCGGCCACATTTGGAATACTGCATACAGTTCTGGTCGCCACATTCCCAAAAGGATGTGGATGCTTTGGAGAGGGCGCAGAGGAGTTTCCCTAGGATGTTGCCTGGTATGGAGGGGGCTGTATATGAAGAGAGGGTGAATAGATTAGGATTGTTTTCATTAGGAAGACTGGTGTTGAGGAAGACCTGGTTGTGGCCTACAAAATCATGAGAGGCATAGACAGGGTGGATAGCAAGAAGCTTTTTCCCAAAGTGGGGGACTCAATTACTAGAAGTCATGAGTCCAAGGTGAGAGAGGAAAAGCTTAAGGGAGATATTCATGGAAAGTTCTTTATGCAGAGGGTCGTGGGTGCCTGGAACATGTTGCCAGCGGAGGTGGTAGAGGCGGGCGCAATAGCGTCATTTCAAATGTATCCTGACAGATACATGAATGGGCAGGGAGCAGAGGGATACAGACTCTTAGAAAATAGGCAGTGCGTTTAGATAAAAGATCTGGATCAGCACAGGCTTGGAGAACGGAAGAGCCTGTTCCTGTGCTGTAATTTTCTTTGTTCTTTGTAACATCCAGATTTGAGCTGCTAGATTTCGCCTGAATCCATCACATTTGCCACATGACATGATAGTATCCTCAGTGTGAAGACTTTCAGATGCGTGTGGCAGTTAGCTTTGTGAGCAGAAGGTTAATTGGGTTTGTGTCATCACTTGGTGTTCTCATCACCTTCCATGGGCTCAGCATGTAAACTGTTTTTTAGGACTCTTTCTGCTCAGTTAGTTGTGATGCCTACTCAGCTGCATATTGTAAAGTCTCCCCAAAGAGAACATTCTATACCCTTGCTATTCCGTGCTTCATACAAATGATAGGAGTCCTGATTCATCAACTGGGGAAGAGCTGTGGGCATTAGAGGGTGAATTTCTCAACCTTAATGTATCTCTGATAGATGCACTAACTTCCAAAATTGCTTGCAGGCAGAAGAAGAAAGATTTCTATATTTCACAATACTGCATGTGCAGTTGCTGTTGAAATGTAGAAGAGTGTGTCACTCATTCCCTGCACAGCAAAAGTCACAAACAGCATCAAAACCTTATATAGCCATTGCTTCAACCTCAAACTTTCAGTTCACTGCCCCAATTCAGGAATCTCTGATCTGTTTACTCTTCAATATTTCTGAAATCTACTGTAACATAGATAATTGACGCACTATTACTGACAATGCTGATAGCTGGCAAAGGTTTCAATTGCTGGTAAGCTTCACAGATAACCTGCAGTATATTTGAAGATCAGGTCGCTGTGATATACTGATGGTTTGCTAAAATTTTAAAAATTGGATGTTTCACAATCTTTACAGATGCAAAAGGTGAAATTCTCTACTTTTGGCACAGTGGGTTGCTGTTCAAAACTGGTCTTATTTTTGGTCTGGATATGTGAATTGTTTTGCTTGTTCCTCATTATTTCCCATGTTTTTTTTTGCCCATGTAAATTTCAACCCCATCCTGATCAAGAGGACAGGCGATGTTATGTCCCCAAATGTCTGTTTGCTCCATGCCTTCAGCGCTTGTGTTTCCTCCCTTTGATAACTTTTTAACATATTTTATGACCACTTTGCAGAATTGTTTGCAAATGATGATATCTCTTGTCGAGAGCAAAGTGGCTATTTTCATTACAGTGAAGTATGTTTCTCAGGCAAAGGAACTCTACTTTAAATGATATCCAGTGCATAACACTAGAATGCCTTCTGACAACATTTTAGTTGAAGGAGGCCCTAACAATGCGTAGTGGATGTTTATGCTTACAATGTGTTGCTTGGCTGTACAAGAAAGTTATAATAAAGTTCCAATCTTACTAATATCTTTCCATGTTCACTCTTAAAATAAAATATTCATAAACAGATTCTTGTCCACCCTCCCTACCATGCACACACCCCTTCAATCTTTTTGATAGGCATTTGAATGTTGTAAAAGGTTCTGAAGGTACTTTGTGCTCATTTCACTTAACTTTTAATGGTTTGTATTGAACTTTTTTCAATAAACATTACGACCCAGAAGATCTTTTGAATGAAATTAATGGTGACAGTTGCTTATTAAATGTTCTCTCTCCAGGTCTACCAGTTCTCATCTGACAGCTACATGACGTATGACCAGCGATATGGAAGAGGTTTAACAAAAGAAACTTTGAAAGATGGTAAGACGTAATCTTCAATTCTTGGAAGTTTGTGCGTCATTCTGAGATTCTGTCTTCTACTTGAAACTATGTTTAACTGTGTTGCTTTTGCTTCCCATCTGCATACAATAACATTCATTCTTCAACATGGTCCAAATGTCTACAATATTCTAGCAATGGGCTTGTAACACAAAAGCAAAAGTAAAATGTTGGCTGTCTGCTTCTGTAATGTCAAGCAGGAGGGATCTTTTGGATTTTTCTGTTGGTGGATAGCAACATGAAATTACATTGCAAACATATCACAATTCAGTTTGGAATGTAAGATTTGTGTAACAGACTAACTTAGAGCAGTACAAGTTATCAAGATCCAATTGTCATTGAACCCCCACAAAATGCTATTACTCAGTTCACTGTTAAAGTCAAGGAATGTCATAGATATGAAGAAAAAATAAGCCTGGGTGTTATGATTAGTATGTGGCCCGCAGTTTGAATTTGAATGTGCTTTTACTGTCCACCCATCCCCTCAGTTCACTTTCCTCCTCCTCATCAACAGCAGTTCATGCCCATAGGAAACCCATAGGAAAAATTCAGTTGATCACTTTTCAACTGTAAATCCATTCAGAAACCAGATGGCATGTTAGTCCATGGGGGATTAGGATAGCTGAGCCCAGTTTTGCCCTCAAGCAACATTGGACTTCTTGGAGAGTCATTGCAAATAATTAGGCTAATTTATTTAACCGCCTCTTTCCCTGTTAGAGTGCTATTATTGTATTGTTATACATTATAAATATTTCATCAGTTTAGAGTTGAATTGATGGATGAGTTGAAGGTACCCTTCCTGGAGTGTTGGCAGCAGCAGGCTCCTTTGTTGAAATGGTGGTCCCAGGAGGAGGCAGCAGCAAGCTAAGCCAGAACGAGGTTCTGGCTGCTTTGGTGTGGTGGGCCCAGCATCAGGTTTGAGCCCAGTTTGGGACGTGGCAAGTTCAGAGGACTCTTGGCAGTGATGATGCCTATGGAGGCAAGATGGTGACGCAGTTCCAGACCATGGCAGTGCCTGACTGGGGTGGTCTGTGGCAACCTGGTGCACCTGAGTTTGCAGACTGAGGGATGGACGTTATGGCTTTGTTTTTCTGGTGGTGAAGACTTGTTGTGGAGGTGGGAGAAGTGATCTAGACATTTCCTTTTCTTCTGGCTGTTTCTTTTATTTCTGATATGGAGATGCCGGACTTGGACTGGGGTGGACAAGATCAAAAATCAAACTACACCAGGTTATAGTCCAACAGGTTTATTTGAAATTGCAAGTTCTCAGAGCTCTGCTCCTTCCTCGGGTATGGTATATTAGAGAGGTATAAGACACATTACTTATAAGCAAAAAGTTAACATCTTTGAAACTAGTTGCCCTCATTGAATCCTTTCATCAGTTAGGAGGTAGACTGCTGATTAAAATGCAAAGTCCAGACTCCTTTCAAGTCTTTGTCCCGAGATAATTAAGGAATTTATCAATGTACAAGAGTTGTTGTCTCAGGTTAGACAATGCACTTTAGGTATGGGGTCCTGCTTCGAATCTACCTATGTTTTAAGCTGAGGTCCAGTTTCAATTTTTTGATAGAAAAGAATCTTGGATGAAGGGGTGAGAGAGTAGTTGAAAATAAATGGGAGTCAGTTATGGAAGTATCTAGTGTGATGGGGTTACCCGTAGTGTGACGTGAACCCAAGATCATGGTTGAGGTGACCCTCATGGGTACGGAACGCAAGGCACGGACACAGACTCTCTCTCAAACACACACGCATGCGAGCTGGGGGGTGTTATTTCATTCAAGATTCTTTTCTGTTACGTGACAACAAAATAAAAATCCAAATCTAATCTAAAACTTGCTGCGAAGCAGACTGGTGCTTGAAATTTTTTATGTTTCTCCAAGAGGCCTTTTTCACTTATTTTTGTTTGTTCTATCAAATTTTTTTTCTTAAAACTCCTTCCCTTAAAGAAAACCTTGGTATTTTGTACTGTCTTATGCTAGCCTGTGACATAAACCATGCTTTCCAAAGTGGATTGTGAGCTAGATGGGCTCCCGATGTCAGTTCGTTCTGAGGATTCGTCCTTCATGTTGCTGTCCACAAGCAGAGTTTGCAAACAAAAACTATTGGCTGAACAGCTAACACAAAATCAAAATGTGGAAATCTTCAGTAAAGATGAAAAATGTTGGAAATGCAAAGCACTTAAGTAGCATCTGTGGAGAGACAAAGTGAGTTTTTCAGACTGTGAATGTTCATTATTTCTGCAAGTCATGCTGAATATTTTCAGCAGTTCATGTTTTTATTCACTGAAAAGGTATGTAATCTGTAATAAATCTATGTGCTTCATTATCCTCACTCAATTCATTGTAACATCAACAAAGAAGTTGTTCTGTTATTAGAATTTTATTAGCCTATGACTGGAATCACCTTGACTGGAAGGTGAAATAATAAATCTTAAGGAACAGCTTTCCAAAAATTGAGAATTAAGTGTCTGGCGAATAGTCTAATTGTTTAGAACAAGCATAGTGAACTTTACATTATTATGAAACAAATTGTGAAAGTTCAGCTGCAGATTTCTAATGATTTGAAAATGCAGTGTTCTTGAAATAGGCACAATTGAATGTTCGTTTTGTGTTCCACTACCAGCTAAGCTTGTATCATGTTGTCGCAGCACAGAATTTTACATTCCTGATTTAATCAGGCGTGGATGATGTGAAGTACACGATAATGTTGAAGTGCAGAAGTAGAAGTGAGCATTTATCTGCTTTCATGCCTGCTATTATGGCTAATGCTACCTCACTCTAATTTTAATTCATTCAAGTACATCACGTTCGCCCTCCTTGATTTCTCTACCTTCTCACCCTTCTCTGTAGTGAATACAGATGCAGTGTACTTATTTAAAATTTCAGCTATGTCTTCTGGCTTCCCACACAAATTGTTACTTTGGTCCCTAATGGGCCTTATTCTTTCTCTAGTTATTCTCTTATGCCCTTAATAAACTCAAAATGCCTTTAGATATTGTTCCTCAATGATGAGTTTCTTCCAAACAAAAGCTCAACAATAGGCCTAATGTTGTCACAAAATGCTTAATGGATATTTTGATTTAATCTTAATTAGTTGAACTTGTTGTTATGGTTTTGTATTAAATTGAGCCAGACAGCATCCAAGGAGCAGGAGAATCGACGTTTCAGGCCCTTCTTCAGGAATGCTCCTCGGATGCTGCCTGACCTGCTGTGTTTTTCCAGCACCACATTTTTCAACTCTGGTCTCCAGCATCTGCAGTCCTCACTTTCTCCTTGTATTAAATTGATCTGATTATTGTATACATGCTAGTCTGAATAAGGAATTTTACTGCTGCTTTTAGGTGTTGTCGAATAAGAATTTTGCCCATGAGAACAATGTAAAATTAGTTACAGAAGTCTGTCCGTGTATTTATAGAAGAGAAATAGATTGCTTAGCCGTAAATTCTTACTGAATTATACAAACTCTAATGTTTACTAGAGTGGTTCATTAAAAAATAACGTCTTTTTGAGATTAATTTTTAAGTTACAAGAAAGCCTTGGGAAGGAAATAACCTTTTATACATGCCTGAATTAACTAGATTCGTTAGTGTTCAGTTTAAAATGTTTCCAGTTAAATCCTCTGACTCTGGTGCAACTTGTTGAATATGACACTAACTGATAGTGTATGTACTTACCAAAACAAAATGCTATGGATGGTGGAAGTCAAAACACAAACAGCTTGAAATAATCAGACCTGACGATATCTATGGGAAGGACAGATTAATTACTTTTCAGTTGATAACTTTAAAAAAGAGGAACGATTAATTTTAATTGCTCCTCCTAAATGCTAGTTTTGTTCCAGCATTAACAGGGCACACAAAATGGTACAGAAACCCTGAGAGAAACTGATTGAAGAAAAACAAAATATCGATAAAAAGCCTTTTTTTTTGAAGAATGAATGGGTGATTTAACTTTATTGTCATCTGTATTATTTTTATCATTATCTCTACCCTGCCAAAACGTGTGCTTCTGTTAAATGATGGGAATAGGCCACTTAGTCTTTCGAGCCTGTTGCAACATTGTTTGCTATGGCAGTTCTATGTTTTTGTATTTTTTGTACACCCTTACATTATTGGATTATTTATTTATTGCCATGTGTATCTTGTTACAAAATACAGTGAAAAGCTTTATCTACTGACACCACTCTCTGGCACCATCTTAAAACACAGAAAAATAAACCCAAACACATAATATGAAGGCAGAATAATAATGAAATGAAGATCGTGTTCAACTTTACAGTCCTTCTTGTTAAGTGTTCCGTCATAGGCCATGGGCCTAGTGGCCAGGTACGAGTCCCTATTGCCACTGGAATGAAAGTTGTCACCCATCAGCACCATCTTGCCTCCACCAACATCCTCGATAGACCTCGCCAACGCAGATGCTGCCAGCAGCACAAACTCGACTCTGATGCCTTGAGTCCACTTTGGGCTGACCTGCTGATGCAACTGGGTCTTGTACTGGGCCCAAGCGCATTGCAGCCTCCATTGATCTGTGCTGGGTTTATGTGCTTCTGGGAACCCAAACTTGCCTTCGTTGCAGCAGCCATGAGTTGGCGCTAGGATTATCTTGACAATATAGAAGCCACCAAGAACTCAAACCCGCCTTCGCTGCTGCCACAAGTCCACATTGCTGGTCTCACGGGAGTCTGTATTCGGCTTGCTCACCACTGTGCTCTTCAACAAGAAGTAAGGAAACTTAGAGGGGTAAAAAAGCAGATGGAACAGCCGAACTCCAGGCTCAGAAGTGCAATCTGCTGCCATCTTATCAGAAGATCTTATCTGTCTTTCGCTCCAAATCACTCGTCACTCCAGTACTTGTTGATGTACACCTGGCTCTCAATCTAACACATCTGTCTTTAGTCTTTCCCCGAACAGCACCTTGGGTGAAACTACTGATATCTACTGGTAGGATTGCAGTGGTACAAGAAGACAGCTCTCTACCAGCTTCTTGAGATGATTAGCAATAGGCAACAAGTGCTAATTTTGTCAACAATGCACATATCCCTGCATCCAAAAATCTCAAGTCTCAGCCCAATTAAAAGTTGGTGCGAGTACGCATTCTTCAAATTCTTGATCTGTCTGTTTTCCTTTTCTAGCATTTTCTGTTTGTTTCCCATCAAGTTTGCATCACTGCCACAGTATTGAACCTGCTCCTATCGACGTCAAAAATGGCATGCTGTGTGATTATCACAAAAGCAAACTTCCCTCTCCCATTCTCACCTGTGTGCAACATTTGACAGGTTGACAACTGCCTTCATTTGGGTCCGTTCTTGCCTAATAGCGAGGGAATTAATTGAAATAGCTTCTCCTCCTCCTTAAATCCCTCCCCCACCCCCAAAACATTCTTGTAGCACACAGCAAGTGGATCTTGGGCCCCTAAAAAGTACCTGACCTTTTTATACGTTGTTTTTGCTGGGTGTGCTTTCCATGCATTCCGTGCTTGGGACTGTGATGATAGGAAGCATTCCTCCTAACCCAAAGTCTTCTGTAAGATTTGTTTTAAATTCTGCAACTTGTTTATCATCATGCAAAGCCATGAGTTCAAATTGAATCGGGGCCTCCCAGTGATCACATGCTGTGAAATCTGGCTTCTGTTGTCTTTATCTTGGTGGCAGACCTGGAAATCCAGATGTTGATGGGTCAATAAGCCAGATAATATTAAAGAAGCCAAACTTAATTATGTGATTATGGGGAGCTGACTGCGGATACCACTTGTGATACCCAAACTGAAACAACAACAGTGTGCGAGTTCAAAGCTCAGTTAAAAGAGGTATTAAATATGCACCTTGCATTTTGAGAGACTTGTCTCATACCCCATCCCAACACAACGAATCTATCTTCCATGCAAACCAGCTAATTTTCTCACAACCTGAGCCTGATCTCTCCAAACTTTCATGAATCCTTCCAACTCGGCTCAGTTCCAAGAGTGCTAACTTATGTTGAGTTTTCAGTATTAGCCTGCTTTGTGTCATGATGAACACACAAGCTTCCAAAGTGATGAAAAGACAGTACACATCCGTTCTTGCTTTCTCAGTGCGGTGCTAATCGCAACCCTACAGATGTTTACTGAGGACCTCCAGGGAGTTCTTGTGCAGTAGAATATTTCACTTTTTAGCATCTGAGTCAGATATTTTCTTCCCGTTTTATTATGTTAATGCCAACACACCTTTAGAAATCTGTTCCTAAAAAAACTGGGGACGCAAAAATCTTTGTTTGCAGACTTGGAAGGATTGAGACAAATAAGCTGTAAACTATGATGCTAACACAAGGGTGTTAGTTAAATTGAGGCGTTCCTTGTGGTGGTGATCTCACAAGTTTGAAGCAGTGTTCCTGTTTTACAGGGATGCCTTTGGTTGTGTTGGCCATCAGGTGGTGCTGTGGTTTAGCTTTGTAAATATGCAAACTGAAAGATTTCTTGCAAGCTCCAAAGCTTAATATTTGATATGTTTCCTGTCACCTGCTTCTAAACAATGTGAAAAATAAATCTGTTGACATATGACAATATACTTTGTTTAAAACCAGTAGTGTCTATAAATTGGCAGCCAAATGGTTCTAAGTTTATGTCCTCGCCATTTGTGCTTTGGTTTTTTTCATCTGATTTCTCAAAATGAATGTTTATGCCCACAGCTTGAAGATAAAGGATCAAATTAAGAAAAAGGATTGACGTTTGCGCAGGAAGGGATAAACTTGATTGTCTCAGTAACTAAGTTTGGGCTGTCTGTAGCCTACAGTTTGAGACTTGACTACATGTTGACATAATTCTAGTTTATGTTCAACTAGATTGCCAGTCTCCCCTTTCCCCAGTATGAAGCAAATGTTTATTTTATACATAAGTGATGAGACTCCCACCATGTTACTTAATTGGCTTTTACACTGCTTCTGAGTTTTTAAATTTGTGTCTTGATAGTTTGCTGCCCGAGTTAATGGATACTACAAGCTACAAAGCAGGGTGGAAAAGGTGGAGCTGAGAAATAAATGGAGCAGTGACTCTTTTTTTTCATATTTAGCATTTCTATGGGAATAGTTTGCAAAATCAAGCTGTTTCATTCTAGTTTTCTGCATTAAAGAGAGAGTGGAGTGAGGTATTGGAGACTAGAGAAAGCTCTAAGAGTGGGTTTAGGGGGCGGGGGAGTGTGTGAGAGACCAGAGAGAGTGGTAATGCAACAAGAATTCAGAGAGACAGACCAGCGAGAGCTATAAAGGACTAGGGACTGGGAGGGATCACTGAGACCAGAGAGAGAGAGACAGAGAGATAAATGAGGTGGTACGGAAAAGGACAGTGAGACCAGAGACAGATATAAAGCAGGGGATCTCAGAGAGACAGAGCCCAGCGAGAGTGAGGAGGGGAGGGAATGTGGAGGTCTGGGAGAGACATTGAGTCCAAAGAGAGTGATGAAGGAGGGGAAACTGGGCAAGACAGTGAGACAGTTTGACCATCTGTATTCTAAAGAAAACTGACTTCACAGGAAAGAAGGTAAGTAATTGATTAGGCAGTACATTTTCTCCCCTTTCCATGAGCCATTACTTTTGTTTCAAACTAGGTGTTCGGGTCAGGACAGCAGTGAATGACTTAATGAGAATAGAAACACGTACCTAGTCCAGAGGTAATAATCAAAAGAACCGGGGGGGGGAAGTGGGGGGTCAGTTTAGTTAAGTTGGCTAGATGACTGGTTTGTGATGTAGAATACACCAATAGCATGGGTTCAGTTCCTGCCAGCTGATGTTTCTTATTCTCAACTTTGCCCCTTGTCTGTGGTGCAGTGACTCTTGGGTTAATCCACCACCAATCATGTCTCTCTGTAATGAGACAGCAGTCCTGTGGTCTGGTAAGACTATGGGCATTTTACTTTTACTTTTATTACCAGATGGTTTTGTGGCAAAATGATGTTGGTTTGCTGGTTGCCGTTGGACTAGTTCTTAATTCCTGATTTCATTAATTGGATTCAAATTTCGCTATCTGCCATGGTGGGATTCTAACCCATGTCCTCGAAGCCTTTAGATTGCTAGTGTAATGTCAACGTCACCTCCAAGAAGGGACCCTGATAAAGGACATTGCAGAGGATACAGAATATTCTACAAGGGGCAAGAAATAAGCTACAAATACTGGTGCATGTTGGTACCAATGATGGAGTGAGAGAGCATAGACATTGAGGTCCTAAAGTCAGATTTTTAGGAGCTAGGGAGCAAGATTTAAAAGCTAAGACCTAAAAGGTACACTTGCCGATATCAAATGCTAACCAGAAATAGGCTACTAGGGAAGATCATTGAATGGTTAGAGACAGTCTAAGAAGAAGGATGACAGGAGGCTCCTATTCAAATGGCCCAGGTTTCACCATAACAGGAGGACGAGGCTGATAGCGACACCTGGCAGTTCACAATTGTGTTTGAGAGGGTTTAAACTCAATTACTAAGGGATGGCACTACCATGTAGAAGTAGTTTATTTTTTTATATATAAAAAAAATCTCCCTTCCCCAATCTATCCATTTGAGAGACTTAGAGAGAGCATTGTAATCAGTAAGAGCAGATCTGGTTATAGAATGAGAAGTGGTCAATGATTGACTGGTTTGTCTAACACAAATGGAACCTATCATTTGATCAGTTCCTGATAATTCTGCAAACACATGCTCCAACACTATGGTGCAGTTGGAAAAACAACAGAACCGTTATCAATGCTGTTTGCTATGAACTCTGTGCTTTTTGTTGATGTAACTTCATCTGTACTCCTGTGGATGTTTGGAGTTTCTTAGCTCTGTGTATGAGATGGACACACTGATATATACACTCTGTAAATTCTGCAGGTGCACAATCTTTTTGTTTTTTAAACATGAAGGTGGGTTTCTCTTTGCCTTTGTTTTGTCCTGTTGATTCCACCAATATGTTTGAGAAACCTGTAAACCTGTTCAATCCTGATGCCTGCTTTTGCAGCATTTATTATTTCAATCTTGTTGCATTCTCTAAAATTGGGAATAAAGGAAAAAGGTTATCTATATCTGTACTAAATTGGGAGATAGTTTGTATTGTAACCGGTTAATGTTCTGGGAACCTGGGTTTGAATCCTGCCACAGCAGAAGGTATGCAGAGAAGAGCAGGCGTATACAACTGGTATGCAGAGAGGATTGGAAGTGTAACAGTGCATTGGGAAGATGTTGAACAGTGAGTGTGTATAATTATACATTTTGCTTTTTTTTGATTCAATCAGAATATGCTCCCAGTGACCTTTTGAATGGTCATGTAATGATAGGGGAAAGAGAGCAAGAGAACATCCTTTATAGAGTCATAGAGATGCACAGCATGGAAACAGACCCTTCAGTCTAATCCATCCATGCCGACCAGATATCCCAACTCAGTCTAGTCCCACCTGCCAGCACCTGGCCCATATCCCTCCAAACTCTTCCTATTCATATACCCATTCAAATGCCTCTTAAATGTTGCAATTGTACCAGCCTCCACCACTTCCTCTGGCAGCTCATTCCATACACGTACCACCCTATGTGTGAAAAAGTTGCCCCTTGGGTCTCTTTTATATCTTTCCCCTCTCACCCTACACCTCTGCCCTCGAGTTCTGGACTCCCCAAGCTCAGAGAAAAGACTTTGTCTATTATTCCTATCCAGGCCCCTCATAATTTTATAAACCTCTATAAGGTCATCCCTCACCCTCTGACGCTCCAGGGAAAACAGCCCCAGACTGTTCAGCCTCTCCCTGTAGTTCAGATCCTCCAACCCTGGCAGCATCCTTGTAAATCTTTTCTGAACCCTTTCAAGTTTCACAACATCTTTCCGATAGGAAGGAGATCAGAATTGCCCGCAATATTCCAACTGTGGCCTAACCAATGTCCTGTACAGCCACAACATGATCTCCCAACTCCTGTACTCTATACTCTGACCAATAAAGGAAAGCATACCAAACGCCGCCTTCACTATCCTATCTACCTGTAACTCCACTTTCAAGGAGCTATGAACCTGCACTCCAAGGTCTTTTTGTTCAGCAACACACTCTAGGACCTTACTATTAAGTGTATAAGTCCTGCTAAGATTTGCTTTCCCAAAATGTAACACCTCGCATTTATCTGAATTAAACTCCATCTGCCACTTCTCAACCCATTGGTCCATCTGGTCAAGATCCCATTGTAATCTGTGGTAACCTCCTTCGCTGTCCACTACACCTCCAATTTTGGTGTCATCTGCAAACTTACTAACTGCACCTCTTATGCTCGCATCCCAATCATTTATATAAATGGTAAAAAGTAGAGGACCCAGCACCGATCCTTGTGGCACTCCACTGGTCACAAGAGTTAAATGATGTACATGAATCTGTTGTCAATTGTTGGGAAAAACCTATCTGGGTCACTAATACCCTTTTGGGAAGGAAACTGCCATTCTTACCTGGTCTGGCCTACAAGTGACTCTAGACCGACAGTGTGGTTGACCTTTAACTTGTGTCTGGACATTTGGGGATAGGCAATAAATGTTGGCCTAGCCAGCAATGCCCACATCTGTGAATAAACTTCTAAAAACATTTGGATGCTAACGTTTTGTGATTCATACACAAGAATCCCCAAATGCCTCTGTTGTTTAATATAGCTTCTGTACAGCATTTTGAGATTTGAACCATGTAACTGAGGGACTAATTAATTAACTCCCTTTGAAGTACCACTTCCTTTCTTGGCAAACTGAACTTTATCTTTGCCATCACATCTACCAAGCAGGTTGACAAAACCAAAATGGCTGCAAGTCAGGATGGTGTTTGCTTTAGAGGGGAACTTGCAATTTGTGGTGTTCCCATGCATCAGGTTCCCTTGTCCTTCTAGATGGTAGAAGTCACAGGTTTGGAAGGTGCTGCCATGCAGTGTGAGAACATTAATTGCATTTCTTCAACTACAGAAATGTGCTCTGACATTTGCTTCTATTTGTTTTTCCCTTTGCATTGATTGATGACAGTCAATTAGTAAGTCTTAATCACACACACACACACTTCCTGGTAGCTGCAGAGCTGCAGTTTTAAGTATATCTCAGTAGTATCTCTGAGACCATTCCCGATGAGATTTCAATGAATAACTTGCCTTTCCAAATTTAGCAAGTGGCTTCCCAGTCAATATGATGCCCTTTCAAATAAGAGCTTCCTTATTTCTATTAAAGGTCCCTTAAAGTAGTTAGTACTCAAAACAATAGAAAGGAGCACTTGTTTTTATAAACAATGTAGAAGTTGCTCTATTACCTACCCGTCCTGTCATGGACACCTAACTTCTCCTGAGCTGCCTTAGTCACAAGGAAATGGAATGTCACCATCTTTGTCATAATCCATTCATGACCACTTGTCCTCCAGTTTTATGGCCATTGAAGTTTAGTACCCATCATCAAATTTCTCTCCCCTTGTTTTGTTGTTGGTTTTCTTTGCCTAAGCTGTTTTCCCCTTTGCAGTTGTCATTACTTGAAACCAAAGAAGATTGTCGTAGTGGTTGGCAGTCAGTCACCTTCGCTCCAGGAATTCCTTTGAGTAGTGTCCCAGTGTCCCAACCATGTGAAATTATTTCATCAAAAATGTTCCCTTCATCAGATGGTCAGAAGTGGGGCTATTCATTGATATTTGCATAGTGATCATGATTCCGCATATGTCTGAAGCAGTTACTGTGCAAAATGGGTAAAATGCAGAGAGGATCCAGGTTTGGGCTAGATGTGGCAAGTAACATTCACCATTATTCAACTGCCAGGCAACAACTTTCTCCAAGGAGAGAATGTGGCTATCATCCCTTGACATTTAATAGCATTACAAGTTGCTGAATGTCCCACCTTGAGCATTGGTATTCACTGGAAACTGAAGTAGATCAGCCATATAACTACAGTATAACAAGAACATGTCAGAGGCAGCGAATCCTACAGTGGTTGACTTGCCTGTTCGCTATCTGGAATGCACAAGTCAAGAGTGATGGAATACACCTCACTTGTCTGGTGTTCAGCTCCAACAAGAAGTTTGTCACCATGCAAGACAAAACAGATCATTTGGTTGAGAAACATTGAAAAGCATCCAGTCCCTCCACCACTAACAGTAATGTATACTATCTGCACGATGCAGTAGGGAAATCCTCGGAGGCTCCTTAGGCAGCAGCTTCCGAATTTAAGGTTCTCGCGAAGGTCTGTAGCTTGGGTTGTGGATGAGGTATGTGGTTAGCTTGCCAAGCTGTTGGCTTATTGTGCAAGCGTCTCATTACCATACTGGGTTACATCATCAGTTCGCACTGATGATGTTACCCAGTATGGTAATGAAATATCTGCATGATATCCCAACATCTCGGCGAGCTAACCAAGCATCTTCCAAAACCAATACCTTCACGATTTAGAAGAACAAGGACAAATGGAGCAAATACGTCGGAGCGGCATTACCTGCAAGTTCTCCAAACAATTCACCATCCTGTCATAGAAACATATTGCCATTCCTTCAGTGTCGCTGGGTCAAAATCCTGGAACTCTATCCTTAACAGAATCGTAGATGTAGCTACACCAAATGGTTTGCAGCAATTAAAGAAGGTATAAGGGAGTTGGCAATATATGTTGGCCCAGCCAGTGACAGCTGCATGCCATCAATGAATTTAGAAGTAAATTAGTGTATTAGAACCACTATCTGATGTTTTGAATCCAGTTGTTCAGTCTCCATTCATGTGCATTATTTCAATACCCAGTACTTCTTTTGGACACCTAACCTCTGCATGTAGTTTTTCTATCGAGAGACACATGGAGATTATATCAGCTAAGTGATCTATACTTTTTTTAAAAAAAGCTAGTAGAATCTGCAGCATGTGGGTTAGTTGGTAGAATAAAGCAAATCAAAGAGAAACAGATTGAGACCAATTGCCATAAGTTGGATTGAGAATTATGCCACTAGAGTTTTTTTTCTCTGATTTACTGATCATGGTAACTATGGTTTAAGCCAGTTGGAAACATTTAAAGGTAGAAAACGTAGACATGTTGGCATGCATCCTCGGATCTTGTCTACTGATGAAACATTTCTGTTACAAGTACCACTGTCCACCCTGAGAGTGACAGGGCCAGTGCATTTCTGGTTGACCCCCAACATTTTACCCTTCATAAACATAAAGCCATCCAATTTAATTCACACCAAGCCATGTTCTCCTGTCTTGCAACACATTGACCTGTATTGGTACTAATCTTTGTTTTGAATTCCTCCATGACCACGTCTCTTGCTATTTCTGTAATCTGCCACAGCCCCACACCAGTCCAAGATATTTGCACCAATGTAATTCTGGTCTCTTGTGCACCTTGAGTTTAAATGCAGTATTTGCAATTGCACATTTGGTTACCTAGACACTACATTTTGGAACACCCCCGCCCCCCAACCACCTAACCTCTTCATTTCACTTTTCAACTTTAAGAAAGTCCTTAAAACTCAACTGTTTGACCAAGCTTTTGGTCATATGCCTTAATACCTGTGAATTGGTGACATTTTATGTGACAATGCTCCTGTGAAATGACTTTGAACATTTTACTACATTATCAATATAGGTCAGAAGTCACACGACTCTACGCTATAGTCTAACAGGTTTATTTGAAATGATAGCCTTCTGAGCAGTGCTCCTTAGTCAGGTGAAATCAAAGCACTTTTTAATTAACATCCATTGACAATACTCTCACGCAAATGAATTTTACTACATTTGGGCTATCATATTTGTGCTGGCTTTTGCAAAAGCCATTCGATTATTTAATTCCTGTGCTATTTCCCCCAAGCAGTTTTTTTAAAAAACATTTTCATGTATTTATTTAACAATCTTTTGGAAGTTACTTTTAAATCTGCTTTCAGATGGCGTATTCTAGGTAATCTATGGAAAACAAAACCATTTATTCGATGTCTTTGGTTTATTTCCTGATGATCTTAAATCTATGTCCTCTGGTGACTTACTGTCGGTGGAAACAGTTTCTTCCTATCTATTCTGATTAAAACCCCTCAATTTTGTACACATCTGTTAAGTCTCCCTTTGACCTTCTCTAAGATGGAAATAGGTTTGGGCACGTCAAGTTAATTAAGGAAACATTCCATGTCCTATGGCAATATTTGACTTATGGGTTCTGACATCAACTCAGTAGGATTCTGTGATGTATGGAGTTGCTGGGAGATTTAGGATCTCAGGCTTTCAGTAGGACATGTAGTTTTATAATGTAACATATTAATGCTCAGTCTCCTGGTGCTTTTGTACAATGCTCCTGTCAAAATATTTGAGTAATTTTAAGGTACACTCACCAGGAGAAAGAGATTGGGTTTTAGACTTTGCACAGGACCAATATTCTGCTTTGTATTTAAGTAAAATCTTCAGAACTTGGACAAATTGGGGTTAAGTATGGAGACTACTAGTACAATGCACCAAACTGCCCTACATCTGTTGTCATGGGCAGCCTGCAGGATACAGCTTTGTTTTTTTTTAGTGTTGTAACTGCAATATAAAAACATTCAAGATGTGTAAGCAGATGCTGTTGTTTAATGTTACTGCTTCACCATTTGAGATAAAATCAGAGGATCCGTGCTTGTATGTCTTATGTTGGCTATTTTCAATTGGGTTTTCAACTCTGCTGAGTTGGAGACCTGCCTCCAACCACAGTTAACATTATTACACAGAGCTGCACACCTATTTTAACTGAGCAAGGCATAGCAGCCTCCAACTTTAATTCCTATTGCAGTATTTTTTTTATTAGATTTCCCTTCCGCAGTGCCTTCTAGGGATAGAACATAGCAAAAGAAATCTACTGTCATTACTTGGTCTGACCTACCTATGACTCCAGACGCACAGTAATGTGGTTGATTATTGAAGACTATCTGACTACTCAATTGTATCAAACTGCTGTTGGTAGGACAGCTGCACCAGTGGTAGTGGTACTGAGGAGTACACTTGGAACCTAGGGCTTCTCAACGTTGACTCTGAACCCCATGGAGTCTCAGTGCATCATACATGGGCAAGGAAACCGAATGCTAATTATCACCTACTGACACTATGGTTAATGAATCAGTACTCCTCGTTGCGCTTGAGGAAGCACTGAGAGTGACAAGAGCACAGAGCATACTTTTGATAGGGGACTATCTTAATCTTAAAGGGCTTGAGTGCTGGGCTGGATCTGTGTCAGGTGGTAAGGGAATTGAGCAGAGGTCAACTTACTTGACTATGTATTCATCAAACTACCTGTCCATGAAAGTATTATTTAGGAGTATCCAGTGCATGCTAACTGTGCAAAGTTCCACCTTCACTTTGATACCCTGTATCATCTTGTGACAGCACCACTGTGCTAAATGGGGCAGATTTTGAACAGTTCTAGCGACTCAAAACTGGGGAAGCATGAGGTGCTATGGACCATCAGTAGCAGTACAACTGTATTTGAGCACAGTCTGTAAACTTGTATATCCTTGTAACGTTATCGTCAAAGTTAAAAGCCACTTGACTCCTAGTTATAGTCCAACAGGCTTATTTGGTCACATGAAATATTGTCATCATATCATGAGACCAGCCTGAGGTGGTTGTGCTGGAGCAACATCAGGCATACCCAAAAATGAGGTGCCCACTTGGTGAAGCTGCAGCAAGGGAGTATTCGCATGCAGTACACCAGAAGCAGCATGCAATAGACAGGACCAAGTGATCCCACAGAGCCCTGGCAAAACTTAAGCCAGTGAGAATCTGTGAGAAGCGTCTGGGTATGATGGAATGATATCTAGCACAAAGGAAGATGGTTGTAATTGTTTGAAGTCGATTATATTAGTATCAGATCATCAGCTATAGGAGGTCTTCAGGTTAGAGCCATGGTCCAACCATCTTTGGCTGTCACATCAATGACATTCCCTGCATCATATGACCCATGGCCTCATGGTATTATTGCTGGACTATTAATCAGGGGAGGCAAGTAAAGTTCTCAGGACATCAATTCAAATCCTGCTTTGGCAGATGGTGGAAGTTAAATTTAATTCAGGTGACACAGCAGCTCAGTGGTTAGCACTGCTGCCTCTCAGCACCAAGGACCCAAGTTCGATTCCAGCCTCGGGTGACTGTGTGGAGTTTGCACATTCTCCCTGTATCTGTGAGGGTTTCCTCTGGGTGCTGTGGTTTCCTTCCACAGCCCAAAGATGTGCACTTAGGGGGAATTGGCCGTGCTAAATTGTCCATGGTGTTCAGGGAAGTGGAGGTTAGGTGCACTAGTTAGGGGAATGAGTCTGGATGGGATGCTCTTCAGAGGGTCGGTGTGGACTCTTTGGGCTGAATGACCTGTTTCCGCACTGGAAATATTAGTCATAGTCATAGAGATGTACAGCATGGAAACAGACCCTTTTGGTCCAACCCGTCCATGCCAACCAGATATCCCAATCCAATCTAGTCCCACCTGCCAGCTCCCGACCCATATCCCTCCAAACCCTTCCTATTTATGTATCCATCCAAATGCCTCTTAAATGTTGCAATTGTGCCAGCCACGACCACTTCCTCTAGGACCTCCTTCCACACACGTACCACTCTCTGTGTGAAAAAGTTGCCCCTTGGGTCTCTTTTATATCTTTCCCCTCTCACCTAAACCTATGCCCTCTAGTTCTGGACTCCCCGACCCCAGGAAAAAGACTTTGCCTATTTATTCTATCCATGCCCCTCATAATTTTGTAAACCTCTATTAGGTCACCCCTTAGCCTCCGACGCTCCAGGGAAAACAGCCCCAGCCTGTTCAGCCTCTTCCTATAGCTCAAATCCTCCAACCCTGGCAACATTCTTGTAAATCTTTTCTGAATCCTTTCAAGTTTCACAACATCTTTCTGATAGGAAGGAGACCAGAATTGCTCGCTATATTCCAGCAGTGGCCTAACCAATGTCCTGTACAGCTGTAACATGATTTCCCAACTCCTGTACTCAATACTCTGACCAATAAAGAAAAGCATTCCAAATACCACCTTCACTATCCTAGCTACCTGTGACTCCACTTTCAAGGAGATAAACCTGGAATTAAGAGTTTAATGATGACTACAAAACAATTGTACTGATTGTCATAAAAAAACACAGTTCACAAATGTAGAAAGTACCTGTTTTGGGCTACTTGTGACTCCAAACCCATAGCAATGCTGTTGACTCTTAACTGCTGCTTGGGCAGTTAGGAATAAATACTGGCCAATCCAGTGATGCCCTCACCCCGTGAATGAATTTTTTAAAAAAATTATCACAGGCATTGAGTGTCCTGGAAGTGTTTCAGTGGGAGCAGCAGCGGCTGTACTTTCAGATGAAACAGTGACGTCATCCTTGCCTTCAAGAAGTTATGGAATTGATTTGGTATTTTATAGCTGTGTTCCCATTCTTACATACTGGCACTTCAGTTTCTCTGAAAGCCTAATTTATTTCTCTCCCTTAGAATTGCTTTTAAAGTTTGTACTGAAAAAAAATCTCAACTGATTGCTTTTTAATTAATATCACTATTTTCTGATGCTGTCAAAGTGTTTATAATGTTGAGATTTCGAATTTAGGTTTGTCTTCACCCCATCAATTTTTGACCCTTAATACATTTCATCCTGGGATGCAATTTTCTAGGCATTTTTTAGCCTGTCCAAGAAATTTGATCATCTAAAGAAATTAGAGGAATCCTGCCCTTTCCTACCTGGTTACATCGTTCTACTTTTAGTCAGAGCTACTGACGATAGCTGGTTTCCTGTTTACTTCTTAGCCAAGGAGCACTGTAACTAATTATAGTGCCCTGGATATTTCCTTAACAGGTTTGGTTTAGGAATAGTTTTCTCATGTGCATGTCACTGTGTAACAGCCTCCAGTCCAAACCCTACCATGTCAAGTTGTGAAACTGAACGCCCACGTTTGGACATTTATGATGTAGTCCTGGAATACTGCTGGTTATTAGTAAAAATGCAGCAATCAGTAACATCAAGCAGGAAACATTGCCTCATCTAACCTTGGGTAACTCTGATCCCACACTGTGGTTAACCCAGACATCTCTCCAGCAACCTGACAGCACATCAAGGAATGAACAATAAAGTGTAGCCTTTGTTAGGATGGAGCTACCGTCCCCGGTGTTCGTTTGAAGGAGAGAGACACTGGATCTGATTCAAAATATAAGCTTTTACTGAGAGAGAGACGTACGCAATACAGTGAGATATTTACTGCTCACTGGAGAAGGCGCGTTCTGAAATCTTTCCAAAAACCCCTGCTTGATATATCGTTTGCTAAGCTAACGCTACGTAATCACTCACACACGTGATCTCTCACAGACAAAGGCTTCCTGTGAACAGGCCTCGGCCTTGGCAGGTATCCACGAGATGGTCTGTCTTGTAAACAAGGTCTCCGAGTAAAGGCTGCCATTGTATTGGTCTGACCTTGGTAGTCCAGCTGCACAGGCAGTTTTGGTAAACAGTCCAAACAGCAGCTCCGCAGCGCCCCCCGATTTCCCAAGCAGCAACTACAGGTCTACCCTCCCTAGGCGTATAGATATACATCCCAACACCTTGCTACACCCACTTGCATCCTGAGAATGAAAAACAAACAAATTTATTAAATCTGGTTGTACTATCAAACATATCACGTTGTTGTAGAGGATAACTTTACAGTTTTATGAATGACTGCCAGTGTTAAGCTTCCTTGTATGGCTTCAGTCCCAATATAATTTCAGTTGTACAGTGATTGTTCTCACTCCTTCAGAGATTTGTCACTAAACCACTGAACATTTCTATTTTGAAAATGTCTATTTGTATTGTGATTTCAGCTCAATATCTTTAACCATACAGCCACTGTAACTTTGGTGCCCTTTTCCCCCTTGTGGGAATATGGAGATTAGCACTGCATGATTCCTCACAGTACTGTCCCAGGCCAATCTTCTGCTGCATTAGTGATCCCTTGTCACCATAAGGTGTGAATTAGGGATGTTTGCTCATGATTGTGCAGTGTTCAGTTCTATTCGCAGCTCCTTAGATTATTAAACAGTCACTTCCTTCATGTAGCAAGATCTGGACGACACACATGCCCAAGCTGATGAGTGGCAAGAAACATTGATGTCTGGTGTCAAGCTTCTCTAATGGTACCTTCTAATTGTGTTGACTCTAACTCCTAGAGGACAAAGACAAGCTCCCCTTCAACATTCATACAATCCTAATTTGAAAAATATCATCACTCTTCGAGTATTGTTGAATTACAGTTGTAGAATTTTATATCTGCCGGCACTTGCTGTGCCCACAGCACATAGACTCTTGGAGATCTACAGCACGGGGAAAGTTCTTCAGATTGTCATGTTTGAGAGGAATTTGATGGAAATGTTCAATATAAGGGATCAATTTTGACAGTTTCTTCTTGTTGACTTTATTTCAAGTAAGGCCAGTAACCAGACACAAAATTAAGTTTTTTGACCAAAGTACCAAGATGAAATGTACATGTGCAGTGATTGAAACCAATTCAGTAGTAACTTTATAAAAGCAATTTGACGAATACTTGATTTTAAAAAAACACAGGTATGGATAAAAAGTAAGCACGACCACAAACCTGATCCAGGCAGGATGGACCAAATGGTCTCTTGTGATGTTGCAGTCTAAGAAACAAAATGGCACTCAATGAGTCTCGCAACAGCTTTATGGAAGCTAACGGCCATACACAGATGCAGAGAAACTAAACCATAAAAACACCATTTTCCTTTTATTGAATTGAAGTGAAATCCTGCATATGCAAAAGTGCCTTTATCTTGGTATAACGTGGTGTACGTTTCCTGAGGGGAAGATGTTTAACCCTGTGCTTATATTAGCTTTTGTAGTGAGTTCAAGTGATTTTACTGTTATAGGAAATTTTCAGTTGCATTTGGTAACTTTCTAATTGCAGAAATTGAGACATTGTTCGAGAATGCAAGTATTTAGCACACAATCTGTAAATGCAAAAAGAATTAGTTAGCTTCTCTGATGAAATGGAGCAATTAATTACATATATAGACAGTGAATTTAATATCTTTTACTGGTGATAAATCCTTGTATGCAACTGTAATCAGCAAATGCTGTTTCCAACTTAAAATCATGGTCGATTATCATAAAAGGTAACTGTTTAGATTATGAAATATTGAGTATGATCTGTAATGTGAGCAAAGATTTATTAATGTGTTGTACATTCAGTGGCAATTTAATTGTAAGTTGCCTGGAGTTGTAATTTTTTGGATTGATGGGGCAGTTCTAAACAGCAAATTTTATGTCACTTTTTCTGCACTTACGCTTTCAAAGAGATTTGTTGTGTCCAGACACTCTTCAAAGTGGAACAAATCAATGTGTGTGCATTATGTAATTACACTACCTGGTTATGCTAACCAATTGTCTATTCTTGGGAGTCTAGGCAGTGTCAACTGTGGTCCAGTCATTCTCATGTGAGTGAGAAGGTTGCTGGTTAAATCTCAGCCAGAGACTTGAGGAAGGAGTGGAGGCCAGCACTGCAGTGCTATACTAAGGGAGTGCTGCACATTTAGAGGTAGCATTCTTCAGATGAGATAATAGACCAAGGACACTCCTGTCCCCCTAAACTGGACGGAAAGATTGCATGGCATTATTTGAAGAAGAATAGAAGTGTTCTGCTTAATGTTCTGTCAAATATTTATCCCTCGATCAAAAATACTAAACACATTATCTGCTTGTTATTGCACTGTTGCTCGTGGAACATTTTACCGTGTGGCTACCTCATTTCCCAAATTGCCAAATTACTTCATGTCTATAATGGATGTTGGGAAGTTCTGCAGAAATGAAAGGCACTCAATATATGCAAGGATTTCTACTGTTGCAAACAGTTTCCCTGCTCTGGAAAGTTAGAGTTTCATGGTGAATGGTAAGGCCTTAAGCAATATAGTGGAATAGAGGGACCTTGGAGTTCAGGTGCATAGACCTCTAAAGGTGGAGTCACAGGTAGACACGGCAGCAAAGAAGGCTTTTGGCACACTGGCCTTTATCAGTCAGGGTATTGAGTATAGAAGTTGGGAAGTTATGTTGCAGTTATACAGGACGTTGGTGTGGCCGCACTTGGAGTATTGTGTTCAGTTTTGGTCACCTTGTTATAGGAAGGATGTTACTAAACTGGAAAGAGTGCAGAAGAAATTTATAAAGATGTTGCCTGGACTCAAGGGTCTGAATTATAGGGAAAGGTTGGACAAGCTAGGACTTTTTTCTTGAGAGTGCAGGAGACTGCGGGGGGATCGTATAGAACTGTATAAGATCATGAGAGGCACGAATGGAGTGAATGTGCTCAGTCTTTTTCCCAGGGTTGGGGAATTGAGGGCTAGAGGGCATCAGTTTAAACTTAGAGGGGAAAGAATAAAAGGGAACCTGTGGGGCAACATTTTCACAGAGGGTGGTACACATGTGGAATGTGCTGCCAGCAGAAGTGGTTGAGGTGGGTACATTATCAACATTTAAAAGGCATTTGGAAAAATACATGGATGGGAAAGGTTTAAAAGGATATGGGTTGAGAGTGTGGTGCTGGAGAAGCACAGCAGGTTAGGCAGCATCCGAGGAGCAAGAGAATTGACATTTCGGACAAAAGCACTTCAGGATGATCAGCTGCTGTCTGAACTGCTATGCTTTTCCAGCACCACACTCTCAACTCTAATCTCCAGCATCTGCAGTCCTCTCTTTCACTTAGAAGGATATGGGTGAAGGGGCAGGGAAATGGGGTTAGCGTGGATAGACATTTTGTTGGAGCAGTTTGGGCCAAAAGCCCTGACACTCTGTTGTCGGATTCGAAGACACTATAACCTCCTCCATTGTATATGTAACTGATCTATAGTTCTGCTTCCCGGCAGCAGCAGTGCCATCAAGGCTGTTCTGGAGAGAAACATTGTTTTCCCCTTTTAGTTTTAATAGTAGGAATAGGAACTGAAGTGAGCTTCTCATTTGAATTTTATTTTGCCAATCTTTTTCAGGTTTATCGAGATTCTTCCACGATGGAAGCTGTTTGAGGAAGGACGCTGTTGCCGCAAGTATTCAAGAGGTTGAAAGGATACTGCAGTGGTTTGAGAATCAAAATAAGCTCTGTTTCTATGCAAGTTCTTTACTGTTTGTTTATGAGGGATCGCCTCAGCTGACAGCGATGGGGGTTGGAGATGCACCCCGCAAACTAGCAGCACCAAAGGGAACAAAGCGAACTGGTGAAGTAGTGGAACACAACAATAACGTCCATGTCATGAACTCTAGCGAGAGCAGAATGGTGGAAGCTTCAGTTGGTCAGAGCCTTTCCAATATGTACGCACTTCACAGGAAGGGGTGTTTCAAAGCGCATCAAAGCATGGTCCCACTACATCTGAAGAATGCAGAGCAAGACCGCAGCATATGCAAATGCTTAACTCTCATTTCACCTGGACAGCCAAATGGCAATGAAATAAAACAATTGGAGAAGGATTTGATGCATACCTCCAGCATGCTTCAGGAGCCTCCAGAGGTTGATGTAAGAATGATAGACTTTGCACATGTGTTCCCTAGCAACACAAAAGATGAGGAGTACATTTATGGGCTGAAACATTTAATCAGTGTATTACGAAATATGCTGGATGATTAATTTTTTTATTTTTTGATGGGGGTATTTGGGAGCAAGGAAATAAATGAGGAGCAATTTTATTGATTTCTGCACAAGTTCTGATGCATAATTTTGTGTTTCTAATGTGATTCCAGGTGTATTGTATGTGCTTTTCATTGTATGGTACTTCTGGTGATTGATCTAATATTTATAATAGCTCAGGAAAATTTACCAACTCATCATTGACAGCCACTGAAACAGTTCCAAAATCCTACAGGGGGCAGCTGACCCTTAGCAACTGCTGACAAGGAAATTTGAGCTCCCACTGTTTGCAACAAACCCACAGACTTCAATGATGGTAATTGGTTTTTAAGGTATGTAACCAACTGCCTGCCAATCCTAGGCATGGAACTTGTGCCTATGGACTAATGCTATCTTCAGTGAAGACCAGGTTAGTCAGACTTAAGATTGTTTTGGGGATGTTGCTGCCACTTTTCTGGAGATGTGTTTTTATTAGCTTTTTTAAACAGTTGTGTTGCAGCAATTCATATGAAAAATTTGGTCCCAATTATGTAAAATAGAAATTGTCAATTGTCTCATTGTTTTGATGCATTCGGCTAGTATTTCTGGAGAATTTCAGTCTCGCAATAGCTTGTTACATTATCAGTAAGTTAATGCACAAACATCAAGTCACCTGGACTCCTGCAGGTTAAGACTTTACATGGGATGGAGTAAAATATGCATATTATCTTTTTGCAATTTCTTTCCTTCAATTTTTAAGTATGCTGACATCTGCAGAAGTTGAGCTGAGAAAGGAGGAAACAAAGTATGTTTTGGCAAAGTCCAGCCATCTTCCTGCCTTTGTCGTTCAACTTGTATCTCTGAATGAAATATTCAACGGGATTCTCATCATCTCTCCTAACATTAGGCTACTTTTAAAATGCACACACTTTGACTTGTTCACGTTTCATTTGGTCATTCATTACTAGTGATCTATTGTGTTGTTATTACCAAAATTTAGTTTTTGAACACCCAATTTCACAAGTTATGATTTGATTTTCTTTCACTTTCCTGTAGGCTGATGTTTGGGTTTGCTTTATAAGACAGCACACCAAGAATTGTTGCTGTATTGAACCCAACCATAAGTCCAAGAATCTTCCATACTTGAACACTAAGTTCTCTGATCAATGACCACTGGTATTGTAGCCTTCACTATTAGAATGCTGAGTGAACCAGCAACTGCAGCTGCACAGTATACTTATGTCACCCAGAACTGACTTGACTCCAGTGAGATGACTCCTGTTTTTATTAGTTGTGTAACTGATTTCATTTTCATGACTTAGCTTTGTTGGAGCTCGATGACAAGTTTTTTGCTGTTCCTTTTTGGAAAAAAAAGGCCAAATGCTTGAAACCAGTGAAGTTGTGTATTTGAGAAAAAAAACATGCAAGCACTAAACCTAAAATACTTTTTGCAGTTCTTAAAAATGCACTAGACTTCAGAATATTGGGTTCCTTTCATTACAGTTTACATTTGCACAAATCAGTGTACTTTGATATTTTGATAGCGTTTTAAATTATTTCCACATTGCTATCACTTATTTTGTCAGGGTTCAGCAGGCGAATGTTGTGATGGGAAATGTGGCACAGTAGTAATTAGTACAAGTGAAGATTGCATGTGAAGATTGTTTGTCATTTTAAATGTATTGACCAAATAATGTATGCTTTTTCTAAAAACAAAAGTTAATTCTGAAATATTTTTTAATTGTAAACTATGCTTTTTTGTATGTTTGTTAATGAGAAGTTTACATTATGTAGCTGTATATTCCTCATAGACCCTGCTCAATCTTCTGTTCCTCAGTACTACTGACTATTTGTGAAGACTTTGGGGGATAAAAAAAACGATTTACCTATTTTAATCCTTAACCATTGAGGATGATTTGGGCTTGGTTGTTTTCTACTTGGTCGCATATCAGAGTTGTCTGTCCTCTGAGCATCCATGTGCATTGTGAGGGGCAAATGGAACTGGCTTCATTTTTAAACAGAGCAAGATTCACTTTCGCCTAATCAAATAGATTCTAAAGAAAAGAAATACTGCTGAATAACAGTTGATATTCGGGGTTTCAGCAGGCTTTAGTTTGTGTGTTTTTTTTTATTACCTATTCCTTTTGTTTAATTTCATCTGTTCTACCAATTTTATCTTAATTTCTTACCCCAAGACTGAGTTCTACTTGTAAGTTCTAACAAGTTTGCCCATGGTGATGGAGTTGAGCATCAGATCTTTTGCTGATCACGAGTTTGACCAGAGCTTGGTGAGTCACGAAGATGTGATCTCCTTGATTGAACACTCTGGGCATCTATAATAGGCAATTTAAAGAAAACATGAAAATATCTTTCTCTTTTAATCTAGAAAGAGATAAAATGTACTAATTTAGTTGCCTCAAGATTTTTAAGTTTGGTAAGTGTGCTGGGCACAACATTTATCTAACACTTGCAATCACAATCATGCAAAATTCATTTCCCAATGAATGTGCAGCTCTTTGTGTAACATTCCTGAAATGACTGGTTGAATAGATGGTTGACTTTGCCTGTGTCAGCTGTTAGAATTGGGCATTCTGTTATACTGGTTCATCTTTTGGAATATATTTCTTTTCATCTGAAGATTTCAAATCTAATTTTTTTTATCATCTCATAATAGGTCTGTTATGCGAGTAATGTCACTATTTATTTGTGGTGTGCTGTTCAGATTCACACTGTTTAATGTAAGTTACATTAATATAGGAAATCTGCATTCAAGTGCCAGCAAGTAGTCACAACTGTTACTAATTTGGATTTGATTTGCTTGTTTTCAGTGGTAGTTTGTGCTGTAAGGTTTGATGTGACCATCTCTACAGTGGAACGTCTATTTTTTATAATATTCCATCACAAGTCATTCCTTCAAAAAAATTGCTGGAATTTGCTTCATTGCTGAAAGTGCATTTATTTTACATGAGTACAGGTTGCGTAACTCAAATTAAATTTGAAATTATTTCAAAACCTGTGTGAAGATTGTTAAGTCCATTAGTATTTTAATGACTCATCATTAAGATTTCATTACAGTTCTACATTTGCTAGTAAGCATACCGGAAATCATTTAGTTATTCTTTTACTCAATAAAACTTGGTAGCGTTTAAACATGCTTTGAACTGCCATTTTGTTAAAATATTAAAAACATTGGATCAATGCAGTAGAATCCTCATGATGCAAAGCTTTTCTGTCATGAGTAAATCATCTATTTATCAGCTTATTTTCCTTCTGCATTGGGAATAAGTTATATTTGAGCAATTGTGGTTGCAACCTACCGATCGGTGGTTTCTACTGAACCGGAAATTCTACATTTGACATAAAGAGCCTTCAGTTGATTGAACAACAGCAGTTTTGCACTCCAATATCTTGCAGTTATATTTCCCTTGTTGAAATAAAATCTAGTGAACAAAATGGGATTATTCAGTATTCAGGCTGTACAGCTGTTGAGAAATTAATATGAAAAAAAATTTGTTTTGTAAAATTGATAATATATGCTGTTTTGTAAGTTTGCCCTTATAAAATATTCTGTATAGAGAGGTGAAAATTATCGTAATGCAGTGTGTATAAATAAAATACAGCTTCAAGGGCTTATTTTAAATAACTGATCTACACAATACGTGCATTTCATATTAAAAGTACCTTAAAATTTCTTCCGTTTTACCTTGAAAGTAACCAAAAATTATCAATAGGCCCTACATTTCAGTCTTGATCTTGATTAGTCACTGCTCAATGAGGTTTGCACTGCTTCATGTAAACTGCGTGGTATGTTTTGTCTTTTGTTTTTTCAAATCAATATGGAGTACAAACTTGACATTTTAACAGTGGTGGGTTTTACACTGATTGAAACTGCTCACTTTTCATTATGCTGTGAGAGTGGAGTGAGGTGAAGATGTGTTGCCTCTTCTTGCATCAGCACACACTTGTCGTTTATAGTGAAGCGTGGCATCAAATAGAGAACAGTGCATGCACCAGACCTCAATCTAATTTCAGCTTGACTTCTTCCAAATGGAAGTTTGCTGTCATGTACCTGAGAGCAAACTGTGAAATGTGATTGTTAATTTAAATTGCTTTGATTCAAATCAATGTTGAGTCCAGCATTCAGTGTGCAACCTTGGTGGGATCTGTGGAATTGAGAGCTAAGTTGTCAGTTGTTCTCCCTGCAGTTCCAACAAAGTGGGAAATTTATTGTCATATGAAATAAATTTTATAATTTACCTTTTATTTAGTGAGTCAGCATCCTTTTATAATGGTTTGCCTATTTAGATTAGCATTAAGTTTGAACACAATCTACTTATCATTCCTGGTAGGTGGACCAGTTCCTGCGTAATCTAACATTGCACACAGTTTGGTCCAAGTTAATTCAAAGTTCATCAGTCACCTTAATATACAGTTAATTTATAAAATGTTCTTATTCCAGCAGCATTCTTGGATGAATCATGACTTTTGCTTTTAACAAGAGCATTTTGAAAGCGCGATCTCTTAATTTTAGATAAAAATACAATTTTAGTTGCCGCTTGAAGGAAACAAGTGAGAATTAATGCCCCTTTTGTTGCTGAGTTAGCACACGGACACTTTAGTATTATGGGAAATTACGCTGGAACTGGTATGAAAATATCAGAAAAGCTGTAAGTGCACATTCATATACTATGGTTATTTATAATTGATCATCCATAATGTATCTCATTATAGTCTGACTTAACTATTTTCAAAAATATAATGAGTTGTTATCCTTATTTTGATTGTGATGAATTATATACATAACTTGTTTTGCTATAGGTGGAATGCAGGGGTAACTGCTGATATGTAATGGGTGCTACTTGTTTTACAGAGGAATCAAAAGTACTAACTGAAGATTGCTTACTTTTGTAATTTAATATGAAAAAAATATTTAGATATATCACAAGGCTGTATATTTGGCAAAAATGGAATTCGTAATAAATTTTCTGTAAATAATGCTAAACAACTTGAGTTTGTCATCTCTTGCACCAGAGAATTATTGAGTGGTACTAGAATGGGGGAGTTAATTTAAGAGAATTGTCACGTTTGGTGCAGACCTGATTTCAGTTTTTTGGGTTTTGTGCTACATTGGGCAATGTGTCTGGATATCAAAAGACAAATGGCTGAGATTTTATTCACCCCCTGATGTACGCGGCTGTTGGTTAATGTACTGCCCAAGTTCCTAAGTGAGTCTTCAATATTTTCTTGAGCAAAGACAGAATCTTTTGAAACTGTACCAGGACATCAAACAGCATTGATGTTCCTAACTGCATTTTAATTTATTTTGCCCAATCAGTCAACCATAACCGACTCGAGTTGTTTCTCAAACAAGTGAGGCAGGACTTCCAACTTTATATTGATTTGCCACTGACCTTTTCCTGTCACAGTACCAGTTCTGCTGTTTGGATTTTGTGACATTGTAACATATTAGAAAGTGAGTGTCAATCAGATGCTGGCTTAAAAAGCCGTTGTAATGTTGTGAAACTGCAGTTCATCGATCCCATTGTTAAGTCTGAATTTAAAAATAAGTCTGCAAAGGTGTCAAAAGGTTCTGTTCAGATCACTCAAATGCTTTGGATTGCAGGTTATGCTTTCACCTTGTCAGTGGACTGAGTAGCAAGAAAGCTTAGCTTAAGGTAAAATAAGTGTGAAGTTCTGTAACAGTACCAGTACTACCAAGAAGGGCTGAAAATCCATGATGAATTGGACACACATTTTAACTCATCAGCTCTCAACAGCAACACTTTGCATTTATTTTGCCCCTTTAGTAGAGTCATACAAGCACAGAAACAGACCCTTCAGTCCAAACAGTCCGTGCAGACTATAATCACAAACTAAGCTAGTCCCATCTGCCTGCGCTTGGCCCATATCCCTCCAATCATTTCTTAATCATGTACTTAACTGAATGTCTTTTAAACATTGTAACTCTATCTGCATCCATCACTTCCTCTGGAAGTTCATTCCATACCATTCTCAGTGTTAAAAAAAATTGCCCTGTCTCTTTTTTAAATCATTCTCTTCTCACCTTAAAAGTATGCCCCCAGTCTTGAAATCCACCACCCTCGGGAAAAGACCATTCACCTTATCTCTACCCGTCATGATTTTATAAACCTGTGTAAGGTCACCCCTCAACCTACTGCACTCCAGCAAAAAATGTCCCAGCCTAAAATGGTCTGATCCCTGGTTAGACCCACAACATATTATTCTCAGAAGCTGGCCTGAATATGCTTTGAGTTGTTCCTCATGGTTACATCTGCCAATTTGACTTGGCCACTCTATGTAAAGATTAAAGTCACCCATGATTGATGCACATCCTTTTCACCGGTCCAGTTGTGAAGTTTGTCAAGTTGTGCTCAGGATTGCTATGAGCAAGAATTGATATCAAGCCTCCGAAGGTGCACTACAGGCAGCATGGTAGCCCTGTGATCAGCACTGCTACCTCACAGCACCAGGAACTCTGGTTCAATTCCACCCTTGAGTGTCTGTGTGGAGTTAATACATTCTCCTTGTGTCTGCTTGGGTTTCCTCCAGATGCTCTGGTTTCCTCCCACAGTCCATAGATGTGCTGGTTAGGTGGATTGACCAAACTGAATTGCCCATAATATCCATGGATGTGCAGGCAAGGTGGATGAGGCAATCAAAAGCTCATTAAATAAAGTGCTCTTTAAAGATACCCCAGAAGACGAGAGGGAAATTTGAAGTGGTTGCAGTACTTTGGGCTAGTTATGGCTGTTAAAGAGATTATCTGGTGAACATCAGCAATGCAGAGATCAGAATTAGGATGGTGTGGGGACTAAGGCAATTCACTGTCTCCCTAGTTTGAGCAAAGAAAGCCTATGAGAATGTTCTAATTAGTTAAAGCTCAATGTGTCTCAGAATAACACTTGGAAAGAATGTTAGAAATAAAAGCAGAAACAGAAGTCCCTTTGAGCTTGCTCCACCATTTAAAGCTAATCTGTGACCTTTCCTGGCCTGTCCCTAAATCTTTTGATTAATGTTTTGTTTTAACAACAATCAACGGTGTTTTGGTCACCTTTACTAGTGCTTGAGTTTGAATTCCACCAGCTACTTTGTTTGGATAGTAATGTGGGCCTTAGGGTTGTGGGTCCAGTAACGTTACCCCTAAGCTGCCATCTTCTCTTTTTACACTTAAAACATTTTCCTTCACTTGAACTTTCCACAACCCTTTTAGTCATAATCCCCCATTTAAATCTCCATCTGAATGACTTGACATAATCCTGGTGCCTATACAGTTTAGTGGAGCTTATCTCAAAGAAACAGGTTCCTTTTACACCTGGATTGGTGCCAGTGTCCTTTGAATAGAAGGCCCTGCCTCCATTTTTGAGCTACACATTCAACTCTGCAACCTGTTTGGCACTGTACCAGTTTGCATATGGCTCAGATAGTAATCCAGAGATTATTAGGTGTGAGCTGCTTCTGACAAATTTTGATCTCTAGCTGCTCATGATCTTTCAGAAATTCTGCCAATGTTAGTTTCTAGGTAGAGCATGACAACAGGATGCTGCTCCTGCCATTTCCAAGTTCCTTTTGGCCACAATGGGATGTCTGTATTAAATGAATATTCAAGGCTACACGTGCTATCGTAAGGACAGACTGACAGGCAGAGGGGGTGGAGAGGCCTTGTTGGTAAGGGAGGATATTCAGTCCCTTGTGCGGGAGGACCTAGAGTCAGGGGATGTAGAGTCAGTGTGGATAGAGCTGCGAAATACTAAGGGTAAAAAGACCCTCTTGGGAGTCACCTACAGGCCCCCAAACAGTAGTCTGGATGTCGGATGTAAGTTGAATCAGGAGCTGAAATTGGCCTGTGGTAAAGATGTTACTACAGTTGTTATGGGGGATTTTAACATGCAGGTAGACTGGGAGAATCAGGATGGTATTGGACCTCAAGAAAGAGACTTTGTGGAGTGCCTCAGAGATGGATTCTTAGAGCAGCTGGTGCTGGAGCCGACCAGGGAGAAGGCAATTCTGGATCTAGTATTGTGTAATGAACCAGAATTGGTCAGAGACCTCAAAGTGAAGGAGCCATTGGGAAGTAGTGACCATAATACATTAAGTTTCAATCTGCAATTTGAGAGGGAGAGGGTACAGTCGGAAGTGACAGTACTTCTGTTGAATAAAGGGAACTATGGAGCTATAGGGAGGAGCTGGCCAAAGGTCAATGGTGCAATACCTTAGCAGGGATGACCGTGGTGGAACAATGGTGGATATTTCTGTGTATAATGCAGAAGTTGCAGAATCAGTTCATTCCTAAAAGGAAGAAAGATCCCAGGAGGAGGCATGGGTGGCCGTGGCTGAGGAGGGAAGTTAAGAAACATATAAAGTTAAAAGAGAAAAAGTATAACATAGCAAAGATAAGTGGGAAAACTGAAGACTGGGAAGCTTTTAAAGAACAACAGAGGATTACTAAGAAGGAAATACACAGAGGAAAAATGAGGTACGAAGGTAAACTGGCCAATAATATAAAGGAGGATAGTAAAAGCTTTTTCAAGTATGTGCAAGGCAAAAAAATGGTTAGGACTAAATTGGGCCCTTGAAGACAGAAACAGGGGAATATGTTACAGGGAACTAAGAAATGGCAGAAGAATTAAATGGGTGCTTCAGATCTGTGTTCACTGGGGAAGACACAAGCAATCTCCCTGAGGTAACAGTGACTGAAGGACCTGAACTTAAGTGAATCTGTATTTGCCAGGATTAGGTCTGAAGGTTGATAAGTCTCCGGGGCCTGATGGTCTACATCCCAGGGTACTGAAGGAGGTGGCTCAGGAAATCGTGGATGCGTTGGTGATTATTTTCTAGAATTCGATAGATTCGGGATCGGTTCCTGAGGATTGGAGAGTGGCTAATGTTATACCACTTTTGAAGAAAGGTGGGAGAGAGCAAGCAGGAAATTATAGACCAGTTAGTCTGACCTCAGTGGTGGGAAAGATGCTGGAGTCTATTATAAAGGATGAGATTGCGGCACATCTGGATAGTAGTAACAGGATAGGACAGAGTCAGCATGGATTTATGAAGGGGAAATCGTGCTTGACTAATCTTCTGGAGTTTTTTGAGGATGTAACTCTGAAGATGGATGAGGGAGATCCAGTAGATGTAGTGTACCTGGACTTTCAGAAAGCTTTTGATAAAGTTCCGCATAGGAGGTTAGTGAGTAAACTTGGGGCACACGGTATTGGGGGCAAAGTACTAGATTGGATTGAAAATTGATTGGCTGATAGGAAACAAAGGGTAGTGATAAACGGCTCCATTTCGGAATGGCAGGCAGTGACCAGTGGGGTACCGCAGGGATCCGTGCTGGGACCGCAGCTTTTTGCAATGTATGCTAATGATATAGAAGATGGTATCAGCAATAACATTAGCAAATTTGCTGATGATACAAAGCTGGGTGGCAGGGTGAAATGTGATGAGGATGTTAGGAGATTTACAGGGTGACCTGGACAAGTTAGGTGAGTGGGCGGATGCATGGCAGATGCAGTTTAATGTGGATAAATGTATGGTTATCCACTTTGGTGGCAAGAACAGGAAGGCAGATTACTACCTCAATGGAATTAATTTAGGTAAAGGGACAGTACAGAGAGATCTGGGTGTTCTTGTACACCAGTCAATGAAGGTAAGCATGCAGGTACAGCAGGTAGTGAAGGGGGCTAATAGCATGCTGGCCTTCATAACAAGAGGGATTGAGTATAGAAGCAAAGAGGTGCTTCTGCAGCTGTACAGGGCCCTGGTGAGACCACACCTGGAGTACTGTGTGCAGTTCTGGTCTCCAAATTTGAGGAAAGACATACTGACTATTGAGAGAGTGCAGCGTAGGTTCACGAGGTCAATTCCTGGAATGGAGGGATTACCTTACACTGAAAGACTGGAGCGACTGGGCTTGTATACCCTTGAGTTTAGAAGACTGAGAGGGGATATGATTGAGACACATAAAATTATGAAAGGATTGGACACTCTGGCAGCAGGAAACATGTTTCCGCTGATGGGTGAGTGCCGAACCAGAGGACACAGTTTAAAAATACGGGGTAGACCATTTAGGACAGAGATGAGGAGAAACTTCTTCACCCAGAGAGTGGTGACTGTGTGGAATGCTCTGCCCCAGAGGGCAGTGGAGGCCCAGTCTCTGGATTGATTTAAGAAAGAGTTGGATAGAGCTCTCAAAGATAGTGGAATCAAGGGTTATGGAGATAAGGCAGGAAGCAGATCCTGATTAGGAATGATCAGCCATGATCATATTGAATGGCGGTGCAGGCTCGAAAGGCTGAATGGCCTACTCCTGCTCCTATTGTCTATTATCTATTGTCTGTAGCTCTGGGACCAGGCTGGCAATCCAGCATTCAGCCTCTGGGTCATGGCTGCAGTATCTATCCCCTCAATTATACTGTTTCCTAGCACTACAGCTTTTCTTCTCTCCCCTCTGAATGAATGGCCTCCCGTACATTGCTGCTATGGTCAGCTTGCTTATCAACAGCAGGCCTTCCCCTCCAGGTAGGCACTAAGAATCCCAGACAAGGACAGAAGCTGAGACACCTTCAGCACCCTAGCTGGGATCTCCTGCCTTGCAGTCACATTCTCCTTTCTTTGACCATTCAAAAGACCTATACTACTTCCCAAACAAAGGAGAATGCCTGTGCTGTACCTTTTCCCAGGAGTATATTTTGTCAATTATAGAGTAGGGAAACAGATACTTCAGAGCCAAAAATGTGTTGCTGGAAAAGCGCAGCAGGTCAGGCAGCATCCAAGGAGCAGGAGAATCAAGGTTTCGGGCATGAGCCCTTCTCGAAGAAGGGCTCATCCCTGAAGAAGGGCTCATGCCCGAAACATTGACTCTCCTGCTCCTTGGATGCTGCCTGACCTGCTGCGCTTTTCCAGCAACACATTTTCAGCTCTGATCTCCAGCATCTGCAGACCTCACTTTCTCCTAAACAGACACTTCAGCCCATCTCATCCATGCAGACCAAGTATTCCAAATTAAACCAATCCCATCTGGCCTATATCCCTGTAAGGCATAAGTGAGGACTGCAGATGCTGGAGATCAGAGCTGAAAATGTGTTGCTGGAAAAGCGCAGCAGGTCAGGCAGCATCCAAGGAGCAGGAGAGTCAATGTTTCGGGCTAAAGCCCTTCAGGAATGATCAGGAACGTCGATTTTCCTGCTCCCTGTAAGGCATAAGTGAGGACTGCAGATGCTGGAAAGCAGAGTTTGGATTAGAGTGGTGATGGAAAAGCTCAGTAGGTCAGGTAGCATCCGAGGAACAGGAACATCAACGTTTCGGGCTAAAGCCCTTCAGGAATGATCAGGAACGTCGATTTTCCTGCTCCTCGGATGCTGCCTGACCTGCTGTGCTTTTCCAGCACCACTCTGATCTAAACTCTATATCCCTCTAAACCTATTCATGTACCCATTTAAATGTCTTTTAAATGTTGTAACTGTGCCTGCATCTACCACTTCGTCTGGCAGTTCATTCCACATATGAACCACCCTCAGTGAAAAAGTTGTCCCCCCAGGTCTCTCTTAAATCCTCATCTAACCTGAAAATTCTGTCCTCTGGTTTTTGAACGCACTCACCCTGGGGAAAAAACCTTTGCTATTCAGTGTATCGATGTCCCTCATAATTTTATAAACCTTAAGAAGGTCACTCCTCAACTTGTGGTAACAGTCCCAGGTTATCCAGCTTCTTCTATATAACTCCTGCCCTCCAGTCCCACTTAATTTCACCCTTCAGTCTTCTGGACCTCACTGTGACTTTCAATGATGCAAATATCTTGCAAGGGAACCAGCAATCTCTTCCCTAGCTTCCCACAGAGTTCTGGGATACACCTGGTTGTGTCCTGGAGATTTGTCTACCTTTAAGATCTCCAGCACCTCCTGTTCAGTTGTGCAAACACTTTTCAAGATGTCATAATTTTATTTTCTCAAGTTCCCTAGCTTCCATGTCGTCATCCTCCACAATAAATACTGACGCAAACTATTGGTTTAGTATCTCACCCTTCGATTCCACCCTCCGGCAAATGTCTGTGTGGAGTCTGCACATCTCCGTGTCTGCATGGGTTTCCTCCAGGTGCTCCAGTTTCCTCCCGCAGTCGAAAGATGTGCAGGGTAGGGTGGATTGGCCATGCTAAATTGTGCAGGTTAGGTGGATTGGCCATGCTAAAATTGCCCATTGTGTTCATGGATGTGCCGGCCAAGTGGATTAGTCGAGATAATTGCGGAGTTGCAGGGAATAGGGTAGGGGAGTGGGTCTGGGTGGGGTTCTCTTTGGCGAGTCAGTGTCAACTTGATGGACTGAATGGCCTGCTTTCACGCTGTAGGGATTCTATGATCCCAGCTGGCTAAACCTGACGTATGCCTCCTTTTTCTTGACCAGGGCCTCAATTTTTCTAGTCCTCTGGCATTTGTTACTGAGGAGGTAAAAACAATGACTGCAGATGCTGGAAACCAGATTCTGGATTAGTGGTGCTGGAAGAGCACAGCAGTTCAGCAGCATCCAAAGTGCAGCGAAATCGACTCTATTCACCTTCATGTTTCAGCTTTGTGGCATCTCTAGAAAACAGTCTGTCTCCCACTTCAAGCTTCTCTGCAGTGAAATCTCTCTGCTGTGGTTCTGCCCATTTCACCATCCAGTCAATGTCATCCTGAAGCTGATAGCTATCCTCCTCACAATCGAGTATTCTGCCAGGCTTTGTCCATGAATTGAGGTTAAGACCAAAAAAAAATCAATCATTGTGGGCACCAGTGAAAACTATCTCCCCACAAGTGGAAAAGCATTAATTTTGTAACCTCATTTATCAACTTCCCCCTTAATTGCATGATCTTCCTTCAAAATCAGGTTTGTTAATGGCACTTGGTTGAATGCCTTCAAAAAATCTATATACACGATATCAACTCTGCTACACCAACTACATGAAAGCAAAATACTTTGGATGCTGAAAATCTGAAATAATAAAAAGCAAACATGTTGGAAAATCTCAGTTGACTAGACAGCATCTGTGGAGAGGAAGAGAGTTAACATTTCAGATTGAGAATTAGCTTCTGATGAATGGTTCCTCAGTCTATAAAGGTATTCAAAGTTGTTCAGGAAGGTGTTAATGAAAAGCTAGAATATGCCACTTGCCACTAGTTGCAAAGTGTACATGTCTATTATATAACACGTAAAAGGTTGAAACACTCATTGGGATAAACCATGTAAACATGGAGGTACGTACGTGTGTCTTCACTCACACAGGTAAAGGTCAGTCTTCTGATGAGGAATGTTATTTGTCCAGATCTAGATAACTTCCTTCACGAAAGAGCACCCAGTAAATTCAAGACTCGTTGTAGCAAATGAGCATAATATGCCTATTCAGTTTTATACTGAAGACAAATCAATGATTGCCCAGTCTGTTTGCTGGCTTCAGTTTGTTTGCAGTGTTTGATTTATTTAGTTAATAATAGTAAATGAAACTGACTGAGGAGAAATTGCCCAAAAGCTGCCCTGATCAGTCCAATTATACTTCATTGTTCTGTCATGCACTAGCGATTTTTGAGTGCTTCATTGATTAAATGTTTCACAATTTTTCAAAGCAACATTATTAGTAAATGGTGTATTTATGCTTAGAATTTTAACATTGCAATTGAAAAGCTGCAAGAGGTAAAATGCTTTAAATTTAAATTTAGTTGGAACTCGATGAAGTGTTATTTGTTCACGAAGCAGAACCAAGCCGTCTAGTTCACAATGAAGAAAGCAGATGGGGGAATGAGAACTGTATTATGCCAGGAATTCTTTTGACCTACAGAGAGCTACAAACAATCAGGGAACAAAATAAAAGTTAATTTAGAAAGACATATATTTATGATCGGCAAATTGCATCTAAATAGTTTGAATTTTTTGATGAGGCAACACCGAAGGATGATTTATTTAACAAAATAGAAATCCCCTCTGATCCCACCCAGCAAATTAGGCAAAAATTTCCCCAATATATTTCTCTTTTGCTGACATTTAAATGATAATGATGTTTGAGCAGGAGAATCTGGCTCAGAAAGTTGTGTGTGAAATCTGGGCAGATACTCCAGTGTGGGATGGAGGGAGTGCTGCCCCTTTAGAGCCACCATCTTTTGAATGAAGCTTTAAACCCATACCATTTTGTATCATGAGGTCGCCACACTCTACAGCCAAGTAACGACGACTCAGATACTGAAGCAGTCCATGTGCAAATGCAGCAAGACCTTGATAAATGGCAAGTAACATTAGATTAGATTACTTACAGTGTGGAAACAGGCCCAACAAGTCCACACCGACCCGTCGAAGTGCAACCCGCCCATACCCCTACATTTACCCCTTACCTAATACTACGGGCAATTTAGCATGGCCAATTCACCTAACCTGCACATCTTTGGACTGTGGGAGGAAACCTACGCAGACACGGGGAGAACGTGCAAACGTCACACAGTCAGTCGCCTGAGGCGGGAATTGAACCCGGATCTCTGGCGCTGTGAGGCAGCAGTGCTAGCCACTGTGCGGCCCACAAATGCCAGACTATGACCGTCACCAATAAGAGACAATCTAAACACCATCCCTTGATATTCAACAGTGTTATCATCATCAATTTCCCCCACCATCAACTTCCTGGGGGTTATCATTGACCAGAAACTCAACTGGACTCACCAAATGCCCTTCCACAGAAAGGGCACAGCAGACATTTGGAGACTATTTAAGGAGCAGTTGTTGCGAGTGATGCACAAATTTGTTCCTCTGAGACTGGCAAGAAGGGGTAAGATAAAGGAACCTTGGATGATGAGAACAGAGGAATTTTTCGTCAAAAGGAAGAAGGCAGTTTACATAAGGTAGAGGAAGCAAGAATCTAGCACAACTTTAGAGGATTACAGGCTTGCTAGGAAGGAGCTCAGAATTGGACTGAGGAGAGCCAGGAGGGGGCATGAAAAAGGCTTGGCAAGAAGGATTAGGGGGAACCCAAAGGCATTTTACTCATACCTGAGAAATAAGAGAATGATCAGGGAAAAGGTAGGGCCAATCAGGGATTGCGTAGGGAACTCGTGCATGGAGTCTGAGCAGATAGGGGAGGCCCTTAATGAGTTTTTTGCTTCAGTTTTCACCAAGAAAAGGGAACTTGTTGTATATGAAAACTTAGAGGAGCTGGGATACAGTCTTGACCAGGTCAAGATTGATGAAGTTGATGTGTTAGAAATTTTGGAAAACATTAAGATTGATACGTCCCCAGGGTCAGACCAGATTTATCCTAGGCTGCTCCGGGAAGCGAGAAAGGAGGTTGCTAAGCCGCTGACGAGGATATTTGCCTCCTCACTCTCCACAGGAGTCATACCGGAGGATTGGAAGGAGGCAAATGTTCCTCTTTTCAAGAAGGGTAATAAGGAAATCCCTGGCAATTAAAGGCCAGTCAGTCTTACATCTGTGGTCAACAAAGTTTGGAAAGAATTCTGAGGGATAGGATTTATGACTATTTGGCAAAGCATAGTGTGATTAAAGGCAGTCAGCATGGCTTTGTGAGGGGCAGGTCATGCCTCACAAATCTTATTGAGTTCTTTGAGGAGGTGTCAAGACAGGTCGACGACAGTTGAGCAGTGGTTGTGGTGTATATGGACTCCAGCAAGGCATTTGATAGGGTTCCCCATGGTAGGCTCATTCATAAAGTCAGGAAGTATGGGATACAAGGAGATTTGGCTGTCTGGATTCAGAATTGGTTGGCTGATAGAAGGCAGAGAGTGGTTGTAGATGGAAAGTATTCTGCCTGGAGGTCAGTGGTGGGTGATGTCCCACAGGGCTCTGTTCTTGGGCCTCTGCTCTTTGTAGTTTTTATAAATGACTTGGATGAGGAGGTTGACGGGGAGTGGGTTAGTAAATTTGAAGATGACACCAAGGTTGGAGGTGCCGTTGATAGTATAGAGGGCTACTGCAGGCTGCAGTGTGACATAAACAGGATGCAGAACTGGGCTGAGAAATGGCAGATGGAGTTCAACCTGGATAAGTGCAAACTGATGCGTTTTGGAAGGTCAAACTCGAATGCTGAATATAGGATTAAAGACAGGATTCTTGGCAGTGTGGAGGAACAGCGGGATCTGGGTGGGCAAGTACATAGATCCCTCAAAGTTGCCACCCAAGTGGATAGCGTTGTTCAGAAAGCATATGGTATTTTGGCTTTCATTAACAGGGGGATCGAGTTTAAGAGCCACGAGGTTTTGCTGCAGCTCTACAAGTCCCTGGTGAGACCACACTTGGAATATTGTGTCCAGTTCTATAGGAAAGATACAGAGGCTTTGGAGAGGGTGCAAAGAAGATTTACCAGGATGCTGCCTGGACTGGAAGGCATGCCTTATGAAGAAAGGTTGAATAAGCTTAGACTTTTCCCTCTGGAGAGGAGGAGGAAGAGAGGAGTCCTGATCGAGGTGTACAAAATGATGAGAGGAATAGATAGAGTCAATAGCCAGAGACGTTTCCCCAGGGCAGGATTGACTGGTGCGAGGAGTCATAGTTTGAAGATATTAGGAGGGAGGTATAAAGGAGATGTCAGAGGTAGGTTCTTTACGCAGAGAATTGTGAATGCATGAAATGCGTTGCCAGCTGTGGTGGTGGAAGCAGAGTCATTGGGACATTTAAGCGACTGCTGGACACGCACATGGATAGCAGTGAGTTGAGGGGAGCGTAAGTTAAGTTACTATATTTTACATTAGGATTAAATCTCTGCACAACATTGTGGGCTGAAGGGCCTGTTCTGTGCTGTACTTTTCTATGTTCTATGTTCTATATAAACGCAGTGACCATAACAGCAGGTCACAGACTAGGGATACTGTGGCAAGTAACATATCACCTGACTCCCCAAAGCCTGTCCACCATCTACAAGGCATAAATCAGGAATGTGATGGGATACTCCCCACTTTACCTGGATGAGTGCAACTCCAGCAACACTCAAGAAGCTTGATACCATCCAGGTTAAAGCAGCTCACTAGGTTGGCACTACATTCAGAAACATCCACTCCCTCTACCACCGATGCTCAGTAGTAGCTGTGTGTACCATCCACATCATGAACTGTGGAAATTCACCAAAGATCCTCAGACAGTACCTGCCAAACCCGCGATCACTTCCATCTAGAACGACGAGGGCAGCAGATCTCTGGGAACACTGTTACCTTCAAGTTCCCCTCCTCACCATCCTGACTTGGAAATATATTGCTGTTCCTTCACTGTCACTGGGTCAAAATTTTGGTCTTTCCTCCCTTAGTGTATTGGGGATCAACCCATGGCAAGCAGACTACAGAGGTTCATGAAGGTATCTCATCAGCACCTTCTTAAGGGGCAACTAGGGACGGGCAATAAATACTGGCTAGCCAGCAACACCCATACCCAATAAATGAATAAAAACAAACCATCTTATAAACACTTCAATAAAGATACTTTTCAAACAAGATTGTTGTCCAACCTTTCTTGGATAGATGCCAAAGAAAATCATGGAATGCAGGATCATTTTCCTGTATATCACATCCAATGTTTATCTGTCAAACAATACCATTGAAACAGATTATCCGGTCATTATCGTTTTGATATTTGGTGTTGGGGTGGGGATGGAGTTGCTAGTCATATGCAAATTGGCTCTCCCATTTTCTACATTACAACACTACCTCAACTGCAAAAGTATTTATTTGGCTGTAAAATATTTTGAAATGTGCAGAGATTGTGAAAGATGCTAGGTAAAGGGCATGTTCCTTCATTTTACTGGAAGAATGAATGAATATTGTAAAGAATTTATGACTACTTGTCACCAAAGATTTTCACTTAAGGATTGTAGTGAAATGTGGAACCAACTTGCTTTCAGCAAGCAAGGATTTGAAAATAGCCCAGTTAATGAATCAATGAATATGTTTTAGTCAATGTTGGATGAGAGAGGTATGTTTACTGGGTTAACTTCTCCATTGTTTTCAAGTAGCACTATGGGGCTATTTGTTATTATGGACCAGATCAGACCAGACCCCCTGCAAACTATTTTACGAAGATAGCTTTTCTTATTTTAAAAGTAGATGTGAATTGTCATATTCCAGGTGCAATGTGACTGGTCAAATTACTCTATGTTAAGCAAAACAGAATTTACTTAAACCCTATAGTGAAAATATAAGCGAAAGAATGAGGAATTTAGAATAGCTTAACTGTCGAAAACTTAACCAAATAACAGAGCGGCACAGTGGCTCAGCGGTTAGCACTTGCTGTCTCACAAGACCAGGACTCTGGTTCAATTCCAGCCTCGGGCAACTTTCTGTGTGGAGTTTATACGTTCTTCCCGTTTTCACCGGTTGCTCCGGTTTCCTCCCATAATCCAAAAATGTACAGTTTGGGAGGTTTGGCCATGCTAAATTGCTCATAGTGTTCAGGAATGTGTGGGTTAGGTGGAAATGTAGGGTAGGGGGTTGGGTATGGGTGTGATGTCCTTCGAAGGGTTAGTGTGGACCAGTTGGGCCAAATAGCCTGTTTTCACAATGTTGAGATTCTATGAATAGATATAGTAACTGTTATTAATTAAGTATTCCAATGTAGAAACATCCCATAACCACACCCTTTGGTTAAAATGGCAAATTCAGACAGACGCAGTTCTCCCATCCAGGAGGAAGAAACATGAAGAGAAAATTCAGACAAAGTTGCAGCTAAGAGACATTCACTGAAGCTTCCAACTCTTTTGAGACACCAAAAGGTTTCTGCTTGAAACTAAGCCTGAAAACAAAACCTAAAAAGCCCGGTCTGTGAGAGGTGACCACACCCAGGCTGCTTCTATTGTTTCAACTTTAGAGGCAGCAATACACCTCTGCCTTACAATCTCGCTTAAAAAACACCCAGGACAAAATAACTTCTTAAAGTGACAGCATTGTCACAATATTCACTTGTTCCAATAAAATATTGAAGGAATGACAAAGGGAGATGAACTTATAAATGATAGGGGAATGAAAAGGTTCCTTGAGAAAATTATTTCAAGAAAAATTGTGAGTCCATTAGGAACTATGTTAGGAATTGTTTTCCTCATGGTCTGACCAATAAACAAAATGCACTTCCAGATTGTGTAGTGAAGGTAAAAACCCCAGAACTGTACAAACTTCAGCCGCACAATTGGACCAGAGAGCATCCCTTACCCTGCAAAACACTAAATATGTTGAGATATCGGATAAATGTCCCAATCAGTGTAGTTGGACATGCAGTACCAATGATAGATCAATACTGCAAATTTAAAGACCTGCATATTGTTATCAAATTGAAAAAACATTTTTTTCCCAAGGCAAATCTAATTTTATTTATTTTATTATGTGCACTTTTTAACCAAACTGAGATATTGCTGAGTTATTAAAATGACCGTCATACTTCAGGAGGGTAAAATGACAGACAACCAATTTGCATTAATGTGCCTCAGCTAAATTAAAGTGACTTCTAATATGTTAACATAGTTCTGTTTGCATCCAAATCTTGAGACATAACCTCTGTTCTACTTACTTGGAATCTCCTGAAAGGATAATATTATCAAAGCCATTGTCTTTGAATAGTGTGTAGCAGAGAAACAGTGCACACATCTGGCTGTGCCATTTTTCCTTATATTTAAATTCATTTCAAAGATGGAATATCTTCATTTCCATTGCTTCATAAGATTCTTTTCTTATTTTTACTGCAATGATGCTTTTGTGAGTCTTTGGGACACAATTTCTCATCTGTACTTGGCCAATCCCCTTTCACTTGTTTGATACAAGTAGGAATGTACAAAGCAAATATGTCGATATGGTGTATTTCGTGTCCAAATAGGCGCTGAAATACTTTCGAAAATTGGTTATTGTTTTAGGCAGTGGCAATAGCAATGGGATAAATGAGCAAAGCTTGTTTTTATTTGGGTCGAAATGCAATCGTGTATAAATGTCTTTCTTGGTCTTCTGTAGCCCGACATAAAAGAAATGGGGAGAGAGTGGGACAACAGAGTTTGAAGTTGGTGATCAGTCATGATCATATTGAAGAGCAGAGAAGGTGAATGGTCCACTCATGCTCCTACGTGCCTATGTAACTTGTAGCATGAGGTCCACACACTCGACAGACAACAATCTTATTAGCACTTCAATAAAGACACCTTACACATAAGATTGTTGTCCAGTGAAACAGAATTTACTATCAGGAGTGGGAGTTGAGTTTTAGTTTGAACTGTGTAGAAATCTAATTTCTGAAAAGCATCTCAGACATGAGGTGATCTTATAGAGATTTATAAAATAATGAGGTGCATAGATAAGGTGTCTTTTCCCTTGAGTGGAAGATTTCAAGACTGGGGGGCATATGTTTAAGTTGAGAAGAGAAGGATTTTTAAAATGTCACGAGAGGCTTTTTTTTACAATGAGAATGATTTGTGTGTGGATTGACCTTCCAGAGGAGGTAGTGGGTACGCGTACAGTTATAACGTTCAGAAGACATTTGAATAAATAGAACATAGAACATTACAGCGAGTACAGGCACTTCAGTCCTCGATGTTGCACTGTCCTGTGGAACAAATCTGAAGTCCATCTAACCTACATTATTCCATTCTCCTCCATATGTTTATTCAATGACCATTTGAATGCCCTTAAAGTTGGTGAGTCTACTACAGTTGCAGGCAGTACATTCCACGACGCTACTACTCTCTGAATAACGAAGCTACCTCTGATATCTGTCCTTTAATTATCCCCCCTCAATTTAAAGCTACGTCTCCTCATTCTAGCCATCACCATCTGGAGAAAAAGGCTCTCACTGTCCACCCTATCTAACCCTCTGATTATCTTATGTGTCTCAATTAATTCGCCTCTCAACCTTCTTCTCTCTAACAAAAACAGCCTTAAGTCCCTCAGTCTTTCCTCGTAAGACCTTCTCTCCATACCAGGCAACATCCCAGTAAATCTCCTCTGCACCCTTTCCAAAGCTTCCACATCCTTCCTATAATGCAGTGACCAGAACTGTGTGCAATACTCCAAGTGTGGCCACACCAGAGTTTTGTACAGCTGCAGCATGACCTCGTGGTTCTGAAACTCAATCCCTCTACTAATAAAAGCTAACACAACATGTGCCTTCTTAACAACCTATCAACTGGGTGGCAACTTTCAGGGATCTATGCACATGGACTCCGAGAACTCTCTGCTCATCTACACTACCAAGAATTTTACCATTAGCCCAGTGCACTTCATTACTCTTACTCCTTCCATAGTGAATCACCTCGTACCTTTCCGCATTAAACTCCATTTGCCACCTCTCAGCCTATGCCTCTCTGTAACCTTTGTGACTATCTACAACTCTAACGACCTTAGTGTCATCTGCAAATTTACTAACTCATCCTTCTATGCCCTCAACCAGGTCATTTATATAAATGACAAACAACAGCGGACTCAAAACAGATTCTTGTGGTACACCAATAGTCACTGAACTCCAGGATGAATATTTCCCATCAATCACCACCATCTCTATCTTCTTTCAGCAAGCCAATTTCTGATCCAAACTGCTAAATCACCCTCAATCAAATGCCATATATACCACATCAACAGCCTTACCCTCATCCACCTGCTTGGTCACCTTCTTGAAGAACTCAATAAGGTTTGTGAGGCACAACCTACCCTTCACAAAACCATGTTGACTATCTCTAATCAACTTGTCCCCCTCTAGATGATTATAAATCCTATCTCTCATAACTTTTCCAACAGTTTAGTCACAACCTAAGTAAGACTCACAGGTCTATAATTTCCAGGGTTGTCTCTACTCCCCTTCTTGAACAATAGAACAATATTTGCTATCCTCCAGTCTTCTGGCACTATTCCTGTCGACTATGATGACATGAAGATAAAAGCCAAAGGCTCTGCAATCTCCTCCCTGGCTTCCGAGAGAATCCTTGGATAAATTCCATCCGGCCCAGGGGACTTATCTGTTTTTACATTTTCTAGAATTGCTAACATCTCCTCCTTGTGAATGTCAATCCCATCTTGTCTGGTAATCTGTATCTCCATACTCTCCACGACAACATTGTCTTTTTCTAGTGTGAATACTGATGAAAAATATTCATTTAGCTCTTCCCCATATCCTCTGACTCCATGCAAAATTTCCTGTTATTATGCTTGATTGGCCCTAATCTTTCTCTAGTCGTTCTTTTATTCCTGATATACTTATAGAAAGCTTTAGGGTTTTCCTTGATCTTGTCCACCAATGACATCTCATGTCGCCTCCTAGTTCTTCTTAGCTCTCTCTTTAGATCTTTCCGGGCTGGCTTGTAACTCTCAAGCACCCTAACTGAGCCTTCACATCTCATCCTAACATAAGCCTTCTTCTTCCTCTTGACAAGAGATTCAACTTCCTTAATAAACCACGGCTCCGCGTTCGACAACTTCCTCCCTGCCTGACCATTACATACTTATTGAGGACACACAATGGCTGTTCCTTGAATAAACTCCACATTTCAATTGTGCCCATCCCCTGTAGTTTCCTTCCTCCTTCATATGCATCCTAAATCTTGCCTAATCACATCGTAATTGCCTTTTCCCCAGCTATAACCCTTGCCCTGCAGTATATACCTACCTCTTTTCATCACTAAAGTAAACATAACCGTATTGTGGTCACTGTCACCAAAGTGTTCACCTGCCTCCAAATCTAACATCTGGCTGGGTTCATTACCCAATCCCAAAATCTAATGTGGCCTCGCCCCTTGTGAGTGCGGTAGATGAATAAGATATGTTTGGGGAGATCTGGACCAAATGCAGGCAGATGGAACTAGTTTAGTTTGGGATTATAGTCGGTGTGGTCTGGTTGGATCGAAGGTCTGTTTCACTGCTGTATGACTCTACATTCAGAGTTATGAAAGCTGCAGGAAAACCACTCTCAGGAGTCCAGAGAAAAGGGACAAAGAAATACGTTGCAGTTGAAACATTGCCAGTGTCAACAGTTTTTTTTTCTTCCCTGTGCCAGTCAAAATGAAAGGCGATATTTTTCAAAACACAATGCCAAAATGAAGAGATTGTAGCAGACTCAATCAACAAGCCACAGTATTTAAGAACAGCTACATTCCTGTCAGAGCAGAGAGACTGATTCCAAATGTATTTCATGTTAAATCTCCCTGAAGAACACACTGAAGAAATTTCGAAAGAAGGAACATGTTGAACCCTGAGTGAACATAACTCATGGACAGTATGTTTCCAATATTACAGCTCAAGCTGAAAAAGAGTCAATCAATAGACATGTGATTGCATTAGCCAGCTCTCAAAATCCTATACATTTAGCTGTTTATAAGGTCATCTCGTCAATGATAGAGTTATCTTCAGCTTAAGAGATCCCACTATCATAGCCTGATTGTTAAGAGTAGATGATCTGATACTTTAAGAACTCATAAACATGCTGAAGTTCTGCGCTTGCAAATCAACAGGTCCAGCACTAACGTGGGAGAGCAGGCACATGGCCCACAATGTGGAGAGGCAGCCCAGACCTCTGTGCGCTGTGTTGATATGCAGGCTAAGCCTTTTCAAGCCGAACAGAGTGAAGAAAAGAAACACGTATCTATAGGACAGCTAGCAGAAAGACGAACGCCAAGGGAATAGTTGCAAAATACTACATCAGCTCAAAGAAAGCACGTTCAATGTGGGGTGAACGGTGTCTGAACTACAAGACGTGAAACCACCTTGCACACTGGTGTACAGCAAACAAAGAAGATTTACAAAGACGACTGTTACAGAGACCTGATCACAACTGGCCAAGTCAACGGTGGGCATTAGGGGGATGTCAGATGCAGGTCCAGATGATCCAAGCTATGTCTTAGAGAAGATCAAATTCTAACATTGATCTTGCTATGTGAACCTCCTGTCCAGCTGGAACCTTGTTCCACCTCGCTCTGTCTAAGTACCCAATAATCTGTATGCTCTGCCTGTACTGCTCAGAAAGCAAAACTTTTCACTGTACTTAGGTACACGTGACAACAATAAATCAAATCCAATCCTATTGGCAACAGCACATTTAAAGGAGAAAAGAAGGTTGTGCCTATTGTGATGAATACTCGGAACAAACGCATCCAGTGAATATGAAATGCAAGAAAGATGCAGTGCATCCTGTAACTTTGAGCTTCACAGCTCTGTATAAAGTTACACCAGGTTATGACCTGAAAGGTAAGCCCTCAGAGGCAAAGCTTTGAATCTGTGACAGAACGTTGAGAGGACAAATGAGTCGAAGAGCTCAATGCTACGGCAAGACTGAAGGTTCAGAATTCCAGATATTTGACACAAAAGCTAATGTTGCTCATCTCACAGCGAGGTTGAAAGCTTGAACTTGTAATTCTAAACATGTCAGAAGGGAGTTAAACTGTTTTATGGCCCACAGTGACAAACAGAAAAATGGACAGATTGAGAAAGAAACTAATGAAAGTGGTGTGTAAGGCAACAGTGCAAGTCAGCAGAGTCAGATGAGAACATTTCAAAACTGAATTTCAGAGCACTTCATTCCAATCAGCAGTTAGACTCATAGAGCCTGGGAGTTGCACAGAGCGTGGAAACAGACCCTTCAGTCCAGCTCATCCAGGTCGACCAGATATCCTACATTAATCTAGTCCTACTTGCCAGCATTTGACCCATATCCCTCCAAACCCCTCCTATCCATATACCCATTCAGATGCTTTTTAAATATTGTTATTGTACCAGCCTCCACCACTTCCTCTGGCAGCTCATTCCACACATACATAACCCCTGCGTGAAAAAGTTGCCCCTTAGGTCCCTTTTATATCTTTGCCCTCTCACCCTAAACCTGTACCCTCTAGTTTTGGACTCCCCCCACTCCAGGGAAAAGACTTTGTCTATTTATCCTATCCATGCCCCTCATGATTTTATACATCTCTATAAGGTCACCCCTCAGCCTCCGATGCCCCATGGAAAACAGCCCCAGCCTGTTCAGCCTCTCCCTAGAGCTCAAATCCTCCAACCCTGGCAACGTCCTTGTAAATCTTTTCTGATCCCTTTCACGTTTCACAACATCCTTCATATAGGAGGGAGTCCAGAATTGAACGCAGTGTTCCCAAAGTGGCCTTACCTATGTTTGAGATGTTTGAGGGAAAGTCGACAAACCACGTGCCGACCGTTACAAGAGCCAATCGTTTTAAAGGTCAGGCATGCCATGGATGAAAACAAATAAACAAAAGTAGGACCAACTAAAATACCAAACAATTATTACTGGATGAGAATCTTTGTTTGTATCTTTATAACTGAGAACATAGAACAGACACTCCTGATGAGGGCTTATGCCTGAAACATCGATTCTCCTCCTCCTCGGATGCTGCCTGACCTGTTGTGCTTTTCCATCACCACACTCTCGACTCTAATCTCTAGCATCTGCAGTTCTCACTTTTGCCATAGAACAATACAGCGCAGTACAGGCCCTTCAGCCCTCCTATGTTATGCCTTCTTTTATCCTACTCTAAGATCAAACTAACCTCCATACCCTTCATTGTACTATCATCCTTGTGCCAATCCAAGTATCGCTTAAATGTTCCTCATGTATCTGACTCTACTATTATGGCTGGCAGTGCACACCCACCACACTCTGTGTAAAGAGAGAGTTGATTAACTCTCCATTAGAAATAGTGCCTACAAATTGATTTTGTTTTTGTCATTAAAAAGGGGGGTGTTTCATTTGAAATGTAATAGTGTACCCTGTACAAATATTCCTCATGATCTGCTGTAGTCACGTGACCTCCATCATATAGCACCTCACCCAAAAAAAGCAGGAGGCAGTGATCTTACAAACACTTCAACAAAGACACAATGCACACAATACAGTTTGGGTGACATTGTTTCAGGGTGAAATACTTGCTTGCAAATGGGGACGGTTCTACATCTTTGAATAGTGTCACATGACCTTTTACATGCATCTGAGAAAGATATTCATTCAATGTTTTATCTGGATGATGGAACCGCTGATTACAGCTGATTAATCATCTGAATCTCTGAACCACGAGCCCTTGATTCATGATCTATATGCTAGAACAGACACAAGGCAAACAGCTGCTGCACAATTTTGAAAATAAAGGCTCACATTGTTCGAAGGAATGAGTTTGTCTGTATCCATGGCAAAAATAAAAGTTGTCTTGGTCTACCATGTATAATGAACGAGCAAAGTAATTAGGGCGTGGTGACTGATGGTGGCATCAGACTGTGATAGGATTGCTCATATCGTTATGAAGCTAAATTTGTTATTAAAGGAATTGTCATAAAACTAAGAATTTAAAGTCAACTTTATTTGATAAGTCAGCTCTTTCAGCCATGTTCAGTGATCCTTTAATCTTATAACCCTAATTGCATTGACAACACTTGGTGTTTCTTTCCAGTCAATAATTTAAAATAACAGAATGAGACTGCAGAACCTGACTGGCAAGCATCATTCTTCAAAGCTGATTTCTTTAAAGTTCTCCAGCCATGCCAGCCAACTCATTCATGTTTGTTGTGTTCTCCTCAGTTGGAGTGAGATTTCTCACCCTGCCTCCTACTTTCAAAACACATTTCAATGAGCACTTTACCCCAAAGTCAAATGTTACTGATTTGTTTCCTGGTTGGTCAGAAATCTAGACTTCAGAACAGCTTTCAGCCAATCAGAGATGTTTGCAGGAGCACATAGATGGATGTAAACTCCTCCCATCCAGCTGCATTTACTTTTCAATCCTGTAATAACCCCTCACCAGATCTGTTACAACCACATATAAGGGTTATCTTGACACAACCTGCTATAATAGCAGCTCCTAAATTGCTGAAATAAACTAATTCGTGCAACTAAGTGGAGTGTTGGCCTTCTCATTATCATTACTCATGTAACATTTTCAACCGATTTAATATAAAAAAAGTGTTAAGGACTGGAAAATATATTCAACAACCAGTGCTCTCCCACTAATTTTAGTTTTTTTTAACGTATTTTGAATGTTGAGAACATTTAAGCCTACCAGATTACCCCAGCAAATTTAGATTCTGAATAAAGAAATGTACTTTTCATCAAGTTAACTTTACATCCCAGGTTCCATCAAAATAATTTTCATTTTGGTTTCTTGTTATTAATGTCAAACTGAGGATCCTGGGTCAAGTTCAGCAATACCTTTTTAATTATATTTGTTAGTTGGTAGATTTGTGTAGCACCTACAATATCCAATGAATCCTTCATGGCAAGACAATTTCAACTCATACAGCTTTTCTAGAAAATATTAATTTAATATTTTATCATTGATTTCAGTGCCACTTTCATCTTTTTCTCCATTGTTGAAGGGTTTCTTTAATATTTTGTAACTTTTGGCATCCTTATTTCTGCACTTTTTTTTGGAGCTTTGCTATCCCTTAATGACCAGGCTTGGAAGGATTCGCCACCTCATGTTTCTCTTATCAAGTTTCTCTTTTGTCCCATTTTAATTGCCCTGTCATCCAACATGAGGACCTGTCCATTTGAACTTCAGTTTGGTCACATATTCAGCCCTATAGAATTTTTAAGCAAAGCCCATTTTTGGTTTCCTTGGAAGCCTCTCAGCAGTCTATCCATCGAATGTTTTGACAACCCACAATTTCCTTAAGGCTTTTAATACATATGTGATGGTGTCTGGCAATGTTAAATGCAATTGACATTTCGCCATTATTACCTAAACCGTACCATCATGCATTCTGATTTGGCCATTCAAAGGAAACAGGTCTGCATGTCTCTGCCTTGTGAAGAACATCACCATTAAATTAAGCATCAATTCTTCAGCATACGCACTGCCTCTGATTCTTTAACTTTAATTCTATCTTGAACTCAGAAAATCACTCTTCGAAAATAGCCTGTTGGTCAAAGTGTTTTTTTTGGAAGGCTAATCCCTGCAGCACTTATTGCCTATCTCTAATTACCCCTGAGAAGGTGATGGTGAGCTACCTTTTTCAACTGCTGCAGTTCATTTAGTGTAGGCTGACTCGCAATGCTATCAAAGCAGAGAGTTCCGGGATTTTCACCCAGGAACGGTGGCACAGTGGTTAGCACTACTGCCTCACAGTGCCACTGACCTGGGTTCAATTCCACCTTCAGGTGACTATCTGTGTGGAGTTTATACATTCTCCCTGTGTCTGTGTGGGCCCCCTCTGGGTGCTCTGGTTTCCTCCCACAGTCCAGGATGTGCTGCTTAGGTGAATTGGCTATGCTAAATTGCCCATAGTGTTCAGGGATGTGTAGGTTAGGTGAATTAGTCCGGGGGAATGGGTTTGGGTTGGATACATTTGGAGAGTCAGTGTGGAGTTGATGGACCAAATCGTACAATTCTATGAACTGTGATATATTTGCAAGTCAGGATGGTGAGTGCCTTGATGAGGAATTTGCAGGTTGTGATGATCCCATGTATCTGCTACCTTTCTCTTTCTAGATGGTAGTGGTTGTGGGTTTGGAAGATGCTCTCCAAGGAGCCTTGGTGAATTTTTGCAGTGCATCTTCTCGATGGTACATACTGCTGTTACTTAGCATCAGTGATGGAGGGAGTAAATGTTTGTGGATATGGTGCCAATCAAGTTGGCTGGTTTGTCATAGAGTTGTATAACTCCATATTTGCAGTGGGAGTGGTGAAAGCAAGGACCATGGGCTATGGGAAGGTATATTAATCCTTTAATAACTTACCTCGTGAATAGGCAAAGCACACACTGAGCAGGAACAGATATGGGACTGCTGAGTAAGTGAAGTAATATTTGGGCAATTGCTTTACCCGAAACACTACTTAGGTAGCGTCTCCCACCATCCTCCTCTAACCAAAGAAAAAATTCTGTGCTCTAATTCCGTAAGGTTACTGGTTTTTTCAATCATCTCTTTGGGAATTCAGAACAGTGGGAATGGATGGTAGGGCAGTTGCAGAACAGACATTTTGGGAAGGTATTTAATTGGAGGAGGGGAAATTATACTGCTATTAGACAGGAGCTGTGGAGTATAAATTGGGAATAATTGTTCTATGGGAAATGCACAACAGTAATGTGGACTCTGTTTCAGGAGCACCTGTTGTGAGGTGCCTGCACTTGAGACAGGCAGGGAATGGGAAGGTGAAGGAGCTTTGGATGACAAAAGAAGAGGAGCTTCTCATCAAGAGGATGAAGGAAGATCTGGCACAGCTTTAGAGGGTTTCAGGGTAGCTAGGAAAGAACTCAAAAATGGACTGAGGAGAACTAGGATGGGGCACGAAAAAGCCTTGGTGAGAAGGATTAGGGAAAACCCAAAGGTGTTCTATACATGCGTGAGGAATAAGGGAATGATCGGGGAGAGGGTAGGGCCGTCAGGGATAGTGGGAGGAACTTGCATCTGGAGTCTGAAGAGGTAGGGGAGGCCCTAAATGAGTTTATTTTCTTCAGTATTCACTTGAGAGAGAGGGACCTTGTTGATAGTGAGAACACCATGGGCCAGGTTAATAGGTTTGAACAGATTGATATTAAGGAAGTGGATGTGCTGGAAATTTTGGAAAGCATCAAGATAGGTAACTCCCCAGGGCTGGGCCAGATATATCCATGGTTACCAGGGAAAGTGAGGAATGAGATTGCTGCACCTCTGGCGATGATCTTTGCATCCTCACTTTCCACGGGAGAAGTACCAGATGATTGGAGGGAGGCAAATGTTCCTCTGTTCAAGAAAGGGAACAGGGAAATCCCTGGGAATTACAGACCAGTCCGAATTACATCTGTGGTAACAAGGTACTGGAAAGGATTCTGAGAGATAGGTTTTATGACTGTTTGGTAAAACATAGTTTGACTAAAGATAGTCAGCATGGCTTTGTGAGGGGCAGATCATGCCTCACAAGCCTTATTGAGTTCTTTGAGGATATGACGAGACAAGTTGATGAAAGTCGAGCAGTGGATGTGATCTATATGGATTTCAATAAGGCATTTGATAAGGTTCCCCATGGTAGGCTCATTCAGAAAGTTAGGAGGTATGGGATACAGGGAAATTTGGCCGTCTGGCTACAGAATTGGCTGGCCAAACAAAGATAGCGAGTGGTAGTGGATGGAAAGTATTCCACCTGGAGGTAGGTGACCAGTGATGTCCTGGAGAGATCAGTTATTGGGCCTCTGCTCTTTGTAGGTTTTGTAAATGACTTGGATGAAGAAGTGGAAGGGTGGGTTAGTAAGTTTGCCAATGACTCAAAGGTCAAAGATGTTGTAGGTAGTATCGAGGGCTGTTGCAGGCTACAACAACACATTGACAGGATGCAAAGCTGAGCTGAGAAGTGGCAGATGGAGTTTAACCTGGATAAATGCGAAGTGATTCATTTTGGAAGGTTGAATTGAATGCTGTATACAGGATTAAAGGCAGGATTCTTGGCAGTGAGGAGGAACAGTGGGATCTTGGGGTCCAAGATCCCTTAAAGTTGGCAGCCAAGTTGATAGGGTTGTTAAGAAGTCATTTGTTGTTTTGGCTTTCATTAACAGGGAGATTGAGTTTAAAAGCAGGGAGGTTATGCTGCAGATCTCAAAACCCTGGTTAGACCACACTTAGAATATCCAGTTCTACTCACCTCATTATAGGAAGGATGTAGATGCTTTAGAGAGGGTGCAGAGGAGATTTACCAGGATGCTGCCTGGATTGGAGGGTTTATGTTATGAAGAGAGGTTGAGTGAGCTGAGGCCTTTCACACGGGAGAGAAGAAGGAAGAGAGGCGACTTGATAGAGGTGTGCAAGGTAATGAGAGGCATAGATAGAGTAGATAGCCAGAGGCTATTCCCCAGGGCAGAAATGGCTGTCATGAGGGACATAATTTTAAGGTGATTGGAGGAAGGTTTAGGGGGGATGTCAGAGGTAGGTTCTTTACACAGAGAGTGGTGGGTGTGTGGAATGCACTGCCAGCAGTGGTAGTAGAGTCAGAGACATTAGGGACCTTTAAGCGACTGCTGGACAAGCACATGGATGGCAATAAATTGAGGGGTGTGTAGGTTAGGTTGATCTTAGATTAAGATAAATGCTGAGCACAAAATGGGCTGAAGGACCTGTATTGTGCTGTACTGTTCTATGTTCTAACATGGAAACAGATCCTTCGGTCCAATTGTCCATGCTGAACAGATATCCTAAATTAATCTAATCCTATTTGCCAGTATTTGGCCCTCTCCCTCTAAACCCTTCCTATTCATATATCCATCTAGCTGCCCTTTTAAATGTTGTAATTGTACCAGCCTCCACCACTTTCTCTGGCAGCTCATTCCATACACACAGGACCCTTGAGTGGAAAAGTTGCACCTTAGGTCCTTTTTAAATCTTTCCCCTCTTACCTCAAACCTATATTCTCTAGTTTTGGACTCCCCTACCTTGGGAAAAAAAATCTTCCTTATTCACCTTATTCATGCCCCTCATGATTATATAAACCTCGACAAGGTCATCTCTTCATCTCCAATGCTCCCGGGGAAAAAATCCCAAGTCTACTCATCCTTTACCTATTATTCAAATCCTCCAATCCTGGCAACATCCTTGTAAATCTTTTCTATGCTGTCTCAAATTTAACAACATATCTCCTATTGTAGGGTGACCAGAATTGTACACAATATTCCAAAAGTGACCACACCAAATGTCCAGTACAGCCGCAACATGACCACCCAACTCCTATACTCAGTGTTATAACCAATGAGGGGAAGCGTGTCAAATATTGCCTTCACCACCTTGTCTACCTGTGATTCCACTTTCAATGAACTCTGAACCTGCACTCTAAGGTCTCTTTGTTCAGCAATGCTCGTCAGGACCTCACCTTTTGGTGGCATCTGCAAGCTGACTAACCATACCTCCTACTTTCACATCCAAATCATTTATATAAATGAGGAAAAGCAGTGGACCCAGCACTGAACCTTGCTGATCACAGGCCTCCAGTCTGAAAAGCAACCCTCCACCACATACCTCTGTCTGCCATCTTCATGCTATGTTTGTATCCAAATGGCTAGATCTCTCTGGATTCCATGTGATCTAACTTTGTCAGCCAGTCTACCATGTGGAAACTTGGTGACTGCCTTGCTGAAGTCCATTTCCGCCACCTCCAAACAGACCCCACCACCAAGGATATATTTCCCTCCCCTCCCCTGTCAGCGTTCTGAAAAGACCACTCCCTCCACGACTCCCTCATCAGGTCCACACCTCCCACCACCCAACCTCCACTCCCGGCACCTTCCCCTGCAACCGCAAGAAATGCAAAACGTGCGCCCACACCTCCTCCCTTACTTCCCTCCAAGGCCCCAAGAGATCCTTCAATATCCATCACAAATTCACCTGTACCTCCACACACATCATTTACTGCATCTGCTGCACCTGATGTGGCCTCCTCTACACTGGGGAGTCAGGCCGCCTACTTGAGGAACGTTTCAGAGAACACCTCTGGGACACCTGGACCAACCAACCCAACTGCCCTGTGGCTGAACATTTTAACTCCCCCTCCCACTCCGCCAAGGACATGTAGGTCCTTGGCCTCCTCCATTGCCAGACCATGGCAACACGACGCCTGGAGAAAGAGCGCCTCATCTTCCGCCTCGGAACCCTCCAACCACAAGGGATGAATGCAGATTTCTCCAGCTTCCTCATTTCCCCTCCCCCCCACTTATCTCAGTCCCAACTCTCGGACTCAGCACCGCCTTGTTGACCTGCAATCTTCTTCCCGACCTCTCCGCCCCCACCCCCTCTCCGGCCTATCACCCTCACCTTAACCTCCTTCCCCCTATCTCATTCCCAACGCCCCTCCCCCAAGTCCCTCCTCCCTACCTTTTATCTTAGCCTGCTTGGCTCACCTTCCTCATTCCTGAAGGAGGGCTTATGCCCGAAACGTCGATTCTCCTGCTCCTTGGATGCTGCCTGACCTGCTGCACTTTTCCAGCAACACATTTTTCAGCTCTGAAGTCCATATAGACAATATCTATTGCTTGCTTTCATCAATCTTCTTTGTCTTGGGTGGTGTCAGCTTCTTGAGTGTTGTTGGAGCTTCATGCATCCAGACAAGTGGATAGGATTCTATCTCATTCCTGACTTGTCCCTTGTGGCGAGACCTTGAGGAGTCAGGAGCTGAATTACTCACTACAGTATTCTGTAGCCAATGTGTTTATGTGACATGTCCACTCGAGCTTCTGGTCAATGGTACCCCCTGGGATGTTAATTTGTGAAGTAGTGAGATTGGAGTGATATGCATTTGTTTTGTCTATATTAGTACATGAAAATGGGTGTGTTGTAGCAGCAAGGGGAATACTAATAATTGGAATCATATTATATTAAAGAGAAAATTATATGAGAAAAGGGTGCTAAAACATTCCTGGGGAGGCAATATTTATCCATCAGTAATTTGCAAAGAATCACCAAGGGTAGGCTAATTGGATTGGCTGAGAGGTTAGGTTAGCAGTAAAGGTAGGGGCTAGTTTGCAAATACTAGTCAGGTAATGACACAACATTTGACAGTGGAAGCTCAACAGCTCAAACTACATGGTGAGGGAATTGCGTTAGTGAGAGTTCAATTGCAAATGAAGCACTGAACCCAGATAAAGAAATGATTAAAAAGAACTAGAACTTGGAAGACAAATGCTGCAGAGAGCAGATACTGGAAAGGAAAGTGTACATCGGTGAGAGAGTGAGGAGGAATGAGAATTTAGGAAGTTGGAGTTAGAAATTAACACAAGGGAAAGGTTCCGAGAGAGAGGCTTACAAGTCTGAATCCAAAATAAGAGATCTCTGACTCGGGCGAATACAGAATCATAGATCCCTACAAGTGCAGATATAGACTATTCAGCTCATCAAGTCTGCAACAGCCCTCCGAAGACCAGTGTGTTGTAGTCAAATCTGCTGACCATACTAAGATAAATTAGAGTCAAGAGTATGGTGCAGGAAAAGCACAGCAGATCAGGCAGGATTTGAGGAGCAGGAGAATCAATGTTGCAGGTATAAGCCCTTCATCAGGAAGATAAATAAGGAATCAGGTTGAGGGCAATACAAAGAAACTGCAAAGAGATTTAGAGAAGCAAAGTTTGGGGGGAGGAGAAAAGGGAGATGGAGTATATTGCAACAAATTGTGAAGCTGTCTATGTTAGTGGGAGGAACAGAAAAACTGGGCTTTATGTAAATGGAGGGTGACTGCAGACAGTGGTGTTGCAGAGGGATCTGGGTGACCTCATATGTAAATCACAAAAATTAACAGGTAGCTAGAGTAAGTAATTAGAAAGACAAAGAAAGCATGTTGGTCTTTATTGTAAGGGATTTTAAAAGTTTTATTTATTTGTGGGATGTGGGCGTCACTGGGCTGGCCAGCATTTATTGCCTGTCCCTAGTTGCCCCTTGAGAAGGCGGGGATGAGCTGCCTTCTTGAATCACAGCAGTCCACCTGCTGTGGGTTGACCCATAATGCCATCAAGAAGAGAATTCCAGGATTTTGACTTAGTGACAATAAAGGGGTATGGTGATATATCCAAGGATGGTGAGAGGCTTGGAAGGGAACTTGCAGGTAGTGGTGTTCCCATGTACCTGCTGCCCTTGTCCTAAATGGAAGTAGTCGTTGGTTTGGAAGGTGCTGTCTGAGAATCTTTGGTAAATTTCTGCAATGCATTTTGAACACAGTATACACTATTGAGCATAAAAGTAAGGAAGTCTTGTTCCAACTCTGCAGGGCATGAATGGGACTGCATGTGAAGGACTGTACACATTTTATCTCCATGTGTACAGAGGGATATACTTGGAAGCAGTTCAGTTCAGAGAACATTCACTAAGCTGCTTCCTGGTCTTATGAAGAAAGCTTGTGCAGGTTGGACCCGTACTCAGTAGAGTTTAGCAGGACTAGAGTTTAGCATAATGTCTCTGATTGAAGCATTAGAGGGGTTAACAGGATAGGTGCTAAGGAGTTGTTTGAACAAGGGATATCCCATTTAATATAACGATTGCATGGAATTTCTTCTCCCTGTGGTTCCTAAGTCTGTGGAATTCTCTACTCCAGAAAGCAGGGGATATATTGAATATATTCAAGTCTGAGTTTATCAGATTTATGAGCTACCAGGTATGGGGTAAGACAACAATCAGATCAGCCATGATGTCACTGAATGGCGAAGTAGGCTTGAGGGATAGAATAGTCGATTTCTACTCCCACGTCACATGTTCCTATGATCTTTTTATGTTCATTTTCTTAATCAGATCCTTGCCAATAGAGTGTACACCTTGAATGGATATGATGGAGGAAGGAATGGGATAGTATGCTGACGTAATGAGATGCAGTGGTCTGATCGGGGGCTGGTATGGAGCATAAATCCAACATAGATTTGCTGGGGGAGGCCAAGTACAAAGACAGAAAGGGTATACAGGAAGCAGAGTATCAGATTCCGGTTGAAGCTAGCTTCCACTTGTAGCAGAGTACACAGGTCCATCGACTGTTTGGTAAGTTCAGGTCTGGAGTGAAGGCAAGTCACCTTTGCTCCTGCCTAAGCTAGGCCTAAGAAACTCTTATGAAATCAGTCAGGCAGCCTCATATGTCTTCCCTAGTATGCTAAATCCAATTTCTTTATTTCGGAATCATCAGCCTCCCCTTCTCCCACGCTGCCTTTACAATTCTTTCTCATCATTCTTTGTCTCGATGTATTGAATTCACTTCTATCCCCTGCAGTGAACCCTGTTCTGTAATTCCAACATCACTGCTGCACATAATTCTCTAAATCAAGCATCTCATTGTAGAATGCCTCTGTAGAGACTTGATTGTTTTCTTTGTTGTTTGGAATTATTCATTGTTTATTGTTTATGTTCCTTTCCATTTCTGGTTTCGTCCAAATTCAGCTTATCTATAATTAAAAAGTCTCATCCCCTTCTGCCTTCAATTAATACGAATAAAACTCAATTCCTTTACATGAATAAATATTTCTTCTGATTCAACTCTATTTAGACATAACCCATATCTCCACTAACAACTTGATAAGTCTCTGTCTTCGTTGTCTAATTGTTACTGAGCCAAAGACTAATGCCATTTGACCAGCAGTTACAAACCAGCTGTTCAGTTACCTCTATACTTCTTTTACATAACATTGCTCCTGTTCCTAGCTCTAGAAGTGCACATGCTGAGAGGAACTCCACTGGGTTAAACTATTTTCAAACTCTGTCACGGTCTGCAGCGTTCTGTCCAGTTTCAAGGTCAGTGTTGAACAAAAGACAGAACCGAGAGATTGGGTTGCTGTGGGTTTATTTACCTCACAATAACTGTTCTGCTGAACAACCTAATCAAATCCAAATTTAAAGCATGCTATGCCTTTTGTCTGACTTTTGTAAAAAAACAAGAGGCCTCATTAAAAGTGATTTGAAGTGAGATTGCCTTGGGTAAGCTGTAGGAGAAAGTGAGGACTGCAGATACTGGAGACCAGAGGTGAAAAATGTGGTGCTGGAAAAACACAGCAGGCCAGGCGGCATCCGAGGAGCAGGAGAATCGATGTTTTGGGCATAAACCCTTCTTCAGGAAAGCTTGGGTCGGCTGTAGTTTACTGCAAGCATATCAGCTTTCAATTCCTGCAGGAACTGAAGAAGGCACGTTGCTGCAGATGTCTCTCTGCTTAACAGCTGCACTTAGCATCATTAAAGCAGTGATCATTTTCACTGATAAATCATAATGTGCATAATGTTGTGTTTAGTGTTACCCTAGAGGTACCTGCGTGACCTCTTTCTAACTGGCTGTACCATCCGTGTGAAGTACTTAAAATCAAAGTCCCTTTCAATTGCCAGGGCTCAGAGGTGGGACTAGTTCTATCTTGTTGAAGTAATTATTTTGTGGTGCCGAGTGTGACCCTAATGCTGACAGGGATATCACTCGCTGTGTTTGTTAATTAATACTCAAGTATTTGTACCCAACAAAGCTATCAGAATAATTCAGGGCATAAAAAAATTTCAACAAAATTAAATTGTTCAAAGTAAGAGGAGGGGAATCTTCCCCTGCCAATTTTTTTCTTGCAACCAACATCACTAAAACTGATTATCATGTAATTGCTGCAGAGGGGTGATGGCCTGGTGGTGTTATCACTGGCCTGTTAGTACAGAGGTACAGGCAATGTTCTTGTGGACCTGGGTTTCAATCCCACCAGAGCAGATGGGAGTTATCCCTTTAGTGGGCAGCATGGTGGCACAGTGGTTAGCACTGCTGCCTCACAGCGCCTGAGACCCGGGTTCAATTCCCGACTCAGGCGACTGACTGTGTGGAGTTTGCACATTCTCCCCGTGTCTGCGTGGGTTTGCTCCGGTTTCCTCCCACAGTCCAAAGATGTGCAGGTCAGGTGAATTGGTCATGCTAAAATTGCCCATAGTGTTAGGTAAGGGGTAAATGTAGGGGTATGGGTGGGTTGCGCTTCGGCGGGTCAGTGTGGACTTGTTGGGCCGAAGGGCCTGTTTCCACACTGTAAGTAATCTAAAAAAAAATCTAGTGAAACAAGCTACTATACTTACCTGGTGTAGACTACACGTGACTGCAGACCAGATAGGGGTTGATGCTTAATGCTGGGATAGACAATGAATAATAAATATTGCTTTTTTAAAAAATTGCTGCTAGTGGGACTGTGCTGTGTACAAATTGGCTGCTGTGTTTCCTGCAACACCACTGTGTCTACATTTCAAATCTACTGACTGGTAAGTGCTTTGAAATGAAAGGCATGGTGGAAAAGGAAGGCTTTCTTTTATAAATTGCAACTCAAGTTTATCAGAAGCAGGATCACCAGCGAATAAGGATCCTGGCAATCTCTTCCCACTGTATCATTTGAAAGGCACTTAACAAAAAGTGCTTTTCATTTCTGACATTATCGTATAAAGATCATGCTCTCTTTCAAAAAGCTGGATTTATTGAAGCTGCAATGTGTTAATTTTTCGCTTCCAGGTAAAAAAGAAAGTAACCCATGCAATGAGTCTGGTTTATACTTGGTGATCTTTTGCCCAAGCACATTGAGCCTGGTATTATTGGTCCTTAAAAGGAGGTGTAAGACAGGCTTGGAGTTACACTGGGAGCAGTTCATTGCTTTGGACTGACAATTACAGATAAATTGTAAAAGACGTCAAGAAAAACAGGGTGAAAAGTAATGAGGCAAATATAGACAATACACCGAAAAATCCCACTTGCCAGCAAATCAGGTTGTTTCTTAAACTAGATAAGTTGTTGTTCCTTTTGAAAGACGTGTTCTTGAGGCTACCCTGAACAGTACAATACAAAAGGCTTCAACAGCATATTCCTGTTTCTTAATAAGGCACTTCTTAATCAGTGTATATATTGGAATAAAAATTGGAAGAATAAAAGATTTGGATAATGCATGGAGACCAGAGTGTTTTGAATGTTACTTTCTGGATCTCGAAATTCAAAAGAGGAATTATTTTTTGCATTACTTATTGCCTGTACAGGGTTGAACGCCCACTGGAAAAGCACAGCTGTTTAGAGAGCGAGAAATAAGGTGGATTTCTTACTTACGCTAGGCACGCTAGTTGGAAAAAGGATCACACTTCAGGTTGTACAGCAGCAACAGCAGCTTCTGGACTGTTTGTTTCAATTTTGTCACAGACAGGGCGGTGATCTGGTTGAAAAGAGAGCACAAGAAAGACAGCAGCCAAGATCAGTTTCTCTGTATCTCTTTTTCCTGAGGAAGGAATTAAACACCTTGGCAGAGGGTTTGCAAGGAACGAATGTTCTACCCCCTTCTCTGTCCATCTGTCTTTCTCTGTGGGTGAAAACAGCACTCAAACACTCTGAAAACTGAACAAACTCAATAAAAAGACCTGGGTCTAACTGACTAGCTACTTGAACTGCAGGTTCTCTGCTCCCCGCTGACTGAGAGCAATGTGGTTTTATTGTGAGAAACCGTAAAATCTGAGAGAAAGCCATCTCATTCTATCTTTGTGGTATGGAATCAAAATGATCTTTTATTGCCTTTTCCTTTCATCCAGTAAAACCCAACACAGTATTCCTGCCTGTGTATGACTATGGGTGTGTTTGGATTTATAGGGGATTTTTGTTTACAGAATACTAGCAAATAGCCTGTTTCACCATTTGTTAAAGACTATAGTTGTACGTAGTAAATACATTTTTGTGTACTGACAAAATCTGGTAGGAATCTTACTTTTGTCTCCTTGATTCCTACCACATCCGCAAACATCCTTTCACTGACGCTCAGTAACAGCAGTGTGTATTATCCATAAGGTGCACTGCAACAATTAAAGCATAGGTTAAATGAAATAGAAACAGGAGTTGGCTGTTCAGCCTCTGAAACCTGTTTTGTTATTCGATCGGATCATGGCTGCTCTGATGTTCCTTATGTCCACTTTGTTGATCTTTTCCCATAATTCATATCGACTGGAGTTTAGAATAGGAAGGGTCGACTTGATTGAAACATAAAATGTCTTGAGGGATTTTGACAGGATGTTCCCTCTTGTGGGAGACTCTACAAGAAGGAGATAATGTTTAAAATCAACAGTTGCACATTAGAACATTTTTCTCTCAAGCAATTGTGTGCTTTTCCTGAAAAAGTGGTGCAGTAGAATACTTGAATATGTTTAAGGCAGAAGAAGTTCAATTCCTGGTAAATAAGATGGTGAAAGATTAATAAGATCAGGCAGGCATGCGAAAATGAGGATACAATCATATCAGTCACAATTTTATTTAATGACCAAGCAGCCTTGGCTGAATGGCCTATTCCTACTCTGGTTTTGAATGTTCGTGTTTGGAAAGGCCATCACATTCCCATGGGAACCAGCAACGCCCAAAACCTGAAGACAAAATTAACCCAAGGTCTAAATCTTTCCTTCTTCAGGATTATATACGTGTTCTGCTCTCCCATTGCTAACAATCACAGATATGGTATTCAGCTGCTTTGAGTCTGATCTGATCATTTCCAAATGCTAAATCATATTCTCATCACATTTCTTCACTGATGTCAATACCTTTCAGTACAAAGTTGTTGCAGATGTTTCAGCAAAAAGTCTTCCTTTATTATTCACTATTTCTCAAGAGCTTTATACACACATATCTGATCAGGCTCAATCAACCAAGACATTCCCTACAAAGATCCAAAAACACACTACCCAGTTAATGTTCTTGTCAAATCATATACTAATCTGAGCATTTGCTGTATCTGTCTTGCATCTTCTGTAAACGTCTTTGATTCTTAGACCATGTGACATTCCCAAATCCACTGGGTGGCAAACCAGACTGAGAGTTCCAGTGGATTTCCTGCTCTCCCTGTTCATCTTTGTAGGTGGCACCGTGACTAATTCTGAGGAGCATGGGACATTCCAATAAGGCCAGTGTTAAATGATCTTCCATTCTTATGCCTTTAACAAGGAGGCATTCAGCAGCATGATGAAATTTAGAATGTGTACACGTAACCCCAGACAGTCCCAAGGTCCTACAGCTTCTTTTAATGGCATAGGACCACAAGACATAGGAGCAGAAATTAGGCCATTCAGCCCATCGTGTCTTCTCAGTCATTCAATCATGGCTGATAGGCGTTTCAACCCCATTTTCCTGCTTTCTCCCTGTCACCTTTATGTGTGACAATGAGAACTATTCTGATCCTCACAGTTCAGTAGGAAGAGGCTTGGTCCTTCAGTGGCATGATGGGTCCTGGCTCTGAAAAGCCAAGGATGGGTTTTTGGATGGTAATCAGGCTTCGACAGTGAGGATCCCTGGGATTGCAGGTCTATTTGCAAGTGAAGATTCACATGCTTTTCCTTCGAGAGTCAACTGCTATCTCCTTGCCCTGCAGAACCCAACACACGAAACTCACAAATGCTGTGTGTTCTCAGTGATTATGGGTGTAATGTGCAGCATCGGAATGTGCCGGAAGCCCTGCTCATTGCCTCATTCGTTAGCCAGTCCGTGTGCATTGTGGGTAGCCATTCACAGCTTTGAGCATCATCACCCTTCTGACTTGCTTTGCCTTTTAGCGCAGGCCCAAAGCCAGGCAACCTGTCATGGCCGTCAGCAGTGATCAGTCCAAGCTCATGGGTATGTGTGCTACATTAACATCACCTTTCAGTCTCAAACCCAAACTGCTACCATATCAGTCAAAATTTTATTTCATGATGGCCAATGACCTACTCCTGCTTCTGATTTTAATTTTCATGTTGCTAAGGGCCACCACATTCCCACGGCAACCAGCAAAGACCAAAACCTGAAGATAAAATTAATCCAATGTCTAAACCGTACCCTCTTCAGGATTATAGACACATGTTCTGCTTCTTGTAGATTTTCTCCTCCTTGTAGATTCTCCCACAAGAGGCACATCCTGTCAAAATCCCTCAAGTTGTTTTATGTTTTGATCAAATTGACTCTTCCTATTTTAAACTCCAGTAGATATGAATTATGGGAAAAGGTCAACCAAGTGGACATGAGAAACACCAAAATAGCCATGATCCTATCAAATAGCAAAGTAGGTTTGAGAGGCCAAACAGCCAACTCTGGTTTCTATTTTATGATCAAAATTGGAGGTGTAGAGTACAGTGAAGAAGATTAACTTAGAATAAAACAAGACCTTGATCAAGTTGGCCAATAGGCTGAAGAGTGGCAAATGGAGTTTAATTTAGATAAACGTGAGGTGCTGCATTTTTGAAAGGCAAATTAGGGCAGGACTTATACACTTAATGGTAAAGTCCTGGGGAGTGTTGCTGATCAAAGAGACCTTGGAGTGCAGGTTCATAGCCCCTTGAGAGTGGAGTCTCAAGTAAGTAAGATAGTGAAAACGATGTTAGGTATGCTTTCCTTTATTGGTCACAGCATTGAGTATAGAAATTGGTGGGTTATGTTGCAGCTGTACAGGACATTGGTGAGGCCAATTTACGAATATTGTGTGCAATTCTGGTCTCCTTCCTATTGGAAGGATGTTGTGAAACTTGAAAGAGTTCAGAAAAGATTTACAAAGATGTTGCCAGGGTTGGAGGGTTTGAGCTGTAGGGAGAGGCTGAACAGGCTGGGGCTGTTTTCCCTGGAATGTCGGAGGCTGAGGGGTGACCTTGTAGAGGTTTGTAAAATCATGAGAGGCATGGATAGGGGTAAATAGACTAGATCTTTTCCCTAGGTTTGGGGGAATCCAAACCTAAAGGGCATAGGTTTAGGATGAGAGGAGAAAGATTTAAAAGGGACCTAAGGGGCAACTTTTTCACACAGAGTGTGGTGTGTGTTTGGAATGAGCTGCCAGAGGAAGTGGTAGAGGCTGGTATAATTGCAGCATTTAAAAGGCATCTGGATGGGTATATGAATAGGAAGAGTTTAGCGAGATATGGGCCAAATGCTGGCAAATGCGGCAAGATAAATTTGAGATATTTGGTCATTATGGATGCGTTGAACCAAAGGGTCTATTTCCATGCTGTATATCTCTATGACTCTATAACTGTATCTCTGGTCTAATTTTTGAAGTGCATCTTGTGGGTAGTATACACTGCTGTTACTGAGTGTCAGTGAAGGGATGGGATGTTTCGGTTTAAAAGGTATTTTTGCTTACAAGACATGAGTTAATAGTCTGTTTCACCATTTATTAAGGACAGAGTTTGTGTGCAGTTAATACACTTCTGTGCTACTGAGATGATCAAGCATTAAACACTGCTTGTGTCAAACAGTTATGTCTCAAAGTCGAAGGGATGTCATCCTCAGTCAAACTTAGGGATCTGTTGTCAGTCGGGGGTTGTCACTGCAGTCAGGGAAGAGCGGTGTCTGATCTCAGACCAGGCTCTAGGACATAGGCGGATGGGCCCTGGAGAGGTCAGTGGTTCTGTATCATGGACTCACCTTGTGCAAACAGCCAGGGTATTGTGGGTAGCACGGTGGCACAGTGGTTAGCACTGCTGCCTCACAGCGCCTGACACCCGGGTTCAATTCCCGACTCAGGTGACTGACTGTGTGGAGTTTGCACGTTCTCCCCGTGTCTGCGTGGGTTTCCTCCGGGTGCTCCAGTTTCCTCCCACACTCCAAAGATGTGCGGGTCAGGTGAATTGGCCATGCTAAATTGTCCATTCTGTTAGGTAAGGAGTAAATGTAGGGGTTTGGGTGGGTTGCGCTTTGGCGGGTCAGTGTGGACTTGTTGGGCCGAAGGGCCTGTTCCCACACTGTAAGTATAATCTAATCTATTGGTGCCTGGGTGCTGCACAGAGATTATTGCGGATGTCAGGCAGGCATCAGTCAGGAGTGTCCTTCCAGGTCAGTCAGTGTGGGGAATCGTGGGCACTACTCGGGGGTCTGGTCATTGAAAGTTAAAGCAGGTCATCGAGGGCCACCTCTTGTGGTCGGGACGTTGGGAAAGTCAGTTGTTTGGGTTGGAGGCAGCAAACTGAGATGGAGCGGAAGCAATAATTATAATGGGACAACTCAACATTTAAAGGGGGGGGGAGAGACATTAGGGCACGTGAGGAAAAGGGGTAGTGCAGGTGGAGGGGGGAAGGGGACCAAGCATCAACAGTCAGCCACACTCTGGCTTCCATTGTGGGCCCACTATGCCTGCCATGGTATGCCTGGGGCATGGAGTAAAGACAGGAGATGGACAATTCAATACCAGGGTTGGGTGGGAGAGTGGGCAAGTTCAGCGCCAATGGAGTTGGGAGGGAGGGTAAGCATGAAAGGAATATGAAGATCTCCTATACCGAGGAGCTGAGCTGGAGACTCTGTCTCTCTGTGAAGTGGCATTGCTGTTTCAATCTCTCATTTCATGAATAGCCAATGTGTAATGGAGACAGAAAGAGCAGCCTCCATACTCAGAAAGGGCAGAGTCTTGTTTCTCCATCTGAGTGTGTGGCCTCTGCTGGTCAGCAGTGTGAGGCTCTTCCAGGGGCAATTACATTCAACAGGCCCTTGAACTGGTTTGTCTCGAGATACCCCTAATCGCAATCCCCTGATGGAAAATGCCTGCAGTCAAGTCAAGCTGGCCTTGGTTCTAGTGTTAGTCATCTCTGTGAAGCAGAATGCAATTGCAGGTGACCTTCTTCTTGGCTCTTGGGGGTCACAATTCACAAAAACAATCCCGAATCTCATGGGCTGCACAAGGTGCTGAGGCTGGTTTCCTCAACTTGGCCTGAAAGCATTTGCTAACGTGCTCTCCCGTACAATGCTGCCTTTCTTAGTGATGTTGAGGAGTGGGAATAGGGACACTTACAATCACTGCCTGTGTTTATATGGCTTTGTGCTGCGTACAATGGAATCACCTCCCCTCTGTCAAACAACCATAGACTCATAGAAATGTACAGCACAGTAACAGACCCTCTGGTCCAACATGTCCACGTGGACAAGATATCCTAAACTAATCCTAGACTCATTTGCCAGCATTTGACTCATATCCCTTCTAACCCTTCCTAATCATGTATCCATCCAGATGACTGTTAAATGTTGTCATTGTACCAGCCTCCACCACTTCCTCTGTACAGGGATTCCCCGGACCCCCTTGCTTGGGCCAGTCACTGCAGGGCACTAATGGATGCAGCAGCAAGACCAGGGCTAGCAGCAGCCGAACGGCCTCCCTGTGTAGAAATCCCCGCTGAAGGTCCCCTCAGGATGCAGAGGAGATACAAGAGTCTAGGTTCTCGAAGCTGTATCTTCCACCAGTCAGGTGTGGGATTGCCACAGACTGAGGATGTCCTGGGGCCCTGTCGCTGAACTTGTGTTGGCAGAGGGAGCAGGCAATGCAACGTGGAGGTGTGGATGACCAGTCTGACCCAGTCTCCGTCAGAGCAGCAGCTGGATTAGTTCTTGCTGCAACCGGTTACTGGGATCCCTCAGCCCTCAACCCCAGTTCGCCCAACCTATTCTCTGTGATGAGGGCAGTGCTGCAGCCTGGCTGCAGAGTGCTGGACAGACCAGGTACACTATGTAGAGAGTACTGCGCCATGACAAGGCAGACTTCTGCAGAAAAGACTTCCATTCTATCAATGTACAAAGTCATCTGTGCTCCTTGGTCCCATATCCTAGAGGTCTGCACCATGTACCCGGATGGATGCCATGATTCCTATATCGTTGAGAATGCTGAAGAAGCTTGACACCATCCAGCTCGTTTTGATTGGTACTACTTCCACTCTCTGCACTGCCGACGCTCAGTAGCAGCAGCGTGGGCTAATTACAAGTGGCACTGCAGAAATTCACCTAAGATCCTCAGACAGCACCTTCCAAACCAACGATCACTTCCATCTAGAAGGGCAAAGGCAGCAGGTACATGGGAACACCACCCCCTTCAAGGTCCCCTCCAGGCCGCTCACCATCCTGACTTGGAAAGATATCACCATTCCTTCACTGTCGCTGGATCAAAATCCTGGAATTCCCTCCCTCATGGTATTGTGGCTCAGTCCATAGGAGGTGGGCTGCAGCGGTTCAAGAAGGCAGCTCTCAAGGGGCAACTAGGGACAGGCAATAAATGCTGGCACAGCCAGCGATGCCTGAATCCATAAAAAAGATTCTTGCTTCATTTTAAGGGCTGGACGCCTCACAAAGCTGGTTACTAGGAGACAAGGTCTACCCTCTGCAACCTTGGCTGATGACTGTATTATATAAGCCCCTGACTGAGACAGAGCATAGATGCAATGCAGCTCATTCTTCAACAAGTGCCAACATGGAGGGGATGATATTTCTGCTGAAGGTGAAAGTCTGATCTTTGAATAATTCTGGGGGTGGAGAGGGGCAGAAGGGCTGGGGGGGCGCTTGTGGTAAAGTTGAGACAGATTGTGCTGCATATTCCTAGCATGCAAAGAGGGGAAGATGATGGATTCTGAAGTGGAACTATAAGAGCAGCAGCAGTCGTCCAAGGGGGAAGATGAGGAACTGGGCAAGACGAACATTGCCTTCAGCCTGATAAGCGTGCTGCAGCATTGGACGCACCAAGCCAGATAGGATGGAGTTAACAATTGATGTGAGTTCAGTGAATTGACTCTAAATTTGTTATGGCTTGAAAGACAAACAGCTCCTGTATGTTCCCAGAAGCAAATGTAACCTTTTTCTTTGCTTTTTCTGTTCAATAAAAGTTTTCAGCTGTTTTCAGCTTTCTAACATTGAACAATGACATGATGTTAGGCTTGGCTGGGCATTAGGGAAACAGTAATACTCCCTTCAGACAGGGTTCTGACAAGGTATGGCACTATGGACTGGTATCCTGTGAAGCTGCAGTTATTATGACAGTCGGTTAGGCCTGTGATGATGTAAAGAGGCAATGGATGTACAAATGGGAGCTTTTATTTCCAGTGGGATGTCACCTTTGCCAGCTGTGTGCCCTCAGAAGCGATTTGTTTCACTCTCAGCTGGCAGTGATTGAGCTGGTATAACAATGGCCCTCAAATCCCAGACGGTCACAGCAGAGGGGCCACTGGTGAGCACAGGACAGTAGAGGTTCAGCACCGCAGGGGCGTGGGACAGAAATAATGAGGTGAGCAGAGGACAGTTGTGTGAGATTAGTCTCCAGAGCTCATGGAGAGACACTCATCATGACAATCCCTGAAACCGTCACTCAGCTGACTTTTGCTAAAGTTCAGCCTCAAGAGATGGATTTGGTGAAGTTTGACTGCCAGCTCTCCTGGGTGGGACTGTGCGCTCTACAATCAGCCCAAGGGTTTAGTCACCCACCTGTGACCTTTACACCTGTATAAGGAGACCTCACACTATTACCAGACACACTGCTACACACAGCTCTTAGGTCTTAATAGTTTCAATGTCTGTGGTGGTTAAATGGTTAGCACTACTGACTCGCAGTGCTAGGGACCTGGGTTCACTTCCAGCCTTGGATGACTGTCTATGTGGTGAATTGAATTTGTTGTCCTGGGTACTGAGGGACAGTGAAAAGCTTTGTCTTGCAAGCAATGCAGGCTGATACCATAAATATGTTAATAATAGGTAAAGCGAAACAACAGCACAGGTGTAGGTAGATTTTAAGAGTTTGTGAGTCCATTTAGTATTCTAACAACAGTAGCATAGAAACTGTTTCAAAACTGTCTGGTGTGTGTGTTCAGGCTTCTGTACCTTCTCCCCGATGGTAGAGGTTGTAGAAAAACATTGCCAGGGTGGGATGGATCTTTGAGAATGCTGGCGGCCTTTCCCTGACTGCGGGCCTGGTAGATGGATTCTACAGATGGGATGTTGGCCTTTGTGATGGTTCGGACCGAGTTCAGCACTCTCTGTAACCGTCTCCGATCTTGAATGGTACAGTTGCCATACCAGGTAGCGATACATCCAGACAGAATGCTCTTGATGGCGCACCTATAAAAGTTGGTAAGGGTATTCACCATCATGCCGAATCTCCTCAGCTGCCTGAGGAAGAAGAGACGTTGTTGGGCCTTTGTAACCAGTGTGTCCACATGAAGAGTCCAAGAAAGCTTGTTGTTAATGACCATTCCCAGGAGCTTGACACTCTCTACTTGTTCCAACTTTGTGCTGTTAATGTGTAGGGGGGGGATGAGTAACATCCTGTCGAAAGTCATTAATGAGTTCCTTGGTTTTGCCAACATTGAGAGCTAGGTTGTTCTCAATTTTTCCAGGTCTTCTGCCTCCAGTTTGTGGTCTGTTTCATCGCCATCTGAGGTTCTAGCAACTATGGTGGTGTCATGAACTTGTAAATGGCATTAGTCTGGTATTTAGTGACACAGTCATGGGTATACAGTGAGTACAGTAGGGGGCTTAGCACGCACCCTGAGGGGCTCCAGTGTTGAGTGTTAGTGAGGATGAAATATTGTCCCCAGTCTGCACTGATTGTGGCCTGTGGGTCAGGAAACTAAGGATCCAGTTTCAGAGAGTGGGCTTAGTCCGACGTCACTATGTTTAATAATCAGTCTTGCGGGGATAGTAGTGTTGAAGGCTGAATGTTAGTCAATGAGTAGGATTCTTACATAGCTGTTCTTGGTGTCAAGATGTTCTAGGGAGGAGTGAAAGGCAAGTGATATGACATCTGACATGGATCTGTTTATACGCTCTCCCTGTAGCTGTATGGATTTTTCTCCAGATGCTCTGGTTTCTTCCCACAGTTCAGAGGTGTGCAGGCTCGGTGGACTGGCAGTGTTAAATTATCTAGGGATGTGTAGATTTGACATGGGAAATGTAGAGGGATGCTCTGCAGAGTGGTCAGTGTGGCACTGGTGCTCCAAAAGAGCTGCTTCCATGCCATAGGGATTCTGGAGGTTTGCTATCAATCAATTATTTCATTCTTCCAAGCAGTGCCCATCATCTGTGCTTTTTCCCTTACATGCGATGTGCATTAATCAGCTGGAGGTGTGTCAACGCTGTGGTGTCTATTAGGGCCATAGAGTCTTACAGAAGTACAGCACGGAAACAGACCTTTCAGTCCAACTCCTCCATGCCGACCAGATACCCTAACCCAATCTAGTCCCATTTTCCAGCACTTGGCCCATATCCCTCCAAACCCTTCCTATTCATATACCCATCCAGATGCCTTTTAAATGTCACAATTGTACTAGCCTCCACCACTTCCTCTGGCAGCTCATTCCATACACGTACCACCCTCTGTGTGAAAATGTTGCCCCTTAGGTCTCTTTTATATCTTTCCTCTCTAGATCTGGACTCCCCTACCCCAGAGAAAAGACCTTGTCTATTTACCACTATCCATGCCTCTCATGATTTTATAAACCTCTATAAGGTCACCCCTGAACGGCTGACACTCCAGGGAAAACAGCCCCAGCCTATTCAGCCTCTCTCTATAGCTCAAACTCTAACCCTGGCAACATCGTTGTAAATCTTTTCTGAACCTTTTCAAGTTTCACAATATCTTTCTGATGGGAAGGAGACCAAAATTGCAAGCAATATTCCAACAGTGGCCTAACCAATATCCTGTACAGCTGCAACATGACTTCCCAACTCCTGTACTCAATACCCTGACCAATAAAGGAAAGCATACCAAATGCCTGCTTCACTATCCTATCTATTGCAACAGCATAAATAATAATTCGCCAGCTCTTCCTTATATCAACAAAAATCATAATTTTAAAAAAACAGCAATTAGAAGAACAATTTGCTAACAATATTGGCACAGGTTATTGGATCAAATGCTATATCTACTGTTAATCCAAGAATAAAAGTAAAAAGAATTAATAAAGGGAATAACCATCTGAAAACTCAGCTGTTGTATACAATAGTTTCCAATTGAGATTAAATATAGAGGAACATCAGTACACTAAGGATATCATTAGAATTTCAGAATCAATTCTCCTAGGGTATGAAGGGTTGTATAACATTGTAGCAACTGATTGTAAGGTTGTTACTAATTCTGAGAGTGGTATGATCCATTTCACTCAGGGAATCCGAGCTGCAGCAGCAACATACACTTTTACCTGCAGGTTATAGCCCAAAGCTATGCATAGTGATATTAGATACTCCAACTGGCTTTTCATCTCATCACTGACCTGGAATCTCTCCCTCGGTGACCCACTGTTGTTGGAACGTGTTGAGAAGATTCGCAATTTGATACTCACCCTGTTTACAGCTGCACACGAGTGCACTTTGCTTGGGATCAAGTCCTGAGGTGGGAATGAATCCAGAGCTCTTGTCTCAGAGGGAGAGACACTATCCACCGTGCCACATGGCCTTACTGCTGATTCTTCAGTGATCCCTTATTTCTTCAAAACATAGTCATAGTCATAGAGTCATAGAGATGTACAGCACGGAAACATACCCTTGGGTCCAACCCTTCCACGCCAACCGGATATCCCAACCCAATCTAGTCCCACCTGCCAGCACCCGGCCCATATCCCTCCAAACCCTTTCTCTTCATATACCCATCCAAATGCCTCTTAAATGTTGTAATTGTACCAGCCTCCACCACGTCCTCTGGCAGCTCAGCAGAATTCTTTTAAGTTGCGGTTCAGCCACATCTTGCAGTTAAATAGTATGAAGCAGCAGTGAACACTGGTGCTGCTGGCTATGGGCATTGGTCCCATAGTTAAATGTACCAGCACAGGGTGATGAAACAGGCGATGGAACACCAGAGCACATATTGTGAGCAATGTCTACAGATCTTCAGGATTATAATCATAACATTTTAAACTGCATGTTAGCTTCTCAGTGCTTTGGAGAAGAAAATAAAGATATGGGGATGGATTGATCAAACAAGTTGGATTGTGGAGCTGAACAGTATTGAATGTGAGTAATTGATGAGGTCCTTTACCCAAGTGGGTCTATTTCAGCAAATGACTCCCAGAAACATTATCGGTGTCCCAAGTGGACATTGTTATGAAACTAAAATCCACCCTGATCACTGGGAGATCCGACCCCAGGCGCAGTTTGAGATACAGCCCCTGGATCAATGTTCTACTCACTACTGCCACTGGCCCTGTCCTGCAATGGGGTCCATTGGAATCCTTCAGGAAGCTTCTGTGCCTTACCTCCCTTGGTCTAGTCACCCCCAATCTCGGAATGGTCTTGATTAGTGGGATGAGACAAGTGTGTGCCCTTGGATGTGCTCTCTCTCTCTGTGTCATTGGTATAGTGCGGGATGAACATAGTTCCTGCCCTACAATAAAACCCTAGAAATTGCTGGGCTTGCCTGGAATCTCTTAACGATTCCTTTAGACTCCTCCTGGATATACTTCCAGTTTTCCCCATCGTCTGAATTCTTCAGCGTCCTGTAGAGCTTCCATTGCTGATCCCTGAGCCACCCAATCAAACACACAGTCCAAAGCGACCTAGTAACAAAACCCCACTGCTTCCTATTTCTCAGCCAGTGGCGCCATTGGGATACTGGTGGCCGTAGCTGATATGATACAAACCTGAGCCCTAGTGTTTCACTAGGATTGCGTGTCACAGGTGAGTGACAGTGGCAGGAGGGCTGTAGGGGTGGTGGGGGTAGAACTGAAGAAGGAGATGCACATGCCTCTGTCTTGGAGGTGGGAGAGTAATCACTGAACTAATGCTGACAGTGAGTGGAAGATCACTGTGCTAATGCCTTCAGTGGCCTATCATAAAAACAGCATGCACAGACCCATTGAAATGCAGAAAGAGCAACTTTGATCTGTTGCATTCACATTATTACTGTGACTTCCATTTTTGTTTCAATCAGAATGGCAAATCAACGTTTTACTTCCTTTTAAAATGACATCAGCAATGCTAACATGAGTTGTGCCACCACCAATAACATCAGGTTAACATAAACAGGATTTGGTGTTCTCTTGAGAAGAAGGTTGGGTTATTGATCAGGTTCCCCAATTGATTACAGTTTCAGACAGGAAACCCCAAGTCATTGAGATCTCAGGTTAGGAGGAAGAAACTAGACCCCTTCTTTATTCATCCATCTCACCCTGTCACAATAAGCTCATTTGGAAAGGATCCCTTGTGAGTACCTTCCTATCGGATGCAAGTGAACTGATGTTTGAAAAGGAGCCGATTTAGCCAGGCTTTCTTGAGTCAACAGAACAGCCAGTTTATTAAAACCATAAGACATAGGAGTGAAAGTAAGGCCATTTGGCCCATCGAGTCCACTCCGCCATTCAATCATGGCTGATGGGCATTTCAACTCCACTTACCAGCATTCTCCCCGTAGCCCTTAATTCCTCGTGACATCAAGAATCTATCAATCTCTACCTTGAAGACATTCAGCATCCCAGCCTCTGCGGCAATGAATTCCACAGGCCCACCACTCTCTGGCTGAAGAAATGTCTCCGCATTTCTGTTTTGAAATTAGTTATTAAATTTTATTAGTTATTAAAAGGTTACCAGACTCCTACTCTCTCATTCAAGAGAGACAGCTGGTGGTGGTTTAGCCAGAGGGTCTCTCCACACATCAGGTGAGGGGAAAGGGTAGAGATGGCAAATCCTTCCTGATAAGTTTGATGTAGGAGTTGAATTCATGCTGTTGGTGTTATTCTGCATCACAGACCAGCCTTCCAGCCAACTTTGCTAACCTATCTTATTAGTTGCTGGATGTCACAGGAAATAATGACACAATGCACACACAAACAGATTTAGAAAAAGCAAGTCATTCCAGCAAAAGGATAAAAGTTAGAAAAGCATATGGAGTTCATTCTTTAGGTTGCTCAAGATGTACAGATTGTAGAATGTTGCAGCCGTTACATTGAATAGCATCAGCAGCACAGTTGATTTTGAGATCCTTAGCTTATTCATGGGTTCACTATATTATTTTGTCCTGGTTCCTTTCAACAATGTCCGACTTGCAGTACACAGAATGAGAGAGTTCCTTTGCCTTTCTTTACCTATGGTGCAGGGATGTTTAATGTTTGATTACAAACTGTGACCTTCACAGTGTACAAATCCACATGCTATTACATTAGGCCACTAACATACACAGATGGTTGTAGTCAATTTTTAAGTGCATTTGCCTCTTGTGATTTTTATCTTTTCAGTCTTTCTGTTTGAAGTTTCCCAGACTCTCCCTATATATATCTGGCATTCCATGGGTCGACACAGGGCTGACAGACAGCCACTGAATTTATATCCGTGCTCAGTATTTGGCTGTATCAGACCTGTTTTAATAAAAGCTGGAATGAAAAGTACAAGTGTTTCAGAGTCCGACCTGTCATCAAGCTGGTTTTCCTAAAGACCAAGAACTCATCAGTATTTATAGTGTTACAAACATTCATTGGTGGAAGATTTAGTTTGAGTTCAGAAGTCACTGATTACACAAAATTGGGTCAAAATCACGATCATTTAAAAGTCATATATTAAGTACTAAGTATTCCATCAGGATGTATGAGTTTAAACATGATGCATTACCTAAATAGACACAAGTTGACATGATTTGGTGGTTTTGGTCTGTTTGTTTGCAGCACTCTTCTTCTTTCTAGCTGTATGTCTTTCTCAGTCATCTCCTGCTTAGCGAAGGATCCCCTCACTCCTTGAGCACCTGCCAATAAACTCTGTTTCCCTGGTCGGTTGTTTACTCTGGTTAATTTACCCTGCTTACTCGTTTGCTTAGCTCTGGCTAATGACTGCAGGGCAGGTATCTCAGGTGTCACCTCCCCTGCTGTACCTCACTTTGTGCTCATCCCAACCTGAGTGATATTAGTTAAACATGTCACTGTTTCAAATCAAACTGTCCAGGCACATTTTCAGTGCAGGGAGTTCTTGAAACCAGACCTTCTGACCTAGAGACAGGGAGGGTACCACAAGAACCCATCAGGCTCTTGGGTGTAGACAAAATATCACAGGCACCCCAAGAGGGCCATTTTTTGTGACCTTTGGGGCCTGACTGCTAGTGATTGTTTAGTATGTTTTTTCCAGGAGAAAAAGAGAGGCCGCTTCTACTATTCCCGCAAACTCCATCGGAATTCTGCAAAGTACCATTCCTTATATTGCTCTCAACTAAAGAACAATCACCAGCTAGTTTTATTGATCAGACAGAATGCCTGCGGCTCATTTGAGAATGAAGTAGAAGGAGTGAAGAGGAAGCCTATAATAAAGCAGGTTTCTCCACAATGGTGTGTTCTCTTCACAAGGGGGCACAACTACCTTGGGAATCACACAGACTGAGCATTCCAGGGTGATGCACAAGATTTTCAGTAATTTCAGCCTCTCTTTTTGTGTCCTGATTAAATGTGTGCTATTTGAAAGCATGTCATTCAGCTGGTCACTGACGCTACTCCTTCATCAGTCATCAGAAAGTAGACTGAAGCAATGTGAGTATAACAAAGAAACTGACATGAGTAGTGCAGTCACGATGGCTGGAGCCTACATGGTTTAGAGAGCTTTTAATATTCAAGGAGACTCTGCCTTTTCACTCCACACGTACTAATTATGCGCAATAACTTACCTACTGAGATCTTGAAGAAATGACTCACTGATAAAGGGATGCAGAGACACACTGAATGCAATAATACGACTATGCTCCATTTCTGATTTTTATCTGAATTAAAGTGATATATTTTGAAAACATTAATGGGTAGTTTTTATCATATTAGTACAACTCCACATTAAACTAGAAGCATTTCATAAAAATAAACGTCGTTCCAATGGTATACTTACAAATCACTCTGGTTTCATAAAGGGTTTTACTCAGTTTCTGAGACTACGTACATTATGTATCTGATGTTAAACCCAGTCCAATCATTGCACGCATCCTAATATTTAATGAATCTTAGCAATATTAATTCTATAATGAAATTGCATAACCACATTGACATTTCTATTGTAGCTGCTTCAAGGATATCACACGTACAAAGATACTTTTTCAATACATGGTCAATTTATAATTAAATGCTTAACAATGACTAACCCACTCATTGACTTTAATGAATAGATTAAATACATATAGTGGCATGAAAACAAATTGTTTGCAATAAATGTCAACTTTCTATTTAAAACCTGTTAATTCGCCTCAGTGTATATATCATGGACGTAATCTTTAATCTATGTCAGAAGAGAGATATCTGGGTTTAAACATTCACTCATAAATTGAATGCAAAAAATGGATTAGAATTCATTGTTGCATGACATCAAATAATGTCTGCTATTAATTAGCTTTCAGCCCAAAGACTTTTGGCATGCAACATTATAGAAAATGCATGCTTCTAATGGTTTACAGGGAAAGTATCAGGGTTTCTGGGTTCTGGATGGGAACAGAGACAGACATAAAGGGTTAAGCCCTGGTTCCTCTCTTCTGATAGCCCCTGAACACAATTAGTGCTGGTTATTGGATCCTGAAGTACATCCTCTCTTGGGGTGTCTACTTCATAGAATCCCTACAGTGTGGAATCGGACCATTTGGCCCATCAAGTCCTCCAAACAGCATTCCCTCCAGAGCTACTGTGTCTCTGTAATCCTGCATTTACAATGGCTAACCCACCTACACGTCACTGGACGTTATGGGCAATTTAGCATGACCAATGCACCTAACATGCACATCTTTGGACTGTGAGAGGATATCGGAGCATGCGGAGGAAACCCATGCAGACGTGGGAAGCACGTGCAGAATCCACACAGATCGTCACCCAAGGCTGGATTCAAACCCAGGTCCCTGGTGCTATGAGGCAGCCGTGTTAACCACTGAGTTACCGTGCCACCCCAAGCAAGTTTTAGAAATTGGGAAACAAACATGAGTGAAGATTAATTAGATGGGTCATTTAAATCAGACACAGAAAAACAAATAAAAAGAGGGGAAGGAAATTGGATTCAGAGACTGAAACAGGAGACAGATAAGAAGAGGAGGAAATAAAGATATTGTAAGTGCAAAAATGTTTCACAAAGCGAGTTTGATTAGCATCATTAACAAATAACACATTGTCAAAAACAGCACACAAGCTACTCATTACGAGTCTCAAATATCAGTGACAGGTTTAATTCCTATCGACTGCACAAACAGAATAACTTCACAACATCCAAACATTTCAAATATGAGGCAGGCAGAGAGATGTCATATTTACAAAGCTAACATTGTGAAGTGTCATAGCTGGAAGGCAGTCTTTGGACATTCAAATGTAACCTCTCACCTGACCTTTGTCATTTACCCAACAATAATTGCAAATACCACTAGTGACCCTATCATTTTGACAATAACAGCTTGCCCAATAACTGCTTTTCAGAGACATGTGATGTGAATGAAAGGGAACCCAGAGATGTGTAGTACTTCCATAGAATCTCAACATTGTGGAAGCAGGTTATTCAGCCCATCAAATCCACACTGACCCTCCAAACAGCAGCCTATCCAGACCCATCTCCCCCATTCTATTCCTGTGACCTTGCATTCCCCATGGCTAATCCACATTGCCCTTCCCTGGGCAATTTAGTATGGTCAATGCACCTAACCTGCACATCTTTGGAGTGTGAGAGGAAACTGGAGCACCCAGAGGAAACACACTCAGATACAGGGAGAACGTGCAAATTCCACACAGACAGGTTACCTGAGGGTGGAATTGAACCCTGGCAGGGTCCCTGGCACCGTGAAGCAGCAGTGCTAACCACCGAGTCACCATTTTCAGAAGGCATTTGATAAGATGTCATCTCAATGGTTGTGGGAATGTAAAGTTCATGGGGTAGAGGCTAACATCTTTGCATGGTTAGAGGATTGGCTAGCTAATAGGAATCAGAGAATAGGCTTAAAGAGATGTTTGAGTAAAAAGTGAGGTCTGCAGATGCTGGAGATCAGAGCTGAAAATGTGTTACTGGTTAAAGCACAGCAGGTTAGGCAGCATCCAAGGAACAGGGAATTCGACGTTTTGGGCCAGAGCCCTTCTTCAGGAATTCCTGATGAAGGTCTCTGGCCCGAAACGTCGAATTTCCTGTTCCTTGGATGCTGCCTAACCTGCTGTGCTTTAACCAGCAACACATTTTCAGCTTTAAAGAGATGTTTATCTGTTTGGCAAGATATAACAAGAGGTATGCCACAGGAAGTCAGTGCTGGGGCCTCAATATTTGACAATGTATATAAATGCTTTGGATGAAGGATCGGAAGGTGTGGTTACAAAATTTACTGAAGACACAAAAACAGAAAAGAAAGTAAATTGTGAAGAGAACACAAGTTGCAAGCAAAGCTTGAGGAAAGTGGAGTGTAATGCGGGACTTATAATATATGACATAAAACAAAAACAAATGTGGGAAATGTTTAGCATGTCAGGCAGCATCTGTGGAGAGAGAAACCGAGCTAATGGGCAGCTGGGTGCTGCTGTGTTGACATGGGTGGGTTGGTTGGGGTGTGAATGCTGCGGTGGAGTGGGAGTTGTGGGTTTGCATCAGGGGAGCTGATCCAAGCTGCAAGTTGGGAATCTTCTTTCTAGTACCGTCAGCAAGCCCACATCGACAGGTGAAGGAAGACATGTCGAATTGCAGCAGGCTGTTCATGCAGAGGATGTTATTAAGCACATCTTTAAGTTTGCCAGGCAGAAGCAGTGAATGACTCAATAAATGTGTACAGTTATGTTTCATGTGGAAAGCACTGAGGAACTTGCTGGTAAGCAAAATACATTACTGTGGGAGCAAAAGTAGGCCATCCGGCCCATCAGATCTACTCCAGCATACAATGAGATCATGGCTGAGCTGATAGTCCTCAATTCGACTTTCTCGTCTTGATTGCCTTCCTGATTCAAAATCCATTTCCACAAACTTTGAATGTAGATAATGGCCCAGCCTCTACAGAGTGGGAACAAATTTCACAGATTTGCTATTCTCAGAGAGAAGAAATTCTCTCTCATTTCTGCCTGAAATATGTGACCCAGCATTTTGAAATTATGTCTCTGGTCTTAGATCTTCCTAAATGTGGAATTAACCCCTCTGCTTCTACTCTGTCAAGTCCTTTTAGAATCTTATATGTTTCAATAAGGTCACCTCCCATTCTTCTAAACTCCAATGAGAGCAAAATCAACCTCTCCTCAAACGTCAGTCCCTCTATAGCCAGGATCAACCTGGAGAGCCTTCTCTGAACTGCCTCCAATACTCATATATCTTCCCTTAGATAAGGGGCCCCAAAACTGTGCACAGTATTCCAGCTTTGCTCTGACTAATACATTGTATTATTTTAGCAAACACACCCTCCTTTATAGTTTAACGCCTTTGAACTAAAAAGGAATTTCCCATTTGTTTACCCTATTACCCAGTGAACATGAATGCTAGCTTTCTGTCATTTTTACATGAGGGGTTCCAAATCGCTCAGCACTGTGGCTTTCTGCAGTCTTTCTCCATTTAAATAATATTCAGCTCCTCTACTCTTCTTGTCAGTGTGCATAACCTCACATTTACCCATGATGTTCCATCTACCAAATGTGAGTATCTTAGGCATTTGGAATGAGGTAAACTGGATAGGCTTCATAGAAACATAGAAGATAGAAGTAGGAGGAGGCTATTTGGCCCCACAAGTCCACACCAACCCTCCAATGAGTATCCCACCCAGACCCATTCCTCTACCCCTATAATTCTACATTTCCCTTAACTAATGCACCTAGCCTACACATTCCTAGACACTCTGGGCAATTTAGCATGGCTAATTCACCTAATGTGCACACCTTTAGACTATGAGAGGATATCGGAGCACCTGGAGGAAACTCATGCAGACATGGGGAGAATGTACAAACTCCACACAGACAGCCGCCTGAGGCTGGAGTAGAACCTGGGTCCCTGGTGCTGTGAGGCAGCAGTGCTAACCACTGAGCCACCATGCTGCCATTTGCCTTGCCATTTTGTGCAAACAAAAAGCCAGGCATTTTGTCATGCCTTACATTAGGTCTTAGTCAAGTCTAGGGGAGAAAGCTTTACTTGAGGGTCCCTGGTACAGTGTATCAAGGGCAGCCTCTATTACCAATCCAGGGGCTTGGACACGGTCAGACAAGAGTGATGACATAAGGGCAGGTCAGGTAGTGAATGAGATTTTGGTAAGGGATGGTGAAAAAGCTCACTAGCCTGCATGGTGGCATATCCTCAATTTGGACTCATCCAGGCTTCAGCTCCAAGGCTTGTCTGCCCCAACGAAGAATATAAAAGATCCTGTTGCAATAATGAAACGTGGGTCATGAGACTTATCCTTGTTGCCCTAACATGTATTCATCTCTCAATCAGCATCATGGAAACAGTTTGGCCACTGGCTGTGTCTCCAGCCCTGGTGGCTTGGTTACAATGGAGAAATAGATCAGGAGTGACAGAGAGAGATACCCTCACCAATCCGTCTCTGCTGGGGTTTTATTGATGATGAGGGAGGTGCAAGTGGCTTGCTCACACTTGGGTCAAGTGGCACTCTTCATGAATCAGTTGGCAGCTCCCTCCAAGCTAATTAATTCCAGTTATTTTGAGAATTTGGGTCACACAGAGATGGACTTGTCTGTCATTCATAAGCCAATGGCAATGCCCCCTTCCTCCAAATATAACTTTGTCTGTTGCTTCATTCCTCTGTCTGGGACCTAGCTGTGTGCACCCTGGCAGTTGTGGTGCCTAGTGTGTAACTATGATGATACCTCGACGCCCTAAGGGGATTAAGGGTCTACCTACAGTACGTGGACTGCAGAGGTTCATGACCATCTTCTCAACTAGGAACAGGCAATAAATGTTGGTCCAGTCAGTGATGTCCACATCCCACGAGTTAATTTAAAAAAAAACTTCATTGAGAACTGCTTTGGGATGTCTTCGGGTTCTGAAAAATGCTTTAGAAATGCACATTCATTTTTATTCCTGCTGTTTAATGACCTCAGTCTGTCAGATGTGCCAGGAATTGCTTGTTTCAGCCTGTGCTTTTATGTTGCTCTATTCTAAATATTTTTATTTCTTCAGTTGCAGTTGAATGGCAGAGCAGTCATGTGTTTGACTGTGCCATATGCAAAATGTTGTGTTTCTGAGGCCATCTTATCAGCATCGATGATTTTGAAAGCGCTTTGATCTTCAGTCTTCCTTGGATGTGTCGGTTTGTATTGCTCTGCTTCTTGGGCCGTCTCTGCTTGTTATCCACTCTCACATCACCTCATTGATTCACTGCCAGTCTCGGCATATAATTAAACTTCTAATATTGCTTAACACACAAAGAAAATAGTGGTCTTTAGGTAAGAGACAATGATATTTCTAACAGCCTTACACTTGGACAAATTATTTTTGTGCAGTTGTGACCTGTTTGAGGATTACAGATAGTAAACATGGTCTTTGCACAAAACAAACTTTCTAATGAAACAATATCAGAACTACTGCAGAGCGTGTAGTCCCATGAATATGCATCTGAGCAAGGGTCACGTGACCTGAAATGTTAACCCTGATTTCTCTCCACAGATGCTGAGCTTTTTCAGCAGGTTCCGATTTTGTTTCTGATTTATAGCTTCTGTGGATCTTTTGGTTTTTATTGAATATGCGTCTTTAAGCATTTTTGTATTGTTCTTAATGGAGGACACAATTGAAATTCAATCACACGTTTAGACCTGCATTCAATATTCTGAGAATCTGTGGTGAAAAAGAACTCGTTAAGCTCCTTCTCCACTGCCCTCAGAGAAAACCAATGCAATTAGTGATATTTCTGTATTGATTATAGATTATTCTCAATCTTCTTGACAACAAGTATTGATCCAAGTGTCAATCGACCCCATGGTTCACTGTTGCTTGAAGGAAAGAAGATTTTTCTTAGCTAATTGTTAATCTTCTTTGTCCTCTTATCCCTGTGTTCACTACTTACTGAATCATGTACGCAAACAGTCGTGTACACAAACAGCAGGACAAATCCAATCCGGTCAATTACTGTCCCATCATGCTTGTTCATCTGTAATGTGATGGAAGGCATCTTCAACAGTGCATGTGCTCAGCAATAAACTGTTCAGTGACATCCAGTTTGGGTTCTGCCAGGGTCACTCAGCTCCTGACCTCATTATAACTTGTGATCAAAGCTGGACTGAAGAGTTGATTTCCAGGGGTGAGGTAAAGTAACAGCCATTGACATCAAGGCTGCATTCAACTGAGTGTGGCATCAAGGAGCCCTAGGGAAAAAAATGGAATCAATGGGAATTGGGGAGAAAAACGATCCCCTGGTCAGAGCCATACCTGGTACAATGGAAGACAGTTGTGAATGTTGGAGCTCCAGGACATCTCTGCAGGAGTTCCTCAGGGGAGTCTCCTTGATCCAACCATTTTCAGCTCCTTCAGTAAAGACCTTTTCTCCATCATAAGGTCAGAAGTAGGGATGTTTGCTCATGATTGCACAATGTTCAGTACCATTCACGACTCCTCAGATACTGAAGCAATCTATGCCCAAATGCAGTAAGATATGGACAATAGCCAGGTTTGGGCTGAAATGTGACGAGTAACATTCATGCCATACAAATACCAGGCTATGACATCTCCAATAAAAGACAATCTAACCACTGCCCCTTGGCATCAATGGTGCTACGACCATTAAATTCCCCACTGTCTAGATCATGGGGGAAAACGAACTGGATAAGCCATAAAAATACAATGGCTATAAGGGCAGGTCAGAGGAGAGGAATCCTGCAGTGAGTCACTCACCTCCTGACTCTCCAAGACCGAGCCACCATTTACGAGGCACAAGTCAGCAATGTGATGGAATATTCCTCACTTGTCTGGATGAGTGCAGCTCCAAAGATACTCAGGAAGCCTGACACCATCCAAGCCAAAGCAGCCCCTTGATAGGCACCACATCCATAAACATCCACTCATTTCACCAATGGTGTGCAGTGGTAGCAACATGTACTGTCTACAAGATGCATCTTAGAAATTCATCAATTGTCCTTAGACAGCACATTCCGAAAGCCCATGGCCACTACCATGAAGAAGGACAAGGACAGCAGATATATAGGAACATCACCATCTGCAAGTTCCCCTCCAAGCCATTCACCATCCTTGGAAATACTGTATATCACAGTTTCTTCTGCATCACCACCTTCTCAGGGGCAAATGGGGATGGCCAATAAACAATCTGGCCCAGCCAGCGATGACCAGGTCCCACACCTGAATTAAAATGAATACAGTTTATAAAAGGAAAAGGTGGTTCAGCGACCATGCTTGAACTAGCTGTCCTGCTGAAATGATCTAATCTAAACCCTGCCCTGACATTTTATCCTCTGACATTGTGCCCTTTGTATAGAATGGTTAAGAATGTGCATTGTGAGCTTGCGGGTATGAGTTGACAGTGAGAAAGTGTAGATACTGGGTGTTTGCAGTCAGGAGCAGGATTTATTGAGTAATTATAGAAGCATACATGAACAGAACAGTCCTACAACTGAACTAATGTAGTCTACAATATTTATTGGAACTTGGCTAAAGACCAAAAATGCATCCATTGGATTATAGCAGCAAGCCAACATTGAGGTAATTTGATTAAGTATTGTCAAATTAAGTTAGCATTGTAAATAATATTTCCTTTTGGCATGTGGTACCTATTAGATCATAAAAAAAAGTCTTAGTTCAATTGGTATCTGTGAATCATGCGTTTCTGGTGAGATTGTATACTCCATGAAGTACTTTGTGAACTCTGGACCTGATCAAGAAAGCCAAGCTCAACAGTGCTACCCTCACCAAGTGATTAGATGGTCCCATGTAAATTGCTGGATTGTATTGTTAGCTATATATAGAATATGTGCCTTTGGTCCAGGATTAAAGACATCTTCTGCAAGCTGCCAATTCCACCGGAATTTACCTTGCTTCAACCTGCTGGGAAATAGATACGAGGCAGCTACTCTGCTTTGTGTAAATGTCCTGGCCTCAGGAACTGAGATATAATAAGAGGACAACGTCTCACCAGCAGAGATCTTTCTCTGCTCTTGACATGATGATGGATTGGGATACAGGTTATCGGGCTAATTGCTCACATCATTTTTAAAGGCAGTTACTTCATTGTTGGTACAGATAGCCATTAAAAACCACTTGAATTTTGTTCTGCTGTCTTACAATGCTCTCTGACCTCTCCGTTTCCCAGGAGATTAATGTTTTGTAAGAAGCATTAAAAGGTTCGGTTTGAGCATATACACTAGTCAGAGCTGGTTGGGCTGACTGGTCAATTCCTGTGTTGTGTATTCCATGCAGTCAGTTGTCTTTGTTTATGATCCGGGTGTATTTGCGTAACATTATTATTGGTGTAACTTTTTAATTAATGGACTGTGTACGAGCAGGGAAATGAATTTCTGAGTGGTGCTTAACTACACAAGCTTCTAATGATAATTCTAATGACAGTCCAGGTTTGGTATCATCAGGCAGCTGGGGGTCTTGGCAGAATAACTTGCAGAACAATTGTTTATTACAAACAATTACTGCAACTCATCTCAAACTCTATAAGGCTCTGTTTCCAGGTTCATTTCAAAACTGTTCTCATCTTCAACCAAAACTGATGATAAATCTGGAGCTCATTGCCAAATGAATTTGATCATTTGCTTTGTGATTAAAAAGTGCAAGTTACCATTGGTAATAAATCCACAATCTCAGTGTAATAAATCTAAGAGGAAATAGCAAGTTCCATCAGCCACCCTGCCTATGGAAGTGTGACATTCTGCACAGATAATTAAGTAAAGTGTGACATTTTAAAATGTGGTGTGAGAATTGTAGTTTTCATGCAAACTGTGTTTTGCAGCTGAGATCTAAACTGAATTAACTTGCCTGGAATTCACACTGCCACTCCTTCCAACTTGCCGTTACTTCTCTGAAGCATCTCTATCTTTGTTGGAATCATTTAAAAGTTTTTTTTCATTCGGAGATAAACATGTGATGAAAGCTTAGGCTGAGCTGGTTGTTTACTCGGTCGATCTTTCGATATTGTGGGAGAAGTCCATCTCCAGAGAAATTAGTGTTAAAATCGAGATGGCACTTAAGTGTGCGAAGGCTGCCCAGTTGAGTTGGGAGAAAGTGAGGACTGCAGGTCAGAGTCAAGAGTGTGGTGCTGGAAAAGCACAGCAGGTTAGGCAGCATTCAAGGAGCAGGAGAGTCGACGTTTCCGGCATAAGCTCTTCATCAGGAATGAGGCCTGATTTCTGATGAAGAGCTTATGCCCAAAACGTTGACTCTCCTGCTCCTCGGATGCTGCCTGACCTGCTGCGCTTTTCCAGCATCACACTCTCAACAGTTGCATTGGGTGCAAATGCCAAGCCCAGATTCCCTGTCTGCCCTTCCAGGTTGGTGTAAAAGATTCCATGTGGCATCATGTTGTAGAAACATAGAGGAACTCTTCTCAGTTCCCTGGCTAATACCTAGAATTAGAGTTACGTTTAATTGTCATGTGTACTTAAGGACAGGGATAAGGGATACTGGGGTACAGCAACAAGTTTACAATGTTGCCATTCAAGGTGCTATCTTAAGTACAACACACCTAGGTACCAAACCTTAGGTTAAAAAGTAGAAAAATAAACAAAAATAAGTTAAAAGTTTAACATTATATTTCTTGTCAGTATAAGATAGTCAATAAGAAATAACACTAATTGTTCCAAATTACAGTCTTCCTTTAGCCATGGGCCAGCAGTTGCTCCACACTGGATTATCTCCATGAGACCTTGATCCCTCTCTCACACTGGGCTCTATCTCTCTCTCCCAGACTAGGCTCTATCTCTCTCTCTCTCCCACACTGGGCTCAATCTCTTTCTCCCAGACTGGGATCAATCACACCCTCCCAGACTGAGATCTCCCTCACCCACACTGGGCTTAATCTCTTTCACACGCTGGGCTCTATCTCTCTCTCTCTTACACTGGGCTAGATCTCTCTCTCTCCCACACTGGGCTCAACCTCTCTCTCTCAATCTTTCTCTCTCCCAGACTGGCGCGATCTCTCTCTCACCCACTCTGGGCTCGATGTCTCCCACACTGGACTCAATCTCACTCACGCATACACACTGGGCTCAATCATTCTGTCCCACTCTGAGCTTGATCTCTCTCCCACCCTGAGCTCGATCCCTCTCCCACACTGAGCTCGATCCCTCTCCCACAATGAACTCAATCTCTCTCTCCCACACTGGGTTCGATCACTCTCTCCCACACTGAGCTTGATCCCTCTCCCATACTGGGCTTGATCTCTCTCTCTCTCTCTCTCTTTCTCACTGGGCTCAATCTCTGTTCCACTCTGAGCTCGATCTCTCTCCCACACTGGGCTCAATCCATCTCCCACACTGGGCTCAATCTCTCTCTCTCCCACACTGGGCTCAACCTCTCTCTCTCAATCTTTCTCTCTCCCAGACTGGCGCGATCTCTCTCTCACCCACTCTGGGCTCGATGTCTCCCACACTGGACTCAATCTCACTCACGCATACACACTGGGCTCAATCATTCTGTCCCACTCTGAGCTTGATCTCTCTCCCACCCTGAGCTCGATCCCTCTCCCACACTGAGCTCGATCCCTCTCCCACAATGAACTCAATCTCTCTCTCCCACACTGGGTTCGATCACTCTCTCCCACACTGAGCTTGATCCCTCTCCCATACTGGGCTTGATCTCTCTCTCTCTCTCTCTTTCTCACTGGGCTCAATCTCTGTTCCACTCTGAGCTCGATCTCTCTCCCACACTGGGCTCAATCCATCTCCCACACTGGGCTCAATCTCTCTCTCTCCCACACTGGGCTCAATCTCTAACTCTCCCACACTGGGCTCAATCTCTAACTCTCCCACACTGCGCTCGATATCTCTCTCCCACACCGGGCTCGATCTCTCTCTCCCACACTGTGCTCAATCTCTCTCTCCAAGAATATGCTCAATTTCTCTCTCCCACACTGGGCTCAATCTCTCTCTCCCACACTGGCCTTTATCCCTCTCTCCCACAGTGGATTCAATCCTTCTCTCTCTCACACTAACTCTGATCTCTCTCCCCCATGCTGGGCATAATCTGTCTCTCGCTCTCACACTGGGCTCGATCTCTTTCTCCCAGACTGGGCTCGATCTCTCTCTCCCACACTGGGCTCGATCTCTCTCTCCCACACTGCGCTCGATCTCTCTCTCCCACACTGGGCTCGATCTCTCTCTCGCACACTGGACTTGATCTCTCTCTCCCCCACAGGGCTCGATCTCTCTCTCACACTGGGCTCGATCTCTCTCTCCCACACTGAGGTTGATCCCTCTCCCTCTCACTGGCCTCAATCTCTCTCTCTCTCTCACAGACCTTGATCCCCCTCGCTCTCACTGGACTAGATCTCTCTCTCTCTCTCATGTTGTGCTCTAAATCTCTCACACTGGACTCGATCTCTCTCCCCTAACTAGACTTGACCTCTCTCTCTCACACTGGGCTTGATCTCTCCCCAACACTGGGCTCTATCCCTCTCTCCCACACTGGGTTGAATCCTTTTCTCTCTCTCTCTCTCTCACACACACACACTGGCCTCGATCTCTCTCTCTCCTACATTGGGCTCGATTGCTCTCTCTCTTGGCTCGACCTGTCTCCCACCTGAGGCTCGATCTCTCCCCAAAAGGGGCTCGATCTCACTCTCTCACATTGGACCTGGTCTCTCTCTCTCTCTCTCCCACACTGAGCACAATCTCTCTCTCCCACACTGAATGTGACCTCTCTCTCCCACACTGGGCTCTATCCCTCTCTCCCACACTGGGTTCAATCCTTCTCTCTCTCACACTAGGTCTGATCTCTCTCCCCCATGCTGGGCATGATCTCTCTCTCTCACACTGGGCTCGATCTCTCTCTCTCTCTCACACACACACACAAACACACACACACACATTGGGCTCCATCCCTCTCTCTCTCTACCACTCTCTCACACTAGGCTCGATCATTCCCACATTAGGCTTGACCTTTCTCACACTGGGTTCGATCCCTCTCACTCTCATTGGCCTCGATCTCTCTTTCCCACACTGGGCTCAATCTCTCTCTCATACTGGGCTCTATCGCTCTCTCTCATACTTGGTTTGATCTCTTTCTCTCTCTCTCTGGGTTCGATCTCTCTCTCACGCTGGGCTCAATCTCTCTCTCTCACACTGGCCTCAATATTTCTCTCATGCTAGGCTTGATCTCTCTCTCTCCCACACTGAACTCACGCTCTCTCCCCCGTTGGATTTGACCTCTGTCTTCCACATTGGGCTCAATCTCTCCCCAACACTGGGCTCTATCCCTCTCTCCCACACTGGGTTCAATCTCTCTCTCTCTCTCTCTCTCTCTCTCTCTGTCCCACCCAGCTCGATCCTTCTCTCCCACACTGGCCATAATCTTTCTCTCTCTCTCTTCTGGTAAAAAATGAGGTCTGCAGATGCTGGAGATCACAGCTGCAAATGTGTTGCTGGTCAAAGCACAGCAGGTTAGGCAGCATCTCAGGAATAGAGAATTCGACGTTTCGAGCATAAGCCCTTCATCAGGAATAAGAGAGAGAGAGCCAAGCCGGCTGAGATAAAAGGTAGGGAGGAGGGACTAGGGGGAGGGGCGATGGAGGTGGGATAGGTGGAAGGAGGTCAAGGTGAGGGTGATAGGCCGGTGTGGGGTGGGGGCGGAGAGGTCAGGAAGAGGATTGCAGGTTAGGAGGGCGGTGCTGAGTTGAGGGAACCGACTGAGACACGGTGGGGGGAGGGGAAATGAGGAAGCTGGAGAAATCTGAATTCATACCTTGTGGTTGGAGGGTTCCCAGGCGGAAGATGAGGCGCTCCTCCTCCAGCCGTCGTGTAGTTGTGTTCTGCCGGTGGAGGAGTCCAAGGACCTGCATGTCCTCGGTGGAGTGGGAGGGGGAGTTAAAGTGTTGAGCCACGGGGTGATTGGGTTGGTTGGTTCGGGCGGCCCAGAGGTGTTCTCTGAAGCGTTCCGCAAGTAAGCGGCCTGTCTCACCAATATAGAGGAGGCCACATCGGGTGCAGCGGATGCAATAGATGATGTGTGTGGAGGTACAGGTGAACTTGTGGCGGATATGGAAGGATCCCTTGGGGCCTTGGAGGGAAGTGAGTGTGGAGGTGTGGGCGCAAGTTTTACATTTCCTGCGGTTGCAGGGGAAGGTGCCGGGGGTGGAGGTTGGGTTGGTGGGGGGTGTGGATCTGACAAGGGAGTCACGAAGGGAGTGGTCCTTGCGGAACGCTGATAGGGGAGGGGAGGGAAATATATCCTTGGTGGTGGGGTCCGTTTGGAGGTGGCGGAAATGGCGGCGGATAATACGTTGTATGCGCAGGTTGGTGGGGTGGTAGGTGAGAACCAGTGGGGTTCTGTCTTGGTGGCGGTTGGAGGAGCGGGGCTCAAGGGCGGAGGAGCGGGAAGTGGAGGAGATGCGGTGGAGGGCATCGTCGATCACGTCTGGGGGGAATCTGCGGTCCTTGAAGAAGGAGGTCATCTGGGTTGTGCGGTGTTGGAATTGGTCCTCCTGGGAGCAGATGCGGCGGAGACGAAGGAATTGGGAATATGGGATGGCGTTTTTACAGGGGGCAGGGTGGGAGGAGGTGTAGTCCAGGTAGCTGTGGGAGTCAGTCGGTTTATAATAGATGTCTGTGTTGAGTCGGTCGCCCGAGATAGAAATGGAAAGGTCTAGGAAGGGGAGGGAGGAGTCTGAGACAGTCCAGGTGAATTTCAGGTCGGGATGGAAGGTGTTAGTAAAGTTGATGAACTGTTCAACCTCCTCGTGGGAGCACGAGGCAGCGCCGATACAGTCATCGATGTAGCGGAGGAAAAGGTGGGGGGTGGTGCCAGTGTAGTTGCGGAAGATGGACTGTTCCACATATCCTACAAAGAGGCAGGCATAGCTGGGGCCCATGCGGGTGCCCATGGCAACTCCTTTAGTTTGGAGGAAGTGGGAGGATTGAAAAGAGAAGTTATTCAGGGTGAGGGCCAGTTCAGTCAGTCGAAGGAGGGTGTCAGTGGAAGGGTACTGGTTAGTGCGGCGGGAAAGGAAGAAGCGGAGGGCTTTGAGTCCTTCGTGATGGGGGATGGAGGTGTACAGGGACTGGATGTCCATAGTGAAAATAAGGCGTTGGGGACCGGGGAAGCGAAAATCCTGGAGGAGGTGGAGGGCGTGGGTGGTGTCCCGAACGTAGGTGGGGAGTTCTTGGACTAAAGGGGACAGGACCGTGTCGAGGTATTGCTCTCTCTTCTGGCCCAATCTCTCTCTCCCACATTAGGATCAGTCTCTCTGTCCCACACTAGGCTCTCTCCCCCGCGCTGGGCTTGATCTCTCTCTCCCACATTGGGCTCGATTTTTCTCTCTTTCTCTCTCACTGGGCACAATCTTTCCCCTACTCTGGGCTCGATCTCTCACACTAGACTCAATCTCTCTCTCACTGGGCTCGATCCTTCTTCCCCACACTGGGCTCAATGTCTATTTCCCAGAACGAACTCGATCTCTCTTTCATACTGTGCTCGATCTCTCCCCCAGACTGGACTCGATCCCCCTCTCCCACACTGGGCTCGATCTCACTCTCCCACCCTGAGCTTGATCTCTCTCCCACACTGGGCTCGATCTCTCTCTCCCACACTGGGCTCGATCCTTCTCTCCCAGACTGGGCTCGGTCCCTCTCTCTCCCCACACTGGGCTCGATCTCTCTCTCCCACACTGGGCTCGATCCTTCTCTCCCAGACTGGGCTCGGTCCCTCTCTCTCCCCACACTGGGCTCGATCTCTCTCTCCCACACTGGGCTCGATCCTTCTCTCCCAGACTGGGCTCGATCCCTCTCTCTCCCCACACTGGGCTCGATCCGTCTCTCCCCACACTGGGCTCGATCCCTCTACCACACTGGGCTCAATCTCTTTCACACGATGGGCTCTATCTCTCTCTCTTACACTGGGCTCGATCTCTCTCTCGCACACTGGACTTGATCTCTCTCTCCCCCACAGGGCTCAATCTCTCTCTCACACACGCGGGGCTTGATCTCTCTCTCTCACTGGGCTCGAACTCTTGCTCATTCTCTTAATGGGCTCTATCCCTCTCCCACTCTGGGCTCGATCTCTCCCACACTGGACTCAATCTCACTCACCCATACACACTGGGCTCGAACTCTCTCGCCTACACTGAACCCGATCTCTCTGTCCCACACTGAACTCGATCTCTCTCTCCCACACAGGGCTGATCCCTCTCTCCCACACTGGGCTTGATCACTCTCCCACACTGAACTCGATCCCTCTCTCCCACACTGAGCTCGATCTCTCTCCCACATTGATCTCTCTCTTTCTCTCTCTCTCTCACTGGGCTCAATCTCTATCTCTGACTTGTCTCCATCTTCCTCTCGCACATGGAGTTCAATCTCTCCCTCTCTCTCACTGGGCCCAATCTCTCTCTCACACTGGGCTTGATCTCTCTCTCTCTCTCACACACACACACACTGGGCTCGATGTCTCTCTGACTCTAAGCTCGATCTCTCTCTCCCACATTGGACTCGCTTTCTCTCCTCCACACTGATCTTGATCTCTGTCCCCCACACTGGGCACAATCCATCTCCCACACTGGGCTCAATCTCTCTCTCTCTCACATTGGGCTCAATCTCTCTCTCTCCCACACTGGGCTCGATGTCTCTCTCCCACACTGGGCTCGATCTCTCTCTCCCACACTGGGCTCAATCTCTCTCTCCAAGAATGTGCTCAATCTCTCTCTCCCACACTGGGCTCAATCTCTCTTTCCCACACTGGCCTCTATCCCTCTCTCCCACAGTGGATTCAATCCTTCTCTCTCTCACACTAACTCTGATCTCTCTCCCCCATGCTGGGCATAATCTGTGTCTCGCTCTCACACAGGGCTCAATCTCTCTCTCTCACACTGGGCTCGATCTCTCTCTCACACACTGCGCTCGATCTCTCTCTCACACACTGAGCTTGATCCCTCTCCCTCTCACTGGCCTCAATCTCTCTCTCTCTCTCACAGGCCTTGATCCCCCTCTCTCTCACTGGACTAGATCTCTCTCTCTCTCTCATGTTGTGCTCTAAATCTCTCACACTGCGCTCGATCTCTCTCCCCTAACTAGACTTGACCTCTCTCTCCCACACTGGGCTTGATCTCTCCCCAACACTGGGCTCTATCCCTCTCTCCCACACTGGGTTGAATCCTTCTCTCTCTCTCTCGCTCTCTCTCACACTGGCCTCGATCCCTCTCTCCTACATTGGGCTCGATCGCTCTCTCTCTCTTTGCTCGATCTGTCTCCCACCTGAGGCTCGCTTTCTTCCCCAAAAGAGGCTCGATCTCACTCTCTCACATTGGACCTGATCTCTCTCTCTCTCCCACACTGAGCACAATCTCTCTCCCCCACTGAACGTGACCTCTCTCACTCACACTGGGCTCCACCCCTCTCTCCCACACTGGGTTCAATCCTTCTCTCTCTCACACTAAGTCTGATCTCTCTCCCCCATGCTGGGCATAATCTCTCTCTCGCTCTCACACTGGGCTTGATCTCTCTCTCTCTCTCTCACACACACACACACACATTGGGCTCGATCCCCCTCTCTATCACTATCTCACACTAAACTCGATCTTTCCCACATTAGGCTTGACCTCTATCACACTGGGCTCGATCCCTCTCATTCTCATTGGCCTCGATCTCTCTTTCCCACACTGGGCTCCATCTCTCTCTCATACTGGGCTCGATCGCTCTCTCTCCTACCTGGTTCGATCTCTCTCTCTCTCTCTCTCTCTGGGTTCGATCTCTCTCTCACGCTGGGATCAATCTCTCTCTCTCACACTGGCCTCAATATTTCTCTCATGCTAGGCTCGATCTCTCTCTCTCCCACACTGAACTCACGCTCTCTCCCCCATTGGATTTGACCTCTGTCTTCCACATTGGGCCCAATCTCTCCCCAACGCTGGGCTCTATCCCTCTCTCCCACACTGGGTTCAATCTCTCTCTCTCTGTCCCACCCAGCTCGATCTTTCTCTCCCACACTGGCCATAATCTTTCTCTCTCTCTCTTCTGGCCCAATCTCTCTCTCCCACATTAGGATCAGTCTCTCTGTCCCACACTAGGCTCTCTCCCCCGCGCCGGGCTTGTTCTCTCTCTCCCACATTGGGCTCGATTTTTCTCTCTCTCTCTCTCACTGGGCACAATCTTTCCCCGACTCTGGGCTCAATCTCTGACACTAGACTCAATCTCTCTCTCACTGGGCTCGATCCGTCTTCCCCACACTGGCTCAATGTCTATTTCCCAGAACGAACTCGATCTCTCTTTCATACTGGGCTTGATGTCTCTCTCACACTGGGCTCGATCTCTCCCCCAGACTGGACTCGATCCCCCTCTCCCACACTGGGCTCGATCTCTCTCTCCCGCACTGGGCTCGATCTCTCTCTCCCACACTGAGCTCGATCTCTCTCTCCCAGACTGCGCTTGAACTCTATCTCCCTGACTGTGCTCAATCTCTCTCTCTCCCACACTGGGCTCGATCCTTCTCTCCCAGACTGGGCTCGATCCCCCTCTCTCCCACACTGGGCTCGATCCCTCTCTCTCCCCACACTGGGCTCGATCTCTCTCCCCACACTGGGCTCGATCCCTCTCTCTCCCCACACTGTGCTCGATCTCTCTCCCCACACTGGGCCCGATCCCTCTCCCACACTGGGCTCGATCCCTCTCCCACACTGGGCTCGATCCCTCTCCCACACTGGGCTTGATCCATCTCCCACACTGGGCTCGATCCCTCTCCCACACTGGGCTCGATCTCTCTCTCCCACACTGGGCTCGATCCCTCTCTCCCCACACTGGGCTCGATCCCTCTCCCACACTGGGCTCGATCTCTCTCTCCCACACTGGGCTCGATCCCTCTCTCCCCACACTGGGCTCGGTCCCTCTCCCACACTGGGCTCGATCTCTCTCTCCCCACACTGGGCTCGATCCTTCTCCCACACTGGGCTTGATCCATCTCCCACACTGGGCTCGATCCCTCTCCCACACTGGGCTTGATCCCTCTCTCCCCACACTGGGCTCGATCCCTCTCCCACATTGGGCTCGAACTTTCTCTCCCCACACTGGGCTCGATCCCTCTACCACACTGGGCTCAATCTCTTTCACATGCTGGGCTCTATCTCTCTCTCCTACACTGGGCTCGATCTCTCTCTCGCACACTGGACTTGATCTCTCTCTCCCCCACAGGGCTCAATCTCTCTCTCACACACACTGGGCTTGATCTCTCTCTCTCACTGGGCTCGAACTCTTGCTCATTCTCTTAATGGGCTCTATCCCTCTCCCACTCTGTGCTCGATCTCTCCCACACTGGACTCAATCTCACTCACCCATACACACTGGGCTCGATCTCTCTCCCACACTTGGCTCGATCCCTCTCCCACCCTGAGCTTGATCCCTCTCCCACACTGGGCTCGATCTCTCTCTCCTACACTGAACCTGATCTCTCTGTCCCACACTGAACTCGATCTCTCTCTCCCATACAGGTCTGATCCCTCTCTCCCACACTGGGCTTGATCACTCTCCCACACTGAACTCGATCTCTCTCTCCCACACTGAGCTCGATCTCTCTCCCACATTGATCTCTCTCTTTCTCTCTCTCTCTCTCTCTCTCACTTGGCTCAATCTCTCCCTCTGACTTGTCTCCATCTTTCTCTCGCACATGGAGTTCAATCTCTCCCTCTCTCTCACTGGGCCCAAACTCTCTCTCTCACACTGGGCTTGATCTCTCTCTCTCTCTCTCTCTCTCACTCTCTCTCACACTGGGCTCGATCTCTCTCTCCCACATTGGACTCGCTTTCTCTCCTCCACACTGATCTTGATCTCTGTCCCCCACACTGGGCACAATCCATCTCCCACACTGGGCTCAATCTCTAACTCTCCCACATTGGGCTCGATGTCTCTCTCCCACACCGGGCTCGATCTCTCTCTCCCACACTGGGCTCAATCTCTCTTTCCCACACTGGCCTCTATCCCTCTCTCCCACAGTGGATTCAATCCTTCTCTCTCTCACACTAACTCTGATCTCTCTCCCCCATGCTGGGCATAATCTGTCTCTCGCTCTCACACTGGGCTCGATCTCTCTCTCCCACACTGGGCTCGATATCTCTCTCCCACACTGGGCTCAATCTCTCTCTCTCACACTGGGATCGATCTCTCTCTCCCACACTGGGCTCAATCTCTCTCTCACAGACTTGGCTCGAAATCTCTCTCTCACACTGGGCTCTCTCTCTCTCTCCCACACAGGGCTCGATCTCTCTCTCTCACACTGGGCTTGATCTCTCTCTCCCACACTGAGGTTGATCCCTCTCCCTCTCACTGGCCTCAATCTCTCTCTCTCTCTCACAGGCCTTGATCCCCCCCTCTCTCACTGGACTAGATCTCTCTCTCCCTCTCTCTCTCACGCTGTGCTCTAAATCTCTCACACTGCGCTCGATCTCTCTCCCCTAACTAGACTTGACCTCTCTCTCCCACACTGGGCTCTATCCCTCTCTCCCACACTGGGTTGAATCCTTCTCTCTCTCTCTCTCTCTCTCTCACACTGGCCTCGATCCCTCTCTCCTACATTGGGCTCGATCGCTCTCTCTCTCTTGGCTCGATCTGTCTCCCACCTGAGGCTCGCTTTCTTCCCCAAAAGAGGCTCGATCTCACTCTCTCACATTGGACCTGATCTCTCTCTCTCTCCCACACTGAGCACAATCTCTCTCCCCTACTGAACGTGACCTCTCTCCCTCACACTGGGCTCCACCCCTCTCTCTGACACTGGGTTCAATCCTTCTCTCTCTCACACTAAGTCTGATCTCTCTCCCCCATGCTGGGCATAATCTCTCTCTCGCTCTCACACTGGGCTTGATCTCTCTCTCTCTCTCTCTCTCTCACACACACACACACACATTGGGCTCGATCCCCCTCTCTCTATCACTATCTCACACTAAACTCGATCTTTCCCACATTAGGCTTGACCTCTATCACACTGGGCTCGATCCCTCTCACTCTCATTGGCCTCGATCTCTCTTTCCCACACTGGGCTCCATCTCTCTCTCATACTGGGCTCGATCGCTCTCTCTCCTACCTGGTTCGATCTCTCTCTCTCTCTCTCTCTCTCTCTGGGTTCGATCTCTCTCTCACGCTGGGATCAATCTCTCTCTCTCACACTGGCCTCAATATTTCTCTCATGCTAGGCTCGATCTCTCTCTCTCCCACACTGAACTCACGCTCTCTCCCCCATTGGACTTGATCTCTGTCTTCCACATTGGGCCCAATCTCTCCCCAACACTGGGCTCTATCCCTCTCTCCCACACTGGGTTCAATCTCTCTCTCTCTGTCCCACCCAGCTCGATCTTTCTCTCCCACACTGGCCATAATCTTTCTCTCTCTCTCTTCTGGCCCAATCTCTCTCTCCCACATTAGGATCAGTCTCTCTGTCCCACACTAGGCTCTCTCCCCCGCGCTGGGCTTGATCTCTCTCTCCCACATTGGGCTCGATTTTTCTCTCTCTCTCTCTCACTGGGCACAATCTTTCCCCTACTCTGGGCTCAATCTCTCACACTAGACTCAATCTCTCTCTCACTGGGCTCGATCCGTCTTCCCCACACTGGCTCAATGTCTATTTCCCAGAACGAACTCGATCTCTCTTTCATACTGGGCTTGATGTCTCTCTCACACTGGGCTCGATCTCTCCCCCAGACTGGACTCGATCCCCCTCTCCCACACTGGGCTCGATCTCACTCTCCCAGACTGGGCTCGATCTCTCTCTCCCAGACTGCGCTTGAACTCTATCTCCCTGACTGTGCTCAATCTCTCTCTCTCCCACACTGGGCTCGATCTCTCTCTCCCACACTGGGCTCGATCTCTCTCTCCCAGACTGGGCTCCATCTCTCTCTCCCACACTGGGCTGATCCCTCTCTCCCACACTGAGCTCGATCTCTCTCCCACACTGGGCTCAATCCCTCTCCCACACTGAGCTTGATCTCTCTCCCACATTGATCTCTCTCTTTCTCTCTCTCTCTCTCTCACTGGGCTCAATCTCTCCCTCTGACTTGTCTCCATCTTTCTCTCGCACATGGAGTTCAATCTCTCCCTCTCTCTCACTGGGCCCAATCTCTCTCTCTCACACTGGGCTTGATGTCTCTCTCTCTCTCTCTCACTCTCTCACACACACACTGGGCTCAATCTCTGTTCCACTCTGAGCTCGATATCTCTCCCACACTGGGCTCGATGTCTCTCTGACTCTAAGCTCGATCTCTCTCTCCCACATTGGACTCGCTTTCTCTCCTCCACACTGATCTTGATCTCTGTCTCCCACACTGGGCACAATCCATCTCCCACACTGGGCTCAATCTCTAACTCTCCCACACTGGGCACAATCCATCTCCCACACTGGGCTCAATCTCTAACTCTCCCACACTGGGCTCGATCCCTCGCCCACACTGGGCTCGATCCCTCCCCACACTGGGCTCGATCCCTCTCTCCCACACTGAACTCAATCTCTCTCTCCCTCACCGAGCTCGATCTCTCTCTCTCTCACTGTGTTCACTCTCTCCTCCAGACTGGGCTCAATCTCTCCCTCTGACTGGTCTCAATCTCTCTCTCTCGCACATGGAGTTCAATCTCTCTCTCCCACACTGGGCTTGATCTCGCTCTCTCTCTCTCTCTCTCACACACACACACTGGGCTCAATCTCTGTTCCACTCTGAGCTCGATCTCTCTCCCACACTGGGCTCGATCTCTCTCTCCCACATTGGACTCGCTTTCTCTCCTCCACACTGATCTTGATCTCTGTCCCCCACACTGGGCACAATCCATCTCCCACACTGGGCTCAATCTCTCTCTCTCCCACACTGGGCTCGATGTCTCTCTCCCACACCGGGCTCGATCTCTCTCTCCCACACTGGGCTCGATCTCTCCTTCCCACACTGGGCTCGATATCTCTCTCCCACACTGGGCTCAATCTCTCTCTCACAGAATGTGCTCAATCTCTCTCTCCCACACTGGGCTCAATCTCTCTTTCCCACACTGGCTTCTATCCCTCTCTCCCACAGTGGATTCAATCCTTCTCTCTCTCACACTAACTCTGATCTCTCTCCCCCATGCTGGGCATAATCTGTCTCTCTCTCTCACACTGGGCTCGATCTCTCTCTCCCACACTGCGCTCGATATCTCTCTCCCACACAGGGCTCAATCTCTCTCTCTCACATTGGGCTCAATCTCTCTCTCACAGACTTGGCTCGATATCTCTCTCCCACGCAGGGCTCTCTCTCTCTCTCCCACACTGAGGTTGATCCCTCTCCCTCTCACTGGCCTCAATCTCTCTCTCTCTCTCACAGGCCTTGATCCCCCTCTCTCTCACTGGACTAGATCTCTCTCTCTCTCTCTCACGTTGTGCTCTAAATCTCTCACACTGCGCTCGATCTCTCTCCCCTAACTAGACTTGACCTCTCTCTCCCACACTGGGCTTGATCTCTCCCCAACACTGGGCTCTATCCCTCTCTCCCACACTGGGTTGAATCCTTCTCTCTCTCTCTCTCTCTCACACACACACACTGGCCTCGATCTCTCTCTCCTACATTGGGCTCGATCGCTCTCTCTCTCTTTGCTCGATCTGTCTCCCACCTGAGGCTCGCTTTCTTCCCCAAAAGAGGCTCGATCTCACTCTCTCACATTGGACCTGATCTCTCTCTCTCTCCCACACTGAGCACAATCTCTCTCCCCTACTGAATGTGACCTCTCTCACTCACACTGGGCTCCACCCCTCTCTCTCATACTGGGTTCAATCCTTCTCTCTCTCACACTAAGTCTGATCTCTCTCCCCCATGCTGGGCATAATCTCTCTCTCGCTCTCACACTGGGCTTGATCTCTCTCTCTCTCTCTCTCACACACGCACACACATTGGGCTCGATCCCCCTCTCTCTATCACTATCTCACACTAAACTCGATCTTTCCCACATTAGGCTTGACCTCTATCACACTGGGCTCGATCCCTCTCATTCTCATTGGCCTCGATCTCTCTTTCCCACACTGGGCTCCATCTCTCTCTCATACTGGGCTCGATCGCTCTCTCTCCTACCTGGTTCGATCTCTCTCTCTCTCTCTCTCTCTCTCTCTGGGTTCGATCTCTCTCTCACGCTGGGAACAATCTCTCTCTCTCACACTGGCCTCAATATTTCTCTCATGCTAGGCTCGATCTCTCTCTCTCTCCCACACTGAACTCACGCTCTCTCCCCCATTGGATTTGACCTCTGTCTTCCACATTGGGCCCAATCTCTCCCCAACACTGGGCTCTATCCCTCTCTCCCACACTGGGTTCAATCTCTCTCTCTCTGTCCCACCCAGCTCGATCTTTCTCTCCCACACTGGCCATAATCTTTCTCTCTCTCTCTTCTGGCCCAATCTCTCTCTCCCACATTAGGATCAGTCTCTCTGTCCCACACTAGGCTCTCTCCCCCGCGCCGGGCTTGTTCTCTCTCTCCCACATTGGGCTCGATTTTTCTCTCTCTCTCTCTCACTGGGCACAATCTTTCCCCGACTCTGGGCTCAATCTCTGACACTAGACTCAATCTCTCTCTCACTGGGCTCGATCCGTCTTCCCCACACTGGCTCAATGTCTATTTCCTAGAACGAACTCGATCTCTCTTTCATACTGGGCTTGATGTCTCTCTCACACTGGGCTCGATCTCTCCCCCAGACTGGACTCGATCCCCCTCTCCCGCACTGAGCTTGATCTCACTCTCCCGCACTGAGCTTGATCTCACTCTCCCACACTGGGCTCGATCTCTCTCTCCCACACTGAGCTCGATCTCTCTCTCCCAGACTGCGCTTGAACTCTATCTCCCTGACTGTGCTCAATCTCTCTCTCTCCCACACTGGGCTCGATCCCCCTCTCTCCCCACACTGGGCTCGATCCCTCTCTCTCCCCACACTGGGCTCGGTCTCTCTCCCCACACTGGGCTCGATCCCTCTCTCTCCCCACACTGGGCTCGATCTCTCTCCCCACACTGGGCTCGATCCTTCTCTCCCAGACTGAGCTCGATCCCTCTCTCTCCCCACACTGGGCCCGATCCCTCTCCCACACTGGGCTCGATCTCTCTCCCCACACTGGGCTCGATCTCTCTCTCCCACACTGGGCTCGATCCCTCTCTCCCCACACTGGGCTCGATCGCTCTCCCACACTGGGCTCGATCCCTCTCCCACACTGGGCTCGATCCCTCTACCACACTGGGCTCAATCTCTCTCCCCACACTGGGCCTGATCCCTCTCCCACACTGGGCCCGATCCCTCTCCCACACTGGGCTCGATCTCTCTCTCCCACACTGGGCTCGATCCCTCTCCCACACTGGGCTCGATCTCTCTCTCCCACACTGAACCCGATCTCTCTGTCCCACACTGAACTCGATCTCTCTCTCCCACACAGGGCTGATCCCTCTCTCCCACACTGGGCTTGATCACTCTTCCACACTGAACTCGATCCCTCTCTCCCACACTGAGCTCGATCTCTCTCCCACATTGATCTCTCTCTTTCTCTCTCTCTCTCTCTCTCTCTCTCTCACTGGGCTCAATCTCTCCCTCTGACTTGTCTCCATCTTTCTCTCGCACATGGAGTTCAATCTCTCCCTCTCTCTCACTGGGCCCAATCTCTCTCTCTCACACTGGGCTTGATCTCTCTCTCTCTCTCTCTCACACACACACACACTGGGCTCAATCTCTGTTCCACACTGGGCTCGATCCCTCTCTCCCCACACTGGGCTCGATCCCTCTCCCACACTGGGCTCGATCCCTCTCCCACACTGGGCTCGATCCCTCTACCACACTGGGCTCAATCTCTTTCACACAATGGGCTCTATCTCTCTCTCTTACACTGGGCTTGGTCTCTCTCTCGCACACTGGACTTGATCTTTCTCTCCCCCACAGGGCTCAATCTCTCTCTCACACACACTGGGCTTGATCTCTCTCTCTCACTGGGCTCGAACTCTTGCTCATTCTCTTAATGGGCTCTATCCCTCTCCCACTCTGGGCTCGATCTCTCCCACACTGGACTCAATCTCACTCACCCATACACACTGGGCTCGATCCCTCTCCCACACTTGGCTCGATCCCTCTCCCACCCTGAGCTTGATCCCTCTCCCACACTGGGCTCGATCTCTCTCTCCCACACTGAACCCGATCTCTCTGTCCCACACTGAACTCGATCTCTCTCTCCCACACAGGGCTGATCCCTCTCTCCCACACTGGGCTTGATCACTCTTCCACACTGAACTCGATCCCTCTCTCCCACACTGAGCTCGATCTCTCTCCCACATTGATCTCTCTCTTTCTCTCTCTCTCTCTCTCTCTCTCTCTCACTGGGCTCAATCTCTCCCTCTGACTTGTCTCCATCTTTCTCTCGCACATGGAGTTCAATCTCTCCCTCTCTCTCACTGGGCCCAATCTCTCTCTCTCACACTGGGCTTGATCTCTCTCTCTCTCTCTCTCACACACACACACACTGGGCTCAATCTCTGTTCCACTCTGAGCTCGATACCTCTCCCACACTGGGCTCGATCTCTCTCTCCCACACTGGGCTCAATCTCTAACTCTCCCAGACTGGGCTCGATCTCTCTCTCCCACACTGGGCTTGATCTCTCCCCAGCATTTGGATCTATCCCTCTCTCCCACACTGGGTTGAATCCTTCTCTCTCTCTCTCTCTCGCTCTCTCTCTCACACTGGGCTCGATCTCTCTCTCCCACACTGGGCTCGATCTCTCTCTCCCACACTGGGCTCAATCTCTAACTCTCCCACACTGGGCTCGATCTCTCTCTCCCACACTGGGCTCGATCTCTCTCTCCCAGACTGGGCTCGATCTCTCTCTCCCACACTGGGCTTGATCTCTCCAAAACACTGGGCTCTATCCCTCTCTCCAACACTGGGTTGCATCCTTCTCTCTCTCTCTCTCTCTCACACACACACTGGCCTCGATCTCTCTCTCCTACATTGAGCTCGATCGCTCTCTCTCTTGGCTCGATCTGTCTCCCACCTTAGGCTCGATCTCTCCCCAAAAGGAGCTCGATCTCACTCTCTCACATTGGACCCGGTCTCTCTCTCTCTCTCTCTCTCCCACACTGAGCACAATCTCTCTCTCCCACACTGAACGTGACTCTCTCTCCCACACTGGGCTCTATCCCTCTCTCCCACACTGGGCTCTATCCCTCCCTCCCACACTGGGCTCTATCACTCTCTCCCACACTGGGCTCTATCACTCTCTCCCACACTGGGCTCTATCACTCTCTCCCACACTGGGTTCAATCCTTCTCTCTCTCACAGTAGGTCTGATCTTTCTCCCCCATGCTGGGCATGATCTCTCTCTCTCACACTGGGCTCTATCCCTCTCTCCCACACTGGGCTCTATCCCTCCCTCCCACACTGGGCTCTATCACTCTCTCCCACACTGGGCTCTATCACTCTCTCCCACACTGGGCTCTATCACTCTCTCCCACACTGCGCTCTATCACTCTCTCCCACACTGGGTTCAATCCTTCTCTCTCTCACAGTAGGTCTGATCTTTCTCCCCCATGCTGGGCATGATCTCTCTCTCTCACTCTGGGCTCGATCTCTCTCTCTCTCTCTCTCACTCACACACACACACACACACACACACACACTGGGCTCGATCCCTCTCTCTCTCTACCACTATCTCACACTAGGCTCGATCTTTCCCACATTAGGCTTGACCTCTCTCACACTGGGTTCAATCCCTCTCACTCTCATTGGCCTCGATCTCTCTTTCCCACACTGGGCTCGATCTCTCTCTCATGCTGGCCTCTATCGCTCTCTCTCATACTTGGTTCGATCTCTTTCTCTCTCTCACACTGGCCTCATCATTTCTCTCATGCTAGGCTCGATCTCTCTCTCTCCCACACTGGGCTTGATGTCTCTTTCACAATGGGCTCAATCTCTCCCCAACACTGGGCTCTATCCCTTTCTCCCACACTGGGCTCGATCTCTCTCTCCCACACTGGGCTCCATCTCTCTCTCCCAGACTGGGCTCGATCTCTCTCTCCCACACTGGGCTCGATATCTCTCTCCCACACTGCGCTCGATATCTCTCTCCCACACTGCGCTCGATATCTCTCTCCCACACTGGGCTCAATCTCTCTCTCACAGACTTGGCTCAAAATCTCTCTCTCACACTGGGCTCGATCTCTCTCTCCCACATTGAGGTTGACCCCTCTCCCTCTGACTGGCCTCGATCTCTCTCTCTCTCTCACAGGCCTTGATCCTCCTCGCTCTCACTGGACTAGATCTCTCTCTCTCATGTTGTGCTCTAAATCTCTCACACTGGACTCGATCTCTCTCCCCTAACTAGACTTGACCTCTCTCTCCCACACTGGGCTTGATCTCTCCCCAACACTGGGCTCTATCCCTCTCTCCCACACTGGGTTGAATCCTTCTCTATCTCTCCCTCTCTCACACACACACACTGGCCTCGATCTCTCTCTCCTACATTGGGCTCGATCCCTCTCCCACACTGGACTCGATCTCTCTCTCCCACACTGAGCTCGATCTCTCTCCCACATTGATCTCTCTCTCTCTCTCTCTCTCTCACTGGGCTCAATCTCTCTCTCTCGCACACTGGGCTTGATCTCTCTCTCTCTCTCTCTCACACACACACTGGGCTTGATCTCTCTCTCTCTGTCTCTCTCACACACACTGGGCTCAATCTCTCTCTGACTCTAAGCTCGATCTCTCTCTCCCACATTGGACTTGCTCTCTCTCCTCCACACTGATCTTGATCTCTGTCTCCCACACTGAGCACAATCCATCTCCCACACTGGGCTCGATCTCTCTCCCACACTGGGCTCGATCTCTCTCTCCTCTCACTGGGCTTGATCTCTCCCCAACATTGGGCTCTATCCCTCTCTCCCACACTGGGTTGAATCCTTCTCTGTCTCTCTCTCGCTCTCTCTCTCACACTGGCCTCGCTCTCTCTCACACACTGGGCTCGATCTCTCTCTCCTACACTGGGCTCGATCGCTCTCTCCCACACTGGGCTCGATCTCTCTCTCCCACACTGGGCTTGATCTCTCCCCAGCATTGGGATCTATCCCTCTCTCCCACTCTGGGTTGAATCCTTCTCTCTCTCTCTCTCTCTCACACTGGCCTCGATCTCTCTCTCCCAGACTGGGCTCGATCTCTCTCTCCCACACTGGGCTCAATCTCTAACTCTCCCACACTGGGCTCGATCTCTCTCTCCCACACTGGGCTCGATCTCTCTCTCCCAGACTGGGCTCGATCTCTCTCTCACACACTGGGCTTGATCTCTCCAAAACACAGGGCTCTATCCCTCTCTCCCACACTGGGTTGCATCCTTCTCTCTCTCTCTCTCTCTCTCCCACACTGAGCACAATCTCTCTCTCCCACACTGAACGTGACTCTCTCTCCCACACTGGGCTCTATCACTCTCTCCCACACTGGGCTCTATCCCTCTCTCCCACACTGGGCTCTATCCTTCTCTCTCTCACAGTAGGTCTGATCTTTCTCCCCCATGCTGGGCATGATCTCTCTCTCTCACTCTGGGCTCGATCTCTCTCTCTCTCTCTCTCTCTCCCACACACACGCACACACACACACTCACACACACATTGGGCTCGATCCCTCTCTCTCTCTACCAGTATCTCACACTAGGCTCGATCTTACCCACATTAGGCTTGACCTCTCTCACACTGGGTTCGATCCCTCTCACTCTCATTGGCCTCGATCTCTCTTTCCCACACTGGGCTCGATCTCTCTCTCATGCTGGCCTCTATCGCTCTCTCTCATACTTGGTTCGATCTCTTTCTCTCTCTCTCTCTCTCTCTCTGGGTTCGATCTCTCTCTCGCGCTGGGCTCAATATCTTTCTCTCACACTGGCCTCAATATTTCTCTCATGCTAGGCTCGATCTCTCTCTCTCTCCCACACTGGGCTTGATGTCTCTTTCACAATGGGCTCAATCTCTCCCCAACACTGGGCTCTATCCCTCTCTCCCACACTGGGCTCAATCTCTCTCTCCCACACTGAGGTTGATCCCTCTCCCTCTCGATGGCCTCGATCTCTCTCTCTCTCTCACAGACCTTGATCCCCCTCGCTCTCACTGGACTAGATCTCTCTCTCTCTCTCATGTTGTGCTCTAAATCTCTCACACTGGACTCGATCTCTCTCCCCTAACTAGACTTGACCTCTCACTCCCACACTGGGCTTGATCTCTCCCCAACACTGGGCTCTATCCCTCTCTCCCACACTGGGTTGAATCCTTCTCTCTCTCTCTCTCTCTCACACACACACACACTGGGCTTGATCTCTCTCTGACTCTAAGCTCGATCTCTCTCTCCCACATTGGACTCGCTTTCTCTCCTCCACACTGATCTTGATCTCTGTCTCCCACACTGGGCACAATCCATCTCCCACACTGGGCTCAATCTCTCTCTCCCACACTGGGCTCGATCTCTCTCTCCTCTCGCTGGGCTTGATCTCTCCCCAACACTGGGCTCTATCCCTCTCTCCCACACTGGGTTGAATCCTTCTCTCTCTCTCTCGCTCTGTCTCACACACTGGCCTCGATCTCTCTCTCCTACACTGGGCTCGATCGCTCTCTCTCTTGTCTCGATCTGTCCCCCACCTGAGGCTCGATCTCTCCCCAAAAGGGGCTCGATCTCACTCTCTCACATTGGACCCGGTCTCTCTCTCTCTCTCCCACACTGAGCTCGATCCCTCTCTCCCACACTGGGCTCGATCTCTCTCTCTCACACTGGGCTCGATATCTCTCTCCCACACTGAGCTCCATCTCTCTCTCCCAGACTGGGCTCGATCTCTGTCTCCCACACTGGGCTCGATCTCTCTCTCCCACACTGCGCTCGATCTCTCTCTCCCAGACTGGTCTCGATCTCTGTCTCCCACACTGGGCTCGATCTCTCTCTCTCCCACACTGGGCTCGATCTCTCTCTCTCACACTGGGCTCGATATCTCTCTCCCACACTGGGCTCAATCTCTCTCTCACAGACTTGGCTCAAAATCTCTCTCACACTGGGCTCGATCTCTCTCTCCCACACTGAGGTTGATCCCTCTCCCTCTCGCCAGCCTCGATCTCTCTCTCTCTCTCTCACAGGCGTTGATCCTCCTCGCTCTCACTGGACTAGATCTCTCTCTCTCATGTTGTGCTCTAAATCTCTCACACTGGACTCGGTCTCTCTCCCCTAACTAGACTTGACCTCTCTCTCCCACACTGGGCTTGATCTCTCCCCAACACTGGGCTCTATCCCTCTCTCCCACACTGGGTTGAATCCTTCTCTCTCTCTCACACACACACACTGGCCTCGATCTCTCTCTCCTACATTGGGCTCGATCCCTCTCCCACACTTGGCTCGATCTCTCTCCCCCACACTGAGCTCGATCTCTCTCCCACATTGATCTCTCTCTCTCTCTCTCTCTCTCTCTCTCTCTCACACACACACACACACACATTGGGCTCGATCCCTCTCTCTCTCTACCAGTATCTCACACTAGGCCCGATCTTACCCACATTAGGCTTGACCTCTCTCACACTGGGTTCGATCCCTCTCACTCTCATTGGCCTCGATCTCTCTTTCCCACACTGGGCTCGATCTCTCTCTCATGCTGGCCTCTATCGCTCTCTCTCATACTTGGTTCGATCTCTTTCTCTCTCTCTCTCTCTCTCTCTGGGTTCGATCTCTCTCTCGCGCTGGGCTCAATATCTTTCTCTCACACTGGCCTCAACATTTCTCTCATGCTAGGCTCGATCTCTCTCTCTCTCCCACACTGGGCTTGATGTCTCTTTCACAATGGGCTCAATCTCTCCCCAACACTGGGCTCTATCCCTCTCTCCCACACTGGGCTCGATCTCTCTCTCTCACACTGGGCTCGATATCTTTCTCCCACACTGCGCTCGATCTCTCTCTCCCACACTGGGCTCCATCTCTTTCTCCCAGACTGGGCTCGATCTCTCTCTCCCACACTGAGCTCCATCTCTCTCTCCCAGACTGGGCTCGATCTCTCTCTCCCACACTGGGCTCGATCTCTCTCTCCCACACTGCGCTCGATCTCTCTCTCCCACACTGGGCTCAATCTCTCTCTCACAGACTTGGCTCGATCTCTCTCTCCCACACTGGGCTCGATATCTCTCTCCCACACTGCGCTCGATCTCTCTCTCCCACACTGGGCTCGATCTCTCTCTCCCACACTGAGGTTGATCCCTCTCCCTCTCGCTGGCCTCGATCTCTCTCTCTCTCTCACAGGCCTTGATCCTCCTCGCTCTCACTGGACTAGATCTCTCTCTCTCATGTTGTGCTCTAAATCTCTCACACTGGACTCGATCTCTCTCCCCTAACTAGACTTGACCTCTCTCTCCCACACTGGGCTTGATCTCTCCCCAACACTGGGCTCTATCCCTCTCTCCCACACTGGGTTGAATCCTTCTCTCTCTCTCTCTCTCACACACACACACTGGCCTCGATCTCTCTCTCCTACATTGGGCTCGATCCCTCTCCCACACTGAGCTCGATCTCTCTCCCACATTGATCTCTCTCTCTCTCTCTCTCTCACACTGGGCTCAATCTCTCTCTCTCGCACACTGGGCTTGATCTCTCCCTCTCTCTCTCTCACACACACACACACTGGGCTTGATCTCTCTCTGACTCTAAGCTCGATCTCTCTCTCCCACATTGGACTCGCTTTCTCTCCTCCACACTGATCTTGATCTCTGTCTCCCACACTGGGCACAATCCATCTCCCACACTGGGCTCAATCTCTAACTCTCCCACACTGCGCTCGATCTCTCTCTCCCACACAGGGCTCCATCTCTCTCTCCCAGACTGGACTCGATCTCTCTCCCACATTGATCTCTCTCTCTCTCTCTCTCACTGGGCTCAATCTCTCTCTCTCGCACACTGGGCTCAACCTCTCTCTCTCTCTCTCTCTCTCTCACACACACACACACTGGGCTTGATCTCTCTCTCTCTGTCTCTCTCACACACACTGGGCTCAATCTCTCTCTGACTCTAAGCTCGATCTCTCTCTCCCACATTGGACTTGCTCTCTCTCCTCCACACTGACCTTGATCTCTGTCTCCCACACTGAGCACAATCCATCTCCCACACTGGGCTCGATCTCTCTCTCCCACACTGGGCTCGATCTCTCTCTCCTCTCACTGGGCTTGATCTCTCCCCAACATTGGGCTCTATCCCTCTCTCCCACACTGGGTTGAATCCTTCTCTCTCTCTCTCTCTCGCTCTCTCTCTCACACACTGGCCTCGCTCTCTCTCACACACTGGCCTCGATCTCTCTCTCCTACACTGGGCTCGATCGCTCTCTCTCTTGTCTCGATCTGTCCCCCACCTGAGGCTCGATCTCTCCCCAAAAGGGGCTCGATCTCACTCTCTCACATTGGACCCGGTCTCACTCTCTCTCTCCCACACTGAGCTCGATCCCTCTCTCCCACACTGGGCTCGATCTCTCTCTCTCACACTGGGCTCGATATCTCTCTCCCACACTGAGCTCCATCTCTCTCTCCCAGACTGGGCTCGATCTCTGTCTCCCACACTGGGCTCGATCTCTCTCTCTCCCACACTGGGCTCGATCTCTCTCTCTCACACTGGGCTCGATATCTCTCTCCCACACTGGGCTCAATCTCTCTCTCACAGACTTGGCTCAAAATCTCTCTCACACTGGGCTCGATCTCTCTCTCCTCTCACTGGGCTTGATCTCTCCCCAACATTGGGTTCTATCCCTCTCTCCCACACTGGGTTGAATCCTTCTCTCTCTCTCTCTCGCTCTCTCTCTCTCACACTGGCCTCGCTCTCTCTCTCACACTGGCCTCGATCTCTCTCTCCTACACTAGGCTCGATCGCTCTCTCTCTTGGCTCGATCTGTCCCCCACCTGAGGCTTTATCTCTCCCCAAAAGGGGCTCGATCTCACTCTCTCACATTGGACCCGGTCTCTCTCTCTCTCTCTCTCTCCCACACTGAGCACAATCTCTCTCTCCCACACTGAACGTGACTCTCTCTCCCACACTGGGCTCTATCACTCTCTCCCACACTGGGCTCTATCACTCTCTCCCACACTGGGCTCTATCCTTCTCTCTCTCACAGTAGGTCTGATCTTTCTCCCCCATGCTGGGCATGATCTCTCTCTCTCCCTCTGGGCTCGATCTCTCTCTCTCTCTCTCTCTCTCTCTCACACACACACACACTCACACACACATTGGGCTCGATCCCTCTCTCTCTCTACCACTATCTCACACTAGGCTCGATCTTTCCCACATTAGGCTTGACCTCTCTCACACTGGGTTCGATCCCTCTCACTCTCATTGGCCTCGATCTCTCTTTCCCACACTGGGCTCGATCTCTCTCTCATGCTGGCCTCTATCGCTCTCTCTCATACTTGGTTCGATCTCTTTCTCTCTCTCTCTCTCTCTCTCTCTGGGTTCGATCTCTCTCTCGCGCTGAGCTCAATCTCTTTCTCTCACACTGGCCTCAACATTTCTCTCATGCTAGGCTCGATCTCTCTCTCTCTCTCTCCCACACTGGGCTTGATGTCTCTTTCACAATGGGCTTTATGTCTCTCTCTCTCTTTCCCACCCTGAACTCATGCTCTCTCCCTCACTGGACTTGACCTCTGTCTTCCACATTGGGTTCAATCTCTCCCCAACACTGGGCTCTATCCCTCTCTCCCACACTGGGTTCAATCTCTCTCTCTCTCTCTGTCCCACCCAGCTTGATCCTTCTCTCCCACACTGGCCACAATCTTTTTCTCTCTCTCTTCTGGCCCAATCTCTCTCTCCCACATTAGGATCAGTCTCTCTGTCCCACACTAGGCTCTCTCCCCCGCGCTGGGCTTGATCTCTCTCCCCCACTGGGCTCAATCTCGCTCCCTCTCAACCTCTCTCTCTCCCAGACTGGCGCGATCTCTCTCTCACCCACAGTGAGCTTGATCTCTCTCTCTCTCACTGGGCTCGAACTCTCTCCCAGACTTGGCTTGATCCCTCTCCCACACTGGGCTCGATCTCTCTCTCCCACACTGAACTCAATCTCTGTGTCCCACACTGGGCTCGATACCTCTCTCCCACACTGAGCTCGATCACTCTCCCACACTGGGCTCAATCTCTCTCTCTCCCACACTGGGCTCGATCTCTCTCTCCCACACTGGGCTCGATCTCTCTCTCCCAGACTTGGCTTGATCCCTCTCCCACACTGGGCTCCATCTCTCTCTCCCACACTGAACTCAATCTCTGTGTCCCACACTGGGCTCAAACTCTCTCTCTCCCACACTGGGCTCGATCACTCTCCCACACTGGGCTCAATCTCTCTCTCTCCCACACTGGGCTGGATCTCTCTCCCACACTGGGCTCGATCTCTCTCTCCCACACTGAACTCAATCTCTCTCCCACACTGAGCTCGATGTCTCTCCCACACTGGGCTCAATCTCTCTCCCACACTGGGCTCGATCCCTCTCCCACACTGGGCTTAATCCCTCCCCACACTGGGCTCGATCCCTCTCTCCCACACTGAACTCAATCTCTCTCTCCCTCACTGAGCTCGATTTCTCTCCCACACTGAGCTCAATCTCTCTCTCTCTCACTGTGTTCACTCTCTCCTCCAGACTGGGCTCAATCTCTCCCTCTGACTGGTCTCGATCTCTCTCGCACATGGAGTTCAATCTCTCCCTCTCTCTCTCTCTCTCCCACACTCGGCTTGATCTCTCGCTCTCTCTCTCTCTCTCTCTCTCCCACACTGGGCTCAATCTCTTTCTCCCAGACTGGGATCTCCCTCACCCACACTGGGCTTAATCTCTCTCTCATGCTGGGCTCTATCTCTCTCTCTTACACTGGACTTGATCTCTCTCTCTACCCCACTGGGCTCAATCACTCTCTCTCAATCTCTCTCTCTCCCAGACTGGCGCGATCTCTCTCTCACCCACACTGGGCTTGATCTCTCTTTCACTGGGCTCGAACACTTGCTCATTCTCTTAATGGGCTCTATCCCTCTCCCCTTCTGGGCTCGATCTCTCCCACACTGGACTCAATCTCACTCACCCATACACACTGGGCTCGATCACTCTGTCCCACTCTAAGCTCGATCTCTCTCCCACACTGGGCTCGATCTCTCTCTCCCACACTGAGCTCGATCTCTCTCCCACATTGATCTCTCTTCTCTCTCTCTCACTGGGCTCAATCTCTCCCTCTGACTTGTCTCCATCTCTCTCTCGCACATGGAGTTCAATCTCTCCCTCTCTCTCACTGGGCCCAATCTCTCTCTCTCTCGCACACTGGGCTTGATCTCTCTCTCTCTCTCGCTCACACACACACACACACTGGGCTTGATCTCTCTCTCTGTCTCTCTCACACACACTGGGCTCAATCTCTCTCTGACTCTAAGCTCGATCTCTCTTTCCCACATTGGACTCGCTTTCTCTCCTCCACACTGATCTTGATCTCTGTCCCCCACACTGGGCTCAATCTCTAACTCTCCCACACTGGGCTCGATTTCTCTCTCCCACACTGGGCTCGATTTCTCTCTCCCACACTGGGCTCGATCTCTCTCTCTCTCCCACACTGGGCTCAATCTCTCTCTCTCCCACACTGGGCTCAATCTCTCTCTCTCCCACACTGGGCTCGATCTCTCTCTCCTCTCACTGGATTAATCCTTCTCTCTCTCTCTCTTGCTCTCTCTCTCACACTGGCCTCGCTCTCTCTCTCACACTGGCCTCGATCTCTCTCTCCTACACTAGGCTCGATCGCTCTCTCTCTTGGCTCGATCTGTCCCCCACCTGAGGCTCGATCTCTCTCCAAAAGGGGCTCGATCTCACTCTCTCACATTGGACCCGGTCTCTCTCTCTCTCTTCCACACTGAGCTCGACCTCTCTCCCACACTGAGCTCGATCTCTCTCCCACACTGAGCTCGATCTCTCTCCCACACTGAGCTCGACCTCTCTCCCACACTGAGCTCGATCCCTCTTTCCCACACTGGGCTCCATCCCTCTCTCCCACACTGGGCTCGATCTCTCTCTCCCACACTGGGCTCCATCCCTCTCTCCCACACTGGGCTCCATCCCTCTCTCCCACACTGGGCTCCATCCCTCTCTCCCACGCTGGGCTCGATCCCTCTCTCCCACACTGGGCTTGATCCCTCTCTCCCACACTGGGCTCCATCCCTCTCTCCCACGCTGGGCTTGATCCCTCTCTCCCACACTGGGCTCCATCCCTCTCTCCCACGCTGGGCTCGATCCCTCTCTCCCACGCTGGGCTCCATCCCTCTCTCCCACACTGGGCTCTATCCCTCTCTCCCACACTGGGCTCCATCCCTCTCTCCCACACTGGGCTCCATCCCTCTCTCCCTCACTGGGCTCGATCCCTGTCTCCCACACTGGGCTCCATCCCTGTCTCCCACGCTGGGCTCCATCCCTCTCTCCCACACTGGGCTCGATCTCTCTCTCCCACACTGGGCTCCATCCCTCTCTCCCACACTGGGCTCGATCTCTCTCTCCCTCAGCTGGTTCGATCTCTCCATCCCCGTGCCACCGTGCTGCTCTTTTACCAGTGTCCGCCATCATTAGAAACACACCTGGGTCATTATCAGCCTGGTATGTGTGTGTGTGTGTGTGTGCTGTGTACAAATTGACTGCAGTGTTTTCGAAAACATAACAGCGACAGCTCTGCACCGGAAAGGGTTTCCATGGTTTCTAAAGCAGGATCTGCAATATCTCAGTCTGTATTTGTGTCAGTGATATTGGACCCATCCCAGCACAGCCTGTTCTCTTGTGATCTGTACCCCCTCTGGTGGACACACCTCAGAGCCTCCATGGAGCTTGGTGGGTGTCTCTGGGTTCTTTGCCGCACTGCCTTGGCCCTCTTCCATTGACAACTGGAAGGTGTAGAGGGAGTATTCATGCAGTGGGCCGATGTGCAACTGACAGTTCTGCACAGTAGACACCTGGTCCATATACAGTCCATGTCCCTGGGCCATAGACATTGTCTATAGGTGCTGCAGGTTGCTCACCCAGTAACCCTGCCCTTCCCCTCCCCTGCACCTGCCCCATGTAGCTCGATCCCTCAGGGAAAGAAATATCAGCCTTTCTACACCCCACCAAGAAACTTGATTTGACTTACTGGCTCATTATGTATTGGTTGTTCAAGTCTTTGGATTGCCCTCTGGACTTTCCCCAACTCTGCAGCGAGTGAAGGTTCCTGGTGTAGGGTTTGCACTAGATGTCTTGAAGACTGTCTGCTGTTTGCCCCCTGGGTGTTGGAGGAAAGCGGAGACAGGGCAATTCAACTCGGGGCGGCATGGTGGCTCAGTGGTTAGCACTGCTGTCTCACAGCGGCAGGGACGCGGGTTCGATTCCAGCCTTGGGCGACTGACTGTGTGGAGTTTGTACATTCTCCCTGTGTCTGTGTGGGTTTCCTCCGGATGCTCCGGTTTCCTCCCACAATCCAAAGATGTGCAGGGCCGGTGGATTGGCCATGATACAGTGTCCAGGGATGTGCAGGCTGGGTCGGTTAGCCAGGGGAAATGCAGGGTTACAGGGATGGGGTCAGGAGATGGGATGCTCTTCTGGGGACCGAATGGCTCTATGACTATACGGGGTGGATTAACACAGGACCTGTGGAGCCCATGTCCTTGAAACGTTTGTGGGATGTCTGGGGCTGCTGAGTGAGGGTTCTGGAGTTTTTGGGGAACGCAAAGAGATCATGAAAGGCTAAAGACCTGCCCCCAGATGAACCAATATTCTTGCTCCCCTTGTCTGACTGGTTTAACCGCATTGGAATGTTTTCCCGTGTTGGTCCTCTCCTACTTAGTGGAGACACACTTGAACTTAGCAATTTCGTTCACAGTACAGTGGGTCTGGCATTGGCTGAGGTAACATTTTTCAAAGAAACCCATCAGTATCACCAAATAAATCTGTTAATCCCGCTCCAAGAAATCTGGGAGTGTAGCTTGTTTGTTCCCTGAAACATTGATCCAAAAAACTGTCTATTTTACCCACTGTCCTCACTTTCTCCAGAACGACGAACATTTTCAGATTGCTTCCTTCATGGACGACCTCTGTTTGGAGGGGACTTGCTGCCTCAGTGATAGATTTCTCTACAGCTATTGACATGACAGTAATTCAGTGTGTGAAATGGACTGTGATTTGAACAGGACAAAAATAAGCTCCGTGGTTTTCCCCTCACCGCACATGTAGCAGCCGTAATGGTATTAAAATGAACCCAACTTTCAAGGGTATTTCTCCAAGTTCCTGATGTTCTGACAAAGTCACCAATTGCCCTCTATGTAACTGTTACAATGGTAAGCTCTTCCCCCATTGTCTTTCACACTCTATCTGCAACTTTTAACATACTTGACTGGTTGTGACTGCGTTTATTGTGCTCCATGCTTATCTACCTGCTTGTAGCCAGAAAATCCAAAGCTATGCCTCTAGTGATCCTCAAAAATGTAGCTTGACCTCCTCATTCCTCAATCACCCCATGTGACCATCTAATGACAGCACTACACCGTTAGGTTTTGCATACACAGTCTGGTGTTCTACCTTTAATTTATTTATTTAATCTATTTTTCTCACCAACCTGTTCCGAGAGATTATTACACCCGTCAGGAGTTGAACCCAGTCCGGTGGTAGGGACACTACTACTGCAGCTGAAAATTTGTTGCTGGAAAAGGGCAGCAGGTCAGGCAGCATCCAAGGAGCAGGAGAGTCGACGTTTCGGGCATGAGCCCTTCTTCAGGGATGAGCCCTTCTTTCCTGAAGAAGGGCTCATGCCTGAAACGTCGATTCTCCTACACTTTGGATGCTGCCTGACCTGCTGTGCTTTTCCAGCAACACATTCTCAGCTCTGATATCCAGCATCTGCAGTCCTCACTTTCACACTACTGCTGCACCACACCAGGGCCCTGGTGGCTTACCTTAATGTTGTTTGGAAGAGAGGTCACCTTCACAGACTCTGTGTGCTTTGTGTACACAGTGTTACAGTCCTCCCTGACCCCCCCTAGTTTACTTTACATTTGCAATCTGCTCGTACACAAATCAATTTGTGGGCGGCACGGTGGCACAGTGGTTAGCACTGCTGCCTCACAGCACCAGAGACCCGGGTTCAATTCCCGACTCAGGCGACTGACTGTGTGGAGTTTGCACGTTCTCCCCGTGTCTGCGTGGGTTTCCTCCGGGTGCTCTGGTTTCCTCCCACAGTCCAAAGATGTGCAGGTCAGGTGAATTGGCCATGCTAAATTGCCCGTAGTGTTAGGTAAGGGGCGAATGTAGGGGTATGGGTGGGTTGCGCTTCGGCGGGTTGGTGTGGACTTGTTGGGCCGAAGGGCCTATTTCCACACTGTAAGTAATCTAATTTGTTGCTGTAATGTCTGCTTCATAACTTGCAATGTGTTTTACTGTTGTAAATAAGCTAAGTCAGAGAATTACTCAATCTCTGATTGAGTATTAGACCATAACATTAATATTAATATCCAGCACCTCTTACTCATTACTGTCTCTAACTGAGTCGAGAGTGTGTTGCTGGAAAAGCACAACAGGTCAGGCAGCATCCGCGGAGCAGGAAAATTGACGTTTTTGGGCATAAGCCCTTCATCGGGAATGATCAGATCATTTGGCTGCTTATCCACTACAGGGTGTGCAGGAAGTTCCTCATGTATAAAGGAGCCTTCCACATCCATCAAAGTTTTACCTGCACATCCACTAATATCAATTATTGTATCTGTTGCTCCCGATGTGGTCTCCTCTACATTGGGGAGACTGGGCGCCTCCTAGCAGAGCGCTTTAGGGAACATCTCCGAGACACCCGCACCAATCAACCACACCGCCCCGTGGCCCAACATTTCAAATCGCCCTCCCACTCTGCCGAGGACATGGAGGTCCTGCGCCTCCTTCACCGCCGCTCCCTCACCACCGGACGCCTGGAGGAAGAACGCCTCATCTTCCGCCTCGGAACACTTCAACCCCAGGGCATCAATGTGGATTTCAACAGTTTCCTCATTTCCCCTTCCTCCACCTCACTCTAGTTCCAAACTTTCAGCTCAGCACTGTCCCCATGACTTGTCCGGACTTGTCCGAACTGCCTAGCTCCTTTTCCACCTATCCACTCCACCCTCTCCTCCCTGACCTATCACCTTCATCTCGTCCCCCACTTACCCATTGTACTCTTTGCTACTCTCTCCCCACCCCACCCTCCTCTAGCTTATCTCTCCATGCTTCAGTCTCTCTGCCTTTATTCCTGATGAAGGGCTTTTGCCCGAAACGTCGATTTTGCTGCTCGTTGGATGCTGCCTGAAGTGCTGTGCTCTTCCAGCACCACTAATCCAGATACTGGCTGAAGTTGAACCAGTCTATCTGTGACCTTGGTGTCATGTTTTAAGATGACCCTCTGATCCTATAGTTGTGCCAACCATTTCCACTCTGTAAACCTTCTCCCTCACCTTAACTCCCCTGTTGCTGAACCCCCCCTGTTCATGCCTCACTCACGACTTGACAATTCTGACACACACATGGCTGACATCTCGCATTCTACCCTTGCTGAAGGTGAGCTCATCCTGCACTCGGTGCCTCTCTGCTAACTTTCAACGTTGCACTTGCCTCCCTGCCCTGCTAATGTACATTGGTTTCCAGTCAAGCAACATCTTGATTTCAAGATTTTCACCTTTGTTTGGATATTTCTCCAAAGTCTCAATATCCCCCTCCCCCATCCTTACAATAAAACAGGTCTCTGAGCGGCACCAAGTTTGGCCTTCTGCATTTTGAATTGTTCCCCCACGCTACAGCTTCCCAGGCTTTTACCTCTGGGAAGTCCTGTGAGATACCTCCATATCTCTATTCCTCCTCTCATAGAATCCCTACAGTGTGGAAAGAGGCCATTCAGCCCATCGAGTCCAGTAACCCTCCAAACACCATCCCAACCAATACCTGTAACCCTGAGTTTCTCTTGGCCAATTCAGCGAGCCTGCACATCCCTGGACTCTATGGGCAATTTAGCACGGCCAATCTACCTAACCTGCACACCTTTGACTGTGGGAGGAAATGGGAGCACCCAGAGGAAGCCCACCCAGAAACTGGGTGAATGTGCAAACTCAACACAGACACAGGGAGGATCGAACCTGAGTCCCTGTTGCTAACCACTGAGCCACTGTGTCTCCCCCAGTTTCCTTTTAGACCAACACCTTAAATATCTCATTGTGTTACCAAAAGCCAAACTGATTTAATAAGCACTTATGAAATGTGTTGGGATGTCTGACTGTGTTGAAGGTATTATATGACGAGCTGGTATGGTTATTTGATCAAGGGTCGTACACACTGTGCAGAAAAATTATCCCATACCAGACTTAATGTGCTCATTTGTTTCAGTGCTAACAGGAGATAAGAGTAAAAACATGCATCTGAAAGGAATGAACTTCCATCTACTTGGCATCTTTCACACCCTCAGGATGCTTTACAGTGTTTCACAGCCTATGATGAAGAGGTAGTCAGTTTGCAGTGTAACAATGCTGTGTCTGCTGCCAATCGAACTGCAGGAGGTGAGCTCATTGTACAGGCTCGGCGGTAAGTCACCGTGTTCCTCCAGGTAGTGTAAATAACACAACCAGTCCCCAGCCCACTCACATTCCCCACTGACTCAAATATGCAGTTGTCTGCATTGTGTTAGAAATGTAGGGATGAGTTTAAAACGTTTATCTGCAGGAAATAGGATGTCCCCCATATCCAACTAGGCAGCAAACAAAACAGCAAGGGGAGAGGGGAACAGGGCAGTGAGGGGAGAGGGGGAACAGGGCAGTGAGGGGAGAGGGGGGACAGGGCAGTGAGGGGAGAGGGGGGACAGGGCAGTGAGGGGAGAGGGGGAACAGGACAGTGAGGGGAGTGGGGAACAGGGCAGTGACGGGAGAGGGGAACAGGGCAGTGAGGGGAGAGGGGGAACAGGGCAGTGAGGGGAGTGGGGAACAGGGCAGTGAGGGGAGAGGGAGAACAGGGCAGTGAGGGGAGAGGGAGAACAGGGCAGTGAGGGGAGAGGGGGGACAGGGCAGTGAGGGGAGTGGGGAACAGGGCAGTGAAGGGAGAGGGGGGACAGGGCAGTGAGTGGAGAGGGGAACAGGATAGTGAGGGGAGAAAGAGAACAGGGCAGTGAGAGGAGAAGGGAACAGGGCAGTGACGGGAGAGGAGGAACAGGACCATGAGGGGAGAGGGGGTCAGGACTGTGAGGGGAGAGGGGTACAGGGCAGTGAGGGGAGAGGGGGAAACAGGGCAGTGAGGGGAGAGAGGGACAGGACAGGGAGGGGTGAGGGGATACGATGGTGGCGGAGAGGGGTACAGGACAGTGAGGGGAGAGGGGGAACCGAGCAGTGAGGGGGAAGAGGGGGAACAGGATAGTGAGGGGAGAGGGGGTCAGGACTGTGAGGGGAGAGGGGGAACAAGGCAATGAGGGGACAGAGGAACAAGGCAATGAGGGGTGAGGGAACAAGGCAGTGAGGGGAGAGGGGGAACAGGGCAGTGAGGGGAGAGAGGGAACAGGACAGTGAGGGGAGAGGGGGAACAGGACAGTGAGGGGATGGGGGAACAAGGCAATGAGGGGTGAGGGAACGAGGCAGTGAGGGGAGAGGGGGGTCAGGACAGTGAGCAGAGAGGGGTAACAGGACAGTGAGGGGAGAGGGGAGCAGGGCAGTGAGGGGAGAGGGGGACAGGGCAGTGAGGGGAGAGGGGAGCAGGGCAGTGAGGGGAGAAGGAGACAGGGCAGTGAGGGGAGTGGGGGACAGGGTAGGGAAGGGAGAGGGGGACATGACAGTGAGGGCAATAGTGAATGGGGGGTGTGAGATGTCTCATGAGTGAAGCAATAAGGGGGGGATGAGGAGAGTGAGGCTCGGAGTGGGCTGGTAACAGAAGAGGCAATGCAGGGGCAGCTCCGATGGGTGTGCCATTTCCCAGTTGCAGTGTGGTGCTGATACACAGCTATGAACAATGGCACTGATGTGCTGCTCAGCTGCACTGGCAGGAGATACACAGTTGTAGAAAAGTCAATGCCCTTGATTTTCACAGGAAGACCACACAGAGAGTAATGTGGAAATAACCAAAAGAGCATAAGAGGTACAGTTAGTAAGTTTGCAGATTACACCAAAATTGGAGGTATAGTGGATAGCGAAGAGGGTTACCTCAGATTACAACAGGATCTGGACCAGATGGGCCAATGGGCTGAGAAGTGGCAGATGGAGTTTAATTCAGATAAATGCGAGGTGCTGCATATCAGGAAAGCAAGTCTTAGCTGGACTTATACACTTAATGGTAAGGTCCTAGGGAGTGTTGCTGAACAAAGAGACCTTGGAGTGCAGGTTCATAGCTCCTTGAAAGTGGAGTTGCAGGTAGATAGGATAGTGAAGAAGGTGTTTGGTATACTTTCCTTTATTGGTCAGAGTATTGAGTACAGGAGTTGGGAGATCATGTTGTGGCTGTACAGGACATTGGTTAGGCCACTGTTGGAATATTGCGTGCAATGCTGGTCTCCTTCCTATCGGAAAGATGTTGTGAAACATGAAAGAGTTCATAAAAGATTTACAAGGATGTTGCCAGGGTTGGAGGATTTGAGCTACAGGGAGAGGCTGAACAGGCTGGGGCTGTTTTCCCTGGAGCATCGGATGCTGAGGGGTGACCTTATAGAGGTTTACATAATTATGAGGGGTATGGATAGGGTAAATAGGCAAAGCCTTTTCTCTGGAGTCGGGGAGTCCAGAACTAGAGGGCATAGGTTTAGAGTGAGAGGGGCAAGATATAAAAGAGACCTAAGGGGCAACTTTTTCACACAGAGGGTGGTACGTGTATGGAATGAGCTGCCAGAGGGAGTGGTGGAGGCTGGTACAATTGCAACATTTAAGAGGCATTTGGATGGGTATATGAATAGGAAGGGTTTGGAGGAATATGGGCCGGGTGCTGGCAGGTAGGACTAGATTGGGTTGAGTTATCTGGTCAACATGGATGAGTTGGACTGAAGGGTCTGTTTCCATGCTGTACATCTCTATGACTCTATATGACTCTATGACCAGAAATACACATTGAGCAAGTTGGTTCAGGTATAGAATAGTTAGGACTCCAAGAAGACCTACATATTATTCTCTTAAAATCAAGCCATGGGATATTTTACAGCCACCTGAGAGGACAAACTATATCTCGGTGTACAGACTCATCTGAAAGCTCGGAGCTCTGGCAGTGCCACGCTCCCTCCACCCTGCACTCCAGTGCCAGCCTATAATTTGTGGTCAGGTCTCTGGAGTGGGACATTCAGAGGTAAATAAAAACCTTAAACACTGCGGATACTGTAAATCAAAAACAAAAACAGAAATTGCTGCAGGTCTGGCAGCATCTGTGGAGAGAAATCGGAGTTAATGATTCGGGTCCAGGGACTGTCACATGCTGAACCTTTCCAGCAATTTCTTTTTTTGTCACTCAGCGATGAGACTGTGTCACGACTGAATAGGTCAGTCAGTGATAAGGTTAAAGTTGTTTCTCTACCAGCTTAAAGCATAGTCACCAATTGAAAGTAAAACTTCAGAATAAGGAGATGTTACTTTGTACTCCACAATAAAATAAAAAGGTCTCACACCTGTAATGAGCAATGGAGATGTTACTTTGTATTCTACAATCAAATAAACAGGTCTCACACAAAATGAGAGCCATTCCGTGATGAAATCCCATAAGAAAATGCACCGACTGCTTTTAATGCTTTATTTCCATCTTGTGTGTCAGCTTTGCCCTACTGTTAATCACATCGCTGAGCTTGTGAGATGGTAGAGAGAGCAGTGCTTTTCTTTAACTATCATTTAAGCACATTCACAAGACACCAATAATTCAAGCATTCAAACAATAACAGAACAAGAAGATTGAGTATCCTTATCTTGGCCAACGTTGGAGGTGCTTAACTAGGAATACAGCACAGCTCCATTTCAGTTACTTATTATGTTAATGCAAAGACGAATGGAACGTAAAACAGAATTAACCGCAAGGCATGAATTATAAATAACAGTTCAAAATATTAATCATTTATCAGATTGAAATGTGGCACCAGCAAATATCAGTTTTGCCAATGAAAGGAGTTCAATTTGTCAGACTGATGTGCTTCAACCTTACAGTAAAGATAATGTATTGTCAAATGCACTCTGTTTCTAACATGATGGGGGTTTGGAAGTAGCAGTCATTGGGAGACAATTACTAAGGGGGAAATGGAAACATCACAAAATGTACAGGACTCCGAGCATCATTCAAGAATCACCTCTAATCTGTCTTTTTCAAATTGTATTTCAGAACTAAAATTAGAATGTGCAAAGCCCCTGTGGTGCTGACACCCTTGGAAAACACTTTAAACAGTTGCTGTCTCACTAAAAAAATTTGCATTTCACATCCTTGTAACGCACTGTAAAAATTGGCCCTTATTTGTTACTGAGGCCTTCACATTTAGGGAGACATCATTAGGGATTTATTTTCTGTGTATTTAAGGGGAAATTTCTTAAAATTAAAGCTTTTTGAATCACAATTATATTTTTCAGTAACTGCTATTGTTGCCTGGAGTTTTAGAGAATAAACAGGCAGCGAATTGATGGCAGGTCCTATTTAACATGAAGTCGATTCCCATTCACTGTGACCACTTACACAGACATCAACCATGTATTAGATATGATGATAAAAAAATAAACAAGTATGGAAACTGCTACCTCACATACTTTGAGATCAAAAGCATTACTCTTTTCCCCTGAAATTAAATCTTTGGGAAGAGAGTCAGGTTGTGGGAGTAGTGGTCTCTCGCAATAAACTATATTGTGAGCTGAGTGGCCTTAACCCAAGCTCAGGTTAACCAAGTGTAAAAAATGAGGTCTGCAGATGCTGGAGATCAGGTTAACCAAGTCAATCAAGACTGTTTAGGGATGCAACCGGGTGCTTATTGAGGTGGAGTTGGCATATTTTCCCCTCATTAATTATTGCCTGACGCTCTGGGGTAGGAGCACGATTTTGCGACATTGACCCCATTCTTTCAGAGCAGCAGTTTCTATGCAAAGCTTTGTAACTGGGTTAGCAGTCTCTGTGCTCGACAGACAGAGAAAGATCAAAGATCCACACATGACCGTCACCATTACATCAATTTGCAGAGGATGTCTGATTCCAGGTTGATTTAGGCTGACACTTCACTGCAATGTCTGGATCAGAGTGGTGCTGCAAAAGCACAGCCGGTCAGGCAGCATCCGAGGAGCAGGAGAATCGATGTTTCAGGCAAAAGCCCTTCATCAGGACTGTAGGCAGGGAGCCTCCAGGGTGGAGAGATAAATGGGAGGGGGGTGGGACTGGGGAGAAGGTAGCCTAGAGTACAATAGGTGGATGGGGGTGGGGATGAAGGTGATAGGTCAGAGGGGAGGGTGGAGTGGATAGGTGGGAAGGAAGATAGGCAGGTAGGACAGGTCATGAGGATGGTGCTGAGCTGGAAGGTTGGACCTGGGGTAAGATGGGGAGAGGGGAAATGAGGAAACTGGTGAAGTCCACATCGATGCCCTGGGGTTGAAGTGTTCCGAGGCGTTCTTCCTCCAGGCGTCTGGTGGTGAGGGAGCGGCGGTGAAGGAGGCCCAGGACCTCCATGCCCTCGGCAGAGTGGGAGGGGGAGTTGAAATGTTGGGCCACGGGGTTGTTTGGTGCGGGTGTCCTGGAGATGTTCCCTAAAGCGCTCTGCTAGGAGGCGTCCAGTCTCCCCAATGTAAAGGAGACTGCATTGGGAGCAACGGATACAATAAACGATATTGGTGGATGTGCAGGTAAAACTTTGATGGATATGGAAGGCTCCTTTAGGGCCTTGGATGGAGGTGAGGGGGGAGGTGTGGGCGTAGGTTTTGAAATTCCTGCGGTGGCAGGGTAAGGTGCCAGGATGGGAGGGTGGGTTGTTGGGGGGGTGGGGGGGGGGGACGTGGACCTGACCAGGCAGTCACAGAGGGAATGGTCTTTGCAGAAGGCGGAAATGGGTGGATCTTTTTGCAGGTGGCGGAAATGTCAGTGGATGATGCGGTTTATGCGAAGGTTGGTAGGGTGGAAGGTGAGCACCAGGGGTTCTGTCCTTGTTACGGTTGGAGGGGTGGGGTCTGAGGGTGGAGGGGCGGGATGTGGACGAGATGCGTTGGAGGGCATCTTTAACCACGTGGGAAGGGAAATGGCGATCTCTAAAGACGGAGGCCATCTGGTGTGTTCTGTGGTGGAACTGGTCCTCCTGGGAGCAGATATGGCGGAGGCGGAGGAATTGGGAATATGGGATGGCATTTTGCAAGAGGTAGGGTGGGAAGAGGTGTAATCCAGGTAGCTGTGGGAGTCAGTGTGTTTGTAAAAAATGTCAATGTCAAGTCGGTCGTCATTAATGGAGCTGGAAAGGTCCAGGAAGGGGATGGAGGTGTCAGAGATGGTCCAGGTAAATTTAAGGTTAGGGTGGAATGTGTTGGTTCGCAGGAGCACAAGGTGGTGCTGATGCAGTCATCGGTGTGGCGGAGGAAGAGGTGGGGAGTGGTGCCGGTGTAATTACAGAAGACTGATTATTCTATGTAGCCGACAAAGAGACAGGCATAGCTGGGGCCCAAATGGATGCCCATGGCTACTTTCCATGGAGGAAGTGGGGGGATTTGAAGGAGAAATTGTTAAGGGTGAAGACCAGTTCAGCCAAACGGATGAGAGTGTCGGTGGAAGGATCATTGGGAGAGGAAGAAACGGAGGGCTTGGAGGCCCTGGTCATGGCTGATGGAGTTGTAGAGGGATTGGATGTCCATGGTGAAGATGAGGTGTTGTGGGGTGGGGAAACAGAAGTCTTGGAGGAGGTGGAGGGTGGCTTGGGTGGTGTCTCGAACGTATGTGGGGAGTTGCTGGATGAGGGGGGATAGGATAGTATCGAGATAGGTGGAGATGAGTTTGGTGGGGCAGGAGCAGGCTGAGACAATGGGTTGAGTGGGGTGGTCAGGCTTGTGGATCTTGGGAAGAAGGTAGAACCAGGGTTCCTGGACTACGAGGTTGGAAGCTGAACAGTATTGAGTGAGTGCTGCAAACATTGATGCCACTTTTCAAATGAGGTTCTGAGATTCTGTTGTGAGTGTATGCAAATTATCCGACAAAAGCACAGGTCTTAGGAACAAGATTAGACTATTTGAGCCTGCTCTGCCTTATAAAATCATGGTGGATCCAACAGACACATTGGCTTCATATTCTGCTGGTTCCACATAACCCTATAAGATACAGGAGCAGAATTAGGCCTTTCGGCCCATCAATTCTGCTCTGCCATGCAATCATGGTTGACATGTTTCTCGACCTCATTCACCTGCTTTCTCCCCATAACCTTTACTAATCAAGAATCTATTGATCTGTCTTAAATACACTTAATGACTTGGTCTTCAAAACCTTCTGCTGCAATTCCTCTCCATCTTGGTTCTAAAGGGTCATCCCTCCTCCCCTGAGGCTGTGCCCTCGGGTCCTAGTCTCTCCTATTAGTGGAAACATCTTCATCACCCCCAGGATTCTCAGTACTCTGTAAGTTTCAATCAGATTCCCACCACACCCATCCTTCTAAACTCCATTGAGTACAGACCCAGAGTGCTCAATGTCTCCTCATATGACAGCCTTTCATTCTGCTGATCATTCCTGAAAACTCCCTCAAACACCAGCACAACCTTCCTGAGATCTGGAGCCCAAAACTGGTCACAATACTCCCAAATGCGGTCTGACCAGAGCTTTGTACAGCCCCAGCAGTCCATCTCTGCTTTTGCATTCTAGCCCTTTCAAAACCAATGCTAACATTGCATTTGTCCTCCTAAATACCAGCTGAACCTGTACGTTCACCTTGGGAGTCAAAACGTGTGGTGCTGGAAAAGCACAGCCAGTCAGGCAGCATCCTGATGAAGGCCTTATGCCTGAAATGTCGATTCTCCTGCTTCTCAAATGCTGCCTGACCGGCTGTGTTTTTCCAGCACCACACTCTTCAACTCTGACCTCTAGCGTCTGCAGACCACACTTTCTCCATTCACCTTAAGAGAATCTTGAACTAGCCCCTCCCCCCAAAGATCCTTAGTGCTTCAGACTTTCGAAGCCTTTCACAATTTAGAAAATAGTTCTATTCTTCCTACCAAAGTCTGTAACCTCACACTTTCCCACATTGTACTCCATCTGCCACTTCTTCGCTCACTTGACTAGCTTGTCCAAGTCCTTCTGCAGCCTCCCTGCTTCCTCAGCATTACCTGTCCCACCTCCTATTTTTTGTGTCATCTGAAAACTTAGCAACAATGCCCTCAGTTCCTTCATCTAGGTTGTTAATGTATATCATAAATAATTGTGGTCCCAACACCGGCCCCTGCTGAATATATTAGTCACTGGCTGCCATTTTGAAAAAGACCCCTTTATCTTTGGTCACCCACCGTTGCCTCATCCTTCCCTCAGTATGTTTCTTCTTCGTGCAGACCATAGTTTCATGATAATTGAAACTCATGCCATGGAAGATGGTGGAGACCTAAAGAGAAAATGCTGGAAAATCTCAGCAGGTCTGGCAGCATCTGTAAGGAGAGACAAGAGCTGACGTTTTGAGTCTAACTGACCCTTTGTCAAAGATGGTGGAGAACCTGGTGGTTACCAAAAAAGCAGGGCAGCAAAAAGCCCATGTTACTACTTATTATGCATTGTACACTTAGATGCCCTCTGTATAACTTCTGTGCCCCATTTTAAATAGAGAGAGATTAAGGGGGCCCTTAATCCCAATAAAACAAGGGCAGCTCATGCTCATACATTCTTAGATTTAGAAATGGATTTTATTGCCACATGTAATCATGTGACATTATGAAATCATGTCTCACAAACTTGATTGAGTTTTTGATGAAGTAACAAAGAGGATTGATAAGGGCAGAGCGGTAGACATGATCTATATGGACTTCAGTAAGGCATTTGACAAGGTTCCCCATGGGAGACTGATTAGCAAGGTTAGATGTCATGGAATACAGGGAGAACTAGCCATTTGGATACAGAACTGGCTCAAAGGTAGAAGACAGAGGGTGGTGGAGGGCTATTTTACAGATTGTTGGCCTGTGATCAGTGGAGTGCCACAAGGAAATCTTAGCAGGACTTATACACTTAATGGTAGTGTTGCTGAACAAAGAGACCTTGGAGTGCAGGTTCATAGCTCCTTGAAAGTGGAGTCGCAGGTAGATAGGATAGTGAAGAAGGCGTTTCGTATGCTTTCCTTTATTGGTCAGAGTATTGAGTACAGGAGTTGGGAGGTCATGTTGTGGCTGTATAGGACATTGGTTAGGCCACTGTTGGAATATTGCATGTAGTTCTGGTCTCCTTCCTATCCGAAAGATGTTGTGAAACTTGAAAGGGTTCAGAAAAGATTTACAAGGATGTTGCCAGGGTTGGAGGATTTGAACTATAGGGAGAGGCTGAACAGTCTGGGGCTGTTTTCCCTGGAGTGTTGGAGGCTGAGGGGTGACCTTATAGAGGTTTACAAAATCATGAGGGGCATGGAGAGGATAAAGAGCCAAAGTCTTTTCCCTGGAGTGTGGGAGTCCAGAACTAGAGGGCATAGGTTTAGGGTGAGAGGAGAAAGATGGAAAAGGGACTTAGAGTTACTTTTTCATGCAGAGGGTGGTACGTGTATGGATTGAGCTGCCAGAGGAAGTGGTGGAGGCTGGTACAATTACAACATTTAAAAGGTATTTGGATGGGTATATGAATAGGAAGGATTTGGAGGGATATGGGCCGGGTGCTGGCAGGTGGGACTAGTTTGGGTTGGGATATCTGGTTGGCATGAATGGGTTGGACTGAAGGGTCTGTTTCCGTGCTGTACATCTCTATGACTCTATGAATCTATGTACTTAAATACAGGGTACAAGAGCAACAGTGAAAAGTGGGCCACACATAGTGCCACCAGGGACAAAATATTAGTTACTGAAATAGAAAAATAAAGAAATAAGTTAAAAAGTTCAACACCAAGGTGTTCTTAGTATAAAAGTAGAAAAATAAAGAAATAAAGTTGAAAAGTCAAACATTGCACAGTCTTTTCTTAAGCCATGAGCCTGCAGACACTCCAAGCTGGGCTGTCCCCAAGTGGGCTAGCTCTCCTTGCACTGGGTGTGTTTTCACCCACACTGGGCTAATGCTCCTTTGCTGCCAACCTCTCCTGCTGACCTCCACTGGGCATGCCAGGCTTCAGTGTCCCTCGCAAGGCTTCAGCCCTGACTGCTGCTTCGCTGCTGACTGTTGACACCATTATCTTTCACAACCGACCACCTCTGCCGCCATCTTTCTCTGCCCCGTTGCTGACTGCTGAATGGCACTGCTCTACGTGCCTCGTGCTTCCCTTCTCTTCCCTTCCGAGAAGGTGTTGTGGACATTTCCCAGTTCCTAGACGCATGCTTAGAAAATCGGGGGAAAAAAGCCGACAGTGCCTCGAGAAAGCTGACAGTTCAAAACCAGCTTTAAGAGTAGGCCGCTTGCACATGACTACCCTGAGAGTGCAGTCCAGCCCTGAGTCATTGTAATGTAAACTGCAGGTAAACTTGCCGTCTCTTCGCTTATGTGACTTAGTGGTGGCATTTTCTCTTCCATTCAGAGCAATCGAAGACTGAATTAGATATTTGTTGATTATTTTCTGCTGTTTGGAAATGAAATTGACGCCTATTGTGTGGATAAGGAGGCTCTGTTCACTCCATAGATCAGGGAGGCACTTGCAGGCCCACTCTGGAACTGAACCTTTTGCTGGTGGTCTCTCTAACTCCACCAGCTCCTCCCCTCCCCCATTCATGCTGGTGAATGCAGGAATTCCTTCACTCTTGAAGTGGACATTGCCTGTTGAGGTACTATTGCCTCTGGAGCTGAAGTCTTTTGAGCTCAAATTAAACTGGAGACATTTGAACAGAAAACCCATGAGTGAGGGCAGTGTCGACATTTACATAGATGCTAAACTAAGGCTCTATTTCCCTGATCAAGTTGACGTGAATAGAATAGACGATCCTTTATTATCATGTGTACTCAAGTGCAGGAGTACAGTGAAATGGTTCATAATGTCGCTCTCTCACAGCACCATCTTAAATGTAATTTCCTATGTGCAGATCTTGGATACAAAAAGAGGAATGAGAAAGAAAAGTGGTTGCCTTACATTACTGTTGAAAGAATAAGTTTGAAACAAGGCAGAGTTAAAGGATTGACATTACAATCAGAGAAAAAAGATTTCAAATCAACTGTAGCTCAGTGCAGGAGCATCCCTGCATGGTCTGACACCCAGACCAGACCCACTCTGCTCCACTCCAAACCTCCCGTCCACTCCATACTGGCCCTCTGCTCCAGGCCTGCTCCCCCATACTCCCCAACATCCCCCCCCCCCCCCCCCACCCCCCACACTGCCCTCTGCTCCAGGCCTGCTCCCCTCACACTGCTCTCTGTTCCAGGCCTGCTCCCCCCCACACTGCTCTCTGCTCCAGGCCTGCTCCACCGCACACTGCCCTCTGCACCAGGCCTGCTCCCCTCACACTGCCCTCTGTTCCACGCCTGCTCCCCTCACACTGCTCTCTGCTCCAGGCCTGCTCCACAGGACACTGCCCTCTGTTCCAGGCCTGCTCCCCTCACACTGCTCTCTGTTCCAGGCCTGCTCCCCTCACACTGCTCTCTGCTCCAAGCCTGCTCCCCTCACACTGCTCTCTGCTCCAGGCCTGCTCCCCTCACACTGTCCTCTGTTCCAGGCCTGCTCCCCTCACACTGCTCTCTGTTCCAGGCCTGCTCCCCTCACACTGCTCTCTGCTCCAGGCCTGCTCCCCTCACACTGCTCTCTGTTCCAGGCCTGCTCCCCCCAACACTGCCCTCTGTTCCAGGCCTGCTCCCCCGCACACTGCTCTCTGCTCCAGGCCTGCTCCCCTCACACTGCTCTCTGCTCCAGGCCTGCTCCCCTCACACTGCTCTCTGCTCCAGGCCTGCTCCCCCGCACACTGCTCTCTGCTCCAGGCCTGCTCCCCTCACACTGCCCTCTGCTCCAGGCCTGCTCCCCTCACACTGCTCTCTGCTCCAGGCATGCTCCCCCGCACACTGCTCTCTGCTCCAGGCCTGCTCCCCTCACACTGCCCTCTGCTCCAGGCCTGCTCCCCTCACACTGCTCTCTGTTCCAGGCCTGCTCCCCTCACACTGCTCTCTGCTCCAGGCCTGCTCCTCCCACACTGCCCTCTGTTCCAGGCCTGCTCTCCCCAACACTGCCCTCTGCTCCAGGCCTGCTCCCCTGCACACTGCTCTCTGCTTCGGGCTTGCTCCCCCCGACATTGTCCTCTGCTCCAGGCCTGCTCTCCCCAACACTGCCCTCTGCTCCAGGCCTGCTTCCCTGCACACTGTCCTCTGCTCCAGGCCTGCTCTCCCCTACACTGCCCTCTGCTCCAGGCCTGCTTCCCTGCACACTGTCCTCTGCTCCAGGCCTGCTCCAATGCACACTGCCCTCTGCTCCAAGCCTGCTCCCTCCCACACTGTCCTCTGCTCCAGGCCTGCTCCCCCCACACTGCCCTCTGTACCAGGCCAGCTCCCTCCCACACTGCCCTCTGTTCCAGGCCTACTCTCCCCAACACTGCCCTCTGCTCCAGGCCTGCTCCCCTCACACTGCTCTCTGTTCCAGGCCTGCTCCCCTGCACACTGCTCTCTGCTTCAGGCTTGCTCCCCCCGACATTGTCCTCTGCTCCAGGCCTGCTCTCCCCAACACTGGCCTCTGCTCCAGGCCTGCTTCCCTGCACACTGTCCTCTGCTCCAGGCCTGCTCTCCCCTACACTGCCTTCTGCTCCAGGCCTGCTTCCCTGCACACTGTCCTCTGCTCCAGGCCTGCTCCAACGCACACTGCCCTCTGCTCCAGGCCTGCTCCCTCCCACACTGCCCTCTGCTCCAGGCCTGCTCCCCCCACACTGCCCTCTGCTCTAGGTCTGCTCCCTCCCACACTGCCCTCTGCTCCAGGCCTGCTCTCCCTCCGCAGTGCCCCCTGCTCTGGGACTGCTCCCCCCGCACAGCCCCCTAATCTGGGACTGTTACCCCCTGCACTGCTCCATACTCTGGGAATGCTTCCTCCTGCACTGCCCCCTGCTCTGGGATTGCTCCCTCCCACACTACCCCCTACTCTGAGACTGCTTCCTCCCGCACTGCCGTCTGCTCTGGGACTGCTCCCCCTGCACTGCCCACTGCTCTGGCACTATGTAGCCCACATGCCTGCTGCTCTGGGAATCTGTACCCCACACTGCCAGCAGCTCTGGAACCGTATACACCACACTGCCAACTGCTCTGGTGAGTCTAACCATTTAAAAGACTTATCTCTGGCGTCGGGGCCTCCATTTGCCGAGAGGTGCGAAGGAGGAGCGAAGGAATTCTGGGAAGTTTTTAAGTGGGTGAGATCTGGTGCCAGGATCCGGGATGCTGCCGATCGGGTTTACAAGATACTGACGGGGGAGGGGGAGCGGCCAGAAATTGTGGTACATATTAGCACCAATGATATAGCCAGGAAAGGGATTGAGGATCTGAAAAGTGACTCCAGAGAGTTAGGTTGGAAGCTGAAGAGCAGGACGAGTAGAATAGTGATCTCAGGTTTGCTACCAGTGCCATGAGATAGTGAGGTGGGGAACAGTCAGCGAGTGCAGCTTAACACGTGGCTGCGAGGCTGGTGTAGGAGGGAGGGCTTCAGATACCTAGGCCATTGGGATACCTTCTGGGGAAGGTGGGACCTGTACATGAAGGATGGGTAGCATCTGAACTGGAGGGGCACAAATGTCCTGGGTGGGAGATTTGTTCGTGTGATTCCGGAGCGTTTAAACTAGTTTGGCAGGGGGATGGGAATCAGAGCCACATGTCTGTGAGGGGGTCAGCTGCAGATGGGGTAGTGACAGGATATATTGAATCCATCAGGAAGGTTTCTCACGTGATGATACAAAGGGATCGGTTAAAGTGTGTCAACTTTAATGCAAGGAGTGTCCAAAATAAGAGTGATGAGCTTAGAGCTTGGATCAGTACTTGGGGCTACGATGTTGTAGCCAGAACAGAGACGTGGGTTTCACAGGCTCAGGAACGGTTGCTTGGTGTTCCAGGGTTTAGAATATTTAGAAAGAACAGGGAGGGTGGAAAAAGAGGAGGGGGTATAGCATTGCTAATCAGAGAGTGCATCACAGTTACAGAAACGAAGGTTGTTGAGGAAGGTTTGTCTACTGAGTCAATATGGGTGGAGGTTAGGAACAGCAAAGGAAAAACCACCGCTTTGGGGGTTTTCTACAGACCCCCTAATAGCAGCAGAGAGATTGAAGATCTCATAGGCAGACAGATTCTGGAAAAATGCAAATTAGCAGGGTTGTTGTTATGGGTAATTTCAACTTTCCCAATATCGACTGGAACATCCTAAGTGCAGACGATTTAGATGGAGCCGTTTTTGTCAGGTGTGTTCAGGAGGGTTTCTTTACTCAGTATGTAGACAGACCAATGAGGGGAGAAGCCATTTTGGATTTGGTGCTCAGCAATGAGCCAGGACAGGGGTCAGATCTCACAGTAGGAGAGCACTTTGGTGACAGTATTCACAACTGCCTCATATTTACCATAGCCTTGGAGAGGGAAAGGAACAGTTACCGAGGGAAGATATTTAACTGGGGAAAAGGAAATTATCAGTCAGGAGTTGGGAAGTATAGACTGGGAGCAATTGTTCCACAGAAAGGGTACAGCAGACATGTGGAGACTATTTAAGGAGCAGTTGTTGGGAGTGATGCACAAATTTGTTCCTCTGAGACTGGCAAGAAGGGGTAAGATAAAGGAACCTTGGATGATGAGAACAGAGGAACTTCTCATCAAAAGGAAGAAGGTGGAGGAAGCAAAGATCTAGCACAGCTTTAGAGGATTACAGGCTTGCTAGAAAGGAGCTCAGAATTGGACTGAGGAGAGCCAGGAGGGGGCATGAGAAAGACTTGGCAAGAAGGATTAGGGGGAACCCAAAGGCACTTACTCATATGTGGGAAATGAGAGAATGATCAGGGAGAAGATAGGGCCAATCAGGGATAGCATAGGGAACTCGTGCGTGGAGTCTGAGCAGATAAGGGAAGCCCTAAGTGAGTTTTTTGCTTCAGTTTTCACCAAGAAAAGGGAACTTGTTGTAAATGAAACCTTAGAGGAGCTGGGATACAGTCTTGACCAGGTCAAGGTTGATGAAGTTGATGTGCTAGAAATTTTGGAAAACATTTAGATTGATACATCCCCAGGGTCAGACCAGATTTATCCTAGGCTGCTCTGGGAAGTGAGAAAGGAGGCTGCTAAGCCGCTGGCGAGGATATTTGCCTCCTCACTCTCCACAGGAGTCATACCGGAGGATTGGAAGGAGGTGAATGTTGTTCCTCTTTTCAAGAAGGGTAATAGGGAAATCCCTGGCAATTACAGACCAGTCAGTCTTACGTCAGCAAAGTTTTGGAAAGAATTCTGAGGGATAGGATTTATGAATATTTGGCAAAGCATAATGTGATTAAAGGCAGTCAGCATGGCTTTGTAAGGGACAGGTTATGCCTCACAAATTTTATTGAGTTTTTTGAGGTGACAAGACAAGTCGACGATGGTTGAGCAGTGGATGTGGTGTATATGGACTTCAGCAAGGCATTTGATAGGGTTGAAAATGTGTTGCTGGAAAATCGCAGCAGGTCAGGGAGCATCCAAGGAACAGGAGATTCGACGTTTCGGGCATAAGCCCTTCTTCAGGAATCAGCATCTGCATACCTCACTTTCTCCTCGAAGATTTGATAGGGTTCCCCATGGTAGGCTCATTCATAAAGTCAGGAAGTATGGGATACAGGGAGATTTGGCTGTCTGGATTCAGAATTGGTTGGCTGACAGAAGGCAGAGAGTGGTTGTAGATGGAAAGTATTCTGCCTGGAGGTCAGTGTTGAGTGGGGTCCCGCAGGGCTCTGTTCTTGGGCCTCTGCTCTTTGTGGTTTTTATAAATGACCGGGATGAGGAGGTTGATGGGTGGGTTAGTAAATTTGCAGATGACACCAAGGTTGGAGGTGCCGTCGATAGTATAGAGGGCTACTGCAGGCTGCAGTGCGACATAGACAGGATGCAGAGCTGGGCTGAGAAATGGCAGATGGAGTTCAACCTGGGTAAATGCGAAGTGATGCATTTTGGAAGGTCGAACTCGAATGCTGAATGTAGGATTAAAGACAGGATTCTTGGCAGTGTGGAGGAACAGAGGGATCTTGGTGGGCAAGTGAATAGATCCCTCAAAGTTGCCACCCAAGTGGATAGCGTTGTTCAGAAAGCATATGGTGTTTTGGCTTTCATTAACAGGGGGATCGAGTTTATCAGCCGCAAGGTTTTGCTGAAGCTCTGCAAGTCCCTGGTGAGACCACACTTGGAATATTGTGTCCAGTTCTGGTCGCCCTACTATAGGAAAGATACAGAGGCTTTGGAGAGGGTGAAAAGAAGATTTAGCAGGATGTTGCCTGGACTGGAGGGCTTGCCTAATGAAGAGAGGTTGACTAAACTCAGGCTTTTCTCTCTGGAGAAAAGGAGGAAGAGAGGAGATCTGATCGAGGTATACAATGTAATGAGAGGAATAGATAGAGTCAATAGCCAGAGACTTATCCCCAGGACAGGATTGACTGCTGCGAGGAGTTATAGTTTGAAGATATTAGGAGGGAGGTATAAAGGAGATGTCAGAGGTAGGTTCTTTACGCAGAGAGTTGTGAATGCATGGAATGCGTTGCCAGCTGTGGTGGTGGAAGCAGAGTCATTGGGACATTTAAGAGACTGCTGGACATGCACATGGATAGCAGTGAGTTGAGGGGACCATAGATTAAGTTACTATATTTTACATTAGGATTAAATCTCTGCACAATATCGTGGGCCAAAGGGCCTGTTCTGTGCTGTACTTTTCTATGTTCTACACTTCTACACCACACACTTCCCATTGCTTTGGGACTATATTCCCCACACTGCCCACTCCTCTGGTCCTGTATTCCCCACACTGCCCACTACTCTGGGAGTATATACACCGCACTGCCCACTACTCTGGGAGTATATACACCACACTGCCCACTACTCTGGGACTGTTCCCCTGCACTACCTGCTGCTCTCAGGCTGCTTCCCCTGCATTGCCCACTGCCCTGGGACTATCTACCCCAATCTGCCCACTGCTCTGGCATTGTATACCCCACACTGCCCACTGCTCTGGGACTATATACCCTCCACTGCCCACTGCCCTGGGACTGTATACCCTCCACTGCCCATTGTTCTGGGACTGCCCCCCCCCCCCCCCCCCACACTGCCCTCTGGTCTGGGACAGCCACCCCCCCCCCCCCCCCCTCCCCACACACACACACACACTGCCCACTGCTCTGGGACTGCTCCCCCTGCACTGCCCACTGCTTCGGGACTGCCACCCCCCAACCCCCCCCCCCCCCCCCCACACTGCCCTCTGGACTGGGACTGTATACCCCACACTACCCACTGCTCCGGGACTGTATACCCCACACTGCCCACTGCTCTGGGACTGCCCCCACCCCACACTGCCCTCTGGCCTGGGACTGCTTTCCCTGTGCTGGTTGCTGCTCCTGGCTTCCCCTCTGGGACTCCCCACCTCCCCCATTCCCCTAAAGCAGAAACATGGAACAACAAAGTAAAAGAAAGAAATCGAAAGGCTGGAGCTGGGGAGTTTTGGCTGGAGCCTCCTACTCTGTCGCCATCTTGTCGAAGCGCCCTGGCACAGATGGTGCCCTGAGCATTTAAATGAATGATTTTTTTATTGTTCCATATATGCTGGAGATTTAGTGAAAAGTGTTTTGTCGCCACAGTCTGGTGCCATTTTGAGCTACAGAAATGATTAAAATATATTACTTAAATAAGAGTTCATCTTTTTGCAAACTGGGGTCTCAAGCCTGGCCTCAGGGCTTCGGCAGGTGTTCTGGCCCTCACGGAGTCCTGCTCTGTGAACAATAACGACGCTGATGCCCTAGAAGATCCAGCTTTGCTGCTGTCTGACACCGCCAAGCCTTGGCCTACTGTCTTTCGGAGTCCCCACTCTGGGCACCATCATCGCCATGAGTCCAGTCTCTGGGCTTACTGCCTCCTAGGAGTCTCCATTCTGGGCACCACCATCACCATGGGTCCAGGCTCCAGGCCTATCACTGGCAAGAGTCCAGTCTGTTGGCACTGTCTCCCCGGCCAGGTGATTAGATCCACGCCACTGACACTGCAGACACCACCCTGCTGACACCACTCCGGCCTCGAAGGTGAAGTCTCGAAGATGTGTGTCTCTCAAGTAACGTTATAAAGCACGTTACGTTTATAGAGAGCAAATGGTCTATTGCATTTCTTGCATGGCATCAGCAACTACTTCTCAAACTACACCATTGACAATAAAGCACTCCTGAGGCTGTGAAAGGTGCTATATAAATGTAAGTTCTTCCGTTCTATAGTGTTTGGAAGCTTAAAGAAACGCAACGTCTCGGTTCTTCTGCCTTTTAGCCCCAGAGTTTGACTGTTCTCCTTGAACACCAGTTCTTTCATAGCACTTTATTGGGAACACAATGGCTCGTGTTTGGACATGAGGGTGGGGGAGAAACCAGAAACCAGCTGCAGCACCGTCTCCCACAGAGGCTGCAAATTCTAATGATTAGTCAGTATAAGAATACATAATTTAAAAATAAAAACGAGTGCTGTCCTCATCCAGCGCTCCCCTCAAGCTCAGCAGCAGTTCTATTTTAAAAACATTGGTGAGGTGACATGCTAAAGCATCCGGCTAGAGTCCGTGAAAATGACTCTCATTAATCATTCCCGCTCCTTTTGATCATTTCAATAGGAATTTAAGCACGCAGAGCACAATGTGGTGGAAACTATAATGTGCAGTACCTGTGTTGGGGGTGTACACTGGAACAGTGGGAAGAGAGCTACGGTTTCAAAGTCAAAATTAGGAAACTTTCCAGAGCATTTGGCAATGATTGACGTCTGCAGTTGGTTCTTGGGGCACAGGGGTCGTGATTTGGAAGTTGTCTGTGCCTGGTCCTGTAGAGATGGGCAAACCTCTAGCTGTCTGATTGTACTTAAATGTTGCCGACACGGTTGGCTGGCTGTGTAATGTGGATCCAACAGAAACGAAAACAGAAATAGCTCAGCAGGCCTGGCAGCATCTGTGGAGAGAGAGAGTGCAGCAGGTCAGGCAGCATCCAAGGAGCAGGAGAGTCGACGTTTCGAGCAGGAGAGTCGACGTTTCGGGCATGAGCCCTTCTTCAGGAAGGATTCGGGGCTCATGCCCGAAACGTCGATTCTCCTGTTCCTTGGATGCTGCCTGACCTGCTGCGCTTTTCCAGCAACACATTTTCAGCTCTGATCTCCAGCATCTGCAGTCCTCACTTTCTCCTCTGTGGAGAGAAAGCTGACTTAACATTTCGGGTCGATTCACCCTTCCTCAGAACTAATGGTAACTGGGAAAAGTTGTTTTATTTATGCAAAAGGCAGGTTGGTGGGGGGAAGGAGTAAATGATAGGTGGAGATAGAGCCCAAAGAGAGAGAAGAACAGTTGGACAGACCAAGGAGTGGATAATGATGAATAAATAGCTATTAATGGACAGTTAATGGTGAACAATGGGTTGTGCATAATAGCGGACCATGTGATTCCTGATGAAGGGCTTATGCCTGAAACATCGATTCTCCTGCTCCTCTGATGCTTTTCCAGCACCACAATCTCAATCTATGACTATGACTCTATGTGATAACAAGGCCTGGTGTGTGCGGGTCGGGGTAAGGATATGGGAGAAAGTGACTGTTGCAATGGATATTGAGTCCGGAAGGCTCTGGACTTCCCAAGTGGCAAATGAGGTGCTGTTCTTCCAGCTTGCACTGAGTGATGCTGGAGCACTGCAGCAAATCTGAGACAGAGAGGTTGGCCAGGGAGCAGGGTGGTGTGTTGAAGTGGCAGGCAGCTGGAAGCTCAGGGTCTTATTTACAGATAGGTGCCTGGCACTACCCAACAGCACATGAGGCTCACACAAGATCCATATTAAAGGCAGTCTGTCCTTTACCAGGAACGGTGCGGAATAAAAGGAAGTCATGCTTTTCTGCCAGTTTTTCACACTGATGCAAGAAGAAACAAAGCAAATGGATCCACAGGCTGGTGGAAGGGAGTCTCAAATTGGTGAATGAGACACTTGATGGTGTGGTGACAGAGATTCACAGGAAGAGTGAGGCTATGTACCTCTGGGAGAATCAGGAGACCTCCACTTCCACCCTACCAACCTTCGCATAAACCGCATCAGCCACCGACATCTCCGCCTCATCCAAAAAGACCCCACCACCAGGGATATATTTCTCTCCCCACCCCTTTCCTCCTTCCGCAAAGACCGTTCCCTCCATGACTACCTGGTCAGGTCCACGCCCCCCCTACAACCCACCCTCCCATCCTGGCACCTTCCCCTGCCACCGCAGGAACTGTAAAGCCTGTGCCCACACCTCCTCCCTCATCTCTATCCAAGGCCCCAAAGGAGCCTTCCACATCCATCAAAGTTTCACCTGCACATCCACTAATATCATTTATTGTATCCGTTGCTCCCGATGCGGTCTCCTCTACATTGGGAAGACTGGACGCCTCCTAGCAGAGCGCTTCAGGGAACATCTCCGGGACACTCACACCAATCAACCCCACTGCCTGATGGCTGAACATTTTAACTCCCCCTCCCACTCTGCCGAGGACATGCAGGTCCTGAGCCTCTTCCATCGCCGCTCCCTCACCACCTGACGCCTGGAGGAAGAACGCCTCATCTTCCACCTCGGAACACTTCAACCTCAGGGCATCAATGTGGACTTCAACAGTTTCCTCATACACCTCCCCCCCCCCCCCCCCCCCACCTTACCCCAGTTCCAACCTGCCAGCTCAGCACCATCCTCATGACCTGTCCTACCTGCCAATCTCCCTTCCCACATATCCACTCCATCCACTCTCTGACCTATCACCTCCAACCCTACCCCCATCCACCTACTGTACTCTTACCTACCTTCTCCCCAGCCCCACCCCCCTCCCATTTATCATTCCACCCTGGAGGCTCCCAGTCTCATCCCTGATGAAGGGGTCCTGCCCGAAAAGTCAATTTTCCTGCTCCTCAGATGCTGCCTGACCTGTTGTGTTTTTCCACTCTAATCTAGACCCTCAGGTCATGACATCCAAAGGGAATGGGACCAGGGGTAGCACTGGGAGGGTCAATTCCCAGTGTCTGACCCAATGCTGCAAACTGTTTACTGATTTCATGTGAGTATTCAAAGTCAGTAAATCCGGGATGTCCCTGTCACCACCAGGCAACTGTCATTCCTCAATGTCTCACAGCCCAGTCACTCATTCAGCCAGACCCTGCGTCTAAATGCCCTTCCTGTATCTTCCACAGCTGCTAGTCTCAGCCTCAAGGCCTGCTGCCAGTCAGTATTACCCAAACATTGGCGTAATTAGTGACGTTCTTCATTCTCCCTTACAGTGACGTTTGAGAGAAGAGAGCAGGCCAGATGCAATGGCGGATAAGCACGCCAGTAACATTGAGCATTACGGAGGTGGACCAGCCACCACTGATAATGGGGCCATCACACATTGTTCAGAGAACTGAGAAGAACCAGATCTTCCTCCCTTACTCTGCTTCTCAACTCTCATCATCCTCTCTAGTTCACTTCTGATGGGCATGACCTTGGAGCCCTTACCTTTTCACATCCCCATTGCCCTCTCTCCAACCCTGCTGTCCTGATTTTCGGATACTCGAAAACTACCACCTGCTCCCGAGCTCCAAGAGGAAGAAAGAATGCACTACCACACTGCTCATGGAGAGGTAACGCAATTAGATTCAACCCTCACAGGCAACAGCTCAGACTAAAATACAGCACGCAGGATAGATTCAGGATCAGCACGTGGTGAATGACCAGGCATAGGCAGGACGACAGTGGGTATGCAAAAGGGTAGCTTCTGTGCTAGCTCTCCTGAGAAACTTCTGCCATAGGGTGCTCAGATGACGATTTTGATGATGTTGATGAAGATATAGCTAATCTGCTTGCACAGCCATTGAGGTGGCTTCTGGTCACTGCCAAGGGGTAGGAAGTGTGCAGTTTGGAGTCTAACGCTTCCACTGAGGAAGTGAGAGTCAACTCCATTACAGCTCTGACAGCTGTGACCTTGATCCGATGTCTGATCTCCATTTCCACTGCATCCTGACACAAAGCGCCACATTTCGGAGCAGCAGTGGGAGATCAGACAGAGATCACAGTGATCTGTGTGTGCTCTCCTGCTGACACTGCCTGCAGGTCTCAGTGCACAAACAGTCCGGCGATCTATGTGCTCCTTCCTGCAGCTTTCTCAGCTCATGGCGTTACTTCCCTGTGGTGCTGTCAAACAGAAACCTGTGCTCCTGCCTCAGGATAATAACCACCTATACTGCAAATCCACTCAGAGGGTGCCTCTCAGTTAGCCTATCATTCAAACTGCAGTCAGCAATTGAAGATGTGCGGTGCTGGAAGAGCACAGCAGGTCAGGCAGCATCCGAGGAGCAGGAGAATTGACGTTTCGGGCATAAGCCCTTCATCAGGAATGAGGCTGGTGGGCTAAGGGGGTTGAGAGATAAATGGGAAGGGGGTGGGGAATGGAGCTGGGAATGCCATCAGCAATGCAGTGAAACCTGGCAAGTTCTTCCAGGGCTGACCATAGCCTCCCTCACTGAAAGTCAGCAGCTGCCCACCAATCATGCTGCGGCCCCTGTTCAGGAGCGTGAGAACAAGGGTGCCAGTCTGACAGGTACGATGGCAGAGTGGGTCATTCAGTTTACATTTGTAGATGTGGGTGCGGATTTGGAGAAGAAGTCCCATGATGGTTGTATTGGCAGCCCTTGGCAAAGGGCACACTGTGACGTGGCATCCCATCTGAATGGCAAAGTGGGGAATGGTGGAGCCATGTTGCTGCAGGAATGTTTCACTAATGGAATTGGAGTCTCAGCATGTGCTCCCAGGCAGCATGTGTAAAGCACAGAATTGTAGAATCCCTCTGGCCATTTGGCCCACTGAGTCCACACCAACCCTCCAAAGAGCTTCCCATCCGGACCCACCCTATCCCTGCAAACCTGCACTTTCCGTGGCTAATCCACCAAGCCAGCACATCCCTGGACACCATGGGCAATTTAGCACAGCCAATCCACCTAAGCTGCACATCTTTGGAAACTGGAGCACCTGGACAAATCCCCCCCCCACGCAGATATATGGAGGGTGAGCTGCCCGAGGGGGGAATCGAACCTGGGTCCCTGGCACTGTGGGGCAGCAGGGCTAACCACTGAGCCACCGTGTCACCAAAAGGCACGTGGCTGCATCCTTTCTGTCTCCTCCTGCAGCACGTCTCAATGTGGCCTTGATTGCGATGACTGCCTTTTCATGATGGCATGGTTGAAGAGGATGTAACAAAGCAGCATGACCTTGGAGATAGACTCAGGCCGTTATTGTAAGGTTTCCTTTGCTTTGTTCAGACATCATGGCGATGACTCGTTAACAGTGACAGCCTGCTCCATGGTGCTTCTGGTCGGCGTAAGGCTTTCATTATACACCCATCACGTGATCGGGTGGTGGAGGGGGTGGGGGCTGCCCTATGTGCAGCCACCCTCTGGTTCTTACTTGAATGCCCATGGCTGGTAGGAACAGGAGACTGCCTCAGGATGAAGCCATCGTGGCTGCTGTCAGAATAGTAGGTTTGCCCATGGTCACACATCAAATGCAGATTAATGGAATTGTAGCGTGCATGAATGTGAGACCCACGGAGAGACACACATGCAGTCAATGGCTGCCCTACACAAGTCGGAACTCTGCTACCTTGCAGAGTCCCTGTGTCTCTCTGTTGTGAAATGGTAATATACTGAGCCTTCTGCGGTGATGCTGATATTCTGAAATGATTTTGTCTTTGTTCTTTCATGGGCTGTGAGTGTAGCTGCCTGGGCAAGTATTTGTTGTATTGTCATTAATTGCCCTTGAACCCAATGGACGCTAGGCCATTTCAAGATCTTCCCGGTAATGGTGGCAGATTCCCTTCCCTAAAGGTGTGGGCGAACCAAATTGGGTCTTAGACATTTGATGGCAGTTTCATTGTCACCTTAGCTTTCAATTTCAGGTTTTACGAATTGAGTTTTGAACTTTGCTAGCTCCCATGGTGGGATTTGAACCAAACATTTCGGATCATTTACCTGGGTCTCCAAAACACTAATCCGTTGATATTACCATTGCACCAGCCTGTTGCCTGCTCTTGCTTGTAAGGATCTTGTCATACCAAAGTCTAATACACATTTTGCCTTCCTGGTCACTGACAGCATCGAGCTGGTGTGAAGTTGCCATAGGGGCACAATCACGAGTCCACTATATTGAATTGGAATCATCTCAGACATTGGTCTTGGCTGAGGTGTTGATTGTTGGGCTGTTCCCTGTGGTGCTGTGGTGAGAAGGTCTATCTGTGGGGAGTCCCTCTCCTCCTCCCCCGGTGTATAGCCATCCCCCCTTTCACAGTCTGTCCCACCTCCCCGTTATGTTGCAGGATCTGAAGGTCTGCAGCTACAGCCCCCAAATATGTTGCAGCCCTTGCGCTATACCATTCAATGCTATGGGCCAAGTGCTGGAATATGGGACTTGTGTGGATAGGTCAGTGCACAGATGATGGGCTGAAGGCCTCTTGCATGACCCTCTGACTCTGCGAGTATTTTGTCTTGCCGCTGCCCAGACCCGACTAGGTGGGAACAAAAGGTCTTCCATCAGTGTGTTTTGATTCAACGCTGTGACTGGTAAGACTTAAACCCAGACCTAGATTCGAGTCGTGCTGGAAAAGCACAGCTGGTCAGGCAGCATCCGAGGAGCAGGAAAATTGATGTTTCGATCAAAAGCCCTTCCTCAGGAATAGAGGCAGAGTGCCTGCAGAGTGGAGAGATAAATGAGAGGAGGGTGGGGGTAGGGAGAAAGTAGCATAGAGTACAACAGGTGGGTGGGGGTGGTGATGGAGGTGATAGGTCAGAGAGGAGGGTGGGGGAAGGTAGCAAAGAGTACAATAGGTGAGTGGGGGTGGGCATGAAGGTGATAGGTCAGAGAGGAGGGTGGAGAGGATAGGTGGGAAGGAAGATAGGCAGGTAGGACAGGTCATGAGGGTGGTGCTGAGATGGAAGGCTGGAGCTGGGGTGAGGGGAAATGAGGAAACTGGTGAAATGCACGTTGATGCCCTGGGGATGAAGTGTTCCGAGGCGAAAGATGAGGCGTTCTTCCTCCAGGCGTCAGTTGGTGAGGGAGCAGCAGTAGAGCAGGCCCAGGACCTGCATGCCCTCGGCAGAGTGGGAGTGGGAGGGGGAGTTCAAATGTTCTGCCACGGGGCGGTGGGGTCGACCTTCTGGTCCAGATGTGGGGCCATCACCACTGTGCCATGAGAATTTTAAACTGTTTTTTGTGGTCACTACCACACCCTATGTTAGGGACCCCGGGCTCTCAGCTTTTTAATCTGCCTGTTCAGAGATATTATGCATCTTTGGGACAGTTGGATTTGAACCCAGGCCTGGGCTCAGAGGTAGGGACATCTGTTAGATTTGTAAACTGGCTCCTATATATGTGCCTTAACCTTTCCCCAGTGTGTCTGAGCTGCTTAAGCAGAACTGGAGCATGTACACTTACCTGGAACAGCATTTGCAACTTCAATCATTTTACAGCTAGCAAACGAAGCCTACACTCACAGACAATGTGTCTCATTGATCTATAGGATTACATTGCTGTGTCTCTTTGCATGAGATACTATAAAAGTTCTGCTTTAACTCATGTGCATTAATCGACTGGGGCTTTCAGATTGTCAGCTTAGCACAAAATGTAACTTTTTAGGTTACTACATGGAATGAAGACAGTCTGCTTCAGACTTCGACAGCTGGAACTATGCAGTGGTGTGTAAAAAATGCCCAATGATATCTCTTTTTAGACAGGACAAGTCTGTTATGGAAAGACATCTTGACAAATGTTATTTTACCTTCAGGATGTAGAACATTCCAATTATGGGCCCTGTCAGGAGTATCACCTGAAACTACTGGACCCTGATTAAACCCATGAAGTTATTTCGTCTGTGCTGAGATAAGACTGGAGGCAGGGGAGAAAGTTTGCAGCATTGCTGATTACCGCAGGAGGCAGTTTGTACGAACAGATTGGATCCATCTGCAGGGTTTAAGCACATTCGTGGAGCTGGTGTACACTAGCTGGTTAATTAATTCTGCACAGTTTCCTGGCTGGGACTGGCACTGCAGAGCTCATATCAGGTGCTGTGATCCAACTTGTTAAACACAGCCACTCCAGAATATTATCGAGATGGTCAGCATTTTGTCTTGTTTCAACTCCTGGCCGCCGTTCAATTCACAAGAAGCAAACACATCACTCTCAAAACTTGGATTCCTGTTTACATTCAATGCTTCTTATTCAGAAGTGTGTTTTATTAAATCTGTTCCTTTATTTTTGTGGCACTCCTGACCATAATCTGTGCTTGCTGGCATTAGTCATCACATGTTGTTTTCTTGCAGCTCTTGCCTTTTGCAGTGGTACAAATCATATTTATTTGATGTGCTGCATAACAGCCTGTGTGAACCTTCAGGAGGAGGGAGAGCATCAAGAGGTTGATCAGAATTTTTATCCACAACAGCAAACACACTACTTTCATTTTTAACGTTCTGAACAAATAGGCAGTAATTAAAACGGCCTGACTTAAATGCTAAATTCAAAGTGAGTGTGTTTCTGGTGTAACAAAAAGCCTGAGGGGAAAATAAAGTGGTGTCATACTGTGGGAGGCAATAAAAATGATCAGTGACAAATAAATACTGGAAAGCAACCAAGACAGGAAATAGTGGCAAGTTTTGTTGGGCCCTGAGCAATAGGAACAAAGGCACTTAATTTCTGACACTGGTGGGTAAGCCATTAATTATGTTTTTTTTTGCTTAAGATTATATATAGTGAGTTGTAATTAAAGCAATTTATTATCAAGGACCCAAATTCATTTGTTATGTTGCAGATATAGTTACAAATTCACATTTCAACAGGCTGAATAAAAATAAGCATTGGGCACTCACATCTATCACCACATTAGTTCAGTTCTCCTTTGTTGCATGTGAAACTGTAAGCTGTTAAATGTCTTTTTTCTTGTTTTGTGCTGAATATTTAAAGTTTAAACAGATTAATGCATGCTTGGTTCGAGAAAGAAATTAGTAGGTAGTTACTGAGATCTGGAGTAAACACTCAAACTTGATTTATGTGTGTTTGAGAATTAACCAAGCAATATTGGGTAGATTTAAGCCAATCTGGGGACAAATGCAAGCAGGGCTGCTTACTCAGTATCCACCCCTAGCCCTCCACCACTATACATGGTCACAAAAAGAGAAGATCGACCCTGTGCATGTTCACACGTAACGTTAAAATCTCAAAACATAGTGATTTAACAAAATGCACTTGACAAATAATAAATTAGTACATAGTTACTGAGATCTGGGCTAAACACTCAAACTCGATTTGTTGAGGGTGTTTGAGGGTGGTACAGTGGCTCAGTGGTTAGCACTGCTGCGTCACAGTCCAAGGTTCAATTCCAGCCTTGAACAACTGTCTGTGTGGAGTTTGCACGTTCTCCCCGTGTCCGTGTGGGTTTCCTCTGGTTTCCTCCCACAGTCCAAAGATGTGCAAGGTCAGGTGAATGGGCCATGCTAAATTGTCCATAGTGTTAGATGCATTAGTCAGAGGGGTGGGTTACTCCTCAGAGGGTCAGTGTGGACTTGTTGGGCTAAAGGGCCTGTTTCCACACTGTGGGGAATCTAATCTAATCAAAACTGCTGAAAAATGGTATCTACTGAAGAACTCTTTCTCCACTGCAGTTTGTTAAGTGTACTTCCACTCTCAGCTTAATGGAGAAAAAATTAGCACTTATTAAATCCGAAAGAAGAAATAATTTGCATTCATTTCACACCTTTCTGCTGTGATGAAGGGTAAAATCCTGAATCATTTCTAAATGTTCTGAACTCTTAATCACAGCCTGATTTATTTTTAATAAAAGGACATTAAGCCAGAAGATAACTGCAGAAATAAATTTTGTAGTTGTCCAAAGAGAGAGACCCTGGAGTGTCACACCTAATGAGATGTAAAGGAAGCTTTAAAGGAAAGAAATAAAAGGAGGGAAATGCACTACAAACGTAATTGTAATCTCCCAGGAGTTATCTCAGACCGAGAAAAGACAGCAGTTCAGACAAGAGACATGTTGGAGGCTTCCCCCTTTTATGAATACACATGGATTAAAAACTGATTCCACCCTGGTCTGTGTCAGCTCAAGCAGTAAGGTGTGCTAGAAGGTTGTGGTTCTTGATGAACGGCTTTTGCCCGAAACGTCGATTTCGCTGCTTGTTGGATGCTGCCTGAACTGCTGTGCTCTTCCAGCACCACTGATCCAGTGCTACAGTAATAGCCTGCATTCTAGTGGTCGAGTGCTGTATGGGTTACAATGAGAAAAACCTATTCGTCATCCCTGCATTGTACGTTCAGGCCTCTTACACTGTGGAGGTAAGCCAGCAAGCCTATGGAAAGGAAACAGGAGGAAAGCATTCTAACTGACCTGCAAAACCAAGTATCTTTAGATTGACTGCTTGACCGCAAACATTTCACCATTTACTCTTCATGAATGACTCTCAGACTGATACGGAAATATTGTAACCACTTTTCAAATTTCTTATTTCTAATACGTTGACGATAGTGTCTTCTTGTGTTGAATAACTAATAAACTCACTCCACCACTACCTCAGAAACAAAGCGTCTCCTTTTAAAGCAGAAATTCATTTGGTTCTGGGAGAAAGATATGCAAAAGGAAGGGGGATCCTTTGTGGGGTAACTTTGTTGGGATTCACCGAGGCAGGGACTCTGGATGGGGAAAGTTGCAGTGTTCATGTATTAAGAAGTGGAGGCAGCAGTGCCTTCCCACTCCCACCCCTGGGAACTTGATGGGAATACCTTACCTGGGGCTTTAATAGCATCCACCCATTCTTACCATTTCATGATTACAGGAAGTCCTAAAGTCATTTACTTCAGGAATCATCATAGAATGTCATAGATTCCCTACCGTGTGGTAACAGGCTATTTGGCCCAACAACTCCACGCTGACCCTCCAAAGAATAACCCACTATACCCTACCCTATTACACTACATTTGCCCCTCTCTAATGCACCTGACCTACTGATCCCTGAACACTATGGGTAATTTAGCATGGTCAATTCGCCTAATCTGCACGTTTTTGGACTGTGGGACGAAACTGGAGCACCCGGAGGAAACCACACAGACACGGGGGGAATGTGCAAACACCACAGTCACCTGAGGGTGGAATCAAACCCCGGTCCTCGGTGCTGTGAGGCAGCAGTGCTAACCAATGAGTCACTATGTCACCCAAATGTTCTAACGTCAGAAAATAATCAGCCAATTTATGCAGAGCAAGATCCCATTAAAAACATTATGATAATGGCTAAATAACCTATTTACTTTGCGATACTTGTTTGAGGGATAAATGTTGGCCAGGATGTAAGGGAGGAAATCCCAGTCCTTTGTTTGACTTAGTGTTGTGGGTAAACATGGGGCATATTAACAACTATTCCAAAGGATGTCACTTCCAAAAGTGTAGCCCTCCCTAAATCAAGGTTTTCCAAAATGGAGGTCAGAATCCCAATTGCAAAGGCAAGCTGAGATTTTAGAGTCGCAAACTCTGAAGCAGCAATGGCCATCATGGAGCTCTGACTGAGTTATAACAGTGTGCTACAATGGGCCCTCCACCACTCTAACTCCCTCAGGTCTCTGTCCTCCCTAACCCTCGCACCTGTCTCTCTCGAGTCATCCCTCCTCCTGAATCCCGAAGACCACCTCCCACCTCCCACAATGACCGCAGGTGTTCTCCTTCCTTCCACTTATCACTCACACCCCTACTCTCACTGAGATATCCCAACAGCATTCTTGATGAAGAACTTATGCCTGAAATGTCGATTCCCCTGCTCCTCGGATGCTGCCCGACCTGCTGTGCTTTTCCAGCGCTGCACTTTTTGGCTGTCACAACAGTTAACAAACCTCGAAATGAGGCCATGGTGGGAAACATTTGGCTGGCTTTACCCTAAATACTAAATCGTAAACTCATGATATGAACACTCACAGATTATTTCATAAATGAACGTGATATGTTTCTCTATTAACAAAATTATTCTTAACTGTTGAATTTCTTTTCAAGTCTCTTTTGTGGTAAGGGTCCTTATCTTTTTGAAGGTGAAACTTACTAGTTACTGGGAAGGTGCTGGAGATTTAAGTTGGATTCAATCACTGATGTGAGCCCGAAGGCTGAAACCATCTAAAACTTGGAAAGTTATTTCTTGATCGTTACTCCTCATTATGAATGTATCACCAGAATCAAATTGCATATCTTAATGTTTCAATAAGTACACCTTTGTCTACAACATGAGTATAAATATCTTGCCAAAGTTTCAGAAAGCAAATGCTTTATGTCTTTCATTTTTGCTTTAGGTCCCACATAAGTCAACTTAATTTGCAATTCAATTTGACATCACATGATCTTCAAAATTAACACACAAGATCCTACAGCCCCTGCACTGCTCCAATCCCTTGTTTAAATGGACACACATTCATTTTGATTATTTTATGATTGCTATTTATTCTGTAATATATACAGTATAATCTGCTCTTGTAGCCTCAGTGTTTATGTGGCTAGTCCAGTTAGGCTTCTGGTCATAAAGCTAATGTAAATAAGAATAAGACTGGTATCAGCCCAAGCCTGGTCTTGTTGGACAAGAATTGCTTCAGTATCTGAGGAGCCGTGAATGGTGCAGTCATTGACAAACATCGCCACTTCTCACCTTCTGATGGAGGGAGGATCATCAATGAAGCAGCTGAAGATAGGACACTACCTTGAAGAACTATTGCAGAGATGTCCTGGAGCTGAGATACCCCCTCATACCCAGCGACTTCAGCTTTGCTAGGGCTCCTTGATGGCACTCTCTGTTAGATGTTACCTTGATGCCCAGGGCTGTCACTCTCCCCTCCTCTCTGGAATATAAATGTTTGGTCCATTGTTTGAACCAAGGCTGTAATGAGGTCAGGAGCTGTGTGGCCCTGGCAGAACCCAAACTGGGCATCATTGAACAAATTATTGATGGGCAGGTGCTGCTTGATAGCACCGTCCATCACTTTACTGATAGTAAAGAGTGGGTGGATGGGGTGGCAGTTAGCTGGGTTGGAGTTGATTTTTCTGTACAGAACATACCTTGGCAGTTTTCCACTTTGTTGAGTAGATGCCAGTGTTATAACTGGAAGAGCTTGGCTAAGGGAGCAGCAAGTTCTGGAGCACAAGCCTTCAGTATCATTGCTGGAATGTTGTCGGGGTCCATAACCTTCATACCAGCCTGTGCTTCCAAACATTTCTTGAATATCACATGGAGTGAATTGACTGGTACCTGTGCTGCTGGTGTCTACTGGAAAAGGACAAGTTGGATCATCCACGTGGCACTTTGGGCTGAAGACTGCTGCAAAAGCTACTGATGGTCCACGGCGCCTCATGGATGCCCAGTCTTAAGTTGTCAGATTTGTTTGAAATCTGTCTTATTTTGCATGGTGATAGTGTCATAGAATATGATGGAAAGCATTTTCAACATGAAAGTGGTTCTTTGACTCCACAAGGACTGGGTGGTGGTCACTCCCACCAACACTGTCATGGACAGATGTACCTTCAGCTGGCAGATTGGGAAGGATGGGGCCAACTATGTTTTTCCGTCTTGTTGGTTCCCTCACCACCTGCTGCAGATACAGTGTATCAGCTATGTCCTTTAGGACCTGACCTGCTCAGTCAGTGTTGCTGCTGCTGCTGCTGCTGCTGATGGACATTGAAAATCTCCATTGGATGGGTCTGGCCCTATAGGCAAATAGTTTATTCATGCCAAGCTATCTGTCTCTCAGGGAGAGGTTTATGCAGGAAGCCATCTTTGATGACACATCCATCAGTCCATGGTCTGCACTTAACAGCCGAAAGTCTCTGTGGGAAAGGGAGATAGTGGATCCTGTTGGATGATTCCGTGAGCTGAATTTCAAAGTCATTTGTTGGAATGCCTCATGGCCAGAATTTTCAAACACCAAGATGCAGCTTGTCTATTGGTCAGAAAGTCCTTTGCCCTCAGACTCCTGCTGCACACCTGGACTCTCACCCCTTCTGCACATTTCTCTCCTTCTCTCCCCATGGCTGCAGTGGGGGTGGGTGGGGTGGGGTTGGGAATGTGGGGGTGGTGGTGGTGGGGGGGTGGGGGGGTGGGGGGCAAGACCATTGCCCACCTCCTTCTGGAATGTGCCTTTGCAAAGAAACAATTATTTGTCCTGACCTTCATCTGGAACAGCTCTTCAGGCTGGTCCCAGGGGCATTCATCAAGATAAGCAGCAGCAGTGGCTGGAGGGCAGGTAATTCGGTGAAGCATGTTCTTTTGCTTGCTTGGAACTTGCTGGACATCCAGAGCAAAGTGTTGACCGTGGCTGAGTCAGCATGGTCAGAGGTCCAGGACTACTGGTTTAGATTAGATTAGATTACTTACAGTGTGGAAACAGGCCAACAAGTCCACACCGACCCGCTGAAGCGCAAACCACCCAAACCCCTACATTTACCCCCTATCTAACACTACGGGCAATTTAGCATGGCCAATTCACCTGAGGAAACCGGAGCACCCAACGGAAACCCACGTAGACACGGGGAGAATGTGCAAACTCCACACAGTCAGTCGCCTGAGGTGGGAATTGAACTCGGGTCTCTGGCGCTGTGAGGCAGCAGTGCTAACCACTGTGCCACCCTGCCACCGACTACTGTGTTGAAGATTGGCCATTCTCCACTCATCAAATAGGGAACATTGCACTTCCACATATTGCACTGGAAATTTCCGTAATGCACGATTTGAAATATTTTTTGCCCCCATGCTGTGTGCCTGAATGATTTATAATATTAATTATAAATTTCAAGAGTTTTGCAACTGTATTGAGGAATCCAAAAAAGAATGAGTGAAGAATGCTGGGATGGGGGTGGGTGGCGGGGCGTAAGTTGAATTTTATTGCGTTTTCTGTCATTTTCAAGTCGATATGTTGTAATCTACTTTTACACACTTTATGAATAAAGATCATTTTTGGGGGAAGTAGAATATCACTGGCTTATCAGCTCAGCATGGATTCGCGAGATGTGATGGGTCTCTCATCTTTTAAAAGCAGTCTTAAATCACCATGTAACCGATTTGAATGACCCTGCATTTCATCCGAATGCAATCTTACACTGTGCCCGAATGAACAGGCTAAAGAGACAGAAATTCTGTCCGTGTTTTTCTTTGTTTACAGTCATGTTGTTCCAATTGATAGAGGAATTATTTTTACCCAGCGCAGAAGCTGGGAGATGAAAGAGAGAAGATGTAATTAGAGTGAGGCATGTGCAGCTACATAGAGTTTGGCGTTAAGCACAGTGAGGCAGCCTAGACGTTCAGAAAATAAACTTCAATCATCACGTCTACTTTGAAATGCAAAGCATGGATATTTGAATGATACAACTTCAAGAAGTCACAGTCTATCCAGAAGGCTGCAGTCTCTCTGTCAGCAAAGATCAATTCCCTGAGTGCAGCCTATGGCTGAGATAACAATAGCCTTCATCCTTTCTGATAAAAATATGTTTGGAGTCCATATAAAGGAAATAAATAGTGAGGAACCCTGGTGAGATGACAGGTTGGAGGAACTGGATCATATTTACTTACATAAATCAACATTTTTAATGATGTGGAGGTACTGGTGTTAGACTGGGGTGGACAAAGTCAGAAGTCATATGACACCAGGTTATAGTTATTTGAAATCACAAGCTTTTCGGAGTCATGTGGTGAAGGGGATGTGCTCTGAAAGCTTATGAATTCAAATAAACCTGTTAGACTATAACCTGGTGACTTCTGACTTTAACATTCTTAATAGAGAGAATAAACAGATCTGTGGCGTTGCTGTGCTCTTTCACTTCCAGCTTCTATCTGACATCCTAGATCCTGCTCAGGAAGTGTTAAACAAAACAAGATGTTGGAGAGACACAGGCAGCAACTGTGGACTGGGTGACAGAGATGGTGTTTCAAATCCAGCATGATTCTTCTGCAGAAGTCCAGGGAATCTTGAACTTTTCCCTCCCATCACCGATACAAATCTTCCTAGGAGCCTTACGGTAATATTGAATTAAGTGTAGATGATAAAAAGCTGGGTGTTTATCCCCCTCACCCCTCCACACCCACAACCTGGATCAAATTGACCAAAGATCCTCTGACAGCACCTTCCAAACCCATAAGCACTTCCACTTAGAAGGGCAAGATGCAGGCGAACACCACTGCCTCCAAGTTCCCCTCCAATCCACTCATTATCCTGACTTGGAAATCTATAGTAAAAAACAATGACTGCAGATGCTGGAAACCAGATTCTGGATCAGTGGTGCTGGAAGAGCACAGCAGTTCAGGCAGCATCCAACAAGCAGCGAAATCGACGTTTTGGGCAAAAGCCCTTCATCAGGAATAAAGGCCGAGAGCCTGAAGCGTGGAGAGATAAGCTAGAGGGAGGTGGGGAGAAAGTAGCATAGAGTACAATAAGTGAGTGGGGGAGGGGATGAAGGTGATAGGTCAGGAAGGAGGGTGGAGTGGATAGGTGGAAAAGGAGATAGGCAAGTAGGACAAGTCATGGGCCATTCCTTCACTGTCACTCGGCCAAATTCCTGGAATTGTGGGTCAACCCACAGCAGGTGGACTGCAGCAGTTCAAGGTGGCAGCTCAGTATCATCTTCTAAATAGCAATTAATGATGTGAAATTAATTTCCAAAATCTAATGAAGAATACAAGTGAAATAAATCTTAATGAGGTGGGTGGAGAAAGCAGAGAAAGTAATATGTTCTTGCCTGTGTATAAAAACATTCTTTTGACTATGCTAAGTTAACATTGTGGCAAAAACATAATGTCAGCACAGTTAAAGGCCACTGGCCAACAAACCCGTTATTTAATAAAAACTACCATAATCCCAAACCCTCGTACCAACTGTGGAGACAAAAGGTGAATTATTTGGTAGCAAGTGTACTCAGGAGATCAGTGGAGAATCTGTTCCGCTTAATTGACTTGAGCTATTTTCAGTTCCAGGCTGCTGAGTTAAACTCTACCTCCTGCCTGAATCTGGTGGGATGTTTCCAAGGCTACAGTTGGGGATAAGCTGGTAATGATAGCAGCAGACCATTCTGGGATCTGCAGGAATGTTGCCATTACCCATAACTGGATTGTAACCTTTCAGGTCCTGATCCCATCAGGTTTTGAAGTACAGGGTAGTGGGTGCTAAGGTTCTGCGTGGCAGACTAATTAGCATAATTAGATCACACGGTATTCGGAGAGCTTGCTCATTGGATACAATGTTGGCTGGACAGGACGTTATAGAGGGTTGTCTTTCAGACTGGAGGCCTGTGACCAGTGATGTTCCGCAGGGATTAGTGCTGGGTCCACTTTTGCTTGTCTTTATATAAATGATTTGGATGAGATTATAGGCGGCATGGTTATTATGATTGTGGATGACGTCAAAATTGGTGGGGTTGCGAAAGTGAAGAAGGCTATCTAAGATTACAAAGAGATCTTGATCAATTAGGCCAATGAGCTGAGGTATGGCAGATGACGTTTAATTTGGATAAATGTGAGGTACTGCATTTTGGTAAAACAAACATGGGCAGGTCTTATGCAGTTAACACTTCAACCGCAGGGCATCAATGTGGACTTCAACTGTTTCCTCATTTCCCCTTCCCCCACCTCATCCTAGTTACTAACTTCCAACTCAGCACTGTCCCCATGACTTGTCCAGATTTGCCCTACCTGCCTGTCTCCTTTTCCACCTATCCACTCCACCCTCTCCTCCCTGACCTATCACCTTCATCCCCTCCCCCACTCACCCACTGTACTCTATGCTACTTTCTCCCCACCCCCACCTCCCTCTAGCTTATCTCTCCACGCTTCAGGCTCACTGCCTTTATTCCTGATCAAGGGCTTTTGCCCGAAACGTCGATTTCGCTGCACTTTGAATGCTACCTGAACTGCTGTGCTCTTCCAGCACCACTGATCCAGAATCTGGTTTCCAGCATCTGCAGTCATTGTTTTTACCTCAGTTAATGGTAGGGCCCTGGATAGGAATGTCAAACAGGGAGACCTGGGGATTCAGGTACATAGTTCTTTGAAAGCTACATCACAGGGTGGTTAAAAAGGCGTTTAACATATTTACTTCTTTGGTCAGACCATTGAGTATAGGGGTTGGACGTCATGTTGAGAACGTACGGGACATTGGTGAAGCCACTTTTGGAGTACTGTGTGCAGTTCCGGCCTGCTCTAGAAAGGGTATTATTAAATTGGAGAGGGTTCAGAAAACATTTACCAGGATGTTGCCAGGGCTGGAACATTTAAGTTATATGGACATGGTTCACTGGAACGGAGATTGACGGGTGACCTTATAAAGATTTATAACATCATGAGGGGCATTGATAAGGTGAATAGCAAAAGGTCTTTTCCCAGGTTGGTGGAGTTCATGATGCAGGTCTGAGAGTGACTTAGCACACTGACGTACAGCAAGGTATAGGCCTTCCCCTCGCCTTGACTGATGACTGCTGGCACATGCTGTTGATCTTAGATTGACATCACAGTGTGCCTTACAGCAAGATGTTCGCGCCTGGATTGATCCCTGCTGACAAGCTTGACAGTGTGTCTGTGCAAAGGAGCACATCAATATAGCAGCACTGATACACTGTAGGCTCTGACTGAAGCATCGATACACTAATTGGGATGGCATGGCAAGGCCAGAATGCTGTTTGCATGGAGGTAGCTGTCAAATGAGCGATCACTTAAGTGACAGAGTGAGCAGCCCTGAGAAAGGCAGTTTGGTCCAATCCATGAACTTACTTACCCTACTCACACAGCGTCCTTACTGTCACCTTTCGGTGCTAGTTGCTGGTGCACCCTCCAATGCAAGTCTGCAAGTAGTTTGAAGACGTGCCAAGAGGGGTTTGGAAACTTTAAGAGTTGGTATTCATGTCAGGGTGGGTGGGTGGTGGGTTTTTTCAACATATAAAAAAGAAGAGAGAGGTCAAATAAACATATTTCTCTTTGAGTACAAGGCTGGAGAAATAATAACGGGGAACCGAGAAATGGTAGATGATTGGCAGAAACACTTTGCATCAGTCTTCGCAACTAATAACATGCCAAAATTACTGAGGACAGCAAACAATCATTCGGGAAAACATGCAAAGGAAACTAATGGGGCTAAAGACTGATAAATCTCCTATCATTGACGGGATGCATTGTAGAAGAAAGTGAGGACTGCAGATGCTGTAGATCAGTCGAAAAGTGTGGTGCTGGAAACACACGGCCTGTCAGGCAGCATCCAAGGAGCAGGAGAATTGACGCTTTGGGCAAGAACCCTTCATCAGGAATGTATCCTCTGGGATGCATCCGAGGATACTAAAGAAACTACAGAGGTAGTGAATGCACTGGTCGTAATCTTTCAAGATTCTTTAAATGCTGGAAAAGTCCCAGAGGATTGGAAAATTGCCAGCGTCACCCCTTTATTTCTAAAGGGAAAGAGAAAAAGAACAGGACAGCTTAAGTTAGCTTAGGAGCAAATTACTGCAGATGCTGGAATCTGTACTGAAAAACAACAAACCCTGGAGATCACAGCAGGTCAGACAGCACCCATGGAGAGAGAGCAAGCTCATGCTTCGAGTCTAGATGGCTCTTCATTAGGACTCGAAATGTTAGCTTGCTCTCTCTCCATGGATTCTGTCTGACTCACTGTGACCTCCAGTGTTTGTTGTTTTCAGCTTGAGTTAGCTCAGTGTGTGTTATTGGAAAAATGTTAAGAGTCTAGTATAAAGGATGTAGTAACAGAGCATTTAGAAATGCAAAATTTGATCAAGTAGAGTCAGCATGGCTTCATGAAGGGGAAACAATGCCTGACAAATTTATTCCAATTTTTTGAGAAGGTAACAAGGAGAATAGGTAAAGGGGAAGCAGCAGTTGTATTACACAGCAGCCACCAGCACCCATGGGACCAGGCCTGTCAAATATTCCAGTTGATTAAGAGATCCTCAGTGTCAATGTAAAATCACAATGTTATAGAAACATAATGCAGACAGTATACACATCACTATTGTACTTTATAGCATAAATCTCTTAAATAATAATGCAACTTTGCCTTAAATAAAACCTACCAGCAAAGAGCTTTCACAACAGCACCTTCAAATGATGACTCAAACATCGCGGAGATTGCTAAAATACAATAAACCTCTGGTATTTGAGGGATATAATTTTTGGCAGTTTCTTAATGAGTTAATAATAGATCGGAAGGCAAGTGGTGAGGATGACAAAAAGACACTGCAGAGGGGTATAGACAGGCTAAGCAAGTGAGCAACAACTTGGTGAATGGAATATAATGGGAGAAAATGTGGGCTTTTGCAGGAAGCATAGAACTAAATATTATTTAAATGGAAAAGGACTGCAGAAGGTTATGAAACAGAGTAATTTGAGATTCCTCATGTATGAATCACACAGAAAGATTAACATCCAAATTCAGCAGGGAACAGGGAAGGCAAATGGAATATTGGCACTTATTTCAAAAAGTGTTAAAAGTAGGGAGGCATTGGCTAAAACTAAATGCGGCATTAATCAGACTACAACTATAAAGCTGTGCACAGTTTCAGCTCCTTTATCTAATGAAAACTATACCGACATTGGGAGCTGTCCAAAGAAGTTTCATTTGTTTGATCCTGGACATGAATGGATTATCCTATGAAAAGAGGTTGAGTAGGTTTGGCCTTTGCTCAGAAGAAACACATAGGATTATTTCGCAAATTGATAGGATAGATGTGGAAATATTGTTTCCCCGTGTGGTAGAGTCCAGCATCAGAGGGTATAATGTCAGAATAAGAGTCACAAATTTAAGACAGAGGTGAGGAGGAGTGTCTTCTCATAGAATAATGAGTCAGTAGAATTCTTCACTGCAGAAGGTTATATGGGCTGGGTTGTTAAGTAGAGAAGCTTAGAAGCTGAGACCGACAGATTTTTAACCAGGAACTGAACCAAGGATTCTGTGGAAACAGCAGGAACACGATCAGCCACAATTTCATTGAATGATGGAGCAGACTCGATGGGCTGAGTGGCCTCCTTCTGCTCCTGTGTCATATGACATTAAGATTGCAGAGGGATCGGTTCCTTTGGAATGCTGACAGGGGAGGGAAGCGTGCTTCTTCCCTATACATGCAGGAATGAACATGAGTGAAGTTTTGAAACCTCTCTGTCGAGGTTTTATGAGTTAAATTAAGAGAAAACCTCCCCTTTGCGGAAGGATCACTTTGTTTCAGTCATTTGGGTGTGGGATAAATATTTACGGGGACACCTGGGAGAATGGAAGTGCTGTCTGTTGCCATGGGGTTGGAAGAGCTTCCCACATCTGAGCTGAGATTGTGGGTTGAGCCCAATTTGACTGACTTGAATTCATTGGGCAACTGCCCCCTAATTAGAATGAAGTGGGACTTCTATTCATTACCAGGAGAATGTCCGCCTTTCATGGAGCTGCTGGCCAATTGGAGGCTGGCAGCTGTGTGTCCCAACAGTGCCCCCAACAGTGGAGCTCACTGCTGGTATTGCAAATGGACCAAAACAGTGGTCCCCAGCAATAGTCCCCGTCATTTGGGGACATCTTATTGGGGGCAGATTGATAGGCTCCAGTGAATGGTGGGGAGGGACACATTGGATAGGGTTGGGGAAATAGAAAACAATTGTGGGAAGGGGACAACCTCCTATTGACCAGGGAAGGAGTGGTGCTGATGTGGGATGGTGGTGCCCAAGGAAGAAGCTATTTCTGGGCAATGTCCTGCAAGATAAAGCCAGCCAGGCTATGTGTTTGACACATGTCTCTCCTTCTGCCCATTACTCCAAGCAGTGGGTGATGAGGCTCTTAATTGGGCATTAATTGCACACTTCAGGATTGAAATGGACCCCAGGGGGTCCTCGCCATTGCCTGTAGAGAATCATAGCAGGGGCATGAACTGTCCCTAATATATGGGTCCACTTGCCCTTGGGATAGCCCAAATTGTGCAAGTTATTCCATCACCATAACAACTTGGAGCTAAAACTGTCAAAGTAAGAAAGTCAGGAACTTGCTCAATCCTGCGAAGGGTTTTATCAAATCAAGTACAGTTACAAAGTGACAGGAATATGTGTCTGAAATAATTGCATTGGACCTCTGCTGAAATATTAATCTGTATGAAAACAGCAACTGCCAAATCTCTACCACAATCATCATAAAAAACTCTTGGATGAAAACATGAAATGAGAGAAGACTCTTTTTTTCCATAGGGGTAGATTTCAATTTGCTGCTACTTTAGTTCAGCTGCACACTCTTGTTCCTGCACAAATCACTGTCGCAAATTTTGACATTGAATTTGTCAGCTAACAGCAGAAGGAAGAATTCTGCTAGTTAATGGTAAAAAGATCGGAGTTGCTGTGTGGTGCTAGCCTGTGATGGGAAAGCCGATTATTTAACATGTCACTTGTTCACAAAATTGACAGGTCACATCCTACCGATTGCTGTGTTGTACTTACCGAATCGTCTGGATCCAAATTAGCTCCCAATCAAGAATGAAAGGTGAGACTATGATCCTGATATTAAACAGAAGACATCTGCCAAGTGGGAGCTGTGGAATTGCCTGGGGAAAACAAGGAAGTTAACTGATTTGGAATCTGCCGGCGCTACTTGATAAAGCTAATTAATGTTGACTTCTGGGTTTCACATCAGCAAGTTACACAGCAGGCCAGTGATGGACCTGCCTGGCGTGAGTCCTATGGTAATTAGAGGCATAGTCCAAAACTGGACCCTTGCAGTGCTCAGCATGGGTGGTAGATGTAGATTAAGGAGGGCACCATGATTTTAATACCAAAACATTCAGATTAGTGCTTGGTGCAGCCTAAGCCGGATGGAACAATAGAAAGAAAAAAATTTCTATCTCCCACAAGAAGGTGGCTGAGGAGGTGAGTGCAGCATATTTTGTACATTTGATTTTCCCAATAGCGTGGCAGAGATGACGTTAGGTTCAAAGTGTGCTTTATGTATGGAGTTCTGTACAATGCTTTAAAATCTCCACACTCTGCTAAGATTTTGGATTCTAGCAGATTCCGTGCAACACTCAAGACTTAATTAAAAACAGCAAACAGACTACATAAATCAACTTGGAACAACTGCACACTACATTTTCTCCTCTTTATTGGACAAAAAAATACTTATTTTAGATGAAGCAACTCGAAATGACTTTGCATGCAGATAAAATAATTTACTGGAGTTCAACTTGTCTGTTTTCACAAAGTACAAGAACAGTGAATTAGATTTCATTGCCATATCCAAGCTCAGGGAGTCCAGTGAAAAGTGTACAAAGTCACCATTCCCACCGCAATCTTGAACAGAAAGGTATGAAGGTACAAAACCTGAGGAATAAAGAAGAAAAATAAAGAAATAAGATTAAAAGTTCAACATTGCGGTCATTCTTAAGTGTTCAGCAATAATCTCGATAGCCCCATGCTGAGACCAACACCAGCAGGAGGCCGTCGATCAGCCTCAAATTCCTTTGCCACACCTCCCGTCGCCATCTTGTCTCTCCCGTCATGGTCGCCATGAGTCAGTACAGGGGCCGATCTTAGCAATTCAGCTGCTGCTGAAGCTGCTGGGTACTGCACCAGGCACTGGGACCAAACCCGCCTCCCTCCTCCCTGTGACAGTGTTGGGAGCACAACCTCACATCCCTGTAGCAATGCTGGGAGCACAGACACACCTCCCTCTGACAGTGCTGGGAGCACAGACTCACATCTCTGTGACAGTGTTGGGAGCACAACCTCACATCCCTGTAGCAATGCTGGGAGCACAGACACACCTCCCTCTGACAGTGCTGGGAGCACAGACTCACATCCCAGTGACAGTGTTGGAAGCACAGACTCACATCCCTGTGCCAGTGTTGGGAGCACAGATTCACCACCCTATGTTAGTGTTTGAAGCACAGACTCACCTTCGTGTGTTAGTATTGGGAGCACAGAGTCATCTCCCTCTGACAGACTCACCTCCCTCTGACAGACTCACCTCCCTGTGCCAGTGTTGGGAGCAAAGACTCACCTCCCTGTGACAGTGTTGGGAGCACAGACTCATCTCCCTGTGCCAGTGTTGGAAGCACAGACTCACCTCCCTGTGTTAGTGTTGGGAGCACAGACTCACCTCCCTGTGGCAGTTTTGGGAGCACAGACCCACCTCCCTGTGACAGTGTTGGGAGCATAGACTCACCTCCCTGTGACAGTGTTGGGAGCACAGACTCACCTCCCTGTGACAGAGTTGGGAGCACAGACTGACCCCACTGAGGCAGTGTTGGGAGGACAGACTCATCTCCCTGTGTTACTGTTGGGAGCACAGACACACCTCCCTGTGACAGTGCAGGGAGCACAGGCTCACCTCCCTGTGACAGTGTTAGAAGCACAGACTCACCTCCAAGTGAGAGTGTTGAGAGCACAGACTCATATCCCTGTTAGAGTGTTGGGAGCACAGACACAGCTCCCTGTGACAGTGTTGGGAGCACAGACTCACCTCCCTGTGACAGTGTTGGGAGCACAGACTCATATCCCTGTGACAGTGATGTTAGGACAGACTCATCTCCCTGTGATAGTGTTGGGAGCACAGACTCACCTCCTTCTGACAGACTCACCTCCCTCTGACAGGCGCACCTCCCTGTGACAGTTTTGGGAACACAGACTCACCTCCCTGTGACAGTGCAGGGAGCACAGACTCACCTCCCTGTGAGGGTGTTAGAATCACAGACTCACCTTCAAGTGACAGTGTTGGGAGCACAGACTCATCTCCCTGTGCCAGTGTTGGAAGCACAGACTCACCTTCAAGTGACAGTGTTGGGAGCACAGACTCATCTCCCTGTGCCAGTGTTGGAAGCACAGACTCACCTTCAAGTGACAGTGTTGGGAGCATAGACTCACCTCCCTGTGACAGTGTTGGGAGCACAGACTGACCCCCCTGAGGCAGTGTTGAGAGCACAGACTCATCTCCCTGTGACAATGTTGGGAGCACAGACTCACAACCCTGTGACAGTGTTGGGAGGACAGACTCATCTCCCTGTGTTACTGTTGGGAGCACAGACACACCTCCCTGTGACAGTGTTAGAAGCACAGACTCACCTCCCTGTGGCAGTTTTGGGAGCACAGACCCACCTCCCTGTGACAGTGTTGGGAGCACAGACTCACCTCCCTGTGACAGTGTTGGGAGCACAGACTCACCTCCCTCTGACAGACTCACCTCCCTCTGACAGACGCAACTCCCTGTGACAGAGTTGGGAGCACAGACTGACTCCCCTGGGGCAGTGTTGAGACCACAGTCTCACCTCTCTGTGACAGTGTTAGAATCACAGACTCACCTCCAAGTGACAGTGTTGGGAGCACAGACTCACCTCCTTGTGTTAGTGTTGGGAGCACAGACTCACCTCCCTGTGACAGTGTTGGGAGCACAGACTCACCTCCTTGTGTTAGTGTTGGGAGCACAGACTCACCTCCCTGTGACAGTGTTGGGAGCACAGACTCACCTCCCTCTGACAGACTCACCTCCCTCTGACAGGCGCACCTCCCTGTGACAGAGTTGGGAGCACAGACTGAACCCCTGAGGCAGTGTTGAGAGCACAGACCCAGCTTTGGGTGGAAGTGTTGGAAGCACATTCTCACCTCCAAGTGACACAGTTGGGATCACAGACCCTTCGACCTGTGACACTGCAGTGGGTAACATAATCAGATCCCTGTGACAATGTTGGGACCACAAATCACCTCCCTGTGGTAGTTTTGAGATCACAGACTCACCTCCCTGTGCCAGTGTTGGGAGCAAAGACTCACCTCCCTGTGCCAGTGTTGGAAGCACAGACTCACCTCCCTGTGTTAGTGTTGGGAGCACAGACTCACCTCCCTGTGGCAGTTTTGGGAGCACAGACCCACCTCCCTGTGACAGTGTTGGGAGCATAGACTCACCTCCCTGTGACAGTGTTGGGAGCACAGACTCACCTCCCTGTGACAGAGTTGGGAGCACAGACTGACCTCCCTGTGACAGAGTTGGGAGCACAGACTCACCTCCCTGTGACAGAGTTGGGAGCACAGACTGACCTCCCTGTGACAGAGTTGGGAGCACAGACTCACCTCCCTGTGACAGAGTTGGGAGCACAGACTCACCTCCCTGTGACAGAGTTGGGAGCACAGACTGACCCCACTGAGGCAGTGTTGAGTGCACAGACTCATCTCCCTGTGACAATGTTGGGAGCACAGACTCATCTCCCTGTGTTACTGTTGGGAGCACAGACTCACCTCCCTGTGACAGTGCAGGGAGCACAGGCTCACCTCCCTGTGACAGTGTTAGAAGCACAGACTCACCTCCAAGTGACAGTGTTGGGAGCACAGACCCACCTCCCTGTGACAGTGTTGGGAGCATAGACTCACCTCCCTGTGACAGTGTTGGGAGCACAGACTCATATCCCTGTGACAGTGATGTTAGGACAGACTCACCTCCCTGTGACAGTTTTGGGAGCACAGACCCACCTCCCTGTGACAGTGTTGGGAGCATAGACTCACCTCCCTGTGACAGTGTTGGGAGCACAGACTCATATCCCTGTGACAGTGATGTTAGGACAGACTCATCTCCCTGTGATAGTGTTGGGAGCACAGACACACCTCCCTCTGACAGACTCACCTCCCTCTGACAGGCGCACCTCCCTGTGACAGTTTTGGGAACACAGACTCACCTCCCTGTGACAGTGCAGGGAGCACAGACTCACCTCCCTGTGACAGTGTTAGAATCACAGACTCACCTTCAAGTGACAGTGTTGGGAGCACAGACTCACCTCCCTGTGGCAGTTTTGGGAGCACAGACCCACCTCCCTGTGACAGTGTTGGGAGCACAGACTCACCTCCCTGTGGCAGTTTTGGGAGCACAGACCCACCTCCCTGTGACAGTGTTGGGAGCATAGACTCACCTCCCTGTGACAGAGTTGGGAGCACAGACTGACCCCAGTGAGGCAGTGTTGAGAGCACAGACTCATCTCCCTGTGACAATGTTGGGAGCACAGACTCACATCCCTGTGACAGTGTTGGGAGGACAGACTCATCTCCCAGTGTTACTGTTGGGAGCACAGACACACCTCCCTGTGACAGTGCAGGGAGCACAGGCTCACCTCCCTGTGACAGTGTTAGAAGCACAGACTCACCTCCAAGTGAGAGTGTTGGGAGCACAGACTCATCTCCCTGTTAGAGTGTTGGGAGCACAGACACAGCTCCCTGTGACAGTGTTGGGAGCACAGACTCACCTCACTGTGACAGTGTTGGGAGCACAGACTCATATCCCTGTGACAGTGATGTTAGGACAGACTCATCTCCCTGTGATGGTGTTGGGAGCACAGACTCACCTCCCTCTGACAGACTCACCTCCCTCTGACAGGCGCACCTCCCTGTGACAGTTTTGGGAACACAGACTCACCTCCCTGTGACAGTGTTGGGAGCACAGACTCATCTCCCTGTGACAATGTTGGGAGCACAGACTCACCTCCCTGTGTTACTGTTGGGAGCACAGACTCACCTCCCTGTGCCAGTGTTGGGAGCATAGACTCAACTCCCTGTGACAGTGTTCGGAGCACAGACTCACCTCCCTGTGACAGTGTTGGAAATACAGACTCACCTCCCTGTGGCAGTGTTGGGAGCACAGATTCACCTCCCTGTGTTAGTGTTGGGAGCACAGAGTCACCTCCCTGTGTTAGTGTTGGGAGCACTGACTCATCTCACTCTGACAGACTCACCTCCCTCTGACAGACTCACCTCCCTGTGCCAGTGTTGGGAGCAAAGACTCACCTCCAAGTGACAGTGTTGGGAGCACAGACTCATCTCCCTGTGACAGAGTTAGGAGCACAGACTCACCTCTCTCTGACAGACTCACCTCCCTCTGACAGACGCACCTCCCTGTGACAGAGTTTGGAACACAGACTGACCCCGCTGAGGCAGTGTTGAGAGCACAGACCCAGCTTCGGGTGGAAGTGTTGGAAGCACATTCTCACCTCCAAGTGACAGTGTTGGGATCACAGACTCTTCTCCCTCTGACACTGCAGGGGGTACATAATCAGATCCCTGTGACAATGTTGGGACCACAGATCACCTCCCTGGGGTAGTTTTGAGAGCACAGACTCACCTCCCTGAGACAGTGTTGGGAGCACAGACACAGCTCCCTATGGCAGTGTTGGGAGCACAGACTCACCTCCCTGTGACACTGCAGGGAGTAAATACTCAGATCCCTGTGACAGTGTTGGGAGCACAACTCAACTCCCTGTGGCAGGTTTGGGAGCACAGACACACCTCCCTGTGGCAGTGTTGGAAATACAGACTCACCTCCATGTGGCAGTGTTGGGAGGACAGACTCACCTCCCTGTGGTAGTGTTGAGAGGACAGACTCACTTCCCTGTGGCAGTGTTTGGAGCTCAGACTCATGTCTCTGTGTCAGTGTTGGGAGCACATACTCACCTCCCTGTAGCTGTGTTGGGAGCAGAGACTCACCTCCAAGTGACAGTGTTGGTACCACAGATCACCTACCTTTGGCAGTGTTGGGAGCACAGACTCACCTCCCTGTGACAATGTTTGGAGCACAGACTCACCTTCCTGTGCTAGTGTTGTCAGCATAGTTTCAACTCCCTGTGACAGAGTTTGGAGCACGAACACATCTCCCTATGTACGTGTGGGGAGCACAGACTCACTTCCTTGTGGAATTGTTGGGAGCACAGACACACCTCCCTGTGACAGCGTTGGGAGCACATGTTCACCTTCCTGAGATAATGTTGGGAGCGCAGACTCAACTCCCTGTGACAGTGTTGGGAGGACAGACTCACCTCCCTGTGACATTGTTGGGAGCACAGACCCACCTCCAAGTGAAAGTGTTGGGAGCACAGACTCACCTCCCTGTGATAGTGTTGGGAGCACAGACTCATCTCCCTATGACAGTGTTGGGAGCACAGACTCACCTCCCTGTGACAGTGTTGGGAGCACAGACTCACCTCCCTCTGACAGACGCATCTCCCTGTGACAGTGTTAGTGTTGGGAGCACAGACTGACCCCGCTGAGGCGGTGTTGAGAGCACAAACCCAGCTTCGGGTGGAAGTGTTGGAAGCACAGACTCATCTCCCTGTGTTAGTGTTGGGAGCACAGACTCATCTCCCTGTGTTAGTGTTGGGAGCACAGACTCACCTCCCTGTGACAGTGCAGGGAGCACAGACTCACCTCCCTGTGGCAGTGTTGGGAGCATCGACACACCTCCAAGTGACAGTGTTGGGAGCACAGACCCACCTCCCTGTGACAGTGTTGGGAGCACAGACTCACCTCCCTGTGACACTGCAGGGAGTAAATACTCAGATCCCTGTGACAGTGTTGGGAGCACAACTCAACTCCCTGTGGCAGGTTTGGGAGCACAGACACACCTCCCTGTGGCAGTGTTGGAAATACAGACTCACCTCCATGTGGCAGTGTTGGGAGGACAGACTCACCTCCCTGTGGTAGTGTTGAGAGGACAGACTCACTTCCCTGTGGCAGTGTTTGGAGCTCAGACTCATGTCTCTGTGTCAATGTTGGGTGCACAGACTCTCCTCTCTGTGTCAGTGTTGGGAGCACATACTCACCTCCCTGTAGCTGTGTTGGGAGCAGAGACTCACCTCCAAGTGACAGTGTTGGTACCACAGATCACCTACCTTTGGCAGTGTTGGGAGCACGAACACGCCTCCCTGTGGCAGTGTTGGGAGCACAGACTCACCTTCCTGTGCTAGTGTTGTCAGCATAGTTTCAACTCCCTGTGACAGAGTTTGGAGCACGAACACATCTCCCTATGTACGTGTGGGGAGCACAGACTCACTTCCTTGTGGAATTGTTGGGAGCACAGACTCACCTCCCTGTGACAATGTTTGGAGCACATGTTCACCTTCCTGTGCTAGTGTTGTCAGCATAGTTTCAACTCCCTGTGACAGAGTTTGGAGCACGAACACATCTCCCTATGTACGTGTGGGGAGCACAGACTCACTTCCTTGTGGAATTGTTGGGAGCACAGACACACCTCCCTGTGACAGCGTTGGGAGCACATGTTCACCTTCCTGAGATAGTGTTGGGAGCACAGACTCAACTCCCTGTGACAGTGTTGGGAGGACAGACTCACCTCCCGGTGACATTGTTGGGAGCACAGACCCACCTCCAAGTGAAAGTGTTGGGAGCATAGTTTCAACTCCCTGTGACAGAGTTGGGAGCAGAGACTCACCTCCCTATGACAGTGTGGGGAGCACAGACTCACCTCCTTGTGTCATTGTTGAGTGCACAGACTCACCTCCCTATGACAGTGTTGGGAGCACAGACTCACCTCCCTGTGCCAGTGTTGGGAGCACAGACTCACAACCCTGTGAGCATGTTGGGAGGACAGACTCACCTCCCTGTGCCAGTGTTGGGAGCACAGCCTCACCTCCCTGTGCCAGTAATAATCAGATCCCTGTGACAGTGTTGGGAGTACAGATCACCTCCCTGTGGCATGTTTGGGAGCACAGACACACCTCTCTGTGGCAGTGTTGGAAATGCAGACTCACCTCCATGTGGCAGTGTTGGGAGCACAGACTCATCTCCCTGTGTTAGTGTTGGGAGCACAGACTCACCTCCCTGTGGCAGTGCAGGGAGGACAGACTCACCTCCCTGTGGTAGTGTTGGGAGCACAGACACACATCCCTGTGACAGTGCAGGGAGCACAGGCTCACCTCCCTGTGACAGTGTTAGAAGCACAGACTCACCTCCAAGTGAGAGTGTTGGGAGCACAGACTCATCTCCCTGTTAGAGTGTTGGGAGCACAGACACAGCTCCCTGTGACAGTGTTGGGAGCACAGACTCACCTCACTGTGACAGTGTTGGGAGCACAGACTCATATCCCTGTGACAGTGATGTTAGGACAGACTCATCTCCCTGTGATGGTGTTGGGAGCACAGACTCACCTCCCTCTGACAGACTCACCTCCCTCTGACAGGCGCACCTCCCTGTGACAGTTTTGGGAACACAGACTCACCTCCCTGTGACAGTGTTGGGAGCACAGACTCATCTCCCTGTGACAATGTTGGGAGCACAGACTCACCTCCCTGTGTTACTGTTGGGAGCACAGACTCACCTCCCTGTGCCAGTGTTGGGAGCATAGACTCAACTCCCTGTGACAGTGTTCGGAGCACAGACTCACCTCCCTGTGACAGTGTTGGAAATACAGACTCACCTCCCTGTGGCAGTGTTGGGAGCACAGATTCACCTCCCTGTGTTAGTGTTGGGAGCACAGAGTCACCTCCCTGTGTTAGTGTTGGGAGCACTGACTCATCTCACTCTGACAGACTCACCTCCCTCTGACAGACTCACCTCCCTGTGCCAGTGTTGGGAGCAAAGACTCACCTCCAAGTGACAGTGTTGGGAGCACAGACTCATCTCCCTGTGACAGAGTTAGGAGCACAGACTCACCTCTCTCTGACAGACTCACCTCCCTCTGACAGACGCACCTCCCTGTGACAGAGTTTGGAACACAGACTGACCCCGCTGAGGCAGTGTTGAGAGCACAGACCCAGCTTCGGGTGGAAGTGTTGGAAGCACATTCTCACCTCCAAGTGACAGTGTTGGGATCACAGACTCTTCTCCCTCTGACACTGCAGGGGGTACATAATCAGATCCCTGTGACAATGTTGGGACCACAGATCACCTCCCTGGGGTAGTTTTGAGAGCACAGACTCACCTCCCTGAGACAGTGTTGGGAGCACAGACACAGCTCCCTATGGCAGTGTTGGGAGCACAGACTCACCTCCCTGTGACACTGCAGGGAGTAAATACTCAGATCCCTGTGACAGTGTTGGGAGCACAACTCAACTCCCTGTGGCAGGTTTGGGAGCACAGACACACCTCCCTGTGGCAGTGTTGGAAATACAGACTCACCTCCATGTGGCAGTGTTGGGAGGACAGACTCACCTCCCTGTGGTAGTGTTGAGAGGACAGACTCACTTCCCTGTGGCAGTGTTTGGAGCTCAGACTCATGTCTCTGTGTCAGTGTTGGGAGCACATACTCACCTCCCTGTAGCTGTGTTGGGAGCAGAGACTCACCTCCAAGTGACAGTGTTGGTACCACAGATCACCTACCTTTGGCAGTGTTGGGAGCACAGACTCACCTCCCTGTGACAATGTTTGGAGCACAGACTCACCTTCCTGTGCTAGTGTTGTCAGCATAGTTTCAACTCCCTGTGACAGAGTTTGGAGCACGAACACATCTCCCTATGTACGTGTGGGGAGCACAGACTCACTTCCTTGTGGAATTGTTGGGAGCACAGACACACCTCCCTGTGACAGCGTTGGGAGCACATGTTCACCTTCCTGAGATAATGTTGGGAGCGCAGACTCAACTCCCTGTGACAGTGTTGGGAGGACAGACTCACCTCCCTGTGACATTGTTGGGAGCACAGACCCACCTCCAAGTGAAAGTGTTGGGAGCACAGACTCACCTCCCTGTGATAGTGTTGGGAGCACAGACTCATCTCCCTATGACAGTGTTGGGAGCACAGACTCACCTCCCTGTGACAGTGTTGGGAGCACAGACTCACCTCCCTCTGACAGACGCATCTCCCTGTGACAGTGTTAGTGTTGGGAGCACAGACTGACCCCGCTGAGGCGGTGTTGAGAGCACAAACCCAGCTTCGGGTGGAAGTGTTGGAAGCACAGACTCATCTCCCTGTGTTAGTGTTGGGAGCACAGACTCATCTCCCTGTGTTAGTGTTGGGAGCACAGACTCACCTCCCTGTGACAGTGCAGGGAGCACAGACTCACCTCCCTGTGGCAGTGTTGGGAGCATCGACACACCTCCAAGTGACAGTGTTGGGAGCACAGACCCACCTCCCTGTGACAGTGTTGGGAGCACAGACTCACCTCCCTGTGACACTGCAGGGAGTAAATACTCAGATCCCTGTGACAGTGTTGGGAGCACAACTCAACTCCCTGTGGCAGGTTTGGGAGCACAGACACACCTCCCTGTGGCAGTGTTGGAAATACAGACTCACCTCCATGTGGCAGTGTTGGGAGGACAGACTCACCTCCCTGTGGTAGTGTTGAGAGGACAGACTCACTTCCCTGTGGCAGTGTTTGGAGCTCAGACTCATGTCTCTGTGTCAATGTTGGGTGCACAGACTCTCCTCTCTGTGTCAGTGTTGGGAGCACATACTCACCTCCCTGTAGCTGTGTTGGGAGCAGAGACTCACCTCCAAGTGACAGTGTTGGTACCACAGATCACCTACCTTTGGCAGTGTTGGGAGCACGAACACGCCTCCCTGTGGCAGTGTTGGGAGCACAGACTCACCTTCCTGTGCTAGTGTTGTCAGCATAGTTTCAACTCCCTGTGACAGAGTTTGGAGCACGAACACATCTCCCTATGTACGTGTGGGGAGCACAGACTCACTTCCTTGTGGAATTGTTGGGAGCACAGACTCACCTCCCTGTGACAATGTTTGGAGCACATGTTCACCTTCCTGTGCTAGTGTTGTCAGCATAGTTTCAACTCCCTGTGACAGAGTTTGGAGCACGAACACATCTCCCTATGTACGTGTGGGGAGCACAGACTCACTTCCTTGTGGAATTGTTGGGAGCACAGACACACCTCCCTGTGACAGCGTTGGGAGCACATGTTCACCTTCCTGAGATAGTGTTGGGAGCACAGACTCAACTCCCTGTGACAGTGTTGGGAGGACAGACTCACCTCCCGGTGACATTGTTGGGAGCACAGACCCACCTCCAAGTGAAAGTGTTGGGAGCATAGTTTCAACTCCCTGTGACAGAGTTGGGAGCAGAGACTCACCTCCCTATGACAGTGTGGGGAGCACAGACTCACCTCCTTGTGTCATTGTTGAGTGCACAGACTCACCTCCCTATGACAGTGTTGGGAGCACAGACTCACCTCCCTGTGCCAGTGTTGGGAGCACAGACTCACAACCCTGTGAGCATGTTGGGAGGACAGACTCACCTCCCTGTGCCAGTGTTGGGAGCACAGCCTCACCTCCCTGTGCCAGTAATAATCAGATCCCTGTGACAGTGTTGGGAGTACAGATCACCTCCCTGTGGCATGTTTGGGAGCACAGACACACCTCTCTGTGGCAGTGTTGGAAATGCAGACTCACCTCCATGTGGCAGTGTTGGGAGCACAGACTCATCTCCCTGTGTTAGTGTTGGGAGCACAGACTCACCTCCCTGTGACAGTGTTGGGAGCACAGACTCACCTCCCTGTGGCAGTGCAGGGAGGACAGACTCACCTCCCTGTGGTAGTGTTGGGAGCACAGACACACATCCCTGTGACTGTGCAGGGAGCACAGATTCACCTCCCTGTGGCAGTGTTGGGAGCACAGACTCACCTCCCTGTGTTAGTGTTGGGAGCATCGACTCACCTCCCTGTAGCAGTGTTGGGAGCACAGATGCACCTCCCTGTGACAGTGTTGGGAGCACAGACTCACCTCCCTCTGACAGACTCACCTCCCTCTGATAGACGCACCTCCCTGTGACAGAGTTGGGAGCACAGACTGACCCCCCGAGGCAGTGTTGAGAGCACAGACACAGCTTCGGGTGGAAGTGTTGGAAGCACATTCTCACCTCCAAGTGACAGTGTTGGGATCACAGACTCTTCTCCCCCTGACACTGCAGGGGGTACATAATCAAATCCCTGTGACAATGTTGGGACCACAGATCACCTCCCTGTGGTAGTTTTGGGAGCACAGACTCACCTCCCTGTGACAGTGTTGGTAGCACGACTCACCTCCCTGTGACAGTGTTGGGAGCACAGACACAGCTCCCTATGGCAGTGATGGGAGCACAGACTCTCCTCCCTGTGACACTGCAGGGAGTAAATACTCAGATCCCTGTGACAGTGTTGGGAGCACAGATCACCTCCCTGTGGCAGGTTTGGGAGAACAGACACACCCCCCTGTGGCAGTGTTGGAAATACAGACTCATCTCCCTGTGACAGTGTTGGGAGCACAGACTCCTATCCCTGTGACAGTGTTGGGAGCACAGACTCATCTCTCTGTGTTAGTGGTGGGAGCACAGACTCACCTCCCTGTGACAATGTTGGGAGCATAGACTCATCTCCCTGTGACAGTGTTGGGAGCACAGACTCACCTCCCTGTGACAATGTTGGGAGCATAGACTCATCTCCCTGTGACAGTGTTGGGAGCACAGACTCAACTCCCTCTGGCAGACTCTCCTCCCTCTGACAGACGCAAGTCCCTGTGACAGAGTTGGGAGCACAGACTGACCCCTCTGAGGCAGTGTTGTGAGCACAGACCCAGCTTCGGGTGGAAGTGTTGGAAGCACATTCTCACCTCCACATGACAGTGTTGGGATCACAGACTCTTCGACCTGTGACACTGCAGGGGGTACATAATCAGATCCCTGTGACAATGTTGGGACCACAGATCACCTCCCTGTGTTAGTTTTGGGAGCACAGACACAGCTCCCTGTGACAGTGTTGGGAGCACAGACTCACCTCCCTGTGACACTGCAGGGAGTAAATACTCAGATCCCTGTGACAGTGTTGGGACCACAGATCACCTTCCAATGGCAGGTTTGGGAGCACAGACACACCTCCCTGTGGCAGTGTTGGAAATACAGACTCACCTCCATGTGGCAGTGTTGGGAGCACAGACACACCACCCTGTGACAGTGTTGGAAACACATACATCACCTTCCTGTGGATGTGTTAGGAGCTCAGACTCAACTCACTGTGACAGTGTTGGGAGGACAGACTCACCTCCCTGTGACAGTGTTGGGAGGAAAGACCCATCTCCCTGAGCCAGTGTTGGGAGCACAGACTCACCTCCAAGTGACAGTGTTTGGGGCACAGATTCACCTTCCTGTGCCAGTGTTGTGAGTATAGTTTCAACTTCCTGTGACAGAGTTGGGAGCACAGACTCACCTCCCTATGACAGTGTTGGGAGCACAGACAAACCTCCCTATGACAGTGTTGGGAGCACAGACTCACCTTCCTGCGGATGTTTTGGGAGCTCAGACTCAACTCCCTGTGACAGTGTTGGGAGGACAGACTCACCTCCCTGTGACAGTGTTTGTAGCACAGACTCACCTCCAAGTGACAGTGTTGGGAGCACAGACTCACCTCCCTGTGACAGTGTTGGGAGCACAGACTCACCTCCAAGTGACAGTGTTAGGACCAGAGATCAGCTCCCTGTGACAATGTTGGGAGCACAGTGTCACCTCCCTGTAGCAGTGTTGGGAGCACATACACACCACCCTGTGACAGTGTTTGGAGCACAGACTCACCTTCCTGTGCCAGTGTTGTGAGCATAGTTTCAACATCCCTGTGACAGAGTTGGGAGCAGAGACTCACCTCCCTATGTTCGTGTGGGGAGCACAGACTCACCTCCTTGTGGCATTGTTGAGTGCACAGACTCACCTCCCTATGACAGTGTTGGGAGCACAGACTCACCTCCCTGTGCCAGTGTTGGGAGCACAGACTCACAACCCTGTGAGCATGTTGGGAGGACAGACTCACCTCCCTGTGACAGTGTTGGGAGTACAGACTCACATCACTGAGTTAGTGTTGGGAGCACAGACTCCTCTCCCTGTGCCAGTGTTTGGAGCACAGACTGACCTCCCTGTGCTAGTGTTGGGAGCACAGACTCATCTCCCTGTGGCAGTGTTGGGAGCACAGACACACCTCCCTGTGGCAGTGTTGGGAGCACAGACACACCTCCCTGTGACAGTGTTGGGAGCACAGACTCACCTTCCAGTGCCAGTATTGTGAGCATAGTTTCAACTCCCTGTGACAGAGTTGGGAGCACGAACACCCCTCCCTATGTTCGTGTGGGGAGCACAGACTCACCACCTTGTGGCATTGTTGTGGGCACAGACTCACTTCCCTGTGGCAGTGATGGGAGCACAGACTCATCTCCCTGTGACAGTGTTGGGAGCACAGACTCACCTCCCTGTGACAATGTTGGGAGCACAGAATCACTTCTCTGTGGCAGTGTTGGGAGCACAGTTTCAACTCCCTGTGGTAGTGTTGGGAGCAGAGATTCACATCCCTATGTTGGTGTGGGGAGTACAGGCTCACCTCTCTGTGGCAGTGTTGGGAGCACAGACTCACCTCTAAGTGACAATGTTGGGAGCACAGACTCACCTCCCTGTGACAGTGTTGGGAGCACAGACTCATCTCCCTGTGCCAGTGTTTGGAGCAAAGACTCACCTCCTTCTAATCGTGTTGGCAGCACAGACTCACCTCCAAGTAACAGTGTGAGAACCACAGATCACATCCCTGTAGCAGTGTTGGGAGCACAGACTCAACTCCCTGTGGCAGTGTTGGGAGCACAGACTCACCTCCCTGTGACAATGTTGGGAGCACAGTGTCACCTCCCTGTAGCAGTGTTGGGAGCACAGACTCACCTTCCAGTGACAGAATTGTGAGCATAGTTTCAACTCCCTGTGACAGAGTTGGGAGCATGAACACACGTCCCTATGTTCGTGTGGAAATCACAGACTCACCTCCTTGTGGCATTGTTAGGAGCACAGACTCACTTCCCTGTGGCAGTGATGGGAGCACAGACACACCTCACTGTGGCAGTGTTGGGAGCTCAGACGCATCTCTCTGTGTCAGTGTTGGGTGCACAGACTCTCCTCCCTGTGGTAGTGTTGGGAGCACAGACTCACCTCCCTGTGACAGTGTTGGGAGCACAGACACAACTCACTGTGGCAGTGTTGGGAGCTCAGACTCATCTCTCTGTGTCAGTGTTGGGTGCACAGACTCTCCTCCAAGTGACAGTGTTGGGAGCACAGACTAACCACCCTGTGACAGTATTGGGAGCACAGACTCACCTCCCTGTGACAGTGTTGGGAGCACAGACTCACCTCCCTGTGACAGTGTTGGGAGGACAGGCTCACCTTCCTGTGGCAGTATTGGGAGCACAGTTTCAACTCCCTGTAGCAGTGTTGGGAGCAGAGACTCAACTCCCTATGTTCGTGTGGAAATCACAGACTCACCTCCTTGTGGCATTGTTGGGAGCACAGACTCACTTCCCTGTGGCAGTGATGGGAGCACAGACACACCTCACTGTGGCAGTGTTGGGAGCTCAGACGCATCTCTCTGTGTCAGTGTTGGGTGCACAGACTCTCCTCCCTGTGGTAGTGTTGGGAGCACAGACTCACCTCCAAATGACAGTGTTGGGAGCACAGACTCATCTCCCTGTGACAGTGTTGGGAGCACAGACTCACCTCCCTGTGACATTGTTGGGAGCATAGACTCACATCCCTGTGACAGTGTTGGGAGCACAGACACAACTCACTGTGGCAGTGTTGGGAGCTCAGACTCATCTCTCTGTGTCAGTGTTGGGTGCACAGACTCACCTCCAAGTGACAGTGTTGGGAGCACAGACTAACCACCCTGTGACAGTATTGGGAGCACAGACTCACCTCCCTGTGACAGTGTTGGGGGGACAGAGTCACCTCCAAGTGACAGTGTTGGGAGCACAGACTCACATCCCTGTGACAGTGTTGGTAGGACAGACTCACCTCCCTGTGTCAGTGTTGGGAGCACAGACACACCTCCAAGTGACAATGTTGGGAGCACAGACTCATCTCCCAGTGCCAGTGTTGGGAGCACAGACTCACCTCCCTGTGATAGTGTTGCGAGCACAGACACAGCTCCCTATGGCAGTGTTGGGAGCACAGTCTCACCTCCCTGTGACACTGCAGGGGATACTTAATCAGATCCCTGTGACAGTGTTGGGACCACAGATCACCTCCCTGTGGCAGGTTTGGGAGAACAGACACACCCCCGTGTGGCAGTGTTGGAAATACAGACTCATCTCCCTGTGCCAGTGTTGGGAGCACAGACTCACCTCCAAGTGACAGTGTTGGGAGCACAGACTCACCTCCCTGTGGTAGTGTTGGGAGCACAGACTCACCTCCCTGTGACAGTGTTGGGAGCACAGACACACCTCCAAGTGACACTCCAGGGAGTAAATACTCAGATCCCTGTGACATTGTTGGGACCACAGGTCACCTCCCTGTGGCAGTGTTGGATATACAGACTCACCTCCCTGTTGCAGTGTTGGAAGTACCGACACAACTCCAAGTGACAGTGTTGGAAGACAGACCCAAGTCCAGTGGCAGTGTTGGGAGCACCGACTCAACTCACTGTGGCAGTGTTGGGAGCACAGACTCACCTCCCTGTGACAGTGTTGGGGGGACAGAGTCACCTCCAAGTGACAGTGTTGGGAGCACAGACTCACATCCCTATGACAGTGTTGGGAGTACAGACTCACCTCCCTGTGACAGTGTTGGGGGGACAGAGTCACCTCCAAGTGACAGTGTTGGGAGCACAGACTCACATCCCTATGACAGTGTTGGGAGTACAGACTCACCTCCCTGTGACAGTGTTGGTGGGACAGACTTACCTCCAAGTGACAGTGTTGGGAGCACAGATTCACCTCCCGGTGCTGGTGTTGGGAGCACAGACTCACCTCCCTGTGACAGTGTTGGGAGGACATACTCGCCTCCAAGTGACAGGGTGAGAACCACAGATCACCTCCCTGTGCTAGTGTTGGGCGCACAGATCACCTCCCTATGACAGCGTTGGGAGCAAAGACTCACCTCCCTCTAATCGTGTTGGCAGCACAGACTCACATCTAAGTGACAGTGTGAGAACCACAGATCAAATCCCTGTGGCAGTGTTGGGAGCACAGACTCAACTCCCTGTGGCAGTGTTGGGAGCACAGACTCACCTCCCTGTGACAATGTTGGGAGCACAGTTTCACCTCCCTGTAGCAGTTTTGGGAGCACAGACACACCTTCTTGTGACAATGTTTGGAGCACATACTCACCTTCCAGTGCTAGTGTTGTGAGCATAGTTTCAACTCCCTGTGACAGAGTTGGGAGCACGAACACACCTCCCTATGTTCGTGTGGGGAGCACAGACTCAACTCCCTGTGACAGTGTTGGGAGCACAGCATCACTTCTCTGTGGTAGTGTTGGGAGCATATTCTCACCTCCCTGTGGCAGTGTTGGGAGCCCAGTTTCAACTCCCTGTGGCAGTGTTGGGATCAGAGACTCACCTCTCTATGTTCGTGTGGGGAGCACAGGCTCACCTCCCTGTGGCAGTGTTGGAAGCACAGACTCACCTCCCTGTGGCAGTGTTGGAAGCACAGACTCACCTCCAAGTGACAGTGTTGGAAGCACAGACTCACATCCCTGTGGTAGTGTTGGAAGAACAGACTCACCTCCAAGTGACATTGTTGGGAGTACAGACTCACATCCTTGTGACAGTGTTGGGAGCACAGATTCACCTCCAAGTGACAGTGTTGGGAGCACAGACTCACATCCCTGTGACAGTGTTGGGAGCACAGACTCACCTCCAAGTGACAGTGTTGGGAGCACAGACCCATCTCCCTGTGTTAGTGTTGGGAGCACAGACTCACCTCCAAGTGACAGTGTTGGGAACACAGGCTCACCTCCCTGTGACAGTGTTGGGAGCATAGACTCACCTCCCTGTGGCAGTGTTGGGAGCACAGACTCACATCCAAGTGAAAGTGTTGGGAACACAGACTCACCTCCCTGTGGCAGTGTTGGGAGCACAGACTCAGCTCCAAGTGACAGTGTTGGGAGCACAGACTCAGCTCCCTGTGGCAGTGTTGGAAGCACAGACTCACCTAAAAGTTACAGTGTTGGGAGCACAAACTCACCTCCCTGTGACAGTGTTGGGAACACAGATTTACCTCCCTGTGACAGTGTTGGGAGCACAGACTCACATCCCTATGACAGTGTTGGGAGTACAGACTCACCTCCCTGTGACAGTGTTGGGGGGACAGACTTACCTCCAAGTGACAGTGTTGGGAGCACAGATTCACCTCCCGGTGCCGGTGTTGGGAGCACAGACTCACCTCCCTGTAGCAGTGTTGGGAGCACAGACTCACCTTCTTGTGACAATGTTTGGAGCACATACTCACCTTCCAGTGCTAGTGTTGTGAGCATAGTTTCAACTCCCTGTGACAGAGTTGGGAGCATGAACACACCTCCCTATGTTCGTGTGGGGAGCACAGACTCAACTCCCTGTGACAGTGTTGGGAGCACAGCATCACTTCTCTGTGGCAGTGTTGGGAGATATTCTCACCTCCCTGTGGCAGTGTTGGGATCAGAGACTCACCTCTCTATGTTCGTGTGGGGAGCATAGGCTCACCTCCCTGTGGCAGTGTTGGAAGCACAGACTCACCTCCCTGTGGCAGCGTTGGAAGTACAGACTCACATCCCTGTGGTAGTGTTGGAAGAACAGACTCACCTCCAAGTGACATTGTTGGGAGTACACACTCACATCCCTGTGACAGTGTTGGGAGCACAGATTTACCTCCCTGTGACAGTGTTGGGAGCACAGACTCACCTCCCTGTGACACTGTTGGGAGCACAGAATCACTTCTCTGTGGCAGTGTTGGGAGCACAGTTTCAACTCCCTGTGGTAGTGTTGGGAGCAGAGATTCACATCCCTATGTTGGTGTGGGGAGTACAGGCTCACCTCTCTGTGGCAGTGTTGGGAGCACAGACTCACCTCTAAGTGACAATGTTGGGAGCACAGACTCACCTCCCTGTGACAGTGTTGGGAGCACAGACTCATCTCCCTGTGCCAGTGTTTGGAGCAAAGACTCACCTCCTTCTAATCGTGTTGGCAGCACAGACTCACCTCCAAGTAACAGTGTGAGAACCACAGATCACATCCCTGTAGCAGTGTTGGGAGCACAGACTCAACTCCCTGTGGCAGTGTTGGGAGCACAGACTCACCTCCCTGTGACAATGTTGGGAGCACAGTGTCACCTCCCTGTAGCAGTGTTGGGAGCACAGACTCACCTTCCAGTGACAGAATTGTGAGCATAGTTTCAACTCCCTGTGACAGAGTTGGGAGCATGAACACACGTCCCTATGTTCGTGTGGAAATCACAGACTCACCTCCTTGTGGCATTGTTGGGAGCACAGACTCACTTCCCTGTGGCAGTGATGGGAGCACAGACACACCTCACTGTGGCAGTGTTGGGAGCTCAGACGCATCTCTCTGTGTCAGTGTTGGGTGCACAGACTCTCCTCCCTGTGGTAGTGTTGGGAGCACAGACTCACCTCCAAATGACAGTGTTGGGAGCACAGACTCACATCCCTGTGACAGTGTTGGGAGCACAGACACAACTCACTGTGGCAGTGTTGGGAGCTCAGACTCATCTCTCTGTGTCAGTGTTGGGTGCACAGACTCTCCTCCAAGTGACAGTGTTGGGAGCACAGACTAACCTCCCTGTGACAGTGTTGGGAGCACAGACTCACCTCCCTGTGACAGTGTTGGGAGCACAGACTCACCTCCCTGTGACAGTGTTGGGAGCACAGACTCACATCCCTGTGACAATGTTGGGAGCACAGACTCATCTCCCAGTGCCAGTGTTGGGAGCACAGACTCACCTCCCTGTGATAGTGTTGCGAGCACAGACACAGCTCCCTATGGCAGTGTTGGGAGCACAGTCTCACCTCCCTGTGACACTGCAGGGGATACATAATCAGATCCCTGTGACAGTGTTGGGAGCACAGACTCATCTCCCTGTGACAGTGTTGGGAGCACAGACCCACCTCCCTGTGACAGTGTTGGGAGCACAGACTCACCTCCCTGTGACAGTGTTGGGAGCACAGACTCACATCCCTGTGACAATGTTGGGAGCACAGACTCATCTCCCAGTGCCAGTGTTGGGAGCACAGACTCACCTCCCTGTGATAGTGTTGCGAGCACAGACACAGCTCCCTATGGCAGTGTTGGGAGCACAGTCTCACCTCCCTGTGACACTGCAGGGGATACATAATCAGATCCCTGTGACAGTGTTGGGAGCACAGATCACCTCCCTGTGGCAGGTTTGGGAGAACAGACACACCCCCCTGTGGCAGTGTTGGAAATACAGACTCATCTCCCTGTGCCAGTGTTGGGAGCACAGACTCATCTCCCTGTGACAGTGTTGGGAGCACAGACTCACCTCCCTGTGGTAGTGTTGGGAGCACAGACTCACCTCCCTGTGACAGTGTTGGGAGCACAGACTCACCTCCCTGTGACAGTGTTGGGAGCACAGACACACCTCCAAGTGACACTCCAGGGAGTAAATACTCAGATCCCTGTGACAGTGTTGGGACCACAGGTCACCTCCCTGTGGCAGTGTTGGATATACAGACTCACCTCCCTGTTGCAGTGTTGGAAGTACCGACACAACTCCAAGTGACAGTGTTGGAAGACAGACCCAAGTCCAGTGGCAGTGTTGGGAGCACCGACTCAACTCACTGTGGCAGTGTTGGGAGCACAGACTCACCTCCCTGTGACAGTGTTGGGGGGACAGAGTCACCTCCAAGTGACAGTGTTGGGAGCACAGACTCACATCCCTATGACAGTGTTGGGAGTACAGACTCACCTCCCTGTGACAGTGTTGGGGGGACAGAGTCACCTCCAAGTGACAGTGTTGGGAGCACAGACTCACATCCCTATGACAGTGTTGGGAGTACAGACTCACCTCCCTGTGACAGTGTTGGGGGGACAGACTTACCTCCAAGTGACAGTGTTGGGAGCACAGATTCACCTCCCGGTGCTGGTGTTGGGAGCACAGACTCACCTCCCTGTGACAGTGTTGGGAGGACATACTCGCCTCCAAGTGACAGTGTGAGAACCACAGATCACCTCCCTGTGCTAGTGTTGGGGCGCACAGATCACCTCCCTATGACAGCGTTGGGAGCAAAGACTCACCTCCCTCTAATCGTGTTGGCAGCACAGACCCACCTCCAAGTGACAGTGTGAGAACCACAGATCAAATCCCTGTGGCAGTGTTGGGAGCACAGACTCAACTCCCTGTGGCAGTGTTGGGAGCACAGACTCACCTCCCTGTGACAATGTTGGGAGCACAGTTTCACCTCCCTGTAGCAGTTTTGGGAGCACAGACACACCTTCTTGTGACAATGTTTGGAGGACATACTCACCTTCCAGTGCTAGTGTTGTGAGCATAGTTTCAACTCCCTGTGACAGAGTTGGGAGCATGAACACACGTCCCTATGTTCGTGTGGAAATCACAGACTCACCTCCTTGTGGCATTGTTGGGAGCACAGACTCACTTCCCTGTGGCAGTGATGGGAGCACAGACACACCTCACTGTGGCAGTGTTGGGAGCTCAGACGCATCTCTCTGTGTCAGTGTTGGGTGCACAGACTCTCCTCCCTGTGGTAGTGTTGGGAGCACAGACTCACCTCCCTGTGACAGTGTTGGGAGCACAGACACAACTCACTGTGGCAGTGTTGGGAGCTCAGACTCATCTCTCTGTGTCAGTGTTGGGTGCACAGACTCTCCTCCAAGTGACAGTGTTGGGAGCACAGACTAACCACCCTGTGACAGTATTGGGAGCACAGACACACCTCCCTGTGACAGTGTTGGGAGCACAGACTCACCTCCCTGTGACAGTGTTGGGAGGACAGGCGCACCTTCCTGTGGCAGTATTGGGAGCACAGTTTCAACTCCCTGTAGCAGTGTTGGGAGCAGAGACTCAACTCCCTATGTTCGTGTGGAAATCACAGACTCACCTCCTTGTGGCATTGTTGGGAGCACAGACTCACTTCCCTGTGGCAGTGATGGGAGCACAGACACACCTCACTGTGGCAGTGTTGGGAGCTCAGACGCATCTCTCTGTGTCAGTGTTGGGTGCACAGACTCTCCTCCCTGTGGTAGTGTTGGGAGCACAGACTCACCTCCCTGTGACAGTGTTGGGAGCACAGACTCACCTCCCTGTGACAGTGTTGGGAGGACAGGCTCACCTTCCTGTGGCAGTATTGGGAGCACAGTTTCAACTCCCTGTAGCAGTGTTGGGAGCAGAGACTCAACTCCCTATGTTCGTGTGTGGAGCACAGGCTCACCACCCTGTGGCAGTGTTGGAAGCACAGACTCACCTCCAAGTGACAGTGTTGGGAGCACAGACTCACCTCCAAGTGACAGTGTTGGGAGCACAGACTCACCTCCCTGTGACAGTGTTGGGAGCACAGACTCACATCCCTGTGACAGTGTTGGTAGGACAGACTCACCTCCCTGTGTCAGTGTTGGGAGCACAGACACACCTCCAAGTGACAATGTTGGGAGCACAGACTCATCTCCCAGTGCCAGTGTTGGGAGCACAGACTCACCTCCCTGTGATAGTGTTGCGAGCACAGACACAGCTCCCTATGGCAGTGTTGGGAGCACAGTCTCACCTCCCTGTGACACTGCAGGGGATACATAATCAGATCCCTGTGACAGTGTTGGGACCACAGATCACCTCCCTGTGGCAGGTTTGGGAGAACAGACACACCCCCGTGTGGCAGTGTTGGAAATACAGACTCATCTCCCTGTGCCAGTGTTGGGAGCACAGACTCACCTCCAAGTGACAGTGTTGGGAGCACAGACTCACCTCCCTGTGGTAGTGTTGGGAGCACAGACTCACCTCCCTGTGACAGTGTTGGGAGCACAGACACACCTCCAAGTGACACTCCAGGGAGTAAATACTCAGATCCCTGTGACATTGTTGGGACCACAGGTCACCTCCCTGTGGCAGTGTTGGATATACAGACTCACCTCCCTGTTGCAGTGTTGGAAGTACCGACACAACTCCAAGTGACAGTGTTGGAAGACAGACCCAAGTCCAGTGGCAGTGTTGGGAGCACCGACTCAACTCACTGTGGCAGTGTTGGGAGCACAGACTCACCTCCCTGTGACAGTGTTGGGGGGACAGAGTCACCTCCAAGTGACAGTGTTGGGAGCACAGACTCACATCCCTATGACAGTGTTGGGAGTACAGACTCACCTCCCTGTGACAGTGTTGGGGGGACAGAGTCACCTCCAAGTGACAGTGTTGGGAGCACAGACTCACATCCCTATGACAGTGTTGGGAGTACAGACTCACCTCCCTGTGACAGTGTTGGGGGGACAGACTTACCTCCAAGTGACAGTGTTGGGAGCACAGATTCACCTCCCGGTGCTGGTGTTGGGAGCACAGACTCACCTCCCTGTGACAGTGTTGGGAGGACATACTCGCCTCCAAGTGACAGGGTGAGAACCACAGATCACCTCCCTGTGCTAGTGTTGGGCGCACAGATCACCTCCCTATGACAGCGTTGGGAGCAAAGACTCACCTCCCTCTAATCGTGTTGGCAGCACAGACTCACCTCTAAGTGACAGTGTGAGAACCACAGATCAAATCCCTGTGGCAGTGTTGGGAGCACAGACTCAACTCCCTGTGGCAGTGTTGGGAGCACAGACTCACCTCCCTGTGACAATGTTGGGAGCACAGTTTCACCTCCCTGTAGTAGTTTTGGGAGCACAGACACACCTTCTTGTGACAATGTTTGGAGCACATACTCACCTTCCAGTGCTAGTGTTGTGAGCATAGTTTCAACTCCCTGTGACAGAGTTGGGAGCACGAACACACCTCCCTATGTTCGTGTGGGGAGCACAGACTCAACTCCCTGTGACAGTGTTGGGAGCACAGCATCACTTCTCTGTGGTAGTGTTGGGAGCATATTCTCACCTCCCTGTGGCAGTGTTGGGAGCCCAGTTTCAACTCCCTGTGGCAGTGTTGGGATCAGAGACTCACCTCTCTATGTTCGTGTGGGGAGCACAGGCTCACCTCCCTGTGGCAGTGTTGGAAGCACAGACTCACCTCCCTGTGGCAGTGTTGGAAGCACAGACTCACCTCCAAGTGACAGTGTTGGAAGCACAGACTCACATCCCTGTGGTAGTGTTGGAAGAACAGACTCACCTCCAAGTGACATTGTTGGGAGTACAGACTCACATCCTTGTGACAGTGTTGGGAGCACAGATTCACCTCCAAGTGACAGTGTTGGGAGCACAGACTCACATCCCTGTGACAGTGTTGGGAGCACAGACTCACCTCCAAGTGACAGTGTTGGGAGCACAGACCCATCTCCCTGTGTTAGTGTTGGGAGCACAGACTCACCTCCAAGTGACAGTGTTGGGAACACAGGCTCACCTCCCTGTGACAGTGTTGGGAGCATAGACTCACCTCCCTGTGGCAGTGTTGGGAGCACAGACTCACATCCAAGTGAAAGTGTTGGGAACACAGACTCACCTCCCTGTGGCAGTGTTGGGAGCACAGACTCAGCTCCAAGTGACAGTGTTGGGAGCACAGACTCAGCTCCAAGTGACAGTGTTGGGAGCACAGACTCATCTCCCTGTGGCAGTGTTGGAAGCACAGACTCACCTAAAAGTTACAGTGTTGGGAGCACAAACTCACCTCCCTGTGACAGTGTTGGGAACACAGATTTACCTCCCTGTGACAGTGTTGGGAGCACAGACTCACATCCCTATGACAGTGTTGGGAGTACAGACTCACCTCCCTGTGACAGTGTTGGGGGGACAGACTTACCTCCAAGTGACAGTGTTGGGAGCACAGATTCACCTCCCGGTGCCGGTGTTGGGAGCACAGACTCACCTCCCTGTAGCAGTGTTGGGAGCACAGACTCACCTTCTTGTGACAATGTTTGGAGCACATACTCACCTTCCAGTGCTAGTGTTGTGAGCATAGTTTCAACTCCCTGTGACAGAGTTGGGAGCATGAACACACCTCCCTATGTTCGTGTGGGGAGCACAGACTCAACTCCCTGTGACAGTGTTGGGAGCACAGCATCACTTCTCTGTGGCAGTGTTGGGAGCATATTCTCACCTCCCTGTGGCAGTGTTGGGATCAGAGACTCACCTCTCTATGTTCGTGTGGGGAGCATAGGCTCACCTCCCTGTGGCAGTGTTGGAAGCACAGACTCACCTCCCTGTGGCAGCGTTGGAAGTACAGACTCACATCCCTGTGGTAGTGTTGGAAGAACAGACTCACCTCCAAGTGACATTGTTGGGAGTACACACTCACATCCCTGTGACAGTGTTGGGAGCACAGATTTACCTCCCTGTGACAGTGTTGGGAGCACAGACTCACCTCCCTGTGACACTGTTGGGAGCACAGAATCACTTCTCTGTGGCAGTGTTGGGAGCACAGTTTCAACTCCCTGTGGTAGTGTTGGGAGCAGAGATTCACATCCCTATGTTGGTGTGGGGAGTACAGGCTCACCTCTCTGTGGCAGTGTTGGGAGCACAGACTCACCTCTAAGTGACAATGTTGGGAGCACAGACTCACCTCCCTGTGACAGTGTTGGGAGCACAGACTCATCTCCCTGTGCCAGTGTTTGGAGCAAAGACTCACCTCCTTCTAATCGTGTTGGCAGCACAGACTCACCTCCAAGTAACAGTGTGAGAACCACAGATCACATCCCTGTAGCAGTGTTGGGAGCACAGACTCAACTCCCTGTGGCAGTGTTGGGAGCACAGACTCACCTCCCTGTGACAATGTTGGGAGCACAGTGTCACCTCCCTGTAGCAGTGTTGGGAGCACAGACTCACCTTCCAGTGACAGAATTGTGAGCATAGTTTCAACTCCCTGTGACAGAGTTGGGAGCATGAACACACGTCCCTATGTTCGTGTGGAAATCACAGACTCACCTCCTTGTGGCATTGTTGGGAGCACAGACTCACTTCCCTGTGGCAGTGATGGGAGCACAGACACACCTCACTGTGGCAGTGTTGGGAGCTCAGACGCATCTCTCTGTGTCAGTGTTGGGTGCACAGACTCTCCTCCCTGTGGTAGTGTTGGGAGCACAGACTCACCTCCAAATGACAGTGTTGGGAGCACAGACTCATCTCTCTGTGTCAGTGTTGGGTGCACAGACTCTCCTCCAAGTGACAGTGTTGGGAGCACAGACTAACCTCCCTGTGACAGTGTTGGGAGCACAGACTCACCTCCCTGTGACAGTGTTGGGAGCACAGACTCACCTCCCTGTGACAGTGTTGGGAGGACAGGCTCACCTTCCTGTGGCAGTATTGGGAGCACAGTTTCAACTCCCTGTAGCAGTGTTGGGAGCAGAGACTCAACTCCCTATGTTCGTGTGGGGAGCACAGGCTCACCACCCTGTGGCAGTGTTGGAAGCACAGACTCACCTCCAAGTGACAGTGTTGGGAGCACAGACTCATCTCCCTGTGGCAGTGTTGGGAGCACAGACTCATCTCCCTGTGACAGTGTTGGGAGCACAGACCCACCTCCCTGTGACAGTGTTGGGAGCACAGACTCATCTCCCTGTGACAGTGTTGGGAGCACAGACTCACCTCCCTGTGACATTGTTGGGAGCATAGACTCACATCCCTGTGACAGTGTTGGGAGCACAGACACAACTCACTGTGGCAGTGTTGGGAGCTCAGACTCATCTCTCTGTGTCAGTGTTGGGTGCACAGACTCTCCTCCAAGTGACAGTGTTGGGAGCACAGACTAACCTCCCTGTGACAGTGTTGGGAGCACAGACTCACCTCCCTGTGACAGTGTTGGGAGCACAGACTCACCTCCCTGTGACAGTGTTGGGAGGACAGGCTCACCTTCCTGTGGCAGTATTGGGAGCACAGTTTCAACTCCCTGTAGCAGTGTTGGGAGCAGAGACTCAACTCCCTATGTTCGTGTGGGGAGCACAGGCTCACCACCCTGTGGCAGTGTTGGAAGCACAGACTCACCTCCAAGTGACAGTGTTGGGAGCACAGACTCACCTCCCTGTGACAGTGTTGGGAGCACAGACTCACATCCCTGTGACAGTGTTGGTAGGACAGACTCACCTCCCTGTGTCAGTGTTGGGAGCACAGACACACCTCCAAGTGACAATGTTGGGAGCACAGACTCATCTCCCAGTGCCAGTGTTGGGAGCACAGACGCACCTCCCTGTGATAGTGTTGCGAGCACAGACACAGCTCCCTATGGCAGTGTTGGGAGCACAGTCACACCTCCCTGTGACACTGCAGGGGATACATAATCAGATCCCTGTGACAGTGTTGGGAGCACAGATCACCTCCCTGTGGCAGGTTTGGGAGAACAGACACACCCCCCTGTGGCAGTGTTGGAAATACAGACTCATCTCCCTGTGCCAGTGTTGGGAGCACAGACTCATCTCCCTGTGACAGTGTTGGGAGCACAGACTCACCTCCCTGTGGTAGTGTTGGGAGCACAGACTCACCTCCCTGTGACAGTGTTGGGAGCACAGACTCACCTCCCTGTGACAGTGTTGGGAGCACAGACACACCTCCAAGTGACACTCCAGGGAGTAAATACTCAGATCCCTGTGACAGTGTTGGGACCACAGGTCACCTCCCTGTGGCAGTGTTGGATATACAGACTCACCTCCCTGTTGCAGTGTTGGAAGTACCGACACAACTCCAAGTGACAGTGTTGGAAGACAGACCCAAGTCCAGTGGCAGTGTTGGGAGCACCGACTCAACTCACTGTGGCAGTGTTGGGAGCACAGACTCACCTCCCTGTGACAGTGTTGGGGGGACAGAGTCACCTCCAAGTGACAGTGTTGGGAGCACAGACTCACATCCCTATGACAGTGTTGGGAGTACAGACTCACCTCCCTGTGACAGTGTTGGGGGGACAGAGTCACCTCCAAGTGACAGTGTTGGGAGCACAGACTCACATCCCTATGACAGTGTTGGGAGTACAGACTCACCTCCCGGTGCTGGTGTTGGGAGCACAGACTCACCTCCCTGTGACAGTGTTGGGAGGACATACTCGCCTCCAAGTGACAGTGTGAGAACCACAGATCACCTCCCTGTGCTAGTGTTGGGGCGCACAGATCACCTCCCTATGACAGCGTTGGGAGCAAAGACTCACCTCCCTCTAATCGTGTTGGCAGCACAGACCCACCTCCAAGTGACAGTGTGAGAACCACAGATCAAATCCCTGTGGCAGTGTTGGGAGCACAGACTCAACTCCCTGTGGCAGTGTTGGGAGCACAGACTCACCTCCCTGTGACAATGTTGGGAGCACAGTTTCACCTCCCTGTAGCAGTTTTGGGAGCACAGACACACCTTCTTGTGACAATGTTTGGAGCACATACTCACCTTCCAGTGCTAGTGTTGTGAGCATAGTTTCAACTCCCTGTGACAGAGTTGGGAGCACGAACACACCTCCCTATGTTCGTGTGGGGAGCACAGACTCAACTCCCTGTGACAGTGTTGGGAGCACAGCATCACTTCTCTGTGGCAGTGTTGGGAGCATATTCTCACCTCCCTGTGGCAGTGTTGGGAGCCCAGTTTCAACTCCCTGTGGCAGTGTTGGGATCAGAGACTCACCTCTCTATGTTCGTGTGGGGAGCACAGGCTCACCTCCCTGTGGCAGTGTTGGAAGCACAGACTCACCTCCCTGTGGCAGTGTTGGAAGCACAGACTCACCTCCAAGTGACAGTGTTGGAAGCACAGACTCACATCCCTGTGGTAGTGTTGGAAGAACAGACTCACCTCCAAGTGACATTGTTGGGAGTACACACTCACATCCCTGTGACAGTGTTGGGAGCACAGATTCACCTCCAAGTGACAGTGTTGGGAGCACAGACTCACATCCCTGTGACAGTGTTGGGAGCACAGACTCACCTCCAAGTGACAGTGTTGGGAGCACAGACTCATCTCCCTGTGTTAGTGTTGGGAGCACAGACTCACCTCCAAGTGACAGTGTTGGGAACACAGGCTCACCTCCCTGTGACAGTGTTGGGAGCATAGACTCACCTCCCTGTGGCAGTGTTGGGAGCACAGACTCACATCCAAGTGAAAGTGTTGGGAACACAGACTCACCTCCCTGTGGCAGTGTTGGGAGCACAGACTCAGCTCCAAGTGACAGTGTTGGGAGCACAGACTCAGCTCCAAGTGACAGTGTTGGGAGCACAGACTCATCTCCCTTTGGCAGTGTTGGAAGCACAGACTCACCTAAAAGTTACAGTGTTGGGAGCACAAACTCACCTCCCTGTGACAGTGTTGGGAACACAGATTTACCTCCCTGTGACAGTGTTGGGAGCACAGACTCACATCCCTATGACAGTGTTGGGAGTACAGACTCACCTCCCTGTGACAGTGTTGGGGGGACAGACTTACCTCCAAGTGACAGTGTTGGGAGCACAGATTCACCTCCCGGTGCCGGTGTTGGGAGCACAGACTCACCTCCCTGTAGCAGTGTTGGGAGCACAGACTCACCTTCTTGTGACAATGTTTGGAGCACATACTCACCTTCCAGTGCTAGTGTTGTGAGCATAGTTTCAACTCCCTGTGACAGAGTTGGGAGCATGAACACACCTCCCTATGTTCGTGTGGGGAGCACAGACTCAACTCCCTGTGACAGTGTTGGGAGCACAGCATCACTTCTCTGTGGCAGTGTTGGGAGCATATTCTCACCTCCCTGTGGCAGTGTTGGGATCAGAGACTCACCTCTCTATGTTCGTGTGGGGAGCATAGGCTCACCTCCCTGTGGCAGTGTTGGAAGCACAGACTCACCTCCCTGTGGCAGCGTTGGAAGTACAGACTCACATCCCTGTGATAGTGTTGGGAGCACAGACTCACCTCCCTGTGTTAGTGTTGGGAACACAGACTCACCTCCCTGTGTTAGTGTTGGGTGCACAGACTCACTTCCCTGTGACAGTGTTGGGAGGACAGACTCACCTCCCTGTGATAGTGTTGAGAGCACAGACTCACCGCACTGTGACAGTGTTGGGAGCACAGACTCACCTCCCTGTGACAAAGATGGGAGCACAGATATTCCTCCAAGTGACAGTGTTGGGAGCACAGACTCACCGCCCTGTGACAGTGTTGGGAGCACAGACTTACTTCCTGTGACAGTGTTGGGAGCACAGACTCATCTCCCTGTGGCAGTGTTGGGAGCACAGACTCACCTCCCTGTGACAGTGTTGGGTGCACAGACTCACCTCCCTGTGACAGTGTTGGGAGGACAGACTCACCTCCCTGTTATAGTGTTGAGAGCACAGACTCACCGCACTGTGACAGTGTTGGGAGCACAGACTCACCTCCCTGTGACAAAGATGGGAGCACAGATATTCCTCCAAGTGACAGTGTTGGGAGCACAGACTCACCGCCCTGTGACAGTGTTGGGAGCACAGACTTACTTCCTGTGACAGTGTTGGGAGCACAGACTTACTTCCTGTGGCAGTGTTGGGAGCACAGACTCACCTCCCTGTGACAGTGTTGGGAGCACAGACTCACCTCCCTGTGACAGAGTTGGGAGCACAGACTGACCCCGCTGAGGCAGTGTTGAGAGCACAGATTCAGCTTCGGGTGGAAGTGTTGGAAGCACATTCTCTGCTCCAAGTGACAGTATTGGGATCACAGACTCTTCTCCCTCTCACACTGTTGGGGGTACATCATCAGATCCCTGTAACAGTGTTGGGACCATTGATCACCTCCCTGTGGCAGGTTTGGGAGCACAGATTTACCTTCCTGTGACAGTGTTGGGAGGACAGACACACCTCCCTGTGACAGTATTGGGAGGACAGACTCGCCTCCCTGTGACAGTGTTGGGAGGACAGACTCGCCTCCAAGTGACAGTGTGAGAACCACAGATCACCTCCCTGTGGTAGTGTTGGGAGCACAGATCACCTCCCTATGACAGCGTTGGGAGCAAAGACTCACCTCCCTCTATTCGTGTTGGCAGCACAGACTCACCTCCAAGTGACAGTGTGAGAACCACAGATCAACTCCCTGTGGCAGTGTTGGGAGCACAGATTCACCTCCCTGTGACAATGTTGGGAGCACAGTGTCACCTCCCTGTAGCAGTGTTGGGAGCACAGACACACCTTCTTGTGACAATGTTTGGAGCACATACTCACCTTCCAGTGCTCGTGTTGTGAGCATAGTTTCAACTCCCTGTGACAGAGTTGGGAGCACGAACACACCTCCCTATGCTCGTGTTGGGAGCACAGACTCAACTCCCTGTGACAGTGTTGGGAGCACAGACTCAGCTCCCTGTGACTGTGTTGGGAGCACAGACTCACTTCTCTGTGGCAGTGTTGGGAGCATATTCTCACCTCCCTGTGGCAGTGTTGGGAGCCCAGTTTCAACTCCCTGTGGCAGTTTTGGGAGCTCTGACTCATCTCTCTGTGACAGTGCTGGGTCCACACATCACCTCCCTGTGGTCGTGTTGGGAGCACAGACTCACTTCCTTGTGGCAGTGTTGGGAGCATAGACTCACCTCCCTGTGGTAGTGTTGGGAACACAGACTCACTTTCCGGTTTTAGTGTTGGGAGCACAGACTCACCTCCCTGTGACAATGTAGGGAGCTCAATTTCAACTCCCCGTGGCAGGTTTGGGAGCTCAGACTCACCACCCTGTGGTAGTGTCGGCAGCACAGACACACCTCCCTGCGACACTGTGGGGAGCACAGACTCAATTTCCTGTGACAGTGTTGGGAGCACAGACACACCTCCCTGTGGTTGTGTTGGGAGCATAGAGTCACATCCCTGTGGCTGTGTTGGGAGCACTGACTCACCTCCCTGTGCCAGAGTTGGGAGCACGGATTCACCTCCCTCTGACAGTGTTGGAAGCACAGGGCCTGCTCCATTTGGCAGTGTTAGGAGCACAGACTCACCTCCCTCTGATAGAGTTGAGAGCACAGATTCACCTCCCTGTGACAGTGTTGGGAGGACAAACTCACCTTCCTCTGCTATTGCTGCAGCAGTGAAACCAGTATCAGACACACTGGGCATCTTGAAACTGCTGATCTCTCGATAGAAGCTCAGTAAGAAGAAAAGGTGAATGATGACCCCCTTTGTCCTCTTCCACTGCCAGTTGTGGACCCTCATCGCGTGTGGACACATGCCAATCTCACGTCAGCATTGTCATGAGTAGAGATAGTCTTCCATTTTGAAACTGTTGTCAAACACATCCATCATTGGTGTTCCCAAACTGATCCAGTCAAATTGAAATCCTCTGAGCTTGCGAAAGACTGTACCCTGCTAAGTTCTCTCTACCGAGATGTTACTAAAGGGAATCAAGGCAGTGGCTGCAATAACTGAGCCTTTGCTCAGCGTTGTGGTTGAACATTCGTCATTCCTGCTACTCCGAAGTGCCTCCACTTTTCTGAACCTTGAGAAAGCCATGCTGCTGAAGTAAAGTTTTGAGACTAGTTCGAAATGATTTAGAAAACTTTGTGGATATCTCCTTAGGGCATTAATTACACCAGTGAGTGTGCCAGCATTCGGTTAAGAAATTTCTGTCATTGGTTATTAGGTTTCTTGCTGGGACCCAAACTCATCTTTGAGAAAACTGGAATTGAGTGTATTGGAACTGGGTTATGAGCACACTCAAAAAATTAAGCATTTTATCCAAACTGCCCCAACCAACTTAGTTTTTGTGGTTAAAATTCCACATATATCTCAGCTCAGAAAACACTGCTTCATTCTTCCTTTGATTTCTGCATCTTTCATCAACACTGTCCAGCATTAACATTTTTCCAGGTAGACAATTTTTCCATTTCATCCCAGCGTTGGGAACCTTATAAAAGTTTGTCATAGAATTAGTAAAATATAAGGCTTCTATTATCATTTGCATTTGATTAATTATCTCCTCAAACCAGTATTTTCTTCATAATATTACTTAAAACGATATTTCATACAGTTTTATTCAAATGTTTTCCTTTAAATCATTGTGATTATTGATTGGTGTCTCTGCCAATGGTATGTCTTTTACCTCTGGTACAGAATGTTGCACAGGATAGACTCAACATATCAGTTAAATGGAGCTTTGAGCACTGCACTTGAGGGAATGTTGCACTGACAGATGATGTGCAATTGTTTTGAAGTGCAAGTCAAATGCCTCTGTTAATAAAAACCAAACCAAATACCTCACCTCGTAACCTGCCAAAAGTGTGAAGGAATGAAAGAGAACTCCTACTTTTCTCTATGTAAGGAAAAATAACTATTTATTTTCGTAACGGAACACTAAGCACAACAATTAACAAAGAGAACATTCTATCCCCTACCTGAACATAATCCTATTAACATGCTGTTCCAATAACACAATTATTAAACATTACATCAACTCAATCACAAGACCACAGAGTCCCTGCCTTCTCCATTGCCTTTAATCTTCCATCTGCTGCTCTTCCAAGTCTTCCTCTTTTTTATAGGAAAAGGTACCTTTTAATATAGAGAGTCTTCTAATTTCTTTGAGAACAAGATTTTAGATAGGCATTTAGCTATCCGGCTCTATGGCAATTGCTCTGTCATTTGGTGGCAGTCACTCTGACCAATTTTCAAAATACCTGCATTTTTGTACCTTTGGCATCATTCTTTCTCATTGGTCTGATGTTGTCAAATGAACAAATTCAAACTCAATTGAGTTTAAGTAATTTAAAGCAATTGGTTAAATTTGAATTGTTGTCAAAACAGCAACCGAAACTCAGGTATCCCTTTAACAGCCAATTGTTACATGTACCTATTGTGGAACATCCTGTCTCTCAGCCTTTCTATTGGAGCAGCTGAGTCTGCACTTTATGTTTACTTCAATATTCAGAAAACACTCTCTATTTTAAGGGGAACACGTGCTTTTGACATTATAACAGCAAAGTTCAGGTGAGATTTTAAATGAAGACCCTTCTGTCTTCCCTGGAAACTATCCCACCTAACAATTTTGATGAGAAGCGGGAAAGTTCTTCCTAAGTATCCTGATCAACATTTATCCTGAAACGAACATCAATAAAACTGATGACTCAGCTATTTATTTCATTGCTGTTGGTGGAAACTTGCTGTGCTTAACCTGGTGAAGGTATCTCCTAAAGGGTGGCAGTAACTGTACTCAAGAAATGTGCTTCATGGTGATAACACACGCAAAAAGCAATGGATGTAATACTGACCTTCTGGCTGTGGAGCCCATGGAATATTGTACTTACAAAATGTTAGGAAGATGTCAAACAGGGAGAGACTTAGCAAGAGATAATGAAGGGACTGATCATTCCCCTCTCTCAGCAGACAGTCTGATTCTGCTTTACCCTCTTGGGACATGCTAGAGAAGAGTTAAAACTTGACTTGTTTGTGTGCTATTGGCCATCTGAACTCATATATCAGGGCTACAGCTTTGAGCTCAGCCATTTTAAATACTCCTGCGCTGTGGGAATGACTCTCCCTCATTTTGAATACTAGAATTCAGTGACTGTCAGAAAGAATCAGAAAAATAATATCTTTGCCAATGGAGTTTAATACAGAACAACCTTGGTTATCCGAACATCAGTTATCCAAATTTCGGATGATCTGAACAAGCAGTCAAGTTCCCGTAAAATGTTATCTGTTGTCCAAACAATTAGTTATCTGAACACTCAGTTATCTGAACAAAATACTCTGCATCTGTCTCGTTAGAATAATCGATGTTGTTCTGTATAGATAAATGTGAGGTGTTGCATTTTGGAAAGTTAAATCAAGGTAGGAGTTTCATGGTGAATGGTAGGGCCTTAAGGAGTGCAGTGGAACAGAGGGACCTTGGAGTTCACGTGCCCAATTCTCTGAAAGTGGAGTCACAGGTAGACAGGGCAGTGAGGGAGTCTTTTGGTGCACTGGCCTTCATCAGTCAGGGCACTGAGTATAGAAGTTGGGAAGTTATGTTGCAGTTATACAGGACATTGATGAGGCCACACTTGGAGTTTTGTGTTCAGTTTTGGGGCACCTTGCTATAGGAAGAATGTTACTAAACTGGAAAGAGTGCAGAACAAATTTATAAGGATGTTGCCTGGCCTCAAAGGTCTGAGTTCTAGGGAGAGGTTTGACAAGCTAGGATTTTTTCTTTAGAGCGTAGGAGACTGAGGATGGGACCCTCGTAGAGGTGTGTCAGAGCATGAGAGGCATGGATAGGATGAATGCACTCAGTCTTTTTCCCAGGGTTGGGGAGTCAAGGCCTAGAGGGCATCAGTTCAAAGTTAGAGGGGGAAAAAGTAAAAGGGAACCTGAGGGGCAACATTTTTTCACAGAGGAAAGTATACATATGGAATATGCATTTGGACAAATACATGGATAAGAAAGGTTTAGAAGGATATGGGTCTAATGCAGGGAAATGGGGTTAGCATTAACTGACATTTTGGTCAGCATGGACCAGTTTGGGCCAAAGGGCCTGTCTCCAAGATGTAGGACTCTATTGAGAATGAAGGAGAAAGTGAAGACTGCAGATGCTGGAGACCAGATCTGAAAAATGTGTTGCTGGAAAAGCGCAGCAAGTCAGGCAGCATCAAAGGAGCAGGAGAATCGACATTTCGGGCATAAGCCCATCTTCAGGAATGAGGAAGGACTATTGAGAATGTGTATTGGGTATAAGCAAGCAAGGGAAGAGTGAAGTTCTGAGTTTTGTAAAACGAGATTCAGATCAAGATGTAGGTTTGCTTGCTGAGCCGGAAGGTTCATTTTCAGATATTTCCTCACTATACAGGTAGCATCATCAGTGAGCCTCCGGATGAAGCGCTGGTGGTATGGCCCGCTTTCTATTTATGTGTTTGGGTTTCCTTGGATTGGTGATGTCATTTCCTATGGTGACATCATTTCCTGTGGTGATGTCATTTCCTGTTCTTTTTCTCGTGGGGGGCTGTAAATGGGATTGAAATCAATGTTTTTACTGATAGAGTTCCGATTGAAATGCCATGCTTCTCGGAAGTCTCGCATATGTTTTGTTTGGCTTGTCCTAAGATTGATGTGTTGTCACAGTCGAAGTGGTGTCCTTCCTCATCTGTATAAAGAACAGCGCTTACCCAGTATGGTGATGAAATGTCTGAAATCAAACCTTTCAGCTCAGCGAGCAAACCTACATCCAGAACCTCAACCCTGAGCAACAAATCTTCTCAAAACTCGATGATTCAGATCAAATAAGAACTGACAGCTAACAATGGGGTGCTGGAGGCAAGGGTAATGGGCTAACAAAGTGGAAAAACTTTCATTATATAGAACCATTTAACAAGATGAGGTAACTTTCAGTATGTAAGGTCAGTTTAACAAGGTGAAAAGAGTTCATTATGTGAAGTCAGTTACTCATTGTGTAACAGCAGATGGTTTAATCTTTGCTATTGACACTCGCTGATTGTAATGGTCACCCATTCAATATGGATGTTGCCTTCTCTGGATGTTTCTCCCTGTAAAATGACTATATAGTTAAGTGCATAAATACTCCCTGATTTGCCCTACCAAAATGTAGTACCTCACATTTTTCTAGATTAAACTGCATCTGCTACTCCTTGGACAAACAGCCCATCATTCTATTGTACTTCATTGTCCAATACAAAACTACTGTTCCAGAGAAGACCGAGAACTCATGTCCCTGTGCACATGGGTGATCATTTTCTCTCCCTTCAGAGTCTGGAATAAAGATGAAGGAGGTAAAGCTACACTATGTCTCTGAGCATTTTGCTTCGACTGAGGGGGGAACAGGAGGAAAATATGACCGTGTGACTTGTAAAACCAAAAGAATTGAATTCGACATTTCAGCTGCCAACATCAATATCCATTAACAAGGGGAGTGAGCTATTACTAACTGAATGTGAAAAGAAACAGTAATACGCACAGAGTAAAAATAAGGAGGTTATAAAAGTTAACAGAAATTATGAATCAGTCTCTGAATTGTTCATGAAGAGTGAACAATTCAGAGACTGATTCATAATTTCTGTTAACTTTTATAACCTCCTTATTTTTAATCTGTGCGTATTACTGTTTCTTTTCACATTCAGTTAGTAATAGCTCACTCCCCTTGTTAATTCGAGAGAAAAAAAATTGCCTCCCTTTAAGACATAAGCTTATCTGGGTCTAGGAGAAAAGTGCTGGTAAGTGAAAAGATCTTTTTAAAATTAACTTTGTTGCGGCCAACTGAGGGGATGGGGGAATAAAGAAAGAGAGGCAATTCATTCTTGCTCAGCTGGAAGCTTAATGATTTGGGGCATCCTGTCAGGAACTGTAATGGATTGGGGAAAATTCAAGAGACTAAACTTATGGCATCAATCTTCCTAATGTTGAGATAAAAGCTATTTCTGCCGATCCAGTTCTGCATATTGGTCAGGTGAGTCAAAGAAATAGAGCAGTATGCAATTTGAGGGTAGAGGAAGAGGGGTCAGAAGATGTTAATAAATTTGGAGGACAAAGCTAAGTTGTGGAACTCAATATTAACTCCCAGAGACTGTAAAATTCCTAAGTGGAAAATGAAGTATTGTTCCTGTAGCTTGCACTGAGCTTGGTACACTGTAGCAGACCCAAGACAGAAATGTTAGCATTTGGTCTCACCAATGGGATGAAGACACACCAAAAGAGACTGAGTGACGGCTTTGCAGTGCACCTCCGCTCGGTCTATAAAAATGACCCTATCTTTCTATGTCTTTGCAATTTCAATAAACCCACTGGTTCCCAATTCACTCTGTTTTTATTTCAGATTTCCAGCATCTACAGTATTTTGCTTTGACAAATGTCTGGATGTCTTGTGACAGTTTTGCAGCAGACCAGTGGAGATGACATCTACAGAAATGTGTGCAATTTTAGTTTCCTTACTGAAGAAAGGGCATCATTTTATTACAAGCAATACACACGGATTCCTGTGACTGGTTCCTGGGATGACGGGATGATTTCATCGGGAGAGGACACCTCTGGAAGAATGAGCACCGATCTCCTTGATCCATAGTGGATCCTGACGAGACAGAGTGGATGAGGGGGCGTCATCCTTGGCTCTGAAATAACTCCACGGAGGTTGGTATCCTGTCACCAAGTCACCCTTTCTTTACACGTGGACGGTCTTTGACCCTAATCCAGCTCCCTCAGAGCCAGCTCTCAGAGTGAACAGGATGTAGAACACTCCCATTCTTAGCCCCAAACAGGGAACTCATATTCTATGAGATCCACCTGGCTGATTTTGTTACAATGAATACAGTCCTGTCAGAGTTGTTGGAGGTGAGAGTGAAGGAAAGGGGGAGGGGCTTTTAGGAAATTGGTCTCCAGTCGTGTGGGATTATCTTTGCAGCGTGAAATGATTCTGGAAACATGAGCAGTTCTAACAGATTATAGCAGGGCCCAATAGCTGGCAGTTGATGACTAAACATGGAGTTTATCCGCCTCTTTCCAGTGTGCAGCTCTTTAGGCTTAAGGGCATAATGACTGCAGTGTTGGGGAAGGTTATCGTGAGAGAGAAAAGTGAAGTTAGGAGAGTGGTTCAACAGGTCAGGGCCTGCAAAAATGTCATGATTTTTAGAGGGCCAAAGGCGAGAACGTTGAGGTTTTGACAAAGCAGTTGCACATAAATTGTGCGTGTGTGGTTCTTGCAGGGCTGACAGAGAAGGAAGTAAAGGTGGGACATTGGAAGGGATGTGGAGGGAGAGTTATACAGGTAAGCAATGACAGATGGCCTTCTCTGTGAATGATCAATCAAAAGATAATATTTTCTGAACAAAGGTTTGTGCTTGTCTGTTGAATTAAGATTAGTTTGGCAGTATCTGGGTTAATATAGGACATAAAGCTGTCCTCTTGCACTGTGGGGTTAGATTCTGTGCCCTTCTTGTCTTGTACTTTAGGTCAGTTGTCTCCTAGAGTGGACAGTTAGCTCACCATGTTATATTCTCACCCACTCTAAACACAGTCTAGATTGATCGAGTGGGGGAAGGCTCTGATGCAGCTTGTGACATAAATGGACAATTTAGTTTGGGTCTTTTGCATTGCTATAAAAGCAGTGACAATCGTGTCCTTTTTTTTCTGAAATAATTGCTCCACTTTCTCAAAGGTCGCAGCCTGGCAGCTGGCATCATCCCTGACTCAGGATCAAGGCCCTTGATCAGAAAGGAATTAATTTAAACCAGTTGGAACCAGATGTGAATTGAATCTGTTCAACATGTCGTGAGGGATAAACTAACAAACCAAGACGATGCATATTTATGGTGATAGCATGGTTGATGTGCGCGTGTCATAGTTCAGCCCATAGACAACATCATACATTGATGTACAAGAATTTTATTGAGCAGATCCCTTAAGGATGTGGCTGAAAAAAAAACAATTATTCTGCAAGGCATAACTGTTATGCATGGAAAGTCTTCAAAGTGCGACAAGATAGTGTGAGGGGGAGCAAATCTGTATAAACTGTATATTTGGACATCTAATGAATACGATAATGTAGTAGTTGTGTCACGGCTTATCAAACAAGGCATATCGACATTTTCTCCACCAGCCTCCAGCTTCTCTGAGTGCTTGACTTGCTATTCTTTCACCAGCTTTCCTCCTTTCCTCCGTGTGTGCTGTCTACGTGACCTGTTCCCTGCGATGCTCTTCTCTCCTATTCACTCAAGTTGTGTGCCTACCTTCATTGAACACTCGATGGACTCTCGGTTTAGCATCCCTCCAAGCCGACTCACCAATCAAACGTGGATGTATGAAGCAAGTTTTGTTTTATCACAGAGAGCAATAGGTGCCTGAAACATTACCAAGAGAGGTGGTAGCAGCAGTGCGATAGTAATAGTTAAAAGGTAGCTTTGACATATGAACAGGCAGGGAATAGAGGGATACTGATCATGTGCAGAGAGATGGGATTAGAGTCATAAAGTCAAACAGCATGGAAACAAACCCTCGGTCTAACCAGGCTACGCCAACCATAATCCCAAACTGGACTAGTCTCACCTGCCTGCGTTTGACCCATATTCCTTCAATCCTTCCCTATTCATGTCCTTATCTAAATGTCTTTGAAACGTTGTAACTGTAATCCTATTCACCACTTCCTACCAGAAATTTATTCCACGCAACAACCACTCTCTGTACAAAAGAAATTGTCTCTCATCAAATATTTCTTCTCTGACTTTAAAAATATACCCTCCAGCCTTGAAATCCTCACCCTAGGGAAAAAGACACCTGCCATTAACCCTATCTATACCCCTCACTATTTTATAAACGACTATAAGGTCACCTCTCAACTTCCTACGTTCCAGTGAAAATATTCCCAGCTTATACAGCCTTTCTTTATAACTCAAACCCTCCATTCCTGGCAACATCCTGGGAAATCTCTTCTGAACCATCTCCAGGTTGATAATATCCTCCCTATAACTGGGTGACCAGAACTGGACACGACTCCAGAAGAGGCCTCACCAACATTCTGTACAACCCCAACATAGTGGGCGGCACGGTGGCACAGTGGTTAGCACTGCTGCCTCACAGCGCCTGGAGACCCGGGTTCAAATCCCGCCTCAGGCGACTGACTGTGTGGAGTTTGCACGTTCTCCCCGTGTCTGCGTGGGTTTCCTCCGGGTGCTCCGGTTTCCTCCCACAGTCCAAAGATGTGTGGGTCAGGTGAATTGGCCATTCTAAATTGCCCATAGTGGTAAGGGGTAAGGGGTAAATGTAGGGGTATGGATGGGTTGCGCTTCGGCGGGTCGGTGTGGACTTGTTGGGCCGAAGGGCCTGTTTCCACACTGTAAGTAATCTAATCTAATCAAAAAACATAACGTCCCAACTCCTTTATTCGAAGATCTGAATGGTGAAGGCAATCAAACAAAGAACTATGTACCTGAATCCATAGGTCTCTATTATACAACACTGCCAAAAGCTCTATTTTAAATTGTAAAAGTCTTGTGTTTCTTTGTGCTAACAAAATGTAATACCACACATTTATCCAAATTAACTCCATTTGCCACTCATCAGCCCATTGACTCAATTGATCAAGATCTCTTTGTAATCTTAGATAATCTTCTTCATTGTCCACTATACCACCAGTCTTGGCACCATCGAACCATGCTTTCTATATTCTCATCTAAATCATTTGTACAAATGACAAACAAAAATGAGTCCAATGCCTTTGAACACTGCTGGTCACAGGCCTCCAGTCGGAGAAACAATCCTCCACCATCATTCTCTGCCCGCTGACGTTAAGCCAATTTTGTATTGAATTGACAAGCTCACCCTGAATCCCATGTGATCTAACCTTATTAATTAGTCTACCATGTAGAACCTTGTCAACTGCTTTAGTAACGTTCAAGTAAACTATGTCTACTGCTTTGCTCTCACCAATTTTCTTGGTTATTTCCTCAAAAAACTCAATCAAGTTTGAAAGACATGATTCTCTTTCACAAAACCATGGTGACTGTCCCTAATTTTTCCTTGCCTCCCCAAATACATATAAATCCTACCTTTCAGAATCACTTCAACAACTTACCCACCATCCAAATCAGACTCATATATAGTGAGTCTATAGTTCCCAGGTTCCTCTTTCCATCCCTTTTTAAACAGAGGCACAATGTTAGCCTCTCTCCAGTTATTGGGCACCTTACCCCTAGTTATAGATGATACAAATATTTCTACAAGAGGCCCTGTAGCTTCCCACAAAGTTCTGGGATATACTAAATCAGATCCTAGAGATACATCCACCTTTATATTTTCTAAGACCTCCAACACTTACTCTTCTGAAATGTGAATTGTTTTCAAAACATCAATATTTATTTCCCTGAGTTCTCTGGCCTTTATTTCTTTCTTCACAGTCAAAACTGATGCAAAACATTCTTTTAATATTTTTCCCATCTGCTGAGGTTCAACACAAAGGTGACCTTGTTGATCTTTAAGAGGCCCTACTCTCTCTGGATGTTCTCTTACTTTTAATGTACTTGTAGAATCTCTTTCCTTACTTGCTAAGGTTATCTCATATCCTCTCTTTGCCTCCTTGATCTATTTCTTAAGAATGTCCCTACACTCTTCATATTCTTCAGGAGGTTCATTTGAACCTAGTTGTTTATATCTAATACATGATTCTTTTTTATTCTCAACTAGAATCTCAACATCTTCTTTCATCCATTGTTCGCTCAGTCTACTAGCCTTTTACTCTAATAGGAACATAATAACTTTGAACTCATGTTATCGCACTTTTGAAAGCCTCCCACATATCAGACGCCCCTTTATTTATGAACAGTTTAGATCAGTAAGTTTAGAATGGCATCATGGTCAACACAGAGATAATGGGTTGAAGGGCCTGTTCCTGTGCTGCATTGTTCTATGTTCAAACTATTTCATTTAAGGTGATGCCTGCAGGACTTTGATGATGACAGCACCACTCTTTCCCATCTGCTGTCTGTCTGTACCCCTCTGAACTCAGAAGGGAGGTGATTCATTGAAATTTATAAAATTCTGACAGGGCTGAACAGACTGGAATAATGATGTTTCCCCCTCTGGCTGGGAGTTGCAGAACGCAAGGAGTCACAGCCTCAGGATGGAGATGAGGAGAGATTTCTTCATTCAGAAAGTGGTGAACCTGTGGAATTGTCTCCCATGGAAAGCTATGGAGGCAAAGTCACTTATGAATGACATAGATTTCTAGGGACTACTGGTGTTAGGGCAATGGGGAATATGACAATGAGATTAGGATTGACCATGATTGTGTTGAATTGAATGGTAGAATGTGCTGGGCGACCTGTTCAACCTATTCCCGTTCCTATGTGATTCCAATATAGCTATGCTTTTCAAGTTGTGCAGGTGGGCTCTGGCCCGAAACGTCGAATTTCCTGTTCCTTGGATGCTGCCTAACCTGCTGTGCTTTAACCAGCAACACATTTTCAGCAAGTTGTGCAGGTTGTCAAACTGAGGTGACAGGTCCTAGTGAGATCAGCACATGTCCCATAACACGGGTGCTAATTTTCATTTGGTCCAAACACATACATGAGAAACAGCCCCAGTGTACTTTAACTGTTGACAATTGTGTATGAGCTGTCAGTGTGAGCAAACATGAAAGTCAGTTTCACTGCAGCTACTGCTGAGTCTCCAGTTTTAAAAGAAAACTTCTCAATAAGTAGCTCTGAAAATGTTGTTGCAAAGTTCATCATAGATTTATTGAAAAGAAAGCTAGACAGGCACATGGAAGACAAAAAAGAAGATGATGATGATGATACAGACAGAGGTGGATGCAATAGAATAGGAGGAGGTTTATACGTAGCCAGTGATCCCCAGCATCACAGATACCAGTGATCTGCCAATTCGATTCATTCCGCATGATATTAAGAAATGGTAGGAGGCATTGGACATTACAAAGGCTATGGGCCCTGACAACATTCTGGCAAGAGTACTAAAGACTTGTGTTCAAGAACTTGCCACTCCCTAGCCAACCTCTCCAATGTCACTAGATCTACCCAATTGGAAAAATTGAGGAGAAAGTGAGGACTGCAGATGCTGGAGATCAGAGCTAAAAATGTGTTGCTGGAAAAGCGCAGCAGGTCAGGCAGCATCCAAAGAGCAGGAGAATCGACGTTTCGGGCATGAGCCCTTCTTCAGGAATGAAGAAGGGCTCATGCTCGAAACGTCGATTCTCCTGCTCTTTGAATGCTGCCTGATCTGCTGCGCTTTTCCAGCAACACATTTTCAGCAATTGGAAAAATTGCTCAAGGATGCCCAGAACACAAAAACAAGGCAAATCTAATCTAGCTTAATTACCATCCAATCAGTCTACTCTTGATCATTAACAAAGTGATGGAAGTTGTCATCAATAGCAACCACAGATTTAGCAAGCATTACCCTGCTCAGCAAAGCCCTTTTCAGTGATGCCTTGTTGAGGTTCTACCAGGTCCAATTGGCTCCTGAACTCATTCCAGCCTTGGTTCAAAAGAGCTGAATTCTAGAGGTGAGGTGAGAGTGACAGCCCTTGACATCAAGGCTGCCTTTGACTGAATGTGGCATCAAGAAGCCTTAGCAAACTGGAGTCAATGAGGATCAGAGGGAAACTGTCCACTGGTTGGAGTCATACCTGGAACATTGGAAGATGTTGGAGGTCAAATCCTCTCGATTTCAGAACATGTGTGCTGCAGTTCCTCAGGATAGTGTCCTCATCCCGGATATCTTCAGCAACTTCATCAATAATCTTCCCTCCAATATAAGATCTGAAGTGGGGATATTCGCACAAAGTTCAGCAGCATTCACAACTCCTCAGCAGTCTGTGCTCAAATGTAGCAAGACCTGGACAATATCCAGGCTTGGGCTGACAAGTGGTAAATAACATTGCCACACAAATACCAGGCAATGACCATCTCTCATTAAGGAGAATCTAACAACAGTCTCTTGACACTCACTGGTAATACAATCACTGAATCTCCCACTATTAACATTCTGGGTTTCAACATTGACCAGACACCGAACTGGCCATATAAGTATTGGGGTTATCAGAGTTAGTCAGAGGCTAGGAATATGGTGGTGAGTAACTCACCTCCCGATTCCCACGGCTGTCCACCTTCCAGAAGACGCAAGTCAGGATGGAACATTCCCCAATTGCCTGGATGTGTGCAGCTCCAACAACATTCAAGAAGAAGCTCATCCAGGACAAAACAACACATTTGATTGTCACAAATGTTTACTCCCTGTACCACTGATGCTCAGTGTTCAAGATGCATTGCAAAATTTCACCAAGGTTCCTTCGACAGAGCCTCCCAAACCCACAACCACCACAATCTAAAAGGACAAGGGCAGCAGATACATGAGAACAGCACCATTTTCAAGTTTCCCTCCAAGCCATTCATCATCCTGACTTGGAAATATATCGTCATTTCTTCAATGTTGTTGGATCAAACTGCTGGAACTTGTCCCTGAATAGTATTATGGATGTTCTTACATCAAACGGACTTCAATGATTCAAAGAAGCAGCTCCCCACCACTTTCACAATGATAACTAGCAATGAGCAATAACTACTGGCCCAGCCAACGGAGCCCACATCCTCTGCATGCATTTTAAGAATCAGCATTAATACTGGTATAGATCTAATTGGCTAAATGGCTGCTTCAGTGGGCACTGCTGCCTCACAGCGCCAGAGACCTGGGTTCGATTCCTGCCTCAGGCAACTGTCTGTGTGGAGTTTGCACATTCTCCCCGTGTCTGCGTGGGTTTCTTCCGGGAGCTCCGGTTTCCTCCCACAGTCCAAAGATGTGCAGGATAGGTGAATTGGCCATGGGAAATTGCTCATAGTGTTAGGTGAAGGAGTAAATGTAAGGGAATGGGTCTGGGTGGGTTGCTGTTCGGAGAGTCGGGGTGGACTTGTTGGGCCAAAGGGCCTGTTTCCACACTATAGAGAATCTAATCAAACCATGATGTATATATGCACAACTTATTTAAGACGGCAAGATAGGTTAGGAAAACAGCTCATCAAGCATACATGATCCTGGACTCTGGAAAAAGGAGCATAGAGTATAAAATTAAGGAAGCTATGATAAATCTCTATAAACCCCTGTTCAGCTGCAACTAGAGTCCAATTCTAGGCATCACATTTTAGGAAAGATTTGAAAGCATTTGGTGCAAAACAAATTCCTGCAAGTGATTCCAGGAAGGACAAGCTTCGACTTCATAGAAACAATTCTCATTGTAAAGGACAGGATTGTGGAGAGATTTAGTAGAGGTTTCCAATTGTGAAGATCGTTAATTTTTAACTTGAATAGTTGTGGTCCCAACACTGATCCTGTCGAACTGCACTAGTCACCAGCTGCAATCTTAAAAACGATCTCTTTATCCCCACTCTCTGCCTTCTGCCAATCATCTTTCCCATGCCAGTGCCTTGCCCCTAACACCATGGGCTCCTACCTTGTTTAGATTCCCGTGTGGCACGTTGTCAAAGGTCTTATTAAAATCCAAATAGATCGCGCCCACTGTCTCCCCTTTGTCTAACTTGTTCATTACCTCAAAGAATTCGAACAGATTTGTCAGGCATGATTTCCTCTTGACAAAGCCGTGCTTGCTCAGCCCTATTTTACCATGCTGTTTCAAGTACTCCACAAATATAGGAATTTCTGTTTTATCTCCATGTAATGATAGTTCAGGTTGGGGATTTGAGCGTTGAGGCCGTGACAGCTGACTCAAAAAAAACCTGCTTTGTTTATGTGTGTTGAAATGAAAGTTCTTTGGCAAGAATATAATCAGGTCAACATTGACCCCAAGCTGAAGAGGGATCCATTTGAGCGAGTGGCCAAAGCTTGGTCAAGCTTTCAGAAGGATTTTCAGGAAGTTCTTGAAGGCAGAGAGGGGAAACCTTGTGGCTCAGTTGGCTGTGTCCCTCCCTCAGAGCAAGACACTCTGGATTCAAGTCTCACTCCAGGACTTGATGAAAGATGCATTCATGACATGTCCAAGCAAACTGATTATCAATCTGTAAATTTTTCTTATTGCAAGTGGTAATATTGGCAGTGTCTCCTTTGCTTGCTATGATATGCAGAGTGGAATCCCTCGTGCTCTAGCCTTTGAGGACAGACTCTGGACCAGTTCCAGGAGAAACAGATATAAACACACCATTGGACACAGCAAGACAAAAGTAGGAGAAGGGAGAATGTAGGAATCTTGCAGTATGAAATTCCAGAATTTTAAAGGATCTTGATAGCTGAAAGCACTACTACCAATGGAAAGGTAGGCAGCACAAATGGCCAGAGCTCAGGTTAGCTAGAGGAAGGAAGGAATGGACAAAGGCAGTGAGGAGAAATGAGACTTCAGCAGAATGTAGAATGAAAATCGAATGATGTGAGAGTTGATAAATGCAGACAGAACTTGAAGGAAATAGAAACTATGCCAGAGTAATGAGAAAAAGTATATACCCACTAAACAGTAAATAAAGAGCTCTGACAGTAACTTCCTTGGACTCAGGAAGCAGTCCTTGGGAGGCTAATTAGACTCACACTCTATACCCATGACAAATCAAGAGAGAGGGAGGAATTTCAAGGCAATTCCGAATTGAAGCATGGTGTGATTGGGAGTTATTGTCAGTCAGAGAGTATGGGGGAGTTGGTTGGGCCCTTTTATGGCACAGTGGTAGTGTCCCTCCCCTGAACCAGGAGTCCCACCTACTCCAGACACGTGTAATATCATGTCTGAACAGGTTGATTAGAAAAAAAAGGGTTAAATTAAGAAAAGAATAAAACAGCAGGGTTGGTGAATGAGACTTGGTGCAAGTTAAAATGCAGGCTGTCAGGTTTTGGATGGATTGAAGTTTGGGGAGAATGGAAGGGCATCAGTCCAGTCTCTTCTCTGCATTTCCTCCAATGAGACAAAAAAAGGCTGATATGAGTCAAATCAGTGCTGATCTGAACGTTTTTTTAATTAATGGCTTATAGTTCATAGTTAACAATTCTCATTAATTGAGATAAACCCGTCTCCAATTTGGAGAAAGTCTCTGTGCCTTCTTGACTTTGATTCCCAAGTCCATTCTCAAAAGATGCCTCAGGAATTTCCCACAGAGGAACAGGAGGACTTTGTCACCACCGGAATGAAATCTCTGCTGACCACATTCTATGTACTGAGCTGCAGTTGTATGGTAACCTCCACACACTTCAGTGCTGTGGGGACAATACAGTTGACAGCCTCTTGCTATGAAGAGCACAGTCCCCAATTCACTCCAGAATATTCGCCGTGGGAGTTTTAATGTAAAGCACCCCAATGCAAAGGTACTTTAAAGAAACAATTAAACACTTGCAGGCTGATGATGTGAATTTTGTCCTTTGTTATGAGTTGTTCTTTGCTGGAAGTTAAACATGTGTCATTTCTTTTCTTTTGTAATGTAATGCTGCAAAGCTTATTCTTCTCTCCACTCTCCCATCATTGTCAGGAAGAGTAACTGGGGCTTTTTAATAATGCAGTCGTGCACGGTTACAAGTTAGCTGATAAGCAGCATCTCCACTCTGAGGCTCGCCTTTGTAAGGCACGATTTCTCCTCTGTTATTTATCATCTGTGAAACCTCGCTGATCAGCAGTCTTGCCTGCCCTACGCTTCACAGCGACTGCTTCCAACCTAGTTGACCTCAGTTCCTCGGCTGTCTCTGCAGCTCCAAGCCATTAATCATGTTAAAGTGAAGTGTGGACTCTGTTGGTACACAACTTTGTTCAGCTTGCACAACTTTATGATGCCTTTTCACTGCATTTTAGGCTGAAATCTGCAGTTACACAATAGTGATATTGCAGGGGAGTGGGGGAGAGGGTTAGGATCAGAAGCATTGACAATAGAACCAAAACTGTGTGAGGAGTTTTACTGTTGACACCTTTATTTGACATATCAAGCTCGCTGGATTTCTATTCTGCCTCTTCTCCTCTGAAATATTCATGCCGTCAAAGCCTTTTCATGGTTCTGCGAAAATGGAACGATTGTGTATATTTCATTTTATTTACTTTTCTTTCACTTTGAGTTTGCTGATGGATATCTGCAGATTGCCTCCTGCACTTTCGTCTTTACTGTGGGTGGGCGAGGTCTAATTTGAAAGATTGATTGCTTTATTTGTGGTTTCTTATCACCTAATGTGTCAAAATTTAATTCCAACTTAGTACTGTCTCGCTGAATGGATGTAGTAATTTAGGTTCAACTGATAGATTCAAGGAAGTGCTGGAATTTCACTTAAAAGCCTTCAGTTTAGGAAACTATATTGGATGGAATCTTTCATTCATAAAGTGTAGATAGTTGCAAAAAGCCCATGCTGGTAATGAGTTCACAATTCATCATTGGTAATGAAATAGCACCTTTCACAACCTTAAGACTTCTCAATTTACCTTTGGTGTGTAGTTACTGTAGTGATGTAACAGGTAAAATTAGCAGAGTAACACATTAGCTGTTAAAAGAGGAAATAGCTATAGAGCAAGGTTAGTGAATACAAAATGTCTCTAAATATACTTCATGTTTATTTTATTTTCGTAAAGAATTTACTTCTAAATGAATAATTAAGGACTTCTTCAAAGAAACCTGGTAATATCCATTTACTTGATTTAGAAGGCAATCCGATCTCAATGGAGCGTGCAGCCTCTGTAACTCTGTTGTTAATTAAATTGGCTCCGGTGTACGTCATGAGCATAATCACTTGCTTCAGTCCTTGCTGAGTTTTTGCTAAAATACATCTGACCGTCGAGGCCATTTATTTTGAAAATCCAAACTAGAATGTCACACACATTTGTCAAACCCTGTTCCTATGTACACTACTTATACTTCCTGACTTACAGCCACCTGTAAACTTAGATATACAGCTGCCCACACCTTCAGTCAGCTCATTGGTATAAATAACGAATGGTTGAAGCATCAGGGTAGGGCCTTGGTAAGGCCACTTTTCACAACCTGCCAATGAAAGAATGCACTGTTTTCTTTCTCTGTCTGCTAACTCCTAATGTAGGGCTGTTCAAAGTTATCACTCTCCACACCAGGGAAATTGGTCACAGACAGATGGCAAACTGATAATCTTCATTTCTAGAGGCACAGAACACAGAGTTTTTGCCAACGTGCAGTGTTGGGCATAACAATGGTGTCTCGTACTGGGCCTGCTAGGTGTTATACCCCAAATTCAGCAAGATTGAGTCAATCCTGTTGCTTTTTGACATCCTTTTGGCCATTGGTATGTTTATCAGACCATTATTCAGATACTGGGTTTTTAGCCACCTGGATCTTTAAGAGCGACTTGCTTAATGGAATAAAAAAAGGTCTTCTTGCTGTTACTTTCTCTCTTACAGTTCCCTTCAGGTATCTCTAACTGTTGGATCACTCTGTGAAGTACCAGAGTGTGGGAGCAGGCCATTCGGCCCATCGAGTCCATGTCGGCCCTCCAGAGCCATTCCTCCCTAACCCCCCCCACGCCCCCCCCCCCACCACCCCATCCCTGTAACTCTGAAGTTCCCATGGCTAACCTACCTAGCCTGCACATCCCTGGACGCTCTGGGCAATTTAGCTTGGCCAATCCACCTGAGCAGCAGATTTTTGGACTGTGGGAGGAAACCGGAACACTCGAAGGAAACCCACACAGGTGTTGTGAAAGTAGAACTGGCTTTCAGGTGGACAGAATCCTGTTTGCACTCAAAATTTTGGGGACCCAGTGGCGCTGGGAATGCTGAGCAAAGAACTAAATGTTCTTTAACTAGTAGGTGGAGTTTTTTTCAACAGAAGATTTGAGGTGATGGACAGCATTCTTTCCTATCGGAAAGATGTGAAACTTGAAAGGGTTCAGAAAAGGTTTACAAGGATGTTGTCAGGGTTGGAGGATTTGAGCTACAGGGAGAGGCTGAACAGGCTGGGGCTGTTTTCCCTGGAGCATCGGAGGCTGAGGGGTGACCTTATAGAGATTATAAAATCATGAGGGGCATGGATAGGGTAAATAGACAAAGTCTTTTCCCTGGGGTGGGGGAGTCCAGAACTAGAGGGCATAGGTTGAGGGTGAGAGGGGAAAGATATAAAAGAGACCTCAGGGACAACTTTTTCACACAGAGGGTGGTGCGTGTATGAATGAGCTGCCAGAGGATATAGTGGAAGCTGGTACAATTGCAACATTTAGATTAGATTAGACTTACAGTGTGGAAACAGGCCCTTCGGCCCAACAAGTCCACACCGACCCGCCGAAGCGCAACCCACCCATACCCCTACATTTACCCCTTACCTAACACTACGGGCAATTTAGCTTGGCCAATTCACCTGACCTGCACATCTTTGGACTGTGGGAGGAAACCGGAGCACCCGGAGGAAACCCACGCAGACACGGGGAGAACGTGCAAACTCCACACAGTCAGTCGCCTGAGTCGGGAATTGAACCCGGGTCTACAGGCGCTGTGAGGCAGCAGTGCTAACCACTGTGCCACCGTGCCGCCCACAAAGAGGCATCTGGATGGGTATATGAATAGGAAGGGTTTGGAGGGATATGGGCCGGGTGCTGGCAGGTGGGACTAAATTGGTTGGGCGTTTCTGGTCGGCATGGAGGGGTTGGACCGAAGGGTCTGTTTCCATGCTGTACATCTCGATGACTCTATGACTTGATGCCAATGGGGTTTTAAATGAGCAAACTTGGTCAGCGCAGCACCATCCAAATGTGGTAAGTCTTCGACTAAATGCACCTGTAGAAGTGAGAAGCTGAAAGGAATGGACGGTATTTACTTAAAAGGAAGATTCAGAAGGTTATCTTTTAATCTTGAAGAAATTTGTTTTATTTTTAAATAGATTGGAATATGCTGTCAGAAACTGAACACTTCAGTTAACAAATTGACACCACCTTTTGACAGAGGAAGCAGCATACTTGCTTGAGGGAACAGAGAGATTGCAAAGCTAGTTGAAAGTATTCTCCTTGCTCTGGTAGTGATTATATCAGTCTTGATTGCTGACAGTTTAAAACCAGCTCATTAATATTGAATGTATTTTGTATCAAATGCAATAGAGTCACCACATCGTATAAGTATCGAAATTTTATTGAACTACCCTGATTTACCGACCTATATAATTTAGCATCAAGACTGAGTCCATGTGCTCTAAAGTTTGCGTGTAATCTCTTGTGCAAAGCCTAATCAAATACCTTTTCTAATGTGATCTAGGCAACACACATTAGAGGGCCCATTTACACCTTCTAATCCATTATCTTTTCTCCTGCATCTATGTTTAACACTGGTGAACTCCTCAACTAGAATAGTTACAAATTCATTGCTGACGTTCTTTGAATACTTCATATCTATCTAAGTACTGACTCCCTGATGGCATGCTCCAGTGACTTTTCGACAACTGATGCTCGTCTTGTCGTTACGTGACTTCAAAGTATTTGCATAACATGTCTGCTATTACCTTCATTACTCGTTACATTTCTCCTGCATTTATTGGGATCACATTTGGCTTTACTACCTTTATTTTAAATTATGTATGAGAACATCGCTGTTCACTTGATATATCCTTTGCCAAGTTTTTCTCATAATCTCTTCTTGCTCATTTTATTATTTTCAGTGTTTTCCTTTCTTGCCTTTTATAGTTTTAATGGACTGCTGGATTTCTGCTTTTCCTGGTGCTTGTGTGAGACGTTTCTTTCAGCTTGAAGCTGTTTCTCACCTCATTTGTTGATGATCTTAACTGTGGAAGCAGGGCTTTTGCCACAAACATTACCGTTGGAATATCGCAATTGAAATGCAGGGTTTTAATTGTGAACATTAATTCTGAATTTCAAGCATGTCAGAAGTTGCCAACGAAAGTAAAACACATTAAAATATTTGCATTTTAGCAGCTGTAAGAGGCTTTTAGTAAAATAAACACTGGCATGTAATACAAAATTGCAATTGATCTGCAAATTGATTGAATTTATTACATACTTTGCTATAAAGGTTACCTTTTTAATTGTTGTGTCATGTAGCTTTTCCAAGTGCACTTCTGAAATCACATTATCTCTCTGTTCTGTGTTAATTCTGTACTATACGAGGTTTGATGTTTTGCTTTATCAGCTCTTGGTTTCTTGAGGAAGCAAGGCCTCACTTATTTGTGTTAGACATTTAAGTTATAGTCAGAGTCCAGTGGTGGAGTGATCATGTTACAGTGCACAGAAATTCTACATTCAAATACAGCCATGGCTATCTGGAAAAATAAATTTCGCCAACCTGAAAATAAAGTGGTCACGAAGCAAGAAATTGTTGGGCAGCTGGAAAAACAGTAATGACCTTGAGGGATGGAGACCAGTCATTCTTACCTGGTCTGGCTTAAATATGATTCCATCGCACACCAATATGGCTGATTCTCAATAGTCCTACAAACAAGGACACCAGTCTTATCAAAGAATGGTAGCAGTTCAAGAAAACTAACCCACCAATTTAGTAGGGCAATTAAAGATGGCCAATACGTTCTGAGCCTTGCTGGTGGCATCGACATCTCAAAATTTACTTAAAAGTATACTAATATAATTACTTACCTCATCACCAATTGTTGATGATTCATTCACATTCTTGCTTTGTTTATGTTACTTTTACATAATACACTTAATGAAACACATCTGCCTATCACTGTTTGCTGTAAGTGTCTAATTTATAAGGTTTGTATTATTGCAGTAAAACAGAAATCTCCAGCAGTTATCACAGTGACCATATTTGTGCAAACAGCGTTATTTGGAACTCAATAATTTTAGATGTGCACTGATCTTTGCCAATGAAAACTATTGCGGTTAACAGTGGTCCAGGATGGTTAATGCTCAATTGCTTTGACGGACAAAATATAATCTTTAATTAAGATTTTCTTATTGCCCTGCTTTCCCTGAAGATATCCTTCTTTTGTTGTGATCTTATTTGCTTAGAAAATCATATAAAATTAAAGCTGAATAGCCGAACTATTTTAGGTGTCGTTGAATAATTAATGTTTGTTTCTCCAGGGTGTTAACATTTGTTAAATTAAATGTATTTGAGGAGAATACCAGCATACTAATAAGAACAAGTAATAGTCAACAGTCAACAGAAAAATACAATAGGTGTAGACTCTGACTGGGATGGCACTTGGGAATGGGGGATATTTGGGATAACAGTTGCCTTCTAATATCTTTGCAGGGAATTTATTCCTCTCTATAGGATTGGCAAATGAATTTAGAACATCTTTAGTTGAACTTGCTCCTCTATGCCTTCAGGGAGAATGGAAGAAAAAAGTGGCAAAATTCGTCGAGCTGATAATATGCAGGTGATTCTGGAAGTAACAAATCTAAATGCTTTCGATTTTCTTTCCAAAATAAAGTTGAAGTCAATGGCAAATCGTACAGCGATTTCAGGTTCTGAGGAGACAGCTCTCCACCACCTTTTCAATGGTAACTCATCACGCACAATCAAAATGGTGCCCAGTGAATGACACCCACATTCCATGGGTGGCTAAGAAAAAAAGCTGCTGACTGGCATTGGGTGCGAGTCTCCCTCCTCTCTTGAAGCTGCTGACTCTCATTGGGGTATGATCCCCCCACTCTATAGGTAAATGTTACAATAACATCAGGTGGGGATAGATTAAACTCAAACATCCTGACATTTCTATCCAAGGTAGATTGTTCTAGGTTAGCTTTGCCAAAATAAAAGATACCTTGTTGTTTGCCTCACCATTCAACTAGCATCATGTGGTATGGATTTGCTGGATTTGAGTGATAGCTAGCAATTAATCTTGACAGAGAAGTTCAATCTTGTCCATTCCAAGCTAAGTCCCCTTTTAAATAAAATGATAACTGATGTGGAATTAGAATTAGAATCTCAACAGTCTGGAAACAGGCCCTTCGGCCCAACAAGTCCACACCGACCCTCCGAAGACTAACCCACCCCGACCCGTTCCCCTCCCCTATATTTACCCTGGATTAATGCATCCAACCTACACATCCCTGAACACTATGGACAATTTAGATTAGATTACTTACAATGTAGAAACAGACCCTTCGGCCCAACAAGTCCACACCGACCTGCCGAAGTGCAACCCACCCACATCCACTCCCCTACATTTACCCCTTCACCTAACACTACGGGCAATTTAGCATGGCCAATTCGCCTAACCTGCACATTTTTGGACTGTGGGAGGAAACCGGAGCATCCGGAGGAAACCCACGCAGACACGGGGAGAATGTGCAAACTCCACACAGACAGTTGCCCGAGGCAGGAATTGAACCCAGGTCTCTGGCACTGTGAGGCAGCAGTGCTAACCACTGTGCCACCGTGACGGCCATTAGCACGGCCAATTCACCTAATGTGCACATCTTTGGATTGATAATTATTATGGACCTCTCCGGCACTGAAAATTAACTATACGAGTTGTAGTCTCATTTCCTCAGGTTTTACTTGTTGGAGATTTTTAAGAATGTCAGTTTAAAAGTCAACATTTTTAACTTTTCTTGTTTTCTCCCTTATTCTAAACTTTCTTTCCCTCTCTGTTTTTCCCTTTGACATAATTTCGATGTTGGATTCATCCACCTAATTTGCATTTCTTTCTCATCCGTGCACTTTTTAAAACAATCCATTCATGGGATGTGGGCTTCGCTGGCTGTGCTAGCATTGATTGCCTATACCTGGTTGCCCCTTGAGAAGGCGGTGATGAGCTGTCATCTTGAATCGCTGCCGTCCACCTGGCATAGGGCGACTCTCAATCCCCTGAGGGAGGGAATCCCAGGATTTTGACCCAGTGACAGCGAAGAAATGACAATATATTTCCAAGTCAGAATGGTGAATAGCTTGGAGGGGAACTTGCATGGGGTAGTGCTCCCATGTATTTGCTGCCCTTGTCCTTCTAGATGGTGTCAGTTTGGGGGTTGGAAGGTGCTGTCCGAGGATCTTTAGTGAATTTGCACACACTGTTGCTGCTGAGTGTCGGTGGTGGAGAGAGATGATGTTTGTGGATGTGCTGCTAACCACGCTTGCTGCTTTGTCCTGGATGATGTTGAGCCTTATTGAACCTGCACTCATCCAGGCAAAGTGCATGTAATCCACCACATTCCTGAATTGTGTCTATCAAACTGGTTTTTAGAGAGGTATGCAACTGGTTGTCCTGTTCACTGAGGGCTGTGCTGTCTGGTTTTCCTCAGTGCAATTTTACCAGTTTGCGTTTTCAGCGAGATTCCACACAAAAGAATGTCAAAGCTGAAATGTGCAATGGTGAGTCTAACCTACAGTAGTCACCATTTCACTCCGAAAATTTGCTCCATTCGTACAGGTGACTAGAGGTAGGCCAAAGAGGGATGTTTTGAGGCGTGACTTGAAGGGAAAAATAGGTGGAAAGACAGAAAGGTTTAAGCAGCTGAATGCATTGCTGCCAATAGTGAAGTGGCGGACATCAGTGATGCACTAAATTGGATTTGTTAGGAGTTATGTTAATGTAGGGGTCCAGTGACCCAAAGGCTCAGCCTACTGCTCTGGGGGAATAGGTTCAAATTTCATCATGGCAACTGTGAAATGTAAATACAGTTAATAAAATGGAGGGTCGGTGTGGACTTGTTGGGCCGAAGGACCTATTTCCACACTGTAGGTAATCTAATCTAATCTAATCTAATCAAAAAACCTGGCATTGATGCTTGTCTTCATTACAGAGGTAACAAGATTGTGGTTAAATGCTCATCTGGTTCACTAATGTCCTTAAGGGAGGGGCATATCTGTCCTTACCTGGTCTGACCTACATTTGGTTCCAGACCCACAGGAATGTGGTTGACTCATAACTACTTTGATCTGATTTATTATTGTCACATATACTATGATACAGTGGAAATATATGGTTTCACATGCTATTCAGGCAAACCATACCTTACATAAGTATATCAAGGAAATAGAATAGAACTCAGAATGTAGCTACAGAGAAAGATCACCTACTATATATAGGTGACTGTTCAAAAGTCTGATAACAGCAGGGAAGAAGCTGTTCTTGAACTTGTTGATATGTGTTTTCAAACTTTTGTATATTCTGCCCAATGGAAGAGAGCGGAAGAGAGTATCACTGGAATGGAAGGGGTCTTTGGTTATTTTGGCTGCTTTCCAAATGCAGCAGGAAGTATAGATGCAGTCAATGGAAGGAAGACTAGTTTCTGTGATGGACTGGGCTATGTTCACAACTCCCTGTAGTTTCTTGAGGTCTCGGACAGAACAGTTGCCATACTAAGCTATGCTGCACCTGGATTGGATGCTTTCTACGGTGCATCAAAAAAAAGTGTTAATAGACGTTGTGGACGCACCAAATTTCCTTAGCCTTCTGAATAAGGAAAGGCATTGGTGTGCTTTCTTGACTGCTGCATTGAAGTGGATGGATCAGGATGGATTGTTGGTGATATTTAGTCCGAGGAACATGAAGGTCTTGGCCACCTCCACCTTAGCATCACCGATACAGACAGGAGGGCGTCCTCCACTCTGCTTCCTGATGTTGATGACCAAGTCCTTCATTTTGCTGACATTGAGGATGAGATTGTTGTCTTTACACCATGCTACAAAACTGTCTATTCCTTTCCTGTACTTTGTCTTATTGTTGTTTGAGAGCCAACCACTATGGTAGTGTCATCAGCAAATTTGTAGATGGAGTTAGAGCTGACTATGGGCACGCTGTTGTAACTGTCTATCAACAAACACATTGACTTGGATCCCATTTACCACCACCTGAGAAAAAGAACAGGAAATGACATCACCACGGGAAATATCGCCACCACAGGAAATGACATCAAAAACCCAAGGAAACCTAAACACATAAATACAAAGTGGGCCATACCACTGGTGCTTCATCTGGAGACTCACTGATGATGTTACCTAGTATGGCGATGAAACGTATGAAAACGAACCTTCTAGCTCAATGAGCAAACCTATGTCCAGAACCTCAACCTAAGCTACAAATCTTCTCAACACTCGCTAGCTGTTGTAAGTGTGTAGTAGTATAGTGAAGGGTAGAGTATGCAGACTAGTGTGATGATGATGTTGAGGATTGTCGTGGAGGAGATGTTGTCATCTGTCCTTACTGATTACGATCTGTGGGTCAGGAAGTTGAGGATCCAGTTGCAGAGGAGGGGGAGCATAAGTCTTAGGTCTTGAAGTTCAGAGATGAGTTTGTTTGGGGTTATAGTGTTGAAGGTGCAGCTAAAGTCAATAAGTAGGAGTCTGACTTAGGTGTCCTTGTAATCCAGGGATAAGTGTAGGGCCAAGGAGATGACATCTGCTATGACCTGTTGTGACAGTAGGCGAATTGTCATGGGTCAAGGCAATCTGAGAGGTTGGAGTTGATGTGTGCCATGACTAACCTCTGGAAGCACTCTGTAATGATGGATGTCAGAGTGTCCGGGTGTAATCATTAAGACACATTATCTGATTTATCTTTTGCACCGGGATGTTCTTCTTGAAGCAGTTGGGAACCTCAGATTGGAGTAGGGAGATGTTAAAGATATCTGCAACTTCTTCGACAGCTACTCCATGCAGGATCTGAGTGCATGACTGTGGATTCCATCTGGGCCAATTGCTTTCTGCAGTTACATTGAAGTGGATGGACCAGGATGGATTGTTGGTGATATTTAGTCCGAGGAACATGAAGGTCTTGGCCACCTCCACCTCAGCACCACCGATACAGACAGGAGGGTGTCCTCCACTCTGCTTCCTGATATTGATGACCAAGTCCTTCATTTTGCTGACATTTCACCCTTAAGAATGCTGATCTGATGCCATGGCAGTAGCTGTGGGTATAGGTGCATCCATGTCTGTCAGGGCAAATAACACCACTTCATTGACCTTCTCTTTAAAATGTGCATAGAATGCATTGAACTCTTCAGGAAGGACTGCATTGTTACCAGTGATTGCCGGTTCCAATGAATGACTTTGTTGTCAACTACTTTCTGAAATGGCCAAGAAAACCATTCAGTTCAAGGGCATTTAGGGATGACAACAAATACTGGCCTTGCCAACGATAGTTTCATAAGACCATAAGACCATAAGACATAGGAGCGGAAGTATGGCCATTTGGTCCATCGAGTCCACTCGGCCATTCAATCATGGCTGATGGGCATTTCAGCTCCACTTACCCGCATCATCACATCAAAGAATTTTAGAAGTTTTAAAAACATTTCTGTTTCTGATATTAATCTATTGCATAAGCCTTCCAATGACTTTGGGAGATTTTTCTCAATCTCTCCTTCTCTGGCAATGGTGCTGCTCCATTCAGCCTGAGGATTGGATTTAGATATTCAACGTATGAGAGATAAAGTGCGACATGAATAGAGAAAAAGAGTCAAAGAGCAAATGGAGGCGTTCAATGAGGAACAGATTGAAGCTGGGTGGAAAGAGAGGAGGGATTCTACTCTTATCGTCAGTCTTTGCAAAGATGTAGACACAAGAGATTGTTGGTTTTATTGGCCAACTTTGTCAGGAGTTTAGAAGATGTGACAGTTCCTGCATCCTCGTCTGTTAGGCTTCCTCTGTATGGAATTTCCTGCAACGTTGGTCACAATGTCAATGTTTACTTCTCATCTGAGTATTCAGATTGCAGCTCTACACACCTTGGACTGCAATTTATCCTCCAGCTTTAAAGAACAGCGTGATCAATAGGGTTTTCAATAATGTATTACATCGGAACATTAAGAACAGATGTAATCCATCTTTCCCTTTGAAGCTGTTCTGCCATTCAATTCGATTTTGGCTGATTTGTACTTCAGTTCTATTTGTCTGCCTTTTTTTAACAGGGCGGGGATGTCGATCACTAGGTTACAATTCATCGTCCATCCCTAAGTGCCTTTAATAAGGTGATGATAAGCCACCTTCTTCCATTCACTAAGTCAATATTTTGCTTCAGTTTTCACGATTTCCACCATCCCAATATTAACAGTGGTCAGGAAAACTTTAAAATCTATTACAAAGGATGGGTAAACAGATTAGGAGAAAGTGAGGAGTGCAGATGCTGGAGGTCAGAGTTGAGAGTGTGGTGCTGGAAAAAGCACAGCAGGTCAGGCAGCATCCGAGGAGCAGGGGAGTCGACGTTTTGGGCATAAGCTCTTCATCCGGAACAGGTAAATAGACACCTGGTTAATAATGATCTGATTAGGCAGAATCAGCATGGATTTGGGAATTGTGTTTGGCAAAACCTTTGTAGTGTTTGAATATGTTACCAACAATATTGATAATGGAGAGCCAATTGATGCATTATAGTCTGATTCTCAGGCAGCTCTGGTAAAATCCCTCATGGGGGGCTGGTTAAAGAATTGGAGAACATAGGAATGGGTCAATGTTGGATAACAGACAGATAAAAGAAAGTGGGAAGGAATGGGCCCTTCTCATATTGGCAGGTGGGTCAGTGCAAGGGTCAACACTTGGACCTTAGCTGTCCACAATATCCATCAATGGCTTGGAGCTGGAGACCAAATATAGCACGGTGGCACAGTGGTTAGCACTGCTGCCTCACAGCGCTTGAGACCCGGGTTCAATTCCCGACTCAGGCGACTGACTGTGTGGAGTTTGCACATTCTCCCTGTGTCTGCGTGGGTTTCTTCTGGGTGCTCTGGTTTCCTCCCACAGTCCAAAGATGTGTGGGTCAGGTGAATTGGCCATGCTAAATTGCCCGTAGTGTTAGGTAAGGGGTAAATGTAGGGGTATGGGTGGGTTGCGCTTCGACGGGTCGGTGTGGACTTGTTGGGCCGAAGGGCCTGTTTCCACACTGTAAGTAATCTAAAACATTTCCAAATTTGCGGATGATATAAAGCTAAATGAGAATGTTGTCAGGAAGCTGGAAAATGACCGCAGGAGGATTTTAACAGGCTGAGTGAAAGGTCTAGAACATGGAATATAATGTGGGAAATGTGGGATTGCCCACTTTGGTAGGAGAGACAGATATGCCGAATATTTCTTAAATGATTAGATTACTTACAGTGTGGAAACAGGCCCTTCGGCCCAACAAGTCCACACCGACCCGTTGAAGCGCAACCCACCCAGACCCATTCCCCTACATTTACCCCTAACACTACGGGCAATTTAGCATGGCCAATTCACCTAACCTGCACATTTTGGACTGTGGGAGGAAACCGGAGCACCCGGAGGAAACCCGGGCAGACACGGGGAGAATGTGCAAACTCCACACAGTCAGTCGCCAGAGGCGGGAATTGAACCCGGGTCTCTGGCGCTGTGAGGCAGCAGGGCTAATCACAGTGCCACCGTGCTGGCCACAAAAGGTTGATAAAAGGTTGAAAAACGTAACTTTACAAAGGGACCTGGATGTCCTTGTTGATAACTCTCTGAAGTAGCAGGCAGGCTCAGCAAACTACTGGGAAGGCTAAAGGAACATCACAGAGTCATACAGGTCTACAACACTGAAACAGGCCCTTTGGGCCATTGAGGCTGTGCCAGCCAAAAACAACCATCTATCTAACATCCTTGTTTACTAAAGGGATGGACGGAGCAGAGTAAGCTGTTCTCTATGGTTGGGGAGTCTAGAACCAGACGTACAATTTAAAAGCAATGCAGATGCCATTTAGAACTGAGATGCAAAGAATGTTTTTCCTCCGAGTTGCGAACCTTTGGCATTCTGTACCTAGGGGTTGGGGGATGGGAGTGGGGTGTTGGTGATGTCTCTAGCTGTTCAGCCTTTAGTTATGTTTATGGTTTATAGATATTGATAGACGTCAGATTCCCAATGATGCACCAAGTTATGTGGATGGGGTTGGGTAAAAGTGTTTGGTTATCCATGTATTGAATGGTGGGGCAGTCCTGATGGGCTGAATGGCCAATGTATGTTCCTAGAAATAGGCTATCTATGCATTGCTTATTGGGGATTTACCCCACCATCTTTTCAAATAAATTTGGCATCAAGATCAAAATTTCTTGCTCCTTCATGGGGAAAACTGGAAGGTTCCTGCCTTCCAAGTACCCTCTTGCAGAGAGTTTTAAAACAAACTTTGGTAGTTGTGATCTACTGGTTTAAATTATTCACAATTTAAAAATTCTTCTACCACCTTCTGATTAGATCCTGTGTGCAAACCTTTTTATTACATTGCCCTTGAGGAGCCTTGCTGAATTGCTGCAGTCTGTTTGGTGGATGTCATCCATTGCTGTCAGTAGACATTGATGCTGGTGGGAGTGAATGTTTAACCTACTGGATGGTTGACCAATCAAGCGAGCTGCTTAACCGTGGATGGAGTAGAGCTTCTTGAATGTTGTTGTACCTGCAGTGCCCTGAGAGAGGATGTAAGAGAAGGAGGCAGGTTTCGGTTCATTAATATGTAAATCCCAGAACTTTTTTAAAATATAATTCTTGAGGTAACTTAAGGTTTTATAAAAGAGGTGACATCTCAGCTCAGTTAATGTATTGAAGATGTGAGGTTAGAGTCTGTCTGCATCCCAATCTTGAGTCAGACTGGTTCTATTTCCAAAGTAGGAATTTATAAGATGTTATACAGTTTGACTGCCTGCAGACTGTGTGCTTTCTGTGCAAAAATAGAATGTATCTGCAAATACAATTCGCCAAATGCAAATTCACCCCATAGACTTAAATGTGTGTGTGTGTGTGTGAAAGAGACTGTGAGTGTGAGTGCATCTGAGAGTGTGGGTGTTTGCATGTGTGCATGCTTGGTCGAGTGTGTGCATGAGTGTGATGGAGTATAAGCCTGTGAGAGGGTGTGTGCTTGGGTGTGAATGTGGGGGCTGTATGTGTGTGAGCCTGACAGGGAGCGTGTGTATGAGAGAGAGTCTGCGTGAGTGTACGAGCATGTAGGAGTGTGTGTATGTGTGCTTGTCATGTGTCTCACTGTGTGTGTGTGTGTGCGTGTGTGTTTGTGTGTGTGCATGTGTGCGTGTGTGTGTGTGTGTGTGTCTGTCTGCCTGGGTGTCTGCCTGTCTGTGTGTATGTATAGCGCAGTGGGGTCACCTGTAGTATGATATGAACCCAAGGTCTTGGTTGAGGCCATCCTCATGGATACTGAACTTGGCTATCAGCCTGTTCTTCGCAGCCTGCAACACATTATCGCTGAGGATGAGCACCTTGCCGAGACCTTCCCTACACCTCCACTTCTCGCCTTTAAACAACTGCCAAATCCTAAACAGACCATTGTTCGCAAAAAACTCCCCAGCCTTCAGGACAATGTGGACCACAACACTATACAACCCTGTCATGGCAATCACTGCAAGACGTGTCAGAGTGTGGACATGGATTCCACCATTACATGTGGGGACACCTCCCACCATGTCCGTGGCAGGTACTCATGTGACTCAGCCAACGTTGTCTATCTTATACGCTGCAGGCAAGGATGCCCTGAGGCATGGTACACTGGGGAGACCAAGTAGAGGCTACGGCAAAGGATGAATGGACATTGAACAACGATCAACAGATGGAGGTGTTCCCTCCCGGTTGGGGAACACCTCAGCAGTCAGGTACATTCAGCCCCCAATCTTCAGGTGACCATCCTCCAAGGCAGCCTTCAGGAAAGGCAACAATGCAGAGTGGCCGAGCAGATGCTGATAGCCAAGTCTGGTACCCATGAGGATGGCCTCAAATGGGTTCATGTCGCAATACAGGTGAGCCCACTGCACTACACACACACACACACACACACACACACACAAACACACACACACACACACACACTTAAGTCTATGGGGTGAATTTGCATTTGGCGAATTGTATTTGCAGATACATTCTATTTTTGCCCAAAAAGCACACAGTCTGCAGGCAGCCAATGGAGGCAGTCAAACTGTATAACATCTTATAAATTCCTACTTTGGAAATAGAACCAGTCTGACTCAATATTGGGCTACAGACAAACTCTAACCTCACACCTTTAATACGTTAACTGAACTGAGATGTCACCTTTTTTTGATAAAACCTAAAGTTATGCTGAGAATGTGATTTAAAAGAAGTTCTGGGATTTACATATAAATGAACCGAAACCTGCAACCCATTCTAAAAGATGAAAGACTTAACAGCAATCTCGGTTTGTTCAATATATTATTTTAATTGTATGACACTGTGATCTTTTGCTATAAATTCTGTGTCTTATAAACCTGCCTCAGTAGTTATCTGATGAAGGGGCAGTGCTCTGAAAGCTAGTGCTTCCAAATAGACCTGTCAGACTATAACCTGGTGTTGTGTGATTCTTAAGGTTGTTGTTCAAGTTATAAAGCATTTCAGATATGTATATGAGATAATTTTTTCTTTGGAAAAATGGTATTAAGTACAATGTTTGGGAAGCTTTGGTTAAACTGATTGGAAGTGAGGACATGACATTGAAGGTCCTAGTTGCTTCATGAATCCTCACCGCAGCTAACTGTTATCTACACTATTGGAACCCATAAGGCAGATTTACTGCCACCATCATCCCTTTAGATTGGGAGCTACAGGGTCCACGTGGCATAATGCAGCAGAGGAAAACTAGGTGGTCTAACAGACTCTTGTCTTTTAACAAGATTTACCATAACAACTAGGGACAAGTTGCAATGGTATATAGTAGACATTATTATAAAGACTAATGAGGGACATCTAGATGGTAGGTCAATCTCCTTCGAAATCCAGGGTGACTCCCTTGCTCATTTTGGTATAACATATTGGCAGTTCAAATGAGCACCCTAGCATGAACTCTTTCAGAGCATTAGACAACATGAGTGGAGGAGATCCATTGGGGATGAAATATCTTGCAACAGCAGAGATGGTAGGAATTTCCCCTCTCTCTATCTCCTGTCTCTCCTGTGTTCCCCACTTGCAGCAATTGGAGAAATAAACACAACACTTAACTCTTGCAAATTAGTAAAAGGATTTAAAAAGAGACTTTTTTTCACTAGATAGTGTCTGGAGTGTGTAAGAGCAAAAGGGACACCCACATCCCATAATATTCCATCTGTTAATTCTGATGGTCAATAAAGTACAATATCAGTGTGCATCACACAGGGGAGTGAAAACATCTAATCCTTTAATTCTCAGCAACATTTGTCATTGGGCCTACTGTGTTTTATGTATTTAGTGTTCAATAGACCAGCATAGGATGTAAGAAGTTCTGAAGCTGCTCAATGAGAGCACGATAAGGAATAGGTGCTTTTTTATCCACGTATTGATGTGACAGTATATCAGATTTGACAGTGGAAGCTCATTTCCCCTGGGATACTGAAACTCTGCTAGGTAATGCAAGAAGCAGCCACAGAAATAAGTAATAAGTAGTGACTGTTTTGAAAGCATATTGTATGAATATAGATCTGCCCCTAAACTGTAATAACCTGAGGTGGGGAAGAATGCATTTGCTTCATAAAGCTACAAAATACATCACCTGCGTTTCAATTGCTTAGGTCTTAAATTTATAAAACACTTCTGCGAAGATCTATTAGTTTTTTAGAGTGCTGTTCTGAACAAAGCTGTAATCTTGATGAACGCTAGATTTCTTGAGTGTAGGCAAGTCAGGAATAAAAAGCATTTACTGCATTTTTTATTGTATAGGTGGTATTAATCATTATTTTAGGGACCTGATTGCACTAATCTCGTCTTACTTTTCTAAGGACTGTGTGATCTTGTTCCAGTGAGATGTAGGACATCTCATCATCCAAGGAACTAATAACATGTACATTGGAAAGATATCTAAATTGGTACACGACTGAATTTGAATGATTTATATGCAACCTAGTAAACGAACACTCTTTTTAACCCTTTGAATAATTAGCTTGAATTTTCATAAAGTAAATTTTAATTTCCTACTTATCCACATTGCAATGCAAAGACTTGTTCTATGTTTTTGACACTTCATTTCATTTTTAATACCATTTAATTGGCCTGTAAAATATTTATCTATAAGATTTGGTATGTAGAGTGTGTGCTTTATGGGGAACTCAGTTTCAGATCTAGCAGTACCAGTTTTTCATATAGATGGCACTGTGGTAAACATGTTCAATGTTAAGGGTATCATGCTATGTGACACACACCAATAGCTCTTTACGATGAGAATCCATCATTTTAAGGTTAGATGGCTGCTTGTTCTCAGGGATTATGTAAAGGCTTTCTGAACTATTTTTCCAGTCAACATTTCTTTTCCCAGTAACTGAAATTTTTGCTGTCCAAAATAAGGGTTTGAACAAAATCAAAAAGTTAAACATACTTCACAATAATTTGATGATTCCTGCAAATGAATGATTTTTTTTAATGGTCTTCAGTTAGGTTCTAGCTTAAAACCTCACTTTCTTCTGAAAGTCTGCTTTTGGTTTGTTTACACTAGAACTCTGAGCTGAATTTGCATTGTGAAGTTTAAATATTTGCAATCGACCCAATCTTCCTGAATTCATCTGCATCATTTTCTTCAGCCACTAGAATTCCTGTCATATGCAATTTTGAATAACAACAGGACAACTTCCAAAAACTTTATTGAAGTATTACTTGTACCGGATATACAGCAGATTGAATAATGGGGAGGTCATAGCCTACTGGTATTATTGCTGGACTACTAATTCAACGAGTCAAGATTAGAGTGGTGCTGGAAGAGCACAGCAGGTCAGGTGGCATCTGAGGAGTAGGAAAATCGACGTTTTGGGCAAAAGCCCTTTATTAGGAATGAGGAAGAGCATTCCTGATGAAGGGCTTTTGCCCGAAACGTTGATTTTCCTGCTCCTCAGATGCTGCCTGACTTGCTGTGCTTTTCCAGCACCACTCTAATCTTGACTCTAATCTCCAGCATCTGCAGTACTCACTTCTGCCTTATTAATTCAATGACCCAAGTAATGTTCTGGGGACATGGGTTCAAATCCTGCCATGGCAGATGGTGTAATTTAATTTAAATAAAAATCTGGAATTACAAGTCTGATCATAACCATGAAACAGTTGTTCATTATTGGAAAAATCTATCTGACTCACTGATGCCCTTCAGGGCAGGAAATTTGCCATCCTTACCTAGTCTGGCCTACATGTGATTCCAGACCCACAGCAATGTGGTTGATTCTTAATTGCCCTCTGAAGTAGTCTAGTAAGCTATTCAGTTGTATGAATTGCTATAAGGTCTCAACGGAGAACTGAACCAGACAGACCATCCTTCATCGACCTAGGCTCCAGCAAAGACAATGGCAGAATCAACCCTGCAAAGTCCTCCTTAATAACATTTGGTGGCTAGTGCCAAAATTGGAAGGATTGACTCTCAACAGCTTGACATTGTCTGTCAGGTATGATTCCATGATTATGACTATGTCCCAAACACTACCATCACCATCCCTGGATATGTCCTGTCCCACCAGCAGGATGGACTCAGCAGGGATATGCAATTGGGAGGGAGTTGCCCTGAGATCCTCAACCTTGAGTCCAGACCCCATGAAGTCTCATGGCTTCAGGTTGAACATGGGCAAGGAAACGTTCTGCTGATTACCGCATGCCATTCACCCTCAGCTGGTGAATCAGTACTCCTCTATGTTGAGCAACACTTAGAGGAAGCTCTGAGGGTGACAAAGTCACAGAATGTACCCTGGGGGTGGGGGACTTCATTGTCCATCACCAAGAATGGCTCGGCAGCAGCACCATTGATCGAGCTGGTCAGGTCCTAAAGGACTTAGCTGCTAGACTGGGTCTGCAGCGGGTGGTGAGGGAACCAACAAGAAAGAAAACATACTTGACTTCTTCCTCACCAATCTGCTGATTGTAGATGAACATCACATAGACCTTGTGGCGATGATGTCTAGTCTTCATATTGACAATTAGGGCGGCATGGTGGCACAGTGGTTAGCACTGCTGCCTCACAGCGCCAGGGACCTGGGTTCAATTCCCGACTCAGGCGACTGACTGTGTGGAGTTTGCACATTCTCCCCGTGTCTGCGTGGGTTTCCTCCGGGTGCTCCGGTTTCCTCCCACAGTCACAAAGATGTGCAGGTCAGGTGAATTGGCCATGCTAAATTGCCCGTAGTGTTAGGTAAAAGGGGTAAATGTAGGGGAATGGGTGGGTTGCGCTTCGGCGGGTCGGTGTGGACTTGTTGGGCCGAAGGGCCTGTTTCCACACTGTAAGTAATATAATCTAATCTAAATACCCTCCATCATGTTGTGTGGCACTATCAACTTGCAAACTAGGACAGACAACTTATGTGCCAAACAACACAAGCAACAAGTGATAGAGTTAAACAACCCCAGAACCATCAGTTCAGCTCTAAGTTGTACAGTCCTGTCACATCCAATGAATGGTGGTGGACAATTAACCAACAGGTAGAAGGTAGAGGTAGAAGAGCCACAAATATCCTCATCCTTAATGATGGAAGAGCCCAGCATAATCATTGCAAATGAAAGGCTGAAACATTCACGTCAATCTTCAGACAGAAGTGCCAAATGGATGATTCATCTTGGCTTGTCCAATGGTCTCCAGCATCATAATCTTCAGCCAATGATTCACTCCGTGTGATATCAAGAAATATTTGGACGCACTGGATCTTCTAGGAGAAAGTGAGGACTGCAGATGGTGGAGATCAGAGCTGAAAATGTGTTGCTGGAAAAGTGCAGCAGGTCAGGCAGCATCCAAAGAGCAGGAGAATCGACGTTTCGGGCATGAGCCCTTTCCTGAAGAAGGGCTCATGCCCGAAATGTTGATTCTCCTGTTCCTTGGATGCTGCCTGACCTGCTGCACTTTTCCAGCAACACATTTTCAGCATGCGCTGGATCTTGCAAAGGCTATGTACCTGACAACAATTGAAGACGTCATAGAATCCCTACAGTGTAGAAACAGACCATTTAGCCCAACACACCAATAATCCATAGAGTGACCCACCCAAACCATTCCCCTACCCTATTCTGTACACTTGACCATCAATAATGCACCTAACCTACACATACCAGAATACCATGGGCATTTTAGCATGGCCAATCACCTAACCTGCTCATCTTTGGATTGTAGGAGGAACCCAGAGCACCCGGGGGAAATCCATGCAGACACGGGGAGAATGTGCAAACTCCACACAGTCACCTGAGGCTGGAATTGAACCAAGTCCCTGGCGCTGTGAGGTAGCAGTGCTAACCACTGAGCCAGTGTGCCACTCATAAACCCATGCCCTAGAATTTGCCACACCCGTAGCCAAGTTCTTCCATTACAATTATAAAACTGGTATCTATCTGACAATGTGTAAAATTGCCCAGGTATGTCCTGTACTCAAGAAAGAGGAGAAATCCAACCCAGCTGTTAACCGCCCAATCAGTCCACTCTTGATCATCAGTAAAGTGATGGAAGATGCTATCAAGCAGCAACTGCTCAGCAATTCCTGCTCTGTGATTCCCAGTTTGGGTTCCACCCAGGACTACTCAGTGCCTGACCTCATGACAGCCTTCATTCAAAGCTGGGCAAAAGAGCTGAGTTCCAGAGTGAGGCGAGAATGACAGCCCTAGGCATCAAAACTGCATGTGACTGAGTGTGGCATCAAGGACCCCTAGCAAAATTGCAATCAATTGGTACCATGGAACAAACTCTTTATTTGTTAGCGTCATACCTGGTCTATATAAAGATTATTGTCTTTGTTGGAGCTCAATCATCTCAGCTCTAGGACATCTCTGCAGGAGTTCCTCAGGGTAGTGTCCTAGGCCCAACCACCTTCAGCTACTGCATCAATGGCATTCCCTCTATCATAAGGTCAGGAGTGGAGATGTTTGTTGATGACTGCACAATGCTCATTATTATTTGTGACTCCTCAGATACTGAAGCGGTCCACATTCAAATGCAACAAGGTCTGGACAATATCCAAGCTTGGGCTGACAAGTGGCAATTAACATTTGAACCACACAATTGCAAGGTAATGACCATCTCCAATAAGAGACAATCTAACCATAGCCTCTTGACATTCAATGGTCTTAACAACGCTGAATCCCCCACTATCAATAACCTTGGGATAGCCTTGAGCAGATATTCAACTGGACTTTCCACATAAACACAACGGCTACAAGAGCAGGTCAGGGACTAGGAAATACCTCTGCAAGTAACTCAACTCCTGACTCCCCAAAACCTGTCCACTATCCATAAGTCAGGAGTGCGAAGGAGTACTCCCCACTTGCTTAGATGAGTGCAGCTCCAACAACATTCAAGAAGTTTGATACCATCCAGGACAAAGCAGATCGCTTGATTGGCACTGCATCCGCAAGCATCCACTCCCTCCACCACCAACACTCAGTACCAGCAGTGTGTACTATCTGCAAGGTGCACTGCACAAATTCACTAAGACAGCACCTTCCAAACCCATAATCATCTCAAAGGACAAGAGCAGCTGATACATGGGAATACCACCACCTGCAAGTTCCCCTCCAAGCTACTCACTGTCCTGACTGTTCCTTTACTGTTACTAGGTCAAAATTCCTGCCGTTCCCTCCCAAAGGGCATTGTGGGTCAACTGACAGCATGTGTGCTGCAGTGGTTCAAGAAGGCAGATCACCACCACCTTCTTAGGGGTAACTGGGGATGGGCAATAAACGCTCTGGTCAACCAACGATGTCCCATGAATGAAGCAAACCATTCTGACTGGACACTCTGTTGGAGCTTTTGTTTTGTATTCTATAAAATGCATAAAACTGCAATAATCTGTGAGGCGTACAGCTGTCAAAACAAGTGACATCAGTTGGAAGAGAGATACCTCTTGTTATTGCTAGCCAAACTTTCAAAAGGATGTGTTGGAAATCAGAAATAAAAACAGAAAATCCTGTAGAAATGCAGCAGGTTGGGCAGTATTGACTCGAAATGTTAACCCTGTTTCTGTCTTCACAGATGCTGTCAGACCTGCTGAGTTTCTGCAGCGATTTCTGCCTAAAGTTTTAAATAAATTTGAATTTGAAGTCGCGTCATCCATGGCTCAGTGAAGTAAATAGCACTCTTGTTATTGAATTAGAAGGCCATGGATTTAAGATACAGTGCTGCAGTCTGAGACACTGTTCCTTGGATGAGATAATTAACACATCCTCTCAAGTGTTGGAATTAATACAGCTGTACTATTTTAAGAGGAGTGGGAGAGTTCCTGGTTATCCTAATATTTACCTCTCAATCAATATCAGTACAAAAAAAACATTGCAGGTTGCTATGCATAAATCTGCTGTGTATTTCTTAAATTACAAGAAATCTTTCAAAAGTAGAGCTGAAGGAAGACACATTTTGTGAATGCTTTTTACCTTGCACTCATCAGGTTAATCTGCAAGAATACCAGTTGAAAGGGAACATTCATTCTCCAGGAAAGGAGAGGGCTGCTGGTTGACTGGTGTTGGTAAGGGGTTGCCATGCAGAATGGACTAATTTCTGGCAGGCCCACTTGTCAAAAAATGTGCACTCTCATCTCACGCCATATCAATATTAGTTTACCCATTGTGAATTGTTCTGATGAGGTGAAAAGTGTGTTCATTTTCAGTAATGCACAAGTAATGTGCCACAAAAATTTCAGACGTGCAAGGTTAATTTGCAAAATGCTTTGGGATATCATGAACGACGCTGTGTAAGTGAAAATCTTTCTTTTTAAACGTCACCTTACCTGTGGCTAAATTAGTTTGCTTTAATTTGACGTAATTAAAGAGGCGAAGCCAGGATCTGAAGTGGACATCAAACTCCTCATCCCTCTTCATGTGAGGTCCGAGCAAGACGCAGTCCAGTGCTGGGGTAACTAGTGAATGTCTGGAAGAAGATGGAAAACCCATGGCTAAGGGCAATCACTCTAGTTCCTCCAGGCTGATAAGGGAACAGAAACATAATCATAAATGGTCTTCTCCAATGGTGGCTCAGTGGTTAACACTGCTGCCTCCCAATGGCGGGTCCTGGGTTCAGTTCCACCTTTGGGCGACTGTTTGAGTTTCCTCTGAGTGCTCTGCTTTCCTTTCATAGTTCGAAGACGTGCAGGTTGGATTGATTGGCTACACTAAATTGCTCAGGAAGGTAGGCTAGGTGGATTAGCCATGGGACCTGCAGGCACAGAGGGATGGGATGGATTTAGGAGGAATGCTCAGTGGGTTGAAGGGATTCTAATCCTGTATCAAGCTGCTGAAAGACCTATGAGGCTGACCATTGTAGACTTGCAGGCTTAAGAAAAGACCCTAACAAATGTAGTTGAAAATGTTTCAAACAGCTAATGAGGAACTTTTGGCTTGTACCTGCAAGAGATTGAAATTCCTTGCTTTTCAGATGATAAAAGCTCAAGTTGGAAGGATTGGGTGGGAGGTTCATGGGTAAGTCTCCTGCTGCATTTACACTGTTTGTCCTCTCAGTTCTTACTGATGGAGGGCGAAGCACTGTTCTGTGAATTTGACCAGCTTGTTTGCCAATGAAGGTGTTTAATCTCATGAGGCTGATAAAAATAGTAGAGTAAGAAAGAGAATATATGGGATTGACAAAGGAAATGAGCACTCTTGCATAAGCGAGAGATTCCAGCAGAGCCAGGCAGAATAAATTAACATCTATTATAAATGACATGTCCCTCTGTTGTTTTAAATCTAGAGTGTGGACTTACCAATATAAATGTTAGCGGAAAACAGACAGCGCCAACACAATTAAAGCAGAATAGGAGGGGAGGTGTCAGTCATGGACCAGTTGGTAGCACTCTTACATCTGAGTCAGAAGGACTTGAATAAAATATACAAGCTGACATTTCAGTGCAGCGCTGGGGGGGTGCTGCACTGCCACTTGCCATCTTTGAGAAGAAATGTTTAACTCAACTCCCTTAGGTGGACTTAAGAGGTTGATGGTACTGTTTGATGAAAAATAGGGGCGTTACCCCCAATGTTCGGCCCAAAGTTTGTAATCCTCACTTCGGCATGAGTAAAAAGAAACATCTTGACATTCATTAGCATTGTCTCAAAGTTAACCACATGGCCTGCTCGGTGATGTAAATAAAGGAAATGGAAACATTAAGGTGAAAAATAAGGAAGGCAGCAGTACTAAGTGGGGCTTGGCTGGGTAGAGAAACAGCTACAACAGCTTTGGATTTTATACATTTTACTTCTCCACTGGGCAGAGACTTTTAAATTATTTGGTTCATTCTATACCTCAGCATGATAGAAAATAGGTGGTTAGGATCTGACTCGATGACTAGTGATGCTGCTTGAAGCTTAAGAAATCTATTGCACTCATCCATCTAACACTACCCTCACATATCTCCTGTAGCTCATATGCAACAGCTCCGTGACATCTGAAATCCAAGTATTCTGAGCTCCACCCCTGTTTCTACTGCCTTCCACTTTATCTTCTAGTCCAGATTCCTGTAGCTTTTCGACTCAGATCAAATGGACTAAAGACTGACAAGTTATTTTCTGGACACTACATTTTGGAGTTCTTTGTGCTCTTGGAATCTCAAGCACTTCTTCATTTCTCCTGCGGCTGGTGTATGACATTTTAAGGACGTGCCTGAGTACCTGCATTTTAAAGGCCTCTGTTTCCTTCCACAGACCCTTATTTATTGTCGAGGTTTCTGAAGTAAACAGGAAAACGGATAGAATGTAACATTTATGAGCTCTGTTCCTGTTTTAAACTCGAGTTTTCTCATTGTTAATACATTCTTCACCTTCACAAAATAACTCCTGGCTACCTCTATCCTTTTGACTCCAGCATCACGTCTACAATCGTCTTTCTCTTCAATTGATGAATGTACCTACTTGTGGCAGTGTCAAATCCAATTTAGTCTTCAGTGTAGTCTCTTCTAATGTATTCCTTTTCACTACTATTTTGTCTACTTGTACTCAGTACATAATCTAAACTTCTAGATTTTGCTGTACAATATTTTGTAGGAACTCGTCTGTTTCTGCAAGCTTTGTTACTGTTGATATTCCTGCTTCAATTGTTTTAGTCCCTAAAAGTATATCTAATTTGCTGAGGATTTCTTCTGTGTACAGATTGAATAATTTTCATGACAGTACCCAATCTTGTCACACTCCTCATTTCACTTGAAGCACACAGTCTTGGATTTTCCATCTGTGATATTCTCAGTGGAAGTAAAACTCAGAAGGGATATAAGTGGGAGACTGATTCACTTCCTTGCGTTATACAGTGCCTTGCAAAAGCATTTCTATCCTGACGAACTTGTGTTGACCTAAATTGAAACCAGACTTCACGTTGTGAGTCTTTATTTTTATGCTTGCAGCTCAGCTTCTCGGAACACAATACAGGAAGAAAGATGTTGTCGCTGATGTTTCTGAAACTGCAAAGCCAGCCAGCAATCGCAGGTCTGAGCTGTATTTGTCCAGACTGAAGAAAGGCTGCAGTGCAAGTTAACAAGCATGTCAGTACTTCTCTTTAGGCTTACAAAACGTGATGGCAGTACCTAAGTTGTGCAGACGGTAAACACATTGCACAACTGATTAGATTAGATTGGATTAGATTCCCTACAGTGTGGAAACAGTGTGGAAACAGGCCCTTCGGCCCAACAAGTCCACACCGACCCTCCGAAGAGCAACCCACCCAGACCCATTCCCCTACATTTACCCCTGAATAATGCACCTAACATTACGGGCAATTTAGCATGACCAATTCAGCTAACCTGCACAGCTTTTGGACTGTGGGAGGAAACCTGCATAGCTACCGGGAGAACGTGCAAACTCCACACAGACAGTTGCCCGGGCGGGAATTGAACCTGGGTCCCTGGCGCTGTGAGGCAGCAGTGCGAACATACCAGAGGAAGGAGCTGGCTTACTTCTTTTAGTGTGACTTGATTGAAGTACAAGATTATACAAGGCAAATTCCAGGAGCCTGTAGTCCCGGGGCCAAGCCTTATTCGAACTGTGGCCACATAGGCTTCTATTCCTGAAGTCATCACTCCATTGGGGTTACTCTGGATATCAATAACACAAGGCAGTCCCAATAACAGGGTATACCCAATTGGTCTTTATTGAAGGAGAAAGTGAGGACTGCAGATGCTGGAGATCAGAGCTGAAAATGTGTTGCTGGAAAAACGCAGCAGGTCAGGCAGCCATGCACCGCTACCTACATTCCCTGTAATTAGCCCTACCCCAGCTCAGAACAACACTCTCACAGACCTGTAAAGGACCTCTACCGTTCTTCATCCACAGAAGAATCCGTACACTAAACAAACAGTTCTTCCCAGCCATATCGGAAATTAAAGAACCCTCCAACCACAAGGGATGAATTCAGATTTCTCCAGTTTCCTCATTTCCCCTCACCCCCCCTCATTTCCCCCCACCTTGTCTCAGTCCCAACCCTCAAACTCAGCACCGCCTTCCTAACCTGCGATCTTATTCCTGACCTCTCCCCCCCCACCCCCACTCCGGCCTATCACCCTCACTTTAACCTCCTTCCACCTATCGCATTTCCAACTCCCCTCCCCCAAGTCCCTCCTCCCTACCTTTTATCTTAGCCTGCTGGACACACTTTCCTCATTCCTGAAGAGGAGCTGATGCCCGAAACGTCGATTTTCCTGTTCCTTGGATGCTGCCTGACCTGCTGCGCTTTTCCAGCAACACATTTTCAGCTCTGGTCTTTATGCTGCAAAATTCTGCAACAGTAATAATACATCACAAACCTCCCCGCACTAAGTTTATACTTTCAATTGGCCCAGTTAGTCCTACAGCATAGAAACAGAACCTTCGGACCAACCAGTCCACACTGAGTGTAACCCCAAACTAAACTAGCTCCACCTGTCTGTTCCTGGCCCATATCCCTGCAGACCTTTCCTATTCATGCATCTTTCCAAATGCCCTTTAAACATTGTAATTGTAGCCACATCCACCACTTCCTCAGCAAGTTCATTTCACACATGAACCACCCTCTGTGTAAAATAATTGCCACTTATCTTTTTTTTTAAATCTCTCTCCTCTCACTTTAAATTGTGCCCCCTAGTCTTGAAATCCCCCATCCAAGGGAAAAGACCTGAATTTAATGTGGACTTGGCCCAGGATCAGATCGAAACAGGTCATCTGCCTCCCTTATAGTTGTTGACCAGATGATCCTCCTGTTCATGGACTAGTTAGTTATCACTCTGAGGTACGCTGTCTGCCGAACCTTTCCACATCTGCAGCCTATGCAATCAATCAGCTGACCACTGGCAAACATTATTATACATGTATCGAAGGCAGAAATTGCTGGAAAAGTTCAGCAGATCTGGCTGCAACTGTGGAGAGAAATCAGAGTTAATGTTTTGGGTCCAGTAAGCTTTCTGAGAACAAATCATAAATGCATCACAATTGCTTAACTTTCACCCATTAAGACGTTTGTTTGTTTTCTCTGAAAGATGGCTTATCTCTTGATTTTGATGAACCTTGACCTCAGGCAAGCCTGCTCATGGCTGCTGCTATCGGCTATTTCCTTACAGCTTGTCCAATCAATTGTACGATAGTTACACAGCACTGCCCTGTGCTCAAGTGGACTTTGTTTTGCTGACAATTGGGTAATTATCACATTTTTTCTTTAGATTAGATTACTTACAGTGTGGAAACAGGCCCTTCGGCCCAACAAGTCCACACCGACCCGCCGAAGTGCCACCCACCCATACCCCTACATTTACCCCTTACTTAACACTACGGGCAATTTAGCATGGCCAATTCACCTGACCTGCACATCTTTGTGACTGTGGGAGGAAACCGGAGCACCCGAAGAAAACCCACGCAGACACGGGGAGAGCGTGCAAACTCCACACAGTCATTGAGACCCTGCATCAGGTTTACCATAACCTGGCCCAGCCACACTGTGGCACCTCGCTGATGTGCAACACTTAATTGAAACGCACATGTCATATACATCCAGAAAACATTCAAGTCACCATCCAACCTTTTAATAGGGTTACTACCTATCAGTTGGAGAGTGTATTGACTGAGTCAATGACAAGTAATTCTGGGAGAGTTGTCAAACAGGTGGCTGACATGCTATTGGTCATCTTACATTGAGATTTTGGAGAAGATTATTGTTCAAAGTCAGTCATTGCTTGAATTGGATCTCAGATGTTCTTACTCCGGCAGTAGCGATGACAATGCAATCTTTTCTTTCTTTAGGTTCCCCCGAAGAGGCAAGCCAAGAGAAGGAGGTGTCTAACATTGCACCTCTTGCTATGTGAGCCCATGGGCCCATTCCACTACACCCGCACCTCCGCCCCCCACCCTCTGCCCCCCCCCAACCTCCAATACTTGTACCAATACCACTCTGCAAGGAATATAGTTAATGAGGTTCAGTAAGGATCACAAGTTGATCAGTGGAAATGGCAGAAGAAAATATCTGGTGAGGCTATGAACACACACCAGTTGACCAGAGGCCTATAAAAAAAATAGGAATCGGAGTAGGCCATTCAGGTGCTCCAGCCTGTTCCCCATTCAATAGGATCATGGCTGATCCAACATTCCTAATGTCCACATTCCTGCCTTGCTTTCCCGACTGATAAAGAATCTCTCTATCGAAGACTTAAATGTATACATAGGTCGAAAGAGGGTGGATATTCATAGGTATGGGAACAACTGGAAAGTGGAAAACCTTCGAAAATCAGATAACAGGAGTTCAGGGATGACATGTCCCTGTTAGTGTGAAGGGCAAGACTGGTAGATGTAGGGAATGCTGAGTGACGATAGAAGTTGAGGTTAAAAGGGATCGAAGGGGCTACATTTTCCTGGAGAGCGTGTTGCGTATATGGAATGAGCTGCCAGAGGAAGTGGTGGAGGCTGGTATAATTACAACATTTAAAAGGCATCTGGATGGGTACATGAATAAGAAGGGTTTTGTGGAATATGGACCAAATGCTGGCAAATGGGACAAGGTTAATTTAGCAAATCTGGTCAGCATGGATAAGTGGATCGAAGGATCTGCTTTTGTGTTGTACATCTCTATGACTCTATAAGGATTCTGTCCCCAAGGTTCTCTGTGGCAAAGGGTTCCAAAGACTCATAGCCCTCTGAGAGAAGAAATCTTTCCTCTCTGTATTCTTAAATTGATGTTCCTTTATTCGGAGACTATGCCCTCTGGCTCATGACTCTCCCATGAGGAGAAACATCCTCTCAGCATTTACCCTGTAAATGACATTTTGGACAATGGATTGATATCATGCCAAGTCTGTCTTCACACAGAACGTAAATGCAGGAGAAGGAAACAATTCCAAGGAGACGAGTTTTCACTCATTCTGCTGCTCCTTGTGAAGTTGTGGGTCAGTGATTCAGCTCCTAAGTGATTTAGGCTTCAAGCTATCCCACAACACCACACACCGGTTGACTTGTGCTGGATTTTCGACTGAATTGAATGACCGAGTTTACCCATGACATTCCAAAAGTGCGGACTCTGACTGCAAAAACATAATGTAGAAAACTGCCCGAGGTCAAAACAATTCAGGAAGCAGGCTTCTGATGAAGATTGCAAGGCTGTGAGGCAGTGAATGTAATGAGGAGCTATTTTTAAACTAAGCTATTATTATATCAGTGATTCATCCTGGGACTGAAGCCTAGAAATTGTTGTGGTGAATTGTCTTTCCATAAATTCTCAGATGGCCAGTGTGGAGCCCTGGTCCGTTTCAAGCCTTCGGTTTCACTTATATCGGCCAGTCAATAGACAATGGATGCAGGAGTAGGCCATTCTGCCCTTCGAGCCAGCACCACCATTCATTATGATCATGGCTGATCATCCTCAATCAGTATCCTGTTCCTGCCTTATCCCCATAACCCTTGATTCCACTGTGTAGTGATTAACATTGATGCAAGATCAGGAGATTGTTGGGAAGCTCCCATTGACTTCCAACATCAAACAAACCCACAGCCCTTTGGACTCCACTTTAGCTGTCAAGTGAAACTATGTGGAGCAGGTTCAGTGTTCGCTCTGCCCAGTTGTGCCTTGAAAGGGCGATTGTGTTCTGTTTACATAATTGGACACTGAGTTGCATACTTCCTGACCCTGTTATGAACTCTTGCTCCCCAGTGGTGTTGGTTTAGCTGGAGTATCGTGTACAGTTCTGGGCGCCATGTTATAGGAAGGTTGGAAACACATTGGAAGAAGTGGTTTACGAGGATGGTTCCTGGGATTATGATCTTCAACCATGAGGATAGACAAAAGAAGTTGGGACTCTTATCCTTGGAGAGAAGAAAGCTGAGAGGAGATCTGATAGAGATTTTCAAAATTGTGAGTGGGCCGGGTAGGTTTTCAAATGTTGTTTTTTAATAGATTTTGTTGTCACGTGCTCAAGTATAGGAGTAAAGTGTATGTGGTGGTGTAGATAGGGAGAAACTGCACCTGCTCTTTTCTAGAACATAAACAAGAGGGCATTGTTTTAAAGTGATCTGCAAACAAAGCAAGTGTGATGTGAGAAAGAATCTTTCTTACTGAGCGAGTAGTTAGAGGATGGAATGGAAATGTGGTGGAGGCAGGTTCAATTGAGGCATTTGAGAGAGAATTGGATGATAATTTGGATGGAAATAGTACGTAAGGTTATGGGGAGACAGCAGGAGGTTGGCACAAGGTGATGAGGTTTGTTTAACAGAATTCACAGGTCCAAAAGGAGGCCATTTAGCCCATTGTGTATGCGCCAGTTCTGTCACCGAATGATGATCTCCTGCCTTTTTCCTACTTCCCTGAACACTATTTCTATCCAAAACATCACCCAGTGCTCTTTTGAATGCCTCAGTTGAACCTGCTGAAAATGTGTTGCTGGAAAAGCGCAGCAGGTCAGGCAGCATCCAAGGAGCAGGAGAGTCGACCTTTCGGGCATAAGCCCTTCTTCAGGAATGAGGAAAGTGTGTCCAGCAGGCTAAGATAAAAGGTAGGGAGGAGGGACTTGGGGGAGGGGTGTTGGAAATGAGATAGGGGGAAGGAGGTTAAGGTGAGGGTGATAGGCCGGAGTGGGGTGGGGGCGGAGAGGTCAGGAAGAAGATTGCAGGTTAGGAGGGCGGTGCTGAGTTCGAGGGATTTGACTGAGACAAGGTCGGGGGAGGGGAAATGAGGAAACTGGATAAATCTGAGTTCATCCCTTGTGGTTGGAGGGTTCCTAGTTGGAAGATGAGGCGCTCTTCCTCCAGCCGTCGTGTTGCTATGGTCTGGCGATGGAGGAGTCCAAGGACCTGCATGTCCTTGGTGGAGTGGGAGGGTCAGTTGAAGTGTTGAACCACAGGATGGTTGGGTTGGTTGGTCCGGGTGTCCCAGAGGTGTTCTCTGAAACGTTCCGCAAGTAGGCTAGGCGGCCTGTCTCCCCAATATAGAGGAGGCCACATCGGGTGCAGCGGATGCAGTAAATGTTGTGTGTGGAGGTGCAGGTGAATTCGCCCCCACCCCACTCTGGCCTATCACCCTCACCTTGACCTCACATTTTCAGCTCTGATCTCCAGCATCTGCAGTCCTCACTTTCTCCTCAGTTGAATCTGCTCCACCACATTTTCCCAAGCCAGTGCAGGCATGATGGGCCAAATGGCCTCATTCTGTGCTTCTTCGATTCTGTGATAGCACTAACTACAACATTGCATAGAATTCCTATAGTGTGGAAACAGGCCATTTGACCGAACCAGATCACACCGACCCTCCGAAGAGTACATCACCCAGACCCATTCCCCTACCCTGTTACTGTAGATTTTCCCATGAAAGATGCCCCTAACCTACACATCCCTGAACACAATGGGCAATTTAGCATGGTGAATTCACCGGACATCTTTGGATTGTGGGAGGAAATTGGAGCACCCAGACGCGGGGAGAACGTGCAAACCCCACACACACACTGTCGTCAAAGGCTGGAATCGAACCCGGGTCCCTGGCACTGTGAGATGGCAGTTTTAACCACTGTGCCACCACGCCACCCCATTAGCAACATTAGTTGGAACAGGGCCCGAGAGACTACATGCACTGCATCCTGTTACTCATTCAATGTGTTGTCTGGAAAGCTTCCTTGCTGTTTGTTATCTTAGCAACCGTAGACTTGAAGGATTCAATGACATTTCTCTTTTGAACAGAGGTGTTAAGCTGTTTCAAGTAATTATTATAACAGCCAGCATAATGAGCCATCAGCACGACTCAAAAAGCATTGCAGTACAGCAAAAATAAAGCATAAAATTCTACAGATATTACTTTTTAAAATGACAAATCTCCACAATGTTTATGATTCCTATGCAACATTAAGTTTAATCAGATGGGATCTACCTTATTAAACTATACCCCAAAGTTCACAGGGGCATGCAACAGGGTTTGGGGCGATTGTGGATGAAGCATAACAAATACGAATTGGAGATGCCAGTGGTGGACTGGGGTGTGCAAGGTTAAAAATCACACAACACCAGGTTATAGTCCAACAGGTTTATTTGGAAGCACTAGCTTATGGAGCGCTGCTCCTTCATCAGGTGGTACAACTGCGTAAAGTGTGGCGGCATGGTGGCTCAGTGGTTAGCGCTGCTGCCTCACAGCGCGAGGGATCCGGGTTTGATTCCAGCCTCAGCAACTGTCTGTGTGGAGTTTGCATGTTCTCCCCGTGTCTAAGTAGGTTTCCTCCCATGATCACAATGATGTGCAGGCCAGGTGAATTGGCCATGCTAAATTACCTGTAGTGTTAGGTGCATTAGGCAGGGGTACACATGCTGAATGGGTCTGGGTGGGTTACTCTTCAGAGGGTTGGTATGGACTTGTTGGGCCGAAGGACCTGTTTCCACACTGTAGGTAATCTAATCACCTGATAACCAAATAAACCTGTTGGACTATAACCTGGTGCTGCGTAGTTTTTAACCTTAAAAACTAAGAACTTTCGATCATGCAAAAAGATTCAAATGATTTCATAACTAGGTGTCATTTCTTTAAGTACTGCTGGAGTCCTGCCTGAAGACAGATGCACATCATCTGCACTGCTTTAGTAGATGTGTGGAAGGAACTATATGGGGGCAGGCAGCCAGTGTTAATCACCTGCGGCCAGTCCCCTGTGGTTATGTAAGTGACAAGGAGTTGTGGTGTGGGTGATTACGATCATGAGAAGTTGAGGGGACTGGAGTAAGGGAGGTGGTAGCCTAGCTTGCAAAACCTGGACATTCACTTCTCCAGGATTCATAAGATTGGGTTTTGAAAAAGATTACTTGCCAGAGTCACCCCTGTCCCCTGATCCAACTCTTGACAGGTTTGGACCAACTGGGAAACAATCACTGCTCTTCATGTCATGATTTTGAGGAATCTCATTGGCTGTCTGCTAGTGTCATTCACCTGTACAGCAGGTGAAGATTCTATTTGGCCCATCACGACTGTGGAAGCTCTTTGAAAGAACTATCCAGTTAGTTCTACCCCTACATTCCTTTTCCTCATAGCCTGACAATGTTTCCCTACTATGTGGATATCCATTCCCTCATGAATATGACTATTAATTATGTCTGTGTAAGCCTTCCAGGCAATGACCAGTTGCTCGGCATGGTCCCACGTGTTAACATGATTTCAGTTGAGGTACCACAAACTGTCAAGCTCCTGGGTAAAATGGGATGAACTGATTCCTCTTCTTTATCCACCAGCTCTGTGCACTTCTTGAGCAACCTGCAGGCAGTCAATCCACATAACATTTTATAAATTCCCACTTTGGAAATAGAACCAGTCTGACTCAAGACTGGGATGCAGACAGACTTTAACCTCTCACCTTTAATGCATTGCCTGATCTGAGATATCACCTTTTCTTTTATAAAACATTATGGTCCCAGGTTCGATTCCAGCCTCAGCAACATGTGGAGTTTGCACATTCTCCCCGTGTCTGCGTGGGTTTCCTCCAGGTGCTCCGGTTTCCTCCCACAGTCCAAAAATGTGCAGGTTAGGTGAATTGGCCACGCTAAATTGCCTGTAATGTTTGGGACATTAGTTAGTGGGGTGGGAGGGTTAATCTTCGGAAGGTCGGTGTGGACTTGTTGGGCCGAAGGGCCTGTTTCCACACTGTAGGGAATCTAATCTTATCTAATCTAATCGAAAAGAAATTCTGGGATTTTACATATTAATGAATCGAAACTTGCAACCCATTCTAAAGGATGAAAGACTTAACAATAATCTAGGTTTATTCGCTATATCATTTTAACTGCATGACACTGTAATCTTTTGTTATAAATTCTGCGAGTTATGATCCTACTTCACAACCACCTGATGAAGGAGCAGTGCTCAGAAAGCTAGTGCTTCCAAATAAACCGGTTGTTCTATAACCTGGTGTTGTGTGATTTTTATCTTTGTCCACCTACCACACCTCCACATTAATCTAACCAGGCTTTTGACTGAACAAAAAGGTAAAGTTTATCTTATTACAAAATATGAGGCTAAATAATAAAGCTACACACACAAGCATACACGCACACGTGCATGCACACACAGACGTGCACACGCACACACAGACAGGCACACACAGACACATGCACACACAGAGACATAGACACATACACGGACACATAGATATACACACACAGACACACATAGACACAGACACAGACGCACACATAGAGACAGACATACACACACAGACACATACACACACCAGCACAGACATAGACACATATGCACACACACACCAACACAAACACACATAAATACACACACACACATACAGACACACATAGACACAGGCACACACACAGACACACACAGACACAGACACATACACACACATACAGACACACATATATACATACACGCACAGACATACATTTCAAAATAAGGTGTGAACCCCCAAAAAAGGATACATGTTAAAGGTACTCAGATCAGTTTCTTGGTTGTTCATGACGGGCAGGCAGTGGATGTTAATTAGAGTACTGCAGTCATAGAGTCGTAGAGATGTACAGCACAGAAACAGACCCATTGGTCCAACTCGCTCATGCCGAACAGATATCCCTAATCTAGTCCCATTTATCAGCACTTGGTCCATTTCCTTCTAAATTCTTCCTATTCGTATACCCATCCAGATACCTTTTAAATGCTGTAATTGTACCAGCCTCCACGACTTCCCCTGACAGGTCATTCCATACACACACCACCCTCTGTGTGAAAAAGTTCTCTCTTAGGTCCCTTTTTAACTCTTTCCCCCTCACCTTAAAGCTATGCCCTCTAGTTTTGGACACCCCCATCCCAGGGAAAAGACTTTGGCTATTCAACCAATCGATGCCCCTCATGATTTTATAAACCGCCATAAGGTCACCCTTCATTCTCCAATACTCCAGGGAAAACAGCTTCAGCCTATTCAGCCTCTCCCTCTAGCTCGTACCCTCCAACCCTGGCATCATCCTTGTAAGTTTCACCACATCACTCTAATAGCAGGGAGACCAGAATTGCACGCAGTATTCCATTGTGGCCTAACCAATGTCTTGTACAGCCTCAACATGACCTCCCAACTCCTATATTCAGTATTCTGACCAGTAAAGGCAAGCATACTAAATGCCGTCTTCACTATCCTATCTGTCTGCGATTCTACTTTCAAGGAGCTATGAACCTGCATTCCAAGGTCTCTTTGTTCAGCAATATTCCCTAGCACCTGACCATTAAGCGTATAAGTCCTTCCCTGAGTTGCCTTTCCAAAATGCAGCACATTACATTTATCTAAATTGAACCCCATCTGCCACTCCACAGCCCATTGACCCATTTGTTCAGGATCCCGTTGTATTCTGAGGTAACCTTCTTTGCTATCTGATTGTTGGATTTGCAAATTAGACTGTAACACCAAAAGACGTAGGAGGAGAAGTAGGTTATTTGGTACATTGAGTCTGTTGTATTTTTCAATGTGGTCATAACTGATCTGATAATCCCCAACTCCACTTTCCTGCCTTTTCCTATAACCCTTGATTCCCTCCCCGATTAAAAGTCTGTCTATCTCAGCTTTGAATATATTTAATGCTCTAATCTCAATGGTCCTTGAGGTAAAAAATTCCAGTGATTCACTATCCTCTGAGAGAAAAAAAAATCCTCCTCATTTCTGTCTAAATGTGACTAAAACTTACAATGGTTTTTGCCATTGGGTCTGTTGGAGTATTGTGTACAGTTCTGTGTGCCACCTCACAGGAAGGACACAAACACATTGATGAAAGTCCCAAAGAAGTTTGTGGTGATCCTCTACCCCTTACCCTGAGGTAATGCTTTCTAATCCAGGACTCTCCCCCAAACCTTTCTTCATCTTCACCCTGTCAAGTCTTCTAAGAATCTTAGATATTTCGTTAGGGACCTCCTCTCATTCTTCGAAACTCCAGTGAGTACAAGCTTAACCCCTCCTTATACAAAAATCCCTCCATGCCCAGTATCAACTGAATGGCTCTTTGTTAGACTGTGTCCAATGCCAGTATATCTCCCCTTAGGTAAGGGGACCAAAACTGTTCCCAGCCTGCTCAGTGTGGTCTGACTAGTGCCTGCACAGTTTTACCAAGATCTCCGTATTTTTATATTGCATTTGCCTTCCCTATTACCTGCTGAACCTGTATGCCAATGTTTTGTGATTAATTCACAAAGACTCCAAATCCATCTGGGATCCAAGTTTCTGCAGTCTTTCCCCTTTTGATTAATATTCAGCAACTATCCTTCCTGTTAGAGGGCATAACCCTAACATTTCTCACAATGTAGTTCATCTACCAAGGTTTTGCCCATTCATTAAACCTCTGTAGACTCTTGTAACAACCTTACCTGTCTATTTTTGTATCATCACAAGTTATTTTGTCCTGGTTCATTTTGATTGGTTTGCAGACTGACCGCCAGTGATCGGGATGACAGAGCCCTTATTTTATCCAGTTTCCTTTTTGATTGGCTTCCACTACGTGGAGTTAGTGTATCCTTTACCTGCAATGCAGGTGACTAGAGGATTGTTCTTGAACTGTGATATTCAGAACATACTATCTGTAGACCCCAGGCTCGCACGCACCAGTACCTCAGTCCATCAGCATACACAGACCAAAGTTGAAATATTGTTTTAGCTCCTGTTCCTGGATATTCCTGAAAGGGGAAAATGCCCAATGTCTTTCGCCCAACCTGCTGTTCTTTCTTCTATCAGTGGCAGCCTGACATTCTCACAGGAGTTTACAATTATATTTCTCTCTTTGAAGCTTCCTTGACAGTAATAGCTATAGGACAGATGTTAGAGGTCATTTCTTTACTCAGAGAGTAATAGGGGCTTGGAATGCACTGTCTACAACAACATTAAACTCGCCAAGTTTAAGGGCATTTAGATGGTCATTGGATAAACAAATGGATGAAAATGGAATAGTGTAGGATAGATGGGCTTCAGATTGGTTCCACAGGCTGGAGCAACATCAAGGGCTGAAGGGCCTGGACTAAGCTGAACTGTTCTATGTTCTATGACACTTCCAGGTGAGACATTCCTCTCCAGACAGCCATTACATTGACATACATAGTCACTTTGACTTCATCTTCTCTTTTTAGAATATACAGATTTCAATTAAATTTTCAATATGTCCACAGGTGATCTGCAGTTATGATCTATGTTCATGATATTTCCCCACATGACAAATGAAATGAGATTCATTCCCAATTCATCACAAAAATAGAAATAAATGAAAAAATACACAGCAGACACATTCTTACATGCATTCCTTCCCCTATTCCTGGTTAATTAAACCTTTGGGTTCTGACAGAGTGCCTGAAATCTCTTTCTCGACAGTAGCCTGCTCACTGATCCTGAGTTTGGGATCTGTCCAGACCAGACATCCCCAGACCTCATCAAAGACAAGGTATGAAAGAGCTAAATTCTAAAAGTGAGCTGAGAATAACTGCAATGAATATCAAGACAGGGTATGGCTGATTTTTAACATCTAGGAATTGTAGAAAGATTGAAGTTGGTGGGGATCGGGGAAAGCTCTCCACTGATCGAAATCAAACTTAGTACAAAAGGGAGATGGTCATGAGCTTTGGAGACCAATCAACTCTGCTTTAGCACTTTGCTGCAGGAGTTCCTCAGGGTAGTTCCTTGGGGTAGCTCAGTGTTGGCACAGCTGCCTCACAGCACCAGAGGTCTGGGTCGGGTTCCAGCCTTGGGTAATTGTCTGCATGGGTTTCCCTCTTGGTGCTCCCATTTCCTTACACAGATGATGTGTAGGTCAGGCGGATTGGCTCTGGTAAACTGCCCACAGTGTCCAGGTGCCGCCTTGCTGTATTAACCATGGGGAATGTGGGGATTACAGGTAAAGGATCGGGGGGCTTGGTAGGATGCTGTTCAGAGGGTCGGTGCAGACTTGATTAGCTGAATGGTCTCTTTCTGTATTATAGGGATTCCACAATTCTAGTGTCGTAGGCACTGCACCCTCCAGCTGTTTAGCAATATCCTTACATCCATCACAAAGTCAGAGGTGAGGATACTTGCTGATGATCGGAAGGTACCAAGCTGCATTCAGCCATACACATTCCAAACAGTGACCAGTTCCAACCAAAGGGAGATTAACCATCTCCTTTTGACATACAAACTAATTGTGCTGGTGAATATCCCACCTCCAACATACCAGGGAGGGCAAGTCAGACGCTCAATATTTTCTGACAAATAACTTACCTCTTGACTCTGTAAAGTTTTTGCATGATCCATAAGGCACAAGTCCAGGAATCTGTCTCCCTGTTTTCCTGACAACACTACCCAGGGCAGAAAGACCTACTTAATGACACCCGATGAACCTATTTAGATCATCACTCCCTCCACTGCCGATGCACAGTACCAGCAGTGCGCACCATATACAGCATATAAGGTCACAACTCATCACAGCTTCTATGACAACACAGTCCAAACCCACAGCCTGACAGGAGCACCAGATCTCCCAAGATACCTTCCAAGTTACATGCTATCCTGATCTAGAACTTTATTTCAGTTCGTTCACTGGCCGCTGGGTCAAAATCTTGTGACTACCTCCCAAATGCCATGGAATCCATGGAATCCCCACAGTGTGGAAACAACTTGGCCCAACAAGTCCACACCAACCCTCTGAAGAGCATCCCACTCAGACTCATGCCCCTGCCCTATCCCTGTTATCCTGCTTTTCCCATGCCTAATCCATCCAACCTACACATCCCTGGACACTGTAGGCAATTGAGAATGGCCAATCCACCTCAGCAGCACATCTTTAGACTGTGGGAGGAAACTGGAGCACCCAGATGAGACCCACCAATTTGTACTTGTTCCCCATTGCTGAGGTTGTTTGAGGTTATGGCTCTCCACCACCTTGTCAAGGGAAGTCAGGGAGAGGCAATCAATATTGGCCTTGCCAGTGATATCCTCACCCCATGAATGAACAAAAAAGGTCACAGATTCTCAGATAGTGGGTCTTTGTTGATTAATGTTAGTTCGAGAGTGTGGTGCTGGGAGAGCACAGCAGGTCAGGCAGCATCTGAGGAGCAGGAGAATTGACATTTCAGGCATTGGCCCTTCATCAGAAATCATAAACCCTTCATGATGAAGGCCTTATGCCGAAACGTTGATTCTCCTGCTCCTCGGACGCTGCCTGACCTGCTGTGATTTTCCACCACCACACTCTTGACTCTGATCTCCAGCATCTGCAGTCCTCATTTTCACCTGGTTAACATTAGTTTCCTCCCTTAGGACAGGCTGGAGACAGGGTCAGCTGTGATTGAGCAGAGTGATGGAGACCTGGAGCTTCTTTTCTGATCAAATTAGATGGGTTTGCTTCGCTCAATCCACTGAAAAAGGTCTTTGAAGCCTTTAGTGACACAAGAAATAACACAGGCTGCTTATTATCAAAAGTATTAGTGTATTAAAACATTAATTTACAGAAAATCATAACATTAATAAGGAAGTTGGTTGAATTTGTGCATTTGAATATTAATGCCTGTATATATTTAATTCATTTCTTTTCACCTTTTGTTCCTTTAATTTTTTTTCACACACTATATTATAACTACCCCACTACCCTTGGGTCCCAAAACCAAGCTTTGGAGCAGTTGCTTTTATTTCCGGCACTAACAGCACTGTTGTGGAGATTATTCCTGCTGGTTCGACGAATGAAATAAAATTGACCAGCAAGCAGTCACGCATTGTATGTGAGCATCGAGATCATTTCAGTTTATTTCTGAGGAAAAGCCTTTGGGAAAAAAAAAGTTAATATTACACTCAACAAGACAGTATCATCACACTTCATGAAAGGCCCCAGGCACCCTTTTCTCTCTGACATATTTGGAGCTATTTTGGCTGTACATTCCCCTCCCCCAGGATAGCTTTTCCTTCACATTTCATGATGCTCAAGTGTGGCATTTGTCAGCGGTTACATCGCTTCTATTGATTCTGAGTGAAGGCATCTCTCGGGCACTCTCATGTGCAATACTGATGCCATAAGTTAGCTGTGTGAAACAGGAGCTTGCCAAATTTCAGTTTGAGTCCAATTCCGACAACTGTGTTTCCCGAAAGCCTTGAAATTTATTTTCAGCTGAAGATGTTGACTGACTGTCACAACATCTGTAGCAGGTCCTTCCTGTATCATTTAATATGAGTGTTCTGAAGCAGATCTTTGCGTTTTCAGTGAAAATTTAAATCAGATCACCTGGTAAGTGAGTACTTTGTTTGACAGAGCTTCTACTAAGGGGATTATTGCTGTGTCCACATTCATTATATTCACTGCTTTTATACAAAGTGTCATTTTAATATAACAGGTTTTGTCACTTGAGAAAGAAATGGTGGTATAGGATTTTAGTCAGAAATCGCATGATTCAAATGGAGCTTTGTAGTGTCCCTTTTGTAAATGATAAAGAAACCTGCCAACATTTACTGGAAATGGCAGGAAATGTTTACAGCAGCCTGGTTAATGTTCCATCAGGAATTGCTCTCAAGCCTTTAAAGTCTTGTGCCTAAGCATGATTGAGCTTGATCATCTGATTGGATTCTACTTGTTTAATCAAGGCAAAATATCAGGAGATAAATGCTTAAGTTTATATCACTTTTCTCACAGCCACCAGGTGTCTCAACGATCCTTCCGACCAATCAAATATTTACGAAAGTCGAGATTAGATTAGATCACTTACAGTGTGGAAACAGGCCCTTCAGCCCAATGAGTCTACACCGACCCGCAACCCACCCAGACCTATTCCCCTACACCGAACACTACGGGCAATTTAGCATGGCCAATCCACCTAACCTGCACATTTTTGGACTGTTGGAGGAAACCCAAGCAGACACGGGGAGAATGTACAAACTCCACACAGTCAGTTGCCTGAGGCGGGAATTGAACCTGGGTCTCTGGCGCTGTGAGGCAGCAGTGCTAGCCACTGTGCCGCCCAAATGCAGGAAACATGACAGCCAATTTACAAACAGCCAGCTCCCATAAACAGCAACATGAGAGTAATGATCTATGTTTGGTGATGTTTGAGTTAGAGATTGGCCAGGATGTCAGAGATAATTCCCCAGCTCCTCGTCAACAAAGTGCTGTGGGAATTTGCATATCCACCTGAGAAGGCAGACGGAGCCTCGATTTCACATCTAAGAAAAAGCACCGCTGGTGGTACTGTGGTCCCTCAGTGCAGCACGGGAGCCCACTGGCACACTTGATTCTTGTGCTGATGTTCTGGATGTGAGACTTGAACCCTATTAGCTGAGAAACAGCAACATGTCAAACTCTCAATTCAAACTTAACACATGAGGGTCAGTGGACAGTTCGTATAGTTTAGCTCAAGTATTTGAAACCGCGGATTTAATTGTAAGTCAGATGTTAATAAAACATGTAAGTGTCTGGTCAAACCACATTTTCAGTCCTGCCTACTGAGAAACAAAGGAAACATTCAAACTCTAAGGGAGGGTAGAGGGCAATTATTGGGATGACTCCTCATATTAAAGAATCTGATTTATGAGGACAGACCGTAGGAATCAAGGCTCTTCAGCCTGCTTTCAGAAGTATCTGGGGATGACCATGTTGTGATAAATCAAATGTTAAAATATGAAGCAACATAAAGGGACAGAGTTTTAAACTGTGACTGGGAAGTTTAGGATATTTTGTTTATTCATGGGACTTGGGCGTTGTCAACATGTAAGAGTAAAAAGTGAGGTCTGCAGATGCTGGAGATCAGAGCTGAAAATGTGTTGCTGGTTAAAGCGCAGCAGGTCAGGCAGTATCCAAGGAACAGGAAATTCGACGTTAGTCCTGATGAAGGGCTTTAGCCCGAAACATCGAATTTCCTGTTCCTTGGATGCTGCCTGACCTGCTGCGTTTTAACCAGCAACACATTTTCAGTGTTGTCAACATGGACAGCATTTGTTGGAAATGCCTGATCAGCAAAGGTGTTAGTAAACTGCCTTTCAAACTGCTTCCACCCTTAGGTGTAATGGCAGCCATAACGCTGTTAGGGAGGGAGCTCCAGGAGTTTGACCTCGCGCCAAAACTAATGGCGGTAAATTTCCAAGTCAGGATGGTGAATGCATTGGAGTGAAATTTGCAGGAGTGATTTTCCCATTTGCCTATTGCTCTTGTCTTTTTAGTTGGTAGAGGTTACGGGTTTGGGAAGTGTTGTTGTAGCAGCCTTTTTCTGAGCTGTAGCAGTGCCTTTTGTAGATGGCATACTTGGCTGCCACTGTCTATTGGTGGTGAAAGGAGTGAATGTTAAAGTTGGTGGATGAAGTGCCAATTAAGTGGGTTACTTTGTCTTGAATAATATTGAGCTCTTCTCAGTGTTATTAGAGCTTCACTCATCCAGGCAAGTGGAGAGAGTGTTTTATAATTTTCCTGACTTGTACCATGCAGATGGTGGGCAGTCATTGGGGTGACTCAACTCACAGGAGCTGAGTTACTTGCTGCAAAATGTCTAACCTCTGACCTGTTTTTGAAACTGTAGAATTTCTATTGGCTATTCCAGTTCAGTTCAGTGTTAAGCCCGAGGGGTGTTGACAGTCAGGGTTTGAATGATAATAATGCCACTAAATGTTAAGGAGCAACATGTTGATTCTCTTTTGTTGGAGATGGTCATTGCTTGGCACATGTATGATATAAATGTTATTTGCCACCAGGTAGCCTGAACATGGATATTGTCCAGGTCTTACTACATTATAGGTTGGACTGCTTCAGTATATGAGGAGTTGTGAATGACGCTGAACACTCTGCAATGTCAGGAGAAATCCTTATTTCTGACCTTATTATGGAGGGAAGGTCACTAATGAAGCAGCTGAAGATGGCTGGACGGAGGACACTGCCCTGTATAGAATGATCAGAAAATAGAATGGACTTTTGACAGTGTAACGAAAGAAAAAAACTCCTCTAAAATGATTTCGAAACCATCTGTATTCAGCAAATGGGGTAATTCAGTATCATTCCGCATTAATGAATTTAAATATGCCAAATGACTATGTTCGGCTACACACATTATATGAACAGCCGTCCTCATTAAAGAAAGAAGGATAGGTGTCTATGAAGCCAATTCATGTTTAGGCCCAAATCCAAGGGTTTAATAACTAATCATTTACTGACATGTTGTATCAGTGACTAACACTGGAGATCATCTGGCCCAATGACAATGTTCCGTCTTCTGGTAGCAGATCTTAAGCTGTGATCTAATGGCCATGGAAGGAGTGTTCATGATGCGCTACACAGGATGGAGAATCAGCCTTCCTCATTATACCCCGCCCACCCCTGATCAAGGGAGAAAGAAAGGCAGAGTGTGTGTGTGTGTGTGTGTGTATGTGTATGTGTGTGTATTTGCATGTGTGCATGTGTGTATCTGTGTGCGTGAGTGTGTGTATGTGTATCTGTGTGTGTATCTGCGCGTGTGTGTGCATGTGTATGTGTGTGTGCATATGTGTGTCTGTGTGTGTATCTGCATATGTGTGTGTGTATGCGTGTGTGTGTCTGTGTGTGTATCTGCATATGTGTGTGCATGTGCATATGTGTGTGTGTATCTGCATGTGTGTGTGCATATGTGTGTCTTTGTGTGTGTGTGTCTGTGTGTGTATCTGCGCGTGTGTGTGTGCATATGTGTGTCTGTGTGTGAGCGTGTCTGTGTGTGTATCTGCGTATGTGTGTGTGTGCATATGTGTGTCTGTGTGTGTATATCTGCATATGTGCATGTGTGTGTGTGTGCATATGTGTGTCTGTGTGTGTATCTGCGTATGTGTGTGTGTGCATATGTGTTTGTGTGTGTGTATCTGCATATGTGTGTGTGTGTGCATGTGTGTGTCTGTGTGTGTGTGTGTCTGTGCGTGTGTGTGTGCATATGTGTGTGTGAGTGTGTCTGTGTGTGTGTATTTGTGTGTGTATCTGTGTGTGTGTGCTTGTTTCCATTATTTCATGGTTCTTCAATTGATGACTTTGCCCTCTTGGTCACCTCACAATGTCTATATCATGCCCGAAACCTGTGGTACTCAAATGTCTTCCCCATAGTTTACCACGAGCTGTTTGATCACCCCTGTCTGTTCTTTATCATTGTAGCCTTCATTGACATTGTTCACCAATTGCTTAGTTTTAAATTGGATTTTTTTTTGTCTGTTAATAAGTTTGAGGGAAAATGTTTTTATAATCTTCTTATTGTTATAATCTTGTTTTATTATGCCAAATTGATAACTCTGCTGTTTAACGTGGCAATCACATATTAACTTAAACAGCTTCTTACTGACTTGGATTCTTAATCCTCTTTCAATGAAAATTAGCTCTGTCCCGGACAGCTTCCTTATCACTTCAAACCACGGTTCCCGAACTCACTTTCTTGTTATTCTTTCTTATGCAGGCAAGACTCCAAATGTTTAACACAATGTTCAAAAAGTGGCCTTGCTCATTATTAATTTACTGTTTATAACAGCCTGAACTGACTTCGGATCCAATAGCCCAGAATGCAATCCACTGCTTGATTTGTTTTTATTATTTTCTATCCTTGATATCAGAAAATTATTGATAATATCACAATTATGCTTACAATCACCAAAAGCCTTTCCTTCATTTTTTTTGGATTCTATGTAAATCAGGTAGGGTGGGTGTTTCAAGTGATGTGTGTCCCACAGATGGCACTCAAAGGCACTCATAGCTAAAGCAGAGGTTACATGACTACTTGGAGAAAGTGAGGACTGCAGATGCTGGAGATCAGAGCTGAAAATGTGTTGCTGGAAAAGCACAGCAGGTCAGGCAGCATCCAAGGAACAGGAGATTCGAAGAAGGGCTCATGCCCGAAACGTCGAATCTCCTGTTCCTTGGATGCTGCTTGACCTGCTGCGCTTTTCCAGCAACACATTTTCAGCGTTACATGACTACTGCATGTCAGACAGTACATCATGGATGCGATTGCATTTCCCCATTTCTCGTAATAAAAAAAAATGCATTTCCATTTGCATTTACAAATTACACAAATTGTACATGGACAAACAGAAAATTGTCACTCAGTAACAAAAGATTGTGTGAGCTCAGGCCAGTTCCATCTTCATTAGTTTCTGCACATGCATTGTGGAGTCTTTAACGTCTGCAGGTGTCATAATGAGGCGCATCATCGTTGACTGTTCTTCTGATAACTGCTTGTTCTTAGGGTAATGATCTGTCCCCAGGGAGTATTCTTCGCATGGTAAATGCTATTGTTGTGGGAACTGGTCTATTTGTATTGCAGCGGAGTGGTGGACTCTGGACTGATTGTGCCCTGTGCCACTGGTGAGATGACACCTTCCTGATATGCCAGCAGCTTTTTAGTTGTACGGAGATGTTTACAGTGACGCTAATTTATCTGGTCATTCATGTTCACTATCTCTGGGCAAGATGATAGCCGCTTTACACAGCTCCCAAGTGGCCATGTGGTCTGACTTGTGTTGAGACCTTTAACTGTTGGCACTCTGGCTCTCGAATACTCAGCTCCAACAATGGCGTGGCAGTTTTATCAACGTGAACTTGGCTTTCTGTCATTTCACTTTGATGTAGCCACTTATGCCTGTTAATAATGCTGGCTTCATCTTTGTTAATGCCTGTTTGTTGCTATTGGAAGACTAGTCTGGATGCACTGAGACATTAATCTTTGGACTTAGATGATTTCCCATGAATTCAGTAGAGTCTCCACTCAAAGATTGGCTTGTACAGTCTCAGCTGGATTTGCACAATTTCTTCATGATTCCTTTGGTAATTTTCATTGCAACCTCAGCTTGACTATTTAATTGGGGGCAGTGTGCAAATGATGCATGGCATTGAATTTCCAATCTTTTATGAAGTGGCTGAACTCTTCAATCATGAACGGAGGTTCACTGTCACTCTTCACTTTGTGTGCAATGCTGCAATGACTGTACCAACTGATGAATTAGCGGCACTCTGAAAGCTAGTGCTTCAATTCAAACCTGTTGGACTATAATGGGGTGTTGTGTGATTTTTAGTAATGACTGAAGTGTGTTTTCAGGCATCCTGCCACCTCACTGATAGATGTCGGTGTCAGCTAATCTCACTCAAAGTTATCAGAATAGTAATTGATGGTGACAAGATAATCAGTTCCTGCGAGAGCAAAGAGGTTGACTTCTTATGATCTATCTGGGATGTCATGTCTCATAAGCAGCTCTTTAATCTGCTGAATTTATATCTTACATGATGTGGTCCTTAATTGCATTGCTTACTTAATTGCAGTACACAGGTACACTTTGGTTGTCTTGCTCAGACTAGACTCAGTTCCTTGTTGGCTTGCATGCATATGCTCAGCATTCCTTTTCATTTCCCTGAGGATAACAATTCCACATGCTTTCTACAGGATGTCAGCTTGATATCACTTAATCTCTGTGTGCCTCACACTTGCTTGTAACAATGGATACGGCACTGACGTCTTCAAGCCATCTACGTACTGCAGCATGTGGAGAGTTGCATCACATTGTGTATGTTTGATTTGAGCAAGATGCTTGTTTTTCAGATTCAATGCTGATCGGTGATTTCCAGAATATATTGAGGGCTTCCTTCTTATTGAATTTGGAAGTTTTTACATTCTGTCTGGGGACTCACAGTGCCAAGGACCCAGGTTCGATTCCAGCCTCAGGCAACTGTCCGTGTGGAGTTTGCACGTTCTTCCTGTGTCTGTGTGGGTTTGTTCTGGGTTTCCTCCCACAGTTCAAAGGTTAGGTGAATTGGCCATGCGAAATTGCCCAAAGTGTTAGGTGCATTAGTCAGAGATAAAAGTACAGGAATGGGTCTGGTTGGGTTAGTCTTCAGAGGGTTGGTGTAGGCTTGTTGTCACTCCAAGCCAGGTGCTGATTTAAATGCTCATAAGTCAGGACAACAGCCAGGCACACTTTCACAGTCTAAGGTTGGTGTTGTTCAGTTTCATTAGTATGCTGGATATAATTTGTTTGGTTGTGCTTGCTGCATTAAAATTGCTCCCAGTTCTGGATCACTAGCATCACACTGCAAGGTGACTTTGTCATTGACATTATCGTACTTCAGCATGGGCATTGCCATTAGTTGCTTGATTCTAGTGAAAGCTGCTCATTGTTCCACCTGGGGAAAGCGAGGACTGCAGATGCTGGAGATCAGAGCTGAAAATGTGTTGCTGGAAAAGCGCAACAGGTCAGGCAGCATCCAAAGAGCAGGAGAATCGACGTTTCGGGCATGAGCCCTTCTTCCTTCTACCTGCTACACCTGAGCAGTGAGCTTGTAGGGAGGTTCACGCTCTGTTGGTACATTATGCAAGATCTTTACTAAGTAGCTCGTTGTACTGTTTTGATGTCTGTTGACCAGTGTGTCTCTGCTACAGCTTTTACCTTTTCAGGATCCAGGTGAAGTCTGTTTCCCATCAGTACTTGACTTGTGGATTTGACTTTAGTCATCTGCAGTAGCACCATTTTCATATTTAGCTTCATTTACAAGTGGTGAGTTCTCTTTAGCACTTACATTAGATGCTGCTTTTGGTCTGCAATGGCTTCTTCCATTATGTCTCCATATCCACAGACTGGCAGATGATCTGCACTAAGTTCTCTGCTGGGAATATCACATATTTCATGGTTTCCTCCCACAGTCCAAATGTTAGGTGGATTGGCCATGCTAAATTGTCCATAGTGTTCAGGGATATGCAGACTAAGTTCATTAGTCAGAGGAAATATAGAATAATAGGGTAGAGGAATGGGTCTAGGTGGTTTACTCTTTGAAGGGTCAGTGTGGACTTGGGAAAAATGGCCTGTTTCCACACTATAGGGAATCTATGAATACTCTTCCAGAGCAGTGAAAATACCAAACAGCTTGTCCAACTATCTGTATCTCCAGAATGTAGTCAGAAAGGGGTTGCTTTGATACAGCTTCACTTGCTAGGAACTATCCTTTGTCTTGGCCAGTTGGGGCAAAATGTCTTGGAGTTGTTGGCATTGGTGAGGCCTCATTATTGGGATCAATCGGATCTATGCACACTCCAGTGTTTTGGGTTTTTATCACTGCTAACACACTGCTAATCCAGGCTGGAGATGCTGTTGCATCCTGAATTACCCATTTCTCTCCAAGCTCCTCGGTTTGCATTTCTGGCTGAACACAAGCGCAGATGAAACTCTTCTCCACAGATGCCGCGATGGTCTCACTCATGCATCCACTTCAGAATAATATTTACCAGGACGAACGTAGACCTGCAAAAGTATCTTTGTCATATTCTAGGAGCTTTCAATGATTTAGTGGATTGCAAACTGATGCAAATCTCCTTCGACATGTTGAGGGTAACTAGTCTAAGTTTTTGACTTGTGTCAGCTAAGATGAATGGGTTTTGCTTAATGTCTACTATTTGGGAACTCATGCTTCCTAAGTTGAGCCCACAATCTTGTTTGTATTGCATCTTTATTGAACAGGTTTTCACATTGATGCTTACACTGCTCCTCATGGACCATGAGGTAAACTCAGAAGTACATCAATACTATTCCCATCCAAACATCCCCCTCTTGTTTTACTGTCTTCATTGTAATAGCAAATCCTTTTCTCCTTTAGATTTGACATTACCTGCCTGCTCCAGTATTGGTTACAAAATTGGCTTGAAGGTAGGAGACAGAGGATTGTGGTCGAGGGTTGTTTTTCAGATTGGAGGCTTCTGATCAGTGGTGTGCCACAAGGATCAGTGCTGAGTCCATTGCTCTTCATCATTTTTATGAAGGATTTGAATGTGAATATAGGAGGCAAAGTAAGTTTGCAGATGACACTAAAATTGGTGGTGTAGGGTAAAGCTTAACTCAGTATACAACAGGATCTTGATCAGATGGGCCAACAGGCCGTGGACTGGCAAATGGTATTTAATTTAGATAAATGTGAAGTGCTGCATTTTGATAAAGCAAACCAGGGTAGGACTTGTACAATTAATAATCTGGCCCTGGGGAGTGTTGCCAAGCAAAGAGACCTAGGGCTGCAAGTGCATAACTCCTTGAAAGTGGAGTTGCAGGTAGGCAGGGTGGTGAAGGAGACATTTGGTACACTTGCCTTAATTGGTGAAAACAGTGCGTATAGGAGTTAGGAGATCATGTTGCAACTTTACAGGATATTGGTGATTCCACTTTTACAATTCCGGTGGCCTTCTATAGGCAGGATGTTCTGAAACTTGAGGGGGTGCAGAAAAGATTTAAAAGGATGATGGTGGAACTAGAAGGTTTGACTATCGGATTGAATAGGCTGGGGCCTTTTTTCCCTGGAGCACTGGGGGCTGAGGGGTGACCTTATAGAGGTTTATAAAACCATGAGGGGCACAGATAAAGTGACTAGCTGAGGTTTTTTTCCCCAGGTTAGCAGAGTCCACAACTAGAATGGATAGGTTTAGGGTGAGAGGGGAAAGATTTAAGAAACACCTGAGAGGCTAGTGCGTGCTTGGAACTAGCTACCAGAGGAGGTGGTGGAGTAGGTATAATTGCAACATTTAAAAGGCCTTTGGATGGGTATATGAATAAAAACAACTTTGAGAGATCGGGGCCAAATGCTGGCAAATGGAACTAGGTCAGATTGGGATGTCAGGTTAGCATGGACAAGATGGACTGAATAGCTGTAAACTCCATGACCCTACTAATAAATTGAATTGTCTCTATCTTTGTCCAACAGCCCCCTCACACTGAAGCTTAATTTCTCATAACTGGCATTCAAGATTTTTGGCTTTTGCGGCATATCTTGTGTGAAAACTGCTTCAGCATCAGGCAGTTTTGTTTTATGTGATGTCCTCTACAAAATGTGCACCTTAAGTCTCCATTTTTCTGTTGGCCCTTCTGTGGATACTTATCGCTTTATTCTCATTGTTGTGCTTGAAAGGCCTGGCCTGTTTTTCAACACAGTTGACAGGTCTGCAGTGTTTCTCCACATTGTGGACAAATGTGCCTTGTTCACCCGTATATGTGTTTTGGCTATTGACCTGCAAGCTCAGAGCATCTGCATATGCTGATAGCTTCTTTGAGAATCAGATTCCCTTCTCTTTGCAGTTGTGCAGTGATAGTAAGCCCTCATCTGCTCTGTCTTGGCTGACATTATCCCTCTGGTGGCTGAAGCTAAGTTATGCGAGCTATGTTAAAATCAGCCCCTTTACACCTCAAGTTCTAATATTTGACACATACTGTTCATTAGTTGTGCTCGCTTGTGGTTCATAGCTTTCAAAATTCATTCAGTCTGCCTTTTCTGTTCTTCAGAAAGATTTAGATTGGGATTAGTTTTGTAACAGTCTCTCCTCAACAGTGATCGATGTTCAGCTACTTGTAGATGTTCTGCTCTGCTAAAAAGGTTTGTCACAATTTCATAATTTTACCACTGTGAGTGGACACCTCCCAGTTCTGCTTCATTAAACCTTTCATTTTAACTGGCCTCACAAAAGGAAAATTTGCAGCCATTTTGTCTTATTCAGGGCTTTCAGCTCCCTTGTTGCTTTTCTGTGGCTTCCTGTGGGCTTTTCACAGCATTCAGAAGGTCTAATCTTCTCTGCATCCTTGATGCAGTTCTTCAACACTTAATGTTCTCTACACACAGGACAACAGTTTTGCTTGTATGGTGTCTTAATTGAACAGGTTCTAAAATGGCTGCCTGCAGTACATGCCTCATGGCGAGGTCACCTGACTGCAGCAAGCCAGGAAACATAATTCCCATCCAAATGCTTCCTGTTGCTTTATGTATTCTGCTTCATTGTCTTCTTAGCACAAGAATTCTTCTAATATATAGTCTCAATCTCATTTCTAAGGGATACATTTTGGATTAATACTTTGAGCCAGTTTGCACAGGTCTGCAGCACATAAAACACTGGTGTCTGTTTGAAACTTCATATTCAGTTGATGCTTTTTACCTACAGTCATTATTCTAACAGTCAGAATCATGCCTGACAGATCTTCAGCAGCCACGTTTGTCGGCTTTTTTTGCTTCTTTGTCACAACGCACTTGGGTATAAAGAGAATCAACATTTTGGAATTAAAGGTCTGTTTTCCTTCATCTCCACATGCTTCCTTGTGAGATGACCTGTGCAACACTTACATTCTGTCTTTGATCCTTCTGCATACGTATTTTCCTTTCTCAGACTTGTTGTTTCCAGTAAACTGAAATGTCTCTTGGCTTAATGCAAAGTCTCATAAGTTCGTCATTTAGCATTCTCTAGCTGATGATTGTCAATCTCAGAACATCTGCACAAGTCAATAGATTTCCTGAGAGTAGATTTCTCATCTAACAGCTGACATGCCCTCACTACAGGATTGTCTCAGATGAGATAATGGAAGCAGCGAGATGTCTCATTGAGGTTACAAGTTGATCAATTGCCTCTTTTCCTTTGAGCTCAGATATTGAAAAATATATCTCCTGTGAAGTAATATTGATATGCTATTCAAAGTCTGCCTTCAAAGCTTGAAAAATGGATCTTCTCTGTCCTTTCTGTTCCTCAATGAGCCTGAGGTCAGAGTATAGTTTGTTGCACAGTTTTCCAGCTCTGATTGCTGGTTTACCAGTCTTACATGCTCAGCTTTTGTAAATAATTCTGATGCTATTCAATAGTTTTGCCTGAATAGGGAAAAAAAAATCTGACTCTTATTGTCTTTCACTTCATCAGCAGCAGGAAGTGGAAAATGCAAAGCCATTTTGACTTTCTGAGTCATCCAATATTGCAGGCAGTTTCTTTATGACTTCCTTGCTGTTTGTTTCAGTCGATGGCTCTCGAACTGTTGTGAAGATCCACACAATCCAACACCCTGATTTAAGTGATATGCTTATAGTGGCTGGCACAGGGAATGTGGGCACGGCAGCTCACTCAGCGCTCTCTGTGTGTACCTGGCTTCTCTCAGGAAGGTGGTGATGAGTCATGCTACATAGGGAGGGGTTATCAGCACTATGACACCAAAGGAATGGCAATACATTTCCAAATCAAATGGGATATTGCAGGTGGCAATGTTTCAATGAATCTAGGCATCTTTCTCGATGATAGCAATCATGCATTTGGGAAATGCTATTACCATGATATTGGTGCTATGGCTCTATGCCAGTCCTCTCAAATCAGTCAGGTCAACTTCCCGACATTTTCTGGATCAGTGGTGCTGGAAGAGCACAGCAGTTCAGGCAGCATCCAAAGTGCAGCGAAATCGACGTTTCGGGGAAAAGCCCTTCATCAGGAATAAAGGCAGTGAGCCTGAAGCATGGAGAGATAAGCTGGAGGGTGGGGGTGGGGGTGGTGAGAAAATAGCATAGAGTACAATGGGTGAGTGGAGGAGGGGATGAAGGTGATAGGTCAGGGAGGAGAGGGTGGAGTGGATAGGTGGAAAAGGAGCTCGGCAGGTTGGACAAGTCCGGACAAGTCATGGGGACAGTGCTGAGCTGGAAGTTTGGAATTAGTGTGAGGTACGGGAAGGGGAAGTGAGGAAACTGTTGAAGTCCACACTGATGCCCTGGGGTTAAAGTGTTCCGAGACGGCCTAGACCCCAGCTGTTCAAATATTTATTGAATTCCTTTTCAAAAATTATTCAACCTGGTTTCATGACACTTCCATGTACAGTATTCCGAATCGTCACAACTCACTGGCTTGATTTTACTTCTTAACATGTTTTTATTAATTGCCTTTCATCAATTTTCTCCGGTTTCTGCTATGAGCAGGTCCTACCATCTCTTTTAATCTTAAATTATTATAAAACAATACCACAGCATGTCACTTCCATGTGAAATGCACTCATAATTGGGGAAGAGAATCATCCTTGATGTACTTACTTTAATGAACACACATTGAATATCATAATTACAGTTATAGATTTTTGTTATCTTAACAAGTCTCCAACATGGCACCAAGAGAGAACTGAAAGAGAGTTCTGAAATAATTGAAAGTTCCTTTCAGAATTACTTTCTGTGTGATAAACTACAGTCAACTTTTAGAGCTGAAAAATGTGTTGCTGGAAAAGCGCAGCAGGTCAGACAGCATCCAAAGAGCAGGAGAATTGATGTTTCGGGCATGAGCCCTTCTTCAGGAAAGAAGGGCTCGTGCCCGAAATGTCGATTCTCCTGCTCCTCGGATGCTGCCTGACCTGCTGCGCTTTTCCAGCAACGCATTTTTCAGCTCTGATCTCCAGCATCTGTAGTGCTCACTTTCTCTTAGTCAGCTTTTAGGTCCAGAGTTGCTCAGCACTGATAAGGCTGAAAAAGCCTATTACTGTGTTCGGGCAGAGAACACTGCTTATATGCCACACGCTTGGTGATGGATTTTCAATAAGTATACCCAGAAAAAATAGGCCAAGGCATCTTCAAAATATAATCAAAATATCAAATTGAAGAAATATAACTCTGATGTTTGCTCAGGTGGATGTGTTCTTTTTTCTTTACTGTGAAAACACAGCCACTTGGATGACAGGCAAGATTTCTTCTGGGTCTGAAATAGCATTGCAGCATGTAAGACCTGGCATTTGATTGCAAAAATGCAGTAGGTAAAAGAAATGTAATGAACATTAAAAGAGAAGCTGCAGTTGGATGCTGGATATCTGATTCCGGCTTTAACTCTATTTTCCTGGCTGTGCCCCATCAACTTTGACTTCCTCGATGATCAAAAAACTGATCCAAAATCACTCTGAATATCTTGTATGGCACAACCTCCATTGCTCTCTGAGGTAGACAAGTATAAAGATTAATGACCTCTTTCAGAAAGAAGGAAGCAAGTCAGGTGAATAAGGTGGTTTAGAAGGCATTTGGGATACTTGCCTTTAGTTAGTCAAGGCACTAAATACAACGGCAGGGAGGTTATGATGGAGCTGTATATAACGTTAGTTGGCCTAGAATACTGTGTGCTCTGCTGGTTGCCACACAATCGGATGGATGTGATTACAGTCGAGAGGATGCTGAGGGGATTCACCAGTATTGGTGCCTGGGTTGGATGGATTCAACAATGAAGAGAGACTGGAGAGGTCAGGCTTGTTTTCCTTTGAGCAGAGAAGGAGGGAGGGGCAGCCTGATCACAGCATAGAAACTCCTGAAGCACACTGATAAGGTTGATAGAGAATAACTTATCCCCTTAATAGAAGAGTCAATAACCGGTGGGGTGGATGGGTCACAGGTTTTAGCTTCTTCAGTCAGAGAGTGGTGAATCTATGGAATTCATTGCCACGTAAGGCTATGGAGGCCAGCTCATTGAGTATATTTAAGACTGAGATAAATAGGTTCTTGAGTATCAAGGGGATCAAGAGTTACAGGGAGAAAGCGGGAGGATGGGTTGAGAAACTTATTAGCCATGATTCAATGGTGGAGCAGACTCAATGGGCTGAATGGCCTAACTTCTGCTCCTATGTCTTATGGAAATTTAGAAGGGATTTAGAGGGGATTGGAGGAAAAATAAATTCACCCAGAAGATTATGGAATTCTGGAACTAACCATCTAAGAGAATGGTAGAGGCCAGAACCCATTTAAGGACTATTTAGGTGGACACTTGAAATGCCATAGCTTACAAGACTACAGATCAAGTGCTTCGAATAGATGGATGTCTGATGGCTAATGTAAACATAATGGGCTAAATGGCCTTTTGCCATGTTGTAAAAGCTCAACGTCTCTGACAGGAAATGTTCCTGATTTTTGACTGAAAGAGAGACCTCTTATTTTGAAATCTTGCTCTCTAGCTTTCCCTTGTTGGGAAACTTTTCTGCATCTGTTCTGTCAAACCCCCTCAAAATGTTAGATATTTCAAGATGGTCACCTTTCACTCTTCTAAACTCTGAGGAATACAAGCCCAACTTGCTTCATAAAGACAACCTCTCAGCGCAGAAATCAAACCATTGCATTTTCTCTAAACTGCCTGCAATATAATTATAGCCATCCTTAAGTAAGAAGCTTAAAGCTACACCCAGTACTCTCAATGCAGCCTCACTAATGTCCTGTACTGCTATAGCAAGATTCCTCTCCTTGTAAACTCCAACTTCCTTTAAATAAATGTTTGATATTAAGTCTGATAAATGCCACATTATTAACTGAAAGTGAAGACAAGCACTGTCAGTTTTCCTAATCTGTGTAATCAGCACACTTTCTTCATAATCATTTTTCTCATTGAACTGTTAAATTCACAAAATAGGCCCCAGCTATGCCTGTCTCTTTGTTGGCTACGTAGAACAGTTGATCTTCCGTAATTACACCGGCACCACTCCCCACCTCTTCCTCTGCCACACCGATGACTGCATTGGCGCCACCTCGTGCTCCCACGGGGAGGTTGAGCAATTCATCAACTTCACCAACACATTCCACCCTGACCTTAAATTTACCTGGACCACCTCTGACACCTCCCTCCCCTTCCTGGACCTCTCCATCTCCATTAATGACGACCGACTTGACACTGATATTTTTTACAAACCCATCGACTCCCACAGTTACCTGGATTACACCTCTTCCCACCCTACCTCTTGCAAAAATGCCATCCCGTATTCCCAATTCCTCCGCCTCTGCCATATCTGCTCCCAGGAGGACCAGTTCCATCATAGAACACACAAGATAGCCTCCTTCTTTAGAGACCGCAATTTCCCTTCCCACGTGGTTAAAGATGCCCTCCAACGCATTTCGTCCACATCCCGCACCTCCGCCCTCAGACCCCACCCCTCCAACCATAACAAGGACAGAACGCCCCTGGTGCTCACCTTCCACCCTACCAACCTTCGCATAAACCAAATCATCCACCGACATTTCCGCCACCTCCAAAAAGACCCCACCAACAGGGATATATTTCCCGCCCCACCCCTTTCCGCCTTCCGCAAAGACCATTCCCTCCGTGACTACCTGGTCAGGTCCACGCCCCCCTACAACCCACGCTCCCATCCTGGCACCTTCCCCTGCCACTGCAGGAACTGTAAAACCTGCGCCCACACCTCCTCCCTCACCTCTATCCAAGGCCCTAAAGGAGCCTTCCTCATCCATCAAAGTTTTACCTGCACATCCACTAATGTCATTTATTGTATCCGTTGTTCCCGATGCAGTCTCCTCTACATTGGGGAGACTGGGCGCCTCCGAGCAGAGCGCTTTAGGGAACATCTCTGGGACACCCGCACCAATCAATCACACCGCCCCATGGCCCAACATTTCAACTCCCTCTCCCACTCTGCTGAGGACATGGAGGTCCTGGGCCTCCTGCACCGCCGCTCCTTCACCACCCAACGCCTGGAGGAAGAACGGCTCATCTTCCACCTCAGAACACTTCAACCCAAGAGCATCACTGTGGACTTCAACAGTTTCCTCATTTCCCCTTCCCCCACCTCACCCTAGTTCCAAACTTCCAGCTCAGCACTGTCCCCATGACTTGTCCGGACTTGTCCGACCTGCCTATCTCCTTTTACATCTATCCACTCCACCCTCTCCTCCGTGACCTATCACCTTCACCTCCCTCCCCCACTCACCTATTGTACTCTAGGCTACTTTCTCCCCACCCCCACCCTCCTCTGGCTTATCTCTCCACGCTTCAGGCTCACTGCCTTTATTCCTGATGAAGGGCTTTTGCCCGAAACGTCGGTTTCGCTGCACTTTGGATGCTGCCTGAACTGCTGTGCTCTTCCAGCACCACTGATCCAAATTCACAAAATAGACAATTCTGCCTCTGCAGTGCAAACATTAAAGGAGAAAACAAGAATAAGAGAGAGAAAAGCAGGAAGAAATGTTGGGCTGAACTTTGACTGAAATCCTGCAAGAGTCAGTTTTATGGAATTCCATGGAGGGTGCTGATACACCAGCCCTCTACAGTACCCTGCAGGTTCAACCTGCCCTCTTTTCAGAGATGGATGTACTTGCCAATGCTGGGATGCCAACAATTCAAGGATTTGGCATCATATTTAAAACACCGTTGTGTGCCAGGTCAAGCCCTGGCAGTCAGGAACTGGGCTGCACAATGCTCTGGAGATGATGGACAGAGATAAGCAGTGACCTGGAGTCCTGATGGCCAGGGAGGTGCATAGCAATGAAGTTCAATGTCCACCTCTGCTCCATGAGAGTAGGTGCTACCTCACACTTGGTCTAATGTTGATACCCCACCCAGCTCCCATCAAGGGCTAGTCCTCTACCATTCTCACTATTATATACAATGTCTTCGCTGACACACTCTCCTCCATCATTCCTCCCAGACTACCTACCCTGAAGGCCTCCACACTGCCTATTCACTCACTCACTGGGACATGTCGCCACCTCCCTCTCCTCAGCACCAGCTCTAACAGTGATACTAGACACTTCCATCTCACTCAACCTCTCATCTGTCTCCATTCAGGAGAAAATGGCCCACAATAGGGCAGTGAAAGAGAGACAGTACTGGTGGCAGGATATCTGACATTTTCTGCTCTTAGTGTGAGAGACTGTGGTTGTGCCAATACCTCTATATCCCAGCAACCAAGAAAGCACCATTGTCCATTGCTGTGCTGCTCTCCCATTCTCCAATGTGAATGAATGTTCTGCTTGCCTGATTCTATCTTTGGTCTTCTATAGTCACCGGTGAAGCCTGCAGTCTCTGCAGTCAAGGTGACCCCCTCAAGAATCTGTTCCTCCCCTACCTCTGAGGAAGAGGTCTCAGGTCCCTCAGAGGATGTTCCAGTAAAGGCTGCTTCCTGTACTGTGCACCAGCTCAGATACTGACCCCTCAGTGGGCATGTCAGCTTGATTAGATCTTTCATAATCAACCTGTTCAGGGATGATGACGAGTTATCTAGACTTGAACCGTTACCTTGCTGTCTCTCTGTCTCTGTCGAGATGCTGCCTGACCTGCTTTTTCTTTTGTTCTCAATACCGCTTCCAGCATCTGCAGTAATTTTCTTCTACACTGGACCACAAGAGCCCCACTTCAACGAGATTAGATTCGGCAGCATGCGCTGATGAGCGCATCAGTGCCACGGCTCCACAGCCAGTTGAGGATGAAGCACGGCAGGTTGATGGCACTCAGAGGTTTTCTGGAGAGCAGGCACCTGCTCAGTCCCAGGTAGGGCTGGGGGTGGGGGATCTTCATGGTATCAGCAATTAACAGCTCCGTTCAAATGTACAGGCAGACAGCAAGCTGATGGAAGCAATGGGCAACCGATTCAAAGGTTGTAGGGCTATACCAGTTCTGTTTCTGCCATGCTCCCCTGGGTATTGAGAAACTCATCAGCCATGATTGAATGGCGGAGCAGACTGGATGGGCTGAATAGCCTAATTTCTAGACTAGACGTCGAGCCTCTCTCCCAGTCTGCTGGATATATGCACAGACCTACTCTCCATCGATGTAGCCATTGGTGCTCACTATCAACAACACGGTGACAGGGGGAACAAGGTACCCAGGTGTCTCGACTCAGGACTCTCTGGAGGTGACTGGACCTTTCCACCTCCACCCTGTCTACCTGTGGGAGTTCAGGCTGAGGTGGGTGAATTTGTATCTAGGTGTTTCACACTCAGGGTGGCTAGGCCCTGTAGATATTAATGCCTGGGGTCTCCTGACCAAAGTTCCAGGGCTACTGAGTTCTCCAGTAGTACAGCCTCATTTTGCTTCAGCTGCTGAGATTCCCAAGACATATTGGGAAGGAAGCAGAGAAGGTGAAAGCATATAGATGTCAGAGGTGAAACATCTTTGTCAATATAATTCTTGCATTTAAAAGTATTTGTGCAGTTTTCATCATCAGGGGTGTGTGTGTGTGTGTGTCTGTATGTGTGTCTGTATGTGTGTCTGTCTGTATGTGTGTGTCTGTATGTATCTGTGTGTGTCTGTATGTGCATGTGTGTCTGTATGTGTGTGTCTGTATGTTTCTGTGTGTGTGTCTGTATGTGTGTGTGTGCACGAATGCCTGGCTAACTGCACCTCCAACATTGTCAATACAGAGCACAGCTGTCCTCAACAATATACAATGTTTTAGGCACAAAGGTGTGAAGTGAGCAGCTCCTGCACCTGGGGCAGGCTATGGACCTCTGGAAGATGCTTGCTCCTTTAACACTGAGGGTAAACCTTGCCAAAGCATTGCTTGTGAATCGCAGCCATTAGTGAGATTGACTTGTAACATGGCATGATGTGGTATTTGTATTCCACACAGTAGTTCACATGCAGCATTTTATGCCTATGGATATCCTTCACCTGGGCTGTGTGGTTTTTGGTCTCATGCTGGGTCCAGAGAAGTGAAAAGGCCAAACTGAGTCAAAGATAAGGATGGTAAAGTGGGGGGAAAAAAAACAAAGTCCAACAAGGTTAGTGGGGATTTGACCTATAGTAGTTCATCACAAAAACCAGCAAACAACTCTACTGTCAAATCTTCAATAGCCAAAGGTACAAAATCAATACATTCCTCCCAGTTGATCCAAATAAAATTGAAACATTGCACAAAAGTGAAGCCTTATCCCTGACAGTGAAACACTGACTGGGTGTAGTGGCTACCATTTCCATCTCTATGGTTTACTTGCTCTTTGGATGATGGTGCAAGAACACTGTGGTCACAATTCAAGATGGGAGTCACAGACCCAGCCTTTCAGTCTAGCTCTTTGTCTAGTTCCCAACCAATGAGTGGGAGGATGAGAAATTGCATATCGATCAGGCGAGATGCAGAAATAATGGTCTGCTAATATATGTAAATAGATACAAATCGGCCTCTTGATGCTCATTAGCAAGATTCCCACCTCACCACTGAACACCTGGTTGGAGAGTTGGACATTTTTTTTTCTTGATGTGAAGCGTTTCCTTTCTGTTGATCTCACCCTATTTTTCCAACTGATTCACTACACTGCTCAGGAGCTGGGAAGATACTACACATTGAGAAATAAATTATATAAACGATCCTGCTGAGGAAGTGACAACAAACACACCATAATGAAATATCACGGATGAAGAGAGATGTGAGGGTAAAATGGAAATGAAAGAAAACAGCTAAGTACATAAACAATAAAGGATGTTAGCTACAGACTCACCTCTTCGAATCAACACAAACCTTCAGTTATTTAATCAACACAAGCTGAATCATACACACACACACACACACACACACACACACACACACACACACACACACACACACACACACACACACACACACACACTGATTGAATCCCTACAATTTGGAAACAGGCCATTTAGCCCATTGAGCCTCCAATCTAATCCCCGTAACCCTGCACTTCCAATTTCCCATGTACATCCCTGGACACTACAGGGCAATTAGCACGGCCAACCCACCCAGCCTGCGCACATTTGGATTGTTGGAGGAAACCAGAGCACCAAGAGGATACCTACGTAGACACGGGGAGAATGTGAAAACTCCACACAGGCAGTTACCCCAGGCTGGAATCAACCCTGGGTTCCGAGCACTGTGAGTCAGCAGCACGGACCACTGAGCCACTGTGCTGCCCATTCTGCTGTCTGTCTTGTACAACAAGGTGATCCACAACCAGAGGAAACAGAGCAGGACTGGAGGGGAAGGTAAAAGCGGCACCTCTTGAACATGTTTGTGGAAATAATGCAGTCGCTGTAAGATTGGTCCTGACACAGGCTGCTACATTCAGCATGACGAGATATTCCTGGTTTAATGTACCTTTTCAAATCCCCCTTCACCCTCTTCCTTTTAGCCTCATGGAGAGCAAGCTACAAATAGTGTGCTCGTGAACATCCTACCCCACCTCCTGACATCATACAATCCTTTCCTTCAGATTTCCTGCAAATTACATTGATGATGTTTTCCGGTGAGGGTAAAGACTGTGTTGATAGGGATAATATTGTTGATGTGGTAAGTACGGATTTCCTAAAGCACATGCTGAAGTGTCACACGATAGACCTGCCAACGCCAGTAGAATATAAGGGGCAGCAGCAGAATAGATATAATTAGCAGCTCTAGTAGGCTTTTAGACTAAAGGAACTTATACAGTGGGGTTCCCTGGGAGGGCTCAAAATAGGTGTTATTTTCATGGCCTTATCTTGAGAGTCACTGTATACTTTTGGGGGTGGGTGAGGCTACTTTCTGGTTTTCATCGACTACTTTTTGATTCTCATTAACTCATGTAGAGACATTGTAACACATGCTCCTGTATCTGTGTTGTTGTGTGGTATATTGGACTCATACAGAAACAGAACTGAAGAATTCATCAATGATCCTCAATATACAATGAACCCAACTGCTTCGTGCTGCAACTTTACCTTACTATGAGTCTGTGATCCAGTAATTAAGAACCATCCATTAATTTTAAAGCACACCGAATGCAGAAAGCATTGATTTTCCAGACATCACAAGATCTAACAAGGGGCATAAGTTAGCAGGAAAATCCACCATCCTAGACACGTCACCCAGACGGATTAGATTAGATTACTTACAGTGTGGAAACAGGCCCTTCGGCCCAACAAGTCCACACCGACCCGCCGAAGCGCAACCCACCCATACCCCTATATTTACCCCTTACCTAACACTACGGGCAATTTAGATGGCCAATTCACCTGACCCGCACATCTTTGGACTGTGGGAGGAAACCGGAGCACCCGGAGGAAACCCACGCAGACACGGAGAGAACGTGCAAACACCACACAGTCAGTCGCCTGAGTCGGGAATTGAACCCGGGTCTCAGGCGCTGTGAGACAGCAGTGCTAACCACTGTGCCACTGTGCCACCGTGCCGCCCACTGGTGCGATCAAAGTTTCTGTCACATATTCACAAAGCTCAAAGAAGCTCATCACCACTTTCTTGAGAGCAACTAGCAATGTTGGTCCAGCTATCAGTGTCAAAATCTACAGATGAATAATTTCAAAAAAAATTAAGCAGGCCATTACTGCACTTTTTACCATATCACAGATTTCAATCTCAGATTTAGGTTTAACAATTGACAGCACTCATTACAATAACATCCTCTGCATTGTTCCATACAGAGGATCCTGAGCGTAAGAAGCCTTCAGCTAGATTTATTTGCAAGTAATTCACCATCTCTGAGATTTCAAGCTTTCCTAGCTCTTAGTCAGCTGAATGCTCCTTTGTTGACAGATTTGAAAATGTTCTTTCTTCTTTGCAGCCTCCCATTCACTCTACTTAGCCCTCCTTTCTTAGCTACCCTGACAATCTCCCCTTCTCTTCCCTACCTTTGCAATCTCATTCTGCCTCTTACCCAACTTATAACCCCTCTCTGTCTCCAATCTCCCCTGCAGCCCCACTCTCTTCTCCCACCCCCAGTCAGTACAGTCTTTCCATCTCTTTATTGTCATCTTAAAACCTTGCCATATCACTCCAGTTCCATTGCAGCCTCTCCAACTTGCTTCCAGTCCCTTGCCAACTCTCTGTCTGCACCCCCTTCCCCTTGGGTTCATACAATCACTACAGTGTGGGAACACGCCCTTTGGCTCAACAAGTCCACCCAAACCCATTCCCCTACCCTAGTCCTCTATATTTCCCCCTAACTAACATATCCCTGAATACGATGGGCAATTCACCTAACCTGCACATCTTTGGACTTTGGGAGGAAACCGGAGCACCCAGAGGAAACCCACGCATGACTTGGGCCACAGTGGCCCAAGGCTGGCATTGAACCCAGGTCCCTGACTCTGTGAGGCAGCTGTGCTAACCATTGAGCCACCGTGCCACAGATTCTGCCTAATACCACTCTTGCAGTCTTACCTGTTCTTCCTCACCTCCTTGAGGCTTCCCATCACCACCCACCAAGATGAAAGGTTCAGAGGAGGTTTGAGAGAAGCATTCGAAGTTATGTGGAGTCTGGGCTGTGTAGATATGGAGAAATTATTCCCGCAGGTGGGATGGTTGAGAACCAGAGAACACCACTTTAAAGGGGATGGCAAAAGAACCAAAGGTGACATGACTAAAGACAGTTTTATTCAATGAGTGTTTAGGATCTGACATGCATTGCCTGAGGAACTGGTGAATACAAAGTTTACAAAAGGCAATTGGATTACCAACCAAAGAGAAAAACAATGGCAGGGCTAAGGGAGAAAAGATAGAGGAGCAAGAATTTCCTCAATGAACAGAGTTATGGATATGATGGGCAGAATAGCCTCCTGTGTTATAGCACTGAGCTGAAAAATGTGTTGCTGGAAAAGCGCAGCAGGTCAGGCAGCATCCAAGGAGCAGGAGAATTGATGTTTCGGGCATAAGCCCTCCTTCAGGAATGAGGAAGGTGTGCCAAGCAGGCTAAGATAAAAGGTAAGGAGGAGGGACTTGGGGGAGGGGCGTTGGGAATGCGATAGGTGGAAGGAGATTAAGGTGAGGGTGATAGGCCGGAGAGGGGGTGGGGGCGGAGAGGTTGGGAAGAAGATTGCAGGTCAAGAAGGTGGTGCTGAGTCCGAGGGTTGGGACTGAGATAAGGTGGGGGGGAGGGGAAATGAGGAATCTGTATTCATCCCTTGTGGTTGGTGGGTTCCTAGGCGGAAGATGAGGCGCTCTTCCTCCAGGCATCATGTTGCCATGGTCTGGTGATGGAGGAGGCCAAGGACCTGCATGTCCTTGGCGGAGTGGGAAGGGGAGTTAAAGTGTTCAGCCACAGGGCAGTTGGGTTGGTTGGTGCGGGTGTTACAGAGGTGTTCTCTGAAACGTTCCGCAAGTAGGTGGCCTGTCTCCCCAATGTAGAAGAGGCCACATCAGATGCAGCAGATGTAGAAAGTTGAAATATAATGAAATTAACATTTATTCTGATTTATTAGATTCTAGAGCGCCATGTAGCACTTACTTTCAAAATAATTATTCCACCAGTACTGGATTGGATCATTAATTGACAGGCCTAATGAATTTGCTTGAAATATTAACCAACTTAGATTGATGAGGAGAAGGTCTGTAACCCAAGTTGAACATCTTAATTCTCCGAATACTAATAACCAGCCTTTACTACCTCATGATTTGTCAGCTTGATGGAAGAATAATGATGGAAAGGCCTTTCAGAGGGCAATCTGTTGTTGCCATTTGACTTTCAAGTAATGATGGATGTAGCTATGTACTTTTTTTCCAATCATTTGACTGCAGGGTCCTTCAAATATTTAACTAGACCTTCTATCACATGTGAATTAAAAAGAAAACACAGATGAGCATTCACTGAGCAAATTTAATTGAATTAAAAAGACAATGCTGAACAAAAACAGGCCGTTCAATCCAACCATACAGGCCAGGATAGTGATCATCAGTAACCTCCTTTGCATTGCCTTATCCAGTCCGATCTGCATGGCTCCCTTTCCTTTCTTTTTCTTTAATGCACTTGTTTGACCTGATCTTAAAATGTTCGTACACTATTCACCTCAATGACTGATGGTGTTAGTGCGCTGCACAGTCTCACCACTATCAGGGTAGAGAGGATTCCCTGCAATGTCTTCCACCATTTATTCATGATTATTTTATATGGACGCCCTTTGGTCTTGCTCTTTATTCTTGCTGTGTTGACCTGATCAAAACCATTAATAATAATAAAGATCAGTAGGATGTCATCCCTCACACCCTTTCCCAATGGAGAGAATGTGTGTGAAAGTGTGAGACTGTGCATGTGTTGAGTGTATAAGTGAGTATGTATTGGCTTATGCTCGAAACGTCGAATTCTCTATTCCTGAGATGCTGCCTGGCCTGCTGTGCTTTGACCAGCAACACATTTGCAGCTATGTATTTGAGAGAGTGTGCACATGAGAGAATGTGTGCGTGCATGTGTATGTGCATATGAGAGAGTGTGTGCATGTGTGTGTGTGCCTGTATGTGAGGGTGTGCATAAGAGTGTGTGTGTGTATGTGAGAGAGCGTGAGTGTGTGTATGTGTGTGTGTAGGGGGGAAGAGCGTGTGATTGTGTGTGTGTGTGCATGAGAGAGTGTGTGTATGTGAGAGCGTGTATGTGTGTATGTGAGTGTGTGCATGAGAGAGAGAGTGTGTGTGCGGGTGTGTATATATTGATGTGCATTAGAGAATGTGAGTGTGTGTCTGTGAATGTGTGTGTATGTGAGTGTGTGCATGAGAAAGAGTGTGTGTGTCGTAGAATCCCTGCAGTCTGGAAAGAGGCCATTTGGCTCATTGAGTCTGTACTGAGCATCCTACACTTACATGGTCAGTCCACCTAACCTACATATGTTTGGATTGGAATAGGTGGAAACCAGTGCGTGAAAGAGTGTGTATGTGTGATGCGCACGTGTGTGTGTGTGTGTCTGTGTGTGTGTGAATGTGTACATCAGTATGCATATATCAGTGAGGCTATGTGAGAGAATGTGTATGTGTGTGTATCAGTGTGTCAGTGTGTGTGTATGTGAGAGTGTGCATGTGAGAGAGTGTGTGTGTGTGAATGTGTGTGTGTTGTGTGTCAATGTGTGTGTATGTGAGAGTGTGCATATGTAAGAGTATGTGCGTGTGTGTTCAAGAATGTGCACGAGTGAGAGTGTGGGTATGTGAGAGTGTGTATGAGAAACAGAGGCAAATTATTCAGGGAATTCAAGTTGCTATAGCAACATGTACTGTTCCTGCATGCTATAGTCTGGAGCTATGCAGTAAGGCCCGAGGTTCGACTTTCTTTCCACCACATGACTGACCAGGTATCCCCCCACTATTACCACCTGCCATTGACCTACATTCAAAGAATTTGCAGGTTGACCCTCTAGCTGTATGGACACATTATGAATGCAACTTCCTTGGGCTCAATCAAACCCAGAACCTGTGGTTCAGAGGCAAGAATACTACCCACTGCAACACAAGATCTGAATTCCTGGTACCATCCCCAGTAAATCTGTTTTATACCGTCTTCAATGCCTCTACATCCTTTCTACCATAAGGTACTGCTCTAGGGGTATCTAACCAAGGGTTACCAAAAATTTGTTATATTATTTTTACTTCTCCATTATATTCCTCAAGGAAAGATTAAACCCGAATGCTTTCCTTGTCTTTGTTACAGCTTGATTGCACTGTGTATTGCTCCCATGGTTTTTGTCTTTGCAGTTCTAACCCCTATTGTTCCTCTGTCCCACATAGAAATCTTATTTTCCAAGTAACATCTTACATTTCTTACCAAAATGTAAGACCTCACATTTATCATGTATGATGATTCTGCCAGGTTATCGTGGTGTTCCTCTGTAATTCATTGCAGACTCCAATTTGGTGACACCACAAATTTAGAAATTGTGTCCCGAATTTTCTCTTTTTTTTGGCAAAGTATTTTTTTTCCCCTGGTGCCCATTCCACCATGACCATAGGAACAGGAGTAGGCCATTCAGCCTGTCCACTACCAGAGGTGTGCCATAACGATGTGGTGAGTCTGGTACTTGTCAGATGCTAAGGCTCATGGTAAGGGTATGTGTACATTTGGTGCCCATGAAGCATGCCCCGAGATGGTTGTGCCCAGTGTCTAAGATGGAGATCCCACAGAAACAGGTTCAGAGTTAAAGAAGGCATACGCAGTGTTCTCCTTCGCTGGTCAGGGCGTAGAATACAAAGGTACAGTGATAACTCTGTACAAGACACTGATGAGGCAACTGCTACATGTTGTGTAGTTCTGATCACCACATGACAGGAAGTATATAATTGCTCTGGGGAGAGTGGAGAGGCGATTTACTAGAATGTTGCCAGGGCTGGAGAATTGTAGCTTTGGGAGAGATTGGAGAGGCTGGTGTGGTTTACCTTGGAACAGAGAAGGCTGAGGGCTGACATGATTGAGGTGTACCACATTGTGAGGGATAGAGATAGAGCAGACAGGAGGATCCTGCTTCCCTTAACAAAGAGTTTAAAAAATCACAGTGGTCACAGACTCAAACTAAGTGGCATTAGAGGGGGATAGAGGATGCTTTTATTTATGCCATGGATGGTTGGTCTAGAATTTGGTGGCTGAGATCCTAAACTCTTAAAAAGTATGTGGATCTGCACCTTAAGTGCTGCAATCTGTGGGACGATGGGTCGTGTGTAGGAAGGTGGGATGAGAAAGGGCATCCAGATGTCTCTGGGTCGACATGGGCAAAATGGGCTAAATAACCCCCTCTGTACTGGAGCGTTCGTAATTGGTGAGGTGAAGTCATCAAGTAACTGCTCTGATATTTGTGCATTTGTGCTGGGAATTGTCTCTGTCCAGTTTCTATCTGGGAGGAGGGAAAATGGGAAACTGCTTCTCAGTGGGACAAGGGGAACTAATAATAAGATTTTAGTGCAGACTAAAGAATACAAACAGGCCTCACACACTCATTAGTGAGAATCTTGTCTCAAAGCTGATTTAGTTTCTTTGTGGTCCCTGTTGTGATTTAGGAAATCCTGGAGATAATATTCATACAGCAAGATGCCAGAAGTCAAAATGTGGAGCAGACTATTCCCTGTGTTTCAGTAATGTTAATAAAGATGTTGACATTGTCCTTGACGCCAAGGAGAACTCCAGTGGTGCATGTGTGACGGATGGAACAAGATCTTTCATGTTTATCTGACGAGACAGAGTCTTAGTTTTGCAGCTCAGCTGAAAGTTGGCGCCTTTACCAGTGCAGCACCCTATCAGTACTGCAGCCAGTACTGAAGCCCAGATTCTGATCTCAAGCCTCTGTAGAGGCCTTCAAATTCACCTTATGATTCAGAGATGAGAGTATGAACACTAAGCACTGGCCGAGACTGTATATAATAACACACATTATCAGAAAGCTCGCAAAGCAATTACCCAGTAAAATTTACAAAATACTTATTGCAACCATCTCCTCAAGATTTCTCTTAGCCATGTTATCATGCAGGTACTTAAAGTGGTTGCAGAATCACATTGCTTTGCTCTGGATTTTAATGGTGTTATTATCCATTTATAATAAATGGTTTGATGCGGGAAGTAGAATAAAAGGTGGAATCTGATAGTGAGCATTCCTATGATAAAATAACAGAAATTCCCAGCATGTACGTTTGTCTTTCTTGACTAACAGACTGCCTCATCTACCCTTCCTCATTGTATTAAAGCACCCTATTGGTTAACTGTTGCTATATGCACACAACTCTTGACTGGATAATGATCTGATAATGTATGCATCTTTCCTTTTCAAAATTGAACGTTTGATTGAAGAATGGAATGAGAAGGGACATGTTTGGCTCAGCTGGCTGTTTGTGGAAAACTATTAATTTGCTTAAGAAACAAAACTACAGAAAAATCAGAATAAGCTAATTTTTTATTGTCTGTTATGGAGCAGATTCTCCCTGTAGGAATATTTCCCACTTTCCAAACTGAGAGGACAAAGATGCAGGATCATGACAGTCAAGGGTTAGAGAAGCTTTCAAGTTTAAACTGGCAAAACTGCTGAAGATTAGCAGCATGAAGCACTGTTACACCTCATGCTGCTTGACCAGATAAGGATTCCTTGATTGTTCAGGTATTGACTTGCAAGGTTAGCTGGAGCTTGCTACAGAGCACCTGGCCTCAGGTGATGAATTTAATCCAGGTCCTGTCAAAGTTCAGACTGATCTAGCACTGAACACCCTCTGGAGAAATACATGTCTCAGTTACTAGAATTCTGTCTCATTTCTATCCTACGATTGCTGGATGTTTCATCTTGATGCCGCGTTCACACCTTACAGATCACAGCTCGTGGGGAAGTAGCCATTAATCATTCATCAGAGTCCTGACAAGATTGGGTTAGCTGTGCAGCAGGTGGGTGACAAACACTGGGAACATTCAAAGGCACAGTGAAATCATCATTTCCATTACCCTCCTGATCATAGTCTGAACAGGTCTTGTGCCCCATTGCACAGTGAATCCAGTAGTTGGTACAACCATATCCATGGCAGGGAAAGGCCATTGAGCCTACTGGTTATTCTATTTTTTCAACCTCCTTAGTGCGTTATTGCAATTTCAGAACTAATATCTGTATCATTAATTTTCTTAATAGAATTCTATCCATTCCCTTTCCATAAATCCACAGTGATTTGCTGTATGACAATTCCAACTCCCTTTCACTAAAAGATTTGCATAAATTTCATATTTTCTTTTGAAAACTATCAGCATTGTAATAAAAATGAGCTATTTGGTATTAACCTTCCATCAGATTCAAATATTGAAGAGCTTCAGGGTGGCATGGTAGCTCAGTGGTTAGCACTGCTACCCCACTGCACCAGGGACTTGGTTTGATTCCAATGTCAGGCAGCTGTCTGTGTGGAGTTTGCACACTGTCCATGTGTCTGTGTGGGTCTTCTCTGGGTGCTCCAGGTTCATCCCCAGTCCAAAGATGTACAGGCTAGGTTGATTAACCATGATATAGGCAGGTTACTGAGTCGTTGAGATGGGGTGCTCTTTGGAGGATCGGCACACACTTGATGGGCTGAATGGCCTCATTTTGTATTGTGGGGATTCTATGATTTTATCTTCATGGGCTAAAGAGACAGTTTAAAGGAAAGAACGAATACTGAGCTAAGCCTGACCAGGTTGAAACAAACTCATGAAACCATCAATGAATAAGGATCCATCTGAGCCAAAATCAGCATCATTATTCAGGATGTCTTAATGGACTACATCTGGAGCCTTTGCTTTGCTCTTTGTGGTCTGATCCCATTGATGGACTCCAAAATCTGGATTGCACAACAATTATGTAAGCTGTGGCACTCATACAAAAATGTAATGGCCCCACTTACCCACAAAGAACATAATCTGTGCTTTGTGGTCATCATCGGGTCTTACTGTATGATCTCGACTGTCCTTTGACCCCGCCAACACTTGCCTAGATCCAGTGTACCCTACCTACCCAGCTGGCATTATGGGAGCATTCTATGTCCCTCTCGATCAACCTTATTCTTGATTCAAGTCTCATCAAAGTGTGTTGGGAGAGGATCAAAATTATTCATTGATGAACTGAAGGAGTGTTAAAAAGAATGGAGCTCATTCCCCTTCTCAGGTAGCCTTACACAACCTTGACTATGAACTGCACCCTTTGCTCATCCAGTCACAAGCCTGACAGTCAGCAAATCTAGTCTATCTCCAGACTTTCATTCAGCCCTTTCCTTCCCAAACTGGTGTCAATGACATTTCCTATAACCCAACTGGGAAAGAAAGACTTGAATTTCTGCCATACATCTCAGAATCCCAGGATATTCCAAAGATCTTTACAGCCAAAGAGGTGGAGGAAACATTAGGTCACCAACGATGTACTTGCTCCATCGAGGAGGCAGCTTTAAGCTTTCCTATGGAAGATGCTGGTCTTAAGACAAGGATGGAGCAGCAGCTCAGCGTTATCATGGCTTGAGTGCTACCATAAAGCACAGCTATCAGAAGGATATTGTTTCATAGTGAAGCCTGGGGCTAGGTGCTCATAATGGCTGCCGCAATGGAATCACAGGAGATTGATGACCATTGACTTTCGTCACTCTACAGCTAAAATCACATAAAAATTAATGACTCTTGCATTCTCGCCTGCTCAGCAGGGCCTTATTCAGGTAACTGTCAAGGAGACAGTGGCTCGGTGGTTAGCACTGCGGCCTCACAGCACCGGGGACCCGCGTTCAATTCCCGCCTTGGGCAACTGTCTGTGTGGAGTTTGCACATTCTCCCCATGTCTGTGTGGGTTTCCTCCGGGTGCTCCGGTTTCCTCTCATTGTCCAAAGATGTGCAGGTTAGGTGAATTGGCCATGCTAAACTGCCCGTAGTGTTAGGTGCATTAGTCAGGGGTGAATGTAAGGGAATGGGTCTGGGTTGCTCTTTGGAGGGTCGGTGTGGACTCATTGGGCCAAAGGGCCCATTTCCACACTGTAGGGAATCTAATCCACTCTAAAAAAAAAGGGAGGGGCATGGATAGGATAAATTGACAAGGTCTTTTCCTTGGGATGGGTGAACCCAGTACTAGAAGGCATCGGTTTAGGGTACAAGAGATAAGATTTAAAAGGGCTGTAAAGGACAACCTTTTCACACAGAGGGTGGCACGTGTATGGAATGAGCTGTCAGAGGAAGTGGTGGAGGCTGGTACAATTGCAACATTTAAAAGGCATTTCGATGGGTATATGAATTGGAAGGGTTTAGAGGGGCATGGGCCAAGTGCTGGCAAATAGGACTAGATTAGGTTAAGATATCTAGTTGGCGTGGAGGAGTTGGACCAAAGGGTCTGATTCTGTGCTGTACATCTCTATGACTCTATGGTAGGTGACGGCACAGAGGCTTCACTGTCGTACCTGAGATCTCGTTGGACCAATGGAGAAATTTATACGACGGCATAACTGCTTCTTGTTGCAGCATTGAATAAGACTCTCACTCTGAGATGGGAAGCATGCAATTACACCTCTGGATGGGTTGATTAGAAAGTATCTGATTGAAGACAGATTATGCCGTATTGTGTTGTAAGGCTAAGAGAGGCATTAGACAAATATAATGGGATCTGTGGATTGCATCCAATTTTTTCATGTTGTGTGTGTACAGGTGTGAGATACAGTGAAAGACACAAGGTGCACCAATCTTTATTCAATTTTCACCACCAGGAAGAAAGGAAACACCTAAGTGAAGAACGCCTCATCTTCCACCTAGGAACACTTCAACCCCAGGGCATCAATGTGGACTTCAGCAGTTTCCTCATTTCCCCTCCCCCCACCTCACCCTAGTTCCAAACTTCCAGCTCAGCACTGTCCCCATGACTTGTCCTACCTGCCTAGCTCCTTTTCCACCTATCCACTCCACCCTCTCCTCCCTGATCTATCACCTTCATCCCCTCCCCCTCACCTATTGTACTCTATGCTACTTTCTCCCCACCCCCACCCTCCTCTAGCTTATCTCTCCACCCTTCAGGCTCTCTGCCTTTATTCCTGATGAAGGGCTTTTGCCTGAAACGTCGAGATGCTGCCTGAACTACTGTGCTCTTCCAGCGCCACTAATCCAGAATCTGGTTTCCAGCATCTGCAGTCATTGTTTTTAGGATCAGTGGTGCTGGAAGAGCACAGCAGTTCAGGCAGCATCCAACGAGCAGCGAAATCGACGTTTTGGCAAAAGCCCTTCATCAGGACCATTGATTTCACTGCTCGTTGGATGCTGCCTGAACTGCTGTGCTCTTCCAGCACCACGGATCCAGAATCTGGTTTCCAGCATCTGCAGTCATTGTTTTAACCTAAGTGTCCTGTGACAAGCAATGCCCTTCACAGCAAGGGGCAATGCTGTGTGTTCAAACAGTGATGGGGAGGGCAGGGACTAAATCAAAATAGAGTTGGAGGGGAAAATAATGCACTCCACTCCCTGTGGGGCCCACCTTTAGCATTCATTGTTAAGGTGTGCAATTAAGACACAAATGATCTTAAATCACTTTTCCATTGCACTGTAGTCTGTCATTGAAGAGTGGATTCTAAACAAAAGCAGATGTTCCTAAAATTCCTTAAAAGGACTGATTTAAGGGTTCTTATGGTGCAATGGTAGTGTAAAAAATGAGGTCTGCAGATGCTGGAGATCACAGCTGAAAATGTGTTGCTGGTCAAAGCACAGCAGGCCAGGCAGCATCTCAGGAATAGGGAATTCGACGTTTCGAGCATAAGTCCTTCATCAGGAATATGAAGGGCTTATGCTCGAAACGTCGAATTCCCTATTCCTGAGATGCTGCCTGGCCTGCTGTGCTTTGACCAGCAACACATTTTCAGCTGCAATGGTAGTGTCCCTACCTCTGGATTAAGAGTCCGAGAATCAAGTCATATTTGCTCCAGAGGTGTGTAGTAATACCTCTTATCAGGTTGATTAAAACATTTCTTTTTAAAAAAAGACAGTTTTGGAATGGAATGGTGCGTATATTCCAGATATTAGTGTATGAGGATTCAGTGCAATTGCATGACGTTATGTTTGCAGCATTGGAACAGAAGACTTTGCTCCTAAAATCGTTGACTCTTTCTCTAAGATTGGCTTTGGTCCAGCAGGCCTGTGTGGGGTTTTTGAAGGAGCTGTTCAATTTGTCGCACATCACTACACTTTCTCCAAAGTTCTGCAAATGGCTTCTTTTCAGGGACTTTCCTTTTGAAGATAATTTTATTGAGCAGGATTTTATTGCAGTGAAGATGTTCTGGAAAGACTGGGGAAGCTCTCTCTCTGACACTTTTTTAAAATTCAAAAATATACTCTATTCATAAAATAATTTGATGGTCTGTACAGTTGGTCATGCCATATATATGTAAACATTTACATACACAGATCAGAATTTATCATTTTTATATACAGGTCTGTACATTTTTCAATCGTATGCCCATATAATTAGCTGAGGTGTCAGCAGAGCCCAAATGACTGCATGGGCCCCCTTCGTTAGACAGGCAGACGTTACATGGTGGTCTTACCCCACCGCGCCTTGGCGGCAGCTGCCCCAAGCTTCAGCACGTCCCTCAACACGTAGTCCTGGGCCTTGGAATGTGCCAGTCTGCAACACTCAGTCGGGGTCAACTTCTTCAGCTGGAAGATCAACAGGCTTCGGACCGCCCAGAGAGCGTCCTTCACTGAGTTGATGATCCTCCAGGCGTAGTTGATGTTCGTCTCAGTGTGTGTCCCGGGGAACAGCACAGAGTGCCGCGTCACGGCGCTGCTCGGGACGAACCTCGACAAACACCACTTCATTCCTCTCCAGACATTCATTCATCCAGACATTCATTCATTCATTCATTCATTCATTCATTCATTCATTCATTCATTCTCTCTCTCTCTCTCTCTCTCTCTCTCTCTCTCTCTCTCTCTCTCTCTCTCTCTCTCTCTCTCTCTCTCTCTCACACACACACACACACACACACACACACACACACACACACACACACACACACACACACACACACACACACACACACACACACACTTGTCAGACTGCTGACTGCATTTTCAATTTGCCATTCATCACTATTGGGATTTCTAACCCTTTGATCAGTAGCTATTGGAGACACCTTTTAATCAGAGGGGGAACAGTTTTTTGCAGCATCTCCAAGGGGCGATTAGCTATGTCCTGAAAAGTCTAGGTCCTGAGACCATTCCCCATTCTGATTATATCATAACAAAGGAGCCCATTCTGAAAAAGCCTCATATTGCTGTGAGCAATGCAGATGAGGTTTACAAATGCTCTTGCATTATTCTGGAATTTAAAATGCATTTATACGACAATGAAAGGAGACAGAAACAACAGTAGTTTCTTTGGCCCTGAGAGGCGGGCACGATGTTTTTAATGTCAAAAGCAATAAATCACAATGCTCCTGCAGCATTCACATCTTTTAGCAACAGTTAATTCCAATTCTTTTGTTTACCTGGGACAGCAGCTTCTTTTTATCTGGGGCAAAGAGACCTAAAGATTAGTTGACATAGCTCATCTTCTTTTGGATCTTGGGGAGCTCATTAATACCTTACTCTGCCAAGGTATATCCTCCACTGGTGCAGATAAATCAAACATACCTGCATTATTTTAATAATTGGGTTTGACTGGAGTCTTGCTTTTCCAAATATCACTATTTAACTTACAGAAAGACAAATTTACCCTGAACAGCTGTTATAAACTAGAGAAAGGAGCAACTCACTAGGGTTATTGGTTCCACAGATACAGTCAAGATATTGCTGTCCTTCATAAAAAGAAATACAGCAGATAAATTGAGGCTGAATTACTGTCTGTCTTCCCCTTTTGTCCTTACCCTCTCTTTTCCTTTCTTCTCCAATCTTCCTCTGGCTTTTTCTACCCCTAGCCTCAACTCCAAAACATTTATCATGTGCATGAGGCTTTCAAGTGTTTTCGTAGTAAACAAAAGATAAAACCTTAAAAAAATGTGAGGCCAGATTCCCATTTCCCCATTCGTTCACCAACAATGTATCAAATACAAGGGGGCACAGGTTTAAAGGGAGAGGGGGAAGGTTCAAGAGAGATGTGGGAAGCAAGCGTTTTATCCAGAGGGTGGTACGTGCTCAAATGTGCTGCCAGAGGGTGTGAAAGTAGCAGATACGATAGGAACATTAAGAGGCATATGGACAGAGATGTCAATGGGCAGGGAATAGAAGGACTACTGACTTTGCCTTTGACAAAGGTGTGTTTATGGGATGAAATAGTAGAGAATATCCTTTGTTGTCACGTGTAAAAATATATTAAAAAAGGTTTGACAATTGCTGCCTCCTAATGGTACCATGTGAGGTAAAAGTGCCCAGGTATAAATCTTGGTTACAAAAGAGGAGTAAAGTGAATATTAGTTGCATCACTTACAGTAAAAAATGAGGTCTGCAGATGCTGGAGATCACAGCTGCAAATGTGTTGCTGGCCTGATGAAGGGCTTATGCTCGAAACGTCGAATTCTCTATTCCTGAGATGCTGCCTAACCTGCTGTGCTTTGACCAGCAACACATTTGCAGCTGCATCACTTACAGTGCCTAAGAACATGAATTTAGAAATAAGGTGGTGATAACATAGTCAAAGGACTGACATTACAGTCCAGTGATGACTTTCAATTAGCAGCAGCTCAGCACATGGTCTGATCACCACGCCAGGCCCCAGTCCAACAACTGCACAATGGGAGGTTGTGCTACTCCTGAACTCACATCCCCCTCGCACTGCTCCGGGACTCACTACTCCTTGCGCTGCACCGAGACTGTTTCCCCCTCGCACTGCACCAGGACTCGCTTCCCCTCGCACTGCACCAGGACTCACTTCCATTCACACTGCACCGGGACTCACTTCCCCTCGCGCTGCACCGGGACTCACTTCCCCTCGCGCTGCACCGGGACTCACTTCCCTTCACACTGCACCAGGACTCACTTCCATTCACACTGCACCGGGACTCACTTCCCCTCGCGCTGCACCAGGACTCACTTCCCTTCACACTGCACCGGGACTCACTTCCCCTCGCACTGCACCGGGACTCACTTCCCCTCGCGCTGCACCGGGACTCACTTCCATTCACACTGCACCAGGACTCACTCCCCCTCGCACTGCACCGGGACTCACTTCCATTCACACTGCACCAGGACTCACTTCCCTTCACACTGCACCAGGACTCACTTCCCCTCGCACTGCACCAGGACTCACTTCCCCTCGCGCTGCACCAGGACTCACTTCCCTTCACACTGCACCGGGACTCACTTCCATTCACACTGCACCAGGACTCACTTCCCCTCGCACTGCACCGGGACTCACTTCCCCTCACACTGCACCAGGACTCACTTCCCCTCACACTGCACCAGGACTCACTTCCCTTCACACTGCACCAGGACTCACTTCCCCTCGCACTGCACCAGGACTCACTCCCCCTCGCACTGCACCGGGACTCACTTCCCTTCGCACTGCACCAGGACTCACTTCCCTTCGCACTGCACCAGGACACACTTCCATTCACACTGCACCGGGACTCACTTCCCCTCGCACTGCACCAGGACTCACTTCCCTTCGCACTGCACCAGGACTCACTTCCCTTCACACTGCACCAGGACTCACTTCCCTTCGCACTGCACCAGGACTCACTTCCCTTCACACTGCACCGGGACTCACTTCCCCTCGCACTGCACCGGGACTCACTTCCCTTCACACTGCACCAGGACTCACTTCTCCTCGCACTGCACCGGGACTCACTTCCCCTCGCACTGCACCGGGACTCACTTCCCTTCACACTGCACCAGGACTCACTTCCCTTCACACTGCACCGGGACTCACTTCCCCTCACACTGCACCAGGACTCACTTCCCTTCACACTGCACCGGGACTCACTCCCCCTCGCACTGCACCAGGACTCACTTCCCTTCACACTGCACCAGGACTCACTTCCCCTCGCACTGCACCAGGACTCACTTCCCCTCGCACTGCACCAGGACTCACTTCCCTTCGCACTGCACCAGGACTCACTTCCCCTCGCACTGCACCAGAACTCACTTCCCCTCGCACTGCACCGGGACTCACTTCCCTTCGCACTGCACCAGGACTCACTTCCCTTCGCACTGCACCAGGACTCACTTCCCTTCACACTGCACCAGGACTCACTTCCCTTCACGCTGCACCAGGACTCACTTCCCCTCGCACTGCACCAGGACTCACTTCCCCTCGCACTGCACCGGGACTCACTTCCCTTCGCACTGCACCAGGACTCACTTCCCTTCGCACTGCACCAGGACTCACTTCCCTTCACACTGCACCGGGACTCACTCCCCCTCGCACTGCACCAGGACTCACTTCCCCTCGCACTGCACCAGGACTCACTTCCCTTCACACTGCACCAGGACTCACTTCCCCTCGCACTGCACCAGGACTCACTTCCCTTCACACTGCACCAGGACTCACTTCCCCTCGCGCTGCACCAGGACTCACTTCCCCTCGCACTGCACCAGGACTCACTTCCCCTCGCACTGCACCAGGACTCACTTCCCCTCGCGCTGCACCAGGACTCACTTCCCCTCGCACTACACCAGGACTCACTTCCCCTTGCACTGCACCAGGACTCACTTCCCTTCACACTGCACCAGGAATCTCTTCATTTCACGCTGCAACCGGACTCACTTCCCCTCGCACTGCACCAGGACTCACTTCCCCTCGCGCTGCACCAGGACTCACTTCCCTTCACACTGCACCAGGACTCACTTCCCCTCGCACTGCACTGGGACTCACTGAAATGAGAGGGAAAATGGAAAATAGAAAGTCCTGCAGAGTAGAGGAGCCAGGTGAATTATTCTACCCTGCTACCATCTTGCTGGGCTTTTACTGTATTTGAACATTTGCTGATTAGCAATTAAAGAAACAATCTGTCATTCTGTTAAGTTTTCCAATCAAGTTAAAGTTATATTAATTCTTCTTTCATTTGTTTGTGTTTTAACTGGGGATAAGAACAGAAACTGTTTTGCTTGAAGTCGTGTGACCATTCGAATTACATCTGGAACATAGCAACTGACATTGCCTTTATGTAAGATAAATAGTTCAGGTCTCAGCTATCTCCTTGATGTATCTGCAGAGGGTTTGGTTTGGTCCATAACATTCACCCATATTGAATTGATGCTGGAACTTTTTATACCCTTTCCCTATCATTTTGATGTCTTCTCCAGATCTAATCCACCTTGACAAACTTTCTACATTTTTTTATTCTTATGGGTGATCTGAATACTGTAGTTACTGCTCATCTCTAATTGCCCTTGAGATAGTCGTGCCTTGATCCACAACAGCCCGTCTTGTGGATCCACTGTACTGTTAGTGAGGAAGTTCCAGGATTTGCCCCAGAGGGCAGTGGAGGCCCAGTCTCTGGATTCATTTCAGAAAGAGTTGGATAGAGCTCTCAAAGATAGTGGAATCAAGGGTTATGGAGATAAGGCAGGAAGCGGATATTGATTAGGAATGGTCAGCCATGATCATATTGAATGGCGGTGCAGGCTCGAAGGGCTGAATGGCCTACTCCTGCACCTATTGTCTATTGTCTATTAATTTTGATCCAGTGAGAGTGAAATAACAGTGGAATAGTTCCAAGTGTGTGGCTTAGAATTGAACGTACAAGTGATTGGCATCTACTGCATTTATCCTTCTAGGTGGTAGTGGTTACAGGGTTAAAAGGTGTTATGGAAGAAGCCGCGGCAAGTTACTACAGTGCATTTTGTGTATGGTTCACGTTACCTTCACCGTGCATTGGTGAGGAAATTCGAACATTGTGGTGGTTTACAGTGGGTTACTTTATCCTTGATTGCATCAAATGTCTCCAGTGTTGTCGGACCCACACTCGACCATTTAATAGAGAAAATGGTGTCAGATTCCTTACTTGTGCCTTGGCGATGTTGAACAGGCCTTGAGACATCAGCACTGTATTCTCTTCCTCTGACCTGCTCTTGTAGCAACAATATTTACATGATTATTACAGTCTTGATTCTGGTCAATGGTATTGCCAAGGATGTTCATAGTCAGAGATTCAGTGATGGCAACATTTTCCAATATCAAGGGGTGAACGTTTAATCCTCTCTTGTTGGTGATGTATGTTGCCTAAAACCTATGCAGTGTGGATGTTACTGGTCAGTCCAAGCCCGGACGTTGTCCAGGCCTCGCTGCATATGGACCTGGACTGCTTCAGTATGTGAGGAATTGTGAATGATACTGAACACTGTACAGTCAGCAGTGAAACATCCCCATTTATAATCTCATGATGGAGGGAATGTCTTTGATGAAGCAGCTGAAGATGGTTGGACTGAGAACACTACCCTGGGAGAAATTGAGGACAGCAGATGCTGGAGATCAGAGTCGGAAAGTTTAGCGCCGGAAAATCACAGCGGGTCAGGCAGCATCCGAGGAGCAGGAAAATCGATGTTTCGGGCAAAAGCCCTTAATCAGGAATGAGGCCTCATTCCTGAGGAAGGGCTTTTGCCTGAAACGTCAATTTTCCTGCTCTTCGGATGCTGCCTGGCCTGCTGTACTTTTCCAGCATCACTCAAATCTTGACTGTACATCCCTCCACATGTAAGGAGACTAAAACTGTATGTATTAAGGTCTCTTTAAAGCCTTGTACAGTTGCAGAAACGCTTCTCTATTCCTTTAGCAACAAGTGCCAAAATTCCATTTACATGTGCACTAACAGGCAGCATGGTGGCTCAGTGGTTAGCACCACTGCCTCACAGCACCAGGGTCCCAAGTTCAATCCCAGCTTTGGGCAACTGTCTGCGTGGAGTTTGCACGTTGTCTGTGTGGGTTTCCTCCCACAGACCAAAGATGTGCAGGTCAGGTGAATTGGCCATGCTAAGTTACCCAGCGTGTTAGGTGCATTAGTCAGAGGGAAATGGGTCTGGGTGGGTTACTCTGCAGAAGGTCAGTGTGGACTAGTTGGGCTGAAGGGCCTGTTTCCACACTATAGGGAATCTAGTCTAATTAGTTAAAATTATAACCCCTGACATTTTTCCCCAACCAATATCAGATTAACTGGTCTGTAGTTACTCAGTTTATAACCCTGCCATCTCTTGAGCAAGAGTGACATTGACTATTCTCATGCCTTACAACATGCAGATTATTGATTGAAAATTGAAGCTTCTGCTACCTTCTTTGACTCTTTCTTTCAAGAATACATTTTGAAATACAACTGTCTACAGTTCGCTCACTCTTCACCTAATAGGAGGTTGGTAAGGATTTTCTGTTTTTCTGCTTTTTGATTAGCTTTCTAGAAGCAGGCGTTTCGGAATTGCTACCTAATCCTGAAACCCCAAGGTTACCTTGTTCACAGGGAGAAATATAAATAAAAGAGTCGAGACGTTGGTTCATAAATCTGAAGCAAACAGATGGTCCCCCAATAAATTTTACCTTGGGTTTCCTTCAGCTGTTGGATTTGTCTGTAGCCTGCAATAAATCACATGCTCCACTGTACTGTTGATTTATCCCAATGTATATATTGTGGGCTGTCCACAAATGTAAACCTAGTTTGGTGTGAGAGTCCATCAATTACTCTGGGAGTTACATACGTCCTGATTTGTTTGCCAAACACCTTCCCGAGACCAGGGAAAGCCTGCATTATATTCGTTTCTCATGGCTGGAAAGCACTTGAAACATTTGACAATACGCGCAAGCAAGTGACATCTGATTCCAAGGTAGGGATTCGCAAATCCAAGGTGTCAGCAATAAATCACTTGGTAACTCTCTCTCGTCGGAGTTGAGGGTTCAAGGTTCACTCCACAGACTTCTACACAGAATTGGAGAGAGTGCGCTGTTGGGCATTCTGTCTTTTAACTGTGGGCGTGGTGGTTTTCAAAGATCCCATGGCACTAACTGAAAAAAAAAGCAGGAGAGCACTCATTGTGTCCTAACAATCATTTATCCCTCAAGCAAAAATTGCTTAAATAGCTTTGAGTGTCTTTATTGTATTGTTGTTTCATTGGAGAATGCTGTGCTCAGATGGGCAGTGAGTTCTAACATTCGCTGGTAATGCTAATGTCACTCTTACTCGCAGATTGTTGTAAAAACCTATCTAGTTCATTAATGCCCTTCAAGTACCGCAATTCTGCCATCCTTACCCGATAGGCATCAGAAAGAGTCCAGACCTCAGCACAATATGGCCGACTCTCAACTGCCCTCTGGCCAGTTTGGAATGGGCAACAAATTCTGGCCTAGCCAGTGTCACCCACCATTCGAAGAACAGATTTTGAAAAACAGACCCAGAGCTGAATCTGACACTTTTCTTGACCAAGTGTCTCTCACATTAATTTTTAAAATTCAGTTTGTGAGAGGTGTGCACCTCTGATAGGGCTAGCATTTCATTGCCCCGTCACTCATTGTGCTTCAGAAGGTGGTGGAACCGCTGCAGTCCATGTGCTGCAGGTAAACTCACAGTGATATTAGGGAGGGAATTCCAGGATTCTGACCCAGGGATAGTGAAGGAACAGTGCATTGTTTTTAAGTCAGGATGAGGAGTGGCTTGGAGGGGAACTTAGAGGTGCTGATATTCCCATGTAGCTCCTGTGCTTGACCTTCTCTATGCTGGTGGTTATGGTTTTGGAAGGTGTGGTGTAAAGATCTTTGGTAAATTTTGGCAGTGGACCAGGCCGATTGTACACAACACTGCTACAGATTGATGGTGGTGGAGGGAGTGGACGGTTGTGCATATGGTAGCAATCAAGTGGGCTGCTTTATCCTGGATGATGTTACGTTTTTTGAGTGGTTTTGGAGCTGCACTCATCCAGGAAAAATGAGGTGTATGCCATCACACTCCTGACTTGTGCCTTGCAGATGGTGAACAAGCTTTGGGGAGTCAGGAGGTGAGTTACTCGCCACAGTATTCTTAGCCTCTGACCTGATATTGTAACTACCATATTTACATGGTTAGTCCAGTTCAGTTTCTGGTCAATGATAACCCCCAGGTGGTTATAAATGGTGGATTCAGTGATTGAGAGTCAGTTGTTGATTGGTCTCTTGTTGGAGATGGACATTACCTGGTATTTGGGTGGCATGATCATTACTTGCTAGTTTTCAGCTCAAATCTGGGTGTTGCTGCACTGCTTCATTATCTAAGGAGTCATGACTAGTCTGCAACATTGTGCAATCATCAGTGAACATCTCAACTTCTGGCCTTACGATGGAGGGAAGGCTAATAATGAAGCAGCTGAAGATAGTTGGGTATAGGAGACCAGGACACTTGTGGAGGGCTTTTTTTTAACTGCAGGGCCTAGCAAATTTTCTCTTCCCACATTCACCTCATGAACTATCTACTCCATCTGTAAGGCACACCGTTTACCTGATGTTAGCCCCATTTTACCACAGACAGTTGCCAGGACAACTCGTCATGACCAGGCTATCCCAGAAAGAATCAGCATCCCTGACATTGGCACCATCTTTAAAAGGTGTTGTGTGCATGTCGGTATGAAGCTGCCCTGCATGGTTTCTATCATTTGTCCTGGATGTGGCAGACAGGGAAGAGTCCGTGCATTGCTGAGGAGGGGACCAATGTGGAGATCCAGAGAAGTCTGGAGTGGCAGAGAAGCAGGATTTCCTCATCCCCCACAACATCGACCCAAGCCAGCCTGGTCCATGGTTGTTAGCAGGATCAGTGATGTCTCAACTTACTAGAGGAATGGCGAACTCTGTAGGAAGGTCAATGTCCTTCTCCACTCGGCCAGTGTAAACATCATCGTCTTCTCTCTGACACCTCACACTGCCTCTGTCTCTGCTACTGTACTCACCTCCCACCAGGACTCATAATCTACCACTCTCTTTTTTTCTGTTGTCTGCTGTGTCCTCTCATTCACTGTCACCTCTCCAAGCCCCGACACCGTTAACTCTGCTTGGTCATTCAGGAAAGCTCTCCACCAACAGTATCAGTCGTACTGCCCACTTCCATCTCCCATAATACTTGTCTTTCTCAGCCCAGGGGAGAAAGAGACAAGATTGGTGGTGGATTGCTCAACATCACCTCCTCGTGCAGGAGTGGCTGACTGACCATTGCCAGGCACCTGGGCTGGGGCCCCCTATAGGGATGGCTGTCCCCTTTCACTTGACTGATGACTGCTAACAACCATGATAAGCCTCCTGGCTTTAGGTCTACAATAAACATCAAGGCAATCCAACAACAATACAAGCCTGACATCTATGGCTGGAGGGGTTGGGGGAGGTGGTGGCAGGGTGGGTGCAAGGTTCAGAAAGGCACAATATGGCAATACAAGGTGGGGATGCTGGGGTATCCAACTTGGTTCAGACTGTCTTGTCTAGCACCGAGACGATGGGTGAAGAGCCTGGAGATGTAGTCTGGTCACCTGAGCTGGATGTATGTCCCTGTGAGCACAATGTTTTTGTTATAGCATTACAATGAGAGCTACTGGTACAGTGCAGGATTGAAGCTCACAAACATGTGGCATGACAGTTTATAGGCTATGGCACCAATTAGATAACAATGCCCATGGAAGTGGGATGTATGTGCCCCGTGCCTATGGAGTGTGCCCTGAGATGCCATGCCCAGTGGACCAACATGGAGATCCTTTGGAGCAAGTGGCGAGCTGAGGCTGCCAGGCAACCTGCTCTGATTTCCATTTGCCAGATCTGGCTTGTTTGAAGCATGTGGTCAGACAGGAAGCTGAATATTAATAAGGTGAATTGTGGAGTCAATAAAGCATTCAACAAGCCCCATCCCCTTAATTGGAGGAGAAAGTGAGGACTGCAGATGCTGGAGATCAGAGCTGAAAATGTGTTGCTGGAAAAGTGCAGCAGGTCAGGCAGCATCCAAGGAGCAGGAGAATCGACGTTTCGGGCATGAGCCCTTCTTCAGGAATTCCTGAAGGCATGAGCCATTCCTGAAGATGGGCTCATGCCGGAAACATCGATTCTCCTGCTCCTTGGAGGCTGCCTGACCTGCTGCGCTTTTCCAGCAACACATTTTCAGCCCATCCCCTTAATTGGCAACTTGCCACACCCCAGTGAGAAACCTATCTCTCTGATCTACCATGACCGTACCAACGTCCACATCGCTTGAACCCCTCTGAGATGTTGACCCCTTGTATTTTAAGAAACATTTTTACGATATTGCCAGGTAATAGGAGTAATCTAGTTGACTCACAATCTAGTTGCATTCTTTCTTACTATCAACCCCAATAAATCAGAGTATTCCTGCTCTTTATTGATAACCTTTGGCATCATTTTCTTTCAATGTCTCCATTGCTCCGGGGTATCAACTTATTTTGTTCTGGAGAAAAGAAAGGACTTAAAGATTTGTTGACACATCTCACCCATATTTGGATTTCAGGAAACTCATTAATACCTTACTCTGCCAAGGTATATCCTCTCCTGACCCAGATAAATCAAACATACCTGAACTCTATTAATATGTGGCTGTGACTGGAGGCCTTGATTCTTCCATGTTTCCATTGTTTAAATAATTGCCTTGGAAAGACAAATTGACTCTTAAGAGCTGTTGCAAATCAGATAAAAGAGCAACTTGCTAAGGTTACTTGTTCTATAGTTGTTGCCAAGGTATTGTTATTTTTCTTAAGAAATAATGTAATGTATAAATTCAGGCTGACTCACTGCCTGTCAGTTCTTTCTCCACCTCACTCTGTCTCTCCTTGTCACCTTCAATCTCCCCTTTTTTACCTTGAACATTAATTTTCTCCATATGGCCATGGAGTAGACAGAGGATAAAACAGAATGCTGTTTTTTATTGAACTATATAATCCTGTAAAATGGCTCCTTTGTAAAAGAACTCGGAATGTATGTTGTTTACCGCGACATGACTGAAACTGTCAGCAACTGTTCACGGCTCTTCCCTTGGAGAATAGAGGTGGAATTCCTGAGTAATTCTCTGGTTATTTGTGTCAGGTAATGACTCTGAAAGGGCTAATGTTGAAGTTGCAAGATCTCCACCCAATTTGATGATAACGCACTTTGTTTGGGTAGAGAATTGGATCATCTTACCCAATGGAGCTGAGGTGCCACTTGTGGCTCCTATTAGTTGTAACAGCTCAATGTTGTTTGTACCTTTTACAATTCTGCAATAATCTGCACTACATTTTGCAAGACTAGTGTCTCTTTTGATGAACACTCTCTAGTTGTGGAACTTCTTCCACTAATAATTAGACAGAACACAACAATGAGGATGAAGGATCTTGTAGTGCAGTGGCAGTATGCCTAGCTCTGGCCCAGGTTCAAGTCTCACCTGCTCTAGAGATATATGGTAATATGTCTGTGCAGGTTGAATAAAAAACAGGATCCCTACAATGTGAGGCAGGCATTCAGCCCATCGAGTCTACTTTGACCTTCCCGCTCAAACCTACCCCCTAACCTATCCCTGTAACCCTGCATTTCCCATGGCTAATCAACCTGGCCTGCACATCCCTTGACCCTATGGGCAATTTAGCCTGGCCAACCCATCTAAGCTGCATGTCTTTGGGAGGCAACTGAAACACCTCAGAAGAAACCCACGCAGATATGGGGAGAATGTACAAACTCCACACATATGCCTGAGAGTGAAATCAAACCCAGCTTCCTGGCACTGTGCTACCACTGAGCCACTGTGCCACCCTCGAAAAAACATTTGTGAAAGTGAGCTTCTTACAGTGATTGGTACCCAATGCAACAATCATGGTCCAGTCATGATACATGGATCACAGAAATCTTGTGCAATGTCAATGTAGGTTTTCTGTTTTTCATTCTTTGGTGCTCTAACCCTACACCTTCTGACCCAGAAGCAGAGACACCAGAACTCTTTGAGTCTCCCCACTGCTACCCCACTGAGTGCATATTCCCATTCCCTGTTTGTTTAATTAGAATACATCACCTCAGATTGATGCATGTCTACAGCCTGCTCCTATCTTCCGAAGTCATGTTTTTTATTCCTTCTCACTCCTTGACAGATGCTTGGCCTTTCTGTGATCAGCAAATTGTGAAATGATGTTTCCTATACACAAGTCCAAATGATCAATGTACAATAAACAAGAGTGAACCCAATGTGTATTCCTGGAATAAACACATTCAACCCTTTTCCAATCTGAGTTCCATTTACTGTAGCTACCAAGAACAACACAGCACAGGAACAGGCCCTTCGGCCCTCCAAACCTGCACCAACACATTTTGCCCTTCCATATTAAAACTATCTTCACTTACAGGATTCGTATCCCTCTATTCCCTTCCTACTCATGTATTCGCCCAGGGGTTTCTTGAATGCTGCTAGCATGTCCGATCTTAGGCCCAACAACTCCACACTGACACTCTGAAGAGTACTCCACCCAGATCCATTCCCCCTGCCCTATATTAACCCCTGACTAATGTACCTAATCTACATATCCCTGAATAGTATGGGTAATTTAGCATGGTCAATCCACCTAAACTGAACATCTTTGGACTGTGGGTGAACACCCATGCAGAAACAAGGAGAACATGCAAACTCCACACAGACAGTCACCTGAGGCTGGAATTGAACCTGGGTCCCTGGCACTGTGAGGTAGCAGTGTTAACCATTGAGCCACCATGGCACCAGCCTCATCTTCTCAATTATGCCCTTTCGCCAAGTGCACTCTTTACTCACTCAATGTGGGTCACCTCACTACCTCACACAGTGTGACATAATGTTATTGCATCCATTCTAATCACATTCGGTGCTTCTCTTTAACTCATTGCAGGAATAACTGGCCCATAACCATGCTGACAGGGCCAAGAGCAGCTGACGGTGAGCTGGGATTGGGAGTTGGGGGTGTATGGCGGGTTCATTAAACCAGGTATCAGGCCCCTCCTTCAAAGGAATGACCGCAAAGCTGGCCATGAAAGAGCAGGACCATTCTGCAGTCATAGGGAGACACCGATGGGTAGCAAACCAGTAAGCAGCATCGCACTCTGCTCTTCTCAGATAGGCACTAAGGCTAACACATCGTTCTGCAGAAACCATTCTCCATTTTGGCCAACTAATTTTTTTTCCCTTCATTTCTCCAACCCACACAGGACACCACACAGCAGAACAATCAGAGCCACTGTCAGAGCACCAACGCCATCTCGGAGGAGGAAGCCTGTGAATCCAAAGTGTTTACCTGCACTCTCTACTAGCACAGGGACTTTCACTGCAGTGTGGACCCTGGCTCAATTAGCCTCGGACACAATCTGTTGAATGCATTCAAATGACTTATTCAATCAAAAGGCAAAAGCCCTTCATCAGGAATATATTCCTGATGAAGGGCTTTTGCCCGAAATGTCGATTTTCCTGCTCCTCGGATGCTGCCTGAACTGCTGTGCTCTTCCGGCACCACTCTATTCCAGAATCTGGTTTCCAGCATCTGCAGTCATCGTTTTTACATTATTCAATTAAAAGTGGGGCCTTGGGCGGTATTGTAGAACACAGAGACCTAACAATTAATATACAAGTTTCTTTGAAACTGGTGTCACGTGTAGACAAGGTGATTAAGAAGGTGTTTAGCATGCTTGCCTTCATAGCTCAGATCATTGAGTGTGGGAGTTGGGACATTATGTTGAGGTTGTACCGGACATTGATGAGACCATTTCTGGAGTAGTGCGTCCAGTTCTGATCACCCTGTTATAGGAAGGATATTATTAAACTGGAGAGGGTTCAGAAAAGATTTACCAAAATGTCGCCAGGAATGGAGGGCTTCAGTTATAAAGAGAGGCTGGATAGGCTGGGAATTTTGTTCAGGAATTTTAGGAGGTTGAGGGGTGACCTTAAACAGATTTAATAAAATCATGAGGGGTATAGGTAAAGTGAATGACAGGTGTCGTTTCCCTAGGGTTGGGGCTTTCAAGACTAAGGCGTGTATTTTTAAAGTGAGAGAAGATTTAAGAGAGACATGGGAGGGGGGGCAACCATTTTACACAGAGAGTTATTCGTGTGTGGAATGAACTTCCAGAGGAAGTGATGGATGCAGGTACAGTTATGTCATTTAAAGTCTATTGGATAAGTACATGAATAAGCAGTGTTTGGAAGAATATGGGCCAAGCAGGTGGGCCTAATTTAGTTTGGGATTATGGTCAGCATGGACTGCTTGGACTGAAGGATTGAAATACTCTGTGAGACACTTCTACACGTGATGGGAAAAGAAGTGTTCAAAGTCTCTCACACTCAGAGGACAACTGTAGACTAGGCATTTGTTCAGTCTCATGTGTAAGATGTGCTTCGTTCCCAATTTCTATACTTAATGGTCTGAGTAGTGAGGCAAGCTTACCAAACACCTTCTTAACCAACCTGTCTACATGTGATGTAGTTGAAGAGTATGGTGCTGGAAAAGCACAGCCAGTCAGGCAGCATCCGAGGTGCAGGGGAATCGACGTTTCAAGCATAAGCCCTTTATCAGGCACCAAACTTCAAAGAAACTTGTATATGAGCCCCTAGGTCTCTGTGTTCTACAACACTGCCAAAGGCCTTACATTTAATTGAATAAGTTAATTGAATGTGTTTATCGGATTGGGTCCAAAGCTAATCGAGCCAGAGTCCACACTGCACGAGATGGTGAGCCTACAGTGAGACAGAGAGGCAAGGAAACATTAGGTAGATGGGCCCCAAGTGGAATGGCTAGCTGGAATGAAACATAGAGGAGTCTGTCCATGTTGTCACTCTGTGGAGACTCCAGCATGCCACTGCCTGGCTGCCTCCATGGAAAGAGGGACAGCTGCCTTCCAGACCCAGGCCCAACAAGATGCTCAGTAGCTGCCGGATACGCTCTTGAGCATGCACTCCATCACTGTCGCTCAGCATCAACGGCAAAGATGATCACCTCGACCTGACTCTGGCTACCCACGTTCTCAAATAGACAGGCCTGAGAGCTGGGAAGTGGGCAACTCACATCTCAAGTTGCCACAAGTGCAGAGTGCAATGGAGAGAACAGATTCACATTTCCCAACTAATAAGTGGATGGATTATCGGTGAAGATGCCCAGGCACTCAGTACATAGAATGTAGAAAGTACAGCACAGAACAGGCCCTTCGGCCCATGATGTTGTGCCGAGGGTTAACCCTAATGTAAAATAAAATAACCTAACCTACTCATCCCTCAACTCACTGCTATCCATGTCATGTCCAGCAGTTGCTTAAATGTCTCTAATGACTCTGCTCCCACCACCACAGCTGGCAACACATTCCATGCATTCACAACTCTCTGCGTAAAGAACCTACCTCTGACGTCTCCTCTATACCTTGCTCCTAATATCTTAAAACTATGACCCCTCGCGCCAGTCAATCCTGCCCTGGGGAAAAGTCTCTATCCATGACTCTCATTACATTCTATACCTTGATCAGGTCACCTCTCTTCCTCCTTCTCTTCAGAGAGAAAAGTCTGAGCTTAGTCAACCTTTCTTCATAAAGCAAGCCCTCCAGTCCAGGCAGCATCCTGGTAAACCTTCTTTGCACCTTCTCTAAAACCTCTGTATCTTTCCTATAATAGGGCAACCAGAACTAGATTCCAAGTGTGGTCTCATCAGAGTCTTGTAGAGCTGCAGCAAAACCTCGTGGTTCTTAAACCCGATTCCCCTGTTAATGAAAGCCAAAACACCATATGCTTTCTTAGCAACCTTATCCACTTGGGTAGCAACTTTGAGAGATCTATGCACTTGAACACCAATATCCCTCTGTTCCTCCACACTGCCAAGAATCCTGTCTTTAATCCTATATTCAGCATTCGGGTTTGACCTTCCAAAATGCACCACTTCACATTTATCTCTTCCCATTTCTCAGCCCAGCTCTGCATCCTGTCTATGTCAAGTTGCAGCCTGCTATTAATGGCACCTCCAACCTTTGTGTTATCGGCAAATTTACTAACCCACCCGTCAACCTCCTCATCCAAGTCATTTATAAAAACTACAACAAGTGGAGGCCCAAGAACAGAGCCCTGCGGGACACCACTCACCACTTTCCATCTACAACCTTCTGTCAGCCAACCAATTCTGAATTCAGACAGCCAGATCTCCTGTATCCCATACCTCCTGACTTTATGAATGAGCCTACCATGGGGAACTTTATCAAATGCCTTGCTGAAGTCCATATACATCACAACCCACTGCTTGACCTTTGTCGACCTGTCTCATCACCTCCTCAAAGAACTCAATAAGTTTTGTGAGGCATGACCTGCCCCTCACAAAGCCATGCTGACTGCCTTTAATCACTCTATGCTTTTCTGAATAATCATAAATCCTATCGCTCAGAATTCTTTCCAAAACCTTGCTGTCTACAGACGTAAGACTGACTGGTCTGTACTTGCCAGGGATTTCCCTATTCCCCTTCCTGAAAAGAGGAACAACATTCACCTCCCTCTGGTACGACCCCGTGGAGAGTGAGGAAGCAAATATCTTCGCCAGTGGCTTAGCAACCTCCTTTCTTGCTTCCCGGAGCAGCCTAGGATAAATCTGGTCTGGTCCTAGGGACTTATCAATCTTAATGTTTGCCAAAGTTTCCAGCACATCAACTTCATCAATCTTGATCTGTTCAAGCCAGTTTCCCGGCTCCTCAAAGTTGTCATTCACAACAAGGTACAGTGAAGGCACGATGCGTTCTGAAACACTGGATGGATAGTGAGGGTTAAAGGTCATTAGGAGCAACCTTGGAGTACAGGAGAACTCAATACATTCATCAGTGAATGGACAAAGACCATTTTAAGTCAAACATCTAGGAATATAAAATAGCAGGAATGCTCACTCTATCACAAATGATTTAATGCCAACACTGGGCAGGACAAGGTCAATGCGTATCCCAAATCATTCAGAGTTTCACTAGATTGATGCTGAGTATGGAGTATTTTCTTATGAGGAAAGATTGAGTAGAATGGACCTTTACTCAGTGGGGTTTAGAAGAATGAAGGCAATCTTATTAAGAATGCACAATTTTTTAAGGGATTTGATAAGTTAGACATGGAGAAGTTGTTTCCCCTTGTGGGAGATTCACAGATCAAAGTAAGTCATCTCTGAATAAATGGGCTGTCCAGTTAGGACAGAGATAAAGATGAATTTCTTTCTCAGGCAGTCATTAATTTGCAGAATTCTTTACTGCAGCGAGGCTGGATTGTTAAGTATGTGCAAGACTCAGACTGATTTTTAATCAGTGGATTGGTATAAGGCAGGAAGAAGAAGATGAGGAGGAGGATAATCAGATCAACCATGGTTTCATTGAATAGCAGAGCAGACTGGATGGGCTGAATGGCCACTACTGCTCCTATGCATTTTGCTGTTATGGTTATTTGAAGAAGCATGTATATCAGAGCTTGAGTTGAAAGTAAAAGTCAAAATTTTATTGCATGATGAATCAAATTTTAAAAAAATCTCAATCCTTGAGGAAGATGGAACACAGCAAACAGAAGACTGAAAGTCAACTATGCAAATGAATTAACAGCTTGTCAATAAGAAGGCTCAGATATCCTCGAAGTGATGGCTTTAAGGATCGTTCTGGTTTCCTGGGGTCCACAGATCTCTTCTTCATGGTCCCCCGGCTCACTCTCATTCTCTTGTATGCCAAATGGCATAAGATATGTATCTATCTGTATAATGTAAAAATATTATACATCACTTACTGTTCATCTAATTTGATGTCTGTAAGGTTTCCTTGTTTCCTCATGCTCCTGCATATCCTTCTTAACCAACCCCCCCCCCCCCCCGTGGGAACTGAGATTGCGGTGGGTACATCACATAATTGTGACATAGTACACCCTGCCCAGCCTAGACAAAATGGCAGTGCCTGGCTGGTCTAGGCTCTAGCATCTCATTTTCAGGAGGCTCATGGTCTACTCTACAATGACTTTAGTGGAAATATGGATGGCAATGTATGTCTCCTTGGTGGCAGCCTGAAGATCTTTTAGGAGTGTCATTTGGCAGATATAGAGGGAGACTTGTGGCCCATCAACAACCCTTATGTGGATCAAAGGTCTTTGAAAGACGCTGGCACCTTTCAGTAATCAAGGATGCAGGAGTTAGCACGGTGGGGCTTAGTGATTAACCCTGCTGTCTCACAGCACCAGGGATCTGGGTTCCATTCTAGCCTTAGGCAACTGTCTGTATGGAGTTTGCACATTCTCCCCGTGCTCGTGTGGGTTTCCACTGGGTTCTCCAGTTTCTTCCCACAATCCATTAATGTGCAGGTTAGGAAGATTGGCCATGAAAAATGTGGGGTTACAGGGACAGGATTGGGTAATGAGGTGAGATACTGTCCGGAGGATCAATGAAGACATGAATGACCTGCTTCCATACAGTAGGGATACTCTGACCTCTGCTGACCTCATTGAGACATGAGTGGCATTGTTTGGAACAGTATTTCTTACCCGTCCCCAGTTGCTCTGGAGAAGGTTGTGATGAGCTGCCTTCCTGCACTGCTGTTGTCCACAGGGAGGGAGTAGGTATACCCACAATGCCATTAGTGAGGGAATTCCAGGATTTTGATCCATCAAGGAACAACGATATATTTCCAAGTCAGAATGGTAAGTGGCTTGGAGCTTGCAGGTAGTTTGGAAATAGTGAGGACTGCTGATGTTGGAAAGTCAGAGTCGATAAAGTGTGGAGCTGGAAAAAGCAGGGCAAGCAACATCAGAGGAGTGGGGAGAGTCGATGTTTTGGCAGGACTCTGATGAAGGGTACTGCTCCTCTGATAAAAAGTGAGGTCTGCAGATGCTGGAGATCACAGTTGAAAATGTGTTGCTGGTTAAAGCACAGCAGGTTAGGCAGCATCCAAGGAATAGGAAATTCGATGTTTCGGGCATAAGCCCTTCATCAGGAATTATGAAATATTACTGCTCCTCTGATGCTGCTTGACCTGCTGTGCTTTTTCCAGCTGCTCATTAAAAAGGGACTTACCTCGAGAGTTGGGCCTCCATTTTGAACAGAGCAGCGAGGAAAGAGGGCGGAGAGAAACGAGAGCTGCTGGGGAGTTTTTTTTTTAAGTGGGTAAGATCTAGACCCTACACCTTAGGGTCTCCCTCCCAGCCACCTCCTTGAACCTTACTAAGATTCTGCAAACTCGGTAAGTTTTCAGGTTTTCTCTTTTTTTTCCTTTTCTTCTCTTCCTTTGTTTAGTCTTGTGTGGGCTTTCAGAGAAGCAGGGTATGACTGACAGGGCAGTTGCATGTTCCTAGCTCCTCAAAAACCGAGTTAGGGAATTGGAGCTGGAGCTGGATGAACTACGGATCATCAGGGAGGGTGTAGGAGGAATTGAGAGGATGTACAGGGAGGTGGTCACTCCTCAGACACAAGTGGGTAGCACGGTGGCACAGTGGTTAGCACTGCTGCCTCACAGCGCCAGAGACCCGGATTCAATTCCCGCCTCAGGCGACTGACTGTGTGGAGTTTGCACGTTCTCCCCGTGTCTGCGTGGGTTTCCTCCGGGTGCTCCAGTTTCCTCCCACAGTCCAAAGATGTACAGGTAAGGTGAATTGGCCATGCTAAATTGCCCGTGGTGTTAGGTAAGGGGTAAATGTAGGGGTATGGGTGGGTTGCGCTTCAGCGGGTAGGTGTGGACTTGTTGGGCAGAAAGGCCTGTTTCCACACTGTAAGTAATCTAATCTAAAGATAACGACAGCTGGGTTACAGTCAGGGGGAGGAAAGGGAACCAACAGATAGAGCAGGAATCCCCTGTGGCCATTCCCCTCAGCAATCAGTATACCATTTTGGATACTGCTGGTGGGGACGGCCAACCAGGGGAGAAGTGATAGTTGTCAGATCTCTGGCACTGAGCCTGGCACTGTGGCTTAAAAGGGAAGGGGGGAGAACAGAAAAGCGTTAGTGGTAGGGGACTCAATAGTTAGACGGATTGACAGGAGATTTTTGTGGTCAGAAGCGGGAGTCCCGGAAGGTATGTTGCCTCCCTGGTGCCAGGGTCTGGGATGTCACCGATCAGTTTTACAAGATTCTGAAGGGGGAGGGTGAGCAGCCAGAAATCGTGGTATATATTGGCACCAATGATATAGCCAGGAAAGGGATTGAGGATCTGAAAAGTGACTCCAGAGAGTTAGGTTGGAAGCTGAAGAGCAGGACGAGTAGAATAGTGATCTCAGGTTTGCTACCAGTGCCATGAGATAGTGAGGTGGGGAACAGTCAGCGAGTGCAGCTTAACACGTGGCTGCGAGGCTGGTGCAGGAGGGAGGGCTTCAGATACCTAGGCCATTGGGATACCTTCTGGGGAAGGTGGGACCTGTACATGAAGGACAGGTTGCATCTGAACTGGAGGGGCACAAATGTCCTGGGTGGGAGATTTGTTCTTGTAGTTCAGCAGGACTAGATTCCATTCCCTACAGTGTGGAAACAGGCCCTTTGGCCCAACCTGTCCACACTAACCCTCTGAAGAGTAACCCACCCAGACCCATTTCCCTCTGACTAATTGACCTAACACTATGGCCAATTCACCTGGCCTGTACATCTTTGGACTGGGGAAGGAAGCCAGAACACCCAGAGGAAACCCACGCAGACACAGGGAGAATGTGCAAACTCCACAGAGACAGTCACCCGAGGCTGGAATCGAACCTGGGATCCTGGTGCTATAAGGCAACAGTGCTAACCACTGAGCCACTGGTACTCTGTTTCCCACCCACATTGCCAAACTAGTTTAAATCAAAGATTTCTCAGAGAGGGTGCAGAATGTTCTCAAAGGGCGAGAGGGACCAGCAAAAGGTCATTGTACACATTAGAATCCTGGCATAGGAAGGGAAGAGAATGAGATTCTGAAGGGAGAATATAGAGAGTTAGGCAGGAATTTAAAAAGGAGGCTGTCGAGGGTAATAATATCTGGATTACTCCTGGTGATATGAGCTAGTGAGGGTAGGAATAGGCGGAGAGAGCAGATAAATGTGTAGCTGAGGAGCTGTTGTCGGGAAGAAGGGTTCACATTTTTGGATCATTGGAATCTCTTCTGGGGTAGAAGAGAACTGTACATGAAGGACAGATTGCACTTAAACTGAAAGGGGACTAATATACTGGCAGGGAGATTTGCTAGAACTGCTCAGGAGTATTTAAACTAGTAAGGTGGTGGTGGGGGACGGGGTGGGGGCGGGGGGGGAGCCAGTGAGATAGTGAGGAAAGAGATCAATCTGAGACTGGTACAGTGGGAAAAAGGAGTGAAATAAACAGGCAGGATAGGCAGGAACAAAGCAGAGGACAAGGTAGGATTGATAAATTCAACTGCATTTATTTCAATGCAAGAGGCCTAACAGGGAAGGCAGATAAACTCAGGGATGTTTGGGAACACAGGACTGGGATATCATGGCAATTACAGAAATGTGGCTCAGGAATGGGCAGGACTGGCAGCTTAATGGTTCAGGATACAAATGCTACAGGAATCATGGAAAGGGGTTGTGGGGAGTGGGCAAGGGAAAAGGGTGAGTGGTGTTTTTGATAAGGGGTAGTATTACTGCTGTACCTGGGGAGGATATTCTTAGGGGAAGGAAAAGCTGGTAAGTGTAGTGAAGGCTGGATGGTGAGGGAATTTGAGGTTTTGGTGAAGAAAAAGAAGGAAGCATATGTCAGTTATAGACAGGAGAGATCGAGTGAATCCTCAGAAGAGTATAATGACAGTAGGAGTATACTTAAGAGGGAAATCAGGAGGGGCAAACGGGGACAGGGGATTGCGTTGGCAGATAGGATTAAGGAGAATCTAAAGAGATTTCACAAATACATTAAGGACAAAAGGGTAACTAGGGAGAGAATAGAGCCCTTCAAAGATCATCAAGGCAACCTATGTGTAGAGCTGCAGGAGATGGGAGAGACACTAAACGTGTATTTTGCATCAATGTTTACTGTGAAGAAGGGCATGGAACATATAGAATGTGGGGAAATAGATGGTGACATCTTAAAAAATGTCCATATTACAGAGGAGGAAGTGCTGGATGTCTTGGAACACGTACAAGTTGATAAATCCCCAGGACCTGATCAAGTGTATCCTGGAACTCTGTGGGAAGCTAGAGAAGTGATTGCTGGATCCCATACTGAGATATTTGTATCGTCAATAGTCACAGGTGAGGTGCCAGAAGACTGGCTCATGTGGTGCCACTCTTCAAGAAAGGTTGTAAGGAAAATATAGACTGGTGGAACTATAGACCAGTGAGCCTGACGTTGATGGTGAGCAAATTGTTGGAGGGAATCCTGAGGGACAGGATTTCCATGTATTTGGAAAGGCAAGGATTGATTAGGGAGAGTCAACATGGCTTTGTGTGTGGGAAACCATGTCTCACACACTTGATTGAGCTTTTTTGAAGAAGTAACAAAGAGGATTGATGAGGGCAGAGCGGTGGATGTGATCTATATGGACTTCAGTAAGGTGTTGACAAGTTTTCTCATGGGAAACTGGTTATCAAGGTTAGATCTCACGGAACACGGGAGAACTAGCCATTTACATATAGAATTAGTTCGAAGGTAGAAGACAGAAGGTGGTGGTGGAGGGTTGTTTTTCAGACTGGAGGCCTGTGACCAGTGGAGTGCCACAAGGATCGGTGCTGGGTCCACTGCTTTTTGTCATTTATATAAATGATTTGGATGTGAACATGGGAGGTATAGTTAGTAAGTTTGCAGATGACGCCAAAATTGGAGGTGTAGTGGACAGCAAAGAAGGTTACCTCAGATTACAATGGGACCTTGATTAGATGAGCCAATGGGCTGAGGAGTGGCAGATGGAGTCTAATGTAGATAAATGCGAGGTGCTGAATTTTGGGAAAACAAATCAGAGAAGGACCTATATACTTAATGGTAAGGTCCTGGGGAGTGTTGCTGAACAAAGAGACCTTGGAGTGCAGGTTCCTATTTCCTTGAAAGTGCAGTCTCAGGTAGATAGGATAGTGAAGAAGGCATTTGGTATGCATGCCTCTATTGGTCAGAGTATTGAGTACAGGAGTTGGGAGGTCATGTTGCAGCTGTACAGGACATTGGTTAGGCCATTTTTGCAATATTGCATGCAATTTTGGTCTCCTTCCTATCGGAAAGATGTTGTGAAACTTGGAAGGGTTCAGAAAAGATTTACACAGATGTTGCCAGGGTTGGAGGATTTGAGCTACAGGGAGAGGCTGAACAGGCTGGGGCAGTTTTCCCTGGAGCATCAGAGGCTGAGGCATGATCTTATAGAGGTTTATAAAATCATGACGGTCATGGATAGGGTAAATAGGCAAGGTCTTTTCCCTGGTGTCGGGAGTCCAGAACTAGAAGGACAAGATCTAAGGGGCAACGTTTTCACACAGGGGGTGCTGCGTTTATGGAATGAGCTGCCAGAGGAAGTGTTGGAGCCTGGTACAATTACAACATTTAAAAGGCATCAAGATGGATATATGAATAGGAAGGGTTGAGAGGGATAAGGGCCAAGTGCTGGCGAATGGGACTGGATTAGGTTGAGATATCTGGTCGGCATGGATGAGTTGGACCAAAGGGTCTGTTTCCATGCTATACATCTCTATGACTCTATGACTCTAAGACCATAAGTCACTGGAGCAGAAGTCAGTCATTTGGCACATTGATTCTTTACCTTTTGGTGAGATCATTGAAGATCTGATATTCCTCAATGCCATTTTTTACTTTTCCCCAAAACCCTTGATTGCCTAACTGATTAAGAATCAGTCTATCCCAACCTTGAACATACCCAACTTTACCAACCCAACCTCTAAATGCACTACTCTCTCAGAGAAAAAATTCCGCCTCATCTCTGTCTTAAATCAGTGATTCCTTAGTTTGAGATTATGACCTCTGGTTTTAGGCCCTCCCACGAGGGGAACCAACCTTTCTGCATCCACCTGACTAAGCTCCCTAAAAATCTTGTTTCATTTTGATTATCTCCCATTCTTCTCAATCTTTCCTCAGAAGAAAATCCCTCCATATTCAGGATTAACGTTGTGGACATTCTTACACTGCCTGCAAAGCCAGCTTATCTTTCTTCAGAGAAGGGAACCAAAACTGTTCACTGTATTCTATGTGGTTATTTATTTATGTATTTATTCTAGATTACAGCCAATGCATTCCTTATCTCTGTAGTAACTTGCTTTAATATCCTCGAATGCAACCCATCAGGTCTAGAGACTTATCAGCTGTCAGCTGCATTAGGTTCCTTGCTCTTTACTTCCAGTAAGAGTTTTCGTATTCATTTCCTTTCTCCCTTTCGACCTCTCAATTATTTTGTATTTTTGGAATGCTATTAGTGTCTTCTAGCAAAAAAATTTATACAAAGTATATATGCAACTTCTCTGTCATTTCCTGATTATTCTCATTACTTCCCCAGCTTTATTCCCTAAGGAATCTATGTTCACTTTGACCTATCTTTTTCTTTTTATATTCTTAAAGAAGGCCTTGCTGTCCATTGTGATATCATTCGTTTATTTATCCTCTGTGTCTCCCTCTACTATTTATTTGATCATCTATTGTTTTTTGCAACTTTCCCCATCCTTTGGTCTAACAATAATCTTTGCCACATTTCAATTTGATACTATCCTCAACTTTCTTAGTGAACCATGGTTTGTTTATCCCTTCATCGAATCATTCTTCTCCACTGGGACATATTGCACGTCTGTCATTTTCCTCAGCCTTCTTTCCTGCTAAACTCCTTTCCCAGCTAATTCTACCCTCATTCGTTTGTAACTACCCATATATTGAAGTTTGACAAATATTTGAATGAACTTTCAGAGAAAGTGGTGATTGCAGATAGAGTCACAACATTTAAAAGACATTTCGGTGAGTTCATTAGTAAGAAATGTTTGGAGAGATATGGGCCAAGTGCAGGCAGGTGAGATAAATTTAGATTGGGATTATGGTCAGCATGGATTGATTGAACCAAAGGGTCTGTTTCCATGCTGTCTGACTATTTATCCTGTTCTCAATGAATTCAATGGTGTTTCTTGCCTCATGGTTCCTTTATAACTGAATGAGGCTTCACAAAATACAAAACCTTGAATACCATAGTACCAGTTATATTTGTCGATAACAAGGCATGTGACTGACTAATAATATCTCTGAACACTTAATCTCAGCAGTTAAAATAGACATATCACCCCAAATTATGCTTTTATTACACCTGTATAATTAAAGTTGGTTTAAAATACCCTGGCGTTGTTGAGTACTAAATTAAGTTGTACTTCACTTTGACATTCTAATTGGCCACTTTGACCTCACTAAGTATTGGTAAGAACAAAGTTCCATAAATTAATTATATCTGTCTCTCATTATATTTCAACACTTTTGATGTAGCTTAATTCTGTATCTATTACATTCCAGTACCTTTTACTTTTGTTATATTTTGGTTTGCTTCTTGTTTCCTGGCTTAGCTCCTTGTAGATTTATTACATGTCCCAAAGTGTTTCAAAGCCACTAAGACACTTCTGAAGTGTAGCTGTTAATTATAATACAGTCACAAGTGGGTCCCAAGTGACACAGCCAGGTGTGACTCAGCTAGCCCGTTAGCCAGAGAAGTGGGAAGAAGGATACATTTTGTCTGGGACACCAGATGATGCCTCTGGGCTTGTTCAGGTTGTACCACAGGATCCTTTGCACCTCTGCCAAATGGAAAAGCAGCCCCTTTCTGAAAAAGTACCATCTCTGATAATGTAGCACGTCATTCAGTGCTGCACTAAAGCACAAGTGTAGATTATGTGCAGAATCCTGGGGTGAGTCTTGATCCAACAAACCTTGAACTTGAGATGCTACCACTAAACAAACTGAAATATTTAAAACTATAAAACCACTGATTTGCAATGAGTGCCTTTTTTTTCTGTGAAAAAAAACTTTGTAACAGCTGCCCCTAAACTTCACTCAGATGGAGAATTATTCCCCCCAGAAAATAATTTCCTTTCAAGTTTCCTTTATATGTTTCCAGTCTCTGCGTAGGTGTTGTTCATACATCTGATTTTCTGCTTTAAATATCATGAATATTTCTTTATTTTTAGATCAGACTCTGCCTGTTTTGCTACATGGATAAAGGAATGGTGTTGACTCTGACCCACAACCTCATGGGATGAGTCAGGTTAATTTACGCCTTCCAGCTCGCAATTTTCTTTTCAGGTTGTCAAATTATTTCTATAACTCCAAAGAGAGACCCTGAAATATCATGATTCACTTTCCATGATGTCAACTTTGTAATTCAAATTAAACACTTTTAAAATGAGTTAGAAGCCTTACCAAAGACCTCAAAAACTTTTGTATTTTAATAAATGGTTGCTCCCTAATAAATTATTTCAGTCATATTAGTTGAAATCCTTAATAATAATATCTATTTCACTCTGATTTTTTAAATCTCTTATTTCTACTGGGATTAGATTACAGAAACTAACATTTTGGCATCCCTTTCCCTCGAGTTTGCTCTAATCCAGTTCTTTATCATCTGAAATAACATTATGAGGCTGAACATTTCTGTTTTACTTGTTGTGAGCTGTAATTATTGGAAATGCTATTACAAACTCACACTCCTGAGGGAAAACTACAGCAAAATTCATGATTTTCATTATTCCTGAGCAAGATACAGAGACAGAAGCATGATTGCATAAAATTACTCTGTTGCATTTTTATAACACCACAGTATACCTATGACAAAGTATCGATCACTTAAACATCTAGAAATGATACATGGGCAAACATATCTAGATGCTAAAATGGGGTTACAACTCATTTTTACAAAGAATTTACTGCATAAGACCAGCCATTGAACTCGATTCCTCTTCAAAGGTGTTCATATTCCTCACCTCTATTTCATCAAACCCTTTCAGTATATTTTACAATATTTTCTCTTTCACGTATTTATCCAAATTCCCCTTAAATATCAATATGCAACTCATCTCAATTACTGGGGAGCAAGTGAGCACTGCAAATGCTGGAGATCAGAGTCGAAGACTGTGGTGCTGGAAAAGCACAGCAGGTCAGGCAGCATCCGAGGAGCAGGAGAGTCGATGTTTTGAGCACAAACGTCGAAGCGTTAATTCTCCTGCACCCTGGATGCTGCCTGACTGGCTGTACTTTTCCAGCACCACACTCTTCGACTCATCTCAGTTATTCCTTGAGTGAACTCTACATTCTGAACACCATTTAGGGAAGGAGTTTCTCCTGAAGTCTTTTGGGGTTTTAGCAAGGTTTGTGAAGGTTTTGGGGTTCTATTTAATGAATTAATGGCCCCTGGTTTTGAATTCACAAGCAGAACACAAGATTTGAGAATAGGTGTCAGCCACATAGCCCTTTGAGTCATAGAGTTACAGAACATAGAAGTAGACCCTTTGGTCCAACTCATCTGTGCTAACCAGATATCCCAATCTGACCTTGTCTCATTTGCCAGCATTTGGCCATTATCCCTTTGAACTATTTTTGTACGATTATTATTAATGTAATTGTGACATCAATTATACTTTCCTGTCAGTCTCCTCAGAACTACGGAGTACCTCTCTGTTAAAAAATTGCTCTAGTTTAACCATGAAAATAGAGTCATTCAGCATGGAAACAGACGCTTCAACCCAACCAGTCTATGTCAAACATAATCTCAAGATAAACTAGCCCCACTCATCTGCCCCTGGCCCATATCAATCTAAATGTTTCCTATTTGTGTACTTATCCAAATATCTCTTAAACTTAGTAATTGTACCCATATACACCACCTCCTCAGGAAGTTAATTCCATACGTGAATTTGTGTAAAAATATGCCCCTCATGTCTTTTTAAAATCTCACCTTAAAAACATGCCCCCTAGACCTGAAGTCCCCCATCCTACAGAAAAGACAACCATCATTAACTCTATCTATATCTCTTGTTATTTTATAAACTTCTGTAAAGTCGCCTCTCAACCTCCTGCATTCGAGTCATAAATGTCCCATCCTATCCAGCCTTTCTTTATAACTCAAACCTTCCACACCCATCAACATCCTGGTAAATCTTTTCTGAACCCACTCAAAGAACAAAGAAAGAAGAGCAAAGAAAATTACAGCACAGGAGGCCCTTCGGCCCTCCAAGCCTGCACCAATCCAGATCCTCTATCTAAACCTGTGGCCTATTTTCTAAGGATCTGTATCCCTCTGCTCCCTGCCCATTCATGTACCTGTCTAGATACATCTTAAATGATGCTTTCGTGTCTGCCTCTACCACCTCAGCTGGCAACGCATTCCAGGCATCCACCACCCACTGCATAAAGAACTTTCCACGCATATCTCCCCTAAACTTTTCCCCCTCACCTTGAACTGATGACCCCTAGTAATTGAATCCCCCACTCTGGGAAAACATGTCTTGCTATTCACCCTGTCTATACCTCTCATGACTTTGTAAACCTCAATCAGGTCCCCCCTCAACCTCCATCCTTCTAATGGAAATAAGCCTAATCTACTCACCCTCTCTTCATAGCTAGCACCAGCCATATCACACAACATCCTGGTGAACCTCTTCAGCACCCTCTCCAAAGCATCCACATCCTTTTCATAATGTGGTGACCAGAACTGTGTGCAGTATTCCAAATGTGGCTGAACCAAAGTCCTATACAACTGTAACATGACCTACCAACTCTTGTACCCTGTCCAATGAAGGAAAGCATGCCATATGCCTTCTTGACCACTCTTATTGACATGTGTTGCCACTTTCAGGGTACAATGAACCTGAACACTCAGATCTCTCTCTAGGGCTTTTTCATCTACCGTATCAATCGCTCATGAATTGGCTCTTCCAAAATGCATCACTTCGCATTTGCCTGAACTGAACTCCATCTGCCATTTCTCCACCCAACTGTCCAATCTATCTATATTCTGCTATATTCTCTGACAGTCCCCCATCACTCTCTGCTTCTCCACCAATCTTAGTGTCATCTGTAATCCTGCTAATCAGACCACCTATACCTTCCTTCAGATCATTTATGTATATCACAAACAACAGTGGTCCCAGTACAGATCCCTGTGGAATACCATGGTCACAGTTCTCCATTTTGAGAAACTACTACCCCCGTCTCTTGCTACCCAGCCAGTTCTCTATCTCTACCTCTACTATACCTTAGACCCCCTGTGACTTCAATTTCTCCAACAGCCTACCATGGGGAACCTTATCAGACATCTTACTGAACTCCATATATATGACATCTACAGCCCTTCTTCATCAATCAACTTTCTCACTTCCTCAAAGAATTCTATTACATTAATAAGACAATACCATGTTGCCTATCACTGATCAGCTCCTTTACTTCCAAATGGGAATAGATCCTATCCCTCAGTATCCTCTCCAGCAGTTTCCTACCATTGACGTCAGGCTCACCGGTCTATAATTACCTGGATTACCCCTGCTACCCTTCTTAAACAAAGGGACAACATTAGCAATTCTCCGGCCCTCCAGGACCTCACCCATGTTCAAGGATGCTGCAAAGATATCTGTTAAAGCCCCAGCTATTTCCCCTCTCACTTCCCTCAGTAACCTGGGATAGATTCCATCTGGATCTGGGGATTTGATCACCTTAATGCCTTTTTGAACATCCAACACTTCGGCCCTCCTTATGCTGACTTGACCTAGAGTAATCAAACATCTATCCCGAACCTCAACATCTGTCATGTCCCTCTCCTCGGTGAATATCGATGCAAAGTATTCATTAAGAAGCTCACCCATTTTCTCTGACTCCATGCATAACTTACCTCTTTTGTCCTTGCGTGGGCCTCCAGTTACCCACTTGTTCCTTATATATGAATAAAAGGCTTTGGGATTTTCCTTAACCCTGTTTGCTAAAGATCTTTCATGACACCTTTTAGCCCTCTTAATCCCTCATTTCAGATTGGTCCCACAGTCCTGATATTCTTCCAAAGCTTCGCCTCCTTTCAGTTACCTTGACCTTACGTATGCTTCCTCTTTCCTCTTATCTAGTCTCACAATTTCTCCTGTCATCCATGGTTCCCTAATCATACCATTTCTATCCCTCGTTTTCACAGGGACATGTCTATCCTGCACTCTAATCAACCTCTCTTTAAAATACTTCCACATATCAAATGTGGATTTACATTCCAATAGCTGATCCCAATGTACATTCTCCAGCTCCTGCCGAATTCTGGGGTAGTTGGCCTTCCCCCAATTTAGCACTCTTCCTTTTGGACCACTCTTGTCTTTGTCCATGAGTATTCTAAAACTTACAGAATTATTATCACTATTCCCAAATTAATCCCCAAATGAAACTTCAACCACCTGGCCAGGCTCATTCCTAGCACCAGGTCCAGTATAGCCCCTTCCCGAGTTGGACTTTTTACATGCTGCTCTAGAAATCCCTCCTTGATGCTCGTTACAAATTCTGCTTCATCTAGAACTCTTAACACTAAATGAATCCCTTTCACAATTTGAGGGCTTAGCCCATCAAGAGCGTCGGTGGAAACCTAGAGGAGGGCCCACAGGAGTTATCATCACAACATGGGAGCCTCCAAACTTACGGAGACATGATACCTGCAGCAGATCACTTCAGGATTCAGTGGAGTCACCGAATCAAGTTACATTACATTACATTACATCACCAAGATGGTGAAGGGGTAGCAGAGCTGTGTACAGGCTTTTGCCCAGGGCTCATCTGCACCCATCTGCTTCCTTTCTTTCTTTCTTCTTTTCACTTCTGCTCTTTATCTCTCATTTTTGTTTCTTCCCTTTGGCAGCATCACGGCAGCAATGAGAGTGGCAGCAGCCTCCTGGCAGTCATGGAATTGCCCGGCAACAAGAGGCAGCGGCAATGACAGGGAGAACATCCTCTCAACGTTTGGGAACGGTGGCACCAGCAGCAAAGCTCCTCTATCGGCACGCCCCACAGTCTCTTCAAGATGGAGGAGGACAGCAGGAGCTGGACTCCTGGTGCAGCAGCGGCCTGGCCTGGCAGCGAAGCCAAGGACTCCTAGTTGCAATAGGCACAATGTGGACTTTTGGCATTGGGGAGACAGCATCTGTGTAGTAGGCCCGGAACGGGGACTCTTGGTTATCAACAATGCTGCAGCGGCAACAGAGCCAGAGACTCCTGGTTGCAGGGCAAGTGTGGGACTTGGCAGTGAAGTGGGCCCAGAAGTGAAGAGATGGCACCTAAAGAGTGGCAACTCCCACATTGGTGGGTCCAGCACAGACGATGCTTGACTCATGGTGGATGAGGTGGGACAAAGATAGAAACTCTTTCATTTATATCTTTGTGCTCTTGATCTATTCAAAATGGCACCGGATTGTGGCAGCAGCTGAAGCTGTTCACAGTTCTTTACTGTATTATTCACTGTTAAATGCAAGTGACAGTAAATTATCTATCTCATAGCCTAGGGAGTTGTGGGTGTGGGCCAACTGATTAAGGGGGAGTTAGAACATTTTTCTGTACCCATGTAACTGTTGCAATTTTTTTGTCTTCTTGTGAATTTTTCATCAGTCACTCATTACAGGAGAAAATGAAATATCATCAGTGATTTCACCATGTTGGTTGGCTGGTTAGGTGAACTTCCATTAAGTACCCAAGCAAGGGCAATGAGTCTGCCTCCTGCTACATGATCAAGCTTACAAATTCACAATTACTCATGGCAACTAAAAGAGAGAAGAAAAGGGAACAATTAAATTAAATGAGAACAGATTTTACTTTTGTTTCAATATACTAATGCACATATAATGTGAAGGCATTATATCAGAGAACAGGATTAAAATGATCAGTAAGCTGTAGTATGTGCTGTACATGAAGATCAGTTTATTATATAAGGAGAAGAAAAGGAAGGTCCAAAGAGATCATAGCCCCATTAAAAGATGAACACATCATGGAAGCCTGTTGTTTAAAGGATTCGGCACCCTCAAGGTAAAAACTAAGTCATTTTGGATATTGGTACCTGTATCACTTTAAGAAAGCACATGCTAATGAGAATGTCACCAGGATATCAAAGACGTGTGTAGCTTACTTCCCCCAGCTATAGATGCTGAACATCTGTATCAAATCTATCTGCTAGAGCAATCATGTAACCTTGAAATAAACAGAATATGTGTCTGTTTACTCACTCTGGTGAGAGATTGGTCACATTTGTGATTGTCATAGCACCGACCTGAAACATCTTCCCACCATGACCAAGTGTCTGACAAGTGTGAAGGTATTTCAGTCATTAAGCGAAATAACCTGGCTCCTGTTCCTCTTTGAGACAGGTCTCCTCCTTTTTAATCATTGCCTTCTGCCCATTACTCTTTCCTACCTCTCTTGTTTCACTCACTTATTAAATGGCTCACTTATCTTCCAGCTTCTAAAAAGCACATTCTGGAAATATTAACCTGCCTCTTTACCAATACTGTGTACCTTGAACATTTTTATTTGACAAAGACAGTAGAGTCTCCATTTGTTGATCAGCATTCATTCTAAAAATAAATGGGTTGGCATCTGTGTAGGAGCAATGCCAATTGGACAGCTCATGCTTAGGCCCCAAGAATATGAAGTGATTGCTGAAATCACATCTGTGATTCAGGATAATAACAGAAGTGTGGTTTGTCAGTCTGACTGTCTCACCCATCAGTGAGATTTTAATCCAAACTGCATTGGACAGTCATGGCATCTTACATGTCATTACATAATCTGTGCACCAATGTATCCCCTGCTTAAATTGCCATTGAAGCTTTAGAATTGTAATTACTTTGCTACAAGTGCTATGAACAGAATGCCTGAACACACTATGGAAACAATTCTAACTCACTCACTCAAATTATCAGATCAGCAGAGTCACTGAATATATATTATCATGCAGTGATGTTCATCTTCAAGAACTCAGGAAAATATCAAAAAGTCTGGATTAAAAATGTACGCTTGATACTGACATTAATTCAGTTCAGTATGAACATAATTACCCCACATCTTGACAGGAATGGAATTAGGATGAGTTAATTTTCCTGCGATTGTTCCAAATTGATGTGTTTGCTCAAGTTAACCCATTGTTAATCTTCTTTCTCTTCTCAATGAAAATGGGGGTGTAAAGTAGTTAATGTCAGCAAGAGTCGGGTTTCTTTGCATTGAGTATTGTAAGATGAAGACAACTTTCAGTCTTTGTTGTAAAGCTGCACCATTGAGCTCCTCAAATTATTATCAAATGCCTAAAATTAAACTGTTGCCAATAACAGCCATCGATGTTTATGTGAAATGCTTAAAAAATAGCAGTGCTCATAATTCGATCTGTCATGTGGCTGTGTTAAAGAGCAGGAGGGGACTTGGTGAAATTATTGTCATCAGTACTGGTCTAATCCAATCTCACCAGAGCACCACTGCATCACTGAAATAATACAGTGTGGCCTTTCCCAGCTGCATTGCAGTCCTGACGTCAGCTTGAATTCCAAGTTGGGATCTGGGTGCATGGCCACAGCGGGATGTAAGTCATGAACTTCCTGGGTCCAGCCAATTTAGAAACCACGTCTAGGAGTACCATTCAATTAAGGATGATAGATGGATCAAGCATGTGGGAGCTCCATTTCAGAACCTCAGCAACGCCACCGGAACGGTGGAGCCCTGCTCAGGAGGGCAGGCAGGCATCTGTAAGGGGGCATCAACTTGGAGATGCCTTCAGTTGTTTGCAGAGAATTCAGCAAGTGAATAAGCCAGCGGTACCACTGGAATGGAAGTGAAACCCTTCCACAGAATTAGTGATAGACAAGGTTGAGGCCCTTGACTCTCGCTGCACCATCATTGAGATGTAGACCATCCTGTTTCAATGGGCATCCAACCTGGTAATTGCTTGAAGCTGGAGTATTAAACAATGGCCCCTAAGCAAACTTCAATGGCCCCAACTATGGCTGGCCACTCCAACGTAATGAATCTCTGACTTGTTACATCTGTATTCGGTATAACTTTAAGAGACATGAACATGATGTCATCAATGTACTGTACCATGTGGCCAGAAGGTACAAAGGTTTCTGTCTCTATCTTAACTGGGGTCACTTGAAGCATGGCACACTGATGGAAGCGTGCTCCTGTTTGTAATCATCCAAACACAGAAGTGCCTGTGACCGTCATATATGTGTATATACCAACAGCTTTAATAAACATCTAATGAATCTGTCAGTACTACATTACCCATGTCTAGCTCTTATGTGATAAGAGCTGGCATATATACTGCCCATCAGCAGCAAAGACCTGGCTGCAATTAAAAAGTCACAAAAGCAGATTACCAACTCCGGTCCCAAGTTGCCTCTGGGGAAGTAGCTGAAAATGTGTTGCTGGAAAAGCGCAGCAGGTCAGGCAGCCTCCAAGGAGCAGGAGAATTGACGTTTTGGGCATGAGCCCTCATTCCTGAAGAAGGGCTCATGCCTGAAACGTCGACTCTCCTGTTCCTTGGATGCTGCCTGACCTGCTGCGCTTTTCCAGCAACACATTTTCAGCTCTGATCTCCAGCATCTGCAGACCTCACTTTCTCCTCTGGGGATGTACCCCACTCTCCCCCACCCCAACCACAACCACCACCACCCCCCAACCCATGTCTTCCCAGCTCCAAATGCTCTTCAGCACAGCTGGAAAATTTCTGTTGTGTGTTTTAGGATTCTGGATAATCCAAGATGGAGGACGGGAAAAATTTCTGGCTGGAATAGGCTGCTCCTTTATTGAGGTATTTTAGGTATTTTCGGTGTTGGAGGTGATTTCCTCAAACTCCAGGAGCAGCAACTACTGTTTTATATGTTGTTGTTTTGGAACTTTGGAGAAAAAAAAATCAAAACAATGGCACTTTTAAAAGGGAGAGGAACAGACAAAGACAGCACATGGTGAGGTCAGTGCAGGACAGAGAGAGAGAGAGAGAAACCCACACTGCTAACTGACACAGCAGTGATACTACACAGTTACTGCCTTTGCTGTTGAATTCATGTATCGCTGGACATCAGAGTGCATCTGGGAAAATGAACAAACAGTGAAATTCACAGCTGAGGTTGGAGGAACCTGTTTGGGAGAGATCACAGCACAGAAACAGGTAAGTGAATAGTTTTAAGGGTGGCCATGGGGCCTCACTGCAAGTCTGCAGTAGTGAATAGAGTGGGTTTTTTCTTGACTATATGTTTTATTGAGATACCTCTCTTGATTAAACTTTAAAGTATAAGTCATAAGTATTAAGTTAGCCTGGAGCAGTGTTTTGTAGAGGAGTAAGTTGGGGTTATTTTCTGAGTCTATAGATTGGAAGAAGCAAAAGTGGCCTTTAATAGAGTGATATGCTCTCCTTGTCGGATGTGGGAGTTTAGGAAGAGTTTACGTGCTACTGAGAATTATATCTGCAATAAATGTCATTGGTTGTGAATCCTTTCAGATTGAATGCAAAGGTTGGAGTGACAGCTAGAGGCAAGGAGGAATTGACAAGAGCAAGGGGGTGTGATAGATGGCAATTATAGGAAGGGAGAAAAGTTGCAGATACAGTCACATCGATGGGTTAACTCCAGGAAAGGTAAGAGAGATGGGCAGCTAGTGCAGGAGTCTTCTGCGGCTATCCTCATTTCAAACATGTATGCTGTTTTGGAAAATGTAGGAGGTGATGGATTCTCAGGGGAATGTAACTCAAATAGCCAAGGTTCTGCGATTGAGACTGGCTCTAATACAATGATGGGTACGTTGGGTTCTAAGAGATCGATTGTGTTAGGGGACTCTCTAGTCCAAGGCACAGACAAACGTTTCTGTGGCCAACAGTGAAAAATCAGAATGGTGTGTTGCCTCCCTAGTGCCAGAATCAAGGATGTCTCAGAGAAAGTGCAGAATGATTGAGTCTTTTGAAGAAGTAACAAAGAGGATTGATGAGGGCAGAGTGGTGGACATGATCTAAATGGACTTCAGTAAGGCGTTTGACAAGGTTCCCCATGGGAAACTGCTGAGCAAAGTTAGATCTCATGGAATACAGGGAGAACTGGCTCAAAGGTAGAAGACAGAGGGTGGTGGAGGGTTGTTTTTCAGACCGGAGGCCTGTGACCATTGGAGTGCCACAAGGATCGGTGCTGGGTCCACTACTTTTCATCATTTACATAAATGATGTGGATGTGAGCCTAAGAGGTACAGTTAGTAAGTTTGCGGGTGACACCAAAATTGGAGGTGCAGTGGACAGGGAAGAAGGTTACCTTGGATTGCAACGGGAGTTTGATCAGATGAAGTAAAAACAATGACTGCAGATGTTGGAAACCAGATTCTGGATTAGAGTGGTGCTGGAAAAGCACAGCAGTTCAGGCAGCATCTGAAGAGCAGGAAAATCGACGTTTCGGGCAAAAGCCCTTCATCAGGATTACATCTGCAATCCAGTTTGATCAGATAAGCCAATGGGCTGAGGAGTAACAGATGGAGTTTAATTTAAATAAATGTGAGGTGCTGCATTTTGGGAAAGCAAATCTTAGCAGGACTTTTTTCTTAATGGTAAGGTTCTAGGGAGCGTTGCTGAACAAAGAGACCTTGGAGTGCAGGTTCATAGCTCCTTGAAAGTGGAGTTGCAGGTAGATAGGATAGTGAAGAAGGCGTTTGGTACACTTTCCTTTATTGGTCAGAGTATTGAGTACAGGGGTTGGGAGGTCATGTTGCGACTGTACAGGACATTGGTTGGGCCACTTTTGGAAAATTGTGTGCAATTCTGGTCTCCTTCTTATTGGAAGGGTGTCATGAAAATTGAAAGGGTTCAGAAAAGATTTACAAGGATGTTGTCACGGTTGGAGGATTTGAGCTATAGGGAGAAGCTGAACAGGCTGGGGCTGTTTTCCCTGGAGCGTCAGAAGGTGACCTTATAGAGGTTTATAAAATCATGAGGGGCATGGATAGGATAAATAGACAAAGTCTTTTCCATTGGATAGGTGAGTCCAGAACTAGAGGGCATAGGTTTAGGGTGAGAGGGGAAAGGTATAAAAAAGACTTAAGGGGCAGCTTTTTCATGCAGAGGGTGGCACGTGTATGGAATGAGCTGCCAGAGGATGTGGTGGAGGCTGGTACAATTGCAATATTTAAGAGGCATTTGGATGGGTATATGAATAGGAAGGGTTTGGAGGGATATGGGCCGGGTACAGGCAAATGGGACTAGATTGGGTTGTGATATCTGGTCGGCATGGACAGGTTGGACCTGAGGGTCTGTTTCCATGCTGTACATCTCTATGACTGTCTGACTCTATGATTCGATTTGAGTTTCTTGAAATTATTATAGTACGAGCAAAAAAATCCATTAGCTAATTGGGAAGACAAGGGAAGGCAGAGACGTTGTGAGCAAGCAGGTAGGTGTTAATTGAGCAAGTGCTAAGAGAGCAAGCAAATATCCCTGAGATGTAACCTAGTCCAATCTGTGAACTTGGTGCCTATCCACGTGTGTAAAATCTCCCTGCTGCATGGAGTCATGGACTCATAGAGATGTACATCTCAGAAATAGACCCTTCAGTCCAACTCATACAAGCCAACCAGATATCCTAACCTAATCTAGTTCCATTTGCCAGCATTTGGCACATATCCTACTCAGTCTTTCTATTCATGTACACACTCAGATGCCTTTTAATTGTAATTGTACCAGACTCTACCACTTTTACTAGCAGCTCGTTTCATACATGCACTAACCTCTGTGTGAAAAGGGTGCCCCTTCAATCCCTTTTAAATCGTTTCCCACTCATCTTAAACCTATGCTGTCTAGTAATGGGCCCCCCCCACACGCCAGGGAAAAGACTTTGTCTATTTAGCCTATCCACACCACTCATGATTTTATAAACCTCTTCAAAGTTTGTGAGAAGATTTGTAGCTCAGGTGCTCGTTGTTGTGGTTCTGTTCGCCGAGCTGGGAATTTGTGTTGCAGACGTTTCGTCCCTGTCTAGGTGACATCCTCAGTGCTTGGGAGCCTCCTGTGAAGCGCTTCTGTGATGTTTCCTCCGGCATTTATAAACCTCTATCAGGTCACCCCTCAGCCTCCGATGCTTCAGGGAAAAGGTCCCAGCGATTCAGCCTCTGCCTATAGCTCAAACCTTCCAAAACTGGCAACATTCTTGTAAGTCTTTTCTGAACTCTTTCAAGTTTCACAATGTCTTCCTGTTAGGAAGGAGAGCAGAATTGCATGCAATATTCCAAAGTGAATTAAATTGAATTGAATTGAATTGAATTTATTGTCACGTGTACTGAGGCACTGTGAAAGCTTTGTCTTGCGAACAATACAGGCAGATCACAGAGTTATGTAGCATAGATAAGTAAATAATAGGTAAACAGCGGCAAAAACAAAAACACGGGTACGCGAATGTTAAGAGTTTGTGATTCCATTAAGTACTCTAACAACACTGCGGTACAAACTGTTTTGAAACCAGCTGGTGCATGTGTTCAGACTTCTGTACCTTCTCCCCGATGATAGAGGTTGTAGAAAAACATTGCCAGGGTGGGATGGATCTTTGAGAATGCTGGTGGCCTTTCCTTGACCGCGGGCCTGGTCGATGGATTCTATAGATGGGAGGTTGGCCTTTGTGATTGTCCAGGCCAAGTTCACCGCTCTCTGTAATCATCTCCAACCTTGAATGGTACAGTTGTCACACCAGGTAGTGATACATCCAGACAGAATGCTCTTGATGGTGCACCTAGAAAAGTTGCTAAGGGTATTCGACATTATGCCAAATTTCCTCAGCTGCCTGAGGAAGAAGGAATGTTGTTGGGCCTTTGTAACCAGTGAGTCCACATGAAGAGTCTAAGAAAGCTTGTTGTGGATGACTACTCCTAGGAGCTTGACATTTTCCACTCATTCCACCTCTGTGCTGTTAATGTGTAGAGGGGGGTGATGAGTAACATCCTGCCGAAAGTCAATAATGAGTTCCTTGGTTTTGCCGGCATTGAGAGCCAGGTTGTTCTCAGTGCACCATTTTTCCAGGTCTTCCACTTCCCATCTGTAGTCTGTTTCATTGCCATCTGAGATTCGACCGAATTTGGTGGTGTCATTAGCGAACTTGTAAATGGCATTAATCCAGTATTTGGTGACACAGTCATGGGTAAACAGTGAGTACTGTAGGGGGCTTAGCACGCACCCCTGGGAGAGGGGGCTCCAGTGTTGAGTGTTAGTGAGGATGGAATAGTTATAGTTATTGGGGATTCGATAGTTCGGGGCACAGATAGGCGGTTTTGTGGGGGCGAGAGAGACTCACATTTGGTATGTTGCCTCCGAGGTGCAAGAGTACGTGACGTCTCTGATCACGTTTTCTGGGTCCTTAAGGGGAAGGGGGAGCAGCCCGAAGTCGTGGTCCACATTGGCACCAACAACATAAGTAGGAAGAAGGGTGAGGATGTTAGACAGGCTTTCAGGGAGCTAGGTTGGAAGCTCAGAGTTAGAACAAACAGAGTTGTTGTCTCTGGCTTGTTACCCATGCCATGTGATAGAGAGTCGAGGAATAGGGAGAGAGAACAGTTAAATGCGTGGCTACAGGGATGGTGCAGGAGGGAGGGATTCCAGTATCTGGATAACTGGGGTTCTTTCTGGGGAAGGTGGGACCTCTATAAACAGGATGGTCTACACCTGAACCTGAGGAGCACCAGTATCCTTGGGGGGAGGTTTGCTAGTGCTCTTTGGGGGAGTTTAAACTAACTCTGCAGGGGCATGGCAACTTAGACTGTAGCTTTAGGGTGCAGGATCTGGAGTGTAGAGAGGTTAGGAACATGACATCAATCTCGAAAGAGGGTGCCTGTAGACAGGAAAGTGGCTTGAAGTGTGTATACTTCAATGTGAGAAGTATATGAAATAAGGTAGGTGAACTTGCAGCGTGGGTTGGTACCTGGGATTTCGATGTTGTGGCTATTACGGAGACATGGGTAGAACAGGGACAGGATTGGCTTTTGCAGGTTCCAGGGTTTAAATGTTTTAGTAGGGTCAGAGGTGGGGGTAAAAGAGGGGGAGGTGTGGCATTGCTTGTCAAGGATAGTATTACAGCAGTGGAAAGGACGATGGATGAAGCCTCGCCATCTGAGGTAGTTTGGGCTGAGGTTAGAAATAGAAAAGGTGAGGTCACCCTGTTAGGAGTTTTCTACAGGCCTCCTAATAGTCCGAGAGATGTAGAAGAAAGGATTGCGAGGATGATTCAGGAGAAGAGTGAAAGTAATAGGGTGGTTGTTATGGGGGACTTTAACTTTCCAGATATTGACTGGGAAAGCTATAGCTTGAGTTCGTTAGATGGGTCGGTGTTTGTCCAATGTGTGCAGGAGGGTTTCCTGACACAATATGTAGACAGGCCAACAAGAGGTGAGGCCAAACTGGATTTGGTTCTGGGTAACGAACCAGGCCAGGTGTTAGAATTGGAGGTAGGTGAGCATTTTGGGGAGAGTGACCACAATTCGGTGACTTTTACTCTCGTGATGGAGAGGGATAAGTGTGCACTGCAGGGCAAGAGTTATAGCCGGGGGGCAGGGAAATTATGATGCGGTGAGGCATGACTAAGGATGCATGGCTTCGAAAAGGAAGGGCGCAATCGATATGTGGAGCTTGTTCAAGGAACAACTATTGAGTGTCCTTGATAAGTATGTACCAGTCAGGCAGGGAGGAAAGGGTCGTTTGAGGCGATTGAGAGTTATAAGGTAGCCAGGAAGGATCTAAAGAAAGAGCTAAGAGCAGCAAAGAGGGGACATGAAAAGTCCTTGGTTGGTAGGATTAGGGAAAACCCAAAGGCTTTCTATAGGTATGTCAGGAATAAAAGAATGACTAGGGTAGGAATAGGTCCAGTCAAGGATAGTAGTGGGAGGTTGCGTGTGGAGGCTGAAGAGATTGGGGAGACACTGAATGAATACTTTTCGTCAGTATTCACTCAGGAACAGGACATTGTTGCTGATGTAAATATTGAGTCACAATTAATTAGAATGGATAGCTTTGAGGTATGTAGGGAAGAGGTGTTGGAAATTCTGGAAAGGGTGAAAATAGATAAGTCCCCTGGGCCTGATGGCATTTATCCTAGGATTCTCTGGGAAGCAAGGGAGGAGATTGCAGAGCCATTGGCCTTGATTTTTATGTCCTCGTTGTCTACAGGAATAGTGCCAGAAGACTAGAGGATAGCAAATGTGGTTCCCTTGTTCAAGAAGGGGAGTAGGGATAACCCTAGTAACTATAGGCCGGTGAGTCTCACTTCTGTTGTGGGCAAAGTCTTAGAGAGAATTGTAAGGGATAGGATTTATGACCATCTGGATAGGAATAATGTGATCAAGGATAGTCTGCATGGTTTTGTGAAGGGCAGGTCGTGCCTCACAAACCTTATTGAATTCTTTGAGAAGGTGACTAAGGAGGTGGATGCGGGTAAAGCGGTAGCTGTGGTGTATATGGATTTTAGTAAGGCGTTTGATAAGGTTCCCCATGGTAGGCTACTGCAAAAAATACGGAGGTATGGCATTGAGGGTGTGTTGGAGGTTTGGATTAGGAATTGGCTGGCTGGAAGAAGACAGAGGGTAGTAGTTGATGGTAAAGGTTCATCTTGGAGTGCAGTTACTAGCGGTGTTCCACAAGGATCTGTTTTGGGGCCATTGCTGTTTGTCATTTTTATAAATGACCTGGAGGGGGGGCTAGAAGGTTGGGTGAGCAAGTTTGTGGATGATACGAACGTCGGTGGAGTTGTTGACAGTGAAGAAGGATGTGGCAGGTTACAGCGGGATATTGATAAGCTGCAGAGTTGGGCAGAAAGGTGGCAAATGGAGTTCAATGTAGGTAAGTGTGAAGTGATTCACTTTGGTAAGAGTAACAAGAAGATGGAGTACTGGGCTAATGGTTGGATACTTGGTAGTGTGGATGAGCAGAAGGATCTTGGTGTCCATGTACACAGATCTCTGAAAGTTGCCACCCAGGTAAATAGTGCTGTGAAGAAGGCATATGGCGTACTGGCTTTTATTGGTAGAGGAATTGAGTTCCGGAGTCCTGAGGTCATGTTGTAATTGTATAAGACTCTGGTGCAGCCACATCTGGAGTATTGTGTGCAGTTTTGGTCGCCATACTATAGGAAGGATGTGGAGGCACTGGAACGGGTGCAGAGGAGGTTTACCAGGATGTTGCCTGGTATGGTAGGAAGATGGAATGAGGAAAGTCTGAGGCACTTGGGGCTGTTTTCATTGGAGAAAAGAAAGTTTAGGGGTGACTTGATAGAGGTGTACAAGATGATTAGGGGTTTAGATAGGGTTGATCATGAGAACCTTTTTCCACATATGGAGTCAGCTATTATGAGGGGGCATGGCTTTAAATTAAGGGGTGGTAAGTATAGGACTGATGTTAGGGGTAGATTCTTTACTCAGTGAGTCGTGAGTTCATGGAATACCCTGCCAGTAGCAGTGGTGGACTCTCCCTCTTTCTGGGCATTTAAACAGGCATTGGATAGGCATATGGAGGATAGTGGGCTAGTGTAGGTTAGGTGGGCCTGGATCGGCGCAACATCGAGGGCCAAAGGGTCTGTACTGTGCTGTATTTTTCTATGTTCTATGTTCTAAATATTGTCCCCAGATTTCACTGATTGTGGCCTGTGGGTCAGGAAACTGAGGATCCAGTTGCAGAGAGTGGGACTTAGTCCGAGATCACTAAGTGGACCAACTAATACTCTGTACAGCTACAACATGACCTCCCAACTCCTTTACTCAATGCACTGACCAATAAAGGCAAGTATAACGAACGCTTTTTTCACAATCCTAGCCACCTGTGACTTCACTTTCAAGGACTATGAACTTGCACTCCAAGGTCTCTTTCTTCAGCAACATCAAGTCCTTCCCTGAGTTGCCTTTCCAAAACGCAGCACCTCACATTTATCTAAATTAAACTCCATCTGCCACTCCTCAGCCCATTGGCCCATTGGATCAAGATCCCATTGTGCTCTGAGGTAACCTTCTTTGCTCTACACTACATCTCCAATTTTAGTGTCATCTGCAAACTTACTAACCATAGCTTTTCAATACAAGCTGCTGGTGCACCCTGCAATGCGTGTGTGTGATTCCAGAGTGCAATGTCAGAGCACGGTCAAAATGCGAGGATATGTCAATCATAAATTTGGTGGGCGGCACGGTGGCACAGTGGTTAGCACTGCTGCCTCACAGCGCCTGAGACCTGGGTTCAATTCCCGACTCAGGCAACTGACTGTGTGGAGTTTGCACGTTCTCCCCGTGTCTGCATGGGTTTCCTCCGGGTGCTCCGGTTTCCTCCCACAGTCCAAAGATGTGCGGGTCAGATGAATTGGCCATGCTAAATTGCCCGTAGTGTTAGGTAAGGGGTAAATGTAGGGGTATGGGTGGGTTGCGTTTCGGCGGGTCGGTGTGGACTTGTTGGGCCGAAGGGCCTGTTTCCACACTGTAAGTAATCTAATCTAATCATAAAAGTCCATGGAGGAGGAAGGATTTGGAGATGCTGGTGTTGGACTGGGGTGTACAAAGTTAAAAATCACTCAACACCAGGTTATAGTCCAACAGATTTATTTGGAAGCACTAGCTTTTGGAGCGCTGTTCCTTCATCAGGTGGTTGTGGAGTATAAGATTGTCAGACACAGGACTTATAGCAAGAATTTACAATGTGATGTAACTGAAATTATATATCAAAAAAGACCTGGATTGCTTGTTAAGTTGCTCTTCTATTAGAATGACCATGTTGGTTTCAGTTCTTTAATATGTAAATCGCAAAGCTTTTTTAAAAGTTACATTGTCAAGTGAACTTAACAGTTGGTTAGGGAGGAGAACGGAGTGTGACTGATTGCTGTTTGGTTGCAGCCAACATGGAGGCAGTTCAGAGCAAGCAGCAAGCTGAATTTGTATGTTTGCTTTTTCACTTAATCTTGAACTTTCAACAATTTTATTTGTTCTCAGGTTACAGTCATTAAAAAAGCGAGGAGAACTTTCTCTACAGGATCTGTGCCTTCTTTTATGATTTAATGAGCTTTAATGTCATCAGCTGTAGTTCTTATTCAATATGATAATGTAGTTATTTGTTCAGCTTGTGTTTTAGTATTTAGATTGGAAGCCATTCTGTAGTTTAAGAATTTTACATTTTTTCTAAAGTCCCGAAACCTGTTCCCTGTTTGGCCTTCACTGAAATTAACCCTGCCAGGAGGTATTATTTCCCCTGACATTTCTTCTTAATGTGTTTCTTCATTCTTCTTACACTAAAGCTTTTTAGTTCTGTTGTACTTTAATGCTGCTTTACTCTACTTTCAAGTAGATCCTTATTTCTTCAATATGGCAATGCTGTTTTATTTTCCTTGTGCAAGGCTCTACTTGGCTACAGTGGTAAAGAAGAGGCTGTATTCATAAATGAAATGCTGATTGTATGGTAGTAATCAGGTGTAAGTTGCATTAATAACTTGGACATAGTTACAAAGATTATGAAGGGATCTGAGACAATAGATCTGTTCTCTTCTAGATCCTAAGATGTTATACTTTTCCCCACCATAGTACTTGTGATATCCTTAGGTCAGTGGTGTTTAATGCCCCATCTTAAGCCTTTTTAGGATCATTACTTTATATGGCACACAACAGGGGAGAGCAGCTGAGCACTAAGTACTCACACTATCGGAAGTGGGGAATTGAGAGTAGACCAGCCAGCTACCTGGTGACAGAATTGAATAAGACACATATTGAATTATTCGTTCACATTCATTTGATGTCAGCCGCTGTTGAAATAAGATAAAAATGCATTGTGATTAATTAAAACATTATTGGATCCCCTGATGTCAGATTTAATCCAAAAGTGCATACAGACCTGCCTCACAATTCTTCCAGCTACACCTGTGCAGTGGTCCCTATTGGTTGGGAATATGATATTACCTGGGACCTGACACTGCCTCCCAATGCATGGACTCGTTCTGGAGCTGGAATGTTCAATCAGCTGGGCAGTTGTCAGTGCCAGGCCTGATATAGTCACTGGAATGCTAAGGAATGGGACACTGAATTCAGGAAGGTGAGAGATGTCTATCAGCTGGCAGTTCACTCCCTTGTGACAGTGCCGTGGGGTTCAGTGTGAGAATGGCTCAGTTCCTGGTCATTGTCTCTCAGTTCCAGTGTTCCCTGTGGCTGGGATTGGAGTTGTTGCTTTCCAGTCTGTCTGTATTGAGGTTCCAAAGATTATTTAAAGGTTGTAACTGATGATTGAACATTTTAAGTGTTAAATTTTAGATTACTTACAGTGTGGAAACAGGCCCTTCGGCCCAAGTCCACACCGACATTTGCCCCTTACCTAACACTACAGGCAGTTTAACATGGCCAATTCACCTGACCTGCACATCTTTGGACTGTGGGAGGAAACCCATGCAGACATGGGGAGAATGTGCAAACTCCACACAGTCTGAGGTGGGAATTGAACCCAGGTCTCTGGCACTGTAAGGCAACAGTGCTAACCACTGTGCCACCGTGCCACCCATTAATGGGATAGAAAAAGAGCATTAATGGAAACTCAACATTATATATGGTATGTTTTATATTTACAAAGATATGTGGATAATATAATTAACAAAGACACTTCAATTGTTAGGAAGAGTTGTAACATCACCAAGTACAACCTTAAAACACTCTCATCTTGATAATTCAAATGTATGCCTTTAATTTCCGACAAATTAACTAAGCATCCCTCATGAGGTTTTCCTGGAAGACGACAACGAGTCCTTCGAGGTCAGACATTCGAATGGTGCACCGTCTCTGGACTGATGCTCAGCATGCACCTGCTCGAATGATCAGACTGTTGGAACTGTTAACAAAGAGAGAGATGAGTCTTTACCTGGTGACTCAATGAACAGTGAGGATGTGTAGGTTATGGAGGTTATAGGGCCACAGTGGAGGGTTTAGGTCAGAGTGGGCAGGGTTCTCTAAACTTGCAGACGCTGAACTTCGGGGGCATGAATTATAAAAAATGTGCCCCATTGATTACTGAAATCTTTCCTAAAGGGGAAAGGTTTCTCCCTTTCAACCTTCCCTATGCCCCTCAGAACTTTCTCCACCTCAAGTAAATTTCCCTCTCAGTCTTCTCTGCTCTAAAGAAAACTATCCTAGTCTATCGAGTCTCTCTTCACAGTGGAAATTCTCCAGCTCAGGTAATATCCTGCTCAATCTCTTCTGCACTGCTGCACATGCAAAGATATCCTTTCTATCATGTGGCAGTTAGAACTGCATACAGTGCTCAGGTGTGGCTGAAATAACTTCTTATACAGTTCTATCATAATCTCCTTCTCTTGCATTCAATGCCTTGACTAACATAGGCAAGTATCCTATGTGCCTTATTAACCACCTTATGTACGTGTAGAGAATGGTTAAATGTGTAAATAAGACACAGGGGTCAGAGGCGCTATTGAATAAGAAGGCTTGGATGGCTGCGGAGGTTTATCCTGCAACCTTCATCCATCCAACGGCAAGGCCCAGGAGGAGTCAGCCTCAAGGTTAAAGGCCAGCTTCAGCCAATGCTGAGACACAAAGAATCTGAAATTATTGAACAAAACACATGTTTTATGCAACCAAGTGTAATCCTTGCTCAGCAAAAGAGCCTGCAAAGACCTGAAGCTTACCCTTAAAGTTAATTCAGTTGCCAGTCAAGGGGCCACTTTACATAGTTACAGACTAATCTATAATTGCAAAGATCTTTAAAGGTCAGGGGCAACTGAATACTAGTATTATGTCACTCTGAAAGCAGATGCCAAACTTGTCTGCTTGTTCATACCCAGGAATGTCTCAGACCTACTTAGAGACAAAATACAACCCAAGACTGTAGTTAAGCTGTGACAGGAAATTATTTCGTGGGGCCCACAGCCAATGCTGTGATATTTTGCTGTGGTTCTAGTTTCTGAACCAAACAGACCCGTTAGAATTTGTCTCAAAGTGACACATTTGAACAAGGCATTACAATGAGAGATACACCTCATGCCATGTGAAGATGAGAGAATGATTAATCATGGAAATAAGACAATATTCATCACCATGGATACAAACAGCAACCTCTGTAATGTCCCTTAGGCAAGGACCCTGCATCTGCAGTCCTCTCTTTCTCCTAATTAATTATAACCTTACTGCGAAGCCTCTTCCAAGAATGCCCATCTTGAAGAAGTTCTCCTCGTTGTCTACAAGGATCTCAGAGAGACTCTCTCTCTCCCACTGCCCCCCCCACCCCCCACCAAGTCATGTCCTCAGCCATGAATCTCTTCAGCCACATCCTGAAGCAGACTCGTTACACAGCCACATCTCCTTCCTCAGTTCCTGCATACAGAACTGACTGGCTGAACTGGTCCTCACCCTCAAAAATCTCTTTTTCCAATCCTCCCACTTCCTCCAGATCAAATGGGGAGCCACAGACACCTGCATGAGCCTCAGTTATGCCTGCCTCTTCATTGGACACATGGAACAGTCCATCTTCCACAGCTACACTGGCACCATTCCCCACTTTTACCTCCACTACATCGATGGTGGTATTGGTGCTACCTCGTGCTCCCATGAGGAGGTTGAACTTCACAAAGACCTTCCACCCCAACCTCAGGTTTACCTGGACCATCTCAGACACCTCCCTCCTCTTCCATGACCTCGCGATCTCCATTTCCAGTGACTGACTCAACATGAACATCCACCATCTCCCGCAGCTACCTGGACTACAGCCTGCCTTCTGTAAAAACCTTATCCCTTAATCCCAATTCCTCCACCTCTGCTGTATCTGCTTCCAGGAGGACAAATTCCACTATATAAAATCGCAGATAGCCTCCTCTTCAAAGACCACAATTTCCCCTCTCACATGGTCGACGATGCCCTCCAGCACATTTCCTCCACTTCCTGGAACCTCAGCCCTCCAATTTCAAAAAGGACAGAAGCCCCCTGGCTCTCATCTTCCACCCCACCAAGCTCCAAAACATTGCATCATCCTCTGCCATTTCCGTCACCTACAAACAGACCCCACTACCAGAGATATATTTCCCCATGTTTATCTGCATTTCCCTCCGTGACTCCCTTGTCAGGTCCATGCCCTCCACCAACCCACCCTCCCCCCCGACACCTTCCCCTGCCACCGCAAGAAGTGCAGAACCTGCGCCCACACCTCCCCCCTCACCTCCTTCAACATCTGACAGAAATTTATCTGTACTTCCACACATGTCATCTACTGTATCCATTGCATCAGATATGGTCTCCTCTACATCGGGGAGTCAGGACGCCAATTTGCACATCGTGTCAGAGAATGTCTCTGGGACACTCCCACTAACCAACCCCACTGCTCTGTGGCTGAACACTTTAACACCCCCTCCCACTCCAAACCCATCGCCAAACCCTAACCACCCACCGCCTGGAGAAAGAACACCTCATCGTCTGCCTTGGGACCCTCCAACCACATGAGATCAATGTGGATTTTACTAGTTTTCTTATCTCCCCTACCCCCCCACCTTAGCCCATTCTCAACCTTCCAACTTGGCACCACACCTTTGATCTGTCTACCTGTCCATCTTCCTTCCCACCTATCTGCTCCACTCTCCTCTCTGGTCTATCACCTTCTCCCCCACCTTCATCTACCTATCCCATTCTCAGCTACCTTCCCCCCAGCCTCACCCCCCCCTCCCATTTATCTCTCAGCCCCCTTGGCCCACAAGCCTCATTCCTGATGGAGGACTTATGCCTGAAACGTGGATTCTCCTGCTCCTCGGATGCTTTTCCAGCACCACATTCTTCAACATTATATTTAAAATGCATTTGGACAGCTACATTAATAGGAAAGATTTAGACGGTTATGGGCCAAATGCAGGCAAATGGGGTCAGTTTAGTTTGAGAAACTTGGTCGGCATGGACAAGTTGGACTCAAGGATCTGCTTGACGAGGACTCAATTACTGAGGTTAGAAACAGGAGAGGAGAGGTCACACTGTGACCTCTGCTGGGAGTCTTTTATAGGCCTCTGCAAGTTCCAGGGATGAGGAGGAGAGGATCAGCAAAACAATTCTGGGTAGGAGTGAAAGGAACAGGGTGGTCATTATGGGGGACTTTAACTCCCCCAACATTGACTGGAAATGCTTTAACTCTAGTACATCGGATGGATCAGTTTTTGTCCAATGTGTACAGGAGGGTTTCCTGACACAGTATGTCAAAGGGCCGACAAGAGGGGAGGCCCCACTGGACTGGTGCTTGGCAATGAACCAGGCCAGGTGTTTGATTTAGTGGTGGGTGAGCACCTTGGAGAGAGTGACCATAATTCAGTTACGTTTAGTTTAGCGATGGAAAGGGATAGGTACATGCCACAGGGTGAGAGTTATCGATGGGGGAAGGGCAATTATAATGCGATTAGGGAAAGACGTAGAATGCATAGAATGGGGTAGCAAAATGTAGGGGATGGGGACAATCAAAATATGGAGTTGGTTTAAGGAACAGATATTGTGTGTCCTTGATAGGTATGTCCCTGTCAGGCAGGGAGGAAGTGATAAAATAAGGGAACCTTATTATACTAAAGCAATTGCATCCTTTGCTAAGCGGAAGAAGGAGGCTTATGTGACAATGAGACGAGATGGTTCAGATGAGGCGATGGAGAGTTACAGATTAGCTAGGAAGAATTTAAAGAGAGTTGAGAAGAGCAAAGAGAGGTCATGAGCAGTCTTTAGAAGGTAGAATAAAGGAGAACCCTAAATCTTTCTATAGGTATGTAAGGAATAAAAGGAGGACTAGGGTAAGAATAGGGCCAGTCAAAGACAGAAGTGGGAAGTTGTGTGTGGAGATCAGAGAGATGCTAAATGAATATTTCTCATCGGTTTTCATTCAGGAAAAGGAGAATATTGTAGACGAGAAGAATGAGATATGGGATATTAGACTAGCAAGGATCAAGGTTAGTAGGGAAGAGGTGTTATCAATTTTAGAAGGAGTGAAAGTAGACAAGTCCCCTGGGCCAGATGGGATTTATCCAAGGATTCTCTGGGAAGCTAGGGAGGAGTTGTTGGAGTCTTTGGCCTTAATCTTTGAGTCGTCATTGTCTACAGGTGTAGTACCAGAGGACTGGAGGATTGCAAATGTTGTGCCCTCATTCAAGAAGGGCAGTTGAGATGGCCCAGGTAATTATAGACCAGTGAGCCTTACGTCTGTTGTAGGAAAAGTTTTGGAAAGGATTATAAGAGATAGGATTTATAATCATCTAGCAGGCAACAATTTGATTGCAGATAGTCAACATGGTTTTGTCAAGAGCAGATCGTGTCTCACAAACCTCATTGAGTTTTTTGAGAAGGTGACCAAGCATGTGGATGAGGGCAGAGCAGTTGACGTGGTATACATGGATTTCAATAAAGCTTTTGATAAGGTTCCACATGGTAGACTGTTGGGAAAAATGCAGAGGCAGGGGGTTGAGAGTGATTTAGCAGTTTGGATTAGAAACTGGCTTTCTGTAAGAAGGCAGCGACTGGTGGTAGACAGAAAATATTCAGCCTGGAATCCGGTTCTATTGGTGTGCCACAAAGATTTGTTTTGGGACCAATGCTATTTGTCATTATTATGAATGACTGAGATGTCAGGCATAGATGGGTGGTTAGTAAGTTTGCAGCTGACACTAAAGTCGGTGGAGTAGTGGACAGTTTGGAAGAATGTTACAGGTTGCAGGGGGACTTGGATAAACTGCAGAATTGGGCTCAGAGGTGGCAAATGGAGTTCAATGCAGCTAAATGTGAGATGATTCACTTTGGGAAGAATAACAGGAAGGCAGAATACTGAGTCAATGGAAAGATTCTTGATAGTGTGGATGTGCTGAGGGATCTTGGAGTCCATGTACATAGGTCACTGAAAGTTGCCACCCAGGTCAATATGCTGTTAAGAAGACACACAGTGTCTTAGGTTTTATTGGTAGGGGGATTGTGTTCCGGAGCCGCAATATCATGCTGTAACTATACAAAACGCTGGTGCGGCCACACTTGGAATATTGTGTACAGTTCTGGTCGCCATATTTCAGGAAGGATGTGGATGTATTGGAAAAGGTGCAAAGGAGATTTACGAGGATGTTGCCTGGTCTGAAGGGAAGGTCTTATGAGGAAAGGCTGAGAGAGTTGGGTCTGTTCTCATTGGAGAGAAGGCTAAGAGGGGATTTGATAGAGACATACAAGATGGTCAGAGGATTAGATAGAGCAGACAGTGAAAGTCTTTTTCCTAAGATGATGGCGTCAGCTTGCACGAGGAGGCATAGCTACAAATTGATGGGTGATAGATTTAAGACAGATGTCAGAGGTAGGTTCTTTACTCAGAGAGTGGTAAGGGTGTGGAATGCCCTGCCTGCCAATGTAGTTAACTCAGTCACATTTGGGAGATTTAAACAATTCTTGGATACGCACATGGATGATGATAGGATAGTGTAGGGGGCTGGGTTTAGATTAGTTCACAGGTTGGCACAACATCGAGGGCCGAAGGGTCTGTTCTGCGCTGTATTGTTCTATGTTGGTGCTGTATGACTCCATAATAAAAGAGATATGAAACAGTGAAAATCATTAATTAGAACAAGCAGCGTCAATACAAACAGAAATTGCAACATCTGTGCAGAGAAAACAGTGTTAACATTTCAAGCCCAGAGGCCCTTCTTCACAAAATTTTGTAACTCAATTCATTGTCAGCTTGGACCTTCGGGCATGTCTGTCCAGTTTGGTACTTTTTACCCTCTGCTTGCCCCTTCTATTTTGCCAGTCCTCTCATTCTTGAAGCAGGAATCAACCTGGGTGTCACTGGCTAATTGCCTGGAGAGTAGTTAAGAGTCAACTGCATTTCTGTGAGTCTGGAGTCACATGTTGACCAGACCGGGTAAAGATGGCAGTCTCCTTTCCTAAAGGGCATTAGTGAACCACATGGGTTTTTTTTTACTGACAATTGGCAATGGATTCACACGTCATCGCTAGCCTTCTAACTCCAGATTTTTACCAAGTTCAAATTCTACCTTCTGCCACGTCAGGAATCAAACCTGGGCCTTTGTATTAACAGTCGAGCAATAATACCATTAGGCTATCATCTCCCCATACACTAATTATCGGTATTTTATAGTTTAATACAAACTCCACTCTGCACCCTCCCCTTCCTAAGCAACTCCTCTTATTGGGACTAATCAGTTGTTTTTCCTATTTTGAAGACCCCACCACTAAATCAATTGTTTAATTAATTGAGCAAATTACAAGAACTGACCACCAAGGGGCAGTATCACAGAAAGAAAAACCCAAAACGTCGAGTAACAAGGGAGGGTACTTAAAGCCTAACTGTGTTGGAGGGGAACTAGTTAACCAACCCCATATTCTAAACCAACATGTTATCCAACCACTCTATAAGTTTATAACCTATCACAAACACTATCCACCAGGCACAGTATATCAGTACCAAAAATAGAAAAGGGAAGGAGTCCAGGGAGGGAATTAAATTGAAATAGTATTGAAAGGAGGAGATAATGTACTGTTGTCCCTGGTTGCCTATCTCTCTCCAAGTACTTCAAGGGTTCTGGTTGACATCATGCACTCCCTTTCCATGTACACCCAGGTATAAAATTCATTGCAGAAGAGATTAACCAGCCTTTCCTTTATTTTTATATATAATTCATAATTCACTGAGATTAGATTAGGTTAGATTAGATTACTTACACTGTGGAAACAGGCCCTTCAACCCAACAAGTCCACACCGACCCGCCACAGCGCAACCCACCCATACCCCTACATTTACCCCTTACCTAACACTACGGGCATTTTAGCATGGCCAATTCACCTAACCTGCACATCTTTGGAATGTGGGAGGAAACCGGAGCACCCGGAGGAAACCCACACAGACACAGGGAGAATGCGCAAACTCCACACAGAGAGTTGCCTGAGGCTCTGTGTCTAAGAGACTCCCAGAATGCAGTTTGACTAATTGACCAGAGGCACTGCAACAATAGCCTAAGAGGAAATATAGGGAACTGAAAGCAAAATGGAAATTTTCTAAATTCATTCATGTGGCATAGGCATTGCTGGCTCAGCCAGCATTCATCGCCTGTCCCTAGTTGCCCTTGAGAAAGTGGTGGTGAGATGTTTGGGGGATGTGGAGGGAATAAGGCACCCAGCCCCTGTGGTGCCCACTTCTCTGTAAATGACTTGAGGGTATGGGTGGATGGCGGGAGGTCCATTTCCAAGGAAACCTGGGCATAAATGTAGCTGCAGAAGAGGTTGATGAGGTTTTTTTTTACTGTACCCACCAGCAAATCACCCACCCTCCAATTAAACAAATACGATACAAGCACTGCTCGGGTGCATACTGAAAACAAAGGTGTGGAAACAAGGGAGGGAGCCAAATCAAAATTGTGTTGGAGGGGGAAATAATGCAACCCATCTCTATTAACCATTCCTTAAATATATGCTCCAATGTGCACCAATTGCTTTCCATTATCTCTGAAATATGTCATGGTTCATTCTTCAAGTGACAATTGTTTACACCATAATCAAACATTTCCTATTATTCAGCTTCACAGACATAAAAATGGGCAACTTGAAATTTATTATTGGATAATTTACATAAAATATAGAACAGTATAGTACAGTACAGGCCCTTCAGCCCTCGATGTTGTGCAGAACTTCTTTCCTACTCTAAGATCTGACCCTTCATTTTACTATCATCCATGTGCCTATCCGAGAGTCAGTTAAATGTCCCTCATGTATCTGATTCTACAACTGCCCTGGCAGCACATTCCATGCACCCACCACTCTCTGTGAAAAGAACCAATCTCTGATATCTCCCCTGAACCTTCGTCAAATCACCTTAAAATTATGCCCACCTTACGATAGCCATTTCTATCCTGGAGAGAAAATCTCTGACCATTCACTCTATCTATGCCTCACGTCATCTTGTACATCTCTATCAAGTCGTCTCTCACCCTTCTTCGCTCCAATGAGAAAAGCCTGAGCTCCCGCAACCTTTCTTCATAAGACATGCCCTCCAGTCCAGGTAGCATCCTGGCAAATCTCCTCTGCACCCTATCTAAAGCTTCCACATCCTTCCTATAGTGAAGCAACTAGAACTGTATACAATATTCAAAGTGTGGTCTAACCAGGCCTCTATAGAGCTGCAACATAACCTCACGGCTCTTAACCTTAATCCCCCTGCTAATGAAAGCCAACACACCAAACACCTTTTTAACAGTCTAATCAACTTGGGTGGCAACTTTGAGGGATCTATGGACATGGCCCCTAAGATCCCTCTGTTCCTCCACACTGCCAAGAATCCTGCCTTTAGCTCTGTATTCTGCATTTGAATTCGACCTTCCAAAATGAATCCCTTTACACTTTTCCAGGTTAAACTCCATCTGCCACATATCAGCCCAGTTCTGCATCCTGGGCTGAAAATGTGTTGCTGGTTAAAGCGCAGCAGGTCAGGCAGCATCCAAGGAACAGGAAATTCGACTTTTCGGGCACAAGCCCTTCATCAGGATCATTTCCTGATGAAGGGCTTGTGCCCGAAACGTCGAATTTCCTGTTCCTTGGATGCTGACTGACCTGCTGCGCTTTAACCAGCAACACATTTTCAGCTCTGATCTCCAGCATCTGCAGACCTCACTTTTTACTCAGTTCTGCATCCTGTCAATGACTCGCTGCAACCTATAACAGCCTTCCACACAATCCACAACTCCACCAATCTTCGTATCATCGGCAAACTTACTAACTCACCCTTCCATTTCCTCATCCAAGTCATTTATGAAAATCACAAAGAGCCGAAGTCCCAGAACAGATCCCTGTGGAACACTACTGGTCACCGAGTTCAAGGCTGAAAAATTTCCATCTACTACCACTCACTTTCTTCAACGGACCAGCCAGATTTCCCTGTATCCCATGCCTCCTTACTTTCAGAATGAGCCTACCATGGGGAATCTTATCAAATGCCTTGCTAAAATCCATGTACACTATTCTACCTTCATCAATGTGTTTTGTACATCTCAAAAAATTCAATAAGGTTTGTGAGGCATGACATACCTCTCATAAAGCTATGTCAACTAACTCTAATCAAACTATGCTCTTCCAAATAATCATAAATTCTGTCTCTCAGAATCCTCTCCAATAATTTGCCCACCGCAGACGTAAGACTGACTGGTCTATAATTCCCAGATTATCCTTTTTCTCTTTTTTGAACAAGGGAATAACATTTGCCACCCTCCAATCATCTGGCACTACTCTAGTGGACAGTAAGGATGCAAAGATCATCGCCAAAGGCATAACAATCTCTTCCCTTTCTTCCCGTAGTAACCTAAGGTATATTTCATCTGGCCCGAGGACTTACCTATCCTCATGTTTTTCAAAATTTTCAGCACATCCTCCTTCTTAACATCAAAATGTTCGAGCACATCGGCCTGTTTCAACTGTCCTCACAAATGTCAAGGTCCCTCTCAGTGGTGAATACTAAAGCAAGGTATTCATTAAAGACCTCGTCTACTTCCTCCGACTCCAGGCACAAGTTCTCTCCACTATCCCATATTGGCCCTACCCTCACTCTGGCCATCCTCTTGTGCCTCACTTAAGTGTAAAATAAGGCAAAAGGGTACTGCAGATGCTGGAGAATACAGTCAAAATTAGAGTGGTGCTGGAAAAGCATAGCAGGTCAGGCAGCATCCGAGGAGAAGGAAAATCGACTTTTCCGGCAAAAAGCCCTTCGTCAAGAGCCTGGTGAAGGCTTTCCTGATGAAGGGCTTTTGCCCAAAATGTTGATTTAAGTGTAAAATAAGTCTTAAGGTTTTCCTTAATCCTTCCTGTTAAAGCTTTTTCAGCACCCTTCTAGCTTTCATAAGTCCATTCTTTGGTTCCTTCCTGGCTACCTTGTAACCCTCTAAAGCCCTATCTGATCCCTGCTTCCTCAATCTTAAGTAAGCTTCCTCCTTCCTCTTGACTAGATGTTCCACATCCATTGTCACCCAACGTTCCACCACCTGACCATTACTTCCTTGCCTCAGCGGGACAAACCTATCCAGCACAATCAGCAAGTGGTTCTGAAATAACTTCCACATTTCTGTCATGTATTTCCCTGAGAATATCTGTTCCCAATTTCAGTGTTCTAGTTGCTGCCTAATAGCATTGTAATTCCCCCTCCCCCAAGTGAATACTTGCCCATACTGTCTGCTCCTATCCCTCTCCATGGCTATAGTAAAGGTCAGCGAGTTGTGATCACTATCTGTGTGGTGAGGTCTGACACCTGACCTGCTTTGTTACCAAGCACCAAATCCAATATGGCCTCCCCTCTAGTTGGCCTATCTACATCGTGAGTCAGGAGTCCTTCCTGGATACACCTGACAAAATCTGCTCCATCCAAACTATTTGAACTAAGGAGGTTCCAATCAATATTAGGGAAGTTAAAGTCACCCATGACAACAGCCTTGTTACTTCTGCACCTTTTCGAAATCTCCCTCCCAATCTGCTCCACTATGACTCTATTGCTATTGGGGAAGTCTATAGAAAATTCCCGATAAAGTGACTGCTCCTTTCCTGTTTCTGACTTCCACCAATATTAACTCGATAGACAAACCCTCCTCGACGACCTCTCTTTCTGCAGCTGTGATACTATCCCCGATTAGCAATGTCACTCTCCCAGCTTTTTTAACACCATCTACCCCACCCCAATTCCTTTTGAAACATCTAAACCCTGAAACATCCAACAAGCATTCCTTCCCCTCTGACATCCAAGTCTCCATAATGGCCACAACATCATAGTGCCAAGTACTGTTCCATGCTCTAAGTTCATCACCCTTACTCCTGACACTTTTTGCGTCGTAATAGACACACTTCAATCCATCACACTGACTGCAATGTTGCCGTATCAACTGTCTATCCCTTCTCACAGACTCTCTGCACTCCGTATCTGGCTGTACACTATCTATTCCAACCTCAGATCCGTTCCCAAACCCCTGCCAAACTAGCTTAAACCCTCCCGAAGAGTTTTAGCAAACCTCCCGCCCAGGTTTTGGTGCTAATCTGTTCCATATAATGCTGCCAGCTATTGCTCTTAATTACAGAAAATGCAAGTGAACACGTACAGAAGTTCTCCCCTGTCCCTGTGCCTGGTACAAGTTAACACAATCCCAGGTCTCAGGCTGATAGCCACAATTCAGGCTCCAGCCTGTTTCATCTCCACTTATTTTGTTACCTTCAGCCTTTCCAGACCTCTAACCGTGCTGCTCAATAGGGAGCTCTGCATATGCCTGAGTAAACATGCACAGAATCTTCTCCCAAGCAGTTTGGAGAATCCAATGTTCATTAAGACACCCGCAGGGAAATTCCCTGTCATTACAGTCTTAAGTAGAAATGATCAGTTTTTAAAAATTCCCAGAAGATCCGTTCAATCCTGAAATACACCAGGTTGGACACGGAGTTGGATTTGCAATCCATGTGGTGTGAAACTCAGTAGTAGGAGACTGCTCCCTCAAGCTTTGGCCCAGAGTTATAGTGGGCCCTGAACCCAGATCTACACTGCCAGCTGGTATTTATGCAAAACATAAATACTTTAAACCATCATCACAGCACAGCAAAAATACAACTGTGGATTAATTTGCTTCTGCTTACATAAGTGAGGGTAATAATGCTGGCAAACAGAAGATGTTTTTATTCTATCTCCAATGAGTATATTAAAAATGCAAATAACACTTAAGACAGTGGCTAGATTTTCTATGGAGTCACTAAAGAGCACCATTAATATTCACAGCACGCTACAATTACTGACCAATTTTCTCACATCATTATTGTTGTATTTTCAAGAGCAGTGTAATGTGCACAGGGCCATCATTTAAAATTTATGTGATTTGATTTTTAACATGAAAAGAAATTGTAAGTTACACCTTCATTCCTCCTTACTATCGAACACAGTAGAATGAATTGACTTTTGGTGACATGTCGTTGCTTCTCAAAGTAAGATGCTGCGGGACATTTTACTCACTCAGTGTTGGTGCCCCACACTTCCATGTCGCTTGTGTCTCAGGTAGATAAATAATAATGTGGATTACACTTTTAGAAAACGAACTGGGAGGGAATGGCTCCCAAGTGCACTTCAGATGAGGAGACCAATTTGAAATGCCGTTTTCTCCAATATCCACTCTTTCTTGCTGGGCTTAAATGGCCGTAAAGACTGCAAACATTTGCAGGCAATGTTCCGGCTATGCACTGCCCCAGGCAAAAACATTAGCCCAGGTCTTAACTCAAGCCATAAAGTGCTATAGTTGTCCCTTCAATATGTCCATTCGACTGTTTATATACTGATGCTGCATTGCAGAAAAAGATTTTGCTGCAAGATGGAAATGGGGTGTGAACTTACCCAAAAACACATGCCTTCAGCAATCTAGTTTCGGAATTCAATTCCGAGATCACTCCATCTTCCTATCTTCCTCTAACACCCTCCTTCAATTGGCCAAACTTTGACTCAACCCTCCTAAAATCTGCTTCTTTAATTTAATTTTCAAGTGATCATATTTCAGAGAACCTCCTTGGAACGTCTTTTAATATACATTAGAAAGGGCTCTATATGACTTCATGGAGTAATCTGCTCGAACCACTTTCAGTTTTTTATGCCAGCCGTTTCAAAGCTCTCCCTGATTGACTTCATAGTGTAGGGGTAACTTGCTGAGCAGCAGCCATCCCACTCAGCACTGCAAAGAAGTTCAATTAATGTACCGGCTTTGAATAATAAACTGGATGAAACCTTTCAATAATGCTCAGGGCTGCTGCACATGCTGCCTTACAATTTGGAATCATCCCTCCCTTCATAAATAAATTGTCTTCTGTCAGTGTTGTTAATATTTACTGTTTAAACATAAATATTACAAGAACAATTTAATAAATTGTTGGGATTCCTGAATAAATCAGAGGGACTTTCGAGTGATTTTTAATTTGTATCAGTTTTCCTTTCTTGCCTTTTTAATTGTAACCAAGATGAGTAACCTTCACTCCCCATAGCCTGTCCACCTACCTCCAAGGCACAAGTCAGGACTATGATGGAATACTCCCCTCTAGCCTGAACGATTGCAGCTCCAACAACACTCAAGATGCTTGACAACGTCCAAGACAAAGCAGCCCGCTCCGATCACCACCAACACACAGTGACAACAATCAGCACCATCTCAAAGGGAAATGCAGTGATTAAGTGAGGCTCCTTCAATAGCACTTTCCAACCCACAATGTCTACCACCTAAAGGAGAATGGTGTGACGATGCTGCAGCTTTAAGAGGTTATTTTGTCCTGGTTTCTTTAAAAGAGAGACGCTGAGCTGGCTAGTAAATACCACACGTGTGTAAACAGCTTGGGAGGCCTTGGGTTTTTTTTAAATAGCCTGAATGGATGTGGCCAGCTCTCACAGGTTAGAATTTCTGTGTTTTGGTTTATCATTAACATCAGAAGCTACTGGGATCTCAACACAGTTGGAAGCTTCAGTGAATGTCTCCTGGCTGCTACTCTCTCTGAGTTTTCTCTTGATGATTTTCCTTCCTGGATGGGGGAGCTGCATGTGAGTATCTGTGTCTGAAATTTCCTTTTTGCCAACAGGTGTGTTTATGGGATGTTACTATCTTGGAACAGTTAATTAGTAATAGCTGCTGTATCTATTATTCTGTTGAGTTTTCCAATAGAATTACGTTATTGCTTAACACCAAGTAGTTTGACCAGTCACATCGTATCGGGAACAGATACTTCATGTTTACCTTCAAAATAAGAAACGTTAGGGTCGAAGCTACCTTCTTAAAATATTCTGAGAGTGTCTGATCTGGTCCATAACAACGGACAACAGAAGCATGAGAAATAGCACCAGAAGACATAGGGGTAGAAAGAGGCCATTCAACCTATCAAGTGATCTCTGCGTGAGGAATAGCACCTTAAGACATGGTAAAAGGAGGCTATTCAGCCTATCAAGTGATCTCTGTCATTCAATGAGACCACAGCTGATCTGATAAACCTTAAGTCCTCTTTCCTGCTTTTCTCCATATCCATTGATCCCCTTACTTATTAAAACTCTGTCCATTCCAGCCTTAAATATACTTAACAACTCAGCCCCAAGTCTCACAACACCCAGACTCGGACTGACATCATTATTCCTTCAAGGTCACCAGGTCAAAATTCTGGAAAAGCTCATCCTAACAACATTTGAGGTTCTCGCTGCATCCCACACCTAGCTACATCCCAAGGACTGCAGCAGTTCTACAAGATAGCTCACCACCATCTTCTCCAGGACAACTAGGTATAATTATGGACAAGAAATAAATACTGGCCTAGCCAGTGATCCTAGGAATTATTTTAAAGAACAGCTTGTGATAACATTTGTTTTTTTCACTACAGTTGTACCTGTCAATACTGCATCAGCATCAATTCTGAAAACAATATTTTTTTTATCCATTCACGGCCAGACCAACATTGCTTGCCCATCCCAGAGGGCAGTTAAGAGTCAACCACTTTGCTGTGGTTGTAGGCCAGACCAAATAAGGATGGCAGTCTCCTTCCTTAAAGGACCAGATTTTTTCCCCCCTGACAATTGACATCGGATTTGTGGTCATCTTAATTCCAGATATTTATTGAGTTCAAATTCCACCACCTGCCGCGATGGGATTTGAACCTGGATCGCCAGAATATTGGTGATATCTTGACATGTGGTCAGTTATCAGTGCATGTGTTAGAGTCATCCAGCATAAAAGCAGGCCCTTCAGCCCACCATGTCTATGCCAGTCAGCAAACACTAAATTACATGATTCCCCATTTATCTGCATTTGGTCCATAGCCTACTGAGCCTGGTATTTTAAGTCACCATCCAGATGCTTCTTAAATGTTGCTAGTGTACCTACTTCCACCACCCTCTCAGGCAGCATTAGAGTTATGCGGCTGTGAGTACTGTGGAGGTTTTCTTTGAATGTAGAAAGGTCATTGCTCATTGGATCAATCAATTTATTATTCAATGGCAAAGACATAAATACCACATACTATTAGATTCAAATTTTAATCAAATCTGGTACCTGTAAAATTCAATCACGAATACACTCTACAACTGAGCTCAACTGTAATGATTCCAAAATTGAGACTGTCCTTTGATAAGTTAGATTGTCCTGTAATAACCAAGGTGTGATTGAACGATTGCAAAGGGCCTGTCTGACTTCAGTGGACTGTAATCAAGAACAGCAGACTGATTGAAGGACCATCGAAGAAGTCCTTTAATCAAATTCTATGTCCTCAATTCCAACTAAGGACTAGTAAGGTCAGTTTTATACTGATTTTCATCCATAAATTCATGGCTTGTTTTACACCTTTCAGGTGGTTAGTTAAAAAGCTTGGTTTGCTGAAATAAATTTACAATTACCTCACATCTGGAATGTTTTGGATTAAAATTGTCTCCTCCCATAGTTTTCACATTTGCCCAAGTTTCTACCATCTTTTAATTGGTAGTTCATACTGTTTCCCATCTATCTTTCTGAAGAAGAGGGATAGGACTAGTGCTAATAATAGATGTTAGACTTATTCAGCCGTGGATCTACAATCCGGAATGTAATCAAATTGTTCAATCAATGCTTGAAAAATCTTGATTTGTCTTCAATACACAATGGGTACTTTTGTATCTTTTTAATCTGATTACTCTGATTCTAGATGTTGCTAACAAAACATAGATTTAAAGGTAACCAAGTATAACAATGATTATTTTTTTCAGTTGCTCAAGGGATATGAACATCATTGGTTAGGCCAACAATTTGTTGCCCATGTCTAATTGCCTTAAAGAAGATGGTGGTGTTGGTGAAAGTCTACCTTCTCCAATGGGTATTAGCACATTATTGAGTTCTCACAAGCCTCTGGCTACTTTGATAGAGTAATAGATGTTTAGGAACAGAAATAGGCCATTCAACCCATCAAGTCATTCAACCCATTCAAGAGGATCTGCCTCAATGTCATTTTCATGACACTCTATGTCATTTGTCCTCAGAAACTATTAATTTCTATCTTGAACGTGCTCAATGACTGGACTTCTCAGATAGTTAGGGTAGGGAATTCAAAAAGGTTCACCACCTTTCGAATGAAGAAATTCTTTCTCATCTCAGTTTTAAATAGCCACCTCTCATTCCGAGCTATATCCCAGGTTTCTCAATTATTATTCCAGGGTAGACAGGAGCTGTTGAAAGGGATCCTGCATTGTAGCAAACTCTGAAGAAATTTCTCAGGAAATTGAAGATTTCTCTGGTAATTTTCATTGTGTCTGGAACCATTTAAATTAAAGCAGAGAATTTACAGGGTTCCAATCTGATTCACTGAACTGTTACTCAAGAAAATTATTAAATACATTGCCTAACTTTAGAGATACTATTCAACCGGCCTCATACAGACCAACTACACCTTCCCAGACCACTTGCATTGCTAACTCCAGATCCTGAAATGACACCTTTGGGATTCAACTCCCAATCTTGCTCTCAGGGTCCAATCATCTTCCACAGTCCAGAACCCAACCCAACCCCAAACTTCAACCTGACACACCTTCACCCCTCAGCACCAAACCCGTACTCAAACTTCAGACTGAACATATTTTCCACCTCTGAGATCTGAACCTCCATCAACACCCAGGATTTTAATCCCAAAACTGACCCTCCTTCCCCTACGCTGCACTCAATCTGCCTCTGTCACTCCAGGAGCCAGCCCGTCCACCTCTCCTTCCCTCATTGCAGACCAACCCCCATTCCCTGGAACACAAACCTGCTCCCCCTGCGCCTGACTCTTTACATTTATCCATGTTATATCCCATTTGCCATTTTCAAAAGCATTCACGTACCATGTCTATTTCAGCTTGAAACCTCCTTACATTCCTCTCATGACTCATTACAATTAGGTGTCAGCAGCAAATTTGGAAATATTAAAAGTCACCACCACATTCAAAATATTCATGCCCATCTAGCCCAACTCTGCACTGCACCCCTCTAGTAACTGTTTGCCGTACCCCGCTAGTAACAGCTTGCAGTTATGTCATATTATGATCGTAGTTACCAATATGTTCCTTTACTGCAAAAGGTTATTGATCAATCCTGCCTCATTTCCCTGGTTGGCTCTGGAATATACTACTCTAAAATATTCTCCCAAATATACTCGATCAACTTATTTTCCAGTCTACCTTTGCCAACATCCCCAATCTACATACTTAAAGTCATTTATTGCAGAAACAAAAACAAAAATGCTGGAAAAACTCAGCAGGTCTGGCAGCATCTGCAGAGGGAAATCAGGGTTAATGTATTGGATCCAGTGACCATTCTTAAGAACCCTGATGTTAACTCTGATTTCTCTCCACAGATGCCTCTAGACCTATTGATTTTCTCAAGCAAATTCTGTTTCTGTTTCTGATTTCTAGCACGTACAGATCTTTCAGTTTCATGATTATTGCAGTATCTTTCTTAAATGCCCTGTCTGTTTCTCTATATATTATGTCATGCAGGATAGGTACTTTAGTAGGTGCAATAAACTCGACATATAGACCTTTAAGTTTTCCATTACCTTCTCTACTCAAACTAATTCTATAGACAGAGTCACACTGGGGTCCAAATGACATGACCTATGGTGAGATTTGTGGCAGAATGAGATGACAATGTCGACAGAGACTATCTCAACATTGGGAGCAGCTCAGTCTATTATGCATTTCACAAGCGGAGTGGTGGGTTTGTCACTAGTTAGGTGTGAATTGCCATTTAAGGGGATTATTGAGCTTTCAAGGCCTTGTTAGGCCTTTGCATCAAAAGCCTGGTACTATCTGCCTAACAACACTGCAGGTGTCCCCAGCACCCTACATTTCGTAGCAGTTCAAGAAGGTACCTCACACCACCTTCTTATCGCACAATTAGGACCTGGAAATAAATGCAGACTCAGAGAGGAAGATCCACATTCAAGTAAATTTAAAAAAAGTCAATGCCTTGTTGATGGCCCAACTTAATCCATTAATATTCAATTTTCCATCTTACCAAACTTGCCAAACAGGCTGGATCTTGAGAAAACTCAGTGTGGAAACTAGAGCAGATACCTGGTGAATTTAACTCATTATTCGCTCTGAATGACCTCCATGCTAGAACTGGGCATCATCACCTCAGGGACTGCTCTGTTGGTATCAGCCACATCTATGAATACTGGAATCCAGCTGGTGCCTACCTCGATGAACCTCATGACAACATTTCCAATCTATTTATAGGATACTTGCACACTTCAGTGTTGCACAACAGGCTGCATTAGCAACATGGCTGTATGGACCGTGCACACTTAGGGATATGCACCCAGCTCATGGATCAGCCAAATCTCTGAGTTTTTGCTCACTGTCATACTACTTACTCACTTTGACCCTACCTGAATGCTCACAGCATCCCTTCCTTGCCTCTTTGGTCCTCTTCCCCCTCAGCCTGAGACACAGGGGTCATACTGCTTCATCCTTTCCTTACCATGTAGTACCGACTCAAAATCGGGAAGCTTGTGATGGGGGATTGGGAACAGTTGAATCAGGGGTGATGGTCTTTGCTCAGGGGGTTCTGGCACAGTAAGTCAAAGACAGTCTCTGATACCAGTCCAGGTGCTTGAGAATGGTAATTCCACCATTTGGGGCAGTCCTTATCAGGATTGTCTCCACATTATGGATGGGTGCTGAATGATGGGCCACCCATTTTCAGTGAAGTTCACCTCTCACTATCTACCAATGCCATCCTTAAATAACCGCGTTACTGAAACATCTTACTCTGTTTCTGGACTGAATTTCTTCAAGTCATAGTCACTTACTGAAGATGTGGTTGCCTTGGATCACACTGATGTCCAGCAGCTCCCACACATTGCAGCTGCAAAACATCACCTCCCCTGCCATCTTTATTACATGAGGAATATTTTTTCTCAGTTTACCATTTAAAATTCATATTATTCCTAATAAGCTTTATTATTATCAGTGTGCCTTTCTGGTACTAATAAAAGCTTGCAATTACTCAGAAATTACCAGAATCACTTAATCTGCATTCCTATGATATTGTACTTTGAATTTTTTCTGAATGCAGGTCATCCACACACTAGATCCCTGCACTCTTTTTGCCACTCTCCATGCTATCTTGAATGCAAATGTTCCTCGGCCCACTGCACTCTTTTGGGATTGAAGGCTCTACCATTTTCCCCTCTCATTTCCTGGTAATGTTTTCTGGTGGCAGTCCACAATGTTCGAGAGCCATATTTGCGAATCCGAAAGATGAAGCCTCCTTCTCCATCACTATCAATGCAGGCCTGGAATCAGCTGCCAGGCCATATTCTAAAACAGATGATGAATTGCTCTCTGCCTTAAGTTTAGGAGGAGGAGATGGTCTAGAGGTCTTATCGCTGGAGCGTTAATCCAGAGACCCAGGTAAAGCTCTGAGGAGCCGGGTTTAAATCCCGCCATGGCAGATGGTGCAATTAGAATATAGTAAAAATCTGGAATTAGGAGTCTAATCCATGGTTGATTGCCAGGAAAAACCCATCTACCTCACTAATGCCCTACAGGGAACTAAACTGCTGGTCTACATGTGACTCCAGACCCATAGCAATGTGGTTGACTCTGGCCAATTGGAGATGGACAACAAATGCTGGTCTCAGCAGCATCACTCACTTCCCATGAGTGAATAAGAAATAAAATTCCAGCAGCAATGCCTCGTTATAAATTAAGAAGTGCCAAAGTTTCACAACCATTCCAAACCGGTGCGTGGAGGTCTCGGCACTACACCATCCCAGGTATGTCTTACTGTGATTCAGTTTGTTACCTCTGGCAGAATCCCTTGTACACAGATGAGTTCTCCATGTTTTAGTGATTGTATCTGTAATGGGTTAGAATCCGTCATGTAGAACCAATGTTAACTTCAGAGACTGTGACCTGGAGTGAGCTGCTGCATATTTTAGTGGAAGTTTCAGGTTGTAAGCTCAGTGTGGTTTTTATCAGTAAATCTGGCTGAAAAGAACATGCAAGATAAGACTGTCCACACCATTATGCTGCACACAAGCCTCACCAACAGGAGCCATTGTTTCGTAACACGAAGGGTCTACTCTATGTGCATGCTACAACAGGTAGAAATGTTCATTTTTTAAAGTGGGAACCTGCTCCAGGCCGTTGCCGGAACATCAGCAAATAAAATTTGGCATCAAGTTACATCGAGAAATATTAGGGCATGTGACAGGAAGCTTGGTCAAGGGGGTAGATTGGAGAAACTGTCGTAAAACACGCGAAATAGATAACAATGCATGTAGCTTTAAGGAGAAAACTCCACAGCTAAAGGACATTAGTGTACCTGAGAGCTTTTTAACAATTGTTACATGATTACCACATGGCTAGCTTTTGATTCAGATTTTATTGAATTCAAATGAAACTTACCACAGTGGGATTTTGAACCTATTAGCCTGGAGCCTCTGGACCACGAGTCCAATTATTTTACCATTATGCCACCTCCTCCCTACATCATTGAAATACATATCTCCCTACACTCCATGAAATATGAAACAACAAAGATGCTATTAATTTTAACTCTATTTGGATCTTTGAACAGAAGTTCATTTCATGTAAATTCTTATCAGCCTAGCTACACTCGCACATGTCAGGGAAGCAATTCTAAATTATAGTCCCAATGCTCGATTGGGACCTGTTCATTGCCCAGGAGTAAGAAGGTTTGTGAGTACACCTTGAAACAATAACAGCAAGTTGTATATCTCTCATGATGTAATTAAAATAAATAGTCATTCATAGATATTGAATGAAGTCAGTCTCTGGCCATGGTTGAAGGTGTATGCCACTGAATGTGAATGTTCTGTCCTATTGACAATTATCAGTTTGTTTATATGAAGAACACTATAGTCAGCTCCATTGGAGCTGAGCTGTTGCTTTTCTCTTTCAGAGATATTTGCTTTGAGCCTCTCTTAACCCTTTAGATACGTATTCTACTGAAATTGATACCCAGGTTTTAAAAAAGGTAAAAATCCATTTTGCCGTTAGCACCTTCCGGCCTATTGGAAATATGTGCCATATCTATCAGTCTGCTCTTAACTGGTTAATCAAGAAACCCACAATTTTTTTTATTCAGCAACTCCATCCATTTTCATTTTCCAGAATCTAGGATGGTTTCTGTTTCCAGCAATCCCAAACTGAACCTTGTGTAAATACATTTCCCCACTCAGCAGAAAATATTTAAGGCTTCATCTGGTTTTCCTAGGAACCCTCAAAATGTCTTCCTTATGACGCAATGTACTTGGATGGGAAGAGTTGTAGGATGGTTCCCTCAGAAAGTAATGTCAGCGTTTAGCCTAGACAAGGACATAGTGCAGGTTCAATGAGGCTCAAGCTATAGCCAGGGTCATTATTATATGTCCAGTTAGGAGCAGCACTTGCAGGGTTCTGACCCAACAAGTCAACCCTTTCCCAGGTTTCAAGGTTAATTAATTTCTATGTGATGCATGCTTCATGCCTGGATGGATGTGGATTTTGCTTCTTTAGCAGAGCTGGAATGAGCAGTTTGGCTTGTGATGAAAGCCTAGACAGGATAGGCCTGCATCATTTGGAGTTCAAGAGTCAGAGGTGATGTAATTGAAAAGTAAATGCTCCTGAGGGGTCTTGAGCTGGTCAATGACGAACAGTTGAATCCTCTTGTGGGAGAGTGTAGAAATAGCATTGAAGGGCAGAATAGCCTAAACTTGTTGCTTGTTCTAATGGACAGGATTAAATAGCCATTAAGGCTACAAATTACGCCTACAAATACAATAGTGCCATCTATCATGCTCTGATTTCTTTTGGTGCTTCTGGACGCCTTAAAACTGTATCCTGCAACAATCCATATTAACGGATCATCCTCCTGTCTTTCTTCCATCTCTTCCCAAATCATGTTGCTCCAGTCACTTCCAGAGGGATGTCATCAATCCAATAATTTCACTCGTGATGACTCCTTACCCTGAGGTGTGATTATCCCCTTCAAGCTGGTTGCTAGGAAGATCAGGCCAATAATTGGTGACTTCTTGACACCTCAGCAATAAAATCATTGGTGGGAAGGTCCTTTTGTAACTGTCTTGACTTGACACTAATCAATGCTCTTAATTGGTGAACAGACAGCCATTCAAGAGCCACCACAAGCCCAATTAGCTAGCTTCCTGTCAGATCAGAAAACAGCTGCTTCCCCAGTTAAGAGGTGACCTCACTGTTGGGGTTAGAGGGAGCGCAGTGTCTCCATCTGCCCCACATTTGGGCCAATCGAGGACTTGTCTTCATAGCATCCCCTCTCCCTTTGACCCCATGCTATGGTTCAATAGTGGATTTGGTGGGATGTAACAACTCTATTGGTTATGTGATCCAAATTGACATGTGTATTAGTTGCAATATGTATATATAAAGTGGATATTAATCAATAAATATATATTAAGCAGTAAAATATAATAACAATCTATAATCTACTTTAGATATATTAGAAACATATGCAAAGTAATGAGTGGACCTATTAGCTCGAAATAGTTTAGACATGTTTAACATGTCTAACAATACATCTCATTGCCTTCTGCCCACCAGGGTCCCTGCTTTACAACGGCTAGTATGGAGAATGTGGGTTGCCTGGCACTGGATGTGATCTCAGTCTGAGTTGAAGCCTAATGTGCATTTCAGAGTCCCAGATACTAATACCATTCTGGGTGCTTTCAGTACTTTCCTAGACATTCCATTGTGCAGAAAACCATCCTCCAAGTGGCTGTGTCACATGGTTCCCCAATAGTCAAAACAACTATCTTGCACTAAACCAGTAATCTTCAACTTGCCTTCCACTTCCCATTGTCACATCCAATTAACCCTTAACAATTAGCGCTTAATGATTTGGATTGAAGATATCATTTTTAATCCCACACAACCCCTAAACCCACAAGACCCTGAACGACAATAGCCTTCCATCTTGCCGTTTGCTCCCAGAAGACTAAACCTCCAGTAAGAATCTCCAGCACCCTGACGTTGCTAGCCTTTGATTGGCTGATGAAGAGAGGGTTCCACACTAAGGCTCTTGACTTAACAAGAAGCTTGTCAGTCAGCTTTGACTGAACTGATTGGAAAAAGTGAGGACTGCAGATGCTGGAGATCAGAGCTTAAAAATGTGTTGCTGGAAAAGCGCAGCAGGTCAGGCAGCATCAAAGGAGCAGGAGAATCGACATTTTGGCCTTAAACCCTTCTTCAGGAATGAGGAGGGTGTGCCAGCAGGCTAAGATAAAAGGTAGGGAGGAGGAACTTGGGGGAGGGGCTTTGGGAATACGATAGGTGGAAGGAGGTCAAGGTGAGGGTGATAGGCCGGAGAGGGGGTGGGGGCGGAGAGGTCGGGAAGAAGATTGCAGGTCAAGAAGGCGGTGCTGAGACTGAGGGTTAGGACTGAGACAAAGTGGGGGGAGGGGAAATGAGGAAGCTGGAAAAATCTGCATTCGTCCCTTGTGGTTGGAGAGTTCCTAGGCGGAAGATGAGGCGCTCTTCCTCCAGGAGTCATGTTGCCAAGGTCTGGCGATGGAGGAGACCAAGGACCTGCATGTCCTTGGCAGAGTGGGAGGGGGAGTTAAAGTGTTCAGCCACGGGGCGGTTGGGTTCGTTGGTACGGGTGTCCCAGAGGTGTTCTCTGAAACTGTTTGAGGATGTGGCTGAAGAGTTTCAGGGCAGAGGAGATGACCTGGGGGGTGCAGTGAGAGAGGGACTCACTGAGATCCTTGTAGAGGGAAGAGGAGACTGTTTGAGGATGTGGCTGAACTGATTGGAGCCTGAACAGTGACTTTGCTGTTTGATGGAGATGGGGAGACAGTCAGCTCTGAAGACCCCACCCCACACTACCGTTTGATGCATTAAATCTTGGCCTCTAATATTACTTTGTTTAACATTAGTCATGGTTATAAAGGTGAGTAGAAGCATACTTTACTGGATTGATGGCATCCCTCCAGCAGTTTGCAATTGACACCTTTAATAGGGATTTGTACTGGAGATGTGATTATCTATGGAATTTATTGACCACATTCCATTGCCCTTGGTGTGCTTTCTTCCCGAGCAGCTGTTCAGTCTATGGAGTGTTGAAGATAAAAAGACGTACATTTTTATAGTGCCTTTCACATGTCCAGACAAAGGGAAGAGATTTGTAGCCAATGCAACACTTTTCGAAGTGTGGTTATTGTTGTCAAGCAGGAAACCAGGCAGGAATCTCCCACAAATGCGATAATGACTGGGAATGAGCCACAGTCCACGAGGGACAAGTGTATCTCTTTGTTAAAGACAACTGCTCATGTTGCTTGAAAGGTGGCACAAGGTAAGGAGACAGACTCCATGAAAAGCCACAGCCATTGTGGGCATTGAATCCATGCTCTTGATATCAACCTGTGTCAGACTCTGGCCCTCTGACCTCTGAGATAATGACTACAAAATCTGTTTTTGTGGTGCATTTTAGGAGATAAACATCGACAGGAACACCAGGGATAGTCTAGAATAATAGAATTCCTACAATGTGGAAACAGGCCCTTTGGCCCAACAAGTCCACACTGACCCTCCGAACAGTAACCCACCTAGACCCATTCCCCTTCCTGACATTTACCCCTGACTTATGCACCGAACATTATGGGCAACTTAGTATGACCAATTCACCTAACCTGCAGATCTTTGGACTGTGGGAGGAAACCAGAGTATCCGGAGGAAACGCCGACACGGGGAGAGTGTGCAAGCTCTACACAGACAGTCACCCAAGGCTGGAATCGAACCTGGGTCCCTGATGCTGTGAGGCAGCTGTGCTAACCACTGAGCCACTGTGCCACCCCTGCTGTTCTTCAAAATAGTGCCATCGGTCTTTTAAGTCTGTGTTCAGACCCTTGTTTTATTATCACATTCAAAAAGACAGCAACTACAACAAGTGAAGTGTCAACTTTAATTTGTGCTCATTTCCTGGAATTTGTGGCTCAGTGGTTAGCGCTGCTGCCTCACAGCACCAGGGACCCTGGTTTGATTCCATCCTCAAGCGACTGTCTATGTGGAATTTGCACATTCTCCGTGTGTTTATGTGCGTTTCTTCCCACAGTCCAAAGATATACAGGTTAGGTGAATTGACCATGCTAAATTGCCCACAGTGTAATTGGTAGTAATTTGCTCCTATAAAGACTGTATCTCCCCACCTCCTTAAAAACATTTAATGACTCTCCCTGCACCTTTTTCTGAGGCAGGGAGAAAAAGGGCAACTCAGTACCATAGTGTAGGTTATTAGTCAGGGGTAAATGTAGGGTAGGGGAATGGGTCTGGGTGGGTTACTCTTTGGAGGGTCTGGGTTGGCTTGTTGGGCTGAAGGGCCAGTTTCCACACTGTAGGAGTTCTAAAATCTGCAATTTTAATTGGAATTGAAAAGCAGGAGTGTTATCAATGATTCTGGTCTGGAAGATGCTGTCAAAGCGATCTTGGGGAAGTACAGATGTGGCCCACTGGTTGTGGAGGGGCATGAGGAAATTGGGTGCTCATGATGCTGCCCTGTTTTTTCCCAGCTGGCATAAACTTATTTGAATGCTGTTGCTGCTACAGCAAAGCAATCAAAAGGTACTCAATCACAGTGTGTGATTGAGAGCGCCTCGCAAGTGCTGTAGAATATTGAGGATTCAGGAGGTCCATTATTCACCGCAGAATACTGAATCTTTGACCTGCAGGTACAGCAAGTAATTAAGAAGGCTAATGGAATGCTATCCTTTATTACAAGTGAAACTGAACAGAAAAGTAAGGATGTTATGCTTCAGTTTCACTGGTGAGAGGAGATCTCGAATACTGCAGGATGATTTAAGAAAAAATATAAGGGCATTCGAGGCAATCTGGACAAGGCTTACTCAATTGATTCCTGAACAGACTAGGGGAACATTGGACAGACAGGTTTTGTTTCCAATGGGGTTTAGAGGAGAGAGGGCTGACTCGATTGTAGCATGCAAGATGCTGAGTAAACGTAACAAGATGCATGTGGGAAATGATGCTTCATCTCATTGTTGCATCCAGAACTAGTGGGCACAATTTAAAATAAGGACTCTATCTTTTAGGGCAGAGGTGAGACGTGAGATTTTCTCTCAGGGGGATACGCAACTTTGGATCTCCTGCCTCCGAGAAAGGGTGCAAGGAGGGTCATTGAATGTTTTTAAGGAGGTGGGGAGATAGATTCTTGGTAGGAGCAAATTACTGCAGATGCTGGAATCTGTACTGAAGGCAAAAAATGCTGGAGATAGCAACGGGTCAGGTAACATCCATGGAGAGAAAGTAAGCAAACTCTAGATTACGCTTCATCCAGAGAGATTCTTGTCGGGTAGTGGATTCAAAGATAATCCAAGGTAGATGGGAATGTGGAATTCAAAATATAAATATATCAGCAATGATCCTACTGAATGGCAAGGGAGGCTTGAGGGGCTAAATGTAACATGCCTGCTCCTACTTTGTATGTTCACATATATTTGAGTGTTTATACGGCTGATCCAATTTAACCAAAACTGACCTCAGAATATTGATTGATCAAAATCGATAAGAATTGATTCTTCCCATTCACTGGCTCACTTAGTCTTTGTGAGTTTTTAAATTATTTTCTTGTCCGAAACACCGATAAAGGGAGAATTGTGTGTTAAACAATTTTTTGTTGTCGCAATTAAAAAGGAAAAATGCTCTTCAATAGTTCACCAACAGCAATCTCTGGTTTGTCTCTCCAATTTTGCCTCTCCTGTGTGAAGGCAATTGACTTCTGTTCAATAGCTCAGCAGTAGCAGAGAGATTGAGAACTCAGCAAAAGATTGAAGTTGTATTCCATCAGTGTACAGTGAATCGCAAAGTGCTGTGTCAAACTGACCTGAGATTTTATTTATGAGGAAGGGCTTAGTGAACGGGCAGAGATGTACTGGCTTAATGGTTCAATTTTCTTTGACCTGTTTCTTAACCCCTTACTAATGTGACTATACAACATAAGCGTAAGTGCTGTTGACCCAAACAGAACTCATAAATGTATCAGGTACCCCTCAAAACATAGCCAGAAATAACAACAGAGATGGTAGGCTCCTTAACTTTTCCGTGACCTTCCAAAGATGATTTTTCTCCTTCAGAGTCTTCTTATAGCAGCATCCAGTTTCAAGCTTCACCTCCCAAGAATAAACAAATGATTCGCGGTTTCACCCAAGGAGAGTTAGCTCCTGATGTGCCTGCAGATGGATGGGTCACACTATAAATCATCATGGCACAGAACAGGTTGATCTGTAAAGGGTTTCAGCTGAGGATACGTAGATAACACCTCACTTCACCCAAGGTCAATATCTTTGTTCAGCTTATTACTTCAAAGAAACACAAACGCTATCACTTGCTCACCTCTTCTATCAACCTGCTCCAGTGAAAATACAACAGCAATCATTTCTAATGTTGTTGCAATCTGGCCAGAGTCAGCGTATAGAAGAAATAGAGAAACAGAAAATGCTGTCGGCAGAAAGAGGAGGGGAGTTATTGTCTGGGGTTTCAGAACCTTCTTTCAAACTTGTGAGGTTCCTCACCACAGATGCTATCTGACCTGCTGAATATTTTCGGCATTTTCGATATTTTGCTTTCATGTCATAGTTTTATATTTTGCCTCAGATCGAGAAATTATGAATTTACGAGATCCAACTAGCACAGCTGTACACTCTCCTCTCTCATCTCTCATATAGGTAATGAGAAAAATATTCAGCCAACTTGCATCAGAAATGAAGTGAGCTTCATCTTAAGATAGATTAAGTAATTGATCTGAAATATTTTAAACTGTGGATTATCATTCAATAAGAGTTTATCTGCTTTTAATCAACATTCCAAATTTACCTCCTATGAAAATGTAATATTTCTGCAGTCCAAGAATAAACAGTACAAACATAATACCTGAATTTAATGACTTTGTCAGTCCCAGCTGCTAAAGGCTGCTTGAAATTGTTAACATTTTGAACGGCTGAGAATACCGAAGAAAATTGACAAACCAATGTAGGAACCAGCCTTGACCCAGTCTGATTCAGAAAGGAATATGCATTCAGATCTATTGTCCATCATCAAACTGACACATCAGTTGAACAAGGAAGCAGTAAGGCACTGGAAAAGGTGCTAACTTTCAGATGAATGTTAAACCAAGTTCCTGGATGCACTTTCAGGTGCTCAGAAAAGATTGTATTGTAATATGCAGAGAACCAGCGCAACATACACTATGCTGGCCCCATTAATACCATCACATGGCTATGTATATGCGTATTATAAAGGGACTGTGCTTGTATAGTTTGTTTGCTCTCTGAGTGCGGTACACTCCTGATTGTTGTTTGATCACATATCCAGGCAGCTTGGAAAAGTGACTAGGGCTGTCATGATTAATAATTAGTCCTAAATTAGTATCACTAACACAGATTGTCTAGTTTTGTTGCAGTGGGACTTGTTCTGTGCAAGCAGCCTCCTGCATCATTTCAGGAATAGAATTGAAAGGTATTTGATTGGCTGTAATGTATATTGGGATGTTCTGAGCTCAAAATATGTGCTGTGTAAATATAGCAAAACTTTGGTCTAACCAAAATGGAAACTCAATATTCCTTTATATGAAGGATATAAAACTACTGGAGTTGTTCATGGAAAGATTTGGCAGGATGATACAAGAACTGGGAGGTGGTATGAATTAGGATAGATTGAATGTGATGCAACACCTTACTCCTGAAAAGAGGAGACTGATGGATGACCTGATAGAAGTCCTTAAGATTATGAAAGGCCTTGGTAGGATAGACTCAGCAAAATCTATTCCCCTTGCAAGTGAGACTAGAACAAGGGCTCACAAATATAAGATAGACACAAATGAATTCTCAATGGAAAGCAGGCAAGTGTACACTCTACCACAATGGGTTGAAAGCGTGGCGATGAAAAAGGACAGCAGGTCAGGCAGCATCTGAGGAGCAGGAGAGTCAACGTTTCTGGCATAAGCCCTTCATCACAATAGGCCATGTTCAGAATTCTCAGCATCTAGTTTGCTCCTGGCGGTTACCAGGATAGGAAGTTGTATATTAATGAGGTGGGATGGGCAGGTGATAAAGTTGTGAATGAACAATAATATAAAACTCATCACAGTTTAGCAAGAATCTTGCCTCAATGCCCAGAACAGAGTTAAAGGATGCAGCAGGTTGTACCCCATGTTGAGATAGGCCTGGTTGGACTTTATGGCTGACTTTGTTACATTTCCTGACTTAGCTCATCTCATTGAAAGCCCTATAAGATTCTGCTCATGGTGCTTTTTTACAGAATAGAAACAGATCCTTTGACCCATGCTGGTCACCAAGCTCCTATCTACATCTCCAGCCTTGATTGTTTGAGTGTTTCAAGCACCTGCAGTTCTCATTATCTCCAAACTGAAAGGTAGGGTTTACTGAAAACCATACTGCGAAGCCTGTGCCAAAGAAGTCCTGATGAAAGGTTCTGACCTGAAGTGTCGACTTCCCTGTTCCTCTAATGTTGGCTTTACAGCTCCACACTTTGTCTACTCAGAATATTTCAAGAATTTGTCTAAATGCTTTAATATTGTGATGGTTCCCACTTTTACCATCCTTTCAGGCTATAAGTTCCAGATAACAACCATCCTAAGGTTGAAAGCCAGTTTCCTTTAATCCCATTTAAGTCACTGCCCCTTACCTTAAATCTATGCTCCCTGACTATTGAGCCCTCAACAAAGGGGAAATGTTTCTTGCTGTTTCTCCTATAGACATTTCTCATAATTCTGAGTATGTTATCATTCAATCTTCTCAACACTAAGGGAACTAACTCCAGCCTATCCAGTCACCCTTCACAGCTGAAATGCTTCAGCACAGGTAACATCCTGGTAAATCTCAACTGCATCCTCTATAGTTCAGGAGGATAAGAGGGACCTGACCTCAGGGGAGAGAGGATAACGAATTGAGATGAGATCATCCTGACGATGAGAAGTTAGTCAGAGTTAGACAGTAAAGGCTGTAAGGGGAAAGAAGTGAAGCTATCGAGAGGAGAATCTGGGAGAGATCCAGGGTTTTGAATGAGGTGAAAGGCGTTGAGTTTGTGGACTTGTGATAGCTTACCAATGACAAAGGTCTTCTGCCTACCAAAAATTACATGACTGGTTCTGAGCTAGCAGAACGGCTTAGGTTATCAATAGGATCCAGAGAAACATTTGGACCATGAGGAGCTCAGGAGCTTTTTTCATACTCTTCAGAAAAAGCTACATTAGGATTAAAGAATCCCAGTTTATATTTCTTTCAGCGGTTGCTGTAAAGTGCGATTTTTAATTGATAAGCCTTTTATAAGTGAACGAACCATTCTGTACCTCTCAAAAACTAGTGGAAGCCTCTGGAGAAGGATGACTGAGAAGCAGCATTTTGACCAGCACAAAAATCACAATCATCATCTCAAACATCTCAACATCCTGTGAACAATGAGCAATGAACAAAGAACTGCTTTTCCAGTATTCCCTCCATCCATAAACCATGCTTTTTAAAAAAAATCCTCATCTATATATGTTTATCTGTTTGATTAGAGTTTGATTAGTGGAATTAAAAGCTAATGGCTCATAACTGTTTATCTGTAGCTGGAGTCCAATTACTTGTAATAAATTGCATTTTTTGCAAATACTGACATTAGGTTTATGTTTTCTGTCAACCTGAGTCTAGAAAACAGATAAACTGGAAAAGTTTGCACATTTGAAAAAAATCTTTAACATTTCTGATGACTCTGGCAATAGAGGATCTTGATTTCCAGCATGCTACCTCAGTAGGTTGTGATGAAGTTCAAAGGACAAGTTGGTGTTGGAGGTGGAAGTGGGGTTTGAGGCCAAGCTACAATGAGATTTAATAAGAACAGCCACTACTATGGTCTGGACAAACCACGCAACAAAAGGTAGAGCCAGAGCGCAGGTTCACATTAATGGGAAGGTGCCACCTCTGTCTACATTAATTATTGTGGATGCAGCCCTTGAAGTTTCATCCAAATTCAGCAAGTAGAGGCTGGTGCCTTCATGATTTTCCCATTTAAAGTGCTTTAAAACCCACTCAGATAATTAATTTTAATGAACTAACTGTCATGTCGAATGAGATGGAATATTCAACACTCCCTACATGAGTGCAGCCTCAATAACACTGAAAAAGCACATCCAGGAGAGCCCAGGTCCCCACATCAAACTCAACCTCCAGTTCTCCATCACCAACTCACTGTGGTTATTGTATGTACAAAGTGTACTGCAGCAACTCCCCAATGTTGTTACAATCACATCCACATCATGTTCAACTCCTACTCAAGACAAGTTACGATACCAAGGAGCTGCTCTCTCATTAGGGACAGTCAACTGGTGGTGATTTAACCTGGGGGCCACTATAACTCAGCTGAAGGGGAGAGGTTGAGAAGAGAGTCCTTCTTTGTAATCTCAGCCAGTGTGGGGAATGAACCACAACACACCACTTCACAAACCAGCCATCCAGTCAACTGAGCTAAACCAAACCCTCCTCAGTAGGAGCAGTAAGAGCAACAATAACATGGGAACAGCAACAGCTCCAAATCATATGTTTTCCTGCCATAGATTTGCATAGTTGTGGTTCTGTTCGCCGAGCTGGGAGTTTTTGTTGCAAACGTTTCGTCCCCTTTCTAGGTGACATCTTCAGTGCTTGGGAGCCTCCTGTGAAATGCTTCTGTGCTAATTCCTCCGGCATTTATACTGGTTTGAATCTGCCGCTTCCGGTTGTCAGTTGCTGTCCGTTGCTGTGGCCGGCGAACAGAACCACAACAACGAGCACCCGAGCTACAAATCTTCTCACAAACTTTGAACACCTATGGGCGAGAGAAATCGATTGGGACAACACCACTATTATAGGGCAGGCCAAACAGAGAACAGCCAGGGAATTCCTAGAGGCATGGCACTCATCCACAAATTCTATCAACAGACACATCGACCTAGACCCTATATACCGGCCACTGCAACGGACAGCAACTGACAACCGGAAGCGGCAGATTCAAACCAGTATAAATGCCGGAGGAATCAGCACAGAAGCGCTTCACAGGAGGCTCCCAAGCACTGAAGATGTCACTTAGAAAGGGGATGAGACGTTTGCAACAAAAACTCCCAGCTCTGCGAACAGAACCACAACAACGAGCACCCGAGCTACAAATCTTCTCACAAACTTTGAATAGATTTGCATAATTTTCCTTCACCACCTGGGTAGTAACAGGGATATTCCTACCTGACAGCAGTTCAATGGGAGAACTCATCATCTTGAGGTAAGTAAGCACGCAGGGCTGTCGCACAGTGCATTTTCTGAGAATGCTATTATAAAAATTCGACTGTATGGATCTGAGTGAACTTTCCGAGTAAAAACAAAATACTGTGAATGCTGGAAATCGGAAATCAAAACAGAGAATGTTGGAGAAACTGAGTAGGTCTGGCAACGTATGTGGCGAGAGAAGCAGTGTTAACATTTTGTGATGTAAACTGTAGGATTTATGTAAATAATTTTTAAATTTTAGTTGCTGCAAGCTTGGATTTCTGCATGTAAACTGGTAACTTCTGGGTTCTTCTAGATGCCTGAAGTTAATAATTAACTTGGAAGTACTTGTGTAACTATAAGGGAGAAAGTGAGGACTGCTGATGCTGGAGATCAGACTCAAACAGTGTGGTGCTGGAAAAGCACAGCAGGTCAGACAACACCCGAGGAGCAGGAATAAGCCCTTCATCAAGAATCTCCTGATGCAGAGATTATGCTCGAAACGTCAATTCTCCTGCGCCTCGGATGCTGCCTGATCTGTTGTGCTTTTCCAACACCACACTCTTCAACTTGTGTAACTATGGTGATTTATTTTAAAGCCTGGCTGTAGAGTGAATAGTCTTTGAGAGGAAATACTTGGTTAAAATCAAAACAACTTAAACAATGAAGTCAGAAGTCATACTGATGAAGGAGCAGTCCTCCGAAAGCTTGTGATTTCAAATAAACCTGTTGGACTTTAACCCGTTCTCATCTGACTTCTGACGTTGCCCACTCCAGTCCAACAGCAGCATCACCACATCAACCAGAAACTATTATCTATGCAGAGTGTGCTGCAGCAACTCCCCAATGTTTCAGACTGGGATCTTCAGAACTGGTTTTCTGAAGTTTAATTGTGTTCAACTCAAAATGGTAACGGATTCATCTCTCCACAGATGCTGCCAGACCTGCTGAGCTTCTCCAGCACTTTCTGTTTTTATTTAAACTTTTCTGGTCCCACCAGTTCTATTCCTCGATCATTGTTTATAATGATCCTGTGATGCACCCTTTTGTCATCATCCAGAGTGTTGAGTGAAATATCTGATTTGGAGTTGGTGAGTAAATTCAGTACTAAAGCAGACATCTGGGATTTCCCAACTTTCAAACTGCACACCTTTCCATTCTGTGAGGAACAGGACATTCAGTTAACTAGCTTCAATTATCCCAGAAATGACATTGTTGGTTTGACACGTAATGTGTTATTGAATTTTCCTCAGTCCATTAAAGCAATGCGAGTACTCAAAAGAGCTTAAGTGGAGCTCTCAAAGAAAAATCCAAAGGAATTGCAGAAACAGAAGTAGGAAGTGCTAGATAAGCTCAGCAGGTCTAGCAACATCTGTGGAGAAAAATCACAGTTAACATTTCAGTCCAGGGACCCTTCTGCAGAACCCAGTAAGTGTGGCTATCAGTAGTCTCAATGAAATGCATCTGCTACAAAAAGACACAGCTTTTAGATCATTTTCATTTACACACTCAAGTCAAAAATAAATGTTTGATCTCTCAATAAAGGTGAATTAAAAATTATGTCTGTCACCTTCCAGAAATATATTCAGTATCCCTCAGAAGTAAGCAAAAACAGTTTAATGTTGTAACGATTTACATTATAACCAGTGGCAGAGTCTTTGGGAGGAACAATATAATTTCCTCTGAAAGCAATAGATAACTCCTGCAGACCATGTTCCATAGAGTTACAGAGAAATTACACCACTGAAACAGATCATTCAGTCTGGCTGATGTATACCAGTGTTAATGCCCACACAAGTCTCCTGCCAGCATTCTTCTGTCCCTTTCTTCTCTATGTGTTTATCTAGCTTCCCCTTAAATGCATCCATGCAATTTATTGCAACTCCTTCTTGTGTTAGTGAATTCCACGCTATTTTGTAAGTAGTAACCCTTTTTTAAATTTATAGTTCCTTCTTTTGGGCTTCACCACAAATATGACTGAAATCTGTCACATGAAAACTGGAAAAATGGCTTAAGTATAAAATGGCAAACCAGAACTACAGTATGCATTATTTCCCAAAGCAGTGGCATATAATAATGATATAAAAATGATTATCGATTACAAAACATTACATCAATGTTGAAATCTATCTCAAAGAAATCTTTTATCCATATATAGCTTTTATCGTCATGAGGAATTGTGCTTTTAATTAGACATTTATTTAAATTGGTAGAGAACTGCTTGCTTTGTTGTACCCTTTGGCTATAAGTGATGAGTAGCCTGTATAAATTCAGTTTGATCAAAAGCAACAAAGCTTCAGCAATCTCCCCCACTCCACATCCAGATTTGAACTGTTAACATTAACACTTCTTACGCAGAAATCAGTCACAGTTAAAGGGTACCAACATCATTCTAGTTGCTTCCATAGAAACCATTTCAAGTTTTCAGTATGCAGGGAATTGATACTAAATTAATTTGTAGCTGAAAATATTCAACATTGCACTCTTGTCGTTGGCTTAAATACTAATCCAAGGTTTATTAAAGTTCTAGCAATTCAAAGACCCATGCTAATGGTTCATGGGTTCAAATCCCCCTGCAGTAGATAGTGAAATTTAAACTCACTGAATAGATCTAGGTCTTAAATGTATTGGATTTTTATAACAATTGACATCTGGTTCACTTAAATCTCCGATCCTTACCTGTCTAGCCTATATGTGACTCCAGGTCCTCAGCGATCTAAATATCTCACAGAACGACTTAACAAGACACTCAATTGAGGTGTCAGTCTGGTAAAACTATGTTCAATAGATGTGAAGCTGGAAAGGCACAGCAGGTCAGGCAGCAACGAGGAGCAGGGAAGTCAATGTTTTGGGCTAAAACCCGTTGTCAGGATCTACTTGCATGAGAAGAAACATGTGCAGTGTACAATGGAGCCAAGTGTTCCCAGTAATAGATTGCATCTAAGCTCTGCAGTCCTGCAACATCCCGTTGTGAATGAGCCTGGAGAATTAGACAGTTCACTGGAGGAGGAAGAGGAGGCACTGTCCGTGCGGAGGACACTTTACCCAGTTTATGTATTCAAGACACTTTACTCAATGAGATGAATAAAGGCACACATAATTCAATTTGTGGCTCAGCTTGATTTCATTAACAAAATACAACTTACTAAAATCATGAATGGAGCAGTTCCCAAATTCCTACAAGATCTTCTCTCTATCTAGCTCTACCATTTGAGAAAGGATATTATCCACAACGAACCACATGCTTGAGCTGGGCCATTGGAATCTCATTGAATTCTTTTCTGACATTGAAGTGACTTTCTTTCATTAAGGTGAGACTTGCTGGTCAGGACAAATCTTCTCCTGGGTGTGTTGGGTTTGCTGCATGATCTTCAGCCATGAATCTTGCTGCAAGTCTTCACTGAGGTGGGTGGCTTCCAGGTGTGTGTTCTTATCCCTCTCATTCCAGACCTTCTCAAATGTTCTGTGACCTTTGGCCAATGGGGTCATGAGTGGGGTTTAAAGCATCCAATGGGGTTGGGTTAATATCTTTTACGGTTGCCGTGCAAGGAGATGCAAAGTGTATGTCCTCAGGTATTGGACTGAAAGTCAAGGTGCCAGAAACTACAATTTTCTATATTTCTGAGCTTCATATTGAAATAACTCCACAGGGGCCACTATTGTGTCACTAAGTCATACTTTATTTACAAGTGGAGAACCCTTGACACTGATCTGGTTTCCTCAGAGCCAGCTCGCAGAGTGAACTGAGCCTCTGACACTTCTGTTTATATCTGTCAGGTAAGGCTCCCTGATTGCACCAGATTAATATCCCCAATCAGGGAACTCATATTCTATGAGGTCCACCTAGCTGACCTTGTTACATTTGTTAATGATATGTAATGATTACATATCATAATCGTAAATCCTAAGATCAGGTACAAGATCCAACCAGTTTAGAAATTCTTTGAGTCCTTTTTTAGTTAATGTTTCTAATTTCAATTAATCTGCCTTCTAAGTGATGTCTCCAATTGAAATTGTGTACTAATGCCCCATTGTGAGTAGGTTTGGATACAATCCCATACCTGATGTAAATTGAGATGAGACTAACCATGGAAGAGTTATTTAAACAACAAATAAAAGTTTCATTTGTGGATTCCTAGCTGGACTCAAGCCCTGCTTCTTGGGCAACATTCAAACTGAAAGCATCACCCTTTCATTTTGTAATTACACCATTGTTCCTTTGTGAGCACTGCCTCTGCAGTGCAGCCCTCCGTGTCAACGTCGTTTCCATGGTGCTATTGATTTCGGTCTGGTTACTGTTCAAATGAAACTTTTTGTTTGTTTCTCCCAATAGTCTGGTGTCATTTTGCAACTCTGTTATTCTCTGTTAAAGTATCACCTTCAATACTTTTTTGTTGGGGGAAAAAAAATGATCACTTGTTGATGCATATAGAATTCTTCTTTCAAGGCTATTTCATTCTGTAGCTGAGCACCTAGCGAGAGAAAGGCCAGGGACTGATTGAAGGTGAAAGTAAACAACCCTTGATCATATGAGAATTAATTTTACAGACCTCACCATGATTGGCTTGCACCTAAGGTTACTCAATGTGAGCCTGCAGCATTCATCCTGATCTATTCTGACATTAAAGCAAGGCACCAGCGCCAATTAGGGACCGAAAGAGATATGTCAACTACTCACTGCTAGATTAATGAATTCCTCTCTTTTTCTAATTACGGTTAATACTCTTCAGTTCAAGTCTGAATACTTGCAGCCACTCATTTAAATCCAGCCTCTCCACTTTTTATCATTAAGTGTTTTCTTCCACTGAGAGTTTGCTCCAGGGATCAGTGACGAATGAAAATCAGGTGGGGATCAATCTCTTTCAGTCCTTGCCGACTGTCTGCGGCTTGTGAGCTTTGTTCAGGGCTTTAGTATGACTTTAGGGGCTCTCGTCCAAAACAGATGACAGCTTCATTTAATGTTTGCTCATGAACAAGCTTATGTCCAATTTCCGGTGATTCCCAACAGACTGCACAGTGCTTGGGTTCACTGTATCAAATGATCCTTCAAGTTGTGCACATTCTGGGCTGGTTCTCTTCACTGGGCACCCTCTCACTGTTCTGGCGATTTGCAAAAGGCTTGGTTTTCTAGTGCCTTCATGTGTCTTCCCATTAACCCATATTAAGATGGATTCAGTCTCAATTTCCTTTTGAATTATCACAAGGCCCTATTATATTCAGCTCTGCTCATCCAAGACAAGATGCAGGTGTATTATCAAAGCCCAGAGAAAAACAACGAGACTGATCATGAGTGCAAATGGAATGAGCAGTGAAGAAATGATGAGAAATTGCACATTGGAAACAGAAAACTCAATGGAATCAACCCACTTACGTCAACTTAAGCAAGATTATTCTTGCAGGGTAAGGCTAGAGCCAAGGAATCAAAATTAAAGTTAATGAAACTATTCTTTCAAAGACCTGCAAATAAGACTGCACACAAAATGTGATAAATGTGTACAGTAATCTCTCCAGCAGGATAGCATAGGCTTGGTGCATTAGCATGGAATAGAAATAAGATTTGATGAGCCAAGTGGCTGTTTCTCATCTATGAAAGTTTAAATAAATTAATAAATTAAGATCAAAAAAGTATAAAGAAAACATTGAACGAAATGCAATGATGTTGATGTTCAGCCATGAGACCAGGAAATGAGAGTTTGGTTTCATCGGGTAGCATTCAAGTCCTGGGGTCAGAAAAAGAAGGGTTTGAATTTCATTAAAGTAAGATGAATTTAATTTATTCCTCATACACTTTAGGAACCCACAGCAACTGTTAACCAGCTGGCAGTTTTTGAGCATTTGAAGGAATAAAGATACTTACTAAGAGTTGGTTTGATGGAAAGTGGGATAGCATGGGATAACACAGGATGTAAACTTACACCAGCTGTAGCTTCTGCATGCACGGGGATTGTGGTGTGAGGTGCATGCGGGACGTGAGTAGGTGAATTAGGTTGGAACATGCTACCATCTTCTATTGTACCAGCCCTAAAGCTATTTGTGGCCTCAAGTCATTGCACACCAATCATTGTCAGCATTTCCTCCTTCATGAGGACAAGTATGCAGCCAGGTCTATCATTCTTGGTTAATTATTGCCAAGCGGAGATGTTTCTGACCAAAGGCAGGCAGAGTTTGCAAGCTGGGATGTGAGGATGAGACAATTAGGGGTACTGACAGAGTACGGTGAATGTTGGATTTCAGTTATGCTCAGTTCAGGCTGTAGGTTGAGAAACTGAGGGTGTGTGAAGTAGGGAGCAGTTTGTGAGCCTTGACATACATTTATAAGAATATGGCATTCAAAGATGCATTTGCTGATCATAAGCACGCATGTGAACTCATTGAATTTTTTTTGCGGCATTGCAACCAGATGTTTAAATCTAAATGAATGGCATAGCTGCTATTTGTTCCCATTGTCTTTGTATCCTCTGTTTGAACAAAAGAAGACCTTTCTGTTCTTTTCTCTGTCTTCTGCAACAGGATCTCCAAGGTTACAGGATTTTACCACAAGGACTCCACCCATTTCCCCTTTCGTTCATCAACTTAACAAGATTGGAGTTCACTTGCCTCCTCAGAATGCAGCTTACCTTTAAGATGTGCAAACTTGTTTGAAGTAGAGCAGGTTGGTTTTGCTAGCCTTGCACTAACTTGGCGCCCTCATTCCATGCCCAGTATTTCATTTCCATCTGGGATCCACAGGACAGTCCTTATAATTAGCTGACAGTATTCATTTTCGTGACCAATTGATCCTTTATCCTATTGATTTGAATGTTCTCTCAGAGACGATTCTCCACCTGAAAAGTTCATTTCTCAGTGTCATTCTTGGATTATGATTTGGGCACTAATTAACTTTCTTTAATTCTACTGAAAATGTTTGTCTGCCTTTAGAACTCACAGGGTAATCTTTTCTGTTAAGCAAATTGATAGACATATGCAACAGGTGCAGCTTGGAACCGCTCAACGTTTAGTGTCAATTTTAGAGATTTATTTTCAGGGACACATTGAGTATGTATGTGCCCTGATTTCATTCATCATTTCTTGATAAGAAGCACTGACAAGGCAAGATATCTTTGAAATGGCTCTGGCAAAGATATCAAATACTAATCAGATTTTATCCTTTTTTGTTAGGTCAAAGCATCACCATCAGAATCCTGTAACTAAGGATGTAGATCACTCTTTATTATTCTTATGCAAGAGAACTACATTTCTCTATCTTTTCCCTATTGCCCTCCAATGGTTTTACATCAGCTGTACGAGGAAAGTCTGGATTGACTGGCCTTGTACTCACTGGAATGTAGAAGAATGAGGGGAGTAGTATTTAAAATCCTGATGGGACTGGACAGGCTAGATGTTGGAAGAATGTTCCTGATGTTGGGGAAGTCCAGAACTGGGGGGTCACAGACTAAGAATAAGGGGTAAGCCATTCAGGTTTGAGATGAGGAAGAATTTCTTCACCCAGAGAGCTGTGATCCTGCAGAATTCTCTCCCACAGAAAGCTGTCGGGGCCAGTTTATTAGATATATTCATGAGGGAGCTGGTCGCGATCCTTGCAGCTAAAGGAATCAAGGGGTATGGGGAGAGGGCAGGAATGGAGGATTGCATGATCACCTATGATTGTGTTGAATGGTGGTGCAAGTGTTAAGGGCTGAATAGCCTACTCGTGCACCTATTTTCTATGTTTCTATCCTTCTATGTAGCTCAGAGGACAATTAGGCAGCCTGAACTCAAATATCTATTGATGTTGTTGAAAGATACGGTCGAGGAAGGAGCCACTGACTTGGATTCTTGGACGGTTTTAAACATCAGATACGTATCCCCCCCCCGACACTGAGAGTACTTATTGTGCAAGTATTCCTAAAAACTGGGAACAAACACTACTTGCAACATATCTCTGTTGAACTTTACTCCTCATGTTTTCACGATGGTTATGAAATAAAGGCTATTAAGTTTCAAATTCCATTGTCGGACTTTTATACCTCTGAGTCCCATGGACCGAATCAGTTTTAAAAATGGACAAAACATTGACTCAAAGTGATCAAAGCAATCACCTAACACCCAGTTAAAAATCTCACAACACCAGGTTATAGTCCAACAGGTTTAATTGGAAGCACACTAGCTTTCGGAGCGACGCTCCTTCATCAGGTGATAGTAGAGGGCTCAATCCTAACACAAAATTTATAGCAAAAATTTACAGTGTGATGTAACTGAAATTATACATTGAACAATTGATTGTCTGTTAAGCCTTTCATCTGTTAGAATACAGTGACAGTTTCACTTCTTTCATGTGTAAATCACAAAACCCTTTTTTTAAAGTTGCACTCTTGGGTTAGCTGTTAACAATGGTGATAGCTAGACAATATGTTGAAGGTGTTGCCCCCCTGTGTTCTCTGTCTATGCCATGATGTTTAGATTGATTCTAATCTAAAAAGTGAGATAATGGAGTTTTCCATAAATTCATGCAGTTTTTGAGCTCAGAGTTCTATATGAATGCATGCAGTTTTTGAGCAAAGTACAACGTAACCCTGCAAGTACAAATTTACCCCACAAAATATATGTGTGCATGTGGGTCTTTGTCTGTCTGTGTGTCTGTCTGTCTGGGGTGGGGGTTGTGAGTGTGAGAAAGTGTATGTGTGTGTGTCTAGTGAGTGCAGAGTGTCTTAAGTCTGTGAGGGGGTGAGTGTGGGAGTGTATGTGTCCATAAGGGTGTGCACGGGTGTCTATGTGCGTGTCTGTGTGTACCTATGTCTGTGTGTATGTGAGAGTGTGTGTGTATGTAGGAATATCTGTGTGTGTGTGTGTAGTGCAATGGTGGTCACCTGTAATGTGACATGAACCCAAGGTCCCGATTGAGGCCCTCCCTATGGGTATCTAACACCTAGACTGGTTAAACTTAATGACAACAACATGGAATAAACAAAGCCATCTGAACTTTAATGAACATTTCCTCAGGAAACACTGAAGCTAATTTACAAGTCGGCCATGAAAAGAGCGTCATCTGGTAGTCTGATCTGCACTTCTTTGGGAATGTTCGCATATTGGAGATGGAACTTCACCAACAATTAGCAAGCAGTGAAAAGGAAGGTGGTGGCCTAATGGTACTATTGCTGGGCTACTAGTCCAGAGACCCTGTAATGACCTGGGGACCAAGGTTCAAATCCTGCCATGGCAGATGATGGAATTTAAGCTCAATTAAAGAGCCTAATGATGACCATGAATCTTTTGCCAATTGTTGGGGAAAAAAACCCATCTGGTTCACTCATGTTAGTTAGGGAAGGAAACTGCTATCCAGATCCTCAGCAACATGGTTGACTCTGAACTATCCTCTGGGCAATAAACAGTGGCCTAGTCAGCAATACCCTTAACCTGTGAATGAATGAATAAAAAAGGCATAACATCCACATGGAGAGTATACAATGCAATGTTTGCATGACAGGAAGATAATCAGAGGGTTAGATAGGGTGGACAGGGAAAGCCTTTTTGCAAGTATGGGGATGGCAAACACGAGGAGACACAACTTTAAAGTGAGGGGAGATAGGTATGAGACAGATATCAGAGGTAGTTTATATACTCCGAGACGAGTAAGGGTATGGAATGCTTTGCCTGCATTGGTAGTAGATTCGCCAAGTTTAAGTGCATTTAAGTCGTCATTGGACAGGCAAATGGACATACATGGAATAGTGTAGGTGGGATGGGCTTCAGATTAGTATGACAGGGCGGGGCAACATCGAGGGCCGAAGGGCCTGTACCGCGCTGTAATGTTCTATGTCCAATTTCTGTTAAGATGCTTGTGGTAAAAGGGAGAGGGACTTTTGACCACAGAACTGAACTGCAGCCGGAGAAAGTGTTCTTTGTGTTTCAAGAGAAAAAGGTAACTTACGAAAAGACATGTTAAAAACACTGAGGTCCTAAAGAATAACAGAAACATTTGCTATTCCCGATGATTAGAGACACCAACTGAGCCATTGTGAGCTCAGGCTTACAACTCAAGGACAGCTGAAACCATTACATGCCTTTCACTTTCCTTTAATACCAGACTCTATCTTATTTTAACTTTAAACTTCTGTATATGCATAACATTTATTGCTTTTTCCTTGGGGTTAGCTGATAATAAAATTGCTCTTCTTTCACTCAAGTATATCTTGTCATTAGTTGCTTACAGCTGTAATAGAAATTAGCTAATTACATTTTAATTGGAGCGAGATATAGGCCTCATGCTAAAAATAATACAAATCATTATTTCAGCCAAACCAGAGGGGTTGTAAAGGGGAAACAAATTCTCCCTTCCTCACTTCTTTGTGATGACTTGAGGAAACACAGCAGGGAAATTTTTAATACAATCTACCTTGTCAGAATTGGTTGCAATATTGGATTTACATCCAGTTCAATTGCACTATTCACAAATAGGCAATCTGCCTGATTCCATACACTTCCCACTGAGGGAGTTGTTGTTAAAAAAAGCCCACCTTATCTCCGTTGCTGACTGAGCAGCGTCTGGATTCAACTGAATGGGAAGGAATATGTCAGTGCTTTAACAGTCTATGCCCACCATGTCATCCTTGCCCTAACCTTACTTGTTCATGCAGAGTGACCTGAAGAATTAATGAATTTTATGAGCCAAGCACCCAGCATGCTCTAACCAAGATCATAGGGCGGTAATAAGAATCTGCTGTAATTGGACATTTTACGAGAATAACCTTCATATCTGTTGTGAATTTGTATTCGCTGTTCTGGTACAAACGAGCTTTGAACATCCTGCCACTCTCACACAATTCACCAAATGAATCCCAGAGGAGTGTGATAGTGTGTCATCATTCATTGTCTCCCCTGCATTAAATCATTCATGTAAGACACCTTTTGTAAGAAATTGCCCTGTTCTAGAATAATTTGAGATGCACTACTTTCAAAATCTCTGTGGTCCTGAAACCCCACGGTGATATGCTAATGTAAGAAAGTTGAATGGCATTTCAAACAAGTTTAAAATGCCTGGGAGATTTGAACTTCACTTCATCCCATACCATTGCCCTTGTTAACATGGGGCCATGACTCCCATGTGCCCATTAGACATAATCTGACCTTTTGCCACTAACCGGGATCATATAGGGTTAATTTGTGCCATCGTAAATGGTCTCATCTCACTGGCCTCATGTGAAAGCCTTTTGCTGTTGATTGTCCCTCAGTTCAAGGATGGCATCTATCCAGGTCTGCAAGTTTCAGCCGTGGGTCTTCGAGGGACTGAATAGGCCAATCCACAACCCAAAGATCTTTGGGTATATATGGCAGGATGTCCCATGAACCATCAGGATCCAAAGTGCAGGATTTGCTGACTTTAGTTTAATTGCCTGGCATCTCTCATCTTCTTCATTTAAATTTGTGACTCAGAGCACAATATGACTCAATAGACAAGCTGTCGCGGCTTTGAACAATTGGTCACAATGTCCTGCCAGGCATCATTGGCAATACCACCATACTTCAAGGAGAGCCTCACATTGTCTGGAAAGCATTCCCGTTATCCTTCCATACAGCTCTGCCTACCCCAGTGTTGAGAAAGCAGGACCGGAAAGGGAATGGGGGTGCTTTTGTTGTGTAAAGTAATGATTTGAAAGTGACAATGGCACCACCCATTCTACTTATGTCACACACAGACTGTGGGTACAGCCAAAGGACAGATCTTTCCTATTTGCAATTAAATTGGCAAGTGTATTCATGGCGAAAGTGAAGACTACAGATGCTGGAAATCAGAGTCGAGAGTGTGGTGCTGGAAAAGTACAGCAGGTCAGGAGCATCCGAGGAGCAGGAAAATCAACGTTTCAGGCAGGAGTCCTTCATCAGGAATCAGGAAGTGTATTCATGGCACCCAGTCAATCATGGCTCAGGGTGAATTATTTTCAGGCAATTTTCTGCTCTCCTCCTCATTAATTTTGAAACTTGGCTCTTACAAATGGAGAATTGTGTGGTTGGAGAGACAGAGAAGCTCACCACTGATGTGGTCTTTCAGGGTACATGCTCTGGCACTATGTTTAAAATCCAGCACACTATTTCAAGTGCTGCAAGGCATGAATGAGTCCACATTCTGTAGTGTTTAAGCCTTGTCACCAAAGACAAGTGCTAGAAGAAAAGGCACACTATCTCCCTGTTTCACAGACAAGGACTTGGAGGTGTTGGTGAACAGCATCATGTACAAAAGATCAGTACTTTTATCAATTGGCTGTCACAGGATGCTATACCACTAGACAAAGTCAGCCCAAGCACAATCTGCATCTTGGGTCAGTGCTGTACCCTGCATGAAATGGGATGCCCAGTAGTGCAGGAAGAAGGCCAATGATCTGCATTTTGTAAGGGTGGGAGGCACCATCTTCTTTCTTCTCCCTCACACCCACAAGACTCAAACTGACCAACTCTGCCACTGCATATACATATACACCAAGGCTTATGGGTTACAACGCTCACTATTTTATGCACCAACTGCTCCCACCAACCTCATCCCCCCAAACTACTGGCTGTTCTTGCCCTCTGCGCTTCTTACTTATTCACTGGGGACACCTCGCCAGCTCTCCTGCTTCTGCATCACGCTTTCATCCACCTCCATCATACTCATTTGTCTTATTTCATTATGAGAATGACTCAAAGTCAAGTTGAGAAGCCCAAGACTGGAATGCAGTGGGGCAGTCAGTAAGGGTCCTCTTCCCTAGGGGAAGAAAATCATAGATCTAGCCAGAAGAATAGATCCCCTCATGTGGGGACTGAGAGATGTTATTGGCCAATCAACCCGGTAAGAATTGAGCAGATAGTTCCTTAGAAACCCTCAACCACTCCCATTGAGAAGCGCAAGGGCAGCAGATACATGGAACATTACCACCTGCAAATTTCCAATCAGCCACTCGCTATCTTGACACCCAAAAGACCTAAATGCATAAAAAAAACTGAGTGTATCACATAAGAGTATCATTGTTTTAAGGTTTGATTTGATTTATTATTGTGACATGTATCTAGGCATAGTGAAAAGTTGTTTTGTGTGCAGTACAGGTGGATTATACCATACAAAGTGCATTCGGATAATAGAACACAGTGAAGAGTACAACAATACAGCTGCAGACAAGGTGCACAAACGGTGAGATCAACATTGCATTGAAAATCTTGAGAGGTCTATTCAAAAGTCTAATAACTTCGTAAGAAGTTGTTCTGGAATCTGTTAATACATGTTTTTAAGTTTTTGTACATTTTTCCCAATGGAAGAGTTTGGAAGAGATTATAAAAGAGGTGGAAGAGTTCTTTGATTGTGTTAGCTGTCCTCCCAAGGCAGTGAGAATCATATAGGGTGTAGGTTTGCTCGCTGAGCTGTAGGTTTGATATCCAGATGTTTCATTACCTGGCTAGTAACATCATCAGTAACGTGATGATGTTACCTAGCCAGGTAATGAAACGTTTGGATATCAAACCTACAGCCCAGTGAGCAAACCTACACCCTGAATCTCAACCTGAGCTACAAACCTTCACAAACCTTGCGAGTGAGAATCATAGATGCAGTAAATAGATGGAAGGTTGGCTTATGTGATGGACTGGGTTGTGCTCCCAACTCTCTGTAGTTTCTTATGGTCCTGGGCAGCGCTATTACTGTACCAAATGGTGATGCATCCATATAGAATCTATAAATATCGGTAAGAGTCTTTACGGACATGCCAAGTTTCCTTAACGTCCTGAGAAAATAGAAGTGTAGTTGTGCTTTCCTGACTGTCACATCAATGTGGGTGGACCAGGACAGATTGTAGGCGATCATCACTCCTAGGAACCTGACGGTCTCGACCAGCTCCACCCCAGCTCCATCGATGTAGACAGGGGCGTGCCCTCCAGATTGGTTCCTGAAGTCTATGGCCAGCTGTTTCATTTTGCTAACATTGAGGGAGAGATTATTTTTGTTAGACCAAATCACCATGTGCTCTGCATCTTTCCTGCATTCCAGCTCGTTATTTGCTTGAGATCTGACCTACAATGGTGGTGTTGTCAGCAAACTTGTAATTGAACTAGGATAAAATTTGGTCAGACAGTCATGAGTGTACAGTAAGTATAGGAAGGGGCTGAGCTTGCAGCCTTGCAGTGTGCCAGTATTGAGGATTGTCATGGAGAAGGAGCTGTTGCCTATTCTCACTGACTGAGGTCTTTAGGTCAGGAAATCGAGGATTCAGTTGCAGAGGGTGGAGCTGAGATCTAGGTCTTGGAAATTTGAAGTTAGTTTTGTTGGAATTACAGTGCTGAAGGCAGAACTGTACTCAATGAGTAGGAGCCTGATGTAGGTATGCTTGTTATCCAGATATTCCAGGGATACTTGCAGGGCCAGGGAGATAGTGTCTGACTGTAACAGGAGGCGAATTGCAAGGGATAAAACCAGGCTGGGAGGCTAGAATTGATATGACTAACCTCTTGAAGCACATCATAACTATGGAGATCAAAGCCACTTGATGGTAGTCATTGAGGTATGCTGCAAGGGTTTTCTTTGTCACCAGGATGAAGGTGGGGACTTCAGACTGTAATAAGGAAAGATTAAAGATTAAAGATGTCAACAAATACACCTGACAGCTGGTATGCACAGAACCTGAGTGCATGGCTGGGACTGGGCCAGGGCCAGTTGCTTTCTGTGGGCCTACTCTCAAGCTTTGTTAGTGTGTAATAAAAGATTAGTTGTTCCAGAATCCCTTCAGGAAAGCATTAGGAAGGATTCACAGGCAGTGCCGGGTATATAGCCTGGGCTCAGTCAATAGTGGAGTGGCAGGAGATCTCAAAAGATTGAAGGTGTTGCAACCCATTGAGAAACCTGCATCATGCAGATTGACAAATCTGGAAAACATTCCCGACATCACTGAAGGTAGATCAGAAGCTAAACTTCAGCCAAATCAGTGGGAAGGAGTAAATGTTGAAACCAAGAATGAACAGCGTAACCTACTGGAGGTCATTCAGGAGTTTTTCGATGATCATCTTCAGACAACAGATCATGAGTGTTAAAGATGCATATGACTCCATTTGGGCCAGATTAATGGGCATCCCATCCAGGGCTTAGTCAATAAGAGAAAATGGCTTGGTCTAAGCATCCAGGATAATGCAAAAAAAAACCAAATTTCCAATGAGAAATCAATGGCGTGTGCTACAATTCCAAGATGTTACAAGGAAGAAAATATTTAGTTCAACAGAACAGCTGTCTTCTGGGAAGAAAATTCAAGAGATTCAGCTAAGTTAATGGATCAACAGTATCTATAAAGGGGGATGTCCCTGCAAAGGATATCCAAGAAATAAAAGGCCGCCCAGTGGAGAATCGATCCCCTGAACCAGAAACGGGGGCTAAAGCCCTAAAACAGTGCATTCTGAGAAAATTGGGAAATCTCCAGACCATGTGTTCTTAGGATGCCAGAAAATTTGGGAAGTGGATAGTGGTGAATTGAGTCATTTTAAATGTAATAGTATCATGTACATCAATGCAGCATGGTTAGCTGTGGTGGAAAGGTTTGGGAGAAGACACTGTATAAGATAATGGTTGTGACAGGGTACTCATGCCAATGTTACATTGACTATACCGTTTTACTGACTCTCTTACAGTCTGTGAGTTGAGGTAAGAGTTCTAATCTAGCTTTCAGAAAGAGTTGGTGTATCTCCCTCAAGCCGCCATTATTATGTCTGAGCATAACCTTTTTAAAGAACATATCTGTTCTTTAGATACTCTACTGTGATGTATTCTCCACTATTAACAGCTAGATAAACTCAAGACAGAGCAAAGACAATGGAGGTGAATGGTAGCAATCTCCTTCAAACAACCCTGACTCAGTACCACATACTGATAGAGGTGACAAATATCACAAATGCTCGCAGTGATCCTGTGGGAAAAGCAACCATTTGTCATCATTGAGACACTATATCCTGTCTATTGAAGCTGATTTTGCTGAAGTTTTGTCTGAATGATTATGAAGCTGGCTTCGAGGACATGAGCACCTATTTAGGAATCCTCCCAGTGAAGACAAAGGATGCAGCAAAGACTTTGCCGATGAAATTTTTCTCAAGCTCTTAGTGTTGCTGAAGCACAGACCAAGGCTCAATGCAGTGCAGCAGAGCAGTAAGGACAACTGGTCAGTATATTTGTACCTTTTCTTATTCGTTCTCAGGATTTAGGCATCACCAACTGGGCTAGCATTTATAGCCCATCCCTGAATTAAGAGTCAAACACATCACTCTGGGTCTGGAGTCACATGTAGGCCAGACCAGGTATGGATGACAGTTTCCTTCCCTACAATCTTTTTCCTACAATCCATTCATGGCCATTGTTAGGCTCTTAATTCCAGATCTTTATTGAGTTCAAATTCCACCATCTGCTGTGGCAGGATTTGAACCTGAGGCCACAGAACATTACCTGAGTCTCTGGATTTGTAGTCCAGTGATAATATCACTAGGTCATCATAACCCCCAAAGATATTTTTGTTGTCAAACAAGCACTGTTTTAGTTATAGAAAGCTGAGCTGGCACAACTGATCTAGTGTCAGATCTTGTCAATGGTTGCCCTTTGAGAGAGATGCTGCCAAAGTCTGAGAAAAGCACATCACCTTTCAGAGTCGTTCCATCAAATATCTATGGCTGGGGAAATACTTTGGCTGACTGGGTGTGGATTTATGGTTTTTATTTTGGCAACTTTCTTCTCTGAAGAATTGAAGACATCAAAAGCATTTTGCAAATCCACTGCAGAAAGGATTCAGGAAAGATTTACAAGAATGTTGCCACATTTGGAGGATTTGAGCTACAGGGGGAGGTTGAACAGGCTGGGGCTGTTTTCCCTGCAGCATTGGAGGCTGAGGGGTGACCTTATAGAGGTTTATAAAATTATGAGAGGTATGAATAGGGTAAAGAGACAAGGTCTTTTCCCTGGGGTGGGGGAATGCAGAACTAGAGGGCATAGATTTAGGGTGAGAGGGGAAAAATATAAAAGGACCTAAGGGGCAATCTTTTCATGCAGAGGGTGGTATGTGTGTGGAATGAGCTGCCTGATGAAATGGTGGAGGCTGGTACAATCGCAACGTTGAAAAGGCATCTGGATGGATATATGAATAGGAAGGGTTTAGAGGAATATGGGCCAGGTGCTGGCAAATGGGACTAGATTAGGATAGGTTATCTGGTCAGCATGGACAAATTGGACTGAAAGGTCTGTTTCCAAGCTGTATATCTCAATGACTCTATGGACAATGACAATGTGGTCATCTTCAAACTGTAGTTCATTTATATCTAAGCTCATCAGTTTGGTTTTGGAATGGAGCTTTCTGAAGTTAAAGAATTTTCCATCCAGATAGTAATTAATCCTGCCATCAGAGGGCTATTGACTATCAGTGAAGTGAATAGCCACTGGCAGGATGATTGCCAATAGTATGGGGGCTATCACATAACCTTATATTTCATGAAGCAATGACAGGACTGTAATAAATTCCCTGGATATCCAAAACTTTGGACTACAATCTACAGAGCCTCATATTTTACTGAGTTAAAAGCTTTGAGCAGGTTGGGGGATGCAATGCAAGTTCCTGGTGTTGTCCTTGACATTTTCGTTCGTCTATTTTGCTATGTCCCTCTGGAACATCTAAGCCATACTGTGTCTCTGCTAAGACTTCCTCCACCACTGGAAGTAAATTATTCAGGAGAATGTATGTCAGGACTTTCCAGCTATGGACAAGATGGAAATACCTCAAAAGCTTCTACAGGGTATGTTATCTCCCTTCTTGAAGATAGTTACAGTTATCCCATTCGTTAAATGAAACAACCCCCAAATCCATAAGGTGAGTGCATGGAGACTGGGTGTAAGCAAAGTCCCAGCAGCTTTGGAAGATCTTAGCTGTCATACCATTGTGATGCTCCCCATCCTTCAAATTGGTTGTTGCTGTCATATCAATGATGTTTCACCCATGGTGTCTACCATAAGTCTTGGCAAATAATATAGCGAGTGTTAGCTGAGACTGTGGATTAATGGTTGGGGCATTGTTGAAATGTTCTTTTCAGCATTTGTGGGTTAAGATTCCAACATCATATCCATGTTATCACCAAGGCCACCCATTTCCACCTCTTTGACATTACAGATTCTGTCAAAAAGTGTGGTGCTGGAAAAGCACAGCAGATCAGGCGTTTTGGGCATAAGCTCTTCATCAGTAATGTCAACTGAAACGTTGATTCTCCTGCTCCTCGGACGCTGCCTGACCTGCTGCGCTTTTCCAGCATCACACTCTCGACTCTGATCTCCAGCATCTGCAGTCCTCACTTTCTCCCAACATACAGTAAACCTATTATCATCCAAATCGCTCCAATTTGTGTTCTTATCAAGGTCCCGCCCACTTATCACTTCTAAACTCACAAATCTAGTGTCTCCTAGTTGAACAATACCTCAACTTTAAAACCTTCATCCATTTCTTCAAGTTTCATTTGACTTGTCCTTACCAATCTCTGGCCTCATCCAGCAGCACAGCCCTCTGGGATATCTGCTCTCCACTAACTGTACCTCACGAGGATGCTCAGTTTTAACAACTCCACTGTTGCTGCTGTGTCTTTCATTGCCTCAGTCCAAAGCTCTGGGAAGTCTTCCCTACATCTCTCTGCCTTTCTATTTTATCTTTCTTCTTTAAGTCACAGCTTAAAACTTATCCCTTTGACGAGGTTTTTGATCAATCCAAACATCTATCAGCAAAAACTCCTTCAGGAATGAACTGCTTCTTGAGAAATGGTGAAGGAAGATGGATCAGCATCTGCAGTGATTTCAAAGTCACTATTAATCTGGTTCATTGTGCTGAGCAGTAGCGTTTGCTCCTAATCGGTGACGTATTGGCTGCACTGGTCAAACGACGTTGTTTTCTTAAGTGGTTGGATGCCCAACTGTGTTTTGTAATGCCCCTGTGAAGTACCTTGAGGCTTTATATTGTGCTGAAGTTGCTATATGAATACAAGTTGTTGTCATTGATCTCCTTGGAGAAACCATGTATCACATTCAGCAACTGCACACATTCTTGAGAAAGATAAGTCAAGTCTTACCTTTTGCCTGCAGCACTGATGAATTATGAGGGTCTTACATTCCTGAAATGGCTACCATAACTGGCCTTCCACTATGATATCAACTATTCCCCATTAGCTTGTCCCACAAAATCTAAAAATATTTTGCTATGGGAGAAGTGGATTGAAATTGCAACTGAATATACAAGATAGCCTGGATAGTACATGACAGTTGAAGATGTATGTATTACTCCATCAGATCAGCTCCTGCCTGCTTTGGAAATAAACCAAAAGAGGATCATACAGATCTTCGGTTCGATACACGACTGCAAATGGACTAATTTATTTCTTGTCATTGCTGCACAGAGGTTTGTGATTTATTGGTGCAGATGAAAACAATTGTTCCTCTAGCTTTCATGGTTTAAAGCTAGAGAGCACAATATTGTAATTTATCTGCACCATCTTTATACTCTCAAACTGTTCATAATCTTTGTGTTTCAAGAGACTATCTATTAATACATTTATATTCCAGACATAGTTACTGAGCTTTGCTTATAATCATTTTTTTTTGTTATTTTCTACTTGTTCCTACATTGTACATGCTTTTCAGTTTTCTCACTCTGTGTTTGGCACATATTTACAAAATGGCTTTTCACTTGGTTATGAGAGTGTTTATAGATATCTTTTCACAGGAGGGATTCCTCAAAGAATAGTTACTCATGAAGATCTCTATTTTGTTTAAAGTCCTCTCTACAGCCATGGTTATTCAATTCAGCACAGTTGAAGTAAAGTAAAGCCTGTCCCACCAGAACAGCCCTCTTCTCCCTAATGCTGATGTTCATGTTCGATGAACTGAAACCTATTCCTCTTACACCAATCTTTGAGCAATGCCCTGTTATAGGCAGGATATTATTAAACAAGAAAGGGCTCAGAAAAGACTTAACAGGCTTTAACTGGGATTGGAGGATTTAAGTTATAAGGAAAGGCTGGATAGGCTGGGACATTTTTCACTGACATGTAGGAGGTTGAGGGGTGACCTCATAGAGCTTTATAAAGTTATGAGAGGCATAGATAAGGTGAATAGCAAAGGTCTTTACCCAAAGGGTGGGGAGGTTTAAAATTAGGGGGCATATTTTTAAGGGAGAGGGGAAAGATTTAAAAGGGACCTAAGGGGCAATTTGTTCACACAGATAGTGGTTCGTATATGGAGTGAACTGCCATAGGAAGTGGTAGATGCAGGTACAGTTACATCATTGAAAACATATTTGGACAGGTACATGAATAGGAAAGGTTTAGAGGGATATGGACCAATTGCAGGCAAGGGGGACTAGTTTTGTTCTGGAAACTTGGTCGGTGCAGACGAATTAGATTGAAGGGCCTGTTTCCATCTTCTATGGCTCTAAAAGTCATCCACAGGCCTTTCTAAATCAAAAAGTCAATTTTAATCATCCAGTTATATTCTCCTAATGTTTTTAACTGTTTATCTTGAGTGGAATATGACGTGAGCATTGGCTGTCTCAGGGACAACATTGCAGCAGAAACATGAACAGACTATATTGACCATTTTTGCACATATAAGTGCTCGATCATTTGTGTCAAGTGTGGGTAAAGGGATAGCCCTTGATCTTCCTTACTTAATCTGCTAGCTAATGGGTTTTTGGTTAGATACATATGCATGTTTTCTATCCACTACTTTAATACTTTCGAAAGCCTTGTAATGTCTATAAAATGGATGCGATATAGGTCATTTTTGTCTCCAATTCTATACCTAAAGAAAAAACTTCTCAAGATTAGTTTCAATAAATTTGTGGATCTTGCAACTTGAAAGGACAAAAGGGAATGAAAAGAGGAAACTTTCCAAACATAACAAAAAATAAATCTGTTAGACATCATGACATTTCAAAGTTTTCAAATTGTCACAAGGCACATAAAACTAGAAGTGTGGATGGACTGCTCATTATTGATGATAACCGTAATAGAATCTTCCAATTGTCCTTTTGGATTGTTTCAATTACAGGCATTATCCAAATCAGAAAGGCGAAAACAATCAGCTGGTAATCAATAGTCTAATGCTTTTTGAATAGATATTTCAAGGAAAGGCATTTAACATATTGGAAGAGTACGTCTATCAACTTGTGCTAATAAATGTACCCCTGGGGTGCTCTCTGGTGAACAAGACGGCAAACTGAGAATCTTGTCTCCAATGTTCAGGCGAATGCAAGAGATCCCATGGCACTTTGGGAACTTGAGTACAGAGTTTTCACAATATCCTGGCCAATGTTCTTCACTCAACAACTTATTACCAAAAACAGACATAACAATCACTCAAGATACATTTTATGGCTCTTGAGTGCAAATTGACTGCCACGTATAACTATATTACAACAGGGACTACATGACAGATGTAATTCAATGGATGGAACATCATAAGAGCAGGAATAAAGACTACAAAATGCAAGTTTTTTTGTTCTGCTTTCTTGTCATAAAATAAAGAAAGACTTATGTGTATATTATGCCTTTCACAACTCAAGGCCTCAAGGAATTGGCATATTTGTGAAGCGCAGTTATTGTTTGATATAACAATTGAGGCCACAAGTTAGCACACAGCAAATTCCAGGGACAACAATATGATAATGGCTGGATATTCCATTTTATTCTTATTGTTTGAGGGATAACTATCAAGTAACATAAAAGGAAGAATTTCCCTGCCTCTAAATAGCACCATTAGATTTTTATATCAACTGAGAGGTCAGTCAGGTTAATTTCTCATTTGAACGATGGCACATTCTAAAAGTGCATCCCCTCAATACTGTTGTTGCAGCTTAAATTTTGTGAAGTCCCTGGACTGAAACTTGAACTCATGACCGTCTGACTCTGGAGAGAGAGAGAGAGAGAGAGAGAGCAAGAGTTACCAACTGAACTACCACTGACATATGCCAGTGTAAATGGGCCAGGTGTTACACCTCTGTGACCTTCTATATTACCTGCCCATTCACTTCCTCCTCCACAATATCCAAAGGCCTAAGCTTACCTTCCAGGTGAAGAAGAACATTACCTGCATTTCACTAATCTATATTCGCTTCTTACAATGTGGTCTCCTCTACATTGGGGAAACAAAGCATAGACTGGGTGACTGCTTCACAGGACACCGACGTTCTGTCTGTGGAAAAGACCCTGAGCTTCCAGTTGCCTGCCATGTTAACATCCCACCCTGTTCCCTTGCCAACATCTCTGTCTCAGGCTTGCTGCAGTGCTCCACTGAAGCTCAGTACAAGCGGGAAAAACAACACCTCATTTTCTGCTTGGGATCCCTGCAGCCTTTAGGACTCAATAGCAAGTTCAACAAATTTTGGGTTTGTGGCACCTTCTCCCATGTCCTTATCCCAACTCCACACACTTGGCCTTGGTATCACATGGTCTACTATCACTAAACCCATTGTTAGACAATAACTGGGCCCACTAGCAGCTATTCATTCTCTCTTTTTTGTCTGCCTAACTACATTTCTCTCTCTTTGGGCTTTATTCACACCTATCGTTTACTCCTTACCCCCTCCCCCCACTTTATCTTCTCCCTTTTCCTTGCTACCATCAGTTCTAAAGAAGGATCGCTGGACCCAAAGTATCAACACTGATTTCTCTCCACAGATCCTGCCAGACCTGCTGAATTTTTCTGACAATTTCTGTTTTGTTTGTGGAAGCAGAATGCATGTTCTTCACAAGATTTTGTGTGTGCTACTAAATCAAAGTGGGACTCTTAATTCATGTGCAGCCAAATAATGCAAACATTATGATACATATTCCAGCATCTGGCAGTATCATGCAGGACATAATATACTGCAGGCAATGGACAAATACAGCAGCTGAATAGACTTCAGATAAAATTTACTGGGCAGGACAATCATCTGCTCCAGGAGATTTACAAACTGACATCACTGCAGTGGTTATTTATATTTGTCCTTGTGACTGAGCTATCCTTTGGATTTTAATACTAGCTAAGAATTCAGAAACCTTAGTTTTATTAGAAATATATGCCAAGGCTGAATTTAAATAAAACATGAAAACCTTACAGACATCAAATTAGATGAATAGCAAGTGATGTATAATATTTTTATAATATGCAGATAGATAGATACATAAATGAATGCCATTTGATTGAAAAAAGACAGAGAGAAGATAACAGACAACCGTTCCATAATCTGTCAATCATCTTTAAGTATGTAAGTTCCTGCCATGGCACTTGTGAAAAGTTCAAGAAATATCAGATAGATAAACTGAGTAACTGTAGACCAGTTAATCTAACATCAGTTTGAGCTAATTTGCATGATCTTATGAATCATTCAAAATCTTAATTTTTTTACGTGACTTAAAGATGGTCATGAGGCATTTGTGAAAGGCAAATTGTATTTGATAAATTTAACCGAGTTCAGCTATTAGATGCACTGCAGAAATTCATCAAAGTTCTTCAGCTAACACTCTCCATTGACCACTACCATCTGGAAGGACAAGGGATGTAGATACATAGGAACATCACTGCTGCAAGTTCAATAGAATAGAACATCGAGAACATAGAAAAGTACAGCACAGTACAGGCCTTTGGCCCATGATGTTGTGCAGAGGATTATTCCTAATCTAAAGTAAAATCACCTAACCTACACATCCTTCAATTCACTGCTGTCCATGTGCATGTGCAGCAATCCCTTAAATGTCCCTAATGACTCTGCTTCCACCACCACCGCTGGCAACGCATTCCACGCATTCACAACTCTTTGCATAAAGGATCTACCTCTGACGTCTCCTCTACACCTTTCCCCTAATACCTTAAGACTATGACCCCTCGTGCTAGTCAATCCTGCCCTGGGGAAAAGTCTCTGACTATTGACTCTATTCATGCCTTTCATTAACTTGTACACCTCGATCGGGTCATCTCTCTTCCTCCTTCTCCCAGAGAGAAAGGTCCAAGCTTAGTCAATCTCTCTTCATAAGACAAGCCCTCCAGTCCAGGCAGCATTCTGGTAAACCTTTGTATCCTCTCCAAAGCCTCTGTATCATTCCTTTAATGGGGCCACCAGAACTGAACATAATATGTCAAGTGTGGTCTCACCAGGGACTTGTAGAGGTGCAGCAAAACCCAACAGTTCTTAAACTTGATCCCCGTTAATGAAAGCCAAAACACCATATGCTTTCTTAACAACCCTATCTACTTGGGTAGGAACTTTGAGGGATCTATGCACTTGAACACCAAAATCCCTCTGTTCCTCCACACTGTCAAGAATCCTGTCTTTAATCCTATATTCAATATTCAAGTTTTACCTTCCAAAATGCATCACTTCGCATTTTTCCAGGTTGAACTCCATCTGCCATTTTCAGCCCAGCTCTGCAGCCTGTCTATGTCGCGCTGCAGCTTGCAGTAGCCCTCTATACTATTGACGGCACCTCCAACCTTGGTGTCATCTGCAAATTTACTAACCCACCCATCAACCTCCTCATCCCGGTCATTTATAAAAACTACAAAGAGCAGAGGGCCAAGAACAGAGCCCTGCGGGACACCACTCGACACTGACCTCCAGGCAGAATACTTTTCATCTGCCTCTATCAGCCAACCAATTCTGAATCCAGATAGGAAAATCTCCCTGTATCCCATACCTCCTGACTTTATGAATGAGCCTACTATGGCGAACGTTATTAAATGCTTTGCTGAATGTCCATATACACTACGTCCACTGCTCAACATTCATCGACCTGTCTTGTCACTTTCTCAAAGAACTCAATAAGATTCGTGAGGCATGACTTGACCCTCACAAAGCCATGCTGACTGCTTTTAATCATGCTACGCTTTTCCAAATAGTCATAAATCCTATCCCTCAGAATTCTTTCCAAAATCTCGAGAACTCTGTGGGAAGCAAGAGAAGTGATTGCTGGGGCTCTTGCTGAGATATTTGCATCATCGATAGACACAGGTGAGGAGCCGGAAGACTGGAGGTTGGCTAACATGGTGCCACTGTATAAGAAGGATGGTAAGGACAAGCCAGGGAACTATAGACCAGTGAGCCTGACCTCAGTGGTGCGCAAGTTGTTGGAGGGAATCCTGAGGGACAAGATATATCTGTATTTAGAAAGGCAAGGACTGATTAGGGATAGTCAACATGGCTTTGTGCATGGGAAATCATGTCTCACAAACTTGATTGAGTTTTTTGATGAAGTAACAAAGAAGATTAATGAGGGCAGAGCAGTAGATGTGATCTATATGGACTTTAGTAGGGCATTTGACAAGTTTCCCCATGGGAGACTGATTAGCAAGGTTAGATCTCATGGAATAGAGGGAGAACTAGCCATTTGGATACAGAACTGGCTCAAAGGTAGAAAACAGAGGGTAGTGGTGGAGGGTTGTTTTTCAGACTGGAGGCCTGTGACCAGTGGTGCTGGGTCATCTACTTTTTGTTATTTACATAAATGATTTGGATGCGTGCATAAGAGGTACAGTTAGTAAGTTTGCAGATGACACAACAATTGGAGGTGTAGTGGACAGCGAAGAGGGTTACCTCAGATTTCAACAGGGTCTGGACCAGATGGGCCAATGGGCTGAGAAGTGGAAGATGTGATTTAATTCAGATAAATGCGAGGCGCTGCATTTTGGGAAAGCAAATCTGAGCAGGACTTATACACTTAATGGTAAGATCCTAGGGAGTGTTGCTGAACAAAGAGACCTTGGAGTGCAGGTTCATAGCTCCTTGAAAGTGGAATTGCAGGTAGATAGGATAGTGAAGAAGGCGTTTGGTATGCTTTCCTTTATTGGTCAGAGTATTAAGTACAGGAGTTGAGAGGTCTTGTTGTGGCTATACAGGATATTGGTTAGGCCACTGTTGGAATATTATGTGCAATTCTGGTCTCCTTCCTATCGGAAAGATGTTGTGAAACTTGAAAGGCTTCAGAAAAGATTTACAAGGATGTTGCCAGGTTTGGAGGATCTGAGCTACAGGGAGAGGCTGAACAGACTGGGGCTGTTTTCCCTGGAGCATCGGAGGCTGAGGGGTGACCTTATAGAGGTTTACAAAATTATGAGGGGCATGGATAGGATAAATAGCCAAAGTCTTTTCCCTGGGGTTGGGGAGTCTTGAACTAGAGGGCATAGGTTTAGGGTGAGAGGGGAAAGATATAAAAGAGACCGAAGGGGCAAATTTTTCATGCAGATGGTGGTACATGTATGGAATGAGCTGCCAGAAGAAGTGGTGGAGACTGGTACAATTACAACATTTAAAAGGCATCTGAATGGGTATATGACTAGGAAGGGTTTGGAGGGGTATGGGCCGGGTGTTGACAGGTGGGACTAGATTGGGTGGGGATATCTGGTCAGCATGGATGGGTTGGACAGAAGGGTCTGTTCTCATTCCTGATGAAGGGCTTTGGCCTGAAACATCGAATTTCCTGTTCCTTGGATGCTGCCTGACCTGCTGTGCTTTAACCAGCAACACATTTTCAGCTCTGATCTCCAGCATCTGCAGACCTCACTTTTTACCAGAAGTGTCTGCTTCCATGCTGTACATCTCTATGACTCTAACTGCCATCCATCACACCCCCAGCTCCTGTAAACTCCTTATTGCCTCTAACTGCCGCTCCAACCAATCCATGCAATCTGATAGGATTCGCAACCGAATACACTTCCTGCAGATGTAATCATCAGTAACATGGAAAATCTCCCTAACTCCCATATCTGACAGGAAGAGCATATCACCCTACTAAAGACCAATTTGCTCCTTCACAATCTACAGACCTAGAAAATGGCACCATCATTTTGCTCTAAAAAACAGTGCTCCAGGCTAACTTAGTACTTATGGCTTATATTTTTAAAATTTAATCAAGAGATAGATCTCAATAAAACATATAATCAAGAAAGAACCCACTCTACTCACTACTGTAGACTTACAGCAAAGTTACACTTAAAAACTATGCCCTTATCCATTCCTGTGCTGTGAGCTCTCCCTCACAGGTTCCTCCAAGGTCAGCTGTGAATTTCACTGTTTGTTAATTTTTCCTGGACACACTCCGATATCCAGCGATTCATGAACTCAAACAGGAAAGGCAGATTCACTGCTGTGTCAGTTAGCAATGTTGGTTTCTTTCTCACACTCCCTCACTGACCGTGTGGTCACTGCCTTTTGTCTGTACCAGTCTCAGATTGATCTTTTTCCTCACCATCTTCCTGGCTCCCATTCCCCCCAACTTACTAGCTTAAATCCTCCTGAGCAGTTCTAGCAAATCTCCCTGCCAGTATATTAGTCCCCTTTCAGTTTAAGTGCAATCTGTGTTTCTTTTACAGGTCGCTTTTACCCCAGAAGAGATTCCAATGATCCAAAAATTTGAATCCTTCTCCCCTGCTCCAGCTCCTTATCTGTTCATTCATCTGCTCTCTTCTCCTATTCCTACCCTCACTAGATTGTATCATCGGGAGTAATCCAGATGTTACTATCCTTGAGGACTTCCTTTTTAAATTCCTGCCTAACTCTCTATATTCTCTCTTCAGAATCTCATTCTTTTCCCTTCCTATGTCATGATTCTAATGTGTACAATGCTTCCTCTTGGTCCCTCTCCCCCCTCAGAACATTCTGCACCCTCTCTGAGATATCCTTGATCCTGGCACCAGGGAGGAGAAAGTGAGGACTGCAGATGCTGGAGATCAGAGCTGAAAATGTGTTGCTGGAAAAGCGCAGCAGGTCAGGCAGCATCCAAGGAACAGGAGATTCGACTTTTCGGGCATAAGCCCTTCTTCCTGAAGAAGGGCTTGTGCCCGAAACGTCGAATCTCCTGTTCCTCAGCCTGGCACCAGGGAGGCAACGCCATTCTGGGTTTTTGCTGCTGGCCACAGAAACATCTGGCTGTGCTTCTGACTAGAGTGTCCCCTAACACAATCTCTCACTTGGAACCTGACGTACCCCTCATGACATTAAAGCCAGTCTTTCTCCTTTATACATGCCATTGCCTTGATCATTTTCCCCCCAGTTCCAAAACAACCCAACAGCATATGAAACAGGAATTGCTGCTCCTGGAATTCGAGGAAATTGCCTCCAACACCTAAACTACCTCAAAAAAGGATCAGCTCTTACATTTTTCCCCGTCCTCCATCTTGGATTATTCTTACAATGGGCATCTAGCATGTAGCTTGCAAGTCAGCTGCCTGTGTTCAGACTGGGTCTTAGGCTAGATGCGGTGTAATTATAAATGTGTGCAGCCTTACAGTGGCTTGGAATTTAAACTGGCACAAAGTTTATTTAATGGCTGGAGTTCACTTTCCGATAGCTTTCCCTCTGTGTTGTGAGATTGTGCACCATCATGACATATTTAAGATTGCCATCTGTTTCATTCCTGTGTTGTTACAAATTTTGCATAATGTAAATCAGGCAAAGTCACTGCAAGTCACTTCACAGAAAATGATTTTGAATTCATTTACTTTCACATGAATTACCTATGGCACTGTAGAATTGCTTAAAATGTTTTGCAATTTTGATTTCCTACTTGATTTCACTTGAAATAACTGCAGATAATAGAGACAGTGGGAGAGGGATACATCATATAACAATTTAATACTATTAACTGCTGGCTGTCCATGGCTAACACAAAACTAGATCTAATAAGGCAACACTACAGATTCAAGGTGCATGGTGTTTGCAAATGTATTGTGTTCTGGCCACTCCCTTATCCAATAAACACTTGTAGCTGCTAGTTTCTATGAGCAACGATTGCATTTGTAGTGAGAGATATTGCCAGTGAAGTCACTGAAGATCATTTTAACCCGTTTGTATCCTTGGATGCAGTCAGGAAAATCAGCTGTACAACAGAAAAGTGAAGATTACAACCGTTCCTCCACTAAAACACCCAGGTTTTAATGTCAAATTCCATTTTAGCATCCCATACAGTCTCCTCCATTTACTTTATAACATCAGATTTTAATAATAACGGCAATATCTAAACATGTTTTTGACCTTGTGTTGACTTCAAACATTGAGTGCCTGGTATAGATTTATGTGTAAAACGTTTGATGATGAATTGACAAGACATTTTACATATCCCAATTTTAACTTGCATCTAATCTGATGGAACTTTAAGATCTAGGCTCTTCCATCTATTTCTTCTTGAGGACTGTCAATAGAAGCTTACTGCTCTGCTCTTTGTAGCATCATTATTGCTGTTAACAACATAAGAAATACGTGCAGAAGGCGAACATATGGCCTCTTTAACTGCCACTCATAAAAATACATAACCAATCTCTTCACTTAACTTTCTTGTCCTATCCTCATTTATGGTGTTATAGAGTCATCCAGCATGGAAACAGACCCTTCAGTCCAACCAGTCCATGCTGACCATAATCCCAAACTAAACTAGTCCCACTTGCTTGCACTTGACCCATGCCCCTCCAAACATTTTTATTTGTGTACTTATCTAAATGTCTTTTAAACCTTGTAACTGTACCCACATCCACTACTTCTTCTGGTTCATTCCACATACGAACCACCGTCTGTATAAAAAAATGCCCCTCATGTCTTTTCAAAATCTTTCTCCCCTCACCTTAAAAATATGCCCCCTGGTCTTGAAATCCCCATCCTAGGGAAGAGGCACTTGCCATTCACCTTGTCTATACCCCTCAGGATTTTGTAAACCTCCATAAGATCATCTCTTAACCTCCTATGCTCCAGTGGAAAAAGTCCCAGTCTATGCAGCCTCTCCTTATAAATCAAACCCTGCATTCCCAGTCACATTCTGGTAAATCTCATCTGAACACTCTCCAGCTTAAAAACATCCTTCCTAAAACAGGGAGACCAGAACCACACACAATACTACAGACGGGATTTCACCAACATCCTCATCATAATGTCCCAACTCCTGTAGTCCTAGGTCTGAGCAATCAAACAAGCATTTTTCTTAGTTCCCAGTCTTAAATCAACTCAGTGATTCATAGCTTTCTGGTTAGAGAATTCCAAACTTCACACCTCTCTGAGAGAAGATATTTCTTCCTTCCTTTATGGTTTTCTCTGATCATGAGATGATGACCCCCCCCCCCCAGCTGTGTACTCCTCAACTAGTAGAAACAGCCTTACAAAATTTACCCTATCAGCTCTCTAAGAACTATATACATTGAAATTAGATTACCTCTTATTCTTTATGACACCTCGTTATAATAAGGACTAATACACTATCTGCTTTCCTAATTGGTAACTGTACCGACATATTAACAAAGGAAATAGGAGCAGAACTGGCTATTTGGCACCCTGAGCCTTCTCTGTCATCTAGTTGAATTATGATTGATCAATCTCTTCTGATTTATGTGCAGGAACATCCAAGTTCAGAATTTATGCAGTTTGCCACACTTAATTTCATTACATTGGGTGGCATGATGGTTCACAGCACCAAGGATTCAGGTTAGATTCCACCCCTGGGTGACTGCCTGTGTGGAGTTTGCATGTTCTCCCCATGTCTGCAACGGGTGCTCCGGTTTCCTCCTACAGTCCAATGACGCGCAGGTTAGGTGGATTGGTCAAGATAACTTGCCCATTGTGCCCAGGGATGTCCAGGGCTAGGTGTGTTAGTGATAGGAAATGTAGGATTACAGGGATAGGGTAGTGGATCTGGGTGGGACGCTCTTCTGTGTGAACTTGAAGCTGAATGGCCTGCTTCCACTCTGTAGCGACTCTATGATCTATTTAGTTGGTCTCAGCTTTGCAAAGTGTTGTTGTGTTTGGGTGTTTGGGTGTTTTTCATCATCATATTTAACCTTTTCCCACCAGTTAAAAAAAAAGTCTTTTCTGTTCAGCTGTAGTTTTAAAGAAAAAGAATCAAAAACGTTCGAAGAAATGAAAAAGACACACACAATGGATTCATTGTTGGTTGATTGTAACATCATTGATGAGATAAATCTTTAGGATTTCTGACTCAAGGACAATCTTTGACAATGCAATCCTGGTACCAATGTTGCCAGTTTCTATCTACATATTATTGATTTGAATGCATTATAATACCATCATCTCTTCATCATCTAATTGTGCCGCAGATATAGTGAAAAGAAATCTTAACACTCAAAATGCCAACCTTTAAACACAATGGCAGCAACTTGTGATTACATAACTGAGTCTTGTCTGTCAACATAACACACATAAAATTTCTTTACTACAGCACATCAGTCCTTCCTCTGCAAATTTCTTTAAATATAACTGTTTTCAGGGAAAAAGAAACAGCTTCTACTTATTAAAGCAGAAATGCTTTGTTTCAGGAATTAATGAGCTTTCAAATATTAGTTCACCCTTTGTAATGATGAATTGGTCATCAAATGAGCTGTTTCTGTGTACATCACAAAATGGAACAGTCTAATGAAAGATAATCTTTGCAGTATTTACAATCAGCACAGTGACCTTGGTGACAGCTTCTTATCACTCAAATATGGGTTCTACAGTGTTTTAATAATCTATCTATACAGACAATCAAGTGCAGAAAGACATATACTTTCTGATATTGAATTGTCATAGACCTTTAATATAATGTGGGCTGTTCGTAGCTTCTTCATTAATGGAGCACCTACATAAATCATATCATCTATAACATACCACTTGCGGTGACTTGCTTATTATCTGTAATCCAAAATCACATTTGCAGAGATGTGGAAAATGGGAAGTTTATCCGGATATTAAAAAATGTGTCAAAGCTTTGCTTTAGACTTCATTCAATCTAAAACATTGAAAGATAAATAAGCTTCTTTACAGAAATAAACAACAGACAGAATGGTGAAACTAGAAACATATAAAAGGAAAGGAGGAAAGATATTTTTAATCATTTAACTTTGGTCAATATGGTTTGGGACATTCTGGTCTTTTCAAACCTTTCAATTTGGTATTTTCACTTCAATTGGTTACATGTAAATAACTGGCTCACATGTCACTGAACAATATAGTGCAAGAACTAACTGTGCAGGTGTGACTTGGTTTGGTTGTACAAGAGAAAGGTCAAGGGTATCCTGGAGGTCACAGTTCGTCAATGCCAGCAAATGCCAGGGGAATATGTACTGAGCTTTGCATTAGTATTATGAAGAAAAGGCTGAGATCAGTGGAAGATAGCAAACGTTAAGCTAAGAGCAGGAGGAGAGGTCTCCTTACGTTGTTTTGACATTCAAGATTGGAGAAACGTGATCCAGAATCTTGTTTCCTGCAGATGAGGGAAAAGCTGTGCTGAAGAAAACTTCTAGTGAGGAGAGCATTCATGACAGAGGTAGAAAAACCATGAGAAAAATAGGAAGCATTACAGGGTGTCTAGGGGAGAAAGTATATTTAGATTATTGTGGGTGTAGGTTTATCACGAATATTTTGTATTGTGCATGATCTCTTGGATGGTATTTGTTTCTCAATTGTATATAAATTACTCATGGGAGGAATTGGCTTGAATGTGAAATGGATTTTCTTTTCAAACAGAATAGTAGATCTATGGACCAAGTTGTCAGCATGTGCTAATTGATGTATACCTTCAAGAACAAGCTGCGTGGGATGAAGATTTTACTTCTTCCTATCATAACTTGAATATTCTTTAGTTTCTGTTCGATTCCTTTCATTTCCGCACTCATCTTGTCCATAACACCCACTTCCTGTTTCCTCAACCCTGTACCCAAAAGATTGTTTACCACATAACCTCCCCTGCTGGTTCCCATGCTAGGTCATCAGTACAAACTGTTCTCTCTGTTGAGATCTTTTCGTTCACCTTGCTGTCATCAACTTTCTCCTCAAAAACCATCTTTGATTCCACAGTCCTTCCGGACAAGTACCCCGTTTCTCTCCAAAATCCTTGAATGTGTTATCAACCCCCAGGTCTGTGTCCACGTTTCCCAAAATCAATGTTTCATAGATTCATAGAATGCTTACAGTGTAGAAGCAGGCCATTCAGCCCATTGAGTCCTCACTGACCATCTGAAGACCATCCTGCCCAGACCCACCCCATCCCTGTAGCCCTGCATTTCCCATGGCTAATCCACCTATCCTGAAGATTTTTGGATTGTGTGAGGAAACTGGACCACCCAGAGGAAACCCACGCTGACACAAGGAGAATGTGCAAACTCCACACAGACAGTTGCCTGAGGTTGGGATCAAAGCCAGGTCCCTGGTGCTGTGAGGCAGCAGTGCTAACCACTGAGCCACCTTGCCACTCTGTTCGAAACTCTCTGTTTGAACCTCTGCATGGGAAATTATCTTCCACTGCCTCTTCTCTGAATGGCCTATATCTGCTCTTACATCTTAGAGTCTTATGGTCACAGGTTGGCTGACAGAAAATTTCAGGCATGGCAAAAACTTGTCCTCTTAAAAGCATTTTCGGTGCCTTCCAACAGATATTACATCCTGGAGTTCTAGTTTGGGAATTATTGAAACCTCACTTACTTTCCCAAAGTGCACAATAACATTTTATGCTTATAGCTACTTATGTTCTTCTATTTAACTTTTAGAAAGAAGCCTTCAATGAAATTGCGAACTATAATGAGAAGGATGAGTTTCAATGGATTGGTTGCAGCACGATATATGATAGATTTTTGACTTTCGGAATGGAGGTAGATGCCAGAGTTGCCAAGGTGCCCTTTGGTGAGCTGCTAAAAGGTGTAAGTAGAGCATCCATGTCTGATGTTCTCAACCTTCATACAGAAACATTGCTACATCTCTTTGTGGGATGTCTCAGAATGGAAAGAATGTAAAACATAACCCTGTCCAAGCCCCCCATCGCACAGTTCTAAGCATTAGCTCTCTGAAAACTCGTTCTACTGCATTGTCTTGTTTACTATTAATATCGTAGGCTTGATTTGTTCTTCTGCAACTGTTCTGTGCTATTAATAAACTTGGTTGTTGAACAGCACATTCTTTGTTTGGTCCAGTATGTGTGAACAGAGGTGAATCAGATTAGGTCCAGTAAGAGGAGGTGGAATCAAATAGAAAGATAAAGCACAAAAAATGTTCCTTGACATTTTTACAATCTTGATCGACAATTGACTGTACGCAGGAATGAGTACTTAAAATTGATTCTGTTCTAGACCAATGGAGATGATGAATTGCATTAACAATTATTACATTGTTAAGAACATGCTTATGCTTTTAATTACCAGAATTAACTTTTAGTGTTGGTTTGATGGTCAATTAATGTGCAAATCCAGTAGGAACTTAAAAAATAACTGGGAGATTAAGGGCAAGATACAAATGGGAGAGCAACCAAATTGATTTGCAGGTTTTGGTGATTTGTTACTCTTAGCAAACCCTTTTAATCCCCTAAACTTGTCGATTTGCACATGAATACTGGTGTGCCTCAGTAACACATCACTACTTTTCAAATAGTCTCTGACTGTTAATTATGTTTCAGCATCATCAGGCCTCAATCCAAGTGTCAGTGGCTCTCCTTTTCCCCTGCCACCTAACTTCTTAGCCTTTTTGGTTGAATCTGTGAAATTTTATTCAAGTGATATTAAATGAGAGAGAGTTCCACACTGCTGATTTATGCCCTCAGAGGATTCACGAAAAAATTGGAAGTGGAGTTTTTTAAATGTATTTCATTTGTGCTGAACTGGAATTGGTGTCCAGGATGGAAAAGCATAGTGTTTCTGTGCTTTTGTGCTATTGATAGATACTGTCTACTTTAAACCATGTGGGCAGCATGTGGCTCAGTGGTTAGCACTGCTGCCAGGGACCTGGGTTCAATTCCCCTCTTGGGCAACTGGCTGTATGGAGTTTGCATGTTCGCTCCATGTATGCGTGGGTTTCCTCCGGGTGCTCTGGTTTCCTCCCACAGTCCAAAGGTGTGCAGGTTAGATGAGTTGGCCATGCTAAATTGCCTGAAGTGTTAGGTGCAGGGGTAAATGTAGGTGAATGGGTCTGGGTGGGCTGCTCTTCGGAGGGTCGGTGTGGACTTGTTGGGCCGAAGGGCCTGTTTCCACACTGTAGGGAATCTAATCTAAAATGGTCATCTGTTAATTTGTGTCATCTTCATGAATAATTGAAAATTTAAAACCATGTGGATATCTGTCTGATTATCTTTGTGAATCACCCAACAATATGCTTCTATCTATGCAAATTACTAACAGGATGCTGCTGTTGTAAATGCTGCCTTTTAATCTGAATATTTGATGCAGTTCATTTGGTCATACATTAGCATAAGAACCACCGGCATGAAAATGATTAATCAGGTAATTAAGCATTTATTTGCAAATTTGAGTCTGCTACATTAAGTAAATTCTCATAGAAAATGCTAGAAATATTTAGGAATCAAAGTCGAGATTTCAGGTTGATAATTGTTTGTCAGAACTGACTAAATGATTGTTTAAATGGTGAGTTAATATTACTTAAGGCCCAGATCCCCCCAGGGCAGTGATTGCTGCTGTTTGGAGATCTCTGTGCTATTACTGGCCAGCTGGAAACTCCAACCCTGGCTGCAGTGTTGATTTTTCAGAGAGGCTGGCAGAGGGGACCAGGGCCTAGAACACGCTGCGCTTTTACAAAATCAGCTGCTGAAATCAGGCGAGTTCTTGAAATAACCGTGCAGAGTCACCGAGTTACCCTTTATTTACGTTTACAGTACATAGACTCTGACCAGCTAGCTCTGAGCCAGTCCCAAGGGTCAGGAGACTCTCTGAGGCTCCTGTTTATATCTGTCAGCCAACCCCGGTCAAGGATCACACAGTCAATGAGATCAACCAGGCCAACCTTGTTCTAATCATCACTATAGTTCTCAATGTTTTTCAGTGTATACCTGAGTAAGTTGCTGATTGATTGAATTGGTAGAGAGTGAGTGGGTGCTTGGTTGTGTCTGTAAATGGGTGTGTGAATTGGTTGGTGGGTGATGTGGGCTGCATTTCCCACTTTCCTTCGTCCAGCATATTTACTCTGGATATCAATAACTGAAGACAGCTCTAACAATGGAATATACTCAATATTCCTCATTAAAGCAAAGTACATTACAAAAGTACTGTAAATATCTTACTTATTCAATGCTTACAATCACAACTGAACTCTTTTGTGGACCCATCAGAAGATCAGACCCAAACAGTTGATCAGCATGCTCTGTCTCACCATCTAGTTCTAGAATCATAGAGTAGTACAGCACGGAAACAAACCCTTTGGTCCTACTCATCCATGCCAACCATATATCTTTAATTAATCTAGTTCCATTTGTCAGCACTTGGCCCACAACCCTCTAAACCCTTCCTATTCATATACCCATCCAGATGCCTTTTAAATGTTGCAATTGTACCATCCTCCACCACTTCCTCTGGCGGCTCATTCCATACATGTACCACCCTCTGTGTGAAAAAGCTGCCCCTTAGGTCTTTTTTATACCTTTCCCCTCTCACCCTAAACCTATGCCCTCTAGTTCTGGACTCACCTATCCAATGGAAAAGACCTTGTCTATTTATCCTATCCATGCCACTCATGATTTTATAAACCTCTACAAGGTCACCCCTCAGCCTCCAGCGCTCCAGGGAAAACAGCCCCAGCCTGTTCAGCCTCTCCCTATAGCTCAAATCCTCCAATCCTGGCAACATCCTTGTAAATCTTTACTGATCCCTTTCAAGTTTCACAGCATCTTTCCGATAGGATGATTTACACAGCACCATTCCATGACATCCACAAATTTCACTGATAAATAGTTCACCTTATCGCATCTGATTCAGTCTGTCTGCTTTAAACAAAGCTTCAGCTTTTCCAGAGTTACTGGCACAGTTCAGCTGAGTTACAATTCTTCAATCTTAACACACATTCCTTCCATCGAACAATAGGGTGACATTTCTAATCGCTAAGTCATTGCCAGGTTTTATATGTCCTTTCCTCACTTCATTCAATTTAATTTCAGCTAACTTAGCAAATTGTTGTTAATGTTGACAGTGACTGGGCAGTTTAGTAAGTGAGTGTATGGTGGAATCGGAAATGGTGGGGACAATCAGGCTGGTAGGATCCGGGCTTATGCCCGAAACGTCGAATTTCCTGTTCCTTGGATGCTGCCTGACCTGTTGTGCTTTAACCAGCAACACATTTTCAACTGTGATCTCCAGCATCTGCAGACCTCGTTTTTTACCCTTACTGGTAGGATCGTCAGGTTAGTGTCAAGAATGAGGTTGAATAAGTAAAGTTGGGATCAGATCAGGAGGAATTTGGGTTCTGGGGGCAGGAGAAATGAAGGATGATATCTTGGGCAGGGGTAATCAAATAGAGTTGGGAACAAGTTTAGTCTACAAAATCATGAAGGCTATAGAAAGGGTAGATAGGGATAGGCTTTTTCCCAGGGTGAAGGATTCAATAATGAGAGGTCACGTTTTCAAGGTGAAAGGTGAAAAGTTTAAGGGGGATACACGAGTCAAGTACTTTACACAGAGGGTGTTAGGTATGTGGAATGCGTTGTCAGCAGAGATAGTAGAGGCAGGCATGGTAGATACATTTAAGATGTGTCTGGACAGATGCATGAGTAGGTGGGGAGTAGAGGGATATGGCAGGTTTAGACAGTAGATTTGGATCAGCTCAGGCTTGAAGGGCAGAAGGGCCTGTTCCTGGGCTGTAAACTTTCTTTGTTCTAAGTTGTGTTAGGTTAGAGGTGTCAGTGGTAAGGTGGAGTTCGGCGAGTATTTGTGAAGGATGGTGGGTTGAGTTAATCACTTAATTCTAACTGAGGTTAAACTGTGTAATAATTCTGGGACAAGTATCTGGGTGAATGGCTCATATCTAGTCCAAATCTCTCACATTGAGATTAGTGTAAAACATATTTATAGTTTCAGTTCATCGCAAGATGAAGCAATTATAGCACTCATAATATGTAACAGGATTTCCAATGGGTTGCTATACTTAACTGCAACTTAAGGTCAGAGCATTGCCTTTCCCAGTACTGGAAGCTCAGTCTCATTAACTCTGTCACTCTTACCACAGATGCTTCCCAATAAGCTGAATATTATCTGTATTTACTGTTCATATTTCAGATTCCCAACATGCACGGTTTTTGCTTCTGAGACCAAATTGCCTTCTTTCTACGGCAGTTCAACAATTTGCTGCTTTCCTTTTACCTTTTTTCCATGATGTGGTATGATTGATATATTTCTTATCAATTCATCAACAAACTTCTACAGCTTCATCAAATATATTACTCGGCTCAGTGCACTTTTTGTGCTGCTGAAGGCAAGTGGAGTTCCCAATCTCTATTTTCACAAGCCAGCAGAAACATGGCTACAGATCTGATTATAATTAACAACTGACCAGTCCTGCTGTAAACAAGCACCAACAAACCTGCAAAATTATTCTGTGGCACTGTGTGTTCTGTGTATTTGCTGCTGCTGTTTGCTTTGGGTAATCCAGCAATGCCTAAGGTTTGAAATTTCTTATGGTAATGTTAAAATCACAATATTCAGTGTCTGTTCAGTAGATATTAGGGGAAAGCCAGCATGTAGGCATGTAAGGACTTATTGCAGTTTTTTTCTGTTGGCGTAGCAGGCGGAATCCAACTGCACAGTTTTTAGGTTTTCTAATTTATTATCGAGGTTAATTTTACTAAAGGAATAAGGCAATTATTTCTCAAATCCTCACCACTGGAAGTAAAGTGAGAAAGTTAGATGTTGTGTCAATGCCTGTCCTATTGACTGAAGTATCAACTCCAGTTGGACAGATCCCTGAAGGTTAAATTGCGTGAACTCCTACCTTCAACCTGCCCTGCCCTTATCACAATGGCATTGATTTACCAACTGATGTTTTCTTGTGGTACACACTTCCCACTCCAGCTGAAAGTGAATACACATTTCATTGCATCATTGAATGATATTTCATTGTCTTTTAATACTTGTTCTTGCGGTCACTACTTATATAACAAATAAGCAAAAGTGTTTTAGGAAAAGGTTCTCCATTTCAAGTTATGAATAAGACATCAGATTTGTTAACAAAGTATCCAAATGGACATGCATGCATGCTGGAGTACCCCAGGGAACTAAAATTGAGACTCCTGTCATGTTTAATAATATTGGCTGCACAAAATGTTGATATTGACCTTGATCACTTCAACGTTGATAAGGCAATTATCAAAAGGCAAAGCATTCATGTTGACTTTCAGATGCTTGTGTTCATGACTGACTTCACTATTGGTCTGTAGAGAAGGAGCTGTTCCTTAATTTCTACCAAGGGAGTGATTGTTGACATCTGCATTATTTGAAACAAACCAACCCATTCCAAATTGCCACTGAATTACATGACAATTGAACATTATAACCTTCCTGAAACTGGGAGTACTTGAATGAATGATTTTCCCTGGAGCATTGGAGGCAGTGGGGTGACCTTATAGAGATTTATAAAATCATGAGGGGCATAGATAGGATAAATAGTCAAGAACTTTTTGCTGGAGTGGGGGAGTCCAGAACTAGAGGGCATAGGTTTAGGTTGAGAGAGGATGGATGTAAAAGGGACTTAAAAGGCAACTTTTTCATGCAGAGGGTGGTATGTGTATGGAATGAGCTGTCAGAGGAAATGCTGGAGGCTGGTACAATTGCAGCATTTAAAAGGCATTTGAATGGGTTTAGGAATAGGAAGCTTTTAGAGGGATATCAGTCAAATGCTGGCAAATGGATTAGATTAGGTTGGGTCTGGTTGGCATGGATGAGTTGGACCAAAGGGTCTATTTCTGTGCTGTACTTCTGTATGACTCCATGACTGTGTGACTTGTACTTAACAAATAAATACAGTGAAAAATGTCATATGTCACCATGCTGTGGTGCCATTTTGAGTTACAGAAGACATTAAGATGTAACTAAAAACAATTCTTCCTCCCTTCCTATCCTCTGTTTGACATTGAGGTGGGGTCTCCACAATAGGCTCCAGAATCACCACTGCCTGACAGCCCATTCCAGGAGTCCCATTCTGGGGGCAGCATTGTCACTGCTGCTTTCCTGGAGGATCACACTGGGCCTACTGCCATCGCTCAAAGAGTTCTATTGTTCAGTAACAATATAGCGAACAACTGTTTCTATAACTAACAGAAGCTGAGATACTATTTCTTCTCAAGCAATAATTTCATAACTGCTATCATATATTTTCATCAGCCCACTTTGGAAAGTGGGCTGATCAAATCGAATCTTAAAGCAATAATGCAAAGCCATTGAAAGTATTCAGAAAAGAGCTTGTTAAGGCTTTTCTGTCACTGATTTCCATAATTACTCATATGTAAAAGCTAGCTCAATTCAGATGTTTTAGAACATAACTTTTAGTTCCATGAATGTAACCTTGAGCTTGGATGTTACATTAATGGTAAGTTAAGATGTTATATTTAATGTATTATATGTAGGATGAGTGGACTTATGATTGAGAAAGTGGTGAGCAGCCCTGATGTGAACACTATTGAAATGAGCTAGAAATTCATTACAGACAAATGTTACCCTATATTTATATTGCAAGGTTAGAGGGAGAGGTGAAACTAAGAGTACAATGAATAACTCCTTTTTAGACAGGTCCGAAGTGTCTATCATTATCCCCATAAAAGAAGATCTAAAGGTTAGCAGTTCTGGGAGAGAAGGCAATCACATTTAATTGAAATACAAACTATTCAAATGGGTTTGCATTTTTGTTTAAGAACTCCCCAAAGCATGCCATAATGCAATAGAGTTGACTTAGTCAGGGTGAAGCCTTGGTGGGAATTCTGGTCTTTGGTGATGGTTCTGAAAGTTGTTGGGACTAAGTTCATCAGGTAGTTACTGCTTTGCTCTGGTGTAAACTGCACAGCACCAGAGCATAAGAGCCAACAGGAGGTGTTACTGAGTTAGGCCTGCACTTTTAGAAGAGAAAATAAGAACTTACTTGTTCACCACATGGAATGTAGTTGAGGTTTGATATTAACTTGGTTAACATGAGGGAAAAATGCTCAAAGATTTGTTCTGGTTTTAGTTAGTGGAAGAAATTTACAGTGGTTCTTACATAGCATTGCAGGAGAACACATCATCCTAATTAACTTCAAAATGATAGGGGAAGACAGCTAAGGCATTCACTGGGTTTATTAACTCTATAGAAAATGTAGAAGTCACAGACCAAAAGTTAATGGAAAGAATCTTAACTTGGAAGAATAGCTGAAACACTAAGGAGAATTAAAGTGAATTCTGGAGGTCTTTGGCATACCAAGACAAGGGAATGCACCTTCAAGATTGTTGTTACATGTAAAGTAACATTGTGGGGTAGATAAAAAAAACTGAATTCCAAATATGCACAATTGTAAACTGTAATGTTAATAGTGAAACTTTGTTCAATTCTTTTGCCCATACAATATCAGTTGTTTTTGTTCAAAAGTCTTATGGTACATTCTTTCTCTTAATTATTTGATGTTTGTATTTCTTCTTGAAACACTAATGGTCTCTAACAGGATTATAGCAAATGATTGATAAATGTTGAACTGTGATGGTGAAAAGACTCTAGTCTAATGATCAACAATGATTATTTTACTTTGATCTTTATATTTTTAAAAAAAACATACTGTACTTGGAAAGGTGATTGATTGATTATAAGACTTGCCTCTGTTTTGTTAAGTGAAATTGAAAGTTAACTTTAAACAGATAAACCTCTGAAGATAAATGAAAAAGAATATAATTTATTGATACTCTGATGATTGTTATCAGAGATTGCTAATGTCAGGGCATTCAAAATTAATTGTTAGTTCCTTGAATTACCAGGGCAATTAAAGATGCTTCTTCCCCACTGTTATCAGACTTATGAATGGACGTCTCATATATTACAGTTGATCCTTCTCTGCATCTTCACTGTATCTGTCACACTATATTCTGCGTTCTATTCTATTACCCTGATATACTTATGAAAGACATGATTTACCTGAAGAACCTACAAAACAACACTTTTCACTGTATCTCAGTAATGTGGCAATAATAAATCAAATCAACTTAGACAGTTGACAATGTTACATCTTTAAGACCAGCTGTCCCTTCCCATATCTTGGAATCAGTTTTCAACTGTGCACTTTTGGTAGCAGGAAAGAATTCACAACATCACAGCAATTGCTTTCTTTAAAAAAAAAACTACTTATGCCCCTTAGATCATTGCCAATGACATCATTCTTGGCTCCATCAGTTGGAGTGTCTTATTTTAGATCCAGTTACAATTGACTCATATCTTTTAGCAATTGAGGAAGGTTGAAATTCATGAAAATTTAAGCTTTCGGCACTCACAACCTGATGGTTCCTTAAGCTAAAGACTGATCCCAATTATTAAGTTTAATTAACTTCCCTTTAGCATCAAACATCTGGACTAACAGGATAGAGTGGGACTGCCAGAGAATTTAGGCATGTCATTCTCCACTATTAGACTCCAGGCATCAAGTGAACACTCATCATGAGACTTGAATCAAAAATAAGCTACAATTTGGCTTCAGTCACCTCCAATAGACTTTATCTTGGTGAGGCACTGAAGAGATATACACACACCAGAGAGATTTTGTGGCTCTGAACCAGTGGGATTTATGTTCTAAGCTGGAATCATGTTGTAAGTTCTAACGAAAACAGAACAGCAGATTGTTGTAATACTGATGTACTAATTTTTTTCAAAAATCTCACTTCAATTTACTTTATCAGCTCATGGCATTGTTCTTCAGGATCCCAGTGAGATTTTAGCAATTATTCATATAGCATTTGTCAGAGGCTTAAGCACAGATTGACCGGTCTGACGTTTCAGTATCAAATGTGTTTGATTCCTGTTGATCTCGGAACTCAGTCATTCCATCAGCTCTTCATTTCTGTTTTGCTAAAGATTTATTTGCTTTAATAGAAACATACGAGTATATGGAATTAAATTGTTTGGGTGCTGTGAAACCATCAAAGGCTTTAAAATTAATACACGTTCATTCTGAGAGGACAGAATGCTGTCTTGTGGAACGGGTTAGTGTGTACAGATCTAATAACTGCCAGCGACATGCAAATCAAACCATCCATCATTGCTGGTGTTAAAGCAGTGTTGTACAATGCCACCTTTGATCTCTGCTACACAGCCAGCACCTTGTTTTGTCCCTGCCCAACTAAACTCAATGGAATGAAGGACTCTGTTATTTAAAAGGATTTTGAAAGACATATTGGTTAATTGCTGGCTATTTTGACCTGTTGTAGGTTCAATTGTGCTCATCATCAGTTCTTTCTCGTATTTGACTGAAGTTTGAATAATCTATAGAAAATCGTCTGACTGATGTTCAAATACTTTTATGGTGTGATACAATTCCTGTGTTGAAACAGTTATGGGTGACCTGGTAATCATTCCTTGGGAAGTGGACATGGCTAGGACAATGGTAAAAGGCCATGCAGAACAATGCAAGGAACTAGAAGAAAAATGACAAGGACGAGAATGACGAGAATATCAGATGAGAAGCTGAATGACTCAAAAAGGAGAAAATGCAACAAGTAATGGAAGAAGAGAGAATAAACATATGTAAATCCCATCAGACCAGGCTCTATAGGATCATGTAGTTCATGGACAATGCAGGTAATCACAACAATATTGTCCCCTCACTGCTTATCTTTTCTCTCGCAGTAACTATGATGCAACTCTCTTATTGCAAAAACAACAATAAGATCTACCAGGACATTCTCATTCCAATCTGTCCATATAGCACACATAACACTTCTCACTGTATCGCAGTACACAAACAACAATCAATCAATCCAATTTTGTAATTTTAATCATTACATGATGCAAACAATATTAAAAGAATTATACTTATGCACTTGCAATCTTCCTTGCTTACCCTTATGTTCTGAGATTACTCTTCAACGACTGCAGCATGGATGGGGTAAGGTTGGTGCCTGCAGTTAGGGAGATTTTCAGTGGCCATGTGGGGAGCTGCTCTGAACTGCTCTGGGTCGCCAGGGCCCACATTTATAATGTCCCACCTCAGCCCAGGGGCTGTCACAATATGGTTTCGCTGGCTGACAGCAAGGACTCTGGTGAGTGATAGGAGAGTAAACACGACTCAATCTTTCTGAAAGAGGACAGGTTTGTACTTCATGGGCTGACTCACATGCTGATGTCTCAGCAAGCCTGCTGATTTACAACTTAAGTTAGAAGGTTGTTAAAAACAGGCAAATGATTTGAGGGGTAACTTCCAATACACCACCAGCTCTCACCCCATCACACAGACAAACACAGACACACACAGACACACGCACACACACAGACATGTAGACACATAACACACACACAGGCACATACATTGACACACACGTAAGCACACACGCAAGCACACACGCACTTACATAGACAAACGCACACACACACACACACACACACACACAGAGGAAGTCACATGACTTGGAGGTACCAGTGTTGGACTGGGGTGGACAAAGTTAAAAATCACACAACACCATCTTATAGTCCAACAGGTTTAAGTGGTGGCACTAGCTTTTGGAGCGCTGCTCCATTATCAGGTGGTTGGTCAACTATCATCAATCTGAAGGCAGAACAGACTTGAAGACTGATTAACTCACTCCCCTTCCTATGCTCTATGTTCCTAGTTAATAGAGACAACAATAATAATTTTCTAGGATTCAGTTATTAAAGATTAATCTCAGTGTCTTTGAGCAGGGCTCTAACAAATCATTGTGAAGATGAGCTCCCCTGCCACCCACTTGCGTGAGTATAAGATATGACTCTGCTCTGTTTTATAGAGTAACTATTTTCCACGAGTACAAATATTCTCAGAAAAATACTGCGACCAACCTCCACTTAAAATACAATCTAATGTCAATAGCACGAGAGTGTCAGAAGGCATAAAAACCTGAAATTTCAACTGGTTAATTACTGTTTTTTTCCAGACCTGTGGAAATGTTGTTCTAATTTCTGTGCTGAAGGATTCTCGTGTTTAAGTTTACAAATGCATTGTGGACTAGTTGATGAGTTCACATATTTGTTCTGTGAGCTAACTTAAAGAATGAATTGAAGGTTAATGCGATATAAGTACATGTGCAAAGGCACAAAAGATTACAATAATAGTACTGCAATCAAAATCCAATTTCTTTGTGTTTAATCTGTGACATGTAAAAAGCAAAAGGTTACTTGTGAAATCTGCCTCTACAAACTACTGCTTGAACAAATTCAGAGACAGACATTTTTACAGGACAGTCACTTAATTACTAATAAAAATTGATTGCCGACGAGTGCTATTTTCATCCCTGCTTTGTACTAATGATGGATTTTTCTATTCATTGTTATGATAAGTGAAATAATACCACTGACTTATCTTACTAACCCTGAAATTTCTCTGAAATAAAATATGTAATCTCTGACAGCAAATCTCCTGACTTCCATTTAAATTTAAAATGAATTTCTAGGCTGACCTAATTTTTGCAAGTTCATCTTGAAGGATCGCACCTTGGAGTAATTTCTGTCGTTGTCAATCAGATTGTGCAGGTGATGAGAATAAATAAACGATTCAGTGAAGAAAATCACTCAGAAATATGGAATTAGTAAAACTATTAAAAAAAACTGCATTGCTCATAATCTAACCTACATTGATACAAAGGAAATTCAAACTGTCAACAATTGAGGATTTTAAGGAACGTGATACCACCAACACTAAGGAACCTTGGGGAAAAAATGCTATTAAAAGGCTAAAATGATTTGTTGGCACCGTCTTTCATGATACTTAGAAATAATTATCTGGAGGCCTGAAGGTACACTCCTGCAAAATTGTAAGTTTTTTCCTCAATTCCCACACAAAGAATTGCATTGATAAGCAAGCAGGTAGTCTGTTTCCTACTTACTGGTACGTTTGGAGGGAGGAGGAATGAAAATACTACAATGAGTTGTGTCAAAAAGGCAGACTATGTGGGAAGACAATGTCTTAAATTATATCTACAACTCCTGTATGTATGTACGCACATGCCAAAGTAAATGTGATTGGACAGACATAATAGCTGAATGGGACTATGATGTTGTGGGGATAATGGAGACCTGAGTCACAACGGATTGGGAATGGGAACTCAATTTTCCTGGGTCTGTGGTGATTAGGAAGGATAGGGAATGAGAAAAAAAAAGCTGAAGGAGTTGTTGCTAATGTTGTTGAGAGCATGGTGCTGGAAAAACACAGTCGGTCAGGCAGCATGCAAGAAGCAGGGGAAGTGACGTTTCGAGCTTCATCAGGAATGAGGCTTGTGGGTTGGGGCTGAGAGATAAATGGGAAGGGGGTGGGGTTTGGGGGAAGGTAACTCAGAAAGTGATGGGCGGATGAAGGTGAGGGAGAAGGTGGTAGGTCAGGGGGGGAATGAAGGACACGTCAGGAGGGCAGTGCCGAGTTGGAGGCTTGGGATTGGCATAATGTCTGGGGAGGGGAAAATGAGGAAGTTGTTGAAAGCTGGAAGTTGAAAGCACTTCAACTCCCCCCTCCCACATCTTCATCCACCCATCACTTTCTGACTCAGGTTTGAGAATGGGAACTCAATTTTCCTGGGTCTGTGGTGATTAGGAAGGTTAAGGAATGAGATAATTTATCTGTATTTGAATGCATTGCTCTGTTCACTGATCTTTTAATTGTGCTGGATTACTTATGTCTGGAAGTGGAGCAAGGGGGTCAGGTGATTGACTCCACAGCCAGACAGAAGATTCTTGAATGACCTGGGAAATGCAGAGGCATGAGTATGTTGTGACCTCTATAAAGATACTTACAGTTCTATAATTAAACTTGTTTGAGTTTAAAACAAGAATCAACTCTGCCTTGCTCTGGGACAAATCACATGAATGAGATATACAACATGTTGCACCAAATATAATGCTACTCATTTGGTCAGATTCATCAGAACTGAGGAAAGATAGAAATTATTTTCATTAAAAGCAAAATGGGAGGGATTGGAACAAAAAAGAGAAAAATCCATGAAGAGTGGAAGGCAGGAGAGTTTAAATGCCAAAAGATTTCATGATAGAGAGGGCACAGGCTAAGGATAGGGGCTGGCTCATTTATGCCTGAAATGGGGAAAACTGTCTTCACTCAGAGAGTGGTGAGCCTGGGACTTCTTGGCCAAAGGAAGTGCTTGAGGCCAAACATTGAAGGAGTTAGATACAGTTCTTAGACTTAAAAGAGAGTAAAGCATATGGGGAGAGGGCAGGAGCAGAGTATCCAGTTGGATGATCGGCCATGATCGTATTGAACGGTGGGCTGAATGGCTTACTCCTGCTCCTATTTTCCATGTTAATATTAAAGCCAAATAAAGTGATAATGAATATTGTCATTCAACAGAACACATGTCCACATTTGAGAAGCTCCACAGGAGCATCGAAATGCAATGGAAAAGAATAAAGAAGGAAACAAGACAAGAAATGTCAGCAAGAATAAACAAGAAGAAAAAGAACAAATAGAGATAGAGGTTTTTGTATCAGTATTTTTTTTATTTTTCATATTGGTTCAAGTTAGCCTTCCAGGTTACCTTTAGACAAAGTAAAGTAAAACTACTACAGTCCTAGTGGACTATGGGCAGCACGGTGGCTCAATGGTAAGGGTGGCTCAGTGGTAAGGGTGGCTCAGTGGTAAGGGCAGCTCAGTGATTAGCACTGCTTCCTCACAGCGCCAGGGACCCAGTTTCAATTCCACCCTCAGGTGACTGTCTATGTGGAGGTTGCACATTGTCCCCGATTCTGTATGGGGTTCTACTGGGTGCCCTGGTTTTCCTTTCACAGTCCAAAGATATGCAAGGTAGTTGGATTGGCCATGTTAAATTGTTCACAGTGTTCAGGGATGTGTAAGTTAAGTGCATCAGTCCTGGGAAATGCAGGGTTACAGGTATAGGATGGGGGAATGGGGATGGGTCTGGGTGGGTGTTCTTGGGAAGGTCAATGTAGATGTGTTATGCCAAATGGACTGTTTCCACACTGTAAGGATTCTATGATGATGACTGTTGGGTTGCTCACTCATTCAAGAGAGATGACCAGTGATTGTTTAACCTGAGGGTCACTATGCCTACGGGGAGGGGAGATGTTGAGAAGGGATCTTCATGGTAACTTCAGCCGAAGTAGAAACTTGTAACAAAGCTTATTAACAATTTACAGATTGGGTCAAAATCTGCAAATCCCTCATTAGCATCATTATGGGTCTACCAATAGCACATGGGCTGCAACGGTTTGAGAGGTCAGTTCACCACTACCCTCTCAAGGGCAGCTAGGGATGGAGAATGTAGGCAGACCCAGCCAACAACACCCATGAATGATTTTTTAAAAATCAAGTGCTGTGGGAATCTCACTGTCCTCTGTCATCTGGTGATTTGAAATGGCATGAGAAGTTGTTGGCCTGGATTGGAACTGTACTTTCTGTAACTGAAATGAAAGAAATAGGATGAGTGAACACACTCCAAATCTCATTGTACTGAAAGGGCTGGTTAGAATTGGGCTTATATATCATTGATAGTGCCCCACTTCCACTTGACTAGACATCTTATCTTATTTTCATATCTCTTTCATGATATCCTCTGTTCAAGAGAAAGTCTGACAATGACAGACCACAAAATGGTGAAGTTGCATCATTGAAGAAGAGATCGAGAGGGGTCACTATTCAATTGCATTAGCAGCTCATTGACATCTTGAGGTTCTTGCACCATATCCTGAACCTTCAGACAAAGGGAGGAGTGAATCATTGGGAAGAGCACAAGGACTGCAAAGAATGAACAGAAACGTCTCCTCACTTTGTGCTGGAAAATTGCAATTGTGACAGACAATAGTTACTGCAAAGCATTCGGGGTGAAAAGATAATACGAGAGGAGCTTCAACATTGACAGTTGTTGCATCTGACAATATGCCTGGAATACCAGATGAAGATAAAGAATTTTCTGGGCTCTCATGCAAAGGCAAAATATTGTTCTCATGCTTCAATATTTGAGAAGACATTACCTGCATGCAGTTTTTATTCTCTCATCAGACAATCACGAGGTATATTTACTGCCCATTGAACCGTTATTGTGATCACCGTGAAAAGCTAGAAATACTGGGATACAAGCATATTCCCAATAGATTCATACTTTTTCATTAATACTGTCAGTCACATAAACTAACATTCACTATAAAAAGAGGTGAGGAATTCTGCTCACTCTGATCTGCAAGAAGAACAGTGGAGTCTTAATGCACTGCATCAAGAACTGACAAAAAAATTTCTTCCCGAAATGACAATAATGTGCTTGGTGTTTACGAAGTTTCCAGCTCTGGAGATATCTATTGAAGAAGGAGGCTCATTCTCTTCTAATGTGACTGGATGAGTATCGTAAAACTGATCAAACTCTTCTTCATAAAAAAATGTCATCAAGTCTTTTTCATATGAAATTTCAGTACGTTGAGAAAACAGTGGAAAATTCCATCCAATCTTCCTTAGCTGAAAGTTCACGTTCACAGACCTAGTCAGTGCCTTGCAAAATGGGATTTGTAATCATCACCTTGGCATGGATTGTCTTTGACTTGGGGTGGAATGCCTGGTAGCCATTGGAAAAAATCTATTTGCACACACGCTTTTCAATTCAACAAGGATTTGTTTTGATTCTAAGAAATAAATAGACTCCTTAATGATTTTGCCATTATCGATAAGTGTTGCTTTAAAACACCCTTCAACAGAAACAGTGTGGCCTCCCAGGCTCTTGATCTTGATTTTCCATGGTCAAGGTACATAGTATGAAGTCATAGAGTTATAGAGATATACAGCACAAAAACAGACACTTTTAAATGTTGTAATTGTAGCAGCCTCCACCATTTCCTCTGGCAGCTCATTCCATACATGTACCACCCTCTGCATGAAAAATAAAACTCCTGAGATCCTTTTTAAATCTCTCCCTCTCACCCTAAACCTATTCCCTCTAGTTTTGGACTTTCCCATCCTGGGAAAACATCTGGGCTATTCACCCTATCCATGTCCCTCATAATTTTATAAACCTCTAAAAGGTCACCTCTCCTGACGCTTGTCCTTATCACCTTTCTTAAATATTAGAACCACGTTAGCCAATCTCCAGTTTTCCAGCACCTCATCTGTGACTATTGATGATGCAAATATCTCTGCAAGAGATATTCTCAGTTCCCTAGCTTCCCACTGAGTACTAGGGTACATCTGATCAAGTCTTGGAGATTTATTCACCTGTTTGCATTTTAAGTTGTCCAGCCCCTCCTCCTCTGTAATATGGACACTTTTCAAGATGTCACCATTTATTTTCCCACATTCTATATCTTCCATGTCCTTCCCCTCAGTAAACACTGATGCAAAATACTCATTTAGGATCTTCCCCATCTCCTGTGGTTCCACACAATTCAACAAGGATTGTTTTGATTCTGAGAAGGAAATAGACTCTTCAATGATTTTACTATTGTAGTTAAGTGTTGCACGAAAACAGCCTTCAACAGAAAAGGTGTGGCCTCCCAGGCTCTTGGCCCTGATTTTTGATGGTCCAAGGCACACAGTATGAAGTCATTCTAACTCACCAGACAGTACAGTAATGGCTGCTCCTGAGTCAAGAAAATATTTAATAGCAAAATGTTTGACTTTCAAATTACTGAAAATTTATCATTGTTAGCAGATAATTTTTCAGCTAATAATATCTGCTTGATTAAGAAATTGTGGAATATCTGTGTTTTCATCTTTCTCTTATTCAATTTGCTGAACTTTCCTTTGTTCTGAAGTGATTTGTGTGATTAATCTTAAGAGGTGACCTTATGTTGCAAACTTGTTGAAAGAGACCACATATGCGACAGTGAAGGCATCGGATGTACAGAGGAATCTCTGGGGCTTGGAGTTTTCTATTAAGTCTGCTCCCCATTCAGGAGACTGGCAGCAGCATAGCACACGCAATCCCTTGCCCGCCCCCATCTGTGCCCCAAACTGTTCTCCAACACTGCCCCCCTGCTCCTCCCCCAGACGCCATCCAACACCGCACCCCGCCTGCTCCCCCATCGCTCCCCACCCTCCCCCAGTACCGCCTGTCCATCCATCCCCACCCCCACCCCCTTCCGTCCTCGCCCCCTCTCCGAGGCCTGCTGTTGCTGCTACTGCCTTTTGGAGGGTGAGTCTCCAAGTCGCACAGACTCACAGACACACTCTCACAGACACAAGCATACACATACAACTTTTTACTGCAACATTTTGACAGGTTCCATGTTTGCCCTGTACTCCCCTGGGGAAGGGTGGGGGTGGAGGGGGGGGGTTGTTAGGGTACACGCCTGTATAAAACCCCACTTGAAAATGTGGGAAGAGACAGGCATGGGGAGGGTGGGAGGTCAGTCATTTAGAGACAGTGCCTGTGCTCCCATCAGTCCAGGACTTTTCTCAGCAGCAATTTTAATCAGTGTCAACAAAAGACACAATCAGTGTTGGACACACGTCTTTGATGAAATGTTTCTGTCAGGACCTCGAGATCTCCTTCGGATGATCTGATTTTCAGATAATTAGTGTTCAGATAATCGAGTTTCCCCTGTATAATGTTGTCACTTGTTTTGTCTTCACAATGCTTGAACAATGGTAGTTCTCACTCTTTTTCTCAATTTTAGTGGGTGTAAGACAAAAAAAATCTTCAATCCTGATCATTAAGAGTTAATTGTTAATGAACAATTGAAGACAAGTGGAAAATTACTGGTTTAGTACAAGACAGTTGTTTTGACTGTTGGGGAACCATGTGACACAGCCACCTGGAAGATGGTTTTCTGCACTGTTCTGTCTGGAAAGGTACTGAAAGCACCCAGAATGGTATTAACATCAGGGACAGCACAACATTCATTAGATTTCACCTCAGAGTGAGAGCGTATCCGCCATCAGGATACCCGGGTTTCCCAGACCAGCCGTTGTAAAGCAGGGTCCCTGAAGGCAGAAGGCAATGAGACTCATTGTTAGATGTGTTGAACATGCGGAGTGCAGTTCAAGCTAATAGATCCACTCATTTGTTTGTATATGTTCCTAATATATCTAAAGCTGATTATAGATTGTTATATATATTTACTGCTAATATATGTATTTACTGATTAATATCTGCTGTATATAAATATTAAATATATTAATTTGGATCACTTAGCTCTAATTATTTTTGTTACATCTCACCGAATCTCCACTAATAAAGGCAAATATAGTAAACAATGGAACTGACACAGAGGGCTGTAATTGATTACGCTATTAAATTAAGTACAGGTTAAGCACTGTTAGAAGCTAAACAGCAGTTCTAATCACAAACTTTAATCAGGCTTCCTACCCTTATGGTTCCCTGCACTGTCACCACGCACCTTCCCCTCTCTGCTAATTAGTTTGGAAACTTTGGGGTCTCGGGAATTTAATCTCACTATTGCAGAAAACGATGATTTTGAAGTACAGCTGGCTGTTCCCGTTTGCTGATGCCAGTGCCTCAATGAAGACTTCAAACTGTGTAGGTCTTCAGTCTGGGTTGGGTCATTGGATTGATCGGGTGAGCACGTGGTTTTACAAGCCAGTTTTTCTCCTCAGGTTGTGTCTGAGGCTTTGTGGTGTCGGTCAGGTCAGTGGTTTTTGGAGATTGTCAGTTCTTAGGTGTGCTGGTTGTTGTTAGTCCTCCAGGTACAGAACAGGGCTGGGTAAGTTGGTTTCAGAATTGCTGTCAAGGTCCACCATCTGGAAGTAGCTGTCGGAATTAACTGTTGCAACACTTCTTCTGAGGAACACTGGGTCGGACACCTCCTGGGTAATAGCACTTGAGGAAGTAGCTGTTTGGGCTCCCTCTTCTGGAGATAACCATGGGGGATAGCACTTACAGGAAAGATCAGGGCCTGCAATTAAACTAATTGTGGGTTTCTTTTCTTCGTGTCATATCTGCACTTGCCATTGTATCACTCGTGAAGTTATTTGGCCTCCCAGTAGTTAACAAGTATGTGTGTAAATGTATTCTGATTGAAGTTGAATGTCCAATATCTCTGTGAATGAATATTGATCCTAGTTGAATGCCTGATATCTGCATCGCTTCTATAATATCTGGGCAGGGTAGCCCAAGGTGTAAAGGTTATTTTCTGGTTTGGTTAATTGTTCTCTGTGAGTGGAGATATAAATTGGACTTCCAAGCTGAATAATTGTCTCAGATAGAAATCATTCTGGCTGTGTGTGTACTTGCTGCAGCCTGACCTCAGGATTTCAGATGTTAGAAAAGTCCAGGGTCTTGCCCAGTATTTGAGATGACGACTGAGATTTTTGCTCAATCCTATAACCTTAGGCCTCAAAACAAGAATTTTAGATTTAGATTGCTTACAATGTGGAAACAGGCCCTTCGGACCAACAAGTCCACACCGACCCTCCTATAATAACTGGAATGTTATTATACAATTTCTTGTTGTTTGCAAGAAGAATACTTTTCCTTTCTATTACATGTTGTGCGGGGAAGAGTATGATGACTAATTCTATCATATTAACTACTTTAACTAGTTGAATGGTAAACTCTCCAGCTTTCTTATTCAACTGCTGATGTATTTATTGCCTATTGCTCGTACTTTATATTAAATCCGTTTTCCAACCACCTTTTTGACTAACCATTCATGAAGCTTCTATATGATGCTGGATCTGCATGTTTACAAGTTTCGGATTAACTTTCTACAAAAGCAAGGCTTTCAACATATCAATGTGATACATTAACTATTGCATTTTGTTAACATGTGGACAGGGTAAGTGAAAGTCTAACAGTTCCTTTAAGTCGGGTGATATCAGGTTCTGATAATCCTCGTAAAATAGTCCCTTGCTAATTATTAAAAACTATTGACTGCTTGCTAGAATATGTGGCACAGTGGTGTGCATTACTGCTTCAGAGTATGAGGGACCTCTGCTCGATTCCACCTTCTGGTAATTGTGCAAACACCACAGAGACATTCTCCCTGTGTCTGTGTGGGTTTCCTCTGTGTACTCGAGCTTCCTCCCACAGTCCAAACATGTAGAGGTTAGGTGGATTGGCCATGTTAAACTTCCCACAGTGTCCAAGGATGTACAGGCTAGGTGGGTTAACCATGGGAAATAAAGGGTGGCTCTGGGTGAAATGGCCTTTTGGAGGGTCAGTGGGTGAATGGCCTGCTTCCACACTGTAGGTTCCATGATACATATTTGTTTGAGTTAGGAGCATTTTGTGAAATTAATACTGTGGCTGTATATGTATCAGATGGACTGCACTGCCACCTCATCAAAGATGATTAAGAATGGGCAATAAATGTTAATCTAGCCAGCAATGTCTTCATCTTGTAATTTTTTTTTTAAAAAAGAGGATGTTCTTCGATTAATCTTCCAAAAGAGATTTCAGTAGTAATCCAGATTCTCTCTTATAGAGTCATTAGAGATGTGCAAGAGTCATTAGAGATGAGCAGCACGGAAACAGACCTTTCGATCCAACTCATCCATGCTGACCAGACATCCTAACCTAATCTAATCCCATTTGCCAGCTCTTGGCCCATATCCCTCTAAACCCTTCCGATTCATAAACCCAACCAGATGTCTTTTAAATGTTGTAATTGTACCAGCCTCAACCACTTCTTCTGGCAGCTCATTCCATACATGCACCATTCTCTGCGTGAAAATGTTGCTCCTTAGGTTCCTTTTATATCTTTTGCCTACCATCCTAAACCTATGACCTCCAGTTCTGGACGCACCCACCCCAAGGAAACGACTTTGTCTATTTACCCTATCCATGCCTCTCATGATTTTTATAAACCTCTATAAGGTCACCCTTCAGCCTCCAATGCTCCAGGGAAAACAGCCCCAGCCTATTCAACTGTTCCAGAAAGCTCAAATCCTCTTACAAGGCTGTTGCCTGTGTTGATCTTTTCTGAACCTTTTCAAGTTTCACTACATCCTTCTGACAGGAAGGAGACCAGAACTGCATACAATATTCCAACAGTGGCCTAACCAATGACCTGTACAGTCACAACATGACCTCTCAACTCCTATACTCAATGCTCTGACCAATAAAGGAAATCATACCAAACATCTCCTTCACTATCCTACCTACCTGCGACTCTGCATTCAAGGAGCTATGAACCTGCACTCCCAGGTCTCTTTGTTCAGCAACCCTTCCCAGGGCATCACCATTACGCATACAAGTCCTGCTAAGATTTGCTTTACTAAAATGCAACATTTATCTAAATCAAACTCCATCTGCCACTCCTCTGCCCATTACCCATCCTCCTCTATAACATGAACATTTTTTGAGATGTCACCATCTATTTCCCTACATTCTATATCTTCCATGTCTTCTCCACAGAAAACACTGAGGCAAAATACTCGTTTCATATCTCCCCCATCACCTGCAGCTCTACACAAAGGCTGCCTTGTTGATTTTTGAGGGGCCCTATTCTCTCCCTTTGTCCTCAATATATTTATAAAATCCCTTTGGATTCTCCATAATTCTATTTGCCAAAGCAATCTCACGTCCTCTTTTAGTCCCCCTGATTTCTCTCTTAAGTATACTCCTACTGCCTTTATACTCTTCTAAGAATTCACTCGATCTATCCTGTCTATACCTGACATATGCTTCCTTCTTTTTCTTAACCAAGCCCTCTATTTCTTTAGTCATCCAGCATTCCCTATACTTACCAGCGTTTCCCTTCACCCCAACATGAATAAACTGTCTCTGGATTCTCATTATCTCATTTCTGAAGGCTTCCCATTTTCCAGCCATCCCTTTACCTGCGAACATCTGCCCCTAATCAGTTTTTGAAAGTTCTTGCCTAATACACGTCAAAATTAGCCTTCCGCCAACTTTTGGATCCTGCCTATCCTTTTCCATCACTGTTTTAAAACTAATAAAATTATGGTCGCTGGCCCCAAAGTGCTCCCCCACTGACACCTCAGTCACTTGCCCTGCCTTATATCCCAAGAGTAGGTCAGGTTTTGCACCTTCTCTAGTAGGTACATCCACATACAGTTTCAGAAAATGTTCTTATACACACTAAACAAATCCTCTCCATCTGAACCCTTAACACAATGGCAGTCCTAGTCTAAGTTTGGAAAGTTAAAATCCCCTACCATAACCATCCTATTATTCTTCCAGATAACTGAAATCTCCTTACAAATTTGTTTCTCAATTTCCTGCTGATTATTGGGGGATCTATAATACAATCCCAATAAGGTGATCATCCCTTTCGTGTCTCTCAGTTCCACCACACAACTTCCCTGGGTGTATTTCCTGGAATATCCTCCCTTGAAGGGCAGCACAGTGGCTCAGTGGTCAGCACTGCTGCCTCACAACACCAGGGACCTGGGTATGATTCCAGCTTCGGGCAACTGTCTGTGTAGAGTTTCCACGTTTTCCCTGTATCTGTGTGGGTTTCCTCTAGGTGCTCCAGTTTCCTTCCACAGTCCAAAGATATGCAGGTTAGGCGGATTGACCATGCTAAATTGCCCATAGTGTAGGTGCATTAGTCAGAGGGAAATCGGTCTGGGTGGGTTTCTCTTTGGAGATTTGGTGTGGACTTGTTGGGCCAAATGGCCTGTTTCCACAATGTAGCAACTCCAATCTAATTGCCTCTAACTATTGCTCCACTCAATTTAGTCGATCTGATCAGATTTGCAACCAAAGGCATTTATTGCAGATGTAATCCTCAGTAACCCATAAACTCTCCCTAAACTCCCGCATCCAACAAGAAGAGCATATTACTCTACTAAAGGCCATTTTTGCTCCTTCCAAACTACAGACCCAGAAAATAGCACCATGTTATTCCTCTACAAAGCACTGCTCTCAGCTAACTTAATACTTATGACTTAAGAGACATATATCTCAATAAAACATATAATCAAGAAAGAACCCACTCTACTCAGTATTGTAGATTTACAGCAAGGCTATAGTTAAAACTATTCATGTATCTGTCTCTGTGCTGTGACCTCCCCTTATCAGGTTCCTCCAATATCAGTTGAGAATTTCACTGTTTATTAATTTTCCTAGATGCACACCATGTCCATCGATACATGAATTCAAACAGCATAGGCAGTAACTGTGCAGGTTCACTGTGTCAGTTAGCAATGTGGGTTTCTCTCTCTCTCTCTCTCTCTCCTGCACTGACCTCACCGTGTGCCGCCTTTGTATCTTTCTCTCCCTTTTAACAGTGCTGTTGTTATGACCTTTTTTTCTTCTCCAAAATTCCAAAACAGTGCAACGGCATATAAAACAGTAATTGCTGCTCCTGGAATTCGAGGTAATCACCTCCAACACCTAAAATACCTCAAAAAGGAAGCAGCCTGTTACAGCCAGAAAATTTTCCCATTCCCCCATCTTGGATTACCCAGAATCTTCTTTGACATTTCCACGGCATCTGTATGGATAGTGAGCAGGAATGGAACATTTTTGGTTACTGTCTTCTCTGAATTCAAGTCACTTGAGATTGATTGATTGCAGCACCTGTACTAATAACTAGTTGGCTCCTTACCAAGCAACATTCAATTTACAACTTGGTGTATATATAGCTCTGCTATTTCCTCTTTCTGAAGCATTTTGATATTTTAGACTCAGTATGTATTAAAAATAATTTACCAGCTCACTGTTATCACAAAAATAGATGAGACGATATGAAACTAAACACTGCAGCAACACATCTCCACTTAATTTGCCCACAAAGCTGCAGGGTCGGATTTTGGATCTGCTCAAAATGATTCATTCTTTCTTTTCAAAATGCTTTGCTACAGTTACATTTCCAAATTATATCAACACAGTAATACTTTTTCAGGAACTACAGGTATAGCATCTATGTACACCAAGTAAAGCACAAGAGCTCATCTATGGATACCGTTTGATTTTCAGGCTTTAGATCATGACCCTCTCTCATGTCTGTCCATTCTACAAAAGGTAATCTCACACTAATGTGGTGTTTTTCATGACTTTACAATTTCTTAAGACAGTAATTTAGAAGCACAGATATGTTTGAATCAACTTGTTTGGATGTGTTATGACACACATCCATTGTGAGTGGGACTTGAAACCAGGCCTTCTGCCTCAGAGATAGGGATAATACCACTGCACCACAAAAACCTCACCAATTTTGAATCAAACGACAACAATCATTGACACTTATTGAGTACCTTTAACAGAGTAAAATGCCCAAGGTATTATGTAGGAGACTTTTCAAATAAAATTTGATATCAAGTCATATTAGGACAACTGATCAAAACCCCCGTCAAAGAAGGGAGGTTTAAGAAGTCTTAGGTAAGTAGGACGACAGAAAGATTTCAGGAGGGCATTTGAGGATATCGAGTTTGCCAGCCACCACAGTCAATACCATTTGGGTTGCGTTACAGGCCAGAATATTAAAGGTGCAGAGTTCTTAGAGGTGAGGAGGAAGGAGACCATGGAGGACTTGAAACAAGAATGATTCACCTTTGTACTGCGTTTGGATTTAACCTATGCTGCCTATTATAGTTTGTATAGTTACCTTTTAGTGCCTTGATGTGGTGAGCACATTTATTTTTTCCAGTTTTTTAAAAAAAGTCATTTGTGGGCTGTGCTGTTGCTGGATGAGCCAGTGTTTAATGCCTGACCCTAGTTGCCCTTGAGAAGGTGGTGGTGAATTGCATTCTTGAACTGTTGCAAATGGGTACCAATTTGTTATGATTTGGACTTTTTAAAATGAGAATTATCTGTCAGAGCAAATTACTGCAGATGCTGGAATCTGTACTGAAAACAAAAATTGCAGGAGATTTCAATGGGTCAGGCAGCATCCGCAGAGACAATGGGGAATCCTAACTTTTAAAAGTTTACTCTGTCCCATTTAATCTTTTGAAATCATGTGCATGTTTTATTAGCTTAGCATTCTTTAAATATGCATTGGCAAATTTTCAGCTTATTATTTCAAAGTTACTTGTGGGAATCATGGACTATAATTTGTAGGAACTTGATATTTGAAAGGTTTGATGAATTCTCAGAGTGTGAATAGTATGTTGGCAAATAATAGGTCAGGTAGCAGTGACCATAGTGGGAATGAAAATATGTAGAAAAGGTCACATAAATTGGAGTGGAACATTAGATTTTTACTCCACTAATTGACAAATGTATGAAATTTTGAGGTAATGTGAACATTTATTCTGCAATTAACAGCCGTTTAGTTTTACGCATCATGAAATGTTACCCATACAGTGCATTATTCATTTCAAAGGTTTGGAGAAATAATTGATTTCTTTGGACCATGAGCTGTAATAAGTGACTATAGTCAAAACTCCCTGCCATATATATACATTGAGGATGCTTTCATGAAAATATTTTCTGAATTGGGACACCAGCCATCAGCATCACCAAGGAGTCATTGAATTTCCCTCAGTTCTGGAGAGCAAGCTGCTATGTTAACCTCTGGCTAAATTTAAATCTGTGACTTCAGAGTTGACTTTATTTTACACGGGTTATAGTTTGGAGGCTGCTTTGTTGCCATAGGCAAAACAGAAACTAATCTCCAGAGACTGCGACTGATTAGTTCATATAGCCAATCTGATGTTGCAGTACTCTGACATTGGTATAATTTGAAATAGTTCTCATGAAAAAAAATTGTGATCAATTATTCATTGCATTTCTGGATAACCTTAACATCTACCACAGAGTTCAGAGCACATCATTTATTTAATTGACTTGCATTTTAAAGTATAGTAGACCACAAGCAACTGAATGTTTTTTTTCCCCTTCTTTCTGGAGAATTACTCTTTAGCCTCTTGTAAAGCTTCACAAATTGCAGTGGAAATAAACTTCTAACTGTAGACATATTGGATGAATGTTGGCCTGAACTGAGGAATTATGTCCAGTTGTGAGCACGATGTAGTGATTGTAAAGAGATCCGTCAGCTGAACTTCATAGAATATGAGTCTGTTGATTGTGGGGCTGTTAATCTGGTCCCATCAGGGAGCCCTGGCTGACAAGATAACAAAAGGGAGTGTCAGACATGCTGGCACGCTGACTCTGACTCTGAAGACGCAGCACTGACGGCAAGGATTGTTCATGTGTGAATAAAGAGTGACTTGGCAATGGGATACAGACCTCTGCGGAGTTATTTATTACCACATATTAGGGAAGAATATGAAGGCATTCATAAGGTTCCAGAAAAGATTCACAAGAATTGTTCCAGTCATTTGAGTTAGATGGATCAACTAGAGATTAGATTAGATTACCTACAGTGTGGAAACAGGCCCTTCGGTCCAACAAGTCCACACCAACCCTCCGAAGAATAACCCACTCAGACCTACTTCCCTCTGACTAATGCACCAAACACTATAGGCAATTTAGCATGGCCAATTCATCTGACCTGCACATCTTTGGACTGTGGGAGGAAACCGGACCACCCGGAGGAACCCCACACAGACACTGGGAGAATGTGCAAACTCCACACAGACAGTCACCCGAGGCTGGAGTTGAACCTGGGTCCCTGATACTGTTAGGTTATTTTCCCTCTGAGGAGGGAAGGTTTGGGAGAGGTATTCAAAATCACGTGGTGTTTCAGCAAAGCAGATAGAAATAAATTGTTACTATAGGCAGGAAGGTTGAGAACGAGAGGACATTGATTGCAGGTGAGTAGAAAGGAAGACAAAGGTACATGAGGAAAAACAATTTTCTGCAATGAATAGTTAGGATCTGGAATGAGCTGCCTGAAAGTGGTGCTGGAGACAGATTCAATCTTGGTTTTCAAAGGAATTTGCGATACCTGGGTTCAATTCCCGCCTCAGGTGACTGTCTGTGTGGAATTCGCACATTCTCCAGTGTCTGCGTAGGTTTCCTCCGGGTGCTCCAGTTTCCTCCCACAGTCCAAAGATGTGCAGGTGAGGTGAACTGGCCATGCTAAATTGCCCATAGTGTTAGGTGAAGGGGTAACGATAGGGGAATGGGTCTGGATGGGTTACTCTTCGGAGAGTCATTGCGGACTTGTTGGGCCAAAGGGACGGTTTCCACACTGTAGGCATTCTAATCTAATCTAATCTAATCATAATTATCTGAGAAATAATAGATTTGCAGGGTTACAGGAAAAAGATAGAGAAGTGTGTTCAATGAAATGGCTCTTGCCCAGGATCTCCTTCACTGCTGAAACAATTGTGCATTTGGATGGGTCTGGGTGGGATGCTGGTCGGCAGGTCACTGTGGGCTCAATGGGCTGAATGGCCTGCTTCCACACTGTAGAGATTGTATGATTCCATCTCAGCCTTGGTGACCCAGCCTTGATAGCCCTCCGCAATGAAGAATTCCACAGATCTACTGACCTCTCAGAAGAAATTCCTCTTCATCGCTTCTTTCTAGATTTTTGAAAACTGATTTCAAATTTCACCATTTGCCATGGCAGGATTTGAATATATGACCTCAGAGCTAGTGTTTCCTTTATATATTTTATAAGCTGGGTGGACCTCCAAGGGCTTGGCACTGCAGCTTTTGGAAGTGGGAACCAATGTGTTGGCACACATTTAAGTGTGTAGAACCTCTGAGTGACCAGGCTACTCACAGAGCAAATTGTCCAGAACATTAGTGTGGTGTTCTGGATTATGAGTCAAGTGACAATACCATTCTGTCCCTGCTTCCCTCAGAGATGAAATTCCAAGGACCCCTCCAGCCTTGGTACTGGTGCTTAAGCACCAAAACATTCCAAGGTTCTCCATGTCCACAGATAGGCAGATGCACTTGTGGAAGAGGCAGCGTGGTATATGTAACATGTACCCCCTCGAACTTCAAGCCACTTTACTGAGCGCCTCTGACAAGCTTGCCTGCTGCTCCCGTAACTCTGCATTTTCACAATGCTATTAATTACTTGACGCAGTGGAGATGTGCCAGTGACGTGCCCACCAGAATGTACTCCTGAATCTAATCGAAAATCAGTAACAGACAAGGTGAAAGATTCTGGGCTGTTGGAGTGCGTAGGTGGAAGCCTTGCTGGTGCATTCTCTGAGGGATCTGTGGCTTCCCCCGAGAAGTCAATGGGCTGAAGGTTGGGGGTGCTACTGGTAGCTTCATAAGAGTAGAGAGAGACCATTTGTCCTGCAACTGGGCTCGACCTTTCAGCAATACCTTCACAGTGGTGGTATTGGCCAAGCAGCCCAGCACAATGATGCTTACCTGATTGCCTTGACATGGAGATCCCCGCATCGCCATGAGCAGTAATGGTCCTCTCCTGATATTTCAAGGGTTTTCTCCTCACGGGGGTGGGAGCACACAAACCTTGGCCACAGCCACATTCCTCTTTGCCATCTTGGCCCTGTTGTTTTCATATATTGGTTTGTGGGATTTGGGTATTGTTGGCTGCACCAGCATTTATTGTCCATCCCTAGACCTTGGTGAGCTGCCTTTGTGAACCGCTGCAGTCCAGATGCACTAAAGGAAGAGCATATATTTCCAAGTCAGGATGTTGCGTGGCTTGGAAAGCAATTGGTGTTCCCATATATCTGCTGCCCTTATGTTGTCTAAGGAGCTTTGGGAGAGGGAAGCTGTTGAGGCACCAGAATTATTTCTCTACCACCAGAAAGGTCTCCTTGATGATGTTCCTTGCAGTGCATGGATCGCATGCTGGCCAGGCGTGCTTGGGCTGCAAAGTGGAGATATGAGCCAGTCTTAAAGTAGACAGCCCTTGTTCCCCAACAGTTCTCCTCTAGGTCTGATGTGGCAGCTTAAAAAAACTGTGTATAGAGTGAAAGCACCATGACTGCTGCCAGGCTCGTGGGCATTCATCAACATGAGTTGAGCAGGGTCTCATTCCAGCAGCACATTTAAAAAGAGTGATAACCTTTGCAGTTGCCATTGAGATGCAATGTCCATAAAACCATATGTGTGTAATTGATAGCGACCAGCAGCAGGGGAGCTCACCATCCTGGCAATTGCACCTATATCCCGCAGTCACTTTTTGATAAATCACCATGAACTTCCCTCTCCTGAAGTAGGAGGCATGAGAGATGTCTGATCCAGTCTGGAAGGATTCCAATGCAAAAACAAATGATGGCCACCATCACCTTCACGACTGTCCTGGCTCTGAAGCTGTGGGTCTGTTTGCAAGAGTTATAGAATCCCTACAGTGTGAAAGCAGGCCATTCGGCCCATCAAGTCAACACCAGCCCTCTGAAGTGCATCCCACCCAGACCCAACGCCTTAATTTCCTGCGGCTAATCCACATAGCCTTGACACTAACAGGGCAATTTAAGCATGGTCAATCCATCTAACCTGCCTATCTTTGGACTGTGGGAGGAAACCGGAGCACTCGGAGGAAATCCACGCAAACACTGGGAGAATGTGCAAACTCCACACAGACAGTCGCTCAAGGGTGGAATTAAACCTGGGTACCTGGCACTGTGAAGCAGCAGTGCTAACCACTGAACTACCATGCCGCCCAACAATTACGTTGGCATGATTCAGTGGGAAGTTCCTTAGAACATAGGACACAGACGATGCATGCACTGTTCCTACCTTGGGTGCAGGTAAAGAAATGCTCAGGGAAGACCCTTGGTAACACAACATCCTGATGAGGGCCCTCGTCTCTCTCTTCTTCTCTCTGTTCTCAGTGTTGCTTTCTCTGCTCCATCCCCCATGTGTGCTACAGCTCATAGGGGCTTATAAGTAAAGTCTCCATGATTAGGAGCAAATGGTCTGACTAGAACCCTTGAACTCACAAACAATGCCTTTGCCTTCTGCAGCACCACTGCATGCAGACTTCTTCAGTTCAGCCAACTCCTTAAATATCCAGCTCTGTCTCTCGCTCTCTCTCTCACTCACACACACACACACATACATGCACCAGACACTAGTCAGCGTCTGTGCTTCAAGTCCATTTAAATGGTGCTGTTGTTGAGGGAGAGTACAGAGTGACGCCTCCTATTATTTAGCTATGTTGTGTAAGGTTAGGAGAGAGTGTTGGTGAGAGACAATGATGAGGCTAAAAGCAGCAGAGCTAGTGTCAACTCAGCACTTCATACTGCGAAGTGTCATCAACTGTACCCTGCATACATCCAGTACCAACTGCTAACGCTCCTGCTCTCATCAAATTGAGATTGAAAGTGCATACATGTCTCATACTTGATATAGGGACCAGTCCTGCTTTCCCTTCTCAAGATACCTGCTCTGATTCCCTCATTTGCTTCTTCCCTTTGGTGTTTAGCCAATCACACAATGGCTCAATAGCTCCACCGCATTCTCTATTCTCTACCTCCTGTTTTTGGGAACCTGGTTTTGCATGCAGCAGGGATGACCTCACATCTGGATGGAGAAATGCAAGTCAGAGTGATTGCTATCTCAGGGGCTAGATTTGCAATGTAATGAAGAGGCGTTCAGAAGATTTGCCACCCTAAGTCATCAGGGTCATTTTTTTTCCTCATCTCCTCTGAGACTCTGGATGGATGGTAAATGAATGACTTAGAATCATAGAGTCATATACAGCATGGAAACAGACCTTTTAGATTAATTCATCCATGCCGACCAGATATCCTAACCTAATCTAGCCCAATTTGCCAACATGTGGCCCATATCCCTCTAAACCAGTCTCCACTACTTCTTCTGGCAGCTCATTCCATACACGCACCACCATCTGTGTGAAAAAGTTGCCCTTAGGTCTCTTTTATATCTTTCCCCTCTTACCCTAAACCTATGCCCTCTAGTTCTGAACTCCCCCACTCCAGAGAAAAGACCTTGCCTATTTACCCTATTCATGTCGCTCGTGATTTTATAAACCTCTGTAAGGTCACCCATCAGCCTTCGATGCTCCAGGGAAAACAGCCCCAGCCTGTTCAGCCTCTCCCTATTGTTCAAATCCTCCAACCCTGGCAATGTCCTTGTAAACCTTTTCTGAACCCTTTCAAGTTTTACAATATCCTTCAGATAGGGAGGAGACCAGAATTGCACGCAATATTCCAAAAGTGGCCTAACCAATGTCCTGTACAGCTGCAATATGACCTCCCAACTCCTGTACACAATACTCTGACCAATAGGGTAAAGCATATCAAACGCCATCTTCACTATCCTATCTACCTGCAGCTTTACTTTCAAGGAGCTATGAACCTGCACTCCAGGGTCTCTTTGTTCAGCAACACTCCCCAGGACATTGCTAAGTGTAAAAATCCTGCTCTGATTTGTTTTTCAAGACTTTTAAAAGACCAGGAATCATTATAATATGGGATAAGCTTCATAGACCAGTTGTTCATTTAAAACACACAGATTTGTTGTGATTTTCTTTTTATTTATTCACAGGATGAGAGTGTCACTGATTAGGCCAGCACTTATTGCCAATTCCAAAGAGCAATTACCATTCATTTCTGTGGGTCTGGAGTCACATGTAGGTGAGGACAGCAGTTTTTTTTCCCTAAAGGAGGGTATTGACCCAGATGGGTTTTCCCCAACAATTGACAATGGATTCACGATCATCATTGGAATATTATTTCTCTACCATGGTAGGGTTTGAAACCAGGACCCCAGAACATTCCCTGGAGGCTCTTGATTAACAGTCCAGCAATAATACCACTTGACCATTGCCTCTCCTGTGTGATATGGTGTTAGCTACATTGACCAGTGGTCCTTCTCTGACCTACCACTTTTTTGTATTTGTGAGGTATGTTTCCAGCATTGACTGTTATGTAAACAAATATTATTAATTTTATAAAAATGTCCTGTACCATAAACAATAAAATATATGATGCTTTTACAACATAGTTCTGAAGAAATGTATTTATTTCAGAGATAGTGGGCTTGTGCTAAAGGACAAGGGTAGAGCTAACAGGTGCAGATTTGATAAGAAATTAGGGTGAATAGTGGAGGAGAGATTAGAGAATGGGATAGGAATGAACATTTGACTTCTGTGCTAAAAGTTCTTACCTCAGGCAAAAATTTGTTTCCATGGGTGTTCAACAGGACTGATCACTTATAGGGAGTGGTGAGTGCAAACTACAGCCCCTCTATTCATTTCATGAAACTGAAGCAATCATAATAAATTTAAACAACACCAAACACAATTTTGGGTCTGTGCAGATCAGGAAGGAATTGGATGCTTCCTTTATCAATCAGGAATAGTATTAAAGGAAGATTCATGAACAAAAGGGTATGGAATTCTTGGAGGACCAGAGTCTTGCTATTTATTAACTTTCTCAATTTATTCTGCTGTTTGAATTCCTGCAGGAGTCTCTCTAATCTCTCTCTAAAACTTCAATAAGGAGTCAGTGGTAACATAGGAACAGGAGTAGGTCATCCATTCATCATAAGATTACTGAGTCATAGCTACAGAAAAACCAGGATTGGGACTTAAGCCTTCAAGTGTATAAAACGGACCAAGGGAAGAGTGTGGAGGTGGAATAGCAGTAATTATTAGGGATAACATGATGGCAATAGAAAAAGGGTTGCAAGCAGCAGAAAAACAAAATATATTCCACATGGATAACGGTAAGGCATAATAAATCATTGTTCACATTCAATGAGTGTAGTCTTCAGACAATCTAAAAGTGGAAGAGGTGGAAAAAAGAAATGTGCAGAGAAATTAGGGATGTGACTGAAAACCATAGAGCAATTACGGAGATTTCAACCACATTGATATTTATTGGATGGATAAAGGATATAAAGAATAGGAGGGAATGGAGTTTCACACTTCAATAGGTACATGAATCATCCGTTAGCTCGGAAATTTGCACATATTGCATCACTTCTTTAAGAAGGGCGAAAGAGGAAGGAGAGGGAGGTATTGATTAGTAGACCTAATATCTGTGGTAGGGAAATTGTTGGGAGTCTACAATCCTGAATGAGGCGGTAGAACACCTAGAAAATTTTCAGTTAATCAGGGTGAGCTGGCATTGGTTCATGACAGGTATGAGAAAGTGAGGACTGCAGATGCTGGAGATCAGAGTCGAAAAGTGTGGTGCTGGAAAAGCACAGCCGGGCAGACAGCATCCGAGGAGTGGAAAAAGTGATGTTTCAGGCATAAGCCTTTCAGACAGGTGACAGATGGTAGGCCTAACGGATAGGTACTCACATTGACAGGATGTGACCAATGGTGTCCCACCAAGGATCTGTAGTAGGGCCTCAATTATTCATATTATTTATTAATGACATGGACAGTGGCATAGAAAGCATGTATCCAAACTTGCTGATGACACAAATTTAGGCAAAATTGTAGACAGTGCAACTGATAACACAAAATTTCAAAGGGATATTGATCAACTAGGTGAATGGGAAAATCTACGGCAGATGGAGTTCAATGTAAGCGAGTGTGAGGTGATCTATTTTGGACCGAAAAGGATCAATCAGAGTACTTTCTGGATGAAATGAAGTGAATTACAGTGGGTGTTCAAAGATTGGGATTCAAGTGTGTAGATTTTTTAAAATGCCATAAACAAGTGTAGTAAATAATTAAGAAAGCTAATGGCATGCTGATCTTTATATCTAGGGGATTGGAGTGTAAGAATGCCAACATTATACTGCAGTTTTACAAAACCCTGGTTAGATTCTACTTGGAGTACTGTGCCCTGATCTGAGCACCACAGCTTAGGAAAGATATGTATTGGCCTTGGAGAGAGTACAATGTCAGTTTACAAGAACAATAGCTGGACTTCAGGAATGTTATGAGGAGAGATTACACAAATTAGGCCTCATCGAGAGGCTCACTAATGATGGTACCTACTTTGGTGATGAAATGTCTGAAACTGAACCTTCCACCTCAGCGGACAAAAGCTACATCCAGACAAATTAGACCCTGTTTTCTCCTGAATTTAAAAGGTTAAGGGGTGATCTGATCTAAGTATTCAAGCTATTAACAGATTAAATAAAGATAAACTATCTCCACTGTTTGGAGATTCTAGAACTGGGAGGTTTAGTTTAAAAACTTAGGGCAGATTATTCAGGAGAGATGTAAGGATATAACACAGGGTGGTAGAGATTTGGAACCCCTTTTCACAAAAGTCAGTTGATGCTAGATCAATTTTAATTTTAAATCTGAGATAACCTTTTGTTAAGCAAAGTTATTATGGGATACAGGTTAAAGGCAGCTTTATGGTGTTAGGCCACCGATCAGCCATGATCTCATTGAATGGCAGAACAGGCTCAAGGGGCTGAATGGCCAGCTTCGGTTCCTATCCTCTTAATCAGCTCTCCTTTCCAATTGGGTAACTAAAGATATAAGAAGATAAGGTTCTCTATGAACAGTTATGAGAAATGAAAGTAATGAAACATCCAGGCAATAGTGACCATTATAAAATGCAACTTTATAATGATTATGAAGGATCAAAGTATGACGAAAATCAGATTCAAAGTTTAGAGAAAACCAGACTTTGAAACACTGAGTATAACACTTGGAAAAATAAATGGCTAAAATATTGACAAAGGACTATGTAGAACAACTATGGGAAACTTTTAAAGAAATGTTTGACAGAGTACAAGACAGATTTTGCTCAAAACGATGAAGTAACTAAACACTGTGAGACTTCATGGATGAATAAAGGTCTGAGGAAAAGAATTGAGGGTGAGGAAAGAGGCATACATCCAACACTAACATAGCAGATATTTCGATTAGGCTCAAAAATACAAGCATTCCACTGACTTGCTTCAGCAAACACCAGCTTCCCTACCTGTGGCAGCATTCGTGGATTCAGCATTACAGGACCTAGTTACCTCAGGTTTCACGTTGGGGTGGAAGAAAATCTTCTTCCATTCTGAGAATTTGTAAAGAAAGAATAGACAGCCACATAATGGAAAATACAAAGAGGTTAGCAGAGAAATGGGAAAAATGGGATGACAAAGAGAGTCTACTGAATTATCATGAAATAAAGTAGAGCTGAACCTTATGACATTTTTGTTTTATCATTTGTGTTGAGGTCCATGGAGAGTTTCTCTTTATTTTGCCTACTGAGCTCTATTGTCAAAACATGATTTATTAAGTATCTACAAAAACAGAAATTGCTGGAAAAGCTCATCAGGCCTGAAGGCATCTGTGAAGAGAAAACAGAGTTTACATTGCAGGTGCAGTGACCCTTCTTCAGAACTGCTTTACCAACACTTCTGATTTTGTTTCTGATCTCCAGCATCCGTAGTTCTTTGATGCTGTTTTTATTAACTGTCCACAACACTTCAATGGCACAGGTTTTGTTCAATGTTAGCCCAATTCTCCCACTTCCTGTGGACAGAAGTCTTACCTCTGCTCGGATATCCCAGGACCCCTGGAACCAGAGCCATCTTTAAAAGCCCATTGTGTACCCTGCCAAGTACCATCAGTTTGGAGCTACCCTGCACAGTTTGTAATACTTGTCTCAGCCTGCTTTGTGGATCTGGAGATCCTGTGAGTCAGGATCGACAGAGGAGACCACACCACCAAATGCTGCCAGCCCGCTCTGAAGGTGCTATCTGGGATAGGGCCATTTCAAACATCTGAAGGAATGCCTAGCAGTATAGCAAGAATGACCTTCTCTTCCCAGTCAAGGTATGGGTTACCAAGAGGCTTTTAAAGATGGCACTGACACTGGGCAACTCTTTGTAATCTCTCTACAGCAGACCTTATTCTCATATTTCTTACAACCGTTCGGCAATTTTAAACCTAAATTCTAAGTACCTTGCTTTTGTGCACTTGCTGTGCAGTCATTTTATGCTTTTTCTGTCTAAGCACCTTGTGGTCTGTATGTCTTTGTTTACTGTGATCTGCCTGTACTACTTGTGAAATAAAACTGTACTTAAGTATATGTGATGACCATAAATCAAATCAAATATCACTTTCCTTCTGGTACCCTACAGTCACTCCATCACTGTAATGTACTGCCTGAGAGGGTGGTTGAGGCAGGAAACCTCACAAACTTTAAAATAAATGCAGATAGGCATTTGAAATGTACTAGCAATCAAGGCAAGTGGGATGTGGGTAGATCGGTCAGTGAAAGACTGATGGGCAGAAAGGCTGTATGATCATGAGGGGCATGGATAGGGTAGATAAACAAGTTCTTTTCCCTGGAGGTGGAGGAGTCCAGAACTAGAGGGCATAGGTTTTGGGTGAGAGGGGGAAAGTTAAAGGGACATAAGGGGCAACATTTTCATGCAGAAGGTGGTGCGTGTATGGAATGAGCTGCCAGAGGAAGTGGTGGAGGCTGGTACAATTACAGCTTTTACGAGGCATCTGTATGGGTACATGAATAGGAAAGATTTAGAGGGATGTGGGCCAAGTGCTGGCAAATGGGACTAGATTACATTAGGATATCTGGTCGGCATGGACAAGTTGGACGGATGGGTCTGTTTCCAAAGTGTTCTACATCCCTATGACTCTATGATTGTGTGTCAAGGCATTCAATTCATTCATGGTCTACCAACACCTCAGCTTAGTTTACCCGACTTGCTCCATATCCCTTGGTAGACCAACCTAACAAAAATCTATCAAACCCAAGCCTTGAAAGCTGCATTGCCCCAGAAGCCACAACGTTTCAAGGGAACATTCTCTATTCTAAAAAACTACTATACCATTTCTTTGAAGCCTATGATCATTGAACTTAAAACCTAAAGAAATTTCAGTCATATCCTTAAGTAGTGAACTTCTGCTTGTAATATCTGTATTGACATTTGGAAAGTGTTTTTGAAAATGTTCCTTCTTTTTCAGTGCTTTCAGAAAGCTGACTGAAAAATGACTTCTCTGCTGATTCACCAGAATCCCAATCAAGCTGAAACATTTCCAAAATGGTGCAGTAATAGAAAGAATAGAAGAAAAGGTGATAACGTAAAATGTAATTCTTACAATATAAACCTTCATGCATACATTGGAAGTGACAAGGCATCTAAATGCAAATTCTATTGGAGAATGACAAGTCAAGTTAAAATTAATGAGGTATGCTGGTTTTGGAGTAGCACAAATAGAATATTAGTAGTTCAGGGGATATTATGTAAAAAGAAGGAACTCACATTTCTACAATGCATTTATATAGTATGTTATCAGACAAAGTGCAGCCAACACAAATTTCAAAACGGTGACTCACATATATGAAGGTAGGAGCAAAAGTTGATCACTTTCCCTTCAAGCTTGTTCTACTGTGCAGTCATTGGTGGAAGGTCCTGTGTCTGATATGTTTTAGAGTCAGAAACCTATTGTACTTTCAGATTCACCCTGTCTTTATGGGGAATTGGTTGTTTGTAATGTTCAGGTGACCCTGTGTAATATTGAGTTAGGCTCGGCTGTAACCACTTGTCTAACTTCAGAGCCATCAGTTGGTCCACTGTCGAAACATTTATCCAGTCATAGAGTCATACAGCATGGAAACAGACCCTCCATTCCAATGAGCCCATTGCTAACCATAAAAACTAAACTAGTCCTACTTGCCAACATTTGGACCATATCCCTCCAAACCTTTCTTATTCGTGAACAAATCCAAATGTCTTTAAAGGTTGAACTGTACCTGTATCAACCACTTCCTCTTGAAGCTCATCCCATACACAAACCACTCTCTACGTTAAAAAAAACTCTCTATGTCCTGCACTTTAAAAATATGTCCCCTCGTCTTGAACCCCCCCGCCCCCCCGCCACCCCCCACCACCCCAGGGAAAACACCCTTGCTATTCTCCTTCTCTATATCCCTCATGATTTTAAAAACCTCCATCAGGTCACCCCTAAACCTCCTGTGCTCCAGTGAAAAAACTCCCAGCCTATCCAGGCTCTCCTTATAATTCAAACCCTCTATTCCCACTTGGCCATGACATTGTCACAGATTTACTACAAAGTAGGGGTTCTGAATGATGGAGAAGCACCACTCCTGACCTCAGCCCATCCTACACACCCTGCCACTGTGTCCCACAATTGCTTGCTTGTCAGAGCTGATCCTACTTAGTTTGACAGTAGGTTCAACATCCGGAGACTATTCTAGCTTTCTGCCCCCTGCTGATTGTGGTTAGTGGTTGCAGCTTACCGCTGCAAATGTGTTGCTGGTCAAAGCACAGCAGGCCAGGCAGCATCTCAGGAATAGAGAATTCGACGTTTCGAGCATAAGCCCTTCATCAGGAATAAGAGAGAGCAGCCAAGCAGGCTAAGATAAAAGGTAGGGAGGAGGGACCAGGGGAGGGGCGATGGAGGTGGGATAGGTGGAAGGAGGTCAAGGTGAGGGTGATAGGCCGGAGTGGGGTGGGGGCGGAGAGGTCAGGAAGAGGATTGCAGGTTAGGAGGGCGGTGCTGAGTTGAGGGAACCGACTGAGACAAGGTGGGGGGATGGGAAATGAGGAAACTGGTTCCCCTCCCCCCACCTTGTCTCAGTCGGTTCCCTCAACTCAGCACCGCCCTCCTAACCTGCAATCCTCTTCCTGACCTCTCCGCCCCCACCCCACTCCGGCCTATCACCCTCACCTTGACCTCCTTCCACCTATCCCACCTCCATCGCCCCTCCCCCTAGTCCCTCCTCCCTACCTTTTATCTTAGCCTGCTTGGCTGCTCTCTCTTATTCCTGATGAAGGGCTTATGCTCGAAATGTCGAATTCTCTATTCCTGAGATGCTGCCTGGCCTGCTGTGCTTTGACCAGCAACACATTTGCAGCTGTGATCTCCAGCATCTGCGGACCTCATTTTTTACTGGTTGCAGCTTATCCCCAGCATTACTCCAGTTCTTTTTTTGTGTGTGCGCGTGTGTGTGTGCAGGTGTGAGACACAGTGAAAGACACAAGGTGCACAAATCTTTATTCAATCTCCACCACCAGGAAGATAGGAAAACACCCGAGTGGCCAGTGACAAGCAGTGCCCTTCACATCAAAGGGCAATGCTGTGTGATCAAAAACAGTGAAGGGGAGGGCAGGGACTAAATCAAAATAGAGTTGGAGGGGGAAGTGATGCACTCCACTCCCTGCGGCACCCACCTCTCCCTGAACAACTCCAGGGTGTTGGTGGACACTGCATGCTCCCTTTCCAAGGACACCCAGGCTCGAACGTAACCACGGAAGACAGGCAGGCAGTTGGCCCTAACGACCCCCTCCACGGCCCACTGCCTGGACCTGTTTATGGCCAGTTTAGCCCCAGCATTACTCCATCAGATCATGGCTCATCATAGAGGTTATCTGCATCCATTCTGTATTAAGTGACTTCACCTAAAACAAAACCCATTGATCTCAATCTTGATTTTTTTTTCTTTAATTTGAAACATGGATCACGATGGCCAGCCTTTCTGACCTCTTCTCACTGAATAGTGACAGGTGCATGCCCTCGGTATTGCCCACTGACTCAGGACACCTCACCACGTTTCTCACATCCACCACCTGCACTGCCAGCTGTGTGCCAGCCACTCCCACCTTGCTCAATACCTCCCTTTCTCTCATTCCAAGGGATAATGGCCCATGATAGACCTGAAGGAGTTGGTGGTGTACTGAATATTCGTTTCTTCATTTCCTATGAGGAGATGGTGAAGACTGGAAGTGTTCTGGTGGAGATGCAGAAACGTCAATGTCCCGACAACCAAATATGAAGCATTGTTTATCGCTGTGCTGCTGTCCCAGTACTTCCACAGTCAATGTATTCTTAACAATCCACAACTTCTATCCCTTGGTCACAAAGAAGTCTCCCTTTTCCCTTCTGGAGGTGCAAGCATGATACCCAAGGTCTTTGCAGAAAGAAGGTGGCCCCACAAGACATCGCCTCCTCCCACTCTGAGGTGCCTCAGAGGAAGCATCAGCAAGGCTGTCTCTCATAACCTCCAACCCCCAGCTCAGATGTTTTGGTGACTATGCTAACTCCCAAAGCTGACAGGCTCCACTGTGGGGCCAGGTCCCTCCACACTAGGTCTGCACCAAGAGACAGAGGGTGTGAAAGAAAGAAGGGGACTTTCTGAAGGCAGATAAGTGGCATGGTTAGCAAATCTATTGTAAATAACATCACATTTCCGAACATATGTTCACTTTTCACCATCAGCTGTTCATACGAGTCTAACTGTAACTACAACATTGAAGGTCCACCCATCCTTAGTGCTACATGAGGTTTAGTGGTGTGAATGAGCAGTTCCTGCACCATATGCAGGCTCTGGGTAGCTGATTGCTACATTAGAAGCTATGCCCCATATTTCTAGATAGACAAACATTGCTATTTCAGCGCAGGCATCAGTGCGATTCGATCGTAATCTTACATGAAATGCTTGGGGCAAAGGGTTGGGATAAGGTAGGCTGATGTCTAAGCTTCGCAAAGTGCATGGAGCTGGCAGGTATATATCAGCTTTAGTGCATGAGGGTGCGTAATGTTCCCCTTCGAAGGGCTTCTGATTACTTAAAATGGAAGGCCCCCTCCCCCTTCACAGGAAGAAGCACTCTCCCTGCCCTCCTCCTCCACCTCAACTCTAGGTGTGGGAGTCTCCATTTTCATCGCCCTTGCTCTTGTTGCTTACTGTATGACTGAAGGCATCAGCTGTTACTCCCCAAATAGCGAGACTCCGGCTCAGTGTCTACCTGCTGGTGAAGCCACAAATGTCAACCCGTAAGATTGGCACGTCCCCAAGTCCCTATCCAACTGGTCTATCTCACACTTTGCCTGGGACTGGGGTTGAAAGTTGTCAGATAAATGAAGTCAATATCCTAGATCCAGTAAATGTATGGAATTCCTTGCCCAGTGTAGTTGATGCAACTTAAATGAACGTTTTTAAAGCTAAGATAGTTTTTTTTTGAACAATAAGGAGGTTAAGGGTTATGGTGAGAGTGCGTGTAAGTGGAGCTGAGTCCACGAAAAGATCAGTCATGATCTTATTGAATGGCGGAGCAGGCTCAAGGGGCCAGAGGGTCTACTCCTGCTCCTGGTTCTTGTGTTCTTATGTAGCAGCGCACTGTCCCCTCTGTCATGGTGCTGCTTATAGTCGGTGACTCTACTTCAGACATTAGCCCTTCTCACTCAAGCTCTATCATCTCCCCAATCCCTTTATACATTGAGTTGCTCCTCTATTCACAATTGTTATCCCCTCAGCATCCTGCCTCTGATCACACAATTAAGTTCTTCAGTCTCCTTCCTGCAGCACTAGCTTCTGACGACCACTCCGTTCCCTTTCCCGCCTTGACATTTAGTGAATGGACAATGAGCAGCAAGGCAAGGCAGAAATATTGTCAGCATTTGAGGTCTAGCTGAGGTGTCAAAGTGTTATAATGCAAGACAATGCAGGGATGTTTTGAGCATCCGGGTAGGTGCTGAGTGAATGAAAGCTAAGAGAGCCAGACTGAGATGCAGCCTGGTCCAGTCAATGAGTCGAATGCCTGTCCTGTGGGCCCTATAAATATGCTGCAGCCTTTCAATGATGGGTGCCCTGAGCTGCAGTATGGCAGTGTAGGAGTATACTGTAAGTGGATTGTGAATGCGTCATGAATGTGCAGGCAGATCGATACGTGTTCGATGGTAGTGTCAGCGGATGTGTGGTGCACTCAACCACTGCCCTTGGAGCATTGCTTTGGATTTAGATGTCAAGTGTCCAGAATGGAGGTCAGGAGGAGTAAGGAAGAGCTACAGTTACCAGGAATCTGCTCTCTGACTTCCTTATCAGGAAATCTCAGTGTTTGGTTTCCATCTTGAAGATGGTAGAAAAGACCTTGTGTGTTAATGAGGTGAGATTATGCAGTAACAGGGGTGACTATGAATGATAATGGATGCAAGTAGTCCTCTCACTCTCAAGAATCTCAATTTGGCATCAAAGAATTGGTTGGAAAATGTGACGTTTTGGTCTCGATGTTGAGAAGTGTCTCATTTGACACCCAGCCCAATTTTTCCCAATATTCCCATCATTGTTCAGAGCCTGAGAAGACTCTACCTTGACTCTGGTCATGTGCTTTATCAGTAATTGGAGAACATTCCCTGGAACATCAAACAAAAACAATCCTCCTTGCACTAATCTCACACAGCAATAAAACGTGGGGTTCAGTTCATAGAGTCATACAGATATACAGCACGGAAACAGACCTTTCAGTCCAACTCGTCCAAACTGACCAGATATCCTAAATTAATCTAGTCCCATTTTCCAACACTTGGCCCATGTCCTTTTAAACCCCTCCTATTCATATACCCATCCAGATACCTTTTAAATGTTGCAGTTGTACCAGGCTCCATCATTTCCCCCGCAGCTCATCCCATACATGTGAAAAAGTTGCCCCTTAAGTACCTTTTAAGTATTTTCCCTCTCATCCTCAACCTCTGGACTCACCTAATCCAGGGAAAAATACCTTGTCTATTTACCCTATCCATGTCCCTCATGATTTTACAAACCTCTAAAAGGTCACATCTCAGCCCCTGACACTCCAGGGAAAACAGCCCTAGCCTATTCAGTCTCTCCCTGTTCCTTAAACCCTCCATCCTTATAAATCTTTTCTGAACCCTTTCAAGTTTTGCAACATCCTTCCTATAGGGGTAACCTAACTAATGCCCTGTATAGCCGCAGCATGACCTCCCAACTCCTGTACTCAATGCACTGACCAGTGCCTTCTTCACTATCCTATCTACCTGCAATTTCACTTTCAAGGAACTATGAACCTGCAATCCAGGGTCTCTTTGTTCAGCAACACTCCATAGGACCTTACCATTAAATGTATGAGCCCTGCCCTCTGGTAGTTGCTGTGCAATTTAATTGCTCGGCAACAGTCTGTATTTTCTTGCTTGTACACCTATTCTCTGAAGAACTTAACATCCTTGGGTTTTGTGAAAGCATTTTAATTTTGATAACTAGCCTTTGAAAAGGTTGGAATTTAAACTTTTTAAATGTTTGTAAACTTTTAGAAAATAGAAAATTTTTTCCACCTTTAATGGTGTCATTAAATGGCTGCAATCTCTAAATTATAAAATCCCAGCTCCCAGCACTAGCTGCTACCTGTGATTAATGAGTTATTCCATGTTGGTTGTGTTTGAAATAGCTGGGGAAGTAGGGTGGTGGTTGATTAGGTAAACTAGTGTGTTATGCTTCATTTTTTGCCAGTTCTTGTGCATCCTTATGAAATTCAACCAATTAGTTTGTAATGCATCTTCAACCCCAATGAAATTGTGTTATGCATTACAACACTAGTAATGCTTTGCATTTAAGTTCAGATCAATGATTCAAATGTTAAAAATAGAGCACAACTGAACAAACATGCTTCCAGTAGTAGGAGCATCCATAACCAAAGGCTAAAAGTATACAATAATTGGTGAGAAGGCATTTTCTTTTACACTAGATTTTACGATCTAGAAGGCACTCCACGTAAGGGCTATGGAAGCAACTTTGAAAAAGGAATGAGAGATTTTTGAGAAAAGATAAAGATTTTTAGGGTCATGGGCAGAGAGTCATTGAGTTGGATTGATTGGACTGCCCTTTCAGAAGAGATGGAACAAACCCAATAAGCTTAATGGCCATGATTCTCTTCTGGAAAATTCTATGATCGTACGTTATAAGCTATTACGTTGGGCTGCAGCTCAAATGCAGAACAATTTGTGAAAGAAAAACTGCTGTAACCTATATTATGCCTTCCAGGTCAGGTTTCACTGGGTTGGGGAGCACGTGGGGTAGAATGAAATAGTTTGAATCATCAGACCAAGAGATTGATTACTCAAATTGGCATAGTCAAAGTGTTGCCATGGATCTGGACTAATTTAGATTCTGAAGTGTAACACACCAACGATTTTAATTTCCTCAAAGCCATTAATGACACACATTGTTGCTCCAGGGTCAAAGGAGGGAACTGCTAGGAATATTTATGACAAGGGACGGTTGCAGAGTGACTTTCTGTAAGAATATCCAGCCAATTTTCCTTCAGTGTGCAGAGTAAAAAAAAATGTATGTCAAGGTGGGCCATTTGGAATACTTAAGACCTTGAGAGGGATTAATGTGTTGTCAGCTGTAAAACAAGCTATTCTGACATAGAGAAAAACCTTTCTGTCTTATCCAACCTATGTGCAAGAACATGCCTATGTTACCATAATTTGAAATACCAAAATAATTTGGTTGTTATTAAATGTAAGATTAGCATCTTCAGTCCAATTCCCACAGTTAATTATTTCTTCCTATTATAGAAATTAACCATCTTTTCTGTTCCTGAAATAATGAGCAAAATATTGTGACTTTTTCTGGTGAACAAAAATCATTTCTCATATTAAATAGCACAGCATCTCAGAAACAAAACATTTAATCATACAGGGATTTCTAGCTATTATTTCAGTTTGATGTGTTTATTTTTTGGTTGCCATGGGGCTGCATTTTGTTGTTAAAAATGGAATGGGGCTCTCCAGTTAAAGTAGGTCACTGAATTGCATTGATTTAATGTTAATAGGAAATCTGCTGCTACACTAAACCTATCCTAAGCATTTAATAATTTATTTTGATTTTCCTTAATATTATCAGTAGTTATATATTACTTTTACATGATATCTGAAAAATGTGCACAACACATGCTTGATTAAGTGCGGATAAATAAAATTCATTTAAATTTAAACACTTTCTATCCTAAGATTTTATTTAGAGGTAATCGGATACAAGTGTTTGGTCTTTTTTTTTATCTCTTCCTGTTCAGAAATTTAAGCCAGCATTATCACCCCAAATTCACCATTAAGATAATGGTGAGGTAATATCACAGACAGCTATGGATGCGCTAATGACACAACCATTTAGAAGTGAGGACATGTGCTCAATTAAACATGGAAGTTGAGAAGTTGCTGTTGAAGATGTATAGTCCTGCCATTTAGCTTCCAGAAAACAATGTCTGGCTATTTGGCTCCCCATTCTAATGCATTAGAACAGAGTAACATTCCTAATCCTAAACTGTGAACATGAAGCAGAAAGACTACAGCCATTAAATCAAGTCATTTGAAATCTAAGTGCTTTTCTTACCAATGTGATGGGCATTAACACTGCCAGAGAATCTTTCTGGCAATGAAAGTAACACACAGCCTCATTTCTTCAGCTTTAAATTGTTGTTGGAGAGCTTTCAAAACTTATTTTATTTCTCCTTTGTATGTGATTTCACCTGTCTTCCTTAACCTAATCTTTGTTTTCTTTCTGTACATGATTTGGCATAGCAATCACACACACAGACTAACACTTCCTTCTCAGTCCTTGGTCTGTTATTTTTACAACTTTACATTGGATCGTATAAGGAAATGCACAGCTGCTTGCCATGTTCACACAGATGCTAATGATAGAGCCATAGAATCATTAGAGATGTATACAGCACAATAACAAACCCTTCGTTCCAACTCATCCATGCAGACCAGATATCCTAACCTAATCTAATCCCATTTGTGAGCATTTGGCCCATAATCCTTCTAAACCCCTTCTATTCATATATCCATCCAGACGCATTTTAATACTGTAATTGTACCAGCCTCCACCACTTCCTCTGGCAGCTCATGCCATACATGAACCACCCCCTGTGTGAAAAAGTTACCCCTTAGGTCCATTTTAAATCTTTCCCCTCTCACCCTAAACCTATGTCCTCTTGTCTTGGACTCTGCTACCTTCCAGAAAAAGACCTTGCTTATTCACCCTATCCATGCCCCTCATGATTTTATAAACCTCTCTAAGGTCACCCCTCAGCTTCCGATGCTTTAGGGAAAACAACCAGCCTATTTGGCCTCTCCCTATAGCTCAAACCCAGTAATATTTACCAGTAATGATAGCAAACATTTCAAGGTGCCAAAAAGAGTCAACTGGGAAAGTATCTCCTCCGCCTTTGATATTCATAAACTCAATACTTTTTCTCATCATTTCCCCAGGTACAGCCCACATTGCCATTCTTTTAAGTCTGACGGACACAGACTGAAGCTTACAAAGAACAATTGATTTGGCAACTTGTATTGGATTTGGTTGGACTATGTCAAATATTATCAGGTCTACTAAAGCTTTGATATTGTTCATGTCATCCTGGAATTCAAAGACAAACTCCAACTTCTTTTGTCTCCTGCGAACTGGCGTGAGCTCATTCAACCAAACTCTGTAACGTATGCTCCTGCTCTAGCCCTGAATTTGCAGTTTTCTCTACCTTCCGTCTTACCTTGTCTTCTCCCCTCTCAAAGTTCATATTATCCACCCCACCTCTTGATCATTTTGCTACCATTCCAGATATATTGCTAAAGTCTTGATCAGCCAACTTTGCCTCTTGGTCCCTATGTCAGCTAATATTGTAAATGGATTTGAAAAAATTCATTCAAGGGAATAGAGTGTCACTGGCTAGGCTAGCATTCGTTTCCCATTCCTAACTGCCCAGAGGGCAGTTAAGAGTCAACCACATCTGGAGTCAAGTGTAAGCCAGAGCAAGTACGGATGGCTAGATTCCTTCCGTAAAGGACATTAGTGAACCAAGTGGGTTTTATCAACAATCGATAATGGATTTGTGGTTTCACTGGACATACGCATATAAAAGTCAATTGTTTTAGACTTTTTTAAGGTTGAATTTATGGGGTCGAGTATTACATGAATACTACTTTTGAGGGGCTGAAATTCATCCTCCAGTCTAAAATGCCCTCTCATTAGCTGAAACCCAATTGATCTCTAAAAGAATAAAGAAAGAAAACACAATGGATTGTGATAATTCCAGAAGTACAACAGGGGAACTGAGCTCACTGAGCTGTACACGAAAGGAGGTTGACCTAATGCGGGTTAAACTTTTGTGCCAAATTCTTCCATTTCCATCCGTTTTCTCCTGTCTACTGTTATTTTAGTTTTTCAAACTAACATTTTAAGCTTTTATTTCTAACTTTAAAAAATCGTTATCAGACATTTGGCTCTCATACAGTCTCACCAATCATCATGGTCATGAGAAATTGTCAACAGCTATATGTCCGGTCGAACCCTGTGTGAGGAAGGGAGGAATAAAAATTTCACTTTGCTGTGAATGCCAAGCCAGAATATATCAGGGATATGGTAATTATAGTGAAGTAAATACAGGCAGGTCTATTTTATATAGCAAATCATGGTGTGATAAACTATGTATCACACTAATTATCGTGCTCGTTTGATAATGAATTTGAGAAATCCGTGGGCTAATGTTGCAGTTAATTGTACATCAAAATACATGATAGCATGCAAAATAAATTAATTTCCTCATCGTAACATTTATGTACTGGATAATCCACTGACTTTCAAATGTTGATCTGTTATCTGTGAAGAACTAGGGCGGGGTTTTACACGAGATGTACTGAAAATTCCAGATATATTGGGCCAAAAATATGGGATTGACTCTTACATGAGATTGACGTTTTCTTGAGTATATGCGCCAAATCCAGATTTTTTTAATTGAATTCAAATTCCACCACCTGCTTTGACAGGATTTGAATCCAGGTCCCCAAAACATCATCTGGATTATCACTAGGCCATGTCTCCTCTTAGTTTCTTTCATCAGGAGCCCAATGGGTTGTCATCAAGGTGGCTAAAAAATGTGGATCGACACTTTACCTGTTCTTTTGAAGATACTATCAGTGAACATACCTTTAAAATCTCTACTTGTGGCACATAGAGAGTAAAAAAAATCCAGGATAAAGGACATGACATTTTCAAGTTATTTATGATAATTTCTCAGATGACTACTCCTATCACCTTGTAGTGTTTCTATCTTTACTAGTAGGTATGACTGTGTTTGGACTTCATGTGATAGTTCACTGCCACTAACCCTTCTTTGCCTTGGGATTATCTAGTGATAGTGGTAGAGGATATACAAATGTCAAATTCTAACAGAACAGACACAGTTCTTAGGTAACAAGGTTTATTGTATGGCTGCAATAAATACAATTACATTTGGTCAGGCATAATTACTCAAAACATTCAAGAGCTGGTCAAGAAACATCTGCTCTGTCTGAAAACTAAAGCAAAACATCTTGTCTTGACCCTTGTATGACACTGTGTGTGACATCAATAGTATAGGTGGAACCAATGTAACATAAACATTAACCCCTTCAGAAACATTAGCTTAAAGAACATCTCAGTCAAACCATTTCTTCATCGTTAGCCAGTTTTACAGTTACGCAAATATCCATACCACCTGTACTCTTTACTCCATTTACTCCTGACATCATAAATACAGGTGTGGTCTCACCATTTCACATTTTCCCAGGCTGCACTCTGTTCAGGTTTGGAAGAATGGTAGGTTTCTCACTTCAGGACAATTGTCACTCCAGGTCTGTAGATCATTTTATGTGGGTTTTCTTTTACTGTCTTGGATATCCTTCATGAAGGACATTGTACTTTGCAGATGTTGTTATTGGTTGTTTACCTCATGTTTAAACCAGCATTTCCTCTAACTTGCTTTCCTCCTGCAAGGGCCTGTCAGGTCTGCACTTTGCAGTGGCTTCAGGAACTGGCAGTCAATGCTGTGGCCGGCATGCCAACACCAGTCACTGGATACGGAGCATTGGAAAGGCCATGCACACATACAGCCACACAGCTAAGACAGGACATTGCCCTTAATCTCCTGCATTTCTTTTGCAGGGGGGCTTTTCCCCAGTAAATTGGGTATTTTTCCGATTGTATCTGGTACCTTTAATCCCATACATCTCCATGATGAGACAGCCGCTGTGTTGAAATAAGTACTTTCTTTCTTGCACTACTCCAGATTATGGAGTAGGCAATGTCTTTTCAATTGGAAGAGGTAGTCTTTTCTCTGGGATATTGTAGCTGTTTAGACTGGGCCTCTTGACTGGGACCTTGATCTAGATATTGGTCTGGCTTCCATGGAGTCATATGGAGTTGCTCATCAGGCTTTACACCTTCCGTTACTGTTTGTGTTTTTATTTGAACAGTGAAATAGACTTTTCTGGCCCTCTGTCATGTTACTGAAACACGGTTCCTGCCCAGCACTATGCCTGTCACTGGCATTGTTTCCGTTGTCTGAAGGTGATAAGTAAAACATTCCCAAATGGGCTCGACTGGGTTGTGCTGCTCATTCTCATTCTTGGTAGTTGCTTCTTCTCATCTGTCTTCCAGACGTTTAGCTTCTGATCTGCCTTCCAGTCCAGTGACCCTTCGTCAGAGCAACATCAGACTTCCAACGAGTTGGACCGAAGGGTCTGTTTCTGTGCTGCACATCTCTATGACTCTATGAAACAATAACTCTATTGTTCATTTCTACAGATTTTGTCAGACCTACTGAGTTTCGTCAGCACTTTCTGTTTGTATTTCAGATTTCCAGCATTTGTAATTCTTTGTCTTACCATATATACTTGTGGATAGGTTGAGTTTTGAAGACCATTTTTAAGCTGAAATTAGAGGGTCAACTTATACACAAGGTATTGTTTTCGAGGGGATGAAATTCATGCTTAGCACGAGTTAGAAAATGGACAAGCAAGAGCAGAACTCTATATAAAATAACAAACAAAAAAGATAAAGAATTATGGCAATTCTTGAATATTTGTTTACAAAATAACTGTCTCCACTTTGCCTGTTAATGTACAACAGTACTGTCGTACTGTATTCCAGTTATCAGTACCATAAGGTGCATGTAGGTGTACACATACATACTCAAGTTAATTGGCATACCATCTACCAGGAAGCTATTTATACAACACGCAATTCATGAAATAAAAACAGAGAAACAGTAAAAACAAAAAAAAACTGACAGTATTTTATTAGGAAAAGACTGTTAATAATATATGATATACACTTTACATCAAAAAGCTGATACTCACAGCAAAAAACTCTTCTCACCGTATATCACAAATATTATGGGATGGCTGCTTAAAACAAAAGCTACCAATACATACAAAAGTCCATTAGAATTCTTCAAATTCACTGTCCTCATCAGTTGCACCACTGAATAATGCATTGCAGTCATCTGGGTCAAGCATATCATAGTATGGATCATCTTCGTCTGAACTCTCAAGGAGGTCATCAATTGATTTGTCATCACTCCCATCTGGCCATAAATAAACATCCTCAGTCCCATCTAAAGCATTAGAAATTCCACATTTTTTGAAGGCTTTCACAATAATTTCAGTTTTCATCTCCTTCCAGGACTTAACAATCTACTCACATACAGTTGCAAGTAATGGAGCACGCATGTGCCACCCTTTGTGAAACTTTTTTCCCCCACTTCTTGCATCCAAGTGTCCCATTTTTTCCATACTAAGTCCTTAAAAGGTTTATTGATGCTAACATCCAATGGCTACACCATGCTTATCAGGCCTCCAGGAATCATTGCAATGTCAGTATTGTTAGCTCAAAGTTCACTGTTAACACTTTTCGCTCTGTGTGATCTAAACATATCCCAAACATTTTTCCTTTCTACGGTCCACCTGGTCATATATTCCAGACCTCCCTAATCCAAGTCTTGCAGCCACCTTCATCCATCCACCCTTTTTCAAGGACGAGGACAACAATGGGCAGCCTGAACTGCTGTGCTTTTCCAGCACCACTCAGATCTAGAATCATCAAGGACAACAATGCCTTTCAAAAATTTCTGTTTGGGCAGAGTTTTCCATTTATAAATCACCATAGGCTTTAGCTTTGTTCCATCTGCCATACAACCAAGTACCACAGTGAATCAATTCCTTTCATGGCCAGTAGTCTTAACCAAAACTGTTTTTACTCTAATCTTGTCCACAGTTTTATTCCCTGGCATATCGAAGTTCATTGGGGTTTCGTCCATATTGCTGATGCATGACAGCCTGGACCCATTTTTCTTCAGACTTCTGATTACAAAGCTATGGCATTCAATTAACTTGTCATTGAGGTCCACTGGTAGACGTTGGGCAATCTTGGTTTTCTGTCTAAGCACTAAATCATACCTTTTCATAAACCTACTGCACCATCCAGCACTGGCTTTGAAATCACTGAATCCTCTTTTTTTGGCTTTGCTTTGACATGTGTTCTTAGACATTGTCGAGTCATTATGCTTCCGTTCTGATGACACTGAATTACCCAGTCAACAATCTTTTCTTCTAGTTGTGGCCACTTGTTCAGCTTTTCTCGGTTGGCATACTTCTGTTTTGGCATAGCCTTTAACTGGGTGCCTTTTCCCCTCCAGTGTCGAACAAGTTTTTCAGAAACACTGAACTCCCTTGTAGCTATGCTATTGTTATCCTTCTCTGCAACTTCAAGAACTTTTAGTTTAAACTGTGCTGACTACTTGTTTCTTCGTGATGCCATTTTAGCTGAAAAAATCTGAGGGCGTTTTACAATAAGTTCAGAGCACAATTGTACGCGGCACCTACTTCGAAGAAACTGAGGCAACAGCGGGAGGACATGGTTGAGGGCTGCAATAAGGTACTGTAGATATTTGCATGCACAGGTCAGATATATGAATGTAAATATTACACAATTATATACAGTATATATGTATGGTTATCAGCATTCAATTTAACAATTTGATAATTGCATTGCGCAAATGTATGCTGGTGCATATAACATGTGATGATGCAGATATTGCACTTGGATCAAAAAATGTGCAAATCATGTCTTTTAAGGCTGCATATATGGTCAGGAAGAGACCCCTGAAAAACTAGTCTCGAGTTATACACGAGGTATATGAAACATACCAAATTTTTTAGCCAAAAATCAAGGGTTGACTTATACATGAGATCAACCTTACAGAAGCATATTTGATGTCTACAATCTCTCGAGATTTCTGGGCAGCACAGTCTTGACTGAGCCATGGCAGTACACCTGGGCAGTGCCAGTACAGGTGGCACAGTAGCTCAATGGTTAGTACTGCTGCCTCATGGTGCCAGGGATCCGGGTGCGATTCCAACCTTGGGTGACTGCCTTTGTGGAGTTTGCATGTTCTCCCCATGTCTACATGTGTTTCCTATGGGTGCTCTGGTTTTCTCCTACAGTCCTAGGATGTGTAGGTCTGGTGGATTGGCTGTGGGAAATGTGGGTTTAAGGAGATAGGGTGGCATCTGGCTGGATGCACTTTGAAGGGACAGTGCAAATTTGATGGGCCAAATGGCCTCTTTCTCCACTCTAGGGATTCTATGATTCTACATGCTCCTGGTGTAAACATTCCAAGACATTCTTCCAAAGGAATATTGCAATAGTTAATCTTTTGACATACATTAGTAACTTATCCATGATTGGGAGCAGCGATAACATTCGCAATGAATCACTGTATTTTTGGTCTGACCAAGCTTGAACACAATGCCCGTGAATGACAATGCCTTGGTCCCTTTTTTTTTGTTCTTGTCAAATTTGATTGGACCTCTTTTGGCTTGCTGACCACTATTCCTCCTTGGCAGGTTCAGAATAGATTTACAAGGATGTTGCCAGGGTTGGAGGATTTGAGCTACAGGGAGAGGCTGATCAGGCCAGGGCTGTTTTCCCTGGAGCATTGAAGGCTGAAGGGTGACCTTATAGAGGTTTATAAAATCATGCAGGGCATGGATAGGATAAATAGACCAGGTCTTTTTCCCTGGAGCAGGGGAGTCCAGAATTGGAGAGCATTCACTGGTTTAGGGTGAGAGGGGAAAATTTAAAAGGGATCTAATGGGCAGCTTTTTCACACAGAGGGTGGTGCAAGTATGGAATGAGCTGCCAGAGGTAGTGGTGAAGGCTGGTGCAATTACAACATTTAAAAGACATCTGGATGGATATATGAGTCAGAAAGGTTTAGAGGAATATGGGCCGAGTGCTGGCAAATGGTACTGGATTAGGTTGGGATATCTGGTCGGAATGTATGAGTTGGACTGAAGGGTCTGTTTCCATGCTATACATCTCTATGACTCTATGACCATGTGGCACATTTATTTTATTCCATTGTACAAAATGCCAAAAGTATCTTTAGTGTTTTTTGGGTTTGATCATGACTTTAGGAAGCCTGGTGGAATATTCTATTTGTTATCCTTAGACTGGTTAATCACAGACTATTTGCTTCTGGATCCACTATTCTGTGGGAAATAGTCAAACTTGTACTCTCCTATGGAAGTTGGAATCAGGACAAGTTCCTAAGTAAAGATTGTTAATTGCAAACAATATAAATGTTTTCAATTGTCTTCTGCTCTTTGTGCAACCTAAAGCATTCCAAGACTCTTGGCAAATTGTTTACCTAGGCGTCTTTCTGGCTGTCACTTTTATTTCTTCAGCCAGCAGGTCTGATAGGATAGCGATCCTGGCACTTTGATCATGTCAATGTTTCACAGGATCAATGTCCATCATCTAAAAAGATTCTGTTAATCCCAGAATTCTTGAGAGCACCTATTTCCCCATGAATACCTTAGTTATCCTTTCCAAATAAGTTAGCTCAAGCTCTTTCTGTACGCAGTCTTTAATTTTGTAGGTCTGGATCAGTGTCCTACTTCCCCTTAGTGTCTGACTTTGAGGCAATTCAGTACCTCGAGTTATTTCCTTCACGGTGTTCAATCACAGAATCCCTACTGTGTGGAAGCAGGCCATTCACCCCATCGAGTCCATACTGCCCCTCCGAAGAGCATCCCACCCAGAGCCACCCTAACCCCTGTAACACTGCACTACCCATGGTTAATCCACCTAGCCTGCACATCCCTGGACACCATGGGCAATTCAGCATGGCTAATCCACCTAACTTGCACATCTTTGGACTGTAGGAGGAAAGCAGAGCACCTGGAGGAAACCCACACAGACATGGGGATAATGTGCAAACTTCGGATAGGTAGTTGCTCGACGCTAGAATTAAACCCGATCCCTGGCACTGTGAGGCAGCAGTGTTAACCACAATGCCACCCCAAAATCTTGTCTTCTGTATGGTCCTTTTTTGATCTTTAATCTGCTAGGAACCATAATATCTTTCTCAACTTCTTTTCAATGTACTCATGAACCTTATTATGGTAGTGGTATTATAATTCTACTAAAATTTCAATATCACTTTAGATCTGCTCTTTAAGCTTGTGTTCTTGCTTTAAATAGAATGGTTGGAGATCTATGGACTGTATATAGTGCTTTAATAGTCAGCCAGTTTTCAGGTTTTGCATTGCTTTAAATTTGTTCCAAGTTCTTCAATAAAGTTGTAAGTTGTATTAACTAACTGTTCTGTAGCAATTTCCAGCATTAAAAGCTTTTCAAACCTGTTACTTTGTCGTAATGTATTTCTGTGCTGATTAATGGGGCTTTTCCACCTTTTTTCAATGACCAAGATTGTAGCTATTCACTTCTTCAAGGGGTTTGCCAGCTACTGCAGCCACAATTAGTACTTTCTCACTTCATTCTGGGTAAAGTGAATGCGTTCCCATTTATTTTTGAGCTAAACGGATATTTCCCCACCTTTCATGATTCACAGCGTCATAGAAATGTACAGCATGGAAACAGACCCTTCAGTCCAACTCGTCCATGCCGACCAGATATCCTAAATTAATACAGTCCCACTTTCCAGCATTTGGCTCATATTCCTCCAAACCATTCCTATTCATGTACCCATCCACCACTTCCTCTGGCAGCTCGTTCCATATACACACACCCTGTATGAAAAAGTTGCCCCTTAGATCCCTCTTAAATATTTCCCCTCTCACCTTAATCCTATGCTCTCTTGTTATGGACTGCCCTACCCTGGGAAAAAGACCTTATCTATTCACCCTATCCTTGCCCCTTATGTTTTGATGAATATCTATAAGGTTTATAGAGCAATCAGCCTCCGACGCTCCAGAGAAAACAATCCCAGCCTATTTAGCCTTTCCCTAAAGCTCAAACCCTCCAACCCTGTCAGGATCTTTGTAAATCTTTTCTGAACCCTTTCAAGTTTCACAACATCCTTCCTATCGGAAGTTAAAAATCACACAACACCAGGTTATAGTCCAACAGGATTATTTGGAAGCACTAGCTTTCGGAGCGCTGTTCCTTCATCAGGTGTTTGTCAGGTGAAGGTGAAGTGCTCCAAAAGCTAGTGCTTCCAAATAATCCTGTTGGTTTTTAACCTGGTGTTATGTAATTTTTACCTTTGTACACATCCTTCCAAGAGGAGGATGGCCAGAATTTCACACAATATTCCAAAAGTGGTGTAACCAATACCTTGTACAACCACAACATGACCTCCCAATTCCTATACTCAATGCAATGACCAATAAAGGCAAGCATACCAAAGTTAAAACATAAAATACCCTGACTTCTCAAATATTTGACTAATTAAATAAGAAATTAAATTAAATTTCTGCCTGCTGCTCTTTAAATGTTCTGACCAAAATTACAGCTTCATTACTGTGTCCCAGTCCTTTCATCTTCAAATCTGTTTTGTTCTCTTCTGCCAGATTCGATAATTGAATTTCTTTAAATTTGCTTGTTTTCAGTTTTAATGAATTCTGAGGCCTTCTCGATTCCGTATTCCATGTCTGAATTCATTTTCTGGCCTTTCAGTGTTTCCTGCAGCTGTGCAATGTGGAGGGAAAGTTGATTCTGAGGGTTCCGAATTGTACAGTCCCTTGCCTCTTCTTTCTGGTCTTTGTACACATTTCATTAAGCTGTTCCCCTTTGCCTTAGGAATCTCTACGTTTACACTCTGTAGCTTTCCATTGCTCCTGAATGACTGTCCTCTGCTAAGGCCTCTCTGTATTCTCTAAGCTTGCCCGACTTATCTCTCTTTCTTCACCCACATTCCTTCCCCAGCACTTTCTGGAATGAAATTTTGGAGTGCTGAGTTTGTATTTATGTTGCTTCCATAGCTGTTGCTATCTCTCTCTGTGTCAGTAATCCTGTTTCAACTGCTAATTGATTGTCCATGTATTCATAAAGTGATAATATTCTTAAATAATAAACTCACTTTGTTGAATTTTTTTACTTTCTTCTGGATCTTTTGGATTTCTGCTTACATTGGCCAGCAGATTCACAACATCGCTACCAGATGTTATTTTCCTAGATGTTCTAGGCCATTGTTACACTGTAGGAGAAAGTGAGGACTGCAGTTTCTGGAGATCAGAGTCAAAACGTGTGGTACTTGCAAAGCACAGCAGGTCAGGCAGCATCCGAGGAGAGTTGATGTCTCGTGCATAAGCCCTTCACCAGGAATTCCTGATGAAGGGTTTATGCCCAAAACATCGACTCCCCTGCTCCTCGGATGCTGCCTGACCTGTGCTTTTCCAGCTCCATACATTTTTTAGATTAGATTCCCTACAGTGTGGAAACAGGCCCTTCAGCCCAACCAGTCCACACCAACTCTCCGAAGAGTAACCCACTCAGACCCATTTCCCTCTGACTAATGCACTCAACACTATGGGCAATTTAGCATGACCAATTCACCTAACCTGCACATTTTTGAACTGTGGGAGGAAACCGGAGCACCCGGAGGAAACCCACACAGTCGGGGAGAATGTGCAAACTCCACACAGTCACCCGAGGTTGGAATCAAACCCAGGTCCCTGGTGCTGTGAGGCAGCAGTGTTAACTACTGAGCCACCATGCTGCCCAACATTGTTACACTGTAGCTAATCTTGTAACTGAAGAATCTGTACCAGGTACCTTTGTACCTAAAGCTGATGCTGTACCTGGTGACTTACAAACTTTACACGGTACCTGCTTATGTTGATCTTACATGGTGCACACCCTGTATGGTGTAACCTATATGCCCCTGTCTACTTTATTTTTGCACTCTCTGATCTGTCCATCCTTGCCTCCTGTGGTCTGTCCGTACGGCTTGTAAACAAAGCTTTTCACTGTACTTAGTGACAATATATAAATCAAAACAAATCAATAATTCAGTTCGATTCAATTTGTGGCATTGTGTAAGAATTGTTTGAGGGAGCTTAGTATTATTAATAGTTGGTTGTTTTTGCTTTGTCTTGGGTCTAGCTAGAGGTTCGTCGAAGACAATCCACCATTGTAGAAGTAGTACTCCTAAATAGCGAGAAGTTTTATTAGAAGGTGGGAATAAATACAACTGCATTTGGTCAGGCATCATTACTAACACCTTGGAGAACCCATACAGATCCATCTACTCCCTCCAAAAACTAGAGGAGAACTGCTTATCTCCACCCACCGGCTGCATGATATCTGTAGACTGGCTGGAGCAAATGCAACATAAGCATTAATCCTCAGCACTATTACCATTTTTAATAGGCTGGGGAGACAGAGATCCACACAGGGTTTTGCTTATTCACTGTCAATGCATTTGTGTTGTTCTTTAGAAATCTAAGCCCTGGAGTACACTTCTGCTTCCCTGCCTTCTCTCTTTAAAAATAATAAAACGTCAAACTTTAAAACCAACAGTTTTGACCATTTGGCATTTCTCCAAACATTCCCCAAGATGCTGGGTTCCATGCGTTTGTTTTATTATGCTCTTGTGAAATATCTTAAATGTTAGAATGCTTTAGACCATTAAAGGTGCTATTTATCTAAATTGTTGTTGTTGCTGCTGATCTTGCCTCAATATTTCTGCTGGCAGGTGCCTCAACAATTTAAAGGGTGCACTCATCTTGCAGTCATAGTAGATTAGATTACTTACAGTGTGGAAACAGGCCCTTCGGCCCAACAGGTCCACACCGACCCGCCGAAGCGCAACCCACCCATACCCCTACATATACCCTTTACCTAACACTATGGGCAATTTAGCATGGCCAATTCACCTGACCCGCACATCTTTGGACTGTGGGAGGAAACCGGAGCACCCGGAGGAAACCCACGCAGACACGGGGAGAACGTGCAAACTCCACACAGTCAGTCGCCTGAGGCGGGAATTGAATCCAGGGCCCTGGCGCTGTGAGGCAGCAGTGCTAACCACTGTGCCACCGTGCCGCCCATTACTGGTAACATTACCACCAGTGACACACAGCTCTTATGTAAAGGCCAACATAATACAGTTGTATAATGCTGGTTTTAATATTCAGATGCAAGGATCTGTTGAACATCAACAATTTCATGCAAAGGCAGAAATTTCTGGAGTACCTCAGCATCTATGGAGTGAAAGAAGGTTTGATGCTTTTGAATCCAGTACGCGTTTAACTTGGAGTTTATTTCGTGTAGCAGTCTAGTGTCCCTGAGTAATGGTTGGTTATATTTGCCAGTTTAGTTATTTTATTTCAGTGCTAATCTGAAATAAATTGCAGCACTATTCACAGGGATGCTTTTATAAAGAGCCCTCGCTGCTGCATTCATCATGTTGCTCACTTGCAAGAAGCCAAGCTGGGAGCAACAAGTGGAGAATGGGTTGGTAAATGGAGCTGTGAGTGGAGCAGCAAGCAAGAGGGACAAACAGTAACAATAATAGATACATAACAATGATGATGAAGCACCAACGTGCCATTGTGGGTATACATTGCTAATGTCAGAAGAATCAAATTCCTGTTCAGAGCCAAATTTCTTGGCAGGACCTACACCACAGAGGACAACAGGTATTTAAACACACAAAGGATTAGCTGACTTATCATGTGACCCTCTCTCACCATTGCCCAATGATGCAAATATGGTCATTGCTAGTTTACTCCAGTTGCAACTTGATTAGCTTGTGGCTGGGAATTCTGGTCTCAACCAGAATCTTTCACGGCAGTGATTATATCCCAGGTTGATCCCCCACTCAGTCTGGATTCCCAGCCAATGGGAACAGGAGATGTGGTTGATGCATATTCCCCTAAGTTAAAGAGTTTAGATCGGCTCTTGCAGGCAGAGAGGCTCCACTTAATGGCCTCCGATTGCAATAAGTACAATCATGCAAGGTCACAGCCAAGCTGGCTTTAGTCTTTCAAATAATTCAAATAGTGGTTTCTGGTCAGTCAATTTCATGAAGTGGAGTTTCAGACAAAAACAAAAATTTTGTTTTCTGTGACAAACTTTCTTCCCTAGTAACTGACTCCATAAGGTTAAGTCAGTCTGTCAGCAACCTTTTGACATATTTGACCTCTGGATAAGCTTGTAACCTCACAATATCATCAGTATTTCCACCACAGAGCCTCTTATTTATGCGGTTCCTACCTCTAGACTTGACAATTCAGACCAGTCTCCCACATTCTGTCACATGTTGTATCTTCTGTAAATTGGAGGTCATTGAAATCTCTCTTGTCTGTGTCCTAACTCTCCCACTGAGTTCTGTCCCTTATTTCCCCTGTGCTCACTGTCCTATACTGCCTCTATTTTAAAATTCTTATCCTGCATTTCAAGTCCTTCTATAGCTTTGTGACTCCCTGTGTCTGTGAACTCTTCCAGCCCCAGACCTACTGAAATGTCTATGCTCCTTGAATATGAATCTCTTGTACAACCCTGATTTTAATTTTTCCATCATTGGTGGATGTGGATTCAAATCCCTGAATCTAAGCACGGGGGGTACCCTCCCTACACTTCTGCTTCCATACCTTTCCATCCCTCTTTAAAAACAATAAAAAGGCAAGCCTTAAAACCAACATTTTTGACCCCCTTTTTGGTATTTCTCTAAACATCTTCCAAGATGCTGGGTTTCATGGCATAGTGTTATTATGCTCTTGTGAAATGTCTTAAATTTTCGAATGCTTTTGACCATTAAAGGTGCTATTTATATAAATCATTGTTGTTGCTGTTGACCTTGCCTCAATATTTCTGTGGTAGGTGCTTATTCCCGGTTCTTTGCTGGAAGCCTCTGATGTTACACCAGACTGTTGCCATTGCTTACTTCAGTTGTACATTCATCTAGTTGTGGGGATTTCCATCTGTGGTGTGGAATGACCTCTGTTAACGACTGGAGCAGGAAGGGGCTTACTGAACAGTGACCTCTGTCAGCAGTTACTTACAATTTCAGATCTTCCTCCCAAAACATTAGCAATCTGTAAATGTTTTTGTTACTTAAGGTGAGCCAGCACAGATTTCTATAAGTCTAATTATCCTGAGGAGTTCAAACTGCATTCTGAGCTGAAGTTGTAATGACGATGGATATTATCTTGATGGATTTTAGGAAACCATTGATAAAATATTATATAAAGGGCTTGATAACAAAATTGAGGTCAGTGTAAGCATGGTTAAAAACATGTGGAGAGAAAACTGTGTTGCATTATAGGAAGGATATTGATTAGATTCCCTAGAGTATGGAAACAGGTCATTTGGACCAACGAGTCCATACTGACCCTTCAAAGAGTAACCCACCCAGACCCATTTCCGCTCTGACTAATGCATCTAACACAATGGGCAATTTTAGCACAGCCTGCTGGAGGAAACCTACACAGACACAGGGAGAATGTGCAAACTCCATACAAACAATTGCCTGAGACTGGAATTGAACCCAGGTCCCTGGTGCTGTGAGGCAGCAGTGCTAACCACTGAGTCACCAGCCACCATGCCACAGTATGTTATTAGCTGAAAATGTGTTGCTGCAAAAGCACAGCAGGTCAGGCAGCATCCAAGGAGCAGGAGAATTGATGTTTCGGGCATGAGCCCTTCTTCAGGAAACGTCAATTCTCCTGCTCCTTTGATGCTGCCTGACCTGCTGTGCTTTTCCAGCAACACATTTTCAGTTCTGATCTCCAGCATCTGCAGTCCTCACTTTCTCCACAGTATGTTATTATACTGGAGAGGGTTGAGGAAAGATTTACCAGGATATTGCCAGAAATGGAGAAGTTGAGATATAAAAGTGGACTGGAAGGACTGGGAAATTTTTCACTGGACTATAGGAGGTTGAGGGGTGACCTTATTGAGGTTGTTGAAATCATGAGGGGCATAGTTAAGGTGAATAGCAAAGGTCTTTTCTGTCGGGTGGGGGAGTTCTGAACTAGGGGCATATTTTTAAGGTGAAAGGCGAAAGATTTAAAAAGTACATGATGGGCTTTTTTTTTACACAGGGTGATTTGTGTATAAAATGAATTGACAGAGAAAGTGGTGGATACAGGCACAGTTAAGAGACTTAAACGACGTTTAGATAAGATTATGAATAGGAAAGGTTTGGAGCAAAATAGACCAAGTACAGGCAGGTGGGACTAGTGAGTTTGGGAACATGGCTGGTGTGGACTGTTTGGACAGAGGGGTCTGTTTCCATGCTGTATGACACTAGTGCTCTATAAATTATTTTAATACGAAACAATTGGTGATACGGCAAACTGAGGATGATGCCAATTGGCTGTAACAAGATGTCAGTAGACAAACTGAATGGTCAGACAGATGGCAGGTGGAACTAGAGCAGAAGTAAGACGATATCTTTTGGCAGTGGGATAAGCAGAGCCATTGAAAACTTAAGACCACATTCACAAAGACTGAGAGAGGCAGAGTGACATAAGGGCTTGGCTCCTTAGATCCTTGATGATAGAACACACTGGGAGAGAAAATAACAAATAATTTCCTGGGCTTCATTAATAGAAGTATTGATTCAAAAGCGGGAAATGTAACTTCGACCTGTGACACTCCAATTAGATGACAACTATGGTATTGAGTCCAGTTCTGGTCATCACATAATAAGATGTGAAGATATTTGAGAGGATACAGAAGAGATGTATCAGAATGGGGTGAGGCATTTTGGCTGGAAGGTTAGGTTTCAGAATCTGTGTATACTCCTCATAGAGAAAAAGAGATTGAGAGGAGACTTGATAGAGGTGCAAGATTATGATAGCTTTAAGTCAGAGAGGCAAAAGAAAAAAACTAATTTTCAGTCAATGGTATATGAACTAACGGACATAGATTTCAGATTTAGGGCAAGAATTGCAGGCTACTAAAAGAAAGATGTTTTTGGCCATAAAGTGGAAATGAGCCATTTGGATTCAAAACTGGCTCAAAGGGAGAAGAAAGAGGGTGGTGGTGGAGGGTTGTTTTTCAGACTGGAGGCCTGTGACCAGTGGAGTGTCACAAGGATCGGTGCTGGATCCACTACTATTCTCCATTTATACAAATAATTTGGATGTGAACATAGGAGGTACAGTTAGTAAGTTTGCAGATGACACCAAAATTGGGGGTGTAGTGGACAGTGAAGAAGGTTACCTCAGATTACAATAGGATCTTGAACAGATGGGCCAATGGACTAAGGAGTGGCAGATGGAGTTTGATTTAGATAAATGTGAGGTATTGCATTTTAGGGAAGCAAACTTAGCAGGACTTATACATTAATGGTAAGGTCTGAGGGAGTGTTGCTGAACGAAGAGAGTGCAGGCTCATAGCTCCTTGAAAGTAGAGTCATGTGTAGATAGGATAGTGAAGAAGGTATTTGGTATGCTTTCCATTATTGGTCAGAGCATTGGGTACAAGAGTTGAGAGGTCATGTTGTGGCTGTACAGGACATAGGTTAGGTCACTTTTGGAATATTGTATGCAATTCTGGTCTCCTTCCTATCGGAAGGATGTTGTGAAACTTGAAAGGGTTCAGAAAAGGTTAACAAGGATATTGCCAGGGTCTGAGGATTTGAACTAAGGTCTGAGGGAGAGGTTGGATAGGCTGGGGCTGTTTTACCTGGAGTGTCGGAGGCTGAGTGGTGACCTTATAAAGGTTTATAAGATCATGAGGGGCATGGATAGATTAAAGAGACAAAGTCTTTTCCCTGGGTTAGGGGAGTCGAAAACTAGAGGGCATAGGCTTAGGGTGAGAGGAGAAAGATATAAAAAGGTCCTAAGGGGTAGCTTTTTCATGCAGAGGGGAGTACATGTATAAAATGAGCTGCCAGAGGAAGTAGTGGAGGTTGGTACAATTGCAATATTTAAAAGGCATCTGGGTGGGTATATGAATAAGAAGGGTTTGGAGGGATATGGGTTGGGTGTTGACAAATGGGACTAGATTACGTTAGGATATCTGGTTGGCATGGATGAGTGGGAGTCTGTTTCCATGCTGTACATCTCTATGACTCTATGACATGGAACTTAATGTAGTTGAAGATGGTGGAACTGGAGATGAATCATGATTTCAAAGGAAATTGAATGGCCAGATAATGGAAATTAGCTGGAAGATCACAAGGATAGAGCAGGGGAATGGGATGAACAAAGTTTTCTTTATGAAAGTGTCAGAAAGCTGATTTTTTCATCTGGGTGAAGAAGTACAATTCATGATGAGAATTGTTACACTCATATTGTTTTTGGAAGAAATTCAAATCCCCCCTGCATTTCAAATCCTGTGCTATTTACAAATGAGAGGGACCGTATTGTTGAAGAGGAGAGTATGAAACGGACTGGTAAGCTAGAGGAGATACTTCTTAGGAAGGAAGATGTGTTGGGCATTTTGAAAAACTTGAGGCTAGACAAGTCCCCCGGGCCTGACGGGATATATCCTAGGATTATGTGGGAAGCAAGGGAGGAAATTGCAGAGCCGTTGGCAATGATCTTTTTGTCTTCACTGTCAACGGGGGTGGTACCAGGGGACTGGAGAGTGGCAAATGTTGTGCCCCTGTTCAAAAAAGGAAATAAGGATAACCCCGGGAATTACAGGCCAGTTAATCTTACTTCGGTGATAGGCAAAGTAATAGAAAGGGTACTGAGGGATAGGATTTATGAGTATCTGGAAAGACACTGCTTGATTTGGGACAGACAGCACGGATTTATGAGGGGTAGGTCTTGCCTTACAAGTCTTATTGAATTCTTTGATGAGCATGTGGATGAGGGTACAGCAGTGGATGTAGTGTACATGGATTTTAGTAAGGCATTTGATAAGGTTCCCCGTGGTAGGCTTATGCAGGAAGTCAGGAGGCATGGGATATCGGGAAATTTGGCGAGTTGGATAGAAAACTGGCTAACCGGTCGAAGTCAGAGAGTGGTGGTAGATGGTAAATATTCAGTCTGGAGCCCAGTTACAAGTGGAGTTCCACAGGGATCAGTTCTAGGTCCTCTGCTGTTTGTAATTTTTATTAATGACTTAGAAGAGGGAGTCGAAGGGTGGGTCAGTAAATTTGCAGACGATACCAAGATAGGTGGAGTTGTGGATAGTGAGGAGGGCTATTGTCAGCTGCAATGGGACTTAGATATGATGCAGAGCTGGGTTGAGGAGTGGCAGATGAAATTCAACCCTGTCAAGTGTGAGGTTGTCCATTTTGGAAGGACAAATAAGAATGCGGAATAAAAGGTTAACAGTAGGGTTCTTAGTAAGGTGGAGGAGCAGTGGGATCTTGGGGTCTATGTTCATAGCTCTTTGAAAGTTGCCACTCAGGTGGATAGAGCTTGTAAGAAGGCCTCTGGTGTATTAGCGTTCATTAGCAGAGGGATTGAATTCAAGAGTCGTGAGGTGATGTTGCAGCTTTCCAGGACCTTGGTAAGGCCACATTTGGAGTACTGTGTGCAGTTCTGGTCGCCTCACTTTAGGAAAGATGTGGAAGCTTTGGAGAGGGTGCAGAGGAGATTTACCAGGATGTTGCCTGGAATGGAGAATAGGTCGTATGAGGATAGGTTGAGAGTGCTAGGCCTTTTCTCATTGGAACGGTGAAGGATGAGGGGTGACTTGATACAGGTTTATAAGATGATCAGGGGAATTGATAGAGTAGACAGTCAGAGACTTTTTCCCCGGGTACAACAGAGTATTACAAGGGGTCATAAATTTGAGGTGAAGGGTGGAAGGTATAGGGAGGATGTCAGGGGTAGGTTCTTTACCCAGAGAGTGGTGGGGGCATGGAATGCGCTGCCTATGGAAGTGGCAGAGACAGAATCATTGGTGACCTTTAAGCGGCAATTGGATAGGTACATGGATGGGTGCTTAAGCTAGGACAAATGTTCGGCACAACATCGTGGGCCGAAGAGCCTGTTCTTTGCAGTATTGGTCTATGTTGTGTGTTCTATGTTGGTCTTTTTATGGGTTAGGAATGTCTCTACCCGACAAAGGATGTTAAATTCCCATTTTAAATGGTGGACAAAAAAATGGATTTTCTCCTTCTCGCACAATGTCCTCTGTCTGGCAACGTGATCTTTTGGAAGCCCATTAAATTGCACCAGATTTGAGAGTTCACGAAGAAAATGAAAAGCCTGCTGACAAGTCGTGAGCATTCTGAAAATTAAGTGTAAAGTGTTTTGACATCTTCAAATGTCACTATTAGATTCTGTATTATAAAGTGGATGTGTTCTTAACAGAATGATTCTTCATATAGATCTGTTCTGTAAAGGTGAGTTGACCAGTACTTTGCAATTTTTCGGATATATTACAAAACATACATTATTTAACAGCGCAGACAGAATGTGTAAAGATTTTATCATGTACGCTGAGTTATTAGGAAAGACTTCTTCCTGTGATCTGCTGAATTCTTCGCCCAGGCTCAAAGTGGGTCAGAAACATGTGATTTTCACCGGAGTGCTCAATTATTGGCCAGAGGATAGGATTATCATTGAATAGAGGCTGGTGGGTGGGCTCGCAAAGCTAGGGACCTAATCAGAGACCTTCCAGTTTGAAAGCACCCGTAGGATGTCAAAGAAGACAAATGAAGAAGAGGGTGGGTCAATTGGTCTTTGCAGTCAGATCACTAAGCTGGTGTTCCTGAGCAGAGTGCAGGGTGACCTCCCAGCCTGCCTGAAGCAGGGCACCTTGGCGGGGCACTGGAAACTAAACTCTCCCCTGCTGCCTCTGGCAATCTAGAAAATCTCAATCAATAAGCTACTCTCTTGGCTGGTGTATTATGTATTTATGTGGGTGGAGATCGAGCTGGAGACTTGGAAAGCAAGCTGGTGCTTAACTTCTCCAACGGGATCAAACATTACGTCCACTGACTTCTTGGCAGGCCTAAAACCTTGAGGGTGCTAAATCTGCCATCGCCGTTCCACCGATTCCATTCCCTTCCTGTCTTTGAGCAAATTTCAGAGCTGCTATCTGTTTTTCTCCCATGGATGCCTTATGACTGGTTGAGTTTTTATTTTAAAACAGTATTTTCATTCCCAATTTCCAGCGGTTTGCTTTTGGTTCAGGATCAGTTGAACTTTTTGAGGGAAGCCAGGAAGTGAGTGTGTGGATCACATGATGGCCAACACCAGGCTGTTTGATTCCTGTTCTGAGTGAGATTGGTGCAAAGAGCTGACTCCTCATCCCTATCCACCATAAGAAATTGCAGAACTTTCTGTGGTTTGATGGATAATTCTCAATGATCTGCCTTTGGACAAGGAACTGGAGATGAAGAGATCAGATGAACTCATTATAATCCGTTCTTTCCTTAATACATTCATCCATGAATCTAAAAGGAGCATATTTGGTCAAGAATGAATGAACTAGTGTGAAGTTGCAAGATTAAGCAGGCAAGTGTTTATCTTATACCTTTGATGATACATGTTCAAACCTTAGTGGCATCACAAGTATTACCAGTCAGGATAAAACATTAATCCATGACAGAGTGGAGCCTGGAGATGTGGTGATAAGAGATCCCAAGAGGAAGATAAGAACAGACTGTGCTGGTGAGATAGAAGAAGAAAGGGCCAATCCTCCAGAGACAACCAGACAGTAGCATAACTTAAAAGGTTTATTTCCTTTATGTTAAATACATTTCCACTTCTATTAACTCACCCCAGACTTTGTCAACGTGTGTTGTGAAGACAGCTCTGGTTCTGCAGTGAGCACCCACAGAGAGCGGGAAGGGTGAAAAATAAAAGTGACCAGCGATCAAAGGAATCTGCATGTCATCAGATCAACAATGAGAGAAAAGGGACAAATTTTAATTCATGCACAGGTTTTTAGTTTCTTTGACATTAGGTATGTTGGCATTCATATCCACTTGCTGAAGTGATTCCTTGAGTGAGTAATGATTGTAAAACGTTGACATGATGTGTTTTTAAGGATTTAAGTCAATTGCAAGGCCATGATACAAAGCTTACACAATAAAAGGCATGAATACTTTATTCTGACAAATGCCACTTGACTCTCTCCCTTCAGAACCCTTTTGAATGTCTCTAGTTTATTGAAATACTTGCCCTGTCACTCGGAACACAGCATTGCACTCAGCATTGACTGAGTCTTGAGGCACTTTTCCAGATAGGTTCTTGATTCCACACTACATCATCCATGCCCTCCATTGCCAGTCACTATACCACTGTCAGCTTCATAATCCTTCTGCCTGTGCTGAGGTTTGGCTCATAAGATATTGAATGATTTAATAGGATTGGCGCTTCAATATGCAGCTGCTCAGCTTGTAAATGGTGACTCCTAATGAGTGAAAATGACCTATAAGCAAGATATTCCCTGGTGACTGAAGATCTTTGGTTTCAACAGAACTCTGTCTCCTTGTATTGTAGAGAGAGCAGATACTTCACTCTCAATAAGTAAGCATTTTGACCATCTGAGTGTGAGTGAATAATTAAGAACAAAAACTATAACCAGGAACAGGCTAGAGTGCCCCTAAGTTTAAGCTTTCTCCAGCTTCCAATAAAATCATGGTTTATCTACCTCGCTCCACCTTCCCCCATTCTCACCAAATTCATTTTTTCCCTTGGTTTTCAAAATTTATCAATCTCTAAATTCAACAACTGGTCTTCCTTGCTTAGAGAATCCAAAGATTCCCAGTCTTCTGAGAATCAAACTTCTCTTCAGAAAGGTGCTTGCCCTGATTAATCCACTGAAAATGTGGTTTAAGGAATGGAAGCAAATATTATCCAAAAGATCTTTAATTATTTTTTCACTATTCATTGCTCACAATTTGTGTACTGGTTTCTAAAAGCACGTGTGTTTATTGTACTTCTAACGCAGCAGTCTAAGAACTTCAAATGATATGAAGCAATCTCCTAGCTAACAACAGAAGCTGGAAACTGACAGCAGTTTTCTGTCTGGTGAACTGTGACTCCCTCTGGATATTGTACCTTTGCACGAGAAGGGTAAAACCTACAGCAACTGCAAGCCAAAAGTATCACACGTAGCATTGTCTGCACAACTAGGATCTTCATCAGCAGGGTGCAGATAAATCTCCAACATCATCCTCAGGCAGCAGAACAAGCTTACATAGAGAAACCTATTCCCAGCAATTATTTAACCATACATTTTGTGATTTATTTTGGATTTAATTTCCAATGTGCTTGCTGCACTATAGATTTTATTTTGCATTATAAAGTCTTACCTGACTGCAGATGAAACAGTGACTGGTTGAAAAGTAGTTGATGACTTTTTTCTGGTTATTCATTTCTCATTAGTTCTTCTCACTTTTGTGATTGGCTCAGTGGTTAGCACTGCTGCTTTATACTGCTAGAGACCCAGGTTCAATTCCCACCTTGGGCTGCTGTCTGTGTGGAGTTTGCACCTTCTTCCTGTGCCCATGTGGGTTTGCTCTGGTTTCCTCCCACAGTCCAAAAGATGTGCAGGTGAATTGGCCGTGCTAAATTGTCCACGGTGTTAGGTTCATTAGTTTCTGATGAAGGGCTTTTGCCCGAAACGTTGATTTTGCTGCTCGTTGGATGCTGCCTGAACTGCTGTGTTCTTCCAGCACCACTGATCCAGAATCATTAGTTAGGGGAATGGGTCTTGGTGGATTATTCTTCGATGGGCCAAATGGCCTGTTTCCATACTGTAGGGAACATAATCTGATCATATTTATTATTGATAGACAAGAGTAGAACATTCAGTTAAATCTCAGACAATATTCAACTTTGGGTCACAGGAGGTATTAAAGTCAGGGTGACAGAACAAATGTATGTTGTACTCCACTATAATAGTTAAGGAATTACAGAAAGTCTGAATGTCAATCTCAACTACTCTGCCTCTTTATTATTTGTGGCTTTGAACATTCTTTGGAAAGGCAGCATTGAAGTTGACACAATGTTCCACCGATTCATTCTCTATTATACACACTCTGAGCAAAGGTACAAAAGGTAATACAGACCAATATATGAGCAGTAAAAGATAGGAACAATAAGTGCCAATATGAAGGTTATCAGTCACAAGAGGATTTTTAAAAATATATTCATTTTGTGGGATGTGGGTGTCCCTGGCTGGTCAGCATTTATTAGCCACCCCGCGTTGTCGTTGAGAAGGTGGCAATGAACTGCCTTCTTGAACCGCTGCAGTCCATCTGCTGTGGGTTGACCATTAATGCCATTAGGGAGGGAATTCCAGGATTTTGACCCAGCGTCAGTGAAGGAACAGTGTTATACTTCCATGCCCCAGACCTAAAACACAAACCAAAATTATATGGAAAAGCTCAGCAGGTCCGGCAGCATCTACAGAGAGAAAACAGAGTTCATGTTCCCTTCTGAGGAAGGGTCACTTGATCCAAAATGTTAACTCTGCTTTCTCTTTATAGATGCTGTCGGACTTGCTGAGCTTTTCCATGCAATTTCAATTTTTGTTCTGATTTTTGGCATCCATACTTCTTTTGGTTTTTTGTTCTAGATCTTAGTTTGTTCATTCAGAAAAGGAAATTACCACACATATTGTTCACTGAGTGGAGAGGGCCATAGGCCTTCTTGAACTCCTGGATTCAGGCAGCACTATTTGGGAAGTCCCTGCCATTTCTTTTCTGGATGTTATCCCTTTGTAGAAGAAGCCAATAAAGAGGCATGTCTGAGGAAGACAAATATCTGGCTTGAAATGCTAAATGTGTTTCTTTGTCCTCAGTTGCTGTCAGACCTGCAGAGTTTCTCTAGCATTTTCTGTTTTTATTAAAAATGTGAAGTTGCTGACTTCTCTCCTAGAACCCATCAAGGGCATGTAGCAACAAAAACTTCAACCATGACTGGATGAAGAATTTCTTCTCTGCAATAATGGCCAGATGCTACAGGGAAACAAGAAAACCAAACTATAGAGCTTCTAGAGTCAATGGATTCTTTGGTGAAGTTTAAAATTGAGCATCAAAAGGAACTTCTCTAGATCAATGTTAAACAAGAACTGATACCTATCTCAAATAGATTATTGACCAGCTATTAGAAGTCAAACAATGCTATAAAACCGTGGAGAAGGGAAAAAAAGGTATTACAGAAGATTTTCAAAAAATCAAAACATTTTCAAGCAAATGATGCAACAATGAGATAAATTGGTTGCCTGCGTTTTGTGGAAATTTTCAGAGTGTTAAGAATACTGTGAATAATTCGCTGAGAAAGCTTCCTGCTGCACTTAATGATTGTTGATCTTGTGCTTAAAAAATAAACAAAACAAAACTGAGAACTAAATTATTTGCTGAAGTCTACAGAAGTCTATCATGGAGGAACAAGCCCTTGTTAATGGTGGCCATCAACGACAGGATGAGGATGCTCTTTTGAAGGAAGCTTAGAGACATAAAGAGAAGTAAACCTTTTTGCCATTCTGCCTGCAAACCCCACTGCCATACAGGAACTTCTTATGAACAGATCCTGGATCTGAGGCCTTTAACTAGGGATGGCACGGTGGCTCAGTGGTTAGCACTGCTGTTTCCCAGTGCTAGGGACCCGGGTTTGATTCTTGCCTCGGGTGGCTGTGTGGACCCTGTATCTGCATAGGTTACCTCCGGGTGCTCTGGTTTCCTCCCACAATCCAAAGATGTGCAGGTGGCCATGTTATTTTTTCTAATGTATTAGGTGCATTAGTCAGGGGAATTGGTCTGGGTGGGTTGTTCTTTGGAGGGTCGGTGTGGACTTGTTGGGCTGAAGGGCCTGTTTCCATACTGTAGGGAATCTAATCTATCCTTATCAACAGCAGTACACATATTCTTCCTGTTGGATTTCTCAAAAAATCATGTCTGCAGAGAAACTGTGATCCCACTCCATCCTCTGCTGACCCTCCCAGACACTTATATTTAGGGGCTGCTGGATTATACGCTAACCACTCATTTGAATCAGTTCAGCCAATGGACAATAATAAGATGACATCTGGGTGACCAGTATTTCCTTGCCCACCTCTAACTGAAGGTTAGACTGTCATTCTTTCTAAGAACAAAATGTCTTATTTTCTGCATCGATAATAGAATAAATATGGTGTCAAATAAATCTATTGATGTCAGTTCAATAGAACATCATCACCTCAGTGATCCTGAAGATTCTTGTGATCTTTTTGTCCTTTTAATGATTAATATGGATTTAGTTGCTGTTGTAATAATAGTTAGATGAGATATAATGCTCCCTAGTAAATATTGGGAAAGGACGGTTTTAAAGTGATCCCAATTTCCAACAGCATATGGGAAATGAGCATTGTCGTAGTGAGATAAAGTCACCTGGAACTGGCTCCTGAGTTAATAAGCTTCTAAAAACTGTCTTCCCTTACCATCCCTGGTATATACAGTCGTTCTGTTAAATAAAGTATGTTAATGATCACTCATCAGATTTTATGGTGGCACCCTATGTTCCAATTAAATGCTTCCAATCTCTAAATTCTCATCAACCAAGCACATTGAACTCTGTCCCATGTATTTTCTAGTTTTTACTCAAACTGAGTGTTCTGTGCTGTACACTGAACTATAGTAGCCCAGCTGTTTTGGAACTGAAAGTGAATTCAAAATCTACTGAGGCAGCAAGTAACAAAATTGATTTCAATACATCTGGTAATTTGCTAGCATCAGAAAATGTCCCTGAATAAGGTTGAATTGTTGTAAAAACCTATTGTTTCATTAAGGTTCTCCACGGAGGGCAATCTGTCACATTCCAACAGGACTGGCCTAGATATGATTCCAGTTCCACACTACTTTAGTATCCTTAGCGCAATTAATAGTGCCCCCACCCTCATTGCAAATGCAGAAAATAATTACTTGGATGTTCGTTGCAATTTTATTTTTATCTTGATTACAGTTTTAAGATGTGACCACATTTCAAGGAATGGGCTAATACATTATTGTTTGCAATGTGCAGGTGCATGTCTTTGTTAATATACTAATACAGCAAAGAATTAGTTTTGTTACCAGACTGTATTTGCTTAGATTTTTGAGATGTAAAAACAAATGTGTTACTGTGACCTCCTCGAATGTTCAAGGAGCACAAACATTCTTGCTTTTACTTGGTAAGTTGTCCAAAATGTCTACCTTTTCTTGTAGTCATTATTAATATGTCTGGAATTAGACAAACACATTACGTACTTATTCACTAGTATCCCTATAGTGTGAGTATTACAGCACAACCATCTCATCTGAGTGTACTTACTTTCAAAGAGGTCTCACAACGAGTGTAGAGTAATGAGATTAAGGTCAGCAGCATGTGTAATGATGATGATGATGATGTGTAATGATATACCAATTTCACATTATTATGTAGTGAGAACTAAGAGGGAACAGAAACGTTAACAGGTTCATCAGTGAATGTGTGTATATATTAAACTGCAAATGAAGAGTTCTTTCAGCAAGTTCCCTAGACTCCTGCAACACTACTTTGGGAGGTTAGATAGAGTTGAACTCCATAAACCCAATCAAACAAGGAGACATCATTTTTTAAGTTTGTTGGTTTAAATTGACTAGCCACTGCATATTGACAAAATAAAAACCATGCTTAGCCATGAATCAAAATGAGAAAATGATATGATGGTCTTCTTGCTATAGGAAGGAAGTTGTTAAACTTGAAAGGGTTCAGAAGAGACTTACAAGAATGTTGCCAGGGTTGGAGGTTTTGAGGTATAGGGTGAGGTTGATTAGGCTGGGGCTATTTTCCCTGGAGTGTCGGAGGCTTTGGGGTGACCTTATAGAGATTTATAAAATCATGAGTGGCACAAATAGGGTGAAAAGTCAAGGTCTTTTCCCCAGGATAGGGGTGTCCAAAACTAGAGGGCATAGGTTTAAGATGAGAGGGGAAAGATTTTAAAAGGACCTAAGGGATACTGTTTTCACACAGGAGTGGTATATATATGGAATGAACATCCAGAGAAACTGGTGGAGGCTGGTACAATTACAACATTTAAAACGCATTTGGATGGGTACATGAACAGGAAGGGTTTAGAGGTTTAAGAGTCAAATGCTGGCAAGTGTGACTAGATTAATTTAGGATATCTGGTCAGCATGGATGTGTTGGACCAATGGGCCTGTTTCTGTGCTGTACATTTCTATGACTCTATTAGCACTTTTTGCATTAAAAAGTTCTATGAATTTCTGAATACATTCTGTTTTCTAGAAACCCCCAGGTCTGAGGGAACAGACAATTTACCATATTTGCATGACAGACACTTCATAACAAAATTGAGAGGATGAATTTGAAAGAGATTCAGAAATCTGAGACACTCAATGCTCAATGTTCCCAATCACTGCAGAGAATAGGAATGAAGGCAAATAGAATGCTACATAGTGAAGAATAAAACAGAGGGTGTCACTCTCCAGCTACCTAAGTGTTATATCCAGTTTTGGGTATGACAATGCAAATGAGACATTTAAGTCCTGGAGACTGTTCGGAGATCTCCAGAATTAAATAAAGATAGTAACAAAGCCCCCACAACGTTCCACCATTCACCATTCTTCCTATAGAACATGTCTAATTGGCGAGACTAAGCACAGGACAAACTGGAGAAACTTCAGCTTAACACCCTTATTAGATTATCCTTGATCTTATTGACCTGAGTAAGATGGTTATTGATATAAACTCTGGATCCTATTTCTCATCAACTTCCTGCCTTTGGTGGACAACATTCAATAGGCAAAGCCACTTTTCAACAGACTTGATGGGCTGAATGGCCTAATTTCTCCTCCTATGTCTAAACTAAATGTCTGGAAGATTCTCTTTAATCTCCATCACCAATTTTCCACCCAATAAGGTCATCCATAAACTCTTACTTTTATCTTTAATCACTTCAAGACCCATTCATAAAAAGCGATGTGCTCATGACCAACATTGGCTCCCTGTTAAGCATTGCCTTGATTTTAAAATTCACTTCCTTAAATGCCATTCCTTCAATGGCCCTTTTCGTTTAGTGTCTTTGCAAACTCCTCCAGCCTTCCAGGCCTCCAAGATCATTGAACTGCAGGGAATCTAATGAGGTCTGGGAGGTGGACATTCTGACAGTCTGAGAGCTAACTCTGAGGGAGCTGGACCAGTGTCAAGGACTTTCCACATAAATAAAGGGTGATTCGGTGATGGAATACCAGCCTCCATGGAGTTATTTTTAGAAGCAACCAGTGTTCCTGAAGAAACTTGCTTGCAACAATCATCTTTGAGTTGGGGTAAACATTTCTGGTATCATGCCTTTATTGAAGAAGCTTGACGCATTTGACCCTGCCATCGAAAACTAGGCCCAGTATGTGGAAGGAATATGTTATTTTTTTCAGGCAAATGACGGCGCGGATGAAAAACCATGAGAAATTCTCCTGACAGCTTGTGGACAGGCAGCTTTTGTGGTTATTAGGATTCTTTTTTCCCCTGAGGCACCAGACACTAATACCATTCAAGAGTTGATGGATTTGGATAAGGAATTTTGAGATGCTATTATTTTTACTTGGCAATTCAAGACTCAGGGGAATCTGTGTCAAGATTTTAGACTCTGTTAGGACGACTGGCATGTAACTTTGGTTTAACCCTGAATGAGATGCTGAGAGGCCGGTTGTTATGCGGGATTAATGATGTAACGATACAAAAACACTGATTAGTTGAAACCCAACTGAACTTCAAACAGGCATACAACTGGCTTCATCATTGGAAAATGAGATATGGAACTTATGAATTGCAGGGTATTCCAATGGAAGTGGACACCCTCACTAGTTTGACTGAACTTGGGAGACACCAATTGAGTGAAGGCCATTGCATAGCTACACTCAGAACATATCCTGAACAGAGGGACTCTAGGTCAGCCCACAACAAACTCACAAAACAAAGTCAAGCCTCAGCCAAATGGTTAAAATTTTCTTCAGGATCCGAGCTGGCAAACCATTGTAGTTGCTGCTGGTATGCAGACAGCAAAAGAATCCATTAGACCGAAATTGAGTAAGAGAACACACAGGCCAGTACCCAGGTGAATGTACACCCTGGAAAGCCCATTTACATCTGGTTTGGAACAGTTAAATTGCTTAGCAACATCCAATCAAAATAAATGCCTGGTTAAATGGTCACTCGATTCTAATGGAGGTCAATACCACTATGGCCACTTCAGTGATGGCAGAACCAATCTTTAACAAAATTTGCTCTGGATTCCAATCCTTAGGTTTGTGCAAGACCTTGGCCAGGCTGCGAACCTATTCCAGGGTATCTTTAAAGATTAAGGTACAACTTCGGTTCCAGTCTCTTATAAGAAGGAGGTGATTCAGTTACCATTGATGATAGTAAAAGGCTCAGGCCCAAGCTTGATGGAGTGAAATTGGTTGAGAAACATTCACCTAGATTGGCTCAACATTTTTCATTAGAATATGGCTGCCTGAGTTAAATCCTAATTAAATGCCCAAACGTCTGTCAGGAAAGTCTATGGACTATCAAAGGTGCCAAGACCACCTTGCATGTGACCAGGAAACAATTCCATGATTCTGCAAGGCCCGCCCACAGCCATTTACCTTAGGGACAAACATAGAGGCAGCAATCAGATGCTGGAAAGTGAAGGAATCCTCAAATCCGTTCAGTTTGTGGAATGGGCAGCACCAATTGGACTGATTGTGAAGTCCAATGGGTCGGTTCACCTTTGTGGGGATTTTAATCAAGTGTTAAACCACTTTTTGCAGCTGGATATACACCCAATCCATCACAGAAAGGATTTATACACAAAGGTGGCAGGGGGGCTGTCCTTCACAAAGGTGGACATGAGAAGTGCATACTTGTAATTGCGGGAGATGAGGATTCCCAAAAATTTGCTACACTTAATACCCATAATGGTTTGTTCCAATATGAGATTGTCATTTGGGGTATTATCAGCCAGTGCAACCTTTCAGTAGGCGACAGAGAACATTTTACGAGGTTTACCCCAGGTCGCCATTTATCTGGATGACATGCTAATAACAGGGAAGACCAATAAGGAGCACTTAGAGAACTTGTCATAGTCCTCAGATGTTTCTTCCAGATGGGCAGACACCTTAGAAGGGAAAAATATGTTCCAGGCACCCCATGTGAGCACATCTGTACCGGAGCTTAGGTCTTTCCTTGGGCTGGTGAATTATTACTTAAAGCTCACACATAAACCTGCTGCGTTTGCATCAACTTCAAATAAAAGGGTGAGACTTGGAAACGGTTGTATAGCCAAGCCGTACCTTTCAGGGAAGTGAAGAAACAGCTATCATCCTCTAAGGTGTTGGCACACTATGATTCCATGTGGGATCTGGTATTGGCATGTGATACCTCCCTGTATGGCACTGGGATATTAATAGCTCATATGTGACCCAATAGGAAGGTTTACTCAATAGTCTGTGCATCCAGAACTTTGGCTAATGCAGAGTGTAAATACACCCAGGTAGAGAAGAAAACCTTGCAGTCATTTTTGGAGTAAGAAAGTTCCAGCAATACCTTTACAGATGCAAATTTGCAGTAATAATGGACCACAAACCTCCTGCTACATCTACTTCTAGAGAACAAGGCAGTGCCACCCTTAGCTTCAGACTGAATTCAACTGTGGGCTCTAATACTAAGTGAGTATAATTACAAATTGGAACACTGTCTGGGAGGCCAAGTAGTGAATGCAGATCAATTGAGCTGCCTCCCACTGCCAGATATACCGACGGTTGTACTGCCACTGGAAGAGTCTGTAATGGTTTTAAATTTTCTGGACTCACTTCCAGTCACAGCTGACAATATCAGACCCTGGGCACAGAAGGTTCTGGTCCTAACCATACCAGAACAGCCATACTTGGTGGTGATGGAGGACATTAAAAGGCCATCACAATCAGAATGTGAACGTTTTTGGACCTAGAGAGACCAGATCATGGTAGAGGATGGTCTAGTATTATGGAGAGCAAGAGTGATCGGCCTGAACAAGGTTCGCCGCCAGATACCAGCTGAACTCCCCCAGGGTCATCCTGTGGTTTCCAAAATGAAGATGTTGGTGAGAATTTGTCTGGTGGCTAGGGTTGGGTGCAGCCCAGACACATTGGTGGGCAGTCTCTAGAGTGCCAACAAGGGCAAAACTTATTGCCAGCAGCACACTTGTGAGAATGGCTGGACAAACTCTGGACTCAGTTACATATTGAATATGCAGGTCCTGTTCATGGGCTCAATGTTCTTAGTCACTCCACACACTCACACAAAGTGGTTGGATATGCACAGAGTTCATTCGTCAAATACCTGGGAATGACAATAGAAAAACTGTGTTCATCTTTTGCAATATGTGGACTCTCAGAAGTATTGGTCACAGGTAACAGGCCATCATTTCCCAGCAGGGAATTTGTCTAATTCCCAAAGTCAAATGGTATTTGACACTTAAGGGCAGTTCCATACCATCCATTAACCAATAGCCTGGCAGAAAGAACAGTCCAAAATGTGAAGGCAGTCTTAAACAAACAAGTTACAGCTTCAGGGAGGAGAAAGTGAGGACTGCAGATTCTAGAAATCAGAGTCAAAGAGTGTGGTTCTAGAAAAGCACAGATGGTCAGGCAGCATCCGAAGAGCAGGAGAGTCAATGTTTCTGGCATATTTCCAGATGAAGGGCTTATGCCCGAAATGTCGGCTCTCCTGCTCCTTGGATGCTGCCTGACTGGCTGTGCTTTTCCAGCACCACTCTCTTCAAACCTACTTCTTCACTCGATACCAAACTGTCCTGGCTCCTGTTTGATTATAGGACCATCCCCCATGCCACTACAGTGACAGCTCCAGCAGAGTCGTTAATAAGGCGACGATTCGGCATCAGGTGAGAGGTGATCTTCCTGGACCTGGGGTGGGAGGGTGAAACAGCATCAGGAACGCCAGTGCTGAACACAAGTCTTTGCCAAGTGAGTTTACTACAGGAGATGAAGCTTGATGCAGCAATCATGAGAATGGCCTTGTATAGGTAAGACACATGGTTGCACAAGGTCAGGTCCAGTGATCCATAAAGGTGTGGCATATGAAAGTCACAAACTTGGAAATGATGTGGGAGCCAAACATGCCCTGCTCCTCAAAACAGTCGGAAAGGTTGTCAGAGCCCATGGGTTCTCCTCCTCTGTCAAGTGTTGAAGGGACTTCAGAATCTAAGAAGGACATGATGGATCCCACTGTATCAATACCTTTGCTGCAGGAAGAAAAGGGTGAATTTCTCTTGAGATGCCCCAGGGACAAGAGGCGAGTGCTTTATACACAGTCCATATCTAACGCAGAGTCGGAGGAACCTGACCCAGTGCTAAGCTATACCAAGAGATGGCAAAAGAAACAGGATTGGCCTATGTCCTCTGACTCAGAGGGGGAGGGATGTAGTGATTTTAACTAGGTCAGCCAGGTGGACCTGAGAGTAAGGGTTCTCTGATTGGGGTTGTTATTATGGTTCAATCAGGGAACCTTGGCTGACAGTTATAAACAGGAGTATCAGAGGTTCAGATTCTGAGAGCTGGCTCTGAGGGAGCTGGATCAGTGTCAAGGACTCTTCACGTATAAATAAAGGGTGATTTGCTGATTGCATACTGATCTCTGTGGAGCTATTTCAGATACCCTTTTAATCCTGGCTACTTGCACATCTCTGATTTTAATCATTTCGCTGTTAGTGACTTACCTCAGCTGAGCCAGGAAACTGAACTTTGGCTTCCTATTAATTATCTTGAAAGTGGAATATTTGATAAAGTTCATGCTATGTTACATATTGGAAACTTAGCTGCAGCTATACGAACTCTGGTACGGCCACACTTGGAGTATTACGTACAGTTTTGGTCACCGTGTTATAGGAAGGATGTGGAAGCTTTGGAAGTCCAGAGGAGATTTACTAGGATGTTGCCTGGTATGGAAGGAAGGTCTTATAGGAAAGGCTGAGGGACCTGAGACTGTTTTTGTTAGAGAGAAGAAGGTTGAGAGGTGACTTAATTGAGAGGGTTAGATAGGGTGGACAGTGAGAGCCTTTTTCCTCAGATGGTGATGGCTAGCACAAGGGGGTATAGGTTTAAATTGAGGGGTGATAGTTAAAGGACAGATATCAGAGGTAGTTTCTTTACTCAGAGAGTAGGAGGGGCGTGGAATGCACTGCCTGCAACAGTAGTAGACTCTGCAACTTTTAGGGCATTTAAATGGTCATTGGATAGGTATATGGAGGAGAATGGAATAATGGAGGTTAGATTGGTTTTACAGGTTGGTGCACCGAGGGCTGAAGGGTGTGTATTACGCTGTAATGTTCTATGTTCTGGATTCTAAAGTGAAAGAACCATGTATATATTTAAGATTGATCTGTGTTTCTGCAGTGAGTGGGCTAAGAAGGAAGGATTTTGTTTCATTTTTTAATTCTGTGGGTGATACTGGGGTTCTGTAAATTTGTTTGCATACATTTAAATCCAGTTGTTTCAAATTCTTGAAGGGAGTAGTTCAGTGTTTCAGAAAATGAAGAGTAGAAGAGAAAGATTATTGGACGGCTGCCTGGCAACAGCTGCCTAGTAACCTCTGAGACACATAGACAGGGACAGACATGCATCAAACAACCCCTCCCTGTGGCCAACCACTTCAACATCCCCGCCCACTCCCCCAAGGATATCCAAGTCCTGGGCCTCCTCCACTGCCAAATCCAAGCCACTTGACAACTGGAGGAAGAACGTCTCATCTTCTGCCTTGGGATCCTTCAACCACACGGCATCAACATCAACTTCACTAGTTTCCAAATGTCCCCTCCCCCCACCTCATCCCAGATCCAACCATCCAACTCAGCACTGACCTCTTGACCTGCCCTACCTGCCCATCTTCCTTCACACCTATATGGTCTACCCTCCCCATCGACCAATCACAATTATCCCTCACCTGCATCTACCTATTGCCTTCCCAGTTACCTTCCTTCCCCCACCCCCACCCCGAATTTATCTCCCAGCCCCTTCACCTGAGCCACATTCCTGATGAAGGGTTTATGCCTGAAACGTTGATTATCCCGCTCTTCGAATGCAGCCTGATCTATTATGCTTTTCCAGCGCCACATTTATCGATTATACATTGAAATACCTACTGAGTTCAGGCTAATGATAATGTTTCTTGCCAAAGAAAAGGCACATAAAACTAACGAAAATCAGAATTTGAAAGCGCAGACCTTTTAATGCTGCTGATGTAACAGTGAAGTGCCTCATGACTTTGGAAGCCTCTCAATAAAATCTTTGCCAACCCACAATAAGAACTTCATATTACACTGTTCTGGCACACAGCATCAGGTTCTAGCTCACATATGGCAACTTGTTAGAATATACAGACTGAATCCAATATGAATCCTCCCTCAAGTAGCGCAAAGGTTCTAAAATAAGACCATAAGACCATAAGACATAGGAGTGGAAGTAAGGCCATTCGGCCCATCGAGTCCACTCCGCCATTCAATCATTGCCGATGGGCATTTCAACCCCACTTACCCGCATTCTCCCCCTAGCCCTTAATTCCTCGTGACATCAAGAATTTATCAATTTCTGCCTTGAAGACATTTAGCGTCCCGGCCTGCACTGCACTCTGCGGCAATGAATTCCACAGGCCCACCATTCTCTGGCTGAAGAAATCCTCCGCATTTCTGTTCTGAATTTACCCAAAATACATATAATTTGAGTAATGATTCATATTTGAAGCATCATAAATCGGAAACAATATCTTATTTATATTATTTCCACAACAAACAGAAATATTACAGCCATGGCAATGAATGCTGCAAAACTGAGGAAAGCAACTTAGGGTAGGTACAGTGCACCATCTTTCACAAATATAGCATTTCTCAAGGAACAAGTACTCAAAATGTAACGTATTCACATGCAGAAAATTACACTTCATGAGCAGAAATGTGCTTTTTAAATTGACTATTTCCCACTTCATAGTTTGGGGCTACCTTCTTGGGAAATAAAATATAGGGAGCTTTATAATATGCGATGCCTTTAAAAGAATTGTTCATGCCATTACAGGTTAGAGCCAACATCTGGTGTTGAGGTTTAATGTTGTTGATTAATCATTAGATAAAATAGCAAGGTGTGAAATGCTCCATTTAATCTAATGTAGCTAAAACAATATCAATCATAGTGGTTATTCATACATTGAAATATATTCATTCACATTTCTCAGAATGAATAAAAGACACTACATTGATAACTAGTGGAAAATACTCAATTTTAACATAACTACCTGCAAATGAAATTCTTTGGGGAACATTTGAAAGTTAATGAGGAGCAGAAAATATTCAGAATATTTAGAACTTAATTACATCTGCATTGCATCAACAAACACTGCTGTTGCCTATTTAGGAAGATAGACAACAAATTAATAAATGTAAAATATTGTAAAGGTAACTATAATTGCTTATTTGACATCACTTGGATGCAATTCCTTTGTGGAGAATTTAGTAAGGTCCAGTAGTTAATATGGAGATGTGGAAAAGCAATGAACAATATTGCAAAACACATAAAAAGTAAGAGTGCACTTGTTACTGTAACGCAATGTGACTGCTGTAAGATCCTGGGGTTACCATTGACCAGAAACTTAGCTGAACTCACCACATAAGTGCAGTGGCTACAGGAGCAGGTCAGAGTCTAGGAATGCTGTGGTGAGTAACTCACCTCCTGACTCCCCAAAACCCGTCCACTATTTGCAAGGTTCAAGTCAGGAGTGTGATGGAATACTCCCCCGTTGCCTGGATGAGCGCACAACACGCAAGATGTTTAACACCATCCTGGACAAAGCAGCCCACTTGTTTGACACTATATCCACAAGCATCCAATCCCTCCACTACTGACGCTCAGTAGCAATAGTGTGTGCTATCTACAAGATGCACTGCAGAAATTCACCAAAGATCCTCAGACAGCACCTTCCAAACCCATGATCACTTCCATTTAGAAGGACAAAGGCAGCAGATACATGGGAACCACCTTCAAGTTCCCCTCCAAGCCACTTGCCATCCTGGAAATACATTGCCATTCTTTTACTGTCGCTAAGTCAAAATCCTGAAATTCTCTCCCTGATGGCATTGTGGGTCAACTGACAGCAGGCGGACTGCAGTGATTCAAGAAGGCAGCTCACCACCACCTTCCCAAGGGGCAACTAGGGACAAGCAGTAAATGCTGGCCAGCCAGTGACGCCCACATCCCACAAAATGATTAATTAGAAAATAAGGACTTAACCTCCAGTCTCCATTATTGCTGCACTGTGTCTGCATAATTTAGGGTCTACAAGGTGATTAAAGTCAGGCTGTGTGAAGTCAATGGTCATGTAGCTGAATAGATAAGTGTTAGTCTGTAGCTCAGCATAAATATGTTGTTGACTGACTTCACGGTCAGCAGGGCACTCAGAAATTGACTAGTACAATGTACTCCTCACCCATATTTCATGAAGGCAGCCTGCCTCTCCTAAAGGGACAAGTTGCTGGAATACTGTCTGGAAGACATTGGTAAAAGGAACAAGTCTCATAATGGAACAATGGGGCAGATAATGAACTCACAAATTCTCTGATGAGAAACTTGCAACATTATGTTGGATGTTGAAAACAGGAGAAAGGCCATGTTTCCATAAACGACTGGGAGAAATTACTGGGAATTGCTTCATGATGTTCTTGACTTCTTCGGCTTTACAAATCTTGCTTTGCCATCTTCTTGTGACCATGCAGGAAGTATTACTATAGAACTCTGCTTTTCACTCCTAGCATTCCTCACCTCAACCTTAGCCTTCTACATGTCTGTTTTCAGAGACCTCAGACCTGACATCTGACCAGCCAGAGCAGCCTCACCGTGAAGAGTCATTGTAACATGCGAACTCTGACAAAAAAAATGCAGACTCATTACCTGACAGCCACAGTCATAAGTTAAGGTATTGGCAGCGCATTTACTTTAAACAGTCATGAAGGATGGAAATGAATAGAAACAACTGGGTCTCACCTGCTGATTGGAGAGCTCACAACAACCTTCCCTTGCCCCCTTTTGGGAAGGTTCACCAAATTAAAGCCCCCTTTTTGGGCGGCACAGTGGCACAGTGGTTAGCACTGCTGCCTCACAGTGCCAGAGACCCGGGTTCAATTCCCGCCTTGGGCAAACCGTGTGGAGTTTGTACATTCTCCCCGTGTCTGCGTGGGTTTCATCCGGGTGCTCCGGTTTCCCTCCCACAGTCCAAAGATGTGTGGGTCAGGTGAATTGGCCATGCTAAATTGCCCGCAGTGTTAGGTGAAGGGGTAAATGTAGGGGAATGGGTCTGGTTGCTCTTCGGAGGGTCGGTGTGGACTTGTTGGGCCGAAGGGCCTATTTCCACATCATAAGTAATCTAATCTAATCTTAGTATTTAACTGGGCAAAAGCATGCATTCACTGGGATAAAGAGTGATCAAGGTATAAGAGTGCTCAGGTCATGACCATAGCTGATCCTCTGCCTCAACTCCACTTTCCTGGAGACTCCCCATGTCCCTTGCTTCTTACTTAAAGATCAAAACTTGAAGTCAGCCTTGAATATACTCAGCATAGGAGCATTTAGAATAGAGAGTTAAATGAAACTGAAGACTGAAAAGCAGTCTGAATGGTTCCTGAGTACCAAGAAATAAAGTTTCTTTTGGCAGAAATAAAACTGACAAAACCCATCAGTCTTGGAAGACTGCTATTTGGAATAGTTTTGAAATTATAAAACATCAGCTAGAATATTATAAGCTATATTGAAGACATTAAATGTCATCTGAAATAAAGATTAAGCAAGTAAGATATATTAATAACTGGAAACACATGGGAATGCAAGGCTTTTATTTTGAAGGTATTGTGACAATGTTGTCTTGGACATTAAAGTTCCTCTACTTCTCAGGAATGGGATAGAGCACCTGTAATGGAAGACAGAGACAGGGAAAAAAAAACACACCGTAAAATGAGACTTGTAAAATTCATCTGGGTACATTCCAGGAAAGAAAATCTTTTTTCCAGGAATCTACAGGAATCTACAGGTGGGGAATTAGATGATGTCCAAAACTGAATGAGTGTTTGATTGAATCTATATACAAGGGACTTTACAATCTACTAGGCAAGGTCAGCTCAATGGTAAACATAAATTCAGCTACTAAAACAAGTTAAAGGATTGAAGTCCGACATGAATGCAGTTAAATCTATTTAATAAGAATGTTAATAAAATAAAAGACCAGCAGAATATTGACAGAAACATAATTTAAACTGTTGTATTAATGTAGTGCTAAAGTTCCAATAAGTCAAGAATGTTTGAGTAGCAGTCAGTAAAGTGTAGATGAGCCCAGTAAGCAGATATATTGAAGATATTTGAGTCTTTCCCCAGGAACATTTCAAGACACTGAGTCTGCTGATAGTTCGTCTCCTACTTAAGACATTGGGAAAATGCAAGGGGAGATAAATGAGCAAAGATCTTCAGACAGACACCTCATTTAGAATATAAAAACATAAGAAGTGGCCCATCGAGTCTGCTTTGCCATTCAGTAAGATCATGACTGATCTTTTTGTGGACTCAGTTCCACTTACCCTTCCACTCACCATTGCCCTTAATTCCTTTACTGTTCAAACATCTATCTATCTTTGCCTTAAAAGCATTCAACGAGGGAGCCTCAACTGATTCACTGGGCAGGGAACTCCACAGATTCACAACCCTCTGGGTGAAGAAGTTCTTCCTCAACTGAGTCTTATAAATCTGCTCCTCTGTATTTGGAGACACTGGCCCTTAGTTCTGTAAATCCTTTACATCTTTTGACTATATCGTTTCCTCTGCATAATTCTGCCTTTCCGTTTGCCTTGGCTCCATTTCCAAGCCAAACTACACCCCGAAGTGGATTTGAAAATATAAGTGAAGCAAAGGAGCTCCTTGCCTACTACAGGTCTTCCAAGTGCTCTGGCCTTCTTATCAGAGTCTGGAAGCAAATCCAAGATTCTGTCAGTTCGACCATTCAGTCCTCCCCTAACTGCACACCCTGAAAGTCCCCTGTAACTGCCTTCAAATAGGAGGAGGTCCCTTCAGGTGCATGTTCAGTTGGGAGCATTTAAGGATTGAATTAACAGGATCAGTGAGCTCCAATATGGCAGATTGGATGCCATCAGCATTCGGCGTTAATTTCTGTCATGATCCTCTCATTCTGCAAGCTTCCAGCGTGCAGACAGCATGTCTGTGCTGCTGACCTTGTAGGCTGGTTGTGCTGTGCAAGCATGCTGGTATTTCAGAAACTTATAGGCTGCGGCTTTTTGAGATTCAAGCTCTTGTAACTCAAATAGCACTTTGGAATAAATTTTGCAGATCTTGCGCTTTTCGCAGGTTGCCTGATTGATGTACGTCAAAACTCATTATCACTCCAATAAACGTATTTGCACACCAAATTCCACACAAAATTGTGTTTTAAGCTGCACTCTGAATCATAAAGTAATCATGTCATTAAAGATAAAATATAACATTTCATATCCTGATGTCTGAATGGGAGATGATTTTTCTGCACCAGAATACAATCTGATGATTTATTGGTTCTTGCAATGTCATTCTTGATGTGCATTAATCTAGGAATCTGTCATGAGTGGTTCTCTCTTAAAACCTAATAATTAATGATATATGTAACATAGCTTTTAGAATTTGTGTTATATTGCTCACAGTCAAATACAATAAGGCAGTGGAAAAGGAAATAGCGTGTGACTGCAATGGTATGAGTAATGAGAAATCATCTTTTTTTTTGTTGGCTGAAGGCATTCTAAACATCCATCAGTAAATGTCAAGATGTAATATAGCAGAAAGGAGATGCATTTATGAATAGCTTTTTGAGTTTCAAGTTCCATATTTTTGACAATTGTGAAAGTAGCAATTTCTTCTGCACACCTTGAAAATACTTGAGCATGCTGGCAAGCAGGTGACCTTGTATCAATTATCAGAATTGCATGGCAAGCAAGATAATATTGTGTCCTTTTTCAGCAGATGTATCACTGCATCTAAATTGAAAATTGGACTCAAAAAGCATTGCTCACTCTCCCCGCACACACACATGACAGAAACCACCAATCCTACAGAAGGACTCTGATAAGATTGCATGTAAATAGCTTCACCACAAATATCAATTTTCTTTTTGGAGAAAAAAAATGTCATTGTGCCATTCCCATGATACATGTAACTACGCTGAATTTTGTGAGGGTGATTTAAATTTATGACTCATTACAATCGTAGGTCAAACATGGATAGAGCAACTGAATACCAGAGGTGAGGCAGGAGTGACCACTCTTGACACCAAGGTCACATTTAACGGAGTGTGGCACCAAGGGACCCTGACACAATGAAATCAGTGGGAAACAGAATGGAACTGGTGGTGAATATCTAGCACATAAAAATACAATGGCTGCAATGCTTGTTCTGAAAGGCAAAAAAAATCTTTTTTCCCTCCCCCCTCCTTCCTTGTCTGAGTTTTGTGTGCGTTTGTAATGCTTTTCCCCAGAACCTTATCATTTTGCTTCTGGACCCTTCAATCATTACCTACAGAGACTCCTTTTCTTAAATCCCTCCATCTTTTCAGCTTTGATTCTGTTCCCAGCCTACGTGGTTTTCTCTGCACCTCTTACCATCTCTGAGGTGAAGCTTTTCTTCTGGAACAGTTTTCATTTGAAGTATTTTGTGCGGTACTGGTCACCATACTATAGGAAGGATGGGGAGGCTTTGGAGAGGGTGCAAAAGAGGTTTATCAGGATGATGCCTGGATTGGAGTGGACCAGCTACAAGGAGAGGTTAGATTGTTTTCACTAGACCATTGGACGCTGAGGGATTACCTGGTAGAAGTGTATAAAATTACGAGAGGCATGGAATAGGATGTTTAGTCAGTCTTTTTCCCAGAGTGGAAATGTCAAATGTTAGGGGATGTGAGTTTAAGGTGAGAGGGGGAAAGCTTAAAGCAGATGTGCGAGGCAAGATCTTTACATAGAGGGGTGGTAAATGCCTGATGGTAGTAGAAACAAATACAACAGCAACATTTAAGAGACATTTGGACAGACACATGAATGACAGAGAATTGAAGGACATGGACAACATACAGGCAGATAGGATTAGTTTAGAATGGCATCATGGTCAGTGCAGACATGATGGGCTGAAGGGCTGTGCTGCCCACTTCTAGGTTCTATGTTCCACGCTCCCAAAGCTGCTGCCGACTGCTGGTTTTTGTGTTTCAGCTGCTGACTGACTGTGTCTTCTTAAAGAGATAATGTTGTTAATGTGATGAAGTTATTTGTCCCTAACTGTTTTTTCTCCAGAGTCAACGTCATTCAAATCTACACCACTGCTCACCATGTTATAATTTCAGGTATTAACATTGCTAGAATGTTACCAACTACCATTGTCTTATTTCCAGGGCGGTTTACTGCCACAAATCATCCTTTCAATGCTGGATATAAGTGCATGTGTAATTATCAATGGCAAAGAATAAATCATTATAGAGTTTGAACATGAAGAGCCATTTCTTGTACACAGCAAGGTGTAGTTTATCACATGACAAAAATAGCTATAATCTGCATTAACGAGTGACGTGCATCTACTGTTATTGACCAGGCCAGACCAGACCTCCTCAAGATATTTTAAGAAAATAGCTTAGACCCTAACATTTTCTTATTTTAAAGGCAAATGTAAAGTGCTATGTTCCAGATGCAATGTGACTGGTCAAACTACTTGACGTTAAGTAAAACACAATGTATTTAAACAGTACAGTTAAAATATAATAAAAGTAAAAACAAATTAGAATAACAATTCTATTGGAAGCTTAACTTAACAGGATAACAGATAGTAACTATTACATTAACTGGTCCAAAATAGCAACATCCCATAAACACATCCCTTAGCCAAAAGCCAGGGTCAGAAATCAGATTTTCTTACATGCAACAGCCGCAGTAAGAGGAGAAACACCAGCTTCAACTTCTTCAAAACTCCAGCAGCTTCTAAAGCTCAATCTAAAAGCTAAACAAAACTACTGCATATACTTGAGTAATAGTCAAACTGTTTGACTGTCTTTTTAAGGTTAAATTTATGGGGTAGACAATGATATGGATACTATTTTTGAGGGGCTGAAATTTATGCCTGTCAAAATTCATACCGTATCATTAGCAGAAGCCCAAATGCTCCTTAAACAAATAAAGAGAAAAAGAAATCAAATTATGGTAACTCTGAAAAACTGGAGCAGAATTCAACAGCCAGTGGACTGGAAGAACGGGAGCGGTTTGGAACAACTGGTAGACTGGTGAACTGGAGTGGGACATGACAGCTGGTACACTGACTCATAAACATTGATCTGTTATCTGTGAAGAAGTAGGGTTGACTTTTACACGAGATATATGGAAAATTCTAGATTATTTGGCCAAAAATAGGGGGTTGCATTTACATGAGATCTACTGTGACTCGAGTGTATATGGTATAAATCCTGGTCTGTGAGAACTGGCTACTCTCAGGCTACTTCTTCTGTCCCAGCTTATAATAATAAAAAACAAGGCCTCACAAGCTGTTTACATTATCACAGACTGCTCATCACCTATTGTTCAATTATTCTCTTAAAAGAAACCATGACAAAATAAACCACTTAAAGCCACAGCATTGTCACACTATCAGGAGTCAGAACGCTATGTCTGTTTCCATCAGGACTTTGTTCAAGAATAACTGTTTCTCCACCCAAAGACTACACAACATGATCAAGGTGTTTGGAGTTAATGCTTCAACATTAACTTTTCAGAGCCATTACCTTAAACAACGTATTCAATCTTCAAGGGAATGCCTAAAGCAAGTCCAGGAATAGTGTTGGAATCTTCATCAGCATCAGGAATTTAAGTCAGTTAAGAAATGATAGTTTCCCACAGATGCCTTAGCAAATTATAATCCTTCATTATTGACTACAATAAGAATGGATCCTCCAGCTACAGGCTTAGGGAACCCAGAGAGCAAGATTAATTACCCTTAGACTGGCATTGAGCAGCACTACATTGCTGACCATGCATCCACTTAACTAGACAATTGGCCTTCTGAAGATGTGTCTACCATTCCTGGGTAAAGCACTCCTGTCCCTTTCACACATAATCTCCAGAATAGTGATTATTTGCTGCGATGTACATGACTCAATTCAATGACGAGGTGAGAACTTAGAAGAGGGGAGATGAACCAGCCATGTGACTCTTCAGATGAGGAAGAAGTGGAATCTGATAGAAATGCTGTGGAAGCCAACTCTGTTAGTGAGCATGCTGAGGAAGCCGGAGTGGTAGTGAGATGAGGCACAAGGATAGAGAACTTCTTTTAGTGCCTCTGTTTGAGGCCAAATGACTTTGCATGAACATTTGTGGCATGCAGAGTATTAGCAAATTGTGGCACAGAGCCATTCCTGACCTCAAGGGAATTCTAGCTCCTTAATTGCTAAACATTAAGGTATTTGACTGTCATTGTTTGTAATTGAATTTGTTCCCTTTGTATCAATAAGCTCCTGTTCAGTTTCTTAGCCAGAGCACCATAATGGAGTGCCGCAGGCTTACATAGGGGTCATGTCCATATGCTTCAAACTTCATTTATTAGAGACATCCATCTATCACTGGAGAGATGGAGAGACTGAACGAGGCGAGCTGACTGCTGAATCACAACCATGTTGCTTAGGTTCCCATTTTCCGGAGGTCATGTTCTTCCCAGAGGACACCAGTTAATGAGAGCCTCAGCATTTTTTTTCACTGCTGCACATGAAGCAGATCTGAGTATCTGGGTTAATCATCGCTCCTTAATGCAGCTTAGAAGGAGAACATGAACAGTGAGAAATTTTAACAAATGTAACTAGGCTGAAGGAACTGAATACAAAGAATTGTATTTGTTTCAAGTGTAGTGTAGCATGTAATGATGATACCAGAGCAGCCAAAGTGAATTCGATACGATGGTTTTACTAACTCCGTGACTTAGTGCCATTTTGGCAGCTGCAGCCCACCTTAAGGCAGCCAGCTGACTACTACTTTGCCCTCATTGCTCTGCTGACTGTGGCAGCTGCTCTCTGCTGAGCCTGGGCTTAGAGTGCACTGGCCTGTGATGCTCTCCTGCATATGGTGCCTATGTAACTTCCAGGGCCTTACCTAACCTCCTGGCACGTCAATGTCCTGCCTGTCCCTTCTCCTCCCTGCTGGTGTGTACAATGGCATTCAGCTCATCTCTTGAAAGATGGGACACCTGAGGGGAAGTCAAGTCCCTCTCACTGAGCCAGTGAATTGGAGTATCCATAGCTAGGGTGACAAAGTGAAGGTCCAAGTGCATATCCAGGTTATCTGTCTCCTCTAGCTGTTGGCCCATGTCACCTGCATGAGCATACTCTAGATATGTTAAGGGTATGGATGCATGTTATTCATGCAGCTCTGCAAGGTTGGAGAATGCAGTGGAAAGCCTTCACTATACTTCCTGTAAAGGCCTCAGCTTAGAGGCTTTGAGGGCTTTTTAGCAATGACACTAGGAGTCTTTGGGCTCTCTTTTTCCTGGCTTTGGAATCTGGAGGTTACAATGAAAGACATGCTAGTGCCACCAGCACAACTCTGACCAAAACTCAGACCTCAGTCCCTGTCTATGCATACTCACACATACTCTGCACACCCCTCCTTCAAAAGAAAGAAGCCTTAAGAAAGAAACATTAATATGGGTACATGAGCACTCTGTCTGCCTTGCTACATATAGATAGGGCTGTCAATCACCAGAACTGTGACTGCCCATTTGCAATACTTGTAAACATATAAGTGATAAGTTAAAGAGTTCTATTTGAAAAATGGTCATCAAAGAGCTGGAGTTTATGGAAATCAGTAAAGTGTCATAAGATATGGGTGCTTCATATTCCGATGAAATGTCCAACAAGAGGGGAGGCTATATTGGATTTGGTTCTAGGTAATGAACCAGGCCAGGTGTTAGACTTGGAGGTAGGTGAGCACTTCGGGGACAGTGACCACAACTCGGTGACTTTTATTTTAGTGATGGAGAGGGATAATCGTGCGCCGCAGGGCAAGAGCTATAGCTGGGGGCAGGGAAATTATGATGCAGTGAGGCATGACTTAGGTTGTGTGGATTGGAAAAACAGGCTTCAAGAGAAGAACACTAATGAGATGTGGGGATTGTTCAAGGAGCAGCTACTGCGTGTCCTCGATAGGTATGTACCAGTCAGGCATGGTGTAAAGGGCCTTGTGAGGCAGCCGTGGTTTAGTAAGGAATTGGAGTCCCTTGTGAAAGGGAAGAAGGTGGCATATGTAAAGATGAGGCGTGAAGGTTCAGTAGGGGCGATTGAGAGTTATAAGGTAGCCAGGAAGGAGCTAAAGAGGGAGCTAAGAGAAGCGAGAAGGGGACATGAAAAGTCTTTAGCTGGTAGGATTAGGGAAAACCCAAAGGCTTTCTATAGGTATGTCAAGAATAAAAGGATGACTAGGGTAGGTATCGGTCCAGTCAAGGATAGTAGTGGGAAGTTGTGTGTGGAGGCGGAGGAGATTGGAGAGACATTAAATCAGTACTTTTCATCAGTATTCACTCAGGAACAGGACACTGTTGCTGATGTGAATATGGAATCACAAATAATTAGAATGGATGCCCTGGAAATATGCAGGGAAGAGGTTTTGGGAATATTGGAAAGGATGAATATAGATAAGTCTCCTGGGCCTGATGGCATTTACCCCAGGATCCTATGGGAAGCTAGGGAGGAGATAGCAGAGCCATTGGCCTGGATTTTTATGTCGTCATTGTCAACGGGAATAGTACCAGAGGACTGGAGGATAGCGAATGTGGTCCCATTGTTCAAGAAAGGGAGTAGGGATAGCCCTAGTAACTATAGGCCAGTGAGTCTGACTTCAGTGGTGGGCAAAGTCTTAGAGAGAATGGTAAGGGATAAGATTTATGAACATCTGGGTAGGAATAACGTGATCAGGGATAGCCAGCATGGTTTTGTGAAGGGCAGGTCGTGCCTCACAAACCTTGTTGAGTTCTTTGAGAAGGTGACTAAGGAAGTGGATGAGGGTAAAGCAGTAGATGTTGTGTATATGGATTTTAGTAAGGCGTTCGATAAGGTTCCCCATGGTAGGCTAATGCTAAAACTTCGGAGGTATGGCATTGAGGATACATTAGAGGTTTGGATTAGGAATTGGCTGGCTGGAAGGAGACAGAGGATAGTAGTTGATGGATTATGTTCATCTTGGAGCGCAGTTACTAGCGGTGTACCACAAGGATCTGTTTTGGGACCATTGCTTTTTGTTATCTTTATAAATGATCTAGAGGAAGGACTTGAAAGCTGGGTAAGCAAGTTTGCTGATGACACAAAAGTCGGTGGAGTTGTGGATAGTGAGGAAGGAAGTGGTAGGTTACAGCGGGATATAGATAAGTTGCAGAGCTGGGCAGAAATGTGGCAAATGGAATTCAATGTAGCTAAGTGCGAAGTCGTTCACTTTGGTAGGAATAACAAGATGATGGATTACTGGGCTAATGGTAGGCTACTTGGTAGTGTGGATGAGCAGAGGGATCTTGGTGTCTATGTACACAGATCTCTGAAAGTTGCCACCCAGGTAAATAGTGCTGTGAGGAAGGCATATGGTGTACTGGGCTTTATTGGCAGAGGAATTGAGTTCCGGAGTCCTGAGGTCATGTTGCAGTTGTATAAGACTCTGGTGAGGCCTCATCTGGAGTATTGTGTGCAGTTTTGGTCGCCATACTATAGGAAGGATGTGGAAGCTTTAGAACGAGTGCAGAGGAGGTTTACCAGGATGTTGCCTGGAATGGTAGGAAAATCTTATGAGGAAAGGCTGAGGCACTTGGGGCTGTTCTCATTGGAGAAGAGAAGGTTTAGGGGAGATCTGATAGAAGTGTATAAGATGATTAGGGGTTTAGATAGGGTAGATACTAAGAACCTTTTACCGATGATGGAGTCAGGTGTTACTAGGGGACATAGCTTTAAATTAAGGGGTGGTAGGTATAGGACAGATGTTAGGGGTAGATTCTTCACACAGCGGGTTGTGAGTTCATGGAATGCCCTGCCCGTATCAGTGGTGAACTCTCCTTCTTTATGTTCATTTAAGCGGGCATTGGATAGGCATTTGGAAGTTATTGGGCTAGTATAGGTTAGGTAGGACTCGGTCGGCGCAACATCGAGGGCCGAAGGGCCTGTACTGCGCTGTATCCTTCTATGTTCTATGTTCATCTGAAGGCATCATTTGTAGTTTTGAATTTGTCCCATGTGAGTGTTGGGTGAAAAGCTATTAGATGTGTAGGTTCTCCTAGTTGTCTTGAAATGAGAGTGAGTTAGAATTGCGTTAGTTTTACAGCTCCTTTTATGTTTTGGCAGGGGTGTAAGAGGAAGGAGCACTGTGATGCCTGTAGTGTTACCTTGGTAGCTGCAAAGAAAGGGATTCTGGGTAATCCAAGATAGAGGATGAGAGAAAATTGTGGCTGTAAGAACTGTTTCTTTTTTTGAGGTTTTTTTCAGTGTTACAACATTAAAAAGGCATCTAGATGGATATATGAATAGGAAGCATTTGGAGGGAGGTGAACCAAATGTCGGCAAATGGGACTAGGTTAGGATATCTGATTGGCATGGACGAGTTGGATCTGAGTGTCTGTTTCTGTGCTGTACATCTCTATGAAGCTAAGTAACTGACTTTGACTTCACACGAGGCATTTGATGCAATCTTGTGCATGCTGTTCCTGTCAGCGGCTGACTCGCATTGATTGGAGCATGAAGGAGTGAGTAGGCAGTAGTGCATGCCCTGCTAGTGTGCAGCAGCTCATTCACCCTCTCGTGTCATTGCACTCAGCCTCCCCTGACACTCCTGCAGGTACTGACCTCTGCAGTCTCCTCAATCAAGGCCACCCTGGTCAATTGCTGTGGCAATTTTTGTTGTACATCGGAAACAGTATAGCCCTTCTGTCCCAGTAACCTGCTAAAGGATGCATCCCTAAAATATGAGGCTGACATTTAGCAGATCTCCAGCATCTTCTGGGGGTGGGTGAGGGTGATGAACAAATATTAAGTAATGATCTGTGATTGTAGAGAATGAAGTGCTGTCTAGGTGCTTTTTAGATGTAGTACCTTGAAGGTTCAGATGAGGGTCAGAAGTTGTTGCCCACTGACTGTTTTGGAGAAGAGTCAGACTGAATGCAAGACAGTAACTCTGTCTGTCTGTCTGTCTGTCTGTCTGTCTCTCTCTCCACAATGCTGCCATACCTGCTGAGATTCTCCAGCATTTTCTGTTTCTATTTCAGACTTCCATGATCTGCACTGTTTTGCTTTTAAATACCTGTAAAATTTGATTCTTTACCCGCTGATGAATATGTGATAAATTGGGAAGAACATAATCATGTGGAAAGCCCTCCCTGTCCCCCTCTGAGCAGAAGTCCATCTCACTTTTATTTCCACCTCTTCACTCGGTGGCAAACAACAAAACTCCATCCACTGGGGTCAACCTGAAGCAGTTGGTCGAGAGAGAAGAAAGGCTTTCATTTTGAACAGCAGCACCGATACGTCGAACTGATGCACTGCCTGCATCACAGTGCTACCGCCTCTCTCACACCTTCCAAAACATAAAAACAGATACAACACATAGGATCTCACATGCTTAGTTTCATCCAAACTGGGAGAATCTGCACATCTGAGAGCTGTTTGCCAAGCCTTTACGACATTGCATTATTGTTTACTTTGCCCAGTTCTTGAGATCTCCGACAGTTTGATGGAAGTGGTTATCCCTCATTCACAGCAAGCCTGAACTAAAACTGTTAATTATGCAGGTCCTTGGAAACAGCTTCAGACAGTGGTTCAGACGAGTGACTTTGACCCATCGATTTGCACCACATACTCAGATCAATATGTGATTGCAGGAACTACCACTTTGTTCAAGTAACTGTCAGAGATACAGTTCAATAGACTGACATTAATGATTCTGCATTCAGTATGACATGCATCCTCCTGAATTTTCCCGTTAGCAGCAAAGTAACGTGCTTACTGCTGTCCTCAAAGATCCGGTACAAATGAATGTGCAGACAGACAAATAAAATACAACCAGCAGAAGGTGATTTGGCCTCTTAAACCTGCTGTGTCATGTGCTGATCTGACCGTGCCCTCTGTTCTACTTTGCTGTCTATTCATTATGCAACTTTGACTTCCTTCTGACATTGGGTCAGAACCCCAAATTATTGTGAGCATTTTAAACTTTTAATTTTAAGATGTCTTTTTTTTTAATAAAGAGGGCTAAACCGGTTTGCAGCTATAAATTAAGTTGCTGTCTGTTCACAATGTCACACCAAAACTTCAAACTAAATCCTTCAAAAATGGAAGGAGCAAGTCAAAATGACTGTACTCTTATGACTACCCGGATAAGGCAATAAGACACAGGAGTGGAAGTGAGGCCATTCAGCCCATCGAGTCCACTCCGCCATTTAATCATGGCTGATGGGCCTTTCAACTCCATTACCCGCATTCTATCTGTAGCCCTTAATTCCTTGTGTGATCAAGAATTTATCAATCTCTGCCTGGAAGGCATTTAACATCCCGGCCTCCACTGCACTCCATGGCAGTGAATTCCACAGACCCACCACTCTCTGGCTGAAGAAATGTCTCCTCATTTCCATTCTAAGTTGACCCCCTCTAATTCTAAGGCTGTACCTACGGGTCCTCGTCTCCCCGCCTAAAGGAAACTCCTTCCCAGCGTCCACCCTTTCTAAGCCATGCATTATCTTGTAAGTTTGTATTAGATCTCCCCTCAGCCTTCTAAACTCTAATGAATACAATCTCAGGATCCTCAGCCGTTCATCGTGTGTTAGGCCTACCATTCCAGGGATCATCCGTGTGAATCTCCACTGGACACGCTCCAGTGGCACAATCTCCTTCCTGAGGTGTGGGGCCCAAAATTGGACACAGTATTCTAAATGGGGCTGATATGGAGCTTTATAAAGTCTCAAAAGCACATCACTGCTTATAAATTCCAGTCCTCTTGAGGTAAATGACAACATTACATTCACTTTTGTAATCACGGATTCAACCTGAAAGTTAACCTTTAGAGAACTAGCACTCCCAGATCCCTTTGTACTTTGGCTTTAGGAATTTTCTCACCGTTTAGAAAATAGTCCATGCCCATTTTCTTTTTTCTGAAGTGCAAGATCTCGCATTTGCACATGTTGACTTTCATCCACCATTTTACTGGACCACTCTCCCAAACTGTCTAAATCTTTCTGCAGCCTCCCCACCTCCTCAATACTGCCTGCCTGTCCGCCTAACTTCGTATCATCGGCGAACTTCACCAGAATGCCCCCAGTCCCTTCATCCAGATCATTAATATATAAAGTGAACAGCTGTGGCCCCAACACTAAACCTTGCAGGACACCATTTGTCACCGGCTACCATTCTGAAATAGAACCTTTTATCCCAACTCTCTGCCTTCTGTCAGACAGCCAATCCTCAATCCATGCCAATAGCTCACCTCAAACACCCTGGGCCTCACCTTACTTAGCAGCCACCTGTGAAGCACCTTATCAAAGGCCTTTTGGAAGTCCAGATAGATAACAGCCACTGTGTTTCCCTGGTCTAACCTGCTCCTTACCTCTTCAAAGAATTCTAACAGGTTTGTCAGGCACGACCTCCCCTTACTAAATCCATGCTGACTTGTTCTAATCAGATCCTGCACTTCCAAGAATTTAGAAATCTCAGCCTTAATGATGGATTCTAGAATTTTACCAAAAACCGAGGTTAGTCTAATTGACCTATAATTTTCCATCTTTTGTCTTGATCCTTTCTTGAACAAGGCGGTTACCCTGACTCCAGTGACGTTTGAAAGATCACAACCAACATCTCCGCTATTTCCTCAGCCACCTCCCAGAGACATCTAGGGGCCTGGAGAATGATCAATTTTTAAACCTTTTAGCTTTTCTGGCACTTTCTCTTTTGTAATGGCTACCATAATCAACTTGGCCCCTTGACTCTCCTTAATTGTTGGGATATTACCCCTGTCTTCCACTGTGAGCACTGACACAAAGTACTTATTAAGTTTAGATTAGATTACTTACAGTGTGGAAACAGGCCCTTCAGCCCAACAAGTCCACACACTGACCCACCGAAGCGCAACTCACCCAAACCCATTCCCCTACATTTACCCCTGCCCCTAACACTACAGACTATTTAGCATAGCCAATTCACCTGACCTGCACATGTTTGGACTGTAGGAGGAAACTAGAGCACCCGAAGGAAACCCACGCAGACATAGGGAGAATGTGCAAACTCCACACAGTCAGTCGCTTGAGGTAGAAATTGAACTCAGGTCTCTGGCAGGTGAGGCAGCAGTGCTAACCACTGTACCACCATGTCGCCCACTTCAGCTATTTCCTTAGCTCTCATCACTAGCCTTCCTGCATCAATTTGGAGTGGCTCAATGTCTATTTCTGCCTCTCGTTTGTTTCTTATGTATTGAAAGGAACTTCTACTATCCTTTCTAATATTACTGGGTAGCCTACCTTCATATTTGATCCTCTCCTTCCTTATTTCTGTCTTTTTTTTATCCTCTGTTTGTTTTTGTAGTCTTCCCAATCTTCTGATTTCCCAGTGCTCTTGGCCACTTTATAGGCTCTCTCTTTTTTTTGATACATTTCCTGACTTCCTTTATTAGCCATGGTTGTCTAACCTCCACTCCCAACCCACACCCCCACCCCCAGTAATCTTTCTTGTCTTTGGGATGTAGCTCTGTACTGTGTCCTCATTTACACCCAGGAACTCCTGCCATTGTTCCTGTACTGTCTTCCCCTCTAGGCTCTGCTTCCAGTCGATTTTTGTCAGCTCCTCCCTCATGCATCTGTAATTACTTTATTCAACTGTGACATCATTACATCTGAGTTTGCCTTCTCTCTTTCAAACTGCAGACTGAACTCTTCCATATTATAATTGCTGCCTCCTAAGTGTTCCGTTATTTTAAGATCTTTTATAAGGTCTGACTCATTACATAGCATTAAGTCCAGAATAGCCTGCTGCCTTATGGGGTCTATCACAAGCTGTTCCAAAAAGCCATCCTGTCAGCATTCCATGAATTCTCTTTCTTTGGATCCACCGGCAACATTATTCACCTAGTCTATTTGCATACTGAAGTCCCCCATGATCACCGTGACCTTGCCTTTCTGATATGCCCTGTCTATTTTCTGATACATCTTGCGTCCCTGGTCCTGACCACTGCTGGGAGGTCTGTACATGACTCCCATTATGGTTTTCTTGCTTTTGTGGTTCTTCAACTCCACCCACACAGACTCCACATCATCTGACCCTGTGTCATTCAGTGCCATATTTAATTTCATTCTTAACTAACAAGGCGACCTCACCTCCTCTGCCCATCTTCCTGTCCTTTTGATAAGTTGTAAATCCTTGGATGTTTAACTGCCAGTTCTGAACCCCCTGCAACCATGTCTCTGTGATGCCTACCACATCATGATCATTCACAATGATTTGTACCGTTAATTCATCTACTTTGTTACGAATACTACAAGCATTCAGGTCAAGCACCTTAATGCTAATTTTCTTATCCTCATGATTTCCAACATCTCTAGTAATATGTCCTAAGTTATCCTTCCTTTTTGTTGCACTCCTAGTTTGCCTTGAACTTAAACCCTACATACAAGCTAACCTGCTGCTTATCTTTCTACCCTACTCCATACTCCCTGTTGCTTTCCCTTTCCCTTCCCCTGACTCACAAGTTTAAAGTCCTAGCGACCACACTATTTATCTTTTTCGCTGGAACACTGGCTCCAGATTGGTTCAGGTGGAGACTGTCCTATCGGTACAAATCCTCCTGGTTCCAAAACTTATGCCAATATCCAATGAATGAAACCCCTCTTTCCCCACCAATCTCTTAGCCACGTCTTTACTCCCCTAATTTCCTTATCCCTATGCCAATTAGGACATGGCTCAGGCAGTAATCCAGAGATTATGACCCTCGAGGACCTGTTCTTCAATTTCCTTCCTAGTGCCTGATACTCCCCAAACAGATCCTCCTTCCTCGCCTTGCCGATGTTTTTAGTGCCAACGTGGACCACAACAACTGGATCCTCCCCCTCCCGTTCCAATATCCTGTCAAACCGGTCAGAGATGTCCTGCACGCTGGCACCGGGCGGCAACACACCATGTGGAATTCCCGATCCGGCTTGCAAAGGATACTATCTGTCCCCCTAATTATAGAATCCCCTACAACGACAACTTGTCTTTTTGCTCCCCGTTTTGAATGGCCTTCTGCACCATGGTGCTGTGGTCAGTGGCACAGTGTCCCAGGTTCGATTCTAGCCTCGGCGACTGTCTGTGTGGAATTTGCACATTCTCCCCATGTCTGTACGGGTTTCCTCCGGGTGCTCCGGTTTCCTCCCACAGTCCAAAGATGTGCAGGCCAGGTAAATTGGCCAAGTTAAATTGCCCATAGTGTTAAGTGCATTAGTCAGAGGGAAATGGGACTGGGTGGGTTATTCTTCGGACAGTTGGTGTGGATTTGTTGAGCCGAAGGGCCTGTTTCCACACTGTAGGGAATCTAATCTAATCTAATCCTGTCCACAGCCCTTTCCCTCATCCGTACAGGGAGCAGGAATCTCACACCTGTTGGACAAGGTCAAGGGATGAGGCTCCTGAACTCAGAATCCCCGGACCTGCCTCACTTACAGTCACACCCTGTTGTCCCTGAACACTTACTGAATTTAATTATTTAATTCAAATAAGACAATGAAGAGCTGCCAACCACCTGCTGAACAGCAATGTGCCTCATTTTGATTCTGTTGCAATCAGAAGACACATTTTGTGTCTTTCCTCTTGAAGAATATGTAAAACCACAGTTTGCCTCTATTGGAGTGTGCTAATAGAAAGTGAGGACTGCAGATGCTGGAGATCAGAGTTGAGAGTGTGGTGCTGGAAAAGCACAGCAGGTCAGGCAGCATCTCAGGAGCAGGCGAATCAACGTTTTGGGCATAAGCTCTTCATCAGGAATGACCTGCTGTGCTTTTCCAGCAACACCCTCTTGACTCCTGGGACTGACATTCTTGTGTATGCTAATAGGCTATGTTATCAGTGTGTACTAGGCTGAGTTTGACAGTTGGCATGCTATGAGGGACACATTGATAGGACTATTCTCTAGTCATGGCTATGTTGCCAGAAAAGAGACTGTTTCACTCTGAATGTTAACTAGTGAGCCAGACAAATAGAAAACCCCAAACTACAAAAGGGCTCTCTGTTGTTCTGATTGTTAGAAATCAATTGTGGTTGAAAGGAACTAGCGTATCAGAATCTCAAACAACTTGCAGAGCTAAGTGCCTTAAAACTTTGTTCAACTACCAACTGAAATAATTCCACAGAGACTGCATTCTGTCACCAAGTCACCCTTTATTTATACGTGCATATTACTTAACACTGGTCTGGCTTCACAGAGCCAGCTCTCAGAGTGAACAGAGCCTCTGAAACTCATGTCATTGCCAGTCAGCCAATGCTTCCTGATTGGACCAAGTTAACATCCCAATCAGGGAATTCCCAATCTATGACATTCACCTGGCTGACCTTGTTACCATGGCTACACTAACATAGCATCAACACCACCCGGTACCTCCACTGCAATGGCCACAACATTCAACTACCTGTTCTTTGCAAATAACCGAGAAACTCATCTGTGTATCTGATTTATATTTTAACTTCATTCATTTTGGACTTGCCTGTCTTGTAAAATCTGTGACTTTCAAATCTTTCTTTGTGTTGTGACTACAACAGCACATTCTATGAAAGGGGTTGGGGTGGGGTGGGGGCGGAGTGGGGCAAGACATCTCTGGCAGTAGCTGCTGGATTTCCACATTTCGCGTATGCGTTAGCATTGCTGGCTACCTCACAGAGAAATTATGGTGATTGCATGACAGAGTTCACACTCTTTGAATGATATAATCAAAGCTACTTGACTGTTCCATTTTCTTTTGTCCAACAGGATTAAACCATTGAATGTCTTAACCATATTGTCTGAAAATGCAGCCAACCGTGAAGAATTTTGAGCAGGGTGTTCCGAGGAGTGACAAACTCATGCAACCCAGAGCTTCCATTTTATGAAATGTTTCTGATGGGAGATTCCAATCAAGGAACAGGGCAAACCAGGCACTCTTTTCACAATGTTCAACAGCTGTATTCTGAAATTTAAACCTAATAGAGTAATTTTAACAGCAGCTATCAAACCTCAAGCACAAAAGGTGAGGACGATGTGAGGGCACTGGGAGAGTGGTGTATTCAGCTGGCTAGGGTGCCAGTGCACCAGGTAAGTAGGGTGCCAGATGGGTAGCGAGTAGGGTGCTAGGTGGGCCAGATCCCAAGTGAATAGAGTGCCTGGTGCAAAATGGCAAAAGTGCCAAAAGTAAGAGATGCCATGTTTGGGAAGGTTGGGGTGGATGAGAGAAACCTGAACCAGCAGGGGGATGTGAGAAGGTTGGGCACTGGTTCTGGAGGTGTGAGGACTGGTGATGGGAGAGGGGAGAGATTGTGGTAGATCCAGTGTGGTGATGGAGGGGATGATCAGGATCATTTTGGAGGGCAAGGGATTGTGTCATGTCAGGTCTGGTTTGGGTGGGGGCCGGGGGGTAGTGTTGGAGGTGTTGTGAGGTGGTAACTGGCCTTGATGGCAAGATATGGTTTGGGTCATAGTCCAACAGTGGGACATGGGATGTGATGGTGACAGATTGGCTCAGGTCCAGCACAATGGGATGTAAAGTCATGCCTGGGAAATGGAAAGTTGAGAGTTGTGTGTGATTTGGTGGAAGGGGTTTTATGAGTGGAATGTGGTATTATATTAGGATCTGGGTGTTATAGAGTCATAGAGATGTACAGCATGAAAACAGAGCCTTCGGTCCAACCCAACCATGCCGACCAGATATCCCAACCCAATCTAGTCCCACCTGTCAGCACCCGGCCCATATCCCTCCAAACCCTTCCTATTTATATACCCATCCAAATGCCTCTTAAATGTTGCAATTGTACCAGCCTCCACCACATCCTCTGGCAGTTCATTCCATACACCCTCTGCATGAAAAAGTTGTCCCTTAGGTCTCTTTTATATCTTGCCCCTTTCACCCTAAACCTATGCCCTCTACTTCTGGACTCCCCGACCCCAGGGAAAAGACTTTGTCTATTTTCCCCTCATAATGTTGTAAACCTCTATAAGGTCACCCCTCAGTCTCCAATGCTCCAGGGAAAACAGCCCCAGCCTGTTCAGCCTCTCCATGTAGCTCAGATCCTGCAACCTTGGCAACATCCTTGTAAATCTTTTCTGAACCCTTTTACGTTTCACAATGTGAGAAATAGGAAAAGTGTTGTTTATGCAGATATAGCAAAAAGATAATGATGATAAGCTTTAAGCAAAAAGTGCTGACAGAAGGCAGCTACCATTAGCATTGGTAAAATTAGCAGACTTCTTAAAAAAAAGCAAGCTTGCACAAAAACAAGACAATGGAAAACCCCGAGCATAACAGGCGCTAGTGTGGATTGCAAATAACAGCCCAAGAAAAGGGAGACGTCATGTAGAGGCCACCAGGTCACAAGTTAGGTATAGAACTAGGGTGATTGGGTAACGTAGGAATCAGGAGAGGGGCCCTCACGCAGCTCAAAGGTATAACTATGTACGTGTGCCAATGTTCATTGCTCATTTGCTTCAGCAAGCATCTGATGCTCTTTCTTGCAAGGTCGTAAAATAAATTGTCTTGTTTCCAGACTTTGGCGGTCTCAGTTAATTTTGTGAAGTTTGTTTCTAACAACAACATCTTTCCGATAGGAAGGAGACCAGAATTGCATACAATATTCCAACAATATTCCAAGCATACCAAACGCCTTCTTCACTATCCTATCTACCTGCGACTCCACTTTCAAGGAGCTATGAACCTGCACTCCAAGGTCTCTTTGTTCAGCAACACTCCCTAGGACCTTACCATTAAGTGTATAAGTCCTGCTAAGATTTGCTTTCCCAAAATGCAGCACCTCGCATTTATCTGAATTAAACTCCATCTGCCACTTTTCAGCCCATTGGCCCATCTGGTCCAGATCCTGTTGTAATCTGAGGTAACACTCTTCGTTGTCCACTACACCTCCAATTTTGGTGCCAGCTGCAAACTTACTAACTGTACCTTTTATCCTCGAATCCAAATCATCTATGTAAATGACAAAAAGTAGAGGGCCCAGCACCGATCCTTGTGGCACAGACCTCCAATCTGAAAAACAACCTTCCACCACCACCCTCTGTCTTCTACCTTTGAGCCAGATCCAAATGGCGAGTTCTCTCTGTATTCCATGAGATCTAACCTTGCTAATCAGTCTATTATGGGGAATCTTGTCGAACACCTTACTGAAGTCCATATAGATCACATCTACTGCTCTGCCTTCATCAATCTTCTTTGTTACTTCTTCAAAAAACTCAAACAAGTTTGTGAGACATGATTTCCCACGCACAAAGCCATGTTGACTATCCCGAATCAGTCCTTGCCTTTCCAAATACATGTACATCCTGTCCCTCAGGATTCTCTCCAACAACTTGCCCACCACCGAGGTCTGAGGAAGGTCTGGGTAAGTGGTGTGAGGTAAGTATGGGGTCTGATTATGTGAGTTTATGTATTTAATAGTCTAATTTTTCCTGAGTAAATATTAGACTCAACTTTATCAGAAATCTCCAAAGTCCTCAATTCAAATAGACACTTTTGGAAGTTTCAAGACATGGAGGAATTACCTGCAGGAGTCTTACAGTTTTCTGGACGATACCTTCAGAATATGCTGCGGCAGGGCATAACTGCATAACTCTCATCTACGCTAGAATCATGACTGCCAGGTCAATGGAATATCCAAACCTACATATCAACATCTGCTGTGACTAACAAGGTCATGCACCATAAACAAGACTGTGCTTGTTACATTGCAAATTGTGAATTATCTTATGAAACATCTCACGTAGCCAATCAGGTTTTTATGATTGCTACCCTTGCCTAATTGAGATCAGATTGAATTTTTGCTCCTTGAAGTACCGTAGTTAGGTGTAAATGTATCGATACAACTCAAAGTTGACAGTTGGACAAAACAAACAATGTGCAGGGTTATCTGAAGTTCACAATAAGGAACATACTTGAGTCTGGCGGAGAATGTCACCTCCAAAAATGCAGGTGTTGTTCCTTAAATTTCAGTTTGGTATCATTCCAATATGCTGATTAGCATGTATTTTTGTGATTGCTTGTTGAATATGGAGTTGACTCATTAGTAATTTGGCAATGAGTTTCTGTTTAGGTCTTTATGAGTTATTTTCCCCCTGATGGTGTCCGTTGCATCTGTGACTCACATTGTGTGATTTGGTATCTACTGAAGGCAGTCTTCTGACTTGGAATTAGAAAATGTAGAGATGCTAATAGATGTTGCAGTTTTCACATGAAATTAGTGCCAAGTAGCTGGTATGTGATTTGATATGTTTGACTAACATGACAGTTACTACATTCAAATTTACAAAGAATACCATAACAGAATAGCAAAAGATTGCTGGCAATGCTTGATATAAAGTGTATACTATCTCTCCCCTCACCTTTTTCTCTCTATTTTTTTCCTAAGGTGATTCCACGCTTCATAAACAATGTTAAGAACAAAACTTTGCGGATACAATCAATTAATTTTAACATGCAGCAATGCACCAATAATAACACAACAGATTTGTAGTCATTCTCAGTCTCTATCCTAATTTTGCAATAAGCCAGATAGTTCTCCAGCCAACCAGTCTACCTCATTCATGAAAACTGAAAATGCAGAACTGTCACCGGAGGTGAGATTCTCTTATTTCCAGTGTAAAATCTAATCCTACAACATTCCCACTATTTCTTCTCTTAGATGCTACCGGAATGGTTGACTATTCTGAGGATTTTCTGTTCTGACTGTAATTTCTGTGTGTTACTTCACAGTGTGTATCAAATGATTGGCTAGTGAATGCCCTCATATGTATTATAATGGACTTAATGATGGGCATAAAGCAGGTCTCGGTAAATAGAAGTGTTAATTGAACTATATAAGTGAGCAGGAAGAAATTCATCCATGACTATGTTGGATTAAGTCCTTACATGCACTCCATCATGTGACAGATATCACTGCCTGTGGTGTTACCAGCTAGCCTGCTGATTGTTGCTGTCTTATACCACAGTAAGGTTTTTGATTGAGGCTAAAATTGAGATTCCTATTAATGCTTTGTACAAGTAAGATGCATTGGTTTAATACAATAAAGGTCCAGAAGGCTTTGGTTCATGACCACCCATATGTAATTAAGTTCTTCTTTATTAAATATTTTCATACAATGCTTTAACATTTTAAACAGAAGCCATCTCCTAAAATGACCACTGCAATTCATGTGACCTTTGGTGGAATCTGAAACTCAAATTGAATACAGAAAACCTTAGCCATTTCAGAAACTTCCACATTCCTTTAAAGATGGATAATCAATAAAACAAGTTTTTCATTCTAACTGATTCATCTTCCTGTTTAACTGTAGACAAAATAGATATCAAAGTCTGTGTGTTTAAATTAATGTGAAATTGATTCTATTGTATTATGATGGTCTCTCATCCAAACCAATGAATTTTGACATCAAGCAACAATACATGATATGCAATCACCACATCATCTTTCTTGAGACAAATGACTTTGATCTTGCATAATTCAGGTCATGAACATGACCATGTTTTCAGTTTGCTTTTTAAAGTCACAAATCTGGTTGCTTTGGAGTCTACAATGTAAAGCCATTGAACCAGCTGTATTAAGTCAACACGAATAAACAAAATACATTGAATATAGGCTGAGGAATCGGCCTAACCTTTTCCAAATTTAAATTTACCTAAGAATCAATTATTTGGAAACATGACTAGAAGAAGCTTTGCAGCTTAGTCTGAGTCCTCCACTTTTCAAGACCTTCACTTCAACCAAAGTATTTATTCATCTAAGAATCGACAAGTCTGCTATGAAATAGGACAACTAAAGATTACAATTGTACGTTTTCATCTATATTTGATTTCTGTTTAGGTGACAGTGTGTATATATTGACTAATACAATATCAAGGTGTTAAATATCCTGGACAAATGTAGGATAATAAATAAGTTGACTTATTTTAAAATGTCCAAAATGTCTACACTGCAAATATTTAAACTGGGACAATCAGATTGAGGGTAAGAAAATATGTTGACTACAAGCAGTGATATCATGTTTACAGGCTGGGGTAGAAAGTGTATTACCTTAAAGCAGACCCTCTCCATCAGACAAACTTCACTGACTTGGATTTCTGAGTCATTTTGAGACTTGTGAGCCATGTGATGATTTTCCTCAGTTGTTTGATGGCTGGTTCAGCAAAATAACATATTCTTCACAGCAATGTGTGATCATAACCGTTTGCTTCATTCATTTTTTCATGATCATTCAAAAAATATTCTGATAGAAAAGAAACAACATACTGGCACTGAGATTGATTCAAGTGTTGTTTCAATTTCTGTGCATAAACTGTCTCTGCATTAAGGATAACTAAGCCTACAACCTTATTTTATTTGCTGGGAGTTATTTCTGAGATGTTGGAGTAAAAGCTATTCATTAATCTCACTTATATTTCAGAGTCTTCTCCTCCAAATACGTCTCTCTATCCTAGCTCCTGAATAGAATGGATCGTTCACCATGATAGCTGCTCACTGTCCTGTTTCCAATTATAGACACATGTTTTCTCCTGACAAGAAAATATAATTCACGTGGAGGCTGCTGTGGGCAATTATACTCTGCAAGTAAAATACCTTGTGAATGGCTGTAAGGAAATAAATTGCAATCATATTGACTTATGTACACAGACAATGTGCTTTCTTTAATTCCTTCATGGACCATTGACAAAACCAGCTTCATTGTCCATCCATAATCGTCCTTAGTAAGGTAGTGATAGGTCACTTTTTTAAAACTATTACAGTCCATTTGACATAAGTTCATTCAGAGAGAAGGTAGGGTGCCATGAGTGTGTGCATGTGTGTGTGTTAGATAATCCTTTAGACTGAAGTTGCTGCAGAACAGAGGGATATAGGGGTTCAGGTATATATTCTTTGAAGTTTGTATCACATTGACAGGGTGGCTAAAAAGGCGTTTAAAATGTTTCCCTTCAGCGCACAGCCCTTTGAGTACAGGAGTTAGGAAGTCATGTTGAGATTGTACAGGACATTGGTGAGGCTTCTTCTGGAGTCCTGTGTTCAGTTCTGGTCACCCAGTTATAGATATTATTAAGCCAGGGAGGATTCAGACGAGATATCCCAGGATGTTGCCATATATGGAAAGTTTGTGATATTGAAAGCCTGGAGAGGCTGGAACTTTTTTCACTGGAACATAGGAGGGAGAGAGATGACCTTATAGAAGTTTCTGAGGAAGGAATGCTTGACCCAAAATGTTTAAGTCTGATTTCTCTCCACAAATGCTGCCAGAGTTTTACCAGCAACTTCTGTTTGTAGTCCTATTTTGTCTCTGGTCACAAGCATAACAGGAGGAAATACTGGTCATTAACCAGTTTGACTGATGATATAGTTCAAGTCAGAATATTGTATGACTCGGATGTCTGGGCAAATAACTTACCCACCTGACAGACATATTAATCCATTTAAACAATGCAAACGCTAACAGTAAAAACCAAAGGATGCAACATAAGTGAATTGTTGTGATTGAGAGACACGGATCATACAGAGAAGAAATAACAATGGCTGTTTATTGGTTTGGCAGCTAGTTTTTGTAATTTTGTTTCAAAATCCAATATCATTACTGTTTTTTCAGTGGATCATAAGTTAAACCAAACCAAGTGATCTAGTTCGTCAATTGTGAGAATTAATTTACAAGCACAAAAGAAGTTTTATGTAATCACCAAATTGTTAAGGTGTAGAATGAGGGCGCTCGTTCCATCATGTCTGTACTGGCTTTCTGAGCGTTTTGCCTTAATGCCAGTTTCTGGTTTTTCTCCCAAAGCCTTGAAAATTGAATCTATTTCAGTATTTAGGCAATGCTGCTTTGAATGTCTCAACTGAAGCTGCCTTCACCACGCACCCAGGCATTCCATTTCATATCCTCGCTACTTGCCGAGTGAGAAAGTGTTTTCTCACCTTGCCTGCACTTCTTTAGTAAACGCGTGTGCAATGTTTGTGTGCTGGGCCAGTAATAATCAATTCTAATCGTGGGAAGACCTTGTTGTCCACACAGACATTACTGACATGGTACAGTATTGGACATATGGTGACCTGGGTGAATAACTTATAGGAGGTGGTACATGGTTCATCCTTTTTGTGCCACCTCTGGCTCAGAGGTACTGCCTTCTTAAGAGAATCATAGAATCCCTACAATGCAGAAACAGGCCATTCAGCCCCTTGCCTGCACCAATCCTCTGAAGAGCATCCCAGCCCAGACCCATACCCTCCACAGCCTATCCCTGTAACCCTGTATTTCCAATGGCTAACCCACCTAGCCTGCACATTCCTGGACACTGGCCAATTTTAACATTCCACCTAATTTGCATATCTTTGGACTATGGGAGGAAACCGGAGTACCCAGAGGAAACCCACTCAGACATAGGGATAATGTGCAAACTCCACATAGATAGTTGCCTGAGGCTGGAATCGAACTTGGGTCCCTGGCGCTGTGAGGCAGCAATGCTAACCATCATTGCCCTGTCTGGACATAATAGGTCACATGACATCATTTCAAAGACAAAGGAAAGAGTTTTTTCCCAGGTTAACATTTATTCCTCAATCAACATCTAAAAGGAACTGAGCTGCTTATTATCACCTGGCTGTTTGTAGAAATTTACAGCACAAATAATGCCTGTTTTTAAAAAAATTGTAACAGTAATGACCCTCCAAGCAAGAATCTTATTAGCTGTGGACTGGAATACAGGGTAGCAGCATGAATTTTGGTGCTCAAGCCTTGGATTGAGATTTGAACTAAACTTGTGAGTCAGAGAATGAGCTACAGCTGACATCCAATGTTATTCTGAAAGATAGTTGCAACATTGCTGAGCAGAAAAACCATGAGTCAGGGGACAATATTTGGACATTACAGGTTTATCACCTGTTTGGACTGGGTTGAATGAGAGGCAAACAGCTGCTAATAAATCTTCCCCTCTCCATCTGCTGGAACCAGACTGTAGCATACTAAAGCCAGTTCTCTCAAACTGTGGTGGGTCTCACTGCTTAATGTAGTTTGGGAGGAATTTTAATATTTGGTTTTCACTTACCAAGGACACAAAGCCATTCTTGGATTTATCAAATAGCCTTCTGGAGAGGAGTGAAGGGAGGTAGAGGAAGGAAAATAGAAAATACAACTTTCCAATACTGAAAATAACACCCACAGATTATGCAGTTCAAGGCTTAGAGTGTGAAGATGTGAGCAATCTAGTTTAAATGAAGATAAACTGTTACTACATTTAATTCTCTGACTGGATAAGTAGGGAGAAGACACATTTAACTAACGAAAAAAGAAAATTCAGCTGCTCTGAGAAATTATTATTCATTTGAATGTTAATCTGGATGCCTTTTCCCTGTGCTATTTTCAGGTTGTCAGATATGTTTCAGCAGTACCTTGCTTGTTGCCAAGTAAAACAGTTCTGTTCCAGAGATTTTGAGTCGATAAGCTATGCTGTCAGTGCAATCCTGAAGGAAGTGCTTTATTGTCTGGGGGTGTTGTCTTTTGATTGAGATATTAAGCAAAAATTTTCAAGGGATGTTTTGGAAACTGATGAGGTATTTTCCCTCGAGTCTGAGTCAAGATTTATTCCTCACCCAACATAACTTATAAAAAAATGAGCAGGCCATCCCTGTTTCTTGGAGATAACTATATACAAATAGGCTGCTATGTTTTCCTCTGATTTGGCCTTTCAGAAACCAAAAAACACTTAACAAATTGGGAAACCCTTTGGAATGCTCTGAGGTCATGAAAAGAGTGGCTGTCTTTTAACTACAAGCTGATGGTGATGCTTTTCATTTTCCCAGCTCATAAAATGATGCAAACTATTGAAATGCTGCTATATCAGTGCAGCATGCTTCTTCCATGTCCCTCAGATCCAAAATGTACCCCTCAGATGTTTTTCATGTTCTGTTCTATCTTTGTGAAGGTTATTTTTATAAGAGATCCCTTCAACTTCAGGGAGTTCTGCTTGACATGTTATGCAGGTGAATTTTTTTTTGTTTCACACAATGAGTTGTTATGATCTTATGTCAAAAGAAGGTTCGGTGGTAACTTTAAAGTGAGGGATTGACAAAGGCTTGAAGAACATAAAAACTGTAGGTCTATGGGGAAAGAGTAGGAATGCAATGAACTAGTTAGCTCTTCTATAGGGCATTGATGGTAGTATTGCGTTTTGTAATTCAGAATTACGTACAGATGGCAAGAGATGTGAACAGATTTTTAAATAAGTTTCTAACTTACTTTCAGTTTCTCAATTCATGTGAGCAAGTTTGCAGGCTTATTTAACAAATCATGCCAAAAAGTCCAGTCAACAGACATACATTATCAACTAAACGTCATGTTGCCATAGTCCTCCTGCATCATAAGACTGCTCTCTTATCAGACAGCAATGCTTGGTGGTGATTTACTCTGACGGCCACCATGCCTCGGGTGAGGGGAGAGGTTGAGAAGATGGGATCTTCGTGGGAAGGGGTGGGAATTGAACCCATATTGTTGGGTCAAAACAGCTATCCAGTTAACTAAGCAAACTGACCCCCAAAATAAGCATGTACCAATCATTAGAACACAGAACCAATCATTAGAACAATAGAACACAGAAGTATGATGAGGTAAGTAGCCTCAATTTCTGCTATAAGAATTTGTCAGTTTATATTGTGCCTCCTCATTGGCACACTTAGGCCAAATTGAGTCACTCCCTTTAGATTTGCATAAGTGTGTTTCCCCCCTCATCTTCCTCTGCCCTTGCCTACTTACACTGGACCCCATCTATCTCTCTCTCTCTCTACCTTCTTCTAGCCTGGTTCTGCTCCCTCCTGGTCCCCCCTTGTCTTCGACTCTGCTTCCAGTTCCTCAATGTTGGGAACTGTTGCAGTCATTGCATGTGACTACTGCTCCCTAGTCAACATGTGCGCTGCTGAAAAAGCACAGCCAGTCAGGCAGCATCTGAGGAGTAGGAGAGTCAATGTTTCAAGCATAAAGTCTTCATCAGAATGGGATGCTCCTGGGGCCAGAGAGGGGTTAGCCATTTAATTGGCTGGTAGTTCTCTGATACATTACATATTGCCCAGATGAGGATTGATGTTCCAAATTTTTACCAATGAACTCCTCTGTGACTGTTAGACACCTCATGGAGTGAACCATTGGCTTTTTCCTTACGGATGTGGGTCATGTTAGAAACAAACTTAACAAAATTAGCCAAGACCATCAAAACTGGAAACAAGACAATTTATTTTATGATCTTGCAAGAAGGGCATCAAATGCTAAAGCAAACGAGCAATGAGCATTGAGACAAGTATACAGTTATACCTTTGAGCTGCGTGAGGTCACCTCTCCCAACTCCTCCATTACCCAAACACCCTAGTTCTCTGCCTAACTTGTGACCTGACTGCCCCTACGTGATTTCTCCTTACCTTGATTAGATTCTACTTCTATCTCCTTGGGCCGTTAACTGCAACCGTTTTGTAACTAGATTAACACTTGCTGTGCTAGTGTTTTCTGTTGTTCTGTTTTTCTGCCCGCATAAACTTGCTTTTCCCAGAAGTTTGCTAATCTGATCTTTGCCTGCAGCTGCCCTCTATACTTGTTTGTAGGCGCTATGCTTAAACTTATTATCACTACCCTTTTTGCTACATCTGTGAAAACAACACCCTTCCCCATTTCTCACAGTCACTAAGTCCATCCATCAATAGTGAATTCAAGCACATTAGGAACTTAGCTTATGAGAACCATATTTCTGCCTGTGATCTCTCCAAATCTAAACACAGCCAGACAGAGAGGAAAACAGGTAAATGAGCTGTTGGCATTACTCACAAATAATTAACAATAATGCAATAAAGTGTAGCAACTTCAGAGGCCCCATGTGAATCTCACCTGTTGAACTCAAGTTCTTGTAGGACATTTGTATTGGTGGTAGCTGCAGCACATGAATATTTTGGTACAGATCTTATTAATTCAAAGAATATTGCAAAACCTGAAGTCCACACGATTGCCATCCTGATGTATTGTATATGTACTTACCTTGGAGAAAGTAAGGACTACAGGTAAACGGCTTATGTCCAAAACATCGATTCTCCTGCTCCTCGGATGCTGACTGACCTGCTGTGCTTTTCCAGCACCACACTCTCGCCTCTGTACTTAGCTTGCCCACATCAAAAGCACATTAGAGCTTGTGCAAATCACGCATCAGAAGGGAACTGCAAAAAAAAATGCTAATTATTTTCAGTAGTCTGAAAACCTAGTTAATAATGGTTAACAAAGCCCGAAACAATGGTTAACATGTCTGGTGCTCCATTAGCACATGCTTTAGTGGAAGCAGGGCAGATAACTGCGACTAAGATGTACTGAAGTTAGATGTGCCAGAGATGTTAACTGTACCAGACACACTGCCACTCTTCAGAACTGCAGCAACAGGCACAGCTATCGGCAGAATGATGACAGAGAAGCAGAATATCAGGAGTGTCAGGTTTAGAAAGAATGCCGATTTTGAGTTGCAACTTCTCCTTCAGGATTGCAGACTCCTTTTCCTGCAGAATCTGAGGATGTTAAGGCAGCCATTATCCTCAATGTTGTGCCTCTGAATGCCGACAGGCTATCACAGTATTGTCAGTCAGCTTATTCTCGACAAGAAAATCAGGGAGATGACAAATACATTATTCATCAGAGGCAATCAACTTTATCACATTTTATCAGTGACAGCAGCAACAAGAAACAGCAAACAAATGTCCATGTTTGACCATGCATAAGTCAATGGAGTTATTGCTTGTATCTTTGCATCTGTTTAATGTACTCTGAATACGCAGGATAGAAAGAAACTACTCGGCCCATTGAGCTAATGCCAACTCCTCGTGAAAAAGAAATCTAATCAGTTCCAGTCACTTTCCCAAAGCCGAGCATTTATTCCTGTCAAGTATAAATTCAATTACCTTTTGAAAAATTAATATTGAATCAACATCTCCCACACTGAGAGACAGTTCATTCAGACAAAAAAGTCACCTTATTCTTCCAAACCAGAAAGAAATTGATTTTTCGATTACAGCGTTGAGACACATGAGATATTTAACATCTTATTTGTAGCAAAATGCTATCTTCAGACACAGCGCAAGGTGCATGTGTACAGATGTATGAAGGCTTTTCTGTCAAGCTCACAATACAGTAAAACAACAGCTTTGTCTTAAGCATCAGTACTGCATCTTGCAAAATAGTCTGTTTCAACCACACAAAAGCAAAACAATAAATGGATGGTTGAAAATAAAGGAAGCTCAATTATGGCAGAGTGCTATGATATCTGTAGTCTGTCCATATGTTGATAGCCAACCAGCTGCCAGTTAGTTCTTGTTTGCATGTGGTTGTCAGCTGCTCTGTCTGCCAACTGGGTTAAAGCAAACATGTCTATACATGGCTAGAAGCATAGGATAGGTGCACACAGATTTACTTTCAGCTGAACCTAGCCCTTTATAATCCTTGCAAATATTCTGATTGTAATATTGTAATTACATATCTATTCATAATCTAGTGCAGCCTGTCTGGCACATTTATGTGGTTTATCAGATCAAGACATTCATGACCTCGGTTGCTATGGTAACTGAATGCCTCCTATAAAACGCCACAGGAGTAGTGCAATTTTTTGTCGGCATCTCCAAGCAAAAATTCTTCAGGCATGATTAGGTTCAGATAACTTTCATAAAGACTTATTCGGTGGAGATGAATTGCATGAATAATTTAATCCAATAATGGTATGAAATCATGTATGTGGCTCTCATCTCATTCTGCAACATACAAAGCTGATAATGTTTTTAAAACAGATGTAACTGACTGCCTTTGTAATTATTATACCTGGCTAACTCCAGTGGTAGCTGAGTTATTGGGCAAACTGCCACATTGAAAACTACTGTTTAACCATGGGCAGACACCATCAGCTGCATCCTTGCTACTGAGGCAAGTAACTTGAAGGGAAAGTTCCACTTTTGGGCTGGGCGAGGGTCAGTTCTACTGCCCTCATTGGGATGAGAGAGAATCAGGACTGTTGCTCCCAGAAACACATTAGATCAGGTCAGGCCACACTTAGAAAATTGCATTCAGTTCCAGTTGCCACATGACAGGAAGGATGTGGAGGCTTTGTAGAGGGTGCAGGAGTTTACCAGGATGCTGCCTGGATTAGAAAGTATGAGCTGTAAGGAGAGGCTAGAAAAAACTCAGGTTGTTTTCTCTGGAGTGGCAGAGGCTGTGAGGAGACTTGATAGAGGTCTTCAGATTATGACATGCATGGATAGAGTTGACAGAATGTTTTTCCCAGAGTTGAAATGTTTAATAATAAGGGACATGCATTTAAGGTGAGAGGGCACAAGTTCAAAGGAGTTGTGACAGGGAAATGTTTTTACACAGAGAGTGGTAGGAGAGTGGAACGTGATGCCAGGGGTGGTGGTAGTGGCAGATACGATAAGGACATTTAAGGAACCTTTAGTTAAGCACATGAATATACATGGAATAGAGTGATCTGAACCAAGGACAGGCAGAAGAGATTTGTTTAATTTCGTGACAATATCATGGGCTGAAGGGCTCATTCCTGTGCTGGACAGTTCAATGTTCTATGTTCAAGATGTGGCTATGGGCGTGGCAGATTGTCAAGGTGGTCTGGTTAAAAGACTCACTTTGATTTTCTGGGACTTTGTACCAGTTTTTTAGTTAGATTCAGACTCTGCAGCACCCTGCTACTTATCATGTCAGACGAGATCTTGATCAAATGGGCTAATGGGTGAAAGAGTGGCAGATGGAGTTTAACTTAGATAAATGTGAGGTGCTGCATTTTAGATAAGTAAAACTTAATGGTAAGTTCCTAGGGAGTGTTACTGAACAAAGAGACCTTAGAGTGCAGGTTCATAATTCCTTGAAAGTAGAGTCGCAGGTAGATAGGATTATTGAGAAGGTGCCTGGTATGCTTTCCTTTATTGGTCAGAGCATAGGGTATAGGAGTTGGGAGGTCATGTTGCACCTGTACAGGATGTTGGTTAGGCCACTTTTGGAATATTGCATGCAATTCTGGTCTCCTTCATATCGGAAGGATGTTGTGAAACTTGAAAGGCTTCAGAAAAGTTTTACAAGGATGTTGCCAGAGTTGGAGGATTCGAGCTATAGGGAGAGGCTGAACAGGCTGAGGCTGTTTTTCCTGGAGTGTCAGAGGCTTAGGGATGACCTTATAAAGGTTTATAAAATCCTGAGGGGCATGGATAGGATAAATAGACAAAGCTTTTTTCCCTGGGGTGGGGGTGTCCAGAACTAGAGGGCATAGGTTTAGGGTGAGAGGGGAAAGAAATAAAAGGGATCTAAGGGGCAACTTTTTCAAGCAGAAGGTGGTGTGTGCATGGAATGAGCTGCCAGAGGAAGTAGTCAAGACTGGCACAAATACAGCATTTAAAAGGCATCTGGATGGCTATATGAATAGGAAGGGTTTACAGGGATATGGCACAAGTGCTGGCAAATGGGTCTAGATTAGGTTGGGATATCTGATCGGCATGGATGAGTTAGACCAAAAGGTCCGTTTCTGTGCTGTACATCTCTATGACTCTATGACTCTATACGTCACCCACTCCAATTCTCACCTGCACTACACATTCTCCATTCATCCCCATGGCCCCTCATAGATCAAAGGCCAACTTAATGTTAACTAAAGCCATTCCCCACCAGTCATCTTTTCCAATACCCTTCATTCCAATTCATGGTCTTTGAGGCCTAGTAATTCAATATATATAATATACAGAACTATAAAAAAACTATAATAACCATACATATGTGAAATTGCTTACAAAAAAAACATTTCTTTAGAAAACAGTTTGATACTCCTATAGTCCTATAACAGTGTCAATCAACTGAATTCTTAAAGAGTTAAGAACAGGAACTTTAACCTCTCAATCTATTCAAAATAAACTTTGAGAGGTTGACATAAGAGTCCAGTGTTTATTTGTAATCGTACAAGAATCTTGGAATGATTACTGAAAAACCTTCCTGTGCAATCTCGTTAGCCAATTTCTCAAAGTTTATTTGCGTGTGATTAAGCAACACCAGCTGCTGACAGGTTACGGTTATTTGTACTTTAATGATCTGGTTAGTTGATATTTTTGTAAGGTTGGAGGAACACCACATTTCTTTCAAAATTTTATTAGAAGTTATTCTGCGTATGTGGGAGAGAGGATGTTGTTTTGTGGAAGAAGGAGGGGCAAAGAGAGAGAGAGAAAGACTGAACTGTGAAATTGAACGAGCCAGCTATATATCCAAGCCCTTCTGCATTTCTACAAAAACCTATCCACAAAGCAGGCCAGAAGAATAGCCCAAGTTAAAGGAAGGTCAGTTTTAGTTAACCTTGATCCCAATCCCCACTCTCTTCCCCAGTGATCAGCATCTGCTGCCAAGCCTATCTTTAAATAATAATGTAAAAAGGTAGTTTGCTTGGCTTGCTTGATATATTTTAATAGTCATATTTAATTCAGTATGCATTTATTTAAATGATCAATTCATTGTTTTAGAAATTCCAAAAGAATTATACTTATGGTTGTGTCAAAAGTATCTTTCTGAAATTAAAATGTAACATCTGGCACATGTAAAGGTTAGACAAACCTGTTATAACCTATTGATATATTCCTGCCATTTACAATTGCCTTCTTCATTATCAGCCACACAGTCAACTACTGTATCCTCTCCAAACATCTTAATTCAATGTCATTCTTAAAGACCCAATCATTGATGCATTTCACAAACAGAACATATGTCGCTCTGCCTTAACGTGTTTCATCAACACAGGTTTGCTGTAATGCAATTGACGAATTGGGGCTGCTGTTTCGAAAGTGTGAACGTTTAAAAAACATGTTGGCTGTAACCCAATTACAGCGCCAACACTTAAAACAGTGTTTCTAAAGTGCAATTTTTCTATAATATGGGGTTGCACAAGAACACAACAATCACATTATAGAAGAACTGACAGTAGTTCAGAGCCCTATGGAACATTATTGGAAACAGTCTTCTTCCAGTTACAAAAAAATACTTTTCAACCATTATCATTTGTCTTTGAGATAACTTTGAATCCAACTTGCTGCTTTGTCTTCAGTCCCACAAGATTTTATTTTTGTGACCAGTCTGCTATCTGGGAGCTTGTCAAAAAACTTTGCTAAATCCACACTATCTACATCAAATGAATTACCCACAATGACCTCAGTCATGCTAATTAGGCATGACCTTACCTTTACAAATCCATGTTAACAGTTTTTACATGGTATCTTTCTAAATGAAGACTCATCTGTCCTTTAGAATCTTTTCTAATATCTTCCCGAACTGAGATTAACTTGATTGGTCTGTAACTATTCAATCTTTTGCCCTTATTAAGCAATGATCCAAAGTGAGTTGTTCTCCAGCCCTCTGGCATCATGTCTGTTGATGGGAAGAATTGGAAACTGATTGTTGAACCCTTCATTATGTCTTCTCTGTCTTTCCTTAACAACTGAGGAATAAGTTTTTCCTGGTCTGGGGAATTATCTGCTTTGAAACATTATTAATTTCAGCTAATATTTCACACTCTTCCTCCCTGATTGAAATGTCTACACTATCCTTATTGTGAAAAAATGTGCTAAGTTCATTCAGAATCAACCAAGCATCCTCTTCCCCAGAAACTCCTCTTATAGTCCCAAAAGATCTGTATATTTCATGAAGGGATATGAAAGCAGCCAAAAGGTACAGGGTTGGATTTATGAGGATGTTGTTGGCAACGAATAATGAATGGTAGATTGGGATTGTTTTCTTTGGAATAGAGGAGTCTGGTAAAAGATTTAATTAAGGTTTATAAAATTTTGAGGAGTTTGGGTAAAGTGGGTAGGAAGGAGCATAAATTTCAAGTAATTGGTGGGAGATAAAGAAGGGAGTTGAAGAGAATTACTTTTCACTCAGAGGGTGGTAAGGGGTTGAAGTTTACTGGCTGAACAGATAGTCCAGCCAGAGAGACTCATTGCATTTGAAAACTTACACCGGAGAGACGTTTGAAGTGTTATAGCCAGCAGATCAATGACCAACAGCTAGAAGGTGGAATTAGCTGGATAGCTCTTTACCAAGATTGAGTAAATGGCCTCCTTCTGTGGCATAAATTTTCTATGATTGTGTGGACATTTGGATTAACCTTCCTTCAAATTGCAGAGTTTAAACAATCTAATTGAAGGAATATGAAGATTTTTTTTATTAATTTGAATTAAGTAATAAGCAAGCAACAATGTGCATTAAACAAAAATTTTAGAGTTTTAAATGTTTTATTGTATTCAGACAAGACTTTCCTGGGGAGCAGCCATTACTAATGTGTTGACAATTAAAAGTCAACATCTAAATTTTCCTGGCAGAATTTAGCATGTTAGAATCAGGGAATTTGGAGTTGTTCTGTTGGTACCTGGTCTCTAAAGACATTCCCTGAGGTGTTTTTCTGGTCAAGTTTAATACTCATGTATCTGACACTTCCACATTGTATGTAAGAGCTTTTTAATTTTTAAATATTTAACGCTTAAACCAATGTCTAATCTGAGTGTATGCAATTTCTTACCATTGATCAAAGCAATTGCTCTGCTCATCCATATGGAACAGTGTCAAAAGCAGCTCTATCTGCAAAGGAACATGTGTTAGAGCAGAAGTCCGAATACTAATGCTTTTTCCTTCAGCAAATTCTCTCCTGCTTTCATGCACTTTAAGCATCGAATCATATTTCCCCCTGATATTTGCTGCACAGTTGAGGTCAGGCCAAAAGATCCAGAACACGGAGGTACTTATGTAAGTGTTAGAGATCTGAAAGGGTTAATGTTGAAGAGTGCTTTAAGCACCACCCACCAAAATGATATCAAATGGGCTTGCAGGGAGAACAGCTGAGTATACTGAAAACCTGCCAATTGTGCCTTCCTCATATTCTCACTAGACATGGTTATCACATCAGTGTTACTTGTACATAGTTAATATCATTAAATGAACTATGTCTTTTTAATGGGAATAGCCTCTTCTCAATGACTTCCAAGTGGCTTTCCTCTACTACATGAGACTATGCAGACCCTGTAGGTTGCTTACACCACCTGTAGATGCTGGTGTCAGAAAATCGATGAAATTTCATGCAATAGAACAGAGAGTACATAAAAACATGGTGAGCAGAGAGGTATGTTTTGTTTGAACAAAAAAATATTTGTTTGAATAGTATAGGTCCTTGTCCAACAGCCGAGTCAACATAGGGCAGCTTTGCATGTTGGGGATAACAATTCGGATATATCTGGGGAGGAAATGCATGACTGGAAGAACTGGCATGAGTGTGAGTTTGAAGAATGGGGTTGGGGAGGCTGAAGGCTATAAGGGACCCTAGGACAGAGCTCTTGACTGATCTGAGATGAATTGACACTGAAAGGGTTTCTCAATACTCTGAAGCCTGGATTAGAAAAGGATGCATCTCTTATACGAATCTTATCATTTTACTTTGTGTTCTTAACAACTGTGGACTGAAATGTGAAAGAGCTGTTTTAAAGCCAGTGCTTAAATGGTGACTGTAAGTTTTGAAGAGCAAGTAACCTATTGCCCATTGCAGGCATCATGTGAACAACTGGTGGAACAAGCAATCATTGAAATTGAATGCAAATGATTTAGAGCTGATGGGGTGTGCAGATTAACATTTTGTTAATGACAAAAGATTGATTAGTCAATGGGTTAGTTATCTAGTTATGATTAGATTAGATTCCCTACAAAATGCAAACAGGCCCTTCGACCCAACAAGTCCACACTGACCATCCGCAGAGTAACCCACCCAGACCCATTCCCCTATCCTGTATTTACTCCTGACTAATGCACCTAACACTATAGGCAATTTAGCATGGCCAATTCAACTGAGCCGCACATCTTAGGATTGCGGAAGGAAACTGGAGCACCCGGAGGAAACCCACACAGATCAGGGAGAATGTGCAAACTCCACACAGACAGTCGCCCAAGGCGGGAATTGAACCCAGGACTTCTGCTCCAACACATGTTCCTTTGCAGATAGACCTGCTTTTGACACTGTTCCAGAGGGGTAAAGAGAGCAATTGCTTTGATCAATGGTAAGAAATTGCATACACTCAGATCAGACACTGGTGCTGTGAAGCAGATGTGCTAACCACTGAACAGTTGAGCAAATGAAGAGACAAGAGAATCGACGTTTTGGGCATAAGCCTGAAATGTCAATTCTCCTGCTCCTTGGATGCTGCCTGACCTGCTGCACTTTTCCAGCAACACATTTTTCAGCTCTGATCTCCAGCATCTGCAGTCCTCACTTTCTCCCAAATGAAGAGACAGACAGAGAGAAAGATTCAGTTCTTTCCCAGCTCAGGAACAGCCTTTCTGTTATCTGCAGTCAAAATTCAATGTAGATGTGAAGAAAACACGTTCATCCTTTTGAACAGTTGAGATTTATTGCAAGTTTAACCAATAAGTCAGAGAGTTTTTATAAGTGTGTCAGCTCTCCTTTTTTTGATTTCAGTGTTCACCAACCAGTGGAGGCATCTGGAGAGAGATGGCTGAAACATCAGGTGACTCATCATGATCATCTCAACAATATTACATGGTAACAAAGACTGATTTTTGCCTCTGCCCAAAATCCAATTTTACCTGTCAATTTGTCTGTCTATGAGTATGTGTGTGTGTGGGGTGGGGGGTAGTTTATAAGGGCATTAGAATTTAATTAATTATATTATATGCCCAAGGTTTAAAACTATTTACACTGTGCCTAGAGTCGAATCAATTGTAATCAACTTTAATTCATGTTAAATATCTGCTTTCTGCTTTTGTCAACTTGGGGATCTTTGCAAAATTTATAAAATCTTGAATCTTTGTGACATCTCGAGGAATAGTGGCATTTGATTCCTAGTGTGCTACCCCAGTTAGGCGTAACACTCCTGATTACACCCTTAGCACTCTCACACTTGGGTATTTATTTGAATTATGAACAGCATCCCTGCCTCGCATTGACTTTTTGCACTTTCCTGAATCATTTAGTACTTACACGGTCGTTGTACTTCTGGCTTGCCTCACTTTGTAGAGCAGGAAGCTTGTCATGTTTGCCAGCAATGATCAGTCAAGGGGTGGACACATTTGCTTTACAGACTGTGCTATGTTACTATCACACCTGCAGCATGTGTCAGCATGCATGGACTTGAAACAGACAGCCAGAATTAAAGTGGGATCGTCTTCAGTCAAGTCGTGGTGACTGTGACTAGATGGGGAGTACTGGCCAGGTAAGTTGAGGTATCATCATTCCTATGACTTGGAGATGGTCAATCAGACACTTGGGGCAGTCAGGATCAAGGCTTCAATGACATTACAGGCCTAGGATTGAAACATGGCCAATCCTCCAGGTCCCATAAACCAAACTGGGGATTAATGGTAAATTAACTGGGACTGCAAGACGATGAGTCAAGGGTCTCCTCACTCATCAGTCAGGGCTGCCTTTTCAAGTCAGTCAAGAGGGTGGGCTATACTAACTTCTGAACAATGACAAATTGTTCTGCTGCACTTGGGGGAAAGAGCAGTCCTCCTCAGAAAAGGCTCAAACACGGTATGATGCTTGGGATGGATGGTTTGATTCTTGTAGTTGCAGTTATTATAACGGTTGATCAGACAGATCTTGATGCATAATGGTAATACAGGTAAAAGTGCGAACATCCACTTCCAAGGAAGTGTCATCCAAACAATCTTGTTTCGGACTATAGCAGTACAGCCGCTTACTAATGCCATTCTTGGTGTAAAACTCTTTTCACCACAGCAACACAGGAATACAAGCAGACCAGTTAGCTCCTCATACCATTTAATTCGATCATTACTGATCTATTCCCTACCTTACATTGTCCCATGCCCTTCATACCTATAGTTGACAAAACTCTATCAATCTCAGATTTAAAATCACAATTGATGCACCGTGAAATACCTTTCAGGGAAGAGAATTCCAAAGTTTGATCAGCCTTTGTGTGCAGCAGTGTTTCCTAATTTCACTCCTGAAAGGTCTAGCTCTCCTTTTTTGACAATGCCCTCCTCTCCCAGCCAGTGCACCCAGATGAAAATAATTTCTCTCTATCTGCTATGTCTGTTACCCTTAATATCTAGTCTATCTATGTCTTAACAAAGTCTGTTATTATTCACCATTGTGTTGGCTTCAGTTCCAGGTTTTGTGTCTTTTTAAATGTATTCATGGGATATGGGAACAGCAGACTGGGCCCACATTTATATTCCTTACTTGTACTGACAATGTGGTTGTAAGTTGTTTTCTTGACCCGCTATAGGCCCATGAGATGTAGATAAATGTCAGAAAGAGAGTTCTAGGATTTTAACCCAGCGAAAGTGAAAGAACAGTGATATATTTCAAGTCAGGGAGGTTGTGACTTGGAAGGGAATTTGCAGGTGCTGGTGTTCTCATGTATTTGTTGTCCTTCTCCTTGGTAGAGGTCAGAGGTTTGGAATGTGCTGTCAGGGAAGACTTGGTCAGTTACTGCTAGTGCTTCTTCTAGATGGTTTAGATTGGTTTCACAGGTCAGCACAATATCGAGGGCTGATGGTGTACAATATTCACTCTGTGTGTCAGTGATGAAGTGAGTGAAGGTTGCAACTTTGAATCATAGAATCCCTACAGAAGCAGGCCATTTGGCCCATCGAGTCCACACTGATTCACCGAAGCACATCTGATCCAGACCCAGCCCCCAGCCTTACCCCTTGCATCTCCCATGGCCAATCTACCTAGATGCACATCCCTGCACACTATGGGCAATTCAGCATGGCCAATTCACCTAACCTGTGCATTTTTGGACTATGGGAGGAAACCAGAGCACCTGGAGGAAATTCGTGCAGACGCAAGGAGAATGTGCGACTCCACACAGACAGTAGCCCGAGGCTGGAATTGAACCTGGGACCTTGGTGCTGTGAGGCAGCAGTGCTAACTGCTGAGTCGTCGTGCCACTTGATTATTATTATTATATATCTAAAAAGGTTATGGTCCTCATACCGATCCCTGTGGAACACCTCTGTATGCACTTGCCTCCAGCTTGAATAAGCAGCCGTACACCACTACTGTTTTTAGTGGTATATCCATGGGGACGTTGTCTCTTTCACTTGAATTTTGTTTGGATTCAGCTGAATTGAAAAGACATTTCTCACTCTATGCAGTTATTTATATCCAACCTATTACATACAGCACAAAATAATTTCCAGTCATAGTCTGCATCCCAAGTGTTGCAGTACAGAGTCTATGATCTATGGTTCATGTGACAACATCGGGGTACTTGGCTCATTTGCATATTGATCTCTTAAAGGATCATAACTCTAAAGGTGATAGCACAATCTCCCTTCTTTTTCGAAAGACAGCTCTCATGTGTTACAGGTAAAAACATGTAACTGTTGGGCAATTGCAATGTTAGTAGGTAGAGGTGCAAAATTGTAAAACTTACCAGCACAGAAGTCTGAATATCGTCTTGGTAGTTTAATAATTATTCCAGATCTTGATACGCTCATCTTGTGGATTTATAGATTCTGCCCTTGGTTGCTTTGCTCTGTAGATGTGTCATCATTGTGTTGATTGTTAACGTGATGTTCCATCACACTGTCAGCGTTCTGGGCGTGTTCAGTTGTGTTGTATTGTACACTTCCCTTAACTAGTTTCTGTTCTTCTCAGCATTGCTCTTCTACTTTATGATATCATAAAATTTTCACTCATTCAGCACTTTGAAAATCTCTGTGGACAACCATGTTCGCTTTGCAGGGTATGTGAATCCGACCTTTTGTAATTATAATTGAAGCCATTCTACATGTGCGTGCTGAATTTACACATTCCTTAGAGGTTAAATGATGACTCATTAAGTTAATTTGCATTTAGCTTCTGAAGATGATCTCTGCTGGTGATGCTAATCTTATATCCAGAGGTGTAACTCTGAAGTGTGAGATGTTGACCTGAAAATCTTGTTTCATTCTCCTATGTTTCAGGAAATTGGTAGAACAATGTGATCCATTTGCTGAGCAGGAGCATTTGAACTTGGGAAATGTAGTCAGGACGTTACATGATTATGCCCCGTTTGACACACACAACTCTGAAAGATCTGCCCCTATACTGTGGCCCATTGTCAATAATGATTTCCTCAGGTGCACCAAACACACTGAATAGGACACTCAATATTTCTGCAATAGTGACAGAACTGTGTCTTGAAGAGATGCATTTTGTCCTGGTTTTAGATTAGATTAGATTAGATTAGACTTACAGTGTGGAAACAGGCCCTTCGGCCCAACAAGTCCACACCGACCCGCCGAAGCGAAACCCACCCATACCCTTACATTTACCCCTTACCTAACACTACGGGCAATTTAGCATGGCCAATTCACCTGACCCGCACATCTTTGGACTGTGGGAGGAAACCGGAGCACCCGGAGGAAACCCACGCTGACACGGGGAGAACGTGCAAACTCCACACAGTCAGTCGCCTGAGGTGGGAATTGAACCCGGGTCTCAGGCGCTGTGAGGCAGCAGTGCTAACCACTGTGCCACCGTGCCGCCGTTTTATTTATGAAGAAATGTTAAGATTACAGATATAGATCGGTCAGCTTCAAAGCCCAGAAAGTAAACAGTTTGTGAAGCCTTGAGGTTTTCCTGTGATAGTAGGAACAATAGGAGCAGCCTGGCTGTGTGGGGCCAAGATCCCTCAGAACCACGATTTTTTTAAAAGGGGCATGACATAAGGGTGATGATGTGGAGGTGCCGGTGTTAGACTGGGGTGGACAAAGTTAAAAATCACACAACACCAGGTTATAGTCCAACAGGCTTATTTGGAAGTACCAGTGTTTGTAGCACTACTCCTTCATCAGGTAGCTAGTGGGGCAGGATCATAGGACACAGAATTGAAAGTAAAAGATCAAAGTGTCATACAACTGATGCAATGTATTGAAAAAATCCTAGATTGAGTTTAGTTTTTAATCATGCTAGAATGGGTTGCAGGTTTTGATTCATTAATATGTAAATTCCAGAACTTCTTTCAAGTCACATTCCTGAGATACCTTAAGGTTTTATTAAAAAATATGACATCTCAGCTCAGACAATGCATATTAAAGGTGTGAGGTTAGAGTCTGTCTGTATTCCAACCTTGAGTCAGGTTGGTTTTATTTCCAGTGGGAATTTATAAAGTGTCACATAGTTGTGTGCTTTTTGAACAAAATAGAAGGTATCTGCAAATGCAAATTCACCTCATAGGGGAAATCAGACAGGCAAAAAGGGGACATGAGATAGCTTTGGCAAATAGGGTTAAGAAGAATCGAAAGGGTTTTTACAAATACATTAAGGACAAAAGGGTAACTAGTGAGAGAATAGGGCTCCTCAAAGATCAGCAAGGATGTGGAAGATATAAAATGCAGGGAAACAGTTGGTAACATCTTGAAAAATGTCCATATTACAGAGGAAGAGGTGTTGGATGTCTTGAAACGCATAAAAGTGTGAATAAATCCCCAGGACCTGATCAGGTGTACCCTAGAACTCTGTGGAAAATGAGGGAAGTGATTGCTGGGCCTCTTGCTGAGATATTTGTATTATTGATAATCACAGGTGAGGTGACTGGACATTGGCTAACAGCTTCTACTCAGCCACTCTGCATTGTTGCATGTTGTGAAGTCTGCCTTGGAGGATGGTCACCCAAAGATCCGAGACTGAATGTCCCTGACTGCTGAAGTGTTCCCCGACTGGGAGGGAATACCTTTGTCTGGCAATTGTTGCATGGTGTCCATTCATCTGTTGCTGTGGCATCTGTCTATTCTCGTTAATGTATCATGCCACTGGGCATCCTTGCCTGCAACATTTGAAATAGACAATGTTGACCGAGTCACACGAGTACCTGCCGTGTTCATGGTGGGTTGTGTTCCCACGTGTAGTGGTGGTATCCATGTTGACACTCTGACACATCTTGTAGTGGTTGCCATAACAGGGTTGTATGGTGTTGTGGTCCATGTTGTACTAAAGGCTGGGCAGTTTGCTGTGAACAGTGTTCTGTTCAAGCTTTGGCAGTTGTTTAAAGATGAGATGTCGAGCTGTAGGGAAGATCTTGGCAAGGTGTTCATCCTCATCGATAATGTGTTGCAGGCTGCAAAAAACATGGCATCGTTTGTCTGCTCCCACGAAGTACTGGACAACAAAGTGTACTCTATCAGTCGTATCTCATGTCTGTCTTCTGAGGTGGTCATTATGGATTCTCACTGTGGCACGTTGGAACTGGCAATTGTTGAGTTGACCATTGTATCCTGTTCTTACAGGGCGTCCTTCAGCACCTTCAGGTGTTCGTCATGTTCCTCCTCATCTGAACAGATTCCGTATATGCTTAGGGCTGGTCTGCAGGGGACAGCTGTTTTAATATGTTTGTTGTGGAAGCTCGAGAAGTGCATTATCATAAGGGTATCCATGGACTTGCAATGGAGTGAGGTACTGAAATGCCAGTCTTTGATGGAGATGTGTGTGCCCAGGAATGAGACATATACTAAAGAGTAATCCATGGTGAGTCTGATAGTGTGATGAAACGTGTTGATATCACTGGTGGGTTCAGAGGAGGAAAATGTTGTCAATATATCTGGTGTATAGTGTTGGTTGAAGCTCCTGTGCAACAAAGAAGTCTTGTTCAAACTTGTGCATGAAAATGGTGGCCTAATGGGGTGCAAATTTGGTCCTCGTGGCTGTTCCATGTGTTTGGATGAAGAACAAATTGTCAAAGGTGAAGATTGTGTGATCGAGGATGAAGCGGATGACAGTTATGAGACACAGCCAAACAGACGAGGTGATGGAACTGCCCCATCTACAATCACACCAAGGACAAGAAACTGGAGAAACTTGGCATCGGAATCAGCAGTAGTCAATTCTCCTTTGACACCACAGATAAAAGTGGTACCGTGGGGAAATTGATTGTCAACTTATTGGACCAGATCCTTCAACTGAAAGAGATTGAAGTTCTCGGCCTAGGGCTCAATTTCTGCCCCACCACCAAAATGGACCCCTTTGGTCTTATGGCAGACACGGAGGAATTCATTAGAAGGCTGAGGCTCCGGGAATTCTTCAAAGACGTCAGCAGTGAGGCCAGTGAGACACTGCAAATTTGTCCATCAATTCCCAGGAGTGAAGAAACAATGCCATGTTCTTTGGAGCCTGCAACACAATAGCGATGAGGATGAGCATCTCACCAGACCTTCACACACCCAAACAACCCTGTCATGGCAACCACTGCAAGATGTGACAGAGTGTCGACATGGATACTACCATTACACGTGGGACACCACCCACCATGTACGTGGCAGGTGCTCATGTGACTCGGCCAACATTGTCAATCTCATCTGCAAGGATGCCCAGAGGCATGCTGCATTGGTGATACTAAGCAGATGCTACGATAATAGATTAATTGACACTGCACAACAATTGCCAGGCAGGGACATTCCCTCCCAGTGGTCAGGGACATTCAGTCTTGGATTTTTGGGTGACCATCCTCCAAGGCGGACTTCAGGACACACAACAATACAGAGTGGCTGAGTAGAGGATGATAACCAAGTTCGGTACCTGTGGGGATGGCCTCAACTGAGATCTTGGGTTTATGTCATACTTCAGGTGACCCCACTACACTATATACTCTCTCACACACACACATTCAGACATGAGCATACATACACACACATTCTTACACATGGTCACACTCTCACACTCATGCAGACCCTCTCTCATACACATAAACACACAAATCCCCACACTTACACTCCACGTTTACGCCCTATCACAGGCAAAAACTCAATCACGTTCACGTATGCATGCGCACACTCTATCCTTCTCTCCCACACACACTTTCTCACTCCCTCACTCTCTCTTTCTCTCACACGTACACACACACACACACACACGCACATATATGTCTGTGGATTCGCATTTGCAGACACATTCTATTTGGTTCAAAAAGCACACAGTCTGTCAGAAGTCAGTCCATTTGATATTTTAGAAATTGCTACTTTGGAAAGAGAACCAGTCTGACTCAAGATTGGGATACAGACAGACTCTAACTCACACCTTTAATGCATTGCCTGAGCTGAGTTGTCTCTTTTTTTTATAAAACCTTAAGATACCTCAGGAATGTGACTTGAAGACGTTCTGGGATTTACATAATATTAAATTGAAACCTGAACCCCCATTCTAAGTGATTAAAGACTTAACAGCAAATGGAGGTTTGTTCAACACATTGCATCAGTTGTATGACACTTTAATCTTTTACTTTCAATTCTGTGTCCTGTGATCCCACTCCACTAGCTACCTGATGAAGGAGCAATGCTACAAAAACTTGTACTTCCAAATAAACCTGTTGCTCTATAACCTGGTGCTGTGTGATTTTTATCTTCAAAGGTGATAACACAACCATGATGAAATCAATTTCCTTTTGTATTGAATTCTATTGGTACGTGCAGCATTTTGTGAATTGTAATGTTTAGGACATACTCGGGCCCTAATTCTGTTGGATGGTTACATGCAGTTATGCCCAGCACCAGAGTATGGTTTATTGAAAAATCTTTAATAGATCACTTGAGGATAGCCTGGCATCAGTGAAAAGAAACTCGAGCACTTTGGAACTTAGGTGATTATGTGTGAGGTCCAAGTGATATAAACCCCATGTTAAGTAGTGCTTCTTTCAGCAGTTCTACTAGAAAGCAAACTAAACTACATGGGTTCTGTGTAGGGGATTCTGTGGGAAGGTACAAGAGCTATTGGATATCCTCTGAACTGTTAAAACTCAGGAAAATGCTTTTGGAATTAGTTTACTTAGTGTGGACAACAAGTCCAACAAGTCCACACCGACCTGCCGAAGCGCATCCCACCCATACCCCTGCATTTACCCCTTACCTAACACTACGGGCAATTTAGCATGGCCAATTCACCTGACCCACACATCTTTGGACTGTGGGAGGAAACCCACGCAGACACAGGGAGAACGTGCAAACTCCACACAGTCAAGTCGCCTGAGGCTGGAATTGAACCCAGGTCTCTGGCGCTGTGCCACCGTGCCGCCCACAATTTAATTTTGATGTCACGACTCCTAACTATTCGAGGGGGCTGTTGGCCACAGAAGAAACTGTGTACAACTAATAGGTCAGTACAGTTGAAAAAGGCTAAATGCAGTAATTGCTTGATGCAATTGATCAGAATTAGAGCTCAGAAAACCCAGAGATATTTCTAGGTTGGTAAAGCCAGCTGTTGGTGGAAAAACTAGAGTCGGTACCTGTGATTAAGCATTGGAGTGTAATTTCAGAGTCCAAAGGAAGAATCATGTGGGCTTGGAGACTTGGATTCACACCCACCTACTCCAGAACCCCCCACATCTCCGAACAGATTATTTAGAAAATATCTAGACACAAGGCAGCAGGGTGATCGATGATAACAGGAGCAGTCATTGTGCCAGCCCACGACAACAGTGGCTATTGACAGGGAAGTAAAAGCAATGACTGCAGATGCTGGAAACCAGATTCTGGATTAGTGGTGCTGGAAGAGCACAGCAGTTCAGGCAGCATCCAAGGAGCAGCGAAATCGACGTTTCGGGCAAAAGCCCTTCATCAAGAATTGACAGGGAGTTTCATGACCAAGTTGTCAAAGGTGAAAAATTGTGATACCTGGAGACATTTACTGAGGTTTGATGATACATTCTGTTGTAAATATTTGGGAAGAATTACTGAGAAATCTGTGTAATCTATCTTACTCACATTATGTTATATGATGTGCATTGCAGGATGTTCAAACACAGTCTGTTACCCTTATTTACCATGTGTTAATTCTGGATGTTATGTTGTAGATCCTGCCATGAGTAACTCTCCAAAGCCTATACACTGTCTCATTGTTCAACACCTAGAACCTTCAGTTTTATTCTCTTAGTCAGTTATCCTGGTTCTCACAACTTCTCTACTTGAAAACGGCATCACACGTTGACAGAATGGTGAAGAAGGTGTTTGGCCTTTGGTCAGAGCATTGAGTATAGGAGTTGAGATGTCATGTTGTAGCTGTGCAGAACATTAGTGAGGTCACTTTTAGAATACTGCATTCAATTCTGGTTGGCTTGCCATAGGAAGAATGTTGTTATACTAGAAAGGGCTCAGAAAAAAAAAATCACAAAGGAGTTGCTGGGACTGGAGGGTTTGTGTTATAAGGAGAGGTTATGTAGGCTGAGAAGTTATTCCACTGGACTGTCAGAGGCTGAGGTGTGAACTTGTAGAGGTCTATAAAATCATGAGCGGCATAGATAAGGTGAATGGCCAAGGCATGTTTTTCTAAAATATAGGTGTCCAAAACTAGATGGTATCAGTTTAAGGCGAGTGAGGAAAGATTTAAGAAGATCATAAGGGGCAACTTTTTCACACAAAGGGAAGTGCCAGAGGAAGTTAGGGAGGCTGGTACAATTACAACATTAAAAAAGACTTTTGGACATGTACATGAATAGGAAAAGTTTGAAGGGATATGGGTCAAACACAAGCAAATGGGACTAATTCAGTTCACGATACCTGGACAGCATGGACGAGTTGGACCAAAGGGTCTGTTTCTGAGCTGGATGGCTCTATCCCTGCTCATATTGTAAAATATACTTGGTGGTCTGGTCTGGGAACATAACAGCTTTAGGGTATAGTTGACTGTTCCATTGTATTCACTTTTTATGCCCTGAGCATTGGCAAGACCTGTTTAATTTGCTAAGTGAAAGTGAGGACTGCAGATGCGAGAGATTAAAGTCAAGGGTGTGGTGCTGGAAAAGTACAGCAGGTCAGGCAGCATCCGAGAAGCAGGAAAATCGATGTTTCAGGCAAAAGACCTTCATCTTTGCTGTATGTGGGAGTACAGCTCTAATCTCTGACTACTAACCTCCTCAGTAATCTCAACGACCTTCTTGATTTTCTTAAACAAGATTTGGGTCCTGACATATTGTAGCGCCCAGGGATGCATTTATGAAATAAAGCACAAACTTGCTGAATTGGATGTCCATTAATGCTGTGCCCTCTTTCGTTCAACATAGGCATTCCTTTAATCTTTGTGGTGTCCCTTTAATTAATCCCAATGAAAAAGAGTCATCCAGGTTGTCATTATGGCTACTTGTGCTCATATTTTGAAAAACCTAGAAGTCATATGAAAACATAGTGCTGGGTTCAAAAAGCTGTTGATGATCACATTGCATATCGATTCCGCCTGGTCCTCTCGGGACACTGCTTCTAACAAGTCATAATATTTAAACACTGTATTGCAACTAATGATCTGGAAGCCAGCATAGAAACCATCAAACACCTCTGTACTTTCAGAAAGCCAAATGTTTGGTAGAAAAAAAACATTAATGACCTTTCATCTGAATCAAAAGATATTAGAGATAAATAGCTTTGGAGCAAATGCAGAACCATGCAAGGATCAGAATGTAGGGCATTGGTGGAATCATACCTGGCACAAGGAAAGATAAATGCTGTGGCTACCTGAGCATGTCAGAGGCTAGGAATCCTGCCATGAGTAACTCTCCAAAGCCTATACACTGTCTCAAAGGAGCAAGTCAGGAGTGTGATATAATACTCCCACTTGCTCGGATGAGTGCTACAACAAGTCTCACGAATCTTGATACCATATAGGACAAAGTAGTCCACTTGACTTGCACCATATCCACAAATAACCATGGCCTCTACCATTGATGCTCAGTGCAAACCATCCACAAGATGCGCTGCAGAATTTACCAAAGCTCCTTAGACAGCAACTTCTAAACTCATGACCACTTCCACCTAAAAGGGCAAGGGCAGCAAACACATGGGAACATCACCACCTACAAGTCCCACTCCAAGCCACTCACCATCCTGACTTGGAAATATATCACTGTTCCTTTACTGTCACTGGGTCAGTATAGTTGTAATTCCTCTCTAATGCCATTGTGGTATCTTCACCAAATGGACTGCAGCAGTTGAAGAAGGCAGCTCACCACACCTTCTCAAGAGCAACTATGGATGGACAAATACAAAACTGCTGGCCCAGCCAGCACTGCCCCCATCTAATAAATGAAAGAGAACATTAGTACAGAAATAAGGACAAAATAATGATGGTGCAACTAAATCTGGTTAAATTAAATAGCTTTGTCATGTTGCTATTAGTCGTCTGTGGGAAAAAGAAGTAAAGTGTTGATCACTTCTGTGTATCTTTTGATTGCAAATTGCTTGAGAAGCTTAATGTCCTCTTCACTGGCTAAGGAAATCCCAGAGTTCTGATTATTGATGTTTCTATGCGCAACGTTGTCTTCGGGTTTACTTGAGGCAGATAGCATTGTTCGGTAACTGCTTTCTTGCTAAATATAAAAGTAGAATCTCCCAAGCCCCTGAAGACATGAATATTAGAAATAAAGTTGGGGGAGTTGTGTGAGATTGGCAGTGAGGGGCTTCTCACTGTCGAGAGCAAAAAAAATTCCACTTTCTAACTGAATGACGAACAGTGAGATGAGATTCTTGATGGTGAATGGCCAGAGGTCCATTAGCATGCATCAACATCCTCATTATTATATTGTCTCACAACATTGATATACAATTTCCCATTCTCCCACCCATCTAATAGAAACTAAATGGAGAAGATAGTGCAAGAAAACCCATCACAGCTTGTGGAGAGAAACTCTCCAGGAAACTTAGCAAAATTGATATTTAGAGCTGAAAATGTATTGCTGGAAAAGCGCAGCAGGTCAGGCAGCATCCAAGGAGCAGGAGAATCGACGTTTCGGGCATGAACCCTTCTTCAGGAATGAGTAAAGTGTGTCCAGCAGGCGAAGATAAAAGGTAGAGAGGAGGGGCTTAGGGGAGGGGCATTGGAAGTGCGATAGGTGGAAGGAGGTCAAGGTGAGGGTGATAGGCCAGAATGGGGGTGGGGCAGAGAGGTCAGGAAGAAGATTGCAGGTTAGGAAGGTGGTGCTGAGTTCGAGGGATTTGACTGAGACAATGTGGGGGGAGGGCAAAATGAGGAAACTGGAGAAATCTGGGTTCATACCTTTTGGTCGGAGGGTTCCTAGCCGCAAGATGAGGTGCTCTTCCTCCAGCCGTCGTGTTGTTATGGTCTGGCGATGGAGGAGTTCTAGGACCTGCATGTCCTTGGTGGAGTGGGAGGGGGAGTTGAAGTGTTGAGCCACGGGGTGATTGGGTTGGTTGGTCTGGGTGTCCCAGAGGTGTTCTCTGAAACTTTCCGCAAGTAGGCGGCCTGTCTCCCCAATATAGAGGAGGCCACATCGGGTGCAGCGGATGCAGTAAATGATGTGTGAGGAGGTTTAGGTGAATTTGTGGTGGAAATGTAGGTTCCCTTGGGGCCTTGGAGGGAAGTAAGGGGGGGAGCTGTGGGGCAAGTTTTGCATTTCTTGCTGTTGCAGGGGAAGGTGCTGGGAGTGGAGGTTGGGTTGGTGGGGGGTGTGGACCTGACGAGGGAGTGACGGAGGGAGTGGTCTTTTTGGAACGCTGATAGGGGAGGGGAGGGAAATATATCTCTGGTGGTCAGGTCCGTTTGGAGGTGGCGGAAATGACGTTGGATGATACGATATATATGGAGGCTGGTGAGGTGATAGGTGAGGACCAGTGGGGTTCTGTCCTGGTGGCGATTGAAGGGGCGGGGCTCAAGGGCAGAGGAGCGGGAAGTGGAGGAGATGCGGTGGAGGGCATCGTCGATCACGCCTGGGGGGAAATTGCGGTCTTTGAAGAAGGAGGCCATCTGGATTGTACGGTATTGGAATTAGTCCTCCTGGGAGCAGATGTGGCGGAGATGAAGGAATTGGGAATATGGGATGGTGTTTTTACAGGGGGCAGGGTGGGAGGAGGTGTAGTCTAGGTAGCTGTGGGAGTCGATCGGTTTATAGTAAATGTCCGTGTTGATTCGGTCGCCCAAGATAGAAATGGAAAGGTCTAGGAAGGGGAGGGAGGAGTCTGAGATGGTCCAGGTAAATTTGAGGTCGGGGTGGAAGGTGTTGGTGAAGTGGATGAACTGCTCAACCTCCTCGTGGGAGCACGAGGCAGCGCTGATACAGTCACTGATGTCGTGGAGGAAAAGGTGGGGGGTGGTGCCAGTGTAGTTGCGGAAGATGGACTGTTCCACATATCCGACGAAGAGGCGGGCATAGCTGAGGCCCATGCGGGTGCCAATGGCTACTCCTTTGGTTTGGAGGAAGTGGGAGGATTGGAAAGAGAAATTGTTTGGGGTGAGGACCAGTTCAGTCAGTCGAAGAAGGGTGTCAGTGGAAGGATACTGGTTGGTACAGTGGGAAAGGAAGAAGCGGAGGGCTTTGAGTCCTTTGTGATGGGCGATGGAGGTGTACAGGGCCTGGATGTCCATGGTGAAGATAAGGTGTTGGGGACCAGGGAAGCGAAAATCATGGAGGAGGTGGAGGGCATGGGTGGTGTCCCGAATGTAGGTGGGGAGTTCTTGGACTAAGGGGGACAGGACCGTGTCAAGGAATGCAGAGATGAGTTCGGTGGGGCAGGAGCAGGCTGAGACAATGGGTCGGCCGGGGCAGTCAGGTTTGTGGATTTTGGGCAGGAAGTAGAAACGGGCGGTGCGGGGGTGTGGGACTGTGAAGTTGGAGGCGGTGGGTGGGAGATCCCTGAGGTGATGAGGTTATGGATGGTCTGGGAGATGATAGTTTGGTGGTGGGAGGTGGGGTCATGGTCAAGGGGGCAGTAGGAGGAGTGTCCGCGAGCTGGCGTTTAGCCTCCACTGTGTAAAGGTCGGTGCACCAAACTACTACCACGCTTCACTTGTCTGCCGGTTTGATAGTGGGTCGGTCGGTTTATAGTAAATGTCCGTGTTGATTCGGTCGCCCGAGTCATTGGCTAATATTTAGCCAACGACTAGTTGAATGGTTGTTGATATTTAGCCAATTTCTGGTAGGATTCAGTCGTGAGTATTTGGAGACAGTGGCCACTTGTTAGATTGCTGTACTTAGTTTTGTAAATATCATATATGATATTGCACAGGTTCTGGACAGTAAACCCTTTAAGCTATCTAACACATCCGGCACCTTTTCTCTGCTCCTGCTCCTCTCTCCTCACTTAGTCGAGTGAACAAAGTTAAAAATCACACATTACCAGGTTATAGTCCAACAGGTTTATAGTCCAATAAGCTTTCGGAGTACTGGTCCTTTATCATGTAGCTAGTGGGATGTTGTGTGATTTTTAACTTTGTCCACCACAGTCTAATATTGGCACCTCCATGTCTTAGTCAAGTGATACACAGGCATTAAAAAAAATTGCTACTGGACTAAAGTAGTTGTTTGCAGTAGATCCTCTCTAATTTCAAATCAACTCAAAACACAATTTCATTTGTAGAGAATAGACACATCATAGGGACAATAGTGGGCGGCACGGTGGCACAGTGGTTAGCACTGCTGCCTCACAGCGCCAGAGACCCGGGTTCAATTCCCACCTCAGGTGACTGCGTGCAAACTCCACACACTTTCTCCCTGTGTCTGCATGGGTTTCCTCCGGGTGCTCCGGTTTCCCCCCACAGTCCAAAAATGTGTGGGTCAGGTGAATTGGCCATGCTAAATTGCCCGTAGTGTTAGGTAAGGGGTAAATGTAGGGGTATAGGTGGGTTGCGCTTCGGCGGGTTGGTGTGGACTTGTTGGGCCGAAGGGCCTGTTTCCACACTGTAAGTAATCTAATCTAATATCCACAAAATGACACATCGCTATGCTTGGTGGCCATTATAGCCAAATAATCATGAGTGAAAACTGTTATGCTGCATTTTTTTTGGTTGCATTAATTTTTTTTATGTCAGTGATGTATTTAAAACTGCACGCACCGTTGAACCCTCTTTATTCTGAGATGGTAATGGTGAACCATCTTGAATTTTAGCGACAATCTTGTAATGGCATCCTGCAATGATGCTAGGAAGAGAATGCTATTGTTACAGCATACTGGCAATGTGAAATTCTAATGTTTGGTGCATTTCAAAATAATAAACATGTGTCCCCATATTCTAGGTTGTGCTAACAGAACTGCAATCTATTTGATGTAAATAGATGGAAGAAATAAGATTGGAAATGGTTTCAGGGGATATACCCACAGAAAGGTACAAGCCTGCTTTGTTAAAGATTTGTCAAATGTCACAGGGATCAATACTGTAATCACATTTCAGTAACATTTAGCAAACTGCTTGCCATATTATAAACTTTATAACAGGAAATTCTTACAGCATTGGACATATTAAGCACAGTATACATAATTGCAGATCACAGGAAAGAAAACAGAAGAAATGACATTTAATTAGTAGTTATCATCAAAACACAGTCTAAGTGAGTTAATAAGGTTGTCATGGATAACGATATACAGATTGACATGCACGGAACAATATTTGTTGTGTCATGCACCAATCATTTAAATGTTAATATAACATCGCACCTGTCAGTAAAATTATTCTGAAAATCAATTGACAGCAACAAATTCCTTATGCACACAATTTACACCACAATGGTAACTGAATATACCATAATGATGGCTAAATTATTTCAAAAAAGTGCTCTCACTAGCACAGGGGAATAATAAATTAAAGAATTAATTCCTGTTAAAGCATTATTTTGGTGAGTCATCATCATAAAGTGTTTACAGAACATTGATTTAGTTTAGAATATTATCACACATCCTTTGAGGACAGAACCACACACTGAATCTACTGTGCTCTGTGCTGTTGCTGCAAAACAGTGTTTGAAAAGAAATTCAATACTTACATAATGACAGATGGTTAGGTTTTCTGCTGATGTTCATAATGGACCAGAATTTACTATAACTAGAGAATGAATGCCACTAGCTGTTAGACATGCCCCTGAATGTTTAATTTCACAGGCTCCCTTCATGCGACCGCAATTGGGAGATTGAAACAGTATAACAATATCTCTAGGATATCTAGAACCATCATGTTCTGAATAAGCAATAGCATATTTCCTTAAGCAAGCAAATGGATATCCTGAAATGAGCAGGACAGAGTTTGAATGAGGTGATGCCTGCTGAAATATGAATTCCATCTAGGTACAGAAAGCGAAAAAAAGAGTGACAAAGAAAGTTAGGTTTAGGCATAAGAAACATGAGTCAATAAGAAAAAGTAATCAAACATTTTAATTGTTAGAAAATGTTTCCAACAGCAAATAAAATCAAGAGAATGAGACATTGCATGGATTAATTTTTAATGGCAGTAGTCATTTGGCAGTAATGAAAACTTACCATGCTGCGAAAAATGATACTTTGAAATGAATAACCTTTCTGTCGCTAATTTGTTTCATTTTCACCATGCCCATACAGAATGCTCACTACAATCAATTAACTTGAATGATACCGACAGGAGGCGCTGTTTTTGAAAAGCTAGCACCTCTTTCTCTGACATTAACTCCAGGTGGAAGTTGTCATGTTTTAACTGGGAAGAATACAACGATAAGCATGCCCCGTAGGTCTACAAACATCACAAAATGTTCAAATGTATAAAATCCCAGTGAGACCCCCAAAATGATTTATCTGCCAGGCTGATTGCTACTGAGGGCAGAAGCAGTTCATAGCAGGTTTTGACAGCAACAGAGATAACATGTGTACACTTAATTGTAGTACACAAATTTAACAACAACAAAGAAATGAAATAATTCTTTATCTACAACTGTGGAACTTAAACTATGCTCTGTCAAACCCCTCAAATACAGATATAATCAAACACGATAAAGATAGACAAAAGGCAAGTGGTTTAACCCATATACTATAAGTTGAATAAAGAACATATGTATGATAAACAAACTTTCAAGGTGGAAAGTTATCTTCTCACATTCCTTTTGATTTTTGCACACTGTTGTATGTAGGCAATGGCCATTCTACAATTCACTGGTTGATCAAGTAGGCCTTTTGTTGTTTTAGAATTCCTCCTTTAATTTTCTCTGAAAGAGAGGGATAGGGATGATTTCTGGTTGCAGGTTCTGGATCTTTTTCCTTTGCTGCCTCCCAGGTACTTACAGCATTTTAATGTTCTGTAGCTGAACCAAACAGAGGGCTGTTGTCAGGCAGAATTTCCTCAGCTCAAAAGACTATTGGTGCTGTTCAGTCTTAAATTTTCCCTCCTCCATCATAATAAAGCAACATTGTTGTATAGTACAGCTTAACATTTTTGCAACTTGAAAATCAAGTAATACTCTCCTTGTATTCCAGTTCTAGTTGTCCAACATTCACTTCAGTCTAAACTTCAGCCCAAAAATGAAAATTATATGGTCTCTTACTATAAGGTCCCACATGAAAACAAGTTAGAAACATTTTAATATAATGCAAATTTGGGGCCATTTATATAAATAAATCTCATTGACAATAAGTCAATAGTGAGAATGGGAGAAACAGGAATTCAGGGCATTTGGTCAACTCTCCCTAATTGCAAGGTCTTCAGAAAATACCCTACTCTGTCATTGACCTCGATGCTAGATGTTGGCTAACAGCAGGACAATCTTCCTTCTAGTTACCCCTCCACATCCAATTTCCACTAACTACAGCAAGTTGGGGTGTTTGAAAGACACCAGACACCATTTAAAAGAAACAACTCAATTTGCTTAGGCATCCAGCAGACTTTTGGGTTCAGAGAGGTAACTCCCCAATGAAAGAAACCTACTCTGTATTAAAATGCACCATTAAGATATTCAACATGTGGAATCCAGTAACCAGTTATCAAGGGCTAACCTGGGTGAGCAGACTGCAAAATTATTAAGGAGGGAAAAGAATGATTTGCATTCATATAGCACCTGTCACAAACTCAAGGTGCCCCAATGTACTTCATAGTCAATTAAGAACTTATAAAATGAAGTAATTACTGTGATGTTGGCAATATGTATTGGCTCAGAAGAAATATCCAAAGACATAAATTCTCTGTTCCTTAATTTCCAAGATTTTGTCTTTCTTTCTTGTTTTACTCTCTGGCCTTCTAACTGCATAGGTCATAAAAGCATGATAAAACTGTAAGTTAATGGTTCAGTATGATAATGGGAAGAAAAGGTAGGAGACTGAAACTGAGAAATATCAGATCAGCTATGATTTCATTGAATGGTGAAACAAATTTGATGGGCTGAATGGCCTACTTCAAATGATACATCTTATGGTCTTGTTAAGTATAAGGATGCAGGAATTTAGGAAGGGAATATCAGACAGTACAACAAATGAAGACTGTTTGCCAGTGATTTTACCACAGTGTGTTGCTATGTGTCAAATGCAGGTGGGTGATCTACTCCTGCTGGTTAGTTTATTGAGAAGAGGAAGCTGAGTGCATAAGTCTCTTGTAATGATTGTAACAAGGTCAGTAAGATGAATCTCAGAGAATGGGAGTTCCCTGATTGAACCAGGCAAACAGGCCCAATCAGGGAGCCCTGACTGACAGAGATAAACAGGAGTGTCAGAAGTTCTGTTCACTCTGGGGGCTGGTTGTGAGCTAGCTGGATCACTGTCATGTACTATGCATGTGTATTAAAGGGGTACTTGCTGATCGGGTACCACTCTTCATGGAGTTATTTCATCTTTTGCAAGCAGACATCATTATCAAGAGACCCTGTGCTGTCTCCACACAGCCACTTCTGATGACTTAACACTACATAGCAGTGTACTTAGCTGTGGTGGATCTCAAAGTAATCTTGACCCCAGAAATACTATAATGATGTGAAAGTGCACTGGCAGCCAACAGATTCCTGCTGTCGGTCAAATAGCACCCATTGTCTTGAGAGTCCAGCTCGGGAGAGTCAAAGATACTGAAGTGCAGTCATATAGGCCTTTTTGAAACACCCTACCTTGTCAGTTACCTGAAAGCCACATGTTGGCTAAGGTCAGCACAATTTTCCCTGAAAGCTGTCCCTCTATATCCAATTTCCTGCAACTCTTGCTGAAGACAAGGATGATTTCTATTGTTTTATGTTGATTCTGTGGGTTCATCTTTTCTTCAGACATTCTCAGGTCAGAATTTCAAGTACTTTGTTAAATGACCTTTATTAAGAATATATACACAATGAACTTTTTCCATTCACTGGTTCTTGGGAAAACCTCATAGCAGATAGACTAACACTTAACTACCAAAATTATAGTTACAACATAGCTGACCTTAGACGTAAACCTATATATTCATCAAACCTTATCACTATATCTCCCTGAAATATTTTCCTGGTTTCCGGCATTATTACCTGAAAATATTTTCTTAACATTATTGAATGAAGCATTTAACTCTGAATATTTCCAATCCAATAGTTTCAAACATCACCATCTCCCCACTTCCAAGTCAATTGTTCACAGGTCCAGCGGCAGTGGTAGACTTCCAATTGTCCCTAATCCAGTTTATTGTAGAAAGGTAACAGTCATAACATGTAGGTAGGCCTGGAAATGTGCAGACAGAAGCTGAAATGCAAATAGCAAGATGAGTACCACTATTCCATACTTTATTATAGAGCAAGGATAGGTAGCATCTGGACTGTTGCATCACCATACGTACGACACTGGATTTCAACTTCTTTTATCATGTCCCCGTCTTCTTTGTTTTAAAAAAAAACAGTAGACACTGAAACATCATTGATTGGAGGAGCTGTACAATCAGCTAAGGGATGCTAAATGTCACCATTCTTCTCTGGAAACAGTATAATAACATCTTCAGCTTTCTGTACTGCATGCTCAATTTCAGGACAAAAAGATAAGGGAATCAAATGGGAAGACTGCAGAGCATTGATTTACCCGATTCACTCCTTCAGGAGATTGGAAGACTGTGACTTGTGGAGGAATTGCTGGACAGACGCTGTGCCTTGCAATGGAAAGCTTCCCACTGGGACGGAAAGTGCTATTCAGTAACAGTTATAAACATTGCTGGATGAGGAGACAACATGAAATAAAGATTTCAATAAGCCATCTTGCTAACATTTCTGTCCTGAACCTGTAGCAATGTTCTAACAAAGCACAATGCAAGCCCAAAGGAACAGACCCTCAGTAGAGAAGAGCCATTCTCTCCCTTTCACATATTAATTTACACCCATTTTACACTTTTCTTTCTTCTTCAAAGAGTTGTCAACCTCTTCGTCTTTTTCTCTGAACTCCATCTGTTCATCATGCACTTCTGTCAAAAATATATAAAAATATTTCCATCAACCTTCATTTCTATGTAACAGACTCAAAACATTAGCTCTGTTTCTCTTTCCACGGATGCTTCCAGACCTGCTGAGTTTCTCAAGAATTCTGTGTTTGTTTCAGATTTCCAGCATTTTGCTTTATCGATGAGATAAAGATAATCAATGACAGTTCTGACAGTATACCCAGAAAACCTGATAAGGACAAAGAATCTTCTGATGTCTGTTGAAAAACTCCAATATGTTTGGATGTTTCAGCAGAGGTAGAGGACTCCTCTTCTGTAGCGTTGCTGCTCCCTGTGAGCATGCATATACAGTACTGTCAGATTACTTTAAGCTCAAACTGATCATTGCTTGTTCATTGTGGCCACCTTGTATGAGGGATAGAAACCACAGACCTCAGTGCTGCTCATGCCCCATGCCCCTAGCTCCATATCTATCTCCATCCTCTACCTTGGACCCCAGACCAAGCTTAGTGGGCATTCTCTTAACTGAGAACAGCAGCTGTCCACCTGCACCAAGCACAGCTATTTTCTTAGAGCCATAGGCCCTGATATTGCCTTGTCCCAGGGTTTTCTTCCATTATATTGTCTGTAACCACGTGTAGCATTTCTTCAAGGCCACTATTTTGGTCTAAAACTGGCATTTCTGTCGGAGAAGTTAAAGAGCTATGTTCATCATGGACTGGAAGAAAATTTTTAAAGTCTTGACAGCTACAATTTTTTTTCTTGAAATGGTGAACCTGGGCCTGTTAGTGACTATATCCTGCAAAACCTAACTGGTATTGCTCCTTATTAGGAAGTTCTACAAAAAAATAGGCCACTAAACTTCAGACGGCATGAGGGGAGATGGGGCTATAAAGCTGATGAGGCTTTTTGAAAAACTGATCACTCAGTTCTTGGCAGAATGTACTCGAATCTTCTTGGTCTGGGTTTTTCAGCAGCTGGGATGAGCTGAGGAAGACCTTTGGAAAATGTTGTCCAAGCATCTCGGATCCAGGTTGTTATTTCTGGAAACGTTGAGGGAACGCTTCACAAATTGAAGGGCAAATATCACTGAAGCCAAACTCATCACCTGAACAGAAGTCACCTCGCACACAACCCTCCCAGATCAAAAAAGGTTGGGTCTGATTCCTGAAGGTATAAATAGTCTCCTTCATGACTTTAGTGTTCCCAGGTTGTTGTTGCTTCCGGCCAACCTAAGAGGAAACTTCGATTGCCTCCAAGAACTATAATGGTAGATCCTGAATCAGAAAAATTAAAATAGTATCAAACTTATTGACTATTCAGGTGATTGAACAGAAATTGCAGTAAGTCCTCAACCTAACCATAGTTTGCTGAAATGTTCTTTCCTTGTGTTTCCTTGAAGCCCTCTTAGGGCATTTTTGCCTTGCTCAATGTTGCATCATGTCCATTCCAGTCACCTTCAGAAAAACTTTCTATTCTCACAGACTGTCTCAACCTCTGCCATCGTGTTTTATGATAATTTCTTTGGGTCCATCTGCTCTTCAGATTTTCACAGTCCAGACTTCCAAGTGCTTCTCCAAATGGTCTTTTTTTAAAACCATGTATATTCATGATGTGTCAATGACAGGGATCATCCCTTGGAATAGCTCTTGGAAAATCCAATTCAGCAGATAGATAAATTCATGACAACTGGGGTCACAATTGTATCATATTTTAACTCAGAGGCTCATCTACATATTCAGCAAATCCTATCAATACATCACCAACACTCTTGATGATATTCTTGATTATCTCCAAGTGGAAAACGTTTATTGTTCCTGTCCCACACTAACATAAGATTTTGATCAGATGGAGCCTTATGGCAACTTTGCCTTTGATGTCACATTGTTGGCAAGATGAATGTAAGTGAATAGGAGCTATTGTGTACTTTGTTTAACCAAAATTTTAGAAACCAGAACAATATTTGGCCATTGCCCAGTGTCTGGAACAGAAATTACCAGCCCTAGTGCTGATTCTGACATGAACTCTCAGCTCCACTCCCAGCCTCCAACCCAAACACTGCATCACCACTTCCAACACAAGGTCATCAGGTTCCCTCAAAATCACAAGCTCTGGTTCTTTGGCTCTTATTTACCAACAGTCCCAGCCCTGCCACTAGGACTGGCTTGAACTGGTAATACCAAACAGGATAAACTGTCCAGAATTCTTCACACCTATTACAACAACAAACTGTGATACTGATCACTCACTTGTCAGTAGCATTATGAAGATACAACCATAGATAACACACGGGTACAAACACAATGAGGTTCTGTGAATCAATATTTCTTGTATAAGGGAAGATGGTAAATATCAGAAACTCAGGCAGTTCCCTTCTCCCCAGGGTTCACTAGATAATTTCGATGAAGCGTCAAGCCTCCATGATCAATCATCAGTCAGTAAAGGATGAGACGGGGACAAAGGTATTGGTTCACGACTCACCCTGCAAAAAACACTCCTGCAATTCAAACTTACAGCTTTGAAATCCTCAGATAGGGAAGTACTGACTGACAGGAACAAGCAATGACCCAGTGCGGAGATGGGGAGTCCAGGCTATAACCATGTGAACTGGTTGTTTCTCAGCCTGTGCTTAATGATCATTCGCAGCTGCCTGCAATCTTGGAGCTGGAATACCAGCTGAGCTGCTCAAGTATGGGAAGCCCGGCCCCGCTGCCATATCTCCACAACCTCGCCCTCCTCTGCTGGAGAGGAGGCTCTGTCCTCAAGGAGGTGCACAGCACCACAGCCTTCACATTGTACAGGAGCAAAGGGGATTGCAGCATCTCATTCCTCAGCATTCTCAAGGCTATTGGTAAGGCCATTCTAACAAGGCTTTATCGCCCAGCCAGCAACGTATCTGGACGTGCTAACGGGCATCAGAACAAGTGGATCCCCTGGGCAATTAGGGTGAGGGTAAGGATTATGGTTAGGGTTAGGGTTAGGGTGAGGGTGAGGCTTAGGATACATGTGAGGGTTAGGGTGAGTTTGAGGGTGAGGATTTGGATGATGCCAAATGTTGGGGTGAGACTGAGGGTGAAGGGAGAGGATGAGAGTGAGGATTTAGATTTGGGTTGTGGTGATGGTGAAGGTAAGGGTTAGGATTAGAGTGAGAATTAGTGTTAGGGTTAGGACTAAGGTGAGGGTAAAGATTTGGGTAAGGGTTATGGTGAGGGTTTGGGTTTGGATTAGGGTGAGGGTGAAGTTGAGAGGTATGGTTAGAGTGTGGGTGAAGGTGAGGGTTAAGGTGTGGGTGAGCATGAGGGTGAGGGTTAGGCTGTGAGTGAGGATCTGGGTTAGGGTGTGGGTGAGGGTATTGTTGAGTGTGAGGTTAGGGTGAGGATGAGGATGAGGCTGAGGGTGAGGGAGAGTATGAGGGTGAGAGTGAAGGTGAGGATGAGGGTGAGAGTGAGGGTGAGGATCAGGATCATCTCCCCACAAGAATTTCAGGAGAAGTGCCAAGCATGGTAAACATTGTTTCACTTGCTTCTGTGGATCTCTCAACGTTTAACCCCATGAACAGGATGGGCCTCCAGCAGAAACTGGAGAAAATAACATGTCCTCCCAAACCTTGCAGTCTGACACTTTTTGTCATTTACATAAATGATTTGGATGTGAGCATAAGAGATACAGTTAGTATTTTTGCAGATGATACCAAAATTGGAGGTGTAGTGGACAGCGAAGAAGGTTACCTCAGATTACAACAGGATCTGGACCAGATGGGCCAATGGGCTGAGAAGTGGCAGATGGAGTTGAATTCAGATAAATGCGAGTTGCTGTATTTTGGGAAAGCAAATCTTAGCAGGACTTATACACTTAATGGTAAGGTCCTAGTGAGTGTTGCTGAACAAAGAGACTTTGGAGTGCAGGTTCATAGCTCCTTGAAAGTGGAGTTGCAAGTGGATAGGATAGTGAAGAAGATATTTGGAATGTTTTTTTTATTGGTCAGAGTATTGAGTACAGGAGTTGGGAGGTCATGTTGCGGCTGTACAGGACATTGGTTAGGCCAATGTTGAAATATTGCTTGCAATTCTGGTCTTGTTCCTATCGGAAAGATGTTGTGAAACTTGAAAGGCTACAGAAAAGATTTACAAGGATGTTGCCAAGGTTGGAGGATTTGAGCTTTAGGGAGAGGCTGAACAGGCTGGGGCTGTTTTCCCTGGAGCATCAGAGGCTGAGGGGTGACCTTATACAGATTTACAAAATTATTGAGGGGCATGGATATGATAAATAGACAAAATCTTTCCCCTGGGGTCGGGGAGTCCAGAACTAGAGGGCATAGGTTTAGGGTGAGAGGGGAAAGATATAAAAGAGACCTAAGGGGCAACTTTTTCACATAGTGGGTGGTACGTGTATGGAATGAGCTGCCAGAGGAAGTGGTGGAGGCTGTTACAATTGCAACATTTAAGAGGCATTTGGATGAGTATATGAATAGGAAGGGTTTGGAGGGATATGGGCCAGGTGCTGGCAGGTGGGACTAGATTGGGTTGGGATATCTGGTCAGTATGGACGAGTTGGACCGAAGGGTCTGTTTCTATGTTGTACATCTCTGAGTCTATGACTCTATGACATGCACGCACACTTCATTTCGATATCCCCAATTCTGACAGTTTTGAGTTCAACAATGGGTTGAAAATAAGGAGTGTGTTAGCTCCTGTTCTGTTTTCTAACTGTGTCTCTGGCCTCCTGACCTGGGTTACCTTGGCAACACAGAAGGAGTGAATCCCCTGACATTCCTCGACCCATCAAAACTGAAAGCTGAGTGCAGCGTGGGATCAGGAATTACTGTATATCTATGATGCTGCACCAATTATCCACTATCTCCAAAATCGCACGGACAGTTTATTCCAACCCTGTGTCAGGGACTTGCTCACTACTTATGTCAATGTTACCAGCCTTTTAATCCTTCTGATATCACTATTGCAGGTAGCAACAATGGGAGAGTCATTTGTCAGCCATGGAGTGGCATCCCTCTGGCAACAGACTATTGACCTCCTCCAAGAGAAACTAACTATCAAAATGGGCATATGTTGCTTTTCCGGCCTTGTGACATTAGACAGGGAGCACATCTATGTCTTAGATAATCATCTCTAATGGTTCATCCAAACATGACATTGAGAAACAGTGCCCGAGGTCATTAAACGCTGGTCTTGCCTTTTATGCAGCCATGACTGAGATAGGGTTATTATGTGTCCCTCTGCTTATTTCCGAGTTTGGTTTAATGTCATCAGCACAAACATATTCATTTTAGAAAGACACCTTTGCTTCAATTGTTTCACTCTTCTATGTAAGGACTGAAACTGATGAACTTGCCTCAAGCTCTCAGCTGTACCACAATGAAATTCAACTTCACCGTTCTCTATTTTTGCAATTCAGTGAATTATTTAACAATGTATTTAATAATTCAGGATTTTACATCCCTGCAATGGCCCTTTTTCTGTACTTTGAAGCTTTTTATATTTATTGTGTAGTTTTCTACAAAGAAAAATCCCCTTGTGTTCTGCTAAAGTAAATCGGTTCAACTGCTAATTGGTCAATTGCATCTTTTTCTCGTGGCCATGGGGATTGCTTAGAAAATGACCAGTACGAATCCTAATTTGGAGTCATGGAAATAGATCAGTGCTAGCACAAATACAAAATCAATTTCCTATTCTTCAACTACATACATAAGAGATTCAGGCAAGTTGCAGAAAGAGACAGCAGATCAGCAAGTCCACTTCAATACCTCCTGTTGAACTGATTTGCTTGTTAGTTATTAAATCGAAAGTGTGGTGCTGGAAAAGCACAGCTGGTCAGGCAGCACCCGAGGAGCTGGATAGTTGGTGTTTCAGGCATAAGCCCTTCATCAGGAATGAGGCTCGTGGGCAGGACGGCTGAGAGATAAATAGGAGGGGGTTGCGGTTAGGGGGAATGTAGCTGAGATTGCGATAGGTAGATGGAGGTGAGCAAGAAGGTGATAGGTCGGAGATGAAGGTAGAGCGGATAGGTGGGAAAGGTCAGGAGGGTAGTGCTGAGTTGGAGGCTTGGTACTGGGACAATGTTGGGGGAGGGGAAATGACGAAACTGGTGAAATCCACATTGAGCCCGTTTGGTTGCAGGGTCCTTCTTCTTCCAAGATCTTCTCCCACGTGGTCAATGATGCCTTCCAGCATACCTCCTCGACTCCCCGCACATCCGTCCCTGAACCCCACCCCTCCCAATGCAACAAGGACAGACCCCCTCTGTCCTCACCCTCCACCCCATCAACCTCCACATACATCATCTTCCGCCACTTCCACCAGATATATTTTTCCCTCCCCACCCCTATCTGTGTTCCAGACAGACTATTCCCTGTGCGACTCCTTTGTCAGATCTACACCCCCACCAGTCCACTCCCAGCACCTTTCCCTGCCACCACAGGAAGTGCAAAACTTGCGCCCAACATTTGTCCAAGGCCATAAAGAATCATTCCACATCCGACAGAAGTTTACCTGTATCTCCACAATGCCATCTACTGTATTCGTTGCACCCAATGTGGTCTCCTCAATATTGGGGAGACAGGATGCCCACTTGCAGATCGTTTCAGAGAACATCTCTGGGACATCAACCAACCCCACCACCCTGTGGTTGAACACTTCAACTCCCACTCCGCCATGGACTTGCAGGTCCTAGGCCTCCTCCATTGCCCAACTCTTACCACCCGATGCCTGGAGGAAGAACTCCTCATATTCCGCTTTGGGACCCTGCAACCACACAGGATCAATGTGGATTTCACCAGTTTCCTCATTTCTCCACATTTATCCCAGTTCCAAGCCTCCGACCCGGCATCGCCCTCCTGACCTGTCCATCACCTTTCCCATCTATCTGCACCACCCTCGCCTCCGACCTATCACTTTCACTCCCACCTTCTTCTACCCATGGTATTCTCAGCTACTTTCCCACCCCCAACCCCACCGCCCCCTCCCCTTTATCTCTCAGCCCCCAGGTCCATAAGCCTCATTCCTGATTAAGGGATTATGCCTGAAATCTCGATTCTTGTGCTCCTCAGATGTTGCCTAACTGGCTGTGCTTTTCCAGCACCACACTCTGGACTCTGGTCTCCAGTATCTGCAGTCCTCACTTTCTCCTTATTCATTATAAAACTTGACATGTTGATGTTTTCTCAAAAGCAATTATAAAACCTGATGTTATGGTACAATGTAATCAGACTGTTGAGTGGCACCAAAGATTTAAGTGTGAGATTCACCAGCAATAAGTGGGACAGTACTATTTATCATTGCCTAACTATTACAGTGACAGTTCTGTTGGATAGAACAGAAAAAAAAATCGTCACGTGCATTTTTAAGTGAAAAATGCAGTGGAAAGTTTCATAAGCTGCCCCATAACAGTGCACACATTAATAAGAAAAGTTTTTCAGATTGATAAAAAGAAAATTAAGGCGAAGTTCATCACAGTTCAGTTAGGGTTCCTGGACTCAGGAAAGGCAATTAAGGAAAGCTCAAATATGTACTGGGATGAGACCGCCTTTCTCCTCCATCTGGGCCACCTTTGGAGCTGGAGCTGCGGTCCCGTCTGTGAGCCTAGGCTGTGGGAATCAGGGCGGGAGTCAGCCCACCACTGTCCGGGCGTAGAAGAAAGGAAAACTGTTCATAGGTTTTTGCTTAATTCCACCAACTGAATATAGTTGAATAAGCCACTAAATCCAAGGTCTGTCCTTTGTTCTGATCACTCAACATTCCCACAAGTACCATTTGTGTCAGATTACAAGCAATTCATTGGGAATTGTAAATTGAAATTTTAGGACCACTCGTGAAGTTGCAAACAGTTTATTTGGTTGTGCTGTCAGTTGTATGAGGGTAGATCTGGATTTTGTGTCGAATGGTGCAGATCAGCCTTTCACATCGCAAACAGTTGTCCTCAAACGTTTCAGAAGTTTCGAGCCAGTTACTTGCTCAGCTCTAAGTCTTGAAAACAGAAAATGCTGGAGGTCACAGCAGGCCAGGCAACATATATGTCTTATTCAGTACAGGAGTTCTGCAGCAGCTAGAAACAGCACAACAAAATAAAAACAAACCTTGAATCAATCAGATTCAAGAAACCTCATGATACATTAAGCAGAGTTTTATATCCAAAATTTTGTTTTGGATGAAGGTCTGAAAAATCTGATTCCTTTCTGCATTCAGTCCACCCATTTACAGCTTTACCAGAGGGTCTAAGGAGGCTGCGTAGATACAAGGGAGTGATGATGCAACGGTTACACCATTAGACTGGTGACCCAGAAGCCCCAGTCTAATGCACTGGGATAATGGGTTCAAATCCTACCATGGCAGGTGGCTCTGAATGTCACTGTCATTCCAGTTTTCAACTTTCACTGACCTGCCAAGATTCCAGAGCATCACAAGGATTCACTGAACTGATGACTTGACTGATCAAGAAAGTAATACTGTCAATAAATCCACCATCAAATACTTGTTTGAGGAGATCAATGACCGAGCACTTTCCCATTGACAATTTCCCTCACCCTTCCACTCCTTTGAACATCCCTGCTCCTTGACTCCAGGCCACAAGGCCTCTCTGATTCCATATAGCCCCAAACATCCACTTCCCTGCGCCTTACACCTCCGTTAGTCTACACTCACCCAGGTTTCCAATACACCTCCCAGGCTCCAAACTCTAGGTTCCAACCTCCGACTGAGCCATTGTCCTCCTCCAAATCCCTCTGAATGTATCAGCCCATGCCTCAACTTCTGTCCCATCACCAGCCAAGGCTACAATATTTTTCCCCTGAATCCCTGCTCTGTAATTCCCAATCCAGGCTCTGACCATGTAATAGGCTCCCTTCCAAAGTTTTCCATTCTTTGGAACCTCCCACTGAAGCCCCAGCCTTCAGTTGTGTTTCCATCACAATAAATGGGATCAGGAGTTCTCAATTGCACGTTCTCCTACCCACATCCTGCTCACCACCATTGTAGACATGATTACTGATTATCTTGCAGTGATCTTCATCACAGCTTTGCCCTTGGAATATTTATTTACTTATCCTTCTCTAGCGGTGATTTATAAGGTAATAGATCATTTATTTTGTCATACTGCATTTATTTGTTTAGGAGATATCAGCATCACTCACAGAGTCAGCATTTTTGTGAATCCCCAGTTGACTTTGAGAACGAGCTACTTTTGGGTACTTCTGCAGTTCATATAGTGAAGGTACACCCACCCACAATTCTGTTAGAAAGGAAACTCCCAAGTTTCTGAGCAAGCCACAGTGAAAGAACGATGATACAGTCCCAATTAGGATAGTGTGCCTCAGAAGGAGAGTTGGAGGTGGTGATGTACCCAAGTGTCTAGTATCTTTGCTATCACTGTGCATTTGAAAGGTGCTGTTAAAGGAAGCTTGATGAGTTGCTACAGTGAGACATGTAACTGGTACACTCTGGGTGTGGACATGGAGTAAGTAAACGTTTAAGGTGATAGGTTGTCAATCAAATGTCCTGGGTACTGTTGAACCTCTTGAGTCTTGTTGGGGCTGCGTACATCCAGATAAGATTATTCTGTCACATTCTTGACTTGAGTCTTGCAGGTATTAAGAAATTGGCTTTACCAAGTTAGGAGATTAGTCGCTCATCATGAATACCCAGCCTCTCACCTACATTTATAGCCATAGTAACTACGTAGCTTGTCCAGTTACATTTCTTGTTAATAATAAAATAGAAGATATTGACAGTGGGAGATTCAGCAATGGCAATGCTGGGGAATGTGATGTGAAGAATGTGTTAAGGATCTCTCTTGTTTGAGGTAAGACTGTTGGACAGATTGTAAGAACAAGCAAAGGATTTAAAAACAAATAAGGAAGGAATAAATAGAGTATGAGAGAATGCTTGCTAATAATATAAAAAACAAATAGTAAGAGTTTCTGAGTCCTTAAATTGGAAAAAAACAAGTAAAGCTCCTGATGGTCCTCAAGAGAACGAGACTGTGGAATTGTTAAGTGATGAAACCAACAAATGGGAGAGGTGATGAACAGGTATTTGTTTCGCTGTATAAAGTGATAAAACGTAATAAAGAGACTTAAAACCCAAGAAGCGAAAGGCAAATGCTGTAAGAACTATTTGATTTGAGGGTAACAACTGTCCAGGACTAAATGGTTTGCAATGTAACATTTTAAAAGGTATGACTGCAGCAATAGAGGTATTGGCTATAGTCGTTCAAAATTCCTTAGATTGTGGAACAGTGTCAGCGGATTGGAAAATAGCCAATGTAACATCTGTATTCTGAGCTATCTGAGAGGATGAAGACAGAAATGAGGAAGACAAGTTAGCCTAATGTCTATAATTGGGAATTTTCTGAAATCCATTATTAAATAGGTTATAACAGGATACTTAGAAAATCATAATGTAATTAGATAGAGTCAACAATGTTTTTTGAAATGAAGGTCATGTTTAACTAATTTATTTGAGATTTTGAGAAAGTAACACAAGATAAATAAAGAGAAATCTGTGAATTGTGTGTACTTGGATTTCCAAGAAGTATTTTATAAAATGCCACATCAAACGTTACCACATAAAATAAAATCTCATGGTGCAAGGGTAGCATATTAAAATGGACAGAGGATTGATTGGCTAACAAAAAGCAGAATAAATGTTTTTTGGAGATGTCAAAGTCTAACGAGGGAATCAGCAATAGATCAGTAATGGGGCCTCAAATATCAATGATCTGGATGTGGGGACTGAATGCATGGTAGCTAAATTTGCCACTGACACAAAGACAGGTTAAAAAAAAAATTAAGCAGTCAAGAGGTGGTGGAGAGTTGGAAAAGGAACACCAATTGATCAGGTGGACAAAAATCAGACAGATGTGAGAAAATGGGCATTCGTCTAAAAAACAGCAAAGCAGTATATTATTTAAAGGAGAGAGAATGCAGATGTGGAGATACAGAGAATCTGGGTATTCTTGTGCATCAATCTCAAAAGGATAGCTTGCAGGTACAGTGAGTGATTAGGAAGACAAGTGGACAAATTGGTGTTTATTGCAAGATCAAAAATCACATGACACCAGGTTATAAATCCAACAGACTTATTTGAAACCGCAAGCTATAACCCTGTGTTGTGTGACTTTTGACTTTGTCCACTCCAATCCAACACTGGTATCTCCATATCATGACTTTATTGCAAGAGGAATGGAACGTTAAGGATGGTCAAATTTATTACAGCTTACAGGACTTTGGTAAGATACAATTTTGTTCTTCTTATCTGAAAAAAATGATTTAATTGTGTTCGAAGCAGTTCAGAGAAGGTTCACCTCATTCATTTCTGAGATGAAGGGGTATCTTCGAAAGAAAGGCTGAGTCTTTTTTTTAACATTGGGCTATGAAGAATGAGAGCTCACCATTATCCACATTTACTAGCTGCTATTTCTTCAGCTGGTATCCCTTGCTTAGATGTTTGGAAACAAAGTGCAGGGTAAACTGACAATTATTTTAACATATGAGCTATAAAGACGTGCTTTATCTTGGCTTGGACCCTCTTGTTAGGCAAAAGTATAGTTGTTTTCTCTCACATCATTTTTATTATAATAACCTATTGTCTCTTCATTTCAAATGTTGTAAAACTTCATTAAATTGTAGGCATGCGAACAGACACTCAGACTTCTCAGCACCAAGCTCCCACGAAACAAAAACTTCTAAAATAAAATGTCTCTCCCTTTTGAAAACAACAACTGCAAACTGAATTGAATTGAATTGATTGTCACATGTACCAAGGCATAATGAAAAGCTTTGTCTTGTGAGCAATACAGGCAGATCAGAGTTAAGTAGCATTGATAAGTAACTAATAGGTAAACAGCGGCAAAAACAAAAACACAGGCACAGACGAATGTTAAGAGTTTGAGAGTCCATTCAGTATCTAACAACAGTAGAGTATAAACGGTTTTGAAATTGGCTGGTGGGTGTGTTCAGGCTTCTGTACCTTCTCCCCGAAGTTAGAAGTTGTTGAGAAACATTGCCAGGGTGGGATGGATCTTTGAGAATGCTGGCAGCCTTTCCTTGACAACAGGCCTGGTAGATAGATAAATTAAACTTAAAGTTATACAACTCAACATAAATAAAAAGTCTTGTTGATGGACCTTGAAAGACAGTCTACTCACAATGCATGCCGTCTAATTATCATTTATTTTCGCTACGTCTGATCTAAATTGCATATTTTAAAAAATCACTTGCAGGATGTTGGCATCATTAGCTAAGCCAGAATTCATTGCTCATCCTACGTTGCCCTTGAGAGGGCAGCATTGAGCTGTCTTCTTGAACCATTGCAGTCCATGTCTTGTGGGTATGCATTCATTTGGGAGAGGGTGCTGGGATTTTAAAATGGCAGTAATGAAGGAATGACTATATAATTCCCACCCAAGATGGCATGTGGTTTTGAGGAGAACTTGAAGGTGGTGGCGTTTCTATGTACTTGCTCCCTTGTCCTTCAATGTAGTAGTGGTTTACAAATTTGAAATGTACTGTTTTTGGAGCCTTGATGAATTGTAGCAGCAATGCAACTTGTAGATGATGCACACTGCCACCATTGCTGATGGAGGGAATGAATGTTGAAGGTGCTCATGTGGTGCCAGTCAAGTGAGTTGCTTTGTTCTGGACAGTGTTGAGCATTTTGATGCACTCATTAAGACAAGTGGGGAGCTCTCCAACACATTCCTGAGTTGTATATTGTAGATGGTGTTAAAAATCACACAACACCATGTTATAGTGCAACAGATTTATTAAGAAGTGCAGCTTTCCAAGCACTGCTCATCCATCAAGTAGACATTGTAGATATTAAACATGCTTTGAGGAGATATGAGGCAACCCTTAGCATGTTGGTGATTCAATAAGGATAATGCCATTGAGTGTGAAAGATCGATCACAGGACATTCTTGTTGGAATTGGCCATTGGCTGACACTTGCATGACATAAGTTTATTGGCCACTTATCAACCCAAACATGAATACCACTGCCACCTCTCCAGTGTCTTTTCAGTTGTCTGACTGCCAGCCAATGACTGCTGCCCCCATGCTACCAAGAAGGTGGCGTTCAAAACTCAACTTTCTCAGGCTAGAGTTGGTCATGGTCATCCTGCAAGGCCAGCTGCTTTCTCCCCCAGTGAAAGTGAGCAACCATGTGCCAGTCATGTTCCCATTCAATAGATAGCACCACATAAAACATAGGTAAAGACAACAAGAAGACAGGCCTTGTATGTAGCATACAAGGATGATGAATTAAATTTTATATGAAGTAGTGAGTAGTTTGGTATCTAAACTTGGTGTGGAATGTATGCTTTCCAGAGTTTTATTTCAGCGTCATGACTGAGGGAACATGGTGATAGTCATTGACACAGTGAAAATGAGATGTCAGTGAGTGGGCACTGGCATAGAATTCATTGATGCTGTAGTCAGATATGTCACACACAGTTCCTCCATTCCTTTACTCTCCACCTTTTTTCCTCATCCTTACCTGGTTAACAAGTGTTGGCCCCTCTTAAAGATGAGGAATATGTACCAGACGACCAAAACTTTTAACATCACTCTATTAAATAATATAGGGAATCAGAATACTTCAAGCAGCAGAAACATTGTTTAACCATTCAATAATCTGCACTATTATCATTCATTTATTAAATATTTGGTCATCCAGTGTGTCAGTTAACCCTTTTGCCTCTGACTCAAGCAGCATTTTCTTCATGTGAAAGGACAGAGGGAAAGAACTCAGTTGTTACCTGAATTTGTTGTTATTACCAGTCCATATTTCTTTCTTCTGCTGCTCAAAGGAGCTGCTGAAATAGGGCTTATTTGTGTAATCTGAGTTTGGTCAAATTGTCTATCCAAGTTGGGATACTCTGCCAGAAATCTTTCATGTCCAATATGTATCATTTATCAGGCGTGTGCAAATTGGAATGGGGATTCAAATTCCTAGTCATCTGATTCAGTTTCCGTATCTTAAAATTCAAAGGTTAGATGCCTTTGTGTATTCCACGTTGGTTTTGTGAACTTGCTTCAATTTATGGCCTGGTGATTAATACAACTGTTATTGATAGGTGTTTATTTTTTAAAGATCATTTCAGGTCATGGATGGTCTCAGTTATGGAATTTGAACATTGACAGCTCACATTTTGATAACATAGAGTTAATTTCTATACATTTCCATTGACTGCAATGTTAAAATAAGAATGTCTCTCATATTGGACAGGAATATTTCAAGACAGCTCAGAAGAAAACGATATACAATGTGTAATAGGTAGATACTTGGAGGGAGAAACATTTTGTGATAATCAAAGCCTACTACATTCATCAAAAGGTGATCAGAACAATTGAATGAAAATTCTTTAATTTTAGTGCTCATTATCCTAAAACACCTTCATGAATAATGGACTATAGCACATTCTAAGAAAACCCCATGGAATCATACAATCTTTCTTCGATTGTCACAAAACATTTTTGTTACACCTTTCTTCACTAACAGAATATTAGGACTTGAAACTGTGCACTTTTTTCACTCCTGAGGTTAAGCTATTGTTCTAAAAGAGAAAAGGTCAAAAGGAAAAGAATCTTCACACACAGTCTCCTCCTGCCTGCTTCCTACTGAGCAACAGCAAGTCAGAGATGATCCCTCCTGTGCCCTACCAGAAGATAAAAGCTACAAGGATACACTTAAAATTTAATAAGGCTTCAGAATTGAGAAAGATGGTAAGATACAATTTTATAAGGCTGTTCTTCTACCATGGATCTTGCTAAATGGAAATGTGGTTTACAGGACAATCCATATCGTGATTATATTCCTTCAAGTAGAGTTGCCATCCCCATTGCATATGAGTGCTCTTTTCATAGTAATTATGTGCCATCTTCATTAATAGATAGCATTTCCATTGAATGACAAGATCTCTTCATTTCTGAGAGTGCATTCTCATTTTGTTATCTGGATTTCATGTGAGTATATTTGAACATATGAATTGGGAGCAATTAGACCATTAAGCTTCTTGAGCATCCTGTACCATTTGATATGATCAAGGCTGACCTGATTGTGGCTTTTACTTTCCTTTTTACTTTACATAGAAATATATATCTACTTCATATTTCCTTTAATTCCTTTGTAAACCAAGAATCTATCTAACTCAGCCATTTAAAATTTCAATTACCCTGCCTACACTGTTCTCTGCAGCAGAGAATTCCACAAGCACATGATACAATGAGAGAAAAGAAACAATCTCTTTCATCTTCATTTTAAATGGGACTCAACTCATTGATAAATCCCATCCTATAGTACTACCGTCTTCCATAAGGCAAAACATCTTTTTCAGAATTCATTTTATTAAGACCACTCAGGACCTTATATGTTTCAATAAGATTATGTTTAAACTCCAACGATTATAGGCCCAAGTTGACCAATTATTCATCATAAAATAATCCTAGGAATCCTAATTGATCCTAATCCTCGGAATCAGATGGGTGAACCTCCTCTGAACTAATGCAATTATGTCCTTATTTTAAATCCAGAGACCAAAACAGCACATAGTTATCTTCATTTAAAAAAAAAATCAGGTGTTGTCTGTTTGAAACAGAATTGAAACAAACTACTTTGTCACAGAAGGTCATGAGTCTTTGAAAGTATCTCCCTGAAAAAATGCTGGAAGCAGATAGCTTGAATATTTTTAAGGCAGAGGCAGATGGATAGTCATTAAGCAAGGACTGAAAGGTTAACAGGAATGGGCAGGAATTAAAGTCATCACAATCTTAGCTAATGGTGTTTCAAGCTCAAGAGACTGAATAGTCTACTCCTGTTCTTAATTCATACATTCATATACATTTGAGGGAGCACACTTCTGTTTCATGGTGTGCTATTTTCATTATATGAGATCCCTGTTCATAGTATGGGAGTGCTATCTTTGTTGATGGGAGTACCTTCTACATTAAATGGAATTGTACCTTCATTTAAGCAGTGCTTTCACCATTCTATGAAAGTACCCTCTTAATTTCATCACTGTAGCGTTTTCCTTTTATAATTTATCTTCGTTGAATAATAATGCCATTTTCTCCTTTAGTGATTGCTATCTTTAATTGGCTGAGTGTCATTCATTTATATCTCTTAGCATCCAAGCAGATGTTTTCCAATATAAAGGAATTAAGTTCTTTCTGAAAACAACACTGAATTACAGAAAGAAAAAAAAAATCAAAACTCTTAAAGAAACTTAATTAATCAGATTAAAATGGCTTTGCAAGATGGGATGATACATTCCAGCCGACCATCTCCCTGGTGCCATCAGACTTAGCAGATTCTGCAGTGTAACAGTGAGCTGCATGTACTTTCCCTCCAGGAGACCTGGGCTTGGTCTTGGCCAAGGAAGAAAGGCAAATAAATCCCCATTGACTTCATGCTACCTGAACCTCTTGATGGCCAAGCTCAGAACCAGTCCCACTGGGAGGTCCTGCAATCTGCTCACTCCTCTCCACAGGGAAGGACCAAATATCAGTAGCATGGAAGTGTGAAGCCAGAAATTGAGATTCAGCTCCCTCAGATAATGGGAAAGGAGCTGCTGTCTTCCACCTGACATCGATTCCTCGCTGCCATGGTAATTACAGGTGGCACAAGAGTTTACAGAGTGCTTTGTTCCTTAAATGTAGTGGTACTTTATTGTGTGTGAGTGCCCTGTACTGAGAAACATGTCCTTTCATAGTTTGCTATTGGGTGCATTCTTCATTGCACAGGTGCATCCTCTTTATTTGCAGAATACACATTTTCATGAATGGGCTTTTAACTTCAGTGTATGGAATGCTGTGTTCACAATATGAGAGTGCCATCTTCCTCTATGATATTATCTTTATTCAATGAGAATGCCATCTTTATTGATTGCAGTGCCATCTTCATTTATTTCATTATGTAGAATTAACCTCTTTACCACTCTATAGGATTTCCATCTTCATTGATGGATAATTGTCATCACTTCATGTGACTTTCTCCTTCATTGTGTAGAGTATTATCTTCATTTATGGAAAGTTATTTTAATTGAATAGTAGCTTATTTTAATAGCGCCCATTCCAGTGTCTGAAAACACCAATTTCATTGAATTAAAACATCATCTTCACTTAGTAAGAGGTTGTTTAATTGAATGGGTGTGTGGGGTCATCCTCTTTAGTTGGAGTGTTCTCTTCATTTTCAGAGAGCGCTCTTCATTCATGAAATGCTTTGACCACTGTTTTGCAGCACTCGCTTCATTTAGCGAGGGTGTCTGCTTGCTGTATGAGTCCCCCATTTAAGGTGCGATATCCTTTTTTGTGGAGTGTCACCTTCTTAGTGTCAGATTTGGGTGGGTTAAAAGAATCCCTTTTATGATGGCACCATAGAATCAGAGAATGCGACAGGGCAGAAGGAGGTATTTAAGTTAAAATGCCTGAGGTGGCTCTTTGAATGACTGAAGCTCATGGAAAAACTCTTTAAAAAATGAGGGGGATTTCGAAGTTTGAGGTCCTGACCTGTGATTAATAAATAAGGATCTGGGTTAATTGACATCTCTCCAAGGATACTTGGCTTTGAAAGTTAGAGTTCTACCTGCAGATCTATGGTTTTAATTTTTGAGTTTAAAAACTGTATCAGCAATAACCCATAAAATTTGAAGTATTCAAAGGTGTAGTACTGTAGCAGTTATGCTCTGGAGTATTCTTATATTAAATAACTTAAAAACATTATGTCAAAGCCAACAGCTTCCTTGGGAATGATTTTTAACCAGCATCAACATTTCAGTACTCGTCCCTTTTTAATAACTCATAAACTAAGCAGCAATACAAAATTGTTAGCCTGAACTAGACTCGATTGAAAATGCAATAAAAGCAGATGACAATGCACCTTCCCTCATTTTTGATCTGATATTATTGGTACCGAGGATATAAAAGACAACAGATCCATCAGCAAAAGTAATGGTTCTATTAGAGTCAAAGGTAATGGTACTGTTAGAGACAAAGGCAGGGGAGACTATTGTAAGAAACAGTTGGAGTGATGGGTGCAAATCAATCTTGAGCTGCACTCCAGGGAGAACACTATCACTGAAGAACCTCTAGACACCATTGACAAAATGATGGGGAAATAGGGCAGAGTTCATGGTAAAGCAGGGCCAAGTCAACACAGCTTCATCAAGGGGATGCCATGACTGACAAGGAGTGCCACTTGATCTATTTAGATTTCCCGAAGGCCTTTAAGGGAAGAACCCATGACATGGGGAACTTGGTATTGGTGTGGATAGAGGATTGACTGACTGGGAGAAGGTAAAGAATAGACATAAAGGGATCTTTTCAGGATGGCAGTTGGTGACTAGTGAAGTTCCGTTGGGGTCCGTGTTGGGACCACAACTATTCACATTATACATCGATGAATGAAGGAACTGAGGGCATTGTTGCTATGTTTGAAGGACAGGTAGTGTTGAGGAAGCAAGGAGGCTACAGAAGGATTTGGACAAGATAAGGGCGTGGACATAAACTAGCAGATGGAATACAATGTGGGAAAGTGTGAGGTTATGCACTTTGGTAGGAAGAATAGAGACACAGATTATTTCCGAAAGGGGGAAAAGCTTTGAAAATCTGAAGCATAAAGGAACTTCAGAATCCAAGTTCAGGACGCGCTTAAGGTTAACTTATAAATTTCAGTTGCAGTTTTTAAGGTAAATGCATTGTTCACATTCAAGAAGGCTAGAGTACAAGAGCAGAGATGTAAATGCTAAGAGTGTTTATGCTCTGGTTAGATCGTAATTGGAATAATGTAAGCAGTTTGGGTCCTGTATCTAAGGAAAGATGTGCTCACATTGGGTTCCAGAGGAGGTTTACAAGAATGATCCCAGGGTTGAAGGGCTTGTCACATTAGGAGCGTTTGAAAACTCTGGATCTGTACTCAGTGGAGTTTAGATGGATCAGGGGGATCTCATTGAAGCTTACAGAATACTGACAGGTCTGGATAGAGTGGACATAGAAAAGTTTTTTCCACTGGTCAGAGAGACTAGGACCTGAAGGGACAGTTTCAGAGTGAAGGAACAACTTTTTAGAACTGAGATGAGGATGAATTTCATCAGCCAGAGGGTGGTTAATCTGTGGTAATTATTACACAGCAGGCTGTGGAAGCCAAATTACACAGTGTATTTCAGTCAGCGATGGATAGATTCTTGATTAGTAAGGGGATCAAGGGTTACAGACAGAAGGCAGGAGAGTGAGGTTGTGAAACACATCAGCAATGATTGAATGGTAGAGCAGACTCGATGGTCCAATTGGCCTAATTCTGTATCAGTATCTTATGGTCTATGTATGGTCTTATGGTTTGCCTATCATAATGAAGTTGGATATCTAACCCAAAGTGTACGAGCGAAGCTCCAGCTGCTGATGCAGTGTCTCCTGACATCATCACGTGTAGGAAAGCAGCACTTCTGCAGCATCTTCTCTGCCTGTGCAGGAGCTGCTGGGGAGGCTGAATCACAAGCAGTATACATCCACTAGGGCTGCAGATATCTCTTTCAAAATGCAAGAGTCTAGCCAGCAGTTCCCGGGTTTGTCAGATTTTAACTTCTTAGCTTCTCCAGTTCAGATTTTTTTTCTGCTATTAATTTCTTAATTCCCATAACCCCTAATAAGGGTATCACCTATTTCTGGTATGCAACTTGTGTCTTCTACTGAGAAGACAGGCACAAATTATTTTTTCAATATCTCTGCCATTTCTTCAATACACATGATAATTTCTCTTGTCTCTGCCTCATCAGTCTGTCCTCTAGCCACAATATTAAATTGGGATGGCAACTGGGAGCAATCCAAATAAACTAGCAAGCCTTCTGGCAGTATAGACAGTGGAACACAGAGCTTTTAATTCCAGGGCCTCAGTTATGGCTGAAATAATTGTACAGAGGCAGGTATCCTATCAGCAAGTGACCCTTTATTTACTTGAGCATAGAACGAGCGAGTTCTGAGAAGATTTGTAGCTCAGGTTAAAGTTCTGTATACAAGTTTGCTCACTGAGCTGGAAGGTTCATTTTCAAACGTTATGTCACCATGCTAGTTAACATCATCAGTGAGCCTCTGGTGAAGCACTCGTGTGAGTGGCTAGCCTTCTATTTATGTGTTTAGGTTTCCTTAGGTTGGTGATGTCATTTCCTATGATGACGTCAGTTCCTGTGATGATGTCATTTGCTGTGGTGATATCATTAACTGTTCTTTGTCTCCGAGAGTATCAAATGGGATCCACATGGGCGTGTAAGTTGATAGAGTTCCGGTTAGAATGCCATGCTTCTAGGAATTCTCGTGCATGTCTCTGTTTCGCTTGTCCTAGCATGGATGTGTTGTCCCAGCTGAACTGGTGTCCTTCCTCATCTGTATGTAAGGATACTAGTGAGAATGGGTCATGTCTTTTTGTGGCTAGTTGATGTTCATGTATCCTGGTGGGTAGTTTTCTGCCTGTTTGACTAATGTAGTGTTTGTTATAGTTCTTGCAAGGTATTTTGTAAATGATTTTCATGTTACTTGTTATCTGTATAGGATCTTTCAAGTTCATTAGCTGCTGTTTTAGTGTGTTGTTGGGTTTGTGGGTTACCACGATGCCAAGAGGTCTGAGTAGTCTGGCAGTCAATTCTGATGTAATCTTTGTCATTACTAAACAAAAGAAATTAGAGGAAGCCTTTAAACCATCATTAGCACCCTTTCTGGCATAAAATTCACTAAAGAGGAGAAAAACGACAGCATACTACCATTCCTAGATGCCGCAGTAGAATGAACAGCCAATGGGGAGATTCAAACCAGTGTATACAGGAATACAACCCATTCGGACCAAATACTAAACTACAGAAACAATCATCCTAACATCCACAAATGAAGCTGCATCAGAACATTATTTCAACGAGCCACACTGCAGCACAGAGGAATGACAAAGAGCACCTATACAGCATGGTCAAAAAAAGATGAACACATGTCCGCCAATTTCTCAGCAGCAAACCCAAACAAGCTGACAAAACGCCTCTAGAAACCCTAGTCATTCTCCCCTACTTCAAAGACATCTTGGAAATGACGATTGCCCGTGATTGCCGATAGAAGGCCCAAGGCATTCTTTGAAAACGTTTCTGTAAATCGGTCACATGGGCCGTCTTGAACAGGCTCTTTGTTGCTGTCAGCTGGCAGCACTGAGGTTCTGTGTGGTTTCAAGCTCATAGTTGAAATTGCTTGCACGTGTCAATGATATCATTAGGATTCAAATAAGCCACTGAAATATAGCCAAATTAATTTGGTTAGGAGGGTATTGGACATGGGTGGCAACACGTCAGAGCAGAAACTGAATGTGCAGTATTTTAGTATCTTGGAATATTTTAATACGCTGAAGGTGTTATATCAATGAGAAATGATTTTATTAACCCTCCCATCGCTACCATTCTCTGTGGCAATGGGGGAGGTTTGAAAATTAACCCCAATGATTTCATGAGAATTAAGTTTGATAAACTGGGGCATCTAAGGACAAAGCAAACTAAAATCTGAAGACAAGTCAATCCTAATTATTGCTCTTGTCTGTTTCCTCCAAAAGTAATTTTCTTCCTATAATTATCATGTACACACGGTCTTACTTTTCTTTGCTACTTCATCTCAATGCGTATCAAGGGAAATGAGAAGAAATTGAAATCAGAGTCTTTGCAGAATGTTAATTCCAGTTGTTATTTAGAGAATCATATTGATTGTTTTGAGACTTGGAAATCTTGTCAGTGTTATAATTTTCAGAGGTAACCCAAGCAAGATGCCTCGGCAGTCAATAAAACTATTAACCTGAGAGATCTCAAGTCATTATCTCTTCTGAATTCTTCATTTAATTTGTTATGGTTATGTCTGGTTATGGCCTTGGTCATGATGCAGTCGCAAAAACCAGAAGTGAGAGGCGATCATATAATGAGAAAAGTACTGGTGATCTATATGTAGATCTTCTTTCAGTTCCCGGTCTGTGTGACGTATTCCTGTGTCAATCTGCATATGTTTCTTCAGCATACCTACTGTGAAACTAGCCAGATTTGAAATGTTCGCAACTCTTTCTAGCTCTGAGGACAGAAGCGCACTTGACAACTTGCACATTCATTTTTATCCTCTCACAGTTCCACGAATGGTGTTCTGTGAATGTCTGATGTTGAATAATGCAACACAGCCCTTCAGGTAAGGCATTAGGGTGATTTTAACTCCTGATGCTGTGGAATCATGGTTTTACCCTGTATATGTTTTTTTATGATGTTTTGCAAGATGTTATTTATAGGAACAGGCTTTGGTTTTGAAACAATTGGAATAGTGGTATTAATGCATCATGTTAATACATCAAAAAAATGACAAGACAGTAATATGTCAGAAGGCATAGAAACATATATTGTGATTGACATGGAAGGAGGCTGCTTAGTTCTTAGTGTCCAGGCCAACTCTTTGCAAAAGCAATTCAGCTCATCCTACTTCCCCATCCCCTCCCTGCAGACATGGAAATTGTTTATATTTTCAGCTGCCAGTCCAATTCCTGTTGAAAGGCATACATAATTAAAACAGGCAGTGCTGTCTTGATCCTAACTCTTAACTTCAAAATATTTTCCTAATTTTGCCTTTCCACCTTCTACCAATCGCTTAGAATTTGTGGCTATAGTCATAGAATCATACAGCATTGAAACAGACCCTTTGGTCCAACCAGTCCATGCCTAATATAATCCCAAACTAAACTGGTCCCATCTGCCTGCTACTGGCCTATAGTCCTTCAAACCTTTTCTATGCATTTATCGATCCAAACGGATCCATCTTTTAAATGTTGTAATAAAACCCACATCCACCACTTCTTCAGGAAGTCCACCCCAAACTCAAACCACCCTCTGTGTAAAAGATTTGTCTGTTATGTCTTTTTTCAAATCTCTCTCCTCTCCCCTTAAAAATGTGCCTAAAGTCTTGCAATTCCCCATCTTAGGGGAAAGACAACTACCATCAACTCTACCTATACTTGCCATTATTTTATAAAATTCTATCTCAACCTCCTACACTCCAGTGAAAAAAGTCCCACCCTATCCAGCCTTTCACCAATGGGAAGTTTCTCTCCCTTTCTACATTGGCCAGACCTTTCTTGACTTTGATAATCCCCAACAAATCTTCTCTTGGCGAACAACTCCAAGAACTCTCCTCAGAACTAGGGTCCTGTGTTATACCCACCAAATTGTGTTTACGGGAGGACATTGTCCATAAATCAATGTTGCATTTTTTCTGGAGCACCGGCAGCAGAGGTAGACCCCTAGAGAATCAATGAGTTCTGAAATAAGGCAAAACTGCTTTACAATAGTGATCTGATTGGGTCCTGACCAGGTAATCATGGCAATTTAGAGTCCGAGGACCATCTAAAGTGCAAAGAGAAAGCATCAAAAAACTCTGTGTGTCTCTCTCTCTCTCACTTAAATAGATATACTCAGAAAGTCTCCAATAACAGTTAACTGTCTTTGCTCTTTTTAGATTAGATTAGATTACTTACAGTGTGGAAATAGGCCCTTTGGCCCAACAAGTCCACATCGACCCGCTGAAGCGCAACCCTTTCTTTGCAAATCTCCTGTTGAAGGGAGATTAAAACACCTTCAAAGGACACTAAAAGGACAAATTATCATCAAACAGCAAATGAAAGAGAACCAGCAGTGTGTAAGCAACCATGAATCAACAGCAAATGAAAAAAAAATTAAAGACAACCAAAAGAAACATCCCAGCAAAATCGGTGTCCAAACTAGTGCTATTAAACTGCGTTTTCCTGAAATTTTTATTTCTTTATCCACTCTTGGCATTTACACTTTGCCTGTCTATGTGTAATGTCTCCCATTAGGTGAGAGGCCAGAATTTATCAAGAGTCAGACTTTAAATTGTAAACTTATAAGTTGGCAGTTTCTGCTTCCTAACTGACATTGGTTGAAGACAGGTTGTTCAGAATTAACATATTTTCTTGTTAAGTACAGAAACACGGTGAGTTTTTTTCCTATGTTGATCACTCGGGTGAACTGGGGGCTTTGGAGTGATTGATTAAACCTTTTCCCATTTGTGACAATTCCGAGAGAAATGGGGCTTGTTTTCCAGGGCACTACTCCAGTGTATTGTGACACAGTGGATATTTCGTGGTCCAAATATCTGTTTTAAATTAGTCTCTTAAAGATTACTGAGCTAGTATCAGTCAGCAAGGTAACCTTTTATTTCCTCTTGAGACAGTGGAATGTTTCAACCACAAGTGGCCTTTTGCTTATTCCCCTTTTTCAAAAAAATAGCCTTTTTATAAAATATGTATTATCCTTAAAAATTTACAATAGCACCAACCACGACTGGCTTGATATTTGGAAATGAATACCAAGCACCAAACCTTGAAGATGAAGAGAAAAGAAGATCTCTGTAATACTTTGAGGACGTGTAACTATTGGAGCCTGAATTTGGAGATTGGATCAGAAAATAGAATGATGCGACGAAGGTTTAATGTAACCCATTGTTCTTTATCACTTGCCATGAATAAAGGTGTTGATTCTCTCAGTATATGATCACATAGAATATCGAATGTCAGTGAGAGTGAAGAATGTGCTGCCATTTATTTAAATAGTTAAGAACCAAAAATATCACTGAGAAGTTCATTGCCTTTGATGCTGAAGTATGTCTTACCATGCTGTTGTGCAGCATCAGCAGTAAGTGTTGATTGATCTGACAGCTCAGGCACTTGATTATTCAAAGTTGAGTCACTGGAGGAGAATAAAACTTGCAAAGCATTTTGACTGAGCTGCTATTGAGTGATCTCCAAGATAATGAGTAATTAAATGTAGTCAAGTGCCTTAACTAACAGTAACATTAGGAGCAACACATTACTTACATAATATTAGAGAATGGTTGTTTGATTTTTATGATAAAACTCTGAAGCTAAAAACTCTGAATCCTTCAGCAACAAAATATTTTATCGACAATGGGCATGAAGATCGAACATAGAGTCATAAAGTCGTAGAGATGTACAGCATGGAAACAGACCCTTCAGACAAATTCGTCCACGCCGACCAAATATCCCAACTCAATCTAGTCCCACCTATTAACACCCGGCCCATATCCCTCCGAATCTTTCCTGTTCATATACCCATCCAGATGCATTTTAAATGTTGCAATTGTACCAGCCTCTACCACTTTCTCTGGCAGTTTATTCCAGACATGTACCACCCTCTTCATGAAAAATTTGCCCCTTAGGTCTCTTTGATATCTTTCCCCTCTCACCCTAAACCTATGTTCTCTAGTTCTGGACGCTCCCACCCCAGGGAAAATACTTTGTCTATTTATCCTATCCATGCCCCTCATGATTTTATAAACCTCTGTAAAGGTCATCCCTCAGCATCTGACGCTCCAGGGAAAACAGCCCCAGCCTGTTCAGCCTCTCCCTATAACACAAATCCTCCAACCCTGGCAACATCCTTGTAAATCATTTCTGAACCCTTTCAGGTTTCATAATGTCCTTCCGATAGGAAGGCGACCAGAATTGCATACAATATTCCTAAAGTGGCCCAACAATGTCCTGTATAGCTACAATATGACCTCCCAACTCCTGTACTCAATACTCTGACCAATAAAAGGAAAGCATACCAAATGCCTTCTTCACTTTCCTATCTGCCTGCGACTCCACTTTCAAGGAGCTATGAATCTGCACTCCAAGGTCTCTTTGTTCAGCAACACTACCATTAAGTGTATAAGTCCTGTTAAGATTTGCTTTTGCAAAATGCAGTACCTTGCATTTATCTAAATTAAACTCCATCTGCCACTTCTCAGCCCATTGGCCCATCTAATCAAGATCCTGTTGTAATCTGAGGTAACCCTCTTCGCTGTCCACTCCACCTCCAATTTTGGAGTCATCTTCAAACTTACGAACTGTAACTCTTATATTTAAAATTAATTTGGATGTGAGCATGACTAAAAGTAGTGTACCCATAGAACATAGAAAAATACAGCGCAGTACAGGCCCTTCGGCCCTCGATGTTGCGCCGATCCAAGCCCACCTAACCTACACTAGCCCACTATCCTCCATATGCCTATCCAATGCCCGTTTAAATGCCCATAAAGAGGGAGAGTCCACCACTGTTACTGGCAGGGCATTCCATGATCTCACGACTCGCTGAGTAAAGAATCTACCCCTAACATCAGTCCTATACCTACCACCCCTTAATTTAAAGCTATGCCCCCTCGCAATATCTGACTCCATATGTGGAAAAAGGTTCTCATGGTCAACCTTATCTAAACCCCTAATCATCTTGTACACCTCTATCAAGTCACCCCTAAACCTTCTTTTCTCCAATGAAAACAGCCCCAAGTGCCTCAGCCTTTCCTTATACGATCTTCCTACCATATCAGGCAACATCCTGGTAAACCTCCTTTGCACCCGTTCCAGTGCCTCCACATCCTTCCTATAGTATGGCGACCAAAACTGCACACAATACTCCAGATGCGGCCGCACCAGAGTCTTATACAACTGCAACATGACCTCAGGACTCCAGAACTCAATTCCTCTACCAATAAAAGCCAGTACACCATATGCCTTCTTCACAGCACGATTTACCTGGGTGGCAACTTTCAGAGATCTGTGTACATGGACATCAAGATCCCTCTGCTCATCCACACTACCAAGTATCCGACCATTAGCCCAGTACTGCATCTTCTTGTTACTCTTCACACTTAGCTTCATTGAACTCCATTTGCCACCTTTCTGCCCAGCTCTGCAGCTTATCTATATCCCGCTGTAACCTGCCACATCCTTCCTCACTGTAAACAACTCCACCGATCCTTGTGGCACTCCACTGATCACAGTCCTCCAGTCAGTAAAACAACCCTCCACCAGCACCCTTTGTCTTCTACCTTTGAGCCAGTTCTGTATCCAAATGGCTAGTTCTCCCTGTTTTCCGTAAGATCTAATCTTGCTAATCAGTCTCCCATGGGGTACCTAGTCGAACACCTTACTGAAGTCCACACAGATCATGCCTGTTTGCGTAAGGTTCATGAACTGACATGATGTTTCACATCCCATCTTCTTTCTGACCTTCACGAAAGGACAGTGACAAACATTTTTTGGAGACTGTCAGTTTCTTCTAGTTTGAAATTAAAAATTGTGAACACAGTTGCCAAAATCAAAAAAAAAAACTAAATTGACCACTGGAAAATTGATTACCAATTCACTGTGTGCTGAACCATATGTTTTAATTGGCTAAATGCAATTTGCGTCATTGTTTTTTGAGGGCTTTTCACTGCAAGGCCAAATGTCCTTGCCATGTCTTGCTGTTCTCACCTTATTAACTACCTATACTGTCCCAAAGAAATTCTCACATCTAACTCCAGTCACCACTCGCCACTTCACCCCTGCTAGGATATCATAGAATTAACCAGCTTCTCTTGCTCTGGTGCCATCCTTAAACACCAGGACAAATACGAATAGTCCAGAGCTGCCTGCATAGTCCTGACATATTCCTGGGACATGGTAGGCAGGAAGTGGTCCATACCCTGCTGTGTGGGCAGCAATCTGGAGGTCCTGCTGCGCAGAGTGACATACAGGTGAAACTTCCTCTGTTCTGAGGACCAGCTTGGAAGCCAAGATCTTATTCAATGCCAGCCGGATCCGAGCTAGCCACCTGAATTTGAACACCCATCTGGAGGAAGGCCCACCGCTGTGGGAAGAAAGTTAATGATCTGCACCACTTTATTTGTGCATTTGCCACCATCTCTCCTTTGATACTTCACACTCTATCTCTGCTACTGCACCCACTTCCTCCCCAGGCTCAAACTCTCCCACTGTCACTATTGCCTGTAGCATTCCCCACTCACTCACTCTGACACCCAATATCATGAACCCTGCATAACTTCTGTGCTGCCCAGTCCCTCACTTGGGTCACCTCCCCATCTGCACAACCAGTAGCAGCTGTGCTACCCACGTTCATCTCCGTTAATACCTGCCTTCCTGGGCCCACGTCCGATCCTATTACACAGCCCTGTTCTCTCCGGATCCGTCCAGCGAGAATGCTCGCAGAGTTCTGTGGGAGGACCTGCCGCAGCTCAGCCCGGAGGACGCCAGAAGGCTCGACGCTCCCGTCACCTTAGAGGAGCTGACCGGCGCCCTCGACCGGCTCTCGAGGGGCAAATCCCCGGGGCTGGACGGGCTGACTGTGGAGTTCTTCAGGGCGTTCTGGGACGTCCTGGGGAGCGACTACGCACAGGTCCTGGGGGAGTGTCTAAATGCCGGAGAGCTGCCCCTTTCTTGGCGCAGGGCGGTCATCGTCCTGCTGCCAAAGAAGGGGGACCTTCGTTCGTTGAAGAACTGGCGTCCGGTCTCCCTCCTCAGCACGGACTACAAAATCTTTGCCAGGGTGTTGTCTTCTCGCCTGGCTTCCGTGCTGGCCCACATGATTCACCCGGACCAGTCCTACACGGTCCCGGGCCGGAGGATACAAGACAACGTTCATCTGGTCCGGGACCTGATCCATTTCTGTCGACGGGCTGGTCTGCCGAGCGCCTTCCTGTCTCTTGACCAGGAGAAGGCGTTCGACAGGGTCGATCACGAGTACCTGCTCGGGACTCTGCGGGCATTCGGGTTCGGGACGCAGTTCGTCGCCCGGATCCGACTTTTGTACGCCGCCGCAGAGCGTCTGGTTAAAGTTAACGGGTCCCTGACGGCGCCCCTTCGCTTCGGGAGAGGAGTGCGTCAAGGCTGCCCCCTGTCCGGCCAGCTGTATTCCCTGTGCGTGGAGCCTTTCCTGCGCCTCTTGCGGAGGAGGTTGTCGGGGCTGGTTCTGCGCGGCGCGGGCACGGGGGTGGTCCTCTCGGCCTACGCCAACGACGTGCTCCTCACTTTCACCGACCCGGCTGACCTGGGGAGGATGCGCGAGTGCCAGGCCGTGTACTCGGCGGCGTCTTCCGCCAGGATCAACTGGGCCAAATGTTCCGGGCTACTGGTGGGTCCGTGGCGGGTGGACTCCCTGCCGGAGGAGTTTAGGGGGTTCAGCTGGAGTACCACCCATCTCCTCTACCTGGGGGTCTACCTCAGCCCGACCGAGGAATCCTGGCCGGCCAACTGGCAGGAGCTGGAGGCCAAAGTCTCGGCTCACCTAGGCCGCTGGACAGGACTGCTCCGAGTGCTATCTTACAGGAGCCGAGTGCTGGTCATAAACCAGCTGGTGGCCGCCATGCTGTGGTACCGGCTGGTCACTTTGGTCCCTCCTCCTGGCTTTGTCGCTGACATCCAGAGAACGTTGGTCGACTTCTTCTGGGACAAAAAGATGCACTGGGTCGCTGCGCAGGTTCTGAGTCTCCCTATTGAGGAGGGCGGTCAGTCGCTGGTGTGCGTCCGCACCCAGGTCGCGACCTTCCGCCTTCAGACCTTGCAGCGATACCTTTACGTCGAGCCTCCTCCTAGGTGGTGCGCCCTGGCGACGTATTTTTTCCGCCAGGTGCGTAACCTCAACTACGACACGCAGCTCCTGTTCGTCGATCGTGACGGTTTGGAGGTCGCCCTCAAGGTGCTGCCTGTCTTTTACCAGGACCTGATCACTATCTGGAACATGGTCGAATCGCGTCGCGCCTACCCTCCGGCAGGAGTAGCGGCTGTCGTCAGGGAGCCGTTGCTCAGGAATCCGCACCTCCGTGCTCGCGGGTTCGAGTGGCTGTCGGAGGGGAGGGCCGTGGCGGCGAGGGTGACCAGGGTCGGGGACGTGCTGGGTGCCGGGGGCCTGGGCTGGACGTTGCCGCAAGACATAGCGAGCAGGGCAGCGGTAGACGTCCGGTACGTGGCCACCGGCATCCGATGCCTTAAAATGGCGGTGCTCGGACCCGACGTAGTGCACCAGTTGGAGGACGCTCAGGTGTGCGGTGGGATCCCGTCCGCGCTCACCCCTGCCCGGACGGAATTTCACATCGGCCCCAAGGTCCCATACTTCCCGCGGGAGCCTGTGCCCCACAACCTGAGCCGCCTCCGAAATTTTAATTTTGTCCCGTTCAAGGACGTTAAAAGGCGGGCCCTGTATCGACTGCTGCTGCACACCGTCCACCTCTTCTCCCTTATCCACCGCCCGGACACGCCCTGGCGTGCCCATTTGCCACCGGGTGGTGGGGATCCCCAGTGGAGGGCCCTCTACGCAGGAGTCCTCCCCCTTTCTCTCGGGGATCTGGGGTGGAGGGTGCTGCACGCAGCAGTCCCCTGCAACCGCAGATTGCGGTGGTTCACGGACTCCCAGCCCAACTGCTTGTTCTGTGGCGCTGTGGAGTCCGTGGACCATGTGTATGTTGGGTGTGGGCGTTTGCACTCCCTTTTTGATTTTCTGAAAAACCTTCTCCTCTGCTTTTGGTTGCACTTCAGTCCCACGCTCCTGATCTTCGGGCACCCGGTGTGGAGGAGGGAGGGCAGGTCTGAAGACCTCCTCGTGGGTCTGCTGCTGGGCCTGGCCAAACTGGCCATAAACAGGTCCAGGCAGCTGGCCGTGGAGGGGGTCGTTAGGGCCGACTGCCTGCCCCTCTTCCGCGGTTACGTTAGGGCCCGGGTGTCCTTGGAGAAGGAGCACGCGGTGTCCACCAACACCCTGGAGTTGTTCAGGGAGAGGTGGGCGCCGCAGGGAGTGGAGTGCATCATTTCCCCCTCCAACTCTATTTTGATTTAGTCCCTGCCTTCCCCTTCACTGTTTGTTCACACAGCATTGCCCTTTGATGTGAAGGGCACTGCTTGTCACAGGCCACTCGGGTGTTTTCCTACTTTTCCTGGTGGTGGAAATTGAATAAAGATTTGTACACCTTGTCTCTCACTGTGTCTCACACCTGCACACATACACCATGGGTGCTGGGGATAAAAATAATAAGCACTACCGCAGTTAGGCGGTAGTGTGGGGGTTAAGAGAAAAAAAAACAAAAAAAGAAGAAAAAAAATAAAAAAAATAAAAAAAATAGGAGTGTCGCAAAAAAGAAGAAAAAAAAATACCTGCCTTCCTCTTTTCCTAGAATGTAGGGTGCATATGGACGGTGTCCACTGGAGCATGCCCCGAGTAGTGCCTGGTGTCCAACATAATGGTCCTTCAGAGCGAGTGGTGAGATGAAGTTGCCAGGTATCTGCTCAGATTTGCATATTGAAAATTCTCAAAGTCCAGTTTGTTTGAAATGTTTGGTAACATAGGAACCTAAACGTTAATGAGATGAATTGATCTGTCAACAAGACATTGAGAAAAGCAAAAACAGCACAGATGGGGGAGAGACAGAGCATGACCTTTCAAAAATCCACATTTGCCTTCTCTCTGAACGCCTGCTCTCCATTTCCCCTAACCGTCGAGAAGTGAAAGAAATTCCATTTCCTTGTTTCTGGATGCCCCAAGGAGCGGGTCTCAACTGGCAGAATTTCAGACTCAGAAACTGCTAGCCTCTGGTTGGCTCACAGCTTTTGGTGAACCAGCTCATCAGTGTCTGTGATTGGGCAGGATACTTACATGTCAAGATGACTGGTGGGTGATCTGGTGAGTTATCTTGCCAGTGAGGTTGACATCTTAATCACTACATAACACTCTCAACCCCACACTTAGAAACAAAATGGTGAAATTCCACCCCATGAGCTAACTCCCAGTTGATATCGTGGCCATAGTACCATCCCTGTAATGTTCTTTGTGATGGTCACATTGGTTACTTTGTAGGAAGTATTCCATATTTTACAGTCTGAAAGCATCAAATCTAACTTGATGTAAGCAAACAGCAAAGCCCATGTCCAGTATAAGCATAACTGTAAACTGATGTAGAGAGTTTAACAATCATTATATGTACGAAGGAAGTGATGAAACACAAGAAATGTTTTGAGTCCATGGAGGAAGGTTACAGGCAGCCTCTGTGGTTATTCCAGTATACTGGCTGACTGTCCATTAGAGGTGGCATGGTGGCTCAGTGGTTAGCATTGCTGCCTCATGGCACCAGGAACCCAGGATCATTTCTAGTCTTGGCCAACTGTGTGGAGTTTTCACATTCTCCTTGTGTCTGAGTGGGTTTCCTCAAAGTGCTCTGGCTTCCTCTCACAGTCCAAATGTATGCATGCTAGGCAGATTAGCCATGGGAAATGCAGGGGGTGGAATGCTCCTCCACGGGTCGGTATGGACTTGATGGGCTGAATGGCTTGCTTCCACACTGTAGGGATTCTATGATTTCTTAAAGGCAAGTCAACACTGTTGCACTGACAGGGGATTTCACCTCTGACCAAGAACATGAGCTGATAAGTGACAAAGCTTTATCTCTTCCTGATTGCTTCTTTAACACAAACTATATGAATGTTTTTCACACAGCACTCAATGTGCTTAAAGGTGGCACAGCTCAGACCACAGGCATCACGTACATGGATTGCTGGAAAATCTGACAGCTAATGTGAAGAACAAGCTTTGTAACTACTGCTGTGGTTTCAGAGTGAAGTACTGCTTGACAAAGTTGTCCATCATTTAGGGTGATGTCGGCCAATGAGCTATCCACTTTAAAAAGGGGTTGTAATGCAATATTGGGCTCTCTAATGATGAAAGAAAGGCTTATAGGAACATAATTCCCTCTTGAGAAGCAGTAGTGCAAGAAAGGCAGATAGTCAGGGGATTGACATTGGGGAGATACCCATTGCCTTTTTGTCTCCTCAGAAATTAAGCTCTGAGCAAGATCGTCCACATTCAATGTTCCTGACCTGCTGCCAATTAAGGCCATTTAATGATCATTTAATAATCATTTCATACCATCACCATGACGGACTCTGTTGCTGGCAGGTGAGAGAAGTGGCAGTCATCCTGACCGCAACTATACCGGCGTGATCAGGGCACGGATTAGGGATCAGGGGAGTGGTAGCTACATGTCTTTGCCTCTGATCCCCTTGACCTCCTTCTGCTCTTGACCTGCACCAACACGTCACCGACTGTGCCTCAGTGTAGCTAATGGCCTTGGACCCTGAGGTGCCCTTGATACACCCAGAGGCGTCTGGCCCTTGATTAACTTGTCAGCTTTCGGGCTTGAGGGCCATTGCTGTAATGGGATAATGAAATGCAAAAGAGCCTACCCAGTGTCCATTTAGGTGTACAAGATTAGGGGGCAGTTCTTGGTGGAAGCTCTGAGGGCATCCTACTCATTTTGGCCTACATCTTGAAGAAACAACAGAAAGTTGTGCCCAATGCCTTAAGACCTCTGACTGCATTTTACAAACAATGAACATTTTTGAGTTCTGATGCAGTCACTATTGCAACATAAGAAACACAATTAATTTGTGTTCATCAAAGTGCAGGAGAATTTGTTTTTTAGTAATGCTTGTAAAATTGGCTGATAACTGCTCTACTTTGGTAAGTCATGTGGACTCATTAACATCCAAGTGTAGCCTTGGATTGCTGGCTCAACTGAAAGATAATATCCATGATTGTGCACTGATGCTGCACAGAAGACTTGTTTTAAATTGTGCTTTACTCTCTGAAATGATGCTTGAATTCACACCTCCTCATAGATGTGAGAGTGCTATCACTGAACCACTGCTAACACAACAAAAACGTATTTGGCTGTACATTTGATTCTGCCTTCCGTGTTAAGATTGACCCACATTGTGTTGGGAGGTCAGTTCTGATTTGACTAGGGTTTAAGATTGTGAGCAGTCTGGTTCAAACTTAGTGGCCAGAGCAGGCGATAGAAAGTAAGACTGTAGGATGGAGAAGCAGAATTATACCATTCGGTACGCTGTGTCTGCTCTACCATTCAAGATCACGACAGTCTGTTTATCCTCAACCTGACTCTCCTGCCTTTCCCTACATCCTAGATTCTCTTACTCATTAAAAATCTGTCTGTCTCAGCCTTGTGTATACTAAATGACCCAATGTTGACAGCAGTCTGTGGTAAAGAATTTCACAGATTCTTCACCCTCAGTGAAGAAATTACTTCTCTTCGGTTTAAATGTGAGACTTTTACTCTGAGATGATGCCCTCTGGTCCTAGACTCTCCCACAAGGAAAAATAACCTCTCCAGATCTACCCTGTCAAGTCCCCTAAGAGTTGTGTATGTTTCAAAAGGTCACCTTATATTCTTCTGAGTTCCACTGAGTACAGACCCAAACTACTCAAACTCTTCTCATGGGTGGAGCTGAGAAATAAAAAGGGTACAGTTATATTGTTGGGGCTGTATTACAGGCCTCCCAATAGTGAGTGTGAGGTAGAAGAACAAATAGGTAAACAGATTATGGAAAGATGTGGAGGCAATAGGGTAGTAGTGATGGGAGATTTTAATTTTCCCAACATTGACTGGGATACACTTAGCGTCAGAGATCTGGATGGGGTAGAATTTGTAAGAAGCATCCAGGAGAGTTTTCTAGAGCAGCACGTCAATAGTCCGACGAGGGAAGGGCCATATTAGACCTGGTGTTGGGGAATGAGCCAGGCCAGGTGGTAGAAGTTGTGGTGGGGTATTTGTTTGGGAATAGTGACCACAATCCTACAAGTTTTAGGATATTCGTAGACAAAATTGAGAGTGGTCCTAAGGGAAAAGTACTAAAACTGGGCAAAGGCCAATTCTCCCAAAATTAGGCAGGAGCTGGGAAACATGGATTGAACACAGCTATTTGAAGGGAAGTCCACGTTTAATATGTAGGAGACTTTCTAAGATAGTTTAAAGATAGTGCAGGATAGGCATGCCCCGTTGAAAGCAAGGGATAGGAAAGGCAAGATTCGTGAACCGTGGATGACAGGAGAAATTATATGACTGGCCAAGAGGAAAAGGGAAGCGTACATAACGTCCATGCAGCTAATAACAGAATGGGCCCTGGAGGAATATTGGAAGAGTAGGACCAGTCTTAAATGAGGAATCAAGCAGGCTAAAAGGGGTCATGAAATAGCTTTAGTGAGCAGAGTTAAGTAAAATCCCAAAGCCTTTTTTTCTTATATAAGAAGCAAGCATGATGAAGGGCTTTTGCCCAAAACGTCGATTTTACTGCTCCTCGGATGCTGCCTGAACTGCTGTGTTTTTCCAGCACAACTCTCATCTAGACTCTGGTTTCCAGCATCTGCAGTCATTGTTTTTACCTAGTGTACTAGAGGAAGGATTGGTCCACTAAAGGATAATGAAGGAAGGCTGTGTGTTGAACCGGAGAAAATGGGTGAGATTCTGAATGATCACTTTGCATCAGTGTTCACTGAGGGGAGGAACATGATGAATGTTGAGATTAGAGATAGAAGTTTCATTAGTCTGGATCACATTGACATAAGTAGGGAAGATGTGTTGAGTAGGTGAGAGGTTATTAAGGTGGACAAATCCCCAGGATTGGATGGGATCTATCCCAGGTTGCTGAGGAAACAGCTGGGGCCCTGTCAGATATCTTTGTGGCATCCTTAAATACAGGTGAGGTGCCAGAGGACTGGAGGGTTGCTCATGTTGTCCCCAAGAAGGGTAGTGGGAAAGTTGCAGGAGAAGGTACTGAGGGAAAGGGTCTATTTATATTTGGAAGAGAATGTACTTATCAGTGATAGGCAACATGGCTTTTTGCCTCAGAAATCATGCCTTACCAACATAATCGAGTTCTTTGAGGAGATGACCAAGTTGATAGATGAAGGAAGGACTGTTGATGTCATATACATGGACTTTAGTAAGACATTTGATAAAGTTCCCCATAGTAAACTAATGGAGAAAGTGAAGTCACATGGTGTACAGGGTGTTCTAGCGAGGTGGATAAAGAACTGGTTGAAAAATAGGAGACAGAGAGTAGTAGTTGAAGGAAGTTTCTCAAAATGGAGAAAGGTGACCAGTGATGTTCCACAGGAATCAGTACTGGGACCACTGTTGTTTGTGATATACATAAATGATCTGGAAGAGGGCACTGTTGGTCTGATCAGTAAGTTTGCAGAAGACATGGAGTCGCAGAAAGCATAAGGGACTGTCAAAGAATACAGGAGAATATAGATCGACTGGAGAGTTGGTCAGAGATGGTAGATGGAGTTCAATCCAGGCAAATGTGAGGTGATACATTTTGACAAGTCTAATTCTAGAGCGAATTATACTTTGAATGGAAGAGCCTTGGGAAAAGTTAATGAGCAGAGAGATCTGGGAGTGCAGGTCCATTGTACTCTGAAGGTTGCTGCACAGGTGGATACAGTGGTCAAGAAGGCATATGGTATGCTTGTCTTCATCGGATGGGGTATTGAGTATAAGAGCTGGCAGGTCATGTTAAAATTGTACAAGACTTTGGTTTGGCTGCATTTAGAATTCTGTGTACAGTTCTGTTCGCCACATTACCAAAAGGATGTGGATGCTTTGGAGAGGGTGCAGAGAAGGTTTACGAGGATGTTGCCTGGTATGGAAGGTGCTAGCTATGAAGAGTGTTTGAGTAGGTTAGGTTTGTTTTCATTAGAAAAAAGGAGATTGAGGGGGGGACCTGATTGAAGACTACAAAATCATGAAGGGTACAGACAGGGTAGATAGAGATAAATTTTGTCCCAGGGTAAAGGATTCAATAATGAGAGGTCATGCTTTCAAGGAGAGAGATGAAACGTTTAAGGGGGATATACGCGGCAAGTACTTTACACAGAGGGTGGTCGGCATTTGGAATGCATTGCCAGCAGAGGGGGTTAAAGCAAGCACAGTAGATTCATTTAAGATGCCTCTGGAGAGATGCTTAGGAATTGGGCGACAGGTTTAGACAGTAGATTTGGATCGACTCAGGCTTGGAGGGCCGAAGGGCCTGTTCCTGAGCTGTAGATTTTCTTTGTTCTTTGTTCTTTTTAAGACAATGCCTCAATACCTGGCTATAAGCTTAGTGAATCTTCCTTGGACTTTCTCCAATGTCAGTGTATCTTCACTTTGGTAAGGGGCCCAAAACTGTTCAGCTGTGATCTGACTAGGGCTTTGTATTGTTTTAGCAAAACCTTTCTACTTTTATACTCTGTTCAGTTTAAAATAAATCCATTTGAATTTTCTATTACCTGCTGAACTTGAATTCTAGTGTTTTGTGATTCATGTGTGAGGACTCCTAAATCTCTCTGTACATAGAGTCAGAGAATCATACAGCATGGAGATAGACCCTTTGGCCCGAACTGGTCAATGCCAGCCAAAATGTCCATCTAAGCTAACCCCATCCCCCTGCACTTGGCTCATATCCCTCCAATTCTTTCCTATCAATATATCTTTCCAACTGCCTTTTCTCATAGAATCCCTACAGACACACCAACCCTCCGAAAAGTATCCCACCCAAACCCCTTCCCTACCCTAGTACTCTATGTTTACCCCTGACTAATGCACCTAACCCTGACTAATACACATCCCTGAACACTATGAGCAATTTTAGCATGGCCAATTCACCCAACCTGCACATCTTTGGACTGTGGGAGGAAACCGGAGCACCCAGAGGAAACCCACTCAGACACGGGGAGAATGTGCAAACTCCACACAGACAGTCACCCGAGGTTGGAATCAAACCCGGGACTCTGGCGCTGTGAGGAAACAGTACTAACCACTGAGCCACCATTCCACTAGGACCACAAAACCGTTGACGATTATTGAAAAATCCCCATTTGGTTCTCTAATGTCCTTTCGGGAAGAAATCAGCCATCTTTATATTTTTTTTAAATGTTGTTAATGTACCTGCCTCAACAACTTCCACTGGCAGCTCACTACCACCTTCTGTGGAAAACCCTCTGAAGCTTTCTACAGTCTTTCTCCATTTAAATAATATTCAGTGCTGGCAATCCTCCTGCCAAAATGCATACTGCTCTGTAGACACTGTCATCCACACCACTTGCCTTTCTTTCAACCTATTTTTGTGCCATCCACAAACGTAGCTGTGGTATATTCACTTTCCTCATCAAAATAATTTGAGAAGCTATAGCGAGAGAAGGTCAGACTGAAAAAGGCTTTTGTCATAATAAGAACATCAAATTGCAGTTAGGTTTTTGAAAGTATAGTCGGAAGTTTTTGGGAAGAAAAGAGTTTTTTTTCTCAAGGGACAGCACAGACGTATGTTTGGTTCGTGTATTGTTACATATGTGTGGTTTTATTAGATGATAAGGTTTAAACTGGAGTAGCAGAGTGTAGCATGTGACTCATATTACCTCTGTCTGATGACAGGCCCATGTGATTTGGTTACCATGGGGATAATGGTACCAGGTCAAGCCCTGTTTAATGTGTTAGCATTCATACTTGTACACAAAGAGAGAAACAGTTATTTTTGTTTCTTGCAGACTTACACATTCAGGAGACCCTGATAGACAGCTATAGAGATAGATAGATAGACAGACAGACAGAATGGACAGATAGCCAGAGAGATAGACAGATAAACGGACAGACAGATGAGACAGACAGGCAGAGAGAGACACTGACAGAGAAATAGATAAACAGCCACATAGATAGATAGACTGATAGACAGACAGACACACAGATAGGTTGACAGACAGACAGGCAGGCAGATAGATAAATACACTGTCATATGTGTCAAAAGCAAGGAAGCGACAGCTGTAAGAGCAGGACATTTTATGAGTCAATTTTCCTCACTGAAAGAAGATAAAACAGATGGGACTTCTAGAGAACTAAGAGTCACCATGGTGGATCTTGCAGCTGAAAGCCCATTCAACTATGCTGAGAAAGTTGACAAAAATGGACTTTGTGCAAAAGAACAACGCTGGAAAGGTCATCCTGACAGGAAGGAGAAGGGAACTGTTTAAACAGCAGGAGAGGTTTAATCTAAAAGACTAACTTGTTGAGAGCTTGGTGTAACGTAAATTGGGTTTCCAGTTGTGAAAAAGTGTTTAGGGGAAGTAAATACCTTTTCTGTAGTTTAGTATCTTCTCAATAATGCTCAGGTAGATTAATATTAGAGCATTTAGGAAAAGTCTTAAAAGGTGAAATCTTGCCCTGTGATTCCTTATGTCAGACACTGGGGCTTTAAATCTTACTGGTCTCTACAAGGATCTCTACTCCACCGAAGACATGCAGGTCCTTGGACTCCTCCATCGCCAGAACATAACAACATGACGGTTGGAGGAAGAGCGCCTCATCTTCCTGCCTGGGAACCCTCCATCCACAAGGGATGAACTCAGATTTCTCCAGTTTCCTCATTTCCCCTCCCCCCACCTTGTCTCAGTCGATTCCCTCGAACTCAGCACCGCCCTCCTAACCTGCAATCTTCTTCCTGACCTCTCCGCCCCCACCCCACCCCGGCCTATCACCCTCACCTTGACCTCCTTCCACCTATCGCATCTCCATCGCCCCTCCCCCAAGTCCCTCCTCCCTACCTTTTATCTTAGCCTGCCTGGCACCCTCTCCTCATTCCTGATGAAGGGCTCTGGCCCGAAACGTCGAATTTCCTGTTCCTTGGATGCTGCCTGACCTGCTGTGCTTTAACCAGCAACACATTTTCAGCTCTGATCTCCAGCATCCGCAGACCTCACTTTTTACTCTACAAGGATCTTAACAGGAGTCAGAACTATGGAGCAGGGAAAGCATGGGATGGCAGTTCTGAAGAAGGGTAGACGGACTTGAGAGGTTTTCTTCATTTTCTTCCACAGATGCTGCTCGACCTGCTGAGTTTTTCCAGCAATTTTTGTCATTGTGGGAGATCACTGGAATTGACAAAGTCACACGTGGCCTTGAGTCAGGAGGATGGTAAACTTGGAGGCGAAGTAAAGGGGAAGTGGAGATAAAAGTCGATATGATTAAGGTGAGGAACTACTCAGTGAAGAAAATGTTGAAAAGCACAAAGACAAACGGAGAAAAAAACTTAAAGAACAGGGACTGAAAATGGCAAACAGTAATTGAATTGTCCAAAAGAATTCCTTTGAACAAAAGACAAACAAATTAAAAAATGAGAAAATGCTGAAGCCAAGTGAAATTACAAGATGGTGAACAGCAATTTCAACATGAAGCTGAAGGCAGGGATTGTGCAGTATTAATGCTGTCAGCCTTTAGTGTTATTAAGGAATGGATTGAACAGCAACTTCTGGTGCTTACATGGGGTGGCGAAACAGTGAAATCTGGAAGTTGTTATCTGCATTGATCTGCTTGATCAGAAGCTTCATTCTTGCAGCACATTGTGCACATATAAGGGCTGAATTTGACTGTCTCTACCTGGGACAGGCTAGGAAGTGGAAAAGCTCAGGATAGCAGCATGCCCCATGTCTTCCACCTGCAGACCATCTGGCTAGTGCCTGGAGTCTAATTCCTACCGTTACTGGAAACCAGCCCAATGTGTAAGGCGTTGCCCTCTACCACATGGCAAACTATCCAGTGAGATGTGGCAACCTCCAGGATGGCTTGGAAGTAGGGACAAATCTACTTCCATTTAGTGACCTTTTGACAGTGGAGGGGCCTCTGCAGTGGCAACATCACTGCCTTCCATCTCCGACCTCCACTAGGTTCCACGGATCCACCTTCTTGCGTGGACCTGCCTGACTAGCTCTGACATCCCCAGACACCAGGTACCTGGCTTTGAGGATCAATAATTCATCATTCTGCAAGAGCAGCCCTAGCAGTGGACACAGCTCCTGGTGCTGGCTATCTGATAGTCTGCTACCTAGAAGTGCCAGTCCTATCTACCTTCATAAGGACAGCATCCCAGCTGGCAGCCACTTGATTAGATTCTTTGTATAAAATATGTCTCTGGGTCCACTTGCTGGCCAACACGATTTACCTGTCACTGACTGCCAGTGGTGGAACAGTGGTCACCTATGGAGACTGCAGCCACTGGCTTTCACACAACTTGAAAGGTTTGAACTTTCAGCACTTTCCCAGTGGATTCTCACCAAAGGCTACAGAAATATTTTTTGCAAGGTTTGTAGCTCAGGTTGAGGTTTAGGGTGTAGGTTTGCTCGCTGAGCTGTAGGTTGGACATCCAGATATTTCATTACCTGGCTAGGTAACATCATCAGTAGCAACCTCTAAGTGAAGCGAAGCTGTTGTCTCCTGCTTTCTATTTATATGTTTGTCCTTGATTGGGTTCCTGGGGATTGTGGTGATGTCATTTCCTGTTCATTTTCTGAGGGGTTGATAGATGGTGTCTAGATCTATGTGTTTGTTTATGGCGTTGTGGTTGGAGTGCCAGGCCTCTAGGAATTCTTTGGCATATCTTTGCTTAGCCTGTCCCAGGATAAATAAACAAACACACAGATCTAGATACCATCTATCAACCACTCAGAAAACGAACAGGAAATGACATCACCACAAACCCCAGGAACCCCATCCAGGACAAACATAAATAGAAAGCAGGAGACAACAGCTTCGCTTCACTTGGAAGTTGCCACTGATGCTGTTACATAGCCAGGTAGTGAAATGTCTGGATATCAAACCTATTGCTCAGTGAGCAAACCTAAGGCTACAGAAATTAATTTAATTTGCACTTTCTGCTTTAGATGCACTGAAGGAGTTCTCCAATCTGTGGCACAGTGGTCAGCACCGCTGCCTTACAGCGCCAGAAACCTGGGTTCAAATCCAGTCTCAACCGACTGTATAGATTTTGCATTTCTCCCTGTGCCTGCATGGGTTTCCTCTGGGTGGTGGGGTTCCTCCCACAGTCTGAAGATATGCAGGTGAGGTGGGTTAGCCATGGAAAATGAAGGTTTACAGGGATAGCGTAGCGGGGTGGGTCTGGGTGGAATACTCTTCAGAGGGTTGGTGTAGACTCAATGGGCTGAATGGCCTGCTCCCATACTGTAGGGTTTCTATGATCTCAATGGTTGAGATGGCATGTTGTATGTTGTCCTGCTCACATTAAGTCCCAGAACTTCGACTGAGGACCCTGTGATGAAATAGATTTACAATCACTGCAAATTGTAGTTTAATAGGCTAGAGAAAGGTTGAAGGTAAGTGAAAGTGTAATGAAGTGGGAGAACTGTTCTTTGACCAGAAGCTCTGGGCCATTAATTTTGATGAAGGTATAATGAACTCTTTTTTGCAGAGCAAGTTCAAAACTAGGAACAGAATTATATATTTTTAGTACCAGTCATCTTCAGAACCAACCCAGCTTTTGTACAAAAAACGTCTGGTTTCTTTGAGCTTTCTTGGTGATTACTTAGTTCAGAAGTTGAATGCTCTAAAATACCTTTTAAAAATAACTTATTGGTATTTGTAATTTTGAGTATTAAAATAGCATCTGGCAGCTCATTCCATACACGTACCACCCTCTGTGTGAAAACGTTGCCCCGTAGGTCTCTTTTATATCTTTCCCCTCTCACCCTAAACATAAGTCCAGAACTAGAGGGCATAGGTTTAGGGTGGGAGGGGAAAGATATAAAAGAGACCTACGGGACAACATTTTCAAATAGAGGGTGGTACGTGTATGGAATGAGCTGCCAGAGGATGTGGTGGAGGCTGGTACAATTGCAACATTTAGGAGGCATTTGGGTGGGTATATGAATAGGAAGGGTTTGGAGGGATTGGGGCCGCGTGCTGGCATTTGGGACGCGATTGGGTTGGGATATCTGGTCGGCATGAATGGGTTAGACTGAAGGGTCTGTTTCTGTGCTGTACATCTCTATGACTCTATATTCTTGAAGCCAGAAGAAGGGAATTCAGAGCTGAGTTACCATAAACATTTGAGGAGAAAGTGAGGACTGCAGATGCTGGAGATCAGAGCTGAAAATGTGTTGCTGGAAAAGCGCAGCAGGTCAGGCAGCATCCAAGGAGCAGGAGAATCGACGTTTCGGGCACGAGCCTTTCTTCAGGAAAGAAGAAGGACGAATGCCCGAAAAGTCGACTCTCCTGCTCCTTGGATGCTGCCTGACCTGCTACCATAAACATTTATAATTATGAAAGCAACGGTAGTGTAAAACATATTACATTAATGCAGGCAAAATGCTAAACCTATTTAAATTTTAAAAGAAAATCTCATAATTGCACACCTGGAGCACATTGCTTCAGATTCCAGTTCCCAGAGACAAATTATACAGTTTGCATCGTGAACTGGATCCTAATGACGTGAGGGATTAAATTAAATGATCACCCGCATATTGTATTTTTATTTGGCAGCGATGACAGATAGTGGGTAGAGTAAAATCAGTTGAACAGAAGGAGCACAGAGTTGGCTTTCGCAAGGCTATATAATAATAAATCATTTGCAATTAGCTTTGAAGATCCAAAACTATTGGCAAACAAATAGCACCAAAGATTAATGAAACATCGTTGGTCAAAAAGGCAGTGACAAGCATAGTTTGAATTTCAAACTTTGCATAATGCAATGGAAGGGAACATTTCAGTGGTATAAATCTAGTACTAGCTTTCAAAATTTTCCTGGATCCACTTCAGCTGAATATGGCACAGTTCCATACCACTCTTCCTCTTTACTGGCATGTCGCAAAACCTGAACAGGTTTTAGCAGTACGGCTTGCAGATACTGCCATCCTAAAGTGATTGCATGCATGGTTGATCAAGCTACCCCACATTTATAAATTGGGTTCAAAGAATCCAAAGATTTCATTCTTGAGATAATAAGAGAGCAGGCAGTAATTTTTGTGGTTCAAAAGTGATGTGGGAGAAATGGGTTTGAATCTATGCGTCATTGACTCCAGTACTGGGGAAGGAAGGCATTGTTCTGAAACAAAACACTAAAGGGAGGATGAGGCAATCATAACTGACAAGAGAAGTCAGCGACAGCATAAAAACAAAACAGAAAACATGCAATGTGGTGAAGATTAATGGGAAATCAAAGGATTGGGAAGCCTCTAAAAACCAGCAGAAGGTAATGAAAATAGCACTCAGTAGGATGAAGAAGAAATATTAGTAACACTAAAGACATATATAAGGTGAGAAAGGCGAGAATGTACATTGGACAAATAACAATGGAGATCAAAGAAATTGTAGAGGAACTGAATGTGTACTCTACATTAATTTTCATAATGGAAGACAAGAACTTCAAGGGATTCGGGGTGCAGATAAGAGTGTAGTGGCCATCACTACGGAGAAGGTGCTGGTGAAGCTGAAAGATCTGAAGGTGGATAAGTCACCTGGACCAGGCCCTCAGAGAAGAGAGTGGCTGCACCATGTGTTGTGGAATTACTAACTGTAAACTTTGTGCAGGACCCAATTTAAATCATGCCTGGGCCCATCTGTGAATTTAACAAGGTAGTGGAGTGTGGTGAGGGTATCCGAACGCTGGGCCTAAGGATTACAGAGTTGTGGTAACTGCGGTGAGGAAAACAAACTGACATTGACATAGCACCATTCATTTCCATTCCTTTTAGGGCATAATCGTTTCTGCGAAAAACTTTGCTCCGATAATTAAGCACAGCATAATCCCACAAACAGCAACGTGATAATGACCAGGTGCAAGTGCTTTTAATGATGTTGCTTGGGAATAAATGTTGGCTATGTTACCTCTTCAAAACAGTGCAATTCACATGTGAATGCTCTCAGTTATAACCAGCCTAACAAAATTCCCCATTTTCGCTAGAAACAAAGACAGCAATTTCTGGCATCTTCTGGCAACTTGGTGAGTTGGCAGATAGGTGACAGCTGACTTTCAACGTAGAAGCATGAGACAGGAAGAACATTGGAAGACAATATAAAACAGGGGTACAAGACTAAGAGGGGTGTAGGTGCAAATGTAGCTGGGTATACATGTATACATATCATTGAAAGTGGCAGGACAGGTTGAGCAAGCAGTAAGGAAAGTAATGGCTTTATTAATAGGGACATGGAGTACAAGAGCAAGGAGGTGATGTTGAACTTGTACAAGACGCTTGCTGGTGTATTGTGCACATTTCTGAGTGCCTAGTCATAGGAAAGATGCATATGTACTGGAGAGAATGCAGAGTGGTTGATAAGAATGGTTCCAGGGATGAGGAACTTTAACTATGAGGATGGATTGAAGAAGTTGGGACTGTTCTCCTTGGAGTGAAGAATGGTGAGGAGATTTGATAGAGGTTCTCAAACTCATCAGTACTCTGGCTAAAGTGGACCGAAGAAACTGTTCCCACTTATAAATGGAACAAGATTTCGAGATCTGTAAGCAAGGGTAAATTGAGGAAAAAACATTTTTACTCAGTAAGAAGTTAGGATGTGGAATACACTGCTTGGAAGTGTGGTGGAGACAAGTGCAACCGACGCGTTCAAGAGGGCGATGGATGGTGACTTAGTTAAAAGTAATGTGCAAAGATACACAAAAAAGTAGGAGGTTGGCATGAGATAATGATGCTCATTTAATGAGCTGGTACACCCACAATAGACCAAAAGGCCTCCCCTGAACCATAACACTTCTGTGATCTGCACAGTAAGTGCAGAAAGTGCTGTTGGTGAAACCTTTTATCGCGATTGGAAATGCTGCTGTACTCTTCACAGGCATCACTGTTAAGATGTGAATTTAAGTTAATTACCCAAGGGAAAAACTCAAGCCTACTTCAGTCAAGGGTAAACTTGTTTTCAGCTTTATTAAGTTACCCTTCTTACTAAAGAACTCTGGGTCTGAAAATTAACTGTGTGTTTGAAGTCTCATTCCCATGAGTATAATTGTTGTTGCAGGTTTTTGTAACCATTAAAATAATTTTTATAGTTTTTGTTTTAATGGACTTTTTAATCCAATTTGTATAAATCAATTTATTTCCTCTACAACTGAATTGAATAACCTGCTCACTATTTACTCGCAGAAAGCGTAGAATTCAAAAGGACTTGAGGGGCAACGTTTTCATACAGATAGTGAGTCGTATGAGAAATGAACTGCGAGAAGAAGTGGTAGGTGCAAGTACTGTACACTTACATCATTTAAAAGATATTCGGACAGATAGATGAGTAGGAAAGGTTTAGGGGGATCTGGGCCAACTTCAGGCAAGTGACACTACTTTAGTTTAGGAAACTTGGTTGGCATGGAAGGGCCTGTTTCCATGCTGTGTAACTCTATAACTAGCCTTTTAGATACAGAACTGGCAAGAAGGCAGAAGACGGAGGTGGAGGGTTGCCTTTCAGATTCGTGACCTGTGACCAGTGGAGTGCCACAAGGATCATTTTTATAAATGATTTGGATGTGATCATAGGAGGTATAGTTAGTAACTTTGTTGATGGCACCACAATTGGAGGTGTAGTGACAGTGAAGAAGGTTACCTCAGAGTACAGCGGGATCTTGATCAGATGGGCCAATGGGCTGAGGAATGGCAGGAATGCTGTACATCCCTGTGATTTTATGACTATGACTACACCCCAGAGCTCTGAAGGAGATAGCGGAGGAAATCATGGAGACATTGGTGGTGATTTTTTAGGAATCACTTGAGTCGGGGAGGGTCCCACAGCACTGGAAAATGGCTAATGTAACACCCTCTGTTTAAGAAGGGAGGGAGGCAGAAGACAGGAAACTATAGGCAAGTTAGCCTGACCTTGGATGTTGGTCAAATTTTAGAGACCAGTATTAAGGCAGATTATGGAGTACTTAGAAATGCATGGTAAACTAGGGAGTGAATCAACACGGCTTTATCAACATGCCTGAGTGATCTGTTAAAATCCTTTGAGGACGTTAAGACAGTGAAAAGTGTTTAAGTCACCATATCATGGCACCTATATTAATAACTGAAGGCCATAGATAAGAATACAAATATTTCATTAAATCTTAGTTAGATTCCTGATTCCTGGGGTTGGGAAAAGCAGTAAGACTGCAAGCCAGGTAGAATACTGGGCCAGAAAGTTCCACAGAATCAGGGAGACAATGGCTTACTGGTTTTATCGCAGGACTGTTAATCCAGAGACCCAGATAACATTCTAGGGACCCGGGTTCAAATCCCACCATGGCAGCTTGTGGCATTGGAATTCAATAAGTATCTGGAGTTCAGAGTCTAATGATGACCATAAATCCATTGTCGATTGTTGGAAAATCCATCTGTTCAGTAATGTCCTTTAGGGAAAGAAACGGCTATCCTTACCTGTTCTGGCCTCCACGTGACTCCAGACCCACAGCAAAGTGGTTCACTTTCATCATTAGGGATGGGCAATAAATGCTGCCTAGCCAGTGACGTCCTCATCCTGCGAATGAATAAAGAAACAAAAGCCACTCCAAGGACTAATCTCATCACCGGTTCCGGGAAGGAAGACAAAAGCTGCCTAAAGGATACCGGGGCTGCTGGATGCTGGGCCGAAACCACCTCAACACCGATGTCGCAGCCGATACCGGGACCCTGGGTTCACCCCTTCCCCAGCCGCCTCCAGAGACAATTCCAGAGTCCTGCTCCAGGCTCACCAGCCGCTGCTACCCTGTGGATCTTGATGAAGATACCTCCATCCCACCTTCCACCAAAAAAAAAGTAGGATGTTGCCTATTTTGCTGGCACCATCTTAGAACTGTTTAAGATAGAGATAATAGGTTCTTGATAAGTAAGGGGGTCATGGGTTACCATGAGGAGGCAGTAGAATTGGGTTGAGGTGTATATATGAGCCACAATGAAACGGCAGAGCAGGCTAGATGGGCTGAATGACCTAATTCTGCTACTATAACTAAAAGGTCTTGTGATCTTATAGAATGTACCTGGCTTTGAGCTGGGTATTACATGCCCCAGCAAGTATGGTTTTGAGGTGGTGGGGTTGGAGGGGAATGCAGTAAAAATTGGGTGGCTACCGACTACATTCCCATCCAACGCGGAGTTCTTACCCTGGCAAGCATGATCCCTGGCCAATGGTGACAGCATCCAGATACAATGGGAGTACGATCCAGCTAAGATCGGAGGAGAAGGGCGCTTTGCAGGTCAGGCAAATAGTTTATGATATGGGCTTTGCGTGATAATGCAAGCCCTCAGGGAGAGAAATCCCACATAAAATATGATGAAAGTAACAGAGCCGAAACATCACAAGGTTTATCACATGGTAAAAATTGATGTACAAACTCCTTTTGAGGTTCAGGTTTATCTGACTGAGTTGACCTAAGAAATCTTATGGCAGGAATATTTCTAATTGTTGAGCTATGTGATAAGTTTATGGTCTCAGATCTCTGCTAGGTCATCAGCTGAGTTTGCTTGCATTAACATCGATAAGCTATTCTTAACCAACAAAATGTGTAGCTCCAAGGGTTGGCTTTTTTTGTGAAGAATTGAACATCCCTTCCTTCAACAACACAGGTAATAAGGCCATGGGTAGATGTGGTTGAAAAAAATGGAAAATTGTAGATAAAAATAAACAGTTTCCAACTGTTGAGGGGTCAATATAAATAGTCCAAAAGATACAAAATGACATGTAAGATATTGAGGAAAGAGATTATGAGAAATATCATTACATAGGCTGCTGCAATGCTTTGGAATTCATTTATAAGGTTATAGTTGACGCAGGAACAAGGATTACAATCAAGATTAGATTGGATAAATTGATTCATAACAATGGTTGCAGAGAAGATAAACAACAACACAGACTTCTGAGACTGAATGGCCTGTTACAATACTCTGTATATTTCTATACATGTAACGTCTTCAAGTATCTTTGTGTGGAATAAACGGTGGAGAGGGATTGCCCGTCATGACAGGTAGGGGAGTACCAGACAGTCTTTTAAATGAGTAAATAGAGGCAACATTTCCTGAGCACGTCAACATTGATTCAGGATATCAGGATGTAGAATAGGTATGGTGGAGATGAGGAAATAATAGGGTCAAAAGTCACCAGTGGGAGTGGTCCAAGGGATGCAGTAACCATAATGTGGGACAAAGCATACATAAAGAAATATTGGATGCTTGCGATAAAGGGACAGTAACATTCATGCCAATATGTTAATTCCTATACAATGAGCTTCTAATTTCAGCAATAAGCTTTGGTGCAGCTCATCCTGTGTCGTTTGGAAGTTCAAGTACAGCACGTCCACCAGTTCTTCCTTATGCACAGCAAATGCTACTTCCTCAAAAAATACTGCTATCACTTAGTTCAACACGATTTCCCTTTCATGGAAACATGTTGACTCTGCCTGCTTACTTCGGGCTTCCAGCTTCTCTCTGATGACAAATGTTAAGCTGACCAACTTTAATTTTCTGTATTCTATCTCATTCCTTTTATGAATAAAAACAAGAGTTGCATTCATTATTTTCTGACCGAATGGAATGCTCCTTAAATGAAGGGAATTCAGAAAATTAAAACTAATGTGCTATCTAGTTTACTAGCCACTTGTTTTAAGACCCTTTGACATACTCCGTCAGCACCTGGGGTCTTGTCAGCTCACCGATCCAATAATTTACTTCATGTTACTTCCCTGGTGACTGTAATTTTCTTGAGTTCCTCACCCTCTTCTATTTTCTGATTTGCATTCATTTTTCTAGGGTGTTACTTGTATCTTCAACAGTGAAGATCAATGCAAAAGATCTGTCTTATTCATCGGCCATCGATTATTTTCTGTTATTAATACTGTAAGGCACTTTATCTAGGACAAATGCAGTGCCCATTTGTGTTTTCCTCCTCTTAACTGGCCAGGCTGTCAAGTTGATTGGGCATTAGAGGGGGAAACAAAGCTAATAAGTACTAAAAAGGTATGGACCTGTCAGAAACTATGTCTACTATTAGCTGCCTCTTATCTTTACAGCTCTTGTGGGTATTGGACCACTTCATGTAATGTGTATTCAATAATGAGTGGGCTAGCTTGTGGCGAGTTACATGGAATAAACTGTAGATTGTGTACTGTCTTTAATCCAAGACTTACAGTAAGTTTGGAACTAGCTCCATTTTATTTTTTACATAATTTATTTGCATGTCAGTATCCAATAAAAATAAAATCACTCAAAGAAACTTTCAGCGAATACCAAGGAGACTTCTGATTTGAAGCATAAGAAATGGTATTGAACTATTATTGAATTGTCAGATTGTTTTATTTACTAAATGCTTTCTCAACAATAATGCTTTCTCAGGGACATTATTGAATACTTGTGTTTAAGGAAGTCTAAGTACCTTGGTGAGTTGTGGCCTCAGTTGAAACAGCAACAGCAGGAATAAATAGTGCTGCTGACTCCACTGCTAATGGACATGAAAGGATTCATTTATGTGCAAGTGTCAAAGTATATCAATCAGGCATATTTTTGACATTCAAGAGAAGGTTTCATCTCCATACCTTTGTTGATGGTTCTATGAGAGAGATTCCTTGGACACATCGTTCTCCACAACAGCTTCTAGAGTTGCCTACATGACCACCCTATTCCTGAGAAATAATTCTGACAACACAAACCCTACCAGTTGATGTGACACACATTCTCCTAACTTTGACTCTGGAGAACGCAGCCAAACAAAACCTGTACATGACTAATTGAGATGAGTCATTCTGTGCATGTTCTGTTCTATCAGAGGTAATCATATTGGGAGGTGTGAATGCAGTTTACCATGTTGTGATCAATGAAGCAGAGATTTCCTGTGAGCTTCTCTCTTTCTCTCTCCCACTGTTTTCCCTCCTCACATCCTGCAGAGACCCTAGGTGCTTCGCTCCCACATCTGGGTACAGCTGTCAGGATGAATTGTAGGTTGGGAACTTACGAACTTCATTTCACAAGGCATTTTTTGGTAGAGGTGACCAATTAAGTGGACATGGCTGGGAGTTCCATGTAGTTATGGTGGCCTATGGGTTTCTGAAGATGGACAGGCAATGTAGCGTTTTCCCAACACTGGCAATCCCTCTCTCAGAGTAGGATGTTATGAAGGAAATGGAGAAGTCATGGAAAAGAGGTCAGAGAGAGTTCAGGAGGACCACCGCCAGATGTGGAGGAAGTAAGGAAACATGCACAATATATCTTTGAATCCAGGAAGGAGGTCATGTGAATGCTATGATTTACCTTGATATTCGGGAGGAAAAAAAGGAATGACACCAGGATTCAGCAGCAAAACGCTGACCTATTTCTGATACGAGTATAGGGATGGGAACAACAGTGACTGAGAGCAACTGAGATAATGGACAATATAATACACAACCTCCAGGATGTGGTGCATGTTAACATACATCCTAAAAAGTTATGTCATGCTGCTGCGATTTTTTTGAAGATCACAACATTGGCAAGTCTGTTTATTATTGTACGGGAGAAGTTGAAGGCTGTACGATACTACTGTCCTAGTCAATGTCTTTTCCTTCTCACACAATTAATGGTAATAGAAGTGTTAGCCTGGAGTGCTAGCTACAAGGAGAGCAATTCAAAACACATTTCATTCTGGATTTCGAGAAGGTAATTTCAAAACTTAGACTCATATGAGGCTGCAGGTTTTTGAACGACTGTAATCCTGTCGAACTATTCAGACTTATGACACTTAAGACTAGAATTAAAATGACTTGATGGATTCTATTGCGCTGTTTACATTGCCTGAATTTAACTGCCACTTCATTCCTGATTACTTGAATGTTCAATCTTATTTTACAGAATGTGTGTTTCCAATAAAAAATACATTTTGCAAAAATAATATGGATCAAGAAGGAATGGATAGTTGAACTAATCTTTTGTTGTTTGTACACAGTTTCAAAAAAAGGAGAAATACCACAGGAAATACAATGACAATGGGGAACGTTGTATTTTCACACAGATCTCAGAAAGGCTCCACATATTTAAGAGAACCAAAGGACATCATGACATGTGAGAATCTATGGTAAAATATTCACATCTCACTCTGTCAGTAAGTCAATGTGTAACAGTCAGTCAACCAATCTACTCTGTACGTCATCTAGTAATGATGGAGGATCGCATAGAACCCATTTGCAAGTCTGAGCAATCAGTTACTTGTTATGTTAGTAAACTTCAAGACATCTGTGTCAATAAAATCCCAGACTCTGCGTTATATGTTACATTGGCTAGAATATAGGGAAACACCACATCATACTGACAGTGGTATTTTACCCCAAGGAAACCATGTGATGATGGCAGCAACAGGGTACGAGAAGGTCGTGGCACTAAATTGGTACTGTAAGGTGCAAAGGAGGCAGCATCAATATCTGGTATGAGGAATGATTTCCTTAATAGTGACCCATCATCTATGCAAGATCAGAGCTGAAATTTACAGTGAAGAACCAAGATTGAAAATTACAACTTGTACTGAAGCACAGTCATCACAGTGGAGGGACAGTTGCGACTATATTCTGCTTTTCCCTTCACAAAGAAAGGAGGCCATGGTGTGACTGAGACAAAAATAAAAGGCAGCATTCATGAGACTATCACAACTCCAGTTTGACAGAATGGTCCCAGCATGAAATACGGCCCAAAAATGTCAGAAAGAAAAGTCCGTTTATTTTTCGTTAATGCCTTACTGTGCACAGCTGTCATTCGATTCCATCTTTTGTTTCTTTGGAAATGATGAAGAAACAACAAAAAGCATTTGTGATATCACTCTGATATCTTTCATGGCACAAACATCACAAACAGGCACTTGTTCAGCTTTTTTTCATAGAAAGAAAAGTCTGAAAGCAGTAAATATGAAGCAGAAGCAAGGAGAGAAACAAAACCAAAACAGGGAGAGAAGCCCACAGACAGGGGATGTAACACACTTCAATATGAATCTTTTGTATACTGCCAATGTTTAAAGAACACAAACCTGCACAGTAAGGTTAGAAAGCAAAGATCTATACATGTATTGGGACTTGGGTGACATTCTGTCAGAATTTCAATAATTAAAAGAAAGAATGAATCTACTTCATAGAGCAACAAATAGTTGATAAAGAAATAAAGGCACTCAAGCCTCTCACCATCCTGGAAAATGAAGGGCTAGTAGAATAGAATCCTTTGGTATTTCTGGTGATGACTGCAAAGATCCTGACAAAATTTTCCAGTTTTCAGAAGTTCAGGTTAAGATTTGAGTTAACTTCAAGATACCCTGCCTTGAATTCAGACCTTGTTTCCAACAGCCAGGTAAAACAATTAACCAATTCCTCGGCAGATAGTGACAGGAAGGTATGGAATGTGAACTCACGAAAGCGAACTTAGATGAGGGGCTTATTACACCGATTGATGTCTCTTACTTATCATTCCGAAAGGCACTTCATCAAAACCTAAAGATGATACAGTAGGCTAGCAGATAGACTCAAGTTCAAAACACTTGTATCAGGCCAGAAAGATCTTCAGGTACCTGACTTCATAACGATCATCATAGCTGCCGCCAAGGACAGTAAAACATGCAAATCTAATTTGTCTCAACCACCAAAACTGTACCCAATATTTTAGACAAAAGACAATACATGCAGGAGTAGGCCATTCTGCCCTTCGAGCCTGCACCACCATTCAATATGATCATGGCTGATCATTCTCAATCAGTATCCTGTTCCTGCCTTATTTCCATCACCCTTGATTCCACTATCCTTGAGAGCTCTAGCCAACTCTTTCTTAAACAAAGCCAGAGACTGGGCCTCCATTGCCTTCTGGGGCAGAGCATTCCACACACCCACCACTCTCTGGGTGAAGAAGTTTCTCCTCCTCTCTGGCCTAAATGGCCTACCCCTTATTTTTAAGCTGTGTCCTCTGGTTTGGGACTCAGCCATCAGCGGAAACATGTTTCCTGCCTCCAGAGTGTCCAATCCTTTAATAATCTTATACGTCTCAATCAGATCCTCTCTCCGTCTTCTAAACTCAAGGGTATACAAGCCCAGTTGCTCCAATCTTTCAACATATGATAGTCCCGCCATTCCAGGAATTGACCTCGTGAACCTGCACTGCACTCCCTCAATAACCAGAATGTCTTTCCTCAAATTTGGAGACCAGAACTGCACACAATATTCCAGGTGCAGTCTCACCAGAGCCCTGTACAGCTGCAGAAGAACCTCTTTGCTTCTATATTCAATCCCTCTTGTTACGAAGGCCAGCATGCTATTAGCCTCCTTCACTACCTGCTGTACCTGCATGCTTACCTTCATTGACTGGTGTACAAGAGCACCCAGATCTCTTTGTACTGCCCCTTTATCTAACCTGACTTTATTTAGGTAGAAATCTGCCTTCCTGTTCTTGCCACCAAAGTGGATAAGCATAGATTTATCCACATTAAACTGCATCTCCCATGCATCTGTCCACTCACCTAACCTGTCCAGGTCACCCTGTAATTTCCTAACATCCTCTTCACATTTCACCCTGCCACCCAGCTTTGTATCATCAGCAAATTTGCTAATGTTACTATTAATACCATCTTCTATATCATTAATATATATTGTAAAAAGCTGCGGTCCCAGCACTGATCCCTGCGGTACCCCACTGGTCACCACCTGCCATTCTGAGAGGGAGCTGTGTATCACTACTCTTTGTTTCCTGTCAGCCAACCAACTTTCAATCCAAGTCAGTACTTTGCCCCCAATACCATGTGCCCTAATTTTGCTCACTAACGTCCAATGTGGGACTTTATCAAAGGCTTTCTGAAAGTCCAGGTACACTACATCCACTGGATCTCCCTTGTCCATCTTCAGAGCTACATCCGTGTGACATGTGCAAGCTCCATTCGAGAAGGATATTGTGAGGCTGGTGTTGGATTAGGTTGAACAAGGTCAAAAATCATACAACACCAGGTTATAGTTGAACAGGTTTTGGGTTGAAATGTACAAGTTCAAGAGGTTGGAGAATCCCAAGGCAGAACACAGTGCTTCACAGCAGCACATGAAGAACCAAGGAATGATACCAAAGGTGTTTCCAAAATTCTATTCATGGCACGCAGGCTTTTGAATAAAATCCCAGAATTAATTGCAATGTTGCATTTAGCAGATTCCAGTCAGATCAGGTACATGGTCAATGTAACAAAGCACATCGTAGATGTCAGAAAATCTGAAGCCTTTCCTCAAGTCAAATCATATACTTTAGGAAGAATGGATAACATGCACTATAAACCAAAACTGACACTGGTGTAAGTGCAAATAACCTCTTTTTATGTATTTAAGACAAAGTCTACTCAGAAAACTGGTATGATGTGATGTTGTTCATATTTGATAAGCTGACTGCTGATAATAGGTCTGATAGAGTCATATGGTCATCCACTTATTGGTATTACCCACCTTAAGTATCAATAGGGTTCCTTGGGAAGGACACTTGAATCATGGTTAGAACAGGATATTCTATCCCTGAAAGATGGTATATAGTTCTACGCATTTTTATCATCCATGAGATCATGGATATGTCAATTACAACACCAGAGAATCCAGACAGCAACATTGAGTCTATCCATGACATGACTAGCCTTCACCCAGACAGGTTTGATTCTACTGGCAACTTGAAAGGTGATGCAGTATTGTAGTTGAGAGCTGAGACCCAGCCCAGCATCAACCTTCCTTATAGGTGCAGCATTCCAATTCAAAGAAACGCGTCCACCGAAGACACCAACACTGGAAGTACTTAACCCCAAATTCTCAGCACTAAGCATTTTCCCAAATTCGATGCCAAGAATCAATATTTATCTGTACATATTTCACCAGATTCACAGGAATGGACAACGTTTGGAACAATCTTCAGTAGATACTATTATCTCAGTTTACCAGTTGGACAATTCATGAGCCAGAATTCATCCTAATCTTGCAATGAGATTTATTATTACTTACAATTAACAAGTGCTAAGTGATTTGCTATATCTGTTCTTTTATTTTAATTAGGCCATTTGAAGTAACAAGAATGATTAATAGCTACAAGTTTTTTCACCTGCTATAGATTTGTCCAACAAATACACAGCAGATGCAAGACTTTTATTTGTAAAACATACATTACATGTTGGCTTCACCTGGTTTTGTTTAGCTTATGTGCTACAATAGTGTAAAGTTTTCTCTCTCTCTCTTTAGAGAACATTCATATTCATGAAATAACTTACAAACCAGCATGCTTTTCCATTTATGGCATCCATTAATAGTTATCCTTGGCAAACCTGTCGTCAGTTTGTTGATTAACATAGAACATAGAACAATACAGCGCAGAACAGGCCCTTCGGCCCTTGATGTTGCGCCGACATATTCTCAGCTCGTCCCCCTACACTAACCCAAAATCATCCATGTGTTTTTCTAAGGATTGTTTAAATTTCCCTAGCGTGGCTGAGTTGACTACTGTTTGAAGCCATGGCCATGGTATTTGAAATCATATCTACATTTTCCTTTCCTCATTCACAAAATAATAATTCACATGCAAGGTCTGTGGATGAGAGCAGTAATTTGCCTAAGGACATTGAAAGTACAAATAAAATGTCTTGGTTATGTGAAATGGAATTCAAACTGATAAATTGTGAGTTGCCCACTTTGGATCTGAGAAAGACAAAGTGGACGATTTTGCCCATTTACTCTCTCCCTCCTCAGTATCCAAGGGCCAAAACCTATCTTCCAGGTGAAACTGCACTTCACCTGCACTTCTCACAATCTATCTTCTGCATTCACTGCTCACAATGTGGTCTCCTCCACATTGGGGAAATGAAGGGTAGATTGGTTGACCACTTTGCAGAACACATACGTTCTGCCTGCAGAAAAGGAACCTGAGCTTCCAATTGCCTGCCCCTTTAACACCCCACTGTGTTCCCTGGCCAACATTTCTGTCTCAGGCCTGCTGCAGTGCTCCAGTGATGTTCAGCACAAGCTGGAAGAATGACACCTCATTTTCCACTTGGTGACCCTGCAGCCCTCTCAACTCAATATCAATTTAATAACGTTATGGCTTGACCCATCTCCACGTCCTAACCCTTTACCCATCATGCCAGGCCTTGCTATCACATCATCTGCCATTACACAATACCTATTGTTAGCCACTAACCAGTCTCCATTAACAGCTATTCACCCTCCTAGCCAGATCGTCATCTACTCCTTTGTCTGTTCAACTGTGCATCTCTCTGTTTGGGCTCTATCCCCACCTATCATTTGTTCCTTACTCCCTTCCCCAACCCTTTCTTCTGCACATAAACTGACATTTTCGTGGCTACCATCAGTTCGGAGGGAGGGTCACCAGACTTGAAACATTAATGCTGATTTCTCTTCCCAGATGCTGCCAGACCTGTTGATCTTTTCCAGTAACTTTTGATTTGATTAGATTAGATTAGATTAGATTACTTAGAGTGTGGAAACAGGCCCTTCGGCCCAACAAGTCCACACCAACCCGCCGAAGCGCAACCCACCTATACCCCTACATTTACCCCTTACCTAACACTACGGTCAATTTTAGCATGGCCAATTCACCTGACTCGCACATCTTTGGACTGTGGGAGGAAACCGGAGCACCCGGAGGAAACCCATGCAGACACGGGGAGAACGTGCAAACTCCACGCAGTCGCCTGAGTCGGGAATTGAACCCGGGTCTCAGGCGCTGTGAGACAGCAGTGTTAACCACTGTGCCACCGTGCCTCTGATTTACAGCATCCCCAGCTCCTTTGGTTTTTATTTGGAATGTTTTCTGAATTGGCAAGAGACTTAAAGTGATGAGAAATTAAGACATATAGGCTGCAAAAATCATTCAAAAGTAGAGCACTTGTACCATAATCCTAAAAGACAATTGGACATTATCTCAACTGTGGGCTGGGAGGAATGAATAGCACTTATTCAGATCACAATAGCTAACTAAAGTCAAAGCTAGCAACCACTTCCAGAGCTTAAATGCTGGAAAGTGTCCTAATTTATTATGGTCATTATGAATTTATTCTTTACATTGGCTTCAAAACTGATTTGTAAACCTCATTTACAGATTGTGAAAATCTTTAGTAATTCTATTCCCATCAATCAGAAATCTGAAGAAATAAAGACAAGAAAATAAAGAAAATTATTTGAAGAGGTTAAGAAGTTAATTCGATTACACAAATTAAATGCTAAAATTTTAATAATTTACCAGTGAAAAATATTTTGCAGATCAATAAAATATATCTTTTGAATGACAAAATTATCCAAAAGTACTTTAAAGATCAAACAACAACAATTGCTTAATATGTATTAAATACTTAAAAGATAGGTGAAAAAAATCCAAAATAACTCTGTCATCCCATGCATGAAAGTCTTTTACAAACATGCAACTAAATCTTCTTCTGGTGTAGCTGAATACATTTGTACTCAAGTGTACTTCAAGACTTAAAGATCTATCACTCTGTGAAACTACCAGCCATAATAAATTCTGACAATTGAAAGTGGAAAGCTTAAGTTTTCCATATGTATCCCAAGGCAAGTATTTGGCATTTAGATCTGATGTCTCTCAGGACAGTTCTCCTCCATAAACTGAAACTGTGTGTTATTTTACACTAGCCAAGGCCAGTATTGGAGTCTGTCTGAATGTGTTATGCCAACTATTCTGATAAAGATACGGATCTAGGATGGCAAGCAGTGAACATCACATACAAGGCTAGTGCAAAATGTATAATAACATTGGAATCAGCATCAGTTATTGGTTCTTTGGTCATATTGACCTGGATGTTGCGGGGTGGAATGTTGTGTGTGTGTGTGTGCGCGTGTGTGCGTGCGCATGGTGGTGGTGGTGGTGGTGGGGGGGTGGAGACCAGAAATGGCTAAAGAACCTGTCAGGGCTTAGGACACAGACATATGCCAAATTTAATGGCAGGAGCACATTAGAAGCTTTGGATTTATTTCTGGTCAAACAGTTGGTCGCATGGACAGCCAGGCCAACAATATTCAGTTGGGAAAACTTGTGTGGCAGGAAGCCATGGTGAAAGTGCTTCCCATAATTGGGAGTGAGTTTAAATCATCCGTTGTGGCAGGGTGTGGAGGGCAAGGGAAGACAAGGTAGTAGGATCTGAAAGTAAGATGAGGTAAACAGCACTGAAGTAAGTAGGGTGGGTATTCAGTGTCAGGGATGGAGGAATAAGAAGCAGGCAAAGTGGAAGTTCCCTGATGGGCTTGGGGGAAGTGTTCATACCTTTCAGACTCAAAAGGGAATGGATGCCAGGGCACTTTTTCAGCCAGTGGATTTTGCCTTCCACCTTCCTCTTTATTGCCCGGTTTCATGACCCATGAGAAACCAATGCGACAGAAGTGAAATCTAAATCAGACTTGAACTTGAGCTTCTACAGCTCAATTTAAGTACATTAATGAGGTGTCCTGCTCTGCGTACAAAACAGACCAACACATACAAAGGGCAGCATGATTCAGCATTGCAGGCCACAGCAGCATAGTTTTCAAATTAAACACTCCCAGAGTAATATTCACTGGAGCAGAGAAGTATTGGGGGATGGGGGTTGGTGGGGCTATGGAGGGGATGGTGGTCACATAGAAACCTGTAAAGTTCTAACAGGATTAGACAGGGTAAACACTGGAAGGATGTTCCTGATGAGCAGTGGTCCAGTATCAGGAGTTACAATCTCAGGATATAGGTTAGCTTAGCAGGCCTGGCAGCATCTGTAAGGAGAGATCCCTTTGACAAAGGGTCAGTTAGACTCGAAACGTCAGCTCTTTTCTCTCCTTACAGATGCGGCCAGACTTGCTGAGATTTTCCAGCATTTTCTCTTTTGGTTTCAGATTCCAGCATACTCAGGTAATTTACTTTTATAGGTGAGCTTAGTTGAGGACTGAGATGAGGAGAGATTTCTTCGCCCAGAGAGTGGTGAACCTGTGGAATTCTCGACCGCATGAAGCAGCTGAGGCCAAAACATTGAGTGTTATCAAGAAGAATTTAATATAGGTCTTAGTGTGAAAGTAATCAAAGGGTATGGGGAAGAATTAGGAACAGGGTACGGAGTTGAATGTTCAGCCATGATCATATTAAATGGCAGAGCAGGTCAAGGGGCCAATTGGCCTTCTCCTCTTCCTATTTTCGATGTTACCATAATTATATCTTTACTCTAAGGGTAGCTCTTGAACATGTGTGACATGTGTAAAAGTAACTCTGGAATAGAGATGTCAGATCAAATGGAACTGGTGCCCAGGTTGGCGGGGCTCTCCTCCTGTCCTTTATTTATTCCATTTTTCTTCAATAAAACCTATTAATGTTTACCCAGATGAGCATGGAGCTTATCTTATTACATGGTAGCCATGGTGACCCTTCAACAAATCAGCATTAACCTTCATTTGGCCAAAGTTAAAAATCACATAACACCAGGATATAGTCCAACAGGGTTACAGAGTTATAGAGTCATAGAGATGTACAGCATGGAAACAGACCCTTCAGTCCAACTCGTCCATGCCGACCAGATATCCCAACCCAATCTAGTCCCACCATAAGACATAGGAGTGGAAGTAAGGCCATTCGGCCCATCGAGTCCACTCCGCCATTCAATCATGGCTGATGGGCATTTCAACTCCACTTACCAGCGTTCTCCCTGTAGCCCTTAATTCCTCGAGACAACAAGAATCTATCAATCTCGGCCTCGAAGACATTTAGCGTCCCGGCCTCCACTGCACTCCGTGGCAATGAATTCCACAGGCCCACCACCCTCTGGCTGAAGAAATGTGTCCGCATTTCTGTTCTGAACTGACCCCCTCTAATTCTAAGGCTGTGTCCACGGGTCCTAGTCTCCTCGCCTAATGGAAACAATTTCCTAGCGTCCACCCTTTCCAAGCCATGTATTATCTTGTACGTCTCTATTAAGTCTACCCTTAATCTTCTAAATTCCAATGAATATAATCCCAGGTTCCTCAGCCATTCCTCATATGTTAGACCTGCCATTCCAGGGATCATCCATGTGAATCTCCGCTGGACACGTTCCAGTGCCAGTATGTCCTTCCTGAGGTGTGGGGACCAAAACTGGACACAGTACTCCAAATGGGGCCTAACCAGAGCTTTATAAAGTCTCAGTAGCACAATGGTGCTTTTATATTCCAACCCTCTTGAGATAAATGACAACATTGCATTTGCTTTCTTAATCATGGACTCAACCTTCATGTTTACCTTTAGAGAATCCTCGACTAGCACTCCCAGATCCCTTTGTACTTTGGCTTTACTAATTTTCTCACCATTTAGAAAGTAGTCTATGCTTTTATTCTTTTTGCCAAAGTGCAAGACCTCGCACTTGCTCACGTTAAATTCCATCAGCCATTTCCTGGACCACTCTCCCAACCTGTCTAGATCCTTCTGTAGCCTCCCCATTTCCTCAGTACTACCTGCCTGTCCACCTAACTTCGTATCATCGGCAAACTTTGCTAGAATGCCCCCAGTCCCCTCATCCAAATCATTAATATTTAATGCAAATAGCTGTGGCCCCAACACTGAACCCTGCGGGACACTGCTCGTCACCAGCTGCCATTCTGAAAAACAACCTTTTATCCCAACTCTCTGCCTTCTGTTAGACAGCCAATCCTCAATCCATCCCAGCAGCTCACCTCGAACACCATGGGCCCTCACCTTGCTCAGCAGCCTCCCGTGTGGCACCTTATCAAAGGCCTTTTGAAAGTCTAGATGGACCACATCAACTGGGTTTCCCTAGTCTAACCTACTTGTCACCTCTTCAAAGAATTCCAACAGGTTTGTCAGGCATGACCTCCCCTTACTAAATCCATGTTGACTTGTTCTAATCAGACTCTGCTTTTCCAAGAATTTAGAAACCTCATCCTTAATGATGGATTCTAGAGTTTTACCAACAACCGAGGTTAAGCTAATTGGCCTATAATTTTCCATCTTTTGTCTTGATCCTTTCTTGAACAAGGGGGTTACAACAGCCATCTTCCAATCATCCGGGACCTTTCCTGACTCCAGTGACTCTTGAAAGATCGCAACCAATGCCTCCGCTATTTCCTCAGCCACCTCTCTCAGAACTCTAGGGTGTATCCCATCGGGGACAGGAGATTTATCAATTTTAAGACTTTTTAACTTTTCTAGCACTATCTCTTTCATAACGGCAACCATACTCAACTCAGCCCCGTGACTCCCTTTAATTGTTGGGATATTACTCATGTCTTCCACTGTGAAAACTGACGCAAAGTACTTGTTAAGTTCTCCTGCTATTTCCTTATGTCCCATCACTAGGCTTCCTGCATCAGTTTGAAGTGGACCGATGTCTACTTTTGCCTGTAATTTGTTTCTTATGTACTGAAAGAAACTTTTACTATCATTTCTAATATTACTGGCTAGCCTACCTTCATATTTGATCCTCTCATTTCTTATTACACTCTTTGTTATCCTTTGTTTGTTTTTGTATCCTTCCCAATCTCCTGATTTCCCACTGTTCTTGGCCACTTTATAGGATCTCTCTTTTTCTTTAATACATTTCCTGACTTCCTTTGTCAGCCATGGTTGTCTAATCCCTCCCCGGATAATCTTTCTTTTCTTGGGGATGAACCTCTGGACAGTATCCTCAATTATACCCACAAACTCCTGCCATTTTTGCTCTACTGTCTTCCTGGTTAGCCTCTGCTTCCAGTCTATTTTTGTCAGTTCCTCTCTCATGCCCTCATAATTACCTTTATTTAACTGTAACTCCATTACATCCGATTTTGCCTTCTCTCTTTCAAACTCCAGACTGAACTCTACCATATTATGATCGCTACTTCCTAAGGGTACCCTTACTTTAAGATCTTTTATAGAGTCTGGTTCATTGCAAAGCACTAGGTCCAGAATAGCCTGCTCCCTTGTGGGCTCCATGACAAGCTGTTCCAAAAAGCCATCCTGTAAGCATTCCATGAATTCCCTTTCTTTGGATCCACTAGCAACATTATTTACCCAGTCCACCTGCATATTGAAGTCTCCCATGATCAATGTGACCTTGCCTTTCTGACATGCCTTCTCTATTTCCCGGTACATGTTGCGTCCCTGGTCCTGACCACTGTGAGGAGGTCCGTACACAACTCCAATTATGGTTTTTTTGCCTTTGTGGTTCCTCAATTCCACCCACACAGACTCCACATCATCCTACGCTATGTCATTCAATACAATGGATTTAATTTTGTTCTTAACTAACAAGGCAACCCCACCCCCTCTTCCCACCTCTCTGTCTTTTCGATAAGTTGAAAAACCATGGAGGTTTAACTGCCAGTCCTGACCCCCTTGTAACCAAGTCTCTGTGACGCCTACCACATCATAATCATTCACTATTATCTGTGCCATTAGTTCATCGGCTTTGTTATGAATGCTACGAGCATTCAGGTAAAGTGCCTTAATGCTAACTTCCTTATCATTAGAGATGTTGGAAGTCATATGAGGTCCTAAGTTATCCTTGCTTTTTTCTGCATTCTCAGTCTGCCTCAATTTTAAATCCACCTGGACACATGCTATCCTGCTGCTTATCTTTCCATTTAACGCCATACTCCCTGTCACTTTCACTTTCCCTTCCCCCAACTCAGAAGTTTAAAGTCCTACTGACCACCCTATTTATCCTCTTCGTCTGCCAGCACCCAGCCCATATCCCTCCAAACCCTTCCTATTCATATACCCATCCAAATGCCTCTTAAATGTTGCAATTGTACCAGCCTCCACCACATCCTCTGGCAGCTCATTCCATATACGTACCACCCTCTGCGTGAAAAAGTTGCCCTGTAGGACTCTTATATCTTTCCCCTCTCACCCTAAACCTATGCCCTCTAGTTCTGGACTCCCCAACCCCAGGGAAAAGACTTTGTCTATTTATTGTATCCATGCCCCTCATAATTTTGTAAACCTCAATAAGGTCACCCCACAGCCTCTGACGCTCCAGGGAAAACAGCCCCAGCCAGTTCAGCCTCTCCCTGTAGCTCAAATCCTCCAACCCAGGCAACATCCTTGTTAATCTTTTCTGAACCCTTTCAAGTTTCACAACATCTTTCTGATAGGAAGGAGACCAGAATTGCATGCAATATTCCACCAGTTGCCTAACCAATATCATGTACAGCCATAAAATGACCTCCCAACTCCTGTACTCAATACTCTGACCAAGAAAGGAAAGCCTACCAAACGCCTTCTTCACTACCCTATCTACCTGCGACTCCACTTTCAAGGAGCTATGAACCTGCACTCCAAGGTCTCTTTGTTCAGCAACACTGCCTAGGATCTTAACATTAAGTGTATAAATCCTGCTAAGATTTGCTTTCCCAAAATGCAGCACCTTGCATTTATCTGAATTAAACTCCATCTGCCACTTCTCAGCCCATTGACCCATCTGGTCCAGATCCTGTTGTAATCGGAGGTAACCTTCTTCGCTGTCCACTACACCTCCAATTTTGGTGTAATCTGCAAACTTACTAACTGTACCTCTTATGCTCGCATCCAAATTATTTATGAAAATGACAAAAAGTAGAGGGTTCAGCATCGATTCCTGTGGCACTCCACTGGTCACAGGCCTCCAGTCTGAAAAACAACCTTCCACCACCACCCTCTGTCTTCTACCTTTGAGCCAGTTCTGTATCCAAATGGTTAGTTCTCCCTGTATTCCATGAGATCTAGCCTTGCTAATCAGTCTCCCATGGGGAACCTTGTCAAATGCCTTACTGAAGTCCATATAGATCACATCTACTGCTCTGCCCTCAATCTTTTTTGTTACTTCTTCAAAAACCTCAATCAAGTTTGTGAGACATGATTTCCCACGCACAAAGCCATGCTGACTATCCCTAATCAGTCCTTGCCTTTCTAAATATATGTACATCCTGTCCCTCAGGATTCCCTCCAACGACTTGCCCACCACTGAGGTCAGGTTCACTGGTCTATAGTTCCCTGGCTTGTCTTTACCATCCTTCTTAAACAATGGCACAACATTTGCCAATCTCCAGTCTTCCGGCACTTCACCTGTGACTATCGATGATACAAATATCTCAGCAAGAGGCCCAGCAATCACTTCTCTAGCTTCCCACAAAGTTCTCGGGTATACCTGATCAGGTGCTGGGGATATATCCACCTTTAACCATTTCAAGACATCCAGTACTTCCTCCTCTGTAATCTGGACATTTTGCAAGATGTCACCATCTATTTCCCTACAGTCTATATCTTCCATATACTTTCCACAGTAAATACTGATGCAAAATATTCATTTAGTATCTCCCCCATTTTCTGTGACTCCACACAAAGGCCGCCTGGCTGATCTTTGAGGGGCCTTTTGGAAGTACAAGTTTTTGGAGTGCTGCTCCTTCGTCAGGTAGCTAGTGGGGCAAGAGTTTATAGTAAACAATCAGATGTGTCATACAACTGATATGACGTACTGAGCAAACCTAGTTTGCTGTTAAAACTTTAATCACTTAGAATAGGGGTGCAGGTTTTGATTGATTAATATCCCAGGACTTCTTTCAATTCACAGTTCTGAGGACTTAAGGTGACACCTCAGCTCAAGCAATGCATTAAAGATGTGAGGTTAGAAACTGTCTGTATTCCAACCTTGAGACTGGTTCTATTTCCAAACTAGGAACTTATAAAATGTCACATGGACTGACTGCCTATAGATTGTGTGCTTTTTGAACAAAAGCAAATTTATCTGTAAATACTAATCTGCAAGTGCAAAATTGTCCCATAGACTTACGTGTGTGTGTGTGTGTGTGTGTGTGTGTGTGTGTGTGTGTGTGTGTGTGTGTGTGTGTGTGTGTGTGTGTGTGTGTGTGTGTATGAGAAAAAGAGAGAGGGAGAGACAGTGAGAGAGAAGGGGAGTGTGTGTAAGAGTGTATGTGAGAGAATGCTTGGCAGAGTGTGTGCACAAGTGGGACGGAGTATATGTACCGTGAAAGGGTGTGCACGTGAGTGTGAGGGTGGGTGTGTGTCTCTGAGAGAGAGTGTGTGTATGAAAGAGAGTCTTTGTGAGTGTGTGAGTGTGATTGTGTGTGTGTGTGTGTGTGTGTGTGAGTGAGAGTGTGTGTGTGTGAGTGTGTGTGTGTGATTGTGTAGTGGGGTCACCTGTGTGACATGAACCCAAGGTCCAGATTGAGGCAGTCCTCATGGGTAACTACTACTCAGCCTCTCTGCATTGTTGCATATCCTGAAGTCCGCTGTGGAGAATGATCAAAGATCCGCGAACGAATGATTGCTGAAGTGTTCCCCGGCTGGGAGGGGACACCCCTTTCTGGCGATTGCTGCGGGTGTCCACTCATCCGTTGTTTGCTTGGTCTCGCCAATGTACCATGCCTTGGGGCATCCTTGCCTGCAGTGTATGAAATAGACACCATTGGCCGAGTCACATGAGTACCTGCCGAGCGCATAGTGTCCCCATGTGTAATGATGGTATTTATGTCGACACTCCGACACGTCTTGCAGTGGTTGAAATGACAGGATTGTAAGGTGTTGTGGTCGATGTCCTGAAGGCTGGGCAGTTTGCTGCGAACAATGGTCTTTTTAAGGTTTAGTGGTAGTTTAAAAGCGAGAAATGGAGACATCGGGAAGATCTTGGCACAGTGCTCATCCTCATTGATAATGTGTTGCAGGCTGCGAAGAACACACACAACTAAGGACAAGTCACCTACCAATGAAAAAGTTAGTTTCAGACCTTATGACAATGATAAGCAAACTGTTGAAACATGGCATTTTGTCTTTTAGGAGCCATTCATGTTGTTTAGGGAAAGCCTGCGCAGCCCTCAGTCTCATGCTAATGTAGATGCAATTGTCAGTCAGACATCAACAACTCTTTTAGTCAACAGTTCCCTAAATCCTTACAAGCTGAGAGAAGGTCAATACTGCATACCATATTCCGCTCAAAGCATCCCCTTTTACTAAGCAGGAGGGATGTAGTTCTGTTTTCAAAAGAGTAAATAATAAACATGAGGATTATTTGAATATTCAGCTTCACCAGTAACTTTATTACATAATCTAACTTTTGTTTTAATTTAACAATATTGTTAACTCTTGCAGCTCTGATAGCTTTCTATGCTTCTTGAGTGCTTTTCAGTGCAATGGATCTGAGAGACAACCTTCAATTATTTGGTGTTTTGATTGTCTGTTCAACAGATTCAATATCACTAAAGCTACAGTTGGCTGTCAGTTGCCTCAACCACATGCAATACTGATCATTGCCTGATTTGCTTCTTGTATAGTACATCAGAAGTCAATTATTTTGTACATTGCATTTATTTCAGACTGAAACAGTTTATTTCTAGTTAAGCCATACTTACTATGCTTTAACATAAGACTTTACAATAATATCTTCCAATCTTACACTTCCATAGCAGAGAAATAAGGCTCTTTTCCTTTTGTTAGCTGATGCAAAATCTACTATTCTGCTTTCAAAACATTGCAGCCACTTCTGGTATGACATGACTACAGCTGATCACTGTGATAAATTGGGTACAGCAACACATTCTTGATTAGCAATGCAGTGGTAATATATGATTAGATTTCCTACAGTGTAGAAATAGACCTTCGGCTCAACCAGTCTACACTGACCCTCTGAAGAACAATCCATCCAGACCCATTCCACTGACTAATCCAATTTAGAATGGACAATTCACCTAACCTGCACATCTTTGGATTGTAGGAAGAAACTCACACAGACATGGGAAGAATGTGCAAACTCCACACAGACAGTTGCCCGAGGCTGGAATTGAACCCAGGTCCTTGGTGCTGTGAGGTAGCAGTGCTCCCCCATATGATCTAGGATCTGGTCTCTCTTCCTTCCAAACAGAAACTTCTCTGTAATGATCTGAGACTTTTTTTGATTGGATGGTTATTCTAAAAACCTTTATGGTTCATAATGGAACCATAGAATGGTTGCAACACGGAAAGAGGCCATTTGACCAATCTTGTCTCTGCTGTCCTCATAAAAATGAACAAATCAGCTACTCCCAGTCTCCTGACTTTTCTACATAATTCTACCAATATTTTCTCTGCAAATAATGATCCAATTCCCTTTGAAAAGGCTCAACTGACCCAGCTTTCATCATATTCTCAGGCAGTGGTTTTCTAGATCCTAACTACTCGCTGCATGAAATAGTTTTCCCTGCAATTGTCTTAAATTGGTATCTTCTGCTTCCTGATCCTTCCACTTATTGGAACATGTTTTTTTCCATATACATTGTTCAGACTTCTTGTGAGTTTCAATATTATTTTGCAAAAATCTTGTTTGTGATTTTAGAATAAAACTTGTAGTTTTAGGAATTAAAGTTTTAATTGTAGAAAAATGGGAGCATCTGGTTGAGAAATTGATGAACAAGTCTAGAGTAAATGCAAATTTAACAAGTTTGGAGTTTATTATTTGAAGATCTGAATTTGAAATGTAACCATTTAACAACGAAAGACCGATTTATGAACCATTAGTTAAAAATCTATCTGTCCAGCATCATCCCTACAGATGGTAAAATCAAGAAAGTCATTAGTGCTAGACGCCATGAGAGATAGAAACTGGGTTACGGAATCAGAAGTTTAAAAAATAAACTCATTGGTTTTACCTGGATCGAGAAGTATCCATGCTATTGTGGCAGGTGGTTATGAGCCAGGTTTTGTGGTTTTAAAAAGTGAAACCCCACATTGCAGACAAACCACTTTAAGAAAACTATTTCGCTAACTTGCAACTTACAAAAGGAGATTGAAATAAAGGTTTGCCCCTTTGGGAATATGAGATCCCTGCAGTAGAAGTTAATCTGCAATACAGTGAATGATTTTATTATGGACTTGCACCACATGCAGTCCCTGGCAGCCTGGCTCTGGACTAAGTGGAGTTGAACCTCCTATTTTGGCATTTTGTGCCCAATGGAAGACACGTTGTCCTGGTGCTTTCTGCCCCCAGGAAGAATGACAGAAAACAGTAAGACCTGTAAAATACTGACCAAAATCTTTTTATCTACATTCATTTCCAAGTATGGCCACTTTTCTGATGTTTTTGCTCTTAATCCACTTGTCCCCTTCCTTCCCCCAGGCCTTGTGTTACCAGGTCCCAATCTTCTTGCTAGACTGGCCTGGCAAAACCATCTCACTTTCTAAAGACATCAAGCTCCTAGCAATGGTCGTGGAGGAGAATAGATCACACATCCAGCAGACACCACACACAATGGTGCTGCTGTACAGGAGAGATCTAGGAGGAGGGACGTCCTCCCAGTTAAAGATGGAAACCTTGACCTCAACAGGAGCTGCCAATTAAATAGAGTCAAGCTTCCTGGCCATGACCTCCAAGATAAAGTTCTGGAGAATGTCAATGGCATTTGTTTCCACAGGACAAAGGTCTGATAGTGGAGCAGCTCAGCTATACTCCACGGCGTGCTTCTATATTAAATGGTTTCTTTGTTGGAAATGCTGTCATTGTTTTCTGTTCCTCCAGTTTCCATCAAATTCTGTGCTATGCTGTTTAAGAAAAAGGTTGATTGATCATATCAAACAAGGAAGAACTCATGCATTTCATTCTACAGTTTGGCCAACTGCTGAACAGTGTGCTGCTATTTTGTTCTTCAAATCTCAGTTCCCAGTCTGTAATGAAATTAATGGGAATTTGTCCATGGACCACCCTGCAAGGAAACCCACTCTACCCCACCTCCACTGTGGGTAGCTTAAAGGCTATTACAAATTTAGAGGAATAATTATACTTACGTTACCTCTTGTGATATTTAACGAAAGGTTCATTGATATTTTTATTCTTGGTATAACAGTATTTGAAGTATTAATCTTGTTACAAGCATAACAATGATGTGATAGAGGAGTTGATGCTTTAACCTAGCAATGATTTGGAGCTGACAAGTGGATTATATAGTAAGAAATCAATGCCATCAGGAGCTGACGATATTCAGAAATTAATGGAAGATTCAACAGCATATTTAACCTGAAAACATTCTGAAATCTATTCCTTGAATTATACCTTAGCTGTATATTATGCTGCATTCCAGCTGTAATAAGTTTGATACGTTAACTCCTGGTTCAGTGCCACTGGTCTGCAAGTCAGCTCCGCGCAATCCATCAGTAATTGAACATTTCACTGCCACAAACAGGGTCATCTATTTTTACACTTATGCCTTCAGGAACAATTAAGTATTATCATATTCTACTGACGAGACTTCATTGAAGTGCAAACTATTCTTTTTCTGTAAAATATTAGGCCTTGACACCCAGCTTAGAGATTGCTACTTGGGGTCCTAAGGATGAAATTATATCTTACTAACTGCTGTATTTCAGAAAAAGCTGATCAAGTCTTTGTTGCTCCACTTAGATTGTTACTTTAACTAATGTCCAAAATATGTATTCCTTTATCTTATGTTAATGCATTCAGTAATTTCATTTTAAAGTTGACTGGACTATTCTTTTATCGGATTTCAATAATTCATTATTCTGTCCCTTGTTAAATTTCTGACTTTGCATTCAGGTACACTTGGAGGCTGTGAATACATCATATAAAATTAAAGATAAATAAGATTATGAACAAAAGGTGAAAACCCTTTCAATGGCATGAAAATCAATACCAAGTAGAATCCGCAGATCATTTCAGAGTCTGCATAATTCATAAACATCTAGACTTGTATCTGCTTGTGTTAATGGCAGAGGTAAGACAAGTGTAGAGAAACCTTTCACCAATGCATACTGCTATGAGTGCATTCTACAATCCAAAGTCATGCAAAAATAATTGATATCTGTATGTGAATATCAAGAGTAAACTGCAAAGCATGCATAATTCATAAAATGCTTTGCTCATATAGGTGTTTGTAATAATGCTAGGAATAAATGAACATTTAAAATGTTTTTCATCTTTATGGAATAATTGATGCAATTAAGGTGTTATGTTTATAATATTGATCATAGATGTATATATCAATGTAATATAATGCCACTTAATACAGGTAATAATAATTTGATTTGACAATGAATGCACAAATCAATCAACCTGAGCTGGCATTTCAACCCTGGGGAAATGGACTGGAGCACATAGCCACCTGCAAGGAGTGTGATTACTGCATTTCAATGCAAGCCACATCTTAACTTCTTGATGAAGTTAATAGAATAGAGTAGGTTGACCTATTATTGAAAAGGTGAAGATTGGATGCTCTGGAACTCTCATTCAGTAACACAGATTTTGACGTGATCCTTATTCCATATGCACAAAGATTCACAAGTCTGAAGACAGAAATAATGTCATTATTTTAAATAGAGCAAAGACATCTAAACATTATGGATGTACCGCGGGTGGACAAAGTGAGTAGTCACATGACACCAGGTTATAGTCCAACAGGTTTACTTGAAATGACAAGTTTATGGAACACTGCTCCTTCATCAGGTGAAATTTGTGATTTCAAATAAACCTGTTGGACTATAGCCAGGTGCTGTGGGACTTCTTACTTTATCTAAACATTAAATGAGGGAAGCAAATTAAAGAATATGGTTTTATGTTCTAGACAAATAGAGGCACTGGGCAGGATGTATTTGAAATCATAAAAAGTATTCAAAGTTTGAGAGCTATAGTTTGTAATAATTTTCCATGGTTATGATAAAAACAGATACAATGGGTCATAGGTTATCTATGGTAGGACCAGGACCTTGAACAATGCCACCTAGAACATTTCAGTAGAGACAAGGAAGAGAAAGGTAGGACAGAGTAGCATTGTTAATCAAAGATCCAATCAGATAAAGAATGTATAGCATTGAATAAACAGTCGGAGTGTTTCAAGCATGATATGAAGCTAGCTAGATATTAAACAATATATACTAAGATCTTCTACAAACATTTGAAAAGGCAAAGAATAACTAAATTGATCCAGAGAGAGACTAGACAATAGCATATACAGCGACCAAATGACCATGTCTCAAAATCTATGAGGAATAATAATCAAGTTAAGGGTTACACTCTTTCTTTTGGGAGTCTCATTCAAAAGTAGCTTCTGGTGTCAGCTCAGGGGTGATGCAAGACCGGCGAGCTAGGTACAGTTAGGGTCAGGATCCTCTCCACATAGGACGTGTGGAGCTGAAGGCTGTGCTCTCCACCACATACCTGGACTCTCTCTGCTCGACTGTGGACAGGGAGGATTGAGTGAGATGCAAGTGGGTGAAGCAATTGCTGTTGCTAGTGTTCATAAGAGAAAAGTGCAGTGAGTTGTCCCAGCTGAGTGAATAGGTGGCACAGGGGATGTGCAGAGTTAGTAGTGTGGAACAATTGGGTGATTATGAACAAATGAGGGAAGATGGTGGTGAGGTGTGAGGATACCAGGTTGGTCGGCGGGGGGGGGGTGGGGCTACAGGTTCCAGGTGAATAAGGAGTGCAATAAACCAGATTGGTCAATCATATACATGATGATGAGGGCGGAGGGTGGCAGGTAAGTTGATGAGTGCTTCAGGTAGTGGTCAGTTTGGGACAGAGATAGAGGTTCTGAGGTCTGTTTGGATTGTGGGGAGTTTCAGAGGGGGTTTGTTGGGGGTTGACATCAGGTTGGATCAAATTCAATTGGTAGGCCCATAGTTTGTGGGTGATGGGGTGTGAAGATCAAGTCCATGGGGATTTGGGGCCAAGTTGCAGGGGGTCATGGCTCTAGCAGAAGTGAGTGTTGGAGGGGAGTGGTGGGTACACCTCAGAGGTCAAGTATTGAGTTGTGCGGGTACCAGGTTTGGGGTAGATATTGTGAACTGTAGAATCTGAGGGATTACTATCAGGCATAGGGGTCAACGGGTTGGGAGCAATGATATTGGCGCTAGGGGATATTTGACATGGGAGAGAATGTGGGCAGGACCAGCCAATGAGGTTGGATTCTTTGGGGGTTAGCAGTGAGTCCAATTTAGAGCAGGTTTCAATTCTACAAGTCCTTTCCTGATTAACAATTCAGCTGAGTCAGTCAGATTAGCTGAAGTCTCTAACTCAAAATCAGTTGGGAATATTTTTGGAGGACTCCCAACATGGAGCAATTGACAAGTCAGACGTCTCATCTGTTTAGATAATCCCCACAGTATTTACTGTATCAGAACCTTGCATGGTCCCTATATGCCTATGTTCCTGCAAAGAGAAAGTTCCTCCCAAAAGATTGGGGGCAAATAATTTACAATGAATGAATGATAATGAATGGTGAAAGATTTGTGGGCGGCACGGTGGCACAGTGGTTAGCACTGCTGCCTCACAGCGCCTGAAGACCCGGGTTCAATTCCCGACTCAGGCGACTGACTGTGTGGAGTTTGCACGTTCTCCCCGTGTCTGCGTGGGTTTCCTCCGGGTGCTCCGGTTTCCTCCCACAGTCCAAAGATGTGCAGGTTAGGTGAATTGGCCATGCTAAATTGCCCGTAGTGTTAGGTAAGGGGTAATGTAGGGGTATGGGTGGGTTTCGCTTCGGCGGGTCGGTGTGGACTTGTTGGGCCGAAGGGCCTGTTTCCACACTGTAAGTCTAATCTAATCTAAAAAAAAATTGGCAGATAGAAAGTATCAACTTGACTCCTTTGCCAGCAAGAATAAAATATATGTATATTATTTAAACACAAGGAGGTGGCATCTGGGTGTCATGGTATTTGAATGAAAAACTTTTAGTATGCAGGAACAGTAAGTGATTAGGAAAGCAAATGGAATGCTGACATTTATTGCAAAAAGAATGGAATTAAAAAGGGGTAAGTTTTCTTGCAATTGAATGGGGCATTGGCAAGATCTGGACAAATTTTTGGTCTCCTTACTTAAGCAATTGCAAGAAGGTTCGTGTGACTGATTCATAGGATGGAGGAGTTATCTTATAAGGTAGGATTGAACAGCTTGGGCCTGTTTCCATTACTGTCTAGAAGAATGAGAGGTTCTGTAATTGAAGGATGTTTCACCTGAAGGGGAAAATTGGAGTGAAGGGAGACAATTAGAAGTCTCTTGATTAAGACAGAGGTGAAGAGAAACATTGATAACATTACAGGGCAGAAAATTGAAAAGGAGATGAGATCTTCAGAATGTTAAAAGCAATATGAAAAACAACAGAATGACGAGATTGGATGACTGTAACCAAGATAGACTGGATTAAAAAGTAACGCATGTTGAGGTGGGGAACACATTCCAATGCATTCCAGCCTGTTGCTGCAGTATGTTACTAATCCAAAAAGAAGATATATATAATTTGATTTAGGTTTGGGGAAAAATAACTGAAATGAGATTAGGAGAACAATTAAGAACTAATAACCATAATATAGGCTTATTTCAATGTAATTAAAAAAAAAAGTAAAAATTAATGGTACTGGGAGTAGATAGAAAAGTGAACCAATAGATTGCTGGAACATCAGCTGAGAACTTATAAATATTTGATGGATAGAATACAAAATAAATATCTTCCTCGCTGACAAAATGATGCAATTCAGAATGTTATGAGGAGAGATTAAAACCTAAAGTGAAACTTAAAAGGGAGCTTTGTGACAAATTGTGGCGTCAATTATTCAAGATAAACCTAAATTAATATCAAGTGCAGAAAAAGGGAAGAAGGGCAAAAAGAAAATATGAGGAAAGGGTTTTGGGTAACATAAAATAAAAGAATGAGGGTATGTGTGAGCATAGTAAAAGTTTCAAACAATATTTAAAAAGCTCATGGATAAAGGAAGGAGACTAATTAAGGAAGGTGAAGATATGGCTGTGATATTAAATACTTTGCACTTTGCAAGCAATGATGAAAGCTAGAAGATAGGTGGAGGTAAAAAGAGTCAGGACTGAAATGAAGAGAACTTCCTTCCTCAAAACATCTCCCAGGGACTAACTTTATCAATCTCCGTCCTGGTCAGGTCACTATTGCAGAGACTGTGGACCCTACCATTCACTGCTTCTCTACATTCAACATCAGGTTATCCATTTACTTAAGGACAAGGCTCTTGGGATCCATGAACTCAATTTGGATGATTCTATTGATATTTTGGCCTTAACGGAAGTTTAGTCAAGGGTTGGTAAATGCTTTTCCTTTAATATGTCTTACTCCCTGTTTTCATCTTCCACCAATCGTCTTGCTAAGGCAGTCAAAATGATGGTGTCACTCTCATCACTAAAATACACCTTAGCTGGCCCTATTCCTCAGGGACTTACTCTTCCATTGCATAGCTCACCTTATCCAACAATTCAACACTCAGGCAAAAGTGTTCTGCACTATGTAATCCAACATGATGAAAGTGTTCTCACCAAGTTTTTCCATTGATTTTCTCCTACAGCCTCTGAGTCAAAACTCTCATTCTCACCAATTTCAACTTCAATCTCAAATCATAGTCTCCCTCTGTTAATTTCATTGCCCTCTTATATTTCTCTAATTTTGGCTTCTGTTTAACTTTTCAACCATAGTGACAGCTTCTCCCAGAATGAAACCTGGATTGATAGATCAGAGGTTAAAAGTTTGCAGTTGGTTAACATGGCGGACAGTCACTTAAATATATTCACACAAGGCTGTATATGTTCTTCAACAACAGAACATAGGTTAATTACACAAAACAGAAACAGCGATATATGAAACAGTTAGAAATACCTTAACACAAACAGCAAATCAAAGTATCAAACTGTTCAACAACATCATCCTCTTGCAGATTCAAAAGAAATTGCACTTGTACCTCAGTTCTATTTTTCCTTCTGACCCATTTCTCCCAGTTTATTTTCATTGGCAATTTTAACTTTGGGGACAATTTTAGCTTTTCTTTCCTCATGTCACCTGCATGAAACATCCACAATTCTGCTGCCCTAATTTAATTTTTAATTCTATCAACTTGAAGACTTCTACACAAACTCTTCTGGCTTGCAAACTCCATCGATGAGAAACCACTCCCACTAAGGCGACTGGTTCCCCTGACCTAAAATTTGATTCTCCTGCAAGCAGAAAACTCAAACGTGCTTCTGAACCCAACTACTGAATCATATACTTTCTTGGAATTGATGTATTAAGGTCACTATTCTAATGTATTTTCTGACCTAATTTTAAAAAAATACATACCATTAGAACTAATTCAAAACCTCCCTTATCTATCTTGAACTATGAACTCCATGGCAGTCCCAGGATCTCGGCATTTCAAGTGGCCTTGCGCAGTGTCAACCACAAAAGGGCACATCTGATCATTTATTCCTATTGATTTCCAATCACATTCCTTATCTTCTTTCCCCAAATTCTTGTGTATCTACTCTGGGGAAAATAATCCCCTAATTCAATTGCATGTACAGTTTCAAAATCTCAACTATCTAGAATTTAGCTGCCATTTGCCACTTCATGCTGTTATGGATTTTCATAATTATACTCTCAGTTCAATTTTTGATGTCCCATACTCCAGTAAATCTATTAGTGTCTCTCACCTTGGCTATTCCATTGTTATAGCCTTCATTGCTGATCCTTTTACTTGAAGGATGCAAATTGAAAACTGGTTTAGTCATTCATTGCCATACCTGACAGAACTCCATGATGCATCACCTGATACTTCTCTTATTGGTAAAATAGACTAAGAAAAATTGGAATGCAAAGATAGACTCTGACTTTAAATGAGCTATAGAGAAAAGCTGAATAGGCTGGGGCTGTTTTCCTGTGGCATTGGAGGCTGAGGGATGACCTTGCAGAGGTTTATAAAATCATGAGGTGCGTGGAGGATAAATAGACAAGGTCTTTTCCCCAGCATGGGGGAGTCCAGAACTAGAAGGCATGGGTTTAGAGTGAGAGGGGAAAATTTAAAAGGAACCTAAAGGGCAACTTTTTCATGCAGAGAGTAGTACATATATGGAATGAGCTGCCAGAGAAGATGGTGGGGGTTGGTACAATTACAACATTGAAAATGCATTTGGATGGGTATATGAATAGGGAGGGTTCAGAGGCATATTGGCCAAGTGCTGGCAAATGGGACTAGATTAGTTTAGGACTAGATTAGTTTCTGGTTGGCATGAATGAGTTGGACTGAAGGACCGGTTTCCGTGCTGTACATCTCTATGACCCTATGACTGCTTCAAGCCATCTTCTTTTTTTTTCGTCTAAAGTGCTGATCATTCCACTTCCTTTCCTGGTTGCATGTATTAACAGTTCTCTTGTTCCATCTGCCCTGTCACTCGCTTCTTAAAATCATTATCAACCCATCTTCAAAACAAACAAACCTTGATCCTACTATTTTTGTGAACTACTGTCCTTTGCTCAACACCCCATTTCTCTCCAAAATAATTAATTATGTTGTTAAATGACAAATACGTTCCCATTTTCCTTAGAATTCCACATTTCAATCCATTTAATCAAATTTCTGTCCTTTCCATAGTTGTAAAATAGCTGTTATCAAAGTCAGACATGGCCTTTCTGTGACAATATTAAAATCCCCCTCCTTCGCAAAATGTAGGCAGGAATTTAATGTCCTGCAGGATGGGATGACTAGGCTACAGTGAAGAATGAGATATGCAAATGCTGAAAGAGGCATGTTAAAAGGCCCACTTCAATTCACAAAAACAATCAACTCAGTTCTTTGTTGCTATCAGCAGTTCCTCTCATTAAATTAAAACTTGCAATTCATTGTAGAACCCTTTAACCTTGAACTCCATGTCTCCATACTGCCTACCATATTCTCACTCCTTATCTTTCTACGCCCACTTCTCCCTCTTGTTCTCCTGCTACCATCTGTTGTCAGTTATAAATGGAACTCAAGCCGTAAAATAGCATTTGGATATAGTGGAAAAACATGGAAAAATGTCAAAATAATCAATTATCACTTGAACAGGACTTGTAAAATCATTAGACACTTCCGAGGCATTTAAAACTGTTAAATTTATCAAACTCACAATACCAGGAAGATTGAGTAAATAAACCCTTGACTTCAGAAACCGTTATTGATTTGGAAGGTAGCCAAGTTGTCAAACTCATATTCCTTAAGACAATTTATTAAAAATAAGTCTGCACATTAGAATCCATTAATACTTTTGAAAGCAACTAAAGACTCATATCTGTAAGAGCTTCAAACAGCAAAACAGATGGCTGAGTAACTGTGCAAAGAATGAATGAAAGCAATGGCAAGAATTGAAATAATTCACTTTGGAGCATAATGAAGTAGTCTTTTCATATTGGACAATGAAGAATAGTACATTGCTGAATACAACATAGCTTAGAACATTTCTTGATGAACTCTAAAGGAGGCTGTACTATTTTTGTTCATTGGATATGGAGAGTAGAAACAATTTATGTTTCGTGCTCTTCCAAATGCTGAAAGTTCTGAAAAGCCTCTTTGACAAGATTCCCACTTCTAAACAGCAGTGTATTGGGTTTCTGCTACATCCCCCTTCCTGTATCATTGAAAATACCTGATGACAGAAACACATCCCCATTTGTCTTTTGGCAGTCATTTCCTTTTTTGAACCCAACTCCATTAAGTCCCATTTTGGGACTGTAAACTTCAAATTGGATATCCATGGTGAAAATGAAATGATTATGTTCAAGAAGCTAGAGGTTTACAAAGTGAAGGAGAGGATTAGAACACTTACAGATGAAGTAGAAAGGGAAGGAAAAGGGGGGCTATAAATGGAGTTAAGACAGAAGCAAAACTGCTCAATTGTACAGGGCCAGTCTGAAACAAAGGGCCGGGTTCTCCTATTCGTAGATTTTGAGAAGGAGCTAGAAATAGGCAATTTGGGGATAGCCGAACATGAGGTCATGGAGGGAAAAATTTACAGAGGAGATGAAGCCAATGACAGACAAAGACATTTTTGTTTAATATTCAATGGTGAAATAGTGGTTTGGAAGTGGTTAGTGAAATCTTTGGAAAATTGACATTTTGCAAGATAGAACTTAAATGTAAAGCAACAATGTCACTCTAGTTGTCAGGACATTTGATATTCTCAATTTCTTCAACAACCTGGGACACAACGCATTTGGTCCCATAGATCTATCCACATTTAAAGGTTACTAAACTCACAAATACTCTCTCTCATTTTTTTCTAATGTTTCACAGTTCTCCTACTTTGATGTCTATACCTGCACTGTCCTTTTCCAGTTCTTCATCTAGACACATGGAATAGCCATGGGGACCAAATTTTCACCCCAATATGCCAATATTTTCATGCACATGTTTGAACAAGACTTCTTCTCTATGCAGGACCTCCAACCAACACTATACACCAGGTACATTGATGACATTTTCTTCCTCTGGACCCATGGCGAGGAATCTCTGATGAAACTACACAGTGATATCAACAAGTTTCATCCCACCAAACTCACCATTGACTGCTCTCTACTATTTGTCTCATTCTTGGACACATGCATCTCCATCAAGGATGGGCACCTCAGCACCTCACTCTACCACAAACTCACAGTCTCACAATGCTACACTTCTCCAGCTTCCACCCAAAACATATTAGAACAGCCATCCCCTATGGACAAGCCCTATGAATATACAGGATCTGTTCAGATGAGGAGGTGCTTGACAGGCACCTGGACGTACTTATGGATGCCCTCATAAGAATGGGTTACAATGATCAACTCATCGACTGCCAGTTCTAAAGTGCCATAGCAAGGAACCGCAATGACCTCCTCAGGAGACAGACACAAGCTGCACCTGACAGGACACCCTTTGTTGTCCGGTACTTCCCAGGAGCCGAAAAACTACGCCATGATCTTCGCAGCTTGCAACACATTATCAATGAGGATGAGCACCTCGCCAAGAACTTCCCCACACCTCCACTTCTCACCTTTAAACAACCATCAACCCTCAAACAGAGCATTGTTTGTAGCAAACTGCCCGGCTTTCAGTATAACCCTGTCATGATATACACTGCAAGACATGTCATGGTATTGACATGGATACCACCATTATGCGTGGGGACACCTCCCACCATGTACGTGGCAGGCACTCATGTGACTCAGTCAACATTGTCTATCTCATTCTCTGCAGGCAAGGATGGCTATAGGCATGGTACATTGGGGAAACCGAGCAGAGGCTACGTCAACGGATGAATGGGCACTGCACAACAATCAACAGACAGGAGTTATCCCTCCCAGTGGGAGAACACTTCAGCAGTCTGGGACATTCGACCTCGGATCTTTGGTTGATCATCTTCCAAGGCGGACTTTGGGACAGGCAGCAGTGAAAAGTGGCTGAGCAGAGACTGATAGCTAAGTTCCATAGGATGGCCTCAACAGGGACCTTGGGTTCACGTCACACTACAGGTGACCCCATTGCACTACACACACATTTGTGGGGTGAATTTGTACTTGCGGAGTTACATTGTACTTTGCTCAAAAACTGCACGAATCCATGTAAGATTCTGTTAATTCATTTTTTAGATTAGAATAAGTCTAAACATTATGGCACAGACAGCAGCACACAGAGGTGCTAATATCCAGTACATTATCTGGGCGAACACCAATTGTTAAAGTTCCACTTTTAAAAAAAAGATTTTGCAATTTATATCTGAAAAAAGTGAAACTAACATGGTCATTCTAACAGACGAGAGACTTAACAAACTGTCAAGGTATTTTTCAATGTAAAATTTCAGTTACATTACACTATAAACTTTTTCTATAAATTCTGTGTCTTACAATCGTGAACTCCACAACCACCTGATGAAGGAGCAGCACTCCGAAAGCTCGTGCTTCCAATTAAACATATCTTCCTGGTTCACATTCAGATTCCCTCCATGATCCCTAATAGCCTCAATATTTCCTCTAGTTATTCTGTTTGGCATATTTAGAAAATACCCTTTGGGTTTTCATTCATTCTACCCACCAATGCTTTCTCGTGCACTTGGCTTTCTTTACTAATTTCCTTCCTTTGTTGCCCATGCACTTTTATATACTTCTTTAGGAATTCTGTTACAATAAGTCCTTTATATTTGCTATAAGCTTCTTCTTTAATCTCGACCTTAACATTTTTCGCCCCTTGACATTCAGAGGTCTCTGGTCTTCGTCTCACCCTTTGTCTTCAGAGGGACATATTTGCCCTAAACCCTCAATATTTCTTTCTCCAATGCCTCCCAATGTTCTGACAATTCTACCTGCAAGTAGTTACATGCAGTCCATTGGCCCAGTCCAATTAGATCCTATTTTTGTAAAATTAGTTTTTCTCCAATTTAGAACTTTTATTTCCAGCATATCCTTTTCCATTATTATCCTAAATCGAACCGATTTGGGCTCATTAATGTCCAATAATGGTCCCCTACTGTTGAACCTTCGACCTCCCCAGGCTCACTTCTGAATAGTAGACACAGAACTGCCCCTTCTCATGTTGGGTGTTCTATGCATTGGGTACAAAATGTTCTTCTGGATCAAATCTAAGCACTTTATTCACAGATTAACCACATTCTGAAACACACTATCCATGAACGTCATAGCTTCGGCTCCAGCCACAGGTACCTCTTGCCCACATGGTTATCCTGACTGTAAGGAACATCCAGGATATCCCACAAATCATGTGACTGAGCTCCCCAGATATATCTTAAGTAAATAAAATACTAAAACTTGCTTTTATTTAAACTTATTCCTATTTAGGTAAAGACTAGAAAAATCATTATGTTCATGGTCATTTTCCAGTGCACCGACAATCTAGTTAGATTAGATTTAGATTACATACAGTGTGGAAACAGGTCCTTCGGCCCAACAAGTCCATACCGACCCGCTGAAGCGCAACCCACCCATACTCCTACATTTACCCCTTACCTAACACGACAGACAATTTAGCATGGCCAATTCACCTGACCCACACATCTTCGGACTGTGGGAGGAAACTGGAGCACCCAGAGGAATCCTACGCAGACACGGGGAGAACATGCAAACTCCACACAGTCAGTCGCCTGAGGCGGGAATCGAACCCGGCTCTCTGGGGCAGCAGTGCTAACCACTGTGCCACCGTGCTGCCCACAATCTCTCTGGTGTTCTGCAAGAGTCCTTGCCTTGTTCACTTTTCTCACTGACTGCCTGGCACTGGGTTCTCACCTTGTCTGTCCTCTCAGCCACTGTGATTGTTAAAACTCCTCACCAAGTTTCCTTACAAAAGTAACAAGTTGACCAAGACAATCCCAAATAACTATGTGGGGAGGTGATGCCATTGTGCATTATCGTTAGAATATTAATCTGGAGACACAGGCAATGTTCTGGGGACCCAGGTTTGAATTGCATCATGGCAGAAGGTGGAATCTGAATTCAATAAATACCTGGACTTAAAAATTTAATGATGACCATGAAATCATTGTCAATTGTCAGGGGAAATCTCATGTATATTACTGATGCCCTTCAGGGAAGGAAACTACTTTCCTTACATGGTCTGGCCTACATTTAACTCCAGACCCACAGTAATGTGATTGAATCTCAACTGCTGAATGGAATATTAGGGATGGGTTATGAATGCTGGCCTAACTCTAACCAGCAATGGGTTATGATTGCTGGTCTAATCCTAATCAGTGATTGGTTATCAATGCTGGCCTAACCCTAACCAGTGATGCCCATATCCTTAGAATGAATAAAAGAAAGTGATGCTATTCTAGCTAATATCCAATACTTGCACCCTATATGAGCCAATCACGTGCTGATTAATCTCTTCTGTTAAATATTGATTAAAAACTCAATAGCACACTAATAAATTCTAATATCATCCACTACACCTTTCACTTGATGAAACATCTGTATTGTGCTGAAACATTCTATGTTCTATGTTTCTTCATTCTGATGAGAGTTTATTGGTCCAAAACATTAATTTGGTTAGTCTCTCCATAGATGCAATCAGCCCTGCTAAGTCTTTACAGATTATTGATTTTTATAATGTGCATGTGAAGTTTCTTGGACAGATAGGAAACATAAGCCAGCACTACTCCAGAGAGGACAAAGGCAGAGTAAGAACAGTTTGACGTCAAAGAGGTAAAGCACAAATACAGGTACTTCTTCTGTAGTGTGAGAGTCGCATGCCTGTGCGACCCTGTGCTATACAAGGATCATGCAATACAACTAACACCTAAAGTATTGGCAAGGCAATCACAGTTTCACCAAAACACAATTTTAAAATTTTGCACTTTATAAACAGTGCTCCTTATTCGTTAATCGTATTACAGTGAATTCGTGTTGACGGAACGCACGTTATAGCAGAATGACCTGTAAGCTTCCCCGCTGTTATCAGAGTTATGAAATGACTTCTCATATATTGGAGTTGATCTTTTTCTGCACCTTCTGTTTGGCTTTAAATGCTATCTTCTGCATTATGATCTATTATTGTAATACATTTATGTAAGGTATGATTTGTCTGGTTAGCACGCAATAGAATACTTTTCACTGTATCTCAGTACATGTAACCATAATCAAATCAAACCAAAAAGTCAGTTGGGATGACAAATCTGTTCAAGACTTTGTCATTCCCTAAAACATTTGATTTTGTAGAAGGCGCACCGATGTAGGAGATTTGGAAGCAGCAGTTGCAGTGCAAACCAACAGAGTCCTGACAGTGCAGCCCCAACAATCATGTTGATGATGTTCTGGTAGGATGGAATGTGGAAGAGAGCACCATGGAGTATGATTCATTGATTTAAGCATCCAATCTGCATTTAAGACTCAAAAGAGATTTAAGGATAGATTGGTGTGACTTAGTCATTGATCTCAGCAATTAGGAGAATCAATAAAAGCCTTTTAATAGATTTATTTTGTCCAGCTAAATGTTGTGGTTACAAAACTTTGGCGGATTAATTAATGAGAGACTATATAACAATTGGGATGAGGATGAGAAGTTTCCAGACTTTCTTCAATGCAAGGAAGATTTAATGTTGGAACATTTGATCCAATTCACTACACAGGCACAGCTCAGGGTCCACAATCCAGAAACAACGAATCATGGGGGGGTTATTCTCACACGGGTGGGTCCCGAAGAAATCAAAAGAGCAGGAATGTTAAAAGCCATATGACGTTGTACAAGATGAGGTTTCAAATGGAACCACAACCACAATGAATATCCACCAAGGAACAATAACTTCTACTTCCCCTTTTCTTTAAACCAGAGATAGACCTCAGGCTTGTCCTATCTCAGTCAGTTGCATTCAATTAGATTAGATTTCCTACAGTGTGGAAATAGGCCCTTCGGCCCAACCAGTCCACACCGACCTTCCAAAGAATAACCTACCCAGACCCATTTCCCTCTGACTAAAGCACCTGTCACAATGGGCAATTTAGCATGGCCAATTCACCTGACCTGCACATCTTTGGATTGTCGGAGGAAACCGGAGCACCCAGTGGAAACCCACACAGACACGGGGAGAATGTCTGTGTGGAGTTTGCACAGTCGCCCGAGGCTGGAATCGAACCCGGGTCCCTGGTGCTGTGAGGCAGCAGTGCTAACCACTGAGCCACCGTGCTGCCCCAAATCTGTGCCAGTGTGTGATGTTTCAGATTGGAATGTTGTTGCAGTTCACTTCACTGTGATATATAAACGGTGAAGATTCTTGCAGTTACTGTATCCAGTACTCTACAGTAAAAGGTTTGACAGCAACCTCTGACTCAGATACTGCTCATAATGCTGAAGCCAACATTTGACAAGGCATTTCAGCCGATACACATCTCACTGATGGAAGCATTAGCTGGGGATACAGGGTCAAAGAGGAACATAGATACCCTACCAAGGACAAAGATATTCTCAGCCAGTCACTTTATCTATCAAAAAATGTTCCCAGTGAGACCCTGTGGAGGTGTGAGTCATTGCAGTATGGAACTGCCAAAATCCCCATGCCTATTGTAGCCAGACTCCTCTAACCTATCCAATAATTGTACGCATCTCAACTTGCGCACTTACATCAAGTTTAAATGGCTTGTCCACACATGAATGAACAGCCAAGGGAAAATGGGTAACAGAATGTCACATTAAAAGGGAAACTTCCCTAAATCTCCTGACCTAGCTAGACCTAGCTGTATCAGGTACATGAATCTCCTCAGAAGATCCCATCCACGTATATTATCCCAACAAAATAAAATCGAATTCATTATTAACTAAAATATCAGTAATAAAATTGTCCTTGAATAAAATGCATAATTGAATAAAATAAAATGAATAAAATCAAATTAAAAATCCTTAAACTATGCAACAACAATAACATTCTGATTCCTGATATAGGACTGGTAAAGGCCTTGTGTTTTCTAATCTATAAACTTGTGGACAGGGTGTTGTTCATGCTGAACTAGTTGCCCCAGGCTCACATCACAAATCCAAAGAATTTAAATGTTGTTGTGATCGAATGACATTTGTAAACCGGTTTCCTGATGTCCACATTTCTCAGTTTTCTTATCCCATTCCATGTTGAACCATCGATCAGTGTTCTTGGACTTGATTGTAACATCAACAACAATCTCTTGGTTGTGTGCATATGAATTAAGTTGGGCTTGCACCATCTTCCATACACTTGTCCTACATGCAGCATTGACCAATACATGACCTTTTGCTTCAATACCTCTGCAACTTTACAGTGACGATTTATCCCGTTGTTCTTCACAGCTAAACAACTCCTCAGAATATGAGGGAGTGTTCCATTTCCTCATCTGCACCTCCTGCAGGATGTAATGAAGCCAATTCTTCCACTGAAAAGTAAGTGTTTGGTCTCATAGTTATTCATTTGAAGTTGTAATGCCATGTAGAAGGCAGATTGCTTAAGCGTATTAAACTGGAACCAGATATTTGACACTGTGTCATTTTGAAATAAGTGATATCAGAATCCTGCAGACTGAAGGATATCCATTTTCAAAATTCAATATTGTGCCATTAGACACACAGCTCCTTAATCATCTGCCCATTTCTTGTGGGCCTCACAACAATCTCATTGGTTAATAAATTTGTAACAGCTTTTCCTGTTTCCTCCTGGACTGCAATACTATCAACACATTAATCTCACACAATATCTTAACGCTAGTCAACTGATAAATTTGCTTTCAAGCATAGAACCACAATATTAAAAATACAATGCTTTAACAACAGGATCTTCATATCTTCTCATTTTCCAATTTCTTGATAGTAGCAACTGAAACATAAGCTTCAAGTTCCTGTAATCCAAGTCCTCCATTCATATTCATCGAGTATAAACAATCCATCTGTTACATTCCTGATGATGGACTTGTGCCTGAAACGTTGACTCTCCCATCTCTCGAATGCTGCCTGACCTGCTGTGCTTTTTCAGAGCCACTGTTTTTGACTCTGACTCTCCAGCATCTGCAGTCCTCACTTTCTCCTCCATTTAGAGTCATAGAATTATAAAGATATACTGCATGGAAAACAGACCCTTCGTTCCAACCCAACCATGCCAACCAGATATCCCAACCCAATCTAGTCCCACCTGCCAGCACCTGGCCCAATCCCTCCAAACCCTTCCTATTTATATACCCATCCAGATGCCTTTTAAATGTTGCAATTGTACCAGCCTCCACCACTTCCTCTGGCAGCTCATGCCATACACGCACCCCTCTCTGTCTGAAAAAGTTGCCCCTTAGGTCTCTTTGATATCTTTCCCCTTTCACCCTAAACCTATGCTCTCTAGTTCTGGACTCCCCAACCCCAGGGAAAAGACTTTGTCTATTTATCCTATCCATGCCCCTCATAATTTTGTAAACTTCTATAAGGTCACCCCTCAGCCTCTGACGCTCCAGGGAAAACAGCCCCAGCCTGTTCAGCCTCTCCCTATAGCTCAAAACCTCCAACCCTGGCAACATCCTTGTAAATCCTTTCTGAACCTTTTCAAGTTTCACAACATCTTTCCGATAGGAAGGAGACAGAACTGCACGCAATATTCCAACAGTGGCCTAACCAATGTCCTGTACAGCCGCAACATGACGTCCCAACTCCTGTACTCAATACTCTAACCAATAAAGGAAAGCATACCAAACGCCTTCTTCACTATCCTATCTAACTGTGACTCTACTTCCAAGGAGCTATAAACCTGTACTCCAAGGTCTCTTTTTTTTCAGCAACACTCTGGATCACAGGGGATCACTGTGGTGGATACTTACAGTCAGTGATTCCTGTAATGAATCTCCCCCAGGATCTTGCTGACTGCAGTGGTCTCTCTCTCTCTCTGGGTTAATGGAGCCTGCAATGGATCACTCTCTCCAGCCAAATGCTTCCTGCAATGGAACTTTTTCTCTCATTCTGGCCCAGTGCTGGATGCAGGGAATCATTCTCCAACGCAATTATCCCTGTAGTCAATCTCTGTCTGCAGTGGATGTCTCTCTGATCCAGTGTTCCTCATAATGGAATTCTCCAGCTCAATGCTCCCCATAATGGATCTCTCTCTCCAGCCAAGGAGATCCTAATATGGAACTCTTGATAGCCCAATGAACCACACGGTGGATCTCTATCAATACTGTTCCGGTTCAGTGATCCCTGCAGTGTATCCCTCCAAACCAGCGCTCCCTGCAGCGGACCAATCTCTCCAACCCAGAGGTCCCTGCAATGGATCCCTCCGTCCAGCTCAGTGTTCCCACCAGCTGAGTGATCCCTGAAGTGGATCTCTCCCCAGCCTAGTGACACCCGCAGTAGATCTCGCTGTTGCACCCCTCCCCTCCCACCTACACACACACCCACAGTGATCTCAGCAGTGGATCGCCAACACTCCAGCTTCTCTGATTCTTGCAGTGGATCCCTCCCCCAGGTCTCTGTGATTCCTGCAGTGGATCTCTGTGTGCTTCTCCAGCCCAGTGACTGCTGTAGTGGATCCCACTCTCCATATCCACAGAGTGTGCAGTGGATCCTCCCTTGCAGCACTAGTGGATCCTCACTGCAGCCCCAGTGGACTCCCTTGTAGCCCAGTAAATCATCCTTGCGGCCCCAGTGGACCTCCCCCTCTGCAGCTCCAGTGGATCCCGTCTGCATTCACTGTGGGTCCTTCCTGCAGCTCCAGTGAATCACTCTTGCAATCCCCAGTGGACTACTCCCTTGCAGCTCCAGTGGATCCCTCCTTGTAGCCCCCTGTGAATGCCCTTTGCAGCCCCATTTGACCACCTTGCAGCCTCCAGTGGATCCCCTTTGCAGCACCAGTAGATCAACTATTGCAACCCAGTGGATCCTCCCTTACAGCCCCTGAAGGGTCCTCCCTTACAGCCCTCAAGGGGTCCTCCCTTGCAATCCCCAGTGGATCCCCCTTGCAGCCCCCATGGGGTCCTCTCTTGTAGCACCAAGTGGATCCTCCTTTGCAGCTCCTAGCGGATCCCCTCTTTCAGCCCCAATGGATCCTCCTTGCAGCCCCTACTGGATCCCCCCTGCAGCCCCCTGTGGATCCCCCTTGCATGCCCCCCAGTGGATCCCCCTTGCATGCCCCCCAGTGGATTTACCCATGCAGTCCCCAGTGGATCTCCCCCTGTGGATCACCCACGTGCATGCCCCTAGTGGATCTCCCCCCATGCACATCCTCAGTGGATCTCCCTGTGCACGCCCCCAGTAGATTCCCCACCCAGCACCATAGCTGCAGCTTCAGCTCCTTGCGCACAGACAAAGGGCACAAATTTATGAATAAAATTATCACACTTATTAAAACATTCTGGAATACTTCATTAAGTACAGCTTTGTTAAAAAGGTATTACATACTTCACACACATTGTCTTCAGTCACTGCACTTACAAACTAGTCTTAATATTAAAAGCACTGTTAGGATTTTGGCTCTCCACATTTCACACTTGTTATACTCACAAGCTAAAACTCTGATAAGTGTGAGCATATTATTGTTCCAATTCCATTCAGGTGGTTTAGGCCTAATTGGCACCACCATTTTTGTTTTAAGCTTACTGGTCTACACAGACCTAGAAATTGAAGCACAATTTCACATGTAAACAGCAAATGTCATTGCCAAAGTAGAGCTAGTTATTTATGTGGAAAACAGTAATTAACACTCAATTTATCATGCAGGCAATTCCACCTTGCTGCTTCCAGTGGGATTGTATGGAAGTATAGCCACTATGACCAAAATCACAAAACAATCCTAATTACTCCTGCCATTTACCGGTGCGTCATTGAATTTCATCACCTTGACATTCAGAGCACAAAGCAGAAACCACATTACATCAATACCTGTCCAGTCAAATTCTCCTGGTCTTCATCAGTTCTAAACCCACTGCTCGGTGTCAGGGCACCACAACTGGGGGTGCTCCATAGGAAGGAGCTGGCCCATGTCCAGAATCACCAATTAGAATGTAAATGGCTCACTTGCCTCAGTGTATCATGCTGCAAACAAAGATGGAGACTGTTAGTTGTATACCAATAGGTCACATGGTATGATGCAGTGATGACATCATGAAAGGTACTTAAAGACGTATCACATATTTGCTCTGAGACATAACACAACAAATCAAGGTACAATTAGAGCTGAACGTTTTGTCCTGGATGATGTCAAGCTTTGAGTATTTTTGGAGCTGCACTTATCCTGTGTTCCATTACAATTTGAACTTGTGTCTTGCAGATAATAGACAGTAACTGGGAAGTCAGAAGATGAGTTATTCACCACAGAATATGGAGCCTCTCACCTGCTCTTGTAGCCACGGTGAATGTATGGTTGATTCAATACTGTTTCTGGTCAATGATAGCCCACAGGATGTCACTAGTAGAGTAGTTGGTAATGGTAATCCCTTTAATCGTCAAGGGGCCATGGTGAGCTTCTGGTGAGCAATGCCTGACACTTGTGTGGTGCAAATGTCTCTTGCCCATTACTAGGCCATCATTCTAATCTTCTAATTATAAACTATGATACTCTTGTGAATGTGAAATAGACTATCATTTCACTTATCATGAGAAAGATTATACAAGTTTATTCACTAAAATGTTAAAAATGGTCTACCAGTTCTTTCGTGTATAATTTCTATAGGGGTTCTTTCACCATCTCATCAGAATTTTGGTGATAACAACGGTTACATTATTTAGAGTCATACAGCATGGAAATGGACCCTTCGGTCCAATTTGTCCATATCAACCAAGTTTCCAAAACTAAACTAGCCCCACTTGCCTGCATTTAGCCTTTCTCCCTCTAAACCTTTCCTATTTATGTACCAGTATAAATGTCTTTTAAGTGATGTAACTGTATTTGCATCAACCACTTCCTCTGGCTGTTCATTCCACATACGCACCACCCTCTGTGTGAAAATGTTGTCCCTTGTGTCCCTTTTAAACCTTCCTCCTCTCACCTTAAAAATATGCCCCCTAACTTTGAACTTCCTCACTCTATGGAAAAGACCTTTGCTCTTTACCTTATCAGTACCCTTCATGATTTTATAAACTTTGAATTCCCCTCAAATTCCTATGCTCCAATGAAAAAGGTCCCAGTCTATCCAGCCTCTTCTCATAACTCAAACCCTCCAGTCCTGATGACATCCTGATAACTCTTTTCTGAACCCTCTACAATTTTATAATATCCTTCCTCTGTGAGTTAAAAAATCACACAGCACCATGTTATAGTCCAACAGGTTTATTTGGAATCACTAACTTTCGATGAAGAAGCAACGCTTCATAAGCTAGTGATTCCAAATAAGCCTGTTGGACTATAACCCGGTGTTGTGTGATTTTTAACTTTGTCCACCCCAGTCCAACACCGGTAACTCCAAATCATTCCTATACGAGAGCAACCAGACTGTATGCAGTTCTTCAGATGTCACCTCACTTACATTACGTAGAACTTCAACATGACGTCCCAGCTCCTGTACTCAATGGTCTGAGAAATTTCTCTTGGACTTTTGATGATATTACAGGGTAATAGAGTAACACAGTGTTACAGCACAGAAAAAGGCATTTGGAAGGACAGAGTTTGATTAGGAGTAGTCAGCATGGCTTTGTGAGTGGGAGATCATACCTTGCAAATTTGTTAAAATCATAGAATCATCATAGAACCCCTACAGTGTGGAAACAGGCCATTTGGCCCAACAAGTCTACAGCAACGCTCCGAAGAGTAACCCACCCAGATCCATTTCCCCTACCCTATTACTCTGCATTTCCCCCGACTAATGCACCTCATCTACACATCCCTGAATATTATGGGCAATTTAGCATGACCAATTCACTTAACCTGAACATCTTTGGATTGTGAAAGCAAACCGGAGCTCCCTGAGGAAACCCACACAAACTCTACACAGATCTTAGATGAAGTGACCAGGAAGGTTTTTAGATTAGATTACTTACAGTGTGGAAACAGGCCCTTTGGCCCAACAAGTCCACACTGACCCGCCGAAGCGTAACCTACCCAGACCCATTCCCCTACATTTACCCCTTCACCTAACTCTACGGGCAATTTAGCATGGCCAATTCACCTAACCTGCACATCTTTTAGATTGTGGGAGGAAACCGGAGCACCCGGAGGAAACCCACGCAGACACGGGGAGAATGTGCAAACTCCACACAGACAGTCGCCTGAGGGGGGAACTTAACCCGGGTCTCTGGCGCTGTGAGGCAGCAGTGCTAACCACTGTGCCACCGTGCTGCCCACTAGGGCGAGGATGGATGTAGTCTATATGGATTTCAGTAAGCCCTTTGATAAGGTTCCACATTGTAGGCTGCTCTGGAAGGCTAGATCGCATGGAATCCAGTGGGAGTTGGCAAATTGGATACACAGTTGGCTTGATGTAAGTAGAGGGTAATAGTGGAAGGATGCTTGTTGGACTGGTGGCTTGCAACTAGTGGAGTGCCTCAGGGTTCAGTGCTGGGTCCATTTCTGTTTGTTATCTATATCAACAATTTGGATGAGAATGTACAAGATATGATTAGTAAGTTTGAAGATTACATTAGGATCGGCTATATTGTGGACAGTGAGGACGGTTACCAGAAATTGCAGCAGGACTTTGATCAGCTCGTGAAGAGGGCTGAGAAATGGCAAATAGAGCTTAATATAGATATGTGTGAGGTCTTGCATTTTGTAAAGTCAAATCAAGGTGGGAGTTTCACGGTGAATGGTAGGGTCTTAAGGAGTGTAATGGAACAGAGAGACCTTGGAGTTCAGGTGCATGGTTCTCTAAAAGTGGAGTCATAGGTAGACAGAGCAGTGAAGAAGGTTTTTGGCACACTGGCCTTTATCAGTCAGGGCGCTGAGTATAGAAGCTTGGAAGTTATGATGCAAATGCACAGGATGTTGGTAAGGTCGCACTTGGAGTATTAGGTTCAGTTTTGGTCACCTTGCTATAGGAAGGATGGTATTAAACTGGAAAAAGTGCAGAAGAAATTTACAAAGATTGTGCCAGGACTCATGGAGCTGAGTTATTGGGAGAGGTTGGACAAGCTAGGACGTTTTCCTTTAGAGAGACTGTGGGAAGATCATATCGAAGTGTATAAGATCATGAGAGGCACGAATGGGGTGAATGCACTCAGTCTTTTCCCAGGGTTGGGGAATTGAGGACTAGAGGGCATCAGTTTAAGGTCAGAGGGGAAAGAATAAAATGGAACCTGAGGGGCAACTTTGTTACACAGAGGGTGGTACGCATATGGAATGAGCTGCCAGCGGAAGTTGAGGTGAGTTCATTAACAACATTTAAAAGGCATTTGGACAAATACATTGCTAGGTAAGGTTTTAAATGATATGGGGCAAGTGCAGGGAAATCGGGTTAGCTTAGATGGACATTTTGGTTGGCATGGTCCAGTTTGGGCCAAAGTGCCTGTCTCCATGCTGTATGACTTTATGACTCTATGAGTCCATTGTGTCTATAAGTACCTAACTCCATTTCTCTGTAGTTTGTGTACTCTGGTTTTTCAAGTGGTCATCTCACTACATTTTGAATGTTGCAATGATTCCTGTCTCTACCTCACTTTCAGACATTGAGTTCCAAACACCTACCTCCCTCTGTGTGCATTTTTTCTCTTAAATCCTCACTAAACTTCTGGTCCCTTGTCTTAAATTTAGGGCCTTTGGTTACTGACCCCACCACCAAGGGGAAATTTTCCTTTCTCTCTGTAGGAGTCTTAATTTTGTCCACCTTGACCAGGCTCCTACCGCTGCCAGCCTTTTCTACTCTTAGGAAAACATTCCCAGCCTTACTAGTCTCTCTTCATAGCTGCAAGGCTCCAAACTTGATGAATCTCCTCTGCACACTGTCCAGTTAATCACAACCTTCCACAGTGTCCCCATCTGAACTGCAGCTGAAAATGTGATGCTGGTTAAAGCACAGCAGGTTAGGCAGCATCCAAGGAATAGGAAATTCGACGTTTCGGGCATCAGCCCTTCATCAGGAATGAGGAGGATGAAGGGCTTATGCCCGAAAGGTCGAATTTCCTATTCCTTGGATGCTGCCTAACCTGCTGTGCTTTAACCAGCAACACATTTTCAGCTGTGATCTCCAGCATCTGCAGACCTCATTTTTTACCCATCTGAACTGCACACAGTACTCCAGCAGTGGCCTAACCAATGTTTTGTCGAGCTTTGTTATAACACTTTTACTGTTGTATTTAATATCTTGACTAATAAAGGCAAGTATCCACATGTCTTTTTAACTATCTTATCTACCTGTACTATTGTCTTCAAGACCACGCACATGCACACTAGTGTCTCTCTGCTCCTCAGTAATTCCCAAAGTGCAAGCATTCATCATGTACTCCCTTGCCTTGTTTGTCCTACCCCAATGCATTACACTTACAGGATTGAACTGTATATGTCACGTTCTGTCAATTAAACCAGCCCAGCTCTATCATCCTGTACTCTATGGTTTACCTCCTTAGTAATGACATCTCCAATTTCTGTGTAATCGGTGATCTCACTGATCAAATCTTAAACATTCATTTCTAGATCATCCATATACAAACAGCAAAAGACCATGATAGCAGATCAAAACACTGTCCATAGAGAATCTCCTACCCCTACATGCCTCCATTCTAACATCCAGTATAAAACAGACATTCCCATTCTTAACTGAAAACTTTGCAAACAAAGATGGTTGAAGTGTGAATAACCTGAAAGTCTTTTTTTTAAATGACTAATGCATTTTATAGTTTCAAAGGGTCATGGTTTGAGCCTACTAGAATAATGTGTTGCATAGCATAACACCACTCTCTGATAAAGTGGATTGATGGGCTGAATGGCCTTACTTCCACTCCTATGTCTTAAATGCATCTTTTAACTTACTGAATGGATTTGGAGCCTGTTGCAGTTCGTATCTTGCATTTCAAAGTGGCAATTTTACATTTTTTAAAAATAGAATGAGAGATAAAGAGAACTATTTCTCGTTTTGTTTTCCTTCCTGAGCCAAAGTCAGGAATTCATAAGTCGCTGCCAATCAACAAACTTTCATCACCAACAAAAATTAACTTGTATATGATCTCAGAATCTTACTATATGCTGTAATTAGCTTTCTGTCATTAAGTTGACAACTAAGTTAAACACAGCTGTGCCTCAGTAGCAGAATAAAATACTTACATTACATGATGTAGTGCTCTTGTTATTATAAACATATGCATTATGTGACTTCTCACAAGCAACATCTGCTCACTCATATCGGTTTAAACAGCAGATTGTGTTCAGTGTAAGAAATAAATGGCTCTGAATAAGGGATTGTCTTCAACCTACAAGTGGGTATTAAACAGAATAGACTTGACTGTCACATTAAAAATAATTATGAGGTGGATACAGACTATCAGTCAACCAGTGATGGGGAGGGGAAGGATATGAAACAAACCAAATTAGACAAGATATGAGTGCTGAATGTATCTCTGTTGGGCTATCCAACACCATGGGTGGCTGAAAAGAGTAATTGCAGATTCAAAAGTCTGGAACTCACTTTCCAAAAGCACAAGGCACCTGGTGGACTGCAGTTGTTCAAGGGCAAAAATAAATAATGGGTAACAAATTCTGGCCTTGCCATCAATTCCTATAATGCATACATGCTTGCTTCTTGCGACGAGGTGACCAAGAGATTAAGATGATGGACACCAAGTCCATTGTGCTCCAGATATGTGGGTTCAAATCCCACTCTCATCTCTGTTTTCAACAATATCAATGTTTCCATTCTTTGTTCTGGGTGGCACGGTGATCAGTGGTTAGCACTGCTTCCTCATAGTGCCAGGGACTTGGGATCAATTCCAGCCTTGGGCCATCAGTGTGAATTGCTTATGCAGGTTTCCTCTGGGTGCTCCAGTTTCCTGCTATAATCCAAAGATATGAAGGTGAGGTGGATGATCTATGTGAAATGCAGGGTTACAGAGATCAGTTGGAGGTGTAGGTCTAGGTGGATGCTCTTCAGGGGGTCGGTGTGGATTATTCGGCTGAGTGGCCTGTTTCCACATTGTAGTGATTCTATTCTACAGACCATAATTCTATTAGTTTTAAAATAGGGAAGGAAAAGGATAGACCAGATCTAATAGTCGATGCTCTAAATTGGAGGAAGGCTAGTTTCGACGGTATTAGGCAAGAGCTTACAAAGGCTAATTGGGGACAGACGTTCACAGGTAAAGGGAGGGCAGGAAAATGGAAAGCCTTCAGAAATGAGATAACAAGAGTCCAGAGACAGTATATTTCTGTTAGGGTGAAAGGAAGGGCTGGTAGGTATAGGGAATGCTGGATGACTAAAGAAATTGAGGGTTTGGTTAAGAAAAAGAAGGAAGCATTTGTCAGGAATAGCCAGGATAGATCAAGTGAATCCTTAGAAGAGTATAAAGGCAGTAGGGATATACTTTTTTTTAAGATTCCCTACAGTGTGAAAACTGGCCCTTCGGCCCAACAAGTCCACACCAACCCTCCGAAGTGCACCCCACCCTGACTAGTGCACCTATCACTACGGGCAATTTAGCATGGCCGACTCACCTAACCTGTACATGTTTGAACTGTGGGAGGAAACCAGAGCAACCAAAGGAAACTCATGCAGAATGTGCAAACTCAACACAGACAGTTGCCCAGGGCGAGCACGGTGGCACAGTGGTTAGCTGCCTCACAGCGCCAGAGACCCGGGTTCAATTCCCGCTTCAGGTGACTGACTGTGTGGAGTTTGCACGTTCTCCCCGTGTCTGCGTGGGTTTCCTCCGGGTGCTCCGGTTTCCTCCCACAGTCCCAAGATGTGCGGGTCAGGTGAATTGGCCATGCTAAATTGCCCCTAGTGTTAGGTAAGGGGTAAATGTAGGGGTATGGGTGGGTTGCGCTTCGGCGGGTCGGTGTGGACTTGTTGGGCCGAAGGGCCTGTTTCCACACTGTAAGTAATCTAATCTAATGAAACCAGGTCCCTGCTGCTGTGAGGCAGCAGTGCTAACCACTAAGCCACCATGCAGCCCAGAAAAATGTTCACTTAATTTTTGTTTATAGGCAATGCCTGATTTTTAAACAGTGATCCAAAGTTCTTAATTCTCCCACAAGTGGAAATGCCCTTTCCAATTTAACATGTAAGACCCCTCAGGGTTGTATATATTGCAGTCAAGTCACTACTTGGCTTCCAAATGCCAGTGTACAAGCTTAGCCTAAGCAACCTTTCCTAACAAGGCAACTTAGCCATTCAAAATAGTAATCTTGTAAACCCTCTCTGAACTGCCTCTAATACACTTATATTCTTTCTCAAATAAGGTGCCCCATTCTGTTGTTGTACTCCACATGTGGTCATACCAGTACTTAAGAGGGAAATCAGGAGGGTGAAAAGGAGACATGAGATATCTTTGGCAAATAGAGATAAGGAGAATTCAAAGGGTTTTTACAAACACATTAAGGACAAAAGTGTAACGAGGGAGAGTTTAGGGCCTCTCAAAGATCAACTGGGTGAAAGTGAGGTCTGCAGATGCTGGAGATTAGAGTCCAGAGTATAGTGCTCGAAAAGCACAGCAGGTCAGGTGGCATCCAAGGAGTAGGAAAATCGGCGTTTTTCGGGTAAAAGTCCTTCATCAGGAATAATCCTGATAGAGGACCTTTGCCCCAAATGTCAATTTTCCTGTTTCACGGATGCTACCTCTCCCCGCAAATATCAGCAAGGCGGCCTTTGTGTGGAGCCACAGGTGATAAGGAGATACTAAATGAGTGTCTTGCATCAGTGTTTACTGTGGAGAGAACATTGAAGATATAGAATGTGGGGAAATAGATGATGATATCTTGAAAAATGTCCATATTACAGAGGAGGAAGTGCTGGATGTCTTGAAATGCATAAAAATAGATCAATCCCCAGGATCTGATCAAGTGTACCCTAGAACTCTGTGGGTAGCTTGGGAAGTGATTGCTGGGCCCTGTGCTGAGATATTTGTAACATCAATAGTCACAGGTGAGGTGGCAGATGACTGAAGGTTGGCTAACATGGTGCCACTATTTAAGAAAAATGGTAATGTCAAGCTAGGGAACTATATTCCAGTGAGCCTGATGTCGGTGATGAGCAAGTTATTGGAGGGAATCCTGAAGGACAGGACGTACATGTATTTGGAAAGATAAAGACTGATTAGGGACAGTCAACATGGCTTTGTGCGTGGGAAATCATGTCTCACAAACTTGATTGAGTTTTTTGAAGATGTAACAAAGAAGATTGATTAGGGCAGAGTAGTAGACATGTTTGAAACAGACTTCAGTAAGGCGTTCAACATGGTTCTCCATGGGAGACTGGTTAACAAGGTTAGATCTCATGGAATGCAAGGAGAACTAGCCACTTGGATACAGAACTGGCTTAAAGGTAGAAGACAGGGGGTGGTGGTGGAGTGTTGTTTTTCAGGCTAGAGGCCTGTGACCAGTGGAGTGCCACAAGAATCGGTGCTGGGTCCACTACTTTTTGTCATTTATATCAATGATTTATATGTGAACATAAGAAGTAAAGTTCGTAAGTTTGAGATGACACCAAAATTGGATGTGTATTGGACAATGAAGGTTACCTTGGATTACAAACAGATCTTGATCAGATGGGCCAACCGGCTGAGAAGTGGCAGATGGAGTTTAATTTAGATAGATGTGAGGTGCTGCATTTTGGGAAAGCCAATCTTAGCAGGACTTATACACTTAATGGCACGGTCCTAGGGAGTGTTGCTGAACAAACAGATCTTAGAGTTAATAGCTCCTTGAAAGTGGAGTCGCAGGAGGAGAGGTAATGAAGAAGGCATTTGGTATGCTTTCCTTTATTGGTCAGACTGTTGAATATAGGAGCTGGGAGGTCATGTTGTGGCTGTACAGGACATTGGTTAGGCCACTTTTGAAATATTGTGTGTAATTCTGGTCTCCTTCCTATTGGAAGGGATGTTGTGAAATTTGAAAGGTCCAGAAAAGATTGACAAAGATGTTGCCAGGGTTGGAAGATTTGAGCCATAGACAGAGGCTGAATAGGCTGGGGGTGTTTTCCCTGGAGGGTTTGGAGGCTGAGGGGTGACCTTATAAAGGTTTATAAAATCATGAGGGGCACGGATAGGATAAAAAGACAAAGTCTTTTCCCTGGGGTGGGTGAGTCCAGAACTAGAGGGCATAGGATTAGGGAGAGAGGGGAAAAATATAAAAGAGACCCAAGGGGCAACTTTTTCATGCAGAGGGTGGGACATGTATAGAATGAGCTGTCAGAGAAAGTGGTGGAGGATGATACAATTGCAACATCTAAAAGACATCTGGACGGGTGTACGAGTAGGAAGGGTTTGGAGGGATATAGGCTGGGTTCTGGCAGGTGGGACTAGATTGGTTTGGGATATCTGGTCGGCATGGACGAGTTCAACCGAAGGATCTGCTTCCATGCTGTATATCTCTTTAACTCTATGGCTCTAATTACAGTCTATTCTGGACATGTCAAAATAGTTCAAAGCATTTGCAGAAATAATGCATGTTGTTCAATTTGTGGTTCTGTTGCATATGAGGTTTTCCGAATTTGTTTTAACCCACTCGAAATATGAGAGCCAGCCTTTATTGCCCATCCCAAGTTGGCCTTGCAATGATGGTGGTGAGCTGCCTACATGAACCACAGCTAAAACGTTCCCTCTAATCTGCAAAACTGCACCAAGCCTCCAGCTGTTGTGAAGATCTGTGTACGGCAATCGGCTCAGCTGTTGATTGCGATATTTGCTTATAGTTCCGGAAACTTTCTTGAGCGTTGTTGAACTGACTTGTTCCCTGTAGATGGGGGACAGGGTCTGGGTAGTCAGGAGGGTGTTACTTGCCACAGTATGTCTAGCTTCTGACCTGCTCTTGTTGGCACTGTTTTTATATGGTTAGTCCAGTTCAGCTTTTAGTCTACTGGATCTTGATAATAGGGGATTCAGTGATGATAATGCATTGAATGGCAATGGTTGTTAGATAGGTTTTCTTTAATTGGAGATGGCTATTCTTTGACATTATGTGGTGTGAAAGTTTCTTGTCAGTTTTCAAATTGTCCTGCACTTGCTGCATTTGACCAATGGGCTGCTTCAGTATCTGAGGAGTTGTGAATTATCCTGAACATTGTGCAATCATCAGCAAACATCCCTGATTTTGACCTTTTGAAGCATCTGAAGATGTTTGAGCTGAGAACTCTGACCTCAGGAACTCCTGGAGCTGAGATGACTGAACAGTCACACCATCTTCTTTGTGCTAACATGACTCCAACCAGCAGAGAGTTTTCTCTCTGATTCCTATTGACTCAAGTTTTGCTTGGGCTCCTAGCTGCCACAGTTGGTCAAATGCTGCCTTGATGCCTCTCCGTTCCCTGGCCAACCTCTCTGTCTCAGACTTGGTGATATACTCCAGCAAGCTCTGTACAAGCTGGAAGAACAGCACCCCATTTTCCACTTGGGACTTCTCCAGTCTTCTATAATCAATATCGAGTTCAACAATTTTAGGGCTTGACGCACCTTTTCCCATATCCTCACCTCAATCCCCACACACCAGGCCTTGTTATCACATGGTCTGCTATTACAGACAACCCATTGTTAACCACTAACTGTCCCCTTTAGCAGCTATTCATTTTCTTCGGCTGCGCGTTATCCACTCCTTTGGCTGTCCAACTGTTCTTCACTCTTTGTGCTCTACCTATTATTTACTCCTTATCCCCTGCCCCCAACCTTACCTTTCCCATCCACCATCAGTTCTGAGGAAGGGTCAGTCAACCCGAAACATTAACTCTGATTTCTCTCCACACATGCTGAGCTTTTCCAACAATTTCCGTTTTTGGTTATGGTTTCTTGCATTTGCGGTTCTTTCCATTATTATTAAGTGAACGGGGCCTAGCTATCACATCCCACCCTCCTTTCTTGGCAGACAGTCACCTCTTGGAGTCATTTTTGTTGTTTTCCTTTCCAGGAATATCGAGGGAATAGGACTTAAAGGAGAACTGCAACACCAGTCTGAGATATCATTAAGCTGCTGGATCGGAGTGTACCAAGTATGCAAGAGAAGTGGCAGTTTGAGAACAGCCGTGAGAAACCCATGCAACACAGATAGAGAAAGGAAGAATATCTCTTCCTTATCCCAAGTGCTTCAAACCACTTCAACACAATTCTAAACAAAGGATCTTCAATCACAGATATAAAACCAAGAATTTCAACAATTGACAGTTCAGCCACCAGCACCAGTGCTTAGTGCAACAAAATAACAGTCACAAAATTATCTTATCTGCTCTTTGTGAACAATTCAAAGACTGATCAGCATAGCATTTATTTCACTTTTAAAATTTTGGATTCTTCTTTTATTTCTGATGTGTGTTAGAGCGTGTTTCATTTGTATATCCTCCCACAGTTAGTAATTCATAAACTCGCTCTTAATTCAAGAAAGCCTGGCTAAATGGGTCCTTTTTTAAGGTTTAACTTTATCTGGTTCTGGGAAAAAGGTATCCACAGCGAAAGGGATGCATTTTAAATTTAACTTGTTGCAAACCACTGCAGGCTTGAGGGGGTGGGGGATAAGGAATAAAGAAGGGGAACTGGTTCAACTTTACTCACGCAGGAGTTTACCAGTTTGGGCTATCCAGTCTGAAACAGTAATAAGTTGGTGAACTTCAACCTGTTGCAACGCCCATCACCCTAATTCTGTAATTCAGCCCCTTATGTGCCTATTCAATTCTACTTTGTATTGAATTGAATTTGACTCCATCATACTTTTACGACATGTGTTCCTGGTCGTTAACATTCACCATGTAAACACATTTCCCTTAATTTGCCTTCAGCACTTTTGCCAATTAGCTTCAATCTGCATCCTTTGTTCCTTGATCCCAATGGCAACAATTTTACTCTGTCTGGACCACCTCTATCAAAACCCGTCTCAATAATCTGTGAAAAGGAGAAGAATCCTGGTTTATCCCTCTATCCACGTAAATGTAACACTGCTTTCCTTTGATTCCTTTATAATATCTTTATGTCCTTTGGAAGTATGGAGACCAGAATCATAGAACCCTAACAGGGTGGAAATAGGCCATTTGGCCCATCCGAAGAATGGCCCACCCATTCCCCTACCCTACATTTGCCCCTGACTAATGCACCTAACCTACACATTCCTGAACACTATGGGCAATTTAGCATGGCCAATTCACCCAACCTGCATATCTTTGGATTGTGGGAGGAAACCGGAGCAAACCCACACAGACACAGGGAGAATGTGCAAACTCCACACAGACAGTCACCCGAAGCTGGAATCGAACCCATGTCCCTGACGCTGTGATTCAGCAGTGCTCACCACTGAGCCACCTTGGTGCATTGGACACTGTAATTCAATATCGGTAGTTTTTCATAAAGGTTCATCATAGCTTCCTTGTTTTTGTATACTACGTGCCTCTACTTATAAAGTCCAAGTCTTAATATGCTTGTAGAACTATTTTCTCAACTTACCCTGTAGCTTCAATAGTTGTGCACATATAACTGAGGTCTCTCGGCTCCTGAATCTCTTTTAGGATTTTAACTTTTAGTTTCTCTGGCCTTTTTACCTTCTTCTGACCAAAAGGAAGGGCTTAGCCTGAAATGTTTCCATACTGCCACTTGATCCACTTGATCCACACTCAGATGCTGTAAAGCCTCTTTTCTCATCTGACTGGAAATGTGCAGACCAAGGAATTTATCCTGAATTCACCAGGATGTTTTCATCTTCTCTGCCCTCATGCTATCACCATCCCAGTCTATATTCAGATAATTAAAGTCCTCATTGTCACTACTGTATATGTCTTGCACCTATCTGGAACTTCTCAAAATATTTTTTTCCCAAGATGTTAGTTGAGTATGTAGGCTGAGCTTAGGGCTCGTCTGATCCCATCGCTTTCTTTCCCTTTCTCTTTTCTCTCTTCAATTTTTTTTTGTTTTTGTTTTCTTTTCAGCTTGAGAGTGGTGGGTAAAGGAGGAGGCCTCTAGCGGCAGTAGCAGCAACACCAGGATGAGTTGGACACAGCTCCACCCCAGTCCAGGATCTCCTGGTGTCCGAGGAGCAGGTCCCGGGCTGATTCCCCTGGCCTGGACTCACAGGCTAGGCCAAGGCTTTAGGTCCGTGGCTAGGTCAGGAAGTCAGGAGGAGGAGAAAGGACAACCTTCACACAGGGTGGCGATCTTGTGCCATCACGGAGGTCTTGCTGCGTGTGGAGGTCTTGTAGGTATCCCATCTTCAGCTTCCAGGTATTCCATTGGTTTGGGAGGTGGACTCTCCACGAGTGGCAGTCTTGCATGGTGTTCTGCTTTGGTGAAGGCTTCCTGCCCAGTATTCCGGGGGCCCAGCATGGTGGACTTATCCTGGAATGGGAGACTCTTTCTGGAATCAGTCTTGACCTGGCAGCAACCTCCGGTATTCCATTGTTCCTTAATTGGCTTTCCCCGAGCTCAATAGCCGTGAACTGAACTGTGATGAAATTTCTGAGGAAGGCTCACTAGATCCAAAGAGTTAACTCTGATTCTTCTTCACAGATGCTGCCAGACCTGCTGAGCTTTTCCAGCAACTCCTGATTTTGTTTCTGATTACACCATTCATAGTCCTTTTGTTTTTTGTTAGAATATATCCTTTCACAGATCGTCGGTCCATCTTTCAGCCTTACCCTCCTTAATAACCATGGCTTCATAGTCCCATGTGTTTAGATAAGAGTGGTGCTGGAAAAGCACAGCAGGTCAGGCAGCATCCGAGGAGCAGGAAAATCGATGTTTCGGGCAAAAACCCTTCATCAGGAATAGAGCCCTGCTCTTTGGATGCTGCCTGACTTGCTGTGCTTTTCCAGCACCACTCTGATCTAAACTCTGGTTTCCAGCATCTCCAGTCCTCACTTTTGCCTAGTTCATATTCCCATGTGACTACTTAGACAATAGACAATAGCCAATAGGTGCAGGAGTAGGCCATTCTGTCCTTCGAGCCTGCACCACCATTCAATATGATCATGGCTGATCATCCTTAATCAGTATCCTGTTCCTGCCTTATCTCCATAACCCTTGATTCCACTATCCTTGAGAGCTCTATCCAACTCTTTCTTAAATGAATCCAGAGACTGGGCCTCCACTGCCCTCTGGGGCAGAGCATTCCACACAGCCACCACTCTCTGGGTGAAGAAGTTTCTCCTCATCTCTGTCCTAAATGGTCTATCCCATATGTTTAAACTGTGTCCTCTGGTTCGGCACTCACCCATCAGCGGAAACATGTTTCCTGCCTCCAGAGTGTCCAATCATTTCATAATCTTATATGTCTCAATCAGATCCCCTCTCAGTCTTCTAAACTCAAGGGTATACAAGCCCAGTTGCTCCAGTCTTTCAGTGTAAGGTAGTCCCGCCATTCCAGGAATTGACCTCGTGAACCTACGCTGCTCTCCCTCCACAGCCAAAATGTCTTTCCTCAAATTTGGAGACCAAAATTGCTCACAATATTCCAGGTGTGGTCTCACCAGGGCCCTGTACAGCTGCAGAAGAACCTCTTTGCTTCTATACTCAATCCCTCTTGTTATGAAGGCCAGCATGCTATTAGCCTTCTTCACTACCTGCTGTACCTGCATGCTTACCTTCATTGACTGGTATACAAGAACACCTAGATCTCTTTGTATTGCTCCTTTACCTAACTTGATTCCATTTAGGTAGTAATCTGCCTTCCTGTTCTTGCCACCAAAGCAGATAACCATATATTTATCCACATTAAACTGCATTTGACCACTCACCTAACCTGTCCAGGTCACCCTGTAATCTCCCAACACCCTTTTCACATTTCACCCAGCTTAGTATCATCAGCAAATTTGCTAATGTTATTACTAATACCATCTTCTATATCATTAATATATATTGTAAAAAGCTGCAGTCCCAGCACTGATCCCTACAGTACCCCACTAGTCACTGCCTGCCATTCCGAAATGCAGCCATTTATCACTACTCTTTGTTTCCTGTCAGCCAACCAACTTTCAATCCAAGTTAGTACTTTTCCCCCAATACCATGTGCCTAATTTTGCTCACTAACCTCCTACGTGGACTTTATCAAAAGCTTTCTGAAAGTCCAGGTACACTACATCTACTGGATTTCCCTTGTCTGTCTTCAGAGTTACATCCTCAAAAACTTCCAGAAGATTAGTCAAGCATGATTTCCCCTTCATAAATCCATGCTGACTCTGACCTATCCCGTTACTACTATCCAGATGTGTCATAATTTCATCTTTTATAATAGACTCCAGCATCTTTCCCACCACTGAGGTCAGACTAACTGGTCTATAATTTCCTGCTTTCTCTCTCCCACCTTTCTTCAAAAGTGGTACAACATTAGCAACCCTCCAATCCACAGGAACTGATTCCAAATCTATCGAACTCTGGAAAATAATCACCAATGCACCCAGGATTTCTCGAGCCACCTCCTTCAGTACCCTGGGATGTAGATCATCAGGCCCTGGGGACTTATCAACCTTCAGACCAAACAGTCTCTCCAACACCAATTCCTGGCAAATATAAATTCCCTTAAGTTCAGGTCCTTCAGCCACTGTTACCTCAGGGAGATTGCTTGTGTCTTCCCCAGTGAACACAGATCTGAAGTACCAATTCAATTGTTCTGCCATTTCTTTGTTCCCTGTAATATATTCCCCTGTTTCTGTCTTCAAGGGTCCAATTTTAGTCTTAACCATTTTTTTTGCCTTTCACATACCTAACAACGCTTTTACTATCCTCCTTTATATTTTTGGCTAGTTTACTTTCATACCTCATTTTCTATCTGCATATTTCCTTCTTAGTAATTCTCTGTTGTTCTTTACAATCTTCCCAGTCCTCTGTTTTCCCACTTATCTTTGCTATGTTATATTTTTTCTCTTTTAACTTTACATGTTTCTTAACTTCCCTCGTCAGCCACGGCCACCCATGCCTCCTCCTAGGATCTTTCTTCCTTTTTGGAATGAACTGATCCTGTATCTTCTGTATTATACACAAAAATATTTGCCATTGTTCCTCCACTGTCATCCCTTCTAAGGTATTGCACCATTGAACTTTGGCCAGCTCCTCCCTCATAGCTCCATAGTTCCCTTTATTCAACTGAAATATTGTCACTTTTGATTGTACCCTCTCCCTCTCAAATTGCAGATTGAAGCTTATTGTATTATGGTCACTACTTCCCAATGGCTCCTTCACTTCGAGGTCCCTGATCAATTCTGGTTCGTTGCACAATGCCAGATTCAGAATTGCCTTCTCCCTGGTTGACTTCAGCACCAGCTGTTCTAAGAATCCATCTTGGAAGCACTCCACAAATTCTATTTCTTGAGGTCCAATACCATTTGCCACATGCTGTTAATGTGCAGACATATACAAGTATTTTTTGTGTTTCAACTTCGTCTGTTTCTACCTAATTCCATGCTATGTCCTATTCTAGTTCTATCTGTTACTCCCAATCCTTTTGTTCACCTTATTTCTCCTTTCTAATGTTGTATATTCATGCTTATTCCCTTGGTAATCATTTCCAACAGCACAACAAAATGAATCTCCTTCGGCTATTGGTCCCAACTCTATTGTGATGCAGCCAACAAGCCTGCACAGGTCATCCCTCCCATTGAACTTGTGTCTACTTGCCTCATTTACCATGTTGTTGTACTGAAGTGCCATTTCCAGAGGTGCAGTCGGCAGTTCCTGAGCTCTCTTTTTCATCCTGATCAAAGTTTCTGGTAAGTCATGGCAAGATATCTCTCCCAGGAGGAATTATGGTGACGAAGTCTGATTAACAGATCTTTTCTTTTATCGTTCACAGAATGTGAAGATCACCGCCGAGGCCAGGATTTATTATTCCCTAAAGATACTTGAAGTGGTGGTGGTGAGATGCTTGCTTGAACCATTACTGTCTATGCTGTGTAGCTACAACAACAGTTCATTTAAGGAGGGAGTGCCAGGATTTCATCCCAGTGACACTGATATATTCCCAAGTCAGGATGGCATGTACTTTCAAGGTGAAGTTGATAGTGCTCCCATACGTTTGCTGTCCTTGTTCCTCTAGGTGGTAGAGGTTACAGTTTCGGAAGGTGCTGTCAAAGGAGCCTTAATGAGCTGCTACAGTGCATCTGCAGATGGCATCTATTGCTCCCACTGTGGAAGGAGTGAACAAAATGATTGGGATGTCAGTCAAGCTTCATCCTGGATGTTTTTCACGTTCTTGTTGGAGCTGCACACACCTGGGAAGGCGTGTGTGATGTGTTTCATATCTTTGTTCTGTTTCCTCCTTTCCTTCACCTCCTGTTTGAAATGACCATGTTTCTGGCCTCTGTTTTCATCTGCAGTACATTCATCCTCAGGATCAAGTGAAGTGCACTCTCCAATGTTTCCATCATTTTTTGCAACTTTTTAATTAAACCCTCTGCTCTTTTTGCTCTGCTTTGCATGCTGCTAACTTGCTGGATTTTCATGCTTCTGTCAGTTTGAAGATAATCTACTGACACAGCTTAGATTGTCTTTCTCTTTTTTTTAAAATCTAATTGAGTTTCCAACCTCTGGCTGGTTGTGATTTCTACCTGTTTCCATTTGACTTTTTATTTTTGTAATTAGCTGCCTTTATCAGCGACCAAACACGATTTTCTATTTATTTTTCAATGTTCCTGTATTTTATGTTATGTCTTTTCCCAATCAAAGGCTTATATAAACACAATGACATTTTCATATATGTGTGAATTGTTGAATATAACTCAATCAGTGCACTTTCATTTTTGTTTCTTTGACTGGTGGAAAAGGCTGTCATTTTAACTTGCTGATAACCCAAAATGTTCCTTTCACATTATAAACCAAAATTTTGCCAAGCTATTGACATTTGTTATTTTAACACCTTTAATATGCTCATCAGGAGATGCCAATGTTAGCAGATGTCATAGTGGTTACCGTGGCAAGAAAGTGTTGCTAGTCACCTCACAGATCAGATGAATTGGCCATGCTAAATTGCCCATAGTGTTAGGTGCATTATTTAGGGATAAATATAGGATCGGGAATGGGTCTGGGTGGGTTACTCTTCGGAGGGTCGGTGTGAACTTGTTGGGCCGAAGGGCTTGTTACCATGCTGTAGGGAATCTAATCTAATCTAATCTAATAAATGCTATTTATAATGCATGCACAAGACATTTCCTAATAATAAGTTTTAATACATTTAATGTGGATTTCATATAACTGCCCTAGTGTTGTAATAAATCCAAGATGGCATTCAAATAATGCAACTTGGCTCCCAGGTTCCCTTTAGCTGTCTAGTATGCCTGCGTGGTTGTAAGGTTTCACCTACTAGTTGATGATTATCTGACTAATTGAAGAAACACCATTCAACTACATTGATATGTATTTCAACTCAACCTAAAAGCTCCGACACTGTATTTGTAGATATTATAATCTTTACCTCCATTCAACAAGTTTCATTTATAGCTCAGTATGTGCACAGCTAATTTCCAGCTTTGCTGCCTTAACTGCTTCCTTTTCACCATGGATAATATTCTCTCGCTATCTCCATCCTCCCCTGGGATTGTCTGAGGGCTTATCACTGAGTGCCCATCACCCTCCTCTGCCTGGCTACTTCTTTTGTTGAGCATGTTTTCCTGTAATTTGTCTTATATCTTCCAGATAAAAGATATTGCTCTGGGAAACTTGCATGGCTCCAAATTATGCCTTTTATTTTGTGGGATCCTTGGGACATTCCTTTTTCCAGTCCTACTCAGACTCCCTCTCCTGACTCTTTTGCCAGGATAGAAATTATGATGTAGTTGTGGCATACGGTTGTCACCTTAAACTGGCAAGAAAATTCAACTCAGCTTTCATTTTCCACTCTTTTCTCACCTTCACCTGCTCTATCTGTAATACTTCTTCTCCATTTATTAACTTTTTTATCTCTGTTTCTGGAGATGGGCTATTAACCAATATTCCTAGAAGTCCACTGACTACCCTTGACTATAATTCCCCCCACCCTGCTACCTGTAAGGACACCATTCCATTCTTCTAGTTTCTCCATCGAATTTGTGTCAGTTCTGACAAAATTGTTGGAATTCTATGAAGATGTAATCAGTAGAGTTGACAAGGGAGAACCAGTTGATGTGGTATACTTGGACTTTCAGCCAGCAATTGACAAGCACATGGGATTGGGGAAAATGTATTGAGATGGATACAAAACTAGTTGGCAGAGAGGAAACAAAAATTAGGAATTAATGGGTCCTTTTCAAATTGGCAGTCAGTAACCAGTGGGGTGCCTCAGGGATTGGTGCTAGGACCCCAGCTATTCACAATATACATGAATAATTTGGACGAGGGAAAACAATGTTTGCAATGATACCAAGTTAGGTGGGAAGGTGAACTATGATGAGGATGCAGAGATCCTTCAGTGTGATCTGGACAGGCTGGATGAATGTGCAAATCAATGGCAGATGCAGGATAATTTAGATAAATGTGAGTTTATTCACTTTGGAAGCAAAAACAAGGCAGCAGATTACTACCTGAATGGGTGTAAATTGGAAGAGAGGATTGTGCAATGGGACCTGGGTGTCCTTGTGCACCAGTCGCTGAAGGTAGGTGTGCAGGTGCAGCAGGTGGTAGAGAAGGTAAATGGTATGTTGGCCTTCATCATGAGAGGTTTCGAGTACAGGAGCAGAGATGTGTTGTTGCAGTTATACACAGCCTTGGTGAGGCCACACCCTGAATATTGTGAGCAGGTTTTGGGGTCTTCCTTTCTGAGGAAGGATGCTGTTGCTCTTGAGGGAGTGCCGTGAAGATTTACCAGGCTGATTCCAGGGATGGTGGGGCTGATGTTGGAGGAGAGATTGATGAGGTTAGGATTGTTTTCACTGGAGTTCAGATGACTGAGGGGAAAACTCATAGAAACCTATAAAATTCTAACAGGAGTAGACAGGGTAGATACAGGTAGAATGTCCAGAACCAGGAGTCACAGCCTGAAGATACAGGGTGGATCATTTAGGATGGAAATGAGGAAACATTTCTTCACCCAGTGAGAGGTGAGCCTGTGGAAATCATTACCACAGGAAGTAGCTGATGCTAAAACATTGAATGTATTCAAGAGGTGGCTAGATATAGCACTTGGGGCAAATGGATGATCAGCCATGATCGTGATGAATGGTGGAGCAGGCTTGTAGGGCTGAATGGCCTCCTCCTGCTCCTATCTTTCATGTTTCTATGTTTTATGATGATGCTGCTTTCCAGATCTGTGCTGCTGATATATCTTGCTTTCTCCTCAACCAAGGGTTCTCTCTCCAATGTTGTTGGCACGGTCCTTACAACCACGTTCAATTCATTTCCTATACTTCTGCCCTCACTGTTTCTATTATCTCTAAGAACCTTGATAGGGCTCCCTTCATTTTTACTTTCAACCCTGTCAACCTCTTTTTAAGGGCATCATCCACCAGCCTTTCTGCTACCTCCAGCATTACCATCAAACATATCTTCCCTTTTCCTCCCCTTGTCAATACTCCAGTTGGATCTTTCTCTCCACAACAAGACCAAATCCACTCAACTAACAGCCCCAATACTTGTTCCCTTCCCATAGCAGCTTCATACACAATTAGCAGGAGGTGTAACACCTTCCTTCTTTATTTCAGATCTTTTCTCATTGTCCAAAATCCCAAACACACCTTTCCAGGGAAAGGAGAAATGTACTTCTTTCATCCTCGCCTACTGAATTTGTTCATTCCAATGAGGTCTCCTCTACATCGTGGAGATCAAACCAAGACTGGGTCATTTTTTTACAGAAGTTCTCTGCTCAGTTCTAATCATGATCCTGACTTTCTGGTGGCTTGCCATTTTAATTCACTACTTTGCTCTTATACTTACATTTCTATCCTTGATGGGCTGTAATGATCTGGTGAAGTCCAGTGTAAGTAAAAGGAATAGGCCTTATCTTCTGATTAGGCACTTTGTAGCCTTCTGGATTTGCCACTGAGTTCAAGAACTTCAGACTTAAGCTCTATCCTTTTTAAATTCCTTTTTCTAATTGAAGTCTGTATCTGGAATTCATGTTTTTGCTTTAACTGAGCTGCCCTTTATTTTGCCATTCACATTCACTCGAGATCAATGTTTTCATTTTTTTCTTGCAGCCATTAACATTCCAAATGCATTTTGTTCCAAGACCCATTTGTCATTCAACCTTATCCTCCACACCTTTTCAATGACATAAAAACCCTTCTATCTTGCTTTATTTTCAAAGATGTCAGAATGGATTAGAAATGTCTGTTTCTCAAATGGCGCCAGACCTATTGAGCTTTTCCAGCATTTCCTTTTTTTATATAAATTGACGCATAGCTTATCTCTTACTTAAAAAATGTGTTGCTGGAAAAGCTCAGCAGGTCAGGCAGCATCAAAGGAACAGGAGAATCAGGAATGAAGCTTATGCCCGAAACACCGATTCTCCTGTTCCTTTGATGCTACCTGACCTGCTGTGCTTTTCCAGCAACACATTTTTAAGCTCTGATCTCCAGCATCTGCAATCCCCACTTTCTCCACATAGCTTATCTCTGACTGGTGAACATGCTGTCTTTGATTACAACCAAGATAGAGCCATCGAATCAAAGAGATGTGCAGCACGGAAACAGATCCCTCTGTCCCACTCACAAAATCTAACAATACAAATATAAACAAAAGTCTCTTTGAACTGTTTGATTAACTTAGTAATTTTAAAACGTTTTAAAATTACTACCGTTTAATTAATCTAACAATTGCTAACCCAGAGAAATTAGCTTCCCACTCAATGAACTATATTGTCTGTCATCATAATTCATTTGTCTCGCTTTTGCTTTTTATTCTGAGGGGTGAGATTTCAGGTCTTTCTACAGCAATTAAACACACAGTCTATGCTGACATTTCAGCATAACACTGAGGGAATACAGCATTGAAAGATACTTTAAATAAAATGTTAAAATAAAATCCATGTGCCTTTCAGATGTAAAAGAACACATGGAAACACTAGATTAGGGAACCCTGGAGTTAGACAGGGTCCCAGAGGACTGGAACGTGCCTAATGCAATATTCCTGTTTAAGAAAGAAGGAAGGCAGAGAACAAGAAATTACAGGTTAGCCTGACCTCAGTCATTGGTAACATTTTGGAGTCCAATATTAAGGATGAGATTATGAGTGCATGGTAAACCATGGCTGAGTCAGCATGGCATCATCAAGGGGAGGTCATGCCTGATAAATCTGTTAGAATTGTTGGTAACAAGCAAGTTAGACAAAGGAGAGCCAATGGGTGTGATCTGTTTGGATTTCCAGAAGGCCTTTGTCAAGGTGCAACATAGGAATCTGCTAGAATAAGATAACAATTCAAGGTATTCAGGGCAAGGTACTGGCATGGAAATAGGATTGGCTGCCGAGCAGAAGGCAGGGTAGGAGGGATACAGGGGAAGTTTTCAGAAGCAGAGCTGGTGATTAGTGGGGTTCTGCAGGAGTCAGTGATAGGACCACAACTATTCACATTATATAATAATGGTCTGAATGAAGGAACTGAGGGCATTGTTGTTAAGTTTGACACAAAGATGGTGCTGACGAGGCAGAAGGACTTGGACAGGTTAGAAGAGTGGGAAATGAAGTGGCAGATGGAATGCAATTTGGGAAAGTGTGAGCTTATGCACACACTTTCCCAAAAATATGATTGGGTGAACATGGATAACTCAAGGGGCGCATGACAGCAAATGTAGTCAGGCAAGTGTGAGTCATGCTAACTGTGTAAGAGAGATAGAACAAGTAAGTACTCTGTAAAGAAAATGTCTGTTTATAATAGTAGGGACAGTTAACTGTAAGAATATTGTATAAACAAGGTTTGGTTGCAATACTGTATAAAACTCCAGATCGATGCATGGTAAATTAAACTTAAGCTTGAAGGTGTTCTAAGAAGTGCTTTCAATAAAGACAACCTTTAAGACTCCTGCTCAGTCTCCATCTCGCTCCTGTTCGCTGGTCTAGAAAGAACCCAACAACGTGATATAGTCAGCAGGATCATAATAAGACACCCGAGCACCTCCATTGCTCTCATTTCACTCTACTAGCACCTATGAGATAAGGACTCCTTGATTTAAAAGTCCTTGAGTGAAAGTAATAATCTGTATGGTGTGATCCAAAGAAGGTGAGCATAGTCGGTCCAGAATCTGACATTCTAGAAGAAGACATGCTTTCAATAAAGACAACTTTTAAGACTCCTGCCCGGTCTCCATCTCGTTCCTATTCACCAGTTTGGGAAAGAATCCAACAGGGACACAAATGCAACGTTAGTATTCATTTCTAGAGGGCTAGACTACCAGAGCAGGGATGTACCACTAAGGTTGTGTAAGGCTCTGGTCAGACCACATTTGGAATAATGTTAGCAGTTTTGGATCCTGTATCTAAGGAAATATGTGCTAACTTTGGAGACGTTCCAGAAAACGATTACAAGAATGATCCCTGTCATATGAGGTGTGGTTGAAGACTCTGACTCTGTACTTGATGGAGTTGAGAAGGTTGAGGTGGGTGATCTGATTGAAATTTACAGAATACTGAGACACCTGGATAGAGTGGATGTAGAGAAGATGTTTTCACTAATAGGAGAGACTGGACTCTGAGGCCACAGCCTCTGAGAGAAGGGACAATCTTCAGTAGCTGAGATGAGGAGGAATGTCTTTAGCCAAAAGGTAGTTAATCTATGGAACTTATTTTGTCACAGCGTGCTGTGGAGGCCAAGTCATTGAGTGTATTTAAGACAGAGACAGGTAGATTCTTGCTTAGTAAGAGGATCGAAGATTACAAGGAGAAAGCAGGAGAATGGGGTTAAGAAACCTACCAACCATGATTGAATGGTGGAAAAGATTCAATGGTCTGAATAGCCTATTTCTGCAACTACATATTATGGCCTTAAAGTATTGAGAATTCCCAGCTCATGGACAGCTTCTTAAAAGCATATTACCTCATCATTTATTTACATTTGTTTACTTTTCAGTTTACTTTGTGCAAATTGGCTCGTTTGCTCGACAAAATAATAACTATATATGCCAAACAATAAAAAATGGAAAATCTGTACAAGTGCAAGCTTTATCATTGTATCCATGCTGCAGGACCAATGATTTCCAGTTTTCCACCCAAACATTGTAGCCCTCCTGACAGCGAGATGGAAGCTTGAAGTTTTCCGCAATGCCCAAGATCCCATTGCCCATACCAGAGGTGGGAGTCATCAGGCAGCAGTGACATCATGAGGTCATGGGCTGTGTGCATTAATTCCACATTTAAAGGATTTCTCTCTGTTTTTGGAGAATATGACATCCTGAAATACAAAGGGGAGATTGAACTCTGACAGTAGTACTTCATTTCTCAATTCATTGTTCTGAGCCTTTGGTTCCAGCCTTAAGCTTCCTCTTCTTTCTCATACAATCCTTTACCAACAAGACAAAGGAATACTTTTTGCATGCTAGGACCCTAGATAGTACAAAGACGGACATTGGTGCGCACGTCCATAGATCCTTGAAGACAACAGGGCAGATAAATAAGGTGACTAAGAAGTTATATAAGATACTTTATTAATCAAAGCATTGCATAACAGCAAGGAGGTTATGATGCATCTGTACACAGAGTCATAGAGTCATAGTGATGTCATAGCATGGAAACAGACTCTTTGGTCCAACCAGTCCATGCTGACCAGATATCCCAACACAATCTGGTCCCACCTGCCTGCACCTGGCCCATATCCCTCCAAACTCTTCCTATTCATATGCCATCCAAATGCCTCTTAAATGTTGCAATTGTATCAGCCTCCTCCACTTCCTCAGGCAGCTCATTCCATACACGTACCACCCTCTGTGTGAAAAAGTTGCCCCTTAGGTGTCTTTGATATCTTTCCCGTCTCACCCTAAACCTATGCTCTCTAGCTCTGGACTCCCCGACCCCAGGGAAAAAACTTTGCTTATTTACCCTATTCATGCCCCTCATAATTTTGTAAACCTCTATAAGGTCACCCCTCAGCCTCCGACACTCCAGGGAAAACAGCCCCAGCCTGTTCAGCCTCTCCCTGTAGCTCAAACCCTTCAATCCTGGCAACATCCTTGCACATCTTTTCTGAACCCTTTCAAGTTTCACAACATCTTTCTGATAGGAAGGAGACCAGAATTGCATGCAATATTCCAACAGTGGCCTAAACCATGTCCTGTACAGCTGCAGCATGACCTCCCAACTCCTGTACTCAATACTCTGACCAAGAAAGGAAAGCATACCAAACACCTTCTTCACTATCCTATCTACCTGCGACTCCACTTTCAAGGAGCTATGAACCTGCACTCCAAGGTCCCTTTGTTCAGCAACACTCCCTAAGACCTTACCACTAAGTGTATAAGTTCTGGTCACCTCACTATGGAAGGATGTGATTGTAGTAAAGAGGGTGCAGAAGAGATTCACCAGGATGTTGTCTGTGCTGAAGTGATCCAGCTATAAAGGCAGACTAGATGGACTGGGGTTTTTTGCTGGGAGCAAAGAAGCTGAGGGAGATCTTATTGAGGTGCACAAAATTAAGAGGGATATAAATAGGATACACAGCGAGAAACTTCTCCCCTTAGTAGAGGGGTCAGTTACCAGTGGACAAAGTTTTAAGGTTAGGAACAGGGGGCCTAAGAAAAAATTATTTCTCCCAGAGGATGGTGGCTATCTGGAATTCACTGTCTGAAAGAATTTAGAGGTAGGAAACCTCAAGACATCCAAGAAGTACTTAGATAGCAGACTATGACCCAAGTGTGAAAATATATTGATGTTCGATGACTGGGGCAGATACGTTGGGCTGAATAGCCTTTATCTGTGCCATGACAACTTTATTACTCTCTATGACTCTTTGAATTTCATGTATATTAAATTATAGTGAGAAAATATTATGTATGCATCAACAGCCTTACTGTCCTTGATCTCACCTATCTCAGTGAAGTGATGTGACAAATCTAGACAATTGGAACTCCATCTGGTTGCAATTGTGTCCAGGATGTATTTGGTGTCTTGTCAAACTCTGTGTTTCATGGTGTGGTGCTGAATGGCGGCCTACAAGCCCTACAGATCTTAGAGTGATGTCATCTACTCATGCTGTCAGAAACAACCTCTGCTTTCCAGAGTAGACAAATTCCTAAGTTGCCAGGGATAGGAGACCCAACAGCTACTCTTTACTTGGTTTTCAATGGTGTTGCCTTAATTGCATATTAGAACCTATTTGGAGCTGCAGGTGAGAGCTGGATGTAGTTGAGGACCAATGCAAGAAAAACAAATCCAAAGGGAGTGATTGACTCATCTGAGCTCACCTGTGAGAGGTGCTACGTTCACTTTTCACCTGTGAGAGTGCTACACTTTCCTCGCACACTTCAACTCCAGCTCTCGCAGATCCCTGACATTGTTTTGAATAAGTGCAGGGGCCTTCTCACTGGAGTCTTGCACAATTATTATCCCTTGGCCGATATCATTGCTGCAGTTTAACTGATCATTATCAGATCTCTCTTTGTAGGGCAGATGTATGTGCATCTGTATTTTCTATGACATTGACTACATTTCAAAGTTAAAAATCACACAACACCAGGGGATAGTCCAACAGATTTAATTGGAAGCAGTAGCTTTCGGAGCGCTGCTCCTTCATCAGGTGGTGGAAGCTAGTGCTTCTAATTAAACCTGTTGGACTATAACCTGATGTTGTGTGATATTTAACTTTGTAAGCCCCAGTTCAACACCAGCATCTCCAGATCATCACTACATTTCAAAAGTATTTATTTGGTATTTCATAGGAAGGCAGCTACAACTATCAGCAACAGGATACAGGACTCACAATGGAAGTGACCTACATTGGAAACAAAAGTATTTTGGGATGCCTTGAAGTCAAGAAAGGTTCCATTATAAATGCAGATTATTTCCTTTTAAAGCCTAAAAGTGATATGAGGCTTTATCCAATATCAATGCCTTGCTCCTGCCTGGTAAAATGGAGAAAACAACAGGGCCAATTGTAGCTCATATATCATTAAATACTAAATAAATACATATTGAAACTCAGTGTTACTTTGCGAGGCCAGTCTAGTCATAAAATATTTTCATATTTCTATTCAATCAACAAAGGCTTGATATTAAATTAATTCCGTTTGAGTGGAATGAGCATTAGAACTTGGTAAAGCAATGAAAAAAGCATTTTTTTCCCAGATACGTTCTCAATATCTTTCAAAACTCAGTTGAATAGCACAGAAAATGGAATACCTTAGCATCACTTTGTTGCAATCAAAAGCTTCCTATCTTGCCAGAATTTATCAAGAGCCTTTGAAAATGATCAAAGTTGTCTAATCATGTAAGCTAACTTATAAATCCTATTATATATCTAAAAAATGACTGAGCTTTGAGTTAGACTGTTTTGCTCAGTTTTATGTTAAAATTTATGTCAGAATAGATTGACATGCAAAACAAAAGTATTGAAAGTAATTGTGACTAAAATCTCATGTTACAATTTTATTCTGTAATGAGTATTTGAGTAAAACTAACAGAAAAAATATTTGATTTAAAGAGGACAATCATTTTTAAAAAGACAAATAGGAAGTGCTGGAGAAACTCAGTAGGTCTAACAGCATTTGTTGAGAGAGAAATAGCACTTGGAGTCCTGGATGAATCATCTTCAATTCCAAAGAAGAGCCATTGGAATTGAAACATTAATTCTAATTCTCTTTCCCCAGGGGCTGCCAGAGCTGCTGAGTTTCTCCAGCACTTTCTGTTTTTATTTCATAATTTAAAATCTGATTTGTGTTGTGGGCTAGCTCTGCCATTACAAGAACATACAGAAGGTGCTGGAAATACTTGCAAGGTTTTTCATTCCTCAAACCCTAAAACTGAAATATAAGAAAACCCCATTATAGAATGGATAAGGAAAAAATGGTGAAGCATGAAAAATGACAACAGGTACTTCAGACGTGAAAGAAAATGAACAGATCAAAGGAGAGGCCGAGTATGCTGCAGCTGTTTTCCCGGAGTGTCAGAGGCTGTGGGGTGATCTTACAGAGTTTCATAAAGTCATGAGGGGCATGGATAGGATAAATAAGCAAGGTCTTTTTCCGAGGGCTGGGGAGTCCAAAATTAAAAGGCATAGATTTAAGGTGAGAGAGAAAAAGATATTGAAGGGACCTAAGCAGCAGCTTTTTCAGGCAGATGGTTGTGCTTGTATGGAATGAGCTGCCAGAAGAAGTGGCAGAGGCTGGTACAATTACAACATTAAAAGGCATCTGGCTGGGTATATGAATAGGAAGGATTTAGAAGGATTTGGCCAAATGCTGAGAAATGGGATGAGATTAATTTAGGATATCTGGTCGCATGGACGAGTTGAACTGGAATCTGTTTCAATGCTGTACAACTGTATGACCCTAAGAAACTGCCAATTGTTTTAACAGAGATTATTTCTTTTTTCTTTACAAATTCAAAGAAGTTACTGTGAATTTTCTGTCTTGTTTCAAAATTCCAACATTTATAGATTTCTTTTTTCTTTTTATTTGTGCTATTGTCTGATTGTGTGCACTTAATTTTATTGAGTTTTCTCAGGTAATATATAGACTACCATTTCAGTTAGATATTGGAAGAAATAAACTTCTACAATGTTGATAATCTGCAATGATCTTCTTTGTAATTTGAGTTGAAACTATTGATGTATGATCATTTGTAGACATCTTATTTTTTGTAGTAAATATTTTCCCTTAATATCATATTTTTGGAACTATTCAATCTGGAGTTTGGCAACTTGATATTTAGATCAGTAGGACACACCATGCTGCAAGATCAGTCCAACCTCTTTGAACCTGATGCTGAATGCAAGATTTATGTTTTCTGCATCAACATTATCGTGACTTCCTTCAGTCTTGCGCATCAAGGGAAGACTTTGATTAGAATTGTAGAAGCACTCAGGACATCAATTATTCTAGTCCACTTGGCAATAGCTCTGGAGCCAGAAGCTACTTGATCTGGCCTCTATCTGGCCGGGTTTGGTTACTTTACAAGTGCTTTTCAAGTTATCAGAGAAAGATAGACAGAAGGAGCTGTGAAAAGTAGGCAGCAAACGTTTATGTGGAGTTACAGTTACTGGATCTGTCTCAGGTTTAAGTTTTACTGCAGGAAGACCAGTTATTTTCTGTACATTACAGATGTATCATGTTCTACATCTGTTTTAGGGGTGCTGCATATTTCCCACTAAATGGAGAAGTGTGCTCAGCGTTTATCTGTAGGGTTTGCCACTTATGACGCTACTGACATCCAAGAATCTCTTTTGCTCCTTGTGTTTTCAATGTAGGTCACTTCCATTGCGAGACCTGTATCCTGTTGCTGGTAGTTGTAGCTGCCTTCCTAAGAGGATGGAGTTGTGGATAGTGAGGAGGGCTGTTGTCAGCTGCAAAGGGACTTAGATATGATGCAGAGCTGGGCTGAGGAGTGGCAGATGAAATTCAACCCTGTCAAGTGTGAGGTTGTCCATTTCGGAAAGACAAATAAGAATGTGGAATACAGGGTTAACGGTAGGGTTCTTAGTAAGGTGGAGGAGCAGAGGGATCTTGGGGTCTATGTTCATAGCTCTTTGAAAGTTACCACTCAGGTGGATAGAGCTTGTAAGAAGGTCTATGGTGTATTAGCGTTCATTAGCAGAGGGATTGAATTCAAGAATCGTGAGGTGATGTTGCAGCTTTACAGGACCTTGGTAAGGCCACATTTGGAGTAGTGTGTGCAGTTCTGGTCGCCTCACTTTAGGAAAGATGTGGAAGCTTTGGAGAGGGTGCAGAGGAGATTTACCAGGCTGTTGCCTGGAATGGAGAATAGGTCATACGAGGATAGGTTGAGAGTGCAAGGCCTTTTCTCATTGGAACGGCGAAGGATGAGAGGTGACTTGATAGAGGTTTATAAGATGATCAGGGGAATAGATAGAGTAGACAGTCAGATACTTTTTCTCTGGGTACAACAGAGTGTTACAAGGGGACATAAATTTAAGGTGAACGTTGGAAGGTATAGGGGGGGATGTCAGGGGTGGGTTCTTTACCCAGAGAGTGGTGGGGGCATGGAATGCGGTGCCTGTGGGAGTGGCAGAGTCAGAATCAGTGGTGACCTTTAAGCGGCAATTGGATAGGTACATGGATAGGTGCTTAAGCTAGGACAAATATTCGCCACAACATCGTGGGCCGAAGGGCCTGTTCTGTGCTATATTGTTCTATGTTCTATGTTCTAGGGTGAAGTTGGTTACAGCAGGACAGAGTCAATAGTACGCAGCAGTAGACAGAAAAGTGAGGAGCATTCAGCTGAGGGAGAAGTCAAGATGTGTGGGATCTGTAAGAGGCCTGGAGTTTTGTACAGGCTCTGTGTGACTATGACAGACCTGTGCTGGTTTCTGGAGTGGGACCTGAGGGCTGCAGGAGTGAGAGACCACCCTGACTGTGAAGACCACAACCGCTGTGATCTTCCACAAACCCTGGCCTTTTCCATAGAGCGATGGATGACCTGTATGGGATCTCTTAGTTGTGCACACTCAAATACATTAGGACAGTGACCAATGCTGTCTATGCAAGGTTGAACCAGTGCTTGTCATTTCCTGATGTTGAGGCCAGGGCAGCAGCCCCAGAAACATGGTGATGTTTCTGCAGATGCAGGGTGCATTCGCATGCACACACATAGCACTGAGAGGGCCGTAACACAACACTGTTGCATTCCTCAGCAGGGAAGGTGATGACTGATCTTTACTATCACTTCCTGGAGGTGTGTGCACATTGCGCTGACAGCTGCTATGCTGGAGAGCTCTAACACATGCAGTGCGTTTGAAGGTGCCAAAGTGAGGCAGAAATTGGACAAATGGGAACACCCCTCCCTCTCCATTGTAGGTATGAGCAAGTATTGTTTTTGTATTAGGTAGCATGGGTCTGGCCAATTCCCTGAGCCTGCGCCACCTCAGTCACTTGAGCCATTTTCCACTTCACCTGAAGGTCAAAGATGGACTGTCTTTGCTGGATTATCATGTAAAAAAAAGCAAAGATCTAGATACGGGGGGAGAAGGGCATATCACTGCTGTCCTCATCCCTCATCTTTATGTGTGACTGCATCAAACTGTGTGTAGACCTTTATTATGCAAACACAAAATGAGACTATGTAATGATGTTCTACCTGTCCCCAGTGTTGCAAAGGATGGACCATGCCTTGGTGCAGTGGAACCCTCCCAGTAGTTGCACCACTCCACATCACCTGTACCTCATGGAAAAATGTTTAAAGGAAATTACCTTTGACCACAAGATCATCATGCAATGGTCAGCACATAGCATCCTCAAGACCCTGCAGGAGAAATGAGAGGGGTAATCCTGTCATGTGGTTCCTGAGCAGAATGTCAAAGGCATTTGGCAGAATGCCTTATCACAAGAACGTTTTCAATAAGCACCAAGACGTAGCCTGGCTGGTAGTGAGAAGGACACAACTTGTGAGATCCTACATCCGCACCCAGACTCTCTGTGCCACTGTACACTGACCTCGAAGCAGCTACATGGGGTGGAGACTGTCACACATCTCCTTCTGGAATGTGTCTTTGTAAAGAAGGTCTGAAGAGAGATACAGTAGTTTTTTTTTGTTGAAGTTCAGCCGGAGCAGCTCTGTGATGCAAGACGCTGTGCTTTACTGTCTGTTCTCTGGGATGTACACCGAGACAAAAATTGACTGCACCTGGAGGACCATCACCTTGGCGGAAGACGCTCTTTGATTGGATTGAAACTTGTTGGTTTTCCAGTGTAAAGAGTTGACCTCATGACCCTGACCAAATGTTGCAGGCAGGCACATTCCAAGGTCCAGGGACATACTAAAACTCGGGACAGCTGCTGATATGGAACAATGGGGAAAGACTGCCACCGAGGATCTTTCTACCAAAGTACAATGGGGTTCATCCAGTTATCAGACACTCGTACTATCTCAAAATAAATGGAAATAGTGTCCTGCATGAATTGAAAATGCCTTTGTTTGCAACTGCAGAGAAGCCATGAGGAATGTCAAATTCCATTGTGTTTGTTTCCTTCCCTTGCAAAGACTGTGCAGATCAGTTTTCATATCTTTTGTATGTTGTAAAGATCATCTTCATGAATAAAGCAAATTTTTGTGAAAATAATGTGTGCTACTAGGCTCGTTACTGGGGAAACAAATGTTATCACTGTGAATGTATCGCTTTGTAGAACCCCCTATTAATGCAAGATGTAAAAAGGTGGTGCAGTGAGCATCTGGGTAGGAAGAGAGCTAATGAACTGGCCAGAGACTGACCCATGAGTTGGATGTACGTCCCTGAGTGCACAGTGTCCTTTTTGTAATATGACAATGATAGTTATCATTGTGCCCTGTGGTGCAGCATTGATGTTCAGAAATGTAGCGTAGGGGCTTGGGGAAGTGCCATGAGAGTTATTAAATGCTGGCACACATGTTGGATGCCAGTGGATGTGGTGTGCATGTGGCTGGTGCCCATGGAGTGTACCCTGAGATGTCAGTGCCAGATGTCCAATGTGGGGGTAATTTGGAGCAAGCGGCGACCTGAAGCTGCCAGGTTTCTGCTCTGACTTCCATGTTGAGAATTCTCAGCATCCAGGTTGCTCATGGCAGGTGAAACAATAGAAACTGCATATGAATGCAAAGAGATCTGCAGTGATGAGGATAGTTAACAAGCAGTAATCACCCTTAAATGCAGCTTGCCTCTGCCGAGTGAGAATAAGACACAAGATATTGGAGCATTAGTAGGCCATTCAGCCCATCAAGCCTGCTCTGCTAGTCAATGAGACTCTGGCTGACCTAGTAATCCTCCACTCCATTTTCCTGCCTTATCTCATAACCCTTGATTCCCTTACTGATTATAAATCTGTATCTCAACCTTGTATATACTTACAGATCCAGCTTCCACAGCTCTCTGTAGTAAAGGATTCTATAGATTCCGTACACTACAAAAGGAGAGTCTCCTTCTTATCTCTGACTTAAATGGATTATTCCTTACCCTGAGTGCAAATTTGCTTGCTGAGCTGGAAGGTTCATTTTCAGAACATCATCAGTGAACCTCCAGTGAAGCACTGGTGTTCATGACCCGCTTTCTATTTACGTGTTAAGGTTTTCTTGGATTAGTGATGTAATTTCCTGTGATGGTGTCATTTGCAGCTGTGATGTCATTTCCTGTTCTTTTCCTCAGAGGGAAGTAAATGGGGTCCAAATCGATGTGTTTGTTGATAGAGTTCCGGTTGGAATCCTATGCTTCTTGGAATTCTTGTGCATGTCTCTGTTTGGCATGTCCTAAGATTGATATGTTGTCCCGGTCGAGGTGATGTCCTTCCTCATTTGTATGTAAAGATTCTAGTGAGAGTGGGTCATGTCTTTTTGTGGTTAGTTGATGTTCATTTATCCTAGTGGGTAGTTTTCTGCCTGTTTGTCCAATGTAGTGTTTGTTACCGTTCTTGCAAGGTATTTTGTAAATGACATTAGTCTTGCTTGTTGTCTGTATTGAGTCTTTCAAGTTCATTAACTGCTGTTTTAGTGTGTTGGTGGGTTTGTGGGCTACCATGATGCCAAGAAGTCTGAGTAATCTGGCAGTTGTTTCTGAGATGTCTTTGATGTAGGGGAGAGTAGCTAGGGTTTCTGGACAGGTGTTGTCTACTTGACTGGGTTTGTTGCTGAGAAATCAGTGGACTGTGTTCGTTGGGTACCCATTCTTTTTGAATACATGGTACAGGTGATTTTCCTCTACTCTTCATAGTTCCTCTGTGCTGCAGTGTGTGGTGGCTCATTGAAATAATGTTCTCATGCAGCTTTGTTTGTGGATGCTGCTATGATTGCTTCTGTAGTTCTGTATTTGGTCTGTATGTGTTGTTTTCCTGTAGATTCTGGTTTGAAGTTCCCCATTGGCTGTTTGCTCTACTGCGACATCTAGCATTGACAGTTTGTTGTTGCTTTCCTCCTCTTTCGTGAATTTTATGCCAGTAATGGTATTATTGATGGTCTTGAAGGTTTCTTCCGATTTGTTTCATTTGGTGATGACAAAGGTGTCATCCATCTAGCGGACCCAAAGTTTGGGTTGGATGGTTGGCAGAGCAGTTTGTTCAAGTCTCTGCATTACTTTCTGCCTCTGCTAAGAACCCTGATATCAGAGATCCCAGGGCTGTTTCATTGGTTTGTCTGTAGGTTTTGTTGTTGAAAGTGAAGTGGGTGGTAAGGCATAGGTCCACTAGTTTAATGATATTGTCCTTGCTGATGAAGTTGGTGGTGTTTGGTGTATGTGTCTTTAGTTCTTCTAATAGCATTGCCAGTGTTTCCTTGGCCAGGTTGATGTTGATGGATGAGAATAGGGCTGTTGCGTCAAATTAGACCATTTTTTCATCCTCTTCTATCATGGTGTCTTTGGTGTTCAGGAATTCTTGTGTGGAGCAGATGGAGTGATGCGAGTCTTCTTTTAAGTGTTTTAGTCTTTGGTGTAGCTCCTTGGCTAATTTTTACATTGGTTTTTCCAGGTAGTGAGACTGTGGGGCTGAGGGTGGCTCCTGGTTTGTGAATTTTGGGTAATCTGTAGAAGCGTAGTGTGTTGGATCCATCTGGTTTTGTTTTTTTTGAAAGTCTGTCTTATTTAATTCTCCAGATTTCTAAAGTTTTTTTGAGTATGGCTGTGATTCAGTTCTCTAGTTGTGGGATTGGGTCTATCGCTACCTGTTGGTAGGTGTTGGTATCTGCAAGTGATGCGTTCCCTTTCTCAATATAGTTTGTTTGGTTGAAAATGACTGTCAAGTGTCCTTTGTCTGCAGGTAGGATAACAATACTTTTTATCTTTTTTGGGTCCTTCTAATGCTTTCCTTTATTGTGTATTGACTGTGCTTCCTTCCTTTTCCCTGCTTAATGTTGGTGGGAGACTGTCAGTCTGATGGTTTGCTGGTTTCTTCTGTGAGTTTGTTGTCCTTCAGCGTTGTTTCTAATGTTGCTAAGAAATCTTTCTTACTCCTTAATCTTACTCCTTTCTTAATCCTAACTCTGAAATTAGGCCCTCTGATCCTAGACTCATCGACACGAAGAACAACCTTATTGTACCTATCCTATCCTGAAACGTCACCTTGACACCCAGGATCTTAGTTAAAAGATGCAGCAACCTGTTAACAAAATGCCATTATTGGCCTAGCCAGACTCTCTTATGATTCTGCCAAATTTCTTACAATAGCCCTCATCATTCAGGTTCGTGTAAGGTTCTGCCCATAAATACAGGCCCCCAGCCAGATTGTAGCTTAGTCTTGGCGGTCTGATCTGGGATCATAACATGGATTGATAACATGAGTCTCAGAGATCACAATGTAATGGATGTTGTAAGGTCACATAGCTGGAGAAAGACAGAGAGTCCAGAGTGATATCTCATGTAGGAGATACTCTAAGGTCACATAGAACTCTAACTCTGTGAATAGAAAGTCTGTAAATAAAAGATACTTGTTGATATGAATACAGACGGCTGTAGAGTGTTTTGAAAGTCAATCAGGCTGCTAACATTCCAACAAGAAAGTGAAGCATTGGCACCTGTACTAAGACAGAAAGAAACTGTACCATGAGGATATGTTCCACTAGGATCAGAATACATTCAGAGTCTGACTTGAAAGAATTAATACAACTCTGGATAAGGTTTTACACAGTCAGGTACAGGGAATGAATATTGTGAAAATATCATAAAACTGAGGATGAAATAAATAGGTCATGAGAGTAATGTTCAGAACAATGCATGAAGCAAGGATGATATAAACAGGTAAAGGATCGAACATTTGTACAAAATACTTGTAAAAACAATGGGTGAAAGAGTTAATTAAAATGAACTAAATTGCCTGCATAACATTTGTAGCGAGGTAGGATGTAGGAGCACGAACAGAAGAATTGTTTAATAAGGAAACAACTGCAAGTTACCTATTATCAGATATAATATATCTTGGAAGAATGGGGATAGTGGAATAAATTTATGAGTTAACATGTGGGAGGAGAACAAAGGGGCATAATTGATATTAAATTAGATACATTATTTATATGTATTGAAATAAAGAATAAGGAGAAAGCAGGATAACTTGCCAGTTGGGATTTCCTTCAGACCACCTAGTAGTGGAGGGTGAGTGATGGCAGGAATATATAAATACATCTTTGATATGATTAAAGACGTGGGCCAATAATAACAGGAGATTGTTGCTACCACCAAAAACAAAATGACAAGAGTTTGGGAGCGGTGAAAAGGAATGGAACTTCCTAGAGTGACTTATAGTGAATTCTTGACTAATATCTCACATTCTGCTTAAGAAACCCAACTAGCGAGGTATTGTTTCTTGACTGGATGATGGGAAATCATCCTCGGCAGATAAAGCATATAAGTACAAGTCAACGTTTAGGCTATTACAATTACAACATTATGTTTCAAACCATGACTGAGAAATTAATAAATCTGCTCATTTTAACAAAGACGAGAAAAAAACACGGAACATTTTTTAAATTCATTCATCTCCATGAAAAATATATTCTACCAAAAATAAGATCAAATTATTGAATAATTAAATTTGGTGGACCAGTAATAAGGGTAACATTGAAAGTAAAGAAAAAAATCATAGTCACAGACAATAAAAGATAGGATGATAAAGAGGAATATCAAGAGGTCAGAAAATACATCAATAAAGTAATTAAGGAAACAGAGAACAACTATAAAATTAAATTATCATGGAACATAAACAGGAATATTAATGTATTCTACAACCATATAAGTAATAGAAGAGAATGTGGGCAAACAAGTACAGGCCACTAAGTGAAGATAAACGCAGAGATAATAAAGATAAATGGCAGAAAGGTTGCTTGGATTTTGTGGGGCTGATGACAGGGTCTAATTGATCAGTCAGAGAGCAAGAAGGAACCCTCATCAGTTCCATTGGGGAAGTCCTGATTGAATTAAATTCCCTTCAGGCAATGCTATTGTCCCTCTCCCACAATTGTGGTGCCTTGTATATGGAAGCCCTTCTAGCTGAGAACTGCCAATCAAATAGAGTCTGGCAGTCTCTCATTGTTGCCAGTACCAGCAATAACAAGATTCAAGGATTTCTGGCTTTTGTCTGGTAACCACCAAATGTCTAGAAACATTGTAGGAGCCTCTGTCCAAAGATGATGCTCTGCACCTATCATGATGTGATACTTACAACAGCTCATGAAACTTAAATATAAGGTTCCAGTCACATAATACTGAAGAATTCACCAAAACTTTATATCAGCTCCTCATATTTACATATATATGTATGCTACACTTGCAGGCATTTGTGTGATTGGGCTCAAGCTAAGTAATGTGGATGTACAGTTATGTGCTTCACTCAGCAAGTCATGATACAAGAGGACTCAGTAAGATGGAGACTGAAACCTTTATACAATTTGGTCGCATGGCATGATATGGTGAGCACATATGAGAATATCTCAAACTTTTTCTCTGGGAGAAGATTTGTAGCTTGGGTGCTCGTTGTTGTGGTTCTATTCGCCGAGCTGGGAATTAGTGTTGCAAACGTTCGTCCCCTGTCTCGGTGACATCCTCAGTGCTTGGGAGCCTCCTGTGAAGCGCTTCTGTGATCTTTCCTCCAGCAAGGACTGCACAAAACACTACATAGGACAAACAGGAAGACAGCTAACGATCCGCATCCATGAACACCAACTAGCCACGAAACGACACGATCAGTTATCCTTAGTAGCCACACATGCAGATGACAAGCAACACGAATTCGACTGGGACAACACTACTATTATAGGGCAAGCCAAACAGAGAACAGCCAGGGAATTCCTAGAGGCATGGCACTCATCCACAGATTCAATCAATTAGCACATCAATCAATATATCGGCCACTGCAGCGGACAGCTGGAACTGACAATCGGAAGCAGCAGATTCAAACCACCACAAATGCCGAAGGAAGGATCACAGATGCGCTTCACAGGAGGCTCCCAAACACTGAGGATGTCACCTAGACAGAGAACGAAACGTTTGCAACAAATTCCCAGCTCGGCAAACAGAACCACAACAGCTTTTACTCTGTATCTGCTGCAGAACATAACAAAACAAAAGGGCAAGTGACTGCAAGCTGGTGTTCACTGGTCATCATCATTGGTTGTCCCTCGCAGACCTAGATGACTGCATATATCTCTGCTTTTTACTTGTCATTTATAGTCTGTACAATGATTTGTCAGAATCTTTAGCTTATCTTTCCAGTGTACATCCGTACCTGCTTGTTGTGTTTCCTTCTCTTACAGAGAGAACACAGCTTAACCATGCTGGACATACATTTTTTTTTTATTTTGCATGTTGTCGTCTGCCATAGTTGGATCCAGTCCTTTGTGCATGATTGTCCTTGCCTGTGGTCCTGGAATATCTGTCTGCACAAAGTAAGACCTGGCCTGTTCAGGAATGCATATGCTTTAGTGGCTGATTGACAACTCAATGCATAATTTCCAGGCGGTAAGTTGTTCCCATATCAAAAGATATGCTGTCCTTGAGGGATCTCTGATTAAATCCCGTCTTTAATTAGATCCACTTTTAGTTGTGCAAATTTACAGCACTCTGCGAGCTGAATTAATGAAGTTGTGTTTTAATGAATGCATCTGAACATTGAACACATATCATTGATATTTTACATTTACTTAGCGTTAAAACCTTGCCCTCAATGTGTTTTTATTTCTAGATTTTGGAGACATTTAGGAATACACTTCAAAACAGTCTTATCCCTGCAATGACGAGTGCTGCTGAGGCATATTAAGCAGATTTGTCTCAATTCTGCTATTTTGCCAGTGCGCATGGAGAAAGTATCAGTCCTCTTTCACAACAACCTTTCATTTTGAATGCAGTTGGAAGATGATAAGATGCAGCCATTGTATCTTATTCAGTGTTTCAGCCATGGTTTGTTCCTTTGCTTCTTGTTTTATTTATTGTAGTTACTCGTAGCAGCTGTCACAATTCTAAACATGCCTGTGCCTCTGTCAGTAACAGATTTTCCTTTAGTGCTTTTACAACAGTCAAACTCAGCTCCACTTCTGAAACCATGTCTTGGGCTCTCTGAACAACAGTCCAGCCTGTACCATCACTTTATTGAAACTGGTTGGAGGATAGCAGTTCCCTGTCAATGCTTCATGATAGACGTCACATGGCTACATCAAGCCAAGAGGCACATTGGTACAGATTACAATTCCAACATAAACAAAATGTGTAAAATTAATCAAACCTAGAGAAGATAAAATACTGATGTGGATAACACATATATATAAGTCCCCAGTTTGTGAACATCTAACTTATGAATGCTTGTATTCATGCATGCGAACCTATACAGCAGTGTTATTTCAAAGATCCAACGTACGAAAGTTGCCTGTACTTAAAAACAGCTACCTTTTCTTGTGTTCTGACTTGTGTATAAATTGAGTTCTGAATGGACTCTAGAATGGAAGCTGTTTACAACCCAGGGATGCCTGTATAAAGATACATAATGTAAGTGATTGCAGAGGCATTGTTAGACATATATGTGTGTGTGTATATCTGTGTAGAGGGTGACAGTTGTCCAGATAATGACACAAAATGATCCCAGTGGATGTGTTTAAGCACTATTTTGATTGTGGTACTTCTTGAAGCCTTGCTTCTTCACCTTGTCCATGTGATTTATTGATTACCAGTTACTTCTCTCCCACTCGTTGTCTCTTCCCAACTAATGAAGAGAGGTGCCTATGGTCCTTTGTTGCTCCGAGCTAACCCCCTTTTCAATATATATGAAAAAAAAATTAAAAACCAAATAGGCAGACAGCTATTGTAATTCTTACATTTAGGAATGTCGTGAGAAGACTACACAATTATAAACCAGTTAGCTTAAAATTAATGGTGGGAATGATAATAGAATCTCTATTCAAAGATATAAGAGGAAACATCGAGAAACGGAAATACATAATGAAATGTAATTAACACAGATTTCTAAAGAAAAATTCATGATTGACAAATCTTAGTGAATTGAAAGCATTGAAAGCAGTAGAACATAGAACAGTACAACACAAGAATATGCCCTTCGGTCCACCATGTCTGCGCTGATCATAATGCCATTCTAAACTAATCCCATCTGCCTGCACATGGTCAGTGTCCCTTTATTCTCTGCTTGTTCATATGTTTGTCCCAATGCCTCTTAAACTTTGCTAATGTATCTGCTTTTACTACCTCCCCTGGCAGTGTGTTCCAGGCACCTACAACCCACGGTGTAAAAAACACTTGCCTCACACATTTCCATTAAATTTATCTCCTTTCACCTTAAACCTATGCCCTGCAGAATTTAACATTTCCATGCTGGGGGCGGGGGGAGAAAAACCTCTATTTACTCTATCCATGCATCACATAATTTTATATACTGCAATTATATATTTTGACACTCCAGCAAAAGCAATTCAGGGGTGCCCAACCTCTCCTCACAGTTAATACACTCCAATCTAGACAACATTCTGATAAACTTCTTTTGCACTCTTGCCAAAGCCTCCACATCATTCCTGTGGCATGGTTACCAGTACCGCACACAATACTCCAAATGTGGCCAAACTAAAGTTTTTCCTGATGAAGGGCTTTTGCCCAAAACACTGATTCCTGCTCCTTGGATGCTGCCTGACCTACTGATCTTTTCCAACACCACACTCTTGACTTTAATCTCCAGCATCTGCTGTCCTCACTTTCGCCAAGTAAAGTTTTTCCAGTTGCAACATGACTTACCAACTTTAATGCCCTGACTGATGAAGGCAAGGGTGCCATCAGGCTACTTGCAATTCCCACTTTCAGGGAGCTATGAAGTTGCACCCCAAGATTCCTTCTGTACATCAATACTCCTTAGTGTCCTGTGATGTAATTTCCTACTGCATTTGACTTCTAACAAGACATTATTTCACACTTATCCAGATTAAATTCGATCTGCTAATTACCAGCCCAACTTTCCCACTGATCTGTAACCTATTGTTTTCTTTGACTCTATTCCTCACTATCCATAACTCCACCAATTTCCATGCCATTTACAAACCACATCATTCTATTCAAATCATTTATATATTAGAAGCAACAGAGGTCCCAGCACTGAACTTTGTGGGACACTACTGATTACAGACCTGTAGTCAGAAAAACACCACTCCACAACTACCCTTGGTCTTCTATGACCAAGTCAATTTTGCAACCAATTTAGCGGCTCACTGTGGAACCCATGTGACGTAATCTTCTGGATCAAGCTGCTGTGACAGGGCCTGCCAAAGGCTTTTAAACTCCATGTAGACAGCATTCACTGCCCTACCCTCATCAGACAGGCAGATGGACAGAGGGGGCAGGGTTGCCTTGTTAGTAAGAAATGAAATTAAATTGATAGCAAAATGTAGAATCTGTGTGGGTAGAGTTGAAGATCCACAAAGGAAAGAAGACAGTGAAGGGAGTTGTGTGAGGCCTTTGGATTGTAGTCAGGATGTGGTGAAGAAAATAAATCAGGAGATAGAAAAGATATGTAAGAAAGGTACGATTACAATATTCATGGAGGATTTCAATATGTAGGTGGTTGGGAAAATCAGATTGGTATGGTTTCTCAAGAAAAGGAATTCATGGAATGTCAATGTGATGATTTTCTGGAGCGGCTTGTGGCAGACCGCAATGGAGAACAGGCAGTTCTGGATTTGGTGACCTGTAATAAGGCAGACTTGATGAGAAAGCTTAAATTAAAGGAAATTCTACAGGCAGTCACTGTAGTATGATAGAATTTATCCTGCAGTTTGAGAGGTAGAACTTGCAATCAGATAGAATGATATTATAATTGAGCAAAGGTAGCTACAAAGACATGAGGGAGGAGCTGGCCAGAGTTGTTTGGAAGGGGAGCCTAGCAGGGAAGCAACAATGGCAGGAGTTTCTGGGGGTAATTCAGGAGGCACAGCAGTAATTCATCCCAAGGAAGAAGAAACACACTAAGGGGAGGATCAGGCAACTATGGCTGATAAGAAAAGTCAAAGACAGCATAAGACCAAATGAGAAAGCATACAATGTGGTGAAGATTAGTGGGTAAAAAGTGAGGTCTGCAGATGCTGGAGATCAGAGCTGAAAATGTGTTGCTGGTTAAAGCACAGCAGGTTAGGCAGCATCCAAGGAACAGGAAATTCGACGTTTTGGGCCAGAAACATTCCTGATGAAGGGCTCTGGCCCGAAATGTCGAATTTCCTGTTCCTTGGATGCTGCCTGACCTGCTGTGCTTTAACCAGCAACACATTTTCAGCTGTGAAAATTAGTGGGAAGCCAGGGAACTGGGAAGCCTTTAAAAACCAGCAAAGACAACTAAAAAGAAGGCTAAGAAGATGAAATACGAGTATAAGCTAGCTAGTAATATAAAAGAGGATTGTAAGAGTTATTTTAGATATCTAAAAGGTGAAAGAGAGGTTAGAGTGGACATTGGACCACTGGAAAATGAGGCTGGAGATGTACCTAATGAGGAACAAGGAAATAGCAGAATAACTAAATAGAAAGGATCACCAGACCCAAAACATTAACTTTTGATTTCTCATCACAGATGCTGCCAGACCTGTTGAGTTTTACCAGCAACTTTTGTTGTTGGTTCTGTAAACAGACACTTTTATCAGTTTTCCCATTTGAAGACACCAGCAGCATAACAAAGCTTCAAAGAGAGTCAGGGACGAAGGTGAGTGTAGTGGTCTTCACTAAAGAGGTTATGGGGAAGCTGAAAGATCTGAAGATGGATAAATGACTCTGTCTACACTTGCTGCTGCCTCGGGAAAACAGTCAATATAATCAAAGACTCCTCTACCATGGTCACGCTCTCTTCCATCGGGCAGAAGATACAGATGTTTGAATACACAACAGATTCAAGAACAGCTTCTTCCCTGCTATTATCAGACTTTCTCTGTACCTTCTGTGTAGCTGTAACACTATATTATGCATTCTGTTCTATTACCCTGATGTACTTATGCATGTTTTATCAGAGCTGAAAATGTGTTGCTGGAAAAGCGCAGCAGGTCAGGCAGCATCCAAGGAACAGGAGATTCGACGTTTCGGGCATAAGCCCTTCATCAGGCTTATGCCTGAAACGTCGAATTTCCTGTTCCTTGGATGCTGCCTGACCTGCTGCGCTTTTCCAGCAACACATTTTCAGCTCTGATCTCCAGCATCTGCAGACCTCACTTTTTCCTGCATGTTTTATCAGGATAGCATGTAAAACAATACTTTTCACTGTACCTAAATACGTATGACAATAATAACAACAAATCAAATTAACATCACCCAGACTAAATGGACCAAACCCCAGACTCCTGAAGGAGATAGCTGAAGAGAATGTGAGGGCATTTTGAGAGATCTTTCAGGAATCTGTGGACTCAGGGAAAGTTCACGAGGTCTGGAAGCTCATTATGTAACACCCCCGAAAACAGGAAATTACAAGCTGGTTAGCCTGACCTACATTGTAGGTAAAATTTTAGAGTCCATTATTAAGGGTGGTAAAATAGGGCTGAGTCAGCATGGCTTAGTCAAGGGGAGGTCATACTTGACAAATTGGTTCGAACTCTTTGAGATGGTAATGGGTAAATCAAACAAAGAAGAGCCAGTGGAAATGATCTATTTGGATTTCCAAAAGGTTTGTGACAAGGTGCCACACAGGAGACTGAGAAATAAGACAAGAGCCCAAAGTTTTCAGGGTCAAGGTACTGGCATAGACAGAGGATTGGCTGACTGGCAGAAGGCAGAGAGTAGAGATAAAGGGATATTTTTCAGCATGGCAGCTGGTGACTAGTGGAGTTCCATAGGTGTCAGTTTTGCAACCACAACAATTCACATTATACTTTAACAATTTGGATGAAGGAACTGAGGGTATTGTTTCTAAGTTGCAGATGACACAAAGATAGGTGGAGATACAGGTAGTGTTGAGGAAGCAGGAACATTGCAGAAGGAATTGGACAGTTTGGATAGCGAATTCATAAAATCCCTACAATGTGGAAACAGGCCCTTCGGTCCAACAAGTCCACACCGACCCTCTGAAATGTATCCCACTGAAAACTATTCCCCTACCCTATTACTCTACATTTATCCCTGATTAATGCACCTAACTTACACATCCCTGAACACTAAGGGCAATTTAGCATAGACAATTCACCTAACCTGCACATCTTTGGATTGTAGGAGGAAACAGGAGCACCCAGAGGAAACCCACTCCGACACAGGAGAATGTGCAAACTCCACAGACAGTTGCTCGAGACTGAATCGAACCTGGATCCCTGGTACTGTGAGGCAGCAGTGCTAACCTCTGAGTGACTGTACCACCCCTTTGCCACTGTGGGCAAAGAAATAACATATGGAATACAATGTGGGAAAGTGTGAGGTTATACACTTTCGTATGAAGCATAGAGGCATAGATTATTTTATAAATAGGGAAAGGCTTTGGAAATCTGAAGCACAAAGGGGCTAGGAGTCCTAGTTCAGGATTCTGTTAAGGTGAATGTGTAGGTTCAGTTGGTAGTTAGGAAGGCAAATGTAATGGCATTCATTTTAAAAGGACTAGATTGCTGAGGCATTATAAGGGTCTAGTTAGACCACATTTGGAATATTGTGAGCAGTTTTGTGCCTCTTAACTAAGGGAGGATGATGGTCCTTGGAGGGAGTGAAGAGGAGGTTTACCAGATTGACCCTGGGGATAAAGGGCTTGTCATATGAGGAGCAGTTGAGGACTCTGGGTCTGAACTTGTTGGAGTTTAGAAGGATGAGGGGGGATTTGTTGAAACTTACAGAATACTGAGGTGCCTGGATAGAGTGGGTGTGGAGAAGTTGTTTCCACAAGTAGGAAATTGGGACCCAAGGTTACAGCCTCAGAGTGATGGGACAGCCCTTTAAAATGGAGATGAGGAGGAATTTCTTCTGTCAGAGGGTGATTAATCTGTGGAACTCATTGCTGCAGAAGTGTACGGTGGCAAAATCATTGAGTATATTTAAGACAGACATAGGCTTTTGATAGGTAGGGGATTAATGTCTGCAGGGAGCAGGCAGGAGAATGGGGCTGAGAACTCTATCAGCCATGATTGAATGGCAGAGCAGGCTTACTTTCAGAGGTGTATTTTAAAACTAAATGTGAAACTGTATCAATTGTAAGAAGGTAACCAAAAGCTTGATAAAAATGCTAAGTTTTAAGGAGTGTCTTAACAGGAGAAATGTGAGTTGGAGAGGTCAAGAGGTACAGAGAGTGGATTCCTGACCTACGCATCTAGGCATCTGAAGACAGAGCCACCAATGATGTAGCAAACAAAACAATGATGGAGCTGAACAGACCTGTATTACAGGAGTACAGTTACCCGCGAGAGAAAGAGACGGTGAGGTTATGGAGGGAACTGAAAATTTCAAAATGTTAATAACAACCAATGTATGTCAGTAGGCAGAAGATTACAAGGTGAATGGAACTTGATACAAGATAGGAGATGATCAGCAGGGTTTTGGATGATTTCAGATTTTCTGGAACTAAAATGCATGAGACCATCTGAAAAGACATTGAAATATTAAAGTCTAGAAATAATGATAGTTTCCACAAGATCCCCCCCTCATCCTTCTAAACTCCAACGAGTTCAGACCCACAGTCCTCAACTGAAAGTTGCCACCCAGGTAGATAGTGCTGTCAAGAAGGCATACGGTGTGTTAGGTTTCATTTGTAGAGGAATTGAGTTCCGGAGCCGCAATATCATGCTGCAACTGTACAAAACGCTGGTTTGGCCACACTTGGAATATTGTGTACAGTAGTAGTCCCCATATTTCAGGAAGGATATGGCAGCATTGGAAAAGTTGCAGAGGAGAGTTACCAGAATGTTGCCTGGTCTGGAAGGAAGGTCTTATGAGGAAAGGCTGATAGACTTGAACCTGTTCTCATTGGCAAGAAAAAGGCTAAGAGGGGATTTGATAGAGACATACAAGATGATCAGATGATTAGATAGGGTAGACAGTGAAAGTTTTTTTCCCTAGGATGATGACATCAGTGTTGTGGGATACAGGTAAAGCAGTGTTGCTTCTGCAGCTATAATTGCTTCTGCAAGGTGATGAACTAACTTACACAATTGTATAATTGATTCAGCAAAGAGCTGAGTTAGCTAAACTTGCATGCAAAGATGAAATTATATGAAGGGAGTCAGTTAAGATTAGGATGAGCAACAATGGAATATGCCACGGACAAGTAGATAAGGAGGATAGTAGGAATGAAAGGACACTGAGTCACGCTAGCTCAGCAGATTGCCTTCACATAGGCACCAGAATGAGCCAAGTTAGTTGCAAATAAGGGATAAAACAAACAACAGTAAGGGGCGCCAGGCTTAGAGTAATGGGAGAAGTAAACAAGGGTGGAGCGCAGTTAGGCAGGGGCAGAATACAATAAGGAATAGTAATAGATTTGATGTGTAATATGCTAGGCCAATGAAGTAAGCAGGGAAGTACTGTGAGAGACTCAATTAAACTGTAAAAATTGTGAAGTAATTTTTGGACTGGTGTGCCTACTTGTTAGACACCTGTCTTGTAAGAACATTTCAATAAAATTCGCTGCTTCAGAATTTGACTTGGACTGAAATTTATTGATACATGAGCTTTGTTCCTCATAATTTGGGCACTCGTCCAGGATGTCCATCATCACCAGCGGGTTAGGCACTGTTGACAGCTGGGAAGACACATCCCGTTCCTTTTAGAATGGTCCCGTGTTTTTCGGCGGTGGGTTCCCCCTTCTGGTTGACTGATCAAGATCCAATAAGTGTCGATCTGAACTAGCTGTAAGGGTTCTGAAGTGAGAAATTTAAGTAGGCACAGGGAGACTGCAAGCCAGGCAACTCCATGCACAGACCAAGTAAGAAAATTGACTTTTAAGTATTGCATTGGTGGCTGGGATTGAGTTCAAGTAGTTAACAGGGGACTGACAAAAGAACTCAATATGGGTTGTGCCTGGAGTAAAGAAAGAGCCTCCGGGGAAAAAGGAGATGGAAATCTATTTGGGGGTTTGAAAGTCCATTGGGTAGGATGTTGAGGAATTGGAAACATGATACTTGTTAAGAAATTCTATGAGAAAGTATTCCGTTATGGACCCGGAAGGGCTAGTAGCTGAAGGGCTACTGAGGGTGCACTTCGTAACTAAATCATGGCCAGACATCCAGAAAAAGATTCAAAAGATAGAGGGGTGGAGCGAGAGGCCTCTGGAGGAGTTGTTGAGGAAAGCTCAGAAAGTGATTATGAGATGTTGTGTGTGTGTGTGTGTGTGTGTGTGTGTGTGTGAGAAAAGAGCTGTACAGCCAATAGAAAGTTTAACCCTTTGTGATTCAGTTTGAATGCATATTTGTTTGTTGGCGATTGAATGTTTTGTGCTTTGTTTCCTGGAGCATGAGATCCGGGACTGTTTTGAATCTGATTTCTATTATGGAAATTTAACATGATTTCTTTTAAGGTTAAGGATTTTACAGTGATTATGGAATAAAATGGTAACTCCTGTTCTTTTTACAGGTCATGACTGCCTTACTATCAGTTTCTAACTAATCTCTTTCATCCTTACATAAAAGCCAACCTTATTCAATTTCAAATCAGCTTAATATGGAGGAAAACAACATTATAACTTTTTTCTGTGTTTCAGACTCATTTGTTTCCACTTAATTTTAAAATTGATGTATTTCATTGGTGATTATGATGTGCCCACCATAGCTTTATTCAGAAAGAGCCCTCCCTCAAAGACAGTTGAAGTTTCAGTTCAACATTAGATTGTAATAAATCATCAAAAAAAATCCTATGGTTAATATCTGTGACCTTGGATTCGGCCATTATTCATGCATTAGAAGGGTTTTTTTAATGCGAATAGACAAATCCTTTTAAGGCAACTCTCGTTATTTCACGACCTATAGCATTGTAACTGAGCAATGACTGGTCAGGACTACTTAAGAAAACTAATTTTGGATTTAAATTAAGGGACTAAAACCGGGTAATTACAGTGGCTAGGTACCACTCCACTCAGTGCTCAGTCCAAAATTCAAGCTGAATTCAATCAATATCATTAGGTGTCTCTAACGATGAAACAGGACTACTGCCTGACTTAAGCAGGCATTGCTGTCATCCAGCATTCCAACCTTTGCAAAATAGGAACAGCCAAACATATCGAGGAATAGGGTGGTATATCAAGCATTTATTTTTGTAGACAAGTGAATGAGACAAATCACCTATTTATTTATTCTCCCCTTGCAATTTTTGATTAGCTGAAAATTTAAATTGTAAAATTAGCTTTCAGATTATGATAAGTAGGATTCCAAAATGTATAGTTAGGAATAGGCTTTAAAGTTAGACAAGCATAAATTGATAAATTGGTTAAATGAGGTGAAAATGAAAATAAAGGCAAGGAGATCAACTACAGAAGGGAAGAGAATGATGCAATAAGAAGGATAAAGCAGCAGAGTACAGTTTTTAAAATGTTTTAGTCACTTGTTGGGTTTGCACCCTGAATTACAAATAATGATTATTTTATTTATTATTATAAATATTTATTATTAATTACATATATTATTTTTTATATTATTAATATTTATAATAAATCAATTGTATTAGCCTGAATCAATATTAATTGACATGATTCCTTCACACATTCTCAGTGACCTGTCATCTTGATCATGGCTAATTTAAAACATGACTGCATTAATTCCTTGTTAATTAAAGAATGGAAAGCCACATTACTGGCCAGAGTATGTGCTGGCAGTGACAGCAACAGCCTTATTGGTAGAGGAAAGTCAGAAACTTACTTTTGGGGGAGCCTTAATAGTCAGCACCCCACACCGGGTACGGACCATATTAAATCAGAAAGCAGGACAATGGCTCACAGACTGTAGGATCTTGAAATATGAGGAAATTTTAATAGAGAAGGATGACCTTGTGTTCGTTACAGATAGTTGCTTAAATTCAGCTGCATTCCTGTGGCAGGGAGAGGAGGCGGCCCTTGGCAATCCAGAACACGACTGCCTTGATATTATTGAATATCAGACGAAAGTGCAGATGATGACTTAAGAGACATCCCGCTGCATGCGGGAGCTTGGTTGTTTATGGATGGATCCTCCTGGATGATTGAGGGTAAAAGGCACAATGGGTATGCTGTAGTGGATGGGATAGAGGGAAGTGTTACCGAAGCTGAAAGACTGCCTAATGGCTGGTCAGACTAAACTTGTGAACTCTATGCCCTCGAAAGAGCTCTCAGAGCCTTAGAAGACAAGGAAGGAATGGTGTACACAGACTCCAAATATGCATTTGGAATGGCACACACCGTCGGAAAAATTTGGCAAGGAAGTGGGCTTATAAATAGGAGAGGAAAAGAACTCACACATGAGGAATTGATAATACTCCCGAGAGAAATTGCGATAATTAATATAAACGGACATCAGAAGGGGAATGGACCGGAAGTAAGAGGAAATAAACTGGCCGATGAGGTAGCTAAAAAAAGCAGACTTGAATCCACAAGGAGCAGTGATATACTCCCTAATACCTACAATTCCAGATCTTCAGGGTGCCTCGTTGTTTACTGCAAAGGAGGACAAGGAACTAAAAGATTTAGGGTCTGCAAAGACAGCCGATGGGTGGCTGAATGTTACCCGACAGGAGGGAAATGTTGAATAAAATGATGATGTGAGAAATTATGGCTGTCCTACATCAGGGGACGATTCCCTCCACTGGGGAATGCAAGCAATGTGTGATTTAGTCTTCAGGAAATATGGATGCAAAGGGATATATATGATAGTCAAACAAATATGTGAGGGATGTATAACATGCAAAAAAGTAAACAAGAAGGTGTTAAGGAAACAAGTCCCAGGAGGGAGAGAACCTGGGCTAAGACCATTTCAGAGCACCCAGGTAAATTATACCAAATTACCCCGAGTGGGAAGACTGAGGTATATGCTGGTAATAGTTGATCACCTATCTGAATGTGTGGAGGTGTATCCTCTAGCCACTGTCACCGCAAGTGGGGTGTCCAAGATAATACTTGAACACATAATCCCCAGAAATGGGATAATGGAATGCACCGATTCAGATCAGGGAACTCATTTCACTTCCAGGGTACTCCAGGGAACAATGGTGGGGTTGGGAATCTCCTGGGAGTTCCACACCCCTTGGCACCCACCTTCATCAGGAAAGGTTGAGGGAATGAACCAGACATTCAAGAATCAGTTATCTAAATTAGTAGTAGAAACCAGACTCCCTTGGACTAGGTGTTTACCAAAGCCCCTTTGCGAGTGCGAACTGCCCCAAGGGAAGATATGGGGCTGTCTCTTTATGAGATATTGTTTCACCTGCCCTATCTGGGAACGAAAGGGGAACTGCTGACCCTGGAGACTAAAGATCTGTTCTTAAAGAAGTATATACTGGGCTTGTCCTCCTCTTTGTCTTCCCTCAGGAAACAGAGTTTATTGGCACAGACTCCACCCCTTGAATTCATCATCCATCCGATCCAACCGGGTGATTGGGTCCTAGTCAAATCACGGACTGAGACCAAATTGCAACCGGACTGGAAGGGGCAGTACCAGGCTGTTTTGACTACTGGCAATAAGAATGGCAGAGAAAGGCTGGACTCACTACACCCGGATTAAGGGGCTAGTGGAATCTTTAATTGAGAGAGAAGTCTGGACAACCAAATTGACAAAAGAACCACTTAAACTCAATCTAAAAAGACTTTATATAACTGATTATACAGTGGCGATGCAAACTCGGGATAGTTTCTGTAGTATTGTATGCTTAGTCTCTCGGTGCTTCAGTACCATTGTAGAATGGGGGGGATATTTAGGTACACAATATTAGCTCTTCTAGTCTTAGGATTCTGTCAGGCCTTGGTGTGGTCGTCTTAATTAGTGATAATAGTTCCAGAAATCATAGAAACAGATGCCTGCAGCCTAGTGGATTGTGGATATGTAAGAAGTCAGAGGCAATACTAACTCAGAGATGCATCTTAAGTTCTATGAAAAAGGCCCCGAAGGTGGTGGGGGTGGTGGTGGGTGGGGCATGGGGTAGGGTTGAAGGGAAGAAAGTGTCTCGGTGAGAGAAGTGTAAGGGATGTCTTTGGGATGGAGGATCTAAAGAATGGTGGAGGCAGGAAGACCGTGAAGGTGATCTCTTGATTAATCCACTTGTCACAGTACACCGGGGCCCCTTCCGGCCAGCTGTTGACTGTCCCAATAAAAAGTGTAACCTCATGGCATGAAGCGGTTTTGGGGGGAGGAACCTATCAGGTCCAATTAAACAAAACATTCGGGATAGAGGTGAAAGCAGACGGGAAGGATTTCTTGGGATGTTGTTTCATATACAGGTGAAAGATGGAACCCGAGTAGAAGAAATGATTAGTAAAGCCCCTTACTCTGACCGTAAGGTGATAAAAATTGTAGAGGTAAAAGACTTAAAACAGACCATTGAAGTAGAAACAGGATAAGGGGATACAAGTGCCTGGGTTGAATAGGTAAAGTACACTGTGAAAAGTCTGAATAAAAGCAATTGTTATGCATGTGCCTTTGGGAGACCAATGGCCCAAGTAGTCCCCTTTCCGCTCGGGTAGAAGCGAAATAGGAGGGGCATGACATGCATGATAGCCCTGTATCAGGATGAGTCCGCATGGAGTAATAAGAATTGCATGCCCCTTCTGTTAATGTTCCCTCCCTTAAAGAAGGAAGATTTAAAAACGCACCCCCAGGTTTTATGCCATGGTCGGAAATCACACATCGTGTGTAAACAGACGGGGAACAAATTGGTCCAGATACTTGGGGGAGCTGAAATCATGTACCGAAATTGAGTATGTGATGGAAATGGACAAGGGAGGGAACTACTCAGCATTAAGGATTCCCCGAGCAGACCTGTGGTGGTACTGCGGAGGGAAAATATTGAGACCCATCCTACCTCCAGATAGGAGGGGCATGTATGCAATTGTACAGTTGGTATTCCCATTCACCCTGGCATTTGAAAAGAAATAGATAGTAAAGGAAGGGGGAATGGAGTAAGAGATCACTATTGGATACTTTGTTTGATGATCAGATATATCTAGGCTCTATAGGAGTTCCAAGAGGGGTACCCGATGAGTTCAAGGCTCGTAACCAGATCACAGCAGGTTTTGAATCAGCTCTCTTCTAGTGGGTTACAGTCAACAAAAATGTGGACTGGATAAATTATATTTTCTATAATCAGCAAAGGTTCATTAATTACACTAGCAATTAAAGGCATAACCGAACAAATTGATGCAGCCAGCAGAATGGCCTGGGAGAATAGAATGGCCCTAGACATGATCCCAGTGGAAAAAGGGCGTGTGTGTGTGTGTGTGTGTGTGGTGTGATGTTAGGAGGGAGCTGTTGTACCTTTACTCCAAATAACACAGCCCCAGAAGGGTCTATTACTCGGACCCTGGAAGGCCTAACAACACTGGCGGAAAAACTAGCCAAAAACTCAGGAGTCAGCACATCATCGGGTGGCTAGGGTTGTGGTTTGGAAAGTGGAAGGGTGTAGTGGTTTCAGTCCTTACCTCTTTGATCGTGGTGGAAGGAGTACTAACTGCAATAGGATGATGTACCATACCTTGTGCACGAAGACTAACCCAAAGGTTGATTGAAACAGCTTTGGTCTCACAAATGTCCCTAAAGAGCAATTGGGGAGAAGGGCTGTACCTGTTGAATAACGAGGGAACAAATGACCTCAGGGAGGTTTCCAGAGTAAATGAAATCTCGGGGATGATGCTAGCCAACTTGGAGGTGACATATAAAGAAAATGCAGAAGACAACAAATGTTAATGATAAAAAAGGGGAAATTGTGGGATATAGGTAAAGCAGTGTTGCTTCTGCAGCTATTATTGCTTCTGCAAGGTAATGAACTAACTTACACAACTGTATAATTGATTCAGCAAAGAGCTGAGTTAGCTAAACTTGCATGCAAAGATGAAATTATATGAAGGGAGTCAGTTAAGATTAGGACAAGCAACAATGGAATATGTGACCGACAAGTAGATAAGGAGGATAGTAGGAATGAAAGGACACTGACCCACACCAGCTCAGCAGATTGCCTTCATGTAGGCACCAGAACAAGCCAAGTTAGTTGCAAATAAGGGATAAAACACACAAGAGCAAGGGGCGCCAGGCTTAGAGTAGTGAGAGAAGTAAACAAGAGCGGAGAGCAGCTAGGCAGGGGCATAATACAATAAGGAATAGTGATAGGTTTGATGCGTAATATGCTAGGCCAATGAAGTAAACGGGGAAGTACTGAGAGAGACTCAATTAAACTGTATAAATTGTGAAGTAATTGTTTGGACCGGTGTGCCTATTTGTTAGACACCCGTCTTGCAAGAATGTTTCAATAAAATTCGCTACCTCAAAATTTGACTCGGACTGAAATTTATTGATACGTGAGCTTTGTTCCTCACAGTGTGAATGAGGGGGCATAACTACAAATTGAGGGGTGATAGATTTATGACAGATGTCAGAGGCAGGTTCTTTATGCAGATAGTGGTAAGGGCATGGAATGCACAACCTGCTAATGTAGTCAACTCAGCCACATTAGGGAGATTTAAACAATCCTTAGATAAGCACATGGATGATTTTGGGATAGTGTAGAGGGACAAGCTGAGAATAGTTCACAGGTCGGCACAACATCGAAGGCCGAAGGGCCTGTTTTGCACTGTATTGTCCTATGTTCTATTTAATTTTAGTAGCAGATGAATTGTGACAGGATCATGATTGTGTGTGTTACAGAGGTGAAAATAAACAGTCTTACAGATGGAAAATTTGAAGATAGAAGCTCATCGGGGGTCAATTGTGACTCAAAAGTGTGAGCAGACTGCCTTAATCTCAGATTGTTGCAGAGGGACCAAGTCTGTTGTGCTCCTTGACAAGACTGTCAAATTTATGTAAGTCTCGTTGGAAGCCAATTTTTTTTCAAAAGCAGATAAAGTTTAATATCCCAGTTACCTACTAAGAGAATAAAACCATAAGACTTCATAATATTGAAGAAAAAAATCTTTGCCATTCAAAACTATAACTTAGATTATAATATTCAGAATTAACTGAGGTAAATTTAGGTAACAGATAACAGATACTTCACAGAATACATCAATTGCAAATACGTTAAAGATAGATCCCACAAATTTCACAGCAACTCCCCAGCTGTTAATGACACTGTTTGTCAACAGACCGCATGCAAACTTCAGAAGAGATTCCCAATCTTCACTGTTTTAAACCTAACTTCGGAACTCATTGATAAAACATTCCATCATGGATTGCCTCAATGCTGCTCACATACTGTCAGTTTACACTCCTTTTTTGGGGTGCAGGCCCCTAGGTTTTTGAGACTGCAATCCACCATATGTACATATGCACAATTCCAGCTTTCCCACAGACTGTTATCTTCACTAACTTGTACCGCCTTTGGGTTGCTCTGAGATCAAATATATGTGGTAAACTATGGTTTATACAGTAAAATCTATATGCCGTGGTAAAATGCACATCACTGTCAGCACGACATATATTTTGGCATGAGTTCTGCTCCGTGTCATCTGTTGTGGTCATGTCCACCAGAATGGTCAGAGATGCTCTTAGAGGTTTACTATGACAAATTCTCCTTGTGAGTCAGTCTTGCTAAACAAGTTTCATTACACAGTACTTAATAGCTAGTTACAACACATTTGATATATACAAGAGTCTTTTGTTACTATAAACCCGCATATTCCATAACTACCTACACTACACCTCCTCCCACCCAGTATCCTGCAAGAACTCCATTCCATTTACCTAGTCCCTCTACCGTATCTGCTCAGACAAGGAGGCATTCCATTCCCAAGCGTCCAAACCCGCATATTCCATAACTACCTACACTACACCTCCTCCCACCCAGTATCCTGCAAGAACTCCATTCCATTTACCTAGTCCCTCTACTGTATCTGCTCAGACAAGGAGGCATTCCATTCCCAAGCGTCCCAGATGTCCACCTATTTTGCACAACATGTTCTGTCATCCAGACAGCCCTTTCCCACAACTCGTCCATTCCCCACTCCGCTGGGCTAAACACCCGCCCCACAAATGCAATAAAGACAGATTCCCCTTGCCCTCACCTACCACCCCACCAGTTTCTGCATCCAACACATCATCCTTAAACACTTCTCCCAACTCCAATTAGACCCCACCACCAAGAACATCTTCCCCTCTTCACCCTTCTGTGCCTTCCACAAGGACCATTCCCTTCACCAATCCTTGGTTCGCGCCACTCTCTCCATCGACCCTGCCCCCTTGAACCCCCAGTTACCTTCCCCTACAACAGGAAAAGATGCAAAACCTGCCGGCACATCACCACCACCACTCCCATCACCTCCAACCAGGGCCCCAAATGGTCCTTCCAGGTGAGACAGATGTTCACCTGCCTCTCCTTCAAACTAGTTTACTGCATATGGTGCTCCTGATGTGGTCTTCCTTACACCGGGAGATCAAACATAAATTAAGGGCACATTTCACCGAGCATCACAGCCGGGCCCACAGGACCGATCGGACCTTTCAGTCACCGTCCATTTTAATTCCCCTTCCCACTCCCTTTCTGACATGTCCATCCTAGGCTTCCTCCACTGCCACAATGAATCACACTGCACATTGGAGGAACAACACCTCATCTTCCATCTGGGCAGCCTACAGACAGGAGGACTCAACACTGAGCTCTCCAATTTCAAACAACCTCCCTTCCCATCCCCCCGACTCCCTTTCCAGCCCCTCCCCCTCCTTTTCATTTCACTGACTGACCCTTCCTTCCAGCTACCAACTAGATTCATTCCTCCCATCAAGTAACCAGGTCATATCGTCTAACTGCTCACCTTCCCTACCTCACCACCCTCCGACCCACCCTCCACTTTATCTGAACCCCCCCTTACACACACCCTGAGTCCTGAAGAAGGGTTATAAATGTTGACTTCTCCACCACCTGATGCTGCCTGGCTTGCTGTATTCTTCCAGCCTCCTGCTTATCTATCTTGGATCCAGCATCTGCAGTTTTTTTGCCTCCAACTTTGCAAGACCTCAGCTACACTTAAGAGTAAACACACTCTACTGTTAGCTACATAGAATTAGCGCTACAACCACAATTGGGGCATGATTTAGCTCCTTCATGGAACAATCCCAGTAGGCAGAACTTATCTTAGGTTATTAACCCATTCAGAAACTAACTGCTTTATGCAATATCTCCTTCCAAAGCTTTTTTTTCTGGTTATTTTAGTCTTTAAACAATTATTTCAAATACGTAAAGTAGATAACACCCCTATCTCTCCTCAAGATTTTATAAATAATGGTTGGATTGCAAGTCTGTTTCTGAGAATGAAACTTTCAGGTTGCTATGGAGCTTTGATTTCCTGAATGCTTTTTGCACTAAAACATCATGTTGTGCTGATGTTGCTGTTGATGGTGTGTCTCTCTTGGAGGATTTTTAGTTTCCTCATATCATGTCAGAGAAGGTAATTGTGTTTCTGAAAGAAGTAATCTCCTTTTGACACTGTAACAGAATAGACAAGCACACGATTCTTCTATTCTCACATGTTATTTTGGATAACATTGACATTTTATCAGGTTCAAAATTAAACTGTAACGCTTACTGCCCTATTTTGATGCTATTTCTTCCAAAAAGTTAATTTGGCTGTGTCAGCAGGCAATGACTAACTTGGTTTGGTTATGGTGCCAAGGATGACCTGTGATTAGATTTTGAAGGTTTATTTGTGGTTGAAGGATAACTGAACAATTCCAGCAATCCTGTAGTATCTTTGAATCCCTCAGTTGAGAACAACTATGATATCATAAATCCCTACAGTGTAGAAGCAGGCCATTTGGCCCATCGAGTCCACACTGACCTACCAAAGAACATCCCACCCAGACCCACTTCCCTACCCTATCTCTGTAACCCAGCATTTCCCAGGGCGAAGCCACCTAGCCGGCATATTGTTGAACACTATGGGCAATTTAGCATTGCCAATCCACCTAACCTGCACACCTTTGAACTGTGGGGTGAAACTGGAGCACCCAGAAGAAACCCATACAGGCACGGGTCGAATGTGTAAACCCCACACAAACAGTCAATCAAAGGTGGAATCAAACCCATGTCCCTGGCACTCTGAGACAGTGGTGTTAATCACTGAACAACTATGCCACCCATAGCAATATGATTAACCTCTACTGGTACATACTTTCTTCAATGTTTAGTGTATATTCTTCTGAGGTCCTTTTTCGATATGAGTAAGGATAAACTGATTGAGGTTCTTCAACATGCTGTGGAAGTTTAAGAGCAAAAGTCTTATCTGCTCAGAAGTGAGAAGTGTTGGCGTCTGATGAGATCTGTCTGTTCCATGTTCTATTGGACTGTTGTATTTTAAGACTGCTCTCAGCATTCCTTTGGTTTTGAATGGAATTCTGCCTGGGTGATGAGTCTTCTGTCAGAAGTTTAGTTTCATTCTCTCAGACCATGTAGTGATTTCAGAAAATAAGTAACATTCACCCAATGTCAAGTTCAATGACCAGTAATCTGTATGTTCACTGCCATATCTGTTTCAGATGAGTCAGCTATTATCTCTAGGAATGGTTGCGATGCACTTTCCGATGGGTAGTATATCACATTATAAAGGTATGTGTTCCAATGAGGGTATGGTTCTACACTGGTGCGTTCTTTTTTTTTAAACACATACTTTAAAAATGCCACACTTTATCATATACAAAATAAGATGTTTGGAGGAAAGTCGGACATTTTTTCTCTTTGTCAGTGCGTGTTATTTTTTAAAACTCTACAGCTGGAACAATGAGTTCTAGTATCAAAGGATTTGGAGGCATTTTGTGCTGACCTATAGCACCATGTTTTGGTGTTTTGTGTCTAAGAAATTTGTTGAAGTCTGATGATCTTCTAGAGCTTGGTTTGCCCTCTGTTCCTATCATTCTGTTGTGCTGTTTTTGTATTTCAGCTTCTACCTGCTTCTAGTGAGATTTTCTTTTGATTGTAGCATATCGGAAAAAAATGTATCAAAATTGCTGAGGACAATTCTGTTGCAAATTGGTTCTGGTTGCAAATCTCCATATTCACAGGATCCTGACAATGTATAAAGATCATTAAAAATGTTTTCAATAGGTTTTCCTGGTATCTATATTCTTCTATTAAATCCTACCCTCTCCATTATATGTTTGATACTTAAAGTAAAATAATTTTGAAATGCTCTAATGATATTTCCAGAGGTATCTCTTCTTACATTCTGCCAGTTTAAAACATGATCTGCTATTGGACATACAGAGTAAATTAAATGTATTAATTTGTTCTTTACGAGTTCCTTCTTTAGTACTGATGCAAATTTGTATTTCTTAAGTTATTTCTTCCATTTGATCCCAGTTTAATTCTCTGTCTGAACTATCGGTGATCTTCAGTCTGCTTGGAGGTATAATATTATCATTATACTTAACTGCAATTGCTTCTTTTTGTTGAAATGATTTATTTGAAAGCTTTTGTAGGATAGTTAAGGTTTTTTTGTAGATATAATTGATATTGCTGTTCAGGGTAATACATTATACTAATACTTTTGTTGTATTAAAATGTTACCTTCTTCAGTCGTAACGTTTTTCAAATATCCTGATTATTTTCTTTAATTAACAGAAAATGAGGATGAATTGCTAATAAAGCTTTTTCATTAAGCAGCTTTCTTGCTTATTGTAGATCTTGTTATTTTTCTTTCAAGAAACCTTCTTTAATTTCTATTAATTACCTTTGAAAAGTTTATGAATGCTTCCATCCACTTCTATTGAAAAGAAATTTCAAGCATTTAAAAATCATTGAACTGCTTTGAAATGAAGAAATACTATATAGAAAGTCATAGTGTCCTATAGTAAGCAGACAGGCCCTTCAGCTAAAATGTTTTGTCATTTATATGAATGATTTGGGTGTGAACATAGGAAGTATAATTAGTAAGTTTGCAGATGACACCAAAATTGGAGGTGTAGTGGACAGCAAAGCAGATTACCTCAGAATACAACAGGATCTTGACCAGATGGGCCAATGGGCTGAGGAGTGGCAGATGTAAGGTGCTGCATTTTGGAAAGGCAAATCAGGGCAGGACTTTTACACTTAATGGTAAGGTCCTGGGGAGTGTTGCTAAACAAAGAGACCTTGGTGTGCAGATTCATAGTTCCTTGAAAGTGGAGTTGCAGGAAGACAGGATAGTGAAGGCGGCATTTGGTATGCTTTCCTTTATTGGTCAAAGCATTGAGTGTAGCTGTTGGGAGGTCATGTTGCGGCTCTACAGGACATTGGTTAGGCCACTTCTGCAATATTGTGTGCAATTCTGGTCTCCTTCCTATCGAAAGGATGTTGTGAAACTTGAAGGTTCAGAAAAGATCTTCAAGGATATTGCCAGGGTTGGAGGATTTGAGCTATAAAGAGAGGTTGAATAGGCTGGGGCTGCTTTCCCTGAGTGTCAGAGGCTGAGGGATGACCTTAAAGAGGTTTATAAAATCATGAGGGCATGGATACGGTGAAAACCAAAGTATTTTCCCTGGGATAGAGGAGTCTAGATCTAGAGGGCATCGGTTTAAGGTAGAGAGGAAATATTTTAAAGGGACAACTTTTTCACACAGAGGGTGGTTGAGGATTTGCATTCGGGCCAGTTTTAGCATATTGTGCCCATAGGTCTTAGTGAGTTTTGAGAAGATTTGTAACTTCTCAAAACTCGCTACGAGGGTGGCGGTGTGGAATGAACTGCCAGAGGAAGTGGCGGAAGCTAATACAATTTAGAACATTTAGAAGGTATCTGGATGGGTAGAGATTAGGAAGGGTTTAGAGAGATATGGGCCAAGTGCTGGCAAATGGGACTAGATTTAGAAAGGACATCTGGTCGGCATAGACACGTTGGATGGAAGGGTCTGTTTCCATGCTGGACATCTCTTCAACTCTATGGTCCATGCCGACCAAAATGGCCATCCATTGTAACCCCATTTCCCTGCACTTGGTCCCTATCCTTCTAAACCTTTCCTATCCATGGATTTGTCTCAATGCCTTTTAAACGTTGTTAATTTACTCGCCTCAACTACCTTTGTTGACAGCTCTTTCTATATGTGTATTTTGATGATGCTGCTCCTTTAACAAAGTTATGTTGTCCTTGGTATTTTTTCAGGAGGTCATAAAAACACATATTCCCAAAGGTCTGGGATTAAAGGGTCATAGGACCAATTTGTTTATAGCTAACAGGTACTGCTTCAGGCAATAGAAGCATATTTTTAAAAAACCCTGTACACTGAAAGGCATGTGGCCAGTTCTCCCATTTAAGCTTTACTCTGGTTTGGTTTGGTTTTAGCACAGCAGAGTATTGAGGCTGCTGATCAAAGAAAGAGCTACATGAAAGAAGGTGTTCCATGCTGCCACCTCTCTCTCTCTGACTTCTCTCCTGTAAGATCCTGCGTTTGATTTTACCTTTTGTACCAAGGGGTGTTTATGGGGATTGTTGCAGGAACTTGAAAAAGCATCATTAAGCTGGGATAATCCATTGGTTTTTGGAAAGATTAAGTCATTCTGTATTCTGTTTGCTTTTGTTTGTGTTTCATTCTGAAATCTTGCAAATAAATTCTGTTTTGTTTAAGAATAAGTGATTGGGCCAACTGCATCACTTCTGGAATATTGCTGTTACGCCTCCTTAAAACAACTAGCAAAGTTAAGGCCTGGGCAACTTTCTTGAAATGTTTCGAGGGGGTCTGGCTTGATCCGTAACAGAACCACCCTTTGTGTTAAAAGTTGCCCCTCAGGTTCCCATTTATTCTTTCCCCTCTAACTTTGAACGGATACACTCTAGTCCTTGATTCCCCAATCCTAGAAAAAAGACTGAATGCATTCACCCTATCCGTGCCTCTCATTATCTTATATACTTCTATAACCTACCCCCTCAATCTCTTACACTGTAAAGAGAAATGTCGTCGCTTGTCCACATTCACCCTGTACCTCAGTCCCATGAGTCCTGGCAACATCTTTGTACATTTCCTCTGCACTCTTTCCAGTTTAGTAACATTTAATAAATGTTAATAGCAAGGTAACCAAAACTGAACACAATACTCCAAGTGCAACCTCACCAACATCCTGTACAACTGCCACATAAGTTCCAAGCATCTATATTCAATTCCCTGACTGATAAAGGCCAGTGCGCCAAAAGCCTTCTTCACTGCCCTGTCTACCCATGACTCCACTTCCAAAAAACCATGCACCTGCACTCCAAAGTGCCTCTGTTCCACTACACTCCTTAAGGCCCTACCATTCACAAAGAAACTCCTACCTTGATTTGACTTTCCAAAAAGCAAGACTTATCTATATTAAACTCCATTTACCATTTCTCTGTCCACTTCCCCAAGCTGATCAAGGTCCTTCTGCAATTTCTGATAACCTTCCTCTCTGTCCACAATACTGCCTATTTTAGTGTCATCTGCAAATTTACAAATCATGCTTTGTACATTATCATCCAAATCTTTGATAAAGATAACAAGCAGCAACAGGCCCAGCACTGACCCCTGAGGCATACTACTAGTCACAGGCCTCCAGTCTGACAAGCACCCTTCCACTATCACCCTCTGTTTCCTACAACCAAGCCAATCATATATCAACTTTGCCAGCTCCCCCTGGATTCCTTGTAATCTAACCTTCCAGAGCAGCCTCTTAAAGATACCTTTATCATTTCAAGAATGGAGGGAAAGTCTTTTAATTTATACCATTTCCCTTTCTTCTGAATAGTCTTCACACCTTTTTCTAACAATATTGATGATTTGCACTAATTCTGCATTAATGCCATGAGGTCAACATCATTTTAAATTGAAAATTGAGTCACATTAATGCATTTTTAAGATTATTTTTGGTTCCATAAAAATCATTTATACTATAAGGCAATGATTTTTTAATGAACTCTGTTTCTGCCTTCAACCTTTTCACTTTAATTAGTTGAATTAGTTTCCTAATGTACATGTTTTTCTTAATGAGTATTCCTCAAAGCTTTTTTCCAGCTTTACTTGACAATTTTAAACAATTATACAGATATATGTTTGCTAAATTTAATGATATATGTCTTTGTTTAGCTTTGCATCCTGGAACTTTTCCTTTAATGTAAGAATTTTTTACCCACCCAAAAGGATTTAAGTTTGGCAGCTTGATAGTGACAGCTTTATCCTCAGTTTATGATTCAATTTTTCCCTCTTATAGTGTTGGGAAGACTGTGATCCATACAAGCTTTTTCACTATTTTATTCTTTCTTGCTGTTTTGATCTTTGACAAGCAGGTTCAATATTGCTATCAGTTCTGCAGACTTTTTAAACTGCTGGCTGGCAAATAGACAGGAGCTAACTGGCTGTTTGTGTTTTTAAGCTGCTGATTATTTAAAGACACAATCTCAGTTCCCTGACTGGATTTTTTTCTTCTTCTTGGATGGCTGTGGCTTAACGCATAACAGAAGAGTGCTTTATATTCTGATGCGTAGAGCTTATCTCGTGATGTCAGTTAAACCTTCCAGGTACAGTACTAACTTAATTATGTGAAAAATAAGCTCAAAGCTATTTCTTTTAAATGTGGACTTTCTTCACTCCAAACTCAGGTGTACTCAAGCATTCCTCTAAGCCAGCAGGTCCTGGAGCAGTTCCTGAGCCTCCAACTCCAACTCATAGCTACACCACTCGGCTCTCAGACTCATCTTGCTGCTTAAAGTTGCCTACAGCAGCAGTCCATTGGTGATGTAACATCTTCACCCTGTAGTGGACTCACAACCTGACTCACAATCCTGTCACATGACTTACCTTTCTCAGCCTCTCCCTCCAACCCCATCTCATGGTCCAGTTCTTGCTCCAGTGCCACTCTTGTGGTTAGCTTTTAATGGGCTCCACAACCCTTCACAACACTTCTGATAACCTGGATAGCTGGGACCTTTGAACGAAAAGGAAAGCAGCACAGAGCATCCTCAGCCTACCAGGAACAGGAATGCTCATCAAATTCCAAAACCAAATAAGTTAATATTTCATAACAAGTATGTTCTGGGATACAGAGTTTTGAGTGGTAACTGAAGGCAATGACTTCAGCCTTTCCAATATTTAATCACTGCATACTGATTATTGGATGCTAGATAAGATGTTAGATAATTTAGCATCGGTGGAGGAAGCAAGAAGTGGTGGTGAGGTGGAGCTGGGTATCGCCATGTTACACTTCACTGGCCTATTGTGCTAGATTCATCATAACAGTTAAAGATTCTATAAAAGATTTTATAAACTTTGTGAATTTACCTGTCCTTTTCAACCTCAGTTAACAGAAAGCATGGAACAAGTTGTTGCACTTAATAAGATGATGTTTATTACAAATAGGTAGATTTTAGCTACAGGCTAAAAGAAAAGCTATGAACTATCAACATATAACTCTTGTGGTTAAGACTCTAGCCGTCTTATAAATCTCCCCTTACATACATGCAGACAGAATAAGACAATGGTGTTACAGGAGTTTCAGTTTGCTCAGATTTGCTGCTCCTTGACCTCTCTTTTTTAGGTACTTTCATTTAGCTTGCTGGAGGCTGGTTTACAAATGATAAAGTTTCTGACTTATTCGTGAAAAGCTACAAACTACAGGTGAGGGAAAATAGGCCGGCTTTGTTTGGGTTTCAGGTTTTCATTTAAACTCTGCAGTAAAAATACCTCCTTCTGTTCTGGAGATCTGAAAACTTCTGGCTACCTCATTCCACAAGCCGTTCAACTGCCTGGAGCCAGTAGCATCATTATTGGCAGGCAGAAGACCTTTTTCATCTACAACCTGTCACCACTCCTCAGACCAATCAGCTACTTGTTGCCAACCTTTGTACCTACCCCTAGTTTCAGCTCATTTGCAGTAACCTCCCCACTACTGTCTGAACCAACAACAGGATTTGCAGTACATGTTGGCAGCTCGCTTTTTTTTTAAAAGAAGCAGAAATCCCTTCTACAAATCTTTGGTTTTCAAAACACAATCATTTTCCCATTTTACTCCGCAATGGAAAATACATAAACATAAGATATGGACATGACAGTGAGCATACATGTGACACCTGACATTGGCCTTTCAGAGGAGGTCACCAACGACAGCATAAAGCTGAGAGGTAGGAGGGGGAGAAAGGATAGATCATTGGTGGGCATCAGTTAGCAGAGCAGGAAGAGTATCCCTACAAGGGATACTCTGGCTGTGATAAGAGTAATAAGGATGGAACCAGACCATCTTCATCATGCTGAACAACAGTGGACATGCTTTGTAGTGATATGCACAAAAATGTCAAAGGCTGTAGACAACTTGAGTAGGGTGAAGCAAGAAAACTTATCTTTGCTGTAGTCACATAGGATGTTATTTGAAAGAGTTGTTTCAGTACCGTCGCTGAGGGGACAATAACATCAGAAAAGGGAAAAAGACAACACTTAAATAGAGGAATAAACTTACAATGTCCATTAACATGGGAACTAGGAGGAAAAGGTAGGGGGTCAGCAGTTTATTCAGAATAGGGTTGAAGGAGCACAGGGAAGTAAAAAGGAGCTGAGCAGGAGTCTCTTGGACATGAAGAGCTCACAGAGGTCTTAGAGTCATAGTGTCATACAGCATGATAGCAGACCATTTGGCCCATCTCATCCAGGCCATCCAGGTTTCCTAAACTGAATAGTCCCATCTATTTGCATTTTGCCCATATACTTCTAAACCTTTGCTATCCGTGTACCTCTCAAAATGCCTTTTAAATGTTGTAATTGTACTCATCTCTACCACTTCCTCTGGCAGCTCATCCTATATTCGCAATACCCTCTGAGTAGAAAAGTTGCTCCTCAGGTCCCTTTTAAATCGTTCCCCCTTCACATTCAACCCATACACTCTAGTTTTTGACTCCCTACTCTGGGAAAAGACCTTGTCTACTTACTCTATTCATGCCCCACATAATATTATATGCCTCTACAAAAGGTCACCCCTCAGCCACCTATGCTCCAGGGATAAATGTCCCATCCTCTAAAAGAGTCATAGAGATCTACAGTATGAAAACAAACCCTTCGGTCCAACTTGTCCATGCCAACCAGGTATCCCAACCCAATCTCGTCCCACCTGCCAGCACCCGGCCCATACCCCTCCAAACTCTTCCTATTCATATACCCATCCAAATGCCTCTTAATGTTGCAATTGTACCAGCCTCCACCACTTCCTCTGGCAGCTCATTCCATACACGTACCACCCTCTGCATGAAAAAGTTGCACCGTAGGTCTCTCTTATATCTTTCCCCTCTCACCTCAAACCTATGCCCTCTAGTTCTGGGCCCCACCCTATCCTATCCATGGCCCTCATGATTTTATAAATCTCTATAAAGTTACTCTTCAACCTCCAATGCTCCAGGGAAAACAGCCCCAGCCTGTTCAGCCTCTCCCTAAAGCTCAAATCCTCCAACCCTGGCAACATCCTTGTAAATCTTTTCTGAACTCTTTCAAGCTTCACAACATCTTTCTGATAGGAAGGAGACCAGAATTGCATGCAATATTCCAACAGTGGCCTAACCTATGTCCTGTATAGCCATAACATGACCTCCAAACTCCTGTACTCAATATTCTGACCAATAAAGGAAAGCATACCAAACACCTTCTTCACTATCCAATCTATCTGGGACTCCACTTTCAAGGAGCTATGAATCTGCACTCTAAGGTCTCTTTGTTCAACAACGCTCCCTAGGACCTTACCATTAAGTGTAAAAGTCCTGCTAAGATTTACTTCCCCAAAATGCAGCACCTCAATTTATCTGAATTAAACTCCATCTGCCACTTCTAATCCCATTGGCCCATTTGATCAAGATCCCATTGTAATCTGAGGTAACCTTCTTTGCTGTCCACTGCACCTCCAATTTTGGTGACGTCTGCAAACTTACTAACAGTACCTCTTATGCTCGCATCCAAATAATTTATATAAATTATGCAAAGTAGTAGACCAGCACCAATCCTTGTGGCACTCCAATGGTCACAGGCCTCCAGTCTGAAAAATAACCCTTCACCACCACCCTCTGTCTTCTACCTTTGAGCCAGTTCTGTATCCAAATGGCTAGTTCTCCCTGTATTCCGTGAGATCTAACCTTGCTAACCAGTCTCCTATGGGGAACCTTGACAAACACCTTACTGAAGTCCATGTAGATCACATCTACTGCTCTTCCCTCATTAATCCTATTTGTTACTTCTTCAAAAAGACTCTCCTTAAAATTCAAACCCTCCAGACTCAGAAGCATCTTTGTAAATATTTTTTCATCCTTTCCAGTTTAATAACATCCTTCCTATTGCAGGCTGACCAGATGGAATTAATTACTCCAAATGTGGCCTTACCAATGTCTAACATGAAGTCTCAACTCCTCTACTCAGTGATCTGACTGAAGGCATTTGTGCTGAACACTTTCTTCACCATTTTGTCTTCCTGTGCTACCATGTTCAAGGAACTATGTACCTACAATCCTAGGACTCTGTTCAGCAACACTCGCCAGGGCCCTACCATTAACCGTACAAGTCATGTCCTAAAAGAAACTCAAGAAAGGGGTGATTGTTTCAATGGAGAATGATCCAGGTGGGATAGTGGGAATGTGGTCGAAGTATATGTGGCACGATGACTCAGTGGTTAGCGCTGCTACCTCACAATGCGAGGGACCCAGGTTGAATTCCAGCCTTGGGCGACTGTCTCTGAGAGTTTGCACATTCTTCCTGTGTCTGCATAGGTTTCCTTGGGTGCTCCAGTTAATCCCACAATCCAAAGATGTGCAGTTCAGTTGAATTGGCCATGCTAAATTACCCATAGTGTTCATGGAAGTGTAGGTTAGGTACATTTGTCAGGGGCAAGTGTAGACTAATAGGATAGGGGAATGAGTTTGGGTAGGTTCGGAGGGTCCATGTGGACCTTTTGGGCCAAATGACCTGTTTCCACACTGTAGGGATTCTATATGATTGGATGGTCTAGATCTTGTTGAAAAAAAAGAAATATAAGGGGTCTTTGTATTTATTCTTGGACGTGAGAGTGGAGGGGTTAGAGGAGAAGGGCTTTCGGAAAGAGGCTGGGGCTCTTCCTAGATTCAGGTATTCACAGGTGGTCACTGTATTCTTCCCATCTTCACCGCTAGCCTTAATTCTGACTTTTCAGCACAGTGGTGGAGAGTGCTTCTCAACAATGGCATGATGCTCACAGTATGGATTTAATTCTTGCACCACTGGGGTCAACATGAAGGCCCCGCATTCTCAATTTCTTCCCCTCACCTGAAGGTCAGTAATCCACACGTTAGACTCACAACAGATTATTTCGCTCTCGGAGAACAGCTTATCGTCTTCTCGGACTGTGGAGACTTTTGCTTTTACTTCAGCAGCACAAACAGGTAATGTTCATTTGTTTTACACAAACAAAATCTATGATTTATTTAGAACCCCCAACATATCAGAACCCTTTCACAAGATTGTGAGTGAAGCTTAGTTTTAATCGATCATAGATGTTAGATCTTTTGCGAAGGATATGGGGCAAGTGCAGGGAAATGGGGTTAGCGTGGACGGACATTTGGTTAGCATGGACCAGTTTGGGCCAAAGGGCCTGTATCCATGCTATAGGACTCCAAGACTATGACTCTAGTTGTTAAAGCTGGCACATACAAACTGATTGAAGCTGCAGAACATACCTGAGAATATTGGATGTGTTGATGGAAAATTGAACAGGCAATATGCTGCAGAATCTCCAGTGAAGTACAGCTGAAGGAGCTCTTTTAGGGAATTGAATGATCATAATGGATGTTTTTATTCTGGTTTGGTCAGAGTTGCCATATTGATTTTGGAGATTATGTATAATTTTAAGCGCCCAATAGGATCAGCCTGTGCTACTGTAACATTTGCATTAAAGTCACACTCATCTAAATAGTATTTAAATTTCAAACCCATGTAACTCTGTGCACAAATACACACATGAATCACTGCATATTATATATTCCTCAGTGCAAGAAGTATGTTACCCTGATGTGAAATGCTATTTTCTTGACCTGCCTGGATTTAATATTTCTAAGACTTTTTTTTCTAGCTATCATGAGAGCAACAATGAAAATTAAACTACTAAATTTACTGATTCCTGTGAATGACAGGGCTGACATCTAAAGATAGACTAGATTAATTTGGACTATATTCACTGGATTTTGGAGGAATGAGAGGGATGTCATAGAAAGTGATAACATTCTAACAGGGCTTGACCGGGTAAACCTATGAAAGATGTTCCTGTTGAGTAGGGATCCAGAACTTGAGATCGCAGTTTAAGGATATAAGATAGGCCAATTAGATCTGAGATGAAGAGAAAATTATTCGCCCTCACAGAGATCTGACTCTATAGACTTTTTTTGCCACAGAAAGTGGTTGAGGCCAAAATATTAGATGTTTTCAAGGGATTAAATATATTTCCAAGGGACAAATGGATCAAAGGGTATGGTGTGAAAGCAGGAGCAGTGTACAGAGTTGGATGATCAAATAACAGAGCAGGTTAGATGGGTTGGATAGCTTACTCATGCTCCTAGTTTCTTACTAAATTGCAATTTTTATCCTGTTGATACCTGAATCACTTAAAACAGCAGTTTTAGATACCCGTGTAAATGAAACATAAGATTATCCCTTCTTAGCTGAAATTGCTTTCTTTAGCAATGCATAAATGTTACTAAATTTATTTATAGACAGAGTTACAAAATACAAAATCTGCACTAAAAGGCTTCTTTTTCATGGTGGGATGAATGCTATATTAGTTTTCTCGATGATTTACTTTGCCACCTTAATTAGATATCATATATTACTTAAAACTTGAATAAATTGAGAACTGAACATATAATGGATTTAGTTGAAAATGTGTTGCTGGTTAAAGCACAGCAGGTTAGGCAGCATCCAAGGAATAGGAAATTCGACGTTTCGGGCATAAGCCCTTCATCCTGATGAAGGGCTTATGCCCGAAACGTCGAATTTCCTATTCCTTGGATGCTGCCTAACCTGCTGTGCTTTAACCAGCAACACATTTTCAACTGTGATTTCCAGCATCTGCAGACCTCATTTTTTACCCATATAATGGTTTTAGACAAACAGGTAAAACTGGAGAATAATTGATCAGATTACATCAGGATAGTGCTGTGGAAGTGTAAATATTTTCTTCACCACTTTTTCTCTCTCTATACGCCTTTTCTCTCTGTGTTCCTGTTCTCTCAGCGTGCTACTCTTCTCTCTGTGCTTCTTTTTTATCTAAGTTTCATTTCTCTCTGGGCTCCTATTCTCTACGTGCTCTTTTTCTATCTGTGTGCTCAGTTTCTGTCTGTGCTACTTTTCCCTCTGTGCGTTACTTTTCTCTCTGTGTGCTGCTTCTCTCTCTGTGCTCCGTGTCTCTCTAAGTTCCTTTTATCTCTGAGGTCTTTTTCTCTCTGTGATCCTTTTCGCTCGGTGCACTTTTTCTGTCTGTGTGATTCTATTCAGTCTATGTTTCTTTTCTCTCTGTGTTCCTTTTCTCTCTCTGATCCTTTACTCTCGGTGCTCCTTTTCTCTCTCTGTGTGCTCCTTTTCTCTGTGTGCTCCATTTCTCTCTGTGTGTTATGTTACTCTGTGTGCTCCTTTTCTCTCTGTGTTCCTATTCTCTCTATGTTACTTTTCTCTCTGTGCTATTTTTCTCTCTGTTTTCTTTTACTCTATGTGTTCCTTTTCTCTCTGTGTGCTCCTGTTCTTCTGTGTTCCTTTTCTGTCTCTGTTCCTTTGGCTCTGTGCTCCCATTCTCACATTGCTTTCCTTTTCGCTAAGTGCTCCTTTTCTCTCTGACCTCTTTTTCTCTCCGTGCTCCTTTTCTCTCTGTGTTCCATTACGCATTGTGCTCTGTTCTCTCTATGCTCCTAATTGCTCTGCGTTCCTTTCTCTTTCCACTCCTATTCTCTGTGTTCCTTTTCTCTCCATTCTAATTTTGTCTCTGAGTTTCCTTTCTCTCTGTGTTCCCTTTCTGTAGATCTCCTTATCACTCTGAACTCCTGTTCTCTCTGTGCTCCCTTTCTATCTGTTTTCCTTTACTATGTGTTCCCTTCCTCTCTGTGCTCCTTTCCTCTCTGTGCTCCTTTTCACTGTGTTCCTTTTCTCTCTTTGCTCCGCTTCTCTCTGTGTTCTTTTTCTCTGTGTGATCCTTTTCAGTCTGTGTTTCATTTCTCTCTGTGTGCTCCATTTGCCTCTGTGTGATTCTTCTCTCTCTGAGCTCCATTTCTCTCTGAGCTCCTTGTCTCCCTTAGTTCCTTTTTACTCCCTGTGCCTTTATTCTCTGTGTTTCTTTTGTCTCTGTGTTCCTTTTGTCTCTGTGCTCATTTTCTCTCTGTGCACTTTTTCACTCTGTGATCCTTTTCTGTCTGTTTTCCTTTTCTCTTTGTGTGCTCCTTTTCTCTCTGAGTTTCTGTAAACTCTGTGCTCCTTTTCTCTCTGAGCTCTTTTTCGCTCTGACCTCCTTTTCTCGCTGATGTTCATTTTCTCTGTGTTCCTTTTCTTTGTGTTTTCCTTTTCTCTCGGTGTTCCTTTTGTCTCCTTTCTCCTTGTGTCTCTGAGTTCATTTTCTCTCTCTGCTCTTTTTCTCTCTGTGCTCATTTTCTCACGTTATTTTACTTTTCACTCTGTGCTCCTGTTCGCTGTAAGTTCCTTTTCTCTCTGGGTGTTACTGTTCTCTCTGTCCTCCTTTATTCTCTGTGTGCCTTGACTCTCTCTGTCTTCCATTACTCTTTGAGCTCTGTACTCTGTGTGTTCTCAATTACTCTGTGTTCCTTTCTCTTTCCGCTCCTTTTCTCTTTGTGTACCTTTTCTGTAGATGCTCCTTATCTCTCTGAGCTCCTTTTCTCTCTGTCCTCCTCTTCTCTCATGCTCCTTTTCTCTGCATGCTCCCTTTCTCTCTGCATGCTCCTTTTCTCTCTGGGTGCTCCTCTGCTCTCTGTGTGTTTCTTTTATGTCTGTGTTCCTTTTCTCTCGGTGCTCCTTTTCTCTCTTTGTGTTCCATTTAACTCTGTGCTCCTTTTAACTCTGTGCTCTGTTCTCACTCTGTGTTTCTTTTTCATCTGTGTGGCTTTTCTCTCTGTGGTCCTATTCTCTTTGTGCTCCCTTTCTCTCTGTGCTACTTTTCTCTCTGTGCTCATTTTCTCTCTGTATGTTGCTTATCTCACTGTATGCTCCTTTTCCATCTGTGCTTCTTTTCTATCTATGCCCCTTTTCTCTCTAAGCTCCCTTTCTCTCTGTGTTCCTTTTCTCTGCGTGCTCTGTTTCTCTCTGCCTGATCCTTTTCTGTCTGTGCTTTGTTTCTGTCTGTATTACCCTTTTCTATCTGTGCGACTTATCTCTCGGTGTGTTTCTTTTCTCTCTGTGTGTTCCTTTACTCTCTGTGTTACTTTTCCCTTTGTGTTCTTTTTCTCTCTTTACACTTTTTCTCTCTGTGCTTCTTTTGTCTGAGCTCCTTGTCACTCTTACTTCCTTTTCTGTCTGTGCTCCTTTTCTCTGTGTTTCTTTTCTCTCTCTGTTCCTTTTGTCTCTGTGCTCCTTTTCTCTCCTTTCTCCTGTGCTCGCAGTGTTCCCTTTCTCTTTCTCCTTTTCATGCTGTGTGTTCCTCTTCTCTCTGTTCTACTTTTTACTTTGTGCTCCTTTTCTCTCTATGTGCTGTCTTACTCTCTTGCTTCTTTTCTCTCTGCATTCCTTTTCTCTTTGTGCTCCTTTTTTTTCTTGTGTGCTCCGTTTCTCTGTGCTATTCTTCTCTCTATGTTCCTTTTCTCTCTGTGTTACTTTTCTCTCTGTGTGCTCCTTTTGCATCTGTGTGTTTCTTTTCTCTTTGTACTCCTTTTGTCTCTGAGCTCCTTGTCTCTCTTACTTACTTTTCTGTCTGTGCTCCTTTTGTCTCCCTGCGCTTTTTTTCTCTGTGCTCCTATTCTCTCCGTGCTCTTTTTCTCTCCATGTGCTCCTTTTCTGTCGTGTTTCTTTTCTTTCTCGGTGTTACTTTTCTCTCTGTGTAATGATTTTCTCACTGTACTCCTTCTCTCTCTCTGTGGTCCTTTTCTCTCTGTGCTCCTTTTCTCTCTGTGCTCCTTTTCTGTCTGCGCTCCTTTTCTCTCTATGTTCCTTTTGTCTCTATGTTCCTTTTGTCTCTGCATTCCCTTTGTCTCTGTGCACTTTTTGTCTGTGTGCTCCTGTTCTCTCTGTGCTCATTTTCTCACTGTGCATTCCTTTTCTCTCTAAGCTTCTTTGCTGTCCTAGTTCCTTTTCTCTCTAAGTTCCTTTTCTGTCTGTGTTCCTATTCTCTCCGTACTGTTTTTCTCTCTGTGCTCATTTGCTCTCTAAGTTCCTTTTAGCTCTGTGTGTTCCTTTTCTCTCGGTGTTCCTTTTCTCTCTGTCTGCTCCTATTCTATCTATGTTCCTTTTTTTTCTTTGTTCCTTTTCTCTTGGTGTTTCTTTTCTCTCTGTGCTCCCTTTCACTCTGCATTCCTTTTCTCTCTGTGCTTCTTTTCTCTCTCTGTGCTCCTTTTCTGTCTATGCTCCCTTTCTCTCAGGGTGTTCCTTTTCTCTCTGAGCTCCTTTACTCTCTGTGTTACCTTTCTCTCTGTGTTCCTTTTCACTCTGTGCTCTGTTTCTCTCCTTTCTCCTGTGCTCTCAATGTTCCTTTCCTCTCTTCCTCTTGTGCTCTCAGTGTTCCTTTTCTCTCTTCCTCCTCTTCTCTCTGTGCTCTTTTTATCTCTGTATGATCCTTTTCAGTCTGTGCTCCTTTTCTATCTTACTTCCCTTTTCTGTCTGTGCTCCTTTTGTCTCCCTGAACCTTTTTTCTCTGTGTTTCTTTTCTCTCTGTGTTCCTTTTCTCTCCGTGCTCTTTTTCTCTCCATGTACTCCTTTTCTGTCTGTGTTTCTATTCATTCTCTGTGTACTGGTTTTCTCTCTGTGCTCCTTGCCTCTCTAAGTTCCTTTTCTCTCTGTACTGCTTTTCTCTCTGTGTACCTTTTCACTCTGTCTGCTTCTTTTCAATCTGCACTCCTTTTTTCACTTTGTTCCATTTCTCTTGGTGTTTCTTTTCTTTCTATGCTCCATTTCTCTCTGCACTTCATTACTCTCTGTGCTCCTTTCTCTTTGGGCTCCTTTTTGCTCTATGTTCATTTTTTTGGTGTGCTCCTTTTCCCTCTGTGTGGTCCTTTTCTCTCTGTGTTCATTTCCTCTCTGCATGTTCCTTTTCTCTCTGGGCTCCCTTTCACCCTACGTTCCTTTTCTCTGTGCTCCTTTTCTCTCTGTGTGCTCCTTTTCTCTCTATGCTCCGTTTCTCTCACGGTGCTCCTTTTATCTGTGTGTGCTCCTTTACTATGTGTGCTCCCTTTCTCTTTGCTGTCCTTTTCTCTCTGTGCTCCTTTGTTCATTGTGGTCCTCTTCTCCCCCTGTTCCTTTTTTCTCTGTGCCCCTTCTCACTCTGCGTTCCTTCTCTCCTTGTGCATCTTTGCTCTCTGTGCTCCTTTTATCTGTCTGTTTTCCTTTACCCTCTGTGTTCCATTCCCTCTGTGCTCCTACTCACTCTGTGTTCTTTTTGTCTCTCCAATTCTTTTCTCCCTGTGCTCCGTTTCTCTCAATGTATTCCTTTTCCTCTGCATTTGTTTTCTGTCTGTGCTCCTTTTCTCTCTGTGTTCCCTTATTCTCTGTCCTCCTTTTCTCTTTGTGCTCCTTTTCACTCTAAGTCCATTTTCTCTTTGTTTCCATGACTCTCTGTGCTCTTTTCTCTGAGTGCTCCTACTTGCTCGGTGTTCCTTTTCTCTCTCCACTCTTTTTCCCTCTCTGCTCCTTTTCTCTCTGTGTTACTTCTATCCCTGTGCTCATTTTCTCTTTATACTCCATTTCTCTCTGTGTTCCTTTTCTCTCTGTGCTCCTTTGTTCATTGTGGTCCTCTTCTCTCCCTGTTCCTTTTCTCTCTGTGCCCCTTCTCACTCCAAGTTCCTTCTCTCTCTGTGTATCTTTGCTCTGTGCTCCTTTTATCTGTCTGTGTTCCTTTACTCTCTGTGTTCCATTCTCTCTGTGCTCCTACTCACTGTGTTCCTTTTCTCTCACCAATCCTTTTCTCTGTGTGCTCCTTTTGCCTCTGTGTGCGCATTTTCTCTCTGTGTTCCTTTGTCTCTCCGTGCTCCTTGTCTCTCCGTGCTCCTTGTCTCTCCGTGCTCCTTGTCTCTCCGTGCTCCTTGTCTCTCTGCGTTCCTTTTCTCCCTGTGCTCCCTTTCTCTCTGTGCTCCTTTTCTCCCTGTGCTCCCTTTCTCTCTGTGCTCCTTGTCTCTCTGCGTTCCTTTTCTCTCTGTGCTCCCTTTCTCTCTGTGCTCCTTGTCTCTCTGCGTTCCTTTTCTCTCTGTGTACTCATTTTCTCTCTGTGCGTCTATTCTCTCTGTGCTCCTTTTCTCTCTGTTTCTTTTCTCTCTCTGCTCCTTTTCTCCCTGTGCTATTTTTCTCTCTGTGCTCCTATTCTCTGTGTGCTCCTTTTCTGTCTGTAATCCCTTTTTCTCTGGGTTCCTTTTGTCTGTGTTCCCTTTGTCTCTGTGCTCTTTTTGTCTGTGTGCTCCTGTTCTCTCTGTGCTCATTTTCTCACAGTGCGTTCCTTTTCTCTCTAAGCTTCTTTGCTGTCCTAGTTCCTTTTCTCTCTCACTTCCTTTTCTGTCTGTGTTCCTATTCTCTCCGTATTGTGTTTCTCTCTGTGCTCCTTTGCTCTCTAAGTTCCTTTTAGCTCTGTGTGTTCCTTTTCTCTCCATGCTCCTTTTCTCTCTGTGTTCCTTTTCTCTCTGTCTGCTCCTTTTCTCTCTGTGCTCCCCTTCACTCTGCATTCCTTTTCTCTCTGTGCTCCCTTTCACTCTGCATTCCTTTTTTCTCTCTCTCTGCTCCTTTTCTGTCTGTGCTCCCTTTCTCTCAGGGTGCTCCTTTTCTCTCTGTGCTCCTTTACTCTGTATTCCTTTTCTCTCTGCATGCTACTCTTCTCTCTGTGCTCCTCTTGTCTCTGTGCTCTTTTTCTCTCTGTGTGCTGCTTTTCTGTCTGTGTTTCTTTTTCCTCTGTGTGTTACCTTTCTCTTTGTTCTTCATTCTCTCAGTGCTCCTACTTGTGCTGTGTTCCTTTTCTCTCTTTGATCCTTTTCTCTTTGTGCTTCTTTTCTCTCTTTGCATTCTATTTCATTCCGTGCTCCTTTACTCTCCTTTCTGCTTTTCTCTCTGTGTTCCTTTTCTCTCTTTGCTCCTTGTCTCTCTGTGTTCCTTTTCTTACTGTGCGCTCCTATTCCATCTGTGTTCCTTTTCTTTCCATGCTCGTTTTCTCTCTGAGTTATTCTATCTCTGTACTCCTTTTCTCTCTGTGTGCTCTGTTTCTGTCTAAGCTCCCTTTCTCTCAGGATACTCTTTTTCTCTGCGTGTGCTCCCTTGCTCTTTGTGCTCCCTTTCACTCTGCGTTCCCTTTCCATCTGTGCTCCTTTTCTCTGTGTTCCTTTTCTCTCTGCGTTCCTTGTCCATCTGTGCTCCCTTTCTCTCTAAGTTCCTTTTCTCTCTGTGCTCCTAATCTCTCCGTGCTCTTTTTCTCTCTGTGTGCTCCTTTTCTGTCTGTGTTCCTTTTCTCTCTGTGTGCTACATTTCTCCCTGTGTGCTGATTTTCTCTCTGTGCTCCTTTTCTCCCTATTTCTTTTCTATTTGAGTTCCTTTCATCTCTGTACTCCATTCTCTCTGTGGTCCTACTCATGCTGTGTTCCTTTTCTCTCTTTGTATTCCATTTCACTCTGTGCTGCTTTACTCTCTGTGTTCGCTTTCTCTCAGTGCTCCTTTTCTCTCTGTGTTCCTTGTCTCTCTGTGTTCCTTTTAACTCTTTGTTCCTTTTCTGACTATGTGCTCCTTTTCTAACTAAGTTCCTTGACACTCTGTTTTTTTTCTCACTGTGCTCCTTTTGTTTCTGTGTTACTTTTCGCTCTTTGCTCCTCTTCTCTTTGTGCTCTTTTTCTCTCTGTGTGATACTTTTGCCTCTGTGTGCTTCGTTTCTCGCTGTGCTCGTTTTCTCTCTGCGCACCTTGTCTCTCTCAGTTCCCTTACTCTCTGTGCTCCTTTTCTCTCCGTACGCCTTTTTTCTCTGTGTATCTTTTCACTCTGTGTTCCTTTTCTGTCTGTGTTCCTTTTCTCTCGGTGTTTCTTTTCTTTATGTGAGTCAATTTGCTCTCTTGTGCTACCATTCAGTCTGTGCTCCTTTTCACTCTGTGCTCATCATGTCTCTGTGTTCATTTTCTCTCTTTGATCCTTTTTTCTCTGTGTTCCTTTCCTCTCTGGGTGTTCCTATTCTCTCTGTCCTCCTTTTCTCTCTGTGTATTCCTTCTATCTTGGTGTTCCTTTTCTTTTTGTGCTCCTTTGGTCTCTGTGTACCTTTTCTCTCTGTCTGATGCTTTTCTAGGTGTGCTCCTTTTTTCTCTGTGTTCCTTTTCTCTTGGTGTTTCTTTTCATTCTGCGCTCCTTTTCTCTCTGCATTCCATTACACTCTGTGCTCCATTTTCTTTGGGCAACTTCTTGCTCTATGTTCCTTTTTTCCATGTTCTTCTTTTCTCTCTGAATTCGTATTCTCTCTGTTCTCCTTTTCGTGCTATGTGTTCCTGTTCTCTGTGATCCTTTTCATTCTGTGCTCTTTTTCTCTCTGCACTTCTTTTGTCTCTAAGTTCCTGTTCTCTCTGGGTGTTCCTATTCTGTCTGTCCTCCTTTTCTCTCTGTGCTCCTTTTCACTCTCTGTGTTCAATTACACTTTGCACTCGGTTCTCTCTGTGCTCCTAATTGCACTGTGTTCCTTACACATCACGCTCTTTTTCTCTCTGTGTTCCTTTTCTCTCGGTGCTCCTTTTCTAAGTAACTTTTCTCTCTGTGGTCCTTATCGCTCAGTGCTCCTTTTCTCTCTGTGTTCCTTTCTCTCTTTGCTCCTCTTCTCTTTATGCTCTCTTTCTCTCTGTGTGATCCTTTTCAGTCCGTGTTTCTTTTCTCTCTGTGTGCTCCTTATGCCTCTGTGTGCTTCTTTTCTCTCTGTGCTCCTTTTCCCTCCGTGTGCCTTTTTTCTCCGTGCTTCTTTTCACTATGTGTTCCTTTTCTCTCTGTGCTCCTTTTCTCTCTGTGCTACTTCTCACTCTAAGTTCCTATTCTCTCTGTGCTTCTTTTCTCTCCATGCTCCTTCTCTCTGTGTTCTCCTTTTCTCTCTGCATGCTAATTTTCTCTCTGTGTGCAACTTTTCTGCCTATGCTCCTTTTCTCTCTGTGTTCATTTTTTCTCTGTGCTACTTTTCTCTCTGTGTTCCTTTTCACTCCTTTCTCCTTTTCTCTCCGAGTTCCCTTTCTCTCTGTTCCTTTTCTGTAGATGCTCGTTATCTTGCTGAGTTCCTTTTCTCTCTGTGCTCCTTTTCTCTATGTTTTCCTTTTCTCTCAGTGCTCATTTTCTCTCTGAGTTCCTTTTCTCTCTGAGCTTTTTTTCACTCTGTACTCCTTTTCGATATACTCCTTTTCTCTGTGTTCCTTTTCTCTCTTCTCATTCTCTCATTTAGCTCCTTTTGTCTTTGTGTTCCTCTTCTCCATGTGTTCCTGTTCTCTCTGTGTTCTGTTTCATTCTGTGTTCCTTTTCTGTCTGTGCTCCTTTTCTCTTTGCGTTTCTTTTCTCTCTGGGTGTTCCTTTTAACTCTGTGCTCTTGTTCTCACTCTGTGTTCCTTATTCATCTGTGCTGCTTTTCTCTCAGTGGTCCTATTGTCCTTGTGCTCCTTTTCTCTCTGTGTTCCTCTTCTCTCTGTGTTCCTGCTCCCTCTGTGTTCCTTTTCTGTCTGTGTTCCTGTTCTCTCTCTGTGTTCCTTTCGTCAATGTGCTCCTTTTCACCTCGTGCTCCTTTTTTCTTGTGCTCCTTTTCTCCCTGTGTGTTCCTTTTCTCTCTGTGCTCCTTTTCCCGCTGGGCTCCTTTTCCCGCTGGGCTCCTTTACAATCTGTATGTTCCTTTTCTCTCTGTGCTCCTTACTTTTCTGTGTTCTGTTTCTGTCTGAGCTTCTTTTCTCTCTGTTATCCTTTTCTCTCTCCGACTTCTTTTCTCACTGTGTGAACCTTTTCTCTCTGTGTTCCCATTATCTCTGTGTTCCTTTACTTTCGCTGCTCCTTTGGTGTCTGTTCACCTTTTCTCTCTGTCTGCTGCTTTTCTAGGTATGCTCCTTTGTTCTCTGTGTTGCTTTCCTCTCTGCACTCCATTACTCTCTGTGCTCTAATTTCTTTGGGCAACTTCTTGCTCTATGTTCCTTTTCTCCGTGTTCTTTTTTTCTCTCTCTGTGGTCCTTTTCTCTCTGTGCGCTCGTATTCTCTCTGTTCTCCTTTTTGTGCTATGTGTTCCTGTTCTCCCTGTGCTCCCTTTCATTCTGTGCTCCTTTTCTCTCTACGTTCCTTTTCTCTCTGTGTTCCTTTTCTCTCTGTGTTCCTTTTCTCTCTGTGTTCCTTTTCTCTCTGTGCTCTTGTTCTCCCTCGGTGTTCCTTATTTGTCTGTGATGCTTTTCTTTTTGTGGTCCCATTCTCTTTGGCTCCTTTTCTCTCAGTGCTCCTTTTCTCTCTATGTGTTCCTTTACTCTCTTGCTACTTTTCTCTCTGCATTCCTTTGCTCTCTGTACTCCTTTTCTCTCTGTACTCCTTTTTTTGTCTTTGTGCTACTCTTCTCTCTGTGCTCATTTTCTCCCTGTGCTCCTTTTAGATTAGATTAGATTAGATTAGACTTACAGTGTGGAAACAGGCCCTTCGGCCCAACAAGTCCACACCGACCCGCCGAAGCGAAACCCACCCATACCCCTACATTACCCCTTACCTAACACTACGGGCAATTTAGCATGGCCAATTCACCTGACCCGCACATCTTTGGACTGTGGGAGGAAACCGGAGCACCCGGAGGAAACCCACGCAGACACGGGGAGAACGTGCAAACTCCACACAGTCAGTCGCCTGAGTCGGGAATTGAACCCGGGTCTTCAGGCGCTCTGTGATCCTTTTCTTTTTGTCTGCTCCTTTACTAGGGGTGCTCTTTTTTTTCTCTGTGTTCTTTTTCTCTTGGTGTTTCTTTTCTTTCTGCAATCCTTTTCTATCTGAACTTAATTGCTCTCTGTGCTCCATTCTCTTTGGGCTCCCTTTTGCTCTGTGCTCCTTTTCACTGTGTTCTCCTTTTCTCTCTGTTTGCTCCTTTTCTCTCTCTGTTTGCTCCTTTTCTCTCTGTATGCTCGTACTCTCTCTGTTATCCTTTTTGTGCTGTGTGTGCCTCTTCTCTATGCTCCATTTCACTCTTTGCTCCTTTTCAATCTGTGCTCCTTTGCTCTGTATGAGCTCCTTTTCTCTCTTGCTCATTTTCTCTATGCGTTCCTTTTCTGTCTGTGCTCATTTTCTCCATGTGTGTTCCATTTCTCTGTGCTTCCCTTCTCTCTGTGTTCCTTTTCTCTGTGTTCCGTTCCACTCTAAGTTACTTTTCTCTCTGTGCTTTTTTCACTCGGTGGTCCTATTCTCTCTGTTTTCCATTTCTCTCTGTGTTCCTTTTCTCTCTTTGCTCCTCTTCTCTCTGTGTGATCCTTTTCAGTCTGTGTTTCTTTTCTCTCTGTGCACCTTTTTTGCCTGTGTATCTTTTCACTCTGTATTCCTTTTCTCTCTGTGTTCTTTTTCTCTCTGTGTTCCTTTTCACTCTGAGCTGTGTTAATCTCCTTTCTCTGTACTCTCAGTGTTCCTTCTCTCTCTTCCTCTTTTGTCCATGTGCTCCATTTCTCTCTGTGCTCCTTTTCTGTCTGTGTGTTCCTTTACTCTCTGTGTTACTTTTCACTCTGTCATCCTTGGATCTCCTTTCTCCTATTCTCTCAGTTTTTTTTGACTCTCTTCCTCCTTTTGGCTCTGTGTTCCTTTTCTCGCTTTCTCATTCTCTCAGTGTGCTCCTTTCTCTCTGTGCTCCTTTTCTCTCTGTTTTCCTTTTCTCTTTCTGCTCCTTTTCTCTCTGTGTTCTTTTTCTCTCTGTGTTCCTTTTTCTATCTATGGTCCTTTTCTCTTTGTGTTCCTCTTCTCTCTGTGTTCCTCTTCTCTCTCTGCTCCTTTTGTCTCAGTGCTCATTTTCTCTCTGAGTTTCTTTTCTCTCTTTGCTCCTCTTCTCTCTTTGCTCCTCTTCTCTCTTTGCTCCTCTTCTCTCTTTGCTCCTCTTCTCTCTTTGCTCCTCTTCTCTCTGTGTGATCCTTTTCAGTCAGTGTTTCTTATCTCTCTGTGTGCTACTTTTTCCTCCATGTGCTTTGTTTCTCGCTGTGCCCGTTTTCTCTGAGCTCCTTGTCTCTCTGAGCGCCTTTATTCTCTGTGGATCTTTTCTGTGCTCCTTTTCTATCTGAAGTTAATTGCTCTCTGTGCAACATTCTCTTTGGGCTCCCTCTTGCTCTATGCTCCCTTTCTCTGTGTTTCTTTTCTCTCTGTTTGCTCCTTTTATCTCTCTGTGCTCCTTTTCACTCTGTGCTCCTTTTCTTTCTATGTGCTTCTTTACTCTCTTGCTCCTTTTCTCTCTGCATTCCTTTTAAAACTGTGCTCCTTTTCTCCCTGTGTTCCATTTCCCTGTGCTATTCTTCTCTCTGTGTTCCTTTTCTTTGTTCTCCTTTTCTCTCCGTGCTCCTTTTCTTTCTACATGCTAATTTTCTCTGTGTGTACTACTTATCTGTCTGTGCTCCTTTTCTCTCTGTGCTCGTCATCTCTCTGTGCTCTTTTTCTCTCTGTGTCCCCTTTCTCTCCGAGAGAAAGGGAGCATGGAGAGAAAAGAAGCACGGAGAGAAAAGGAGCACAGTGTTCTCCTTTTTCTCTGTGTACCTTTTCTCTCTTCGTGCTAATTTTTTCTCTGTGTGCTACTTTTCTCTGTGCGCTACTTTTCTCTCAGTGCTCCTTTTCTCTCTGTGTTCCTCTTCTCTCTATGTTCCTTTTCTGTCTGTGTTCCTGTTCTCTCTCTGTGTTCCTTTCGTCAATGTGCTCCTTTCTTCCTGTGTGTTCCTTTTCGCTCTGTGCTACTTTTCTCTCTGTGTCCCTTTTCTCTCTGTGCTCCTTTTCCTGCTGTGCTACTTTTCCCGCTGTGCTACTTTTCCCGCTGTGCTCCTTTTCAATCTGTATGTTCCTTTTCTCTCTGTGCTCCTTACTTTTCTGTGTTCTTTTTCTGTCTGAGCTTCTTTTCTCTCTGTTATCCTTTTCTCTCTCCAACTCATTTTCTATGTGTGTGAACCTTTTCTCTCTGTGTTCCTTTTCTTTCGGTGCTCCTTTGGAGTCTGTTCACCTTTTCTCTGTCTGCTGCTTTTCTATGTGTGCTCCTTTTTTCTCTGTGTTGCTTTTCTTTTCTTTCTATGCTCCTTTTCTCTCCGCACTCCATTACGCTCTGTACTCCATTTTCTTTGGGCAACTTCTTGCTCTATGTTCCTTTTCTCCGTGTTCTCTGTATGAATCTTTTCTCTCTGTGCTCCTTTTCTCTCTGTGTGCTCATGTTCTCTCTGTTCTCCTTTTTGTGCTATGTGTGCCTGTTCTCTCTGTGCTCTCGCTCATTCTGTGCTCCTTTTCTCCCTTTGCTCCTTTCCTCTCTGTGTTCATTTTCTCTCTGTGTTCCTTTTAACTCTGAGCTTTTGTTCTCTCTTTGTGTTCCTTACTTGTCTGTGTTGCTTTTCTTTCTGTGGTCCTATTCTCTTTGAGCTCCTTTACTCTCTGTGATCCTTTTCTCTCAGTACTCCTTTTCTCTCTGGGTACCTTTTCTCTCTGTCTGCTCCTTTACTGGGGGGTGCTCCTTTTTTCTCTGTTTTCTTTTTGTCTTGGTGTTCTTTTCTTTCTGCAATCCTTTTCTATCTGAACTTAATTGCTCTCTGTGCTTCATTCTCTTTGGGCTCCCTTTTGCTCTGTGTTCCTTTTCACTGTGTTCTCCTTTTCTCTCTGTTTGCTCCTTTTCTCTCTGTGCTCCTTTTCTCTGTATGCTTGAAATCTCTCTGTTCTCCTTTTTGTGCTGTGTGTGCCTCTTCTCTATGCTCCATTTCACTCTTTGCTCCTTTGCTCTGTATGAGCTCCTTTTCTCTCTTGTTCATTTTCTCTTTTCTGACTGTGCTCATTTTCTCCATGTGTTCCATTTCTCTGTGCTTCTCTTCTCTCTGTGCTCCTTTTCTCTCCTTCTTTTTCTCTCCTTTCTCCTGTGCTCTCACTGTTCCTTTTGTCTCTTCCTCCTTTTGTTTATGTGTTCCTTTTCTCTCTGTGCTCCTTTTCTCTCTGTGCTCCTTTACTCTCTGTGCTCCTTTACTCTCTGTGCTCCTTTACTCTCTGTGCTCCTTTACTCTCTGTGCTCCTTTTCGCTCTGTGCTCCTTTTCGCTCTGTGCTCCTTTTCTCCCTGTGCTCCTTTTATCTCTTTGTTACTTATCTCTCTGTGTTCCTTTTCTCTGTGTTCTTTTTCTCTCTTCCTCATTCCATCACTGTGCTCTTTTACTCTTTGCATTCCTTTTCTCTCTGTGTTCCGTTCCACTCTAAGTTACTTTTCTCTCTGTGCTTTTTTCGCTCGGTGGTATTATTCTCTCTGTTTTCCATTTCTCTCTGTGTTCCTTTTCTCTCTTTGCTCCTCTTCTCTGTGCTCTTTTTGTTTCTGTGTGATCCTTTTCAGTCTGTGCTTCTTTTCTCTCTGTGTACTCCTTTTGCCTCTGTGTGCGTCTTTTCTCTCTATGCTGATTTTCTCTCTGTGCACCTTTTCTCTCTGTGCGCCTTTTTTGTCTGTGTATCTTTTCACTCTGTTCCTTTTCCATATGTGATCCATTTCTCCCTGTGCTCATTTTCTCTCCTTTCTCCTGTGCTCTCACTGTTCCTTTTGTCTATTCCTCCTTTTCTCTCTGTGCTCCTTTTCTGTCTGTGTTCCTTTTCACTCTGTACTCCATTTCAATATACACACCTATTCTCTTTGAGCTCCTTTTCTGTCAGTGCTCCTTTTCTCTGTGTGTTCTTTTTCACTCTGTTTTCCTTTTCTCTCCTTTCTCCTGTGCTCTTACTATTCCTTTTGTCTCTTCCTCTTTTTCTTTTTATGCTCCTTTTCTGTCTTGTTCTTTTTCTCTCTCTGTGTTACTTTTCACTGTGTTCCATTTCTCTCCTTTCTCAGTTTCTTGTAGTATTTTTTTTTCTCTCTCTTCTTCCTTTTCTCTCTGTGCTCCCTTTCTCTCGGTGTTCTCTTTCTCTCTGTGTTCCTCTTCTCTCTCTGCTCCTTTACTCTTTTGCTCCTTTTCTCTCTGCATTCCTTTTCTAACTGTTCTCCTTTTCTCTCTGTGTGTTCCATTTCGCTGTGCTACTCTTCTCTCTGTGTTCCTTTTCACACTGACTCTGTTTCTCTCCTTTCTCCTGTGCTCTCAGTGTTCCTTTTCTCTCTTCCTCCTTTTCTCTCTTTGCTCCTTTTCTCTCTTTGCTCCTTTTCTCTCTTTGCTCCTTTTCTCTCTGTGCTCCTTTTCTCTCTTTGTTACTTATCTCTGTGTGTTCCTTTTCTCTCTGTTCATTGTCTGTCTGTGCTCATTTTCTCTCTGTAGTCCTTTTCTCTCTTCCTCCTTTTCTCTGTGTTCCTTTTCACTCCATGCTCCTTTCCTCTCCTTCCTCCTGTGCTCTCACTGTTCCTTTTGTCTCTTCCTCCTTTTCTCTTTGTGTTCCTTTTCTGTCTGTATTATTTTTCTCTCTGTGCTCCTTATCACTCTGTGTGTTCCTTTACTCGCTGTGTTCCTTTTCACTGTGTTCTATTTCTCTCCTTTCCCCTTTTCTCTCTGTGCTTTTTTTCTCTCTCCCTCCTTTCCTCTCTATGTTCCTTTCCTCTCTGTGTTCCTTTTATCTCTTTGTTACTTATCTCTGTGTTCATTTTCTCTCTGAGCTCCTTTTCTCTCTATGTTCTTTTTCTCTCTTCCTCATTCTCTCACTGTGCTCCTTTTCTCTTTGTGTTCCTTTTCTCTCTGTGCTCATTTTCTCTCTGTGCTCATTTTCACTCCGTGCTCCTTTCCTCTCCTTTCTCCTGTGCTCTCACTGTTCCTTTTGTCTCTTCTTCTTTTTCTCTTTGTGCTCCTTTTCTGTCTGTGTTATTTTTCTCTTTGTGCTCCATTTCACTCTGTGTTCCTTTACTGGCTTTGTTCCTTTTCACTCTGTGTTCTATTTCTCTCCTTTCCTCTATTCTCTCTGTGCTTTTTTTCTCTCTCCCTCCTTTGCTCTCAGTGTTCTTTTTCACTCTGTGCTCCTTTTTTCTCTGTGTCACCTTTCTCCCTGTGCCCCTTTTATCTCAGTGCTCCTTTCTCTCTGTCCACCTTTTCTCTGTTTGTTCATTTTCTCTCTGTACTCCTTTCTGTGTATACTCCTTTTCTAACTATGCTCCTTCTCACTTTGTCCTTCTTTCCTCTCTGTGTTCCTTCTCTCTCTGTGCCCCATCACTCTCTTGCTCCTTTTCTCACTGCATTCTTTTTCTCTCTGTGCTCCTTTTCTCTCTGGGTGTTCCATTTCTCTGTGCTACTCTTCCCTCTGTGTTCCTTTTCTCTCTGTGTTTCTTTTCTCTGTGTGTTCCTTTTCACTCTGTGCTCTGTTTCTCACCTTTGCCCTCAGAGTTCCTTTTCACTCTTCCTCCTTTTCTCCCTTTGCTCCTCTTCTTTCTGTGCTCTTTTTATCTCTGTGTGATCCTTTTCAGTCTGTGTTTCATTTCTCTCTGTGTGCTCCTTTTGCCTCTATGTGCTTCTTTTCTCTCTGTGTTCTTTTACTCTCTGTGCTCCTTTTCTCTCTATGTTCCTCTTCTCTCTGTGTTCCTCTTCTCTCTATGTTCCTCTTCTCTCTGTGTTCCTCTTCTCTCTGTGTTCCTCTTCTCTCTGTGTTCCTCTTCTCTCTGTGTTCCTCTTCTCTCTGAGCTCCTTTAATCTCTGATGCATTTCTCTCTGTTCTTCTTCTCTCTCTGTGCTCCTTTACTCTCTTGCTCCTTTTCTCGCTGCGTTCTATTTCTCTCTGTGCTCCTTTTCTCTATGTGTGTTCCAGTTCTCTGTGCTACTCTTCTCTCCGTGTTCCTTTTCTCTGTATGTTACTTTTCTCTGTGTGATCCTTTTCACTCTGTGCTCTGTTTCTCTCCTTTCACCTGTGCTCTCAGTGTTCCTTTTCACTCTTCATCCATTTCTATCTTTGCTCCTCCTCTCTCTGTGCACTTTTATCTCTGTGTGATCCTCTTCTCTGTGTTTCTTTTCTCTCTGTGCTCCTTTTCTCTCAGTGTTCTTTTTCTCTCTGTGTGCTCCTTTTCACTCTGTGTGCTCCTTTTCACTCTGTGTGCTCCTTTTCACTCTGTGTGCTCCTTTTCACTCTGTGTGCTCCTTTACTCGCTGTGTTACTTTTCACTCTATGTTCCATTTCTCTCCTTTCCCATTTTCTTGTAGTGTTTTTTTCTCTCTCTTCCTCCTTTCCTCTCTGAGCTCCCTTTCTCTCGATTTCTCTTTCTCTGTGTTCCTCTACTCTCTCTGCTCCTTTTCTCTCTGTGTGCTCCTTTACTCTTTTGCTCCTTTTCTCTCTGCATTCCTTTTCTAACTGTTCTCCTTTTCTCTCTGTGTTCCATTTCGCTGTGCTACTCTTCTCTCTGTGTTCCTTTTCACACTGACTCTGTTTCTCTCCTTTCTCCTGTGCTCTGTGTGTCCCTTTTCTCTCTTCCTCTTTTTCTCTCTTTGCTCCTTTTCTCTCTTCCTCATTTTATCTCTTTGTTACTTATCTCTGTGCGTTCCTTTTCTCTCTATGTTCTTTTTCTCTTTTCCTCATTCTCTCACTGTGCTCCTTTTCTCTTTGTGTTCCTTTTCTCGGTGTGATCCTTTTTGCTCTGTGTTCCTCTTCTCTCTCTGCTCCTTTTCTCTGAGTGCTCATTTTCTCTGAGTTCATTTTCACTCTGTACTCCTTTTCGATATACATTCCTTTTCTTCCTGTGTTCCTTTTCTCTTTGTGTTCCCTTTCTCTTTGTGTTTCTCTTCTCTCTGTGTTCCTTTTCTCTCTTCCTCCTTTTCTCTCTGTGTTCATTTTCACTCCATGCTCCTTTCTTCTCCTCTCCCCTGTGCTCTCACTGTTCCTTTTGTCTCTTCCTCCTTTTCTCTTTGTGCTCCTTTTCTGTCTGTGTTATTTTTCTCTCCGTGCTCCTTTTCACTCTGTGTGTTCCTTTTCACTGTGTTCTATTTCTCTCCTTTCCTCTTTTCTCTCTGTGCTTTTTTTCTCTTTCTCTCCTTTGCTCTCAGTGTTCTTTTTCACTCTGTGCTCCTTTTTTCTCTGGGTCACCTTTCTCCCTGTGCCCCTTTTATCTCAGTGCTCCCTTCTCTCTGTCCACCTTTTCTCTGTGTGTTCATTTTCTCTCTGTACTCCTTTCTGTGTGTACTCCTTTTCTAACTATGCTCCTTCTCACTCTGTCCTTCTTTCCTCTCTGTGTTCCTTCTCTCTCTGTGCCCCATTACTCTCTTGCTCCTTTTCTCACTGCATTCTTTTTCTCTCTGTGCTCCTTTTCTCTCTGGGTGTTCCATTTCTCTGTGCTACTCTTCCCTCTGTGTTCCTTTTCACTCTGTGCTCTGTTTCTCACCTTTGCCCTCAGTGTTCCTTTTCACTCTTCCTCCTTTTCTCCTTTTGCTCCTCTTCTTTCTGTGCTCTTTTTATCTCTGTGTGATCCTTTTCAGTCTGTGTTTCATTTCTCTCTGTGTGTTCCTTTTGCCTCTACGTGCTTCTTTTCTCTCTGTGCTCTTTGTCTCTCTGTTTTCCTTTTCTATCTGTGCTCCTTTTCTCTCTTCCTGCTTTTCACTCTGTGTTCCTCTTCTCTCTGTGTTCCTTTTCTTGCTGCGTTCTCTTCCTCATTCTCTCACTGTGCTCCTTTCCTCTCAGTGTTCCTTTTCTCTTTGTCCATTTTTATCTCTGCTCCTCCTCTCTCTGTGCACTTTTATCTCTGTGTGTTCCTTTTGCCTCTACGTGCTTCTTTTCTCTCTATGCTCTTTGTCTCTCTGTTTTCCTTTTCTATCTGTGCTCCTTTTCTCTCTTCCTGCTTTTCACTCTGTGTTCCTCTTCTCTCTGTGTTCCTTTTTGATGTACACTCCTTTTCTCACTGTGTTCCAATTCTCTCTCTAATCCTTTACTCTCTGTGCTCCTGTGCTCCTTTGCTCCTTTCCCCTCTGTGTTCTTTTTCTCTGTCTGTGCTCCTTTTCACTCGGTGTGTTCCTTTACTCGCTGTGTTACTTTTCACTCTGTGTTCCATTTCTCTCCTTGCCCCATTTCTTGTAGTGAGTTTTTTTCTCTCTTCCTCCTTTCCACACTGTGCTCCTTTTCTCTCTGCGTTCTCTTTCTCTCGGTGTTCCTCTTCTCTCTCTGCTCCTTTTCTCTCTTCCTCATTCTATCACTGTGATCCTTTCCTCTATGTGATCCTTTTCTCTCTGAGCTCCTTGTCTCTCTGTTTTCCTTTTATCTCTCTGCTCCTTTTCTCTTCATGTGCCTTTTTTCTGTGTTTCTTTTCAATCTATGACCCTTTTCACTCTTTGCTTCTGTTCTCTCTGCGCTTTTTCTTAATCTCTATGTGTTCCTCTTCTGTGTTCCTCTTCTCTCTGTGCTCCTCTTCTCTGTGTGTGTGTTCCTTTTCTCTCCTTTCTCCTGTGCTCTCACTGTTCCTTTTGTCTCTTCCTCCTTTTCTTCTTGTGCTCCTTTTCTGTCTGTGTTCTTTTTCTCTCTGTGCTCCTTTTCACTCTGTGTTCCATTTCTCTCCTTTCCCCATTTCTTGTAGTGTATGTTTTTTCTCCCTTCCTCCTTTCTACACTGTGCTCCTTTTCTCTTGGAGTTCTCTTTTCTCTCTGTGTTCCTCTTTTCTCTATGTGTTTCTTTTCTCTCTTCCTCATTCTTTCTCTGTGCTCCTCTTCTCTCTGTGCTCCTCTTCTCTCTGTGCTCCTCTTCTCTCTGTGCTCCTCTTCTCTCTGTGTTCCATTTCTTACTGTGTTCCATTTCCTCTCCTTTCTCCTGTGCTCTCACTGGTCCTTTTGTCTCTTCCTCCTTTTCTCTTTGTGCTCCTCTTCTGTCTGTGTTCTTTTTCTCTCTGAGCTTCTTTTCACTCTGTACTCCTTTTCGATATACACTCCTTTTCTAACTGTTACTTTTCTCTCTCTACTCCTTTTCTCTCTTCTTCCTTTTCTCTCTGTGCTCCTTTACTACCTCTGCTCCTTTTCTCTCTGTGTTCCTTTTCACTCTGTGTTCCTTTTCTCTCCTTTCTCCTGTGCTCTCACTGTTCCTTTTGTCTCTTCCTGCTTTTCTTTTTGTGCTCCTTTTCTGTCTGTGTTCTTTTTCTCTCTGTGCTCTTCTTCACTCTGTGTTCCTTTACTCGCTGTGTTCCTTTCCACACTGTGCTCCTTTTCTCTCAGAGTTCTCTTTCTCTCTGTGTTCCTTTTCTCTCTCTACTCCTTTCCTCTCTTCCTCCTTTTCTCTCGGTGTTCCTTTTCTTTCTTCCTCATTCTATCACTGAGCTCCTTGTCTCTCTGTGTTCCTTTTCTCTTCAAGTGCCTTTTTTCTCTGTGTTTCTGTTCAATCTGTGCTCCTTTTCTCTCAGCGTTCCTTTTCTCTGTGTGTGCTCCTTTTCTTTCTGTGTTCCTTTATATTCTGTGCTACTTTTCTCTTTGTGCTCCTTTTCTCTCTGTGTTCTTTTCACTCTGTGCTCTGTTTCTCTCCTTTCTCCTGTGCTCTCAGTGTTCCTTTTTTCTCTTCTTTCTTTTATCTCTTTGCTACTTATCTCTGTGTTTCTTTTCTCTCTGTGTTCTTTTTCTCTCTTCCTCATTCTCTCTCTGTGCACCTTTCCTCTTGGTGTTCCTCTTCTCCCTGTGTTCCTCTTCTCTCTCTTCTCCTTTTGTCTCAGTGCTCCTTTTCTCTCTGTGTTCCTTTTCACACTGTGTACCTTTTCTCACTGCGTTCCTTATCTCTATATGTGTTCCATTTCTCTGTGCTACTCTTCTCTCAGTGTTCCATTTCTCTGTGCTCTTTTTCTCTCTGTGTTCCTTTTCTCACTGTGTTCCTTCTCTCTCTGTGTTCCTTCTCTCTCTGTGTTCCTTTTCACTCCGTGCTCCTTTCCTCTCCTTTCTCCTGTGCTCTCACTGTTCCTTTTGTCTCTTCCTCCTTTTCTCTCTGTGCTCCTTTTCTGTCTGTGTTCTTTTTCTCTTTGTGCTCCTTTAAACTCTGTGTGTTCCGTTACTCTCTGTGTTCCTTTTCACTCAGTGTTCTATTTCTCTCCTTTCCCCTATTCTCTCAGGGTTTTTTTTTCTTCCTCCTTTGCTCTCAGTGTTCTTTTTCTCTCTGTGCTCCTTTTCTCTCTTTGCTCCTCTTCTCTCTGTGCTCTTTTTATCTCTGTATGATCCTTTTCAGTCTGTGTTTCTTTTCTCTCTGTGTGCTCCTTTTGCCTCTATGTGCTTCTTTTCTATCTGTCCTCCTTTTCTCTTTGTCCTCCTTTTCTCTTTGTCCTCCTTTTCTCTTTGTCCTCCTTTTCTCTATGTGTTCTTTTTCTCTATGTGTTCTTTTTCTCTATGTGTTCTTTTTCTCTCTTCCTCATTCTCTCACTGTGCTCGTTTTCTGTTTGTGCTCCTTTTCTCTATGTGATCCTTTTCGCTCTGTGTTCCTTTTCTCTCTGTGTTCCTCTTCTCTCTCTGCTCCTTTTTTCTGAGTGCTCATTTTCTCTCTGTGTTCCTTTTCACTCTGAGCTTCTTTTCTCTCTGAACTCCTTTTCGATGTACACTGCTTTTCTCTCTGTTTTCCTTTTCTCTTTGTGGTCCTTTTCTCACAGAGAGAAAAGGAGCACAGGGAGAAGAGGAACACACAGCACAACAAGGAGAACAGAGAGAATACAAGCACACAGAGAGAAAAGGAGCAAACAGAGAAAAGAAACACACAGAGAAAATGAACATAGAGCAAGAGCGAGCTCAAAGAGAATGGAGCACAGAGAGCAATGAACTGCAGATAGAAAAGGAGCACAGCAAGTAAAGAAACACTAAGAGAAAAGGAACACAGAAAAAAGGAGCACACCTAGAAAATGAGCATACAGAGACAAAAGGTACACGGAGAGCAAAGAAGCACAGAGGGAAAAGGAACACAGAGAGAACATAGAACATAGAAAAATACAGCACAGTACAGGCCCTTCGGCCCTCGATGTTGCGCCGATCCAAGCCCACCTAACCTACACTAGCCCACTAACCTCCATATGCCTATCCAATGCCCGTTTAAATGCCAATAAAGTGGGAGAGTCCACCACTGTTACTGGTAGGGCATTCCATGAACTCACGACTCACTGAGTAAAGAATCTACCCCTAACATCTGTCCTATACCTACCAGCCCTTAATTTAAAGCAATGCCCCCTCGTAATATTTGACTCCATACGTGGAAAAAGGTTCTCATGGTCAACCCTATCTAAACCCCTAATCATCTTGTACACCTCTCTCAAGTCACCCCTAAACCCTCTTTTCTCCAATGAAAACAGCCCTAAGTGCCTCAGCCTTTCCTCATACGATCTTCCTACCATACCAGGCAACATCTTGGTAAACCTCCTCTGCACCCGTTCCACTGCCTCCACATCCTTCCTATAGTATGGCGACCAAAACTCCACACAATACTCCAGATGCGGTCGCACCAAAGTCTTATACAACTGCAACATGACCTCAGGACTACGGAACTCAATTCCTCTACCAATAAAAGCCAGTATGCCATATGCCTTCTTCACAGCACTATTTACCTGGGTGGCAACTTTCAGAGATCTGTGTACATGGACACCAAGATCCCTCTGCTCATCCACACTACCAAGTATCCGATCATTAGCCCAGTACTCCATCTTCTTGTTACTCTCAAAGTGAATCACTTCACACTTAGCTGCATTGAACTCCATCTGCCACCTTTCTGCCCAGCTCTGCAGCTTATCTATATCCCGCTGTAACCTGCCACATCTTTCCTCACAGTCAACAACTCCACTGACTTTCGTATCATCCGCAAACTTGCTCACCCAATCTTCTAGCCCCTCCTCCAGGTCATTTATGAAAATGACAAAAGCAATGGTCCCAAAACAGATCCTTGCGGAACACCGCTGGTAACTGCACTCCAAGATGAACCTTTACTGTCAACTACTATCCTCTGTCTTCTTCCAGCCAGCCAATTCCTAATCCAAACCTCCAACTCACCCTAAATGCCATATCTCCATATTTTTTGCAGTAGCCTACCATGGGGAACCTTATCAAACGCCTTACTAAAATCCATGTACACCACATCTACCGCTTTACCCTCGTCCACCTCCTTCGTTACCTTCTCAAAGAAATCAATAAGGTTTGTGAGGCACGACCTGCCCTTCACAAAACCATGCTGACTATCCTTGATCACATTATTCCTATCGGATGTTCATAAATCCTATTCCTTACAATTCTCTCTGAGACTTTGCCCACAACAGAGGTAAGACTCACCGGTCTATAGTTACTAGGGTTATCCCTACTCCCCTTCTTGAACAAGGGAACCACATTTGCTATCCTCCAGTCTTCTGGCACTATTCCTGTAGACAACAAGGACATAAAAATCAAGGCCAATGGCTCTGCAATCTCTTCCCTTGCTTCCCAGAGAATCCTAGGATAAATACCATCAGGCCCAGGGGACTTATCTATTTTTACCCTTTCCAGAATTTCCAACACGTCATCCCTACATATCTCAAAGCCATCCATTCTAATTAATTGTGATTCAATATTCACATCAGCAACAATGTCCTGTTCCTGAGTGAGTACTCACGGAAAGTATTCATTCAGTGTCTCCCCAATTTCTTCAGCCTCCACACGCAACATCCCATTACTATCCTTGACTGGACCTATTCCTACCCTAATCATTCTTTTATTCCTGATATGCCTATAGAAAGCCTTTGGGTTTTCCCTAATCCTACCAACCAAGGACTTTTCATGTCCCCTCCTTGCTGCTCTTAGCTCTCTCTTTAGATCCTTCCTGGCTACCTTATAACTCTCAATTGCCCCAATTGAACCTTCACGCCTCATCTTTACATAGGCTGCCCTCTTCCCTTTAACAAGGGATTCCAATTCCTTATTAAACCACGGCTCCCTCACATGACCCTTTCCTTCCTGCCTGACAGGTACGTACTTATCAAGGACACTCAATCGTTGCTCCTTGAACAAGCTCCACATATCGATTGCACCCTTCCCTTGAAGCCTACTTTTCCAAGCCACGCATCCTAAGTCATGCCTCACCGCATCATAATTTCACTGCCCCCAGCTATAACTCTTGCCCTGTAGTGCACGCTTATCCCTCTCCATCACTCGAGTAAAAGTCACTGAATTGTGGTCACTGTCCCCAAAATGCTCACCTACCTCCAATTCTAACACCTGGCCTGGTTCGTTACCCGGAACCAAATCCAGTATGGCCTCACCTCTTGTTGGCTGCCTACATATTGTGTCAGGAAACCCTCCTGCACACATTGGACAAACACCGACCCATCTAACGAACTCAAGCTATAGCTTTCCCAGTCAATATCTGGAAAGTTAAAGTCCCCCATAACAACCACCCTATTGCTTTCACTCTTCTCCTGAATCATCCTCGCAATCCTTCCTTCTATGTCTCTAGGACTATTAGGAGGCCTGTAGAAAACTCCTGACAGGGTGACCTCACCTTTCCTATTTCTAACCTCAGCCCAAACTACCTCAGATGGCGAGTCTTCATCCATCGTCCTTTCCACTGCTGTAATACTATCTTTGACAAGCAATGCCACACCTCCCCCTCTTTTACCCTCACCTCTCACCCTACTAAAACATTTAAACCCTGGAACCTGCAACAGCCAATCCTGTCCCTGTTCTACCCATGTCTCCATAATAGCCATAACATCGAACTCCCAGGTACCAACCCACGCTGCAAGTTCACCTACCTTATTTCATATACTTCTCGCATTGCAGTATACGCACTTCAAGCCACCTTCCTGTTTACAGGCACCCTCCTTTGAGAAAGATGCCATGTTTTTAACCTCCATACACTCCAGGTCCTGCACCCTAAAGCTACAGTCTAGGTTCCCATGCCCTGCAGAGATAGTTAGTAGAAAAGGAACACAGAGATAAAAGGATCACATAGAGAAGAGGAACACAAAGAGAAAAGGAGCACAATGAGAGAATGAGGAAGAGAGAAAAGGAAAACAGAGAGAAAAGGAGCACCGTGTGGAAAGGAAGAAGAGAGAAAATAAAACACAACAAGAAAAGGGAAAAGTAGAGAAATGGAACACAGAGTGAAAAGGAACACAGAGTTTAAAGGAACACAGAGAGAAACGGAACAGAGAGAGTAAAGGAGCACAGAGAGAAGAGGAACATAGAGAGAAAAAGAGGAAGAGAGAAAAGGAGCACAGTTAGAAAAGGAAACAGAGAAAAGGGGCACAGAGAGTAAAGAAAGACAGACTGAAAAGGATCACACAGAGATTAAGAGAGCACAGAGAGAAGAGGAGCAAAGAGACAAAAGGAGGATGAGTTAAAAGGAACACTGAGGGCACAGGAGAAAGGTGAGAAACAGAGCACAGAGTGAAAAGGAACTCAGAGAGAAAAGAAGCACAGAGATAAAAGTAGCACAGAGAAATGGAACATACAGAAAGAAAAGGAGCACAGAGAGAAAAAAGAACGCAATGATAAAAGGAGAAAGATATTAACGGGGCGCAGAGAGAAAAGGAACACAGAGAGAAAAGGAGCTCAGAGAGAAAACAGAAACACAGACTGAAAAGGATCATACAGAGATAAAAAGAGCACAGAGAGAAGAGGAGCAAGAGTTCTCGTATTCTCTCTGTTCTCCTTTTTGTGCTGTGTGTTCCTCTTCGCTCTGTGCTCCTTTTCTCTCTGTTTTCCTTTTCTCTCTGTGTTCTTTTCACTCTGTGCTCTGTTTCTCTCCTTTCTCCTGTGCTCTCAGTGTTCCTTTTCTCTCTTCCTCCTTTTCTCTCTTTGCTTCTCTTCTCTGTGTGCTCTTTTTTTTAAGATTAGATTAGATTAGATTACTTACTTACAGTGTGGAAACAGGTCCTTCGGCCCAACAAGTCCACACCGACCCGCCGAAGCGGAACCCACCCATACCCCTACATTTACCCCTTACCTAACACTACGGGCAATTTAGCATGGCCAATTCACCTGACCCACACATCTTTGGACTGTGGGAGGAAACCGGAGCACCTGGAGGAAACCCACGCAGACATGGGGAGAACATGCAAACTCCACACAGTCAGTCGCCTGAGTCGGGAATTGAACCCGGGTCTCAGGCGCTGTGAGGCAACAGTGCTAACCACTGTGCCGCCCTTTTCAGTCGCTGTTCCCTTTCTCTCTGTGTTCCTTTCCTGTTTGTGTTCCTTTTTTCTCTGTGCTCCTTTTCTCTCTGCGTTTCTTTAATCTCTGGCTGTTCCTACTCTCTCTGTGTTCCTTTTCTCTTCATGTGCCTTTTTTCTCTTTGCTCCTTTTCTTTCTGTGGTTCCTTTACACTCTGTGCTACTTTTCTCTTTGTGCTCCTTTTTTCTCTAAGTTCCTATTCCCTCTGTGTTCCTTTCCTATCTAAGTTCTCCTTTTCATGCAGTGTGTTCCTGTTCTCTCTGTGTTACTCTTCATTCTGTGCTTCTTTAATTTCTGTGCTTCTTTTCCCTCTGTGCTCCTTTTCATTCCGGGTACCTTTTGTCCCTGTCTGCTCATTTTCTCGGTGTGCTCCTTTTTTCTCTGTGTTCTTTTTCTCTTAGTGTTTCTTTCCTTGCTGTGCTCCTTTTCTATCTGCAGTTCATTGCTCTCTGTGCTCCATTCTCTTTGGGGTCGCTCTTGCTCTATGTTCATTTTCTCTGTGTGTTTCTTTTCTCTGTTTGCTCCTTTTCTCTCTCTGTGCTCCTTTTCACTCTGTGCTCCTTTTCTCTCTTGCTCATTTTCTCTCTGCGTTCCTTTTCTACCTGTGTTCCTTTTCTCTGTGTGTGTTCCATTTCCCTGTGCTATTCTTCTCTCTGTGCTCCTTTCCTCTCTGTTTTTCTTTTCTCTCTGTGTTCCTTTTCACTCTGTGCTCTGTTTCTCTCTTTTCTCCTGTGCTCTCAGTGTTCCTTTTCTCTCTTCCTCCTTTTCTCTCTGGGCTCCTTTTCTCTCTGGGCTCCTTTTCTCTCTGGGCTCCTTTTCTCTCTGGGCTCCTTTTCTCTCTGGCTGTTCCGACTCTCTCTGTGATCCATTTCTCTTCATTTGCCTTTTTTCTCTGTGTTTCTTTTCAATTTGTGTTCCTTTTCTCTCTGTGGCTCCTTTTCTCTCTTTGTTCTCCTTTTCTCTCTGTGTTTCTTTTCTTTCTGCGTGCTAATTTGCTCTCTGTGTGCTACTTTTCTGTCTGTGTTCCTTTTCTCTCTGTGCTCGTCATCTCTCTGTGTTCATTTTATCTCTGTGTTCCTTTTATCTCTGTGCTCTTGTTCTCTCTCTGTGTTCCTCATTGGTGTGTGTTGCTTTTCTTTGTGTGGTCCTATTCTCTTTCTGCTCCTTTTCTCTCTGTGTTCCTTTTCTCCCTTTGCTCCTTTTCTCTCCGTGCTCTTTTTCTCTGTGTGTGCTCCATTTCTTTCTGTGTTCCTTTACACTCTGTGCTACATTTCTCTCTGTGTTCCTTTTTTCTCTAAGTTCCTTTTCTCTCTGTGCTCCTTTTCTCTGTGTTCTTTATCTCACTTCCTCATTCCCTCTCTGTGCTCCTTTTCTCTCTTTGATACTGACCTCTCTTTGATACTGATTCTCTGTGTTCCTATTCTCTCTCTGTTTCTTTTCTCCCTGTGTTCTTTTTCTCTCTTCCTCATTCTCTCTGTGTTCCTCTTCTCTCTCTGCTCCTCTTCTCTCTCTGCTCCTCTTCTCTCTGTACACCTTTTCGATATACACTCCTTTTCTCTCTGTGTTTGTTTACTCTTTGTGTTCCCTTTCTCTGTGTGTTCCTTCTCTCTCTCTACTCCTTTTCACTCTGTGTGTACCTTTACTCGCTGTGTTCCTTTTCACTCTGTGTTCTATTTCTCTCCTTTCCCCTATTATCTCTATGCTTTCTTTCTTTCTTCCTCCTTTGCTCTCTGTGCTCCTTTTCTCTCTGAGTTCTTTTCCTCTCTGTGCTCCTTTTCACTCTGTGCTCCTTTTCACTCTGTGCTCCTTTTCACTCTGTGCTCCTTTTCACTCTGTGCTCCTTTTCACTCTGTGCTCCTTTTCACTCTGTGCTCCTTTTCACTCTGTGCTCCTTTTCACTCCTTTCTCCTGTGCTTTCAGTTTTCCTTTTCTCTCTTCCTCCATTTGTCTGAATGCACCTTTTTCACTCTGTGTTCCTTTTCTCTCTGGGTCTCCTTCCTCTCTGTCCACCTTTTCTCTGTGTGTTCATTTTCTCTCTGTACGCCTTTTCTATCTATGCTCCTTTTCACTCTGTCCTTCTTTTCTCTCTGTGTTCCTTTTCTCTCTGTGTTCCTTTCTAACAGTGCTCCTATTCTCTATGTGTTCCATTTCCCTGTGCTACTCTTCTCTCTGTGTTCATTTTCACTCTGTGCTCTGTTTCTCTCCTTTATACTGTGCTCTCAGTGTTCCTTTTCTCTCTTCCTCCTTTTCTCGCTTCCTCCTTTTCTCTCTATGCTCTTTTTATCTCTGTATGATCCTTTTCAGTCTATGTTTCTTTTCTCTCTGTGTGATCCTTTTGCCTCTGGGTGCTTCTTTTCTCTCTGTGCTCCATTTCTCTGTGACCCGCTTTTCTCTCTGTGTTCCTCTTCTCTCTTTGTTCCTTTTCTCTCTGTGCTCCTTTTCTCTCTGTGTTCTTTTTTATCTCTTTGTTACTTATCTTTCTGTGTTCCTTTCATCTCTGTGTTCTTTTTCTCACTTCCTCATTCCCTCACTGTGCTCCTTTTCTCTCTGTGATCCTTTTCTCTCCTTTCTGCTGTGCTCTCAGTGTTCCTTTTCTCTCGTCCTCCTTTTCTCTCTTTGCTCCTCTTCTCTCTGTGCTCTTTATATCTCTATATGTTCCTTTTCAGTCTGTGTTTCTTTTCTCTCTGTGTGCTCCTTTTGCCTGTTGTGTGCTTATTTTCTCTGTGTTCCTATTCTCTCTTTGTTCCTTTTCTCTCTGTCCTCCTTTTATCTTTTTGTTACTTTTCTCTCTGTGTTCCTTTTATTTCTGTGTTCTTTTTCTCACTTCCTCATTCCCTCACTGTGCTCCTTTTCTCTTTGTATTCCTTCTCTCTATGTGATCCTTTTCTCTATGTTCTTTTTTCTCTCTTCCTCATTCTCTCAAAGAGAAAAGGAGCTCAGTGTGTTCCTATTCTCGATGTGATCCTTTTTTCACTGTCTTCCTTTTCACACTGTCTTCCTTTTCACACTGTCTTCCTTTTCACACTGTCTTCCTTTTCACACTGTCTTCCTTTTCACACTGTCTTCCTTTTCACACTGTCTTCCTTTTCATCTCCTTTCTCCTGTGCTCTCACTGTTCCTTTTGTCTCTTCCTCCTTTTCTCTTTGTGCTCCTTTCCTGACTGTGTTCCTTGACTCGCCGCGTTCCTTTTCACTCTGTTCCATTTCTCTCGGTGTGCTCTTTCTCGCTGTGCTCTTTCTGTCTCTGTGTACCTTTTCTCTCTGTCTGCTCCTTTTCTAGGATAAGGAGCACAGAGAGAAATGGAACACATAGGGAAAAGGAGAAAAGAGAGAAAAGCAACACAGAGAGAAAAGGAAGACTGAGAGGGAAGCAGCACTGTGAGAAAAGGATGCAGTGAGAAAAGGAGCACAGATTGAAAAGGAGCACAGAGAGAAAAGGTGCACAGAGAGAAAAGGTGCACAGAGAGAAAAGGTGCACAGAGAGAAAAGGTGCACAGAGAGAAAAGGTGCACAGAGAGAAAAGGTGCACAGAGAGAAAAGGTGCACAGAGAGAACAGGAGCACAGAGAGAACAGGAGCACAGAGAGAACAGGAGCACAGTGAGTAATGGAACACAGAGACAAAAGGTGCACAGAGAGAAAAGGTGCACAGAGAGAAAAGGAACACCCAGAGAAAAGGAACACACAGAGAAAAGAAGGACAGAGAGAAAAGGAACACACAGAGTGAAAAGGAGCACAGAGTGAAAAGGAAGATAGAGAGAAAAGGAAGATAGAGAGAAAAGGAGGAAGAGAGAGAAAAGGAGCAGAGAGAGAAAAGGATCACATAGAGAAAAGGATCACATAGAGAGAAGGATCACATAGAGAGAAGGATCACATAGAGAGAAGGAATACAAAGAGAAAAGGAGCACAGTGAGGGAATAGGAAGTGAGAAAAAGAACACAGAAATAAAAGGAACACAGAGAGAAAAGTAACAAAAAGATAAAAGGAGGACAGAGAGAAAAGGAACAAAGAGAGAATAGGAACACAGAGAAAAGAAGCACACAACAGGCAAAAGGAGCACACAGAGAGAAAAGAAACACAGACTGAAAAGGAACATATAGAGATATAAAGAGCACAGAGAGAAGAGGAGCAAAGAGAGAAAAGGAGGACGAGAGAAAAGGAACACTGAGAGCACAGCAGAAAGGAGAGAAAAGGATCACATAGAGAGAAGGAATATAAAGAGAAAAGGAGCACAGTGAGGGAATGAGGAAGTGAGAAAAAGAACACAGAGATGAAAGGAACACAGAAAGATAAGTAACAAAGAGATAAAAAAGAACACAGAGAGAAAAGGAGCACAGAGAGAAAAGGAACAAAGAGAGAAGAGGAACACAGAGAGAAAAGCAGGTCACAGAGAAATGGAGCACAGAGAGAAAAGAAGCACCCAGAGGCAAAAGGATCACACAGAGAGAAAAGAAACATAGACTGAAAAGGATCATACAGAGATAAAAAGAGCATAGAGAGAAAAGGAGGAAGCGAGAAAAGGAGGAAGAGAGAAAAGGAACACTGAGAGCACAGTATAAAGGAGAGAAACAGAGCACAGAGTGAAAAGTAGCACAGGGAAATGGAACACATAGAGAATAGGAGCACTGTTAGAAAGGAACACAGAGAGAAAAGGAACACAGAGAGAAAAGAAGGACAGAGTGAAAAGGAGCATAGATAGAAAAGGCGTACAGAGAGAAAAGGAGCACAGAGTGAAAAGGAGCACAGAGTGAAAAGGAGCACAGAGTGAAAAGGAAGATAGAGAGAAAAGGAAGATAGAGAGAAAAGGAAGATAGAGAGATAAGGAAGACAGAGAAAAGGAAGACAGAGAAAAGGAAGACAGAGAAAAGGAACACAGAGAGAAAAGGAGCATAGATAGAAAAGGAAAACAGAGAGTAGGGAGTACAGAGAGAAAATGAACACAAAGAGAAAAGGTGGGCAGAGAGATAGAGCACTGAGAGAAAAGGAACACAGGGAGAAAGGGGACCCAGTGAGAAAAGGAACACAGAGTGAAAAAGGAGAAAGGAGTGAAAAGGAGCACAGAAAGAAAAGGAACCCAGAGAGAAAAGGAGCACAGACAGCAAAGGAGGAAGAGAGAAAAAAGGTATAGAGAGAAAAGGGGAAAGGAGAGAAATAGAACACAGAGTGAAAAGGAACATTACGAGTAAAAGAACACACAGAGTGAAAGAAGCACAGAGAGAAAAAGAAAACAGACAGAAAACGAGCACAAAGAGAAAAGGAGGAAGAGACAAAGGAATAGTGAGAGCACAGGAGAAAGGAGAGGAAACGAGCACAGAGGGAAAAGGAACACAGTGAGAAAAGGAGGAAGAGAGAAAAGGACTACAGAGAGAAAATGAGCACAGAGAGATAAGGATCATAGACAGAAAAGGAATAGAGATAGAAAAGGAACACAGAGAGAAAAGGAATGTATATCAAAAAGGTGTACAGAGTGAAAAGAAACTCAGAGAGAAAAGGAACGCAGAGAGAAGCAGAGCGCAGAGAGAAAAGGAACACACTGAGAAAAGGAGCACAGTAAGAGAATAAGGAAGAGAGAATAAGAACACAGAGATAAAAGGAACACAGAGAGAAAAGGGGCTCAGAGAGAAAACGGTACAAAGAGAGAAAAGGAAAACAGAGAGATGAGTAACAAAGTGATAAAAGGAGGAAGAGAGAAAAGGAACACAGAGAGAAAAGGAACACAGAGAGAAAAGTAACAAAGAGACAATAGGAGGGCAGAGAGAAAAGGAGCACAGAGAGAAAATGAGCTCAGAGAGAAAAGATGCACACAGAGGCAAAAGGAGCACACAGACTGAAAATGATCATACAGAGATAAAAAGAGCACAGAGAGAACAGGATCAAAGAGAGAAAAGGAGGAAGAGAGAAAAGGAACACTGAGAGCACAGGAGAAAGGAGAGAAACAGAGCAGAGTGAAAAGAAACACAGAGAAAAGGAACACAGAGAGAAAAGGAACACAGAGAGAAAAGAAGGAAGAGACAAAAAGAACAGTGAAAGCACAGGAGAAAGGAGAGAGAAAAGGAGCACAGAGTGAAAAGGAGGAAGAGAGAAAAGGAACACAGAGAGAAAAGGAGCACAGAGAGAAAAGGAGCACAGAGAGAAAAGGAGCACAGAGAGAAAAGGAACACAGAGAAATGGAGCACAGAGAGAAAAGGAGCAGAGAGAGAAGATGAACACAAAAAGAATAGAACGCAGAGAAAAAAGCAACACAGATAGAAAAGGAACACAAAGAGAAAAGGAAGACAGTGAGAAAATGAACACAGTGAGAAAAGGAGCCCACAGAGAACAGGAGAAAGAGAGACAAGCACCACAGAGAGAAAATGAACACAGAGAATAATGGAGCACGGAGAGAAAAGGTGCACAGAGAGAAAAGGAGCAGAGAGAGAAAAGGAGCACAGATTGAATAGAAACAAAGAGAAAAAAGGCACATGAAGAGAAAAGGAGCACAAAGAGAAAAGGAACTAAAGGAGACAAGGAGCTCAGAGAGAAAGGGAACACAGAGAGAAAAGGAGGACAGAGAGAATAGGATCACCCAGAGTGAAAAGAAACACAGAGAAAATAGGAGCACAGAGAGAAAAGGAGCACAGAGAGAACAGGAACACAAAGAGAAAAGGAACACAAAGAGAAAAGGAACACAGAAAGATAGGTAACAAAGAGAGAAAAGGAGGAGAGAGAGAAAAGGAAAACAGAAAGAAAAGGAACACAGAGAAAAAAGGAACACGGCCTGAAAAGGATCATACGGAGATAAAAAGAGCACAGAGAGAAGAGGAGCAAGGAGAGAAAAGGAGGAATAGAGAAAAGGAACACTGAGAGCACAGCAGAAAGGAGAGAAACAGAGCACAGAGTGAAAAGGAACACAGTTAGAAAAGGAACAGAGAGAGTAAAGGAGCACACAGAGTGAAAAGGAGCACAGAGAGAAGAGAAACACACAGCTCAAAAAGGAGAACAGAGAGAATATGAGCCCACAGAGAGAAAAAGGAGCACAGAGAGAGAAGAGGAGCAAACAGAGAGAAAGGAAATACTTGGAGAAAAGGAACATAGGAGCAAGAGGGAGCCCAAAAAGAATGGAGCACATAGAGCAATTAACTGCAGGTAGAAAAGGAGTGCAGAAAGAAAAGAAACACCAAGAGAAAAGGAACACTGAGAAAAAAGGAGCACACCTAGAAAATGAGAAGACAGAGACAAAAGGTACCCAGAGAGCAAAGAAGCACAGAGAAAAAAGGAACACAGATGGTAAAGGAGCTCGGGGAGAAATGGAACACAGAAATTAAAGGAGCACAAAATGAAAAGGAGCACAGAGAGAACAGGAACACACAGCACAAAAAGGAGAACTTAGATAGGAAAGGAACACAGAGAGAAAAGGAACTTAGAGAAAAAAGGAGCACAGAGAGAAAAGTAGCACAGAGTGTAAAGGAACACAGAAAGGAAAGGAACATACACAGAGAAAAAGAGCACAGAGAGAAAAGGAGCTCAAAGAGAATAGGACCACAGAAAGAAAAGCAACACAGACAAATAAGGAACACAGAGAGAGAACAAGAGCACAGAGTTAAAAGGAACACAGAGAGAAAAGGAGCACAGAGAGAAAAGGAATTCAGACAGAAAAGCAGCACACAGAGATTAAATTAGCACGCAGAAAGAAAAGAAACACCGAGAGAAGAGGGGAACACAAAGAGAAAATGAGCACAGAGAGAAAATGAGCACGGAGAGAAAATGAGCACGGAGAGAAAAGCAGCACGGAGAGAAAAGCAGCACGGAGAGAAAAGCAGCAAAGAGTGTAAAGGAACACAGAAAGAAAAGGAGCACACACAGAGAAAAAGAGCACGCAGATAAAAAGAGTACAGAGAGAAAAGGAACACAGAGAGAAGAGGAGCGCAGAGAGAAAAGGAACACAGATTGAAAAGAAACACAGAGAAAAAAAGGCACATGGAGAGAAAAGGAGCACAGAGTGAAAAGAAGCACACAATGAAAAGGAACACAGAGAGAACCGGAACACATAGAGAAAAGGAGCATTGAGACAAATGGAGGAAGAGAGAAAAGGAACACAGAGAGCACAGGAGAAAGGAGTGATAAGGAGCATAGAGTGAAAAGGAGAAAGGAGCACAGAGAGAAAAGGAACCCAGAGAGAAAAGGGGCACAGAGAGAAAAAATACACTGAGAGAAAAGGAGCATTTTTTCGCTCTGTGTTCCTTTTCTCTCCCAGTGCTCCTTTCTCTCTGTCCAGCTTTTCTCTGTATGTTCATTTTCTCTCTGTACTCCTTTCTCTCTGTACTCCTTTTTCTATCTATGTTCCTTTTCACTTTGTCCTCCTTTTCTCTCTGTCTTCCTTTTCTCTCTGTGCCCCTTTACTCTCTTGCTCCTTTTCTCTCTGTGCTCCTTTTCACTCTGTGCTCTGTTTCTCTACTTTCTCCTGTGCCCTCAGTGTTCCTTTTAATTATTCCTCCTTTTCTCTCTTTGCTTCTCTTCTCTTTGTGCTTTCTTTTTTATCTCTGTGTGATCCTATTCAGTCTGTGTTTCTTTTCTCTCTGTGTGCTCCTTTTGCCTCTATGTGCTTCTTTTCTCTCGGTGCTCCTTTTAAATCTGTGTGTTCCTTTAATCTCTGTGTTACTTTTCACTCTGTGTTCCTTGTCTCTCCTTTCTCCTATTCTCTCAGTGTTTTTTTACTCTCTTCCTCCTTTTGGCACTATGTTCCTTTTCTCTCTGTGTTCCTTTTCACTCTTCCTCATTCTCTCACTGTGCTCCTTGTCTTTCTGTGTTTCTTTACTCTATGTGATCCTTTTCTGTCTGTGTTCCTTTTCTCTCCTTTCTCCTGTGCTCTCACTGTTCCTTTTTTCTCTACCTCCTTTTCTTTTTGTGCTCCTTTTCTGTCTGTATTCTTTTTCTCTCTGTGCTCCTTTTCACTCGGTGTGTTCCTTTACTCGCTGTGTTCCTTTTCACTCAGTGTTCCATTTCTCTACTTTCCCCTTTTCTTGTAGTGTTTTCTTTTCTCTTCCTCCCTTCCTCTCTGTGCTCCTTTTCTCTCGGTGGGCTCTTTCTCTCTGTGCTCTTACTGTCTCTGTGTACTTTTTTCTCTCTGTCTGCTCCTTTTCTCGGTGTGCTCCTTTTTTTCTCTGTGTTCCTTTTGTCTTGGTGTTTCTTTTTTTTCTGTGCTCCTTTTCTCTCTGCACTCCATTACTCTTGTGCTCCACTTTGTTTGGGCAACTTCTTGCTCTGTTTCCTTTCACCGTGTGCTCCTTTTCTCTCTCTGTGCTTCTATTTCCTCTGTGCTCCTTTTCTCTCTGTGTGCTCGTATTCTCTCTGTTCTCCTTTTCATGCTATGTGCTCTTTTTCTCTCCATGCTCCTTTTCCCTCTCTGTGCTCCATTACTCTTTGTGCTCTGTCTCTCTGTTCTCCTAATTGCACTGCATTCCCTTCTCATCCCGCACCTTTTCTCTGTGTTTCTTTTCACTCCTTTCTCCTTTTCACTGAGTTCCCTTTCTCTGTGTTCTTTTCTGTAGATGCTCATTATCTTGCTGAGCTCCTTTTCTCTCTGTGCTCCTTTTCTCTTTGTTTTCCTTTTCTCTGTGTTCCTTTTCTCTCTTTCCTCCTCTTCTCTCCATGCTCGTTTTTCCAGTGTGATCCTTTTCAGTCTCTGTTTCATTTCTCTGTGTGTGCTACTTTTGCCTCTGTGTACTTCATTTCTCGCTGTGCTCGTTTTTTCTCTGAGCTCCTTGTCTCTCTCAGTTCCTTTTATCGTTGCACTCCTTTCCTCTCCCTATGCCTTTTTTCTCTGTGTATCTTTTAACTCTGTGTTCCTTTTCACACTGTGCTCCTTTTCTCTGTGTTCCTTTTCTCTCTGTGTTCCTCTTCTGTCTGTGTTCCTTTTCTCTCTTCCTCATTCTCTCACTGTGCTCCCTTTCTCTTTGTGTACCTTTTCTCGCTGTGCTCCTTTTCATTCTGTGCTCCTTTTCTCTCGGTGCTCTTTTTATCTGCGTGCTCTCTTTCTCTGTGTGTTCTCCTTTTCTTTTTGTGTTCCTTTACACTCTTTGCTCTCCGTGCTGCTTTTCTCTCTGTCCTCATTTTCTCTCCGGGCTCCTTTTCTCTTTGTGTTCTCCTTTTCTCTCGGTGTTTCTTTTCTTTCTGTGTGCTAATTTATTCTCTGTGTGTTACTTTTCTGTCTGTATTCCTTTTCTCTCTGTGCTCCTTTTCTCTCTGCGTTCCGATTCACTCTGCGTTCCGATTCACTCTGCGTTCCGATTCACTCTGCGTTCCGATTCACTCTGCGTTCCGATTCACTCTGCGTTCCGATTCACTCTGCGTTCCGTTTCTCTCTATGCTCTTTTTATCTGCGTGCTCTTTTTCTGTGTGTTCTCCTATTCTTTGTGTGCCTTTATACTCTTTGCTACTTTTCTCTCCGTGCTGCTTTTCTCTCTGTCCTCATTTTCTCTCCATGCTCCTTTTCTCTCGGTGTTTATTTTCTTTCTGCGTGCTAATTTATTCTGTGTGTTACTTTTCTGTCTGTATTCCTTTTCTCTCTGTGATCCTTTTCTATTTGTGTCCCCTTTCACTTTGTGTTCCTTTTCTCTCGATGCTCCTTTCCACTCTGTATTCCTTTTCTCTCCCTCCTCATTTTCTCTCTGTGTTTCTTTCCTCTCCGTGTTCCTTTCCTCTCCGTGTTCCTTTCCTCTCCGTGTTCCTTTCCTCTCAGTCATCCTTTATCCCTTGGTGCTCCTCTGTCTCTCTGTGCTCATTTTTTTCTCTGTGTTCCTGATCTCTCAGCGCTTCTCTATCTCTCTGCGCACCTTTTCTCTCTGTGTTCCCTTTCTCTCTGTGCTACTTTTCTCTCAGTGAAAAGGCACACAGATGTAAAAGGAGGACAGAGAGAAACGGAACCCTGAGAGGAAAGGAACCCTGAGAGGAAAGGAGCACAGAGATTAAAGGAGCACAGAGACTAAAGGAGGACAGAGAGAAAAGAAACACAGAGAGAAAACAAGGAGGGAGAGAAAAGGAATACAGAGTGAAAGGGGACACAAACAGTAAAGGAGGACAGAGTGAAAAGGAGCGTAGATAGAAAAGGAACACAGGGTTCCGTTTCTCTCTGTCCTCCTTTTACATCTGTGTGCCTTTTCACTGTGTTCCTTTTCTATCTACGCTCCTTTTCACTCTGTCCTCCTTTACTGTTTGTGTCCCCTTTCACTCTGTATTCCTTTTCTCTCCCTCCTTGTTTTCTCTCTGTCCTCCTTTTGTCTCTGTGCTCCTTTAATCTCTGTGCTCCTTTCCTCTCAGGGTTCCTTTCCTCTCAGGGTTCCCTTTCTCTCAGGGTTCCCTTTCTCTCAGGGTTCCCTTTCTCTCAGGGTTCCCTTTCTCTCAGGGTTCCCTTTCTCTCTGTCCTCCTTTTCTGTTTGTGTCCCCTTTCACTCTATGTTCCTTTTCTCTTGATGCTCCTTTCCATTCTGTATTCCTTTTCTCTCCCTCCTCCTTTTCACTCTGTCCTCCTTTTCCATTTGTGTTCCCTTTCGCTCTGTGTTCCCTTTCGCTCTGTGTTCCCTTTCGCTCTGTGTTCCCTTTCGCTCTGTGTTCCTTTCCTCTGTGTTCCTTTTCTCTCTGTGTTCCTTTTCTCTCTGCGTACTAATTTATTCTGTGTGTTACTTTTCTGTCTGTATTCCTTTTCTCTCTGTCCTCCTTTTCTCTCTGTGTCCCCTTTCACTCTGTTCCTTTTCTCTTGATGCTCCTTTCCATTCTGTATTCCTTTTCTCTCCCTCCTCCTTTTCACTCTGTCCTCCTTTTCCATTTGTGTTCCCTTTCGCTCTGTGTTCCCTTTCGCTCTGTGTGTTCCTTTTCTCTCTGTCCTCATTTTCTCTCGGTGCTTCTTCCTTTCCTCTCTGTGCTCCTTTTCTCTCAGTCATCTTTTTCACTCTGCGCTCCGTTTCACTCTGCGCTCCTTTTCTTTCTATGCTCTTTTTATCTGCGTGCTCTTTTTCTATGTGCGTTCTCCTTTTCTTTTTGTGTTCCTTTACACTCGTTGCTACTTTTCTCTCAGTGCTGCTTTTCTCTCTGTCCTCATTTTCTCTCCGTGCTCCTTTTCTCTCGGTGTTTATTTTCTTTCTGCGTGCTAATTTTTTCTGTGTGTTACTTTTCTGTCTGTATTCCTTTCCTCTCCGTGTTCCTTTCCTCTCCGTCATCCTTTTCTCTCCGTCATCCTCTATCCCTCGGTGCTGCTCTGTCTCTCTGTGCTCCTTTTCTTTCTGTGTTCCTGTTCTCTCAGCGCTCCTCTATCTCTCTGCGCACCTTTTCTCTCGGTGTTCCCTTTCTCTCTGCGTTCCTTTTCTCTCTTGTGCTCCTTTACTCCCTGGGTTTCTTTTCTCTCCTATCACATGTGCTCTCAGTTTTCCTTTCCTCTCTTCCTCATTTTCTCTCTTTGTGCTCCTTTTCTCTCTTGTGCTCCTTTTCTCACTGCGTGTTCCTTTTCTCTATGTGTTCCTTTTCACTCTTTGTTTCTTTTCCTCATGTGTTCCATTTCTCTCTACGCTCCTTGTCTCTCTGTGCTCCTTTTCTCTCTTTTATTCCTTTTCTTTCTGTGCTACTTTTCTCACGTTGCTCCTTTTCTCTCTGTGTTCTTTTCATCTCTGTGCTCCTTTTGTCTCTGTGCTTCTTTTCTCTCTATGGTGTTACTTTTATCTCTGTGCTCCTTTTCTTGCTGTGGTCCTTTTCTCTGTGAGTTCCTTTTCTCTCTGTGTTCCTTCTTCTTTCTCTGTTAATTTTTTCACTTCCTCCATTTCTCTCTGTTCTCCTTTTTCTCTGTATTCCTTTTCTAGATTAGATTAGATTAGATTAGATTATTTACAGTGTGGAAACAGGTCCTTCGGCCCAACAAGTCCACACCGACCCGCCGAAGCGTAACCCACCCAGACCCATTCTCCTACATTTACCCCTTCACCTATCACTACAGGCAATTTAGCATGGCCAATTCACTTAACCTGCACATTTTTTTTGGATTGTGGGAGAAAACTGGGGCACCCGGAGGGAACCCACGCAGACACGGGGAGAATGGGCAAAGTCCACACAGACAGTCACCTGAGACGGGAATTGAACTCGAGTCTCTGTTGCTGTGAGGCACAGTGCTAACCACTGTGCCGCCGTGCTGCCCATTCTCAGTGTTCCTTTTCTCTCTGTCCTCCATTTCTCACTGTGCTCCTTTGTTTCACTTCATATTCATTTGCTCTCTGTGCTCCTTTTCCCTCAGTGTTCCTTTTCTCTCTCTGCTCCTTTTTTTTCACTTTTTATTCATTTTTCTCTCTGTTTTCCTTTTCTCCGTGTGTTCTTTTTCTCTCTGTGTTCCTTTTCAATCAGTGCTCATTTTGTTTCGTAGCCTCTTTTCTCTCTGTGTTCCTTTTCTTCTGTGATCCTTTCCCCTCAGTGTTCTGTTTCTATTTGTGTTCCTTTTCACTCTGTGGTCCCTTTCTCTGTGTGTTCCTTTTGTCTGTGTGTCTTTTTCATCTGTGCTCCTTCTCGGTCGGTGTTCCTTTTATATGTATGCGCCATATCTCTCTGTGATCCTTTCCCCACTGTGATCCTTTCCCCACTGTCCTCCTTTTCTCTCTTTGTTCCTTTTTTTCACTTTTTATTCATTTTCTCTCTGTTTACCTTTTCTCTCTATGTTCCTTTTCTTCTGTGATCCTTTTCTCTCCGTGTTCTGTTTCTATTTGTGTTCCTTTTCTCTCTGTGGTCCCTTTCTCTCTGTGTTCCTTTTGTCTGTGTGTCTTTTTCACTCTGTGCTCCTTTTTTATGTATGCACCATGTCTCTCTGTGTGTCCTTTCTCTCTGAGTTCCTTTCCTCTGTGTGCTCCATTTCTCTCAGAGCTTCTTTTCACTGTGTGTTCTTTTTCTCTCTGTCTTCCATTTCTCACTGCGCTTCTTTGTTTCACTTTATATTCCTTTCCTCTGTGCGTTCCTTTCCTCTGTGCGTTCCTTTCCTCTGTGCGTTCCTTTCCGCTCTCTGCTCCTTATCTCTGTGTGCTCCTTTACTTTTGGTTGTCCTTATCACACTATGCTCATTCTCACTCTGTGTTCCTTTTCTATCTACATTCCTTTTCTCTCTGAATTCCTTTTCTCTCTGTGCTTCTTTTTCTCTGTGCTCCTTTTCTCTCTGTGTTACATTTATCTTTGTACTCCCTCTCGCTTTGTGTTCCTTTTCGCTGTGTGTTCCATTTCACTCGGTGTCCCTTCTCACTCTGTGTTCCTTTCCTATCAACCTCCATTTCTCTTTGGGTTCCTTTTCCATTTGTGCTCATTTTCTTTCTGTGTTCCTCTTCTCTCTGTCCTCCTTTTCTCTCTCCTCTCGCTCTGCCCCTTTCCTCTCGCCGCCCCTTTCCTCTCGCTGCCCCTTTTAACTGTGCTCCTTTCCTCTAGCTGCTCCATTTCACTCTGTGATCCTTTTCTCTCTGTGTTTCTTTTCTCTCTGCGTTCCTTTTTTTCCACTTTTAATTCATTTTCTCTCTGTGATCCTTTCCCCTCTGTGTTCTTTTTCTCTCTGTGTTCCTTTTCAATCAGTGCTCATTTTGATCCTGAGCCTCTTTTCTCTCTGGGTTCCTTTTCCATTTGTGCTCATTTTCTTTCTGTGTTCCTCTTCTCTCCATCCTCCTTTTCTCTCTTCATCCTCCTTTACTCGCTCTTCCCCTTTCCTCTCGCTCTGCCCCTTTTCACTCTGTGTTCTCTGCGCTCCTTTTCTCTCTGCGCTCCTTTTCTCTCTGCGCTCCTTTTCTCTCTGCGCTCCTTTTCTCTCTGCGCTCCTTTTCTCTCTGCGCTCCTTTTCTCTCTGTGTGTTCGTTTTCTCTATGTTCTCCTTTTCTCTCTGTGCTCCTTATAATTGTTTAGCTCTTGATCATCACCAAATTAAAGAATATTAGTTTTGTGGAGTAAAAGTGATTATATCAAAGACAATACTTTGTCTGGGTGAATACTGGAAGTCCATCAACGCGCTTGAGTTTTAATTACACAAGTGCAAATTCTTCTTGAGGTAATATCATTCTCACCACATGTTGAGATTGTTCATAAGAGGGCAATTCTGGTTCTGCTGAACTGGCTTCCTTTAATACAGGAGAGGATTATTTAAAAAAAATATTGTTCCAAAATCAAGATTAGCCAAGCCTGTTTTGCCAGATATTCCAAATTTGCAAACCGTAGGTAAAAAGAAAGGTAAACCAGGGGATAAGGATTACTTTTCAATGTTTGAAGATTGGAGGAGGAACCGGACATGAAGATAGAGATATCGGGTAACGTGGAGGATGTTATATTTGGAATATGGAGGGTACACAGAAGAAAAGTTCAGAGAAATATTTGCTTTGACAGTATCAATCTACAAGAGAACATTTGAGAAAATTTGGAGCTTTACAGTGAAATTAAATGCTGATGAGAATACAGTTCAACATTCCTCCTTGATTATTGATCATCTCTTGACTGTAAATGTAATTTCTACACTTGAAATTCTGGGTTCGTGCTACTTGGAGTACAAATGCTGATATGGTATCTAGCAACATCATTTGCCTCAAATGTTCACAAAATAAATGTTTATTCTCACCTTGGGCATTGGCTTGTATGGCATGTTTAATTTTCAAGGGTTCATCTCTCTTATTGTACTGAAGAGACTTGCAAATTTCCAAGTGTATTGATCTGAAATAATTACTGGATTTAACTGATATTGAAAGTATGACCTTCCTTACCCCACTGGATATGTCAGCGAGCGCTTTGTCATAATTGTGATCATTCTTGCCTCTGAATAATAAGGTCCCATGTTTTGCTCTCTCTTCAGGACTTGAACATAAAAGTTAAGGTTGACTCTCCAGAAAAGTTCAGAGGGAATACAACATTGTGTTCACCTGGATAACTTGCTATCATCTCTCTATTTTAGTAAGTTCATAGAGTTTTGGATTACTTGCTACTTTGGTTAGATCCTCAGCGTACAACTCATACCTATCAAGTTATGTCAGCCATTGGGTTTGCCTCCAGCACCATCTTTAGTTTAATGCAATTATCTCCCTGCCTCAATTAAATGGGTTCATGGGTCATCCTTTCACTTGTTATTCAGCTGTTGACACTTTATTCACACTGACACTTTTGATCCCTTGCTTAGACTTGTTTTTCACTCCATTCACTCCACCATTTGTATGATGTTTCATCCCTCTGCCTATAAATTCTGTCCTTGTCTGTGTCTCTTCACTGCACCTGAAGGAGCAACACTCCAAAAGCTTGTGATTTCAAATAAACCTGCTGGACTATAACCTGGTGTCACGTGACTTCTGACCTTGTTTGCCCCAGTCCAAACATTGGTATCTCCACAACATTCTTTTGATGAGATATTAATTCTAGGTCTCACCTGCTTTCTTGTGGGCATAAAGAATCCCATGGCACCATTTTGAGGAAATGCAGGGTACTTGTTCCTTATGTCATGGTTACATTCGTCTCTGGATCACCAAAACAAAATAGATTATCTGGTCATTTAAGTTGCTATAGCCCTAGAGGACCACACCACTGATTCCTCACTCAGGGGCAAGGTTGAGAAGGTAGGAACTTCACAATCATCTTAGATGGTACAGTATTGTTGTCACTGTGTCGCAAATCAGCCATTCGGCCAATTGAGCTGCCCTTGATTATGTTGCTGCCTGGGGCAGTTTGCTGTGTGACAATTGGCTACTTCTATAAACAGTGATTATAATTCAAAATAAGTATTTCCCTTGTTGGAATACATTCAGTGGCTGTGAAAGGTGTAAGATGAACACACGTCTTTGTTTCTTCATTAGAGTAGTAATAGTGAAAACATAAATGAGAATTGTTATGTTGGTTTTGCATTGCTAGAAAAAATTCCCTGTGACACAATCAAGAAAACCAAAGTTTAGTATTTCTTTGATAATGTTTTTCACCCTTTTATTCTCTTTTCTCTTTTATGACTCCTGCACGTGAACTAACCCATTTCTTCCACTGTTTATATGCAATAGATTTGTTTTGGCAGTAGTGGGAAGCTTTTAGAAACAATAATCCTAGAGATAATTAAAAGCCACTTGGACACGCAGAGACTAATACAGGAGAGTCAGCATGGATTTAGTAAGGGCAAATCATGTTTGACTACCTTTATTGAGTTCTTTGATGAAGTGTCAGCACATATGGTTGAGGGCATTACAGATGATGCTGTGAATGCAAACTTTCAAAGGAAACTTGATAAAGTATCACAAAATAAGCTTGAAACTCATGGGAGAAAACAGACAGCATGCATATAAATCTGGCTAAAAAATAGGGAAAAAAAATGAGCAGTGGGAAATGCTGTTTTTCAGAGAGAAAGGACACACAGTGGCAGACCCCAAAACTCATCAGTGCTGGGAACACTGCTGTTTTTGACCTACAGTAATGACTTGGACATAGAAGGCACAGGGCATAATTCTGAAATTTGCAGATATCACAAAATGTGAAAGCACAATAAAGAGAGCGATAATTGTTAAAGGCTTCAAGAGCACCTGGAAAAATTGGCAGAATTTAGCAGGCAAATAGGAAATAAACTCTAAGACAGTAACGTGTGAGATGATACACTTTGTTCGGTGGAATGGGAAAGACAATACCCACTAAATGAAAGAATTGATAAAGGTGTGCAAGCAACAACAGACCTGAAGCGTTTGTGTACAAATTTACGAAGACAGCAGAACAGGCTAACAAAGCAGTCCTTAAAGTGTTATGGGATATTGGGATTTATAAATAGTGTACAAAAGGCAGAAAGGTATGCTCAACCTATACAAAAAAAACTTTCAGAAGGACACAAGATTTTGGTATCCAAAAGAGACTTACTAGAGTGGCTGCAGGGAGAAGGACTGGGTTACATAGGTAGTCTGAAGAGTCTGAGATTCCAAACAATGGGCAAAAAGAATCAAAAGGTGGGGTTGCATTGTTAATTGTAATTTACAATGGGATAAGTTGAGTAGTGACACAGGTTCACTAAATCGTGTTCTGGAATCAGTTATGTAGAAATAAGAAATGGCAATTGATAGAAGTCTAGGCAGGAGTCATCTATAGGTCATTAAAAATCTTCCTTTACGTAGGACAAAGTGTAAACTGGGAAATAATGGAAGTATTAAGAAAGGGACAATAATTATTTTTGGTGATTTTGATGTGTACAATGTGTACAAACCAGATGAGCAAGATAACAGTGAGGCAAATTGTAGAGGACAGAGATTGTTTCTTTAGAAAAAGTATATTGCTGGACTTACCCTTGAAAACGTTATTTTATATCTATCACTGGGTCTTGAGGTGGAATAAGAGGAGATCTCATAGTTAAGGATCATCTAAGGAATAACAATTACAACATGATAGACGTTCAATTTCTGACTGAGGGAGAGCAACTAGTGTCTCAAACCAGTGTCCTCAACACAAATAAGGGCAATTACAGAGGTGTAAAGAAAGAGTTTTTGAAAATGGGCTGAGAAAATAGATCAAGGGGAGACTCAGTAGATGAGCAGTAGCAGACATTTAAGCAGATCTACAAGTCTGAATTTATTCTGGCCAAAATGGAGTCCATGAAGAATGATGAATATTCTGTGTTTAACAAAAGGTAGTCAAGGATAATGCTTGATACAAATCTACGGTATGCAAACTGAAAACCTATTTTTGGGAATACTTTAGGATCAAGCAGGAGATGACTAAAAAGCTAATGAAAAGGAGAAAATTGATTATAAAAGTAAATTGACAAGAAATATGAAAACAAAATGCAAGAACTTCCATGTGTACATAGAAAGAAAAAGAGCAGATAAAGTAAATGTAGGATGTTTAGATGATGCACTGGGGAATTAATAGCAGATATCGGGAACACATACCTAAATCAAAATCCCCATCAATCTCCTCAGCTTCAAGGAAAACAAACCCAGCTTATTCAATCTCTCCTTATAACTGAGATTTTCATCTCAAGTATTTAAACCAATATTTTACAATGGTCATCGTGATGGAGGAAACTTGAAACATCCCAAGGACAATATATAAGCAAGGTGCTAAAGGGAAGAAAGCTCTTGTAGCAGTCTCTGTCAGGAGGAGCAAAGTAAATGACAAAATAATGTGAATTAAGGCAGGCAGTTTTTCAGGACCTAATAACCTGCATGCAAGGGTTTTGTAGGGAGTGGCTGCATTGGAGAAAATATTCCAGAACCCCTTAGCTTGCAGGAGGATTCCAGTGAATTATAAAACTGCTACTGAAACACCTCTATTCAAGAGAGGGAGACAACAAACAGGAAACTGTATGCTGGTTAGCCGGACATCTGTTGGTGGGAAAGTGCTAGATTCCATTATTAAGAAAGAATTAACATGGCTTCAGAAAAGTTTAAACACTATCAAACACATTCAGTGTTGTTTTGTAAATGGGAAGTCATATTTGACAAATATTCGAGAATTTATTGAGGAGACATAGCAAGCAGTTGTTGATGAAGGAAATGGGTGGGTGCGGAGTATTTGGGTTTTTCTGAAAGCATCCATTAAGATGCCAGGTAAAATGATTATGGAACAAAATAGGGCATTGGGGTAAAGTTTAGCAGTGATTGAGGATTGGGTTAACAGTCAGTCGACAGGGATTTGAGATTAATGGGCCCTTTTCAGACCGGAAAGAAGTGAAGTGACAGAACAAATCAGTCTTGCAGCCTCAAGCATTTACTATCTATAATATTGACTTGGTGAAGAAGGTAATGTGTAATTTAGTGAAGATATAAAAATGGTGATAATGCATATTGTAATGAGGGCACAAGGAACCTGTAGGGGGATATGAATAGTTTAAGTAAAGAAGACAACATCTTGGCAGATGAAGTTATCACATGAAAGTGAGAGATTATGCATTTTGGTGGGAAGAATCAAAAGGCAGAATTATTATCTAAATGGGGGTCAGACTTCAAACAATACACAGAGATTTTGAGGCTTCTTGTGCATGAAACACAAACATTGAGCATGTAGGTGTAGCAAGTAATTAAGAAGGCAAATGGAATTTTGGCCTTTGTTGCAGGGGATTCGGAGTTCAGTTCGGTTTTGCTATAACTGCACTGTGTGTTGGTGAGGCTGTACCTGGAATTCTGTGTACTATTTTGGTCCCTGTATTTAAGAAAGGAAGTATTGTTATTGGAGACAGTTTAAAAAAGAGATTCATTAGGGTGATGCCTTGATGGAAATGGCCTATTTATCAAGAATGGCTAAACAGAATAGACCTTTAATCTTTAGAAGAATGAGTGGCGATCTTGAGATTAGATTCCCTGTGATAGGGAAACAGGACCTTCAGCTCAACAAGTCCACATCGACCCTCCGAAGAGTAACCCACCCAGACCCCTTTCCCTCTGACTAATGCACCTTACACTATGGGTAATTTAGCATGGCCAATTCACCTGGCTTGCACATCTTTGGACCGTGGAAGGAAACCAGAGCACACAGAGGAAATCCACACTGACACAGGGAGAATGTACAAACTCCACACGGACAGTCACCTGAGGCTGGAATCGAACCAGGGTCCCTGGCACTGTGAGGCAGTAATGCTAACCACTGAGCCACTGTGCCACCCCTGAAACATACAAGATTCTAAGGAGGTTTGACTCCACTTATGGGAGTACCTTCAATAGGAAGCACAACAACAGAATAAGACAGAATAAAACTAAGGTGCAAAAGCTTTTCTTCTAGAGGGTAGGGAATGTATGAAGCTCTATACTCCAGAGACTTGTGAAGGCTGTATAACTGAAAATATATAAGGAGGAAATAGATAGGCTTTTGTAATTTTGGGGAACTGAGGCCTACGATTTGCTGGCCTGAGTGAGAAGCTGAGGCCTGGACAGGTCAGCCATGATGTTGGTGTATAGTGGGTTGGGTTTGACAGGCCAAATGGCCTACTCCTGCTCTGATTTTAATGTTTTCTTATACTCTACTCAGTGCAGAACAAACAAAAATACATTTGTTAGAGATGTAAAGATCATGTTTTTTCTGTATTCTTGATTGAAGACGAAAAAAGGAAACCATCTTACTTAAAAGCCAAACAATGTTGAAGGATTCTTGTACTTTAAAAGCATGTTACCTGACAATTATTGTAAACGCTATTTATACAGCTGTTAGTTCAGGCTGTGGGGATAGTCAAACTGAGCCAGAGGTCATACAGTCTAATAGCATAGAAACAGGCCTTTTGGCCAATTATATTCATTCCAACAAAGACCAAACTACACTTAATCCTATTTGCCTGCACTTGACCCATAGTCTACTATGTCCTGGCATTTTAAGTGGTCCTCCAGATACTTAAATGTTAAGCGAGTGCCTGGCCCCATCATCATCCCAGGCAGTGCATTCCACATTTCTACCACCCTCTGGGTGAAAATTTTAAGATCTTTTCTAAACCACCTACTCCACATCTTAAAGACACTTGTCCTCTGGTGTTAGACATGTCAGTCATGAGAAAAAGATTTTCATGATCACCTTAATCAGATCCCCCATCAGCTTCCTCTGCTCCAAGGAAAACAAACCAAGCCTATAGAATTTCTCCTCATGACAGAGATTATTCATCCCAGGCAACATCCCAGTGAATTTCCAGTGCATTCATGTTCTTTTGATAATGTGGCCACCATAACAGCACACAATAATCCATCTGTGGTTTAACCAATGTTTTATGATTTTGTAACAAGATTTTGCTCTCCCCTGTATTCTACACCCTGGCTAATGAAGACAAGTAACCTGTATGCCTTCTTTACCACCCTGTGTACCTGTGCTGATACCTTCAGGGATCTATGGACTTGTACACCAAGGTCCCTTTGTTTGTCAGTACTCCCTAGTAACCGACCATTTATTATGTATATCCCTCCATTATAAGGCCTCCCAAAATCTTGAACTTTTTGGGATTAAATTCGGTCATAGTTCAGTCCAGTTTACCCATTGATCAATATCAAATGATAGCCTGAGACCACCCTTCTTACTATCAACACCAATTTTCGTGTCATCTATAAATATACTAATTATACTTTCTACTTTCCCTTCCAAGTCGTCATGTACACAACAAACAGCAAGAGCCCCACCATTGAATTCTAGGGTAAAAAACTTGTCACATGCTTCCAATCACAAAAACAACCTTCCACCAGCATCCTTTCCCTCCTATTTGTAAGTCAGTTTTGGATTTAGTTTGCCAACTGGCCTTGGTTCTCAAGGTTTCTTATCTTTTGGACTATACTTCCACATGGGATCTTATTAAAATTTTTACTGGAGTTTTGTAAACCACATCAATTGCACTACCCTCATCAATATATGCACACAAATTGAAATTTGGCTAACAGCTGGTAGCTGATTGGTCACTAGTTCACTGACCAGATTTCAATGACATAGGCCTTCTACCATCAAACAAATGTAATTGGATCATAACTAGGTAAGCAACTGGGCAGTGTGAATGTTTGGTTAATAAACAAATGGACCTCCAAAGGGAAAAGAGCTTGAGAATGAAAAAAAATGAAGCCTTATGTTAGCCAGCTTATTCGACTTTATCAGTTGTATTAAGCTGTGACTTTTAATTAATACGCCAGACCAGTCACCTTGTGCCTCTTGCAAACAGGAGAGAGTACCTGGAGAAGGAAGATTGACAAACAGCATTCTGAACAGCAAAAGGACCATCTCAACAAATCCAGCAGACAAGGACCACTGAGCTCTCTTCCCAGTCTTTGACACTGCCCATAACACCAGTGATTTTTTTTTTAATGTGTATAGGTGCATGTAGATGGAGTCTAAGCAACGTGGGCATGGATGAGGTGTGTGGAAGAATCTGTGGAGAAGTCCAGCAAGGCCTCTCTCAGTTTAAGAAGGTGGGACTCTCGACAGTTTCCATTTCCACAAGCAGTATAGCGAGATTCTCACTCGGCAACAGGGAGCTGCTATTGGACAGGATTGATGCTTGTTAAATGTATAACTTATCAAGATAATATTTAGCCTCCCACCTTGCCTGACTCACCATACTGCCTTGAGATTAAGGAAACCTTACAGGGAAACCTGTCCCAAAGTTGGTCCTTTTTAAAAAAGAAAATGCTGTTCCTTTTCTCAATGATACTGTGTCCTTGTATTTTTTTCAGAGAAGTCATAAAACAGCCCAGGCTCCGAATCGATTGAAGATGAAAAGAGATGAAAAGGGTTTTTGGAGGCCATTTTGTTTATACGTAAACATATGAGATTTTAGACCAAATCTTTTATGTTTTAGAAGTAACCTGTATAATGAAAGAGGTCGTGGCCAGCTCTCTAGCTGTGCAGTTCAGTTCAGAACTTTAGTTAGTTCAGTTCAGCAGTGGTGTGTGTGCGAAGAAAGACTGTTGAAGTCAGTCAGGTGAGACTGGAACTTCTCTCTCCTTCTGTCCTTCTAACTTCGACCTGTAAGCCTCTGTTTCAGTTTTACTCTGTGTTTAAGGGATTTGTTTATTGGGACTTGTAGATTGTCGGAACAGCATGATTAAAGTCTAGTTTGGATAGATTGAATTCTGTGCGTATTCTGTTCTTTGTATTTCATTCTATAATTTTGTGAATAAATTTTTGTCTGTTTTAAAAACCTGGTAGTCAACCTAGCTAACTTCCTCCAGGTAACTTTCAGTGTACACTTACCAAAACAAATTGCAAAGTTACGGTCTGGGCTGCCTACTTAAGAATGTTTTGAGTGGTCTGGCCTAGTCCATAACAAACCAGAGCAAGCACCTGCTGGATTTAGTTCACCACTCGCTCTGAAGGACGACCATGATGGACCGGACAACAACAAGTCAGGGCTGATCCATGAGCATGTGCGCCACACACATCCACTGACATCAGCAGCCAATGTGCCAACTTCTAAGGACCTTCACGATTTATCTCTGACCCACTTGCAGGATGCAATGTCAGTGTAATGCTGCAGAGAAGACACTGTGTACACGGGAACGAACACACACACACACACACACACACACACACACACACACACACACACACCATGGATTAGAACCAAACTCCAGCACAGCACTGTTTGCTTCTCCTTACAGCTTTCATTTCTGCTGAACCTAACTCAATGCTCACACAGTATCCTTAGATTCCATTATCTTGCTTATTTGTAGTTTTGCCACCCGTCCCCCAGCCAAATTTATCAGTCTTGCATTACTTCTGTCTTACGTCTTTTAGCAGATAATCAAAGCCAGAAAACTTGTAATATTTGTCAGCTGGCCTCAGTCAGATCAAGGAGATAGCTTTCAGTAAGGGAGTTCTGACACAAAGTCAAGGGCAGCCTCCCATACCAGTCCAGGTCCTGCTAAGGGTGATCAGAGTCAAAAAGCTCTCCACATAACAGCTGAATGATGGGCAGCACACTTTGCCTTGATTCTTTCTGTCCTATATGGACTCTTTTCTTTCTGGATTGAGAGAGTCGTGTCTTACAGGAGATGACAGTACGTAGCACAGTTATTACTGTTGGTGTAGGTGGCAAGATGTCCCCTGTTGGCTGAGTAGACAGCGCAGAGAAACCTCACTGGGTTTTGCAACAAGAAAACATCTGCCCTCCCCAAAAAAAGCTCACACAACTCAGACTGAGCCAAAGAAAAAGATTCAGCTCAAACAATTCTTTGATAGCTGAAGGGTCAATAATCAAAGGACAAAGACTAAAAATGAGTTGCAAAGGTAAAGAGATGGCATGAAGAAACACACTTTTACACAATAATTGGCTATAATCTGGAAAGCCCTGGCTGATAGGGTGGATGGGTGAAACAGCATCAATAGTAACTCCCTAAAAAAAGAGAATTGGACAAGTACAGGAAGATAAAGAATATTGATAAGAGTCATCTAGAAATGAATAAGTTGATTAGGGATAGTCAACACGGCTTTGTGAAAGGTAAGTCATGCCTCGCAAACCTTATTGAGTTCTTTGAGAAGATGATCAAACAGGTGGATGAGGGTAAAGTTGTTGATGTGGTATGGATGGATATCAGTAAGGTATTTTATAAGGTTCCCCATAGTAGGCTATTGCACAAAATATGGAGGCATGGGATTGAGAGTGATTTAGCGGTTTGGATCAGAAATTGGTTGGCCGAAAGAAGAGAGGGGGTGGTCGTTGATGGGAAATATTCATCCTGGAGTTCAGTTACTAGTGGAGTACTGCAAGGATCAGTTTTGAGTCCACTGTTGTTTGTTATTTTTATAAATGACCTTGATGAGGGCATAGAAGGACAGGTTAGTAAATTTGCAGATGACACTAAGGTCGGTAGAGTTATGGATAGTGACAAAGGATGTTGTAGGTTACAGAGGGACATAGATAAGCTACAGAGCTAGGCTGAGAGATAGCAAATGGAGCTTAATGTGGTAAAGTGTGAGGTGATTCACTTTGGAAGGAGTAACAGGAATGCAGAATACTGGGTTAATGGTAAGATTTTTGGTAGTGTAGATGAGAAGAGAGATCTCGATGTCCAGGTACATAGATCCCTGAAAGTTGCCACCTGAATTGAATGGTTTGTTAAGACGGCATACAGTGTGTTAGCTTTTATTGGTAGAAGGATTGAGTTTCAGAACCATGAGATCATGCTGCAGCTATACAAAACTCTGGTGCGGCCACATTTGGAGTATTGCATACAGTTCTGGTCACTGCATTATAGGAAGGATGTGGATGCTTTGGAAAGGGTGCAGAGGAGATTTATTAGAAAGTTGCCAGGTACAGGGGGAAGGTCTTACGAGGAAAGGCTGAGGGACTTGAGGCTGTTTTTGTGAGAGAAGAAAGTTGAGAGTTGACTTAATTGATGTGTAGAAGATAATCAGAGGGTTAGATAGGGTGGACAGGGAGAGCCTTTTCCCCCCGATGGTGTTGACTAGCACGAGGAGACATAGTTTTAAATTGAGGGGTGATAGACATATGACAGATGTCAGAGATAGTCTCTTTGTTCAAATTAGTAGGGGGCGTGGAATGCACTGCCTGCAACAGTAGTAGAGTCACCATGTTTAAGGACATTTAAATAGTCATTGGGTAGGCATATGGATGAGAATGGATTAGTGTAGGTTAGATGGGCTTCAGCTTGGTTCCACAGGTTGGTGCAACATTGAGGGCCGAAGGGCCTGTACTGCGCTGTAATGTTCTGTGTTCTAATATACAGTTACGTGAGGAAAGTGCATGGGAGTAGGAATAACTTGACTGCTCTTCAACAGAATTGACAGACTTACTTGGCTGAATGGTCTCCTGCTGTATTCTGGTTTTACCATTTGGACTGTCATATTACAAAAAACAAACTTTTTCTACTTGGCAAGGTAAAACACACCCATAGTGCTTTGGCGCTTAACACATTTTCTTAGATAAATTTTCTTTCATTTCACAGTCAAAGTTTATTTTAAAAAAGCTAACCCTTAAGTCCTTCTCTCATCGGAATTAAACAGGTATGAAATAAAGAGATTAATTCAATATTGTCAAAGACTTGTTAAGTTATTTTTCTCATGCTTTGAACTGTGAGAAATTAAGGACAAAGCTGTGCATGAAATTAAGTATTGAATTGTCGACATAAAATCATTGACTAATTCTATATTTTTGACTGATAATAAGTTTGTTGCTTCTCAGCAAGACCATAATGTCAAATCAGAACCATCTGCTGTTCCAACTTATTTGTATTGATTGTACAAGCATCAGTGCAGGTCTTTTGGTGACACGAGTTGGAGGGTAGGGAAAAGCTGCCAACCCACTTTAGACTTCAATGATTTCCTCATTCGGAGAAAGGAGGTTGATTATAACCTGAGAAGCTAAGCAACATGATAACAATTTGACGAAACCATCCACATCATTCCATGTTCTTTTAGTGATTGAATGATGCCATCAAAATTAAGAGGTACACAATTGGCATTATAGACTGAATTTTAACAAGAATTGGTTAAGTGTCAACTCCAGGGTGTGATGTTCTCATGCTGTCTTGCTCTCACTAGTATTGGAGGTACTTGCCTTTGCTTGGAACTTTTGGGAGTCACACCACCGACACTGTACTTAAATCCAAGCTGTGCATCACATCAAAATCCACAAGTCAGAAATTGTCATTTTCTGTTGCAGTGCAGGAAGAATTGCCCCAGAATTGGCAGACAGAGATAAAGTGGCACACCAATTTGCTGACAAGGTCTTGGATATCCTGGTGGACAGGGTAGTGGAAAGGAAGGTCTGTCTATCAACAGACACATCGACCTAGACCCTATATACCGGCCACTGCAGCGGATAGCAACTGACAACCGGAAGCGGCAGATTCAAATCAATATAAATGCCGGAGGAATCAGCACAGAAGCGCTTCACAGGAGGCTCCCAAGCACTGAGGATGTCACCTAGAAAGGGGACAAAATGTTTGCAACAAAAACTCCCAGCTCGGCGAACAGAACCACAACAGGAAGGTCATCCCTTTCCCTTAGGATGCCAGAGGGGATCAGTATCAGCTCAGTCCCAACTGGCCTGGTTTGAAGTTGCCAACAAGTCAGTGTTCTGTGTACACAGTCTGGAGAAAAATGCCCCAATGCAGAAAGGAGAGTGATGACCTTCTGTCATCTGCAAAAGTACATTGTTACGGACCAGGCAGATCCCTCAAAATATTTCAAGAAGGAAGCCCAGTTCCTAACTTTCCTGGCTGTTTGAAGCAGATGTAATGCAGATAATCCAGGAGAGAATTAATTGGTCAAACCACCATTTACTTACAGAATTACCGAATGAAACACAAACAATAGAAAACAGAATACCGAATAACTTAACCTCTCCGAACGCACACCCTAATGATTCTGTTGCAAATACTTGCAACAATCCCATAAACACCCCTTGGCACAAAATATAAAATCAAACCCAGTTTCTTACAGGAGAGATGTCAGAGAGAGAGAGAGAGAGAGAGAACCAGCCTGGACCTGCTTCTGTACGTCCAGCAGCATTTTTTCACACTCCTGCTAAAACCAAACCAAACCAGAGAAATGCTGAGCTGGGAGAATTGGCCACACCCCTTTCATTGTACAAGTTTTTTAAAACTTAAACGCCTCTGCTGAGGCAGTATCTGCTAGCTATTATCAAATTATCCATAAAACCCTACAACCCAGACTTCTTGGAGTCTATGACATTAACGACCTCTCTAAAACAAAGCCAAGGCCTGCATAACCACCAGCTTTTCTCTGTTGCTTTACTGTAATTCTGCTACTGCAGCCACCTCTCAACAAGTCTCATGGTCTGCTATTCTCACTAATGCATGTGACATCTCCCCGACCCACCCACCCTCCCAAACAACTAACACTTCCTGACCCCTGTATTTTCTAGTCACTTTCTTGACACCTTACCACCTTTCCCCTGCTTCCCCAACACTGATAGCTGAGCTGAACATTTTCATTTCACTTTATCCCTCTCTTTGACTAATTCCTGGAGAATGCAGCCCATAACAGTGCACAAAAAATGTCATGGCAGGTGAGATGGTGCCTGACATCTATCTCCACAGCCCTATGAGGAGAAAATCTTTGCCTTAGTAAGATAGCATGGAGATCACTCATCTGATGATACCATGACCTCCATGTATAAGTGCCCAATGGAGTCTCCTCTCCAGACATAGAGGTGCACAGCTCCCCCACCTCCATGCAGCCTGTAATCCACAATTCTGAGGAAGTGCAAGGAGGGTGAGGTGAACCTTCATACAGCCAGGACACACTCAATATGTCCTGGTCCTCTCGTCATAATTCCCCAGGGGTAGCCTGATTGCCAACTGGATCAACTGTATGGTAGACTCCTTCCACCCTTGGTTCTGCATCTAGAAGTAATAGGAGAAAAGCCCATGTGAAGGAGACATCTTATGGTCATCATTAATCCAAAATGATAAAAAAAAGTGTTGTATTGCAGATAAGCTGGACATCATGTCAGGGCAATCTGACCATCATCTTCAAATAAAGTAAAGCACCACTGTCCTTCTTTCAACTGCACAGCATTCCATGGAAGATACTTAAATGTGGCTCTCCTTAATCTTCACCATATCAGGAGTGCACATGTAGCTGGAACCTCAGCACTGAGAGACATTTCCATATCTGCTAGAGATTGATCGAACATAGAACATAGAACAATACACCGCACAACAGGCCATTCGGCCCTCAATGTTGCGCTGACCTGTGAACTATTCTCAGCTCGTCCCCCTACACTATCCTATCATCATCCATGTGCTTATCTAAGGATTGTTTAAATCTCCCTAATGTGGCTGAGTTAACTACATTGTCAGGCAGGGCATTCCACGCCCGTACCACTCTCTGCGTAAAGAACCTGCCTCTGAAGTCTGTCTTAAATCTATCACCCCTCAATTTGTAGCTGTGCCCCCTTGTACAAGCTGACGTCATCATCCTTGGAAAAGACTTTCATTGTCTACCCTACCTAATCCTTTGATCATCTTGTATGTCTCTATCAAATCCCCTCTTAGCCTTCTTCTTTCCAATGACAACAGACCCAAGTCTCTCAGCCTTTCCTCATAAGACCTTCCTTCCAAACCAGGCAACATTCTGGTAAATCTCTTCTGCACCTTTTCCAATGTTTCCACATCCTTCCTGAAATATGGCGACCAGAATTGTACACAATCTTCCAAGTGTGGCCGCACTACCATTTTGTATAGTTGCAGCATGACATTGCGGCTCTGGAACTCAATCCCTCTATGAATGAGACCTAATGCGCTGTATGCCTTCTTAACAGCACTATCAACTTGGGTGGTAACTTGCAGGGATCTATGTACATGGACTCCAAGATCTCTCTGCACATCCACACTACCAAAAATCTTTCCATTGACCCAGTACTCTGCCTTCCTGTTATTCTTCCGAGTGTGCAGCACCTCATATTTAACTGCATTAAAATCCATTTGTCACCTCTCAGCCCAATTCTGAAGTTTATCCAAGTTCCCCTGCAACCTGTAACATTCTTCCAAACTGTCCACTACTCCACCAACTTTAGTGTCTTCTGCAAATTTATTAATCCATTCACCTATGTCTATGCCTAAGTCATTTATAAAAATGACAAAGAGCAGTGGTCCCAAAACAGACCCCTGTGGCACATCACTAATCCAAACTACTAAATCACCCTCAATTCCATGCCTCTGCATTTTGTCCAACAACCTACCATGTGGAACCTTATCAAAGGCTTTACTGAAGTCCACATACACCGCGTCAACTGCCCTACCCTCATCTACATGCTCGGTCACTTTCTCAAAAAACTCAATGAGGTTTGTGAGACACAACCTGCCCTTGAAGAAACCATGTTGACTATCCCCAATCAAATTATTGCTTGCTAGATTATGATAAATCTTATCTCATATAATCCTTTCCAAAACCTTTCTTAAAACAGAAGGCTCACTGGTCTATAATTACCTGGGTCATCGCTACTGCCCTCCTTGAACAAGGGCACAACATTTGCAATCCTCCAGTCCTCAGGTACTAAATCTGTTGACAATGACAACTCAAATATCAACACCAAAGGCTCTGCTATCTCCTCCCTAGCATCCCAGAGAATCCTCAGATAAATCCCATCTGGTCCAGGGGACTTGTTACTTTCAGTCCTTCTAGAATTGATAACATCTGTTCATAACTAACCTCAATCCTTTCTAGTCTAATATCTCGTACCTCATTCTTCTCCTTTTCCTGAGTGTAAACTGATGAGAAATGTTCGTTTCGCACCTCTCCGATCTCCACAGGGTCCACATTCAACTTCCCACTTCCCTCTTTGACTGGCCCTATTCTTACCCTAGTCATCCTTTTATTTCTCACATACCTATACAAAGCTTGAGGGTTCTTCTTTATTCTATTTGCTAAAGGCTGCTTGTGTCCCCTCTTTGCTCTTCTCAACTCTCTCTTTAAATCCTTCCTAGCTAATCTGTAACTCTCCATCGCCTCATCTGAACCATCTTGCCTCATCAACACATAAGCCTCCTTCTTCTGCTTAACAAGAGATGCAATCTCTGCAGTAAACCATGGTTCCCATACCTTATCACTTCCTCCCTGCCTGACAGGGACATACCTATCAAGGACATGCAATTTCTGTTCCTTAAACCAGCTCCACATTTCCGTTGTCTGCATCCTCTGCATTTTGCTACCCCATTCTATGCATCCTAATTCTTGCCTAATCGTATTAAAATTGCCGTTGCCCCATCGATGATTCTTGACCTGTGGCATGTACCCACCCCTTTCCATCACTAAACTAGCCATAACTGAATTATTGTCAATCTCTCCAATGGGCTCATCTACAACTAAATAAAACACCTGTCCTAGATCATTACCAAGCACCAAATCCAATACGGCCTCTCCTATTGTCGCCCCCTTCGACATACTGTGTCAGGAAACCCTCCTGTACACATTAGACAAAACCTGATCCATCCAACGTAAGAGAGTTATAGCATTTCCAGTCAATGTTGGAGAAGTTAAAGTCCCCCATAATGACCACCCTGTTCCTTTCACCCCTACCCAGAATAATTTTGCTAATCCTCTTTTCCACCTCCCTGAAACTCTGCGGTGGCCTATAAAAAACTTCAAGCAGTGCGACCTCTCCTCTCCTGTTTCTAACCTCAGCCCACACTACCTCAGTAGGCGAGTCCTCATCAAAGTTCTCTCAGCCACTGTTATACTATCCTTGATGAACAAGGCCACATTTACCTCTCTTTTACTGCCTTACCTGTTCTTAATGAAAGATCTAAACCCTGGAACCTGCAACATCCATTCGTCACCCTGCTCTATCCATGTCTCTGAAATGGCGACAACATCGAGGTCCCAGGTACCTATCAATGCTGCAAGCACACCTACCTTATTCCAGATACTTCTGGCATTGAAGTAGACACACTTCAAACCAGCTTGCTATCTGCCAGCACATTCCTGTGACTCTGAAATCTTGTCCCTGCCCTCTCTACTCTCATTCTCCACTGCAACTACACTTCAGGTTCTCACCCCGCTGCTGAGCTAGTTTAAACCCACCCAAATAGTATCAGCAAATTTCACACCCAGAATATTAGTACCCCTCTGGTTCATTCCTGTTTGTACAGGTCCCACTTTTCCCAGAATGAGCCCCAATTATCCAAGTACCTGAAATCCTCCCTCCTGCACCATTCTTGTAGCTATGTGTTCAGCTGATATCTCTCCCTATTCCTTGCCTTGTTATCACATGGCACGGGTAACAAACCAGAGATAACAACTGTGTTTGTTCTAGCTCTCAGCTTACACCCTAGCTCCCTGAAATCCTCCCTTACATAGCCTATCCTCTTTCTACCTATGTCGTTGGTACCTACATGGACCACGACTTGAGGCTGGTCACCCTCTCCCTTTAGGACCCCAAAGATATGATCCGAGACATCACAGACCCTGGCACCTGGGAGGCAACACACCAACCGCGAGTCTCATTTGTTCCCAATGATGCTGACCCTGGGGTTCCAAATACATGTGTCGTAAAAATTTAAACAGTGGTATATTTGATGTTTTTACTTATTCTCAAAAGTGTTTGCAGAATACCTGAGTTATGAATGAAAAGAAATATACTGGTCGTAAAACGCAACGTATTCGCTTAAAGAGTAGAGTTTTACTAACTTCATTGAAGTGATCAAACAAATTAGAGGTAGTTTTGATTTTAAACAAAATGCAACATTGTATTGGCATACGTAAAACAATTCTAATTCAAAAGGTGTAAACTGTGGATGTAGAAAATCTGAAATAAAAGCTGAATATACTGAAAAATAATATACCCTGTGTCGGGAGAGAGAGAGAATGCAAGTGACAGAGTAATTGGGCGAGACAGAGAACGAGCCCGAGAGAGAGAAAGAGCGAGAGAGGGAGTAAGAATATGTACAAGGAGAAACCGAGGTAATATTTCAGGTTAGTGACCGTTGTTTTGAACTGAAAGGTTAAAAACATAACAGGTTTTAACTTAAGTATAGAGAACAAGGAAGACTGAAAAGAACGAAAAGAAATCTCGGCGATAAAATGCAAGAAAGGATAGATTAGTGAAACACTAAAGGCAATCATAATAGGACAAGAAACAAAAGATATATGCAGATAAGTTGTAAATAACCAAGATACAACCATTATCAACAGACACTGTCTAAATAAGATGATCTGAAATTGTTAAATTTAAATCTGAGGCTACGAATTGCCTAATGGAAAGATGAGGTGATGTTTCTTATGCAAAAGTTACACTTTATTGAAAGAGCACAGAAAGCAAAAGACAGAGATTGGACCAAAATGAGGGGGGGGGGTGGGGAAGGATGAGGGTGGACATGACAAGCAATCAAAGGAACAGAGGCTATGGGGCACAATTTTCTCATTTGCAGTTAAAATATTTTGGCAAACGAGTTTCATGCGCCGGGTCAATCATGGCTCTGAGTGACTTTTTCCTTATACAGTCTTCCTCTCATAATCGCGTTAACTCTGCATCTGGCCTCTCGGAAACCTTTCTCAGGAAATCGCATGGCCACCAAGGCAGCAATACCTTCTCAAGTACGCTCCTCTAGTGCAATGTGTAATGCCCGGTTGCACACCACTTCAGATGCTGCTAGCCAAGTCCCACCCCCTCACACTGTGGTGTCCAAACATCCTCACCAAGCACATGTCCAGCTTCTACCCTATATGGCAGGCAGGGCCTTGGATATGTGGGTGGACACTGTTGGAGAGGAGGGCAATCCTTCCCATGAAGGCCACCAAAAAGGAGGTAGATTGCAGCCCAGATCAATGCCATGTCTTGGGTGAAAATTAACACTCAGCAGTGCTCCAAGTAAGTCAAATGATCTCCTGAACACTGCAAGGAGTAAGTGCTGCTACCTTCTGTCTGCCACCTCACAATCATAAGGTTAGCACTCACCAACTCTGCCATGACCCAAGCATCTCATTAAGGCTCTTAGGCTAGGAAGCTCAGCAATGCAGACATCATGTTCACTAGATGGCTCTCACCCATCTCGTTGTCACAAACCATGAACCCTTCCAGTGCTCTGTGATCACAACTCAATCACTGTGGACACCTCATCGGACATCCTGCTCACTCACCACTATTCACTGATCTTCCAACCACTTCAAAGGAAAGTTTAGCCCTTGTTTGTGCTGATAAAAGGTCTAGGACTGGTGGTGTGGGAGGTTGGCTCCTCATTCAGTATAAGGAGAAAATAGTGGAGTGGCCACATAAGACCGCAATGTCTTGTGTGGAGATGGAGAGAGCTCAATTGACAACCAACCTAGTAAGCTTCACTATGTCGTGCTGTGCTGTACTTCCATTACAACTATTGTTATCTTAATTTATTCTTAATCAAGGTTTTATACAAATGCTATAACTAATTGCCTCCTCTTATACCAGCATAAGCAGTGCCCAGCATATTTCCACAAAAAGGCCTGCATTAGAGATCCTTGAAACAACTTGCCCCCTCGGAGGAGGAAACCACTCCACCAGCAAGACATTCCTCCACCAGCTCAGGGACTTTCACCTCAGTGAATGCTCCCTCCAGATCAGACAAGGGAGCACATCATGGGCACAACTCCACAGCCAGTCCAGGAGGAAATGCTCCAGGTCTCTGGCACTCAGAGGACCGCCAGAACCAAGCATTTGCTCATCCCCCAGATACATGGTAAGGCCCTGTCTTAGCTATGAACATCTTTGTCAAAGTGCAGAAGCAAACACAGGAACATGGGACAGGTGTGTCATACTCAGTGACTAATTAGATCAGAGGATAAGGAAGTCCACTAACTTTACCAGTACCACTCATAAGATATAGGAACAGAATTCAGCCATTCAGCCCATTGAGACTACTCTGCCATTCGATCATAGCTGGTAGGTTTCTCAGAAGCATTCTCCTGCCGTCTCCCCATAACTGTTGATGTCCTTACTGATCAAGAGCTTACCTGTCTTAAAGACACAAAGACCTAGCCTCCAATAAATTCCAGCCACTGGCTGAAGAAATTCATCCTCATCACAGTTCTAAACAGTTTTCCTATCACTGAGTCTCCTAGTCCTAGTCTCCCCTTGGACCTTAGTCTCTCCTACCAGTAGCAGAGCAAGCTATCAAAGTTGAATGGCCTACTCCTAGTTTCTTTTATTGATTAATCATTGTAAAACAAGATTTCAGTTTCATAATAAGATGTTCATATGCACCATTGAAAATTATGCTAGAGCCAATATTTTATTTGGCCCTTATTAAGTCATACCCACGTGAGAAATGAGCACCCTCAGAAGACTTCACAAGAATGAAAGAATTTGTCATCTCACAAATCATTGAGTCCTTGACTGCAGATAACCTCAGATGTTCGGGATCCTTACATTGTGACATTGAGGACTGCAGCTAAGGTGTTACACTTCAATGTAGACAGCACTGACGCTAAACATTGCATGCATTGAATGTGGTAGTTGAGTGCATTGAAAAAGCTTATGCTTTTTTTGAACACGTATATTGCAAGGACTTTATATATATCTTTTGCAATATGAACTTGAAAATGGAAGTTTGATCCATTTTATTGCGGAGACTGAGTGAAGGGTTTACAATAAAAATATAAATAAATAGCCAGTCCATTATTGTCATGACATAAGAGATCACAGGATCATAGATTCTGTAGAGGTGGTGAACTTGTATACAGCTTTATGTCAAACTGAAGACAAGGTGATGAGTATATTTACAAGAAGATAATCTTACCAACAGCCTGGATTCAACAGTCTTTCCAGTTCCCCACCCAAGGCAACCTCTTCCATAACCCACCACCATGATAATGGATATACATCATCCTTTTTGAAATTTAATCTTCCTGTATTGCAGCTGTTCACGATTCATGCTTTGTTCTCTCCCTCCACCTCTTTCCCTGTTCCCTTAGTTAAAACTTACCACATCTAACCTTTTGCAGTCCTGATTAAAATGTCATCAGCCATTTTCCATAGTACTTCAGCATTTTCTATTTTAAATGTGAAACAAAATATACTGATTGTTAATTCAGAAATTCCTGGCACAGCAGGTATTGAGCATTTATACTACCATCTAAAGTGAAGATCCATCCACAATGACATTTTTCAGTAATTATAGTTGCATCCATTGAAGAAGTAAGCTCCATTTGATTTGAAACAGATTTTTCAAGTAGTCATATTAAAGATATATTTGATTAAATATGTAACATCACATGTTGTGTTGCAGTACACCAAGGCTTCAAATGTAGGTCTTTTATCTTATACCAACAAGCACAAGAATGTGTTTGAACTTCAGATGATGCTATTAGTTCAGCAAGGGGAAACAATTTATTTTAATAAATATTGTAGATAAAAAGGAGAAAAGAACACACAGTTTATAATGGGAGTTTCAGTTGCCTATCTGTTCCAAAGTCTCCATAACTCCTCTCTCTCCAAAGTGTCCTGTCCTTCTATTGGAAGATCGTCAACTGAAATATCTATTTAAGCCATTCTAAACGCTTCTGCTGTTGCCATTGTGCAAGTTAGTGACTTGAACTGTAAACACAAATCACTACAGCAAACTAATTCCGATAACTTTGAAATTTGGATTCTGGTCATTTATCATAGATGAGTCACTGGGTTGACACCTGATGATATTGCACAGAATATGCAATCCAGTAATCATTAATGATAACATTCGATATTATTTACTAAAGCAAAATGATACACATGCTGGAAATTTGAAACACTTCTGACACAAAGACCTGAAACATTTAAACTATTTCTCTCCCACCTTGCTCTCCTGATCTGCTGAGTATTTCCAGCACTTTTTGCATTAAAATTATCTCCCTGTTCAAGATAATATTTCAAATCTAAATTTATAATCTTTGTTAGTGGCAATTTTGTACATGTTATTCATTTTAAAGAGCCTGTTATTTTCTGTAACTCTACAGTGTCCACAAAAACACTGTACTACGTGTAGTCATGATTTGGAGATGCCGGTGTTAGGCTGGGGTGTACAAAGTTAAAAATCACACAACACCACGTTGCAGTCCAACAGGTTTAATTGGAAGCACTAGCTTTTGGAGCAACGCTTCTTCATCAGGTGGTTGTGGAGGACACAATTGTAAGACACAGAATTTATAGCAAAAGTGTACAGTGTGATGTAACTAAAATTATACATTGAAAAATACCTTGATTGTTTGTTGATAGTTTCACTTCTTTCATATGTAAATCACATAATTTTTTTAAAAAAGTTACATTCTCAGGTTAACTGTAACATTTGCTGTCAACACAGATAATACATTGAAAGTGTTAGCCCCCTGTGTTCCTGTCTGTGCCATGATGTTTAGACTGATCACAATCTAAAAAGTGAGTTACAGAGTCTTACATGGATTCATGCAGTTTTTGAGCAAAGTACAATGTAACTCTGTAAGTACAAATTCACCCCACAAAATGTATAAGTATATGTGTGCATGTGGGTTTGTGTGTGTGTGTGTGTCTCTGAGGTGGGGGGTTGTGCGTGTCTGTGAGAAAGAGTGAATACGTGTGTGCGTGAGTGTAAAGTGGTCTAAGTCTGTGAGAGGATGCACTTGAGAGTATGGGAGTATGTGTGTCTGTAGGAGTGTGTGAGAGTGTCCGTGTGTGTATGTGTCCGTCCGTGTGTGTCCGTCCGTGTGTGTGTGTGTCCGTCCGTGTGTGTGTGTGTGTTAGTGCAATGGTGGTCACCTGTAGTGTGACATGAACCCAAGGTCCTAGTTGAGGCCCTCCCTATGGGTATGGAACTTAGCTATCTGCCTCTGCTTGGCCACTTTTTGCTGCTGCCTGTACCTAAGTCTGCCTTGGAGGATGGTCCCCCGAAGGTCCAAGGTTGAATGTTCTGGACCGCTGAAGTGTTCCTCAACTGGGAGGGAACCCTCCTCTCTGTTGATTGTTTTGTGGTGCCCATTCATCCATTGCAGTAGCCTTTGCTTGGTTTCCCCAATGTACCATGCCTCAGGGCATCCTTGCCTGCAGTGTATAAGATAGACAACGTTGGCTGAGTCACATGAGTACCTGCCATGTATATGGTGGGAGGTGTCCCCCCACGTAATGGTGGTATCTATGTCCACACTCTGACACGTCTTGCAGCACCTACTGTGACAGGGTTATATGGAGTTGTCCAGAAAGCCAGGCAGCTTGCTACAAAAATGCTGTTTGAAGTTTGGCGGTTGTTTAAAAGCGAGCAATGGAGGTTTGGGGAAGGTCTTGGCTAGGTGCTTAGCCTCATTGATAATGTGTTGCAGGTCACAAAGAACATGGCATAGTTTTTCAGCTCCTGGGAAGTACTGGACAGTGAAGGGCACCTTGTCAGTTGCAGCACGAATTTGACTCCTGAGGAGGTCATTCTGATTCCTTGCTGTGGCACGTTGGAACTGACGGTCGATGAGTTGAGCATTCCTATGAGGGCATCCCTGAGTACATCCAGGTGTCCGTTACATTCCTCCTCATCTGTGTTCACGTAGGACTGTCCATAGGGGATGGCTGTATTAATATATTTTGGGTGGAAGCTGTAGCATTGTGAGGTTGTCTGTGGGTTTGCAGTCGAGGGAGGTGATGAGGTGTCCATCCTTGATGGAGATGCATGTGTCCAAGAATGAGACAGATAGTCGAGAGTAGTCCATGGAGAGTTTGATGGGATGAAACTTGTTGATATCACTGTGCAGTTTTATCAGTGACTCCATGCCATGAGTCCAGAGGAAGAAAGTGTCGTCAATGTACCTGGTATATAATGTTGATTGGAAGTCCTGTATAGAAAATAAGTCTTGTTCGAACCTGTGCATGAAGATGTTGGCATATCAGGGTGCAAATTTGGTCCCCATGGCTGTTCCATGCGACATATTATCAATGAGGATGAGCCCCTCACCAAGACTTTGCGCAAACCTCCACTGCTCGCCCTTAAACAACCACCAAACTTCAAACAGATCCTTGTTTGTAGCAAGCTGCCCGGCTTTCAGGACAACTCCATACAACCTGTCACGGTAGGCGCTGCAAGACATGTCAGAGTGTGGACATGGATTCTACCATTACACGTGGGGGCACCTCCCACCATAAACATGGCAGGTACTCATGTGACTCAGCCAACGTTGTCTATCTTATACGCTACAGGCAAGAGTGCCCTGAGGCATGGTACATTGGGAAACCGAGCAAAGGCTACTGCAATGGATGAATAGACACTGCACAACAATCAACGGACAGGAGGGCTCCCTCCCAGTTGGGGAACACTTCAGCAGTCCAGGACATTCAACCTCAGACCTTCGGGTGACCATCCTCCAAGGCAGACTTCAGGACAAGCAGCAGCAAAAAGTGGCCGAGCAGAGGCAGATAGCTAAATTCTGTACCCATTGGGAGGGCCTCAACCAGGACCTTGGGTTCATATCACAGTACAGGTGACAACCATTGCACTATTCACATACACACACACGTATACACAGACACTCACACACTCCTACAGGCATACATGCTCCCACACTCACACATGCATCCTCTCACAGGCTTAAAGCTCTTTACACTCACACACACATATATATACACACTCCTTCTCACAGAAACTCACAAACCCCACCCCAGATACACACAAACCCACATGCAAATATATATATTATATATACGTTTGTGCAGTAAATTTGTACTTGCAGAGTTACATTGTACTTTGCTCAAAAACTGCATGAATCCATGTCAGACTCTGTTAACTTACTTTTTAGATTAGAATCAGTCTAAATATCATGGCACACACAGGGACCACAGGGGGCTGACACTTTCAACATATTATCTGGCTGACAGCAATTGTTACTGTTAACCTGAGAATGTAACCTTTTTAAAAAAGTTATGTGATTTACATATGAAAGAAGTGAAACTATCAACAAACAATCAAGGTATTTTTCAATGTATAATTTCAGTTACATCACACTTTTGCTATAAATTCTGTGTCTTACAATTGTGTCCTCCACAACCACCTGATGAAGGAGCGTCACTCTGAAAGCTAGTGCTTCCAATTAAACCTGTTGGACTATAACCTGGTGTTGTGTGATTTTTAACTTTGTACTACATGTAGTAATAGTTGCAGTAGACTTGAATTATAATACATCCAAACATTATTTAATTTGTTTACGAGGGGAAAAAGAACATTGAATATGGTGTGAATCATGTTGTAGATGTTGCAGAACTGTTGCCAACTAATGGTTGGGATAGATTGCTGCCACAATCACTGTCCATATTGGGTGTAAGAGCATGTTTAGTTCACAGTGGTAAAGGGATGAATCACTAAAGGAGTCTTAAAATGATGCACTTACCTTGAAAACAAAATGTAGTTTTTGCACAGTAATAGGTAAATATTGGCTGGTTAGAGCTAGGGATGACATCTATCCCCATTAGGATCTTAAGCTAGATTCACCTTTCTAAATGCAAATCTGTAGGACATCAGATTGGCTGGAGGCTAACAATGTCCACACGTAATATTTTTCAAGCCACTATCTTACAAAACAAACAACAGAATTCAGAATGAATGAAAACTACACAACTTCTCCTTTTGAGTTAAGATACTTAATCACTTAACCACTTGTTTTGTTGGAAATTATTGTGAATTTCAAGTGTAACCTTTAATCAATACTCAACATATAGTTTTGTGAGATCTGCCTTACTCTTCAAAGCCTTTAATGTTTCCAACACCAGACTAGAATCATTAATCCTACAATGCCTTCAAGTTTCTTCACTCAATAGCACAAGGTTTTCTCATTATCAATGCTCTTTTTCTCAACTTTTCTCCCCCACCAATTCCTGGACATGAATTGCAGAAATGCTTCTGAAATGGTTACAGTAGCTTACTTGAGCTCTAATGCACAAAATATTGAACTGAAAATACTGACTTAAGCTCATTTCATTCTGCATTCAGTCTGAGAAATAATGTTTCCCAAGCAGCACTTTGAAAGTCTCAACTATCTACTTCACACCCTCCGTGGTACACCTGTAACTGTTGATTTGCTAAAACCTTTCTTCACCTTCACTATGGAATCTTAGGACTAACATCCAGATTTCTCTGACCACTAGGATTCATGACAGCACATAAACCAATAGACACACTCAGACAACAACTCAACAAAGCAAATGGCCCTATAGCAAAAGGCCCTATCATGTGCAAGACTAACTTAAATTTACAAGATTCCATGTAAAGACTGCATGCAACACTATGTAGGACAAATAGACAGACAATTAACAATCCACATCCACAACTAGCCACTAAATGTCCCGACCAGCTGTCCCTAGTAGCCACGCACTCAGATGTCAAGGACCACAAATTGAACTTGGACAATATAACGATTACAAACAGAGGATAGCCAGAGAACTTCTAGAAGCATGGCACTCATCCACGGACTCCCTCAACAAACACATTGACCCAGACCCAGTATACCAAACACTATAATGAACTACTAACACCAGCAATCAGAAGCAGCAGGAACGGAATCAAATAAATTCCAGAAGACACAGTACAGCAGTGCTTCATAGGAAGCTCCAAAGCACTGAAAATGTCACAGGAGACTAAACATCAGTAAATCAACTTCCCTGCTCGGCGAACATACCCATAACCACAGCAACCGAGCTACAAATCTTTACGCAAATCTTGATTGGAGACATGAAATCATTCAGATGTACAGCACGGAAACAAGTCCAACATCCCCATGACGAGCAGATATCCTAAATTAATCTAGTCCCATTTTCCAACATCTGGCCCATATCCCTCTTATCCCTCCTATTCATATACCCATCCAGATGAGTTTTAATGTTGTATTGTACCAGCCTCCACCAGCTCCCGCGGCAGATCGCTCCACATATACACCACCTTCTACGTGAAAAGGTTGCCTCTTGGGCCACTTTCAAATCTTTTCCCTCTCATCCTAAATCTATGCCCTCCTATTTTAGATTCCCTCACTCTAGCCCTGGCCTTAATTTTCTGTCAGGGAACAGAGATATCAGGTAGAGTACTTAAAAATGGCAGGTAATATCTGATTCTAGGATTCAAGCTCTTATTCACATTGCCATTTGTCTGCCTTGGTTCTGTTTCCAGAAGTGGTGGGTAAGTTTTCCTCCTCTCTCTACAAGAATCTCAGGGAGTCCCTCTCCCACTGCAACTTCCAGGTCATTTCCTCTGCCCTGAAGCTCTTCAACCATATCGTGAAACAAACTCACTACCACAGCCACATTTGCTTCCTCAGTGCCTGCCTCCATAACCAACTCACCCCACACGGACTCCGAACCACCTTTAAACCAGCAGAGTTCAGACCCGAACAGGACAAACAGTACAGACTACAGATTCAAAAACACCAGCAACAGTTCTCCTTCAAGATCCTCCGCTCCAAACTTGCAGCAGTGCGCTGGCACCTAACCTCTCTAAAGTCAGCCCTGCCTCAGCTGAGGGCCACACTCTCTCAGAATTGCAAAGGACCCACGCTGTACTACATCCTCAGGAGAATTCATACTCTCAACAAACAGTATTTCAATTCCATCTCAAACATCAAAAACTGTAAGTACAACAAACTTTTATCTACCCACCTCCATAACCAGGGCTCCTCAAACATTCCAGAAGATTCCCCTGGCCTCAGAAACTACTCAGACACTATTAACCATGTGCTGATGCAGCTGCCACACCCACACTGATTGATGATATCACTTCCGCCCCCATCATGGCCACTCCCACAACCACTTCTGCCCCTCACAATTCCTCATGCATCACACATGACATCACTTCCACTCCTCACATTATCGCTGATGCCACACGCTCAGTGACTTCCGCCACCCCTACTGCTGTGGTCACCACCACGTTCCCCCCCCACCAGCGCCACTCACCTGCATTCTGCTGACATGCCTCCCACAGACCCCACTGTCACTATCCCATCCCCCCAGAACCCTGAGGGGAACACTACCCCTGCTCATGACTCCACCCCCATTCTCCCCATCACCACACCCACTCCAGTTACAGGTTCTGCACCCACTCCCAGCTCCACACCCACACCAGATCCCAGGTCCCAACCCTGCCAAGTTTTCACCATCCCCGCAGACTGCCCCCTCACTGAGGACTCACTTCATCTCCCTCCATCCACGCATCAATGAATTTAATACACGCCGTGACGTTGAACAATTCTTCCGTCGCCTCCGCCTCCGAGCTTACTTTCACAATCAGGATTCCCGCCCACCTTCTGAGGACCCCTTCTCCCACTTCCAACACCCTGCATCCACCTGGACACCCCGCGCTGGCCTATTACCTGCCCTCGACTCTTCATTTCCAACTGCCGCCGGGACATTAACCGCCTCAACCTGTCTACCCCCCTTCACCACTCCAACCTCTCACCCTCACAACGCGCAGCCCTCCAATCCCTCTGCTCCAATCCCAAACTCACCATCAAGCCAGCGAATAAAGGGGGCATAGTGGTAGTCTGGTGCACTGACCTCAACACAGCTGAAGCCAAACGACAACTCGAGGACACCTCTTCCTACTGCCCCCTCGACCATGACCCCATCCCCCATCACCAAACCATCATCTCCCAGAACATACAGAACCTCATCATCTCTGGAGATTTCCCACCCACAGCTTCCAACCTCATAGTCTGGGAATCCCACACTACCCGGTTCTACCTCCTTCCCAAGATCCACAAGCCTGACCACCCTAGCCGACCCACTATCTCAGCATGCTCCTGCCCCACTGAACTCATCTCTACCTACCTCGACACTGTCCTATCCCGCCTAGTCCAGGAACTCCCCACATACGTTCGAGACACCACCCACACCCTCCACCTCCTCCAAGACTTCCATTTCCCCGGCCCCCAATGCCTCACCTTCATCATGGATATCCAATCCCTCTACACCTCCATCCGCCATGACCAGGGCCTCCAAGCCCTCCATTTTATTCCTCTCCAGACGTCCCCAACTGTACCCTTCCACTGACACTCTCATTCGTTTGGCCGAATTGGTCCTCACCCTTAACAATTTCTCCTTTGAATCCTCCCACTTCCTCCAGACCAAAGGGGTAGCCATGGGCACATGTATGGGCCCCAGCTATACCTGTCTCTTTGTTGGCAATGTAGAACAATTGATCTTCTGTAATTACACTGGCACCACTCCCCACCTCTTCCTCCGCTACATTGATGACTGCATTGGCGCCACCTCGTGCTCCCGCGAGGAGGTTGAGCAATTCATCAACTTTACTAACACATTCCACCCTGACCTTAAATTTACCTGGACCATCTCTGACATCTCCCTCCCCTTCTTGGACCTCTCCATCTCCATTAATGATGACCGACTTGACACTGACATTTTTTACAAACCCACCAACTCTCACAGCTAACTGGATTATACCTCTTCCCATCCTACCTCTTGCAAAAATGCCATCCCATATTCCCAATTCCTCCGCCTCCGCAGTATCTGCTCCCAGGAGGACCAGTTCCACCACAGAACACACCAGATGGCCTCCTTCTTTAGAGACCACAATTTCCCTTCCCACGTGGTTAAAGATGCCCTCCAACGCATCTCGTCCACATCCCGCACCTCCGCCCTCAGACCCCACCCCTCCAACCATAACAAGGACAGAACGCCCCTGGTACTCACCTTTCACCCTACAAACCTTCGCATAAATCAAATCACCCGCTGACATTTCCACCACCTCCAAAAAGACCCCACCACCAGGGATATATTTCCCTCCCCACCCCTTTCTGCTTCCGTGACTATCTGATCAGGTCCACGCCCTACTACAACCCACCCTCCCATCCTGGCACTTTCCCCTGCCACTGCAGGGACTGTAAAACCTGAGCCCACACCTCCTCCCTCACCTCTATCCAAGGCCCTAAACGAGCCTTCCACATCCATCAAAGTTTTACCTGCACATCCACTAATATCATTTATTGTATCCGTTGCTCTCGATGCAGTCTCCTCTACATTGGGGAGACTGGGCGCCTCCTAGCAGAGCACTTTAGGGAACATCTCTGGGACACCCGCACCAATCAACCACACCGCCCCGTGGCCCAACATTTCAACTCCCCCTCCCACCCTGCCGAGGAAGTTTGGAGGTCCTGGGCCTCCTTTACCACCGCTCCCTCACCACCAGACGCCTGGAGGAAGAACGCCTCATCTTTCGCCTCGGAACACTTCAACCCAGGGCATCAATGTGGACTTCAACAGTTTCCTCATTTCCCCTTCCCCCACCCCACCCAAGTTCCAAGCTTCCAGCTCAGCACTGTCCCCATGACTTGTCCGGGCTTGTCCTACCTGCCTATCTCCTTTTCCCCCTATCCACTCCACCATCTTCTCTCTGACCTATCACCTTCATCCCCTTCCCCACTCACCCATTGTACTCTATTCTACTTTCTCCCCACCCCACCCTCCTCTGGCTTATCTCTCCACGCTTCAGGTTCTCTGCCTTTATTCCTGATGAAGGGCTTTTGCCCGAAACGTCGATTTAGCTGCACTTTGGATGCTGCCAGAACTGCTGTGCTCTTCCAGCACCACTAATCCTGTAATCAGTGAGAACAGGCAAAGGCACTTGGTCCACACTGATGCCTTACTGTATTCTCTGTACTGTCCTCAATGCCTTACTATATTCCCTGTACACTGATGATTGGCCAAATTTCAACAAAACCCCACCTGCAAGTTCGCTGATGACACCACCATTGTAGGCTAGATCTCAAACAATAATGAGACAGAATATGGGAAAGAGATAGAGTGCTTGGTGATGTGGTGTAAAGATAACGACCTCTCCCTTGAGGTCAGTAAAATAAAAGAGATGATCATAGACTTCAGGAAGCAAGGAGGAGGGCACGCCCCTGTCTACATCAATGGAAGCTGAGGTGAATATGGTCAATAGCTTCAAGTTCCTTGGCGTGATGAGCACACTCTGTCCTGGGCCACCCACATTAATGCAACAGTCAAGAAGGCACAAAAACACATCTTTTTCTTCAGAAGGCTATGAAAATTTGGCATGACCATAAGGATTTCGACCAACCTTTATAGATACATCATAGAAAGCATTCTATCTGGATGCATCATGACTTGCTGTGCCCAGGACTGCATAAAACTAGAGAGAGTTATGAGCACAATCCAGTCTATCATTCATGGACTCTATCTACACTTTTAGCAGCGTTGGAAAGGCAGCCAGTATCAAACACCCCTCCCAGCCATATTGTCACCTCTTCCAACTTCGTCAGTTAGACAGACGATACAAAAGATTAAACCCATGTACTAACAGGTTCAAGAACAAATTCTTCTCCACTGTTGTTATTACACTTCTGAATGGGCCTCTCAAATTTAAAATCTACGATTGATCTTGCTTTTTGTGCACCTTCTTTCCAGCTATAACATTGAATAGAGCAAGGAATACAATCACCCTATGATCGTTGCATGTTATGATCTAGTTTTAATGCATACAAAACAAAACTTTTTGCTGTACCTCGGTACATGTGATAATAATAAATCAAATCTTTAAGAATTTGAAAAAGTGTTCTTTTGACTTCCTTCATGTTAACACACCAACCATGCAACTTGCCAGCTTGACCCTTATGCTGGATACTATTGTACAAGGTTTTCTTTCGTCAGGCAGCACCCTTTCAAAACCATCGCCTTTCCTTAAGGAAGTCATCCTTTAATCATTTTGTCCTTTCAAGTTACCATCCCATCTCAAACTCTTCATAGTTGAAAGTCCTTGAACCCATTACATCCAAGATCAAAGTCTATCCTTTTCAGGCCTCTGTTTGAATCCCTCCATTACAAGAATATCCCATGCAATATAATACCTATCAATCCACATCTTACTACATATAACCATGCCTTTTTAAATTTACATTTGCATGATCAACATGGCATTTTATAATGAATCAAACAAATTGCTCAGTAGTATAAATGTTATTCAAGTTTGGCTGAGTATGTACAAATAGAAAATAATTGCATAATCCTTCAATATCCTTGTTGGTTAATTGTTGAAAAGTTGATTGTGCAATTTTCATTCCAAATGGCATGAATTAACATTGATAAAATCTATTTGGTTTAAAATGTTGATATTTTTCTGGCTTTATCAACAAATGGAACTTGCCAATACCATTTTAAACAAGTCAAATTTTGTAAGAAATCAAGCTTTTGTAATCATTTCAGTATAATCTTCTACTTATGAAATTAGAAATTAATCCACTTTATACCATATTGACATGGTGGTGATTGATATATAGCCTTTCTGATCAATCCAGTTTTGATACTATCACAAGAGATATCTGGCTACTGTGGATCTGCAATTCTCCGTTAAGAACTTAAAGTATCTCCTCACTTGAACTAATTTCTCTAGTCTGTCAGGAAGCTGTCTGATGGGCAATAATTCCCTGCGTAAACATCATGTAAAGCCATAGAGGGTTTTTTTCCAGCCTATTCCCATAAATTGATTTCAGAGTCTATAATAGCTTTGTGCTTCATTTTGATGGTTTTTTAGAAGGATAATGTAATATTTCATCTAAATGTCTAAACAACTCCATATTACTTAACCTGATTACTTGTTGATTAATTTTTAAATTCTCAATTTCTGATTCATGAAATAATGCTGATTTTTTAAGAATTTCACTCCCGACTATTTTCTTCACTCTGAATACACTCCTGTTCAGACTATCCCCACTGTAGTTAGATTGATTAACATGCCGGATTTGCTGATAATTCTTCTTTTCCAAAGTACACACTACATAAATTATATCGCAGAGTTTATTTTGAATTGACAAGGTCTAGTGAACTTTACTTTGAATCATTTCCCAGAGATAGGTATCAATTCCAATACCCTGTCTCCAAAAACAAAATTTCAAATTTTGGCTTCTTTATCTGGAGCAGTTTTGAGCAATTTTCAGCAATTTTCATTTGCTTTTCAGTCACTTAAAATGGATGTGTAGTTTAGAAGAGCCATCTCTGAGCTATGGTTTATAAATTCTTCTTTACATAGATTAGATTACTTACAGTGTGGAAACAGGCCCTTCGGCCCAACAAGTCCACACCGACCCACCGAAGCACAACCCACCCATACCCCTACATTTACCCCTTACCTAACACTACGGGCAATTTAGCATGGCCAATTCACCTGACCTGCACATCTTTGGATTGTGGGAGGAAACCGGAGCACCCCCACGCACACACGGGGAGAACGTGCAAACTCCACACAGTCAGTTGCCTAAGTCGGGAATTGAACCCAGGTCTCAAGCGCTGTGAGGCAGCAGTGCTAACCACTGTGCCACCGTGCCGCCCACAATTTAAGGCATCCTCCTACATCATGTACACATTAGTTCAAAAGGATTGATTCCTGTGTACACATTGCTGACATCACTGATGGTAAATAGTAAGGAAATCATTTTATTTCAATCACGAGGATTTCCTAAACCATCTGTTCATGGTCTCCAAAGTTTCTACTGCTCCTTAAAATTATAAATGATAAACAATGAACATTGTGATCTGTTTGCTTCTTTGGTAATTCATATCTTTAAAAAAATGGGTTAACTTTCCACTGATTTTTCCCCATAATTCTCCACAAAGGCATTGCTTATAGAAATCTTGCCAACACATCCATAAATGTTAAAAGATGCTGATTACTGCTCTTGGTAAGAGGTAGGGAATTCTCTTAACTTATTAAGATTCTGCTAAATAGATCTTTAAAAACTCAAGACTGAAGTTGCAGGTTAAAATCGATGGTGTGGCATGATGGCAGAGTATTATTATTTAATTTCTGAGTAGGCTATTTGGTAATCCTTCCTTAATTCAGGATTAGAATGCTGCCTTTCTAATATAGATGAGGGGCTTAACAGATCATCCTGAGTAGCTTATCCTTTATTCTTTTTATTTAAGCCTTCAAAAATTGTGTTAGATTACTGAAATTCCAAATCACGCTGAAGGTGTAATATGTATAGAACGAGCTGCCAGAGGAAGTGCTGGAGACTGTAACGTTTAAAAGGCATCTGGGTGGGCATGTGACTTGGAAGAGTTTGAGAGAGATGTGGGCCAAATGCTAGCAAATGAGACTGGATCTGATTGGAATGGCTGGTCTGCGCAGACTCATTGAACCAAAGGATCTGTTTCCATGTTGTATGGTTTAGTGATCTCACATTTTTATAGATGTTCCTCTTCCCATTTAACTCAATGGCCTTGTGATCTAGTCACAATATAGTCAGAAAATAATGCAGCCTGGTCCTCCTGCGGCCTATCAGTTTCTTCTACAGTTTGTTCCACTACCCTCCGTGAGACCAATAATTTTGAAGTAGCCAAATAATTCCCCAAAACCCGTAAAACTGGACTTTTCTGAAGGGATTTGCCATACTATTACTTGGAGCTTCATGTGTGTAGAACTTCCAAAATGTGACAAAAAAAGGTACATCAAAATGTTGAAGAAAGCTATTGAATTGGTGGCTTTTACGTTGAGAGGATTGAAATACAAGGCTGTACAAGTAATGTTGCAGTTGTACAAAACTTTGGTTAGAAACCACTTAGAATACTGTGAGCACTACACCTTGGGAAGGACATATTAGCCTTAGAGTGAGTACAGTGTAGATTGACAAGAGTGATACCTGGATTTCAGGATTCAAATTCGTGAAGAGATTATATTAATTAGGCCTTTTTTCTTCTGGAATTTAGAAGGTTAAGGGGTCATCTGATCAAAGTCTTCAAGATATTAATGGAGTTTAATGCGGAAAAGTCTGAGGTGATTCACTTTGGAAAGAATAACAGGAATGCAGAGTACTGGGCTAATGTAAGATTCTTGATGGTGTAGATGGGCAGAGAGATCTTGGTGTCCATGTACATAGATCCTTGGAAGTTGCCACCCAGGTTGATAGGGTTGTTAAGAAGGCATACAGTGTGGTAGCTTTTATTAGTAGATGAATTGAGTTTCAGAATCATGAAGTCATGCTGCAGCTGTACAAAACTCTGGTGCGGCCGCATTTGGAGTATTGCATTCAGTTCTAGTCACAGCATTATAGGAACGACGTGGAAGCTTTGAAAAGGGCTCAGACAAGATTTAGTGGAATGTTGCCTGGTATGGAGGAAACGTCTTACGAGGAAAGGCTGAGGGTTTTGAGGCTGTTTTCATTAGAAGATTGAGAGATAATTTAATTGAGACATAGAATGTAATCAGATATGGTGGACAGTGAGAGCCTTTTTCCTCAGATGGCGATGGCTAGTATGAGGGGACATAGCTTTTAATTGAAGGGTGATAGATATAGGACAGATGTCAGGGGTAGTTTCTTTACTCAGACATTAGTAGGGGCATGGAAGCATAGTAGACTCCCCAGAGTTAAGGGCAATTAAAAGACCATTGGTTGGACATATGAAGGAGAATGGAATAATGTAGGTTAGGTGGACTTCAGGTTGGTTTCACAGGTCAGTGCAACATCGAGGGTCAAAGGGCTTATACTGTGCTGTAATACTTTATGTTCTATGTTCTATGAACAGAAAAAGACAGGGTAGATAAAAATAAACTATTTCCATTGGTTGAGGATTCTAGAACAAGGGGGTATGGTCTGAGAACTTGGAACACTGATCAGGAGAGATGTTAGCAATCACTTCTATACATAAAGGGTGACAGATGTTTGGAACTCTCTAACACAAATGACAGTGGATTCTCAGTACTTAATATTAAATTTGAAATAGATATGCTTTCCTTAAGCAAAAGTATTAAAAGGGAGATATATGGTCAAAGGCAAGTATATGGAATTAAGCCAAGAATCAGCCATGATCTCATTGAATGATCTAACAGGTTGGAGGGGCTGAATGGCCTACTTTTGTTCCTTTACAGCTACAACATCTTGATTTAATTAAGTCAGTTCTTCATCCAATTCTATTTAATAGGACGAGTTTGAAAACCCCACATACCATTTCAAATTAAGATTGTTTTCCTTCATTAACATTGTGAGGCAAATAATATCAACCAGCATCAATGATTGACTTGTTCTAATGTCTCTCAATATAATGAATAATTTACCTTTGATTATTAAAAAAAAGGAAAATATCTCTCATTTTGAAATGTAACATTCGGAATCTCCAATACTCAGGTTCTCTTTATTAATAATCAAGAAAAAATATTCTTAACAGACATGAATCTTCTCTGCATTTTTATTAACATCCAAGTCAAAACATTCCAGTTGAATGACTGCTGCACTTTTCATATCATTTCCTTTCCTGATGCAGCCTTAGAAAATTCCTTATGATTTCCTATTACAAGGGAAACTCATTAAAGTAACTTACAGCAATTAGCTTTATGATGATCTGGCTGAAGTTTGAAAACATGAATTTTATTTTTTTTTAGATTAGATTACTTACAGTGTGGAAACAGGCCCTTCGGCCCAACAAGTCCACACCGACCCGCCAAAGCGAAACCCACCCATACCCCTACATTTACCCCTTACCTAACACTACGGGCAATTTAGCATGGCCAATTCACCTGACCCGCACATCTTTGGACTGTGGGAGGAAACCGGAGCACCTGGAGGAAACCCACGCAGACACGGGGAGAACGTGCAAACTCCACACAGTCAGTCACCTGAGGCGGGAATTGAACCCAGGTCCCTGGTGCTGTGAGGCAGTAGTGCTAACCACTGTGCCACCGTGCCGTGAAACAGAATCCAAAACTGAATATTACATTATTACTATGAAAAAGCAATGGTAGAAGGAGGAAACTCTAGTCATCGGAAGGGGATAAACTTAATAAGAAAGAAGTCTTGGATAGGTCGGTTGAGTTGACAAGGCACTGGACTGGACTGGACACATCCAAAGATTTAGAAGGAATTTAGGATAGAAATTAAGAATACTGCCCATATCTTTCAATCTTACTTGGACTTGGGGTGGCGTCCGATGGTTACAGAATTACAAACATTTCGGCCTTATTCAAGAAAGGTTGCAGGACAATCCCACCAATTAGAGATCAGCCAGTTTAACTTTTCTAGTGGGGATGTTTCTAGAAATTGTAATTTGGAATAGAATTAGTATTTACATGAAAAAAAACTGGATTGCTTAGGGTTTCTAAAGAGGATGTAAAGACCCAGCCTTTATTATAACTCAAAATATCCAAAACTGGCAACATCTTCTGAACCCTGTCCAGCTTAATGATATTCTTCCTATAACTGGGCAACCAGAACAGAACACAATATTTCAGAATAGGCCTCACCAATATCCTGTGCAACCTCAACATGAATTCCCCTCTCATACACTCAAAGGACTGAGTAATGAAGGCAAGAGTGCCAAACACCTTTTTAATCACCCTGTCTATATAGATTTCCAGAAGGTGTTTGATAGTGTCACACAGACTTGATGAATGGTATAGATCCTGGTATAAAAGGAACAATACCAACATGGATACAAAATTGGCTGAGTGACCAGAAACTGAAAGTAATAGCTAATAGACATTTTTGCGGGACAGAGAAAGCTAATGGGACTTTTGCTTTTCCTGATAATATGTTAAGGGCTTGGTTTGTTGGGAACAATTTCAAAGTTTGTAGATGACATAAAACTTGGAAGAATTGTTAACCTCAATGAAGATAGTGGTATTGTAAAAGGACATTGTCAAGCTGGTGGAGCAGGCGGATAGGTGACAGATGAGGTTCAATGCAAAGTAATTGAGGTGATGCATTTTTCAATAACATTGAAAGACAACATAAAATACAGAGTACAGTTCTCAAGGGGGTGCAGGAGCAGAGTGACCTGGGTGGACAGATAACTGAAGGTGGCAGGACAAGTAAAGACAGCAGTAAGTAAAGTATACAGTGCCCTTGGCTTGATTAATAGGGGCATAGAGTACAAGGGCAAGCAGATATTATTGAATTTGTACACAACATTTGATGTTATACCTCAGCTGGAGCATTGCATACTGTTCTGGGCACTATATTATATCAAAGTTGTGAATGCTTGAGGAGAATGCAGAAACGGTTTACAGGAATGAGAAACTTTAGTTGTGAGGATAGAGTGTAGACATTGTGTTTGTTCTCTGTGGAGAGAAGAAAGCTGAGAGGACACTTGACAGAGGTTTCCAAAAATCATTAGTGAGCTGGATGGTGTAGATGGGGAGAAGTTGTTCGTACTCATAAAGGGAACATAGACCTAAAGTCATGGATGATGTGAGAATAGTCTTTTTCACACTGAGTGGTTGTGGGGGGTGCAATTGAGACTCCATGAGGATATTGGATGGTTATTTGGGTAGAAGTAGCACACAAAGATATACTGAAAAAGGAAATTAGCATTATATTTCTATCTTGATCAAACTGTTTGGAATGTTCTGGGGAAAACAGAGAAACACCAATATTAATTAATATTGCCAGAATAAAAATGTTTCCACCTGCCAAGCTCTGGCATAATGAAAGAATAACTACTTCAATCACCGCACAGAATTTTGATTGAGTTATCAGACTGACTGAAGAACATCATCCTCAATCAATGGTGACAAGGACAAGACCAGGGAGAACTGTAAAATTACCACAAAGATGGTGGGCCTTCAGGGAAGAGATTGGGAGTGGGATGTATGAAATGTAAATAATTTTAAGTATTTTTAAATTGTTCTTTTGAAAGATGCGATTGTGTCTGGGGGAAGTAGAAGAAATATAACAGGTTTGGGCTTAAATTTCTCATAGATTGGGAAACCTTCCCAATTCAGAACAGGTCACAAGCTACCCAAAGAGTAACCCAATATTGTGTTGAAAGTGATACAAAGCCACATGCCACAGCTCACTACTAAACATGCTGTTGAGCACAAGATCTGACACTTGTGTTAACCCGTACTATTTAAGAACAGACTGCACCTCTTAAAAACAAGAATCCCAGGAATGAAAGGCTTAACATATCAGAAATGTTTGAGGACTCTGGGACAATTCTTGATAGAATTTAGAAGGATGAGGCGGGGATCTGCTTGGAACTTATGATACTGGATAGCCTAGACAGAGTGGAGGTTGGAAGATTTTTCCCTTGGCAGGAGAGCCAAGGACTTGAGGGCACAGTCATAGAATAAAGGGAAGACTCTTTAGAATGGACATAAGGAGAAGCTTCTCACGGTGGTACAGTGGTTAGCACTGCTGCCTCACAGTACCAGGGACTCTGGTTCAATTCCCACTTCAGGCAGTTGAGTGTGTGGAGTTTGCACATTTTCCCTCCATCTGGATGGGCTTCCTCCCATAGGCCAAAAATGTGCTGGTTAGGTGAATTGGCCATGCTAAATTGCCTGTAGTGTTAGCTGTAGGGGAATGGGTCTGGGTGGTTACTTTTCAGAGGGTCAGTGCGGACTTGTTGGGCCAAAGGGCTTGTTTCCACATTGTAAGTAATCTAAGCTAATCTTCTTTAGCCAGAGAGTGGTGAATCCAAGGAATTCATTGCCCCAGAAGGCTGTGGCGGCCAGGTCATTGAATTATTTTAAAACAGAGATAGGTGAGTTCATGATTGCCAAGGGGATCAAAAGTTATGGGGAGAAAGTAGGAAAATGGGGTTGAAAAACCTATCAGCCATGAAAAGAAATGGTGGAGCAGATACGATGGCCAAATGGCCTAATTTCTGGTCTTATGATGAAACATTCTGGCTGCAGGAACTCCTAAAGTTCCAGAGAATGTCAAACTTGTAAAAACAAGTAAACATTCCTCTCTGTGGCAGAAAGCAGGATCTCACATTTCCTTTCCATTCCAGCAGAGGTGAACAAATGATTCAGTAAATGATGACTGATGTCCCAGATTCTATTGTAGCCAGACAATTAATGACTAAAGTATGAAGTACTGGAGAAACTCAGCAAGTCTGGCTGCAACTGCAAAAAGAGAGAAACAGTTAATTTTGAGTCCAATGACTTTTTTTCAAGCAATGAGGAACTAATGTTTGATGTTCCCATGAAAGCCCAATTGAGTGTGAGATCTCACCTAATTCTCATGCAGGCTTGGTCTGCTATGGATACCGTGCTTAAAGGGACTTGCAGGTTTACTCAGGATGCTGAGGAGTCACCCAGGCAACACCAGTAGCAAAGTGAAGTGTAAACCAGCTGCCCTGTCTCATAATGACACCATTCATGATTCCACCATTGCCCTTGCTAATGTCCTATTGTCTATCATCCCATTAGCTTAGGGCTCTGATAACTGATCCATATTATGGCTGAATGGTCCAAGTCAGACCATCTAAATACAGGAGTGCCGAAGGACATCCTTCACTGTCATTTGCAGTTTCCTTCATTAAAACACAACTGCTTTCCACTGGCCCTGTTGTAGCAACTGGAATACTTATACTTGCACATAGGAAGATGGTGGTTGTTGTTGATGGAGGTCAGACATCTCAGTTTCAAGATATCTCCGCAGGAGTGTCTCAGGATAGTATTCTAGACCCAATTATCTTCAGCTGCTTCATCAATAATCTTTCATCCATCAAAAAGTCAGAAATGATGATGATGCTGTTGATTGTATAATGTTCAGCACTATTGACAACTTCTCAGATACTGAAGCAGTCCATGACAAAATCAGCAAGACCTGGAAAATATTCAGTCTTGGGCTAACAAGTGCAAGTAATATTTGCATCACACAATAACTATTTCCGATTGGAGGAAATTAAACCATCACATTTTGATGTGCAATGGTATTACCATCAATGTGGATAATGGGAGGTTATCAACATCCTGAAGTTGCCATTGATTAGAAGTTGAACTGGACTTGCAACGGAAATACAATGGCTACAAGGCCAGGTCAAAGATTGGGAATCCTGTGGTGAGTAATTCACCGCTTGATTTCCCAAAGCCTGTCCAACACCTGCAAGGCACAAGTCAGGAATGTGATGGAGCATACTCCACTAGCCTGGATGAGGGCAGCTTCAACATGCAAAATTTGACACCAGACAGAATAAAGCAGCTCATTTGATTGTTACCACACCCTTAAGTATCCACTCCCTCCACTATAAATGCTGAGTGGTAATGGCACATCCACCTGACTATCACTGTAGAAATACACTAAAGGTTCCTGAAACAACACCTTCCAAAGCCAGGACTAATACCATTTAGAAATGAAAGGGGACATGGGAACAATGCGGCACGGTAGCACAGTGGTTAGCACTGCTGTCTCACAGTGTTTGAGACCCGGGTTCAATTCCCGACTCAGGCAACTGACTGTGCGGAGTTTACACGTTCTCCCCATGTCTGCATGGGTGTGCTCCGGTTTCCTCCCACAGTCCAAAGATGTGTGGGTCAGGTGAATTGGCCATGCTAAATTGCCTGTAGTGTTAGGTAAGGGGTAAATGTAGGGGTAGGGATATGGGTGGGTTGCGCTTCTGCGGGTCGGTGTGGACTTGTTGGGCCAAAGGGCCTGTTTCCACACTGTAAGTAATCTAATAAACACCACTTGCACTTTCCCCTCCAATAACTCAACATCCTCACTTAGAAATATATTGTTGTTTTTTCATTATTGCTGGGTCAAAATCCTGGAATTACCTTCATAACAGCATTGTGGGTCTACCTACATGGGGCTACCTATAGCAAAATGGACTCCAGTGGTTCAAAAATACATACTACCCTTCCATGCACAGTTAGGGGCAATAAATGCTGGGGCAGCCAATAACGTACATATTTAATAAATGAATAAAAATTAAGTAGCATCACACAGGATTTTTTGATGAATGTAAAAGAGGGCTTTGTTGATTAGTTATTTTGATGACATAGTTGTGAAGGCATTGTTGTTTTATGAGTGTCTGATATTTTATCATTGTGGGCAATTAACACTGATAGCCCATAACAGAGTGATTGTTGTCCCATTGGGATTAGATTGCATGCAGATAGCCTTTTGCTTATGGCTGTGGGAAACCTTCAGCCCGATTTTGTTGCCTAAGATTCTCAATGTTTTGAAGGTCAGAGTACAAATTTAGAGAGAGCTGATTGTCCTCAGAGGTTTTGTTACAAAGATTAACTGGTGTAGCTTGGTACAGACCATATTTTGACATGTAAATGGAGTCGCTGCTGAAGTTACTGCAGATGGAACAGATGTTCCAAGGAAATTCATCCTCTTAGCATTTGAATAAAATAAGGTGAAGCTTTTGACAGCATTTGTACAAATTGTTATTTCAGTGGCAGCGATACAAAAGTGTATCTCCAGAGAAATAGCAATCAATTGTTTCTTATTCTTATTTTTTTATTGGAAATGCACATCATTTTAAGAAACAATATAAATGTAAATCAGACATTAGATTATCTGTACTCCATTTGTATGTAGCAAAACACGCAGTGAGGGAAGCAAGTCTTTTGGAGCTCAGATAGATTCAGTGTTTTAGAGTCACACAGCACAGAAACAGACCCTTCAGTCTAACCAATTCATGCCGACAAACTGAAATAGTTCCACATGCCAATCCTGGGCCTATATCCCTCCACATCTTTTCTAGTCCAACTCGGCATAGCCCTCTTGATCTGACCATCACCTTTTCCATCTATCCGCTTCACCCTCCTGTCCGACCTGTCACCTTCTCCACCACCTTCATTTACCTATTGCATTCCCAGCTGTCTACCATCCAGCTCCACGCCCCACCCCCCCGCCCCCCTCCTATTTATCTCTCAGCCCTGGCCCAGAAGCCTCATTCCTGATGAAGGGCTTATGTCTGAAACATTGACTGGCTGTGCTTTTCCAACACCACACTCTTGACTCTCTTAATGTATTTATCTAAATATCTTATAATTATACATGCATCCATCACTTCTTCTGAAAGTTCATTCCACATTAAAACATTTGACCCTCATGTCCTTTTAAAAATCTCTTTCTCCTCTCATCGTAAGTATATGCTACTTAGTTATGAACTCCCCACCAAGGGAAAGGGCTCTTGTCATTCACTTTACCCATGCCCCTCATGATTTTATAAAGTTCAAGGTCACCCCTCAACCTGCTATGCTCCAGAGGCAAACAAATTAGCATCTAATAGTCAGGTTTTTAAAAGATGAAGGCTAAGCTAATCAAAATATCAAATGAAACTGAAACATCTGTCCCAGATGCAATCTTCATCATGTTGACCAACACAAGGGTTATCCCATCGACACTGGTTGGCACCCACTTTTGCCATGCATTTTATTTAAAAACATATTTTATTCAAAAATATTTATATACATACATACGGTATCACTAGAGCAGATAAATTTATTTGTGTACAACAAATAAACCCGATGCATTTATTTACACAGGATTATATTTACATATATTTGAGGGAGGGTTCAATAACTGAGCAGATCCCATTTAACTTTGGCAGAAAGACCTCAGACAATAGTCTTTCCCCATTGTACCTTGGCAGCAGCTGCCCCAAACCTTGCTGCGTCCCTCAGCACGTAGTCCTGGACCTTGGAATATGGCGGTTTGCTATTCTTGGTCAAGGTCAACTCCTTGCTCTGGAAGATCAACAAGTCTTGGGTAGACAAAAGACCACCAAGTTGATGGTCCTCCGGGCACAGTCGACGTTTGTCTCCGACGTTTGGCACAGAGTCATGTGTCACGGAGTAGCTGAGGACAAACCTCGACAAAAACCACTTGCATCTCTGTCTAGACTTTGTTTGTAAAGGCACATTCCAGAAGGAGATGCATGACAGTCTCTACCCCCTCGCAGCTGTTTTAAGGGGAGAGTGGAGTGGAACGGAGAGTCCAGGCATACATGAAGGTTCTTATGGCTAGTGCCCTTCTTACCACCAGCTAAGTGATGCCTTAGTGCTTGTTGGAAAGTTCTGGTGATGAGGCATTCTGCCAAACGGACTTTCACTGTTCAGGGAACAACCTGAAAGGATCCACCCTCTGTTTTCCTGCAGGGTCTCAAGGACTCTGCATGCTGACCACTTTTTATGGACCTGTGGTCAAAGGTTTTTTTTTAGATTAGATTCTCTATAGTGAGGAAACAAGTCGGCCCAACAAGTCCACACTGATCCTCCAAAGAGAAACCCACTCAGATCCATTCCCCTTTGATTAATGCACCTAACGTTACGGGCAATTTATCATGGCCAATTCACCTGACCTACACATCTTTGGACTGTGGGAGGAAACCGGAGCACCCGGAGGAAACCTACGCAGGCATGGGGAGAATGTGCAAACTCTGCACTGACAGTCACCCAAGGCTTAGTATCAAACCTGGGACCCGGGTGCTATGAAGCAGCTGTGCTATCCACTGAGCCACCGTGCTGCCCCATTGTCTCTCCAAGCAGGACAGATGTGGAGTGATCCAACTACATCGGGTTGTGCAACAATTAGGGCAGGCCTATCCTATCCTTCACAACACTGGGGACAAATAGAACCTCAGTACATAGTGACACTTGGTGTTTGCATTTTGAGGGTCTATGCACAACTCAATGCAGCCACACACAAAGGTGGCCATCAGGGTGAAGGTGGCATTGGGTACATTCCTTTCCACCACTTCCCCTTTACCCTTGTACAAAGCTTTATACATGTTGGCCCTAGTGACACAATCCATCTTAGACTCCAGATAAAGTGGAAAATGGTCCAGTGACTGGAACGGTGCAATTTCTAGGAATAGGCCATGCCTGATGACCAGGAATTTAGCCACAATGGAGAGGGAGCGGTGCTTCCAAAAGCCTAGTTTTTCCCTCACTTTGGCAATTTGTTTCTTCTGAGTTTTTGTACGTACACCATCCCCTCCAAACTATTTATCCCCTTCACCATCAGGATATCCACTTCCACCTTCCAGTTATGCAAACAGAGTGAGCCTTTTCAGCCACAGAGTCACTCGAAACATTGCAGAGCACGCATTGAGTTTTCCTACCATAATTTTGAAGTCCACTATATCATCATAATTAAAAAGTTATGAAGTTGCAGTTATTACCTCCAGGAATCTGGGATACCATCTTGAAAGGAAGTACTGTGGTATATCTCACAGGTAGTGTGCAAATATATTTCAGACAAATGCTCAAGATATCATCAACATATCATTGAATGAGAATTGAGGATACAATACTCTCAGTCTCCCCGTTTCTGGGGCCACTTGCAGTATGGCATGCTGAAGGAAGCAGGGTGCTCAGTATTAGTCCACACACAGCAACTCCTGTGATTGTAATATACAAAGCTCCTATTACTTATGTCCATTTAATCTTTAAGTACTATGTTACCAATGTCTAGTTCTTGTGTTATGGAAACTTATACAAAGTACTGTCTTATCAAATACAAATGCACTGCTAAATGGAAAAAGCCCATTCCTGCCTCGAAGACAGACCAGATTGAGGAGGATGGAAGGAAGACTAAACAAGATATGGAGGAACAGAAGAAGGAAACATGCTGGATGCCTAGTAATGAAATAACAACAGAGAGTGGATTGTGAGGCTTGATTTCACTAGACAACTTTCTCAAATCAATGTCAATCCATCATTCCAATCTGCATAATCCATTTCAGATACTCCATCACAACAGCCCTTTAGTCATCATCCATAACTTTTTATTCAAGAACAAAAGGTATTCATATGTACAGACAAAGTGAAACATTTAATATACTGCATTCATTTAGTGTCTGTCACTTTGTACCTGATCTAGTGCTCCTGCAAATTATTAACTCTGACATTGCTAACTTTCAGAGGTGGAGACTGCAAAATAGCAGCTTTAGGCCTTGAATGACCAGATTTCTCCTGTATTGGTTTGGCATGTATTACAGCAGTCTCTGACTGAGAGATATTAGCAATATGGTTGGTGAAACAAGATTAATGGGAGCATAAATGAATTTGTCTTGAGGGGACAGTAGATGTGCCTTACACAGTGCTTCTGTCAATCCAGCAAGGCAGCACCTCTGTCAATCTTAGCAACATGTTAGAGGACAGATTACTGGACTGAGGTAAGAGTCATCTGGTCCTTTTGACTCTGGTATCTCCAGCAATGATGGCACAAGTGTGACCCTACATGGCAGAAAACTGGGTTTGCAGGACACCAAGCATAGGTCTGGGGGCCTGAATCCATGTCTTCATTGCTGGACAGAAATAGTTGGTGCCTTCAGTCTGATGTCATAGAGAGAATTTATGTTTCTTTTTATTTTACATGATCAAGTGTGTAACTTCTCCCTCCCAGAAGGTGACAAGAAGGGGAAATTATGGGGTAAGTTAACCCTGGAAAGAAACTCACTCCTTTTTGCAACCTCAATAATGAAATACTTTGTGGAAAGATATTCTCCATCCACCAGCATTCAAGCTCTGGTGTGGTCTATTAGTGGTCAATTAAGGACCTCAACTCATCACCTTCCTAATAACCTGATGCTCAAGTAGGTACAAAAAAAATTTAGTTTCTCAACTGTGAAGTCAGGAGGACCTGCCTTCTGGATTGGGGAACAGGGCAATGAGGAATTCCAATTGCCCAAGCTAATCCATCACTCAGGTCCATCTTCAATTGGGTATTGACAGCAGACATTTCCATCTACAATTCCCATTTTTAAAAGGCCACGTGGCATGCTGAAGTTACAAAACAAACTTTGTCTTCTCTTGTTAAAATTTACTTGTAAAATTTGGGAAAGCTTCCTGCTTGTATTAGAATGATACTGTGACATGATGGAAGCTGAGACAGTGTCTGTCACGCTCAGATCACAGTTAGATATGCTTGTGCCATTGTGGAATTGACCACCATATTGACAGGAGAAAGGATGGGCTTGATAATAGCCTCTGCCAAACTCCATGTTCTTTTAAAGAAACCATACGTGACAGACCTGCCAATTCACCAAGTGACCTGGTGTATGTCAAGGGTCACAGACTACCTTTAAGCCATTCAATTGTAGTCCTATACTGAATACCTGCAGCAGGACTAGTGTGCATCTTCGCTGCCTGGTGAGATGGTCTACCCTTTTGGCCTGCCTGCAGTTCAATCATAACCAGTGACTGATCAGATGCTAAATCAGACTGCATATTATTAGCTGCATGTTAATATGCAGTCTAATTTAGCATCTGATCAGTCACTGGGCATGAGTGAACTGCAGGCAAGCCAAAAGGGAAGACCATCTCTCCAGGTGTATAGAGTGCTAGTATCTAAACGAGTGCCTGTGACTGTCAGCTACAGAAATTATGTGTCATTATGTGGCTTGCTCTTCCTTTCCTCTTCTTGCGAAGGGCAAACTTACTATAGGCCATGACAATGTCCTTTGATAGTTCTTAGAAATCTCTTCTATGAGCTTATTGTACTCACCAGCTTATTCCTGCATCCTTTACCAAAATGTTAACCTTTAAAAGATGGATGAATAAATGGTCTGTGTAATACAAGTGACCCTGTCTACTAGATTTCTACACCATTTTTGCCAATAGCACTTTAATTTCTTTCAAAATAGTGTCCTTCCTCTTCTGTATGTAAGGATACTAGTGATAGTGGTAGCCCACAAATCCACCAAGACACTAAAACAGCAGCTAATGAACTTAAAAGACCCTATACAGACAACAAGTAATATGAATGTCATTTACAAAATACCTTGCAAGAACTGTAACAAACATTACATTGGACAAAATGGCAGAAAACTAGACATCAGGATACATGAATATCAACTAGCCACAAAAAGACATGACCCACTATCACTAGTATCCTTACATAGAGAAGAGGAAGAACACCACTTTGACTGGGACCACGCATCCATCCTAGGATAAGTCAAACAGAAACACGCACGAGAATTCCTAGAAGCATGCTATTCTAACTGGAACTCCATTAACAAACACATTAATTTGGATCCTATTTACCACCCTCTGAGAAAAAGAACATCACCACAGGAAATGACACCACCAACCTAAGGAAACCTAAACACATAAATAGAAAGTGGGTCATAACACCAGTGCTTCACCGGAGGCTCACTGATGATATTACCTAGAATGGTGACGAAATGCCTGGAAACAAATCTTCCAGCTCAGTGACCAAACTTATATCCAGAATCTCAACCTGAGCTATAAACTTTCTCAAATCATAATCAACTTAGTCTGACAGTTAAATTGAATACATCATTAAGTAGTGCATTCTCCATATCAATTCCTTTACCAACCAAAGTCCACTTGAAAATTGAGCAGCGCTCTATTCTTTTATAGTATAATTATTGTTTTCCCTTTACTTTGTAATTACTTATAAATTGTCCTGCTGAGTGCAAGACGAAAAGCTTTGACAAAATTTATTATTTTTCCAGGAACACTCAATTAATTAATTAAGCATTCACCTCTGCTCACAAGAGTAGAAATGCAGGATACATAATATATGTGTCCAAAAACAAAAGCGAATAAATATGTAAATACTTGGTTCCAGTGTTATGTCTTTCACTGCCTGCTTATCTGAGCTCAACAGCTTCCGTGTTGGGAGCTAAACTCTATCTCTACATCACAACTTCAAACCTACAGTAATTAGCTATTCATCCAGTGACATAATCACCATTCTATTGCACCTTCAATCGGAATCCTTTCCTCCTGTTCCATGGTTACAGTCTCCACTTAATCTGCCATGTCCTCCTTAGGTAAAGAGGTGGTGCTATAAGATTTAAAGATTCCAAATGTTATACCCTTGTTCAAAAAAGGATGGAAATACAAAGCTAGTAACAAGGTCAATCAGTTCAATCTCAGTGATAGATAAGGTTTAGAAATGACAATTCAGGATAAATTTAACAGTTACAGAGTCATAGAGGTGTACAGCACAGAAACAGACCCTTGATCCAACCCGTCCATGCCGACCAGATATTCCAACCTAATCTAGCCCTATTTGCCTGCACTTGACTCATATCCCTCTAAACCCTTCCTATTTATATACCCATCGAGATGCTTTTTAAATACTGCAATTGTAACCTCCACCACTTCCTCTGGCTGCTCATTCAATACATGCACCACTCTCTATGTGAAAAAGTTGGCCCTTTGGTCCCTTTTATATCTTTCCCCTCTCACCCAAAATCTTTGCCCTCTAGTTCTGGACTCCCCACCCCAGGTAAAAGACTTTGTCTATTTATCCTATCCTTTGGACAAATGTTGAATAATGAATTCAGATTATATTTCTTAATAGCAAATGATGTAGAACTAACTTGTTTAAGTTCCTAGCTCTACAATTCCAGAAAATACATTGATCTAGCCTATTTTTCTGGCAAATCTGGATGACATCACAACTGGCTATATTGAAATCTATTTATGATAGTTTTACATATTAAGATAATCTGTCAATATGTCAGAAATGTTATACATTCTTCTACACTGCTTACAATGTTGCTTATCATTTTATGATCAGCTGCTTTTCTAATTAGATAAATAATTTGCCTTCAATTTCATGCGCTCAGTTTTTGCTTATAACAGGTTATGAGTTAGTTTACTGAATGCTTTCTGGAAGTCCGTATTAATAACATCCATAGGCGTTCTGCTGTCCACTATTAATTTATTATTTAATCAAGCAAGCCTCATAATATTCAGCTAATACTAAGACTCGACCAAAAGATCCTCACTTTGATCCTTATGGTAATTTTTGATTTTCACTCAGAAATTCTATTTTGTGATGGCAGTGAACTTTCCAGGGACATGTTGCATGTATTGTTAAACAGGCTGATTTTCTTAAAACATCTTTTGCACTGCATCACAGTTAAATTTCAAGCCTTTTATGGCCTGATTCTGTATCCTGCTGTAGCACAGAGAGTTAACAAGCATCTAATTATGTTATACATAACACCAGAAAATTGCATGCATGGTAAATCAGATTTATTTTCCTTCTCCAAAAAAAATTAGAAATTGTGATTTTGTAAATCCAAAGAATATGCAGCCCAAAATTAATAATTGCATTTACTTGCATACTCAGGCATAAACACAGCCAAGAAAGAAAATCCTGACATTCACATGCCAAGTTCAACTTGCCTGCTTAACAAGCATAAAGGATATCATGCAGTATTTGAGGAAAAACAGGGAATTTTGGTGCCCTGGTCAAAATTCTGCATTGCTTTAAAAAGTGTGACTAGTAACAATTTGTGCCTTGCCTTGTGCAAGTTAGAGCCACACTTAAGTGTTGTCTTAAACATTTGATGAGTTGCTACATAGATGCAAATTCTTTACTTTCATTTAATATCTATTCACCAACTTCATATAAACCTCTTTTCATAAATTCAAATTTCACTTGATAAAGAACAAATCATACTCCCCATTTAAATCATCTTATAAGTCAAATTCACATTTGGGAACAGACAGACCATTAGATTTTGCGATTTAGATAGCTGCTACCAGGTTTATGAAAGTGGCCAAGTATATTTCATTTTCCATTTCTCCCCCTCCCTCTTTACACCAAGATCTGTAAATGCCCGAACACTGCTGGGCTGATTCCCAATGACTTACATCAGAATTTGAACTCATCATATATGGGGCAGAAGTGAGACTAGTTTCTATAATTCCATTTCAGAACAAATTAGAGCCTTATTCCAAACTTGCACTAGATTCAAAAACTGGCCACCGGAAATAAATATTTGATCTTCATTGTCTACATTATGTGATAGGAGGGTAATTCCAATCTTCAAGAAGCAAATTTCTGCCACAAATGACAGATTCTAATTTAAGTTTCAGTTGAGGCAAGTCAAAATTGGACACTTCTTAATTGCTTGAAAGAAGGGTCGTGGTTTGGATATCTGCAGGTCAACGTAGGAAAGCTACAGCTATAAAACAAGCCTGGTATTGAATCATCAAACTGGTGACATTGCGATTTCAGACAAAGTGAGAATAAAATAATCAAAAGGAAATAGGTAAATGAAGTTTCAATAGACAATAGACAATAGTTGCAGGAGTAGGCCATTCAGCCCTTCGAGCCTGCACCGCCATTCAATATGATCATGGCTGATCATTCCTAATCAGTATCTGCTTCCTGCCTTATCTCCATAACCCTTGATTCCACTATCTTTGAGAGCTCTCGCCAACTCTTTCTTAAATGATTCCAGGGACTGGGCCTCCACTGCCCTCATGGGCAGAGCATTCCACACAGCCACCACTCTCTGGGTGAAGAAGTTTCTCCTCATCTCTGTCCTAAATGGTCGACCCCGTATTTTTAAGCTGTGTCCTCTGGTTCGGCACTCACCCATCAGCGGAAACATGTTTCCTGCTGCCAGAGTGTCCAATCCTTTCATAATCTTATATGTCTCAATCAGATCCCTCTCAGCCTTCTAAACTCAAGGGTATACAAGCCCAGTCGCTTCAGTCTTTCAGTGTAAGGTAATCCCTCCAATCCAGGAATTGACCTCGTGAAACTATGCTGCAGTCCCTCAATAGCCAGAATGTCTTTCCTCAAATTTGGAGACCAGAACTGCACACAGTACTCCAGGTGTGGTCTCACCAGGGCTGTGTACAGCTGCAGAAGCACCTCTTTGCTTCTATACTCAATCCCTCTTGTTATGAAGGCCAGCATGCTATTAGCCTTCTTCACTACCTGCTGTACCTGCATGCTTGCCTTCATTGACTGGTGTACAAGAACACCCAGATCTCTCTGTACTGTCCCTTTAACTAAATTAATTCCATTGAGGTAGTAATCTGCCTTCCTGTTCTTGCCACCAAAGTGGATAACCATACACTTATTCACATTAAACTTCATCTGCCATGCATCTGCCCACTCACCTAACTTGTCCAGGTCACCCTGTAATCTCCTAACATCCTCATCACATTTCACCCTGCCACTCAGCTTTGTATCATCAGCAAATTTGTTAATGTTATTGCTGATACCAGCTTCTATATCATTAACATATATTGTAAAGAGCTGCGGTCCCAGCACGGATCCCTGCGGTACTCAACTGGTCACTGCCTGCCATTCTGAAATGGAGCCGTTTATCACTACCCTTTGTTTCCTATCAGCCAACCAATTTTCAATCCAATCTAGTACCTTGCCCCCAATACCATGCGCCCTAAGTTTACTCACTAACCTCCTATGTGGAACTTTATCAAAAGCTTTCTGAAAGTCCAGGTACACTACATCTACTGGATCTCCCTTATCCATCTTCAGAGTTACATCCTCAAAAAATTCAAGAAGATTAGTCAAGCATGATTTCCCTTTCATAAATCCATGCTGACTCTGTCCTATCCTGTTACTACTATCCAGATGTGCCGTAATCTCATCCTTTATAATAGACTCCAGCATCTTTCCCACCACTGAGGTCGGACTAACTGGTCTATAATTTCCTGCTTTCTCTCTCCCACCTTTCTTAAAAAGTGGTATAACATTAGCCACTCTCCAATCCTCAGGTACCGATCCCGAATCTATCTGAAAAGCTAAAACAAAAATGGCTATTGAATAAGATATCACAAAATAGTAAAGGAGAGAGGCAATTTTCATAGGACACATACAAAAAGCAACAGTTTGCACCAATTTAGACATGATTCAATAAAATAAATAAACTAGAAATAATGTACTATAAATGCTTTAGACAAACCTACTTGGTCCTCTCTACTAGATACAATATAGTTTCTGTCTGTGAGGATAAGGGTAGACACTGGTGACTAGTTAGGAGAAGGAAAGACTATAATTTGATAAATCAGCGAGGTTCTTGGACAATGTGCTGGCTGCCTAATCTGAGGGGAGGTTAATCGCATACCAACCTGAAAAGATATTGAAGATGGTGAAGGAGGAAACTGTAACTTATTTGGGACCAACAATATTGGAAAGATTAGATTAAATTAGGTCATGAACTTTAAATTCTTTCATCCTCTTTTATTCTTTGAATCTCTTGATATCAGTTCCTCATTATCTTTATCAATTATTTTGCAAGAACAAATATAAGAGCTAGGAGCAGAAGCAGCCAATTCAGCCCCTCAAGCTGCTCTCTCATTTAATATGATTGTGGCTGATCTGATAATCCTTTACTGTCTTTTCCCTATAACCTTGCTTCCCTTCCTGATTAAAATATGTCTACCTCAGCCTTGAACATCCTTAAAGAATAGTCTCAGTAGCCTTCTACAGAATTCCATGGATTCACTACCCACTGTAAATATGGTTCATTGTTCCTCAATATTGTATGTTGCTAAATACTTTCCTAAACCAGCTGTACATTCATCTTTTTGTTTCTGACAAGTTCCTCCCTCTCAAACTAAATGTTAAAGCCGACCACGTTATGTTCACTCTTTCTGAGGCGATCTATTATTCTTACATCATTTATTACAGCAGATCCAAAATAGCTGGATTCCTGATTGGATATGCAACATATTATTCCAGGATACTGTCCTATGAATTCTTTCCATTGACTACCTCTGCCAATCTGACTATCCGTATCTACATAAAAATCAAAGGCACTTGTGATTAATGTGCTTCCCTTGTTAAATGTCCTCACAATCTCCTAATTTATTCACTAGCCCACCAAATAGCTCCAGTTCATGGGCCTATAGATGACTCCTACAAACGTCTTCTTGTTCTTTTTATTTCTTACCTCTAATCTACATCTTTTAATTCGAGAGCATTTCTTGTCCTCGTACTAATTTAATCTTGAGCTAACAATACTACCCCACCACCCTTTCCTTTCTACCTGTACTTTCAACAAGTCATATTCATCATAAATATTCATCACTGAATATTTAACTCTCAGCTTTGATATCTTTGTAAAAGTGATATAGAGTCAAAATGCATAGAATTGTTTTGGAGCAGCTTGTAATGGAGCCCACGAGTGAACAGGCATTTGAATTTGATGATATGCAATGAAACAGACTTGATTAGGGAGCTTAAGGTGAAGGAACCTGAAGGGAGCAGTGACCTAACATGATAGAATTATACTGAAATTTGAGAGGGGAGAATATTGGATCAGGTGTAATGGTATTACAATTCAGCAAAAGTACTACAAAGCCATGAGGGAGGAGATGGCCATTGGAAGGAGAACCTAGCAAGGAAGAACAGCAATGGCAGGGGTTTCTGGGGTAATTCAGGAGACACAAAGCAGAAATTCATCTTAAGGAAGAAGAAACATACTAAGGGTAGAGCAAGGCAAACATGGCAGACTGGGTGCCTCCTAGCAGAGCGCTTTAGGGAACATCTCCAAGACACCCGCACCAATCAACCACACCGCCCCATGGCCCAACATTTCAACTCCCCCTCCCACTCTGCCGTGGACATGGAGGTCCTGGGCCTCCTTCACCACCGCTCCCTCACCACCAGACGCCTGGAGGAAGAACGCCTCATCTTCCGCCTCGGAACACTTCAACACCAGGGCATCAATGCGGACTTCAACAGCCTCCTCATTTCCCCTTCCCCCACCTCATCCTAGTTTCAAACTTCCAGCTCAGCACTGTCTCCATGACTTGTCCGGACTTGTCCGACCTGCCTAGCTCCTTTTCCACCTATCCACTCCACCCTCTCCTCCCTGACCTATCACCTTCAGCTCCTCCCCCACTCACCAAATGTACTCTATGCTACTTTCTCCCCACCCCCACCCTCCTCACGCTTATCTCTCCATGCTTCAGGTTCTCTGCCTGTATTCCTGATGATGGGCTTTTGCCCGAAACGTCGATTTCGCTGCTCATTGGATGCTGCCTGAACTGCTGTGCTCTTCCAGCACCACTAATCCAGAAACATGGCTGACAAGGGAGGTCAGAGGCACAATAAAAGCAAAAGAAAACGCTTACCATGTGCTGAAGATTAGTGGGAAGCCAGAAGACAAGGAAGCCTTTATAAATGAGCAGAGGACAAATTAAAAAGCAATAAAGGGGGACAAAATGAAATATAAGTATAAACTAGCTCATAATGTAAACCCAAGATTTCAAGAGCTCTTTTAGGTATATAAAAGGTAAGAAAGAGACAAGAGGGGACATTGGACCACTGGCAAATGAGGCTGGAGAAGTAGTAATGGAAACAAATGGGAAAGGAAATGAACAGATACTTTCAGCAGTATTTACAGTAGATGTCACCAGCAGCATACCAGAACTTCAAGAAAGACAGCAGGCAGAGAAGACTGTAGTGGCCATCACTAAGGACAATGTGCTAGGGAATTTAAAAGATCTGAAGGAGATAGCTGAGGAGATTGTGGAGGCATTAGTGGTGATCTTACAGCAATCTCTGGAGTTAGGGAAGTCCAAGAGGACTTGAAAATAGCCAATATTACACCCCCGTTTAAGAAAGGAGGAAGGCAGAAGACAGGAAGTAATAGGCAGGTTAGCCTTACCTTGGATGTTGGTAAGATTTTTGAGTGCCTTATTGAGCATGAACTTTAGAGTACTTGGAAGTGTGTGGTAAAGTAGGGCTGAGTCAGCATAGCTTCATCAAGAGGAGGTCATGCCTGACAAATCTGTTAGAATTCTTTGAGGATGTAATGGACAATTTAGACAAAGGAAAGGTGATGGAGACAATCTATTTGGATTTCCATCATGCCTTTAACAAGGTACAGCACAGGAGTCTATTAAATAAGGTCAGAGCTGAAATAACTCACAGAGGCCAGTAACCCATCACCAAGCCACTCTTTATTTACTCTTAAATTGTACTTAATGCTGGCCCAGCATCCTCAGAGGCAGCTCTCAGAGGGAACAGAACATCTAACATGCTTTTTTTTCCGTCTGTCAGACAGGGCTCCCTGATTGGACTCGATGAGCAGCTCCAGTAAGAGAACTCATATTCTATGATGTCCACCTGGCTGTCCTCATTACAATCTCTCCTAGAGCCACAGTGTTAAGGGACAAGATACTGGCATGGATAGAGGATTGACTGATGGCAGTAGGTAGAGATTGGAAATAAAGGGGTCTTTTTCAGGGTGACAGCTGATGACTAGTTTAATTCTGCAGGGGTCAGTGTTGGGAACCACAACTATTCACGATATACATGCATGATCTGGACAAAAGAACTGAGGGCATTATTGCTAATTTATGTACATGACATAATGATATATGAAGGGGCAGGTAGTGTGAGGAAGCAGGGAGGCTGCAGAAAGTCTTGGGCAGGCTAGGACAGTGGGCAAAGAACTGGCAGATGCAAAATAATGTGAGGCTGTGCACTTTGGTAGGAAGTGTAGAAGCATAGACTGTTTGTAAAATGGGGAAAGACTTAGGAATTCTGAAGCACAAAGGGACTTTGGAGTCCTCGTTCAGGATTCTCTTAAAGTTAACATGCAGGATTCAAGTAGCAGTTAGGAAGGATAATACAATCTTAGCATTTCAAGAGAGCTAGAATACAAGAGCATTTAGAAGGTTGTGAGCACTTTTGGGCCCCATTATCTAAGGATGGATGTACTGGAATTTTACAAGAATGATGCTGGTGATGAAGCGCTTGTCATATGAGGAATAGTTGAGGACTCTGGGGCTGCACTTGGTGGAGTTTAGAAGGTTGAGAGGGATCTCATTGAAACTTTTAGAAGACTGAGAGACTTGGATAGAGTGGCTATGGTAAAGATGTTTCCATAGTAGGGGAGACCAGATAGAAGGACACAGCCTCAGAATGAAGGAATGATCCTTTAGAACTGACACGAGGAGAAATTTCTTCAGCAGGACAGTGTTGTCTCTGTGGAATTCATTGCTGCAGAAGGTTGTGAAAATCAAGTTTTTGAGATTCTGTAAGGTGAAAATAGATAGATTCTTGATTGAAAAGGTGACCAAGAATTATGGGAAACAGGCAGGAGAATGGAGTTGAGAGCATATTGGCCATGATCAAATGGTGGAGTAGTCTCAATAGGCCAAACGCCTAAACTTGCTCCTATACCTTATGGTCATTTCTCTAAACTGGCTAAAAAGTCTTAACTGTTAGCTTGTATTTATGCATTAATTCATTTTTATTTTCTGAATACTTCATGCATTTAAGTAAAGGACCATTAAGTTTGTCTTTTTAAAAAACATTTCCCTCTCTTTAACCCAATCTACTACAGTTATTTTCTGTTTGTATACTCAATCTGTTACCATCTACTCTGGTTGTCATTATTAAACAGCTGCCCTATGATACTACCGCATCCTCTTGTTTTGTAAGCCTATAATTCCCCTCTCTCAATTCCTCACCCCCTCTAATTAGTTGAAAGCCCCTCTGCAGCTCTAGTTATTGGATTCTCCAAGACACTGGCTGCAGCTAAATTCAAATGAAGCCTAGTCCACCACAACAGCTCCTATCTTTGGGCATGATTTGGAGATGCCGGTATCGGACTGGGGTGTACAAAGTTAAAAATCACACAACACCAGGTATAGTCCAATAGATTTAATTGGAAGCACTAGCTTTTGAAGTGCTGTTCCTTCATCAGGTAGTCCTTCATCAACCACCTGATGAAGGAGCAGCACTCCGAAAACTAGTGTTTCCAATTTAACCTGTTAGACTATAACCTGGTGTTGTATGATTTTTAACTATCTTTGGGCAGCACAGTAGCTCAGTGGTCAACACTGCTGCCTCACAGTGTCAGGAACTGGACTTGATTTTGCCCTCAGGTGACTGTGTGGTGTTCGCACATTCTGCATGGGTTTCCTCCAGGTGCTCCAGTTTCCTCCTCCAGTCCAAAGATGTGTAGGTTAGGTGGATTAGCCATGCTAAATTGCCCTGTAGTGTCCAGGGTTGTGTAGGCTAGATGGATTAACCATGGGAAATGCAGAGTTATAGGGATAGAGTAGGGGAATGGGTCTGGATAGGTTGCTGTTTTGAGGGTCAGTGTGATCTTGATAAGCCGAAAGGCCTGCTTCCACAGATTCTATGATTCTATCTATCCCAATACTGCTCTCCATGAACTGAAACCCATTCACCCTCATCAATCTTTAAGCCATGTATTTACCTGCTTAAGCTTCTTTACTTTATGCCGGTTTGCCTATGGCTTAGGTGATGATCCAGAGATTATTAGCTGACTTTTAATTTAGCTCTGAACTGTTCAAAATCTTCCAGCAAAAAAGTCTCTCTCCTACTCTTTTCATTGTTATTGATACTAGGGCAAAGCAGCTGTTTGATTTGCACCACATCCACAATTATTCAGTCCCTTCTTCACCACTGCACCATAACAGCGGTACATACTATCTCCAAAATGTTCTGCAGAAACTCACCAAGGCTCCTTAGATAGTAATTTCCAAACTGACAACCTTTATCATCTAAAAGTAGAAGGGCAGCAGACACTTGGAAACACCACCAACAGCAAGCTCTTCCAAAGCCTGTCACCACCCAGATCTGAAATATATCATTCCTGGGTTCTGAAACTCCCTCTGTAATGTAGGAGTACCTACACTGAATAGATTACAGCAGTTCCACGGGACATCTCCCCATTACCCTCTCAGGGGCAACTTGGGTTGGGCAATAAATGTCGACCCAACCAGCATCCCCCACATCCTGTGAGTGAATAAAAAACACAAAAGTAAAAGATAATCCATCAGTTTCAATGATGTAAAATAATTTTTATTTCCTTCTCAAGAAGCCATATTGGCATTTAAAGCAGATATTACCAATGCCTGGAATGTTGTATCTGTTGTAAGCAGTTAGATTATCTTTAGGAGACTGCTCTACTTTATGCCATATTCTTGAGTGCAACTCATGCAATATATATTTAAGGTAACAGTTGCACTGCCGTCAGTGTCAATTGTGGTATATAGTGCATGTTGTCCTTATTTTGGTGACAGGCCACTTGAATGAAGGTAAATGCTTCAGCTTTTATAATAGCATCCATGCTTATATAGTGTGTCAGGTTTACCACATATACTGCCTGACCTGGGGTATATAAGCAGTTACGTCCTCGACTGTGTTGACTTCCTTGTGTGTCACCAACAGAACTTCAGAAGTTTCTTTGTCATTGTTTCTTGGTTGCTTATGATGTACTTTGGGTTTCCCTGGGCAATTAGATTCCTTAGGCACTTTAATCCTTTTGAGGAACATAGCTTAACAAACATTATGAAATGCTGGACACTGTGTTGGTAGAGGAAATAACTGCATAGAGGCTGGTAACCAGTTACCAAATCAACCTTTATCTATATGTGCATAGTACATGGGCTCTAGCAAGACAGCTCAGAGCCAGTCCCTAGAATAAGGAGACCCTCTAACACTCCTGTTTATATTTTTTTCAGAACCAGTGAAAGGCATCACTAGTCATCCCATAGAACTTCTTGCACTTATGATTATTTTCGTGAAGAGGTTGCCTGAATCTCATTTAATTTTTCCTTTTTCTCATTTTTTACCTCCACATTACCACCTAACTGCGCTAATACTTTTTTTCCACAGCAGCCAAGTTGTCTGTGTTCAAGTGTGATACACAGTGAAAGACACAAGGTTACACAAGCTTTTGTTTTCTCTCTTTTATTTTTTAATTAACCCCCACACTACCGCCTAACTGCAGTAGTGCTTATTTTTTTCCCCAGCACCCATGGTGTGTGGGTGTGCGTGTGCGTGTGCGTGTGCGTGCGCGCGCAGGTGTGAGACACAGTGAAAGACACAAAGTGCACAAATCTTTATTCAATTTCCACCACCAGGAAAATAGGAAAACACCCGAGTGGCCAGTGACAAGCAGTGCCCTTCACATCAAAGAGGGCAATGCTATGTGATCAAACAGTGAAGGAGAGGGCAGGGACTAAATCAATATAGCATTGGAGTGAGAAATGATGCACTCCACTCCCTACGGCGCCCACCTCTCCCTGAACAACTCCAGGGTGTTGGTGGACACTGCGTGCTCCTTCTCAAAAGGACACCCGAGCCCTAACGTAACCGCGGAAGGGGGGCAGGCAGTCGGCCCTAACGACCCCCCTCCACGGCCCGCTGCCTGGACCTGTTTATGGCCAGTTTGGCCAGGCCCAGGAGCAGACCCACAAGGAGGTCTTCAGACCTGCCCTCCCTCCTCCGCACCAGGTGCCCGAAGATCAGGAGCGTGGGACTGAAGTGCAACCAAAAACAGAGGAGGAGGTTTTTCAGAAAATCAAAGAGGGATTACAAACGCCCACACCCAACATACACATGGTCCACGGACTCCACAGAGCAAGCAGTTGGGCTGGGAGTCCGTGAACCACAGCAATCTGCGGTTGCAGGGGACTGCTGCATGCAGCACCTCCACCCCAGATCCCCGAGAGAAAGGGGGAGGACTCCTGCGTAGAGCGCCCTCCACTGGGGATCCCCACCGGTGGCAAATGGGCACGCCAGGGCGTGTCCGGGCGGTGGATGAGGGAGAAGAGGTGGACGGTGTGCAGCAGCAGTCTATACAGGGCACGCCCTTTAACGCCCTTGAACGGGACAAAATTAAAATTTCGGAGGCGGCTCAGGTTGTGGGGCACAGGCTCCCGCGGGAAGTACAGGACCTTGGGGCCAATGTGAAATTCCGTCCGGGCTGGGGTGAGCGCAGACAGGATCCCACCGCACACCTGAGCGTCCTCCAACCGGTGAACTACGTCGGGTCCGAGCACCGCCGTTTTAAGGCGTCGGATGGCGGTGGCCACGTACTGGACGTCTACCGCTGCCTTGCTCACTATGTCTTGTGGCAATGTCCAGCCCAGGCCCCCGGCACCCAGCACGTCCCCAACCCTGGTCACCCTCGCCGCCATGGCCCTCCACTCTGACAGCCACACAAACTTGCGAGCATGGAGGTGTGGATTCCTGAGCAACGGCTCCCTGACGACAGCCGCTACTCCTGCATTCCAGACAGTGATCAGGTCCTGGTAAAAGACAGGCAGCACCTTGAGGGCGACCTCCAAACTGTCACGGCCGACGAACAGGAGCTGCGTGTCGTAGTTGAGGTTACGCACCTGGCGGAAAAAATACATCGCCAGGGCGCACTACCTAGGAGGAGGCTCGACGTAAAGGTATCGCTGCAAGGTCTGAAGGCGGAAGGTCGCGACCTGGGTGCGGACGCACACCAGCGACTGACCGCCCTCCTCAATAGGGAGACTCAGCACCTGCGCAGTGACCCAGTGCATCTTTTTGTCCCAGAAGAAGTCGACCAACGTTCTCTGGATGTCAGCGACAAAGCCAGGAAGAGGGACCAAAGTGATCTGCCGCTACCACAGTATGGCGGCCACCAGCTGGTTTATGACCAGCACTCGGCTCCTGTAAGATAGCACTAAGAGCAGTCCTGTCCAGCGGCCTAGGTGAGCCGAGACTTGGGCCTCCAGCTCCTGCCAGTTGGCCGGCCAGGATTCCTCGGTCGGGCTGAGGTAGACCCCCAGGTAGAGGAGATGGGTGGTACTCCAGCTGAACCCCCGAAACACCTCCGGCAGGGGGTCCACCCACCACGGCCCACCAGTGGCCCGGAACATTTGGCCCAGTTGATCCTGGCAGAAAACGCTGCTGAGTACACGGCCTGGCACTCACGCATCCTCCCCAGGTCAGCCGGGTCAGTGAAAGTGAGGAGCACGTCGTCGGCGTAGGCCGAAAGGACCACCCCAGTGCCCGCGCCGCGCAGAACCAGCCCCGACAACCTATTCCACAAGAGGCGCAGGAAAGGCTCCACGCACAGGGAATACAGCTGGCCGGACAGGGGGCAGCCCTGACGCACTCCTCTCCCGAAGCGAAGGGGCGTCGTCAGGGACCTGTTAACTTTAACCAGACACTCTGCGGCGGCGTACAAAAGTCGGATCTGCGCGACGAACTGCATTCCGAACCCGAATGCCCGCAGAGTCCCGAGCAGGTACTCGTGATCGACCCTGTCGAATGCCTTTACCTGGTCGAGAGACAGGAAGGTGCTCGGCAGACCAGCCCATCGACAGAAATGGATCAGGTCCCGGACCAGGTGGACATTGCCGTGTATCCTCCAGCCCGGGACCGTGTAGGACTAGTCCGGGTGAATCATGTGGGCCAGCACAGAAGCCAGGCGAGAAGACAACACCCTGGCGAAGACTTTGTAGTCCGTGCTGAGGAGCGAGACCGACGCCAGTTCTTCAGAGAACGAAGGTCCCCCTTCGTTGGCAGCAGGACGATGACCGCCCTGCGCCAAGAAAGGGGCAGCTCTCCGGCATTTAGACACTCCCCCAGGACCTGTGCGCAGTCGCTCCCCAGGACGTCCCAGAACACCCTGAGGAACTCCACAGACAGCCCGTCAAGCCCCGGGGATTTGCACCACGAGAGCCGGTCGAGGGCACCGGTCAGCTCATCTAAAGTGACGGGAGCATCGAGCCTTCCGGCGTCCTCCGGGCTGAGCTGCGGCAGGTCTTCCCACAGAACTCTGCGAGCATCCTCGCTGGATGGATCCGGAGAGAACAGGGCCATGTAATAGGATCGGACGTGGGCCCTGATACCCTCTGGATCTGAGACGAGGGACCTGTTGTCGGCCAGCAGCACAAGGAGCTGCTGACGGGTGCCATGCCTTTTTTCCAGCGAGGAGAAGAAGGGCGAGCCGCGGACCAGGTCCTGGAGGAGCTGGATCCGCGACCTCACGTACGCGCCCCGAGCCCCGACGAGCTGCAGGTCCCGGAGCGCGGCCTTCTTCTCTTCGTACACCCCGCGCAGGGCCGGGTCCGCGTCGGGCTGACCGAGGCGTGACTCCAGGTCGAGCATCTCCCTCTCCAACTCCCCGATCCTGGATTTCCGCCTCTTTGTCGACCCCCTCGCGTACTCCTGACAGAAGACGCAGACGTGAGCCTTGCCCACGTCCCACCATAGCCTCAGGGAGGGGAAGCTTCCCCGCTTCCTTCTCCAGCCGGCCCAGAAACGACGAAACGAGTCCCGGAACCGCTCGTCCTCCAGCAGCAGGTTGCTAAAGTGCCAGTACGCAGAGCTCAGCCTGGCGCCGAACGGAAGGAGTTCCCCCCACACCAGGTGATGGTCCATGCACGACACCTGCCGCGTGGAGGCCTTCGGAAAACAGGAGGCGTACACCCGCGAAATGTACAGGCGGTCGATTCTGGACCCTCCGACCCCAGGCCTCACGAAGGTGAAGGCGATGGAGTCAGGATGGTGATTCCGCCAGACGTCCACCAGGTCCAAGGACTTGATCAAGTCCCCCAACCTCGTCCCCGACGCCGAACTCGTGCGGGCACCGCCGTGGTCCCTGTCCTCGAGGACGCAGTTAAAATCTCCCCCGAGGGCGACGCACTGGTTCTCGTCGATGGAAGCAAGATGAGCGGACACTTCTTCAAAGAAGCTCGCTTGCCTCGGCCCGGCCAGGGGAGCGTAGACGTTCACCAAGTGAAGCACCGCGCCCCCCAGCCGCACCGTCAGGTGAAGCAAACGGCCTGGCACTGGCTCCCTGACCGCCAAGATCTCCGGCTGAAAATGCGGGGCCAACAGGATAGCCACCCCACCAGATCTGCGGGTGAGGTGACTCATGTAGACCCCCCCTCGCCACTCCAGGAGCCAGGTAGCTTCGTCTCCCGGGGTAGTGTGGGTTTCTTGCAGGAAGCACACCGCATACCTCCCGTCCCGAAGGACCGAGAGGGTCTGGAATCTGCGCTGTGACTCCCTGCTGCCGTTGATGTTGAGGCTGGCTATAGTTGTCTCCATGTCGGAAGTATAGTGCAACCACCACCAGTAAACAGTTAACAAAAACTATGTACGTTTTTACTGGGAGGACGAGAGAGGGGCACAGAAGTCCCTCGCCCTCACCAGGAGTGCTCCCAGGAAGTTCCTGACTCGCTTTCGCTCATTGACGTCAAGCCCGGGCGCCTGGCGCGCAGCGTGGGCCGACCAGTACACTCTTTCAAAGGAGCTCCAGCGGTCGAGCGCCAGTTGGGCTCTATCCCGGCGACTCCGAGTTTCCTCGACAAATTCCCGGAGTTCCTCAAGGGGGATGAGGGGGAGATCGGTGGGGGGCACCTGGGACTCAAAAATCTCGCTGGAGACAGATTCCGCGTCATCCCCAGTGTCCGCCACCGATCCAGAACCCTCCTCTGGGAGGTCGCCTTCGGTCACTGACCCCTCCCCCACCGAGAGGATGGGGGCTGGTCCGGCACCGCCAACTGGCCTCAAACCTCCAGTGACCCCACCCCCAGGGTCACCTTCAGTACCTTCCTCGGCGCACCCCTTTGCGGAACGCCCCGAGTTCGGGTCGCCGGGCGGCAGAGGCTCGGGGCCCCGCTCCTCTCCCGACACCGGGATGCCCAGCTCCTCAGGGAAAAGGTCCTCCCCCAGGGCCAAACAGTCTGGGAGGAAGGAGCGAGGATAACACCTTCCTCCCCTCCACCGCTCAACGACCCAGCAGAGAATAAAAGTCTGTCGTCTGCACCATGGCCCGTGCTGTTATTAAAATCCTCCCCAGGGGCTGGAGGAGTTATGGCGGTGGAAGGCCCGGCTGTCACCCCTGGGGGTTGGGGCAGGTCGGGCCATGGTGCAGGTCAGTGGGGAGACACCGTCGGCTCATCCCCTGAAGAGGGGAAGCACCGCCGGCACACTGATGGAATTTCTCCCCCATCCAAGGGCCAGCACCTCTTCCCCAGAGAGACAGGGGGGTATTTATGGGTCTTCCCCTCCCCGCCCGCCTTGGTGGTCATGGGGCCCGAGGTCCTGCCCCCCCCCCCCAGCCTTTCCCGGAATACGATTGGCTGGGGGAAGGCGGGGGGGCGTGGCCAGGGTGGGGAGGGTCAGCCGTGTCACTTCCTGCCCCGCCCCTGGTTTATCAGGTGATGGCGGGCGGGGCAGGGGCCCAGTTCCTTCTCCAGGGCCCAGAGACACGGTCGCTGCATGAAGTAGAGCAGCGGTGGTTCCCCCCAGGTTAGTGCCGGGGGTGGCTGGGTGGGGCGGGGCTCGGTTTCTGCAGGAGGGGTTGAAGCCCCAGGTGTTCCTGTAACAAGGTGGGGGTCGGGATCGGGATCAGGTATGGGTTTGGGGGTTCGGGGGTCAGGGTTCCCGTGCTGGGGCGACGCTGGCACGGCCGCAGGGGCATTGTGCCGGGGCGGGGCAGGTCGTGGGCTATGTGGAGGGGAAGGGGATGGGGATAGGGTGGTCTCCCCGTGGGCGGGTTTGACGCGTTGCATCTTCCTGAGCGCCTTCCGTCCGGTTGGACGCTCGCCCCCCTCCCTGCCAGTGGCTGAGGCATTGGGAGCCTCTGGCTTAGCCCCCGGTGCTGGGGCTTTTGGTGTTGACTTTGGGGGAGGGGGAGTGGGTGCAGCAGCACCACCCGCAGCCGTTGGTGTGGGCTGGGCAGCCTTCTGGGTGGGGCAGTTTTTTCTAATGTGCCCCACCTCGCGGCACAGGTGGCACTGCACGCCGTCCGCCGTCCAGAAGGCGCGGTATGCCGCGCCCTCGTGGAGGACAGTGAACGAGCCCTCCGTGACCTCCTCCCGGGCCAGGCAAATAAATACCTGGCCTCGGAAGGAGTATACGTGACGGAGGGCGGGGTCTGACACCTGACCGGATCTCCCCCAAGGTGTTGAGGTGGGGAAGAAGGAGCTCACTGGCAATGAAGGGCGGGACGTTGGAGATCATGACTCTCTGGGCTGTGACCTCCAAAGGGTCGATGGGCAAATGTGTCCCGCCCACAGTGAGCCCCCCTCCACGGCCAGGTGGACCGCCTGCTCGGTCTTAAGGAAGAATACGGCCTTCCCGTACATGCGGGCCGCAGCGACGATGGCCAGTGGGCCGACCACACTAGCCATGGCCTTACTGCAGGCCTCGATGGTCATGTTGGGATGGGGATAGGCCTTTACCCCCAGGCATTTGGTCAGGCAGGTTGCGGCTGCGGCTGGTGTTGGGGCAGCTGAGCCTAAGGCAGCGGCTACCCCGGCGTAGGTCCGGCTGGGCCCTGCGACCTTTGGGCTCGCCATACTCCGTTGGCCCCTGGCAGCAGCGGTGGAGGTGGGCCTCTGGTAGTAGTAGTAATGGAGTCCTTGGGGAGGTGCCCGAGGCCAGTCACCCGAGGCGAGTCCTAGGCAGCGGTGGTGGAGGCAAGCCTCAGGCAAGTCCTTGGCAGGCCCTCAATTGCAGTGTTGGGGGCAGGCCTGTTGGGGGGGGGTCCCCAAGACAAGTCCCAGGCAGCCCCAAAATTGAGTCCTGGGCAGCAGCGGTGGAGGTGGGCCTCGGGTCGCAGCAGTGGTGGAGGTTGTAGAGAGTGGCCTCAGGCGAGTCCCACACTGCGGTGGTGGAGGCAGGCCTCAGGCGACAGCAGTTGAGGCAGCCTCTGTTGAGTCCCAGGCTGGCCCTCGCTTGGGGAGGGACTCCCAGGCAGGTCCCAGGCAGCGGCGGTGGAGGTAGGCCTCAGGTCACATCAGTGGTGGAGGTTGTGGGAAAGGGGCCTCAGGCGAGTCTCAGGCTGCGGTGGTGGAGGCAGGCCCAGGCAGTGTCCCAGAGACCAGCAGTGGGAGTGGGCCCCACTGCAGCTCCAAAGCTAGGCCCAGAACACACAGCTCTCACCTCCTTCCTCCACCTCCTCCTTGTTCTTCTCTTTCTCCTTCTTTCTTCTTCTCCTTCTACAGGCACAACACTGCCACTGGTCCAACTCCTAACTGTGAAAACACCCGAGTGGCCAGTGACAAGCAGTGCCCTTCACATCAAAGGGCAATGCTGTGTGATCAAAACAGTGAAGGGAAGGGCAGGGACTAAATCAAAATAGAGTTGGAGGGACACTCCTGTTTTTTTTTCTTCTATTTTTTCTGGGAATTCGTTATGTTTTTCTCTCTATTTACATTTTTAAAAATCTTTTTTATAACCCCCGCACTACCGCCTAACTGCGGTAGTGCTTATTTTTTCCCCAGCACCCATGGTGTGTGTGTGTGTGTGCAGGTGTGAACACTCCTGTTTATCTTTTCTCTTTTTCTTTTTTTAAAAATTATTTCCCCCACACTACCGCCTAACTGCGGTAGTGCTTATTATTTTTATCCCCAGCACCCATGGTGTGTGTGTGTGCAGGTGTGAGACACAGTGAGAGACACAAAGTGCACAAATCTTTATTTAATTTCCACCACCAGGAAGAAAGGAAACACCCGAGTGGCCTGTGAACACTCCTGTTTATCTCTGTCAGCCAGATATTTCTGACTGGGCCAGTTTAACAACCTCAATCAAGGATATCATAGTCTGAGATCCATCTGGCCCTTGTTTCAATCACTCCAGTATGCGAGAGAAAACACATTATAAGTTAGATTTGGATGTCCCATTGAACATGCTGGTGGCTTGGCCTGATATAATTTCTTGGAACCTATCTCCTTTGTCTAGTAGTGCATCAATTATGTATCATTTAGATTTCCAGTGATGTGCTTTTCTGAAAGATTTGCCGAATGGGTTCAGAAAAGATTTACAAGGATGTTGCCAACATTGGAGGGTTTGAGCTATAAGGAGAGGGCTGAATAGACAGGGGCAATTTTCCCTGGAGTGTCGGAGACTGCGGGTTGACCTTATGGAGATTTATAAACTCACGAGGGATACGGAAATGGTAAATAGGTAAGGTCTTTTCCTTTGGGTGGGTGAGTCCAAAATTAGTGGGCATAGATTTAAAGTGAGGGGGAAAGATTTCAAAGGGATTTAATGGACAACTTTTTTCACACAGAGAGTGGTGCATGCACAGAATGAGCTGCAGAGGAAGTAGTAGTACGATTACAACAGTTAAGAGGCATCTGGATGGGTATATGAATAGGAAAGGTGTAGAGGAAGTGGGCCAAATGATGGCAAATGATATTAGATTTAAATAGGATATCTCATCATAGAGTCAAACAGTCATAGAGATGTACAGCATAGTAATAAACCCTTCAGTCCAACTTGTTCATTCCGACTACATACCCCAACCAAATCTAGTCCCATTTTTCCAGCACTTGGCTCATATTCCTCCAAACCCTTCCTGTTCATATCACATCCAGGTGCCTTTTAAATGCTGTAATTGTACCAGCCTCCACCACTTCCTCTGGCAGCATTTTCCATAAACGTATCACCCTCTACTTGAAAAAGTTGCCCCTTCAGTCCATTTTATATCTTTCCCCTCTCACCGTAAACCTATGCCCTCTAGTTCCAATTAGGTTTTAAAGTTGGTTTTTGCATGAGGAATGGTAGTTGGTGATGATACTGAGCAATCTGTTAGAATTGTCTCATTGCAAAGACTGAAGTTTGTTAATTTCAAGGAAGAAATCATTAGATGAAGAGAATATCTAAGTCCAGCACAAATACACTTAAAATCCAAATGATTAGATTGGATTAGATTAGATTCCCTACAGCATGGGAACAGGCCCTTTGGTCCAATCCGTTCACACTGACCCTCATCACAGTAACCCACCCAGACCGATTTCCCTCTAACTAATGCACCTAACACTATGGGCAATTTAGCATGGCCAATTCACCTGACCTGCACATCTTCGGACTTGTTTTGAAAACTTGTTGACATTTTGATCAAGAAGCATTTTTTCTATTCAAGTTTGCTTGTTTTACTGTTCTGTAAGGAGCATTATGTCCATTAGCACAACGATAACTCTTCAAAAAGAATCCAAAGACAGTCCCTTTTTTTAAAATTAGAAATTGCAAATATTTTCCACGCTTGTCAGTGGAACACATCATAAAGCACCATAAAAATTCTCAAAATTGACTGCAGAAAACCTTGGCTTAAAATGCAGCTTTGTAATACAACGGGACTCTGATTTCTTCACACTTGGTCAGTGTAAAAGAGTTGGACCGAAGGGTCTGTTTCCATGCTGTATAACTCTATGACTGCATGACAGTAGGTTGAAGCAATTATCAGTTCTATAAGCCTATCAGCCAAGTTAGCTTCGGTGAAAGCATCTTCTGCACCTTTGTGTTGCCATCTGCTGATGAAGTAGTCAATTGTTCTACCTGGTTGTTGACAGTATAATAGAATTCAAGCCTGTGCATTCTGACATTGATTTAAAATTTGAATCAATCTTCAAACATCTAAAAAAACTTTACCAGGATTTTTGTGATCATTGTCAGAAATATAAAAGCATTTTATTTTTATTAACCCTTCAAAGTCAAAAGTCAGAAGAATTTTGGTAATCTATCATTCTTCATTAGTTATCTACTCATTCATAGAGTCAACAATGATTCTTTCTTCAATCAGTTGAAGTACTGACAGAGTGTCAATGGTTTGCCAGGTAGATATTGGTTAAATGTTTTCATTTCATCCTCTTCTGTAGCTTTATGGTCTTTAAGATGTCAGCATAAAAATCTAGTACATTATAATGCTTTTCGGTTTTTCTATTCTTTTGCTATTAGCTTCTCGTTGTTGTTTCATTTAATATTTTGCATATTTTAAACTTGCAGGCTTGTGTCAGTAGAGGAACATATTTGGGAGAGATCACAGCACAAACACAGATCAGTGAATGTTTCTCAATGTGGCCTTACAATAAGTCTGCAGTAGTGAATAGAGGGGTTCTTTCTTAATTATATGTTTTATTGAGATATGTCTCTTGACTAAACTTTTAAAAAAGCCATAAATATTAATCTAGCCTGGAGCAGTATTTTGCAGAGGAATAAGACAGTGCTATTTTCCGGGTCAATACATTGAAAGAAGCAAAAATGGCTTTTAGTAGAGTGATATGCTCTTGTCGGATGTGAGAGTTTCAGGAGAGTTGATGTGTTACTGAGGATTATATCTGCAATAAATGCCATTGGTTGTTAATCCTATCAGATCAAATGGATTGGTTGGAGAGACAGTTCGAGGCAATGAGGAATTCACATGAGCAAGGGGATATGATGGATGGCAGTTTTAGGAAGGGAGAAAAGTTGTAGGTACAATCACAAAGATGGGTTAATTCCAGGAAAGGTAAGAGAGATTAGGCAGGTAGTGCAGAGTCTTCTGTGGCTATCCCCATTTCAAATAAGTATGTTGTTTTGGAAAATGTAGGGGGTGATGGATTCTCAGGGGAATGTAACATGAACAGTCAAGTTTCTGGTATTGAGATAGGTTCTACTGTATGAGGGGTGCATCGGACTCCAAGTGATCAATTGTGTTAGAGGACTTTCTAGTCCAAGGCCTGACAGATGTTTCTGCGGCCAACGGCAAAAAATCAGAATGGTGTGTTGCCTCCCTGGTGCCAGGATCAAGGATGTCTAAGAGAGGGTACAGAATGTTCTCGGGGGGGGAGAGGGTCCAACAGGTGGTAATTGTACATATTAGAAACAATGATATAGGAAGGGAAAGGATGAGATTCTGAAGGGAGTATACAGAGAGTTAGGCAGGAATTTGAAAAAGAGATCCTCAAGAGTAGTAATATCTGGATTACTCCTGGTGCTGCAAACTAGAGGGTAGGAATAGGACGTTAGAGCAGATGAATGCATGGCTGAGAAGTGGGTGTATGGGAGAAGCATTCACATTTTTGGATCATTGGAATCTCTTCTAGGGTAGGAGTGACTTACACACGAAGGATGGATTGCACTTGAATTGGAAGAGGGCTATGTAGCAGGGAGATTTGTGAGAGCTGCTAAGGGTTGGAGGATTTGAGCTATATGGAGAGGTTGAAAAGGCTGATTTCCCTGGAGTGTTGGAAGCTATGGGGTGACCTTATAGAGGTTTATAAAATCATGAGGGGCATGGATAGGATCAATAGACAAAGTCTCTTCCATGGGGTGGGGGAATCCACAACTAGAGGATTAGGGTGCGAGGGAAAAGATATAAAAGAGACCTAAGGGGCAACATTTTCATGCAGAGAGTGGTACGTGTAAGGAATGAGCTGCCAGAGGAAGTGGTGGAGGCTGGTACGATCGCAACATTAAAAAGGCATTTGGGGAATCTAAGATGATGGCGATCTGAGAAGATCACACTGCAGAGCTTCGCATCGCAGCAGGAGCAGGATGGTCCTTTAACCCACCCAACCCAGGCCATCAGGATTTCTTGGGATGTTGGAAAGATTGTGGAGCCCTAAGAAACATCTAAAAATTGACTTGCCTATATTTTCAGCTGTCCAGAAATGTCTAAAAAGGGAGGAGGAGCATTTGAGGCCGGGCCTGCAGCCTTGGAGCCAATTACTCTCCAGGTCCTGTTGAACCAGCTCTTGAAATCTCACGAGATGTTGGGGAAACAGATTGAAGAGAAGCTGGCTCCAGTCTCTCTCATGCTGCAGAAGCATGAGCAGCAGCTGGGAGAGCTGGAGAAGAGGACGGATGAGGTGGAGCACAGGGTCACAGTGGTGGAAGCTGATGCCAGGTCATTGAAGGAAGAAATCCAAGCCCTGAAGACGCAGGTTCATAATTTGCATGACCAAGTAAATGATCTTGAAAACAGGGGCAGGAGAGAAAACATTCGGATCGTTGGTCTGCCCGAGGGTATGAAAGGTAAGCGGCTTGCAGAATTTGTTGAAGATTGGCTTCTGAAATTCCTTGACGTGGACACTGGCAGGAGAGGATTGAAGATAGAGGGTGGTCACCGGGTCGCAGCGCAGAGGTCTGGTCTGGGTCAATGCCCTCGTCCTTTCCTGGTGCGGTTCCATCATTCCCGGGATAAGGAGAGAGTCATGGAGGCTTCCAGACTCCAGGGGAAGGATCCAAAGGCCCTAATTTACGAGGGGTCTAAGATCATGTTTTTTCAGGCCTTTTCAGTGGCGGTGATCCAGAAATGAAAATCGTATGATGGTGTCAAGAGAAGATTGAAGGAGCTTGGGATTTAATACTCCCTGAGATATCCGGCAGTGCTTCAGATCACCTTAGATGGATCCATATATCTCTTTGACACATCGGAGAAGGCAAGAGACTTTGTGGGCAAACTAACCTAATTTAAACAATTGTAGTATGTATAAATGTTGTTGCTTGAGTATGTGTTTATCACTCTGTAAAAGAAATGGAAGAAATCTGGGAGGAGCTTTGTTTTTCCCGTTTTTCCCTTTTTTCCCCTCTATTGATGATAATTTGGTTCAAACTATGTCTGACGGTGGTTAAGATGTACATTTTAAATTTCTAAGTTAGGACATACCAAAGGATGGGTGGGGTATTTATTCCCCCTTTTTTTATAAAAATATTTTTATTCATATTGATATTCTATGGGGTGTTGATATCATATATATCATATCATATATTGATATTCTATTGTGATGCAGCTCTAGCTGGGAGATGTGAAGGTGGTTGAGATGGTTAGATGCCTATTTATGGACAGTTCGGGATGGGTGGTTGCCCCCTCTGGGCAGGAGGTGAGTTCCCCTACTCAGCGCTATTGGCGCTTTATATGTTGGTTTGTTTTTGGTTTTTGTTTTTTTAATAATTTTGTATGTATGTTAAATGTAGTGGTCTTAGTTTATGTAGTTTTTATATTTGGTGGACCATGTGACACTAAGGCTCAGCAACTTGTGGTTCGGGTTCCTCCTCTTTGGAATTTAAATGTAATTGCAGAAGATTATGGCTAATGACTTGATTAAATGGTGTACCTGGAATATCAAGGGAAGTCACTCATCAATTAAGAGAAAGAAAGTACTCTTGAGTCTTAGAAAGGAGAAGGTGGATATTGCTTTGTTACAGGAGACACATTTGGATTACAAGGAGCATCTGAAATTACAATAGAATGGCTTTGACTGAGTTTATTTTTCATCATTTAATACCAGAAGTAGGGGAGTGGCTATATTGGTAAAGAAAAATCTCTCATTTAAAATGTTGGAATGTGTTAAAGACACATATGGGATTTTGTAGTTCTTAAAGTCATGATAACTGGGGAAGAATATGGCATTTTAAATGTTTATTGTCCCCCAGTTCATCCTTTTAAATTCTTGGTAGATGCTTTTTCTAAACTGATAACTCTCAAGTCTCAGTACATCATTATAGGGGGAGATTTTAACTGCCACATGGACCCCACAGTAGAGAGGTTGCCTAAAGGTCCCTCGATACCCTCTGCATGAACTAAACAGTTTTGGGTCTGTGTGGGGAATTAGGGTTGGTGGATGTCTGGAGGTGTCTCCACCCTACAGGTAGGGATTTCACGTTTTTCTCCAGTCTGCACAGATGTCACACAAGGATTGATTTTTTTTCTGACCCCTGCGGTAATCCTGGAACTGATGGCATCCTGTTCGGTTGGTAATATTGCCATCTCTGATCATGCTCCAGTGTATCTCATGGTTAAAATTAAAGATGTTACAGTGGATTCAAGGTATTGGCAAATGGACCCCTTTATTCTCATGGACAGCAAGTTTGTGAAGTATTTCTCTCGGGAATTTTGGGCATCCCTAGACATCAACATAGGCTCGGTTGATAGCTCATCTGTTCTCTTGGAAACTGCCAAAGCTTATGCCAGCGGGTTAGTTATTTCATATTCCACAAGTAGGAAGCAGCAGAAGGGTGAGCAGCAACGTCTCCTTGAAGTATGGTTGAAGGCAGCCGAGAAGGCCTATTTTGACAGACCCTTGTCATTCAGACTACAGAGGATTGCGGCACTGTGGTCTACACTAAATTCCGTGCTCACGCAGATGGCAAAGAAGGAGCTGGCTTTTGCAAAGCAAAGGTTATACGAGCATAGTGACAAGCCAGGCAAATACTTAGCATACCTTGCCAGAAAGAGAAGTGCCCCACAAACCATTACGGCGATTAGGGAAGGGTCTGGGAACTAACATGTGATTCTAAATAGATTCTACTCTAAGTTATATGTCTGAGAATTGTGAGGAGGGGCTCGCCAAAATGGAATCCTTTTTTAGAGATCTGAAGCTCCCGGGTGTGACTCCCAACAACAGTCCTTTCTCAATGCCCCATTATCAGATCAAGAAATACAGGAAGCTGTGAGGTAGCTTCAGAGTGGAAAGGCGCCTGGTCCTGATGGACTTCACAATGAATTCTATAAGAAATTTATAAGTATACTGTCAGGCCCATTGCTGAATATGTTTAATGATTCATACAGTCAAGATTGTCTCCCACCATCTCAGAGAGGACAACATTTCACTTATCCTTAAAAAAGGAAGGATCCGGAAGACTGTGCTTCATACAGGCCCATCTAGCTCTTAAATGTGAACTTTAAGATCCTCTCTAAGGCTCTTGCATTAAGGATGGAGACTGTGTTACACTAATATTAAAGAGGATCAGACTGGCTTCATAAAGGGTCGCAGATCCTTTAAGAGGCTGCTTAACATAATTCAAGCATGCCAACAGCAGTCAATACAAGGATTGGTGATTTCTTTAGATGCAGAGAAGGCATTTGACTGAGTTGAGTGGCTGTACCTTTTCTATACTCTAGACCGGTTTGGTCTGGGCAAAGTTTTCAGAAGATGGATAAAGGTTCTCTACAGTGTACCTCTCGCTGCGGTCATTACCAACAGGGTACAATTAAGCAATTTTAATATTCCTAGGGGCAGCCGGCAGGGCTGTCCCCTTTCACCATTACTTTTTACGTTGGTGATTGAACCGTTGGCAAAGGCCATTCATGGGGATCTCAATATATCAGCTCCAGAAGTGGGATCAAAATTACATAAGATCTCGCTGTATGCAGATGATGTTCTAATTTTCTTGACAAATCCAGCAGTCTCAGTGCCTTGCCTGATACAATGCATTCACGCGTTTCGCGCTTTTTCGGGGTATAAGATTAATTTTGCTAAATCAGAGGCTATGCCTATGGATGGTCTTACGAAAGCGTTGGCTCTTGAGAATGACTTATAGATTCCCATTTAGGTGGTCACAGGGGGGTTTTGTGTATTTGGACATATTCATTACTCCAGTTCTGGAATGGCTGTTCAAAGCCAATTTTACTCAATTATTTGAAAAAATTAAACAAGATCTCCAAAGATGGGAGGCACTCCCAGTTTCATGGTTGGGTCGGATAGTGCTTTTTAAGATGAATATTCTCCCTCGTTTGCTATACCCTATACGGATGCTACCCCTGATTTTCAATAAACGCACATTTAGGAGACTGAACGGTTGGTTCAGCTCCTTTATCTGGCACCGTAAACGGCCCCTCATTAAATTAGCCAAACTGCAGTTGCCTCACAGAATGGGGGGAGTAGACCTTCCGGACATTAAAATCTACCAATTAAGCTCGCTTTTGACCCACGAAAGTGATTGGGTTTGTGGGGACCCTCTTTCAATATGGCTAGATATCGAAGTCTCCCAGGCAAGGTGCCCCCTTACCAGTTTGCTGTTTTTGGACAAAATGAGGGCAGTTAGGGAATATTGCCATAACCCAATAGTCATCAATACTGTTAAAGCATGGAGGGCAATTCAGCAGAGGGAAGGTAATATTGGCAAAACATTTTTGTTTACACCTTTAGTGGGTATACCGAGTTTTCAACCAGGTATGATAGATTCAGAATTTAAACGTTGGGCAGCTAGTGGTATATCTTGCACGGGTGATTTAATTGAGGGAGATGTAATGATGTCCTTCGATCAGTTAGTACGGAAGTACAAGTTACCTAATAGACACCTCTTTCGTTTTTATCAAGTTAGAGATTTTATTCAAAAAAAGACCACACTTTTGACTGATCTGTACAAATCTGACATAGAAAGAGGGGTACTAGGGGCTAAGAGTACACTCTCTGTCAGTACTTTATATCACCAGTTGGGGGGGGTGCCATCTCAGATGGGTCTGATCGACTCTGCAAGATGTGGGAAAGAGAGCTGGATGTTGAAGTTTCTTCAGAGGCTTGGGAGGATATTTGGGAGAATGCAAGGAAGATATCAATTTGCAATAGGACCCATGCTTTACAGTGAAGATTCTCCACAGGGTCCACTTAGCCCCAGACCGTTTGTCAAAATTTAAACCAGGGTATCTTCAGCATGTCCCAAGTGCAAGGTCTGTACGGGCACACTTACCCATTGTCTTTGGTCTTGTGACAGGCTTCAAACATATTGGACGCTGTGGTGGGCGCAATGGGGAGGATTTTAGGTGTAAGGGTGGAGAAGGACCCGATTTCGCTCCTTTTGGGCCTACCCATTGTATTTCCTGCAGACTCACATAAGGAAAAACTTTTCAATATTCTTACATTCTGTGCAAGGAAGAATATCTTGCCAGGTTAGATATCAGAAAACCCCCATGCCTGTCGGTTTGACGGAAGATTGTTATGTTCCACTGGATTTTCTCACACATATGGTACACCACAAAACTGAGAATTTTTACAAGACGTGGCATCCTTTTTTGAAATACCTGGACACAGATTTATCTGCCACACTAACAAGGGCTTTTATATAGCCGTAACAATTGTGTTTCATGAGTCCAATATCCAGGGAGGAGGAACTGTGAACGTGTGAGTGTTTTGTTTGGCTGGGCTGAGTTATTACTATTGATTTGTTTGTTGTTAGGTATTTATTGAGTTAGTTAAATAGCTAGTTTAGGGTTTTTTTAAATTTTATACTTCTCTATATATGTTTATACATTCATATAGGAGGGTGGGTTGGGAAATATTTTTGTTTGGGTTTAGTTTTGTTCTATTTTTGTACTGTTTTGAATTGCATTGTTTTGTATTTGTAATATTTAAAATCTATTTTTTCTTAATAAAAATATATTATATAAGGATTTAAGAAAAGGCATTTGGATGGGTATATGAATAAGAAGGGTTTAGCGGGATATCAGCTGGGTGCTGGCAGGTGGGATTGAATGGGTTGGGATATCTGGTCGGCATGGACGGGTTGAACCAAAAGGTCTGTTTCCATGCTGTACATCTCTATGACTCTATGAATCTAAATGATGACATCATATGCATTGTTCATTAAAAAATTGCATTAACTTTTTAAAAGAGAATGACAGAAGTGACTGGCATCAGAAAACAAGCAAGATCTTTTCAGTATATTAAACTTTTAAGTGTATGCTATCTTTTTGTATTTTATGTGAGGATTACTTTCTAAATCAGGCCTGTTTTTCAGCACTGTTAGACCAACTACAAGGCCACCTTTGAAGAGGTAGAGAACCGACAGTGCTTTAGTAATATCAATCACTTCAGTTTCTTTTGGTATCACTTTAATCTTGACTGGAGTTGTAATCTCAGTACTGGACACAGACAGATTGATGGATGATTACTAGGAAATAGATTGTACACAACAACCATACGAGCTATTCCCTATCTAGCCTTTTAAGGTTCATTTACTGCCACTAACTAGCTGTCATAACTAGCTTTTCGTGCTCCCTGACAGTAGTTGTGTTTTTCTAAAACATGAGACAACATGCTGTATATCATGAAGTCTACACTTTTGTTGAGTTAGATGTCATGAAGTTTATTAACAAGACTGCAATATCACAAATTCATATATATAGTCTTTGTTCTGAAATTGTTGTATGCTACTTGTACAGAACCGATTAAAGGAAGACATAATACTGACTCCATTGCACAGAAAGAATGACTGAATATGAGGAACTTATATTTACAATGGACTATCACATGTTGTGCTTCCACTAATCTGTATTAAAGGTACAGACCTGTCTGATTTGGAATTAATACAAACATAACACAGAGGATAGTGAATCATTGATACTCTGGACTAAGGAAGGGCTGTGAAGCTCAGTCATTGAGTTCATTAAGGACAGTAATTGATACATTTCTGGAAGATAATATCAAAAAATGTAAGAACAGTATGGGATAAATGGCATCAAGATAGATGATCTAAAATGGTGGCGCCAACTTGAAGGGCAGAATGGCCTACATCTGCTCCTAACTTCCTGTAGTAGATTCTTGTAAGAAGGAGCTGTTTTAAAAGTAAGTCTAGCAATGTTTTAAATTTAGTATATAGTTACCAATTCTTTACCAAATGTTCCAAACCACACAGGACATTTTGTGAAGATTTACAATTTCCAATACTTTTAAGTACACCAGAGGGAAGAAAGTAACATGTTTAGTGCAGTGTCTCTGGGTTACAAGAATATCACAATAACCTCAGGCTCTGCAACATGCTGTAGCACACTCAGCACCTTAGTGCATTTCACATCACTGCACTTTAGCACTGAAAAGAATAATTTCAGTGAGCCGATTCTAGGCCGGACTGCAAATGTCTTTATAACTCTCCAAAGAATATGTGCTCTGAATGATCTTACCCCAACAGCTGCTATCAATGTCTCAGATGAAAAGTGAGCAATGCCATGTGACCAGTCATTGGAGATGGTTTTCATTATCGCCACACATCTTTACAAATAGCGAACATGATTTTACGTTGTTTCTTATCTGTGGTATGGGTCTCTGTATTCTGCTGAAAGATCATGCTGCTTCTGTGCAAGTGATATTATGGAGAGTGTGCAAAACATTCTGAAAGTAGAGAGGTCTTGAAATTAAGATACACCAGGGCTCTTCCCATCAGCTGTTGAGGAGTTAAGTGGGAATTTTAAAAAGCAGGACCTCAAAGCTGGAAATCTTTGGAGTTCTATACATGGTGAGAAGAGAATGTTTTTCCTGAAAAGAAAGCAAGTGTTCAATTCAAAAGAACTTTAGTCATGGATATGATTATTGGTGGAAGGAATGATAGTAGATTTGACTCCCAGAAAAACATTGGCAAAAGGCTAGTTTTCCATGGGTCAATTGGGCAGGAAGAGATGCAGCATGACATTTTATTACTTCTTTTTGTTGGATGATTTTCCCAGTGGGGGACCAGGGCAGAAGAATTCCTGCTACTTAAAGTACATCAAATGCCAATGGTCAGAGTTCTTACATCACCATGAACAGCCAGCCATGTGGAGCCAACCTACCCATAACAGAGCTGAAAATGTGTTGCTGGCAAAGCGCAGCAGGTCAGGCAGCATCCAAGGAACAGGAAATTCGATGTTTCGAGTGCATTTCTGAAGAAGGGCTTATGCCCGAAACGTCGAATTTCCTGTTTCTTGGATGCTGCCTGACCTGCTGCGCTTTTCCAGCAACACATTTTCAGCTCTGATCTCCAGCATCTGCAGTCCTCACTTTCTCCTACCCACAACAGAGCAAGGGTCCAGTTTTCCAAGTTGTCTGAGTGTTTTCAATGGTGTGTCGTGTCTATTATATTACCAACTTTCAGTCAATACTTTCAAAAATGGGACACAAACAAGTTATGAAAATGGTTACCACAAATCATGTGACATTTGGCAGTTGAGCTACATTCTGTACCAAGTCTCCAACAAATACCTAATTGAATGCAAACACTCTCAGCCATCCAGGGAACTGATTTCTTTATTCAAGGACTGTTATACTTGAAAGGACATAGAGACGGGCAGACTGGAGGTTTCAATGATACACTCTGGAAAAAAAAGGGGAATAGGAACTCAACGGCTGGCAGATGGGAATGAATGGACACTGTCATCTTTTATTATATCAAGATAGCCTTGACCATGGAAACTAGTCTGAATAAGTCACAGAAGTGTAAAACCACAACACAGGATGTTGCAATCAACATAAACACCACTCCTTGTTTGGAAAAGGACTTTAAATATATGAAAACTCAGATAGTGAGAAGACAGGTTTGTCTGGTCTGCTTAAACACAATCAGAACCTGTTTGACTGTTACGGTCTTATGATTTGCAAATTATTCCACAGGAAAGCTATCATGTTCAGCTGTCAGAAAGCCAAACCACAAATTAGACTCAAGTTAACAAACTGACAAAGAGCTGAGTCTTACTGGGGTCTGAACAATATCAGCTATGGTTGAGCAATGTCAGACTTATGGTTGAATTGTGTGAGAAATCTGTTGTGGTTTATCTCGACATTGGGAATATCTTGCGCGATCTGCTATGATTTCAACAAGTGGCTTGGTGAGTTTCTTACTAGGCAGCAACTACAATGCCAATTATTGCTTGTTAAATGCAGTGTTAATGGCCTAAGTAATCTCATTAATATTCAGCTTCCTATCTCACCAAACATGTCAGGCAAGCTAAATGTTGAGAAATCTCAACATAGAAATCAGAGCAGATAACTATCAAATTCTGTTTATCTCTTGCTCTAAAGGACCTCCTTGTCAAACACTGGGCACCAATATTCCATGGGCCCTGACCCACACAACCTATATCTTGGACATTGGCACCTGATATGTGCCATCCCCCATGAACCATCATGACATCTTCAATTCCCTTGAATGACACATTTGCTCTTCAGTACTGCATCTTGGGCTCCATCAGTAACTACCATTGTAATGCTGTAGTAAGGGTAGTGTGCATTCTGGGATACAGATTCAGCTTCAGGACTGAGCAAGCTGCATCTTTGGGCTCTTCATTCACTTTCATAGCGCCCTGTCACTCGATGCTCACGGCATCCCTTTCTTGCATCACTTTATTTTGCCTTTATGCACTTTGTCTCAGCCAGAGCTACCAGCATCATATTACTAATGTCTTGCCATAAGTAAGATATAAGCAACATGACATGAGTAAGACAGAAGTTATATGACTTAGCACTGACACAAAGATTGGAAGCTTGTCATGGTTGCTATCTAGGCTCAATCAAGTGAACGGGGCTAAATTTCACTTAGAATATCTTGGCCAAGTAAACCAAGGGCAGCCTTCATTACCAGTACAGGGCTTGGACACGTTTAGTCTCTCAGTACCCAACCAGGGTGGTTAGCGTCAAGGTGTTTCTCCTGTTTTGGTCACCCTGTTTTCGGAAGAATGTTATGAAGCTGGAGAGGATTCAGAAGAGATATACTAGGATGTTGCCGGGAATGGAGAGCATGAGTTTTGGGGAGAGGTTGGAGCGGCTGGGACATTTTTCAGTGGAGCATATGAGGTTGAGGGGTGACGTTATAAAGGTTTATAAAATCACGAGTGTGTATATATAAGGTGAATAGCAAGGGTCTTTTCCCTACAATGGGGTATTTCAAGACTAGAGGACATACTTTTAAGGTGAGGGGGCAATTTTCTTATGCAGAGAGTGATTCGTGTGTGAAACAAACTTCTAGAGGAAATGGTGGATATGGATACAGTTACAATGTTTAGAACTCATTTGAATAAGTATATGAATAGGAAATGTTTGTAGGGATATGGGCCAAACCTAAGCAAGTGGGACTAATTTATTTTAGGATTATGGTCAGTATGGACTGGTTGGACCGAAGGGTTTGTCTCCATGTTGTATTACTCTATAATGTGCAAAGAGAATGCCAGACAGCCCATCACCCATTGTTATTCTTTCTGGCCTACAGAAGGCTGCTTTATCTCCTAAAATGAAGGAGAGGTAGTATTAAGAGAGATGAAAGTGGGCAGTACAGCTGATAATCCATGTGGTGAGTGAGTGAACAGCACAAGGCAATGTGGTGTTTGGGGTGTTGGTGTTGGTGGGGTAAGAGTGAGTGAGGGCAGATGTTGTGAGCAGTAGTGAGAGTGAGAGAGCATAAGCCTTGGTAGATGGATGCAGTAGCAGGGAGGGAGGTATTGAAGAAAAGATATTGGCACTTATGCAGGTGGAGTGGTGAAAGACATCTGCTGTGCATTCCTCAGATGGCTGAGACTTCTCAAACCAAAAAGGCAGCCTCACACAAGAATGGCATGGCATGGTCTGGTCTGGTGTCATGGCTTCCACTGCTAGTCCCAGGGGGAAAGGAAGTCCTACCTTTGCACCATTCCATCTAGTATGATCTCTAGGTCCCTACCTACAAAAGGGGGGGACACCCATTACCTTCTGCCATGTCCAAGGTAAATGTGAGGTGCAATGCAGGCAGCGATGAATTGACAGTACTTGTCTGGGTGTCCAATGGCTTTTTAAAGATGGAGTGGACACCAGTTAATTCCATGATAGACCAGCAGTGGAGAGTTGTGCTAGGAATTGTGTGAGGTAAGATGAGATGAGAATCAGCCGGATGGAGTTGGGGGGGGTGGGGGTGAATGAGACTAATTTATTAAGATACAGCAATAAAACTGATGGTGAAAAACACTTCAAAACACATGACAGTTAGCCAAAATAAAATGTATGATTCAGCCCAATTTCTTAATGCTGTGTTTTGTCTTGACCTGTGATGGACTGCAAACAGATTTATGTTTATATTCTTAAAAGAAACATGAACACATTTTTCAAGCATCTGCTGGCTGTAATCTTTTATTTCCTGAAGCACTCTTACACACCTGCACATTTTTTCCCTATCACCAAATCAACCATGTTCTGTTTTAATCTTTTAACCAACACCAGTAAATCACCCATATTTTCTGATTGATTGATTAGTTTACATGCAAAGCCCATAATGGACAATGCAGACCATCAAAGGTGAGGGAAAGTATGGAGAGGAAGGTGGGGGAGGTGGGGAAACTATATCACAATAGAGTTAGAACGGGAGATAAAGCACTCCACCCCCTGTGTTGCCCAACTCCATCTAAAGGCATTGAGAGCACAGGTGGACACACATCTTCTGTTTAATGAGACTAGTTGATGAAACTAGTGCTGGAGGGGCAAGTGTCCCATTATAAAATCTGTTACATCTCAGTGGCCTATCTCATTTCTAATCTAAATGAGGTTACAGAAATTCAGCCCATCTTCCACTAACTGATGCTCCTGCCATGCACCAACAAGCTACAATATAGATCCAATTGCTTTTTTTCTCTAGGAAACTGTTGTAAATCTCCAGTGGCCCCAGAACATAAAGTAGAGCCAAAGCATTTTTAATTTGGTTTATATAGCCCCGGGATCTCGATATGTGATTAATTCAAGTAATCCACATTGAGATCTTTGAGACCACATAATATTTCATGTTCCTCTTTTGTCTTCCCATTTAATTGTGTTTTCTTTTTACCTTATTGATTTCTTCATGCTATTTTCTCTGAGAAAGCAGAAATCTGATTAGTGAAGTCTAACGACCCTTTTAGAAATATGCACACATTGCAATGTGAAAAAGTGAATGAGGCAGAGGTGTTTTCTGAGCCAAGCTGTACAAGTATTTGAGATTTGTTTTTTTCATGTGTGGCTTTTATTGCCACATACTTTGCCAAAATTGACAAAGCATTAGGGTGAATGTTGAGGTGTCAACTGTGACTCAGTTGACACCATTCTTACTCTGGAACCAGAAAGTTGTGGCTTCAAGTCTCATTGCAGGGATTAACATTGGACAATATCTAAAGCATGGCATCAAAGTGGACTGTATGACCCAATTGGGTAATGTCACACTTATTATGCCACAGGATTATTTTCCCTACCCTTTTATTGTTTTCCTCTCTATGGTCTTTATTTAGTTTCACCTTAAATGCTAATTATTTTAGTTATGCCTTGACTCAATACCTTCCATAATTTTTGGAGAGGGAAGTTTTTTCAGAACTCCCTATTGGATTGATTAGTGACTGTCTTACATTCAAGGCCTGTAGGTTTGGACGTCCCCATGGGCGAAAACATTTTCTCTAAGTTGGAAATAGTGAGGATTGCGGATGCTGGAAAGTCCTGATGAAAAGTTCTGGCCTGAAATGTCGACTCCCCCACTCCTGTGATGCTGCTTGACCTGCTGTGCTTTTTCCAGCGTCACACTTTATCAACATTTTCTCTAAGTCTACCCGATCAAATCCTTTCAATATTTTAAGGTCCCAGCTCGGCCTTCTTTTTGGAGAAAGAAATGCCATCCTATTAATTTTTTGTGATATTTAGGTTGATTGAGCACATGCTATTTATTTTCACACTGTCACCATCTCTGACACCTCCAAATCATTTTTGCAACAGAATAATAGAATCATAGAATTCCTACAGTGTGGAAAGAGGCCAACTGGTCCAACAAATCTGAATCGATCCTCAGAAAAGCATCTCATCCAACCCTCTACCCTGTCCTCATAACCTTGCATTTACCATGGCTAATCCAACTAATCTACACATTCTTTGACATTACAGACAATTTAGCATGGCCAATCTATCTAACCCGCACATCTTTGGACTGTGGGAGGAAACCAGAGCATCCAGTGAAAACCCACGTAGACACAGGGAGAATGTGTAGTCAGTCCTTGTCTTCCCAAATGTGTGTAAACCCTGTCTCTCAGAATTCCCTCCAACAACTGACACTAGGCTCACCGGTTTGTAGTTCCTTGGCTTTTCCTCACAGCCTTTCTTGTATAATGGCCGAACATTAGGCATTCTCCAGTCTTCTGGCACTTGTGGCTATCAGTGATACAAATATCTCTGCTAGGGGCCCCGCAATTTGTTCCCTATTTCCTGATTAAGTCTTGGGGATTTATCTATCTTTATGCATTTTAAGACTTCTACCACCTCCTCTTCTGTAACGCAGACTCCTTTCAAGACATCATCATCTATGTCCCCCAGTTCCCTAGCTTCCATGTCTCTGTCCAGGTAAATACAGGTATGAAATATTTGTTAGAATCTCACCCATTTCCTGTGGTTCCATACATAGACAGCTTCATTGATGTTTAAGGGGCCTTATCTCTCCTTAGTTCCTGTTTTGTCCTTAATTATACTTGTAGAATCTCTTTGATAGCTTTGGCAGGTAGTATAAAGGAGAATCCAATGTTTGCAGCACATAGCTAAAATATTAATGTACATTTACTCTTAACTTGAGCCTGGTGAGTCTCAAGAGACCATCTTGTATCCTAGAGGTAATATAATTAGACACTAAGTAATACGTAATGAATCTTTATAGCTGAATCAAGGCAGAACATTTTTTTCTGCACAAGATGTTGTGCAGGCATCCTTCCTCACATGGTATCAGTAATGATACCAGTATCACTAATAACTCTAAAATTAGGATTGTGGTGGTGAATAAACACAAGATATCCAAGATTCTGGCAAAACCTAATATTTATATTGTGGAATCATTGTAACATAGAAAATAATAGGCTATTTGGCCCTTTGAGGCAGATCATCCAACTTAATACTCTGTTTCAACTTTCTCACTTTACCCTTTGATTGCTTTCCATCTAGGAAACATTAAATCTTTTGGTCTTAAATGCTTTCTATGGCAGAGAATTCCACAGGCTCACCACTTTAAGAAGAAATGTTGTCTCAATTCAGTCCTAAATGGTCCACCCCATATCCTTAGACTGTGACTCCTGATTCTGAGTCCCCTGGTCATCGAGAACATTCGTCCTGAATTTACTCTCTCCAATCCTAATTTTACAGTATTCGATGAGATGCCCTGCATTCTTCTAAGCTCGAGTGAATATAGTTTTAATCCACCCAGTCTCTTTTCAGGTATCAGTTCTGCGAACCCAGAAGTCAGTCTGGTAAGCCTATATTGCATTCACTCCATAGTCAGAACATTCTTCTTCAGATAGGGAGAACAAAACTGTACACAGTAGGTGTATGTGTGCTCTTCAGGTGTACTCTCACTGAGGCCCTGTATAGTTGCATCAAGACCTTTCTGCTTCCAGTTCTCAAATCCTCGCTCTATGAAGGCCATCATACCGTTTGCTTTCTTCATCACCTGCTACACCTGCTACACATTCTTTCAGCGACTAGTATATAGGGACACACAGGTCACATTGTGCTGACCGTGCTAGCATACAACATTACAATAAAAAAGACCAGACATAGAATTATACTACAGGTGTAACCGAAACAAAGTTTGATAAGTTATACATAACTTCTCTGCCTTCAAGATCTGCCCCTTCAGAAAGTAATCACAGACTTGATATGATTGTTTTTTCAATGGCTTTATGAACCCATGTGGCTACTTTAAATGATAAACTGTCCTTTTTGTTTCTTTAACCTTTTCAAAATGTCATCATTCAAACCATTGTGACCTCTCTATTCTTCCTAATAAATTCTTCCTCAGCTATACTCACTGTGGTTTTATGACAATGTTTGCTGCTGATATCCATTCATATCTCCAGCACAAATCCAATGAAGCCTGTCAATGTTTTAAAAATTCATTTGTGGAATGTGGGTGCCACTGGCTGGGCCAGTATTTATTGTCCATCCCTAGTTGCCCTTGAAAAGGTGGTGGTGTGCTGCCTTTCTTGGCCCGCTGCATTCCACCTGCCACGGGTTGACCCACAATGCCCTTGTGGAAGGAATTCCACGTGTTGACTCAGCAATAGTGAAGGAACGGCAATATATTTCCAAGTCAGGATAGTGAGTGGCTTAGAAGGGAACTTGAAGGTGGTGGTGTTCCCATGTATCTGCTAAATTGATTTCCCTTTACCCAATATTAGTCAAAGGAATTGCTGGCATTTAGCAGCAGTTATATTATTAAGCATGCTAGGAAATCAATTAAAGGGAATAATGTTTGAAAATATCAAACCCAGATAAAATAAAATATTAATTACCCTTCACTAGTTTTATTTATTTTGCAAACAACAGATTAAATGGAACCTGCAAATGGGATTAAAAGGACCTAATGTCTTGGGGGAGTTTTTGCTACTGCTCTTGGGGAGGTATTAAACTAATGTAGCAAGGGGCTGGGAACCAAAAGAGAAGACAAGTACAATAGTAGGGTGGAAACTGGCAACTGTAAGAATCATGAAGTTAGCAATAATAAAGGGAAGAGTAGGCAGAGAGCAGATGAACGCAAAAGAACTGGCGGCCTGAAATGCATATACTTTAATGCAAGCAGTATAGTGGGTAAGGCAAATGAATTTACGGCTTGGATTGGCACCTGGGATCATGGCACTATTGCGATCACAGAGACTTGGTTGAAGGAAGAGCATGATTGGCAATGTTCCAGGATATAAATGCTTCAGACAGGACAGGGAGGGAAGTAAAATGGGGGGAGGTGCTGCATTGCTGGTCAAGGATGATAGCACAGCTGTGCAAAAGGAGGATACTATGGAGGGCTTGAGTAGTGAGGCATTATGGGTGAAACTGAGAAATAAGGGTGCATTTACATTGTTAGGGCTGTATTACAGACCTCCCAACAGTGAGCATTAGGTAGAAGAACAAATACGTAGAGGCAATAGGGTGGTGGTGATGGGAGATTTTAATTTTCCCAACATTGACTGGGAAACATTTAGTGTTAGAGATCTGGATGGGGCAGAATTTGTAAGAAGCGTGCAGGAGAGTTTTATAGAGCAGTATGTCAATAGTACGACGAGGGAAGGGGCCATATTGGACCTGGTGTTGGGGAATGAGCCAGTTCAGGTGGTAGAAGTTGCAATGGGGGATTTGTTTGGGAACAGTGACCATAATTCTGTAAGTATTAGAATACTCGTAGACAAAGATGAAAGTGGTCCCAAGTGAAGAGTACCAAACTGGGCCAAAGCCAATTATATCAAAATTAGGCGGAGCTGGGAAATGTGGATTGGACACAGCTACTTGAAGGGAAGTCCACATTTGCTTTGTCTAAGGCTTTCAAAAATAGGTTAAAGATAGTGCAGGATAGGCATGTCCCATTGAAAGCAAGGGATAGGAAAGGGCAGGATTCGCGAACCGTGGATGACAGGATGAATTGTCTGACTAACCAAGAGGAAAAGGGAAGTGTACATAAGGTCCAGGCAGCTAAGAACAGAATGGCCCCTGGAGGAATATCGGGAGAGTAGGTCCATTCATAAAGAAGGACTCAAGCGGGCTAAAAGGGGTCATGAAATAACTTTAGCGTGCAGAATTAAGGAGAATCTCAAAGCCTTTCATTCTTATATAAGAAGCAAGTGGGTAGCTATAGAAAGGATTGGTCCACTAAAGGATAAGGAAGGAAGGCTGTGTGTTGAACCTGAGAAAATGGATGAGATTCTGAATGATCACTTTGCATCAGTGTTCACTGAGGAGAGGGACATGATGAATGTTGAGATGAGAGATACAAGTTTGATTACTCTGGATCACGTTGACAAAAGTAGGGAAGATGTGTCGGGTAGGCTACAGGTTATTAAGGTGGACAAATCCCCAGGAGTGGATGGGATCTGTGCTGAAAATGTGTTGCTGGAAAAGTGCAGCAGGTCAGGCAGCATCCAAGGAGCAGGAGAGTTGATGTTTCGGACATGAGCCCTTCTTCAGGACCAGAGGGTTGCTCATGTTCTCCCCCTGTACAAGATTCCTGAAGAAGGGCTCATACCCAAAATGTCGATTCTCCTGCTCCTTGGATGCTGCCTGACCTGCTGCACCTTTCCAGCAACACAATTTCAGCTCTGATCTCTAGCATCTGGAGTCTTCACTTACTCCTGGATGGGATCGATCCCAAGTTGCCGAGGGAGGTGAGAGAGAGCAAATAGTGGGGGCCCTGACAGATATCTTTGTGGCATCCTTACACACAGGTGAGGTGCCGGAGGACTGGAGGGTTGCTCATGTCCTCCCCCTGTACAAGAACGGTAGTAGGGATCTTCCAGGTAACTGCAGACTAGTGAGCCTGATGTCAATGGTGGGAAAGTTGATGAAGGTCATGAGGAATGAAATCTATTGATATTTGGAAGAGAAAGGGCTTATCAGTGATAGACAACATGGTTTTGTGTGGGGGAGATCATGCCTTACCAACTTAATAGAGTTCTTTGATAGAGTTGATCGATGAAGGAAAGTCTGTAGATGTCATATACATGGACTTTAGTAAGGCATTTGATAAGGTTCACCATGGTAAACTAATGGAGAAAGTGAAGTCGCATAGTGTGCAGGCTGTTCTAGCTAGGTGGATAAAGAACTGATTGAATAACAGGAGACAGAGTAGTAGTTGAAGGGAGTTTCTCAAAATGGAGAAAGGTGACCAGTGATGTTCCAAAGGGATCAGTGCTGGGGCCACTGTTGTTTGTGATATACATAAATGATCTGGAAGAGGGCATTGTTGGTCTGATCAACAAGTTTGCAAATGATGCGAAGATTAGTGGAGTAGCAGAAAGCATAGGAGAATGTCAAAGAATACAGGAGAATATAAATAGACTGAAGAGTTGGGCAGAGAAGTGGCAGATGGAATTCAATCCAAGCAAATGTGAGATGATGCATTTTGGTAAGTCTAATTCTAGAGTGAACTACACTGTGAACTGAAGAGCCTTGGGAAAAGTTGATTAGCAGAGAGGCCTGGGAGTTCAGGTCCATTCTACCCTGAAAGTTGCTGCACAGGTGGATAAGCGTGGTTAAGAAGGCATATGGTATGCTTGCCTTCATTGGATGGGGTATTAAGTATAAGAGCTGGCAGGTCATGTTAAAATTGTATAAAACATTGGTTCAGCCACATTTAGAATACTGTATACAGTTCTGGTCACCACATTACCAAAAGGATGTGGACGCTTTGGAGAGGGTGCAGAGAAGGTTTACGAGGATGTTGCCTGGTATGGAAGGTGCGAGTTATGAAGAGAGGTTGAGTAGGTTAGGTTTGTTTTCATTAGAGGAAAGGAAATTGAGGGGGGAGCTGATTAAGGTCTAGAAAATCATGAAGGGTATAAATAGGATAGATAAAAATAAGATTTTTCCAGGGTGAGGGATTCAATAATGAGAGGTCGCGCTGTCAAGGTGAGAGGCGAATTGTTTAAGGGGGGAGTTCACATGGCTAGTACTTTACACAGAGGTTGGTAGATGCCTGGAACGTGTTGCCAGCAGAGGTAGTAGAGGCAGGCACGGTAGATTAATTTAAGATGTATCTGGGCAGATGCATGAGTAGGTAGGGAGCAGGGGGGTACAGATGCTTAGGAATTGGGTGAAAGGTTTAGACAGTGGATGTGGATTGGCTCAGACTTGGAAGGCTGTAGGGCCAGGTCCTGGGCTGTAAGTGTTCTTTGTTCTTGTTCTAAAATGGAAACTATTTAAAAAAAAACAAATTGTGTTTTTGAGCCACTTAGGTGTTTCGATGATAATTTTGAGCTGGCATTATTTGGGAAAGCAATTACGTAATTCAACAAGTTATTGCTTTTTTGAGGCTTTCTGTAGCAAGATGAATCACATCTTAATATATTTTCACATCAATTCTTAAGATTTTCATCTGTAGAGACCTCAATAGTGCACCCTGTGGAGATATAGAGAATCAGCTGCCAGCAGTCTTTTGCTTTTCACTGTATATGTATGGATGCTAAAGTTGTCAGTTTCACAGTGATAATGATGGCAAATGCTTCTGGTTTCACTGTCACTATAATTCTTATATTTTAATTGCACCCTCTAATTCGGCCTCATCCACACATTTTTAAATTCTACTTCTGATTTCTTAGTACCAATCATTACTTTCAGTTATGAACAACAGTGTTCTCAGCACTGATCCCGATTGAACATCACTCCCTACCTTTGGCCACTCTGAGGAATACATGACATTTATTTTCTGACTCCATTTTAGTCATGAATTTATTATGTATCTTATGAAAGATCTTTTGAAAATTCAAAATATATTATGTATATCGTGTTGCCTTTGCCTACTATTTCTGCAAAGAATTTAAGAAGATTCGCTTCCAAAATCTCTGCTTATATTTCAGCGCAGCACAGTCAGAGGTGCCATCTTTTCTGTAAAATGTGAACATTATCTCCCTTGTTTCCTTCTGTAGAACAGTGACTCTACTTCAAAAACAAGTACTTCATTGAATGTAAAACATTTTTGCATATACTGAACTTGTGAAAGATAGTACAGAAGACAAGTACTATAGAAATTAACATCTTCCTGTAAAGTTGAAACTTTCCAGTAAATTTTATTATCAGTAGTTTGTGACATTTTGCAGTGGAATGCCAGTTTTGCATTATTTTGTTTCAAATTCTTCTTTCTGTCTCTGAACAGAATTGTTAACACACTTAAAATAAATGAATGAATGTCTCAACAAAATGCCAAGAAATGGTATTGTAGACAAAAAAATTTACAGCATTGGTACAAATTTGTTCTGTTGGAAGGTTATCTGTTTCTTTTGTAAGCTATTTCGCAAACCTACTTTTATGTCGTAAGTTTTGTCTGATAATCTTATTTATTGGGGAAGGCGAATGTATGTGTTGATATGACATTTTGTCTGTGATAAAAGTTATTCTGACACAATTAGATGCATCTATTGCCATTTTAGCAGAGGATGATCTATGTCCAATCTGTGTACGTTGTGGTTTTTAAATATATCAGACTTATAATTTAGGTATTTGGCATATTGCGTATGTTAATGTGTTGCTGGAAAAGCACAACAGGTCAGCTCTGATCTCCAGCATCTGCAGTCCTCACTTTCTCCTCCATATTAATGAGGGGCCTTGATGCATTAATTGAAACAATTAATGCTGGAAACTGCATTAAGCTCCAACCAACCTAGTGATACCATGTTGTTTTGAGTGTAGAAAAGAGGATTTCACTCAAGATTCAAATGGAATCAAACAGGTCAGCTGGTTCCCGAATACTATTTAGTCATCCATTTGGATGTAGTATGACACATGTCCATGTCAGGTGGGAAGTGAATTCAGACCTCGTGGCCCACAGGTAGGGACATTACCACTGCATCAAAAGACCCCCGGCTCCTAATGGTCTTTGTTGAATTAACTGCACAGAGGCCAGTAGCCTGTCACCAAGTCACCCTTTGTTTAAATGTGAACAGCCAGCTAAGAGTCAGTCCATAGAATCATGAGATCTCTGAGTCCCCTGTTTATCCTCTTTTTTTTATCAAACCCACCTAGTTTTTTTTACAGTGAGAAACACAAAGTGCACCCTCCTTTTTTTTATATACAAACCCCCACACTACTGCCTGACTGCGGTAGCACTTATTTATTCCCCAGCACCCATAGTGTGTGAGACACAGTGAGAGACACAAGGTGCACAAATCTTTATTCAAGTTCCACCACCAGGAAGATAGGAAACACCCGAGTGGCCAGTGACAAGCAGTGCCCTTTACATCAAAGGGCAATGCTAGTCCCCTGTTTATTTATTTTTTTCTCCTTTTTTTCTTTTTTTTCTTATTTTTTCTTTTTTTTCTGACACTGACACTGATCCAGCTCAAGTCAGGGAAAAAGTCCCCTGTTTATTCTTTTTTTTCTTTTTTTTCTTAACCCCCACACTACCACCTAACTGCAGTAGTGCTTAATTTTTTCCCCAGCACCCATGGTGTGTGTGTGTGCAGTTGTGAGACACAGTGAGAGACACAAAGTGCACAAATCTTTATTTAATTTCCACCACCAGGAAGAAAGGAAACACCCGAGTGGCCAGTCTCAAGCAGTGCCCTTCACATCAAAGGGCAATGCTGTGCGATCAAACAGTGAAGGGGAGGGCAGGGACTAATTCAAAATAGAGTTGGAGGGGGAAATGATGCACTCCACTCCCTGCGGCGCCCACCTCAGTCCCCTGTTTATTATTTTTTTTCAAAGGGCAATGCTGCAACAGTCCTGTTTTTTTTTCTTTACCCCCACACTACCACCTAACTGTGGTAGTGCTTATTTTTTCCCCAGCACCCATTTTGTGTGTGTGCAGGTGTGAGACACAGTGAAAGACACAAAGTGTATAAATCTTTATTCAATTTCCACCACCAGGAAAATAGGAAAACACCCGAGTGGCCTGTGACAAACAGTGCCCTTCACATCAAAAGGCAATGCTGTGTGATCAAACAGTGAAGGGGAGGGCAGGGACTAAATCAAAAGAGAGTTGGAGGGGGAAATGATGCACTCCACTCCCTGCGGCGCCCACCTCAGTCCCCTGTTTTTTCTTTTTTTTTCTTTTTTTTCTTCTTTCTTTTTTTTTATTAACCCCACACACTACCGCCTAACTGCGGTAGTGCTTTTTTTCCCCCTAGCACCCAGAGTGTGTGTGCGCAGGTGTGAGACGTAGTGAGAGACACAAAGTGCACAAATCTTTATTTAATTTCCACCACCAGAAAAATAGGAAAATACCCAAGTGGCCTGTGACAAGCAGTGCGCTTCACATCAAAGGGCAACGCTGTGTGATCAAAACAGTGAAGGGGAGGGCAGGGACTAAATCAAAATAGAGTTGGAGGGGGAAATGATGCACTCCACTCCCTGCGGCGCCCACCTCAGTCCCCTGTTTATTTTTTTTACAAATTTTATTCAACTTATCTCCTTTTTTTTTACCCGAGTGACCTGTGACAAGCAGTACCCTTCACATCAAAGGGCAATGCTATCTCCTGTTTTTTTTTCTCCTGGTTATACTTTAAAAAATTTTTTTTTACCCCCACGCAACCGCTTAACTGCGGTAGTGCTTATTTTTTTCCCCATCACCTATGGTGCAGGTGTGAGACACAGTGAGAGACACAAGGGGCACAAATCTTTATTCAATTTCCACCACCAGGAAAATAGGAAAACACCCGAGTGGCCAGTGACAGGTACTGCCCTTCACATCGAAGGGCAATGCTGTGCGATCAAAACAGTGAAGGGGAGGGCAGGGACTAAATCAAAGTAGAGTTGGAGGGGGAAATGATGCACTCCACTCCCTGCGGTGCCCACCTCAGTCCCCTGTTTCTCTCTGTCAGCCAGGGCTCCCTGATTGGCCCAGGTTAATAACCCCAGTCAAGGATCTCAGTCAATATGATTCACCTGGTTCCAATCAGAAGGGTATCTAACTAGCCAATATAACTTGTACCTCATATTATCAGGCAATAAGTGACATCATATTGTTAAGGCAGGTGCCTTTTCTGATTAACATCCACACATTCTCTGCCACTGTGAATCAAATTAGACCCAGTAGTAATGAGTAAAAAGTGGTGGAGCCCCTAGCTCTCAGTCAGAAGGTCCAGGTTCAAGTCCCATTTGCTCCCATCTATCATAACAGGTTGATTAAATATGTATTAAAGAGCAGACAGGAGAATTTACTTTGTCCAACCAAACTCTATAGAAGTACATCAGTAGGAAAGGTTTGAAGGGAAATGGGCCAGGGGCATGAAGCTGAGACTAGTTTAATTTGGGATTATTTTTGGCATGGCCTGATTAGACCGTAGAGTCTGTTTCCATGCTGTCTGCAGTGTGGAGGAGCAGCAAATGGTGCCACAGGCAGACCTTCTCTGATGTTTAAGGTTTAATTGCAAAGACAGAAAGGAGAATTAGTGGCAGCAATCCACCTCAAGCACTAACTTGCAGTGATTGGTTCCATAGCTTGCATACTAGATCTAGTGAGGAGTCAAATGTCACCTGTCCAGACTCTCTCAGTCTTCTGTAAGGTGAGGATTGAGGGAGAGGATGACATCAAAGTGAGTGGCATGGCTTTAATCAAATGCAGGTGGTGAGATGCTCTGAGGGAACGATGAGAGAGCATTAAGGCAATAGTGGTATGGGAAGTCAGGAGCGTGATGTAATACTTCCCACTTGCATGGTTGGGAGCATTTCCATCTCTTATGGACTAGGCCAGACCACTCAAAACAGTCTGAAGCAGGCAGCCCAGACCCTAACTTTGCAATTTGTTTCGGTAAGTGTACAGTGAAAATTGCCCGGGGTAAGTTAGTTATATTGACTACCAGATTATAAAACAGAAAAAAATTTATTCACAAAATTATGGAATGAAACACAAAGAACAGAATATAGAATACCTTCAGAACTCAGTCCAACCAAGTTAGACTTAATTATGCTGTTCCAAAAATACATAGCAGTCGCAAAAAGCAAGCTCCTTAAAATATAGAATAAACTGAAACAGCGGCTTACAAGTCAAAGTTAGAAGGGCAGAAGGAGAGAGAGTTTAGCAGCCTGTTTCTCACACAGCTCCTGCTGCACTGACTCAGCTAAAGTTCTGAACTGAACTATTCAAACAAGGCTTCAGCTTTTAGGACTGACCACTCCCCTTTCACTGTACAGGTTACTTCTAAAATATAAAAGCTTTGGTCTAAACTCTCATCTGTTTACGTCTTTTTCATCACTGTACAAAACCAGCCAATTCAGAGCCCAGACTGTTTTACGACCCCTCTGAAAAAAAATCAAGGACACAGCATCCTTGACTAAAGGAACAGCTTTTAGAAATAAGGACCAGCTTTGTGATAGATCAACATCAAGAAGCTCAATACTATCCAGGACAAAGCAGCTGCTTGTTTGCACCAAGCATCCACTCCCTCCATCACCAATGCTCAGCAGTATCAGTGTGTACTATTTACAAGATACACTACAAAAATTCACCAAAGATCCTTAGACAGCATGTTCCAAATTCACAACCACTTCCATCTAGAAGGACAAGGAACATGGGAATACCACTCCCTTCAAGTTCTTCTCAAGGTACTCACCATCCTCACTTGGAAATATATTATCATTCCATCATTATTGATGAGTCAAAATCCTAGAGTTTCCTTCTTCATGGCATGTGGCTCTACCTACAGTTCAAAGACTGCAGTAGTTCTAGAAATCAGCTCACCACCATGGCTCAACTAGGGATAAGCAATAGGTACTGGCCAGTCAGTGATGTACAATGTCCCATCAGGGAATTAAAAAAAAAGTTGCTATGGAGTTAAAAACAAATGAGGGTGGCACAGTGGTTAGCACTGCTGCCTCACAGCGCCAGAGACCCGGGTTCAATTCCCGCCTCAGGCGACTCTCTGTGTGGAGTTTGCACATTCTCACCGTGTCTGCGTGGGGTTCCTCTGGGTGCTCCAGTTTCCTCCCACAATCCAAAAATGTGCAGGTTAGGTGAATTGGCCATGCTAAATTGCCCGTAGTGTTAGGTGAAGGGGTAAATGTAGGAGTATGGGTCTGGGTGGTATACGCTTCAGCGGGTTGGTGTGGACTTGTTGGGCCAAAGGGCCTGAAAGTAATCTAATCTAATTGCAGTTAATACTGAAAGTGGCAGAACTTGAGCCTTGACCAGGAGGTGGTGTGAAGGAGCAAACACAATGATGTAGGACTTCCCTTGAGTAGCAGAGAAGGTCATTGATCAGCTTGTGGCACTGTAAACCACTCCTCCACATTGTCGACACGACACTGACGTGGGTGACAACCTTGGGCCAGACTGCCAGGGTTTGGTGACATGGCCTTCTTTGCCATTGCTCATGGAAGGGGACCCTCTCCTTTGCATCATTCCTTCACCAGAACCTCTCAGGTTGCTGTTGGAGAATCAGGGGACCATCTTCCCCTTCTCCAACTTCTTTTTAATTCCATCTTTGATTAAGCAGAGCCGACTTGGAATGCTAATGCTCAAGGAGTAGATTTGAGAGGCTGACTTGCCTAATCCTGCTCCGAGTTCTTATGTTCTTCTGATTCTCTGCACCTCTGGATGCACAGTGGCTTTTTAAATATAACAGGGGTGACAGGGTGCTGGTCTTTTGGCAGGGATCTGGGGAGTGGTGAGTGTTTTTGGGACAATATACAGTACAATAAGATAAAGCTGGAATGGAATATGAGAACATCAAAGGATAGGTAAATTGTTAATAAGATGCACTTGGCACGATATAGTGAGAGATTTCGCTCATGTAACACAACAGTCTCTTTGAAAAGTTTGACTCAATAGGTGAGGTCCCAGAAGACTGTAAAATAGCCAATTTTGTTCCTTAGTTTAAGAAGAGGAATATTGATTAATCCAGGAAATTGGAAGACCATAAGCCTTGTATCTGTGGTAGGGAAATTATTAGAGAAGATTCTTAGGGACAAAATTTACTTGTATTTAAGAAAAGAATGGACTATTTAGGGATGGCTTTGTATGGGGACAAAAAGTGAAGTCTGCAGATGCTGGAGATCAGAGCTGAAAATGTGTTGCTGGTTAAAGCACAGCAGGTTAGGCAGCATCCAAGGAACAGGAAATTCGATGTTTCAGGACAGAGCCTGATTCCTGATGAAGGGCTCTGGCCTGAAACGTTGAATTTCCTGTTCCTTGGATGCTGCCTAACCTGCTGTGCTTTAACCAGCAACACATTTTCAGCTTTGTATGGGGGCAGTCTTGTCTCCCAAATTTGAGGAAGTGAAGATGATTGATATGGGTACTGGCAATGCAAGTCATCTACATGGAGTTCACAAAGAAATTTGACAAGGTCCTTCATGATAAACTCATCCAGAATATTAAGTCATGGGATACATGGTGATTTGATAAGTTAGTTTCAAATTAATTTTGTCTTAGAAGGTAGTGGGTAGTGGTGGAGAAGTGTTTTTCTCACCGGAGATCTGTGACCAGCGGTGTTCCATAAGGATCAGTGCTAGGACCTCCGTTGTCTGTCATATATATTAATGATTTAGATGAAAACATAGATGGTCTGATTAGTACATTTGCAGACAGCGCAAATTGATGAAGCTTTGGATAGTGAGCAAGGTTGTCAAAGGATAGAGCGGGATACAGATCATTTGGAAAGTTGGGCAAAGAAACAGAAGATGGAGTTTAATCCAGGGAAGTGTGAAGGGATGTATTTTTGGAGGTCAAATGCAAGAAGAGAGTATACAATAAATGGTACAATGCTCAGGAGCACTACTATACAGAGAAATCTTTGGATGCAAATTCATTGCTCGCTGTAAGTGGCGAAACAAGTGGATAAGGTGGTAAAGACTACGAATGACATGCTTACCTTTATTGGTTGGGGCACTGAGTATGAAAGTTGGCAAGTCATATTGCAACTGCATAAAATTTGACTGATTATTGTGTGTAGTTCTGGTTGCCATACTATGGGAATGATGTGGAGACTTTGGAGAGGGTGCAAAAGTGTATTGCCAGCATGTTGCCTGGACTGGAGTCTCCTGGCTACAATGAGTACTACTCCACAACCACCTGATGAAGGAGCAGTACTCCGAAAGCTAGTGCTTCCAAATAAGTCTGTTGGACTATAACCTGTTGTTGTGTGATTTTTAACTATATACATCCGAGTCCAACACCGGCACCTTCAAATCATAACTACAAGGAGAGATTAGATAAACATGGCTATAAAGTGAAAAGGCTGTAAGTCACAGTTGGTCAGACAGCATTCATGGAGAGAAAGCGAGCTAATGCTTTGATTCTGGATAGCACTTCATCAAAACTGACATGAAGTGTGGAGGGGGCAGCATTAATATAATAGTGACGGGGGAGGTGAAGTGCTGGGGAGAAAGGGTGTTGATGGTGCAGGAATGTGAAAAATGGATGAATTTGAGCTGTTTTTGCTAGACCATCAGAGGCTGAGGGCGAACTGATAGAAATATCTAAAAGTATCTGAAGTGCAGATAGTCAGAGTCTTTTTTTTTCCTGTGTGGAAATGTCAAATAATAAGGGGCATAGGTTTAAGGTGAGAAGGGACAGTGTAAAGGAGATGTATGAGGTAGGTTTCTACATAGAGAGAGGCATGTGCCAGGGAAGTGGTAGAAGCAGACACGAGAGCAAACTGAAGAGCCATTTAGGCAGGTAAGTGAATAGATGGGGAATGGAAGGATAGGAACCGTGTATAGGTAGATTGAATCACATTACAGTGGCATTCTGGTCAGCAAAGACATAATGGGCCAAATGGCCCGTTCCTGCACTGTAAGATTCATCTCACCATCTTCAGTTGTTCATATGTTCTCTTACATTCTCTGCCTAAAGGCAAATCTTTGGTGATTATTCAATGTACCATCGCTAAGTGCTACGATATTGTAAAGACTGGTAGGGCCAGGAGGCAGTGTCCAAGTCTACCTCAGGCATAATGGTGATTGAAAGACAAGGACATCTAGAGATGTGCAATAAATGCTGCTGCAATCAGAGATGCACAATCCCATGAATGAATTTTAAAAAAAAGAACTCCATGCTGTTGGTATTATCTGATCTATTCATTCGTCGGCCCTGTTTTCTTCAAATGTAAACTTGTCAAACAGTAACGCATTTCAGAATTTCCACGCAATAATAATTTCACATTTAAATGTGAAACAGTCTAATGAGTTTATCCAACATAATTGATCACAGTTGACTGATTAATTTTTAATTTCTTAATTTATTCATTCCTGTCTTATAATTGTAATTGGCAAGCATTGCATTTAATGCCTTCACTACTTGTATTTGAGAGCCATTGCACCTTCTTGAACCATTCTTGAACTTCAAGTTGTCAAAGAAGCCTTTATAACATTTTCTGTTTTTCAGCGGCAGCACCAACTCGAAGAGAGGGAGCTTGAACCAGGGGCTTGCCGGGCGTGGTGAGTCACTGATTAGAACCTTTAAAAACTTACCTTGAGCGCAGGATGTAAGGCAGGATTTCGGGGAACTCGGGTGGAAGCTGAGAGCTAGAACAAACAGGGTTGTTATCTCTGGTTTGTTATCCATGCCACATGATAGCGAGGCAAGGAATGAGGAGAGATATCAGCTGAACACGTGGCTGCAAGGATGGTGCAGGAGGGAGGGTTTCAGGTGCTTGGATAATTGGGGCCCATTCTGGGGAAGGTGGGACCTGTACAAACAGGATGGTCTTCACTTGAACCAGAGGGGTACTAATTTTCTGGGTGGGAAATTTGCTGGTGCTATTCAGGTGGGTTTAAACTAGCTCAGCAGGGGGATGGGAACCTGAGGTATAGTTGCAGTGCACAAGAGGATGAGAGTAGGGTGGACAGGGACAGGATATCAGGGTCACAAGAATGTGCTGGCAGACAGCAAGCTGATTTGAAGTGTGTCTACTTCAATGCCAGAAGTATCTGGAATAAGGTAAGTGAGCTTGCAGCATGGATAAATACCTGGGACCTCGATGTTGTGGCCATTTTGAAGACATGGATAGAGCAAGGTGAGGAATGGATGTTGCAGGTTCCAGGGTTTAAATCTTCCATTAAGAACAGGCAAGGTGGTAAAAGAGGGGGGAGGTGTGGCTTTGTTAGTCAAGGATTCATCTACTGAAGCAGTGTGGGCTGAGGTTAGAAACAGGAGAGGAGAGGTCACACTGCTTGGAGTTTTTTATTGACCTCCATAGAGTTCTAGGGAGGTGGAAGAGAGGAATGGCTAAATTATTCTGGGTAGGAGTGAAAGGAACACGATGGTCAATATGGGGGACTTTAACTTCCCCAACATTGACTGGAAATGCTATGACCTTCATAGGTCAGATGGATCAGTTTTTGTCCAATGTGTACAGGAGGGTTTCCTGACACAATATGTCAAAAGGCCAACAAGAGGAGAGGCCACACTGGATCTGTTGCTTGGTAATGAACCAGATTTAGTTGTAGGTGAGCACCTTGGAGAGAGTGACCGTAATTCAGTTACGTTTAGTTTAGCGATGGAAAGGGATAGGTACATGCCTCAAGTCAAGAGTTATCGATGGGGCAAGGGCAATTATAATGCAATTAGGCAAGACTTAGGATGCATAGATGGGGCAGCAAAATGCAGGGGATGCAGACAATAGAAATGTGGAGCTGGTGTAAGGAACAGATATTGTGTGTCCTTGATAGGTATGCCCCTGTCAGGCAGGGAGGAAGTGATAAAGTAAGAGAACTGTGGTTTACTACAGAAATTGCATCACTTGTTAAGCAGAAGAAGGAGGCTTTTGTGTTGATGAGGCAAGATGGTTCAGATGAGGCGATTGAGAGTGACAGATTAGCTAGGAAGGATTTAAAGAGAGAGTTAAGAAGAGCAAAGAGGGTACACAAACAGTCTTTAGCAAATAGAATAAAGGACAACCCTAAAGCATTCTATAGGTTTGTGAGGAATAAGAGGATGACAAGGGTAGGAACAGGGCCAGTCAAAGAGAGAAGTTGAATGTGGACCCTATGGAGATTGGAGAGGTGCTAAACGAACATTTCTCATCCGTTTTCACTCAGGAAAAGGGGAATATTGTCGAGGAGAAGAATGAGATACGAGATATTAGACTAGAAAGGATCAAGGTTAGTTACGAACAGGTATTATCAATTCTAGAAGGATTGAAAGTAGAAAAGCCCCCTGGGCCGGATGGAATTTATCTGAGGATTTTCTGGGACGCCAGTGAGGAGATAGCAGATCTTTTGACTTTGAGATTTGAGTCATCATTGTCTTCAGGTTTAGTACCAAAGGACTGGAGGATTGCAAATGTTGTGCCCTTGTTGAAGAAGGACAGTAGAGATGACTCAGGTAATTATAAGGCCAGTGAGCCTTACATCTGTTGTAGGAAAGGTTTTGGAAAGGATTATAAGAGATTAGATTTATATTCATCTAGCAAGCAACAACTTGATTTCAGATAGTCAACATGGTTTCATCAAGCATAGGTCATGTCTCACAAATCTCATTGAGTTCCTTGAGAAGATGACCAAGTATGTAGATGAGGGTAAGGCAGTTGACGTGGTATACGTGGACTTCAGTAAAGCCTTTGTGGTAGGTTGTTGGAGAAAATGCAGAGGCATGGGATTGAGGATGATATAGCAGTTTAGATTAGAAACTGGTTTTCTGAAAGAAGGCAGCGAGTGGTGATTGATGGAAAATATTCAGCCCAGAGTTCGATAACTAGTGGTGTGCCACAAGGATCTGTTTTAGGACCACTACTGTTTGTCATTTTCATAAATAACTTAGACGCAGGCACAGGTGGATGGATTAGTAAATTTGCAGATGATACTAAAGTCAGTGGAGTAGTGGACAGTATGAAAGAATGTTACAGGTTGCAGGGGGACTTGGATAAACTTCAGAATTAGGCCGAGAGGTTACAAATGGAGTTCAATGCAGCTAAATGTGAGATGATGCATTTTGGGAAGAATAACAGGAAGGCAGAGTACTGGAAAGATTCTTGGTTGTGTGGATGTGCAGAGGGAGTGGAGTCCACATACTTAGATCCCTGTATATTGATACTGCTGTTAAGAAGGCACACAGTGTCTTAGGTTTCATTGGTGGAGGGATTGAGTTGTGCAGCCGCAATATTATGCTGCAACTATATAAAACGCTAGTGCGGCCACACTTGGAATATTGTGTTCAGTTCTGGTCACCATATTTCAGGAAGGCTGTGGAAGCATTGGAAAAGTTGCAGAGGAGATTTACCAGGATGTTGCCTGGTCTGGAGGGAAGGTCTTATGAGGAAAGGCTGAGAGACTTGGGTCTGTTCTCACTAGAAAGAAGAAGGCCAAGAGGGGATTTGATAGAGACATACAAGATGATCAGAGGATTAGATAGGGTAGACAGTGAAAGTCTTTTTCCTAGGATGATGACGTCAGCTTGTACGAGGGGGTATAACTACAAATTGAGGGGTGATAGATTTAAAACAGATGTCAGAGGCAGGTTCTTTACTCAGAGAGTGGCAAGGGCGTGGAATGCCCTGCCTGCCAATGTAGTTAACTCAGTCACATTAGGGAAATTTAAACAATCCTTCGATAAGCACATGGATGATGATAGGATAGTGTAGGGGGACGAGCTGAGAATAGTTCACAAGTCGGCACAACATCGAGGGCCACTGGGCCTGTTCTGTGCTGTATTATTCTATGTTCTAAAAGCTTTTTTTAGTATACCTTGTTGTGTAGTGTACACAGCAACCAACTATTTGCTGCAAATGGAGTGAATGATGAAAGTGGTGAACAGATGTCAACCATGTGGGCAGATTGGTTCTTGATGGTGTTAAGTTCTTGAGTATTTCTGGATCTTCACTCATCAAAGCAAGTAAACAATCCTCTGTCACATTTGTTATTTGCCTATGGTTAGTAAATAGATTAAGAGGAGTTATGAAATGAGGTACGTGCCACAGAAAACACAGCTTCTGACCTGCTGTCATAACCATTGCTTTTGTACCTGGTCCACTGATGAAGTATAATTTGTCTCCTCTCAGCAGGAAAGTCTGTGAAATCTCTCTCCACCCCTACATCATGGGGATTGTGCGAAACTCCGTAATCTCTGTCAAGCCGTATAATTTATATTAGGAGATATATTTCCTCTTCATCGCTTGAGTGAAAAACATAATCAAAGTGGAATGCATGGATGATAATTAAACAATAAGAATGGTTATCCCCTAATGTGGCTAGCCTGTTATTCATCTAATTAAATGAGCAGACAGAAAACAGAATAGATATTCTGCCGCAGTGATGACATCATCACAAGGACTGGAGAAAATCAAACCCATTTATCTTCTACCAGACCTTTTCCATCCCATGAAGTAAAAAGTTCAGTCACTTCTACACTTAACAGTAAATTCAAATCTTATTCTCACTCCTGTTTTATGCCGTACTTTCAAAGCAATTAATTAAAATATTATTAACTGCTTTTGCTGAAGGTTTGTTCTGTATGTTCTCAATCTATGTTGGGAGAGGCGGCAATTACTTCCACTCTTAAACCTTGCTTGAACTTCATTAATTTTAAACATGTATTTCTAGTTCTGCACACACAAAGTTAAATATACTGCTTAAACAGACATAATGTATTCATCTCAGCATTTTAAATAACTGAATAACATTTCCCTTAACCTATTCTCCATGAGAACCAGTTCAATTCTATGAATCTTTTTCATTTACTTAGTGTCATTGTGGCACTGAAATTTGGATGCATCCATTTTTGATTGTGTGACATGGCATACACAATGAATAAAGAACAAAACAGCACAGGAACAGGCCTTTCGGCCCATCAAGCCTGCACCAACATCTTTGTCCTTTCATCTTAAAACTGTCTTCACTTACAGGATCCATATCACGTTATTCCCTTCCTAACCATGTATTTCTCCAGGTGCTTCTTGAATGCTGCTATCGTGTCTGTTTTCTCCACCTCCTCTGGCAGTGTTTCCGAACACTCATCACCATTTGTGTGAAAAAACTTGCGTCACACATCTCTTTTAAATCTCCCCCCATTGTACCTTGAACCCGTGTCCCCTAGTAATTGACCCCTACACCCGAGAAAAGCCACCATTCAACCTCCTGCATTCCAGTGAAAACAAACCCAAACTATCCAACCTTTCTTCATAGCTGTGTGAAAATGAGCTTCTTGATTTCTCTGCTGAATGATAAAGCTCGAGTTTTAAAATTCTGTCCCTTCATTCACGGTCCTTCGCCTTGAAGAAAGAGTTATTCCGTGTCTACCTATTGAATCCTTTTTATAATTTACATACCTTAATCAGTTCAGCCATCTGTGTTTTATATAATTTTTGTTTGGCTCCATAGATTTGCCTATTGAACTTTCTTGAGCATTTTCATGCTGGCTCTGTGGCTCAGTGGTTAACACTGCTGCCTCACAGCAGCAGAGACCTGGGTTTGATTCCAGCCTTGGGTGACTGTGTGAAGTTTGCACAGATCCCTGTATCAGTGTTGATTTCCTCCAGCTGCTCTGGTTTTCTCCCTCGGTCCAAAAATGTGCAGGTTAGGTGGATTGGCCATGTTAAATGTGGGGTTACATGGATACATGAGGGGTGGGTCTGAGTGGGATGTTCTTAGGAGGGTCAGTGTAGACTTGGTGGTCTAAATGGCCTGCTTCCACACTGTAGGGATTCTATAATTAGACTGTCGTTTGCTCCTATATTCATGCTTTGCTTCCTCCCAACCAAAAGCTCTGTGATACTGCATCATAATAGCTGCCTTGACACTGCAAGCACTAACTCTGTCTGCATTGCCACAGAAAATACCATGAAAGATATCTCAAGAGTCGACAGTTGAAAGCTCAACTGCTTCCTCTTCCAAATATATGTAAAAAACTGGCTGTTGCTATTCATTTTTCTTAATCCTACACATCCACGGGAATTCAGAATGCAGTTCCAACTAGCCAGTACCAACACTTCAGAGAAAGCAGTGCAGAGGAACTGTAATTGAACTTCATACACTTCACAGATTGTTGCTTGGCTGACGAGTTGTATTACAATCCTCAGTAATTAAATTCTAAACTGGATCTCCATACTTCGCTTGGGAGTACAAGTGCCACTGCCAGAATTGTTCCTAAACTACATGCACTATAGACATGTAGTCATCCCATACTATAACAAAATGTGACTAACATTTTCATGTAAAGATTTCCTGAGTCTAATTGCTGTAAATTAGGTGATGTCTAATAAATTGAAGACCTGTTTAGCAGATCACTTCTTGGAACTCCTGTAACGAATCTGACCAACAAACAAGTGCCTTTAGCCTCCTCCGTTCTGTAGGAAGCGGTTGCAACAGGACTTGAAATTAGAATAGCGTCTTTCCTCACTCTGCAGAGAATTTTAAAAGCCTAGTGATGGGACAGACCATAATGAGGATATTCTGATTCCTCGTCCCAGTGAGAAATAGACAGTATGTCAACAGGGCAGCATGGTGGCTCAGTGGTTGGCACTGCTGCGTCACAGCAGTAGAGACCCAGGTTCAATTCCAGCCTCGGATGACTGTCTGTGTGAATTTTCCACATTCTCCCAGTGTCTGTATGGGTTTCCTCTGGGTGCTCTGGTTTCCCCTCTCAATCCAAGATGCGCAGGTTAGATGAATTGGCCATGCTAAATTGCCCATAGCTTAAGGAATGTGTAGGTTAGGTGTATCAGTCAGGAATGGGCTTGGGTGGGATACTCGTCAGAGGGTCGGTGTGCATTTATTAGGCTGAAGGGCTTCTTTCCACACTGTAGGAACTTTTATGATTCTACCTTTCTGTCATTACTTTCCCATTCCTGCTGACAAATGTGGTCAATCAAATTGCTGAAGAGAACATTGTGGAGATCCTCCATATTTTCCTCAATTTTTTTCCATTTTTTTGGTGGTAGTGTGGGTTGATATCACAGTTAGTTGAACTTTGAACAGCAGTGTTACTCCAAATCGAAGAAAGCAAATGAAGACATTGCAGTTGATGACAGGCCCGGAACTCAATTACTAATTGAAGGAACATTCTAGATGTTTCAGCATGGAGTGTTGCTATGCCCAGGGGCTGGCAGCTGGTTGTATGTGAATTGTTAAAAAATGAGAGAGTCAATACTAATCGACAAACCAACCAACCACAGATTCTATTGATTGAAAATGGAAAAAAGAGAGGAAACCATCTCCGACTGGTTTTGACAGGTACTCAATGATTTTGGAAGCTTCGGGACCTACTGCTGTTCTATATTCTCTAGTTTTATGTCCAGTTAAAGAATTTTTGCATGTTACGAGAATAACAATCCCAGACTATAATTAATTCTAGAAACCTCATGCAAGTTTTTGCATGCATCAACAAATTTAAAATTAGTTATTCAGTTACGTGCCTGGGAATTATTCATTCTCCAAGGATTGCATGAGAGCTTAGCATCCACTAAGCTATTCAATTGAAATGGCAAATTACGTTTTTTTTATTTTATTTTAATTTATCCCTTAACTTTGTCTGTCTATGTGTGAGTGCATATTATGCTCAATTCAGATGGGATTTAAATCATACTTATTGATTATTTTACCTAGATGTTTAGCTTTGTCCTGCTAAAGTTACAATATTAATAATAAATTGTGAAATTTGTTTAAATGATAAACTTAATATCCTTATTCATAAAGTCTGGTTAGAAATACTTGGGCAATTTTGAGTTCAGTGAATATTTTTATTTCACTGAATTGCAAAACTAGACCTAGTAATATAGATTTGGTTTGACTTGCTGTCTCTGAGTCATAACAATCTGTAGCATATGACATTACTGGAACACTTAAAAGGTAATAACTTTTCTGTTCAAGTCAATATTTATTTCTATAATGTTTCTAACTCCAAGGTTTTTGTTGTCTATTAAAAACCGCCCAGATTGTATTTTAATATAGTCTAAAGCTGTGTTTTGAAGCAGACCAGTTAAGAGTGAGGTCCATAGTGGTCTATTATAAAAGGAGCTGAGGGCTTTACATGATTGAAATCTTGCTGATAGATCTCTAGCCAGTCTGAAACACCGGATATATTCAGAGATTGTGTATGCTATGAACTTCCCTGCAGCCTCACATTTGGTAACTATGAAATTGGTGTGAGTTGGAGCATGACAAATTTGCTGCAGAGTTTTTGATTTCCTTCTCTTACTTTTTTACAACTTGAAATAACAATTTTGTATTACTAATAGGAAATACATATTTTATCATCTGTCTCTTCCCTCCAAGCAATGCTTCTTTAATCTGAATCACCAAACTTGTGAAAATAAAATTAAGCAATCTGGAATTGTAACAATTTCACCACAGAAGGAGACCATTCACCTCATCACGTTTGTGCAGTTAATACCACACCTGAGCAATATTACTTCAGTCAGGAATTGGAGATGCTGGTGTAGGACTTGAGTGTACAAAGTTAAAAATCACACAATACCAGGTTATAGTCTAACAGGTTTAATTGGAAGCACTAGGTTTCGGACCGCTGCTCCTTCATCAGGTGGTTGTGATGAAGGAACAGCGCTCCGAAAGCTGGTGCTTCCAATTAAACCTGTTGGACTATAACCTGGTGTTGTGTGATTTTTAACTTTGTACTTCAGTCATAGTTTTCTACTCCTTCATCTTTTCTTCTTCTTGTGTTTCAGAATTCTATTTTAAATATTATGATTGATTTGGCCTCAATGACCATTTGAGCTGGTTCTTTTTTTATGTTCCAGTTACTGTGAAATAGATCTGGGGCTAGATTTTCAATTGTCTATTGAAACAATCTTTGTTATTGATGAGCATTGAAAACTATCAATTTGGCTGGGACATGTCCTCCAACTGAAGCCTGAGTCCTGGATATATTGGAATTTTCAAAGGGAGTGGAGGGAATGGAAACATACAATCTGTGTTAACTAGATCCCAAGCCAGACGGTAAAGTATCTGCAAATCTTTAATAGTTAGTATATTTGTAGAATTCAACATTCACTCTCCTTACCTTCTGTCTGCTAACCCAGTTCCAGCAATCTCACTTTTTAAGTACTATGTGTGCATCTTATAATATCATGAACATATTGCTAAAAATATGCATTTCTATCAATTAATTTGCTGTTACAACTGTTAGAGTGCTTGTTAACAGGGTACCTGAGAGAGACATAATCAAATTTTTTATATTAATAATGGAAAAAGTGGATGGTTTTGGATATATTGGTATTCAGGCATTGGAAGCTCAATAGGATTGTGACTGTTTAACAAAAAAGGAATAGTCAAACTGCTTTGCTCCTGCAGTGTCATAAGTTGCCATTACTTGAGCAGTAGCTGAAGCACTTGAAGAGTGAATGTTTGACCAGTTACATGGACCATGAAGCTGCTGGCTCTCTGCTCTCCTGCTTCATCCATACCTCCAGGTAACAGCAAGCCCAGTCTTAGCTGCCATTTAGCTTTTCAGAATCATCTGTTCTGACAAGGTCCTGTCACAAGTTTGCTTCAGACATCACTACTTGGCTGGTAAGCTCACCCATGGACCAATGAGGGTTTTGGCCTTTGAAAGCCATGTGGTGATCATGACGCTGGCGCAGTGCAGGTTCTGGAACCAAAAACAAACCAGCTGTTTGGTTCCAATCCTTAGATTAAAAATCTGATCATCTCTCTCTTTATCTTTTGTGAACCAACGACAAGTCTGTCTTCCATTGCTACTAATGCACAACCACTAGAAGTAGTTTTCATCACTTTATCCCTTGAAACATTTCCATTAGATCTCCCTCTTAACTTTCTCTGCTTCAGTGAATACAGCCTCGGATTTTTTCATACCTGTACAGATGGTGTCCCACTATGAAGATTATGTTCCACTTATGCCATGGTGAGAATGAAATGAAAAGGAGTAGAAAGACTACATGGAATTAAATGATCCAGTAAGATGTGCACTGTGGACTGTACATCCAAAATTGTCTGAAGGCATATTTGCAACCTCCTATCCATCTGCAGCATCAATTTGAAACATAATTTTATATCTAAACTTGCCTGTTCTTTTGTAGTTTCTACCTGTCCATTGATCTACTAAACTAAATGATCTCTCTTCAAACTTTTTTCATTATAGCTTCTCTTATCAATGATTCCATGTCAACGGTTCCTTACTGTTCACCAAATGATGTTAACCTCCTATTATGGCCTCAATGTTTTTTTAAAGAGGCAGTAAACAATCAATCCATAATCAATTAGTTGCATCTGTGAAGTTCTATCATTACTGCAGTTGGACCATTTAGAGGTCAGATTTTCAGACTTTGTTCCTAACCATTATGCAAACATTTGGTTTTTTTTAACTATTGCAACAAAGAAGCAGATGAATGAAGATTATCTTATAATATCCTTTATTCAGTGAGATCACTGCACAGTCTTCGTAGGTCTGGATTAAATTGCCAATTTCTTTAACAAAAATTTCAAAAAGAGCCTTTGGTGATTTAAAAAAGCAGAAACATTATTTTAAACTTTACTTCTAAAATAGGACATGAATTAAATCATATTTCAAAGTCTGCACATGTAGTCTCTTCAAATATTGCAATTAAGTTCTTTGAAATCTGTTAATTCTAATAACCTCTTAAATGTATAATTATTTGGGATAATATAAATCTCATTAATCTCCTTATACTTTGAACTGAATTATAATACAGTTAAAGAAAGTCACCGAGGTCAATATAAATGTAAGTGAATGTTCATACAGCTAATTTTCACTTAAATGTGTGTGGGTTATTTCATGGAGTGTTATCAATAAAACAAAAGATTTCAATGCCAGACAAGAAACATGTGACTTGCACTATAATATATTCAAATTTGGTCTTGAAATGATGGTTACAAATTGAAAGGGTTGCAGACTGGCACAAGCTAATAGTTTTCTAGTCAGAAACAGCAGAAAATCAGATGGTTCCTTTGCTCAGGCCTGCTCAGTGGGCTGAGGAAAGCACTTGGACTCACTAAAGAGCATTCTATAAATGGTGATATATTGGAAAGTGCAGATATACAAAGGGAATGTTTTTCCCTCACAGAATTCCTACAGTGTGGAAGCAAGCCATTCAGCAACACAACCTCTCCCAACAAAGATCCCAGCCCCCTATCCTATAACTCTGCATTTCTCATGGCTAACCCACTTATCTGTGGACTCTATGACTTTAGCATAGCCAATCCACCCAACTTGCACATCTTTGCACTGTGGGAGGAAACCCACACAGACACAGGGAGAATGTACAAATGCCACATAGATAGGCCTGAGGCTGGAAATGAACGCAGATTCCTGGAGCAGTGCTAGCCACTCAGCCACCATGCCATCCAATCTCCTTGTGTCCTTTGAGTGTCCTTGTGCACTGGTTGATGAACATAGATAGATATATGAAACAAGCAATTTGGAAGGCAAATTGTATGATACTCTCAATTGCAAGAAGACTTGAATTCACAAGCACGATGTCTCACTAGAGTTATACCTGGCCTTGGTGAGATCACATCTGGAGTACTGCATGCAGTTTGTTGTCCTTATCTAAGGATATTGTTGTCATTGAGAAGTGCAGTGGAGATATATTAGGCTGGTACCAGGGATAGCAGGGCTATCCTATGAGACAATATTGGTTCAGCTGTGCCTGTATTCAGTGGAGTTCAGAAAGATGAGAGGGGCTCTGGCTGAAATGTATAAAGTTCTAACAGGGCTGGACAGACTAAATGCAAAGAGGGTGTTTTCCCTGGCTGGGGAGCCCAGAATAGTCTCAGACATGGGATAGATCATTTAAGACTGAAATGAGGAAATATTTATACGCTAAAAAAAGTAGTGAACCCATGGAATTCACCACCAAATATGCTGTGCAGGCCAGGTCACTAAATATATATTCAAGACAGGGGTAGATAAATTTCTAGATTTTAAAAGATGTGAGGATAAAATACGAATATGACATTGAAATAAAAGATTGGCCAGGATCCTTCAAATAGCAGATCAGGTTCACAGTGCCAAATGACTGACTCCTGCTCCTAGTTTTTATGCTTCTCTGTTAACTACTGCTTCTTTTGGATTCATGAAAGTAAACATGCAAAATCTTCAGGCCCCACCTATGAGCTACATAGCAGTTCCACACAAAACAAAATCACTGCTTCAGCCTTGTGGTGCAGTTAGGTAAGTCGTGCACTATGTCATATTTGGCCATTTGCACCATATTTATGCATGTGACCTTCTATAACTGACAAAGCACCTTGATTTTCACCTTTATGTTAGAGTCCCCTCCTGTTCCAAAGAAGAGCCACAGTGCACTCAAAATGTTCACTTTGTTTCTTTTTCCACAGAACTCAAAGTCAGTGGTTAGCACTGCTGCCTCACAGCGCCTGAGACCCGGGTTCAATTCCCGACTCAGGCGACTGACTGTGTGGAGTTTGCACGTTCTCCCTGTGTCTGCGTGGGTTTCCTCCGGGTGCTCCGGTTTCCTCCCACAGTCCAAAGATGTGCGGGTCAGGTGAATTGGCCATGCTAAATTGCCCGTAGTGTTAGGTAAGGGGTAAATGTAAGGGTATGGGTGGGTTTCGCTTCGGCGGGTCGGTGTGGACTTGTTGGGCCGAAGGGCCTGTTTCCACACTGTAAGTCTAATCTAAAAAAAAAAATCCTGCATTTCGTTTGTATTTTGTGAATAAAGGCCTGACTGTTTCTATTTCTGATTCCACAGTTACGTTTGAAATCCTCAAAGTTTTCATCTTTTCTTCCATTTCAGTTCTCCATCTCTCATCAACATACAAGTACTCAGCAACATTACCTGAAAACTTAATGTTTGGTTTTATCAGGGAGATACACGGCTCGACCTCACCACCAAATCTCTTGACATTTTAAACAGATGGAAGCTAATGTCTACAAGTAAAAAATGAGGTCTGCAGATGCTGGAGATCACAGCTGCAAATGTGTTGCTGGTCAAAGCACAGCAGGTTAGGCAGCATCTCAGGAATAGAGAATTCGACGTTTCGAGCATAAGCCCTTCATCAGGAATAAGAGAGAGAGAGCCAAGCCGGCTGAGATAAAAGGTAGGGAGGAGGGACTAGGGGGAGGGGCGATGGAGGTGGGATAGGTGGAAGGAGGTCAAGGTGAGGGTGATAGGCCGGAGTGGGGTGGGGGCGGAGAGGTCAGGAAGAGGATTGCAGGTTAGGAGGGCGGTGCTGAGTTGAGGGAACCGACTGAGACAAGGTGGGGGGAGGGGAAATGAGGAAGCTGGAGAAATCTGAATTCATACCTTGTGGTTGGAGGGTTCCCAGGCGGAAGATGAGGCGCTCCTCCTCCAGCCGTCGTGTAGTTGTGTTCTGCCGGTGGAGGAGTCCAAGGACCTGCATGTCCTCGGTGGAGTGGGAGGGGGAGTTAAAGTGTTGAGCCACGGGGTGATTGGGTTGGTTGGTTCGGGCGGCCCAGAGGTGTTCTCTGAAGCGTTCCGCAAGTAAGCGGCCTGTCTCACCAATATAGAGGAGGCCACATCGGGTGCAGCGGATGCAATAGATGATGTGTGTGGAGGTACAGGTGAACTTGTGGCGGATATGGAAGGATCCCTTGGGGCCTTGGAGGGAAGTGAGTGTGGAGGTGTGGGCGCAAGTTTTACATTTCCTGCGGTTGCAGGGGAAGGTGCCGGGGGTGGAGGTTGGGTTGGTGGGGGGTGTGGATCTGACAAGGGAGTCACGAAGGGAGTGGTCCTTGCGGAACGCTGATAGGGGAGGGGAGGGAAATATATCCTTGGTGGTGGGGTCCGTTTGGAGGTGGCGGAAATGGCGGCGGATAATACGTTGTATGCGCAGGTTGGTGGGGTGGTAGGTGAGAACCAGTGGGGTTCTGTCTTGGTGGCGGTTGGAGGAGCGGGGCTCAAGGGCGGAGGAGCGGGAAGTGGAGGAGATGCGGTGGAGGGCATCGTCGATCACGTCTGGGGGGAATCTGCGGTCCTTGAAGAAGGAGGCCATCTGGGTTGTGCGGTGTTGGAATTGGTCCTCCTGGGAGCAGATGCGGCGGAGACGAAGGAATTGGGAATATGGGATGGCGTTTTTACAGGGGGCAGGGTGGGAGGAGGTGTAGTCCAGGTAGCTGTGGGAGTCAGTCGGTTTATAATAGATGTCTGTGTTGAGTCGGTCGCCCGAGATAGAAATGGAAAGGTCTAGGAAGGGGAGGGAGGAGTCTGAGACAGTCCAGGTGAATTTCAGGTCGGGATGGAAGGTGTTAGTAAAGTTGATGAACTGTTCAACCTCCTCGTGGGAGCACGAGGCAGCGCCGATACAGTCATCGATGTAGCGGAGGAAAAGGTGGGGGGTGGTGCCAGTGTAGTTGCGGAACAGTCCATCTTCCGCAACTACACTGGCACCACCCCCCACCTTTTCCTCCGCTACATCGATGACTGTATCGGCGCTGCCTCGTGCTCCCACGAGGAGGTTGAACAGTTCATCAACTTTACTAACACCTTCCATCCCGACCTGAAATTCACCTGGACTGTCTCAGACTCCTCCCTCCCCTTCCTAGACCTTTCCATTTCTATCTCGGGCGACCGACTCAACACAGACATCTATTATAAACCGACTGACTCCCACAGCTACCTGGACTACACCTCCTCCCACCCTGCCCCCTGTAAAAACGCCATCCCATATTCCCAATTCCTTCGTCTCCGCCGCATCTGCTCCCAGGAGGACCAATTCCAACACCGCACAACCCAGATGGCCTCCTTCTTCAAGGACCGCAGATTCCCCCCAGACGTGATCGACGATGCCCTCCACCGCATCTCCTCCACTTCCCGCTCCTCCGCCCTTGAGCCCCGCTCCTCCAACCGCCACCAAGACAGAACCCCACTGGTTCTCACCTACCACCCCACCAACCTGCGCATACAACGTATTATCCGCCGCCATTTCCGCCACCTCCAAACGGACCCCACCACCAAGGATATATTTCCCTCCCCTCCCCTATCAGCGTTCCGCAAGGACCACTCCCTTCGTGACTCCCTTGTCAGATCCACACCCCCCACCAACCCAACCTCCACCCCCGGCACCTTCCCCTGCAACCGCAGGAAATGTAAAACTTGCGCCCACACCTCCACACTCACTTCCCTCCAAGGCCCCAAGGGATCCTTCCATATCCGCCACAAGTTCACCTGTACCTCCACACACATCATCTATTGCATCCGCTGCACCCGATGTGGCCTCCTCTATATTGGTGAGACAGGCCGCTTACTTGCGGAACGCTTCAGAGAACACCTCTGGGCCGCCCGAACCAACCAACCCAATCACCCCGTGGCTCAACACTTTAACTCCCCCTCCCACTCCACCGAGGACATGCAGGTCCTTGGACTCCTCCACCGGCAGAACACAACTACACGACGGCTGGAGGAGGAGCGCCTCATCTTCCGCCTGGGAACCCTCCAACCACAAGGTATGAATTCAGATTTCTCCAGCTTCCTCATTTCCCCTCCCCCCACCTTGTCTCAGTCGGTTCCCTCAACTCAGCACCGCCCTCCTAACCTGCAATCCTCTTCCTGACCTCTCCGCCCCCACCCCACTCCGGCCTATCACCCTCACCTTGACCTCCTTCCACCTATCCCACCTCCATCGCCCCTCCCCCTAGTCCCTCCTCCCTACCTTTTATCTCAGCCGGCTTGGCTCTCTCTCTCTTATTCCTGATGAAGGGCTTATGCTCGAAACGTCGAATTCTCTATTCCTGAGATGCTGCCTAACCTGCTGTGCTTTGACCAGCAACACATTTGCAGCTAATGTCTACAGCCCTGCCACCAACTCCATGTTCATTGATTCCAAACCCATCCTGGTGACCTTTTCAAGCTGAACTACTGAGGGTAACTTTTGGTGTCCCATTCAACTTTGAGTTGTGCTTCCAATACCATATTCTCTCCATCAGTGTGGCATGCTTTGCATAGGCCAGCAAGAAATTGAGCTCTCTGAATAAGCTAGTGTCAACAAATATTGGTTTTGAACACATGAACGAAGTGGACCCAACGCAAAATGAATCATTTATTAGTGAAATTTCATTTATGAAAAAAACACCCTGTGTTGCCCTCAAGTTTTATGTTGATGGCATTGGAGTAGAGCAAGCAAATTTTGATCATGATGCAGAGCTTCCAAGTTATCTTTGGGGTTCTTTTGCCACACGAGCAGATGCAGCATTGTCAGCTGATGTAATCCAGCACTGAAAAGCTTTCCTATCACAGAATCATATGCGTTTCCTATACACACTGCTGACATGTTAGATTTTCATGGCAATCAAAGGATTCTGGGTAATTCAAGATGTGGCTGTAAGAGCTGCTCCTTTTTTGAGGTATTTCTGGTGCTGGAGGTGGTTTCCTCGAATTCAAGGAGCAGTTTTGACTGTTTATAAATTGTTGCATTGTTGTGAAACTTTCAGGGAAACAAAGATCAAAACAACAGCACTTTAAAAAAGATGAAGTTAGACAAAGGCAGAGACCACGTCAGATTTTCTCTGTGCAAACTTCTTCTCTAGACAGGTACCTATCAAAAGGTTCTGACTAGCGATCTACAGCTGTTGGTCTGGTAGCATATCTCCTCCCAACTGTTCAATTTTCTCCAGTCTTATGCCACAAAACACAGGTTTGTGTCATTGGCTTTTAAGATTGTCAATGTACTTAATTCAAACTTGATTTGAATTTGGTATTTTTTGGGGTATAATTTAAACTAATTGGCCTAATTCAAATCTGTTTTGTACTTCAAGACAACTAGCTATCCTAATAGCTGAAACACATGTTACCTTGTGTCTTTTGAGAATACTTGATGCTGTCACTGCCATCGTTTACTCTGTTAAAGGTACAGTACACCCACATCTTCATAACACATCCCCCCCTTTAGATAAAATGAACCATCATAATGAAAAGATGGCTTCATTTTGTTCTCTACTTTTTAAACACATTATCCTAACTTTAATATAAGTTCACATTACCTTGTTCCCATACACCTATATATTAAACAAAGACAAATCTCATCTAAATTCTATCAGTTAAATATGCGATAATGCCTCAGTGATTACATTCTTCCAACCTGCAACATGTACGAATTTTAAAATAAAAGTCTGTAACATAAAACTCCAATGAAATAGCCTCATATTCTTGTCTTCAAAGTGTTCCAAGAATGTAAGCGGATTGTGATCAGTATACACAACTGTCTCTGACACACTGTTCATGACATACAAGTTAAAATGTTATAAGGCCAGTACAACTTCATTAGTACTTTTTTGATAGTGGAGTATTTCCTTTAGTGAATGTTCATTTTCTTTGAAAGTAAGCAACTGGCAGTTCGATCTCATCCTCATCTTCCTGTAGGGGCACAGCTCCAAGTCCAATGTCACTAGCATCAATGGTGACTTTAAAAGGTTTTGAAAAGTTTGGTGTAGCTAAAACTGGTTAGGTGATTGATATGGATTTCAAATGCCTCCTGGCATGGTTCTGTCCACCGAAACTTTGGTTTCTTCTTCAGCAAATCGGTTTACGGTGCCACTACACTGCTCAAGTTTGGAACAAACTTCTAATAGAATCTGCTGAGTCTGAGGAATGGAAGCACCTTTTCTTTGAGGTTGGTTGTGGAAATTCCTCAATGGGCTTCGTCTTTGCGTTCCTTGGAGCCAACTTTACATGATCGCTGTTATGTCCTAAGGACATCACCTCTGCTTTCGCGAATTCACTTTTTATTTAAGTTTATCACCAGTTTTGCATCTCATAGTCATTCAAAGAGCTCTGCCAACTGTACCATGTGATCTTTCCAGGACTTACTAAATATCACAACATCGTCCATATAGACTGCACAGTTTGTTAACCCAGCTTCAACTCTGTTCATGAGTCTTTGGAATGTAGCCGGTGTGTTCTTCATTCCAAAGGGCATCACTTTAAATTGAAAAAGCCCATTTGGGGTGACAAATGCAGAGATTTCTTTCACCGACTCTGATAAATGCACCTACTAGTAACCACACGTTAAGTCCAACTCGGTGATGTCATTGGCTTGTCCAACTTTCTCAATACAGTCTTCCGATCCAGGAATTGGATATGAGTCTAATTTTGTAACGGTGTTGACCTTCCAATAATCCACGCAGAATCATTGAGTCATGTCCGGTTTGGGAGCTAAGACGATTGACGAACTCCACTCGCTCTGGCTTGGTTCGATGATGTCCTCGTCGAGCATAGCCTCCACCTCCAACTGGACCTGTCTGGGTTTGAAAGGATTAAGCTGATAGAGGTATTGGTTTATCAGAGCAGTATTCTCTACGCCTACTTCACGTACAGTAGCATTAGTCCTCCCCATCTGATCCTTACATATGTCCTTATGCTGCAGTAACAAATCTTTCAACTGCATCCTATGCTCCTGGGACAGATAGCTCAGTAACCTATCTCACTCCTCAAAGATTTCTTCAATTTTTAATCTATTTTGAGACACATCAAAATCCACATCCTCTGGATTTGATTCCTCATCCTGGGGGCAGTAACAAGCACCTGTATCTCCAATTCTTTCTCTCTAGTATAATACAGTTTCAACACGTTCACATGATATACTTAATATCTTTTTTCTATCTGGCATCTTCACTAAATAGTTAACCTGACTCAATTTTTTCTCAATTTGATAAGGACCAGTAAACGTGTTGCTAGTTAAAGCACAGCAGGTTAGGCAGCATCCAAGGAATAGGAAATTCGACGTTTCGGGCATAAGCCCTTCATCAGGAATGGCTTATGCCCGAAACGTTGAATTTCCTGTTCCTTGGATGCTGCCTAACCTGCTGTGCTTTAACCAGCAACACATTTGCAGCTGTGATCTCCAGCATCTGCAGACCTCATTTTTTACCCTAAGGACCAGTAAACCTGGCTTTGAAGGGAAGGTAATAATACTAACATGTTATCCCCTTAGGAAAACATCCGAGGCTCAGTGCTTTTATCTGCCACCTGCTTCATTCTACATTGTGCCCTCTTTAGGTGCTGTTTAGCTAACTCACCTTCTCAATTTCGTCTCTCCCTCACCTCTGAGACACAATCTAAGTGTGAAAACTCCGGCTTTGGTCCTGTCAATTTTTCTTTAGTTAATTTTAAAGGGCCTCTCACTTCGTGCCCGAATATTAACTCAAAGGGAGTGAACTGAGTAGGTTCATTTGGGGCATCTCTAATGGCAAATAATACGAATGGGATACCCTTATCCCAATCATTTGGGTAATCCTGACAGTGTGCTCTCAACAAGACAGTGTGGTCTTCAAGGTCTGACGCCACCTTTCTAAAGCTCCCTGGGATAAAGGATGATACGTGCTGGATTTAAAGTGCCGGCTACCTAAGCTATCCATAACCTCCCTAACCAGCCTAGCAGTAAAATTTGACCATTGGCCTGACTGAATCTCTCTGAGTCGCCCATACCATGTGAAGAAAGCTACCAACTCCTCTACCACCTTTTTTGCCTTGATACTCAGAACGGAATTGCCTCTGGAAATCTGGTAGACACATTGATTATGGTTAACAAGCACTGGTTCCCACTTTTGGTTCTCGGAAGGGGACCTGTACAATCAGTTATAATCCACGTGAAAGATTCACGCGGGAATTGGCAACGAAGCTGCTGGTTTTATTACCGCCTGTGGCTTATCTACCATTTGGCATGTATGACATGTTCAGCAAAAGTTAACCACATCCTTGTGCATTCCAGGGCAATAAAAATATTTTTTTGTATCTTAGCCTGAGTTTTTTGTACCTCAGGTGACTTCCTCCAGGTAGATCATGTGCTACCCATAACACCTCCTGTCTGTAAGCTATTGGCAACACAATCTGGTGTACTTCAGCACTCTGTCAATCACTCCCACTGTAACTTCCCCAGTCTTGATTTGGAACTCCAACCTGACCTTACATAAGGAAATGCTAAATTTCTGTTAATCTATCTCACAAATTACCACACTCTCGGATAACCAATCAGAAAGTGTGCACATTTGCTCATCCCTTACTATCAGCAACTGGTTAGATCCTGTATCTCTCAAAATTATAACTTCTTGCCCTTCTCCCCTGCTCTTTGAGTAAACTTTGCCCAGGCAGGCTAATTCTTCGTTGAGATCAGATATTACCTCCATACCCAGCCCTTGCCTGGGCTGTGCACTCTCCTGCAGCTCCTTGGTTCTTCTTGGGGTCTCCTTTACCTTCACTAATGCCACAGGGTTAGCTTCTTTTACCACATCTTTTCCCATAGCACCTTTCTTTAATGACCAGATCTGTGTCTCTATGTGTCCCACCCTCTGACAGTGAGAATTTCTTTTCCCAGTGCCATTCTGAAACCACCGGCACAGTAATTCACTGAAAACACCGGAGGCCTTTTACCTCCTTTCCACCCTTTTGGGCTTCTTTTTTTATCCTGTGGTGAATTCTTACCAGTGCTCTCTACTCTTCATTTAGTAGCATAGGATCTCCCCTTCTCCAAACTTCTCACAGGATAAAATTCTGGCCGGAAGGTTGTCTTATGCACCAACATGTACTCATCTGCTAATTCTGCTGTCCCTCTCACTTCCTGAAATTTCTGTTCCTCCACATGAATTCTTACCATCTCAGGAAGTGAGTTTTTAAACTCCTCCAGAAGAATAATCTTTCGTAGAGCCTCAAATGTCCAATCTATTTTTAAAGCAAACACCCATTGAGTTCTTTTGAGATCAACATAAGTCTGACCTGGTTCCTTCTTTGTGTTTCTGAACTGCTGTCTATATGATTCTGGTACCAATTCATAAGTACTTAAAATAGCCTGTTTAACCACTTCATAATCTCTTGACACCTCATCTGACAATGCAGCAACTACCTCAATTGCTTTGCCTCCCAGTTTAGTCTAAACTAACATTACCCATTAATTCCTGGACCACTCCATCTGCCTAGCCAATTTTTCAAATGAAATTTAAGAAGGTTTCTTCAACATCTTTCTCATGACAATGTGACAGAGTTTTGCCATTAATATATATCACTACTTTCTCTTCTAATCTCCGTCCTGATAACGTGACTTTGTTGACTAAATCGCAACTACTCAAGTTCAAATTTTTTCTCTTTTTGCTCAGTTAAGAACTTTCTCTCTCATTCTTTTTCATCTCTCTCTCTCTCTCGCTTCTCTCTCTTTCTCACTCCCTTTCTTCTCTCTTTTTTTGCTCAGCCAAAAACCTTCCTTCTCTCTCTTTTTCCTCTCCCTCTCCTCTCTCTTGTTCTCTCTCCCTCTCTTCTCTATCTCTTTCTCCTCTCTCTCATTCCCTTTTGATTTCACTCTCTCTCTGTTTATCTTCTGACTCCACTTTCCTCAATTGTAATTGAAGATTTTCCACCTCTACTGCACCTGCTTATTTCTCTGACACACTCAAATGTTTGAGTAACTCCTTTACAATTTCAGCTTTACATTTGTCCTTGGTTAAATCCAAATCTAACGTCTTTGCTAATTCTAAAAGTATGACCTTTTTCTTTCTCTCTAAACTTTCTTGGCAAATTTGAGAATCATCTTCAAGTCACAGAAGCGCTTTACCAATTTTAAAAGCCATTTATCTTTCTTTGAATTTAACCAACCACAAGTCACCAAAGTTTGGGAGAAGATTGGGCGGCACGGTGGCACAGTGGTTAGCACTGCTGCCTCACAGCGCCTGAGACCCGGGTTCAATTCCCGACTCAGGCGACTGACTGTGTGGAGTTTGCACGTTCTCCCCGTGTCTGCGTGGGTTTCCTTCGGGTGCTCCGGTTTCCTCCCACAATCCAAAGATGTGCGGGTCAGGTGAATTGGCCGTGCTAAATTGCCCGTAGTGTTAGGTAAGGGGTAAATGTAGGGGTATGGGTGGGTTGCGCTTCGGCGGGTCGGTGTGGACTTGTTGGGCCGAAGGGCCTGTTTCCACACTGTAAGTAATCTAATCTAATCTAATCTAAAATTTGTAGCTGGGGTGCTCGTTGTTGTGGTTCTGTTCACCGAGCTGGGAATTTGTATAGGGCAAGCCAAACAGAGAACAGCCAGGGAATTCCTAGAGGCATGCCACTCATCCACGGATTCTATCAACAAACACATCGACCTCATCCAATATACCGGCCACTGCAGCGGACAGCTGGAACTGACAACCGGAAGCGGCAGAGACAAACCACTATAAATGCTGGAGGAAACATCACAGAAGAGCTTCACAGGAGGCTCCCAAGCACTGAGGATGTCATCTAGACAGAGGCCGAAACGTTTGCAACACAAATTCCCAGCTCGGCGAACAGAACCACAACAAGTCACCAAAATTAAACAAGATCCAGGACACTAACCTGCAAGTGTTTAAATCTGCTGAGATTTTTCATACCTCCAAATCTAATCAAATCTGTCTAAACCAGTTCAAATCCCAGATCCGAGCCCCCAGACTGTTGCGACACAGGGTAAACCCTCCTGCTTAATTTAAAACCAGCAACACTGAAAAGCTTTTTCCCATGTAGTAATCTGTAAAGAATTGAGTGGCTAAAAACTATTTAAAGTAAAAATGAACAACTTTATTTCTTAAAGTATAACAGAGAATACTTAACTAGCAACTATTTACAATTCCTTCCTCTAACCTATATTTTGCCTTCCCTTCTATAATCCTAGTCTGGTAAAATTTTCATTTAAGATTTACAGAAAATTCAAATCTTAAAACCAGTCAGTGGTCAAATCTTCTCTTTATCTTCGTAGGTAGATTGACTCTCCAAGTCAGTGTTGAGGCTTTTCTCTGTGCAAACCTCTTCTCTAGATGGGTACCTCTCAGAGAGTTCTGACCAGCAGTTTACAGCTGTTGATCTCGTGGCAGTTCTCCTCCCATCTGTTTAATTTTCCCCAGTCGTATACCCCAAAGCGTCGGATTATGTCATTGGCTTTTAAGATTGTCGATATACTCAATTCAAGCTTTACTGGAATTTGGTATTTTTTGGGGTAGAATTTAAACTGGCCTAATTTGAATCTGTTTTGCCATTTCAAGGCAACTAGCTACCCAGTAGCTGGATCACATGTTACATTGTGTCTGATTGAGAATACTTGTGCTACCACTGCTAGCTTTTACTCTCTTAATGGTACAGTACACCCACATTTTCACAACAACTGTGATGTCTAGGAAGGGGAGTCTGCTATTGTTTTCTTGCTCTTTAGTGAACTTTATACTGGTAAAGGTGTTGTTTATTTGTTTGTGGGTTTCTTCTAATTTGTTGTGTCCTCCACGTAGCAGACCCAAAGCTTGGGCTGGATCATGGGAAACACTGTTCATTCTAACCTTTGCGTAACTGCTTCTGCAAAAAGTCTTGATTTTGGTGATTGCATTGGCTTTCCATTGATTTGTTTGTAGATCTTGTCATTGAAGGTGAAGTGGGTTGTGAGGCACAGTCCTATGAGTTTGAGGATACTGTTTTTGTTATGGAGTTCATTCTGTCAGGTGTTTGTGTCCTTGGTTTGGCTAACAGCCAGGCCAGTGTGTCTTTGGCTAGGCTGATGTTTATTGATGTGAATATGGCCATCACATCAAAGAAAACCATGACCTTATCATCCTCTACCTTGGTGTCTTTGATGATGTTAAGGAATTCCTGGGTGGAGTGGATGGAGTGGGTTGAGTCTTCAACTCGGTGTTTCACTTTGCGTTGCAGTTCCTTTGCTAGTCTGTATGTCAGTGTACCAGGAAGTGAGACTATAGGGCCCCCCAATAGTCAGCGGGAAATTGAGAATCCAATTTATAAGGAGATCTCAGTAACCTGTAAGAATAATAGTGTGGTTATGGTAGGGGATTTTAACTTGCCAAACATAGACTGGGACTGTCATAGTGTTAAGGGTTTAGATGGAGAGGGATTTGTCTGGAGTGTACAAGAAAATTTTCTGATTCAGTGTATGGATGTACATACTAGAGAAGGTATAAATCTTGACCTACTCTTGGGAAATAAAGCAGGGCAGGTGACTGAGGTGTCACTGGGGGAGCATTTTGGGGTCAGTGACCATAATTCTATTAGCATTAAAATAGTGATGGAAAAAGATAGCTCGGATCTAAAAGTTGAATTTCTAAATTGGAGGAAGGCCAATTTTGACAGCATAACGTAGGAACTTTCAAAAGTTGATGGGGGCAGATGTTCGCAGGTAAAGGAACGGCTGGAAAATGGGAAGATGAGAGTCTAGAGACTGTACATTCCTGTTAGGGTGAAAGGAAAGGCTGTTAGGTGAAGGGAATGCTGGATGACTAAAGAAATTGAGGTTTTGATTAAGAAAAAGAAGGATGTCCATGTCAGGTATAGACAGCAGAGATTGAGTGAATCCTTAGAAGAGTTTAAAGGCATTAGGAGTACACTTAAGAGGGAAATCAGGAGGGCAAAAATGGGACATGAGATAACTTTGGCAAATAAGGTTAAGAAGAATCCAAAGGGATTTTATAAATACATGAAGGACAAAAGGAAGGACATGGTAGAAATAGAAAGTGGGGAAATACATGATGACATCTTGAAAAATGGAGAAAGTGAGGACTGCAGATGCTGGAGATCAGAGCTGAAAAATATGTTGCTGGAAAAGCGCATCTTGAAAAATGTCCACATTACAAAGGAGGATTTGCTGGATGTCTTAAAATGCATGAGATGGATAATTCCCCAGGACCTGATCAGGTGAACCAGCGACATCTGTGGGAAACTAGGGAAGTGATTGTTGGGCCCCTAGCTGAGATATTTCTATCATCAGTAGTCACAAGTGAGGTGGCAGAAAACTGGAGGTTGGCTAATGTGGTGGCACTGTTGAAGAAAGGTGGTAAGCAAATGTCAGGGAATTATAGACCAGTGAGCCTGACATTGGTGGTGGGCAAGCTGATGGAGGGAATCCTGAGGGACAGGATTTACATGCATTTGGAATGGCAAGAACTGATATGGGATAGTCAGCATGGCTTTGTGCATGGGAAATCATGTCTCACTAATTTGATTGAGTTTTTAAAAGAAGTAACAAAGAGGATTGATGAGGGAAGATTGTAGACATGATCTAAATGGACTTCAGTCAGGCATTCGAAAGGTTCCTCTTGGTAGACTGGTTAGCAAGGTTAGGTCACATGAAATGCGGTGGGAATTAGCCATTTGGATATAGAACTAGCTCAAATGTAGAAGACAGAAGTGGTGGATTGTTGCCTTTCAGACTGGAGGCCTGTGACCAGTGGAGTGTCACAAGGATCGGTGCTGAGTCCACTGATTTTCATCATTTATATACATGATTTGGATGTGAACACAGGAGGTATGGTTACTAAGTTTGCAGATGACACCAAAATTGGAAGTGTAGTGGACCGTGAAGAAGGTTACCTCAGAGTACGACTGAATCGTGATCAGATGGGCCAATGGGCTGAGGAGTGGCAGATGGAGTTTGATTAGATTCCCTACAGTGTGGAAACATGCCCTTTGGCCCAACCAGTCCACACCAACCCTCCGAAGAGCAGCCCAACCAGACCCACTTCCCTCTGACTAATGCACCTACCACTATGGGCAATTCAGCACAACCAATTCACCTGACCTTCACATCTTTGGACTGTGGGAGGAAACCAGAGCACTTGGAGGAAACCCACACAGACACAGGGAGAATGTGCAAACTCCACACAGACAGATTTAATGTAGATAAATGTGAGGCACTGCATTTTGGAAAGGTAAATCAGAGCAGGACTTATATACTTAATGATAAGGTCCTGGAGAGTGTTGCTGAACCAAGGAACCTGAGAGTGCAAGTTCATAATTCCTTGAAAGTAGAGTTGCAGGTAGATAGAATATTGAAGGCAGCATTTGATATGCTTTTCTTTATTGGTCAGATCCTTGATTATCAGAATTGGGAGGTCATATAGCTGTACGAGACATTGGTTAGGCCACCTTTGAATTATTGCATGCATTTCTGGTCTCCCTGCTATCGGAAGGATGTTGTGAAACTTGAAAGGGTTCAGAAAAGATTTGCAAGGATGTTGTCAGTGTTGGAGAGTTTGAGCTGGGGCTGTTTTCCCTGGAGTGTTGGAGGCTGAGGGTAGACTTTATGGAGATTCAATCCTGCCATGGCAGATGGTAGAATTTGAATTCAATTATAATCTGGAATTAAGGGTGTAATGTTGACCTTGAATCCATTGCTGATTGTCAGGAAAAGCCCATCTGGTTCGCTAATGTCCTTTAGCGAAGGAAATCTGCCATCCTCATCTGGTCAGGTCTACATGTGACTCCAGACCCACAGCAATAATTTCTGCAAAATGAATCAATAAGAGCAGAAGTGTCAATTATTATTTAAGCTAGTCTCTTCAGTAAAGGAGGCAACTACATCATCAGTTTTCACATCCTTTGATCTATTTCCAGAAATTATTGCTCACTCTCACCTTCTCACGAGCAATTACAATTCAGCAATAAATGTTGGCCCAGTCAGTGATACCGACAACTCACAAAATAATTTAAAGTGAGCAAAGGAGAACTATCATTTTAAAATGAATAATCTATGTAAAACGATTATTCTCGGCTATATTTGTCATTGTGGTGTAAGATGGCAAAATAAAATGGATTACTCAAAGGTTCAGAAACAGTGGGTTGAATTTTCACTTCACAAGTAACACAGGGCTGAAGGTGGAGTACATGCCAAGAAAAATGTGGGATGTTGCTTTGGCACATTCCCACCTTAGGGGAACTCTCCAGTGGTCGAGTAAGTGGGTTGACTGCCTGCACCACAAAGGTGTTGCTGGTATTTCCCCAGAATTGAAAACCCCAAACTTCAGTTGGTGGGTTATAGGGATTAAAGAACACAACCTGAGCCAAGGAAACTCCTGTGGAAGGGTTTTCCCACTGGCTCCATGACTTTATGTAATGTTTTCAATGCTGCTGAAAGAGTCTCCAACTATCTTAGAAGCACTTGAGTTGCTGGCCTGTCATTGCTGCAGGTCCTCTCCATGTGTATCCAATGTTGGGAACCCACCTTCCCTCCTGTAATAATTCAGGAAACATGACTAGAAAGGAACATCTTTTGTTGTTGAATACCAAAATAGAGCCATTACACATGGTATACATAGAACTGTCTGTCCCAGGCTGGGACTAGCCTTTAGATCCAATCTTAGGTTTGCTTTGTATGTTTTTATATCCAGAAATATTATAACACACTACTGAATGTTTTTTTTTCAATTACAAAAGCAATATACTTTTTATTTCCCTATTAGTCATTACCAATAAATCACCCATGATGCTGATCAAATAAATACACACAAAGCCCCTTAAAGGATAATGCAAACTATTAGAGGGTGAGGGGAAGATAATGGGAGATGAAGGAGGTTAAATCAAAATGTAGTTTGACTTGGTCTGCTTTATTTTATCTTTCTCTTTTTTTTTCCCTTACATCCAGAAATGCTATCATATGTGTATTTAAACTATGAACTGCCACCTGTAAAACACTCGTGCTGACATTGTATATTTATTTGCAAAGCCTATATATGGGCAATTAAAACCATCAAAGTGAGGGTAGGAGTAGGGAGAGTGGGAAGGGGCTAAATCAAGATGGAGTTGGTGGGAGAAATAGATCACAAAGCATCTCCCGCAGTGCTCACCTCTCTCTAAAAGTATTGAGAGTTTTGATGGACACTGCATGCTCCCCCTCCATGGAAAAGGTTGGTTTCATTTTTTTTTAAACCTATTTTTCTTATCAACTTGTTCAGAATGTTATTACACACCTATGGAGCAGATTCTTGGTTCACAGGTAGGCACTGTACCTCTGCATTACAAGAGGGTCAGGGGGTTGCTTCAGAAAGACTGCCAGCTAGGCAAGTCATTGTCTGTTTTCAAAGGAACTCATACTCACTGAGCTCCAAAAGGAGATTACATAATGATTCTCCATGAGTTTTGGAGGGTTATCACACCTCTTTAATTGGACAGTGAACACAGCAACAGATTACAATGAGTGGTTACCATGGGGATGTGGTGCATAGGTAATGAGGCAGGTGCATAGGCAATTTTGAGACAGTTGTGTGAGAAGACTTATAAGGCCTCACAAAGAGAGATCTTCCATGATACATGATAATTTCCAGTAACAATCTGCCTGAGCTGAATGGCCATCATATGTACCATCACTAACCTGGTTATTCTTAGAGGAGGAATAATCAAGTTTTTTAACCCAGTCTTTGTCGGTTGCAATAAATGTTTTTGTTGCATTTCCAGCTTTCAGCTATCAAACAGCTACAAATGAAGAAACCAATAATCAAAGCTTTCTTGAATTAAAAGAAACAGAATTTTATTTCAGACTAACCCCAAGAGAAAATAATCATATTGAACATCAAATACAAAAAAACCATAAGTCAAAAGGAATTGGGGAGGGAAGGGTCTGGTATAAACAGACGCATAAAAACAAACGCAATTTAGTATTCTTAGAAGTTAAATTTGTAGAATCCTGAAGGTTATGCTGAAGGTGGTTTTCCTAAGTAAAACAAAAAATACTAGAGAAATTCAACAGGTCTAGCAGCCTCTGTGGAGAGACGAAAATGGTCAGTGCTTTGAGTCCAACCTGGCTCTTCTTGGAATACATTTTTATGAAGAGTCATTTCAAACTCAAAATCTCAACACCATTTCTCTTTCCATGGATGCTGCCTGGCTTGCAGAGTTTTAACAACATTTTATTTTTTTTTATTTCAGAGTTCTAATGAGAAATTGCAGAAAATTGTGAATACAGCCCAGTCGATCATGCAGCCCAACCTTCCGTTGACTCTGTCTAGAATTCCTGCTGTCTCAGGAAAGCAGCCAACATAATCAAAGATCCGTTCCACCCCAGTTATATTCCCTTCTGTCCCCTTCCGTCGGGTAGACGATACAAAAATTTGAAAACGTATACTGACAACTTCAAGAACTGCTTCTTCCCTGCTGTTGTCAGACTTTTGAACAGACCTCTCATATTTTAACATTGATATTTCTCTGCAACTTCTCTGCAGCTGTGAACACTCTCTTCTGAATTCTGTGTGATTACCTTGATGTACTTATATAAGGTATGATTTGCCTGGATAACACGCAATTCTTTTCACTGTAATAATAAATCAAATCATTGACAGTATTTACTTTTATTTACTGTTTTTGCAAATTACTTTTTCACCAGCTTTGACTTTGAAGGTTTGAACAAGCAGGGAGAGAACAAGCCTTCTGAGGGCTGTTGTTACGAATCTATATTATCTCTCTGCTCTGCCAAGCAAACTATTGTAAATGATTCACTTGCATATTTTTGAGGCTAACACCATTGTCTTTCCAAGCTCAATTTTACAGGCAAAATTTTATCTCCTATTGTGAATTTAGCATGCAATCATGATTTAAACAGGAGTCAAATTTCTTGATGCTGACTTAATTGTCTAGTATCAATGACTTTCAAAGAAATGGTAATTTTAATGCAGCTGGCTTTTGTATAAATTCCCTGCTCTTGCCTCAATATGTGATCAGGTGATCAAAGCAGCTATTTTAGGTCGGTATTTGTTCTCTTTAAAAAATTAACACTTTAGGTATTAAAATCAGCTGATGGAAGTTGAACATTGAAAGTCTCTGTTTACCATTATCATGACAGAGTTGAGAAAACAGGACCTGGCAGGAGAAATGCTTTTCAGCCATCTGGATAGTGTCCAGTCCACTGTAGTTGATTTTACAGGAGTTTCATGAATGTATGATTGCAGAACTGGTTTCAAGAAGGATGTCAGTGTTTGGTCAACATCACCACATTGAATCAGTGATTGGATCTCTCACCAATGGTGGCCTTTTCAAGAGAGGTGGCTGCCATCATATGGATAGTACTCAGCATTTTCCAGAGTTTCTCCTTCAATGTTTATTTGAAGTGGAATGTTTGGCTGACCAGGTCTCTTTTCAGCAACAATCAATGAAAGATTTAAACTTTTATCAATGCGGTTTGCCAATCTGGTGCTGTGGGGACAATAATACCGCAGTTATCTACAAACTACAGGTTATGTATACCTAAATAGGCTTTCATCTAGATGGTTTGTAAAATAATTACACCAAGGGCAGTTGATCTTTGATGAGGTGAATAGCTACTTCCAGATAGATTGTGAAAAGTATAGGGGCTATTACACAGCCTTGCTTGACACTAGTCTAAAACTTGAAAGGGTCTGTTTCAGATCTACCATTTAAGACAACTGCAATGATATGATCATGAAGCAATATCAAAATTGAGCTGATGTTTCTTGGAAACACAGAGCCTTTTTGGCTTCGAATTGTTATGTAAGGCAATGGAGGCTATTTGTTCTTGTTCCAGACCACATTGTTTGGCATGTTTTTTTGTGAAACAGTCCTGGTGATGATGCTACTCAAACCCAATGGTCTGGTCTCATACAGCTTGCTTTATTTAATCCCACTGTTCTGAAATTGTGTCTAACATGTGAAGTGTTTTCAGATTAGTTGTGATGTGATTTGAAATTCCTCTCTTTGGTTGGGTTGGTTTACGGCTGAGACATTGATCTTCTTCCTCTTGAAACTTTGCTTCTTATGAAGTCATTATGTTAGGCTGCTTCATAGAATCATAGAATCCCTACAGTTTGGAAAGAGGCCCTTTGGCCCAACAAATCCACACGACCCTCCGAAGAGTAACCCATCCAGACCCATTGCACCTCACCTATATTTTCTTCTGAATAATGCACCTAACCTACACATCCCTGAACACTATGGGACAAGTTAGCATGGCTAATTCACCTGACCTGCACATCTTTGGACTGTGGGACGAAACTGGAGCACCCATAGGAAACCCACGCAGACATGGGGAAAACATGCAAACTCCACACGGACAGTTGCCCAAGGCTGGAATTGAACCCGGGTCCCTGGCGCTGTGGGGCTAACCACTGAGCCACCGTGCTGCCCTGTGCTTTTTATCACTGATATTAAAGTTGATAATCCATTCATCAGGTATAAGTCGCTAGATAGACTGAGTGACATACAGGTCTGTAATATCTTTGACAGAGACATTGACACAATAACATAATTCAGACGGTACCTGTGGCTTGATCTAGGATATCTCCTAATGGTTTTATATTTATTTTTCTGGTAGAAGATGGTGCTTGTAACAATCATCCAAATTTGTCAACAGGAATCCATTTGCATTGGCTTTCCCCATACCGTTTCCTAAATGTTCCTTTCTGGGTGTCAGTGTCTCAGCCAACCCTGGCATTAATAATCCCAGAAGGAAAATCTTTTCTTTTTAGAGGACTTTAGAACACTTCCTTAATATCTTCAACTGAATAAAGTGCTGGGCATAAGCACTAATGACTAAGATCGCTATGGCTGAATTGTAGGTGAAGTATTTCAAGTCTTTCATTTGTACAATTAGAGGGCTCTCACAGTGGATCCATGATTCTTTTCCAGATGGTTAAACTAACCCGTAGATGTGAAGATCATGGTCAGTCTGGTTTTTCCAGTAAGTGTATCCGACTGCTTGTTCTGTCAACTGTTCCCAACCAGGAAGTGCAGTGATTTCATAGAGTCATACAGCATGGAAACAGACCCTACAGTCCTACCAATCCATACTGATCATAATTGCATGTGCTAGTCCCCCTGCCTGTGCTCAGCCCATATGCCTCCATACACATTTTATTCTTGTACTTATCAAAATGTCTTTTAAACATTAACTGTATCAGCATTCAACACTTCCTCTAACAATTCATTCCACACACGATCCACCCTCTGTGTAAAAGGTTGTCCCTCATGTCTTTTTAAAATCTTTATCCTCTCACCTTAAAAACATGTCCCCTTGCTTTGAAATTGCCAACTCTGGGGAAAAGACACACCATTCACCTTATCTATACCCTCATGATTTTATTAACTTCTATGAGGACACCCCTCACCTCCAGTGAAAAAAGTCCCAGCCTATCCTTATAACTCAAACACTCCATTCCCAGCAACATCCTAGTAAGTCTTTACTAAACTCTCTCTAGCTTTATAATATCCTTCCTAGAATAGGGCAACTAGAACTAGACAGAGTATTCCAGAAGAGGCCTCACCAATATCCTGTACAATGTCAACATGACATCCAAAATCCAGCAATGAGCAATGAAGATAAACATGCTAAATGCCTTCTTAACCACTCTGCCTACATATGATGCAAACCTCAAAGAATTATGTACATAAACTTTAGGTCTCACTGTTGATTGCAATTCATTTTTCTGGATAGTCACTCTTGAGGCTACGGATGTTCTAATAATTCCAAGGTGCATAATTTGGAGATTTCTTTCTTTTTTTGACCACAAAAACAGTGATCTCACTGGGTCACCAGCCAGGCCAAAATGTAACTGCCTATTTTTAGGATCTTTTCTAGCTTCCTCACATTTGTGGTGAACAGAAGGTATTCTGAACAGTGCTGCACAAACAGAGATGCTGCTGTCCAAACATGCCTTGTTCCCATCAAATGTGTCCATCAACCTTATTGCATCGATTGCCTATGTGGAGATTCTTGACTCAATGGCAGAATGGGTTAAGGAAGACTGTGTCTCACATTGGCTGCGAAGGTAAGAGAAGGCTGCAGTGGTAAGTTGATGCTGGTCATCATGGATTGGCACATCACTGAAATCTAACCACCAATCATCAAGATCATGCAAAAATGGCATCACCCCAATGTCCGCCACATTGCCAAATGTTGAGCATAGACTTCTCTCAGTGTCCTTTTGACAATTCCTGTGGCGATGAGGAAGCAGATCAGCCATGTTCTTATTCAGTGATGGATCAGGCTCGAAGGTCCTAACAACCCTACTACTGCTCCGTACTCAATATTCATGCAGTGTGTGATTAATTGATAGTCCTTTTAAAAAGCTGAAGGGTTAGTTCGCTGATACATTATAAGGTAAGGAAACCTGGCAGGCCAGCAAGAAGCTGGAATCAAGCTGTGCAGTTGTACAAAACCCTATAATTTGAAGACTTACGTTCCACAGCAACATCCATAATGACCAGCACTGCAGTATACTAAGAAACAAGTCTACTCTCTCCAGTTTGCACTCGATTACTCTCCTGATCCTCTTGGGTGTCAGTGAAGCATGAGTCAAAGATAAAGTCTAATGCTAATCTCAATTCTCTGATCCATGCTCCCTGAAGGCAACGTTCTGTGCCAGAAACAGGCATATAATGTTGGCCCTGTAGTTTCAAACTACATTGTACACATTCAACAGAAATAAAAGAAGAGTATATAAAAATTTAAAAGCTATGCATTTTAGTTTATGAAGATTGGAGGTACAGTTTTAAAAACGTGGCTCGTGTCCTTGTAGAATTTTACCGCATAGTAAATGGCCATTTGGCTCCTCATTTTCCATCGGTGGAAGAGGAAAATCATGCTAATCTTAAACCAGTTCATTCAATATCAATGATGTGAAAAAAACTGTAAAATAATAATTCAGAAGAAAACTGACAAGCACTTCGAGAAACATGGACTGAAAGGAGCTGCAGCATGAATTTCTTAAGGACAAATAGATTAGTTGGTGGCTGGTAGTGTGATAGAATATTTTCCGCCTACTTGGATGAGTGCTACTCCAATAAAAAGTGAAAATACTGGAGGAAGTCAACAGGTCTGGTAACATCTGTGGACAGAGAAAAAGTTAATGTTTCAAGTATAATACAAACCTCCTTGGAAAGGCAAACCCAACCCTTAGCATCCACAATCTATTCCAGAGTCAGGGCAAAGAAGTGGTTCTTAAATCCACCCCAGCCAGAACAGGGAATGAGGTAAAAACAATGACTGCACATGCTGGAAACCAGATTCTGGATTAGTGATGCTGGAAGAGCACAGCACTTCAGGCAGCATCCAAAGTGCAGCGAAATCGACGTTTCGGGCAAAAGCCCTTCATCAGGAAGAAGGCTTTTGCCCGAAACGTCAATTTCACTGCACTTTGGATGCTGCCTGTACTGTTGTGCTCTTCCAGCACCACTAATCCAGAACAGGGAATGAACCTTTTGTTGTTGGCATCAAACTGATCCTCAACCACCTCTCAGAAAACTGAGCCTATCGGCCACTGAGGGATCCACCTTGCTGAGGAAACATGTATGTTGTAGTCCAAAGCTATGTATAGTAATGGCAGAGGCTCCAATTGCCTTTCCATCACCTGGACTCACAAAATATTTATAGCACACAAAGTGAGCTCCTAAACCATTGTGTTCTAACCACCTCGACAGATCTTCTGGCTCAGAGGCAGGACTGTTATCTGTTGCACCACAAGGCCTCAGATTAAATTTACCATGATTTAGAAAACAGAGGTTTATGTTCATAGATGTAGAGACTGGACAGTGTACTAGAGTTCACCATTAGGTTTGTTGCTGTTATTGAAATATATTTACAATGTGGAGATGGGGCTCCAGAACTCAATCCCAAATTTGTGACAGACACAAAACCTGAAAATACAACAGAAGGTGAGGAAGATAGTAATAGACTTGAAGAGGATAGAGGCAAGCTGGTTAAATGATTGGACATATATCAGATTCAATTGAATGCAAGAAGCATGAGGCAATTCATTTAGTCAAAGGAATGAGGAGAGACAATACATTATGCAGTTTTAAAGGAGGCAGATGACCAGAAAAACCTGGGAGTTTTTGTGAACAAACCTTAAAATGTGGCAGAGCAGGTGAAGAAAGCAGTTAAAGCATAAAAGTACCGACACCAGAAAGTTATACTAAAATGATAAAGTAATACAATAGTTCATCCCTAACTGGAGAACAGAGTCCAATACAGGGTGTTACATTTTAGGATGGATGTAAAAGCTTTAGTGAGGATAAAAAAAAGTGATGTATTTGAGTGGTTGGAAGGATGATGAATTATAACAATAAAGATAGACTGGAGTAGTGGGAGTTGCTCTCCTTGAAGCAGAAAAGTTAAGATTTAACAGAGATTTATAAATTATAAACGGTTTACATAGAGCAGATAAATTATTTCCAATAGTGGAGAAGTCAATAACCAAAGGATGATTTTTGTTTGGGGATTTGGAGAAAAGGACCAGGAACAACATGAAGAAAATAATCAAGTTGTGAAGAGTTTCAACAGTAAACTTTATTGAGTTTACTCAATTGGGGGGGGGGGGAGTAGGAGGAGGGTGGGGGGTTGCGGGGAGGGAGGTTAGCCAACATTGTCTGTCTCATAAGCTGCAAGCAAGAATGCCGAGGCATGGTACGTTGGTGAGTCTAAGCAGAGGCTATGGCAATAAACGAATGGACACCGCACAACAGTCAACAATCAGTTGTGTTCCCTCCCAGTCGGAGAACACTTCAGCAGTCCGGGACATTCGACTCAGACCTTCGGGTCTCCATCCTTTGGGACAGGCAACAAAGAAAAGTGGCCAAGCAGAGGTTGATAGCTAAGTTCAGTATCCACGAGGATGGCCTCAACAGGGACCTTGGGTTCATGTTATACTACAGGTGACCCCATTGCACTATATATACACACACACACACACACACACTCAGGGTCTCTCCCACACACACCCTCTCACAGACTTATACCCCTTTACACTCACATACAGAGTCTCTCACAGACGGTCATAACCGCAACCCCTCCCCCCCCACCCCTACATACATACACACACACACACACACACACACACACTCAAAATTTGTGGGGTGGATTTGTACTTGCAGAATTACATTTTAATTTGCTCAAAAACTGCATGAATCCATGTAAGATTCTGGAAATCTGTTTTTTAGATTAGAATCAATCTGACCATTGTGGCACAGGCAGCCTCATAGGGGAGCTCACACCTTCAATACATTATCTTAGCCGTTAAAACTCACTTGAGAATGTAACTTTTAACATAGGTTTTGCGATTTTTATATGCAAGAACTGAAACCAACATGGTCATTCTAAAAATGAGAGACTTAACAAACAATCCACGTCTTTTTCAATGTATAATTTCAGTTATATCACACTGTCGACGTTTGCTATAAATTCTGTGTCATAGGGATGTACAGCATGGAACAGACCCTTCGGTCCAACCGTCCATGTGTCTTACAATCTTATTCTCCACAACCACCTGATGAAGGAGCAGAGCTCAAAAAGCAAGTGCTTCCAAATAAACCTGTTGGACTATGACCTGGTGTTGTGTGATTTTTAACTTTGCACACCCTAGTCCAACACTGGCATCTCCACATCATGAATAGGAAAGGTTTAGAGGGATATGGGCTAAATGCAGTCAAGTGGGTCGAGTTTGAGAAATTTGGTCAGCATGGACAAGTTGGACCGAAGGTTCTGTTTCTGAGTTGTGTGACTCTATGACTCTGTTTGTGGAAATAGCGAGTGAGCAAGGGTAACTGGATTGCTAAACAAAAACTGAAAGAACTGTGGATGCTGTAAATCAGAAACAAAACAGAAATTGCTAGAAAAACCCAGCAGGTCTGGCAGCAACTGCGAAGAGAAGTTAGAGTTAATGTTTCAGATCCGGTGGCCCTTCCTCAGAACTGATGGTAGCTAGGAAAATGCTGGTTTATATGCAGAATGTAGGGTGGGGAGGGAGGAAGGGAGTAAAGAGTAAACAGTAGGTAGGGAGAGAGCCCAAAGAGAGAGAAGAATAGTTGGACAGACAAAGGAGTGGATAACAATCTGTCAAGGAGAGTGAATAGTTGTTAATGGAGACTTTTAGTGACTAACAATAGGTAGTGCATAATGGCAGACTATGTGATAACAAGGCCTGGTGTGTGATGTAGGGGGCTAGGACATGGAAGACTTCAGACCATAAAATTATTGAACTCGATATTGAGTCCGGAGGGCTGCAGGGTGTACAAGCAGAAAGTGAGGTGTTGTTCAGTGAGCTGGAACACTACAGCAAGCCTGAGACAGAAATGTTGGCCAGGGAACAGGGTGGTTTAAGAGGCAAGCAACTGGAAGGTCAGTTCCTTCACTCCCAACACACCCCCACAGACCCAAAGCACCTTCTCCTGCAACCGTCAAAAGGTGCTACACCTGCCCATTTACCTCCTCCCTCCTCAGTATCCAATGGCTCAAACATTCCTTCCAGGTGAAGCATCACTTCACCTGCACTTCTCACAATCTACCAACTGCATTCACTGCTCACAATGTGGTCTCCTCTACATTGGGGAAACGATATGTAGACTGGTTGACCACTTTGCAGAGCATTTACATTACATGTGCAAAAAGACCCTGAGCTTCCAGTTGCCTGCCACTTTAACACACCACTCTGTTCCCTGGCCAATATCTCTGTCTCAGGTTGGCTGCATTGTTCCAGTGAAGCTCAGTGCAGGCTGGTAAAACAGCACCTGATTTCTGCTTGGGAACCCTGCAACACTCTGGACTTAAATCAAATTCAATAATTTAAGGACCTGAACTCTCCCATGTCCTATCCCCCTACCTCACACACCAGGCCTTGTTATCACATAGTCTGCCATTGAGCACTACCTATTGTTAGCCACTAACAGCTCCCGTTAACAGCTATTCAGTCTTCTACCCAGATTGTTATCCTCTCATTGTCTGTCCAACTATTCTTCTCTCTCTTTGGACTCTATGTTCGGCTATTGTTTACCATTTGCCCCCTCTTCACACCGTATCTTCTGCATATCAATCAACATTTTCCTGCTACCATCAGTTCTGAGGAAGGGTCACCAGATTTGAAATGCTAACTCTAATTTCTTCTCACAGATGCTGATGAGCTTTTCTGGCAACTTCTGTTTTATAACTGGATTGCTCTTCAAAGAAGCCAGGGTGGAGTTGAGGTGTCAAATGGCATTCTTCATTGCTGTCCTATTCAATTATTCAATGCTGGCTCCTTCAGTGATCCATTCACTTTGTCCTTTTCCTCCACTCTTTTTCCACAATTAAATATATTTAATGTAAAGGCATTATGCTTAACACATCTTCAGTTTTTGAGGGCAATTTTGAATAGATGTTTTTGGTGCAGAGCCTGCACTCATAAAATCAACTCTTTGAAATTTAATTTTGTCACGCATGGTTTATTGTTCTAGAAACTCATCTACAAGCATTCAGAAACAACAAGCTGCCATGAGTCACTACTCATTATTAGTAAAAACACAAAAAAAACTCAAACATCTATTCACAATTCATTGGTACGTTAAAGTACAAGAGATTAGCAAATATTGTAAGTCCTGTCACCAAATGTAAATATAATGATCAAAGTCAAAATTGGATTATAAACCACTTTTGAGAACTATCATTCAAACAAACATAGGAACGGAACAGCAATTCACCATTCAGACTCTGAAGACTGCTCCAACATTGAATTAGATCATGAATAATGATTTGTTAGATTTAGATTTTATTGTCACATGTAATGAAGTACAGTGAAAAGTGCATAATCTCGGGCACCTTAGGTGCTGTCTTAGGTACAAAGGTATCTAGGTACAGAAACCTAGGTACAAAGTAGTACAAGACAGAAACAAAGTTTAAAAATTTAAGTATTAAGGACCCGCATAGAATAAGCAGATAAATATAAAGTAAGGTAATAGTTAACATTCAAGTCCTTCTTAATATTAACTTGAAAAGTCAATTTATTTGCCCTTCATTACTTCTTGGTTTTTGATACTCTTACTTCAAAAAATGAACTGCTCAGTCTTGACGGAATTGAAGGAAAAAGTTATACACTACACTCTCCTCTTCAGCTGAGTCACTCTACAGATCTTTGCTGAGAATGCACAGTAGAAATGGAAGGGGTATGAATTCCTGCACAGTTCAAACAAGCAAATATGTGTGAAGTGAAACAGAAACCAAAAGGAATAGATTGTGCAAGCATTCATTGAGATATTGCCTGTGGAAATGAGTCACACACACTGCAGCGTAAAGTTTAACTGGCTCATAGTTATGCATAACACCAATACCTCAATCAGGTCCCATAATGTATTGAAGTCTGATCTGAAGAATAATTCATACTGACTTTGATGATAAAGGGTTAGTGGTTGGTCTATGTGAAACTTAGCAGAAGCCTTCTCTGGCCAAGTATCTGAATGCTTTATACATGAAAATGAATCATTATATTAATGCTGATTCCAAGGTTGCAGGGCTAAACAGCTGTGGATAATAAAAGCTACAGAGAATTAAGAGCTATGTGCCATATGTATGGAATGCACTATATTATTCAAGGCTACAAATTCCTTGAACATGACTGAGTGAGGAAAAGGAATGGATCAAGCATAATGGACCTCAATATGTTAAAAGGTGGCTGGAGGGCAGGCTTTCACTTAAGACAGGAACAGACTGATAGGGCAACTAGGGCAATTTCGCAAAAGAATAAAAACTGGCTCCTGCTCCTTGTTTGTGGATCTATTCTTGAATACAAAATAGATGACCAGCTAAACCCAGCAGTGATTTCTTTGGTGCACATTTGGAAGTTGAGGAACAGAAGGCAGAGGAATGTCCAGTACCAATAGCACCAGAAACCTGAGGATCAGAGTGCTCCAACCATGCACCTAGAAGCAGCACCTCGAGATGGAAATCATGGTCTTCAGCTGGTACTGTCGCGCAGTGAGCAAGGCCATTTCAGAGGGCAGTCAAGAACCAATGTTGCTGTGGGTCTGGAAACAGAAGTATGATGTTTCCCTGACATTACTGATATGTAGGGCATTGGTTTCTAAATTTGGGCTCATTGCAACTGTTTGATGACCAAAATTGGGTGTATCAAGGTCCAACCTCGATACCATATGTCCTTGTTAATTTGTAAAAACAGTTCTATCATCAGAGACCCGGGTTCAATTCCCGACTCAGGCGACTGACTGTGTGGAGTTTGCACGTTCTCCCCGTGTCTGCGTGGGTTTCCTCCGGGTGCTCCGGTTTCCTCCCACAGTCCAAAGATGTGCGGGTCAGGTGAATTGGCCATGCTAAATTGCCCGTAGTGTTAGGTAAGGGGTAATGTAGGGGTATGGGTGGGTTTCGCTTCGGCGGGTCGGTGTGGACTTGTTGGGCCGAAGGGCCTGTTTCCACACTGTAAGTCTAATCTAATCTAATCTCCATTGATGCAACCTTGAGCAATTCAAATCAGCATTGAACCGTTTTGGTGAAATCTTACTGAGGTCTGACCAAAGTGGCTTCTGGTGAGATTTGTGGCAGAATTGAGTGAGATTTCCAGTGAGCCTTTCTCAATATCTGGAGCAACAGGCTGTATCTTTTAAGAATCTACCAAGCAGTATGCTAAGTTTCTCACTAAGCAGTGGTGAGTTGGAAATCAGGAGTATTATAACTTATACAATTCATTACTAATGCTGCAACTCACATCATTAATACCTGCGTCCTATCTTACCAAATGCAATGAACAAATGAGAGGTTGAGAATTGTCACCAGAGAGGTCAGACCTGGCAACTTCAGTTCGCTAATGGCTGCAAGGAGCCTCTATGCTACTCAGCACCAAACAGCACCTCAGAATATGATCCATGTCCATAGATCACTTACACCCATTGCTCATGGACATTCAATATTTGTTCAGGCATCAATTACTGATCAAAGATGGATTGGACCATGCCATTGGGTTCTTGCAAATCTAACGTTGTCGTCTCAGCGATGGAGGAGTTGCCAGCAATGACTTAAAAGAAGGCCAATGTTAGCGAAAAGCATCCCAACACTTGTGGAACTTCCCAGGGTTTTCCAGGAAAAGAGGAATATTGTTTCATCATGTTCCATCATGAGAATTGACTGTACTGAATTCAATATTTTGTGGTTGATGTGAGTCTGGGATGGGAAGGGAGTGATAGTGCAGAAGTTACTCCCTTTTTGATATAATACATGAGCTACTCAACCAGAATGGCACCTTCACCAAACTGGTGCAGATACCATGTCCAAGATCATGGTGAAGCAGATGATTGGGCTGCAGGAGATGTGGTTCCACAGGAGTGGGAGGACGGTCTAAGGGAAGGGACACTTCAGTACAGCCCAAACAATGTGCCACATTACGCTGGTTTGCTCTATTGTATACAATTAGAATGAGGTAATATGTTGGATGCTGAGAGCTGGGAAGACAGGAGCAGACATGAGGAGATATTTAAGAACTTTAAGCTGGAAGATGCTCTCCTTATGCATGACAGAGCATCAGGGTCTGCAAGCCTAACAGGAGCTCATTAACATTCATTTCTATGAGATGTGAACGGTGTACAGAAACCATATAGTCATTGGTCATCATGCTTGCATTGGGGGTGAGTGCACTGCAGCCTTAATTCATTTCATTCATGTTCTCTTTTTCTGGCTGTGAACAATACTTCCATTTGGAATTGTCAAATCATTTGTCCGTCTATAATGTTCCCTGAGGGACAATAAGAAAATTTGGGAGTCCATTGAGCAATGGAGGATGAATAGCAGTGACCTAGAGAGGGTGTTAAGAACATGGTATAGCTAAGCACCAGTAAAGTGTGTAGTCTGATGGTTAAACAGTAATCAAGCTGAGAATGGGGTTGAATATGTAAGGGACTGGCAGCCACAACAGCTCCATGCTGTGAGCAGCGTGGTTTGTAACTGCTGTGCCATGTCATTGCCAGTGTCTGCTGGCATGGATTACCAATGCTTGTTTGGGTAAAAAGCAGCCTTTTAAATATGATTTGGATGCAAAGCGGTTTATTTTAACGGAGTGGTGGTATCCCAGAAATGTTGCATAATGATGGGAATAAATATGATTATTTGAAATGACATAGGGTTAGGTGAGTAGTTAATGGAGTGTGATCAGTAAGAAATGGTGAGAAACCTTGCTGGATTTTGCGGCAAGTATCTCTCCAAAAAACAATCATTGCAGCTCCTTCTTAGCCAAAGAAGCATAACGTGCAGCCTTTTTTTTTAACTTCAGTAAATATATGGCATAGTAATCAACAGGGATAAAAATAATTGGTGTTAAAATAAATTCCATAATCATTTGACTACAAGGCAAGGCAAGTCATTTCAACTTACTTGGATCATTTGTGAAGTAAGATTGCAATATTATGGTATTCTGGGAACAATCTTCAGAAACATTTTGGATTTGAAGAAAGTTCAATGTTGAGTCACATTGATGTTTTAGCACTAGTCACTCTAAGCCATCAGGACAAATCTTTATGATGAATTTTCTTGCTTCCATCATGTTAAAAGAGATACAGGTATATTTAATCTGACAGGTAAGATCAGATTCCAGGATCCCAACTGATTTCTGGGATATGGGATTTAATGGACTTAGGATAAGGGAGTAATAATGAGCCTGACGGCAATCCTTGCCACCTCCATTATGAGAATGGGTAATTTATGTGCCATAGAACCAGGCCTTTTAGTAGGTGGCCATGATTCATAGACCTAGAAATCTTTTGATAGATAATTTCAAAAGCAGTTGGTCATTTTGCATGTCATAACGTAATGGTGTCTGAAACGCTCAATACATTTTACAAATAATGATTGCTGAAATGACTTTGTTCAGAAACAGTAAGTGGCCATTAAATTAACCAGCATTGATCAAGTACTTTATCCAGAGTAAAAAAAAATACTCTTGCACATTCAACAGTATTGAGATTCAGATTTTAAAGTTTCAATTTTCTCTTGTGATCTACTTTCTTTCTTTGATTGATAGCCCAACCATCTACTGAGACTTTGAAGGAGTAGAACAGATAAAATCTGTTCCAATATTTCAAATGTTTTTAATGTATTCAGCTCTGGAGGCTTTTTTGACAGTGCTGTGCATTGGAATCCAATTATAAATCCTTGTCTCAATATTAAACCCCAAAAATTCATTCAGTTCAGTAAAGATAGTAAGTTTGAAATAAACTTTGGTGGGATGACATTGAGTAGTGAGAATTTGACACCTAACATCCTGGTGCAGGATGGGACCAATGCCAAGTGAAAATAACTCAGGTATGCCATGAGGGTAAGGTGCAAAACTGTGACACAAGGAAATGGCTGAATTTGCAATTTTCAGCACAGCATTGAAAACTTGGGCATTAGAATTAAAAGTGCTTTGATTATATGCAACAATCCAACAAGGACATGGTTCAGCTTTGGTTAATGAATGCTTTTGAAGTAAGTAGACGATTTAATTTGAATTGCACATGCAATGCTGGATAATTAAGTTTGAAAATAACATTGTAGATCAAGAGAAAGGTGAAAGGTTTATGATAATTTTCTTTCCTTAGAGCTTTTACATTTTGAACAGAAGCAGTTAATAATATTTTGATTGGTTTCTTTTTTAAGAAAAAAGTGCTGGGTAAATATTTAAGAAAAGAATTAGAAGTTGTCAGACACAGTCAAATAATTTTTATAATATGATGGTACTGTGTGATTGGAAGCATAGGTGTTTCATCTATTGAAATACAGCTCAATAATAATCGATGTATAACTTAAGCTTGAACTTATATCCTGTAAGTCCATTTGATTATCTGTGAGATAATTGTCAAAAGCTTGTCTTTTTTAAATGCTGTCAATGATTGGTGGCTAGCCTCAGAAAAATATGGAAAGTGATTGTACGTGTTCAAATGTATGTTTGATGTGGGTAGGACATGTCGAATAGTTTTTCTTCTTCACATGTTTTGTTACCTCATCAAAGCAGTCAAAATATTACAAATTTGTGAGTTCAGTATGAAAGTGGGGATTGATTTTGGGTTTTCCAAGAATTGCAGCATATATTTAATAAGTGACAAAGAATCTCAGTGGATTTCCGTTCCTCTGCCACATTGATTTGGCATAACGTTATTACAATTTTGAAGTCTATTTTTGAGGCTATTCCCTAGTTGTTTGATTCTTTGTGACTTCAAAGTTGAAAAAATAATCTATTGGCTTTTTCACTCATTGAGGTGGCTTTAGGTCAATTGACATCTAACAGTCAACTCTGAAAACTCTGCTCACATTTGACAGTTATACCAAATTATTCCTGATGAAGGGCTTTTGCCCAAAAAAATCGAATTTCCTGCTCCTCGGATGCTGCCTGAACTGTTGTGCTTTTCCAGCACCACTCTAATTCAGAATCTGGTTTCCAGCATCTGCAGTCATTGACTTGTCTTAAGATTGGGTAAAAACAATGCTAGCATTTGAGTTCTGAGGAAAGGTCATTTGACCTGAAACATTAACTCTGATTTCTCTCCAAACGTATTGCCAGACCTGCTGATTTTTTCCAGCAGTTTCTGTTTTTGTTTCTAATTTACAACATTTGGAATTCTTTCATTTTTAAAAAAAATACATTTCCCTTATCTCCCAATGTTAATGATCGTTAAAATTGTCCAGGAACTGAATACATATCCAATTCTTGCCAAAACAAAAAAGTTTTTCTTGGGCCATTTATTTTCTATCTATCAGGTGTTGTTGAAACTCATGCATTAGATTTTGAGATTAGATTAGATTACCTACAGTGAAGAAACAGGCCCTTTGGCCCAACAAGTCCGCACTGACCCTCCGAAGAGCAACCCACCAGACCCATTCCCCTACATTGACCCCTTCACCTAACACTATGGACAATTTAGCATGGCCAATTCACCTAACCTGCACATTTTTGGACTGTAGGAGGAAACCGGAGCATCTGGAGGAAACCTATGCAGACACGGGGAGAATGTGCAAATGCCACATAGACAGTTGCTTGAGGCGGAGAATTGAACCCAGGTCTCTGGTGCTGTGAGGCAGCAGTGCTAACCACCGTGCCACCATTCCACCCAAATGCATTATTTACAAACGGGAGATTATTCTGGAAATGTTATCTTGTTTGATGCTGATATAACTCAGTAGTTTTTAAACGCAGCATTTTCAATGTTGATGCAACTCTTCTGGTTATGAATGCTGAGTACATGAAGACTTCTGCAACTCAACCCTTTTTTGACCATATCTTTCCATCCCACCTGAAATATCAAAGGATCAGAGACATGAATGGGAAGAGAATCAGACACAAGTAAAGGTGGATGATTGAAGGCACACCAACATTTTACCACAATAGCTGCCATATTCAGATTAAGTTTTGAAGGTCCAATTCTTTCAATAAAAGTGATTGGGTGAATAAGTGCATGTCTAATTACATGTGTGAGGTGGGTAAGGTAGATAAAGTGATTATGCCAGTGCGATGATATTGCTTTGGTGGGTGAATGAGTAGTTAGGTCTGGGAGGCAGTCAGGTAGTTAGATGGGGAGATAATTAATTGGAGGTTAATTGACAGATTAAAAAGGTAGGAGTAAGTGAGGACTGCAAATGCTGAATATCAGAGTCAAAAAATGTGGTACTGGAAAAGCACAAAAGGTCAGGCAGTATCCGAGGGGTAGGAGAATCAACTTTTCGGGCATAAGTCCTTCATCAGGAAGGTCATTGAATTAGCTCTGGCAAGATTTGGGTTGCATCAGAGTGCAACATTGAAAAACTACTGATTTACATTGGCATTAAACTAGATTACATTTCCAGAATAATCATACAGCCAAGTCCCACGTATCTGGCTCAGGTTTCTGTACAGAGTTCAGGGTTTGTGAGGTACATGGAGTTCCAGGGAACTCAGTTGATTAGAAGTTTAATCTTCCTGAGCAATTAAGCTACGTGCCTCTCTGTCAGGGCTTTTGCAAGGACCTGAAATGCATCTTCCAATTTACAACCCATCTGAGATGATCTGGAGATTGAAGATTTGGGCCACCACCTCCTCCCACATTCGATGCAGTGTTAAGAAGGTTGGAGGTAGGACCATAGCAATTGATCAGCTGGCTTTGTTTGCTTGCTATCAGATATGCTCATTGTGAAGTATGGTCTGTGTTAAAGAGATCATGGCAGCCATAGATATTAGAGTATTCTAGGGTTTTACAGAGTGGAGTAAATTAGGGGTGGAAAAATGCTCATTGCAGTGGCCCATGGAGTTAGAATGAAGTGGAAGAAGAGCATATTTCATTGTGGAGCCTGGGGAGGAAGTAAGTAAATGAACATTTCAGTCAAGACCTGTGACAATCCAGGCTAATCACCAGAGAAACTGACTACAACTTGCATGTCTTCATATTATGAGTATGCTTACAGCATCTGAATTTGTTATTATTTATGAACTGCAATGAAATTAGTTCATTTTCTTAGTCTTAGAGTCATAGAGATGTATAGCACGGGAACAGACCTTTCCATGCCGACCAGATATCCCAACCCAATCTCGTCCTACCTGCCAGCACCTGGACCATTTCCCTCCAAACCCTTCTTATATGCTCATCCCAATGCCTTTTAAAATGTTGCAATTGTTCTAGCCTCCACCACTTCCTCTGGCAGCCCATTCCACACATGCAACACTCTCTGCGTGAGAGTTGCCCCTTATGTCTCTTTTATATTGTCCCCTCCCACCCTAAACCTATGCTCCCCCACCCCAGGGAAAAGACTTTGTCTATTTATCCTATCCATGCCCCTCATGATTTTATAAACCTCTATAAGGTTACCTCTCCGCCTCCGACGCTCCAGAGAAAACAGCCCTATCCTATTCAACCTCTCCTTATAGCTCAAATCCTCCAACCCTGGTAATATCCTTGTAAATCTTTTCTGAACCCTTTCAGGTGTCACAACATCTTTCTGATAGGAAGGAGACCAGAAGTGCACACAATATTCCAAAGTTGGCCTAACCATTGTCCTGTACAGCCCGCAACATTACTGCCCAACTCCTATACTCAATGATCTGACCAATAAAGGAAAGCATACCAAACGCCTTCTTCATTATGCTATCTAACTGTGATGCAATTTTCAAGGAGCTATGAACCTGCACTCCAAGGTCTCTTTGTTCAACAACATTCCCTAGAACCTTACTCTTAAGTGTATAAATCCTGCTAAGATTTACTTTCCCAAAATGCAGCACCTCACACATATCTAAATTAAACTCCATCTGCCACTCCTCAGCCCGTTGGCCCATCTGATCAAACTCCTGTTGTAATCTGAGGTAACCACCTTCGCTGTCCACTACACCTCCAATTTTGGTGTCATCTACAAACTTACTAACTATACCTCTTATGCTCACATTCAAATCATTCATATAAATGGCAAAAGTAGTGGACCCAGCACCGATCCTTGTGGCACTCCACAGGTCACAGGGCTCCAATCTGAAAAACAACCCTCCACAACCACCACCATCTCTCTTCTACCTTTGATACAGTTCTGTATCCAAATGGCTAGTTCTCCCTGTATCCCATGAGATCTAACCTTGCTAAGCAGTTTCCCATGAGGACCCTTGTCAAATGCCTTACTGAAGTCCACATAGATTACATCTAGCACTCTGCACTCATCAATCCCCTTTGTTACTTCTTCAAAATACTCAATCAGGTTTGTGAGACATGATTTCCCACACAAAAAACCATGCTGACTATCCCTAATCAGTCCTTGCCTTTCTTCTTTATACTCTTTTCTTCTCTCGAGAATATTCAATGATTTCAACTGGAAAACAAATTAGGCAAGATTTAACATAGGCCAGGATTCATTATTGTCACTTCATTCCTTTGGCAAACACATTAGAACCATACCAAAATTGCAGCATAGAAAGATACCATTCAGCTCATTATGTCCACACAGGCTGAATAACCTAGCCAATCATTCTAATCCGCACTTCTCAACAGCAAGTCTCTTGCCTCAGAGGTTACAGAATTTCAGGTGAAGTTTTGGTTTCCCTTCAAATGGTTTTTGTCTCAGTCATCAAATATGCAGTGGATTCAGAACTTTATCACTCTCAGGTTTCCTGTAACCCTCAAACCAATCACCTTCAACTTGTGAGCTGACCCCTGGTAATTGACCATTTGATAGGAAAGTAGGTAGTCCTTGTCGGCTCTGTCCAATCACTTCATTATTTTGTATAACTCAGATGAGACAGGAAGATATGGTCAAAGAAAGGGTTGAGTTGCAGAAATTGTCATGTACTCAGCATTCATAACCAAAAGAGTGGCATCAACGTTTTGCCCATATTCCTCTTCAGTTAGTAAATAATGCATCTCAAAAACCAATGGAGTCAAGCAATTTGACTCAACAGAAACTTTCTTCTATGCACACCATGATTGCTGGTTATTGAATTATTTATATATGAGCATAACTAAATAGTGTTTATTTTCATCTCAGGGTCAGATGACTTTAGATCAGTAAGAAATTTGAAACTGAACCCCAAATGCCTCCTACTTTTAATGGAAGTCAAATGTGGACTGGTGGTGATCGTGGAGCAGCTGAAGGTTGGTGATGGAAAAGTTATTGATCGGTTGTCAGGATGTAGGTCAATAAGTTGAACCTTTTAAGGAAACTTGTCTTTCTAACATTGCTGCAGTAGCTAAACTGAGTAATGAGATGCTGGCTCCTTAAGCTGTGCTTTTACAGCACTGCTTGTGGGGCTAGTTGCACTACCAATCACAACTTACAACATTACTGGCATCCAACGACAATCTTCTCCACTGCCACTGACCATGACTTTTATCATTGTCCACCTCGCCACCTTCATGTCTCCCCGTCTACTCTTCTCTTCAGTTGCAATACTGTGTCAGAGGCTTTCCTATCAAAAAGCAAGTTACGCTGGCAGCTTGGAACAATTTGAATTGAATCCTGCAATTACTTTCAGCAGGTCATCTGGAAAATCTGCTCTGTTGGGTTTCCATCCAGACCGTCACCTCATCCCTTCTCCCACAATCCCTCCTCTACAAAAATTAGGGTTGAATAATATATCGTTGCTGGAGTCTGATTTATTATCCTTTTCTGAATATGGAAATTGTATGAGCCTGTAGACAACGTATGAATGTATCAGTGACGCCATGATTGTCATAATATCTGATGAAGTAGTGCTTGGCATGCTATGGAGCCTGGGGCATGCCTTTCCTTGAGAAACTGAAATTTACATGAATCATGTTGTAATCTGTTTGATGCGTTTCCTTGTTCTTCATACTGATTTATCTACTCTTCTCCCAAGGGCATAGCATAAATAAAAGTTGGGATTCCTAACAATATCTAGACAAGACCCATTCCCTTGTTCATCAATCTTATTAATTGATGTAGATAGGGACTACCTCAATGCAATTAACAGAAATATCTGTCTGTCTCTTGCTGACTCCTTGTTAATCCATCTCTGTACAGTCCTTAAGGGGCTAAATATTTACATTTTATGCTTTTTAACCAAAGACATAGCTAAATGTTTTTTATCAGCACCCATTTCCTTTGGTTCTGTCATTCTCCCTCATTCTCAGTGTTACTTTGCAGTCGTTCTCACTTAATTAGTTAGTTCCCAACTTTCTCAGTCTCTCCATCTTTCTCCTTAGCTCTCAGTTTGCTGGCTTTTTAACTGTCTTGAGCTCAGTTTTTTTTTATTTCAGTTGTATCAACTTTGTTGTACTCAGGTTTTTTCAATGTCTCAATTGTGATCTTTGGACATAGAGTCATACAGCTGTGTAGCATGGAAACAGACCCTTCGGTCCAACTCGGCCACGCTGACCAGATATCCTAAATTAATCTAGTAGCATTTGCCAGCATTTTGCCCCTATTCCTCTAGAGTCATAGAGAGATAAAGAGTCATAGAGACTTACAGCATGAAGACAGGCCCTTTGACCCAAACTGGTCCATGCTGACCAAAATGTCCATCCGTGCTAACCCCCATTTCCCTACACTTGGCCTATATCCTTTTAAACATTTTCTATCATGCATTTGTCCCAATATCTTTTAAGTGCTGTTAATGTACCCACTTCAACTACTGCGATTGGCAGCTCATTTCATATGCATTCCACCTTCTGTGTAAAAAAGTTACCCCTCAGGTTCCCTTTTATTGTTTCCCCTCAAACTTACATGGATGCCCTCCAGTCCTGGACTTCTCCAACTTTAGGAAAAAGACCGAGTGCTTTCACTCTAGCCACACCTCTCATGATCTTACCCCCTCAATCTCCGAAGCTCTAAAGATAAAAGTCCTAGTTTGTCCAACCTTCCCTATAACTCAGACTCTTGAGTCCTGGGCAACATCCTTGTAAATTTCTTCTGCATTATTTCCAGTTTAATAACATCCTTCCTATTGCAAAGTGCCCAAGTACAGGCTCAACAGTGTCTTTTACAACTGCAATGTAACTTTCCAACTTTTTTAGTCAAAGCACTGACTGATGAAGGCCAGTATACCAAAAGCCTTCTTCTCTGAGCAGTTTACCTGTAACTTCACTTCAGAGAACCACGTACCTGAACTCTAAAGTACCACATCTATCCAAATCAAACTTCATCTGCCACTCCTTAGCACATTGGCCTATTTGTTCAAGATCTTGTTGTACTCTGAGGTAATCTTTTTTGCTGTCTACTAAACTTCCAATTATAGTGTCATCTGTAAACTTACTAACCATACCTCCTATGTTCACATCCAAATCATTTATATAAATGACAAAAAGCAGTGGACCCAGCACCAATCCTTGTGGCAGTCTGAAAAGCAATCCTCCACCACCACCCTGTCTTCTACCTTCGAGACAGTTATGTATCCAAATGGCTACTTCTCCCTGCATTCCATGTGATCCAACCTTGCTAACCAGGCTACCATGTGGAACCTTGTCGAAGGCCTTACTGAGTCCATATTGACTATGTCCACTGGTCTGAATCTTCTTCACTACTTCTTCAAAAATCTCAATCAAGTTAGTAAGACACAATTTTCCATGCATAAAACCATGACAACCATCCCTAATCCGTCCTTGTTTTTCTAAATATAGATAAATCCTATCCCTCATGATTCTCTCCAACAACTTGTCCACCACTGATGTCAGACCCAACAGCCTATAGTTCCCTGCTTTTTTCTTACCCCCTTTTTTAAATGGTGACATCATGTTAGCCAACCTCCTGTCTTCTTGGACCTCAGTGATCCAAATATGTCAGCAAGGTATGGGACCAGCAACCACTTCCCTAGCTTCCCAAAGAGTTCTAGGGTACACCTGATCAGGTCCCATACTTAACTGTATCCTTTTCCTCCACTTGATGTCATTGTCACTTGCGAACTCTTCTAACTCCACCACCTCATCGATGTATATAATATTTCAAGGTTTCAGTTGATCAAAGTCAGGTTTGCATTCCCCAAGGGTGGAACAGTGAACCATAAATTGCATAAGTTGAGCCACCACTTGCCAAGGTTCTACACAGTTTATCAGTGCAGTATATAAAGTGTTCCATGACTCACGTCTACTTGCAGTTGATCAATGCATTATGCAAAATGTTCTCCTGCTTCACGAATTCACATAAAGGTGATCAATGCACTGCAAAAGATGCTTCTCTCTGCAGGTGATGAATGTGTTATCTACTCCATAACTACTGAGTAACTGATTGATGTGCTGTTAGCAACTTAACGAGTTTGAAAAGCTAACCTGAAGCTACTACACAGCTACACATTTGTCAGGACAGTAACTGTTAGCTTGGTATGAAACATAGCTGCATTTCTCTGTTGGCACACTGAAGAATGTGAGGAGATGAAGGAAGGGAGCAAATGTTTCCCTGCTTCCTCGTCAGTGATGGGAATGTGGGCAGCTCATCAATCGGATAACAAATTGAGCCACTTAACTGGCCAATTAAAGACTAATTACCACCTCTTGACAGTGTTCTGCTGGCAGTATGGGTGACATGATGACTCAGTGGTTATCACTGCTGCCTCACAGTGCCAGGGACCCGGGTTTGACTTCAGCCTTGAGCGACTGCCTGTGTAGAATTTGCACATTCTCTCCGTGTGTGCATAGGTTTTTACCGGGTGCTCCAATTTCCTTCCACAGTCCAAAAGTGTGCAAGTTGACTGGATTGGTCATGCTAAATGTGGGGTTACAGGGACAGGGTAGGGGCTGGGACAGAGTGAGATGCTCTTTGACAGGTTGGTGCAGACTCAAATGGCCTTCTTCCACACAATAGAGATTCTGTGATCAAGAAGAGCTGGCACCCTGAAGGATTCTGGTGTTTGGGCCCTCTTAGTTGAAGGAATCCACATTTATGGATGCTGTATGACCACAGAGAGGCCTCCCACCAGCATTGACAACAATGGTGTGTCTCAGCTGCCCAATGAATCAGACTGGTTTTGGCTGCCCCCAACCCTCCTCCTCCTTCTGTGATGCACTCCCTCCATGCACATTCAGCACTTGTCACCGCTCGTGGTAGAGGTGCTGAGCTGTTGATCCTTTAATCTGCCACTTGGGGGTACGCTGCAGTCCCAGAAAGTTTCTTAATTGGTCTCCCTCCACAATACACCATATCAGGTCCCAACACCAACTGCAGCTGGCTGGCTTTTGGTTCTGATTGCAAGACTTCACCGTCATCCACAAAATTCAGCTCTAAATTTTTAACTTTAACGCTGATAACATGAGGGCAAAAAAAGATTAATCTTCTATGTAAATGTATCATCTAATACCACCAACTAAATCTTCCATCAGTGGTCTCATTACCCCTTTGGCCAGTGATGTTAATTATTTTTGATGGCTTTTAAAACTTGGTAAATGCATTTGGAAATTTTGTAGTTGATTATGACATTCTCTTTTATGTAATAGTCCACCCATATAAATTAGATTTGCAGCAACATTCTTCTCCTGCCGCTACTGCTTCTTTAAACTGGTCTAAATCAGCACCTACTGCTATGAATAATTAGGCAAGTGAGTTTACACTCCAAAATTGCACTAACATTTGATCATCCTTATGGGATTTGCATCAATCCTGAATAATTTGGAGCTGATTTTGATATATACTTGAAACTTGGACTTACTATCATCTTGATAAAATGTGGAGCTGGAGAAAGCACAGCAGGTCAAGCAACATCAGAGGAGCAGGAGAGTCGACGTTTCAGGCAGGACCCAACAGTGTCCAACCTTATAGTTCCCCAACCCCACACCACCCATTTCTACCTCCTACAAGTTCAAAGCCTCACTGTCTTCTCCAATCCTCTCTTCATTGGACATTCAAGCTAACACTTATCTCCCTCTGTCCATTTCTCTTTTGAATTCTGATCACCCTGTTATTCATTGTTCACTTCCTATTCAAGGTGATACTTATTATCCTTCTCCTCACTACGTGCTACCACTCTGCCTCCCCTCCCTTAATAAATGCCACATTCTACCTCACCCCCTCCACTTCATTTTGGCCTTCTCCTCCCTTTTTTTCCTAAATGCTGGAATAATTCTTTTGTAACTTTAAAACCCTCTGCTTTCTATTTTTCCTTCTGCCTATGACAGTGTTGTCAAGCAGTATCTAGCCATAAATAAACCTACATGATAATGTTCAGTTTGAGTTCAGCCAGAACCATAGCATCACCAGATTTCATTACAGTCTCTATCCAAACATGGGTAAAAGCCTTGTTTGGGTAAGTACAGCTCAAACACAACACTCAGGGCATTTGACATTGTCTAGGATAAAGGAGTCCACCTGATCACCATCACAGTGGCAGCAGGATGTATCATCTACAAGATGCACCACCCAACCTGCCACACCTCCCTAAACAGTAACTCCCAAATCTCGGATTTCTCCCATCCAGAAGTATAGGGACACACCGGAATATCTCCTGTAAGCCTCCCTCCATTCTGACTTCATTGCTATTCCTTCATGCTACTGTATCAAAATATTGACACTTCCTTCCTAATGGCAATATGAGTGTTAGATACATTAGATATTAAAAAAGACGGATGGCATGCTTGCCTTCATTGGAAGGGGCATTGTGTATATTGATAGGCAAGTTATGCTGCAGTTTTATAGAACTTTACTTCAGCCAGTCTTGGAATATTGTGTACAGTTCTGGTCACCACACGAGCAGAAAGATTTGGATGCTTTGGAAAGGATACAGAAAATGTTTACTAGGATATTACCTGATGTGGGGGAATTTGATTATGAAGAAAGTTTGGATAGATTCGGTTTATTTTCACCGGAACACAGGCGATTGAGGTGCAACCTGATAGAAGTCTATAAGATTGTGAATTGCATGGATAGAGTGGAAAGTATGAGGATAATGGGGTTCATTACTTGGGGACACCTGTTCAAACTGCAAGAGGGGATATTTAAAAGAGATGTGCGAGGCACATTTTTCACAAAAACAACAATGGTGAGTGCCTGGAACGTGCTGCCAGAGGAGGTAGTGAAAGCAGACACAATAGCAGCATTCAAGAATCACTTGGGCGAATACAATATGAAAGGAATGGAAGGATATGGATCCTGCAAGTGAAGACAGATTTAGTATGGAAGGACAAAATGTGTCGGAACAGGCTTGGAGGGCTGAAGGGCCAGTTCTTGTGCTACATTGTTCTCTGTGCTTTGTATATCCCTCAGTAATGTAGTGGTACATTTTGGTGCACCACCACCGTCTCAGTGGAACTTAGGGAATGGATTGCAAATGCTGGCCTTACCAGCATTCTCCACATCTCTTGAATGAATAAAACATTTCTGTGCCTTCTTTAAAATTTTATTTCAGAATCATTGCATTAGATATGTTGTTTTGATTCTACTTGAAAATCTTCAAGCTATTTTTGAGCATATAACAGTGAGGACCCACTGTACAACCTTTTTTTTTGCATACAAATCTTCTTACAGATTACATTCTACATCTAGTGATACATTTCCAATTTATACAGTTCTAATTTTGGTTGGACACTGATGTGCATCTGCTTGATGTTTCTATAGCTAGATACTGCCTGTGCTTTTGGTCGACTTCCTTTATAAACTTGTTACAAGCTTTTCAAAAAAAAATCATGTTTTTAATTCAAGTTCTTCTGAGCATTGTCAGTATTCTAAATAACTGTTATTCTTTTGAGCATATGTTATTGCAATCTCAATAACCTACATATATCTTGACTACCTGATGATTTGTAAAATTAACAAATGTGTCTTAGTGCTGTAAAATAGTAGGGGAATTTCCTTATCAGGTAAGAAGTTTCACTGCGGGATCAAAAGCGGGAATCCCCACAGAGCAGTGGGCAGCAAGATCCGAGGTGGCGTTTCATTGGAGGCGACCAATCAAAAAGCCAGTTCTGGCACGTCGGCAAGATTGCCCATGAAGTGGCCACTGGTTAAGGCTGTAAAAAGAAGGAAAGAGTGCCTCTATGCTAAGGCCCCCTCAAAGGCAATGTAGGTTTTGCTCCAATGCCAACTAGGTGGGGAGGCCTCAGCAATTCTGAGGAGGTTGGTGGGGGGGTGGGGGATGAGAGGGTGAAGAGTTGATGGTTTACCTACCTACAATGACATTTTCTAGAAGGGCAGTGGGTGAGTGGCAGCTTTGACATTCCTGCTGAGGGTAATATATCATGGTTGTGGGGAGACATGAGGCTCCCATCACCACATCATCTGCCATAATTTTACCATGCCTGCAACCTTCTAATCCACCTTTGTGAGGGCAGTAAATTCAGACCCATGAAATAGATACATTACAATAAAAGCTACTTGTGTTTCATTCACTAGAATATCCAAATCCATCTGCACTTCACATTGTTGCAATTATTCTACATTGAAATAATTGTTTGCCTTTTGATTCTTTCTACCAAAGTATATGATCTCACATTATCCTACATTACGGTAGCTCAGTGGTTAGCACTGCTGCCTCACAGCACCAGGGTCCCAGGTTTGATTCCAGCCTTGGGCGACTGTCTGTGTGGAGTTTGCACATCCTCTCCGTGTATGCGTGGATTTCCTCCAGGTGCTTCGGTTTCCTCCCACAGTCTAAAGAAGTGCAGATCAGGTGAATTGGCCATGCTATATTGCCCATAGTGATAGGTGCATTAGTGAGAGGGAAGTGGGTCTGGGTGGGTTACTCTTCAGAGGGTCGGTATGGACTGGTTGGGCCAAAGGGTCTGTTTCCACACTGTAGGGAATCTAATCTAATCTACATTAAACTCCATCCACCAAGTTTTTGTCCACTCACTCAATTTATCTATATTCCCTCACAGGTTCCTTATGGCTTCATCAGGATATGGCCTCCCACCTATTTTTGTGTCATCAGAAAATTTGGATATATTACATTCTGTTCCCTCTTCCAAATCATCAATATAAATAGTAAATAATAGAGGTCCTGAGCCTTGTGAAACTTTACTAGTTATGTCTTCCCATGAATCCTGACCTTCTGCATGGCTGGTTCATTAATCCTAATGAATTCTTCTGTAATAAAGTTTTGATGAGCCTGATGAAACATCTGTTTATATGCCTGCCAAAGCTCATTTAGTGATTTTCCCTTTAGTCTATTTTCTCAACCTATTTTAGATAATTCTTTCCTCATACCTCTGTAATTGGCCTTTTCTTAAAGTTGAGGAGACTGGTTTGAGACTGCAATTGCTTTCTCTCAACATAAACTTAAAATTCTACTCCGTTGTAACCATTACTCTCAAGAGGATCCTTAACAGTGAGATTTTTTTTCCACTAATCTTACCTCATTAAAAATTACTATATCTAAAATAGTCTGTTCCTGGGTATATATAGAACATAGAACATAGAAGGATACAGCGCAGTACAGGCCCTTCGGCCCTCGATGTTGCGCCGACCGAGTCCTACCTAACCTATACTAGCCCAATAACTTCCAAATGCCTATCCAATGCCCGCTTAAATGAACATAAAGAAGGAGAGTTCACCACTGATACGGGCAGGGCATTCCATGAACTCACAACCCGCTGTGTGAAGAATCTACCCCTAACATCTGTCCTATACCTACCACCCCTTAATTTAAAGCTATGTCCCCTAGTAACACCTGACTCCATTAGCGGTAAAAGGTTCTTAGTATCTCCCCTATCTAAACCCCTAATCATCTTATACACTTCTATCAGATCTCCCCTAAACCTTCTCTTCTCCAATGAGAACAGCCCCAAGTGCCTCAGCCTTTCCTCATAAGATTTTCCTACCATTCCAGGCAACATCCTGGTAAACCTCCTCTGCACTCGTTCTAAAGCTTCCACATCCTTCCTATAGTATGGCGACCAAAACTGCACACAATACTCCAGATGAGGCCTCACCAGAGTCTTATACAACTGCAACATGACCTCAGGACTCCGGAACTCAATTCCTCTGCCAATAAAGCCCAGTACACCATATGCCTTCCTCACAGCACTATTTACCTGGGTGGCAACTTTCAGAGATCTGTGTACATAGACACCAAGATCCCTCTGCTCATCCACACTACCAAGTAGCCTACCATTAGCCCAGTAATCCAACATCTTGTTATTCCTACCAAAGTGAACGACTTCGCACTTAGCTACATTGAATTCCATTTGCCACATTTCCGCCCAGCTCTGCAACTTATCTATATCCCGCTGTAACCTACCACTTCCTTCCTCACTATCCACAACTCCACCGACTTTCGTGTCATCCGCAAACTTGCTTACCCAGCTTTCAAGTCCTTCCTCTAGATCATTTATAAAGATAACAAAAAGCAATGGTCCCAAAACAGATCCTTGTGGTACACCGCTAGTAACTGCGCTCCAAGATGAACATAATCCATCAACTACTACCCTCTGTCTCCTTCCAGCCAGCCAATTCCTAATCCAAACCTCTAATATGTCCTCAATGCCATACCTCCGAAGTTTTAGCATTAGCCTACCATGGGGAACCTTATCGAACGCCTTACTAAAATCCATATACACAACATCTACTGCTTTACCCTCATCCACTTCCATAGTCACCTTCTCAAAGAACTCAATAAGGTTTGTGAGGCACGACCTGCCCTTCACAAAACCATGCTGGCTATCCCTGATCACGTTATTCCTACCCAGATGTTCATAAATCTTATCCCTTACCATTCTCTCTAAGACTTTGCCCACCACTGAAGTCAGACTCACTGGCCTATAGTTACTAGGGCTATCCCTACTCCCTTTCTTGAACAATGGGACCACATTCGCTATCCTCCAGTCCTCTGGTACTATTCCCGTTGACAATGACGACATAAAAATCCAGGCCAATGGCTCTGCTATCTCCTCCCTAGCTTCCCATAGGATCCTGGGGTAAATGCCATCAGGCCCAGGAGACTTATCTATATTCATCCTTTCCAATATTCCCAAAACCTCTTCCCTGCATATTTCCAGGGCATCCATTCTAATTATTTGTGATTCCATATTCACATCAGCAACAGTGTCCTGTTCCTGAGTGAATACTGATGAAAAGTACTGATTTAATGTCTCTCCAATCTCCTCCGCCTCCACACACAACTTCCCACTACTATCCTTGACTGGACCGATACCTACCCTAGTCATCCTTTTATTCTTGACATACCTATAGAAAGCCTTTGGGTTTTCCCTAATCCTACCAGCTAAAGACTTTTCATGTCCCCTTCTCGCTTTTCTTAGCTCCCTCTTTAGCTCCTTCCTGGCAAAACAGTATGTTTTGCTACATACTGTTCTTAGAAACAATCCATTGTGCACCCTAGAAATTTGTCTTCCATGTTATCCTTATCGATCTGATCTGCCTAGTCAATATGCAGGTTAATGTCACCGATGACAATTACAGTGCTCTTCTTACTGACTGAGCTCCATGATTTGCCAGATCATACTTTATTCTAGATTGAAGCAACTCTTTGTGGGTCTGTGGGTAACTACCACCTGTGATTTCATTACCTTGCCATTCCTTATTTTGACCCAAATTAATTCTAAATCATGCTCTATTGGACTTACATCACTACTCAACACGAGATGGACATTACCCTTTATTAACAAAGCTACCCCTCTATCTTTTCCTTTTTGCTTATTCTTCTGAAATATCCTTGACTATCGATTTCCCAGTCTTCATCATCTTGTAACCACGTCACTGTAATAGCTGCTTAGTTATATTTGTGCTGTTAACTCAGCTATCTTGTTACAAGTGCTTTGTGCTTTCAAATAAAGGGCATCAAGCTTTCACTTTTCATCATTTTACTGTCTGTAGTTATAATTTCCGCTGCACTGTTCTGTGTGTCATCTCTACCCCTTCCTGAAAAATTAATTATTGTTCATCTCTTAACTGCTCTGCACCTATCCTCTCTCATTTCATTTTGATTTTTAAAACTTCCCTTCAACCTTCTCCACTAATCCATTTTAAGCCCTATCTGCAATCCTAGTTGTATGATTCTCCAGGACACTGGTTGCATGCAATGAATCCTGTCACACTTGAAAAATGGAGATGTAAATGGCTGGAAGCAAAGGCGTGGAAAGGAGAAAATGGATCTGCTCAGCTGAGAGCAGGGTTAACAAGACACAATAAGACATGACTTAGGTGGATAGGGGTGGGACATAAGAAAAATTGAAGACAGAAGTCATGTGGAATTCAATAAAGTAACAAAGCAAAAATGGAATGTTATTCGTTGAATTTGTATTGAGTTTCATTGGGTAACTGTAATAGCCTAAATTGGAAATGTTAGTGTGAGAGTAAGGTGATTTATTGATATGACACACAACTGGAAAGTCAGCATCATTCTTTTGTACAGAGCAGAGGTGATCTGCAAAATGGTGACCAAATATTCAATTAATATTACCTTTCTGAAATAGGTGAATATGCAATGGATATCACTAGAGCTCCTGAGCTACCAACAATAACAATGAGAATAACTATTTTAAAAACTGAAAGACAATACAATTTTGAAAGCTAATAACTTCTTTAGCTGCTGTTAGATGAACTAGCAACAACCAGAGTGGAACTAGATGGATGTGGAAAAACTCCTAATCTTTTACATTGAACAAACTCAACAGTAGATGTCTCATATAAAACTAGAATTGCTAAAAAAAAAGTAGATCTGGCAGCATCTGTGGAGAGAGAAACAAAGTTAACATTTTTGAATCTAATTTGATTCTCCCTCAGAACTGGTTCTGAGTTTGCTACTAATTGAAAAAATAATATCAAGGTGATCTTCCTTCCACCTGACATCACTTTTATTTTGCAGCCTATGGGTCTGATTAGCAAAGTTTGCACAATGATCTGAAGAGAAAGTTGATAAGAGCTCAAACACAGAAAGCAGAGCGTTTTGCAAGATATAAATGTGTGCTAACTTGCATAACATTGTAAGTCAGTAAATTGCAAGTGATGATTAAGTAGCTAAGTCCTTCAATAAAACATTGATAAGAGTGAAAATACTCTTCAACCACAGTTTAATGTAGATGAAACTAGCTCATTCTGCCTTTGACATACATTTGAGAAGAAAAAAAAAATTCCAGGCTTTGAAGCACCAACATCATTGCTGCAGCAAGTGATTTTGAAGTGAGGCCAATGTTTGTTAATCTTTCCCAAACTCAGTACAATGTAACGCTATTCAAACAACAAACCTTCAGCTGAAGGGCAAACAACCTTGGGCAACACAAGCAACCTTTGAGGTTTGGCTTACATTTTACTTTTTAAATTCGTCATTAAGAATTCATTTTCATCAAATTTATTTGCCAATGAAGCTTGAACTACACCCCCAGGCCATCCTGTGACCCTTGGTGACCTCTGTACAAATATAAAGGTGATTTTCCTACCACCTTCGTATTACAACCTATGGATCAATGACTGATTACAACCTTTTAAGGCCTATTATCATGGAAGATTATGAGGAAACCTGAATGTGATGATATCCAGGTTTAAAGAAGTCTGGGAAGAATTCTAACAATGATATGGCCATTGATATCAAAGCTGTGGCAAGGAATGAGGTGACCTTAAGACATGACGGCTAAGCTGGTTCAGTGTGCTACATGCTTGATGTAGGAGGTCAATGACTCTGGTGTATCTGGCTCGTATAAGTGTGGAAAGTGTGTGCACGTTCAGCTACTGACAGAGCATATTGATGAAAGAACTCGACGATCTTAGGCTCATCTGAGAGAACGAGATCTTTCTGGACAAGACCTTTCAGTGAGGTTATTACACCAACCATACCAGAAGAGAGCAGAAGAGAGCAGACGATGAGGAAGGCAGAGAGGAGACAGGTGCAAGAGGCCCCGGGGAAAGTACCTGTCAGGAACAAGTTGAATCTTTTGAAACAGTAGAGACAGATGACACTGCCAGTCCGCGAGGCGGCCAGGTCTGTCAATCAAAAGTTGGCGTGGAGGCAGAGCGGAAGAGTCGGGCATCGCACAGAGCTGTGGTAATAGGGGACTCCATCGTGAGAGGAACTGACTGGGGTTTTTGTGGCAGCAGGCGGGACTTAAGGAAGATGTGTTGCCTTCCTGGTGCCAGGGTTAAAGACATCACAGACAGAGTGCAGAAAAACCTCAAGCTCGAAGGTGAAGAGCCAGAGGTGGTGGTACATGTCGGCACAAATGATGTCGGGAAGAAGAGGAGGAACATACTACAGTGGGACTTCGAAGAACTAGGAAGAAGGCTGAAAAGCAGGACGTCCAGGGTGGTTATCTCCGGTTTGCTTCCAGTTCTTCGGGCTGGTGAGGCCAGAAACAGGAAGATAATGGACTTGAACATGTAGCTGGGGAACTGGTGCAGGAAGCAAGGATTTAAATTCTTGGATGATTGGGGTATGTTTTATGGTAAGCATAAATTATACAAGAGAGACAGTTTGCACCTTAATAGGTTGGGAGCCAGCATTCTGGCAGGCAGGTTTGCTACTGCAACACAGCTACGTTTAAACTACGTAGCGGGGGGAGGGGACAAGCTGGATGTTAAAGAAGGAAATTGAAGGGAAATTTAGAACAAGGGAAGTCAAGAAAAACAACTGTATCAATGAGGCAGAAAACTCGGAAAGGGATCATGCTGTAAGGTTGAGTGAAATAGGGGTTGATGGGAAGGGTGAGACCAGTAACAAATTAAAAATACTGTATATGAACACACGAAGCATTAGACATAAGATGGATGAGCTTGAGGCTCTTTTGGAAATTGGCAGATACGATATTGTGGGGATAACTGAGACGTGGCTTCAAGTGAACAGGGCCTGGGAAATGAATATTCAAGGCTACACATGCTATTGTAAGGACAGACTGACGGGCAGAGGGGGTGGGGTGGCCATGTTGGTAAGGGATGATATTCAGTCCCTTGCGAGGGGCAACCTAGAATCAGGGGATGTAGAGTCAGTATGGATAGAGCTGAGAAATTCTGAGGGTAAAAATACCCTCTTGGGAGTTATCTACAGGCCCCCAAACAGTAGTCTGGATGTCGGATGTAAGTTGCATCAGGAGCTGAAATTGGCCTGTGGTAAAGATGTTACTACAGTTGTTATGGGGGATTTCAACATGCAGGTAGACTGAAAGAATCAGGATGGTATTGGACTGCAAGAGAGAGACTTTATGGAGTGCCTCCGAGATGAATTCTTAGAACAGCTGGTGCTGGAGCTTACCAGGGAGAAGGCAATTCTGGATCTGGTATTGTGCAATGAACCAGAATTGATCAGGGACCTCGAAGTGAAGGAGCCATTGGGAAGTAGTGACCATAATACAATAAGCTTCAATCTGCAATTTGAGATGGAGAGGGTACAATCAGAAGTGACAATATTTCAGTTGAATAAAGGGAACTATGGAACTATGAGGGAGAAGCTGGCCAAAGTTCAATGGTGCAATACCTTAGCAGGAAAGTCAGTGGAGGAACAATGGCAGATATTTCTGTGTATAATGCAGAAGATGCAGGATCAGTTCATTCCAAAAATGAAGAAAGATCCTAGGAGGAGGCATGGGTGGCCGTGGCTGACGAGGAAAGTTAAGAAACATATAAAGTTAAAAGATAAAAAGTATAACATAGTAAAGATAAGTGGGAAAATGGAGGACTGGGAAGCTTTTAAAGAACAACAGAGGATTACTAAGAAAGAAATACGCAGAGGAAAAATGAGGTACGAAGGTAAACTGGCCAAAAATATAAAGGAGGATAGTAAAAGCTTTTTTAGGTATGTGAAAGGCAAAAAAGTGGTTAAGACAAAAATTGGGCCCTTGAAGACAGAAACAGGGGAATATATTACAGGGAACGAAGAAATGGCAGAATAATTGAATTGGTACTTCAGATCTATATTCACTGGGGAAGACACAAGCAATCTCCCGGAGGTAATAGTGACTGAAGGACCTGAACTTAAGGGAATTTATATTTGCCAGGAATTGGTGTTGCAGAGACTGTTAGGTCTGAAGGTTGATAAGTCTCTGGGGCCTGATGGTCTACATCCTAGGGTACCGAAGGAAGTGGCTCGAGAAATCGTGAATGCGTTGGTGATTATTTTCCAGAGTTTGATAGATTCAGGATCAGTTCCTGCAGATTGAAGGGTGGCTAATGATGTACCACTTATTAAGAAAGGAGCGAGAGAGAAAGTAGGAATTTATAGACCAGTTAGTCTGACCTCAGTGGTGGGAAAGATGCTGGAGTCTATTATAAAGGATGAAATTACAACACATCTGGATAGTAGTAACAGGATAGGTCAGAGTCAACATGGATTTATGAAGGGGAAATCGTGCTTGACTAATCTTCTGGAATTTTTTGAGGATGTAACTCTGAAGATGGATGAGGGAGATCCAGTAGATATAATGTACTTGGACTTTCAGAAATCTTTTGATAAAGCCCCACATAGGAGGTTAGTAAGCAAAATTAGGGTGCATGGTATTGGGGGAAAAGTACTAACTTGGATTGAAAGTTGGTTGGCTGACAGGAAACAAAGAGTAGTGATAAACAGCTCCATTTCGGAATGGCAGGCAGTGACCAGTGGGGAACCGTAGGGATCAGTGCTGGAACTGCAGCTTTTTACAATTTATATTAATGATATAGAAGATGGTATTAGTAATAGCATTAACAAATTTGCTGATGATACTAAGCTGGGTGGCAGGGTGAAATGTGAAGAGGATGTTAGGAGATTACAGGGTGACCTGGACAGGTTAGGTGAGTGGCCAGATGCATGGCAGATGCAGTTTAATGTGGATAAATGTATGGTTATCCACTTTGGTGGCAAGAACAGGAAAGCAGATTACTACCTAAATGGAATTAATTTAGGTAAAGGGGCAGTACAGAGAGATCTTGTACAAGAGTTCTTGTACACCAGTCAATGAAGGTAAGCATGCAGGTACAGCAGGTAGTGAAGAAGGCTAATAGCATGCTGGCCTTCATAACAAGAGGGATTGAGTATATAAGCTAAGAGGTTCTTCTGAAGCTGTACAAGGCCCTGGAGAGACCACACCTGGAGTACTGTGTGCAGTTCTGGTCGCCAAATTTGAGGAAAGACATTCTGGCTATTGAGGGAGTGCAGCGTAGGTTCACGAGGTCAATTCCTGGAATGGCAGGACTACCTTACGCTGAAAGACTGGAGTGACTGGGCTTGTATACCCTTGAATTTAGAAGACTAAGAGGGGATCTGATTGAGACATATAAGATTATTAAAGGATTGGACACTCTGGAGGCAGGAAACATGTTTCCCCTGATGGGTGAGTGCCGAACCAGAGGACACAGCTTAAAAATACGGGGTAGACTGTTTAGGACAGAGATGAGGAGAAACTTCTTCACCCAGAGAGTGGTGGCTGTGTAGAATGCTCTTCCCCAGAGGGCAGTGGAGGCCCGGTCACTGGATTCATTTAAGAAAGAGTTGAATAGAGCTCTCAAGGATAGTGGAATCAAGGGTTATGGAGATAAGGCAGGAACAGGATACTGATTAAGGATGATCAGCCTTGATCATATTGAATGGTGGTGCAGGCTCGAAGGGCAGAATGGCCTACTCCTGCACCTATTGGCTATTGTATCTATTGTGTCTATTGAATGGTGTGTGGACAAAGTTATGGCCAAATTCTCTTAATGGCAATGATTATTTGGATCCTACGGGAAAATCCAAGAAATTGTTGTGGAAATGGCCAAGCAAATTTGATTGAATGAATGCAATACTGAGTTGCTTGCCTCCCATATTATTGTCTACTGTGCACTTGAAGGAAGAAACAACCGAGGATTGTACAGAGAGAGATGTTGATAAGAGAGAAGAAAAAACAACTCATTTAGTTCAAAATCACCTGATCGTGAACAGGCAATGCCTATCTTTGATCAAGATGATCCCGACAGAGATGCAGTTCAAGAATGAACAGAAGCATAAACAAAGTAGTGAGCTGCTACAGAGAGGTCTACAGACAAAAGGAAAATACAAAAATGTACACCTATCAAGGGAAAGGTTCTTTAAAATGCCTATAACAAACAACACTTCAAAAGATGTCCCAAGGACCTTAGCCACTTTTATTTACAAAACCCTTCTAACAATCTTCCTAAAAGTCTTCCAAACATCCAAGTAAAATACTTCCTCTGCTATTTACCTATATTCCTAAATGAGACAGGGCTTCACAAATTGGTGAAGACCCAAACAATATATTTTCTTCATTTTCTTACAGTATGAAAAATTGAGAGTTGAGGTTTTTTTGCCTCCCACACTTTGTAATAAATTAAAAATCCTACAACACCAGGTTATAGCCCAACAGGTTTATTTGGAAGCATTAGCTTTTGGAGTGCTGCTCCTTCATCAAGAGGTTGATGAAGGAGCAGCGCTCTGAATGCTAGTGCTTCCAAATATACCTGTTGGACTATAACCTGCTGTTGTAGGATTTTGAAGTTTGTACATCCCAGTCCAACACCGGCACCTCCACATCATACTTTGTAATGTTAACATGCATGCCTCTATAGAAATATATATTCCAAAAGCCTACCCTACCCCTTCAGATAGATTCCAATTTATAAAACTGCTCCTGTATTTATCAATAAAGCCACTGTGCATAACACTTCCTTCCAGAAACAAATTAATAATGAGAACTTCATTTACTATTATCAATGATTAACTATCCAGCCAGAGAGAGAGAGACTTGTTGGTTGTCTTCTCCATTCTCCTCCTCATTATCCATTCATGATATAGCTGGTGGCAAGACTTGCGCCCTTTAGATAGCAAGCTTTTATAATATGCAACAGACCACCACCGATATTGATACGCATTTAGCTGAGTACTGTAGGACTCAACTATGCACTGCAAGTGCTAATCATGCACTCCAAACATCTGCTCTATTACAATTTGTGTGATATCTCAACATGGACAACCTGCAGGTTGTCCAAGTGTTTGTGGATTTTGCATCAGAGTCATGAGCCTTTTCGTTAAAGGGTTTGGTTTGTCACTCAGGAGCCATCCTCTTGTTTATTGTGGTGGCTCAAATGCAGAAGATTGCTCTAAAATTACGGTTGCTGCTAGGATACTGGGCACTCCGTATTAGGCTGCATTTGACTGTACGCCATATGGATGTTAAGCAAGTTGAACCATTTGTTATAGTGAAACATCTCAGAGCTTACCAGTAGCACTGACAAAACAAGGTGCGTGAAAACATGGAGAAATCAGTGCACCTCTCAAGTCATATGCTTTCACAATTAGCTTCCATCAGGTTAAGAGAGAGTGAAATGCATTAAGCAATCTTGGAATCTGGAGTCGCAGGTGACTTGATTAATGGTGAGCCATCCATTGTTGAAGAAGTCATTTTTAATTATCACCCATTCCAGCCTGGGAGGATAGGCACTAATTGAAGTTTGTGGTCACTCACAATACCAACTTCACCTTGTTCCAAAACTGCAGTTGTGACTGCAACAGGTAGTAAATTCCAGTGAGCACCTCCTCAGTTAAGTGGGGATATCTAGGTCACTGTTCTTTACTATAGGTCAGTGAACCCAGGTGTTGCATATAGATGTTACTGAACCCATATGGGATAAAATGATTCATACAGAATCATTGAAATCAGAAACAATAGTCTTTCAGCATTTGACACTTTACTTCCTACAGAACAGAAACCACTAAACACTTCCATCACCCTACAATAACGAACAGACATCATTCAGCAACTAACCTTAAAGTAGTTGATGGTCCCTTTATTTGATACTACTGGAGTGTTCTTCCTTGTAAGGACAGATTGTTCAGCTGTGCAATCCTAAGTGAGGCTGTTGACTGCTGCATTCAGTTCCTAAACCACAGTGCTGACATTAAGTCAGTTTGATATGCCGATTAACCTCACAATTTGCCTTCTTTGCTTACTTCTAACACACATCCCTGCAAATGTGCTCATGCTCTTTCACAATGGCATCAGTGTAGCTGGCATCACTAGTATAATTCCACTGTGGTTGGAGTTTAGAGGCAAAACAACACTCATCCCTGGAAGAAAATAAGCACAGAGGAGCCACAGTTTGTGGCTTCTGTGTTTTCTTTGATTGAAGTTAGCAGGAGTATTAAGGTGAAATCTAATAGAATTTCTTTTTAACTCATGAACAAATGTAACAGGGAAAATTATGAATGATTGTCCCTTTCGTTGATAGATAGAGGAAAAGATGTGAATTTAGAATTATTGCAAGAATGTATAGGAATGTTAAAATAAGATTTTAAAGTACAGATCTTTAAATATATTGCATGGGAAACTGCAGCATCACGTAAGAAGGATAAGTATTTTGAATAGAGTAATATAAAGGTTTGCGGGAAGGAATAGGGAAATAGGATTAGAACAATTGGCTTGTGTATATTGGTTTTGGCACAGTCGGTTGACCAGCTGCCTCCTCAATTCAATTACTGTATGATTATCATCGAAGAATTAGTTCAACTGGCTTGTTTGTAAGAACATCTTGCAGCTTACTGCAGTGAGACACATGAAGAACAACATGATGGCATTTAGCTATAACATAGATATGCATGTATACACATGTTATATATATATATAAAATCAAATACATATACTAAGAAATATGTGAGCTTAACTTACATCACATACACCTCTTCAATCATTCCATTAACACTTCATCATGGAAAAATAGTTTTACCCAGTTCAGTGCACAAATGACCTATGGTTGAGCTAGTGGACAATTATTTAAAAATAATGACCAAGTAATTAATCATGTGAGTTAGTATTGCTGCGTTTGCAGTAACATGAAGGGACAGGGATAATTCTTGTTGACTGCGCCATATGACTTTTCTCATTTCCACTTAGCTTTTCAACATATATTTTTAATTAATGGCATCCACCACATTTTATCTTGAAGAAGTCAATTACAATTTACTGCAAATTAATCAAGGAGATGGGGCATGGATTGGACTGTTTATATGGAATCATTCATTATAGTTCTGACAAGATCACATGGCTGCATTTAATTGAATCGTGTCAATTTTGTTCTAATCAATTCTTTACTGATGAGATAATTTCAGATACTTAGATTCACAGGATAAACTATTTTAATATTCTTCTTCAATTGTAATGACTTTAATTGTCCATCATCAGGTTGTATTCAACTACTAAATAACTTGTAAAATTCAGGAGGAGTTTAACTTCATGCCCTCACTTTTTGGTTAGATTATAATTACTGGATCAATGGGTGCCTTGTGTCTGATCAGGGGATTCATTTTCTCATTAAATTGTAATTCAGTGAATTTCTCCAGTCAACCTTAAATTGCTTGATCTGAGTTTGAAACCAACATCAAAACTCTTTCGCCTGGAAGTTTACATTTGACATAGTATAAAGCTAACATTGTTTACAAACACAGAATGTTCATAGGTGCATCCATGAATTATATATTATTTTTCATAGTCATTTCAATGTATCAGTTACAAATTGAGGCTTTTACCTTAATTGGCATCAATTAAGCATGAGTGATCAATGCAACAACTCTGCACTTGTATTTGCTTTTAAAGTGTCAATATTTTTCTTCTGAAGTCCAAAATGGACATCTTGCCATTTAACTAACCTTAAAAGAATTTATTTTCATTGAATATGTAGTTGTTTGCTTTTGGACTTTTAAACTGACCTCAATGTAATCAGTAAATTGAGCATGATTTTACTTCTGTTGGAGGTACAGTGTCCAGGTGTGTAGTGGGTACATGAATATTTACGTCAAAATGCTTATATTTATTGTATTTGAGGAGTGGTGGCAAGTCATTTGGAAAGTAGTAATCAATGAGTACGTCTTTCTTTCTGCTACTGAGCTTACAGAGAAGGATGGTCCACAATTCAAATTTGTTTTCTGCTGAATTACCTGAACTCAGGAAGACCATAACAATATCTTCAGTAGCCCTGCTCTTTGGATAGAAAAATCTAATAGAATTTCCACTTCCAACTGTTGCCGAGTCACCCATATTAAAAGTGGAACCATGTTGACTTAGAACAATGCCAGACTTGCTTTGTGATCACTTATCCGACTAACTTTAGGAGGAGAACGCTGCTTGAACATACTACGAGGGGCTCTACTCGAAATGTGAAGAAGAATGAGGAGAAATTATTGGCTTCAGAGTTTTAACAAAACCTTTTTCAGTTGTTTGTGGCTTGTTTCTTTAATAGATATGAAAATTGCATTTTATTTTTAAATTGAAAGGATATTTTATGATGTAGTCGCACAATCAGTTAAGTGTTGCATTGAATTATATATCATACATATCACAAAATCTGCCATTTGGTCCCTACCAGCACCTGTAGTCCCATTTTCTCTCATTTATTTATTTACACCCCTAAACCCAATATCCATCTACTTTTTTCAATTTCATATGTGTCAATTCTTTCGTCAAATATGTCAAAACGTTGAATATTTCATCTAGCAATAAGTCCACAATCTCACCAATCTTTGGTGACTCCTTTATTGGTCAGAGTTGGGGAGGCCATATTGCAGCCGTACAGGACATTGGTTAGGCCACTTTCAGAATATTGCGTGTAATTCTGGTCTCCTTCCGATTGAAACGATGTTGTGAAACTTGAAAAGGCTTAGAGAAGATTTAGATGGATGTTGCCAGGATTGGAGGAATCGAGCTATCGGGAGAGGCTGAATAGGCTGGGGCTCTTTTCCCTGAAGCATCAGAGGCTGAGGGGTGACCCTACAGAAGTTTATAATATCATGAGGGGCATGGATAGGATAAATAGATAAAGTTTTTTCCCTGGGGTGGGTGAGAACAGAACTAGAGGGCATAGGTTTAGTTGAGAGGGGAAAGATATAAAAGGGACCTAGGAGGGCAATATTTTCATGCAGAGGGTGGTACGTGTATGGAATGAGCTGCCACAGGAAGTGGTGGTGGCTGTTACAATTACAGCATTTAAAAGGCTGGGTATATGAACATGAAGGGCTCAGAGGGATGTGGGCCAAGTGCTGGCAAATGGTACTAGATTAATTTAGGATATATGGTTGGCATGGACGGGTTGGACCGAAGGGTCTGTTTCCATGCTGTACTTTTCTGTGACTCTAAACTCCACCTAATTTTCTTTATTGGTGTCTATCTTTATACTTCATTGTCCTCAACCCATTACAAGTTAGAAAATTGTTTTCTACATTAACTCTGTTGAAATTTCCTCTGCCAGATTTTCTTTTAGTCTTTTCTATATCTGGGAAAATTAAGAATATTCTTTCCATGGTTTGGAAGCAAGAGCTACAAAAATAACCTCATGTATGATCAACCCCAAGACTTTATATACATTTAAAATTATCTCTCTCCTTTTGCACTCTATTCCATCAGAAATGGCCAATAATATTTTGTGTGCAGCATCATAATATTAACATGTACTGCCACTTTTAACAATTTATGTGAGCATTAACCTAGATTTTCTTTCCTCTTTTGCCCCTTCAGCATCTTACTTTGCTTCCACTAAAACGTGGGCGGCACAGTGGCACAGTGGTTAGCACTGCTGTCTCACAGCGCCTGAGACCCGGGTCAATTCCTGACTCAGGCGACTGACTGTGTGGAGTTTGCACGTTCTCCCCGTGTCTGCGTGGGTTTCCTCCGGGTGCTCCGGTTTCCTCCCACAATCCAAAGATGTGCGGGTCAGGTGAATTGGCCATGCTAAATTGCCCATAGTGTTAGGTATGAGGTAAATGTAGGGGTATGGGTGGGTTGCGCTTCGGCGGGTCGGTGTGGACTTGTTGGGCCGAAGGGCCTGTTTCCACACTGTAAGTAATCTAATCTAAAATGAAGCATCTCACATTTTATCATAAACCTCCCAGCCTCTTTACATCTCTCTGCAATGAATAGGATATTTTCACACCTGCAAGGAGTGTTAGGACTTTTAATGCTCTCAACCACCAGAGACTGGGGAAGCAGCAACTTCAACAGCAGCAGCAATGGCATCACGGCCAGTGCAGGAAGAACGAGCTGTGAAGTCCTTTGGTAACTGTGGTGGTGACATCAAGAACGGGCAGCTGAGGCCTCCAGGAGGCTGGAAGAACACAACAAGCCAGGCAGCATCAGGAGGTGGAAAAGTCAATGTTTCGGATGCAACTCTTCTTCAGGACTGGGGGTGGTTGTAAGGAGAGCTGCAGATAAAGGGGGTCGCGGGGTCAGGATGGCGAAGTGAGGATAGATGAAGAGAGGTAGAGGGTATGATTTGGTTGGTCAATGGAAGAAATGAATCCGATAGGTGGTGAGGGGGAGGAGTAGCGGCTGGGGAGGGAGTGGGAAGAGGGTCGGTGGATGGGAAAAGGGGTTATTTGAAATTAGAGAGCTCAATATTGAGTCCTCTGAGCTGCAGGCTGCCCAGGCAGAAGATGAGGTGTTGTTCCTCCAATTTGTGGTTTGGTTCGTTGTGGCAGTGGAGAAGGCCAAGATTGGTCATGTTGGAAAAAGAGGGGGAAGGGGATTAAAATGGATGGCGAGTGGGAGGTCTGGTCAGCCTCTGCGTGCTGGGTGAGATGCTCCCAGATGTAAGCGGAGGACTCATCAAAGACAGTTGAACTTTATCTTTATTTCTTTATTTTACTATTTAATAGTTTATGCTAAGAAGCTTTAATATTACCTTATTTATTTTCTCACTTATTCTTTGAAGGTAATGCATAATTTTTAAACTTTGTTTCTTTTATTACTTCGCACCTGAATTTTTTGTACTTAGGTAACTTTGTACCCAAGATGGTGCTATGTGTATTGACATTATACACTTTTCACTGTACTCCTGTATTTCTGTACGCGTGACAATAAAACCTAAATCTAAAAATCTCTCTCTTCAATGAATGAGTTCCTCGAAACCTAAACTTTTAACCAGGTTTTTGGTCATCTGTTCTAATGAGATAAATTTTACCAAAACTTGGCTAAGTGTCAATTTCAGGAAGTTTCATGGAATGTTTCTGTCAGAGAACTGTAGCAGGATATATCAACCAATTCTTCACCGCTCATCTCATTGACAATGTGCCACATTCGCATAGCACAGCACTTGCTCCATTCTGCGCTCAGCTGTGGTAGATATGTTGGCCACTGAAACCTTCCAGATTTTGTGTTCTGGTGCCATATTTAAAGCCCAGCAGTCATCCAAGAATACCCTTCAGAGTACTTAAAGCAATTGAGAAATGTAACAAAAAAGCTTCATGGGTATTCCAGGACATTAGGATTAGATGCTCATATTTCTAAATTTACTACTACTTTATATCATCCCCTGCTTGATTGACTGACTGTTATAGTAATTGCAAGCACGCGAATGAATCTACAGAGACCTCCAATACTTAGTGCCATACCATTCTAAAATTGTCTAAAGGAGTTCTACTCTTTCTCTAACAGCCAGTGTAGCATAACATCTTATCATTTTTCAATGAAGGAGCATCACATGTCATGATAATATTAATCTTTATAGAACACCAGGAAATGCAAAGAAGAAATACACACAAACATTAAAGCAGTATTTGTTTCTAGTAATAAACAGGAGGTGCTTGCCCTTTGAACAATAACAAATTTACAGTCAACAAATTATGATCTCACCAAACTCCCATCTATTTAAATCAGATGTCAATTAAGTCCTGCCCAGCTTTTGGTATCTGAAGTTGCTTTACAATGCCCTGTGCTGCCTTGTATCTACCCTTGGTCTCGGTCCAGGGATTGTGTAATGGAGATATCAGCCATGGTTGCAGAGGATAACCCTTGCCTCCCATTAACAGCCTTGAGACATAAGTGGATTGTGGATTGAAATAGCACTGGAACCTTGGGAGCAGCATAAATGTTTTTTGTGGCTATCACTTTGATGACCACTGGGATGGAAAGGTCACCCACCCCTTCAATTCACAAGTCCCACTCTAGCAGATGAAACAGTTCTGTGACAATGTCATTGCATATGCTCAGGTCTGTTGTGGCAGTATATCATGCTCATCATGTGGACATCAGAGATGATATATTCTGGGCCTCCTGTTCCTCCTTCACATTCTGGAGGGACGGTCACCTGTAGCTGTTTCATGTGGAGGCTATCCAGCAGCAACAAGAGCTTTCTGATGGTCCTGTGCTTATTGGTTCATTTCTTCCTCCTTAATTTCTCTGCAATTTTTTTTACATCACAGCCAAAGTAATGACACCCCCCTGCTGTGGCTAGATCTATTGGTCACAGTTCCAATGAAACTATATGAGGAGGGAATTTCCAAAACAGAATAGGTTCTTAGTATTGTGAGCATCAGTACTCACAGCAGCACACAAATGACAGTTTAACTTGGTCCTCTACACAGTGGGACAATGGAGAACTCAAACATGGAATGCCTCTACATGGACCATTGACATAAGGACCTCACTGATATGTGCTGCACAAACCATTCCGTGCATATTGATAGACCACAAAAACAGTAGGGTCACTGAAATCACTTCCACCCAGCAAGGTAACATTTGCATGTCAGAGCCTGATGTCAAATATTTAGGTCAAAAAGAGTGGAAATCAATTCCCTGTCCTTGTACAACCGTGAGATTTTGTTGCTTTTTTTATGAATTGTAGCTTACAGGTGACTGTTTTGTAGAGATGACTGATCAATTTGTAATGATGAATGGCATGGTCAAGATTACTTATGGCCCAGAATTGTATTCCACACTGTTGATCTTTGCTTTTGTTGCATATGCAGGAGATATTTTCTAATCAAGCTGGTCAGAATCACTGTTACATACCTCTGGAATATGTGGGACTTGAACCCAGTCCTCCTGATCCAGAGGTATGTAACAGACACTACCACTGCACCTCAGTGCCCCTTTTCACAAGCAGGATTCTATGATTACAAATATATTTAATCTGTGCTATGAAAGTGCCTTAGTTAATGTAATTGCCTGTTGAAGGGCCCCACATTGCTCATAAGAACAGCCCATGTTTTGACATGGAAGAAAATAACTCCTGGTGTAATAGCACTGATTTTTCATTTGCTTTATCCATTTGTGATTTGAATGAGGATAGAAGGCAACAGAGTTAGATTTGCAGAATCAGCTGCAGGCTTTGCCTGCTAATGGAAATGAGTCCCAAACCTTTACGCTCCTTTCTTCCTGACACTTCCTATCAACCTCATCAGTTCTGAGCTTCCCCATATTCCCACTCAACTCTTTGAGAATTCAAGTCCCTCCGTTATTCCCTGATCCCTGGGCCCAAGCTTCATTATGCCAATGTGGGCGGCACAGTGGCACAGTGGTTAGCACTGCTGTCTCACAGCGCCAGAGACCCGGGTTCAATTCCCGACTCAGGCGACTGACTGTGTGGAGTTGCACATTCTCCCCGTGTCTGCGTGGGTTTCTTCTGGGTGCTCCGGTTTCCTCCCACAGTCCAAAGATGTGCAGGTTAGGGGAATTTGCCATGCTAAATTGCCTGTAGTGTTAGGTGAAGGGATAAATGCAGGGGAATGGATGGGTTGCGCTTTGGTGGGTCGGTGTGGACTTGTTGGGCTGAAGGGCCTGTTTCCACACTGTAAGTAATCTAATTATTGTGATGCACTGTTCCCCCATAGAAGCCATGGTGGTGGTCTCTGTCAGAGACACCACAGACTGCACATATATTGAGTTAACAAACATCACAATTATTGTTTTTTCTGCATTGCAGCTCACTGCCTTAATCCCAACAATTGACTTCCCTAATGTGCCCACCCCAGCATGCCCCCATTAAACCCTTCTAAGTTTCAGTGCACAAACTATCATGACTGACTGCACCCACCCCAATTTAGATCAATTAATGACCGAGTAAAAAGTGAGGTCTGCAGATGCTGGAGATCAGAGCTGATTCCTGATGAAGGGCTCTGGCCCAAAACATCGAATTTCCTGTTCCTTGGATGCTGCCTAACCTGCTGTGCTTTAACCAGCAACACATTTTCAGCATCAATTAATGACCGCCTGACTGATGACTGATGAAACCCCTGACTGGTATCTGTGCAGTTGATTTGCCATTAAATCCTGGACTATTTGCTCTAGACCTTCAAGACTAACTGTGGTCCAATCTTCACACTGCAATGTAATGGAACCCTTAACGCTGACGGGCCCAAGTGACTGGCCATTTCCAATCCCCCATGCTGAGACTGGACACTGCTGTTGACGTTCCCCCTTGATTTAATTGAGGATTCATCTTCTTGGACTTGAGACAAGGCTATTTTGTTGAAACTCATACTATGTGTTTGCCAAGTTAGCTTTGTGCTTGATGGAACATGGTACTGTATAGCAACTGTGTGAGTCTGAGATATGCCATGGTGATGTAGTGAGGCTGGTGCAGTTCTAATGCCAACCTCTGTGGATGGAGGATGCAGACAGTCTCTGCCCATGTAATGTAATCAGAGATGTTGTAAAACATTGGCCCAACTGGAGCTAATGCCAAGACCCCACGCAGATTTTCATGTCAGGAAGCATAATTATTTAGCTTCTCTCCATTGCCAGGTTAAATAGCAAACTCCATACAATTGAGGTGAGATGAGATAATATTTAAATGTTCATTTGCATGCAAATTGGCCTCCTACACTCACTAGCAAGAAACCTTGGGGATGGAAAATAGTCTTTTTTTACCTTTGATGAGAATTAAATTTTTCACATTTTCTCAGCTGGTTTGCTATAGCCCATGTTGTTTTGGGTTGGGAAGACATAGCCCAATATTTCCTCAAGCTTCAAACATTTCAGAGAGTCTCTACAGTGTGGAAACAGGCCACTTGGCCCAACAAATCCACATTGACACTCCGAAGACTGTCCCACCCAGATCTGTTCCCTCACATTTACCCCTGACTAATGCAGCTATAGGGCAGCACGGTGGCACAGTGGTTAGCACTGCTGCCTCATAGCACCAGAGACCTGGGTTCAATTCCCACCTCAGGCGACTGACTGTGGAATTTGCACGTTCTCCCTGTGTCTGTGTGGGTTTCCTCCGGGTGCTCCGGTTTCTTCCCGGACTTGTTGGGCCAAAGGGCCTGTTTCCACACTGTTAGTAATCTAATCTAACCTACACATACCAAAAATGTGCAATTTAGCATGGTCAATTCACCTAACGTGTACATCTTTGGATTATGAGAGGAAATCCACACAGACACAAGGAGAATTTGTAAACTCTACACAGGCAGTCATCCGAGGTTGGGACCAAACCAGGGTCTCTGGTACTGTGTGAGGCAACAGTGCTAACCACTAAGGCATCTTGCCACTCTTCTGTGAAGCAAGTTGGGATGCTTAGCAATATTAAAGTCGCTCTGAGGAAATCTGAGTGCAGATCCCACCATGGCATCTGGTGGAACTTAAATTCAGGTAATAAAAAATTGGAACTGAAAGCTAGTCTCAGTAATGGTGAGCATTGATTCGCTTTAAAAATCTATCTGATAGACTTAAGTCCTTTTGGGAAGAAAATTTGATATCCTTTTCTGGTCTGGCCTACCTATGATTTTAGATCCACTGAAATGTAGTTGATTCTTCACTGCCTCTGAAATGACTTAACATGCTACTCAGTTCAAGGGCAATTAGTGATGGGCAACAAATACTGGCCTAGTCAATAATACATCTCATGAAAGAACAAAAAATGCAAACTGTTGAATTGTATTTGACATTTATCTTGCTCCTTCTAACCCATAGTTAGCCCATGTTGAGAATAATGGTATCATAGTCCAACACATACCAGCACATGACAGAATTTATAGGCGTCACCTTTTTTTTATATAAAACCTTAATTTGAGAATCTGACTTAAAAGAAGTTTTGGGACTTACATACTAATGAACGTATACCTGCAACCTATTCTAAAAGATGAAAGACTTAACAGCAATCTGGGTTTGATCAATAAATCATTTTAATTGCATGACACTGTGATATTTTGCTATAAATTCTGTGTTTTATGATCCTGTCCCACTAGTTACCTGATGAAGGAGCAGCGCTCTGAAAGCTAATACAGGTACATCCAAAATACAAGTTGCTCTATGACCTGGTGTTGTGTGTGATTTTTAACTTTGTCCAGCACCGGCACCTCCACATCATTGCTATCTTCTTAATGAGAACTGATTTGGTGTCAAAGGTTATTTTCACAAAGGAAAAGTCTACAATACAGTTCCCTAATCCTGGCTTTTTTATTTGTTCCAATGAAATACAATTCTCACAGATGCTAATGTCCCCAGAATCACTTTTTGTTTTTTTTTACATCAATACCATCTTTATTGCTTATTTTATTTGAGCATAGACTGTATTTGTTGCAATATAGAAATGGTAATTGGAGGGTTGTGCACTTATCTTAAGTTTGCTTTGTGTAGATGTCTGTTCATTGTATGATCAATTCAGTGCTTTTGTGAGTGACTCCTAGCAACATTGTAATTTCATACAGTCTTTTCAATTTCTACGGAACTTAAATAGATTTTTGTTCAAAAAAGTAAAATTAAAATGTGTCTGTTCCATGAATGTAATTTATGGTTTGGAATGTGTAGAAGATTAAACATTTCAGCAGATATTGAAATTCTCAGAAAAGTTAGTTTTTAAATGCCAGTAAGACATATCTTCTTTGTTTTGTAAGATAGCTGTATCCATCTTGATGAAGATCTGTAAATATAAAGGGTAATTTTAACAGGAAAAAGATATTCATTTCATCTATAAATGTGTTAAATTTAAACTCAAAGTGACAATAATCCTGCAAAAATAATTAAAGGGAAATATGTGTAATACTTTGTATATTATACAAGTAAATTGCAGAGTGCACTGGAACAAATGAATATATATACCAACTGCAGTTTGGGCTTTCATAACTTATATTTTTGACATCAATGAATACTTTTGCAGATGTTTAAAACAGTGGAAAAGATTCAAGGAAAGATGCACTTAGGTATTACAACTTGAAAGTCAAACAAAGGAAACTAAATCTATTTCTTATTCATTGGTTAAAACTAATTAGATCAAACAGTAATGAAAGAATGCTGTGTCCTGAGCTAAATGGGAAAATGTCTGGATTAGAAAAATACCTTCAAACATAGAGGGTTACATTTGGTTTTAGGACAGGAGACAGAAGCCATGATAGTTCCAGGTCCTGAAACTCTCCCTGTCTCAGGGTGTGGAGTGGGTTTTGCTTGAAATAGTCACCCTTTGAGATTTTGACCTGGATTAGAATTTTTAGAATTAGAATTGGGTTTTATTGTCACATATAAACACGTACAGGGATAGAGGAGTACAGTCGAAAGTTTACAATGTCGCCATTCGTTGCAGCATCTTCAGTACAGGTACCTAAGTACAAAATCTTACGTGAAGTGTAGGGAAATAAACAAATAAGTTAAAAGTTCAACATTACAGTTCTTATCAGCATGAAGTAGCAAATAAGAAATTAAGTTACAATTACAAATTATAGAGCTACTTTCACCACGGGCTTGCATTCACTCCATATTGGGCTTTACCTATGAGGGCTGTATCTACCCCCTCATGCTGGCTTTGATCTCTCCCTCAACACTGGACATGATCTCTCAATCTCTGCCCCACCATACTGCCATCTCACCACCATCTCGTATTGCCACAGGCTGCCAGAGTCCAATCTGATGCTGCTATGGGCTCCCAACCACTTCTGCAATGCCACCTCCATGACCGAGCTCCCTCCGGAAGGTAAGTTGGGAAATATGCAAAAAAGATAAAAATAAATAAAAGCTAGAAAAGCAGTCAGACAAGCTCTGGCTCAGAAGTCGTACTCCACTGCCATCTAAGACAATTTGGATCCCTCTTAATAGCATGGAGACAGGTTTCACTGTTTAACTCTTCTGGGTAGTGACGAAGAGTAATAAATGGTAAGTAACTGAGAGGTTGTTTAAAAATGAGTCAATCTTTCAACAACTATTTGAAAACATCTGAAAATAAGAAAAGCAACTGTCCATGTTTATAGGAGTACTTCACCTTTCAGATACTTCACCTTTAAGAATTCCAAATATTTGTTCTCTGTATATACATGACTATACCTCCACTTATCAATTAGTTTGGCTGAGGGTCTGTATGCTGAATACACAGAAGTCTGTTGCTCTGCTGTGGTATACATTATAACTTGTAATGTATTTATAGTTTTAAATAAACAAATCTTGAATAAGTTATTCGTGATTAGACACTGTCATGCCTGGATCTTGGTCTTGTTAAGGTCCTATGTAATGAGGGATGAACTGACTCCTCTTCCATATTTATCATCAGTTAATGTCAACAAAGTTAATTTAGACACAGGTAACTTTTCGTGTGGATAATTCTGTCCCAAATCCAAATGAATTTGTTTTTAACAGCAGCCGATTTAACCTGAAGTTCTTGAGTTAATAAAATACAAGTCTATTAACAAGTAAACATAAAATGAATTAGTAATACAACACAGATATCCACGGATTACAAATAAGAACTGAATCCATTAGTCACAATCCATGGAAGCAGACAAACATCAGAGATGCAACAAAAATTGCAGCAGACTATTTGAGAATATATTTCAGAACTGAATATAAAAGATGAATGGAATACTTCAATTTCTTCTGAATGACTGGAACTAAAATCTCAGCTTTCCTTTGTAAAGGAAAATGGACATTTTGAAAGGAAAAGGCTGAACGAATAGTTCAGGATAAAAACAAACTTGAGAATATTGTCTGTCTCGAAGGTGGTACAATCTTTAGGGGATGCATCTGCTTAGCTCACAAAAATGAAGAGTTTAAAAAGCAAGAAAGAAAGCAGGATAAGGTACAAGCTCTCATCAGCAATTCACTGAAAAGACTGGCAGGTTATAAGAATATTTGGAGCAATTCACGTATAAAATATATCAAGCTCAGCAGGAGCAGCTACGGAAACATTGGCTTGAGCCAAAAGCAATGCTGGGAAATTGTCAGATCTGCAAAAGGAGGTGGAGATGAACAGCACACACAATAAGGAGCTACAATCACTCCTATAATGGTCCTTTCAGAAATAAATGACCTAATTAAAAAACTCAAATAAAACATCGAGGAAACCAAACAACCATTGAAGCAACAAGTGAAAGAGGAGTAAGAAATCAAAGTTGAGGAAGTTAAACCATAGTACGGCCATGTCATGAAGAAGAAAATAAATTCGGCCCACAAAAAATCTCAAACTTTGATAGAATTAGATGAACTCAGGCTATAACACCTAAAGCTTCTTAATGAGCTAGAAGTTCTCATGTTACTACACAATAAATGCCAAAAATATCTTAACCATTCAAAACAAGTTGAGGAACATGATCAGTCAGTCATTGATCCAGGGTAAAATGAGAAGTATGTTCTGGTACCAGCAACGACAGAAAAAGGACATATCAACAGCACCTCTCAAAAAAAGTCACCATACAGATTGAGAGGTATCAATAAACAATTCTTTGTTATCAAGACTTATGAGGTCTTTGAGGGGTCAGACCAATGCAGCCTATGGTGAGGTGTGTGGCAGGATTGGGAAACAAGTACCACGAGGCCCATCTCACTGTCAAGACAAATCATCTTCCTCCATATTTTGTGCTTTTCACTAGCAATGTGGGAAGAGTCCTGCGGGACAGTGGTAAGATACAAATTGATATTCATTATTGATTGCTGAATGCCTTGTTAACACAGTCCAACAGGCCTTATCAATATTCATATTCTGAATAGTTGTAAAAGCTCACCAAAGAAGTCCAACATCAGGAAAAATTGACAAGAAAACCAGAGTTACCATTTGGCAGCAATGTTCCCTCTAAAGTTACATGCCCGTTTAGTAGTCTGGTGTTCCATTCACAATCATTGGTGTGTTAACTGGAGTAAGGGAAGTTCTGGAAGTCACTACTACACACAGGTCTCAGAGGACCATGCACAAGAAAAAAAAATTGTTATCTGGCAAATTAAAATCATGGCTTGCTCTAAGTGATCTTTATATTGGACACCAGGCACCAACATCTCAAGATAAATTCCATGTGTGGCACCAGCAATATCTATGGCCAGCCTCTAAGACCCCTCATAGCACATCTCTGATCTATTGGCAAGACACTTTTGCATTTCAGTGCTGCATCTTAGTCTGAACTACCTTTGAAATGCTGCAACAAGAAAACTGCATCTCTACATTATTGTTTGTTCGCTTAGTTCTCACTCACTTTGAGCCAATCTAAATACTCACAGCATCACCATCATGCATTGCTTGGCCTTCCTATGTTTCGACCCCTCAGCCAGAGATCCCAGAACCATATTGCTTTTTCTTGCTTTGATATTTAGTACAGACATGAAGCCAGGAAGCTTGTCATGGTTAGAAGCAGTCCTCAGTCACGTCAAGGGAGACAGCCTTCACTCAGTGGTTCCCAGCACATAAAGTTAAATACCAGTCTAGGGCATACTCAGGATGGTAAGAGTCAGGATGCTCACCACATAAGGGGTGAAGAGTCGAATGTCAGGTAACCCACTACCAGTCTCGACTCTTCCTGCATATTATGGGCTATTTTCCTCTGGGAATTAGGAAAGGCAGATATTACGGGAGATGATAATGGGTGCCACAGCTCCTACTGTTGGCACAGGTGGGGAGATGTCCCAAGTGAATGAATCAACAAGATAGAGGCCATGCTGCTTAGTGGTGTTATGTGTTGGGGAGAGTGAAATCGAGAATTCAGATGTAATGAAGTTATGCTCCAATTGTATAAGAGCTTGTTACTCCACACTAGTAGTACTATGTGAGTTTTGGTCTCCTGATCTCAGGAAAGATATTATTGCCATAGAGAGAATGCAATGAAGGTTTGCCAGGATAGATGCAGGTAAGATGGCTTGGGAGTCGAGAATCAGGGGATACAATTTGAAAATAAGTAGAATGCTATTTGTGTTCAAGATTAGGAAAATATTTTTCAGAGGGTTGTGAACTGTTATAATTCTCTACCACAGAGGACTGTGGAGATTCAGTCTTTTAGTATACTTAGGTAGAAATGGATAGATTTCTGATTACCAGTGGTGTACAGGTTTATAGGAATGGAGTGAGTAAAGGTATTGAAGTATTCGATCAGTTACTGAATGGCATAGGCGACTCAACATGCTGAGTGGTCTACTCCTATTCCTATGTTCCCAAGGTAGGGGAAAATGCTATAATCACCTGTGAGAGTGGCATAGAATGAATCTTGGTGCAAGTGAGTGCAGTGGTGTAAGGTATCAGAAAAAAAGATTGTGGCATTTAACCTGGCAGTGATACTGACCTTCTTCTTACAGTGCTGTGCAATCTTCCATTCAACTTCAACAGCTTTAATCTGAGTTGACAACTTTAGGCTGGGCTAGCATGTTTGTTAGGTGTCGGGGAATGAAAGCATCGAGTATTAGCTCCACCCAGTTCAGCAGGTCACTGCTCCCAAAGCAGGGCACTGTTTCTCACAGGTGTGACAACGTCAAATGTCAGGAACCAAGTAAGGCAGTCCTGGACACTTAGTCCAAAAAAGAGAAAATGTTGGAAAATCTCAGCAAGTCTGGCAGCATCTCTAAGGAGAGAAAAGAGCTGGCGTTTTGAGTCGAACTGATTCTTTGTCAAAGCTAAAAAAAAGGATAAATAGGAAGGTATTTATAGTAGGCTGAGAGAAGGTGAGTCATGGCTCCAGAAGCAAAGGTAGCAATAAAGAGGTGATAATGACAGTGCACAGAGAGATTATCGGGAGATTAGGAGCTGTGAATGACCAAGGCTGAAGCCAGTACTATGTTCCAAAATATGTAGGGGATGGGTGAAGCAGAGGCAAAATGGAAAACAGGGGAGAAGGGTAGCAAAGGGGGAAGAGGAGAGGAAAAAGGTGATGAGAGAGTAGGGAGGGAGAGAAAGAGAGACAGTCAAGAAATAAGAGGTACAGAACAGTCAAAACAAAATATATTTTAAAAAATTACGAAGCAGAATGAAAACAGAGGGGTCGAAATGGGAGAACCATCTGAAGGTGTCGAATTCAAAGTTGAGACTGGCGGGCTGTAATGTGCCGATTCAGAAGATGGGATGCTGTTCTTCCAGTTTGTGTTGAGCTTCACTGGAACATTGCAGCAGGTCATGGACAGACATGTGGGTCTGGGAGCAGGGTTGGGTGTTGAAGTGGCAAGCCACGGGAAGGTCCGAGACTTGATTGTGTACAGACCGAAGGTGCTCAGCAAAGCAATCATCCAGTCGGTGTTTTGTCTCTCCGATGTAGAGGAGATCACATTGGGAGCAATGAATGCAATAGACCAAATTGAAAGAGGAACAAGTGAAACGCTACTTAATCTCCCTCCCTACTCTCTCATCACCTTTTTCCTCTCCTCTTCCCCCTTTGCTACCCTTCTCCCCTGTTTTCCATTTTGCCTCTGCTTCACCCATCCCCCACTTATTTTTGTCACATAGCACTGGCTTCAGCCTTGGTCATTCACAGCTCCTAATCTCCCGATAATCTCTCTGTGCACTGTCATTATCACCTCTTTATTGCTATCTTTGCTTCTGGAACCACGACTCACCTTCTCTCAGCCAAGTATAAATACCTCCCTATTTCTCCTTTTTTATTAGCTTTGACAAAGGGTCAATTAGACTCGAAACGTCAGCTCTTTTCTGTCCTTACAGTTGCTGCCAGACTTGCTGAGATTTTCCAAAATTATCTCTTTTTTGGTTTCAGATTCCAGCAACCGTAGTAATTTGCTTTTATCCTGGACACTTAATGCTTTTCTGGGGGTATAACTGGGTTTTCAAGATAGTGCTAGAGCAAACGATGCCAGTTGTAAACAGTTAACATTTTGTATAGAAAGGAGCAAGATGTTACATGTGTAACTTGCTTCTAACAGACCTCACATTTAATAATTCTGTATAGTGTATGTAGAGGGTTTTAACTCCATTTACCAGTTAGTCTGGCTGTGGGTCTGCAAGCTGCACTCAAGGAGTCAATGGTCCTGCTATAATACCTGTTTAATAACTTGTAATATGTTTTATAGCTTTAAATGAAGTCACTCACGGAGTTAATCAATGTCTCAAGAGCAATTGATTATTAGAACATTATCATTAATGAGAGAGCTACAGTTCTTAGACGAAGGTGGGGCAAGTTGGTGAATCCTGCCCCAGGTTGGCCTTTGATTGCTCAACAATCCAGCTATTGGGAGAGGTATAGCTGCAGGCCTGCTGGCTGCCAGGATCTAGACAATAGACTGCTACCTAAATGCAAGCACCAAATCATTCTATTTTCATGGTTGACAGCTCTGCTAAATTAATTTGTGGAGAAGAAATTTCAAATGAATGCATTATGCATTCAAGTGCTCATATCACACAATATAGTTGTAGGGCATCTGCATTCTATTCTTTCACAAATTTCATTTTTCTTTTATTTCTTCAGGGTCTCAGTGATGCCAATGACAAGAGCAGTGCTATTCTACTTTGTGGGGTTGGGGGGAGGTGAGGGGGGGATGTGGAGCTGATGATATAGAACAAGTTCTCTTAGCTGTTCTTGTCACAGCCACTGTAAATTTGTTTAGTTGACCTTTCTGAATTGTTCTTTGGTAATTGATGAGCTGTGGATTGTACAATGGCGAATGCAAAATAAAGGCACAAAACGACGTAACTCTTAGTGACAAGGTACGTTTCGCAACAGAATGTCATGACTATTCTTGATGAGGATAAAATCATTGCTTTGTTAATGGTGTTTCACTTTCTATTGTTATGACTCAATGGAACCTCACTTGATAAGGGCAGTGGGTAAATGTTAACTTCACTCACACACCAGTGAATGGAAGGGATGAAGTGCAACAGTGGCTTTATGGTACATCTGACTCGACCATCCAAAAAGATTCACTGGAAAAGAACATCATGGGTGGCATTAAATTGGTTGTTCCACCTGATTCAGTAGATTTCCCATTGAGTGCATTTGATTAATATTTCACCAAACAGGCATCAGGATACTTCACAAATATACAAATTCAAGGGGATAAACGCACATTTAAACTGCAGCATAATGTTCAACAGTGTACTATGAATTTTGTCATGAAGAGCCAACGGAACATGTTATTTGGTACAATTTACCAGTTGTTGGGATGTTAGACCTACATTCCTGGCATCACAACAGCACTGCTATTGATATAACATATTACCCTTTTGTGCAAAAGGCAGTATGTCATTTTGATATGAAGGCAGCATCCTGCTAGTGACATAGTAGAAGTGTAAAACAGCTATATTCACCCTTTTCTCAAACTTTTCAGATTCCTTATCCTTACAGCATGGAAACAGACCCTTTGGTTCAACCTGTTCATGCCGACCAGATATCCCAACCCAACCTAGACCCACCTGCCAACACCCAGCCGATATCCCTCCAAATGCTTTCTATTCATATACCCATGCAAATACCTCTCAAATGTTGCAATTGTACCAGCCTACAGCACATCCTCTGGCAGCTCATTCCATACACGTACCACCCTCTGCATGAAAATGTTGCCCCTTAGGTCTCTTTTATACCTTTCCCCTCTCACCCTAAACCTATGCCCTCTAGTTCTGGCCTCCCCGACGCCAGGGAAAAGTCTTTGTCTATTTATCCTATCTATGCCCCTCATAATTTTTTAAAACTCTATAAGGTGACCCCTCACCCTCCAACACTCCAGGGAAAACTGTCCCAGCCTGTTCAGCCTCTCCCTGTAGCTCAAATCCTCCAACTTGGCAACATCCTTGTAAATCTTTTCTGAACCCTTTCAAGTTTCACAACATCTTTCCGATAGGAAGGAGACCAGAATTGCATGCGATATTCCAACAGTGGCCTAATCAATGTCCTGTACAGCCACAACATGACCTCCCAATTCCTGTACTCAATACTCTGACCAATACAGGAAAGCATACCAAACGCCTTCTTCACTATCCTATCTACCTGCGATTCCACTTTCAAGGAGCTATGAACTTGCACTCCAAGGTCTCTTTGTTCAGCAACACTCCCTAGGACCTTAACATTAAGTGTATAAGTCCTGCTAAGATTTGCTTTCCCAAAATGCAGCACCTCGCATTTATCTGAATTAAACTCCATCTGCCACTTATCAGCCCATTGGCCCATCTGGTCCAGATTCTGTTGTAACCTGAAGTAACCCTCTTTGCAGTCCACTACACCTCCAATTTTGGTGTCATCTGCAAACTTACTAACTGTACCTCTTATGCTCGCATCCAAACCATTTATGTAAATGACAAAAAGGAGAGGGCCCAGCACTGATCCTTGTGGCACTCCACTGGTCACAGGCCTCCAGTCTGAAAAACAACCCTCCTCCACCACCCTCTGTCTTCTACCTTTGAGCCAGTTCTGTATCCAAATGGCTAGTTCTCCCTGTATTCCATGAGATCTAACCTTGCTAATCAGTCTCCCATGAGGAACCTTGTCGAACGCCTTACTGAAGTCCATATCGATCACATCTACTGCACTGCCCTCATCAATCTTCTTTGTTACTGCTTCAAAAAACTCAATCAAGTTTGTGAGACATGATTTCCCACGCACAAAGCCATGTTGACTATCCTGAATCAGTCCTTGCCTTTCCAAATACATGTACATCCTGTCCCTCAGGATTCCCTCCAACAATTTGCCCACCTTTGACTATCGATGATACAAATATCTCAGCAAGAGGCCCAGCAATCACTTCTCTAGCTTCCCACAGAGCTCTCGGGTACACCTGATCAGGTCATGGGGATTTATCCACCTTAAACCGTTTCAAGGCATCCAGCACTTCCTCCTCTGTAATCTGGACATTTTGCAAGATTTCACCATCTATTTCCCTACAGTCTATATCTTCCATATCCTTTTCCACAGTAAATACTGATGCAAAATATTCATTTAGTATCGCCCCCATTTTCTGTGGCTGCACACAAAGGCTGCCTTGCTGATCTTTGAGGGGCCCTATTCTCTCCTAGTCACCCTTTTGTTCTTAATATATTTGTAAAAAACCTTGGATTCTCCTTAATTCTATTTGTCAATGCTACCTCATGTCCCCATTTTGCCCTCCTGATTTCCCTCTGAAGTATACTCCTACTTTCTTTATACTCTAAGGATTCACTCGATCTATCCTGTCTGTACCTGACATATGCTTCCTTCTTTTTCTGAACCAAACCCTCAATTTCTTTAGTCATCCAACATTCCCTATACCTACCAGCCTTCCCTTTCACCCTGACAGGAATATACTTTCTCTGGATTCTTGTTCTCTCATTTCTGAGGGCTTCCCATTTTCCAGCCGTCCCTTTACCTGCGAACATCTGCCTCCAATCAGCTTTCCAAAGTTCTTGCCTAACACCATCAAAATTGGTCTTTTTCCAATTTAGAACTTCAACTTTTAGATCTGGTCTATCCTTTTCCTACACTATTTTAAAACAAATAGAATTATGGTTGCTGGCCCCAAAGTGCTCCCTCACTGACACCTCAGTCACCTGCCCTGCCTTATTTCCCAAGAGTAGGTCAAGTTTTGCACCTTCTCTAGTCGGTACACCCGTTACTGAATCAGGAAATTGTCTTGTACATACTTAAGAAATTCCTTTCTGTATAAACCTTTAACACTATGGCATTCCCTGTCAATGTTTGGAAAGTTAAAATCCCCTACCATAACTCCCCTATTATTCATGTAGATAGCTGAGATCTCCTTACAAGTTTGTACAGTTAAGGAAATACCAGGGAGGAGATGATAGCTCCTTGAACATTCTTATTGCAATCAGATGCTGTATTTCTGAGCATAACCTGAGATAGACTTTTCAGTAAAAGGACTGACCACTTCGTGAGTTTGCATGACATCAAACAAAAATACTCTGATCAAGATAGTTACTATCCTGTAGGAAGGCTTTAGTGTATCTTAGTTCAGCATAAAGTTTGTTTATGAGGCTTTTGCCAAGGTCAATCTTAGAATTGTGGTAATCTAACTTTTATATCAACCAGTAAAAGTATGCTTATAGTATACAGCACTAAAGAGTCTAATAACTGATTGCTAAACTAAGATACGAAGGAAGGATAGCTCATCTGACCTTTGTGTTTCAAGTATGGATTTGAGTGCAGCACAGAGCCCATTAAAAGATGTAAGGGAATTCTTATGTGCAGTTGTGGATCCAAATCAAGCAAACATCAACAACTAATCCAAATATGCAAGTTATAGGATCTTAGGTGTAATTCCATTGAATCATTTCTCCTAAAGATATTTGCAAGTGCTGGGCCTAGTGAAGATCCCATGGGAACACCTTGTATTGGGCAGATATTGTGTCATTGAAACTGAATTCAAACAGCATGAGCTGCTTTTGTCATAAGATCAACAAAAACTCATTCATGTAGTGATGGCAGGTTTAGGTCATCATGATATCGAGCAACAGTGTGGATGTCCATGACTTCTTTTTGGTGAATAGACCAGCAATGTTAAATGAGCACATGAACATTATATTGCTATCAACTCACATGTCTTATATGGTCTCCACAAATGCAAGTGGAGAACTCGCTCAAAACTAGTTGTAGCAGTTCACATAAACATTTGACCATTTCATGTTGTACAGAATTGATCATAGAGCATAATGTGACATCCCTCTTGATGGCCTTGGTCAGACAACACATATGCAGAAACAGTGAGCCATTAAGATGAACATTAGTGTGTTATGTATCAATGGAGAGCTCATTTCTCTTATATAAGTCCAGCAAATACTTTTTCACACTGGTTTCAAGTATGACTGTCTGGTTGCCCTGGGCAGCAGATCCAATGTATAAAAATTTGAAACCTATCAGTAAGAATGGTGTGCATTTTGCTCATATGGTCCCACTTGTTAAGGATAACTATGCCAAATCCTTTGATGGGTTCATAGATATATGTTTACGTTGAGCTTGTCACCTTGCAATGCTGGCAGATTTCATGTTGCACTGAAAAATAAACAGGTCATTCAGATTCCAGCAATATGTGCACTAGATCAGCTAGGTATGCCTTCAAGGATTCACTCTTTTCAGTGGACTCTGGTTTATGATGGGGTGGCTGAGAGTGGAGGAGTTTGAACTCAGAAAATATCTCTTCCCATTTGATGTAGGATGAAAGTACATCAAAATGGAAACCATGTACAATGGCAAGCTCTTTGCTTTCAGACAATACATGATCAGAGAGATTTACTACATGCCTAATGACATCAGTATTGCATTACCAAACTCCTTGGTGTTAAGTGTGTTCATGGTGTGGACCTATTCTAAAGCAATATAGTAGTATAGTTGGATCAAATTGGAAAATGACAGAATTGCAATTAGATGATGTTTGGATAATGTTGAATGTGTGAGGAATTACACCAATAAACAATTTAGCAGTCAGACTCACAGTGTGGGAACATTTCTGTGCTCTAGAAGCTGCATATATTAGTACACAAGGACCATGTTCTTTTCAAATTGAAAGAATGTGTACACAAGTTGTGCCTGTTTGAACACAACAGGTAGATGATAGCTATTGGGTGACTCAGTTCTCAGGGCAATGCTATGATACCCATTCAACCTACCTGTTTAAATGCTTTGCTATTAATTGTCAATAGCAGTAATGGGTGCGTTCTCCATGGTAGTCTAACAATTAATCAGCATTTTCCTCTCATGCAACATAAATGTTGGCTTCCCCTTTGAATTTGTATTCTTGCAAAATGTTCTAGTGAATGCAAGATAAAAAATTTTGACAAAATAGGTCTTTTACAGAAATACTCATGTTTCATACAACTGAAGGGTAAATCATTCGCTTATCTTTCAAAAAAATGTATACTGCAGTGGACTACAACTAGAAAGTGATATCTAGGCCTGATACAGATTCCATACTTAAAGCATCACTGCTTTTTATTGTCAAGAAAGTGACAAAGGGGATTATACCTGATATATTTTTTTGTCACCGTTGAGGATATGTTTAAACCACAACGAACCAGGTATACAAAACTATCAAAATGATTAGCAGGGAGAGAGAAAAAACACAAAAGAAAGTTTGGTGAGAAATGCTAGGCCATTTGACCTAATGAGCCTAGTCCACATGTGAATGTTATAAACACAGAAAATGCTGGAGAAACTCAGCAGGTGTGGCAGCATCTGTGGAGAGTGAACAGAGTCAAAATTTTGAGTTCAAGAGCAAGTTCAGTTCTGAAGAAGAGTGATATGCAACTTGAAACATTTTATCTCCACAGAGATGCTTCCAGACCTGTTGAGTTTCTCCAGCATTTTCTATGTTTGCTTCAGATTTCCAGCATTGGCAGTATTTACTTTTATTGCACATCACCAACTGCAAATTTCCCTCAAAGCTACTCACCAATTTGATTTGGAAATATATCACCATTCCTTTACTATCAGTGGGTCAATATCCTGGAATCCCCTCTCTCAAGGCCAAATTACAGGACATGGACTGCAGGAGTGCAAGAAGATAGCTCACCATCACTTTCTCAAAAGTAGCTGGGGCCAGGCAATAAATGCTAGTCCATGTCCCACCAGTTAATAAATAAGAAAACAAAAATCATGTTGTTAGCTCAGTTGTTTGGATGGTTGGTTTGTGAGGCAGAGTGATGCCAACAGTGTGGGTTCAATTCCTGTACCAGCTGAAGTCTCCAGCAAAATCTTGTCTTTTCACCCATGCACCTCACCTAAGGCATGGTGACCCTCAGGTAAAACCACCACCAATCATCTCTCTCTAATGAGAGAGCAGCCCTTCGGGAATTGGCAACTTTACCTTTACAACTGTTGTCCCCGGATTTAAGACACAACAAACTTTCACAGTTCTGATTGAAGGTCATTCATTTGAAATGTTGACTCACTCTCTTTTGATTTCTGCAGGAGACCTAACCTGTTGAGCAATTTTAGCAGTTTCTGTTTTTAATATGACCATTCTTTGCCTACCTCCTCTTAAAAAAAATGACGCAGTGAAAAGCAATCTATTTTTCTTGTCATCTCCTGCCCCAGGAGATGTTCCCTTGATCTACATTCACGTAAGCTCATAACTCATTATTGATTTGCTATTTTCAGCCTGTTGCAATATTTAACTTTAATCGATAAAACAAAATGAAGCTACCCCCTAAAAGAAAATGGACCTCTTGTCGATGAAATATCACTGGGAACTGTACTGTGAGAAATTACGTTACATGCCCTGTATCAGATCAATTCAAATTTCAATTTTTATAACTTCTTGTTTTTGAGCATTTCTCTTTAAAGAATTCTAATCTTGTACTATTGATAGTGGAACCATTTAGCTGTGTTTCTCTCTTAATTAGTTTCTCATAACAATTTTCCTGTCTTGTTATGTTTTTGAATGAAATCTCAAAAAGTTTACATGTTAATTTTCATGCAAGTGTAGACTCATATACATTTTATATTGTTGCTCTACATTTTGGTTTGTGCAAAAAAAACTCAGTATTCTTTTAAGAGTCAATATTAAGCAATATACAATGTTATTTGTATCAGATTGCCATGTTTAACTATACTTATCACTTGATCAATGTTATTCCTTGTATTTGGCTTCAGCTGGGGAGCTACCTTAGTTGCTGCAACTATAGTTTTAGTGAAAAGTACATTTAAGGCTGATAGGTATGATGTTTAATGTTATTTGAATATTTAATACAGTTTTATTCAAACTTTGTTGACTGCTACTTTAACACATCATTAAATTATTTCATTTAATAATGATAATATCACAGCAGACAATTTGATACAAATGATTTCGGAATTTGAAACATACAATTGCCTGCTGTAATTTCCCTGTTTTAGTTGAATGTTAAGTGTCGTAAAATTTATATCCAACTTTGCTCTTCACTGGGTCAAACCTTTCCATTTTCTGTTGAAGTGCTTTGATAAGTATAAGTTATGGCCCATGTCTTGGAGCGATGTTCAACTCTTCATCCCATTAGTTACACAACAGGAATCCTCAGTGCCCTGCTCTGGGAATCATGCGATAGGAGATGTGGAAGTTCCTACTACTGCCTGAACTTTCCATCATTCATATCACTAGTGCCTAGCTGTACATAAATGCTGCAAGATACAAATTACCTCTCACAGTGTGGTTTCCAGCATCATTACTGAGAACATGGCTCTGAAAGGCAACTTCATGGACAGAGACCTCGAGGAAGTAGACAAGGTGGTTCAGAGGGCATCCTGCTTTTTCTTGCTGACCACTACCTGAAGTCACATTGCATGACACAGTCAGCATGGGCAGAAATAGTGACCAAGATCAATGTCCTTGATTAAAAGAAACAATCACCAATACCGATTATAAGATGAAACATCTTCTGCACCCTGCAATGGTAAGTGAAACATTTTAATTTTTCCACCTCGCACTCACATAGTCACCATTCACTCCAACTTTGCCACTGTACAGGTTCCTCACCAAGGGTCATGGACTGAACCCTCACTATTGCATGCGTCATGTCCAGTCAATAGCTCTCACCCCCTTGTCCTTACAAACTATTAACCATCCTTCACTCTGTGCATCTCACTGATTTCTCCAGGGCTGTCTTGCCACTTTGCTTGTTCATACATTGCCACTAGTTGCTCTTCCATCCATGTCACTTATGCTCAATCACTATGGAGATCCAAATCTAGCACATGCAGTGTCTGCTGGATATGCACACAGACCTACACTCCATCACTTTAGCCATCGATGCTCAGCACCAGTGGCAAGGTGAGAGGAGACAAGGAACTTAACCTCACTGAAGATGCTCCTTCTTCTCCAGTAGACAGGGTGGTGCCACAGGAAGGAGGAGCTAAACAAAAGGACCCTGGAAGCTTCTTCACAGGCCACACCGGAGGTGCTGGCTCCTCACTCTCCCTGGTCTGCGTTGCTGAAGTCTGCACAAGTCTAAGCCAAGGAGGTGAGCTTGCATCTGGGCAGGATGATCTCAGCAAGCTTGTACTGTCCCGGACCAAACACCTCAAGGGACTACACTCCACTCCCCTTCTCTGTTTCTCAAGTCTTCTAGGCAAATTACAGGCTGGGCCCCCCACTCATCCAGACTGCAGAATCAGGATTACACATAAGACATAGTGGGAGGGAGAGGAGGAAGTGCTACAGGAAACATAGTATTATAAATAATCTTGCAATTTTAAAAACCTGCTTTGCTTACCATGTCAACTGTCTGTTCTAGTATCATTTTCACTGTCCCACCTGGTTGAGTCACACCCATATGAGAAATAAGCAGCTTTTTTTAAATATCTGAAGGTTCAAAGAATTTGTAAGCCTCAAGAAAAGCTAATCTCTCACAAGAGACTGACTCATTGACTGTAGGTAACTTCAGACAACCTGGATCATTCAGCAATTGTATTGATGATCGCAGCCAAGATGTTGCACTTTGATTTGGACACAACTGAGACTAAATGCACGGTGCACAGATTGTGCTAGGGCCTGGCTTGCACAAATCATTCCACACTTACACCCACATTGTGAGTCAGACTATGGAGTTAGTGATGATTCAACACACCCCTGCAGGGAACAGTTCATGTTATGGATCAGCTTTTCAACAGAATGCACTGCCATTCAATGTTGACATATGTACAAAAGGTAAATCACATGTCCAATCTCCTCATAGCACGATGGTCTGCTGAGAAAATCTGCAGAAAGTGCTGCCTCTCGCAGAATCAAATTTGTCCTATGGATGCTCATGCAACTCAGCATTCTACCCACACTCTGGGTCATTGAAAGGTTTCTGGTAATGGAAGGGTCAAAAGGAGATTCCTCAGAATTCCTCTCAGCATGCTGGCTAGCATGAGAGATTTCACTGCACAACACTCATATATCGTAATAAGACCATAAAACCATAAGACCATAAGACATAGGAGTGGAAGTAAGGCCATTCAGCCCATCGAGTCCACTCCGCCATTCAATCATGGCTGATGGGCATTTCAACTCCACTTACCAGCGTTCTCCCCTTAGCCCTTAATTCCTCGAGACAACAAGAATCTATCAATCTCTGCTTTGAAGACATTTAGCGTCCTGGCCTCCACTGCACCCTGTGGCAATGAATTCTACAGGCCCACCTCTCTCTGGCTGAAGAAATGTCTCCTCATTTCTGTTCTGAATTGACCCCCTCTAATTCTAAGGCTGTGTCCAAGGGTCCTAGTTTCCTCACCTAATAGAAACAATTTCCTAGCGTCCACCCTTTCCAAGCCATGTACGTCTCTAATAAAAATAGAAAGTGCTAAAGAAAAGGGAAGCATACTTATTGAGGATATGTAGGTGACATAATTGTAAATAACCTTACAATTTTATAAATATATCTGCAAGGATTCCATTCTACTTTCCCAGTTTCTCCATCTTATCCTGATGGTGCCGCCTTCCATCAGCTTGCCTCTGACCTGAGCAAAGTCCACAGTCCAAACGTTTGCAGGTTTGTGGATTGGCCACAATAAATTGCCCATTGTGTCCAGGGATGTGCAGGTGAGGTGGATTATCCATGGGAAATGCAGGGATAGGATTGTGTGGTAGGTCTGGTTGGGAGGCATTGGAGGGTCAGTGTGGACTTGATGGGTGGAATGTCCTGTTTCCATATTGTCGGGTCTCTATGATTCTGTGTCCTCCCATCGTGGTCAACCATATCTGATCCATCTCCCAAACTTCTGCGTTCACCCACTTCCCCAGCCTGTCAGGACAACAGTAGAGTTTCTCCTTGAGCCCATTTACCATCCTACCAGACTCCACGTTCAAGAGATCATCTTCTGCCATTTCCACAGGTTCCAACAGGATAACATCATGAATGACATCTTGCACTCCTGTCTACTGTCAGCATTCCACAGAGACCCCTCCCTCCATGACTCCCTGGAAAGCAATGAAAGCAATATGAAGTATACAAGGAAGAGCAAAGTGAAAGAACACTATAAAAGTAAGCTAAGATCCATGAAACGCATCATGAGATGTATGTGCATTCCTGGGTGCACTGCGGCCAACTCGTCCATGCCGACAAGATATCCTAAATAAATCTAATTCCATTTGCCAGCATTTGGCCCATATCTCTCTAAAGCCTTCCTATTCATATACCCATCTAGATATCGTTTGTATTTACCAGCCTCCACCACTTCCTCATATATCCAAGAACATGGTAAGACACTAGAGAGGAAATTGCAGGGGCTCTGGCTGATATTTTTGTATCATTGTTTGCCATGGGTAAGTTCCAGAAAGACTGGAAGGTCATGAATGTTTTGCCTTATTTAAGAAGGGCTGCAAAGAAAAACTTGGGAACTATAGACCAGTGAGCCTAATATCTGTGGTAGGTAAGTTACTTGAAGAGATCCTGAGAGATAAGATATACTTATGTTTGGAAAGACAGGGTTTGATTAGGAGTAGTCAGCATAGCTTTGTGCGTGGGAGATCATGCCTCACAAACTTGTTAAGAGTTCTTTGATGAAATGACCAGGAAGGTTGATGAGGGCAGGGTGGTAGACGTAATCTATACGGATTTCAGAAGGCACTTAATATGGTTCCACACGGTAGGCTGCTCTGGAAAATTAACTCACATGGAATTCAGAGGGAGCTGGCAAATTGGATACACAATTGGCTTAATGGTAGGAAGCAGAGTGTAATAATGGCAGGATCTTGTCAGACTGGAGACCTGTGACTAGTGGAATGCCTCAGGGTTCGGTGCTGGGCCCATTATTGTTTGTCATCTATATTAATGAATTGGAAGACGTTGTGTAAGGCATGATTAGTAAATTTGCAGAAGACACTAAAATAGGTAGTATTATGGACAGTGAGGAATGTTCTCAGAAATTCCAGCAGGACCTTGATCAGCTGGGGAAGTGGGCCAAGAAATGGCAAATGGAGTTTAACATAGCTAAGTGTGAGGTGTGTATTTTGGAAAGTCAAATCAAGGTAGAAGTGTAGTGGAACAGAGGGACCTTGGAGTTCAGGTGCACAGTTCTCTGCAAGTGGAATCACAGTTAGATAGGCCAGTGAAAAAGGCTTTTAGGACACTGGCCTTTTTCAGTCAGAGCATTGAGTATAGAGGTTCGGAACTTATATTGCACTGTACAGGATGTTGGTAAGGTGCATGTGGTCAGTTGTGTTCAGTTTTGGTCACCTTGCTATAGAAAGGTGGAAAGAGTGCAGTTATAAAGCTGGAAAGAGTGCAGACAAAATTTACAAGGATGTTGCCAGGACTCAAGGCTCTGAGTTATAGGCAGAGGCTGGACAAGCTAGAACTTCTATCTTTAGAGCATAGGAGACTGAGGGGAAATCTTAAAGAAGTGTATAAAATTCATAAGAGGCATGTTTACGGCGAATGCACTCTGTCTTTTTCCCAGGGTTGGAGAATCAAGGACAAGAGGGCATCAGTTTAAGGCTAGAGGTGAAAGAGTAGAAAGGAACCTGAAAGGCAACATTTTTACAGAGTATGGTAGATAGATGGAATACGCTGACAGTGGAAATGGTTGAGGCAAGTACATTAACAACATTTAAAAGGCATTTGGACAAATGCATAGATAGGAAAGGTTTAGAAGGATATGGACCCAGTGCAGGGAAATGAGGTTAGCATGAATGGACATGTTGGTTGGCATGGACCAGTTTGGCTGAAGAGCCTATCCCTGTGCTGTAGAACTCTATGACTCTGATAGCTCATTCCATACACGCATTATCGTCTGCTTGAAAAAGCTGCCCCTTAGGTCCTTTTTATACCTTTCCCCTCTCAACTAAGACCAATGCCCTCTAGCTTTGGATTCCCCCACCCAAGAGAAAAGACCTTGTCTATTTACCCTATCCAGGCCCCTCATGATTTTATAAACCTCTATAAGGTCACCTCTCAGACTCCAATGCTCCATGAAAAATTGGATGCTCCAATCTCTCCCTGTAGCTCAGACCCGTCAACCCTGGCAATATCCTTGTAACTCCTTTCTGAACCCTGTCAAGTTTCACAATATGCTTCCTATAGCGGGGAGACCAGAATTGCCTGCAGTATTCATGTAGTGACCTCACCAACGTTCTGTACAGCCACAACATGACCTGCCACTCCTATACTCAATGCACTGACCAATAAAGAAAAGAATATCAAACTTTTTCACAATTCTATCTACCACTTTCAAGGAACTATGAACATGTACTCCAGGGTCTCTTTGCTCAGCAACACTCCCCAACACCTTACCATTAAGTGTGGAAGTCCTGCCCTGATATGCCTTTCCAAAATGCAGCACCTCAATTTATCTAAATTGAACTCCATCTGCCACTGCTCAGCCCATTGGCCCATCTGATCAATATCCTGTTGTACTCTGAAATAACCTTCGATGTTCACTACACCTTCAATTTTGGTGTAATTTGCAAACTTTCTAATCATTACCCATATATGTTCACATGCAAATAATTTACATACATGACAAAAAAGCTGTGGACCCAGCACTGATTCTTGTGGTACACTGCTAGTCATAGACCTCCGGGCTGTAAAGCAACCCCCACTACCACTCTCTGTCATCTACCTTTGAGCCAGTTCTGTATCCAAATAGCAAGTTCTCCCTCTATTCCATGTGATCTAATCTTGCTAACCAGTGTACCAGAGGAACCTTGTTGTTCTCCTTACTGAAGTCCATATAGATTATGTCCAACATTATGCCCTCATCAATCCTCTTTGTTTCTTCTTCAGAAAACTCAATGAAGCTCATAAGACAGGATTTCCCATGCATAAAGCTATCTGTACTCAGTCTTTCCAAATATATGTCAATCCTGTCTGTCAGGATTTTAAAGTCACAAATAATTTTCCTCAACATTGAGATGCTGGATTTTCCATTCTTTTCATATTTACACAACTTTCTTGCTATTGCCTGTGTCACACCCGAGAGCAGAAAACATACCCTCCATCACAATATTTCAGATTTTATCAAAAGTGTACATTTCCTGTCAAATATATCATTTCCTTTTTCTTAGTTTTCCGTCATTACTGCCTCCTGTGAACAGTTAGCCTAGTGATGACCTAATAAAACTGCATTTTCAAAGTACTTTTATTCCTCCAGGAACTGAAGTCTATAGTGTCCAAAATATGTATTCTGATTCTAAATGAATGAGTATTTTTTAAACTGTGAAAATCCTGCTTGGTTCCACCCACCAGTAACTCATGGCGATAGCTTCTGAAGAATGACATTTAAATTAGATAAATAAATGCACTTTCCATGAAGGGAAAAAAAAAATTCTTGAGTCTGAACCAACATCGTAATTTCCGCTACCTCCAAACAGACCCCACCACCAAGGATATATTTCCCTCTCCTCCCTATCAGCGTTCTGGAAAGACCACACCCTCCGCGACTCCCTCGTCAGGTCCACACCCCCCACCAACCCAACCTCCACTCCTGTCACCTTCCCCTGCAACTGCAAGAAATGCAAAACTTGCGCCCACACCTCCCCCTCCCTTCCCTCCAAGGCTCCAAAGGATCCTTCCATATCCATCACAAATTCACCTGCACCTCCACACACATCATTTACTGCATCTGCCGCACCCAATGTGGCCTCCTATACATTGGGGAGACAGGCCGCCTACTTGCGGAACGTTTCAGAGAACACCTTTGGGACACCTGCACCAACCAACCCAACCGCCCCGTGGCTGAACACTTTAACTCCCCCTCCCACTCCACCAAGGACTTGCAGGTCCTTGGCCTCCTCCATCGCCAGACCATGGCAACACGACACCTGGAGGAAGAGTGCCTCATCTTCCGCTTAGGAACCCTCCAACCACAAGGGATGAATGCAGATTTCTCCACCTTCCTCATTTCCCCTCCCCCCACCTTTTCTCAGTCCCAACCCTCGGACTCAGCACCGCCTTCTTGACCTGCAATGTTCTTCCCGACCTCTCCGCCCCAATCTCTCTCCGGCCTATCACCCTCACCTTAACCTCCTTCCACCTATCACATTTCCAATGCCCCTCCCCCAAGTCCCTCCTCCCTACCTTTTATCTTAGCCTGTTTGGCACACCCTCCTCATTCCTAAAGAAGGGCTTATGCCCGAAACGTCGATTCTCCTGCTCCTTTGATGCTTCCCTGACCTGCTGCCCTTTTCCAGCAACACATTTTTCAGCTCTGATCTCCAGCATCTGCAGTCCTCACTTTTTCCACCATCTTATAGCAAGTTAGGGGTGGGGGAGACAGGTAGTCTCCTGAAACCCAACTAAAACTGTTTAGTAGTGCAGGTAATAAATAGCACAGATCAGACTTTGTTGATGCAATGCTTCATTTAAAACAATGTAATTTGATTTTTTAAAAAGGATGGTCCAGAATTTTTTTAAAAATCTGCTAATTAATTTGGATTTAAATGTTGAAGTTATTTCAGATTCTTGTATAGTATGTTGTCAGTAACAGGAAAAAATATCCTACAGAACAATAAGTTGAAGTATCACTGAAGCTGCTCCATGTGCTTCTGAGTATTTCTGTTTAGTTTTTTTAAATGTAAAGCAATAGCTGTTCAGTAATTTGGGATCATTATCTCTAAAGTAGCTCTGGTTTTCCATGTTTTCATGGACCATTGAAAATTTAAAGGATTGTAACCCAGTGACTAAAGACAAATAAAATTATAGTCTGTGATGTCATATCTCATTTCCCCAGTACAGACATTCTAGGAAATTTTGCAATGGATTTATACCGTAACTTATGAACTGGAATAATTTTCTTGGACTTTTGTATGACATTACCCCCAACTAAGGCAGCTCAAAAGTCATTATAATTAGTTTATCCTATTAAAATCAATAGTAATTCTAAATCTATTCCCACATAAATTGAAAAATAAAGCTGTTGGAGGCCCACAGACTTCTACCTGAGAAAGCAGGTTTGGTCGAAGGGTCGTGCATAAATAGGAAAGAAACAGTAGAAAATTATGGATTGAATATTAAAGCTTTCAATTACAAGACTGCAAATATGATCAAAGTGTCAAGTAATATGTTTTAATGCAAGATGAAGGAAGTTGCAATTGGACAAGGATATATTTGATTTTGAAGGCTTGAGTTCCAAAGTAATGCATTGGGAATTTACAAGATGTGGTTCTCTACAGTATAGAAACAGTCCATTTGGCCCAATAAGTCCACACCAACCCTCCAAAAAGTAACCTACCCCTATATTTACCCTGACTAATGCACCTAACACTATGGACAATTCACCTGGCCAGCACATCTTTGGATTGTAGGTGGAAACCCACACAGACATGGGGAGAATGTGCAAACTCCACACAGATAGTCACCCATTGTAGCAATTGAACCTGGGTCCCTAGTGCTATGAGGCAGCAGTGATAATCACTGAGCCACCATATCACCCCAATTCTAATTGTATTTCTTCCATAAATACACAAACTGTATGTGGAAGCATTCAGTTTAAATCAGTGTCTGAACAAAACAGCAAACCTGCTTAAAATCAGAATATCTTACATCGGCGCATGCAGTAGAATTATAATGTCAGTATGTTAAGTATATGCACAAAGTCAATTCCTATCTCTATCAGGATCTGCCATAAAAACATCAGACATTTTGTACTTATTAAAATGAAACAGTGAATGTCATGAAATTTTCATAATCTATCTAATGAGATAGCATCATGAATGTTAATTTTTTTGTACAATTCTTATTTGTGAAATAAAGCAGGAAAGATATTTTTTTCTTTTGCTTTGTCATCATCTGAATTGTAACTTTGTGAAAAGATCAATACATTTACTGGATAATTTTAGCTCAGCTGGTGTTGTGATATGTAAAATATCATAGCATACAACCAATTCATTATCAGGAGCTAAACAATTGAAGGAAGTACCAACTCATTATGTGAAACCTTAGGTTCCATCTTCTCTCCCCAGATATCTTTGAAAGCAACTGGAGTTTGACTGTTTTTGTCTTTTGATCGTGGAATATGGTGATTTTGTGACAAGGCCAAAATTTATTACTATTTCTAATTGCCCTTGAAAATGAGTTGATAATCCATTTATTAGTAGTCTTGTGTGGTGGAAGTACTCACGCACTATTGCTAGTTAGGGAGTTCCTGGATTTTGACTCAATAAATGATGAAGGAGTGGTAATACATTCTCAAGACAGAATGATAAGCAGCTTCGGAGGAAGCATGCAGTTAGTAGTGTTCCCAGGGGCCTTCTCCTCTTGTGCTCTATGTGGCAGCGGCTGTGCATTTGAAAGACATTATTGAAGAATGCCTCTTGAGTTAGAGCAGGTTATCTCTAGCAGATGTTAGGTATTACAAATGTAGTATCTCTTATAGAAGGAATTAATATTTGATTTAAAGAACGAGGTGTTTATCAAAGGGGCTGCTTTGTCTTAGATGGTCTTTAGTGTTCGGGCCAAAAACAAAAACAGTATTTTGTTTCTGATTTATCTTCCAGTTTATCGTTAGTGTCAGGGTTTTCAGATCCTAAAGAGATAGATGGAGGCTTGCTGGCTGAGCTGGGAAGTTCGTTTACAGACATTTCATCACCATACTACGTAACATCAGCAGTCAGCCTCCGGATGATGCGCTGGTGGTGTGGCTGGCTTTCCATTTATGTGTTTGGGTTGACGATGTCATTTCCTGTGATAATATTATTTCTAGTGGTGATGTAACTTCCTGGTCTTTTTCTCAGGGGGTGGTAAATGGGAGATAAGTCAATGTGTTTGTTGATAGAGTTCTGGTTGGAATGCCATGCTTCCAGGAATTCTCATGTATGACTCTGTTTGGCTTGTCCTAGGATGCGATGTGTTGTCCCAGTCAAAATGGTGTCCTTCCTCATCTATATATAAAAATACTAGTGAGAGTGGGTCATTGTCTTTTTGTTAATGTTCATGTATCCTGGCAGCTAGTTTTCTGCCTGTTTGTCCAATGTAGTGTTTGTTATGGTTCTTGCAAGATATTTTGTAAATGACATTAGTATAGCTTGTTTTCTTATATAGCTTGTATATGATCTTTCAGGTTCATTAGCTGCTGTTTTACTGTGTTGGTGGGTTTGAGGGCTACCATGATGCCAAGGGGTCTGAGTAGTCTGGCAGTCATTAGCTCTTGTGGCATGTTGGTAGTGACTCTACTCCTGAACTGAGAGACCAGGTCTCAAGTGCCAATTGCTCCAGAGTTATGTAAGAACTTCTCTCAACAGGTTGATTAGAAATATAGATTGTAGACAGTTATTGATTAGGATTTGTGCAGAATAAAAAAAAAACTTGCTCCTTTACAGTTCAAGCTTTGCTGTACATATGCATATGCATGGACTGCTGCATAACCTGTCATAGAGTTGTAAGTAGTTCTATAAATTTTCTGCTGGGATAACTGTAGACTATAATTTCTCTTACTCATTGGGTTACAATCCTTAAATGTTTGCAATGACCCATGAAAACATATAAGACCAATGCTATTTTAGAGTAATAATCACAAATTACTGAACATCCATTGCCTTTTGTGAACAAAATACTGAGCAGAGACATTCCGAAGCACATGGTCCATCTTCAACGAAGCCTCACCTAATTGTTCTGTAGGAAATGCTTCCCTGTTACTGAAAATAAAAAAACATAAAAATAACTTTAACACTTAAATATGAATTAATTGCTTTTGAAAATGAAGTTTATGAAATATAACCTTTAAAAATTTGTTTTAAATGAAGTATTGCATCAACAAATTCTGATCTGTGCACTTTATTACCTGCACTCCAAGTTGGGTTTCAGGAAACAACCTGTCCTCTCCACCCCTAATCTGCAATAAGATGGTGGCTCATACTCAGAATTTACTTTCTCCTTCATGAAAAGTGCATTTATTTACTCAAATTAAAGTAATATTTAAGAACAAGTTCTTAAGAAGGGTCACAGGGCTTGCAACATTAACTCTGTTTCCTCTGCACAGATATTATAAAACATACTGAGTTTCTCCAGCAGGCTCTTTTTCTTGTTTGTTTCCTGTCTCCAGCATCTGCAGTTTTTTTGGTTTTATTTTAGCGTTTCATTCTCTGCCACATCTCTTTCAAGTATGCCCATCTTAAAGAAATTCTGCTCCTCTCTCTCTGACAGGAATGCTATTCTAATCTTTCTTCTATGTCACCATCATTACTTTTTTGCTCCTAGTGTTTGACAAGGCATTTGCCAAAAAATAACTCACTTCCACAGCCACATCTCATTCCTCAGTAACTGCCTCCGGCACCCCATGTGGATTCCAATTGAACTTTCAATCTTTATATTTTGAATCCACTCAGGAATGCAGATATCTCTGTGATGTACCACACCCCTCAGACAGCTGCACTCGCTGCATCCTGAGATCGGCACTCACCTGCATACTTTTGATCCCTCTCTCCATCAGCACCACGTCATGCTCTCTCAGAGCTGTCCTGCCCCCTCCTCCCTCAATTCTCCTTCATTCTTTGGTTCATTTGATGTTCTAACAATAAACCCCTTCTTTCTATTTCAACCATGGATACATAGGAAGAGGAGAGGGCCATTCAGCCCCTCAAGCCCATCCACCTTTCAATGAAATCATGACTGATCTTTGATCCACCTCCATATACATGTCTTTGGCCCAAATCATTAGTACTTTAGTTTAACCAAAAATATATATTTCCCTTGATACCTTATTTCAGATTTAAAATTAACAACTGATCTGGCATCCATTGTCATTTGTGGAAGAGAGTTCCAAACATCTACCACCCTTTGCTTCCTAATATCTCTCCTGAATAGTCTGGCCCTAATTCTCAGACCATGTTCCTCATTTTATAGTCCCCAATCTATTCAAATAGTTCATCTTTATCTACACTTCTTTTCTTGTTAATATTTTGAAGACTATCAACAGTTTATCCCTTAACCCTTTAAATTTGAAAGAATTTGTGTAATCTCTTCTCATAACTTAAACCCTGGCATTAAGGAATGTTAAAGCAGTTTTGAAGAAGGGTCGTTGGATTCAAAACATTAAATCTATTTTTCTTCACAGATGATGCCATTTCTATTTCTGACTTTATGATCAGCATTAGGTTATAGATGAATCTATTGAAAATGGTTGGGCCCAGAGCAATGATTTGAGGAATTTCTGTGATGATAACCTGAGGCTGAGATGTCAACAACACAATCATATTCCCCAGTGCTGAATATGACACCTGCCCTGATTCTCATTGATTTAAATTTGTCTAGGGCTCCGAGATGTCACATTTGGTCAAATGCTGGCTTGACGTCAAAGGTGGTCTCCGCCACCTCATCTCTGAAATTCAAATCTTTGGTACATGCTTGGATCTGGATCTGAGAAGTTCTGGTGGATCCCAACTGCACATTGATGAGTGGATTTCTGGAAACATTTAGGTTGGTGGTATTGTCACAAATTGATAAAGGTTGTTTTCAGCATGAAGATTGGACTGTGTCTCCACAAGCATTGTGCAGTGGTCACTCCTACAAAGATTATCAAATGGAAGGCATCAATGAGCACAAGCAAAGCTGAAGTCAATGGGAATTGGGGGTAAACTATACTGGTTGATGGCATACCTAACATAAAAAAAGATGGTTATGGCTATGGGAGGTCAGTCATCTGAGCTCCAAGACATTCTTGCAGGCATTCCTAAGGTTAGTGTTCTTGACCGAACCATCTTCAGCTGCTTCATTAATGACTTTCCATCCGTAAGTTACATTTTGCAATGTTCATTAAACAGTGTTCAACAAATCAGACACCCAAAGAAGTTTATGTCCAAATGCAACAAGACTTGGACAATATCCAAGTTTGGGCTGACAAGTATCAAGAAACCCACAGTGTCACCCATAGCTTCAGGCAATTTTCATCACCAACAAAGGAGACATTACCATTGCCCCATGACATTGAATGGTATTACCATGACTAAATCCTCCAATATCAACATCCAAGGGGTTACCATTGACCAGAAACTCAACTGGACTAGCTATATCAGTACTATGTCCACAAGAGCCAATGACATCCACATCCCATGAATGAAAAAATACATTTAAAAATCTGCAACAAATAATTTGGTGATCATGAGGTTAAATAGGTAGTTTCTCTGGTTTTCTCAGCAAATACACTAGTCTGTGTTCTTCAGAATTTGGTTAGCTGAAGCAAAAACTTTATTTGAATAATGTTTAGTGTATACTAAAATAGTGATTGTGGAAAGGAGAAACTTTGAGCAAAAATGTTTCTTTGTTGATGTTGAATAACCAACGCAGATTGAGGTTTTTTTAAAGCTGAAAATATAATTGAAATTTCCTTTCTAAATAATTCTGTAATTCAAGGATACATTTAAACTAGTAAAGTACTTGAGAAGTTACTTTGGGCACAAGATGGCATGAATGTTAGGAGGGACATGTGAGAAAGTTGCTCCAGATTGCTACCTGTTGGCCAGAACTCATAACTACACCATTGCAAACTGTGTTTACAAAGAGGACTTCACCTTAATCTTTTTTTTAATTTGTAGGATGTGGGTGACACCATTTGGCTAGGCATTAATTGCCCAAGCCTAGTTGACCTCAAGAAGTTGGTGGTGAGCTGCCTTTATGGACAAGAATGAGGACTGCAGGAAGGGGAAGTCAACTCACCAAGGTACAAGGGGACAGACAAGTGGGGGAGGAAATAGGAACATAATAGCAACAGGAGACAGTCGGTGGAATAGAAACTCTGCAGCCGTGATTGTCAGTCCCAAAGGCTGTGTTGCCTGCCTGGTGTCATAAAGGAACACAATGTGAGAGCGGAATCGTCACTGTGCATGTTGATAACAATGATATTGATAAAGCTCAGAAGGAGGTTCTGCTGAAAGATTTTGTACAGTCAGTAGCTCAACTAAAACGTGGAACCTCTGAGGTAATAATCTCAGGAGTGCTATTTGAGCCATGGATAAACTGGAATTAGGTACATAAATTGAAGGAGTTAAATACACAGCTTAAGGATTGATGTGGGTGGAATCCGTTTCAGTCTGTGGGGCACCAGCACGAGTACTGGAAGCTGTTTGTGTGGGATAGGCTTTACTTGAACCACATCCTGATGATCTGAATAACTGGGCTGTAGAGAAGAATTTTAACTAATTAGAAGTAGTGGAATCATGAGGGGTGGTGGTTTACATAAGATTTCAAAATTAAGGGTAACTATTTTGATAATGATACTCAGACTGGGACAGGAAGTATACAAATATAAAAATAGCAGCAAATAAGGTGAATGGGAAACAAAGTTAAACAAGGCAAAAATAATAGCTCTTTACTTAAATTCATGTAATATTCAGCAAAATAAATTATTTACAACACAAATAGTGGATAATAGAGATTAGTTTGACTGGGTCTGTATTCACTAGACTTTAGAAGGATGAGACGGGATCTGATTGAAATGTATAAACTTCTAACAGGGCTGGACAGGCTAAACATAGAGAGGGTGAATGGAGACTCTAGAACCAGGGAAGCAGTCTCAGAATATGGGGTAGACCACTTAGGACATAGATGCAGAAAGATTTCTTCATTCAAAGGATAATGATCCTGCCATAGAATTCTCTGTCACAGAAGTTGTGGAGGCCCCATGTTGCAGACTATATTCAAAAAAGAGATTTTTTTAGATCTAAAGACATCAATGAGTATGGGAGGCAAGTGGAATAGAACATTGAGATAGTCTATCAGCCATGATCATACTAAATGGTGAAACGGGCTTGATGAGCTAGCTCCAGATGCTAGTTTTTATGTTCTTAAAGGGGTTTGGGAGGAAAGAAATCAACACAATAACTATTACTCGAGAAAAAAAAAGTACTCAGGAAACTTATGGAGCTAACTTTCACTAGGTCTTTTGGACTTGATGGTTTGCATCCTAGAATATTAAAAGAAACAGTCACAGAGATGGTGAATGTACTGGCGGTAATCTTCCAAAAGATCCTTAGGTTCTGGAAAAGTGCCAGAGTTGGATTTGGATGAGGAAAGCCAAGGTGACACAAAAGTAAGTAGGCAGACAAGTATTTAGAATGACACAAAACTGTAGAAATGAACATAGGCGGGCAGATGTAATGTTGGAAAATGTTAGGTTATACACTTTGGCAAGAAGAACAGAGGAGTTGAATATTATTTAAATTGGGAAAGATGACAGAACAAATTGGGGTCTTTGTGTATTAATCACAGAAGATATACTGGCATTGGAGGCAGTCCAGAGAAGTTTCATTAGATTGATTCCAGGTGTGGAGGGATTTTAATTTTGGAAACATTGAATAGTTTAAGCTTGAACTCACTGGAGTTTAAAAGAATGAGAGAATACCTTATTGATTATTTGGGGTCTTGACAGAGAAGATGCAGAAAACTCATTTCCCTGAGGATCAGAAGACATAATCTCAGAGTAAAGGGTTGCTGATTTTAGACAAAGATGAGGAAACATTTCTTAACTCAGAGGGTCATGAATCCATGGAATTCTTTATGAAAAAGGGCCATCAAGGCTGGGTCATTTAAGTATATTCAAGACCAAGATAGGCAGATATGTAATTCGTAAATGTTATGGAGGTAGAAACAAAAATGGAATTGAGGATTATCAGCTTGTCCATAATCACATTGATGGGAGAGTAGATTTGAGCTGAATGGCCTAATCTACTCTATGGTCTTAACCACTGCATCAGTCCAAATGATGTATGTATACCACAGTACTGTTATGGAGGGAGTTCCAGGAATTTGAACAAGTGACACTGAATGAACAGTGATATATTTTCAAAATCAGGGTAGCAAATTAACTTCATGAGTAACTTGCAGGTGCTGGTGTTTCCCTGTATCTGCTGCGTTTTCTTTCCTTCCAGGTGTTAGGGATTGCAAGATACTGTCAAAGGAATCTTTATGAATTTGATTGTAAAGATTTTTTTCCTGTTATGCATTGTTGATAATTGAGATTTTTTATGTATTCTTGTATTAGACCTCCTGTGATTGCACTTTTATTTCTACAATTTTATATATACTTCCTTTTGTTAAGAAGATAACAACAATAACTCGAAGAAGGGAAAACACCGATTTTTTTTAAAAAAGCAAAATCATTTATGATTCACAATCAGATTTTTGAATATGAATCACAGATGTTTTATAAATAAAGAATTAATAGGAAAAATAGGACCTCTACTCATTAACTGTGAAATAATTTACAATTAGTCAAAAGTCAACAGATACCAGAACTTCTTTCCAGCCAACGTTTTTGAGCTCTTCTGACACTGAAAGAAACTTTATGGCACGAGTTTAAAAGATTCAGATGTAATAAACTTAAAATCCCTGAAAGTATAATGCAGAACATACTTTGTAGTTGGGAAAAAAAAGTCTTTATAAGATGGAACAAGATATTGTACTTGAAAGGGTAATGGAAGCAGATTAAATAGTAACTTTAAAAAGGATATTGGATACAGACATGAAAAAAGAAAACATTGCCAAGCTACAAGAGCAGGAGAGTCAAAATGATTGACGAGCTGTTCAAAGACCCTCCACAGATGCAATTGATCAAATGGGCTCCTTCTGTGCTGCGAGGTTCTATGAGATAGACAGGCACAAAGTGTTTCTGACTTACTCTAAAACTTACCAATGTGAAGAAATCCTTGTTGAATCCAGAGCTGAGGAAGAGCAGAGAGAGAAAAAAAGAGTTGGAGAAAAAGTGGGAACAATAAAGTGAGGAAAAGGAAGGAAAGCATTGTCAGTCAGTCAGAGAAGTTGAGGGGAGAATGAGGAGGAAGAGAAAAGAGAACAATAAGAAAGGAATGTATAGAACAGAACAGGAATGGCAATGTGGCAGGATGTAGGGTGGGCTGGTCTTACAGTAAGTTTCCATTGCTACTCAGTGATGTATTCAGCAATATGGTAGAATGATTAGTAGGCACATATACATGCAAAAGGTAGGCTGACTCATTCCTCAAATTGAAGTAGGCTAAATGGTACAAGACAGCAAAGAACATTGGAAAAGTAGTTGTGGTTCTGTTTGCCGAGCTGGGAATTTGTGTTGCAGACGTTTCGTCCCCTGTCTAGGTGACATCCTCAGTGCTTGGGAGCCTCCTGTGAAGCGCTTCTGTGTTGTCTTCTCCAGCATTTATAGTGGTTTGTCTCTGCCGCTTCCGGTTGTCAGTTCCAGCTGTCCGCTGCAGTGGTCGGTATATTGGGTCCAGGTCGATGTGTTTGTTGAGAGAATCTGTGGATGAGTGCCATGTCTCTAGGAATTCCCTGGCTGTTCTCTGTTTGGCTTGTCCTATAATAGTAGTGTTGTCCCAGTCGAACTCATGTCGCTTGTCATCTGCGTGTGTGGCCACTAAGGATAGCTGGTCGTGTTGTTTCGTGGCTAGTTGGTGTTCATGGATACGGATCATTAGCTGTCTTCCTATTTGTTCTATGTAGTGTTTTGTGCAGTCCTTGCATGGAAGTTTGTACACTACGTTGGTTTTGCTCATGCTGGGTATCAGGGTCCTTTGTCCTGGTGAGTTGTTGTCTCAGAGTGGTTGTTGATTTGTGTGCTGTTATGAGTCCTCGTGATCGTAGCAGTCTATCATTTCAGAAATGTTCTTGATGTATGGCAACGTGGCTAGTTCTTTGGGTTGTGGCATGTCCTCATTCCGTTGTCTTTCCCTTAGGCATCTGTTGATGAAATTGCAAGGGTATCCGTTTTTGGCTAATACATTGTAGAGTTGTCCTTCTTTCTCTTTTTGCAGTTCAGGTGTGCTGCAGTGTTTTGTGGCCCTTTTGAACCGTGTCTTGATGCAACTTCTTTTGTGTGTGTTGGGGTGGTTGCTTTCATAGTTCAGGACTTGGTCTGTGTGTGTGGCTTTCCTGTAAACCTTTGTGGTGAGTTCTCCGTTCTGTCTTCTCTGTACCATCACGTCTCGGAATGGGTGTTGGTTGTTCTTTTCTTCCTCTCTAGTGAATCGGATTCCTGTGTGTGTGGTGTTGATGATCCGGTGTGTGTTTTCTAATTCTGTGTTTTTAACGATTACAAAGGTGTCATCCACATATCTGACCCAGAGTTTGAGTTGAATTTGCGGTAAAACTGTTTGTTCTAATCTTTGCATTACAGCTTCTGCTATGAGTTCAGAGATGGGTGAGCCCATGTGTGTGCCGTTGATTTGTTCATATATTTGGTTGTTGAATGTAAAGTGTGTTGTGAGGCACAGGTCCAGTAGTTTGAGTATCAACAAACAAATTGACCTGGACCCAATATACCGACCACTGCAGCGGACAGCTGGAACTGACAACCGGAAGCGGCAGAGACAAACCACAATAAATGCCAGAGGAAACAACACAGAAGCGCTTCACAGGAGGCTCCCAAGCACTGAGGATGTTACCTAGACAGGGGACGAAACGTCTGCAACACAAATTCCTAGCTCGGCGAATAGAACCACAACAATGAGCACCCAAGCTACAAATCTTCTCACAAACTTTGAACATTGGATGGGTGGAGGGCAGGTGGGATGAAGGAAGCCATTCCTACTGGAAAGCGTGTCAGCGGGAAAGGAAAATAACTGAACAGGAAGGTGAGGAGTGCTGTATGTGTGGACACCTCAATGATCTTGACTAACTGGTCTGTAATAGTAGGAGAAAAGGACCAGATTTGAGAATGAGTAGCAACAGAACATCTATGGTCTGATCAAGTGGAGCTATTCCGTAAAAAGGATCAGTGCACCACTACTGGATTGATAAACACTCCTATCAATTTATGAACAATTGCAGCTCAGAATTTTTTCTGGTCAGGTGGGATGAAAGGTATAGATATGGTTAGATTACCATTGTTCAGGAAGAAGAAAATAACTTAATGATTTGTGTGTGGGCATGGAGAGGTGGGGTGGGGGGTGGGGGTGGGCATGTTGGTATGGGCTGGAAGGATTCATTTCCCAATAATCTGAGAATGCGTGAGGTGAACTTGAGATAAGAGGGGATCATTTAAAAAAAATCAATATGGTAGATGGGTTTGAAGACCCAGATCAGCAATAATTTTAGAAGAATATGGTGGATGTAAAGTGCATTTGCAGTCAGGAGAATCACAATTTTATATATACGCAAAGTTGCAGTATTTGACAAACTGCAACACATTTCATGAAAATATCCCTACACACTGTGCCCCCTGACCAGAGGTGATTGATAGAACTAATTTCAAAAGTCCTTAGCTGAATAAGACTTCAGCAATCTTTAGACCTACATGAGATGGACCCAAATCTACGTTGAACTGACACTTCTGCTGTGTGAGTATAATAATGCACTTCCAGGTTTTCAAATGGACAAATTTAATTTTTACATCCAATAGCCTTGCTGCTTATCAAGCTCTATGGCACGCAACCAGAAAAGGAAACTGGATTGGTAACTTTTCATCTTGAGTGGCCAGATGATAACTTGGAAGATCAAATTAGTGATGTACCATAGAATTAGCATAGTTTTTACATCTATCAAGAGACAGAAATCAAAATCAGAGTAGGTTATAAAACAGGGGACTGACCTATTCTGTCAAGTTAATACCTAGTGGATGAATTTCAATTTGTCATTTTTTAATTGTTTTTAGACATTTTATAATTTTAGTTCATTAATATCTTACAGCACGTGTACATCTAAATTGTAAATAAATCTGATCAAATATTTTAACCTATATAGCCTAGCAGTCTTATTTTCTGCTTATTGAAAGGGAAAAGAGCAGAATAACATTGTAGTATCCACATGATTTCCAATGATCAAACACAATTACAAAATCTGGTATCAATACACCCATATATGTGCAGGTTGAGGTTTCAATCAGCTTGTTGAAATTGCCTTTTTTTTCCCAGTGAGCTCAGGACAAAAATGGTGCAATAGAACTTGAACGGACTAAAATTGGACTGGAGAACCTCAATTTGAAACACTACAAAGATTAATTTCACAAATTCAATCCAACTTCCACATGTTTCGATTTGATTCATTTGGAATCAAACTCTAACTGCATTATTTTCATCATTGAACCACAATCTTTTACAAACATGCCTACACAAATTACAACTGGCAAGTCACCATAAATACACCAGAAATGAATTGGCTGATGTTTGCATGTTGTTTTGTTCCCCTGAGTAGTTTCAAGACAAGACAATCGTGTGGATTGAGATCTATTTTGAATAAAAGACCAGAAAATGTCATCAGCAACTGTGTGCTGTTGCCAACTCAATCTAGAATAGCATTGCTGTAGGTCCAAGACACTGGGATAGGTTATTGTTTGTAATGGGAGTAGTGTCTCAATTTACATGATTTATAGTATCTCTGATCACCCAGTTTTCAAACAAATTTAGGAACAATACCTTGATATTCTTTTTGGGATGAAAAGGCATTAGTTGGTAAATAAGGGAAAGATCTTTTTAAGCAGTTCTATGATTAATTGCTGCTCAGAAGCAAGGATTAGGTCTTCACTCCAACGTTTATATGATAAAAAGTCTTTTATCATGCAGATATTCTTCTGTTCACTGCAAGAAGCACAGAAGTAATGAGGATTATTAACCTCTCTTTCATTCTCTGAGTTGTATCAGGATAGAATAAGGGGGTACAAGATCCAATTTCATATCCCCAGAAGGGCTTTTGTTGCCTCCATGGTGGAATAGGAGCAAAGATTTGAAAGAATTGCATTCTGCCCTGTGGGTAGATGACTTAGCATTGCTAGCCTAAGTCCAGGAATTTCAGGGGTACTAAATTATTTTCGAAGAAATCAAGTATTATTGAATGGAAATCTAAAAAAAACTGGATTTGATCAGCACCAAAGCCATATCCAAATATTAATTCATTTGTCACTTTAAATGCTTTTTAACAATTGTGCATTTTGAACACTATGAATTGGAATTTACCCATGTTTGGTGTTTGACATGATATACACACCTACATTATATCAGTACACTATGATAATTTGATAAATGCGTGAATGCATACTTTTCTTTAAAAAAGGAAAACTCTTGTCCACCTTGCATCACTCTGGTTCCAAAATCTCGGCTATTCCACAAGTGGCAAATGTCCTCGAATGAATTCTATTAATGCCTTCACACCGGGGAAAAATCCTTCTCTGCTCATGACAGCAGTTACTGTGAGCTTTAAAGAAATTAAATGCTCATGGGCCAAAAAAATCTCCAGATCCAAAAAAAACATTTTTTTTTGGAAAGGAGAAAAACTAGTCCTCAGATTCTATCAGTTCGTTGTAAAATCACTCTACCTCAAATACATTGCAGTGTGAGGAATTAAGATCTGATTGTTCTGACAGGTTCCTGTGGTATCTAACCTCCCACTGTCACCTTTTAATCAACCGGACTCGTACCGAGAGACACAAGCGATATTATTGTAGACTTCAGCCCACCTCTAACTGGTATAATTGGCTCTAAGGACCACCCATGCCATCTTTTTAACTGCTTTGATCAGTTAATATCGGTGAGCTCCAATCCCAGCTGCCAGGTTAATATACTGGTTGTTGGCAAATAATTTGCGTTTTCTCTTACTGACTGCGGAAGAGCGATAGAAAGTCACAGCGGTTTTGCGAAGACAGCGTGCCCCAAAACGAAAGCTGGATCGAATCCATGGGTACAGCGAATTGTGGCAGTCAATCACCAATCAATCACAAATGATATTATTAGGAGCATACATTCCCCTGAGGAGGAATTGGATTTTAAACACCGTTCTGTATTTACAATCGCTGGCTTGGAAATGGTTAAACTGCAGTATTGGCAGAGGTTCTATACTGGCTACTGTCCGTAAGCAAGGACAGCACTCCTAAAGTTATAGAGATTTTTTTTGGTTTAAATCATGTCACGCAGCAGTTGATCTGAAATGTGGCCCCGTTACCGTTCCCCGTGCCGGGAAGGGAGTCAATTCCATTTGCTCTCTGGTCGATTGAAATGAGCAAAAGTTGAAATAGCGTCAGTCACATTTTGCGGGAAATTTCATTCATTACTCGAGTCGCCGTGCGTTGGGAGCAGCGAGCCTCTTGCGAATTGATGGTACATGACCTGGCGGTGCCACTTGAAGGCATCGCGCTGTCCAGAAACACACCAAGCTGGAGTCAAACTCGATCTGCGAGATAGCCAGCCTCACCAGAAAGTGAAGGGCAGTTGTTGAGCGGAGTGGGGCGCAATTCCACAACTCTTGGTGCTGAGAATTGCAGCACGGCGCTAGTGAGCAGGACTATTATCGATGCAAATCCACAGTGCATCTTTTAATGGGCCCGGGGAGTGGGGCGGTGTGGGAATTCTCCCGACTTTAATCACTGCCCTGAACTGCAGTGTTTCTCGCGTTTGAACAGCGGAGGCTCGATTCACCCGTACAATGTTTGAATGGACTCTGGTTATTAACAAAGCTTGCTACATCAAGGCTGTGTGTGTGTTGGTCACCTGTCAGGAATACTGAAGTACCTCCTGCTGGCACACGCTGGAAATGCTCAGTCGCAAAGCCTCTCGCTTCTTTCAGGTCTAGGAGGTGGGAAGCGAAGGCACAGGTGCTAAATCGGACGTGAATGCCACCGTTTCCTCTGGCAAACTTTCTCTCCCACCCCCGGCTTCTCCACAGAGATGTTTGCATCCAACGGAAACAGAAAAAGTACATCAATGTGTGCGCGGTGCGTCTGTCATCTCTAGGGCGAGCGTGTCCTTTGCTCACGATCTCTCTCTCTCTCTCACGGAGAAATAATTCTAAGGATTGGTAGACAGGAACTGGCTGAAGATCACCGACGAAACGGACAATCTGGCAGGCACCCGAGGTCTCCACTTTATATTCCCAACGTTTTCTTTCTCGACCCCCACCCCGCGAAAAATTCCGTGTTGGTGTAGCGCCGCTGTGGAAGACCGAGGATTCCGGGTGTTGTGGGCTCCCACTTTCAGGGTAAGCGAGCGCTCTCAGCAACTTGGAATTAACACGAGTTTTATGCACAAGGCGACTCAACCGGCGGCAACACCGGCAAATGAGTGACGACCTTTCGCAAAATTAGTGCTCGTTAGAGTGCTTTTGCTCATCCCGGAACAGCTCTGAAATATGTGTGTGTGTGTGAATATTAGGGCAAGTAACAGCATGGTGCGCGTTATCTTTCTTTAACATTGTTAGCTGGGTTACTTTATATTCACAAAGATGTACCCCCGGTGTTTTGTAAACGGAACTGGCTTCAAATCGGTTCATTAACTGGACAAGGTTTGAAACTGTTCCTTTAAAAGTCTTTTGCTTTACAAAATCCAACCGAGGTGGGCGTGGGGCATGTTATACTCTAGAGAGCGCAGCAAAAGTTTTGTTTTGACGGAGTCTTTGATATTCGCTCTGTTGAGGGGGGGTTTAGTAGGTGAGAATTGTTCGGGAGCATCTTCGGGATGCGGAGCGGGGGGGACGTTCTAGGTAGGCAGTGACAAACTCTCAACCCAACCCGCTCAGGTCAAGGCTGGAGGAGGTAAGACGCCAAGTCCGAGACACTGCTGAAAAAAAATTGGGGGGAAACAAATGAAAAAAAAACAACCTTTTGTTTTTGAACATCAAATTTGAAATCAGCGCAATATACTTGGAAACTTCACATCCCAGGTGCATTGCTACAATATTATCAGCTTGGGAGAAAAATGGATTTGTTGTGTAAATGTATTTTTTTTGTTTGTGTACCTTTCCCGAATGTTTTGATGTGCACTGCTTACAATCACCCCAGCTGCCTCTTCTTGGTTATAGAGAGAGGCGTTGATATATTTTTGTTGCACCTGGTTTCCAGGCAAAAAGAGTTTGGCGCCATAGAGGAGCCCCCAAGTTAGAGACACTCTCTGTGTCCTGGAGGTTACAGTGGGCGCGGATCCCCGCCTCCTCTCAGGTGCGCACCTCTGCGCCTCAGGTAACTTGGCGCGAGCGGCGAGGCTCCAGCTAATTGTCCCTGGCAGAGACACACCTGGTGCAGCGCGGGAGGCAGCTTTCGCCTTCCTACATCAAAGCATCACCTACCCCAGACCGTCACTCGCCCGTGTGGCGCGCATTCTCTCTCACTCTCTCTCGAGTGCGACAGTTTCGTAAATACCGCATTCCCGTGGATGGACAGGTAGTTTTATTGGATGCATCATCTTGCACCTCCACTACCTCCACACATGCAAACTAGAAAATACCTGGGGTGGTAGTGGGCGAACCACGCGTCATTCTTCACGTAATTGTCCACGAATTTACCTTTCCCTGGTGATAAAATATCGTTAGCAACATAAGGAAATATTTCAAAATATTGGGTGGTGGAACAGCAAATTAGTGGTATTGAAATCGCTATGTATTGGTTGTAGAATTGTCATTATAATTGTAATTAACAATTTGGTCGTTAATCTTAATTATCTGCCACTACATTAAATCTTATTTATAGTGTGCTTTCCATGCAAGTGTAAAGATTACTTTGTGAAGTAATATTTCTTGCGCTTCCAATTAACTTGATGGAAAGAATGAGTCAATGATAAGTAGCTGATAAGTGTGTCCAAAGCTCTTGCAGTTGATTAACATCCAAAAACATTCCACCTCAAGCAAATTTCCTCCTTCTACGTGGATGGCATTCAGAATTATTCTTTTACTCGTTAATTGAAGGTGGAAAGCAAGCCAATCCAATTTCTGTAGCAAAAAAAAAGTTCTTTTCATTCATCTCTTGTTTTTCCTTAGTAATTGAAATTTACAGTGTCTAAAAATCTCAAAGAATTTAAAGAGTTAAAACATGAAAAAAGACAAGTTTCATAGACTTGCCACATAAATGTTCTCTGCAGTTGAATAACTTAATCTACATTTATTATTAGTCAATTAAGGTTTACTTAGAAAAGTTAAAGGAATGTGTCCAATATTTTTTAATTTCTTTTTTGCTGTTATCCCTGAAAATGTACCAAACTGAACACTTGGTTTGGAATAAGAGCTGCAATAGAATGAAAAGGAAAAAGAAACAGAAGAAAATTATACTTGAACACAATAACGTCTCATGCGTTGATGGTGTGCAATAGCATTTTCCATTGGATGCCTGAAGTGTAACTTCATGCAGCATCCAATACCAGTCATTCTCAGCCACAGAGACTCAACATGGTAACATCCTGTAACACACAACATGTATGTATGACAAAAACTTGCAAATGTCTTTGAAAGCAACGCTGCTACTGAATCCCAAGATTTCTGTATTAACTTACTTCCTCCTGCGTTCCAGGGTTAAGAAAAGATTACTGTGAATTAACTCCAGTGAAAGCGTTTTTAGAGTTGCTGGTAGTGATTATTTTTGTTGTGTTTCAAATAAGTTATCAAAATAAAGAACAGGATGAACTTCTCAATTGTTGTTGAAGCAACTTTTAAAACATTAATGCCACCTCCGTGAGTGCATGCTAATGTGTTGTGATTGAAGGCTGAGTAATGGTAATGATGCTGTGGATAAAACAGCAAGAGACTTGAGCAGTGGAGGTAGTCTTGTTTTTTGTATTCTAGTGAGTGACATCAATTACATTTGTTTTATTTCCATTTATCACATACTCTAAAACTAGGAAAACAATGATTCAAAGTTGAAGTAAGGCTCTCAAACTTTCTGGTGGAGTGAATAGATCAGAATTCAAGTCTAATATTTAATGTACTTAATGTTCTATGTTGCTCATGTCAAGTTATCTCTCATTTGCCAATCTAAATAATTAATAATATATTAATTGCTTTACATTTATGCAGCTCTTGTCATCCTTTACTATGTTAAATTCCCATGTTTGAATTGATTTTGCAAACAGCCATTGTAATTATAATATGCTGTAATTACATTCTTCAAACTCCAGTGAAGCTGCACCAGCACCTCCACTGCCTACAGAGTGACATTGAAAAATGCAGCTCCCTTTTAAAAATATATTCATTGGATTTTTTTTCAGAATATAGGGACATACTACTTTGAAAAGAGAAAGGATTATGATTGTGTCCTAGTTCAGATGTAAGTAGGTCTCCTGCATCATTTTACCTTGAAAATCTTACCCGGTTTCACCTCCCTGCATGAAATTAACAAGAAATTGATTAGTATTAAGAAATATTCTGCCAATTGCTTGAATAAAGAGCAGCCACTGGTTGAAAATTATTTAATTGTTACCTTTCCTGAAACCAAGATTTAAGAATTAGACATCCTTAATAATGTTTTTTCTTCCTAAGATTGATAACCATGATATTCAAAAGGGTTGGGACAAATTCTTTATCTTAGTTTGACATAGTCATGAATATATTTTCCATTTAATTTATTATTAAATATTATATTCTTGAGGCTTACTCTGAAGCATACTGTTGTAGTTGTGCAATCCAGTATTATCAATCGGCAATCTATGATTTTCATTTAGCATTATATAAAAGATTCTCATGACTTTCATCTCCGAAGCTAGAGCAGCAGCTGAGCATGTCTTTGATGGAGGCTGGCATGCGAAGGTAGAGTGCCTTGTATGTTGCAGGTGGGCACGGACTCATATTGGAGAGGGACTTGAACTTAAGTACTTATGGTCACTTTCTAATATAATTCTGAACGTTTTAAACTCTGTTCCCATACTAACCTTTTTTTTCACTCTGTAACGACACTTAAAGTATCTGTACCTATGTACTCTGTACCCAAGACGGTGCTGAGAGGCAACATTACACCTTTTCACCACATTCATTTGAGTGCATGTGACAATACAAGCTATTCTACTCTAATCTGTCTGGAAGCAGTTACACAATGGATTGAAGTTTAATCTTGCTCCATGTTTATGTGGCTTCATTGATTTCATCACTGCTTGAGTTATGCTGGTACTGAATCCTTTGGAGTTGTCAGTCATCCCTGCTTTATCCTGTACATTTGTTGGCATATATATTATTCTTCATAAACCTCAGTAATCAATATAATGTAGCCAATCTTAGAAGATTTTTCTGTTCATTTGAGCCAAGTTCTCAGAAGCTTTTGGAACTTTGTCTCCATTCAGTCTGTACCAGCAGGTTTAGTCCTTCATCTGAATACCCTAAGGGAAATATCTATGTTTTTCTCATCATCTTTTCCCAAGTAACCTGATGAGTACTGTCATGTCCTTTGTCAGAAGCAGCAGATTGACACAAGGTAATGATGGTCAATTGAAGAGCCAGTATATACATGCTGGGCCAAAAGACCTCCTTCTAGACAATACGACTTCTGTGATTCGCACGTAATTTAGCAGGAAACATTTAGAAAAAAAAACTCGAGCAAATTTCGAAAACCTCTGTGACCTTACCAAATATTGAATGGGGTCTGTTATACAAATCATAAGATGAACTAACACTTAGAAAAGAAAGCATCCTTTGGCATGAATCCTGATTATATTGTTGGGTGAGGTTCCCAATTTGTTATTGTTATAGATGGGATGCCCAAGATTGTTAAGGGAACGATGATCTGACTCCCTTTCTCTAAGCATCCGTCCCTTGGTTTGTTGTAACAAGGTTAATTCTAGGAGGAATTCTTCCCTTGTGGATATCTTTCTCCCAGGTCTAAATGTGTTCATGTCTTAAAGGATCCTTTCTCAAATTAACTAAAGGAGCAAGCTTCTTAATTTGTACATGTAGGAAATACCATTGCAACATGTTTACGCACTAGTGTGAAATAAGTGGAGAGTCTAAAAAGAGAAAAATGATTGGAAAAGTTGACTTCTAGCCCTTGGAGTAAGAGGGATCTTTTTCCTCATCAGAGACACTGACTAAGTGATAATTGTTTGACCATGACTTTCACTGCAGGCTAACACTTGAACCCAGCCTGGTAGACATGAGAATGTTCGGTTCCAATGGCGCAATCCAGTAGAGTTGAAATTGTTTTTTTTTAAAGCCCCGGCCTTTATTTCAAAGGGAAAAACATAAAATGTGTCAGTCATTTGGAGCATAACCTACAGGAGGTGGCTTATTATTGAACAGTAAATTGTCAGCCCTGTAGTCATAGCCTGTTTCAAGTTTCTTTGACACCTTTAGTTGTTATGTTGGTCTCATGCAGAAGTTTTGCCAATGGCCAACTGAATTTATACTGGTAGTTATTTTGTCTCTGTAGCTGAGCTGTTGCCTCTTTTAATAAAACACAATTTGGGATTGTGAGCTAAAAAACACCAGTTATATCTTGGGGCTCTGACCCCTGTTCATATCAACGTCTTCCATGACTACAAATAAAATATCAGGTTATTCAGCACTAGGTTTAGTGCAGAAACTACTTGATACTTTGTTGAAAAGGAATTTGGGTGCTTTGCTCAAAACTGTTCAGCTTGGACTAATATCTGACATGATAGAAACCTTCACTACAAGCTGCAGTTGGCACTTATGTCTGCACAAGTTTAGTACCTCTGATCCATTTAGTGCACAAGGAGTAACAAATACTATTAGGCATTTTACTGTTGTGCTAAAAGTTCAGCTAACTACCTATAGAAATGGCTAACTCCAGAAAGTTATTTGGCAGGGATAAGAATTAAATGCTGTTTTTATCCAGCTGTATTTCACAAAGCTCATCAGGATTTCTTCTGATTCCGATAATTTTTTTTCACTGTTGATTCAATAATAACAATTTTTATTTTAATCATCAAATATGCAGTTTAATATTTTTTGCCAGGATTTATTTCTGTAATGTTAAACGCTGCCTCACCTTCTTCTCCAGCTCCATGTAAAGAAAATTACATTGACTTTGATTAAAGTCTCTTTGCGATCTGAAGATTCCACTTTCCAGAAAAAAACTGTCTTAGATGCCTCGAAGGAAAAACATTAGTTCAAGAGACCCCAGCCATGGGGTTGTAAGATCCTCAAAGTCACTGATAGGGGAAGCTGCTGATTCCTCGGGCTCTCCACCACAGCCAGTTACTGAAAGGCAGTCCCTTAGAGTGGGAAATAATAACAATGTTGAATGTAATTTGCTTTCAGGCATTGGCCTGTCATCTATTTGGCACATCTGATAAGCTTTTTAGATGTAATCACTTTTGTGTTTACCTTAACTCTCATAGCTGAAGTTTCAGGCTGCTAGCCCCACTTAAGTTGACAATCTCCTTTTCCATAATATGTTTTGCTTTAAATAGCTTAGTTGAAATCTTGGGAGTCAGGTAACATGAAACAACTTCTGTAGAGTGAAGGTAATATGTACCACAGAAAAGGAACCAAAGAAAGTCGACGGCTGGTCATAGTAAGAGCAAAATCCGTGCCTTTGCCACTACTAGAGAGTTAAATCAATATTCTTCTTTCATTAAATACAATAAATTTTGTAGTCTCTCAAATGGATATGTAGTGAACATTCAATTGTGGAATTTGTTGATGACTGGTGTCAGTTTATTCTTCAGCAGGCCACCAATATCCTCTAGGTGTGTATATGTAAATGTTTGCGTCACAGATAGATAATACTATTTGATCCCGACCAAACTCACGTAATCTTTGGAAATTACAGGTAACCATAGAAGTTGACTTATAATAACGAAAATGTTGCCAAAAACTGTTTAACCAATTGCTAAAGATTATGAACATTGTAAGATTTATTTGTAGATTCTTAATTTTTGGTTGTTTGAAACTTTCTCTCCAAAGATAACATTAGATTAACAAGTTTTGCATTCCAAATCTTGTGTATTGTCAGTTTTCTTGTTTGTTTTGTATCTTGGAATTGAATTGAGTTTACTACATTTTTGTTTGAGAAGCAAGTAAGCTTGCTCAAAACTAACATAGTGTCAAAGCATTGGAAATAAAGAGCAATGTTTTTGTGGTAAAGCTGAAATTTAATCTAGTCTGATCCGGGTAACATCCACTTCTTGTTTGCTTAAAAAAAAGCCAAATTTTCATTCAATCAGCCTAAGCAGCCTGCTGCTGTAATAAAGAGATGAAAAGCAAAGGTTTCTTTGCTTCAATACTACAACATGAGTGGAGAAATTTCCAGCACAGTTTTTGCTTCGCTAATACAGTTTATGCAATTTCGGCAGTGTGACTTGAAATTGCAGAGTAAAGTCAGGTGCAAAAACAAGAGAATCTCTCGTATTAACATTTATTGCAAACATAGTAACAACATGTATGAAGTCAGTTTCTCAGTTAAAACTCGTTTGCTTAAAAATTTTCAACTTCTTATTCTTCATGGCTTTAAATAACCATTTTGATTCCCGTGTCAAATTATTAAATAAATTGTTTTTTTCAAGAGCCACAAATTTTATGTTGTCAAAATATTGTAATTTAAAACTTTGTGTGTAATTTACCAATGTCATAGCTCCCTATGGTAGATTATCATAAACTATGTTGTTTGTTTGGGAAGCAAATAAGTTTGCTCAGGATTGACTTATATAGTGTGTTATAATTGAAAATAAATGGCAACATTTTCTTGTAAAGCTTTAGTTGTTGAGTTTTCACAGGCTGGCCACATATTATTGATACAAAGTATGAAAGTATAATTTTGCAGTGCTACCTTCTTTGGTTCAGTGCATCATTCAAGTAAGTGGATCCTATGCCTTTTCTGTGTTGGATAACATTCAGTGCTGAGTGTCTTATCATCTGACCTAAATATAGGGTATGATGATAGCAACACCTTCTAATTTGAATCAAATAATTATGTTCATTCCATGTACTCATCTGTTTCTTATGTTTTGCAAGGCAGCACAAGAAACTGCTTGGGAAAATGAGGTCAAGTACAACATGTTAAGTTCTTTATTTTACAAATAAGGACAAGCATCTCAACAATTAGGAATGGATTCACTTAATCAGTGTAACATTTTCATGTCATGAATAAAAAGTTATGCTTCTCCATGCTGGGCGGGGGGTGGGGGGGGGGGGGGGGGGGGGGGGGGGTGGGGGGTTGGGGGGCGGTGGAGGGTGGGGGTTGGCGGGGGATGAGTTACGGGAGCATACATGAATTAAACATGTAACTCCTAACAAAACAAGAGCAGGAAGTGCTGGAGAAACTCAGCAGGCCTGGCAGCATCTACAGTGAGGAAAACAAAGTTAACATTTTGAGTCCAGTGATCCTTCGTAAATGCTAACTAATGTCCAATACAGTACGTTGTTAGTGAGGTGGCAATAGCTCACTGGAATCTGTTTAAACATCCTGGCTGACTCATTTTATCTTATAACCCAATGTTCACAACTGGGAGGAAGAGCATTCCAGATAACACAGGCTAAATGTTCAGGAAAAGACAACCCAATGCAGTATTTGAGGTGGTTACAGATTCCTGAAATAGTCTAAGAATTATCTTACTAACAAAATGAACTTCAGTGTCTAGTTCATTAATGTATTAATCACTTAAGCTCTTCTCATTGATGTCCCAAAGATTATATAAGTGCATTTTAAAGATTAAAAAATAACTTTTAACCAGCAGCAAGTTCCCAATATTGCTGAAAAGTAATCCTGTAAATTTAGTTTTGATCTTTGATTTGTTTACTTTAATAAGTGCAATATTGACCAAATGTTGGATTAGAATTAATTTCCTACTTTTTTATTTATGCAAGCAACTGCAGATTAGGTAGTGTTCAAATATGACCACATCCTTTGGGGAGTCATTTTTTTTCTTTAGAAGCATCACATTTTTGGAGGAGTTTTCAATCTGTTGATGTGAATTTTATTTCTCAAAGGATATGAGGAATCTTTGTCTTTGTAGAATCTATTTTAAGCATACGTCCATTCCCCTGTACCCACATCAAAGAAAGGTGAGATGTGCAAGGTGAGTCTGAATTTAAGAATTGAACTTTTTGGAGCACCAGTCCAACAGTGACCATTAAATGATCGAATTTAATATAATGGTTTAGAGAGAGAATGATGTTAAGCCATGGATCAGGGTTTTATATTTAGTTGAAGTGGAATTTGGAAGTGTCAAGCAGAAAATGGGACCTCAGTTTCTCACTGCAATGAAAGGTTACCCAAAACTTGTCCAGGTACGACCCCATTTTTTATGCCGCAGACTTTGTATAACTTCTAAGGGTGCACAATTTGACAGCTCTGAGAATTATTGAGTTGGGAGAAGTGTGGTGGTGGTGGTGGGTAATGGTTTGATGGTGTCTGTCTTTAGTCATTGAGTGGGGATGTGGAGTGGGTATCAGTATGAAACAGCAGATTTGTAAGTATTTCAGTATTTAATTATTAATGTTCACACTTTAAATTCTGAATATATAGGAAAGCAATGTTTTTAAATGTAGAGCATTTCATGAAAATGTTACCTTACTCACTGGGCCTTGTGAGAGACATGGGAATGCTTGAAGTAGAAAGTCTGCATAAAACAATGTCCAAATTATTAGATTACTTACAGTGTGGAAACAGGCCCTTCGGCCCAACAACCGACCCGCCGAAGCGCAACCCACCCATACCCTACATTTACCCCTTACCTAACACTACGGGCAATTTAGCATGGCCAATTCACCTGACCCGCACATCTTTGGACTGTGGGAGGAAACCGGAGCAACCCCACGCAGAGACGGGGAGAATGTGCAAACTCCACACAGTCAGTTGCCTGAGTCGGGAATTGAACCCGGGTCTCAGGCGCTGTGAGACAGCAGTGCTAACCACTGTGCCACCGTGCCGCCCACCAAGTATGAAGTACAGATTGCTGTTAATTTTACAAATAATTCTCTCAGCTTGTTCCATCTCAGATGACAAGCAACCCTATTCCAGTGAGAAGTATGGAAACTTTTGTGCAAACACAGGCTACTCCCTGACCCCATTCCCTGCAGCCAACCTTTAATTGCAGCATGATCTCCTGCCCCTGTGTGTTAATTCACCAACCGAAATTCCTGTTGATTGACGTGAAACTGTTGTGCATGGGGTCAGTTGAAGATTTGGTTGCCTTCTCCCCAAATGAACTTCAAAACAAACCAAACAAAAAAAAAACACTGCCATACTCACTTGCTGCCCATGAAAGGTATTTTCATTCCTGCAGTTCCCAACAAGCTCCAGGCTGGGATAAAGAAATCAGGTGCATGTATCAGGAACTTTCAGAACCAATCCCAGAATGCAAATAAAGTCATTGTTTGTTTGATGGCTGGTGTTAGAGTCTCTGAGCTTGCACCCCAAAATTTAATCCTGCAAAACCTACTGTGGTTCTAATTCAGTATAAATGAATGCAATTTAACGTGCTTTTTATTTCCGGCCATGGTTTGGATGTACCTGGAGTAGTAACTTTACAAAAGAATAGAAAGCTGTATATCAAGATTTGCTATTGATCACACAATCAACAGTGTGGATTGAACAAAGGTGTATGAATGCATCAGACCAGTCAGCAATATTATGGAATACTCTCTAGTTCCCTAGATAAGTGCAGATTCAACAACTTTGAAGAAGTTGATCACCACTGGTGTAAAAACAGCTTGTGTGTTCAGCACCCCATCCATAATCTTCCATCACAATTTTTTCCTCCACTGCCAGTGTGCTGTGGCACAGATTTATCAAATCTATTACAGAAAATGGCTAAAGCATCTTCAAAAACAATTTTGAAATCCATAACTTCTAATGAAAAGAACAGAGGCCATTGAGCATTGAAAGGGCCACTACCTCCAAACTCTGCTCCAAATAAGTTATCATCCTGACTTACAAATATGTTTCTTTCTTCATCATTACTGGGCCAATCTCCTGTTTCTCCCTAACTAACAGCACTGTTGAAGTACCTACACACCAGTGTGGTCCACAATACTTCAAGAATGTGCTCACTGCCCCTTCTCAGGGGAAGTTGTTTGCAATTTATTGCCCTCTATGGGAATCATTCATCCAAGTCAAAATGATAGACCTGTAAGCATAAGTGTCAAAGTAGACGTAAATTAGACACTTAATAAAAACAACCTCTGTCACTTGGGAGAAACTGTTGTGGATAGTAAATATGTCACCCCAGATCCCTGGATGGAGCAAGACATGAAAAATTCAGTTGTGGTAACCTTGGTAAGTACTTTCATTGCATGGTTACTTGACCCTCTTAGAAGGATGTCTTGACAGGAATAATCTGCCATGAAAGTTTGAGGCACTGCTACTCTATCCTGTTGAGGTTCCTCTTCCTATGCATTCATTGACACACTTATTGCCTCCTTGAACAATCTACCTTGATCCTGTGGACTGAAATGTTGCTAAATGGGAAGTTTGTTCCTGTTGTTTCAGCTGCGACTGGTGCTAGTGTGGTTCCTCATCAGAGAGCCACAATATAACTGCATAAACCGGTCCATATGACAGAGAAAACAGGCAAGGTGGAAATGCACATCAAAGTGAGCAAAGTCCAATGCAGGTAAAATTACTTTCTAAATGCTAAAATTCAGAGTCTTGGAAGTTCTGTGAGCACAACTCTTTTCTCAGGGGGAAATATAACTGTTTTGCAGGTTTTGCAGCTTGATAGCTTCATTGGCTGAGTTCATAATGTACCCATCTACGGGCACATTCCAGCTGGCTCAGAGAAATTCATATGCTTACTGGTTAAAGCCACAACGAATGGGATATGTAAATGATTGACTTGTCATGTTCATGGGATTTCTCATGATCCTTGGAATGTGCTGCCATAAAAGCCAGAAATGAACAGTGTCACGTTAGGTTTCCTTCCTGCTGGCATTTTTGAGGGATTTAACCCACCCAACCATCGGTGCTGACTCTCCTGGGCCATTACAGGTATGCCTAATATGCTAGGCTCTTGACTAAGGCACTGAACTATGTTTCTTGAATGTTTAACAGGAGTCTGAAACGAGGGCATGCACAATCCAGATTACGAGACCCTCCTTTTCCATGCAAAAAAACTGTTCAGGGTTGCAGCAGGTGACGTCTCCAAGTCGACTATTCACTATTGTCAGAGAATCGTGCAAGGCTCTGTGAACCAGAAGCTGCAGTTTCATTATTTTCCCAATGAACTGAAGGAAACAAAAATGAGGGACCACAAGATTCAGTGCATGCTCCAGGTTTCTCCAGTTCTCAAATTTCATCGTGTGCTTACCCATCACCATTCTCATCGCATCATCAGTAGAAATTGTTTCTGCTACCTCAATATTCAGTTTGATTGTGCATTATGCATGTCTGTGATTGGTTGTTTTTGGCAACAGTTAAGATTAATTCATAATTGGGTATCCCTGTCAAGACCATTGAGCTGACCAATCTCTCTATATTAGGCCTGCCGATTTCCATGTTTTGTGTGCAGACATCAATATAATCTGTACTTTGACCTTTCCTTCGATCTGAGACAATGCACCCAACTATCTCTCTCTTCGTGGCTTAAACAAAGAACAAAGAAAATTACAGCACAGGAACAGGTCCTTTGACCATCCAAGCCTGCGCCGATCCAGATCCTCTATCTAAACCTGCCGCCTATTTTCTATGGATCTGTATCCCTTTGTTCCCTGCCCATTCATGTATCTGTCTACATACATCTTAAATGATGCTATCATTCCTGCCCTTACCACCTCCACTGGTAACACGTTCCAGGCACCCAACACCCTCTGCATGAAGAACATTCCATGCATATCCCGCATAAACTTTTCCCCCTCACTTTGAACTCGTGACCCCTAGCAATTGAGTCCTCCACTCTGGAAAAAGCTTCTTGCTATCCATCCTGTCTACAGCTCTCGTGATTTTGTAGGCCTCAATCAGGTCCCCCCTCAACCTCCTTCTTTCCAATGAAAATAATCCTAGCCTACTCAATCTCTCCTCAGCTAGCCCTGGGCAACATCCTGGTGAACCTCCTCTGCACCCTCTCCAAAGTGTCCACATCCTTTTGATAATGTGTCAACCTGAACTGTACACAGTATTTCAAATGTGGCTGAATAAAAATCCTGTACAACTGTAACATGACCTGCCAATTCTTGTACTCAATACCTCGTCCAATGAAGGAAAGCATGCCATATGCCTTTTTGACCACTCTATCGACCTGTATTGCCACCTTCAGTAGACAATGGACCTGAACATAGGTCTCTCTGTACATTAATTATCCCCAGAACTTTTCCATTTACTGTATAGTTCACTCTTGAATTGGATCTTCCAAAATGCATCACCTCGCATTTGTCCGGATTAAACTCCATCTGCCATTTCTTTGCCCAACTCTTCAATCTATTTATATTCTGCTGTAATTTCTGATAGTCCCCTTCACTGTCTGCTACCTTAATGTCATCTGCAAATTTGCTAATCAGACCACCTATACCTTCCTCCAAATCAATAATGAATATTATGAACAACAGTGGTCCCAGCAAGGATCTCTGTGGAACACCACTTGTTACAGGTCTCCATTTTGAGAAGCTCCTTTCCAGTACTACTCTCTGTCTCCTGTTGCCCAACCAGTTCTCTATCCATCTAGCTTGAACACCCTGGATCCCATACAACTTCACCTTATTCATCAGCCTGCCATGTGCAAAGTTATCAAACACCTCACTTATGTTCACATATATGACAGCTACATCCCTTCCTTCATCAATCAACTTTGTCACCTCTTCAAAAATTCTATTAGGTTTGTGAGACATGAGCTTCCCTGCACAAAACCATGTTGCCTATTACTGATAAGCCCATTTTCTTCCAAACAGGTGTATATTCCTATCCCTCAGTAATTTTTCCAGTAGCTTCCCTACCACTGTTGTCAGGCTCACAGGTCTGTATCTACCTGGATTATCACAGCTACTCTTCTTAAACAAGGGGACAACATTAGCAATTCTCTCATCCTTTGGGACCTCCCTGTGTTCAAGGAAGCTGCAAAGATATCTGTTAAAGCCTCAGTTACTTCCTCTCTCGCTTCCCTCAGTAACCTGGAATAGATCCCATCTGGACCTGGGGACTTGTCCACCTTAATGACTTTTAGAATACCCAACACTTCCTCCCTCCTTATGCTGACTTGATCTAGAGTAATTAAAGATCTATCCCTACCCTCAACATCCGCCAAGTCCCTCTCCTTGGTGAATACCAATGCAAAGTACTCATTAAGAATCTCAGCCAATTTCTCAGATTCCACGCATATCTTTCCTCCTTTGTCCTTGAGTGGGCCAACTCTTTTACTAGTTACTCTCTTGCTCCTTATATATGAATAAAAGACTTTGGGTTTTCCTTAACCCTGCTCGCTAAGGATGTCTCATGACCCCTTTTAGTCCTCTTAATGCCTCATTTCAGATTGGTCGTACATTCTCGATATTCTTCCAAAGCTTTGGCTGCCTTCAGTTGCCTTGACCTTATGTACGCATCCTTTTTCCTCTTGGCTAGTCTCACAATTTCACCTGTCATCCATGTTTCCCTATTTCTATCCCTCATTTTCACAGCAACATATCTCTCCTGAACTCTAATCAACCTATCTTTAAAAGCATCCCACATATCGAACGTGGATTCGCTTCAACAGCTGCTCCCAATCTACATTCCCTAGCTCCTGCCAAATTTTGGTACAGTTGGCCTTACCCCAATTTAGCACTCTTCTTTAGGACCACTCTTGTCTTTGTCCATGAGTATTCTAAAACGTACGGAATTGTGATCAATATTTCAAAATATCCAATAATCCTCCACTGAAGCTTCAACTCTTGATTTGCATAACTTGTTACTTTTTTGTGATGAATCCTTTTACCACATTTTAAAGGGTACATTTGTTGTTATAAGCTATTGTTTTAATTGAAAACCAGGTGGCTGTGTGGTGAGCATTGCTGCCTAAGAGCACCAGGAACCTGGTTTGATTCCACCCTTACACCACTATCTGTGTGGAGATTGCACATACTCCCAGTGTCTGTGTGGGTTTCCTTTGGATACTCAGTTTCCTCTTACAGTCCAATGATGTACAGATTAGGTGAATTGGTGATGCTAAATTGCTCATCATGTCCATGGATGAGCAAGCTAGGGTTTCATGGTTGTGTGGTGTGTCTGGGCAGGCTGCCCTTCAGAGACTCAGCATGGATTGATGAGCTGAATGGCCTGCTTCTATGTAAGGATTTTATGGTGTAAATTTCTTTTATTTAAATGGTCAAAGTCAGGTGACGTAACTGCCTTAGTGATTTTTATTGATCATTTACACATTGGTGATGAAGTGGTATAGTGGGCCATGGTTTCCAGTGTAATCTTCCCATCAGAGATGTGACAGTAGCCATATCCTTAAAGTCTACATCTGAGGCCTAAGCAGAGGTAATAACTTGCCACCTTAGAAACGGCAGTTTGTAAAGAGTCTTTCCTCTCCACTGTCCTTCATGTGGTGCTTGCTAGGTTCAGGATAAATGATCATAGAACCTTTGGAAAGTGGTTCTCCTCATCCTGATATTGCACAACCTAAATATGTTCGGCACATGAAATGAAAGAGAAGACAAGATGCGATTCGGATCGTTAACTGAGAGCAGAAAGCAATATGTGGCTTCTGAAAGCCACTGCTTTTTGCATGCACATTTAAATAGAAAAAGTGGTTAGGAAAAGGATGAAGTGTGTAGAAACCATGAATCTGTTATTGTCTAGTTCTCCACCAGTTTGCGTTTTATATGGGAAAGATCATACACTCAGCTAGGCTCAGCATTATGTATAGGGTATAGGTTTGCTCACTGAGCTGTAGGTTTGATATCCAGACGTTTCATTACCTGACTAGGTAACATCATCAGTGGCGACCTCCAAGTGAAGTGAAGCTGTTGTCTCCTGCTTTCTATTTATATCTTTCTCTTGGATGGGGTTCCTGGGGTTTGTGGTGATGTCATTTCCTGTTCGTTTTCTGAGGGGTTGATAGATGGCACCTAGATCTATGTGCTTGTTTATGGCGTTGTGGTTGGAGTGCCAGGACTCTATGAATTCTCTGGCATTTCTTTGATTAGCCTGTCCCAGGATATATGTGTTGTCCCAGTCGAAATGGTGTTTTTTTTTCATACGTGTGAAGGGCTATGAGGGAGAGGGGGGTCGTGTCTTTTTGTGGCTAGCTGGTGTTCATGTATCCTGGTGGCTAACTTTCTTCCTGTTTGTCCTACGTAGTGTTTGTGGCAGTCCTTGCATGGAATTTTATAGATGACGTTGGTTTTGTCCATGGGTTGTACTGGGTCTTTTAAGTTTGTTAGTTTTTGTTTGAGAGTGTTGGTGGGTTTGTGTGCTACTAGGATTCCGAGGCGTCTCAGTTGTCTGGCTGTCATTTCTGAAACTTCTTTGATATATGGTAAGGTGGTTAGGGTAGCTAAGGGTACTTATGTGCCAAGGTGGTGAAGTTGTGATAATGTTACTAGGCTAGTAATCCAGAAACCCAGACTAATGTTATAGAGTCTTACAGATTAGATTAGACTTACAGTGTGGAAACAGGCCCTTCGGCCCAACAAGTCCACACCGACCCGCCGAAGCGCAACCCACCCATACCCCTACATTTACCCCTTACCTAACACTACGGGCAATTTAGCTTGGCCAATTCACCTGACCCGCACATCTTTGGACTGTGGGAGGAAACCGGAGCACCCGGAGGAAACCCACGCAGACACGGGGAGAACGTGCAAACTCCACACAGTCAGTCGCCTGAGTCGGGAATTGAACCCGGGTCTACAGGCGCTGTGAGGCAGCAGTGCTAACCACTGTGCCACCGTGCCGCCCACTTTGTCCAGCATGGAAACAGACCCTTTGGTCCAACTAGTCTATGCTGACCAGACCTCCTTAATTAGTCTAGTCCCATTTGCCTGCACTTGGCCCATTATCCCTTTAAATCCTCCCTGTTCATGTACCCATCCAGATGCCTTTTTAATGATGCCTTTGGGCGGCACGGTGGCACAGTGGTTAGCACTGCTGCCTCACAGCGCCAGGGACCTGGGTTCAATTCCCGCCTCAGGCGACTGACTGTGTGGAGTTTGCACGTTCTCCCCGTGTCTGCGTGGGTTTCCTCCGGGTGCTCCGGTTTCCTCCCACAGTCCAAAGATGTGCGGGTCAGGTGAATTGGCCATGCTAAATTGCCCGTAGTGTTAGGTAAGGGGTATATGTAGGGGTATGGGTGGGTTGTCGCTTCGGCGGGTCGGTGTGGACTTGTTGGGCCGAAGGGCCTGTTTCCACACTGTAAGTAATCTAATCTAAATGTTGTACAGGCGGCCTCTGTACCCACGGGGATACATTCGAAGACCCACTGCGGAAACCCAAAACCGTGGATAGGAATGAATGTATACATTTAAATGGGAAATTTATATTCTTGGTATCTCCTTGGTTCTGGAAGGTTCCCTATAATACTTTAGGACCATAGTAAACGGTGGATAACTGAAACTGCGGAAATCGATTCCGCAGATATGGGGATTGCCCTGTAATTGTACCAGCCTCCACCACTTCCTCTGGATGCTCATTCCACACACGCACCACCCTTTGCATGAAAAAGTTGCCCCTTAGGTCCCTTTTAAATTTTTCCCTTCCCATCCTAAACTTATGCCCTCTAGTTCTGGACTCCCCCAAACCAGAGAAGAGACCTTGTCTATTTACCATATCCAAACCCCTCATGATTTGATAAACCTCTCTAAGGTCACCCTTCAGCCTCCGACACTCCAGAGAAGACAACCCCATCCCACCTTTATGCATTTTCAGACTTCCAGCACCTCCTCCTCTATAATATGGACATTTTTCGAGATGTATCCACCTATTTCCCCACATTCTGTATCTTCCATGCCCTTCTCTATAGTAAACACTGATGCAAAATATTTGTGTACTATCTGCCTCATGTCCTGCTGTTCCACACAAAGGCCACATTGCTGATCTTTAAAGAGTCCTATTCTCTCCCTTGTTACCCTTTTGTTCTTAATGTATTTATAAAATCCCTTTAGATTCTCCTTAACCCTATTTGCCAAAACTATCTTCTGTCCCCTTTTTGCCCACCTGATTTCCCGCTTAAGTATGTTCCCACTGCCTTTATAATCTTCTAAGGATCCACTCGATCTCTGCTATCTATATCTGACATATGCTTCCTTTTGTTTCTTTAGCCAACCCTCAATTTCATTGGTCATCCAGCACTCCCTGCACCTACCAGTCTTTCCTTTCACTTTAACAGGAACATACAGTCTCTGGACACTCTTTATCTCATTTTTGAAGGCTTCTCAGTATCCAGCCGTCTCTTTACCTGTGAACATTCGCACCCAATCAACTTTTGAAAGTTCTTGCCTAATATTATCAGCCTCAAATTTAGAATTTTAACTTTTTGATCCTGTCTATCCTTTCCCATCACTATTTTAAAACTAATAGATTTCTGGTCCCTGGCCCCAAAATGATCCCTCACTGACATTTCAGTCTCCTTATTTCCCAAGAGTAGGTCAAGCTTTGCATCTTCTCTAGTAGGTACATCCACATACTGTTGTCCTTGCCTGACTTGCATACGACTCCAGATCACAGCTCCGTGTATGCTCATCAACCCTTAACTGGCCCTAGCAAGCAGCTCAATTGACAAGGCAATTGGGAATGGGCAATAAATGCTGGCACAGTTAGCAAAACCCACCTGCTCTGAATAAATTTTAAAAAATACTGTTGTGAACGAAGAAAGAAATGTTAATGACTGTCTTGTGAAAAATTTAGAGTGCATGTGTATCATAGTTGAGTAGATTGTATATGGCTACTGAAGAGTGCAGGCTTTTCATCCAGCACTGTAGGATGAATTTAACATAATACCCATTTCCAGGCCATATTAGTTTTCCGACGGCACGCTGTAAAATGGACTAAAATGTTGCTAAATGTCAAAATCCAAAACATTTCTTATTGAAAATGAATATGAACATGAATCTTGATATTTTTGCTTTTGACAAAAGATAAGCTTGTATGTTCAGCAGAGAGCTGAAATTCTTGTTTGACAAAGTTGTAGCCGTTTCCCAACTGTTGTAATGTATCTATTGTCTAATTTAAGATTCTGCTCTTTTACTTGAGAAATTTAATGATTGTTCTCTGTAGTGTGCTCAAGGTCTTCAAATGTTAATAGCAATCAGAAGATCATGTACTTCCTCTAAAGTGTTCTCCCTTTGCAGTAAAACTTTGGGAATAAACCTTGATGCATTGCAACACTCAAAAATATCGCTTGAATCTAATCTCAGCAAATAATTTATTTTGTTTTACATTTACGTACAGATTCAATAGATGAGGTTTGTGTAAGATTTTGCTTTATAACTTTTTTTATTGTGTCAGGCTGGTGTCATGAATCATTCATTTTCTTCATCAGTCTAACATGCATCTTCTTTCTTGTCAAAAGCCGTCCCTTCCTAATTTTTCACTATTGCAGGCATATGTGTGGATGGCTGCTTAGAGAAGGGCTGCTATCATTACTATCTTGGCGCTGAACATCTCTTGAAACCCCATGAAGCTTGAGCAGTTCATATATAACCAGGGTCACATCAACCATAAGCAACATTGTTGAGCATACAGCAGAGGTCTAAAGCAAATATGTAATTGTAATGGTCAATCTAGGGGGGCTCTGCAATGTGCACTGGGTTGAATCTCCTTTATAATTGCAAGTGAGAATTTAGTATCATGTTTAATATCAGTAAATTGCTAACTCCCTAAAAGAACTGTCTTCAACCCTTTTAGGTATGTTGTTCCATAGCTTCTGCTGGAAATTACACAAAGCAGGTGAACTTCTGCCAATATAACACTTAGTAATCATGTTAACATAAGGCATTGCTATTAAAATTGGACTTGTAGTATTGAAGCCATTTTAATCCATTCCTTTACCTTGGACCTCACCCTCTATAACAATTCCTTCCTGGTAACTTTGACCCCACAAGCTTAACCAATCCTTTAACTTTGAATAGCTCCCAGAGCTCTGAACTGCACTAGTTCTATCTTGTTCATTTTATAAATTTAGTTTTTTCTGTGTGTGTTTTTATTTGTGCATGCTGACAAACAGAATGTTACACCATTCCCAATTTAGTGTGCAGACGGAATCTACTTTACTTTCCAAAGTGTTGCAGTGTTGTATATCAAAAATTCAAATTTATTAACTGAGATTTTATACTAATAATGAACTTGAATGACATTAACTCATAAAAAAGTTACATCGTGTTGATTTATTATAGGCTTTGAGAATTATATCAGTACGAACTGGTGGCCTGTCAGGTGGATGTCTTTGGATTTTGCAGGAACATAGTAATTGATGGTAGGTGTGATGCAGACTAAAGCATAGGAGCATTTTGATTTATTTTTCCTTATCTTACTGCTTGATATTTAAATGAAACAAAGTTAGAATAAAAGGTGTATGGCTGGAAAATGTGTCTAACTGTTCAGGTGGGGTTATGGATGGGAATTTAGATATTTTTAGTCAACCTGTTCAGACATGTTATGATACACAACTGAAACAATTGGGGTTAATATCTAGGCCCTTTGACCCACACTATCACTGTGCCATAAGACCCCTGAATAGGGACTGAAACTAAAAACTAGGGGGATGTATTTTGTCCTTTTTTTTGAAGAGAGGTTTTAAAACATTTGAATGTCTTAAATTCAAATTTATATTTGAATCCAACAAAGTAAACAGATTGTGAGGCCTTTTGTTTTAAAAAACATGTTGCAACTGTAGAAGCAGCCTGAATGGGTGGGATCAAGCTCCCCCAAAGCCAACATTTTTAGTTTTAGTTTGGGGTAGCAGTTGCTGGGGTCTTTGAAGCAGGGTTTGGAAGCAGTACATCTCTCCCTGCTACTCTCTCTCTGAATTTTCTCTATTTTCTTCCTGGACTGGAGAACTGCATGTGAGATAATCTATTTTATTATATTTGCCTTTGCCACAGGTGTATTTTTGGCATGATTCTATATTGGAACAGTTACTGTTTAGTAGTTAAATAATGTACTATTCTGTTAAGTTTTCCAGTAGATTTATTCCAATTCTTTATTTTATTATATTTTCACTATAGTATAAGAATAATATGTGATTTCCTTCATGGCTGGTAGTTGACCAGTTGAATTGTATCCAGAATGCAATTGCTGATACTTGCCTTTAGAATAAGAAAACTTTTGTGTCTCTGCTATCTTCCAATATATTTTGATGGGGTTTGGTCTGGTTCATAACAGAAGGATAAGATACAAGGAAATTTAGAAATCTAATAAGTAGTGATTGGGGTAAAGAAAACAATGTCAGACAGAATGTGGGAGAACTTGTCAGTGATACAACATCAGCAAATAAGATCAATACAAAGAGTGATGATTTTAAAAGTACAATTAAGGGCTCCTTATTTGAATTCATGAGGCATTCATGATAAGATCAACAAACTAATGATGCAAGTGCAGACATGTGCATTTAATCTAATTGTCATTGCGGCAATATAGTTACTAAGTGACCGAAGTTGGAAAGTAGACATGTCAGGACACACATTTTGAGAAGACAGGCAGAATAGAGGAATCCTGATTAGTAAATGATTATTTAAGCAGAGTAGTGACCATAAGGAGTAGGAACAGGAGTAGCCCATTCAGTCCCATGAACCTGCTCCACCAATTAATTGGATCATGACTGGTACAACATTCTCCATGTCTACTCTCCTGCACTTTGGGACATAACCCTTTCAAAGCAACAGGAAACAGAACTAATGTGTTGGTGATTAGGAATTACAAAGGTTGGAAAATTTCATGCAAATAGTTTCTACACTCCCCTAACAGTAGTTGGACACAACATGAGGCTTGAGATGGTAGGTGGTTGTAACAAAGGCAATATAATAATCAAAATGGAATTTATCAATTTGTTCAGTATAGATATAAATGTACATTAAAGATAAATTAGAGAATAAGTTTGTGGAAATCTTTTGTGATGATTCCTGAGAGCAATGTTTGTGGGATAAACTACCAATAAACAATAAAATTTGCTGGAAATTCCCAGCTGGTCAGGGTGTCTCTGTTCAAGGGAACACAGTGTTAATACATATGTAATTTTGTTAGAACTTTGGGAAGTTATAAACGTAGTAAGTTATGAAGCGTATGAGATGGGGAGAAGGGCAAAATAGATGGTCTGTGACAGGGTGGGAGTCAAGAGTAATGAAGTGATTAAATGAGAAAAGCTAGTAGTGCAAGCACAAAGGACTGATAATGAAATCAAAGTTAAAGAGTCATAGAATCATAGAGGTGTACAGCATGGAAACAAACCCTTCAGCCTAACTCATTCATGCCAACCAGATATCCTAAATTAATCTAATCCCATTTGCCAGCACTTGACCCATATCCCTCTAAACTCTTCCTATTCATATACCCATCCAGATGCCTTTTAAATGTTGTAATTTTACCAGCCTTCACCACTTCCATTGGCAGCTCATTACATACATGCACCACTCTGCATGAAAAAATGCCCCTTGGGTGCCTTTTAAATTTTTCCCCTCTCACCTTAAACCTATGTCCTCTAGTTCTGAACTCCCCACCCCAGGGAAAATATTTTGTCTCTTTATCCTATCCATGACCCTCATGATTTTATAAATCACTATAAGGTCACCCCTCAGCCTCCGACCCACCAGGGAAAACATCCCCAGTCTATTCCACCTCTCCCTATAGCTCAAACCCTTTAATCCTGGCAAGAGTTTTGTAAATCTTTTCTGAACCCTTGCAAGTTTCACAACATCCTTTCTATAGGAGGGAGACCAGAATTGTACACAATATTCTGAAAGTGGCCTAACCAATGTCCTAGGAGAAAGTGAGGACAGCAGATGCTGGAGATCAGAGCTGAAATTGTGTTGCTGGAAAAGCGCAGCAGGTCAGGCAACATCCAAGGAGCAGGAGAATCGACGTTTCGGGCATGAGCCCTTCTTCAGGAATGAGGAAAGTGTGCCTTGCAGGCTAAGATAAAAGGTTGGGAGGAACATGCAGGTCCTTGGACTCCTCCATCACCAGACCATAGCAACACGATGGCTGAAGGAAGAGCGCCTCATCTTCCGACGAGGAACCCTCCAAACAGAAGGGATGAACTCAGATTTCTCCAGTTTCCTCATTTTCCCTCTCCCCACTTTGTCTCAGTCCCAACCCTCAAACTCAGCACCACCTTCCTAACCTGCAATCTTCTTCCTGACCTTTCCACCCCTACCCCCACTTCGGCCTATCACCCTCACCTTATCACCCTCACCTTAACCTCCTTCCACCTATCGCATTTCCAATGCCCCTCCCCCAAGTCCCTCCTCCCTACCTTTTATCTTAGCCTGCTTGGCACACTTTCCTCATTCCTGAACAAGGGCTCATGCCCGAAACGTCGATTCTCCTGCTCTTTGAATGTTGCCTTACCAGCTGCGCTTAACCAATGTCCTAACCAACCAAAGCTGTGTATAGAGGATGTGTAAATGGCAGACTATGGAACAGCAGCTTCTAGAAAGCAAAAACAAGAAAAATGAAAGTGAAATCAAAGCTCAAATAGAAAAAGGGCACAGAATGATGGTCGATGTCATAACCTGGAATTGTAGGACTCAGTACTTAATTTTGAATGCTGTAAAATGTCCAATCAAAAATGTATCTTGAGTTTCATTTGAATACTGCAAGAAGATTGTGCACAGAGAAGTCAACATGCTTGCAGAGAGAAGGATTAGAATGATAGGCTAACAGAAGCTCAGGATCTTATTGCAGACTAATCAAGCAGTTCTGCAAAGTAATCACCCAATCTGCATTTGGTCTCTCCAGTGTAGAACAGACTGCATTATGAGCAACAGAATTGAAACAAATGCGGATTCAGATTGCCTAGCAGACATAGAAAGTAATCAAAGAGCTAAAAAATATAGTGAGCAACTTCAAATAATGCAAATAATGGTGCAGAATTAATTTGAAAATTTATAGGACTGAAAGCTAAAAAGTTCCCTGGACCTGATGGAGTCCATCCAAATACTGTAGAATAGGTAGCTGCAATGAAAGCAAATGCACATGATTTTTCAAATTTCTCTTAATTCCAAAATGGTCCGGCAGCTGAGAAGCTGTAATTTGTAGTAATTTAGAAGACTGTCATTCAAGAAATGAGGGACAGAGAAAACAGTGAATATCAGCCTAGTCAGTCTGATATCAGTCTTTGGAAAAATGCTTGATACCATCCAAGACAATACAACCTACTTGATTGGCATCTCATCCACAAACATCCACTCATTCTACCATTAATGTTTAAAATCAGCAGCATGTACAATCTATAAGATGCACTGCAGAAATTCACTAGAGATTTTCAGAGAACACCTTCCAAATCCACAACCACTTCTACCTGAAAGAACAAAGATAAAGATGTGTGGGAACCTGCAAGTGTCCCCCAGCCTTTCTAGCCAATCACCATCCTGACTTGGTAATATTGCCACTGGTAATAGTGTCACTGAGTCAAGGTCCTGGAACTCCCTTTCTAATGGCATTGTGGATCTACTTGCAGCAAATAGATGCAACTATTCATGAAGCCAGCTCACCACCACCTTCTCAAGAGCAACTAATGATTGACAATGAATTCTGGCCTAGCCAGCAATGTAAATAAAAAATTATGGTTTGCTAATCATTGGGATGTATACCCTACATAACTGGCTTCATGCTGGCGCTGAAATTCCTATTTCTTGTTACTCCTTAAGGTGGTAGGCATCCTACATCTCCATTTTCTGCCTTACTTTCCTCCTTCAAATCTTGCCACTTGCAGCATGGTTTTGATAATCTGAGTTTGTATCACTTCAGAGGGTGTGGGTGTTTTTAGCTGCTAAAGCCTTAAACTCTGGAATGTCATCTTTAATCCTGCCTGCCTCTGTCCATTCCACCTCCTTCAAGATGCACTTAAAACTTTGCTCTGACTTAAATGCTTTGCCCAGTTCTCCTGGTGAACTCTGATGCGAGGATGATGAGTTTGTCCAATGTGCTGAAACTATTTGGACTAGACCTATATTCACTGGAATTTAGAAGGAGGGATAATCTCATTGAAATATAAAATGTTTAAGCGAGTTTACAGAACTGATGTTGAGAATAAATTTCCCCAGGCATCCTACAGGACAGGATCACATCGCAGAATAATGGGTCAACTAAACAGCATTGAGATGAAAATAAAAGTTTTCAATCATTGGGTTGTGAATCTTTGAATTAAATATTTGTACCTTTTTATTTTGCTTTTGAGTGAATGCTGTCCACTGATTCACTAAATCTGTCTGCTCCTGAGTAGTACCTAGCTCAACATCATCTAGAAATACGCTGATCTATCTATCTTAGATTCCAGATTGATGTCTTTATACTTCCCTTGCATTTAATTCTATTAGGCTCAGTTGTACCTAATTTACTTAATCTATCAATATCCATTTGTAACTTTCAATTCCCATTCATACAATGTATTGTTTTCTCAAACTTGGAGTCAGCAGCAAACCTTCAAGTAAAGTTCTAGATTCCTTCATTTAAATCATTAATATGTACAATGGACAGCTGAAGTGTCAGCGCAGATTACTCAGAATGCACACTAATAACTTGTTGCCAGTTGGAGTACATTGCAGCTTTTTTCTTAATCTCAACAATTCAATAGCTCTCTTTAAATTTTATACACTTGCAATTTTGCTTAATCTTCTTCACTGCTACTTTATTGAATGCCTTACCAAAAGACTTAGAAAACTATCCACATCTGGAGGAACATATGGCAAATCAAACACATGCTTTGCCATAGCATAATTTGTTTTAACGTGTCACTTGTCTGAAGCCAGTGACTATTGCTTGAGGGGTGCTACTTCACACCAATCATGGCTGACCAAGTGTCTTCCCACACCACTTCTCCCCCCCCCCCCCCCCCCCCCCCTCCCCACACCTTAAACCCATAGTGAAAGATTCTCAAGATGTTCATCAGTCTGTTTAGCTGTATTATAAATGCACCTTCTGTGACTAGGTGCTAGAATAGGATTTTAAGTTGGAGATTCTGGTTCAGAGATAGATATGCTCCCCATTTGCACCACAAGATTTCCCAGCATTCTCATCATTCCCATGGGAAGCCAATATAAGCGGACTCCTATAAATAACATCTGTGAACATTCCCTCATTCACCAGCTTAGAAATATGCTCAAAAAAAGAAGAATTTAGTTGCAAGTCACATTCTTTAGAATACTATTCATGCTGCCTCTCCTCAGTTCATATCTATTCAAGCATGTAAATTGATCAAAATGATAATCTGGCTTAAAAGTTTAAATTATGAGAACAACTTGCATAACTGTGCTTGTATTCCCTTAAGTGTTGAGGTTGACCTAATTGAGGTGTTTAAAATAATAAAGGAACTTGATGAAGCAATTTCTTCTGGTGCCAATTTATTTTGATGTAAGGTTATGCATTGAAATATAATTAGCAATGGCACCGCTAGCACTTTAATGCATATTATCAGAATAAAAGAAAAAATAAATTTGAAACTTCATTGCCATTAGATTTTCATGAATTTTGTGATGAGAAGATCTTTTGTGATAGGAATTGTTATGATGAGGTGAGGAATGGGATTTTTAATCCGTTCACAATTTATTGCAATATTTGTGCTTTTTAGCATGCAGTTATAATGCTTCGATTTCAAATGTCGTTCAGTAAAAAATGAAGGTGCCAACAAGGGTTTCTTGAGGATTATCAGTATCTACGAACTCTACAGAAAACAAAAACTCAAAATTGATACCACGCACTGACAAAAAAACAGGGCCATAGATTTTGAGAGAGAGAGAGAGAGAGAGAGTTCCTGCTATAGACAGGAAAATAATGTTGAAACAATGAAAGAATCTTTGCAGTATTCTTAATCCAAGAGTACAATTATTTAGTATTTGACTTGTATCATTAACAGTCATGTAATTGTAGATATTTCTAAGTTCTCAGTGAAAGCTTATTTTCCCAATTTGCTTTTTCTTTACCGGGTGCTGTATTCTAGTGTGATAAGGGAAATTAGAAAAGGGGGGAAGAGTTCAAGTTCTGTTCACGAATTTTTTTTTCTGCTCTCTGCTTGTTTGCTTAAAAATAGCTTTTGAAATATTAATCAGTATGTATTCCTGAATTTGGCCCCATTGTCTTTTGAGGCTGACTAGCAGTTCCCAAAATATAAAACTATCATGCATATGTGGATTTAATAGTAGATGTGTATTTCTTGCTGTTGACTCAGTTGAAATGTTTGATGCCCTTATTTAAAAAGAGTAATGTCAGTGCAGCTGTTTTTGTTTATTCCATATGGTTCTCTTGAAGTTTGGCTCAATCTGTATGGTTGAGTGACAATGGTGGTCATTTTAAAAGTGGATTTCTTTGAAAAATGAGTTTAATCTATGAAAGATCTAGGGTATAAAAGTCAGATGAACACATTTGATAGTCTTATTTACCACTATTGGAATAAAATGTTACTTGAGAGTTTTCACCTTATGCATCCTGCAAAACATCAGGAGGGGAGTGGCAAAGGGATGGGCATGCGTTCACATGGAATGCCTGTGCAGCAATCAGGGAAGCTCCAGTAGGTTGACAAAGCCTTTGCATGTGAATGAGGAAGATTCACTGCAATAAAAAGTCAACATCATGGTTGTAGAAAGTGTCACCTAGCTCAATGGATGAACTGTCAGAGGCTCAGCTTCATGGAGATGTTCAAGTACCAATCTTTGAAAGCCTGCACCTCTCCAGGAAAGTGGTGGATGAGCTATTCTGTATGTTGGAGCAGGTATTGGTAAATAGTAGACACCCAGTGATTGTAATGCTAATGGTTACATTATTGCTTAACTATTCTGCATTTGTTTCATTCAAGGGATCACCTGAAGATCCATGTTATTTCTCCACATCAGCAGTCCAAGGCTGTATAAAGCAGGCCACCTGTTGCTTTTCTTGTTTCTTTATACAAATTCATTAATCTCTCACATGGCAAATTCTATGATGTCGAGGTGCTGATGTTAGACTGGGTTGGGCAAAGTCAAAAATCACACAACACCAGTTTATTTGAAAACACTAGCTCAAATCAGCTTTGGCTTCTTTTGAAGATTTCAAATAACACATTTTCAACTTAAAAGGTGACTGAACAGGAATATCTACTTAGGGATTTAACACCATTGCTCATATCCACAGCAACAGCAGCAAATCCTGAAGGAGTAACTGGCTGCTGTTTGTATGATGAGAGAGTGAGGTCTGCAGATGCTGGAGATCAGAGCTGAAAATGTGTTGCAGGAAAAGCGCAGCAGGTCAGGCAGCATCCAAGGAACAGGAGATTCGGCCCGAAACGTCGAATCTCCTGTTCCTTGGATGCTGTTTGTATGATGCTTACCATATTTGTTCTTCATCATTTGCATGTTCCCTGAAAGGGACATCAAAACTGTCACAAATGGCATGTACCATTAAGTTGGTGCATCAAATTGACAACCAATCAAGCCAATTGGGTTGAGACAGCAACTGGCCTTGAGGCCAAAGCTGGAATGCGACGTCTACCCATTGCTAGTGACTAGATATGAGTGTGCATGAACTGGATGCTATAATTTCAATTTTGATGCATGGAACTGACCCATACAATAATCTGTCAGCATCACAAATTTCCAATTTGCCATTATAAATGCCACTCGCTTTTCTAGGCCACACCAGACCAGTGCATCTCCTCTTTACCATATTCGACCCTTGTAATTATTAGTAAGCTGTTAATGATGTCTGACACCTCCAGATGTGCATTTTTCATAAGGCTTGATGGATTCCTTCTCTCACCCACCGGAAACTGATGTCTTCCCTTCATACTGTTGTTTGGAGGAGCTACAAGGAAGTGGTACTGACTTATGAAGTGAGTCTTCTTAGTGATGAAGCCATTCCTCCACTACATGCATTGAGATAAACCCCCTTTTTGCAATCTGCATTTATGCATTTAAAAAAAATGACACCTTACTGTGAACACAATAGGCTTTCCAGTCAGCCTTAATTAATAGAATTCCCTGCCTGCTGACATTTCCTCAAAATTGCCAAGTATGCTCTGAAGCTGACTTCAGTCGTTTATCTGATTGGTTAACTTTAATATTCTACTCCTTTCAACAAAATTGGAATTATTTTAGACTGTAACAAATACATAATCGAACACTTAATGGAAACTTTAAAAAAGTCATGGAAACTTACAAAATTAAAATAATATTCTCCAGGGTGATGATGCACTCTTTATGCCTTTACTATTATGTTATGATACCTGGTACCTGTAGTCATGGTTACCTTAATTACTTTGGATGACATTGATAAATTAAGGTTTGCAGCTGATATTCATAGAGATAATGTAAGGTTAAAGTTTTATTGACTTGATCTTTTCAGTCCTAAAGATAATAGTTTAAAATATTTTAGTATTTCACAAAAAAAGGACAAATCCAACCCAACAAATTACCATCTTCTCAGTCAATTCTGTCATCGGTAAAGTGATGGAAGGTGGCAACAATAGTATTATTGAGGAGCACTTGCTTAACAATAACTTGCTCACTGACACTCTGTTTGGATTCTATCATGGCTACTTAATTCTTGACTTCATTGCAGCCTTAGTTCAAACATGGACAAAAAAGCTGAATTTTTCAGTGAAAATGAGAGTGACTTCCCTTGTTATTAAGGGCACATTTAAATGAATGTGGCACTAAAGAGCCTTGACAAAGCTGGAATCAGGTTTGGAATCAATTCAATTAGTCAGAGTTATATCTGGCACAAGGAATATAGTGGTTATTGGAGTTCAGTCATCTCGGGTCCAGGACATCAGTGCAGGAGTTCCTCAGGGGAGTGTCCTCAGAACAGTATCTTCAGCTGCTTCAGTAATGACCTCCCCTCCATCATAAGATCAAGTGGAAATGTTCTGCACAATGTTCTGTGCCATACGTGACTTTCCAGATACTGATGCAGTCCATGCTCAGGTGCAACATGACCTGGTCAGTATCCAGGCTTGGGATAAAAGTGGCAAGTAGCAGTAGTGTTACACAAATGCCAGGCAATGATCAACCTAAACAAGATGGATTTTAACCTAATCCCCCACTATCAACATCGTGTGGAGATAACATTGACTAGAAGGTGAATTGGACTAATCATATAAATACTCTGGCTACAAAAAGGAGTCAGAGACTTGGAACTCACCATCTGACTCTCCAAAACCTGCCTGCTATCTACAAGTTACAAGTCAGGAGTCTGGATAGTACATCTCTAAAAACATCAAGAAGCTGGATACTATTGACACCACACCCACAAGATCCACTCTGTCCACCACTGCTCAGTAGCAGCAGTGTGTACCACTTATAATGTGTGCCTCAGAAATTCACCAAAACCCCTTGGACAATGATCTCAATCAATACCACCATCTGCAAGTTCACCTCCAAGCCACTCACCATCCGGAAATATATTATTGTGCCTACAGTGTCTCTGCATCCAAATCCTAAAAGTTCTTGCCTAATGGTCTACCTACAGCAAAAGGACTCTAATCAAGAAGGCATCCCACCACCACATTATCAAAGGCAGCTAGGGATGGGCAATAAATGCTGACCAAGCCAATATTGCCCACATCCAATGAATGAATAGAAAATACAGTTTTCAAATACCTTCAACGTTGCTTTTTATTTTACTTTCAGCCTTTGCATTAAGCTTTGATCTTTTTACTGAGAGTAGCTGTAAGAACAAAATTATTCCATGTGGAATATTGGATTATAACTGCAGGCCTCGGGTATTCTATTGCTGTAAAAAATGATGGGCAAACTATGTTGTATTTTTGGGATTAAAAAATCATAAGTAAAAAACATTCAAATTAAACTGAAGAATTAAGGGGAAGTTGTAGTATTGTCACCAGACAATTCTCTATGCTCATCCTTTTAAATTCTGTTGACGGCAGTTAATTTTCATGACTGTTATGATGAAAATATTGTCGACTGTCATAATAACTTAGCCAGTTCTCAAATGTTTTTTTTTAAAGCAAGGATACCTCCATCTTTACCTGGTTCAGCCTACATGTGACTCCAGACACTCAGCCCTCTGACATAGCTTAACAAGTAACTGTCTTTAAGGGTGATTGACAAATGTTGGACTCGCCAGTAATAACTTAATTTCATAAAAGATTTTTTTTTAAAGCCATTTGCTGAATTACTTGAAAAGCATAAATAAACACTTTTATGTGACTGATATTTATTGACCTTCAGTAGACAAGAAAACACTAATTGTTGTTTATTTTTTATGAACAAATGAAAAGAAACAATTCATTACTCTCTGGGGAAATCTCTTCCAAAGCTTATTGCATTTAATTTCATGGTGATGTTCTTTCCTTCCATATTGTCACAGGATGGTTCTGGCACATTTTCCAACATTGGAATTCTAATTCAACTTCATCAAAGGTACGGAATTGCTGTAATAGTGTTTAAAACTTTGCACACACATACACTTCATTCATCAAAATTCTTGTGCCACAGTTTGCATCACGTAAAGCACCTAATTTGTATATTAGTATGTTTTTATTACTTAATTTAATCAAATTGCATACTAATAAATTTAAAAAATCAGGAGGTACAGAGAATTTACAAATGGATTAATGAACCATAGCCATGGAAATTGGATAGAAAAATTACCATAAGAAACTCAAGATAATTTGTAAACGATGAATGATGCATAAGAAATCAGTAAAATCGAACATGAACGCAAGGAAAATATGAAGCAAACACATTGCACAGAGTATTTTTTTCTGGCAAAGCTACCAGCCTCCATCTTGATTTCCTATTGTCTAAGAAATTGGAGTGAAAGTTACATCACATCTGCAAGGCTAACTTGCACATTGACATTTAAATTTGCCTTCAGGATGTCTTCCAGTGGAGGCTTATGCCTCTCTGATGAACCATTAGGACCTGGGGAAGTCAGCAGAAATTGTGCATGGAGTTAGGTAAAATGGAAGAAGAGACTTTACGCACTGCTGAGGATATCTGTTTAAAGCTGGCAGAGTCCTCCTCGCATGCCGCTTGTATGCTAAAGAATGCTAACATTTTGCTGTTGGTGTGGTTGCACATTTCTCAGCAGGTAGGAAACTGATGTTAATGTGTGGAAAGACTCTGTGGGAAGAAGCATCTTGAAGAATTCTGGACCTTTCCATTTTGTGGACCGGGGGTAGGGTTCATGTTTGAATTTCTTAATGGTATTTTTCCAACTATAGATCCACCAAACTCAGTTTTTACTTCCCATTGACCTACGCTATAGCATAAGAAAAGCAATGTTGAACTATTGTTAGTACATACTCATGTAATTGCTTTGATTTTTGATATTTGCTTGGTGGTGTATGTATTCTGCTATTTCTCACCCAATTCCTTTTTCTTCCCTGTCCCATCAACAGGAAAGTACCCATGTGGCTACTGAAGCATTAACAAGTAAAGCCCGACAAGGGCAATGCTTACGTGAAAAAAAGTGAAAGGGGAGGGTAGGGACAAAATCAAAATAGAATTAGAGGGGGAAATAAATCATTCCATCTTGTACAGTGCCCACCTTTCCCGAAAGGCATCTGGAGCTTCGGAGGACAACACGTGCTCCCTTTCCAATGACACCCAGGCTCAAACATAACAGTGAAAGAGGGGCAGGCAGTCAGTAGAGGTGACCTCCTCCAAGGTCCATTGCTTAGACCTATTTATAGTGAGCCTGGTCAGGCCTGGAGCAACCACACAAGGAGATTCCCACACCCATCACCCAGTTCCTTGTGCATTAACACATTATTGTATTGATGTGCTTCTTTTAACTTTCATGTTTATTAAAAAATAGTTAGTTTTAAGAATACTTTAAGCATAAAGTTTGAGATAAATGCTGTAAGACTGAAGATGTTCAACTTATGATAAAGTTAAAAATCACACAACACCAGGTTATAGTCCAACAGGTTTATTTGAAATCACTAGCTTTCAGAGTACTGCTCCTTTATCAGCTACCTGTTAGACTATAACCTGATGTGAGATTTTTAACTTTGTCCACCCCAATGCAATACCAGTTCCTCCATATCACAACTTATGATCAGTGATTCTAACTGAATTTGTCGGTGGAAAATATGTTAGAGTTTGAGGCAATGATTTGACTTTGTGTTTCAAAGAACGGGAAGAATTAACCCTGATCTTCAAAGAGACACTTTCTTCTTAAATGGCCCACTTCAATATGTTGTGTCAACGACTAATTTATCTTTTTTTGTGAGGCTGTGTGACTGACTCAGTGGCACATGGCCAAGGAAAAGAGAATTGCTTAACTTGTCTTTTATAAAGAGACTGCGTTAACATTTCTGAAGGACTTCAGACTTTTAACATAAATTTTGGAGGCTCTGCTTTAGCTCGAACAATTCTGACCTGAATACAGGTTTTATGAAGCTGCTGTTGTCAAAGCTGACCTGGATAAGGTTCACTTTCAATGAACAAATTAGATTTTGTATTTTATCCCCAATGTTCATACTGGCGAGAGATTGGTCATGGGGATTAATGAGAGTAACCCTTGACATCCTGATCATTCAAAGTTCTTCTTTATTTTGTTGGCCTGGAATTCATACAGCATCCAAATTAGGGTAGCTACAAATGAGGTCAAAACAACACCTATACAAATCTGTCTGCCAATCCAATTCAGATAGTATCAGCACACTGCCAGCTCCAGTCACAGCCTTTAAAGTAGCTTTCTGATTTTAATGTGGGACTGAATTTGTCCTGCTTACCCAAGTGAGTCAACAATAGAGAAAGAGGCGATTTGGATGAAGGCAGTGAAAACTAGGGGTCTTTGGTGGACCCTGTAGTTTTCATTTGGAAGAAAAAAGAACCCTCTTGTCATCTGACCTTTTTCCTCTGGGTTGGTACGAGGGAAATACCAACCTGCTACCTCAGTAAACATGTTCCAGCTGGACTTATCTTCTCTAGTCAGTCTGTCATTACACATGCCTGGAGGAAGATGGGACTGGAACTCAGTCCTCCTGGCTCAAGGGTGTTTCCTGATGAAGGGCTTATGCTCGAAACGTCGAATTCTCTATTCCTGAGATGCTGCCTGGCCTGCTGTGCTTTGACCAGCAACACATTTGCAGTTATAAACATTACTACTGTGCCACAACAGCCTCTGAGAAACTTCACTGGTTATCGCAGACTCATCTGATATGGATATTTTTAAATTGATCTATTCAGAGATATTATTACACACCTCTGAAGTAGGTAGAACTTGACACAAAGTTTTCTGGTCCAGAAGTGGGGAATTAATACCCTACAAGAGCCCACTCTGTCCTCGGTGTAGATACTTCCCTAATTAATCTGTTCAGAGATATTATACACAACACTGGAACAAGTGGGACTTGAACCATGTCCCCCTGATTCAGAGGTAAGACAGTACCACTGTGCAATAAGGGTCCACAATGTTCTTGGAGTAGATACTTCCCTTATTAACCTGTTCAGTGATGTTATTACAAACACTGGAGCAGTGGCACTTGAACCCAGGCCTCCTAACTCAGAAGTGTGAACTGCAACAGCCCACTATGTTCTAGTTAAAAAAGGTCAATCTTTCCAACCTACCACCAATTAAGGCCTTTAATTAGTCAGTTGATGACCACTTAAGGGCCTCCATCTGCCACTGACCCAATTACTTGTCTCTATAGCAGTAGAGAAAACTGTCTGCTTTCCTGACAGGAAGACCAGGACTGTTTGTTTGCTGAGTTATGGGGTGATTTGGCGCAGTGGCTCAGTGGCTAGCGCTGCTACTGCCCAGTGCCAAGGATCTGGGTATAATTTTAGCTTCAGATGGTTGTCTGTGTGGCGTTTGTACATTCTCCCCATGTCTGTGTGGGTTTCCGCTGAGTGTCCTGGTTTCCTCCCACAGTCCAAAGATGTTCAAGTTAGGTGGATTGGACATGCAAAATTGCCCACAGTGTCCAAGGATGTGTAGGCTAGGTGGATAAGCCATGGGAAATGCAATGTTACAAGGATAAAGTAGAGGGGTAGGTCTGGATGGGATGCTGTTTGGAGGGTTGGTGTACACTTGATGGGCTGAATGGCCTGCTTCCACAATTAGAGATTCTGTGATGGGATTCTATAACTCTATTTGCACTAAACTTGGGTAGGGAAGGACAGGGGGTTCACTATTTAAAGTCACTTTCTTAATCTTGCTTCTGATTCTGAAAACCCCCTCCTTGTGACTCCCAACCTGCATCTTTTGCCCCCACCCCAATAAAAGGCATGTCTTGTTCTGAAGAAGGTTCACTGGACTCCAAACAGTAACTCTGCTTCTCTCTCGGCAGATGCTGTCAGACCTCCTGAGTTTCTCCAGCAATTTCTATTTTCACCTGTTTCGCACTTTGCTGGTTCTAGTCTTCATGGTTACTGTCCAGGTAGCATCCTAATCCATGGATACCTTGTTGTTCCTCATAATGGCTAATAGCCTCCTATTGCCAGCATCTTCAGGCAGGATGGCTGTTGAATCTGGGTAGTTCATTGATCAGGGCTTCTGTGCCCAATTAGCATTTCTTTCTGCAGAGGTGCTTGCTGGTGGGGCTGGAGATGGTTTTCCCTTAAAGACACTTTTTGATCAAAATGTTCCATTTTACAGACTGTGTGTCTTGTTGATGGCATATAGATGAAAGCTTATTTTTGGTATTATAATTTTAGGACACAGCAAGCAATGTGCAATAGTGAGTTAGGAACTTGTTTTACATCCAGTCCAAAGATATGCATGTTAGGAGAATTGGCCATTCTAGGTTGTCCATAGTGTTAGGTGCATTAGTCAGAGTTAAATGCAGGGTGGGGGAATGGGTCTGTGTGGGTTACTGTTCAGGGGGTTGGTATGGACTTGTTGGGCTGAAGGGTCTGTTTCCATACTGTAGGGAATCTAATTTAATCTCAATTTCCTTCTCTTAAAATTGCTAAGTTTGTTTTCTATTTGTTTTTTGTATTCCCGTTGAGAGTAATTTCTCCCCCTTTGAGAGCAGTGTTTGTTTTAGGTAGTGATTGATGGAGGGCTTGTGCCCAAATCATTGACTCTCCTACCCCTGTGATGCTGCCTGACCTGCTGTGCTTTTCCAGCACTACACTCTCGACCCTGGTCTCCAGCATCTGCAGTCCTCACTTTCTCTTAGTTCACGCTTTGTGCCAAAGCTGAGATGTGCCCTTTCATAGCTGGAACATTTCTCATCTCAACAAGCACAAAATTGACAAAGAAAGATAAGATCAAAGCCATTAAGCCAATCATCCCATTTCCTTTCATAAATTAAACAGTGTTTGCTTTCATGAATTTAGGTCTAACTCTCAATATCTTGAGAAGGAATTAACTACCCAAAAAGTACCACGCTCGTCTTAAGAAGGTAGAACTTTTAAAATTTCTCAGGTTACGTGAAGGCAATTGAATAACATTTAGATTGTCAATTCAATAATGTAATACAGAGTATACACTTAGGAGTTGCAACTGAAAGGCACAAGTGTAATTGAGTAAATGTTTTCATCTGTGTTTGTATTCAGTTAAGCTTATAACAGAGGTCTTGCCCCTAAGTCAGAAGACTTGGTAATTGACCATCTCTAGAATTTGAAGTACAAAGGGGGTTAAATTGCGTGGCTGTGTAAATTGGTTATGGGATTACAATGTGCAATTATTCTGAAGCTGTTCAATGCAATGCAGTTCAACATTCCTGTTGTTGTTTCAAGGTTTTGTGACAGTGTTTTGTCAATGCTCCATATTGACTTACAATTATCTTTATCATTGTTAACCCTCATGGGACCTCAGAGTTTAGCTCTGGTTTCCTTCCTGTGATCTCCTCTTGTCAACCTCTTTCTTTATTATAAGGTTACTTGTATTCTAGCAATTATGACATAACTGGGTCTGTCGGCAACTTGAATATTCCCATAGTCTATTTCCATGCATAATTTTAATGTTACTTTATAGATCCAAGCCTATCATTTCAATTTCCTTTTTTTTTTGCTTCTAATTTTGTTAAATTTACTTTCTCTAGACACCCTAATCTTTCCTCCTTTAGCTTCCCCTGGTCAGGTACACTGCATTGTCAGTTTCATACCCAAGCTCTTCAGCACTCATCTACCTCTTGCTCACTTGCCTCCTTAGAGAGAAGTTTACAATTTCCCTCTGTGACTCACTTGACAGCCTCTGAAGAGGTAATCAAACACTCGATGATAGTCCATAATGAATAGCAAATCCCAACTAATGCATTTGACTGTTGCCAAACTTCCTGTCCATTATACTAATCTGCTTCCATTTAACTCCCCCCTTCCCACTGACATCCCTCTAGATTTTGCCAACAGTTCAGCTCTGACAACTACTCCTAGAATGTTCACAACTGAACAATGCCTTTGCCATCTATGAGCATACTGTATATTATTTCATCAACATTCTAGCCTGAAGAAAGCTTGGCTGAAGGCTGATGACCCTTCCCCTGAATAAAGTCACTCTGTCTGGCTATACCTTCTAATAGTTGCCATGCCAAGAATCTTTGACTGATGCTGTGTATTTTATCAACAAAGGACATTTACTTTCTGATACTTGACTGTTTAACCAGTTTGTTTTGTTTCATCCTCATTCAGAATCTTTATTCCCTACTACCTACTCAATTATTGTTAAATGTTTTCTCACAAAGGTGGATTCCCTATTTTCCTCCCCCAGTCTCTGCAATGCATGTCTTTTCTTTTCATCATTCTTGTGCTCTCTCTTGCACTCTCTTTTGTACATTCTCTTGCTTGCTCTCTCTTGCTCTTGCATTCCCATTTGCTCTCTATCCATATCTTCCTTTTATATCTCCTTCTTCTATATCTCCTCCTTCTACATCTGCTGCTTTTTTATGTATGCCCTCTTTCTCTCCCCTTTCTCTCTCTCTTTCACCATTCTCTCTATATTTCCTCACTCTGTTCATTGGCCCCCTTTTATTTTCTTACCTAAAGCTTTCTCCTGTCCCCACTCCTCCCTCAATCCACTCTCATTTAAATTTCCCAGGGTTGCCCTCACCACCTCAGCTTCTCCTTAGAGCTCAAATCCTCCAAACCTAGCAACATTTTGTATACCTTTTCTGCACCCTTTCAAGTTTCAGAGCATCTTTCCTACAACAGGGAGGCCAGAACTAAATGCAGTATTCTAAACGTGGCCTCACCAGTGTCCTGTACAGCCGCACTATGATGTCCCAACTCATATGCTCAGTGCACTAAACAATGAGGGGAAGTGTGCCAAACGCCTTCTTCACCATCATATCTAACTCGACTCCATCTTCAAGGAACTATGCAGCTGCACACCTACATCTCTGTTTGGCAACAGTCCTCAGGGCCCTACCATTAACTGTATAAGTCCTGCCTAGGTTTGTTTAATCAAAATACAGCACCTCATGTTTATCTGAATTAAGCTCCATCTGCCACTGCTCGGCTCATTTGACAATCTGATCAAGGTCCTGTTATACTCTGAGATAACCTTCTTCACTGTCCAGTCCAGCAGCAATTTTGGTGTAATCTACAAACTTACTAACCATACATCCAAAATCCCATTCAAATCATTTACATAAATGATGAACAGCGGACCCAGCACTGATACTGTTGACTATCCTTAATCAGTCCTTGCCTTTCCAAATGAATGTAAATCCTGTCCCTCAGAATTCCCTCCCACAACTTACGCCCATTGATGTTAGACTCACCAATCCATAGTTCATTGGCTTTTCATCATCACCTTTCTTAAATAATGACCCCACATTGGAACTAGAATTAGAATCCCTACATTGTGGGAACAGGTCCTTTGGCCCAACAAATCCAAACTGACCGTCCAAAGAGTATCCCACCCAAACCCATTACTCTGCATTTATCCCTGACCACATACTGGAACACTATGGGCAACTTAGCATGGCCAATTCACCTAATCTGCACATCTTTGGATTGTGGGCGGAAACTCGCAGACATGGGGAGAATGCGCAAGCTCCACACAGAGAGTGGCCTAAGGCTGGAATTGAACGTGGGTCCCTAGCACTGAGAGGCAGTAGTACTAACCACTGAGCCACCATGCCAACCCATTAAGTCTACTGGTGCCATCTGTAATGAAACAAATATTGCAGCAAGGGGCTCAGAAATCTCCTTCCTAGCTTTCCACAAAGTTCTGGGATACACCTGATCAGGTCCTGGAGATTTATCTACCTTTATGCGTCTTAAGACCTCTAGCACATCCTCTTTTGTAATATGGACACTTTTCAAGACATCGCATGTATTTCACCAAGTTCCCTGACTTCAATGTCCTATTCCACAGTAAATACTGACAATAAATATTTGTTTAGTTTCTTCCCCATTTCCTGTGGTTCCACACATTGAAAGCCTTGTTGATCTTTCAGGGGATGTATTCTATCCCTAGTTATTCTTTTACCCTTAATGTATTTGTAGAATCACTTTGGATTTTCCTTAACCCATCTGCTAAAACTGCTCACAATTCCAGGATTACTCTTGAATGCAAAGACTGGTTGCTGGTATTCACTATGAACTGTTGTCTTAAACCTATTTCTATCATTTCTTACAGTCTAACCTCCAACAATAAGTTTAGGAGTTATTTGGACTTCTTTGTTACAAAGACTGAAACAATCACAGAATCCCTACAGTGTGGAAACAAGCCCTTCAGCCCATCAAGACCACACCAACCCTTCTGAAGAGTAATCCCATTCCCCTCCCCTATGATTCTACTTTTACCCCGACTAATGGACCTAACCTACACATCCCTGAGCACTACGGGCAATTTAGCATGGTCAATTCACCTAACCTGCACATCTTTGGACTGTGGGATGAAACCAGAGTACCTGAAAGAAAGCCTCGCAGACACTGGGAGAATGTGCAAACAATGTGATCAACTTCCTTTCCTAATTTTTCATGTTAGTTGATAATGTTAATTATTTTTTCTCTAACTTTGGCCCCAGATTCTTTTAAATACGTCAACATCAACCCTCTTCCAAAAAAGACTTGTTGCCAATAACATTCCATCTTTGAACATCTTGGAAAACGCTGCAGCTACTCAGCAGATCTGGGAGCACTTGTAAAAAGAATAAGTTTTTTTCAGGTTGCTAACATTTCATTAGGTATTATTTCAGGTGGTATTGTGGTACAGCAAGGGTTGTCAGTGCTTGAGGTAAATGTTTCTCATCTAGCCCAGCCAGTTATAGTACAATAGACGTTGTGTAAAGTCACATGCTACTATAAACTGAAGTGGCATTCACCTACTTATGGAGGATGCAAAAAAAAAATCCATTCTTTAAAGAAGAGCAGAGTACTTTTCTTCTGTCTTGGGAAAATAATACTGTTAATATAGTGTAATTTTAGATTCTTTTAGGGCCACTTTGCTCCACAGTTTGGTCCAAACATGATCAAGGGAACCAAACTTCAGAGGTGAGGTGAGATTAGCTGCCCTTGGCATAAAAAACATTTTTAAATTTGGCAGAAAGTGGCATCAAGAAACTCCCTAGTAAATTTGGACATTGAAGATCAAATTCTCCACTTGATGGAGTCAAGTAAAGATTATTTGAGCTTGATTGTCTGAGCTTAGTATGGTGGCTGAGTGGTTAGCACTGCTGCCTCACAGCGCTAGTGACCCGGGTTCAATTCCAAATTCGGGTGACTACTTGCACATTCTCCCTGTGTCTGTGTGGGTTTCCTCTGGGTGCTTTGGTTTCCTTCCACAGTCCAAGGATGTGCAGGTTGAGTGAATTGCCCATGTGTAGGCTAGGTGCATTAGTCAAAGGGGAATGGGTGTGGGTGGGTTACCTTTGGAGGGTTGGTGTAGACTTGTTGGACTAAATGGCCTGTTTCTCCACTGTAAGTTTCTATGACGATAATTTCTGCGACTAGACGTCATTGCAGGAGTTCTTCAGTGCAGATATTTTAATCAACCTGTTCAGACACGTTATTACACACCCATGACGAACGTGAAACGTAAATCCAGGCATCCTCACTTGGAGGTAGGGAACTACCTCTGTTAGTTCGTCAATGCAGTATCCTGTGCCCAATAAGCTTCAGCTGCTTCAACATAAGATCTGAAGTGGGGTATGCTTACTGACGATTACATTTGTTCAGTTTAATTTGTAATGAAGCCGTCTGTACCTCATGTAGCAAGAACTGGATGGCTCTCTGGGCTGATTAGTGGTGAGAAACATTTGCACATGTTGTAGGCAATAGTTATTTTCAACAAGAGAAAATATAACCATTTCATGAGTAATCAACAGCACTGAATCTGTCACGATCAATACCTTTGGGGACACCATTAAACAGAAACCACAACTGACCCCATAGCTACAATAGTTATTGAGGCTGGGAATTCTGTGATGAGTGATTTCCCTTCTGAGTCTCCATAATTGTTTAGCCATCAAAAAGGCACAATTCCAAAGTGTGATGGAGTAAAGCTCCAATAACACTCAAGAATGTCAAAAGTGTTTTGGAGATAGCAGCCCACTTAATCAACTCCCCCAAAGGTTGCTTTAAACATTTACCACCGGCGCCCGGCAGCTGCAGTGTATACCATCTACAAGCGGCTTTGTGGAAATTTGCCAAGGTTTGTTTGATGACATTCCCAAACTTATGACCTCCATTATCAAAGTCAAGAAGGACAAGATCAGCAATGCTATAGGGATTCCAACACCACACACCATTCTGATAAATTGCCATTCAAAAAAAACGTGGAGAAGCTGCAATATGAACTGGGGTGGTTCAAGAAAACTCACCATTGCTTTCTCAGAGGCAGTTGTGGGGGATAGCATTGAATGCTTTGCGACTTCCTAAAGAGGTAATAAACTCTTATTCTTTTGTTGATCTTTTATCTTTATTCTCATGAGCACTTTGAATTGATAAAAGGTTTACAATACAAGGAGGACAAAATGGCCCAATGGCCAATTGAATTAATACCAGATAAGTACAAGTTTTTTAAACTGTTTAAACAGATAAACTCTTGCAATCCCATTTTCCAAGTATTGTACTCATAGTTGTATATGACTTGGCACCACAAGTGCAAATCTAAATACTAAGTAAACATTATGAGAATTTTTGCCTCTATCATCCTTAGAAGCAGTGAGTTCCAGATTCCCACTATCCTTGAGGATGAAAAGAAAATTTACTTAGAGCCCCTCTAATCCTCCAGCCCCTTACCTCTAAATCTATGCCCTCAGTCACTGATCCCACCAGCAAGGTAACAAGTTCCTTCCTGTCTACTCAATGCAAGCCCAGCATAATTTTAAACATTTCGTTCATATCCCCCTTCAGTCTCCTCTGTTGCAAGAAAAGAAAATCCCAGTTTGTCCAATCTCTTTTAAAATGACTTTTCTTCAGAATATTTACACATTGGCTGAGATTTTCCAAGGAGGAGCAATCATAGACTGCCAGCTTGGTTGTACATTGAGAAAGAGCTCTGCCTTTCTGGCGGGACATTCTGATCACAGTTTTGCTGAAATAGAGGTGCTTACCTGCAATCGCCTGTGCCTTCATAATACTGAGTAATAAGGGGGAACTATGCTTCTCTATCAAAGCAGCTGTGTCACATTTCACGATTAACATGACCAACTTTTTGACAGCTCTTGTGAAACACTGCATATGTAAAGTAAGCATGAGGGTAGAACGTCAGTTGGATAGGGTGCTAGGTAAATAATTACATGTTTACAAAAGGTTGGAATGGTCCCAGTGGTGAAAAGGGGGTATTGAGCTTGGGGCAAAAGGTAGAGTCTGGTTTTGGGGTGATGGGTCAGAGAATGATAGATGAAAGTGTGCTAAGTGTTTGGTCGATGTACAGTTGGTGTGTGGGTGTGTGATAAATTGAGGGGTCAGTTTTTCACTTACCCACAAGTGAGACAAGGTTTTTAATTGTCAAACTTTTTCTGGGTGACTATTACCTGCAGCAGAACCACCTGGATTGTCCGATTTAAATGTATACTTCCAGGTGGTTCCAAGTGGAGGGGAATTGCCCATCAACATCTTCAATTTCTTGTTTATCCCCTTTTCAATATGCTTTGTTGGTTATTTATCAGAGTCCTGAGGGTGCATCTCCTGGCCTTCAATGTAGCAACTATCAGGGAGGTGATGGCCTAGAGGTATAATCACTAGACTATTAATCCCGCGACCCTGGTAATCTCCTGAGGGCCCAGATTTGAGTCCCACTATGGCAGATTGTGGAATTTGAGTTCAATGAAAACCTGGAATTAAGCATTTCATTATGACCATGAAACCATTCTCAATTTTTGGAGAAAAACCCTTCTGGCTCACAGCTGTCCTGCAGGAAAAGAAATCTGCCGTCCTTACCTGGTCTGGCCTACATGTGACTCCAGATCCACAGTAACGTGGTTGACTCTTAATTGCTTTGGACAATTAGGGATGGATAATAAAAGGTTATTGATCCATCAATTGATGAATGAATAAAAAGAATAGTAGCTGGCAGTGGAAAGTACAGGCCATAGTCTTGCAAGTAACCATCATTAATGTTTTTGTGTTTCTGCCATTCTGGTTTAATTCTTTAATGCTTTGATCCTGTCATCGTAATTGAGACTTTTAATTTTGAAATTATTTCCTTCAGTTTTGTTTCATATGGTGTTGCATCAAAGATCTGGCTGGATTGATATGTGCTTGATCTTTTCCATGATATAGTTTAGTGCTAACGTTCTATGAGTCTTACTTTATATTGTAGAGCTCCTGGCATCTGTTGTCAGCTTGATCACTGCTTGATTTTTCTTTCTCTGCCTTCATGTCCCTTTGAAGTTTGAGCATCTAAAATGCTAGACCACATTTGAAAAGTAGCTATCCTCAATGACTTGCAAAGTTTTTTGAAAAGTATGTCTATAGTTACTCAACTGCCTTTGGAGGTAAATCTCAGTTCACACCTTGATTTGCAGTGACATGACATTTTTTTTTAGTAAATGGTTAATAAATGTTATGCAGGATATTTTCCTTGTTGCATTTCTACCTTTACTAATAAATATTTTTGTGTCTTCTTTAGATATTAGTTTGGTTTCAGTCCTGTAAATGTACAATTGCCATTTTCCCACAGGACCACATGCTGCTCCCTCATTAAAGAGAGGTGACTTGTGGTGAGTTTAATTGAAGGGTGAATTAGAGAAGAAAAGACATTCCTGGTGACCTCAACCAGTATGGGAATTGAAACCATGCTGTTGGCATCACTCTGCATCTCATACCAGATGCTCAACTGAGCACCTCAAAAAAATAAGTGTACAGATTAGAGTGTAATGTTTATCACATCGTATCAAGTGAAGTAGGAAATGGAAAATCAAGATAACCATTTAGCCACTTGAACACATGCACCAGTCTGAGGAATAATTATTGATCCATATTCCAATTCTGCACACCTGTCCTGACTCCATATGCCTTGCCGACCAAACAATTGTTAATCCCAAATTTATATTTTAACTGCTTTTTGTGGACTTGTGTCCTAAACAACATTTGGGAAAGTGTTTCCAAAATTGAGTTAAAAGCTTTTTCAAATTTAGATTATAGTTTGGGATTTAAATTTCAAAATGGAGGCAGATGGATTTTGGTCAGATCTGCAAAGGTTTTTTTTTCCCAAAAAATCACAGTCATTTAGAATAATGGTGGAAATATATCACTTCCAAGAAAGCATGTGACTTCAGTCAAGTCCCTGACAAGTCAGGCGATAATGGATGGGATGTTTTCATTCATTAGTTTATAATAGACCAGAGGTCATTAGTTTAGCTTTTGACATCAGTTCAGAAGAATCAGGGGTTCAGTTGAGAAGGGGGACTAGTTTCCGACTAGCATAAGAATCAAGTTGTCAGATCAGGTGAACCAGTCACCCTATCTGTGATTTTAGTTTGTGAAGCTTCCAATGTGGGGAAGTTCGTTTTGAAGTCTTCTTGTTAGAATTGAAAATAGAGTGAGACCATAACAACCGAAATAGGGTCATGCCAGCAGATTCAGAAAATAGCCATAAGATTTTTCTCTGCAATCTTAGCAGGAAAATTATGAATCCATTAAATAAAAGAAAAGAGTTGAGATAGGAGTGATCTTTCTCTTTGATCATCTGTGAAAGTATTGTGCTCAGAAACAGGTTGAAATTTAATTTTGCTATTTATTAATATCATACTGTTTTATTTATATAGCTTTAGTTTAACTGCAAAGAAGATAAAATAAACAATGTTCAGGAACATTTGCAGCCTCCTGTCATGTTCCAGTGACTAATTAACATAGTGATCAACTGCAAAATCTAAATCAATGATCTATCAAAGCAAGTCTCTTTCTAAGATGTGACTGGTCTAGTCTAACCACCAGCTGGAATTATAACAAGATTCTCGCTTGAAGGGCATGAGTTTGAATTTTAGGATGATGTTCCCTTGTCCTAGATTCTCCTACCTGTGGAAAAGGTTTCTCTGTGTCGACTGTCAATTCTTTTCACAATGTTTAAATTCTCAATTAAATTGCTCCATCACCTTCAGTATTCAGGGATTGCACACAAGGCTGAAGATGTTGACTAACCAAGGATTAATGTAGTTGTAGCAACTGTTCCCTTTTGTCGTTATATTCCAACCCTTGATTATAAAGACTAATATTCCATTGGCAGCCTGATTATCTTTTGTGGCTGACTACTACATTTCAGAGATCTGTGATGATGATCCATCCTTGGACCTTCACTGTTTTCAACTTATCAATATTTTAATAGTACTCTTGTTGATTTTTTTATCCAACTGGATGTTCATGCACTTGACTATGCTGAAACCCATCAGTTACAGTTTTCAGCTTTGCTCAAAGATTTAATCCATCGTTATCTCTGTAATTTTCTACAGGAAATAAAAGAAAATGTCTTCTTTTCATATCAGCTTCAAAAATGTCTTGTCCCACCACATGATTTCTCCTCTCTTATGGGTAGTTTGGTACAATGTCAAACCAATAACTAGTTTATTTTTCATAAAATATGTAAATAAGCAATGTTACTGTGTCAGTTATATTTTAGAAATATGTTTGCAACTTAATACCATTTTTAATGTAAGCTCAATTCAGAAGTTCAGCTATTTAAAACAAAGCTGGTTCAAAATTATATTTTCTGTTGGTGCCTGCTAACTTGGCCATCCCCAATGTCTGGGAGTGAGGGACCTCTGTCACCTATCTCACGTCTGAAGCTTTCATGATTTAGTTAACTGACAATAGATATTTTGCCGACATGGAACAAAGGCAAGGATATTATCTCTTCTGATGGAGATTTATCCTTCTTAATAATGTAATAATTTGGGTTAATTGACATTTTTGAATCTTCTCATTTCTTCACAACTAAAGACTTTGGCAACTGGGTTGAGGGTAACTCTCTGCTCCTACAAGGACAGTGGATATTTCACTTGTAGGTGCATAGATTATTTGCATCAATAAATAGTTTGATATTCATTTTACATAGAAATTGGCTGATCTTGCATCTGTTTATATCGTAATTTATTAATCTGAGAGCTTTCTGGTTAGGTGGTTGTTGGTCGATGAAATATACGTGTCTGCAAGTCCTGGTTCAGCTTTTAATTGGGAGGCTTCCATGTTTAAAATAAGAATCCAAGACTTTTTTTTCCCTGCTGACAACTGGCTTTGATGAGTCTTAGCAACTCACTGAAATTGAATAAAGTCTGTTCAACTCATCCTGAGTCTCCTTGTATTTTAATTGGATCTTGAGAATTCATTGACTTTGAAATTATGTTGTAAAAATTAATGGGTTATTATCTCCACTGAATTACACAGCAAGAAATTTTAAAAGTCTTGCCTGTCTGCACCAACTCATGCTCATCTGTTGCCCTTTTCCCATTGAACTACATAGGTTTCCAGTCACCCAATGCTTCAAGTATAAACCTGTCATCCTCATGATTAATTCCCTCCTTGACATCAACATTCCCTACTTTTGCAATCTCATTCAGCTTACAAATTGGCTTACCCTAAAATCCCTCCATTGGTTCACTTGGTCTTTGACGTGTAACCATCCCCTTTAGGCCAATGTTGATGGATGTGCCTTTAACAATACTGTGTCTTTCTTTTTATGTCATCAAAACTTCTGAAGTCCACACTTCACGAAGGAGGTGGTGCATGTATGTAATGAGAGCTGCCAAAGGTTGCAATGGAGGTTGGTACAATAACAACATTTAAAAGGCATCTGGATGGGTCTATGAATAGGGAGGATAAGGATATGGGCCAAATGTTGGCAAATGAGACTACATTTATTTACAATATCTGGTTAGCATGGATGAGTTGGACTGAAGGGTCTGTTTCTGTTCTTTATCTCTCTACAACTCTGTGACTCAACGACTGATAAAACTATTTATGTTTGCTTGTCATGTTATAATTGCAACCTTCAATAATAATGGCACAATTATAACCCCACAAGTGGGAGAATATAATTACAACACAATAAGTTTATTTGGGTGCTTGCATTATGAACATAAACATAGGAATTTGAAATGGGAGATTGGATAGATAATGCTGGTTGAAACATGACTTTTTAATCTGTTGTGGAATTATCTTCACTGCAAATTGAAAAACATTTTATATAGCTTTATTTTGAATGCCTAAAATTGCACTCTCTGTATATGTCATTTTGCAAGCTTCAGAAGGAAGACAATGGCTGAGATTTTCCCTTTTTTCTCCCCTGAGCATTCGGTGGTTACTTATCTGCTGCCCCTAGCTGCTGAGAAAACATGCATGACTATTTGTCAATCAGATCATCAAGAGCTGATGGGCAGTGCGCAGGTGGGCAGCTCTCCCTATTGGGCATCTTACACTGATGTGCCAGGTCACCAGAAGCTGTTTGCCAATTAGATTCTGAAATGTCATCTGTTGAGGCCAACTCCAAAGTGGATCCACTGGAAAAATGTTAGGGTTGTGAGGGTGGGCTTGTAGGAAGTGAGGAGTCATAGGCAAGGGAAAGGACAGTTGCTTTCAGAGGCCAGAACCTTGACTTCTGTCCATGCCTCTGATTTGCCCGAGATTGGGGCAACTCAGCAGGCAGGTAAACCTGGATTCCTATTTCTTGCTTAATGGAGGTATTGGGTTCAGGCCATGAAGTGGTCATTAATTGGCTACTTAAGACCGTAAGACATAGGAAAGAAATTAGAACATTCAGCCCATCCAGTCTGCTCTGCTATTCAATCATGGCTGATAAGTTTCTCAACCCCATTCTCTTGCTTTCTCTCCATAACTTTTGAACCCTTGATACTCTAGAACCTATCTATCTCAGTCTTAAATATACTCAACGACCTGGCCTCCACAGTCTTCTGTGGCAATGAATTTAATAGATTCACCACTCTCTGGCTGAGGAAGTTTCTCCTTATCTCCATTCTAAAAGGTCTTCCCTTTACTCTAAGGCTGTGCCCTCAGTTCCTAATCTCTCTTACCAATGGAAACATCTTCCCAACATCCACGCTGTCCAGGCCATTCAGTATTCTGTAAGTTTCAATTAGATCACCCCTCATCCTTCTAAACTCTATCGAGTATCGACCTAGAGTCTTCAAACATTCCTCACACATTAAGCTTTTCATTCCTGGGACTGTTCTCGTGCACCTCTTTTTTTAAGATTAGATTAGATTTCCTTCAGTGTGGAAACAGGCCCTTTGGCCCAAATAGTCCACACCGACCCTCTGAAGGGTAACCCACCCTGACCCATTCCTCATATTTACCCCGACTAATGCACCTAATTCTACGGGCAATTTAACATGACCAATTCACCTGGCCTGCACATCTTTGGACTGTGGGAGGAAACCAGAGAACCTGGAGGAAACCCACGCAGACACGGTGAGAATGTGCAAACTCCACACAGACAGTCTTTTGAGGCTGGAATTGAACCTGGGTCTCTGGTGCTGTGAGGCAGCAGTGCCAACCACTGAGCTACCGTGCCACCCCCTTCTGGGAACATTCCAAGCCAGTGCATCCTTCCTGAGATATGGGGCCCAAATTTGTGCACAATAATCCAAATGTGGTCTGACCAAAGCCTTATAGAGCCTCAGAAGTAAATCCTTGCTTTTATATTCAAGATCTTTCAAAATAAATGCCATCATTGAATTTGCTTTGATAACTACTGACTCAACCTGCAAGTTAACCTAAAGAGAATCCTTGACGAGAACTCGCAAGTCTCTTTGCACTTTAGACTTCTGAATTTTCTCCACATTTAGAAAATAATCCATGCTTCTATTCTTCCTACCAAAGTGCATGACCACACACTTTCTCATATTGTACTCCATCTGCCACTGCTTTGCCCAATCTCTGAACCTGTCCAAATTCTTCTGCAACCTTCCCGCCTCCTCATTGCTACCTGCCCCTCTACCTATCTTTGTATCATCTGAAAACTTAGCCAGAATGCCCCCAGCTCCTTCATCTAGATTGTTAACATACAAAGTGAAAAGTTGTGGTCCCTACACTGAGCCTTACAGAACACCACTCATCACTGGCTGCCATCCTGAGAAGGATCCTTATATCCCCACTCTCTGCTTTCTGCCTGACAGCCAAGCTTCTATCCATGATAGCACCTTGTCTGTGACACCACGGGTCCTTAGTTTACTCAGTAGCCTCCTGTGCAGCACCTTGTCAAAGGCCTTCTTGATGTCCAGGTCAATAACATCCATTGGCTATCCTTGGTCTAACCTGCACATGAATTCCTCAAAGAATTCTAGCAGATTTGTCAGGTATGACCTCCCTTTGATGAAACCCTTTGACTTTGCCCTATTCTACCAGACACTTTCAAGTATTCTGAAATCTCATCCTTCATGTGAATGTTACACACGACCAAGGTTAGGCCAATCGGTCTGTAATTTTCCATCTTTTGCCTTAATCCCTTTTGAAACAGGGATGTCAAGTTAGTGATTTTCCAGTCCTCTGGAACCCTCCCTGATTCTCATGATTCCTGAAAGATCACCACTAACACCTCCACTATTTCTTCAGCTATCTCCCTTAGAACCATGGGGTGTTGTCCATCTGGTCCAGGTGATTTATCCACCTTCAGGCCATTCAGCTTTTCTAGCTCCTTCTCCTTGGTAATAGCCACTATACACAGCCCAGACCCCTCACCCTCTTGAATCTTTGGGATATTACTCATGTCTTCCAGTGTGAAGACTGATACGAAGTAATTATTCCGTTCCTCAGCCATTTCTTTGTTTCCCACTACTATCTCTCCAGCATCATTTTCCAGCAGCTCAATTTCCATTTTTGCCTCTCTTTTGTCCTTTCCATATCTAAAGAAACTCTTTACAGTCTTCCTTTATATTACTGGCTGGCTTACCCGCATATTTAATCTTATCCCTCCTTATTTCTTTTTATGTCGCCCTCAGTTGGTCTTTGTAAGCTTCCCAATTCACTGGTTTCCCACTGGCCTTCACCACATCATATGTTTTCTCTTTTGTTGTTATGCTATCCCTCTCTTCCCTAGTCAACCATGTATCCTCCCTGTACCATGCTTCCTTTTCCTCAGGATGAATCTCTGCTATGTTTCCTGAATTATTCCCAGAAACTCCTACCATTACTGTTCCACTGTCTTTCCTACTAGCCTCCTCTCCCAGTCAATTCTACCCAGCTCCTCTGTTCAGCTTTGTTCAGCTAAAATACCATTACCTCTGGTTCTATCTTCTACCTCTCAAATTGCAGAGTAAATTGAATCATATAATGATCACTGTCTTCTAATGGTTCCTTCACCTTCAGCTCCCTTATCAAATCTATCTCATTGCACGACACTAACTCCAGTATTGCCTGTTCCCTAGCAGCTCTACCACAAGCTGCTCCAAAAGGCCACCTCTTAGACATTCCACAAATTCCTTTTCTTGCAATCCACTACCATCTCAATTTTTCCTAGTCCACACCTGCATATTGAAATCCCCCATGATCACTGTGACTTTGCCTTTCCTGCACATCTTTCCTATCTCTTAGTGTATCTTGCACCAGCTGCTCCTGACTGTTGTTTGGAGGTCTGTGCAGAACTCCAACTATGGTTTTTTAACCTTTGCCATTCCTCTATCTTACCCACAAAGGCCTTAAGTTCTGCTGGGTCAACAAAGTCAGTATAGTTCTTCCTGTCCAGCATTTAGTTGTAAAGGTGGTGAGAAGGGAAGGAGTTTCTCTCTCGGGCTATCTTGGGCTCTTTGACTATTTACTTCCCACTTCTCACTACCTTTCCAACCACCTTCAGGGATGGTAAAATACAATGTAAAATTTCTAGCAAACATTGATACATTCCTATTCCTGGAATGTTTCCAGAGAAGGTTTACTTGAGTGCTTTTTATTGAGGAAAATATCATCCAGTCACATTCTATTCTCGAGCTAATTCAATTGGTTTGATATAAGACTGCTGTCGTGCTTTGGATTTAAGTTTTGGAAAAAAGATCCTGGTAGTTTAACTTCTGATCAGAGAGTGTCTGTGGGTCAGGAAGGGAATTATACAATAAGTATACCAGACAATGCAATGGTCATCTAAATTACATCTATCCATGTCACTCAAATGTATTTTAATGCAATGCCAGCTCTTTCCCTCTTCCATAAAGGTTTGGAATACACTTGCACCATTTTATTTTATTTATTATTGTCACATGTATCAATATATAGTGAAATGTATTGATGCTGAGTGCAAGAACTGCTGGGCTATGACAGATGGGACTTCCACCGCCACCGCCAACCACCACACCCCCCCCCCCCCCCCCCCCCCCCCCCGCCCCCCACCCCCACCCCACCCAACCCCACCACCACCAGTGACCTAAAATACACTTGTGAACTCATAACAGAAGGTCCGGCCAGCCTTTATGAAAAGATGTTCTCTCACTGGTTCCCCAGCAACCTTTCACTGAGAGGCTCCTTTGTTACATCATTGTGGAACACTAACTCCTTATGGGCTCACATCAAGGAAGATATCTGACGCGGGGTACAAATGTCATTACAATAGCTCTGTTTTTGCTTCACTACCTCAAAAGCCATCAGGAGGTTGTGTGTTGATTAATGCAGACATGATGGGCTGAATAGCTACCTGCTACACCAAAGCAGATCTACAATTCTGTAAACTGTTATATTTGCAGTACCTTTTCTAAGTTCTGGAGTAGATTTCAACTCATGGGTTCAGTAAACTTGATGATGACTACTAATAGTTGAGAAACCCAGAGTCAGATGCAAATTCAGTGACTGGTTTCAAATGTCACAGATTGAAGTTCTGCCCTTGCTTCTGAATTTTGAGCAGCCCACACTCCGAGCATTTAACAAACCATGGAGTTGGTAACATTTTTCTTATATTTTTCAGGCTGGCAAGAATAAGTCTAAAAGCAGTTTATTTAGCTTTTTTAAGCCTGCTTATTTAATTCCCTGCAGGTTCACTGAAGTTGTCATTAGTCTGCATTTTGCACTTTGCAATTGGTTAGCTGTCCACATTCAGACAGTTCTAAGCTGTTTTGCAGAATATCAGAACAAAATTCATAATTTTGCTGGCATGTTTAGTTTTCTCAAACTTCAAATTATGGCTTGAATCAACTAACAATGCTTTTTGCGCCTTGACTTAGAAATCTGATGAAAAATGTTGCCAATTCTGCCTCGTGTTCATCTTGAGATCAAGTTTACCTCTGTTCACTTTTATTACAATCAAGAAAAAACTAAACCAAAACTTTCTTTGATTCAATTTGTCTGACTCAACATTTTTAGTTCGCATTCAAAACAGCTTCCTTTTGACTCTCTTGCCAAAAGTAGAGATTAATAAAAGCCTTTGACATCAATATCACAGAAGGTCCAATGTTTAGTACCAGTTTTATAGGCAATAATTCTTAGGATCCATTTTTTTTTGATGCAGATATCTTTTTTTTGAGTGCATCAGCTTTTAAGTAATCAGTTCTCCATATAGCATTAGCTGGTGCTAACTTCCAAATATTACTGAGATCAGCGCCATTTCTCAGCCCTTCCACTGCACAACTGCTTTAAGAATGTTTCTTGTTTGGATAAATAAACTCCTTTAATTTTGTGTCAGTAATGTCAGGTTGATTCTTTTTGCCATTCATTATTCTGCTGAAGCCAAGATGCAGTCAGTGATTGGAAACAAGAATCTGGGTTGAGAACCAAAATCAAAATCTGAAGCACACTTGCAACCACAATACCTGGAGCCCTTTTTAATTAAAAAAAGAAGCTTCAGAAGCAAAAATATATTGATGTCTTTGAAAGACAAGGTGACTCTTTCTAACGATGTAACTTTGGTGTCAATAGAAAATCAAATTCTGAAAGAAAACTAATTTACAGGTTCTTTGTTTATTGTGTTCTATGTTTGATCACCTGGGCAAGTCTGAAATACCATCATACAACCTTGTAAAAGCTTCATTTCAATATGCAAATCCTGCGAGTTGAAATGGAGCTCACTGCTGGTGCTGGTACCCATTGGATTGTATGGAATTTGTTGCATGAGTCATCAGCCATATAAATGCAGCAGTAGGCTGAGGTACTTGAGGTTCACAAGAGTTTCTTTGATTTGAACAGGTACAATAAAGCCCTGGATTCAGGAACAACATTTTCCTTTTGTTTTTGCGTGCATCTTTGTCCTAAGATCCTCTTTCAAAGATGCAGCCTGTGTCTAAGTATGGGTCATGGACATCTTAAAGGAGAAAGTGTTTCCACTGCACGTTTCTTGCACTTCAACAGCAATTTCAAAAGCAGATTTGGCACTACTGATAGCTTGAATATCATCCTTGCACTGAACCTTTGCTATTTATTGTGTTAAGTTTATGCACCTTAGTATCACTGAATAAAAACATTCATTTTGAGAAGTTCACATTTGTGCCACTTTAAGGTAATGCCCAACTATTTCTCCTTGTCATTCAAATGCATTGCTATCACTGATTCCACCCAATCAACATGTAGGTTACCATTGACCAAACATGTAACTGGACCAACCATGCAAATATTGTGACTATCAGAGCATATTAGAGTCTGGGTATTTTGCAGCTTGTAATTAATTTCCTGTCTCACAGAAACCTGTCCACCATCAAGTAGGCACAAGTCAGAAGCGTGATGGCATTCCTCTACTTCCCAAGCTGAGTGTAACTCCAGCAATTCTCAAGAAACATGACACCACCCAAGACAAAACAAGCTACTTGATTGATTTCCCCATCCTCACCCATCCTAAAGCACTCACTTTCTCTGCTATTGTTGTGCAACCAATCAAGGTTTCTTTAGTATTTTCCAAACCTGTGGTTATTATCAGCTGGAAGATTTAGGAACATCACAACAACCTGCATGTCCCCTCCAAGTCACCTACTGTTACTCACTGTTTCTCAATCAAAATCCTGCAATTCCTTCTCCACTAACATTGAGTGCTTACGCTAGATGGTCTGCAGTGATTCAATAACATGGCTCAACAGTATCTAACTCAAGGGCATTTTGGGATGAAGAAGGATTACTACTTCGCCAGTGATGCCCACATAACAAGATGAATAAATTTTCTAAAAAATCTGGTTGCTGCAAGTGCCTCATAGTTCCATTCAGCCATAATTGTATTGTTCCTTGGAAAAACATAATGCATTTTTGTAATTGCACCAAAGGAAACTGAAAGGCATAACATATTTGGTCTATGCAACTGAATTTTTGCGAGAGTATCTTTCAACTTTAGCGGCTTGGAGTCTGATTTTGCTGTTTTAATAATTGTATCACTTCATTCCCACATTCATTTAAGTTAACAAGCCTATTACCTTGAGCCCTGCTTTTGAATTCCTTTGCTTCACTTATCCTGTTGCTTGCTCTCCACTACTTATCCTCAATTCCTACTTCTCATTCACTTCCTTATTCTCTCCTGCTACCAAATAAAATTTTCCCAAAGATTACATTTTTTTTAAAAGACCTGTGGGGTTCTAGAGAATTTGAGAATTACAGAAATAATGGAGTATGAATTAAACTGTGTGTTTGATGAAAACACATTTAAATAGGAGCAGACTTGATATGGAGAGAAAAATTATCAAGCGGGTATATAAAAGAGATAGATGTTATAATGTGTAAAAAAAAAATAAGTTGTCCATGCAATAAATGTATTAATCCCCCATGCCTTCAGCACTAAACATATCAAACGTTACTGGTCGTTGAACTTTTCCCATTTTCAGTTGGTGTCTTGTTGAGTGAGATTCCTGGTTATTCAGTCAAACATGGCTTGCAGTGCCAATTACACAATCATTTGCTCTGCAATCAATTAACTATGCAATTAGGTTTTTTGGTATCCTTCATACAACTGCAATCCAGGAGAGCCAGAATCATTCACCACAACCAAATTGTTATGGTGTTCATGTTACTGGTGTCAGACTTATGGTCCAGTTGCATACTGTTCCAAGGAAGGAACTGCCCCTCATGGAATAGTGCTTGACCATTATCACTGAAGACATGGCCCAGAAAGGAAAACTTGAACCCTACAGGTCATGCCTGGATGATGGAGGTTCCACACATCCTGTTCATTTGCATCCTTCATCTCCCAACATTAGCCCTTGAGCCCCAGACACCACATCTTTGTCATGTCAACTATCCTTCTGCATGCCACTGCCCCATCCTTCATGGAAGGCAGGGTGATTGTGACTAGGAGTGTGCTTTCAAATGCAGGATCTACTGTAAATGGGTCAGAGGTGTGCCATCAGGTAAGGCTGGTATGCAACTGATACCAGTGACCATTGAAGGGCAAAACATGAGAAAAGTCACTGCCCATGGAGATTGGTGTCCAAGATGGATGTCTAGAGATGCAGCAGCAAACTGGATCCACCAGTTAACAGCTGGGGCTTTCATGGCAGGAATTGTCACTGTTTAGTTTCGAACTGGTTTGTGAGAGAATAAGAAATTGCAAATCAGTGAGGCACAGTTAGTCCTAATTGGCTTTCCACCACTCTCCAGTGAGATCCTTGCCTCACTGTTCAGAGTTTGGTCGCAGAATCAGACTTTTTTGATATTGAGGACCTGATTTCTTCTGATTTTGCCAATTTTCCTGACTGACTGTCAATGTCTTTCTGGTGTTGGAGAAACTCAGCAGGTCTGGCAGCAGCTATGGTGAAATAATTATTTAAATATGAGAGATTGCAGAGATCTACGATACAGAGAGATCTGGATGCCCACATAATAGAATCATAGAAGGCTAGATTACAAATGCAGTAAGTTGTTTGGAAAACAAATTTATTGTGAGGGGAATTGTATACAAAAGTAAAGAGGTTATGCCTCTGCTATGCAGTACACATCTGGAATACTGTGTACTGCTTTGGTCTCCTCGTTTAACGAATGGCAGAGCAGGTTTCATGGGTTGAGTGATTTGTTTTGAACTCATATCTTTGCATGTTTATTTCTGCATCACAAACCTGCCCCTAACTGAACGAGGAATTTGTCAACACTTGTACAGTCTAGTTGGAGATGGGATGGGGAGTGGATGTTAATTATCAGTCAATTAGAGGCCAGAAGGATGATGGGAAATTGGAACAGAGATGTGATGCCAGGAAAATGAGCTTTATTCTGGCCCAACTCAACATTTTAAAAGATTACGAAAATATTGATATTCATTGACCAGGATGGATGGAAAACTTGGACCTGGCGTCAGGTGAAAAGATGTTAAAGTTATTGGTGTATGAAAGATTTTCATGAAAATCTTCCAACGTTTTCAATGTTCCAAACAAACTAGATCTGCACAGCTTTACACAGTTCCTGGTAGGTATCTACCACCTTAAAAATAAATCTTGAAATGTTAGAAGATGAACTCTTGCTGAGCTCCTTGAATGTGTTTAATTAACAGTGCAAGCATTTATGGCTCCCTGCTGTCCCCTGCCCTTGCAAAATTCAGCATGGTCAGGGTCAAAAAGCAACAGACTGGTACCTGCACAGCCAATGCCATTTTGTGTGGTTGCCTGCCTCCAGGCAGACGTGGTTCAAACAGACACAAAAATCCCAATCCTTAGGAATGATTTGGAGATGCCGGTGTTGGATTGAGGTGTACAAAGTTAAAAATCAAACAACACCAGATTATAGTCTAATAGGTTTAATTGGAAGCATACTAGCTTTCGGAGCACCTGATGAAGGAGCGGCACTTCGAAAGCTACTGTGCTTCCAGTCAAACCTGTTGGACTATAACCTGGTATTGTGATTTTTAACTTTGTAAACCCTTAGGAAGGAATCCAATTGAGCCACCAACCCAAGGTTTCTACTAGGCACCTTTTTTAGTTTGCAGTTGTTATAATTATGACTTCCTTCTCCAATCCTAATCAAAATAACTACCCTACTGCAGCACTGTTAAGCTCTGGGATCCTCATCCCAGTTTTGGCTTGGACTGTTTTCCAAAGCTCAGGAGCAGCAAGGTCATGATACCTAAAGCTGTTCTGATAAATACAGAATCTAGAAATTGCACAAAAGGAGGGAAAGTAAATGGCAAATGTACTCTTATTCAGGTGAAAGGGCAATTGCACTCTCATCTGGTGAAATACCAATGTGGTGCAAACTGGATATACAGTAAAAAACAATAAGAAATAGGAAAAACAGCAAATCTCATAGCAAGAAAGGAATGGCGGCACAGTGGTTAGCACTACTACCTCACAGTGCCAGCGACTTGGGTTCGATTCCACCATCTGGCAGCTGTATGTGTGGTGTTTACACATTCTTCCCATGTCTGTGTGGGTTTCCTCCCAAAGATGTGCAGGATTGAGTCTGTACCCTTGGACCAGGAGACCCAGGTTCAAGTCACACCTACTCCAGAGTTATTGTGTTACAACGTCACTGAGGGGGTTGATTAGAAAAATAGATTAAACTTGAAAGGAACTTTGCATTGTTGGGAGTAGAACCCAAAACATTTCTGATGGGGCCTGTGGGACTTGCATTGGCTCATAGAAAGTATTGATTTTCCCAAAGATCTTGTGAAAAGCCCATCAGGGATGACATCTCATAATAATGAGCAAGTTAGGTGGATTGACCATGCTAAATTGCCCACAGAGTGCAAGATTCATAGATTTTCAGGAGATTGTCTTCACAGAGCCACCTGGCTTCACAATCAGTGGGAGTCTGTCCCAGCAGAGTCATCCTCACTTCTCTTTTTCATTAAATCATTGATCACATTGGCAACCAACGTCTGTTGGGCAGATTGGTGCTACCAGTTTTCAGCCTTCCTTTGTATCAAGTATCTTGGTTCCCATCTCCATATCTCTGATTTTGCTCCTGATTTCACTAAAATCAAATCCTACTGGACCAGAAGGATTCCATCTATAGTGAGAAATGTTATGTGAGATATGCTGATATAGAATTGGGTAGTTATAATCAGAACTGAGTAGGTACTCATTCAACTGAAAATGACAAAATTCTACAGATTAATAGTTAGCTTGAAATCTTTTCTGACCTAAAAAGTTATTGTCCCACATCATGGAACAAACAACTCAACATTGGACACTTTAGGCAGTCCCAAGAAGGTTCACTAGACTGGTACCAGTTCCAGGAGGAACTCTCTAATGAGGAGAGTTTGAGTATGTTGGGCCTTTACTCAATGGAATTTAGAATAAGAGACAACCTTACTGAAACATACATAATTTTTAAGAGGACTTGACAGAGTAGATGCTTAGAGGTTGTTTGCTCTTATGGAAGAATCCAGGACCAGAGGGCACAATCTCAGAGCGATGAGTTGCGCATCAAAGACAGTGATAAGGAGGAATCGTTTCTCTGAGAGTTTTTGAAACTGTAAGGTTCATTACAACAGAAGAATGTAAACGCTGGATCATTCAGTATGTTAAAGGCAAGAATGAATGGATTTTAATCAGTAAGGGAACCACAGGTTTTAGGGAAAAGACAGGAAAGTAGAGTTGACAATTATCAGATTAACCATATTGTCAATCAATGGAGGAGCAGACTTGCTGGGCTGAATAGTCTACTTCTCCTATATCTTATGGTCAGTTTAAAACTATGTAAATATTGATGGTACTCATTGGGATGAATCATTATTTTGTCAGTGATGTGATTTCATGTCCCACATACATTGTGTTGCACTCAATGATGCCTTGTTAAAGCAGGACTAATTTGTCCCGTATGCAGGTTTGAATCAACTAGAGGCCAGAACCTTCTGATGACTATGCTATTCAGTTTATTTTCAGTGATTATCCTCATGCAGTCAATAGCAGTTAAAGCTGATTTTCTTTAAATAAATTGAAACTAAATAAGCATTACTTGAGACATTGGCTAATGATAGGGGATGAAGAGCACTTTGAAGCTATTAGCTGACAAAAAAAGCTACAACAGAGTAGTACAGGAGCACAAACCTTCGAAAGTATCACTGGAACTTCTTTTCATTATTTTGAAAAGAATTGTATTTATTGACAGTGCAAGCATCAGATTGTTGACCTGTAATGGGCAGTGAAGAAATCCGCATGAGACATCTGAGGTATTTTATGGACTTAGAAGCAAATATGTATCTAAATCAGAATTATTGACTGTGCAAATAAAGCTTGAATGAATAAAAAACTACAAAAGTACACAACAGAACATCCGTGTGAAAGGGATGTATCCTGATTAATTAGAAGCACAGGGTACGTTTTAGAATAATTTTGTTATGGATGCTCTGAGCTTGAAACAATGCTCACAGCACAGCTTGGGAAGTTGAAAGCTAATGTTGACTGATTATTTTGAAAGAAGCATTCAGTATTCACTACAATAAGTTAATGAATCATAGAATCCCTACAGTGTGGAAGCAGGCCCTTTGGCCCATCAAGTCCTCATTGACCTTCCAAAGACCAGCCTACTGAGACCCACCCCCGACATTTCCCATGACAAATCCATGTCCCTTACATATCCCTGGACACTATGGGCAATTTAGCATGGCCAGTCCACCTAACCTGCACACCTTTGGACTGTGGGAGGAAACTGGAGCACCTGGACAAAACCTACGCAGACACAGGGAGAATGTGCAATTTTCTCCATGTTAATCTGCTAAAGTCTAAGGAACCACATATTAACAGGCTTCTTACAAATTGGGATGTGAGTGTGGCATCTGTACTTGATCCTTTGCTCATTTAAGGCATGTGTCACCGACAGTAGCAGGAATCGAGATCTCACCAAATTTTCTCTTCCTAGCGCAAGGGCAGCGAAGTGAATGGTGCCCTCTTGAATTTGAGGTAATTTATGCCCTGCCTTGTCTTTTTCTGGTTATGTTTTGAAGTTCTTGCTTAAGTTACTGCAAATACCTCAATATGAGAAAGAGAAAGGTAACATTTTCTATTAATGAAATTATTAGAGATATGTTCATTTAAATTTATACAACTGGCTAAATCATTGATTTGTTTTTAAAGAAATTGTGGTCTGCAATAGTTTCAAATAGAATGAAGTGGTTCATGTAAGGATAGTACAGGACTCAGTTCCTTGTATATGGAATAATGCTACCAGAATCACTTTAGTTGACAGCGCCCTTGATGGTTAAGAGAGCATAATTTTTGAAAGCTTTATGCTCTTTTCAGCTGTCCTGTAACCAGCCTGTCCATGATTACATAAAGAACTATTATAAATCTGCCAGGCTCAGGTATTTATTGCAGTTATGCAGTATTTAACATTTCCATTCCACAGTGTATTTTTGGAAGAGTCTTTTTATCTGTACTTGCAGCCGTTAGTAAAAGTAAGAAGGTTTATTTTAAAGTGCTATATCACAATTGCATGCAACATTTTCCCTCACTTCTATCCATCACTGCATCCAATCCGCACTGCTTATTCACTTTCTTGGGATGCCTTCCCACCTAGAACAAGTCAATAATTGTGCAACACATTTTCATCTCTAGGTAATTCCTGGCTGTCTTAGTTTCCAGTTAGAAAACAGTCCACAAGGGGACGTGTTATGTTTCAGCAGGGTAATGTGCTGGAAACAAGCCCTGCTATTCCTGGAGTGATCACAAATTGAAAGATTGTAAAAAAGCACGCAACATTCCCCAGTTTATAATAAATAAGTGCTTATGAATGGTTGACTTTTAACTCGACTAGTTAAAACTCTAATCTCCTTATGCAGTTTGTCTTAACCATGTATACAGATGGACAAAAAAAATCAAATGGGTGTTGTGGGTGGAGGGAAAGACCGGGTAGGCTGTTCACTCTTTCCTGTCTTTTACTGAATTGTTCCTTTTGGCTTGTTAAGAGTTCCTGTTCTTCAATCTTCCTTCCCTGGGTACTTTCACTTGCTTGCAGGAGGCACATGGTGATTGGTTCACACTTTCATAATGTGTTAGAATTATTTGTTAAATGCTTCACTTTGTAACAACTGATAAGGGAAAAAAAATGAAAGAACTGCAGATACTGGAATTCTGAAACAAAGCATGTTTGGCAACATCTGTGGAGAGAAATCAGAGTTATAGAATTTCTGCATTGTGGAAGCAAGTCCACACCAACCCTCTGAAGAGCATCCCACCCAGACACATAACTCTGCATTTCCCATGGCCAATCCACCTCGCCTGCACACCTTTGGATTATGAGAGGAAATCCACACAGACACAGGGAGAAAGTGCAAAATTCACACAATCACCCAATGGTGGAATTGAACCCAGGTCTTTGGCACTGTGAGGTAGTAGTGCTAACCACTGAGCCACCATGCCATAGCATTCCAGGTCTTCAAATAGATAAGGCAAAATAAACTGGCTTTCTTTAGGCTTGAAGTATTATTTTCGGCATATAGATAACAGCTCCTTCCTGTCCGGAGGTCCCATGGTTGCTAAATAGTCATTCACACCCATGAGTTGTCAAGCTTCCTGCAAACCAATCACAATTGTTAGCAGGTGGAAGGCCTTTGTTACCAACAGCTAGTTACCATTTGAGAGGCCAATCGGCTACTTATGCCTAGCGCAGTCTCCTTTGTATGTGTTCTCCACCCCCACACTGGCTCCAGCCTGTCTACAGTACACCTGCCACCCACTGCTTGACCAATCAGCAATGTAAACGATGAACACCAGGTAACCAACTTTTGAAAAGTACAGTCATCCTTTTCCCAATCCTTGTTTTTAAAACAGACTTTTTTTTAATCTCCCATTTTTGGCCACAATCAAAAACATAAAATTTAAAAGATACAATGTTTACGTGCCTTCATACTTATAAAATGGACCATCATTATGAAAATGCATTTCATCCAAGATATGTGGTATACAAAAAACTACTCAGCTTACTCACATCCATTCAAACTTCCTCTCCCATACCGTAACCTTCTGATTATTCATTCATAAGATGTGGGCATCATTAACTGGACCAGCATTTACTGTTTATCCCTAATTGCCCAGAGGACGATTAAAAGTCAAACTGTAATAATGTGGGTTTGGAGTCACATGTAGGCCAAGCAAGGTAAGGTTGTCAGTTTCTCTCCATAAAAGACATTTGTGAACCAGGTGTTTTTTTTTCTCCAACAATCAGCAATGGTTTCATGACCATCATTAGACTCATTAGTTCGAGATTATGATTGAATTCAAATTCCACCATCCACAGCGAACTGGCCGAGAGAATTTTAATTATTTGTAATGTTTTGAGTGATGAAATTCCTTCTAAGACTGTGTTCTCATATGCCAGAGACAACTTCACAGTGTCAACAGAGTCAAGCACCTTTAAATCATATATATTTCATCAAAATACACTAACACTTTTCAAGACCCCAGAGAATGTAGACCCAACTTGTCTTCACAGACACCCCTCTTTCCTAAGATCCAATCTAGGGAACTTGCACTGTTCACCTCTGTTCACTGGTTGATGTGGACAGGTTGGATGGAAGGGTCTGTTTCTGTGCTGAATGACTGCATGACGCTGTGAGTCTATGATTGGATGACAATGTCTCTAAGAATTATCACACAACCAACTGGCTTTACCACCACCAAAATACTGTGGCATTTCTTTTTTGTTTTTAACTATTAACCACTACCCTCCAGTGGCAGCAGTAGCAACACAAGGACAAGCCGGACATAACTCCATCTTGGGCTCCCAGTGAGTGAGGAGCAGCTCTCAGACTCGGGCTGAGCTGAGACACGAGGTCTAGGGCTAGACCAGGGGCCTGAAGGGGCAGCAGCATCAATGAAAGATCAGAGAAGGATCCCGGCAACAGATGACTGATGGTAGGATCTGGATGGGGGCGGGAGGTATGGATTCCACACATTCCCAGGCCTATGGCTCCAGCTTGGATGCGGCGGTCACAATTGTGACAATGGTGAAGGTCTGTGATCAAGATCCCCGAGCCATCACAGAGACACAGGAGCCTGTTTACAGACTGCAACTGATGTCACACAATGACTGGAAGAGCAGTGGAAGAGGAAGAAGAAGAAAAAATGCAGTAAAATCTTACCTCATATTCATTGTTTCAAAATGATGCTGGAGTGTGGTGACACTTTGCATACAATGTACAAAAAGAGACTTTTCACTATATTTTTATATACAGGTCATAATAAATCTACATCTAATCCAATCAACCAATAATCAACCATGCAGTCAATTAGGAGTTTACTTGCAAAGCACATTATAAGCAATGCAAACATCAAAAGTGAGGGACGAGGGGATAAATCAAGATAGAGTTGAAGGGGGGCAATAAAATACCAATCTCCCTTGCATTGTCCACCTCTCTCTAAAGGCATTGTAAGTCTGTTTTATTTTTAATCAAGCTGTTCAGATGTGTATGACTTCTCTGCTGCAGGTAGGATTTGATCCCAGACCTTCTGGCTTAGAGATAAGGACACTATCACTGCACCACAAGAGTCTATTGTGGGCATGCTTTTGTCTTTTTACTCTCCACTCTGAAGTGTTAATACACGCAATTAAGCAACCTTCCCACCACCAAAATCATTGGCCTTTTTTTGCATTTTAGAACTACTAACCACCACAGGTAAAAGCTGAATTTGCTTTAGTTATGCTCATCTACCTGTTCAGTGATGTTATTATAAACTGTTGGAACAGTGGGGATTTGAACCCAAGTACCTGGGTCTAGGTAAGGACACTATCACTGTGCAACAAGGGGACCTACTAAGTCTACTTTTGAAAGGGCTCAGGTTGTGGCTCCAGCTGGGCAGGCTATTACCTGTTACCAAGAGAATTCATGCTCAATGAGCTCCACGGGGTGATTAATTATTGACTCCCCATGAACTTTGTAGGAGTTGCTTGGTTAATGATAGTAGAAAATGAACCATTAGTAAACCGCAACAAGTAGAAACAATTATCTTGAAAACAAGATGCAGATTATTGCAAGAGAACATTTGCCAAAATGGTGTGTGAGTTAGCACAGTTGGTTTATGGTATAAAGTAATGTTAACAGTACAAGTTTAATTCCTGTGCTGGTTGATGTTACAGAAAAGGTTTCAAAACTTTTCACCTGACCAGAAATGTGGTGATCCTAAGGCTAAACTCACCACCATTATCTTGTTCTAATGAGTAGTTCATTGGAATTATACCTTTACTGTATAATTTCCATTGAACAATTGCACTCCATTTTCAGTTACTTAAAAACCTTTTGTTATGCTTTTGGTTGCACTTTAGCCCCACATTATTGATCTTTGAGTATCAGGTCTGGAGACGTGTGGACAAGTTGGAGGACCTCCTTGTGGGTTTGTTCTTGGGTCTGGCTAAGTTGGTCATGGCTGAAAATGTGTTGCTGGAGAAGTGCAGCAGGTCAGGCAGCATCCAAGGAACAGGAAATTCGACGTTTCGGGCATAAGCCCTTCTTCAGGAATTCATGAACAGGTTCAGGCAGTGGGATATTGTTGGGGGAGTGGGCACGGTGGTCATTGTTGCTGACTGTGTGCCTTTCTTCTGCATTTATATTCATGACTGGGTGTCCTTGGAGAGGAAGCATGCAATATCCACTGTACTCTTGATACCTTTAGAGAAAGGTGGGCACTGCAAGAGGTAGATTACTGTATGTCCCCTAATAGCTTCATTTTGATTTAACCCCATCCCTTTCCCAAACTCTCTCTCACCTTTGATGGTGTGCACTGTGTTTAGCAGCTTTTGTATGTAAATTAATTGGAAAACATGGGTGACCTAATGGTGATTGTGTAATAGATTTTTCAAAAGAACATGAGTGTTTTTGTGATGAGGAGGAAAAAACATTCTGTTGTGTGTCAAAGTATTTCTGGATATAAAAACATGAAAAAAAAAATTGGTTCATGAATAATGACAAAGATTATCAGAGGCCAAGGATGACATGTTTGATACTGTCACAATCTAGAGCTGTACTCTTTGATTCTCTACCCAAGATTGTGTCACACAATGAGATTAGGTGGAGCCTCGAGCAATCTCCAACATTACCTTATGAACCATTACCTTATTCACCAGACTTTTCAAAGGCCTATACAAGTGCAACAAGACATCCTTATTCTTATATTCCAATCCCTTTGCAAACAAAGGCCAACATCCCAGTTGCTTTAATTGCTTGCTGAACATGAATGGTACCTTTCTGTGTACCCTGGTTGAGTACACCGAATTCTTTCTGAAGATCAACATCTAGAAGTTTTCATTTTATTTTAAATTATATTCTACATTTCTGCTCTTTCTACCAAAGTGAGTAACCTGACACTTCCCCAGATTAAACTTCTTCCCCAGAGTATAATTTTATTGCCACTCATCTAACCTGTCTATATCTTAGAGTCATGCAGCTGTACAGCATGGAAACAGAACCTTCAGTCCAACCTGTCCATGCTGACTAGATATCCTAAATTAGACCCATTTGCCAGCATTTGATCCATATCCCTCTAAATCCTTCCTATTCAAATACCCATCTAGATGCTTTTTAAATACTGTAGTTGTATAAGCCTCCACCGCTTCTCAGGCAATTCATTTCATACATACACCACCTTCTGTATGAAAAAGTTGCCCCTTGGTTCCCTTTTAAATCTTGCCCCTCTCACATTCAACCTATGCTGTCTAGTTTTGGACAACCGCACCCCAGGAAAATTTAAAATCTTTCTGTGTCCTCCTCATAACTTGCTTTCCCACCTCATTCTGTGTGATCAGGAAACTTGGATATTATCAGTCTCTTGTCGAAGGCAGAACTGCTCCTTACTCTAGCTATAGCCTGCCAACTTTAAAATTTCCCAGTTATTCTTTGTTCTCTATCTGTTACTCAATTCTCTAACCATGCTAATATATTACAGCCAACTTCATGAACCTTTATCTAATGTATTAATCTTATTACCTTTTGGTAAGCCAAGAAAACTACTTCCACTGACTTCCCTTTATCTATCAAATCATTACATATTGAAAAATCTACACTAAACAGGATTTTCCCTTTCTTAAAATCATATTAAACCTGTCTAATCAGATTACAATTGTCTAAAAGATTCTTGACTTCCTTAATAGTAGATTCTGGCATTTTCTCAACAATTGATTTCTGTCTTGTCCTTTCATGGATATCAGTGTTTTTTTTTAATTTACTTTCATCATATTGGGATCTTTCTAGAATTTAAGGAATTTTGGAAAAATGTGGCAAGTGCATTCACTATCTGCAGCTACTTCTAGAACTATGAGATGTAAATCAATAGGTTCTAGGGATTTGACAGCTTTTTGACACTTAGTTTAACACTTTGTCAAATGGTCCATAAACTACTCTCACATCATTTTCAGACTCTTTTAATACCTAACCTCCATCAAAAGTTATTCTATTCTATGATCTTCTGAGTCAAAATTCTTTCTTAAAACTTTCTTTCCAACCCTTACCATCAGAACTATTCTTCCTCTTTAACTATTCTGTACCTGGAATATTTACTTTCCAATCTTAGTCACCTTGAAACCATATCTCTGTAAATCAAACTTGATCTAAAGCATTTATCTCTCTTTTATGTCACTAATTTGTCTATCTGAATATGTGAAACATTTGTAATAAGGTGAAACACTTTTATCTTTTTACTACAGTTGTTTTCAATGAATCACTGGCACATTATTACTGTTAAACTCTGGCCGTTTTTTTATTGCACTCTGCTTGTCTTTATGCAATTTGCTACGGTACTTTCTTGTCTTATAAAGATATCTACATTTCCCTTCACCTGTTGCCCTTTTCCATCCTCTTATAGTTTAAGCCTCAGGCAAAGACCTAGCTAAACAATTTGTCAGGATATTGATCTCATACCATTTAAGTGCCATTGTTCCCAATGGAACAGTTCCCTTTTCCCACAAAACTCATACCAATGGCACATGAATCAAACACTTTTCTTCTAACTCCACTCTCTGAGATTCAGGTTGAACTGTCTCAAATGCTTGACTGCCAGTTGGAACATGGCTCAAATTACAGTTCAATGGTTGTTGTCATCTTTCAATTTGAAGTCTTCAAATTATCTCAGCCGAACATTTTTAGATTAGATTAGACTTACAGTGTGGAAACAGGCCCTTTGGCCCAACAAGCCCACACCGACCCGCCGAAGCGCAACCCACCCATACTCCTACATTTACCCCTTACCTAACACTACGGGCAATTTAGCTTGACCAATTCACCTGACCCGCACATCTTTGTGACTGTGGGAGGAAACCGGAGCACCCGGAGGAAACCCACGCAGACACGGGGAGAACGTGCAAACTCCACACAGTCAGTCGCCTGAGTCGGGAATTGAACCCAGGTCTACAGGCGCTGTGAGGCAGCAGTGCTAACCACTGTGCCACCGTGCCGCCCACAAACATCATGCCTAGTTCTATGTAACTTTGGTTCTATTGCGTATAATGACAACAGAATACACTTCTTTTATACCATGTGCATCTCCAGGTGCAATGAGATACCTTAATCCTGGTACCATGTGGGAAACATAACTTTTGGAGATTGCAATCACTGATACAGAGAATAATATCAAACCACAGTACTTAGCTCTACCGCATTCCTTTTCACACCTCCAACCTGGATGGCTTCCTTCACTTCCTTGTGCTTTGATCAATTTGCTCATCCAGTCCGTAACCTCTGTCCTCATCCACATAGGTTATAAACATCTCCTGCCTGTTTGAGAAAGTAAAGGACCAAGGCCTTCCATAACAAGATCATGGTTCTTTTACCTGCCTTACTCACAGTAACATCCTCCTGACCTTTATTATTGACTATCTCTACAGTTCTACCTAGCTGAGTGACGTAAATGCTTTCCATAGCAAAGTGGCCAATAAACTCTCCACTTCCTTGATGCCCAACTATTTTAGCAGTTGGATTCTAGCTTAATTCCAACCTGGATCTGAAGATATTAACCACAGATATGGTTGTCTGGGATAACAATGTTCTCCAAAAGCCATGATATGTTTTGGTTGTGGCACTTGCCTTTATGCCCAAGCTTAGTTAAATTGTTAATTGGTTACTAAGTTATTAATATGGCCATGCCTAATTAAATTATCAATTGGTTACTAAGTTACTAAAATACTGATTTAGATCAATTTACATTTATAGAGATATGATTTACAAAGATGTGGACAGCATTAAAAAAATGTTCTTGTTTTGATCATTCAAAACATGGAATGGAAGTGGCAGGCAGCAAGAAATAGCAAAGAAAGGAAATTACTGGTGCAACTAATTAATCGACCCCTTACTGGTTGCTATACTGTCTGGCACAGTATAAATCAAGAAACAGTGGGGTATATATAAAAAGCTTGGTAATAATCATGAATATTTTTTATCTTCAAATGCATTAAACGAATCACATTGGCAAAAGTAGCCTGAATGATGCACTCAGAATGTATTCGGGACAGCAGCTTCCAATAATATATTATGGAACTAACCAGGTAGCAGGCTGTTTTTGATCTGGTAATGAGTAAAGGGACAGCATTGATAAAAGATTATATAGAAAAGTATCTTCCAGGCAAGGGTGGTCAGGAATTTTACATTTGGTTTGGTGAAAATTATATGTTTGAAATTAATGTCTTTATAACTAAGGGCAATTATTGAGATATGCAGATAAAGTTTGCCAAAGTGGCCTGGGAAAAAGATTAGAAGTAGGATTGAAGAAGAAGTAATAGTAACAGATGGTGAAGAAATATTTGGTGAAGAAAATATTCAGCAAAAAATAAACCATTGAGGAAGAAATGATCGATGAGAAGGATGCAATATTCGTAACTAAATAAGAAAGTTAAGGATGGTATCAAATTGAAATAAAAGGCAGACAATGCTGCAAAGGTTTGAGGTAACCTAGAAACTTGGTTATAGTTCTGTTCAGCAGAAAATAATTAATAGGAAAAGGGAAAAATTAGAATATCCTTCTAAGTAAAACAAGTAAAGGGAACCAAGGAAATGGCAGAGATGTTGAACAAGTATTTTGTATCTATATTTGGACTTTCTAGCAAACACTTTAGTTCCAAGAAATATCTGGAAGACCTGAGGTTGCTATGGGGATGCAGGATAAAAGCAAACCCTAATAATCTAAGTAGCAATTTCAGATATCAAATAACAGCTCATCTCTGTTCCTACAGATCAGAGCAAATTCTGGTCTTTTTTAAGAAGAGACAATACCCTGTACTCTGAGGCTAGCTCTTTTATTGTGTTATGTATTTGGAAAGCTTAGGACAAGGAGAACAGATATTATGCATTGGACAATATCCCAACTGCAGCTGTATCAGTTTCTCCTGACCCAACCAAACATTTAAAGGATCCAGATGAAGATGTCTCGGAGAATCTGTGTCATTAAGACTGTTTGGACTTAATTCATAGCCACACACTTTTTGACTGGTGACTGTGCATCCTACAAGAGATCCTATGTGTTGGAAGCTGAATTGAAAGGACTGAAATTTCCAAATTTGTGGGAGAAGTGATGCAAATGATGTGAGTTATCTCCTTGTTATATAGGCTATCAATGGTGAAATTTATCTTTTTTTATCTGAAATAAAATTCATCAGTTGATTCACTTTTGAGTTAGGTTGATATTAAATGGTATGCCACAATAAAGCAACATTTTTTTCATCAGTTTTCTTTCTGTTGATGTCCTTAGGATTCCTTTCTGTTTTAAAAAAGTATCAATATATACAGGGATTGTTTCAAGGTACCTGTAAAATTCTCTTTTAAAACCTGGAATGGAAGCTGCCTCCACCACACACTCAGCAGTACATTGCAGATTCTAACACGTGCAAATATATTTCCTCATGTTGTCATTGAAGATGAATGGGGTACAAGAACCAATGTCTTCCAGTTCTGGTGCATGCCATTTCAATCCATTTCCTTTGTCTCATAACTTTTAACATAACTAGCAAATCTTTTCTTGACCTTCTAATCTTGAAGAAGACTGCCTTCAGCTTTTACAATATGTGTGCATAGCTGTATGTCTATGACTCCAGGAACTAATCTTGTAAATCCTTTTTTTGCATTCTCTCTAATACCTTTACATCACTTTCTAAAGTGCACTGCCATGAATTGGACATAGTAAGTTGAGTCCAGCGTCGTGTTTTATAGAAGCTCCTCATAATATCTTTATTTATGATCTTGATCCTTGTACTTGTAAGCTCCAGGACCTTTTATGTATAAAACCTGTTAGGTGTGTCTATACTATAATATTGGAGAGTAGTCTGGTGCACGAAATAACTTACGGTTTTCTTGGGATGAATAGACTGCTACTGAGCAGTAGACACTATCATGCAAACAAAATCGAGAGGCAATGTTTGCTGGCTGTGACAGTTCTCTATAAAAGAGAAAACCAAGTGGTGTTCCAGTAGAGGCCTAAACCATTATGAAGGTGTTCACTCATATGGATACAGAGCAACAGTTGCATTTGTGGATAACCCAAGACACACACACATCACATAAATATCAGACATTCGTGAACAAATAAAGAATGGTTAAGAATTTCTTGACAGAGTATGGTGAAATGCAAACTTCACTGCTGTATAGAACAGTCAAAACAACATTTATGCATGCAAAAGGGGATTTAAGTCATGAGGCAAGGAAATAGAGGAATAAAACAAAGGACTGTGGATGCCGGAAATCTGAAACAAAAACAGGAAGCGTTGGAGCAACTCAACAGGTCTGGCAGCAATCGCAGAGAGAGAAATAGACCTAACCTTTTCAGTCCAGTCACTTCTCTTCAGAAATGTTCTTACAAATGATCAATGGATTTGAAACATCAACTCTGTATTTCTCTCCACAAAGGCTAACAGGCCTGCTGCATTTCTCTCGCACTTTTAGCTATGATGGAAATAGAGCAGGAAGGGCAGTTTGGGAAATGATAATTGGCATGAGATGAGGCTTGTGTGAAATTTCAAACTGAGACACGTTTTGAAAATATCAGTCCGGCATTGCAAACAGGTTCAAAGAAATTGTAATAGGGGCATTGGGATTTTAATATGCTTTTCCCCAGCTTTCTGCAGCTTCATGCTCTTTATGACCGTTTCATCCAGTAGTTTCTTTTTCTATCTTACTTTATGAGTCATAAGTGTTTTTGAATAGTATCTGTTACCTCTGGATCATTACTTCTTCAACAGAGATCTTAAACTCGAGATGATTGACTCACTCCCTGCAGACTGAACACTGTGAAAATGTGCAGCCAACTTTCTATGTAGTGTTCAATTTCTTTTTCTATTATAACCCAGACATCTGGATGAAATAAAGAACAATGTAATAAAGTTGTGTATTTTGCCAGGGAGGAAGAAGCTCTATTAACTTGCATAAACATGGATAAATTCTCCATTCTTTTGCCATTTGTCTCCAACCTCTTGTTTCATTATCCAAATTAATATTATGAATAAAGACAAGGACAACATGCTTTTGATTTTGTTAAATGTTGTTTACTACAGAACATCAATTTACAAAAAAAAGTATGAAAATGTAAAAATATCAACTGCATAAGGTAAATAAATTGAACTGAGTGTAAACATTTTAAAATTCAGTATTAGATGAAACCTAAGTAACAAAATAACCTGTTTCCATATCATTTCTTCAATTTAACATTTTGAAAATATTAACTTGATATGTTTCTTCTGGTTATTCTATCTGGTAACTTCTTATTCTGTGTCACTGCTGAGTCATCTCAGCGATTGATAAATAGCTGCAAGACCATACATGTGGGGACATTCCTTGGTCTCTGCTGAACTGACCTCAGATAGAACAAGGTCAATCAATCCATGGATAAGGCAAAGGAACTGCAGCCAGAGTCAAAAAACTTTCATTTATCTGGGGTCTTTCATTAATTCAGAATGTCTGAAAGTGCTTAAAGGTCATACTGAGGGGAATGAGTGTATGGAATGAGTTGTCAGAGGAAGTGGTGGAGGCTGATACAATTATAACATTTAAAATTACAACATGAATAGGAAGATGAATAGATAGATATGAGCAAATGCTGGCAAATAGGACTAGATTAATTTAGGATTTCTCATCGGCGTGAACTGAAGAGTCTGTTTCTGTGCAGTACATCTCTATGACTCTATAAGTATGTATGAAGTTTAGTTATTGTTGTAACATAGGATACCTAGTTACCCAGATAAAGACTAGAATGTCAGTTCTCATAATTGCATTGAAGGATAAGTATCAATAAAGACATCAGGTAGAATGCTCCTTCTCTTCAAATTGTGTCATGGGAGAGTAGACAAGGTTTTGGTACAAATTCTCAACTGAAAGACCTTATCTGCAGTACTGCAATCTTTCAATATTACACAAATATGTCAGTCTGAACTTAGTACCGAAGTCTATGTGGGTCCTGAGCCCACAGTGTTCTGATTCAGATGTCAGTGGTGCACTATCATAGAACCACGATTGTAAAATTCCCATTTCCTTCTTGGTGATCTCTGCAGGAATCATCTGAACATGAACAAAAAAGCAAGACCAGGTCATTGAATAAATTGTTGATAACATTCACAATCTCTCATCATTGAAGAATGGTCAGTTTTGTGACACCAGAAAATAGTTGTTGTTTGTGGCAGCACACCCTCAGAAGAATAAATACCTTTAGTGGAAGAAAAGGGACAAAAAGAACTTGTAATTCCAACCTACCTTTTGGTAATATGCAATTTTGGAAGTGAACAAGGTAAAAATGTTTGTTGATATTTTAAAGGTAGATAATACTTCATAATAATAATTTATCAAAAATAATTATTTAAATAAACATATGTTATTTTTAGAGCACCTGTTATGTTATGAACCGCTCCAAGGCAATTCACAGGTACATTATGAAATAAAATATGACACCAAGACTCATTGGGACACATTAAAGCAGGTAACGTAGAGCATGCTCAAATACAGAGGTTTGAGGGAGTCATTACAAAGAATAAAATAAGATAGAGAGTCAGGGAGGTCAAGATGAGGAATCCAGGACTTGGAATTGAGGCTTCTGAGACAGGGTCACCAACGATGTTATGATTTTAAATTGAGAGTGTGCAAAGTAAAACTTAGATGTGCACAGCTATCTTGGAGGATTGTGACTCTGTAGGTGGTTACATATACTAGGGAAAGCCAAGGCCATGTAGTGATTTAAAAACAAGGACAGCAATGTTAAAACTAAGCTATCGTTTTAAATAACAAACTTCTGCAGCAGAGGTAACTGGGGAAAGGAACTTGGTACAAGTGAAAGAAACAGGCGTCAGGGTTTGCATAATGTCAAGTCTGCAGAAAGTAGAACATGGCAAACCAAACAGAAATGCATTGGAATAATTAGGTCTCAAGAGAACTGAGCAAGAATAAGGGTTCAGCAGCAGACAGATTGAGACAGAGACCATGTTGAATGATATAATAGAGGTGGAAATAGGTGCCCTTAGTCAAGAGACGAAAATATGGTTGGAAAATTCCCAACTTTGCAAACCCGTTTCCCTAGAGATGACTTCCACACTGGGTTTTTTTATTAGCATGGCAGGGTGGCACAGTGGTAGCACTATTGCTGCACAGTATTTGGGACCAGGGTTCAATTCCAGCTTTGAAAGTCTGCATGGGATTCCTCCTGCAGTCCGAAGATTTGCATGTTAAGTGGACTCGCCATGCTAAATTACCCCATTGTGTCCAGGGACGTTCAGTCTAGGTGGATAAGCCATGGAGCATATGGGAATACTGTAAAGCAAGTCTAGGTGGGATTCTTGTTGGAAGGTTAGTGCAGACTTAATGGGCCAAATGACCTCTTTCTGATTCTTGTGATGCAGGGTTTGGTTGTCTTGCAGTACGATGACCACTGGAAGCTTTTTGGAGTTTCTCCTGGAGACAAGAAAATGCTAAGAGAAGCTAATTTTAAGGCTCATCTCAGTTGTATAAAAAGTCTGTTAGATTTTTTTAAGCATTTGTATCTCAGCCAAGCATTCATTATGGGCTGATCTGTAAAATTACCTATGGGAAACATCAACAATAAAGTCTATTGAAACTGCAGGATTATGAACAATGGTATTCATGACAAATAGTTGAATTCATCACAGAAGTGTAAGTTAATTGTACACAGACATGGTTACAAGGAGATCAGAGCTGAGAACCAAATATTTATGGGCATGTGACTTTTCATAAGAACTGCCAGGAAGGTAAATGTGTCGCCATTTTCCATTTCAATTGTTTGCGTGTGGAAGGTCGGGAGAGTCTCTGGCTTAGACTGGTGATCAAGGCATCCCTAACCCCCCAAATACCACTTTCCTCTCTTCCTTGCAATCGCTGTTGAGCCCATCAGTTCTGAGCTTCCAAAAAATCCCACACACCTCGATGAATTAGTACTTCATTTCTGAATATTAGCCCCTGAACTCCAATCCTATAATTTAGCCATACCACCATCATGGTGGTCTATGTCCCCCTCCTCCTGTTAAGGCTAGAATGGTACTGACCATTGATGATATACCATCTCCGGCAGTAACCTTTGTCCTATAACATATTATTTACTCTCCTCTTTCTACATTGTGATATCCTCCTTCAGAATTCTTGTTTATTCTGCATCCTCACAAACTGCCTTCAATCCGAGAACTGAGCTCTCCCACTTCAACTATAACAGTGAATCCAGATAACTCCAGGTTTGTGACTCAGATTTGTTTTCCATCTGTAACTTTACTGATTTGAACTCATGACTGACTGCAGCTCACTTCCTCACCAGTTGGACAGGCAGAGGAAGTGGTGGAGGCGGGTATAATTACAACATTTAAAAGGCATCTGGATGGGTATGTGAATGGGAAGGGTTTAGAGCGATATGGGCCAAGTGCTGGCAAATGGGATTAGATTAATTTAGTGAACCTGGCCAACATGAATGAGTCAGACCGAAGAGTCTGTTTCTGAGCTGTATATCTTTGTGAGTCTCTGATTCTATGATGAGTGATCGGACCAATGACAGATCTATGTGCAGCTCCCTAACTGACATCACAACTCCATGGACTGCTTGCATAGAGACCAACAGAATGACCATGGCTCACTGCCCATATTGTAGTGATATAGACTCTTTGACCCTGACTACCATGAATGTCCAAACTAATCTTTGGATTGAAATTGGACCCTACCCTTGACTTGCTGTGTTGGGACCCTCTGATTGAAGGATGTCTCTCTTGACTTGACTGCGGACTATTCCCCTTAGACTTTGAGACATGACCATTTGGTTGGCATTGTTCTCAGCTTTGACCCAGAAAGACCAGATCCAAGTTCCACCTGCTCCAGAATTATGTAATAACACATCTTAACAGATTTATTAAATGTACCTACATTGATGAGAACTCAGCGCATATTAATGAAAGGTTTCTGCAGACCAGTATTTTAAGTTATGAAGAAATACTACAGGAGCGAACTTCATTTTTTAAAAATCACAAAATACATTTTCAAGAAACTGCATTTTCTTTTTTCATGAAGCTTTTTCATATTTCAGTGAGCATTCATTTAATGTAGTAGAGTGGTTTATAGCAGAATGCAACACCACTTACTGAGGTGAGTTTGGAGGTGCAGTGACATTTAATTGGATGTAAGGGTATCATTTTAGGACTCCAGCATCTTTGTGCCTCAGCACTGATTGCCTGGTTGGGAATGCCTGTGGACAGCCTACCTACACTCTGCTAGTTGAAGCCATTAAGTGGAATATTAATGTCAACCTCAGGGCCTCTTCCACATCATTGCTGCTAGTTAAGCAGTGGGCATCACAGTTGCCACATAGCTTCAAGGATCCTGCTGAGGTGCGTGGCACATGGGGAAGTGAGGGTCTTATCTCAAGTTTTGCACTCAATATCTGATTGAATGACATAGACTCTTAAGGGCATAGAGATATACAGCACAGAAACAGACCCTTTGTTCTAACTCATCCATGCCGACTAGATATCCTAACTTAATCTGGTCCCATTTGCTAGCACTTGGCCCATATCACTTTAAACCCTTCCTATTCACATACGCAACCAGATGCCTTTTAAATGTTGTAATTATACCAGCCTTCACCACTTCCTCTGCAGATCATTCCATACATGTACCACCCTCTGTGTGAAAGAAAGTTGCCTCTTATGTCCCTTTTAAATGTTTTCCCTCACCCTAAACCTATGCCCTCTAGTTCTGGACTCCTCCAACCCGGGGAAATTATCTTGTCTATTTACTCTATTCATGCCCCTTATGATTTTATAAACCTTTATAAGGTTACTCCTCATCCTCCGATGTTCCAGAGCAAACAGCCCCAGCCTATTCAGCCCTCCAACCATTCCATCAGAAATGGCCAATAATATTTTGTGTGCAGCATCATAATATTAACATGTACTGCCACTTTTAACAATTTATGTGAGCATTAACCTAGATTTTCTTTCCTCTTTTGCCCCTTCAGCATCTTACTTTGCTTCCACTAAAACGTGGGCGGCACGGTGGCACAGTGGTTAGTACTGCTGCCTCACAGCGCCTGAGACCCGGGTTCAATTCCCGACTCAGGCGACTGACTGTGTGGAGTTTGCACGTTCTCTCCTTGTCTGCGTGGGTTTCCTCCGGGTGCTCCGGTTTCCTCCCACAGTCCAATGATGTGCGGGTCAGGTGAATTGGCCATGCTAAATTGCCCGTAGTGTTAGGTAAGGGGTGAATGTAGGGGTATGGGTGGGTTTCGCTTCGGCGGGTCGGTGTGGACTTGTTGGGCCGAAGGGCCTGTTTCCACACTGTAAGTAATCTAACCCTAACAATATCCTTGGAAACCTTTTCTGAATCCTTTCAGGTTTCACAACATCTTTCCTATAGGAGGAAGACCAGAATTGCATACAATATTCCAAAAGTGGCCTAATCAATGTCATATACAGCTGCAACATGACCCCCCAACTCCTGGAGTCAATGTTCTGACCAATAAAGGAAAGAAATGGAGAACTGAAAGCTGCCTTGCCTCCAATACAATTCATTTAGCCCCCATTCCTTCTTCACTCCTATCTGACCTGGAACCTTAGTTCCTGGGTATTATTGGCAGCTACCACGGCAACCCTAGATTTGTTGAGGTACAGACAGTTTCCAATTGGGCTCTTGAGGTTGGGATTTCCAACCTCAGATTCATGGATTCCCCAGGGAGGTGCGCTATAGGCCACTCTGGTGCCTGACTATCTCTTAATTCATGAAACACCTCATAGATGAGGTAACATATAGCTCTCAGCAGTGCTTACATGGTAGTCAAAAGCTTCAAAAGGATTAAATTCTACCATGTGATAGTTGAGGGAATTTGATTGATGCTCCATGGGTTATGCATTCAAATACCAATGGCAATCCGAAAACTGCCATAGCACCTTTGGTTTGTGTTTGGAATCTGTGCTGAATGTTATATAATTTACATATATTAATAAAGGACCATTATAGTTTCATTTAAAAATAGTGTCATATAGATGTAAGTTACTTTTGTGAAGTTTATTTTTAAAGAAATAAGATACGATGGCATTCTGGAACCTTGACCTATTCTCCTATGTGTCAAAGAGCAGGTTAGGGTTAGAGTTAGGGTTAGATAGTGGACCCTTGGAGGGGTAATGAAAAATTTTTTATCCTGTGACAAGTGGAAGCTTTTTTTTCAGTTCAGAATAATAAGACTGATTTTAGCTTGGAAAATCCAGATACTGAAAATTTGTAGATCACTTTGGAGGATACTGGTCAGAGATTTGAAACAAATATAATTATTCTACTTGAAAATAATTTTTCAGAGCAGTTCAGGAATACATTACCCTCACAGAAGTTTAGTTTATGCAACTTCCTGAGCAGAAGGCTGAAGGTTATTGAAGTCTGAGTTTTGTGCATATTCGTGACTCCATGGTTCACAGCAAATAAACTGAGAAGAATCAGATAAATAGAATCTGCAGGGTAATTTCTCAGGACGAGAATATCTGTAAATAGTCTGTGTTTGGAAATTTATTGAAATCTTTGTTTTCCTATCTTAAAAATCTTTTAAGATTTTTCCAAAATGCCCTCTATATCTATGTAGCTTGGTTTGCTTTTGTTTTGGTCTTTGACTTTTGCATGCTAAATTGCTGTTTTGTTAAAGAAACTCTGGAACGTCGCGTGATTATATTTCAATGGCTGACCACCATGTTAACTAAAGGTTTAAAAAACATGATCTATTAAGCCAGATTTTATTCTAGGATATGACATGCCCGGTAGTATCATCAGCTGGGATCATAAACTCAATTAATTCATTAATGACCTTTCAGAAGGAAAACCTGTCATCATAACCGAGATTGGCATATAAATTATTTGAGTCCCACACAAATGTGGTTGATTCATAAGTGGCCTAACAAGTCAGTCAATTGCGTAGTAATGGGCAATAAATGCCAACCTTGACAGTGACACCTACTTCCCGAGATTGAATTGATTAACAATAGTTTATAAAGTTATTGCAAATATGAAGCAGGTTCAGAAACATATATTATGGAACTGTTAGACAGACATAGGTGCTTTTCATTTTAGATAATACAAATACTATTTCATACTGCTTCATAAAATATATCTGTGATTAAAGATGAATTCATATAGAAAATTGATGAAACCTATGTGTAGTTAGATGAACAAATATATATATATTTTTTATGAGAGTGTACATTCTCATACAGAATTTATGAACTCACTGTGTATTCTGATAGCCTGGAGGAATGTGTTGCCTGAGGTTCTTTGCACTAAAAGTACTAAGGACCTGGGGATGAGGCAGCTGTTTGGAGTATAATTTGGAGATTTGAGACTGATTTTTGTTCAAGAAAAGAAACTTGTGATGACTTGAATTTTAAATGTTGAAAATGTTATATATGTATTGATTCAGATGTAACTGTAGAAAGTAGAAAAGCATTCAGCTGAAAGTTGCAAAACACTAAGAAAACTCGATCAGATTTGTAACTATAGAACAATGGATCTTGGAGTAAAATATGGTTAAAAAGGTTAATATTTTATCCAATGCTGACTTCTGAAAATCACCTGTTTAAATATGAGTATGAATCAAAATCAGGTTTATACATTCAAATAAATAATGCTCTGTGGAACACGTTGGTTCCTGAGCTTCTGAAACAATGGAAATATCATGCCAATGAAGGAAACCATTCACAGGATGAGGCATCACTGACTAGGCCAGCATATATTGTCCAGAGGGCAGTTAAGCGTCAACCATATTGCCGTGGATCTGGAGTCACATGCAGGCCAGACAGAGATGAGAGTTTCCTTCCCTAAAAGACATGAATGAGCCAGATGGGTTTTTTTGACAATTGACATTGGGTTCATGATCATTATTAGACTCTTAATTCAGTTTTTAAAAAAAAATATTTCAAATTTCACCATCTCTTGTGGTGAGATTCAAACTCAGGTCCCTAGAACATTATCTGTGTCCCTGGATTAACAGCCCAGCAGTAATACCGCTTCATCATGACCTCCCCAATATTGATTTGGAACTATATGGTTGTCCCTTCACTGTCAGTGGATCAACTTCCTGGGCTTCCCTTTCTAACAACATTGTGGGCATACTCACACCACACGAACCACAGCAGTGCTTGAAGGCTCTTACCACCTTTGATAAAGCAACAGGGGATAGGCAGTAAATGCAAGCCCAGATAGTAATGCTCCATACCATGAATGAATAAATAAGTTAGAAAGACATAACCTTGTAATAATGACAGTCTCATGTCTTTGAAAAGACAGAGGAGCAAAAGTCATTGAATATTTTTATAGCAGGCATAGGTAGATCCTTCACTTACAAGGGAGTTGAGGATTATCAGAGGTAGATAAGAATGTGGTGTTTAGGCCATGACCACATTGAATGGTTAAGCAGGCTCCAGAGAGTCAAATGACCTATTGCTGTTCTTAGTTTGTATGTCTGTATGATTAGACATGCATGCATAAACTCTTGTGGCAAAAATTATTTCTGCAAACTTTTCCTAAGAAGGTCTTAGTTTCCATGCATTGTCAAACAAAATGGGTGTTCCTTTTCAGCTCCTACTGTTGGCAGCAAAAATAATATTTTACAAAAATTAACCTATTTTTGAAAAGCAAGTTGAGAAATTAAGGGCGTTCTACCAATAAAGTAGGTGTGAAGACTTATAATGTCTTTAGGCAAAGGTTAACAAATGGTTCAGTTTGATAAGTATATTTTCAACTTTAGAGTGTGCTTTTAGGGCATACTTTGATAGTGTAAATAGGTTGTTTGACTTAATCATGGGTGAGACATTTAAGATTTCATGTGCATATAAAAACAACATTTCTAATGGATGTTGGAACAATCCCTAAGGTTACAGTGAGATCGTACAACTCATCACAACTACCTTAAATGCAATCATTTATGAAATGAACATCAAGAGTCGTTACATTTCACAGAGTTCCAGAGTCGATAGAATCCTTTTTTTTCATGGTGATTTTGATCTTTTTCAATGCTGCTACAACCGCATCACAATTTACATTTATATATTTGTGCTCTAGACTCTGCCCCGGTCATTCATGAATTATGGGCTTCCCATCAGGAGTCCGCTTGTACGTTTTTGTTTGGATGATGAACAGAGTATGTTCAGGGATGAAACTCTAGAGGTGCATGTTGTCCACCAGCTAATATCTCTACAGCAATGCATATAGTCCGACAAGCTCCTGGATCTTTTTAACTCAGAAATAGTGTTTGGGGCTGCTAAAAGAAACTAACTACGGGCTTTGGCACATGCCATAACTTGATCTACAACAACACCCACCATATGCATTACAATGACTGTGCCAAATCACATTCACTCTCAATATGTTTCATGATTAACACTGTTGAGTTTTAAAGTTCTTATATACTTGTTTTAAACTCTCTGCTCATTTAATTCTAGCCTGTTGTGTATTTTGTTTTAGCACAGGAGTGTTGGCTCATCATGCCTGCATCGAGTTATCAATTGATCATCACTACCTGGTACCAATCTCCTGCTTTCTCCCCATACCCTACTTTTATATAAGTAATCGTCCAATGCCCTTTGGAATGTCTCAATTGAACCTATGACCACCGCATTTCCAGTCAATATATTCCATACTCACTGATCGAAAAATAATTTTCTCATATTGTTGTTGGGTCTTTTGCAGATCACTTTATATATATGACCTCTTGTTTCTTTTACAGTTTCTCCTGATCTATTCTTGCATTCTATCATTTCTGCACCCTCCCCAATGTCTTCACGTCCTTCCTATTATGTGACTCTCTGAGCTGTATAGGATACTCCACCTGAGATCTAACAGGCGTCCTTTACAAGTTCAACATCATCTTGTACTCTATGCTTATATTAATGATGCTAACAATACTGTTTGCTTTAAGAATTGTTGTTCCAACTTGTCCTGCCAACTTCAGTGTTCTGTGTACATATGCATCCATGTCACTCTGTACCTTGAGACTTTGCCATCAGGAAAAAGTGGAAGCCAGTCGAAAATACAGCAAGGACCATGCTGCCACAGCCCTTCCCATGACCACTTTCTGTTCCAAGTGTGGCAGAGTATGCAGAAGCCACATTGGATAGTACAGCCAGCTATGTACTCACCCTGAGAGTAGAGGAGAGTCATCCTCATCTGTGAGGGACTGCCAATGATGATGGTGATGATAATGCTACCCCTATTGATGGCTGTGCTTTCAGCTGCCAAAGATATATGCTCTGGAATTCACCTACCTCAATCTCTTCGCTTCTTTGCCTCTTCTTTTTATTCACCTTTAAAGATGCTCTTTAAAACCTATAGCCCTGACCAAGATTATGACCATCTGTCTGATATCCCTTTCTGAGGATTAATTTTAAATTTTGCCTTTTAAACACTTATGTGAAATGCCTAGAAACAGATTATATGAACTGAATTTTATTTGTTTTTGCATCACGGATAGATATTTTATTTTGCTATCAGAATAATCATAGTGAAAATGTTGTCAGCACCTCTGATGGTCAGTGGACATTTTATTACAAATAAAGGCAAATGCAACAGGTGCAGGAAATCTGAAGACAACAAAAAAGGAAATGGTAACAGGTTGTAGGTCATTGAACATTGGTGAGCAGAACAGATCAATTAATTTTCTGTCATTCCGATGAATGACCTAAACCTTAAATGTTAAAGTCTCTCTCAATAGACGCAAACTGGTCTGCTGAGTGTTTCTAATGTTTTCGGTTTTAAAGACTTTAGATCTAGTCGAGCTATGGTTTCAAGAATTATGCTTCTGTGCTGCTTACTATACAACTTTTCATTAAAAATATTCACCTTGGGGCTCCCTGAAGATAATGCATCCAAAGGGAGCAGGGGATCAAACCAGAGAGAAAAAAAAATTGTGTATTTCAACTTTCTCGCTTCCTTCTTAAAATCACTACTGAAAGCCACTTTCAACCTTGTGAAATAATGTACTTGCATGCAAAATAGTCTGAGTACAATCAAAAATTATTAACCAAACATGGGTGCTGGAACTCACTTCTTTCCATGTTTCTAATTTCTGCCAACATTTCATTTGTGACGTTATAAACCAACTTGTCTGGAGACAAACTAGGAGACAAAGGGTATGGATGGGTAGCTTTTGTGTTTCAGTGTGAGCCATGGAATTTTTATTATAGCCCCTAATTATTGACGTGGATATGCTTGTGTTATTCTATCTCAGATGAGTCTGATCTCCATTCTGCCACCATTTTTTGTGTACTCCTGTTATTCTATTTACCCTTGGCCCCTTGGAATTGGCTCTGCATGTCCAGTGATTTGTAAGAGAAAAAAATCTCACACTGCCAGTGAAACCAGTGAAGGCTTCTGAGTAACTTGATGTTCCTGGCACAATTGCTGGCAACATCTCTTCTGCTTCACATATCCAAAATCTCTATGACACAAGTTTGAAGATGAATGGGATTAACAGAGACTAAAATTCGGCCCTCTGCTTTAACACACTTTTCCTGTAGATATTCTATTTGTTACCATATGCTGCATGAGCGACATCATTTTTGAATTCCTTTCACCACAATATGACAGCTACTTTTTCAAATTAATAATAATTGTATATGTTCATGGATTGAGAGTGTCACCAGCAAGTCAATCTGTTTGCCCCATTCCTAAATGTCCATGAGAATGTGGTGGTGATCCTCCTGCTTGAACTGATATTGTGGAGATACATCGACATTGCTGAGAGGAAGGTAAGTCCAGAACATTAGCGCAGTGACTTGACAAAATGGTAAACTATTCACATGTAAGCATGATGTATCACTTTGAGAGAACTTGAAGATTTTGGTGCTCCCATGGATCTGCTAGCTTTAGTCTTTGGAAGGGAAAGGTTTGAAGGTGCTTTTGATGGTTCCTTGTTGTGCATATAGTACACATTGATACTACTGTACCTGTGGTGGATGGGGTACAAAGCAAACATGTTGCTTTGTCCTGGATGGTGTAGAGCTTCTTGAATGATGTTAGGTCTGTAGTTATCTAAGTGCATGGAGTGTAATCCATGAATAGATTGGAGACAGGCATTGGGAAGCTAGGCAACAAATTACTTGTTGTAGAATTCTCAGCCTCTGATCTACTCTTGCAACCATAGTATTTTTCCACACAGCACCCCTGGATGTTGATGATTCAGGGGATTCAGTGATAATATTGAATATAAAGCAGATGTGATTAGACTCAAAGTTGATGGAGATGGTCACTGCCTAGCAACTTATGCAGCATATATCTTACTTGTTACTTATCAGCCCAAACCCAAATATATCCAGATGTTTATATGTTTGTTATCTGGACTACATTTAAAGACTTTGTTTCACACAGCATAGAAACAAGTCCTTCAACACACTATGTCTACACCAACCAAAAAACACCAAACTATATCTCATTTACCTGCACTTAGTCCATAGCCTTGGCATTTTAAATGCTCTTCCAGATGCTTCTTTAGTTCTGCAAGAGTACCTGCCTCTCCCACCCTCAGGCAACATGCTCCATAGTTCTATCACCCTCTGGGTGAAAAATATCTTTACTCAGAAAATCCTTCCCTCTAAACCACTTACGCCTCATCTTAAGTTTATGCCCTCTGGTCTTAAATATATCTGCCATGGAGAAAGGATTCTCACAAACTATTTTGTCTATGCCTCTCATAATTTTGTATCCCTCAATCAGACACCCCATCAGCCTCCTCTGCTCAAGGAAAACCAACCTAGCCTATCCAGTCTCTCCTCCTAACTGAGATCTTTTCAACCAGGCAATATCCTGGTGAACCTCCTCTGCACCTTCTCCAGTGCAGTCATGTCCCTCCAGATTTTTAAAAATTGAATTCAAATTCCACCATCTGTAGTAGCAGATTCAAAACTGAGTCCCCAGAACAGGAGTTAGGTTTGTGGATTAAGAATCTTGTGATAATACCACTCGACCACTGTCTCTCCTTCTTTCAGTGGTGGTTTCCTTTATCAATAATGCGGTTCCCCTACCCCTCTTATATCCCCCTACTGTCACACCTGAAGGTTCTATACCATAGAAAGTTGAGCTGCCAGTCTTGCCCCTTCTTCAATTATGTATCAATGATTGCAACCATATCAACACTCTCTAAGCTCATGGGCTGGATTTTACCAGAAATTAGTAAATGTAATTTGTGTCGAGTTTCAAGGGTGGTTTCTCTCTGCAAAGCTGATCATGTTATTCCACATTATTGTCCCAAACTCACCTCATTAATTATATACTCCACCTCTGCTGCAGCCCACTTATCTGTTGGTAACTAACTCTCCTATGTGCCTAAGCACAAACATTCATCACTGCCAGGATACACTGAGATTTCTGGCATCAGCACCATATGTAAAAGGCTTTTGTGAACAAAGTCGTGTTATTCATCTGGAGTTGCTCTTCAAGGTTCAATTTACTTGTTCTGGACACGGCAAATGAAGGGGAAAGTGTCTCCCCACCTCCATCCAGCCTGTGGCTCTCAACATTGTGTGAGTTCAGTCTGAGGAGGGTGTGTCTGCTTCTGGGCAGGAAACACTCAGCATGTTTGAGCTCTCTAGACACATGCCCTAGAAGTTTGGGGGTGTGGGATGGGGTGAATCTCCTGCTCAAAACTCCCAAGACCAGGTAGGGCTTTTGCATGGCTGGCTTCCTCCACCCTAGCTGTAGACCCTGGGACTGTACTGAGACATATAATGGGACAGAAGGAAAAGAACTTCTGAAGGTTCATGGGAGGTATGTGTCACAATGCCACTGTTAATAAGTTATCACATTTATATATATTTGTTCATTTTTTTTCTTTAACTGTTTGTGCAAACGTCTTTCTAACCCACACTGCCATATTTAAGGTACGGAACCTAGCTTTTCTGAGCTCTAAATGTTGTTCTATGAAGTGATTGGCCCCTGTGCCATCTGCAGGTTGTGGCACAATGATAGATGATTGCTACTTTGCCAATTAAAATGAAGTTTTCCAGGAGGCCAAATGTTGCTGGTGCATCATTGGCATTTGTGAGATTGATTTATAATGTTGCATAATATGGTCGTGTGTGCCTAGGGCCAGAATTTGCAATGTACGCAGTGGGTTAATGCCTTAGGTTCACAAAACATGTAGTGCTTCACAGGTGTTTTCACCTGTAGTCAATGGATATCTGTGTAATGCTTTGCCTTTTGAAAAGTCTTATGTTACTCAAAATTAATCTGAACAGCATATTTTTCCCACCCACTCCCTGTATGGTAGTAACCACTTTCGTCTCCATTGAACACTTGTTATATCATGATGGAAGCTATCTGATGAATGAGCAGTGCTCCAAAAGCGTGTACTTCCAAACAAACCTGTTGGACTAGAATCTGGTGTGTGTGATTTTTAACTATGATGGAAGGAACCAGTGGTCACTCCTCCAGTAGTGAATTTTAAGTTCAGCCTTTCAGTGACGGTGAAAATCCAAATGTAAACATTCCTTTCTTGGTAATCCACCCCTTCAGCCCTATTGGCTTTGAACTGCCCCAAGTCCACACTCAACCTGTCTCTTAGAACAAAGAACTTAGAACACAATACAGCTCTCGATGTTGCGCCGACCTGTGAACTTAATTAGACAAAAACAAAACAATAAAGCAAAACGAAGAACTGTGGATGCTGGAGTTCTGAAATAAAACAGAAACTGTTGGGGAAACTTATCAGATTTGGCAGCATCTGTGGGAAGAAAACTGAGTTAACATTTGGAGTCTGCTGACTCTTCAGAATCTGGAGTTGAAATGTTAACTCTGCTTTCTCCCAATGCTGGCAGATCTGCTGAGCTTTGGCTTCTGTCTCTTAGCCTTCATCTCCCCACTTTATTTCCCCGTTGACGACATAATGAGTAAACATGCCTGATTTAATAGAATCCCATGGAAGTCAAGGAAACTGATTTTTGATGACATCTCTTCCTGTATTATCACAATGCAATATATCATCTGCCTTGCTCCCACTCAAAAGTAATACCCTCTGCACTCCAATACACTGCCTCCAATTCCCAGAATTAAGCATTCCAACTTCCCTCCTTCACTGATGGCCCCTCATAATCTCCCATTACAGGCTCTCAGGATTGACAGAGGCTCACCCTTTTGGGGACTTAGTCAGACAGCTCTGAATGATGAATGGGCAGACTCTCAACTGACGTCTGTGCAGCTGCACTGTTGATTTTAACACAGTCATCCAGAATGTTAGCACTGGACCCATAGGGCTGACTGATGCCCACTCCCTGGACTATAAACATATAAACTCTCTGACTATGTCAAAACAGGCTGACTGACCATTTCCAAGGCTCTGGATTGCTATTAGAAGCTGTCTTTCACTCACAGTGAAGAGCCTCCTGACTGAAGGTCAGCTCCCTTAGTCTGACTTACAATTTCTCCTATTAGACTTTCAGGTATGTTATTTGCTTGAAGCATGTGCAGTGTCTTTGATACTTGCACTCCTAGCACGTTGTGCTATATTAATGTAGCATGCTGTTATACAGGAACATGTCCACCACCTTCTCTGATGAGTGCTGACAACCATAACAAACTGCTTGACTTTGTGTCTGTGTTGAAAGGCAAGACAAAGGTACTGTGAGCTTGTTATCTCTGGCTGAGGGGGCAAAGTACAAACAAAGGCAGGGCAGGGATGCTATGAACAACAAAGGAGCACAAATTGAGTGAACGCTAACAGAATGAGCGAGCAGCCCTGGGATGTACCCTGGTCCTCTCCTTGCATGTAAAGTGTCCTTATCCAGCATTGCAATGAGTGGTGCTGATGAGCTCCAAAATGCAGCATTGAACTACAGAAGCTTACTGTCAAATAACAAAGCCCTTGGATAGGGCTCATGTGTGAAGGCTGCCCGTGAAGTGAACTCTGGGATTTTAGTGACAGGTGCTCAAAATAGAGGTTTTGGGCTTTAATCTTTTATCTGGCAGAAATAATTGGAGACTGCGTATTAAGTAGATAAGATTAAGTAATAGCAAGCCTGTTAATGACTTGTAATCCATGCTAATAGGCCTCTCATGTTCACTAGTAAGAATGTCATGTTGTCATTCAACACTTGATTGGGAAGTGGGACTTTTGGTCTTGACGCTGAAGAAGTCCTTTTTTGACATCTTATGTAATATATCCATGTCATTGAGGGGCGAGGAATGCTCTGCTATGTATATTTTATTTGAATATATAAACTTGAAAATAGCCATTTGGATTGTTGGCTTTTTTCCTAATTGAAGCAAATGTCCAATTGTGTGGTGTTCATCCATTGGTTAGGTAAGAGCATGCAACTTTTGAAGAAGTTGCATGTAAACTGACATTTTCCTAGCCACCATCAGTTCTGGGGAAGAGTCACTCAATCTGAAATGTTAACTCTAATTTGTCTCCACAGATGCTGCCAGACCGGTTGAGCTTTTCCAGCAATTTCTATTTTTTTTCCTGATTTACAGCACCTGCAGTTCTTATGGTTTATATTTAACTTTTGCTGAAAGATTTGACATTTTTGTGAGACTAGTTGGCACCAGATGCATTCGGGCTGAAAGAAAAAATAAACTGCTCAGCAACAGTTCTTGGGTTGGTTTTAAGTAGCATTTTCATCATAGACTGATAGAAGAGACCAAGTAATACTTAGACCTCCAAACACCTTTGAGCAAGTCAGATCAGTCTCTCTTCCTCTCTGTGAGCAGAGAAGGACTAACAATTGCAGAAAGCAAAGGAAACTTCTGACTCAGGCCAAGAGCTATATTCAATTGACAGGCTACCAGATTAAGGATCCTTGCAATTGACAATGATGCGATACTGTTGCTAAAAAAAACAAAAGAACTGTGAGAAAGTCATCTCATTTATCCCTCGTGGTTTGGATTCTTGGCCCACTCTCTTTGTTCCTTAATGCATGTCTTTTTCACCGACAATATTCCTAAAAGAATTACCTCGTCTGTCCCATTTGTGAATGAATATGTGCATATTTAAAGGCATTCATAATTAATAATCCATTTTAACACATATTACAAGATACATTTGTTGTGATAAACTAGTTTTTTTTAGTTTCTTGGTTAGTGAAGAAACCTGGTATGTTTTGTTTATTTTGGATAGTGGAACAGGCAGACATTAGCAATCTCAGTAATTGCATTCTTCATATTTCACATTTGCGATGACTCATAGAATAGTGGAGCTTGACTTCCAGCATATTCTTCCCATCATGATTGTAGCAGTCAATATGGACTGTTCCATTATCTTACTATCTATCAAGCAGTTTTAGCCACAGAAGATTGTGCATTGTCACATGCCCTGTGATTATAGTTTTATAAATTGAACTCTTGAGATCAGATTCTTTTCTGTTCCATGCATGCAATTTAGTTACCCTCCAGGTAGAAGCTCTTCCCTTTCAAATCACATTGCAGCTCTGCCAACACATGCTTTGTGCATTACCCAGCAAATTCTCTGTAATACTCAGAAGTTATTATAGGCAAGTGCTTGGGAGCGAGACTCTGATTAGCAGAATGTATAATGCAGTGCTGTAAGGCGCAGTAGCAAACAAACCAGGTGCTACATCTTCTCCAACCTCATCTAGAAAATGAAGAGATGTTACAATGGCTTTGTGAAGAACAAAATTAGCCTGTCAGTTCCAGGAGTATTTGAATGTAATTTGCTGACAGATAAGGTGCTGGGAGACTGGAGGTTGGCAAACATGGTGCCACTGTTTAAGAAGGGCGATAAAGACAAGCGGTAAAGACAAGGGAATTATAGACCGGTGAGCCTGACCTCAGTGGTGGGCAAGTTGTTGGAGGGAATCCTGAGGGACAGGGTGTACATGTATTTGGAAAGGAAAGGACTGATTAGGGTTTGTCAACATGGCTTTGTGCGTGGCAAATCATGTCTCACAAACTTGATTGAGTTTTTTGAAGAAGTAACAAAGAAGATTGATGAGGGCAGAGAAGTAATTGTGATCTATATGGACTTCAGTAAGGCGTTCGATAAGGCTCCCCATGGGAGGCTGATTAGCAAGGTTAGATCTCATGGAATACAGGGAGAATTAGCCATTTGGATACAGAACTGCTCAAAGGTAGAAGACAGAGGGTGGTGGTGGAGGGTTGTTTTTCAGACTGAAGGCCTGTGACCAGTGGATCGGTGCTGGGCCCTCTCCTTTTTGTCATTTACATAAATGATTTGGATGCGAGCATAAGAGGTACAGTTCGTAAGTTTGCAGATGACACCAAAATTGGAGGTGTAGTGGACAGCGAAGAGGGTTACCTCAGATTACAGCAGGGTCTGTACCAGATGGGCCGATGGGCTGAGAGGTGGCAGATGGAGTTTAATTCAGATAAATGCGAGGTGCTGCATTCAGGGAAAGCAAATCTTAGCAGGCCTTATACACTTAATGGTAAGGTCCTAGGGAGTGTTGCCGAACAAAGAGACCTTGGAGTGCAGGTTCCTAGCTCCTTGAAAGTGGAGTCACAAGTAGATAGGATAGTGAAGAAGGCGTTTGGTATGCTTTCTTTTATTGGTCAGAGTATTGAGTACAGGAGTTGGGAGGTCATGTTGCGGCTGTACAGGCCATTGGTTAGGCTACTGTTGGAATATTGTGTGCAATTCTGGTCTCCTTCCAATCGGAAAGATGTTGTGAAACTTGAAAGGGTTCAGAAAAGATTTACAAGAATGTTGCCTGGGTTGGAGGATTTGAGCTATAGGGAGAGGCTGAACAGGTTGGGGGTCTTTTTCCCTGGAGCGTCGGAGGCTGTGGGGTGACCTTTATACAGGTTTGCAAAATTATGAGGGGCATGGATAGGATAAATAGACAGAGTCTTTTCCCTGGGGTCAGGGAGTCCAGAACTAAAGGGCATAGGTTTAGGGTGAGAGGGGAAAGATATGAAAGAGACCTAAGGGGCAATTTTTTCATGCAGAGGGTGGTATGTGTATGGAATGAGCTGCCAGAGGGTGTGGTGGAGGCTGGTAAAATTGCAACATTTAAGAGGCATTTGGATGGGTATATGAACAGGAAGGGTTTGGAGGGATATGGGCCGGGCGCTGGCAGGTGGGGCTAGATTGGGTTGGGATATCTGGTTGGCATGGACAGGTTGGTCCGAAGGGTCTGTTTCCCTGCTGTACATCTCTATGACTCTATGACTAATCCAAGAAATGTGAATAAGAGGTAGAATGTCACTATCTTCCTGATTTCCTCATCTATTATTCCCCCTAAAAGTTTCTTATCAGGTAGAACTTTATTGCTTGTTCTCAGAGAACCTAATCAAGCGGGTTATGTGGGTTCACCATCTCTTTCAGTCATCTGGACTTCATAAGATCTGTTGCCTTAGCCAAAGAGTGGAAAATTACTTTCTATGATTACAAAATTCAGTAGAAAGCAGGTGCCTTACTCCATAATTAGGTTGTTGACTGATGAATGCAATGGTTCAGTAAAATTTCTTGTGTGTAGCAGACTGTATGAAATAATTAGGGAGGGAAACTTGGAATCCATGACCTTTGTGAATGGCAATCCACCATCCTATGGGCACTGATGATAATTTTCACAGGCATTTCAACACTTTGAGATGGGGGTGGTTTTAATTTGCCTTCATTCATCAAGGTCTCGGGCTTTTGAGTTGTTTACTTAAATCTTTTCGTATCATCTGTTCCTTGAAAACCCTCTTTCAAATCCCTATTTTACCAAATTTTACTTATTTCTCCTAATATTTTGTTATTTGATCTGTCATCCACTTATAGAGTCATAGAGTCTTACAGCACAGAGCCAGGCCCTTTGGCCTAGACTGGTCAATGCTAACCCCTTTTCCCTGCTCTTGGCCCATATGCTTCTAAATCTTTATGTTCAATTGCAAATTTTTAAAGCACATTTTAAGTTAAGTTTGTATATTCATGAAAATTATTTTTACTGCTGGTGGGTATAGAATTAAATTTCACATCATTTATATTGTGGGCAATTGCCAAAGTCTTGTTGAGGGTTAGTTCAGCCTCAGTAATGTATGTATCAAAATGATTTGTAATGAGTTCTAGATTGAAATTTTGCTTTTCTAAATCCAATAGTGATGGACTAATAAGCAAGTTATAAATCCCTTAAGCAGCTTTTATATTAACAATAATAAACTTTAGATTTTCATGTAGACCAACAGTAAAAGAAAATGATTTCTTAGTCCATCCATAGTAATCAAAACATTAGACATGAAATTTGTGAAAAAAATGCAGGACTGTTTAAACATTAAGTACCAGAACAAAAACAACAAAATGGTTATCTTTGAAATCCACCTCGAGGTCCAGTTGCAAACTTATGAAGTAGTTTGAGTGAAGAATTATATTGTTAATGGTGTTATCAGCCTCTGCAAAATGCAACTAGATGGAGATTTTATCAGTGGGATTACATGCCAGTTGGGGCTGTTTGTTCATTTTCATTTCTTCCTATTTTCCTTCACTTCTATTTTTGATCCAGAATAATTGTTATCCTACTTGCCTTTGATGCCAGTGTCTCTGACACCTTTCGGCTTCTCTTAAAGCCCGTCTGACAAGTGAAGATTTGCACATGATTTGCTACTGCTCTTTCTGATTTATTCTGAGTGGTTGGGAATGTGGCTGAATGTCCCATTCACACATCAGAAAGAGAACATAGAATCAAGAAGTGTAGAGTAATAAGGAACTGAAAGATGGTAAATCCTGGAAACTGTGAGCTATTTATTCAATTAAAAGGATGAAGAGTACTGAAATTTAAATATATCATACATGTAGTACATTTTTAGCACTGAGAACTGTACCAGAAATGCTTAGTTAAAATGTAACAAAATGCAAAATTGAAGTTCTTGTCCTCACAATAAAAATCCACCTTCTATTTCCAATGGGAGAATATGCTTGAATATGAATTCCTTTTGTATTGAAAAGAAATTCCTGCAGGAGTACTGTACTGTACTGTACTGCTGCTGACATTTTTGAGCCAGGCTGAGGAATGTAATAGATTGGATTAGTAAATAGTCAGCCCCCAGTATAATCCACTCCTGTCTGGCATGGGTGATCCAGGCATCCTGGATGTTACTCACTCCATGACATGGACAAGCATGTGCCAATCTCTGGAGTAAGGGTCACGCCATGAGGTGTTGTATTTGTTTCACTGATGAAATAAGGCACTTATTATGACTATTCTGGATCAGTCTGAACCCCCTCAAAATGTATTAAGAAGGTAGTCTAGGCCCTGACATTTTCTTATTTTAAAGGCAAGTGCCAGATATTGGGTTCCAGATGCAATTCAATTGGCCAAACTATCTGTCTTAAAGCAAAACATGCTGTATTCATATGCTGTAGTTAAAATACAACAAAAGAAAGAATTGAAAACCTTAACTGTAGTAGAAAACTTAACAGAATAATAGATTATTATCTACTAAATAGTAACTGTTTCAATATAGTGACATCCCATAAACAGACCCTTGGTAAGGTCAAATTCAGTAAAATACATTGTCTCACACGCAATTCAAGTGGCAGGAAAAGAACCCCCAACTTTTAGCTTTGACAGAGAGAGGACAAACACCTTTTACATCCAACTTCAAGATCCCAGCAGCAACTGCTATTAAAAACTAAAACCAAAAATCTTGGTTCTGTGGAAGCTTGACCCACCCATTCAGGATGCTTCTATTGTTCCAACTTTAAAAACCGGTCGCACAAACTATTTACTTTATTGGAATCAATTAGATAGCTCTACACCTCTGTCTTAAAACCTCCTTCAAAAAATCAAACAGGACAAAATACACAACTTAAAAGCCATAGTATTGTCAGATGACCAGATCATTTTGTAAACATTTCATCAGGAGGAGCACAAGAGTGCTGTCAGCTTTCCCTACCATTTCCTTGTCAATGATGCCTTTTGAGATATTTACATCCCTCCAAACTCTGGCACTGACATCACAAAGGACAGTCTGCTTGTCCCTTTTTGGGACACAGGACAATTGTGAAGGATCCAGTCAAATTTCTTTCTGGCCTCATCTGTTGTTTCTAGGGTTCAGAAGTATGCTCTGATGACTATGGTTAGGTTGAACCAAAGGATCACGGTGTGTTCATCTATCTCACAAAGGGCATGCTCAAATGGTCAGCTAGCTTTTTTTTATGGTGAAGCAAATCCAGTGGAGTCAGCATTCTTCTGGTTTAGCTTTCCAGAAGAAGGTGTACTTGCCATTGTTCTCCAATGTGACCTATCTGTCTGTCCTGTCTCGCATAAGTCAGTAACATCAATGCTGATGGATTCAAGGACACTGCAAACAAAGACCTACCCAGTTAGCATCTCATAGTAAATCTGGTGACATTATTGAACAGGAACTGCAGAGTGTCCAAAAGTGCCTGGTTTGCTCTTGAATCCATTATATACAGTGGCCACAAGGAGACTTTGGATTTCATTACCAAGAAATGTCAATGTTGGATTGCCAAGAATAATCAGAAGATCCAGGGGTTACTAAGTTACAATGTATTCCTGAAGTGGAAACATAGCCAAAACTTGAGGGAAAGAAAGCAGGTCGACATACAAATGAAGGCCGAGGTCCAATTTGAATTTAAAAATACATCCTTGACCTAAAGAAAGTGTAGGTGGAAAGAGCAGAAAAAAATCAACAAATCATCAGCAGTCATAATGTAAATGGTGGCTCAGTGGTTATTACTGATGCTTCACAGCACTAGGTTCCTGGGTTCGATTCCTGCCTGTATATGTGGAGTTTGCACTTTCTCCCTGTGTCTGCATGTGTTTGCTCCCACAATCCAAAAGATGTGGAGGTCAGGTGAATTGGCTATGCTAAAATTGCCCACAGTGTTAGGTGCATTAGTTAGGAGTTTGGGTGGGTTTGTCTTCGGAGAGGAGGTGTGAACTGGTTGGACTGAAGGGCTTGTTTCCATACTGTAGCTAATCTAATCTAAATGGATTCTTCACACAGTCACGATTGGCTTATTGTCATAAGCAGCCAATGGGGGAATACAGTTTTCTTTTTAACCATGTTTAGTTATTAGTGAGTTTTGAGAAGATTTGCAGCTCAGGTTGAGGTTCTGGATGAACCTTTCAGCTCAGCGAGCAAACCTACCTCCAGAATGATTAGTTATGAGAGAAATTTTATCAATGTGCTGAGAAAGATTGTAGAATATCTGAAGGAGCACAACAAAGAATGCCCATTTGAAATACCTAGCATTATAGCAGAGAGACATTTGTTCTCTGTGACACATGTTCCATTGATTTGCTGACATAGGTTATGTTGGTAGCACTCTTCCGTCTACATCATTAGATAATGGATTCAGATTTAAAGGTTGCTTAAGAATTTTAACTTAAACAGGATTGACATTCAAAGGAAGAGAATGAAAATTGTCAGAGATGCTGTGCTTCAGATAAAATGTTAAATTAGTATGTTTTGATGGTTTGAAGAATATGAAAAGACAATTGGCCTGATCAATCTTCCTCCCTCACCCAGTATAATAAGGGGTCCATTCATTTCATTATGGTTGTTAAGATCAAAGTGCATGTGACATGGCTGCTTTGAATACCAACACTACATATTAATTAATTGTATGCAAAATGCTGTGAATCATAAGACACTTTATCATTATCTTACTCATTCCACTGTCTCATCATTCTTTTGTATTATGATTTCATGGACCTTGTATATCTCTTTGGTTTGACCACATTTGGAATACTGTATACAGTTCTGGTTGCCACATTACCAAAGGGATGTGGATGCTTTGGAGAGGGTACAAAGAAGGCTCACCAGGATGTTGTCTGGTATGGAGGGTCGTAGCTATAAAGAGACATTGAGTAGATAAGAATTATTTTCAGTAGAAAGACGGAGATTGAGGAGGGACCTGATTGAGGTGTACTAAATCATGAGAGGTATCGACAGGATGGATAGCAAGAAGCTTTTTCCCAGAGTGGGAGACTTAATTATTAGGGGTCACGAGTTCAAGGTGAGAGGGGAAACGTTTAAGGGAAATATGCGTGGAATGTTCTTTATGCAGAGGGTGGTGGGTATCTGGAATGCTTTGCCAGCAGAGGTGGTAGAGCCGGGCACGACAGCATAATTTAAGATGTATCTAGACAAATCCATGAATGGGCAGGGAGCAGAGGGATACAGATCCATAGAAAATAGGCGACAGCTTTAGATAGAGGATCTGGATCAGTACAGGCTTGGAGGGTTGAAGGGTCTGCTCCAGTGTTGTATTTTCTTTGTTCTTTGTTCTTTATTTGACCTCTTCAATTTAGCCTACATGTAGATGAAGCACTGATCTTCTGTCAGTGAGAGATTCAGAATTCTACCATGAAAAAAACAAATCATTCAAGATTTGAAACCAGTTTATAATGTGCAGATCATTAGGGGTGATGCACCACTCTCCTGCAAATAATTATTTTAGCAACAATTCAACCTTATCTTCTCTGCATATCTTAACACCCTATTCCCTATTGTGGGTGGCACGGTGGTTAGCACTGCTGCCTCACAGCGCCTGAGACCCGGGTTCAATTCCCGACTCAGGTAACAGACTGTGTGGAGTTTGCACGTTCTCCCCGTGTCTGCGTGGGTTTCCTCCGGGTGCTCCGGTTTTCTCCCACAGTCCAAAGATGTGCGAGTCAGGTGAATAGGCCATGCTAAATTGCCCGTAGTGTTAGGTAAGGGGTAAATGTAGGGGTATGGGTGGGTTGCGCTTCGGCGGGTCGGTGTGGACTTGTTGGGCCGAAGGGCCTGTTTCCACACTGTAAGTAATCTAATCCCTTCTTTAACCTTAGGGTGGCTAGCACTGTTGCCTCACAGTGCCAGAGACCTGGGTTCAATTTCCACCTCAGGCGACTGACTGACTGTGTGGAGTTTGCACATTCTCCCCATGTGTGGGTTTCCTCCGGGTTTTCCCCCACAGTCCAAAAATGTGCAGGTTAGGCGAATTGGCCAGGCTAAATTGCTCGTGGTGTAGGGGAATGGATCTGGATGGGTTGCGCTTTGGCAGGTCGGTGTGGACTTGATGGGCTGAAAGGCCTGTAAGTAATCTAATCTAACAACCCACTTGCTCTGTGCACATCTCAATGTCCATATTTTAGAATTAAATGGATATCAGAAATTTCCTGGACTATTCAGTCTGCTAGGAGATAGTGAGGACTGCGGGTGCTGGATATAAGATATAAGACTGGAAATGGAAAAGCACAACCAGTCTGGCAGTATCCAAGGAGCAGGAGAGTCGAATTCCTGATGAAGAGCCTTATGCTCAAAGCACCAACTCTCCTGATCCTCGGAGGCTGCCTGACCGGCTATGCTTTTCAAGCTCTCTTCTAGTCTGATGTCCAATTCCTTTGTTATTCAATGCTTGAGTGAAGATCTCACTCTGGTCAGTTGTATATTGATCTTTTATTTGAGTGAATCAATGATCCCTTACCCTATTTTCAGTATTTAATTTGAGATGGTGCTAATCACCTTTCTTTTGTATTCTGTTACTTTATTATATCATTAACAGAATCAATTATCATGAGCGTTGCTGAACAAGGAAACAATCATAATTAACAATTAATAAAAGAAAAATCAAAGGGACAATGTACTGGAGGTTAGTTGGATATCAATTTAATGGGAGTAGAATTTGACATACTCACTTGAGCAAAGTAATGGAAGGATAGGGGTATAAATGGTCACTGTCTTTTCCCTAGGTTGGGGGATTTCAAAACTGGGGGCACATTTTTAGGTGAGAGGAGAGAGATTTGAGGGGCAAAATTCTTTACTCAGTGGGTGGTTTGTATTTGGAATGAACTTCCTGAGGAAGTGGTGGATGTGGGTGCAATTACAACGTTTAAAAGGGTGTTGAATAAGTACATGAATGGGAAAGGTTTAGAGGGATGTGGGCCAGGAGCAGGCAGTTGGGACTAGTTTAGAACATAGAACATAGAACATAGAAGGATACAGCGCAGTACAGGCCCTTCGGCCCTCGATGTTGCGCCGACCGAGTCCTACCTAACCTATACTAGCCCAATAACTTCCAAATGCCTATCCAATGCCCGCTTAAATGACCATAAAGAAGGAGAGTTCACCACTGATACGGGCAGGGCATTCCATGAACTCACAACCCGCTGTGTGAAGAATCTACCCCTAACCTCTGTCCTATACCTACCACCCCTTAATTTAAAGCTATGTCCCCTAGTAACACCTGACTCCATTAGCGGTAAAAGGTTCTTAGTATCTACCCTATCTAAACCCCTAATCATCTTATACACTTCTATCAGATCTCCCCTAAACCTTCTCTTCTCCAATGAGAACAGCCCCAAGTGCCTCAGCCTTTCCTCATACGATCTTCCTACCATTCCAGGCAACATCCTGGTAAACCTCCTCTGCACTCGTTCTAAAGCTTCCACATCCTTCCATAGTATGGCGACCAAAACTGCACACAATAAAGTGTTTGTGATTATGTTTGGTATGGACTGGTTAGACTGAAGAGTATGACTCTACGATTCTGTGACATCTGGGATAGGTAGGATTTGAACCTAGGCCTTCTAACCCAGAGGTAGATGCATTACCACTGCACTACAAGAGCTTTATTTTTCAACCAATGGAAGGAGTAACAGAATCCATTGCTTGCTGAAAAAACAAGGTCCATCTGTGAAAAACAATTACTCCGTTAGGTTTCAACTAATCATGCATAACTGGCTTAATAACAGTTTGCAAATCGACTGGCACTCAGTTGAGAAGTGAAGTAATTCAACTAATGATGTAAATGCATAAAACAATGGGAACAGAACTCCTGAATTATATACCTCATGCTTAATAAGTGCAATTCACTATAAAATTAATTCTCAAGCATCAATTACATCACATAGACCTAGATTTACAGCAGGAATACTGCTATGGCTATCAGTGCACTGATATTATTAAGTCAATCACACAGGAATTGCTGGAGTCTGGAGATATGCAGCTAACTGTAGAAATCAGACAATTCCTGTCCATATTGCCCTGTCACTTGACACATTTTGCTACATGAGAGCATATGAGTTTCAGCATTTAAAATACATGAATGGCAAAAATTTGGAGTATTTATCAAGTACTAATTATATATTTTTTAAAAAAGAATGAGGACTTGACCATGTAAGTGCAAATGAATTATTAAATCTAAATTACTTCCATAAAAACCTCTCTGGGACAGAACATTTTTTTTGCACATGCAGTGTTTTATTCCATCTCAAGCTTTTATAGTAAGTGAGATATTCTAACCTGTCTAACTGAAATTTTAATCCAGGATTGGCAGCATTTTAGAGACATAGCCCTGTATCTTTGCTGGATATTAGCCATTTGTGCTGTATGACTCTATTATTTTGAAGGGATTAGTCAATTAATGGCCCATTGGCACATTCACTGTCCAGTTATGGACAACAGCAGATTCTTTGAGGAAGTGGGATGTAGATGTGGTGCAACCAATTTAAAGGACACCTAGGTGTCGTAATGATAAATGCTGTATGATTTACAACGGCTGAAACACGATGGAGAAATATAATTGCATACACCCGTGCAAATGTGGTTCTTCAATTAGCAGATACCCCCTTAGAGGGTGCTGTTAGAAGCCATAGGAGCTTGATTTTATTTGGTGAGCAACAGGATGATACCATCTAGTCAGCGAAAACGGGTATGAATTGAAGTGTGTGATTTAAGATGTGTCATTTTGGGAATTTGGATTTCAAAATGGAGACAGATGGATGCTGGTCATTTCTATGAAGAGCATTCTTTTCAAATATAGTCTCTGTTCTTCTATAAAGAGCTTTCCAGGACTGTTCAAGAAACCAGAAGGGCTTAGTTTGTGAAATTTCCAAAACAGGAGAGTTTGTTTGTATTGCTACAGATTATAGGAATTGAGAAGGATTAGGCTGTCAGATTTGTGAATAAAAGTTCATGTTGGCAGATTTGGAAGGGACTCATTGAATTGTTTCCATAATCTATGGCACAGAAATCAGAACAAGGCAGTTAAGTAGAAACTTAGAGTTGAAAGAGATGAGTATTTTGTCTGGAATTGAAACTCTGTCCCAGATAGTTTTGGGTAACAGGTTGAAACTTTGGTTTGTTGTGTTTTATAGTTCTTGCTAACTGTATTTTTTATTTATCTTGTTTTGCCATTTTCTTATTTTAATAAACTTCTGTTCTACTGTTAAGGAAAATCTGCACCGTTGTGTGAATATAATTCAGCAGCGACCTACCATGTTGACCAACTTTAAAAACTATGTTATATCAAGCCAGGTTCGCTCTGACATCTGACTTGTCAAATCATACCATCAGCTGGAATCATAACTGTCTCAGATAGTAACAGTAGCTATAGAATGGTCAGTGTTCAGTGTAGGATACCCTTCAGCAATCTGCAGTTGCCTCAGGATAAAGGAAGCAAGAAAACCACTCGGAAACTTTGCAAAAATCTTTAGAAAATGTTGATGATATTAAGGGCATGGATTGCCTTCCTATTTTAAATGTCTCTCACTGCTTAGTGAGTGCCTTAATGGTTCTCTGGGTCCTTAAATCATGTTTTGACATGGAGGGAAATCCCATGGTTCTTCAGTGGTTTGGAACTGTATGTTCTCTGATGGCCCCTCTCTTATCTGCTTGATCCTGTGAGGGGTAGCTCCTTGTGATATACCATGTAGGTTCAAGATTGTTATCACTTCCACAGCTATGGACAGGGTGTTTCCATGTGACTGGCAAGGACTGTGCTTCCATGAGGCACAATTCAGTAGCCACCTGCCACCTTGGGTACAGCTTCTTGCATTCTGTTTGGGTGCATAATGGCCTGGTATGGCTACTTATCTGCCCAGGAATGTAAGAAACTACAGAAGGGTGTGTGCACAGCCTGGGCCATTACGGAAACCAACCTTCCATCCATGGACTCCATTTATTCATCTCAATGTTGCAGAAAGAATGCCAACATCATATTAGACCCATCCCACCCTGGTAATGCTTTCCTACAACTTCTGTCAGGCAGTAGATACAGAAGCTTGAACAAATGCAGCAACAGGTTGAAGGACAGCTTCTTCCCTGCCATTATTAGATTGATGAATGGTCTCTCCAACTTCAAATAATGCTGATCTTGTTGATGTTGATCTTGTCTAACACATGTCCTATGCCGTGCAACCTGTATGCCTTACTCTGTCCAAGGGTTTTTTATTTACCCTATGATTTGTATGACTTTGCTTGCTTTGATTTTTTTTAGATTAGATTCCCTACAATGTGGAACCTGCACTGCTTGCACATAAAGTTTTTCACTGTACTTAGGTATGCGTGACAACAAATCAAATTAATCAATAATGGTACACTGACATCTCGAGGGAGCTCATTTTTTAGTGGTGAACTCTATAGTAAACATAACACTTCTATGCTACCCATGAAGTCCAGGTATCTCTTCTTTGTCTCTCTGCTGTAAGAGTTTGTGTTAATACTTTTACTTTCCTTCCTGACTTGTCATGCATTCATGATAGCTGAGGCCCATGTCCAGTGATGAGTCCATTTGCCACACACTGACCACTTTTTGCCAGTCTATCTTCCAGTCTGTATTCAGGAATGGCCCCCACTTCTCTGAATTCCCAGTTGCTTTCTTTCCTTGAAGATGCTGGTAAACTAACAAGTTTCATGACTCTAACTACCATCTAGCTCCTACAACTGCCTCAGTTGATCATTTGCCACTTTTGTGAGTTTCTCCAAACCCAGTAAAGATGTTTCAAAGAAAGTTGCTGAAAGAGCTGGCTATTTTGACAAATTTTGGATCAGTGGTGCTGGAAGAGCACAGCAGTTCAGGCTCGTTGGATGCTGCCTGAACTGCTGTGCTCTTCCAGCACCATTGATCCAGAATCTGGTTTCCAGCATCTGCAGTCATTGTTTTTACCATTTTGACAAATTTGCCAGATGTGAAAATGCAAATTTGCTACAAGATCTGCTTCCACTGTAGCATTAAAATTTAGTCCCTACTCCTTCGTTTAGACTCTATATGCTTCAGGAAGGAATTTTGAATCTGATTAGTTGAAGAGGTTGATTGCTACTTGTCCTTTTCACTCAGATGCTAGATCCTATATTGATGTCATGTATTGTGTTTCTGCTGACTGCAAGTTCACTCACAAGAAATCTGTCGGCTCCTGTCAACATTATTAACAGTAAACTCTCCACTCGCTATTGACCTCAAAATGCGTGGATCAACAATTTAACTGCTAACAGAATGGTCAAATAGCTGCAAATGAACTTATTTAGTTAATAGATTGCTTTACTTATCACTGAAGAAATTAAATGTTTACTCAAGGACCAGGTTTGGTTGGAATTATCCTTTCTAAAATATAAGTATCAGAGGAGAATTCAGATAGAGTAAATTCTGATCAGAGGGAAATACGCCCAGTGAACTTGTCAAAGCCAAGAGATCTTTCAGGGAGAGTTTTATGTATTTCTAATGGCGATTATTGAGGAGTCTGCTGTTAGGAATGTAGAGACGTTGGTCTGAAGATGGGAGAAATTTTGAGTGACGTATGGCTAATACATATTGGTCGAACTTCTTGTTTTAAGGAAATTTGAGTTGACATGAGCAAAGCTGAGATTTATGATAGAATCAGATAAGAAGTCCAGCACTGTTTATTTCAACAGTGGGAACATCTCACTTCATTTTATGCTTTCGACCAACAGTGAGGTGAATTACTCACGGGGCAATGGTGTGTTTCCAATTAAAAGGGATTACTGCTTGTTAAACACCTTGTTAATGGTCCAATTCACTGTATTAAAATTCAAGTTCTTATCTTGCCAAATGCATCAAATAAACTACACATTGACAATTAGAGTGGGTACCTGGCACAGAAGGACAGCCATGTTGCTCAGGATCAACAATCTTTCAGAACACAGTGCATGAGCATCAGCAACATGAACCTCTCATTTAAAGATAGTAACATCTGACATTTACCAATCCCTCACAACGAGTACCTCTTTGATCCACTTTCAGGATGTCTGGGAGGCATAGACCTGCACAGCAGGATGCACTAATAACTAGAATTGAAAGGCTGCTCCAATGACACTTTGTAAACAAGTTCAGGCACCCAGCACATTGGATTGGACCAGACTGTATCTCATGGAAATTGGCTTACTCTCTAGTTCACTTTCTTAGCAGGTACCTGCATGCATCATCCCTGTCTTGTATTGCCTTGCAATGCTTTCCAGTTAGAGTAATCACACATTTAGGGAGCTTGACCCCCCCTGCCAACACACACACACACACACACACACACACATTCAGGGAACTTGACCCTCATTCAAGTAGGTGGATATCTTACTGTGTGACAGCACTCTCTGTCAATCTCACACCAGCTCATCACCACCTCCTCAACGGATGGGCAATAAGTACTGGCAATGCCCATGTCCAACAACTGAATTTTTGAAAAAACTAGTGTGATAAAGAAAGTGTGAGACAGGTTACTGTCATTTTCAGGCATGAGATCTATACAAAATAATGAGACAGCCCCAGACACTAATGTGTTTATTGGTTGATAAATTGGTAGGAGGCTTGGTTAACAGTATAATTGCCCATCAATAGTACACCCACTAATCAGAAAAACATTTCAAGAAGTTATGCACATGATCATTTCATTAGCAATTAACCTGCTGCCAATTGTACACTTCAGTAACTGACCAGCTTGCTCTAGCATAATACCAAATCACTTTTTGTAACTGTTTTTATACCTTACCTTTTAATGTGAGCGGGATGTTTATTTCGTTGACAAGATCACACAATCCAAACAAAAGACACATGCTAAAATTTCCTAATGAGACATCTAATTCATTGTTCAAGCTATGATGTTAGAGACTAGATTGATACTGTACATCTGTTTAAACCTTCTTCAGCTGAAGTTCAGTGAGCTGAGTTGACTGGTTTGCAATACAGATTAACACCATAGAATGGGTTCAATTCCCACACTGTCTAAGGTCACCTTGAAGGTCCCATATTCTTAACCTTGCCTGAGGCACAGTGAACCTTAGGTTAAACTCACCTCAGTCATTTTGCTGTGAGGGAACAGCGTTATGCTCCTCTGAGACTGTGTCAACTTTAAATCTACCATTTCTGGATGCTGCAGATGTTTTTAAGATAGTTATCAACATCGAAGAGCAGCTTCTTTTCCTGGTCTCTCAGATTTCATCATCACAGGACAATCGAACAATTAGATACCTTAAATTGAATGAGTTTCTACATGTTATTGCCTGGTGAATTAAAAATGATGTTTATGGTCTTTTGGTCTTTCTCTGATGAATGGATATTTTGGGGGAAGAAAAAGCTTATCAAGTATTTCCCCTATATTTCAAAGAATAAACTGATAGTTTAGAAAAACATTTGGTTTGTACCAGTTCTTGCAGTGTTTCAAGATGGCAACACCGGCAAAGTGGGCAACATTTGGGCCCCTGGGCTCATCCACTCCAGATTGGCTGCTTCCCTTCTTTCCTGACCCTTTTTGTTTTTTTTTGTTTTCTTTTTCTTAATCTTTTTCCTGTTGGCAATGACAGAGAAGGTGACACCATGGAGGAGGGTGGCTGGGCCAGGATCTTTAAGTGAAGCAGCAGAGGCCTGGCCTGGCAGTGGAGCTGTGAACTCCTGTTTGTGGTAGGCCTGGAGCAGAGACTCCTGATTATCAGCAAGCATTGGTGACAGCAGAGCCAGGAGGTTCTGGAAGTGGGGTGAGTATGGCTCCTGCACAGGAGCCAGTATCAGTGGTCTATCGGTGAGGTGAGCACAGCGACAATGAGACGCCACCTGAAGAGATGGCACCTGAAGAGTAGCGACTCCAAGATTGGTGGATGCAACACAGATGGTAGAGGGGTGGCATCGCAGGTGTCATTGGTCAGCAAGCTCAGGGGTCGTGGCAGAACGATGATGGACTCTCTTCTAGCAAAATCTTTTAATCCATCTTATTCTTAAATTATTCAAAACGACGCCGGATTGTAGCGACAGTTGAAACTTTTCACTACATTTAACTGTGTTGTTCACTGTAGAGTACGTGACAATAAATCATCATTCATTCAGTTTTCAAGATACTTTGAGTTAGCTTAAATTCAGCTGAGTTTATTGCATACTTTAGAATCCCAGTGAAGGGCTTATGCCCGAAACTTCATTTTTCCTGCTCCTCGGATGCTGCCTGACCTGCAATGCTTTTCCAGCACCACCCTCTCAATTTTGATCTCTAGTATCTGCCATCCACACTTTCTTCTCCATTTTAGCAAAGTTCAAAATTGGCATCACAGCAAAACATCACCATGTTTATTGGTTTCAGTGTGATTTTGTGATGTTCGGGACTTGTACTGAACATCCCATAACTTCAGACATTTTTTTTTAATCATAGACTAATGACATTTTAAATGTGGGTAAAAAAGGCTGCAACTTTTAATAGATTACTTTAGCTCCCCAAGACGTTTTGGCCTTCACCGTACATGTTTGATCAATTTCTGCACACCTTTCTACAGTGTTTTGCATATAACTTAAATTATTGTTGCATAAATCTCAACCACACAATTCCACTTGATTCATTTGATGGAGGGAGCACTTTGTATTATTTAGCTTCCAAGATCCCAGGGCCTGGAGTAGCTGTTTTAGGCAAAGACTTGAAAGCAAGTCAAATTTAAATTTAAAATAGTCACTAATACCTCCTAGGGATATTAATTAGTGTGATAAGTAGTCAACTTCTTGCACTAATAAGGTCTTGACTTTGGTAAGTATGTTTTTTGCAAGTATTCAAAATGCCTCTGAAACTGGAACTGGGTGTATAGGAGCTGAGTTTTGCCATAGTCTAATCTTAATGAATTTCACTATCCAACTGGCCACACAGCCTCCCTATTATTAGAGTTGGAAGTTCCCAATTGGATCCACAAGGAATTCAGTCTTGGATGTATCTAAACTTGCAGAAATGTCAGTGTAGGTCAAACGGGAATTAAAATTTCTAAAATGTAACTTATGATCCTTAAATGCCTCAGACCTACTGAGTTGAGATGAAATGAGGGCTAGATATTCAATCCAGTCTTGGTAGGTAGAGTGATTATTGTAAACTTTTTTAAGGGATAGCATTTCAATAAGGATTTAATTATAACTGGTCTTTGGTCTCAAGAAACTGAGCAGACAAAATGAGGCACTGGAGGCTGTGTCCATAATGAAAGCGATTTTTCAGCATTGCTTCCTTTGAACCCCAAATGTTAAACCTTTAAGCAACTCACGATGATATGACTGACGCTGCATACATTATGATCTAAAGTCTTCTCAATTTCAATGCAATCACTATGTTGTGTTCTAAAGGATTACCAAATGATGGGTCATGTCTTGCAACAGAATTGCAAAGGTTATATTTTGGGTCACGGATCATCCTCTGCTCTTCTACAATGGAACAATAGCTGTTGTGGAGAGGAGATGGCTTGGTGTCTCAGTACTGCTGTCTTACAATGCCAGGAACCTGGGCTGGATCCCATCCTTGCGCAATGTGCAGTTTGCATGTTCTCTCCATACTGTGTCACTTACCACAGGGTGCTCTGGTTTTCTCCCACAGTCCAAATATGTACAGGTTAGGTGGATTGGCCATGCTAAATAACCCATAATTTTCAGGAATTTGTAGGTTAGGTGGGATAGCCGTGGGAACTGCAGGTTCATAGGGCAGTGGGGATGGGTCTGGGTAGAATGCTCTTCGGAGGCTTAGAGTGGACTTATTGAGCTGAATGGCCTGATTCCACACTGTAGGAATTCTAAGGAGATGGCACAGTCCAGAGACTTCGATGGGACAACTCTGACCAAACCTGACTGCTTCTGACAAACAAAAACATGTGGATTGTGAATCAAAGCATCTTGTAATCTCAGAAATTACTTGCAGTGCTGAACTATCATAGTCAGAAGCCAACAAGGATGACTTGGTGACTGCCTGAATATAGGAAAGATTGACAAGTCCTGTCTGTGCTTGGAGGTGTGACAGCTTCAGAATGTTTCTACTCTTATTATAAAGGCTTTTTCACCTGAAATAATGACTTTGCCAACAATTGCACCCAAAAAGGAGAGGGTCTGATGAGTGACTGAGTGAATTGGGAAGGGTGTTTGAACGAGGGCCATTGAGTGAGAGGACTGATACTATGGGTGGAAGAGGACTGCAAAGAGGGCCTAATATGTTTTTCTGTTGCATGTGTCGTAGATAGTGAAGGATTTATTTTTATTTTGTTTATATTTTAATTATAGCGCATAAATAAAGTGTGCTGTTTTACAAGCCTGGTAGTTTGACTAATTTAATTATGTCTGGAACACAACACCTTACACTTACCTTTTTTTAAAATAAGAAAAGGTTATGGTGTGGTAAGTTAAGCTATTCTATCTTCTTAAATTAGTTTTGAAGGGATTTGGTGGGGAACATAACAACTTACTGTTATTGATTAGAACAAACAATTGGAGTCATTTCACTAACATTGGTTTCAAGAATTCCAAGTATAAATAAGGCTGTGTAAAAACAGTTTGCAAATAACAATGTAACAATGAAAATCTAATCACACTTTTGTAGCATTTGCTGAGGTTGAGCAAATAAGTTGTATTAAAAATATTGCCTCATTTGAGTTGGCTCAAGATGCAGTTCCTGCTTCCTTTGAGACTGTCCTGTTGTTCTTGGGAAGCTATTGTTATTTTTCTGTTATGATATTTCCATTGTTCACATTCTATTTTTACTGCATTTTGCCTCCTATTTGACTATGATAGTTTTATCATGGCTTTACTTCAACTCATGTTTTTAAAAGCCTAGTTTAAAAGCCTAGTAAGCTGTGTGCATATCAATTTTTACATTTACTATGCTGTAAGTTTGGTAAATTTGAACATGGATCTCTGCTATGATGGCACTACTAGCTTCTGTTTAATTTTCATTTGAAAGACTGATGATGAAAGGTATCACAGCTACTCTTTTTCTAGCTATTTTCAATCCTTCTTCCATACTGAAATTATTAATCACTTTATAGAATGGAACTCTATTGCTGGAAGATGCATTTTGCAAAAGATTTTCGTCAATCACTCATCAGGACAATTCTCAAGAAATACCAATGGAAAGGGAAAACTGCATTTGCATTGTATGAGAGGAGAATGCTGATGAGTTGACAAATGGATTCTGGTAGAGGCATTGTTGTGAAGAATATACCAGTTAGAAGGTGAGGGCAGTTAACTGACAGATTTTGTTAAACCAGGTATTTTGACTGATGTGGTCAAGACATTGCCATGGGAAATGAACCAGAATGGCTGTCACCTGTTTTATTGAATTGAAAAAAAAATTGAGTATGCAGAAGTGAGAGGCTGACAGTTCTAAATTGGTTGTCATCATTCATTGTTACCTCACTTGGATGTATTTAATAAATATTATGTGATAATACAAACACATTGTAATGTTGCACTTGTACTTTGGGTTTTGTAAGCATGGCTGGTTGGGCATGCTCAGTACTTTGCCAGTTGGGAACAGCTGTAAATACACATTGATATGATTTGCCAGTCTTTGGTTATGCAGGCCATATGTCAGTATATGTGCAATTACAGCTTTCCAGCATACAATTCTTGCAGCTGTGGTAGCTAATGGGTGTTCCTGTGAATAGTTCAGTGTTTCTCTACCTTTTCAAAAGACTTTGAAAGAACATGAAAATTAAAACTTGAAGTTGCATATGTTTTCACAGTGCATTCCCAGCATAATTTGACTGAGCTGGGACCTGACTTTAATAATGTTTCATTTTTATTCTGTAGGCTTAGATACCACTGAGAGCTCATTAAAAAATATTTTTGAAGATGATTGGCATCGGAGTGCTCAAAACCAATGATTTCTGCACCTAATGCACCAAGGATAATTATTAAGAAGCAAAAATAAGCCATTACAAACATTAGCAGGTCTATTATTTCCAGAATTGAAAGAATGGTGTAGAGGCAGGAAACCTGCAAGACATTTGTTCAACAGTTGCTTCACTTTTTTTGTACATTTTCTCATTTTTGAATTCCTTACTGTTCATCAAGCTCACTATCTTGATCTTTCGGGGCTTTGGACTGGTGATTAATATACGATACAGAGTGCTGTGATGTATCTGCTCCCTGAGGAATAGCAGCTGTGGTTTCTTTCTGTTTTTCCTCTCCTAAGAAAACAGATAAAGAACAAGATACGTTGTGGTTCTGTTCGCCGAGCTGGGAATTTGTGTTGCAGACATTTCGTCCCCTGTCTAGGTGACAATCTCAGTGCTTGGGAGCCTCCTGTGGAGCGCTTCTGTGATGTTTCCTCCAGCATTTGTAGTGGTTTGTCTCTGCCGCTTCCGGTTATCAGTTCTAGCTGTCCGCTGCAGTGGCCGGTATATTGGGGCCAGATTGATGTGCTTATTGATTGAATCTCTGGATGAGTGCCATGCCTCTAGGAATTCCCTGGCTGTTCTCTGTTTGGCTTGTCCTATAATAGTAGTATTGTCCCAGTCGAACTCATGTTGCTTGTCATCTGAGTGTGTGGCTACTAAGGATCGCTGGTCATGTCGTTTCATGGCTAGTTGGTGTTCATGGATGTGGACCGTTAGCTTTCCTAGAGGCATGGCACTCAGGCACTAAGCGGACAGCTAGAACTGACAACTGGAAGCGGCAGGTACAAATCACTATAAATGCCAGACGAAACATCGCAAAAGCACTTCACAGGAGGCTCCCAAGCACTGAGGATGTCACCTAGACAGGGGATGAAACGTCTGCAACACAAATTCCCAGCACGGCGAACAGAACCACAACAACGAGCACCTGAGCTACAAATCTTCTCCCAAACTTTGAGAACAAGATATGAAAATATGAATTCAAATAACCATTTTTTTGAACAAAATACTATTAGCATTTATTTGTCAGCTTTAACATAGTGACATGCCTTAAGATGTTTCATAAGGACTTTAATCAATAATTTGGTCAAATAAGTTGAATTTTAGATGGAAGAGTAGATAGAGTATGGCACTTTAAGAAGCACAGCCAGTCAGACAGCATCTGAGAAACAGGAGAATCGATATTTTGGCAGGGTCGTGATGAAGGGTTCTGCTCGAAACATCAACTCTCTTGCTCCGCAGATGCTGCCTGACCTGCTGTGCTTTTTCTAACACTGCATTCTATCTCCTCTGACTCTCCAACCTCTGCAGTCCTCACTGTCTCTTGGATTTTTACATGGAATCCAAATGGAGTGGAGTGACAAAGTTTAGGGGAGGAATTTTGTACCTATAAATGTTTGAAAACAAATTTACTATTGGTTGCAATATTCATGTTTTAATTTCATCAAAGTAAAGAGATGGATACAATTTAATGCAGTACTGTGACAGTTTTTCAGGTTGGAAAAATGGCATAATCCAAATATTATTGAGATTATGGTTCAGAGTGTATTATTATTGCTTGAAAGCTTAAGTTCTAAACTTCAGGGCATTAGAAAAGGGTAGAAGAGAGAGAAAAAGTGCTGATGCCGAGCATCTGTTGTCTGGTAATAAAGTCAGGACAATCTAGAAGAAGAAAGGCAGTGTGCTCATTCAGAATGAGAAAGAGGTGCGATTGAGTCTCTGAACAATTTGGGCTGAAAAGACGTCCCATGTAGCTTAAAGGTCAGCAGGAAAATGGCTCCAGAAACAGAATGTTTAGATGTCAGAACAGAAGCCATCCTGCAAGGCTGATGTTAAGGAACCCATGTTAAGGAATATGTTTTAAGGGCCTTAAGAGGAAACATTAAAGGCAAGAGCATTGAATGAATGCAGGAATTTGCCAAAAGTAACCCAATTACAGCTGTGCCAACCGAAGAAGGAACTTTAAAGGGAAATGTGTGACCTTTTTACTGAGGTTTGCTGTTGGTAATATTTCTGTTGGAGTGAAAAAATTAAATCTTTCTTTTTGATTTTTGTAATTAGATCATTTCAAATATTCTTGTATAATGAAATGGTTTGTTTTTATTTCACGTAGTAAGCTTTTTTTATATTGTCTTGTTGGAAGTACATTTAGCAGCCTTTTGTTCAGTGCCAGAGCTGCATGGTAACCTAAGAATGGGGAGAAAAGACACCAAGTCAAACATTGGGATCTACTGTCCAGCAGCATCAAATGGAATTGTAGCATAACATTCAGAAGCCTCTGGCTTCTGCTTCTCAATCTCATGACACTTTTATTAGATTCCCTACAGTGTGGAAACAGGCTCTTTAGCCCAACAAGTCCACACTGACCCTCCAAAGAGTAACCCACCCAGACCCACTTCCTTCTGACTAATGGAACTAACATTATGGGCAATTTAGCATGGCCAATTCACCTGACCTACACATCTTTGGACTGTGGGAAGATACCAGAGTAACCAAAGGAAACCCATGCAGACATAGGGAGAATGTGCAGGTTCCACACAGACAGTCACCCAAAGGTGGAATTGAACCTGGCACAGTAAGGCAGCAGTGCTAACCACTGAGTCACCATGCTGCCCCACCACTGAGCCACTGTGCCACCCCTTTGAATATCACCTTTGAATTCTGGTTTCTTCAAGAATGGGTCAATGAGGCCATTTGTTGATCCCAACTTGCAATGAGTAAGAAGTTGATCTGTCTTCTCCAAGATAGTGAAGTAAACAGCTTGAGGCCTTGGGTTTTTTTAAAAAGTTATGACAATAGAAGCAGATGAATGTGTGGAGTCAGGGTTTGAGTTTAGTTTTCAGCAGTTGTTGAAGATTTTGAAGTTGGTTGTCGAAGCTGATACATCTTGCTCTTTGTTCCAGCTCAAAGCTGGGATTCTCTTGCTGTTGCTAGAATTGCATGTGAGACAATATATTTTACGAACTTTGCTTTTGCCAAGGATGTGTTTATGGAATGTTACTATCTAGAACATTTGCTGTTAGGTGCATTAGGCAGAGGGAAATGGGTCTGGGGGTGGGTTACTCTTTGAAGGGTCGGTGTGGGCTTGTTGGGCCGAAGGGCCTGTTTCCACACTATTGGGAAGCTAAAAAAAATCTATTATTCTGTTAAATTTTCCAATAGAGTTGTTATTTCAATTCTTTGTCATGTTTGTATTTTAACTGTGTTGCAGGATTAAAGTGTATTTTGTTTAAAGCCAAGTAATGTAACCAGTCGAATTATATCTGGAACATAGCACCTCACATTTGCCTTTAAGTGAGATAAGTCTAGGCTATCTCTTTGATATATTTGAAGGGGCTTTGGTCTAGTCCATAACAATTGAATCAAGGACATATATAAACCCAAGAAGGCCATTTTAGCCCCTTGACCATATTCTTCCATTTAAATAATTCAGGCTTATTTATATCTTTGTTCTTTTATCTGCCTTTGATTTGTTTCCTTGATAGAGTTAACCATCTTTTAAAACAAAACACTTGCTGATCTTGGTCTTGAACATTTTAACTAATACTCCAGGCAGGACGATCTTATGTCTGAGACCAGTGCATTTGTCTTTATCTTAACATCATGCAGAGTGAATCAAAGTGGTTAAGGACCAGCACTAAAAATACAGGGGAGCAGCAGGTGCACTCACCATCGAAAAGCTAAAAACATTCCAGGAAGGTTTACTCATCAGGGCAACTGATGGAGAACAGTCATTGAATAGAACGCATGGAAGTAGTGAGGTGGCATCTTTCCAAGTACAGGCTGACTTTCACTATATTTGCTACTGATATATTAACTAGTGCTGGGAAGCAAGCAGCAAGCAGTTGGTAAAGTCAGTGCTAGTATGACAAACATCATCTCAGTCCTGGGGCCAAGGATCAGGAATCTGGATCTGAAACCCAATAATCCAACCTCAGTGGCTGAGAACTAAGTGCCGAGATTTAAACTCTGTGGAATGCAAGCCAAGACCTGATGCCTGGGAGGTGGAAATTCTGAGCTGAGACCAGAGATCCAAAAGCCTCAAGCTGAGGGCTGAGACCCAGGGCCAGATGCAACAATCTTGGATTGGGCACTGATACCTGGTGGGCCTACTGGGAGATGCCTTTTGATGGAGTTGCTGGATCAGGGAATTCCATCTGGGCCTAGAAGTGTAGGATACAGAAAAGGTGGAGGTGAGTATATGGAAGGCAAAGCAAGGTCTGGGGAGGGAAAAAGAGGTTGGAAGGGGTGCTTGAGACTGTAGAAAGAGTTTGTAAGAGGTATATTTGTGAATAGAATGAGGAGAAGGCTGGAAGATTTGAGTGGGAGAGGATAATAGCATGAGGAATATGAATGAATTATTCTAATGTCATGTATATTTTACAGTGAAATATACAATACAATACAGGGAAAAGCATCCATTGCCTTCATGAGGGAGGATGGGGCTGCATTATGAGTATCATTTAGAAGAAGGCTGAAAAAGATAAGATTGGAGAAGGTGGCAGTAAAGGGAAGTGAGAAAGAGACTTCAAGAGGTGTAATGGGTTGTGATAAAGCTAGAAGAGGGAGTGGGAAAGAAGGACGCTATAGGGGAGGGGATTTTGAGGGGTTGGGTGAAGGACACCGCAAAGATGAGAAGACACTTTTTAAAAAACTCTCTTAAAAGAAGTAATACTCAACTAATTGTAATCCAGGTAAATTTTAAACCACTTGAGCAATGAATTTCTTGCAAAGGTATGTGGTATGTTCAATGCTGTGTAATACTTGAAAAAATGCAATTGTTCTTTATTTCAATAAATATTGTAACTTGTTCAGTTTAAATGTGATTGAGATCTGAGATGCTGCAAATAGGTTGAAACTATCTTTTAAAATGTCTCAGCTTTACGCATGCACAATAACAACCCATCTGCAGAAGACTTTTTGGACTGATGACTTTTCATCTGTGGAAGTATCTGTCAGTTTAGTTTGAGGGAAAAAAAATTATCACCTTTATGCTTGCTATCTTGTAACAATGCAAACATTGTGATGTTGAAAATTAATGTTTTCTCTTCAATATTGTGGTTTTAGGTTTAATGAAAAGTAGACCATTATTGAGGATATTGACGAATTATTCTAATTATGGTCTGAGCCTAAATTCTCCACAGATTAATAGATGTACAAAAGGCATTATTACAATGTGACAGCATCACCCAATAATTGAGATAAAAATCCCAAATGTTGATCTGAAATCAATGTAGTCCTCGAGAAAATCTGAATGGAGGCCTTGAAAGAAAAGTAAATTGTTGCACCTGCTGAGGATGTCAAGAGAGTGCTGCGGTGACTTTACTTTGTATTTCTGGATGAAGTTGATTTGCATATTCTTCAGGTTTGATATTTCTACATATATGATTCCCTTGTCATTTGAGGTCAGGAATATTTATGAATCGCTGTCCCTGTGATTAGTTCTGTAATTGTTCATCGTCATTCATGCCTGGATATGGCAGGACTACAGAGGATTGATCTGTAGGATTGCTTAACTGTTTATAGTATACTACTTCTACTGAATAGCACACTGCTCTTAATTTCTAAGTACAATGGGTGCTGCTTGCACAGCGTCAGCATTACATCTCCCGCATTTACCATCTCCCAATCAAGTTGGTCAAGCAAATTTTGCCCTTTTTAGAAATCGTCTCTTTCTCTCTCTCTTGCCCTCTCCCTCTAATATATCTCTATACCTCTCTCTCTATCTCTCTCTTTCTCTTTCTCTCTCTCTCTCTCTTTGGACTGATCAAAGTTGTTTTTTTCTTCAATTCATTTCAGAAATTTTGTTTCTTCTCTACTTTTAATATAATCACTCAACATTCAATATTGGAGTAGTTGAAATCTTTTATTATCATAACTGTAAGGTTGTTGTAACGTGATAGTTGCATTCTTATGCAATCCCGCATTATGGAAAAATCACGCTTTAGAAACAGCGCTTAAAGTGGTGATGATGTAATTGTGTTGCAGTCAACACACGTTTTAAAAGTTTGCAGTTTAGAAATAGTGTCCTCAATTTGTCATCTGTGTTATAGTGAATTTGTGTTAAAGAAATGCGCATTAAAGCAGAATGACCTGTATATAATTCAGGCACTCCTCAGTGACATTTTTGCAAATATGCTGCCTTGTCTCCTTCCAGTTATATGCTCAGTAATATAGAACATACATGTTGTTTCTAATTCTCCTCCTCGTTTTTAATTCTACACTTGGTGCTTATTGTCCTGCTGAATTTATTTGAATCTCCCTGCAACATGACTTAACAAGCCCATGAGAATGTGGTCTCTGATCTGTTCCAGTGTAACACATCCATTTGAACAGGTCCCAATACTTACAGAAACCACATTTCTCGCCTTGCATTAACCTGCCATATTTGTGCTTTTAATTTTCACACTCTGACTTTACACTGGAGTAATATAAAGATCAGTTACCCTTGGTCTTATTTTTTAAAACTGACAGCAAGATCCTCCACCTTTTTCTTCCCATATGTCATTGGCTGCAACATAGACCACAAATTCTGCCATCTGTGCTTCTCCTTTGAGAATATTCTTTCTTTTCTCTGTGTCATCTATATCCTGGCACGAGGATGAAACGTACTATACCAAACTCCTTAAGCTGCGGTCATATTTCTAAATCAATTTTATTTCTAATCATATGAGTAATAATAGATGCCTACCTTTTCCCACAAATTATGTTAAACTAGCATGTCTGTGATGTTATTCTTTCTTATTCTCTAACCAATGGTCACATCAGCATCTTAGTCCTCGAAAAGTCTCATCCTCTGTTCTACAGGCCTTTGTAAATTATGAAGAACTCAACTGCAATTCCTTCACTTACATTGATTATCCTTACAAGAATATTGTTGTCCTGATCTCTGAACCTGTTAGATTTCCACTTTTCCTGCGTTTGCGTGCAAGCCATTTTTATAGCCTCAAATCTTTCATTGCCATGTCTGTGGTATTTCACATTCACAAATCTTCATCATACTGGCACACAAGCAGGTCTTTTGGCCCCACATGCATTCTGATTCTGTATTGTATCAGATACATTATGGAATATTTCTGACTGTAGACTTATCTATTGGCTCCAGCTTTATGTTAAATTTAACTCAACCCTTAATCTCACCTAAATTTGAAACTTGTTATGAATTTGCTACTTTTAAAACCTAATATCAAATTTTAGTCATGTTACAGTCAGTCTTCTAAAACTGCTGCCTTACCATTGTAAATTGTTAACTAAACTTTATTTTGTTTTCTACAAAAGAAGTGGTTTTATCCATGGTCAGTATTTAAACCTATTATTGTAGAAAACTGCCTCTAATGTAGTCCAGAAATTAGTTTGGGATTGGAAGAAGCAGAATAATTCGTGTGACATTAATTTCCACATTGTTTATGCTCTCCTAATTTCTACATTTATAGACCTGTAGATAGATCCCAGCAGTCTTGTTGCTTACTGTTTCTTTCTTTTGTCCAACTGCCTTTTCATCCTTACTGACATACTTTCATTTCTCTGCTATGATTGATTTTTTTTGTGTATAAAGACCATGATTGAAACTCCATCTACTGTCAATTTCCTTCTCCTTTTCTAAAGATCTCAACCTGCAATATTTAGCGCCAAAACATGCCCATATAACAGCTTAACTTCTTTAATAGCTATTACATCATGCAAGTTAACCTGAACTTGTGCTTTTAACTCAATTATAAATGTATGCAATGACCTCTGCATCTACATTGACCATATTTGTTAACAGTCTGACCCTGCCACATGTCCAATTGCAGTAACCCCCGCTCTCTCTTTTTCCCTGTCAGACTTCTGTTGCTGTTGTTTTATGATTATACAGACAGTTTTATTTTTTTTAACTTTAACCACATCTTTTTAAATCATGTCTTTTATTACTTCCTGTAATTATTCTGTTGTTTGAGTATTTATATTATCCCAATCTCTTTTTTTCGCACTGTGATTCTTGCTTTCATACCCCACTTATGTTTATTTAGGTTAGTAATATTATTTATGCTAGAACTTGTCACCCTATCCCTCTACTATCTTGTCTTTTCTAAATTTCTTTTGATCTTTTGTTTTGGAATCTTGCTTCTAGGCTAGTTCAAAGGCCTACTGTAAGACTTGTAACATCTTGTCCCATAAATGAGACCTCTCTTACTCTTGGCCTTTCATTTATGCATTTACTTTCCTAATCTGTTCTTCCTTATGCTAATTAACTAGATTGTGGAGCACTGCTCCTTCATCAGGTGTTTATGATCATAAGACACAGAACGTTTAACAAAAGGTTACAGTGTCATACTGTGATATATTGAACAAACCTGGGTTGTTAAGTCTTTCATCTTTTAGAATGCAGGTTTTGGTTCATTAATATGTAAATCCCAGAACTTGCTTATTGGGGTGGCAGGGGGCAATATATACTTCGGGACTTTCAATTGTGATATATCCTCCATGATCTCAATCTCAAAATCTGTAGTCAATGTCTTTTGGTTCTGTTTCCCCATTACTAAGACTGTATCCTGCTAAATTTCAAAACTAAGATTGGCAGATTTCCATTGCTCAAAAGTGTTGAGTTATAGAACCAAGGCCTGTAGCTGGAAGTTAAATGCTGATTCATGTTTTACCTGAATGGTGGAACAGGCTTGGAGGGTGAAGGTCCCCATTTCAATATGGTATGAGGTCCTGTTTAGTCACTCTTCCATGACTTTAACTTATACCCAAAGGCAGAGCTCACTTGGCTTTCACAAATAGCTCACTCTAAAAATACCTTGAGGAGACATAATCATCTGTCCCAGTCACATAGTAGCTGCACAGTTTCGGAGGTGTGTGTTGCAAACTGGGCAGTATATTCCTCAGGTTAAGCTGCTACTAATGTGCTTTTTAAATTGTACCAACAACATATATCCAACATTGATCTATTGCAACAGATTCGCAACTATCTTGGAAAGATTATTTCAAGTCAAACCTATAATCATATTGCTTGTACACTTTCAGTATGAAAAGGTTAAAAAAACTTTGTATTTGAACTCATGCTGGTAAAGCCAGCACTATGGGTTTACTTTAGTTTTGTTTTAATTTTAAGAACAACCATATTTTCTGACAGCATCAAAACTGCACTGCTTTCTGCACTTTTTTTTGCTTATTACTGCTGCTTTAGGCACCTTTGGTAGAAATCGTGATTATAATTTGGTGCAGCAAGTCTCTTTAACCCTGACCACCACCTCAGGGATATCCACAAGCTAAGCAGTGAACCCAACTTTCCTTATTCTGTATGCCTTCTTTGCTCAGAAATATTCTGTTTAAAAACAACTCTGGCATTCAATGTTACTTCAGCTATTTAAATAGTAATTGCATTTCAAAGCTGATTATTAGTTCTTCACTTCATTGGATGTCTACAGGTGTGGGTGTTTGAGTGCACACTTGAGTATTCTCACTGATGAAATTTGTAACATCTATCAATCAGTTTTCTTTGTAATTCCATAGTACTCCAAGTATTGCACATTTAATCTTTTAAGTACAGCAATTTCTAAACTGTAAAGATACAATGAATTATGTATGCTCAACTCTGACCCAAGCAAACAGTTGAGCTGATCATTCCTTTAACAACTCCTTTTCTCATTTCTTCATGGGATCTGGGCATCACTAGCTAAGGTGTTATTTGTTGCCAACCCTAATTGCTTTTGAAGGTGATGGTGAGTCACTTTCTTGAACTACAGCCTTTCTGAGTGTCGGTACACTAGTGCTGTTAGGAAGGGAGTTCCATGATTTTAACCCAACAACAATGAAAGAATGTTCAAAATCAAGATGGCATATGGTTTGGACCAGAGCCTGCATGTGCTGATGGTGTTCCCCATGTATCTGCTGCTCTAGTCTTTCTGGGCGATTAAAGATTGTAGTTTAGAAGGGGCTGTTAAAGGAACCTGAGTGAGTTGTGGCAATGCATCAAGGAGATGGTACAGAGTACTGACATTTCAGTGGTGGTGAGAGTAAATTCCAAAGGTATGGATTGAGTAAAATTGCTTTGTCATGGATGATGTTGAGCTTGTGTTGGAGCTGCAACTATCCACGCAAATAGGGAATATTCTATCACATTCCTGACTGTAGACTTGTTTGGCTTTGCGTGACCTGTGATTCCTAGATATCTACAGTATAGGAGGAGAAAATTGTGTTCATGTTGGTCCACAAATGTCAAATAACAGTTTCCTCATTTAATGGCCGATATCCCTGGAGGCAATGGCAATGCAAGTGAATACCAAAACACTGCTTAATTGTTACAAGAATTTCTGATTCAACTTTCCTTTCAAGAAGTGAGTTCTAGACTCTAATACCCTCTGGGTGAAAAATATTCTCCTCAACTCCCTGCTTGGCCCTCTACCTCTTAGCCTAAATCTAAGCTCTCTGTTAATTGATGCCTTTACTAATGGGGGTAAATTAACTTCCTAGCCACCCTTTGCACCTCAATCTCTTGTACACCTCTATTAGATTGCCTTTCAGTCTTTGCTGGTCCAAAGAAAAAGAAACCTCAGCCTCTCCAGTCTTTCCTCATAGCTCAGACCGTTCATTCCAGGCAACATCCGAGGAAAACTCCTCTGCACACTCTAGTGTAATCACATCCTTCCAATAACGTGGCAATGAGGACTGCACACAGTTTTTAGATTGTGGCTCAACCAGTATTTTTTCCCCATTCTAGCATGATCTGCTTGATGCTGTACTCTGCACCATGGCTAATAAAGGTAAGTGTCTCATATGTCTTATCCAACTTCAGGAATCTGTGGACATGCACACAAAGGTTCTTTTGGTCTTCAGTACATTAGTATAATTCCCTTGCCTTGTTATCCCTCCCCAAGTACATTAACTCACTTCTTTCTGGGTTGAATTGCATTGGCCACTGCACCATCCAGCTGACCAGCCCATTGATACCCTCCTGCAGTTTATGAATATTCTCTTCACTAATTACCATCCTATCAATTTCCATGTCATTGGAAACATCTTGACCATATTTTGTACATTCACATCCAACTGTCCATCACAAATGATGAGGACCCCAGGACCAAGCCCTGTGGATCCACACTGGAAAGAGATTTCCAGTCTCTCAAACATTCCTCTACCATCATCCTCCCGTTCCTGCCTCAGGGCTGTTAATGTTCTTGACTGGCCTGCTAAGAGGAACCTTACCAGAAGCCTTGCTAAAGTCCATATAACTCATCAAATATATTACCACAACTGGGTTAATTCCTCAAATTTTGTTTATATTTGTCAAACAGAACCTGCCGTTAAGAAATTTATTCTTGATTAATCTTTCTCCCTGTTTGCAAATATATTGTTTTCCTCAGAATTCTTTCTCATGTGTTCTGCACCACTGAGTTTAAACTGACAGACCTGCAATTTGCTGGTCTGTCCCTTTCTCCCAGTTTTCTTTTTAAATGGGAGAACATTAGCAGTCCTGCAGTCTTTTGGCATCACACCTGTGATCAGAGAAGATTTGACAATTGTTGCGGGGCCTCTGATTTCTCCAAGGCGAAAGTGAGGACTGCAGATGCTGGAGATCAGAGACAAGATTAGAGTGGTGCTGGAAAAGCACAGCAGGTCAGGCAGCATCCGTGGAGCAGGAAAATTGTCATTTCAGGCAGGAACCCTTCATCAGGGATGAGGCTGGGAGCCTCTCGGATAAAGAGATAAATGGGAGGGGGGGTGGGGCTGGGGAGAAGGTAGCTAAGAGTGCAATAGGTAGATGGAGGCGGGGGTCAAGATTAGAGTGGTGCTGGAAAAGCACAGCAGGTCAGGCAGCATCCGAGGAGCAGAAAAGTTGATGTTTCGGGCAAAAAACTTTCATCAGCCATTCCTGATGAAGGGCTTTTGCCCAAAACGTCGATTTTCCTGATCCCAGGATGTTGCCTGACCTGCTGTGCTTTTCCACTCTACTCTTGACTCTGATCTCCAATATCTGCAGTCCTCACTTTCGCCTGGATAGAGGTGGGGATAAAGGTGATAGGTCGGAGAGGAAGGTGGAGCGGATAGGTGGGAAGGAAGATTGGCAGGTAGGACAGGTCATGAGGATGGTGCTGAGCTGGCAGGTTGGAAATGGGGTAAAGTGGGGGGAGGGGAAATGAGGAAACTGGTGAAGTCCACATTGATGCCCTGGGGTTGGAGTGTTCCGAGGCAGAAGATAAGGTATTCTTCCTCCCAGCATCGGGTTGTAAGAGAGTGGCGATGGAGGAGGTCCAGGACCTGTATGTCCTTGGCAGAGTGGGAGGGGGAGTTGAAATGTTCAGCCAAGGGACAGTGAGGTTGATTGGTGCGGGTGTGGGCTCTGATTTCTCCTCTCTTGTCTCCCCCTCAATAACTTGGAAAACAGCTTATTTAAGGCTAGAGACTTGTCCACCTTTTTAAGGCTGTTAAACTCCCTAGGGCCGCTTATAACTACTTGCTAATCTCTTCTAATATTTCGCAATCCTCCACCCTGATGGCTATACCTGCAATGAGGCTTTTTTGTGTTCCATTGTGAAGACCATAAATTACCTCTGGTCTCTAATGGGGCCTTAATTACTCACGTGTTTTTAGTCTTAAAGTTTGGAATTTTCTTTACTCAAACCACAACCAAATATTTATCAGAACTCATTTCTTATCCCCATCCCCATATTCCCCTTGTTTGTTGTTGTGATTCTTCAGTTTCCTTTCCTGTGTCCCTGATAACCTGCCTGGTTAACTACCATTTCATGGACTTCCATTCGCCTAAGCGACTTTTTTGTTTTTATTTTCTGTGCCTTTGTGGGTTGAACTCTAAAATAACTCCCACAAAGGCCGGTAACCTGACATCAAACCACCACTTATTTACATGTGCATGTTTACATGACACTGACTCAGCTAGTTCAGAGCCAACTCCTAGAGTGACAGGATGTCTGAGTTGAAAAGTGTGGTGCTGGAAAAGCCCAACAGGTCAGTTAGCATACAAGGAGGAAGAGAGTCAATGTTTCGGGCATAAAGCCATCATCAGGAATGTGGAGGGGGAAAGGGGCTAAGAGATAAATGTGGGGGATGGTAGCTGGGAAGGCGATAGATGGATGCAGATGGGGAGGTGTAATAGTGATAGATTGGTGGGGAGGGTGGAGTGGATGGGTGGGAAGGAAGATGGACAGGTCAAGAGGATGGTGCCAAGTTGGAAGATTAGATCTGGAACGAGGTGGAGAAGGTGAGATTTGGAAACTGATGAAGTTGATGTTGATGCTGTGTGGTTGAAGAGTCCCAAGGTGGAAAGTGAGACATTCTTTGTTCACTTGTCAGGTGGCTCAGATTTGGTGATAGAGGAGGCCCAGGACTTGCATGTCCTTGGGGGAGTGGGAAGGGGAGTTGAAGTGGTCAGCCACAGGGCAGTGGGGCTGCTTGGTGTGTATGTCCCAGAGATGTTCCCTGAAATGCTCCACGAGTTGGCGTCCTGTATCCCTGATGTAGAGCACACTACATTGAGAGCCTGTTTATATCTGTCAGCCAGGGCTTCTAGAATTCATATTCTGAGAATCACCTGTTTGATCTTATTCCACTCACTATATCGATAAGCCTCTATGTCCTGGGATGTAGTTCCATTCTTTTTCCTGTAGCTTCTGCTTGGGTGTTTTTGCACCAGGCCCAATTGCTATAACTCTGCCTTGGATATTGGCGGCATGCATTGGACCATAGCCCACCATGTGCACCTGGAGTGTCTTGGAAGAAACTCATCTTCAAGTGATATTAGCTTCAAGACTGCGACATCTGCCATGTCCATCTTGTCCACAGGTTTTTGGGGGTGGGTGAGGTGGGGACAGGGAAGGGGCAGAGAGGACCCATAAGTTCTGAACCTTGTTGGTGTTCTGAGGGGAAAGTGAGGACTCCTGAAGAAGGGCTTATGCCCGAAATATCGAATCTTCTGTTCCTTGGATGCTGTCTGAACTGCTGCGCTTTTCCAGCAACACATTTTCATCAGTGGTGTTCTGAGGGCCCAAGTATGTTTTGCTCCTGCCCCGTTTATGAGGTTGCAGCTTTCATGTGGTCCATGTGTTTGTTCAGGACCACCTCACCTACCTGAACTTTGTATATGACAGGACCTGACCTCATATCAACCATATCTTTTACCTGTGCAGGACCGTTTCCAAGGTTTCGACACCAAACTTCATGCCCTGAAGTAGTGTTCCCCAAAGTCAGCGTCTACTTCCACAGGGTTGCTCTGTAGCTTCCATGGAGAAAGTGAGGACTGCAGATGCTGGAGATCAGAGCTGAAAATGTGTTGCTGGAAAAGTGCAGCAGGTCAGGCAGCATCCAAAGAACAGGAGAATCGACATTTCGGGCATAAGCCCTTCTTCAGGAATGAAGAAGGGCTTATGTTCGAAATGTCGATTCTCCTGCTCTTTGGGTGCTGCCTGACCTGTTGCGCTTTTTCAGCAACACATTTTCAGCTCTGTAGCTCCCATGCTCCATTTGTCACATTTTTTAATGACAAGACCTGTTTGAAATCCATCTGAGCTTCAACTAGCAGATGGTTTTGCAAGGTTACATCACTAATCCCATATACCAAACAGTATCTTAGCATCTCAATTAGGGTTAAACTAAATTCACACGCCTCTGCCAGTCATTGTAACTTTGTCAAAAATCCCAATTTCCCCTGGTTCTTGAACTGTCAAGTAAAACTTACAGTGTCTCAAAATTAGAGGAGACTTGGAGTCAAAATATTCCTCAGCTAAATCTGTCCATTCTTGAAAGCTTTTGGTATCTGGTACCTGCAGGTAAATTACACACCTAATAACTGAAAAAGCTGTCAGAAGAATTATGCTTGCTTTTCATCTGCTTCATTCTTTCCACATAACAGGCCCAGTCTTCAGCAAGATCAAATGAGTCAAGTTTCTCAGATAGGAGCATGATGCCAGAAATGTTTGCCCCAATTTAGACAACTTTTGCGAGCGAATTTCTGCAGGGCATTGTCTTTTTTTGTGTCACTGAAATAACCCCGGGAAGGCTGGTATCCTGTCCCCAAATCACCCTTTACTTACATGTCCATAGTACATAACACTGACGCAGCTAGCTCAGAACCAGTTCCCAGAGTGAGCAGAACCTTTGACACTGCTGTCTGATGTTTGTTTTCTCGCATTTTTAAATTAAACTTCATAGAGACTGGTATCTCATCATCCATTCACCCTTTATTTACATGTGCACAGTACATCAGCTATGGTTGGCCAGCCAGCTCAGAGTCATTTCCTGAAATGAGGAGGCTCTGAATCCCCTATTTATTTATTTATTTATTTATTTTTTAAAAAATCACACACTGCCACTCCACAGCAATAGCGCTTATATTTTCCCCACAACACCTGTGTTCGTGCGTGCATGTGTGTGTGCACACATGTTTATATGTGTGTAATGACTCATTAAAAAGATAGCATGTGCAAAATCTTTACTCTGTACATCCACCACTAAGAAAAAAAACGTCTGTTTAACAAGTAAAACCTGATGAGGGACACTCCTGTTTGTTCATCAGCCAGGAATCCCTGATTGGGGCTGTTAACCTTCTCCAATCAGGAACTGGTATTCTGAGATCCACCTGGCTGATATCATTCCAATCACAATAAATCCCTTTTGAGCGAAGCCCTGGCTACTTCCCATAGGTGGGTTGGCTGGTCTCAGTCAGTGTGGCTGTTTCTTTGAACAAGTTTGTTAACTTATTTAAACTGTACCTTCTTGTAGTGAAAGCATTTACAGTAAAGAAGGAAGATCCTGTACTAAGTCTTCTCATGAGTTGGTTGATCTGCAGAGGCTTCACCCCTTACACTTTAAGCATTTATGCAAAGAAGCAGCTAGATCATGAAAGAATCCAAGTTACTGAAGACATTTTTACTCCCCAAGGTTGGAGGAAGAAGTTTAACTCATCAAGTACATATTTTGTATACAGCTGTGAACTCATCATATTTGCTGTTGCATAACAGGTTTGAGTCCATGTCTATAACTCTGGTGGGTTGCAATGTTAGTGCTATTGACTTTTAAAAGGCATCCTGTTCATTAATATCAGGAAGGCTAACCCCTTGGAAGGTGCTCAGAACTTAATACAAAACTTTTAACCTTTGTAGGGAAACTGACTTTTTTTTTCTGCCTTCACCTGTCTTGGAAAATAATGCTTCAAGGTCCCTGTTCCAAATGATTCTGATCTTTTTTTCAAAAAAGCTTTCATAGAGCTTATCAAAATCTGTCTCTGCTTTAAATCCCATGTAATGATGACAACATATAACACACCTGTTATCACTATTGACATCGCAGCCCCTTCATTTACTACATATCTTGGCCATTTTCAGTGGACACATTTCCTAGGCTATCTTTCCACTGTCCCATGATCCCATACCACTCATTACCCTAACTTTCTTTCTAGTAGCCTTCTGACTCTGGCGTGTACTCATGTTCCTAGACCTTGTTTGACTGCCCTTGAGCTCTCTGTCCACCTCCCTCAGCTTCTCCTCAGCAAAATTGTCCTCTCATCATTGCTTTCATGCCAGATAACTCCACCTATGAGCTCTTCAAGCCCCATCCTATTCACCATAGTCATTACCAAAGAATAGCCATCTGAAAGTTCTTTCAGGTCCTTGTACTTTTCATACACTTTTGCTCCCAGGTTCAGCTATGCCTTCTCTCAATCATGCTTAACTTGCAGCTGTTTTGTTTTCTTTCAGCTGTAGGATTGAGTCTCATGTGTTGAACCTGCAGCTGTCCCTGAAAGTGCAGTCCCAGTTTTCTCATCTGAGTTAGGGTCAACTCGGCGAAAATTCCTGATGAAGGGCTTTTGCCCAAAATATTGATTCTCCTGATCCCCAGGTGCTGTCTGACCTGCTGTGCTTTTCCAACACCACACTCTCGACTCATCTGAGTTAAGAGACAGTAAGGATTGCAGATCCTTGAAGTCAGAGTCAATAGATGTGAAGAAGGCAGACAGCCTCTGAGGAGCAGGAAAGTTATGAGGTGTTGTTCCTCCTTTTCCATTTGGCCTCACCCTGACATGTTGCCAGGAAGTGGGATGGGAAATTAAAGTGGATGGCAACCAGAAGGTTGGGTTGCTTAATGCGTGCAGAGTGCAGATGCTCTGTATTTGGTCTCCCCAATATAGAGGAGACCACATTGGGAATAACGGATACAGTAGGTGAGGTTGGATGATGTGCAGGTGAATCTCTGTTGCATCTAGAAGGATTGTTTCGGGCCTTGGAGAGACGTGAAAGGAGAAGTGTAGGGGCAGGTGTTGCATCCTTTGCAGTTGCACGGAAAGGTATAGGGTATGGTGGAGAAGTTGGTGGGGAGTGTAGAATTGACAAGGGAGTCATGAAAGGAGGAGGAAATATCTTTTTGGTGGTGGGGTCTGGAGGAACAACACCTTTATATTTCACCTGGGAAGCTTACAGGCCAATGGCCTCAACATCGACTTTACCAGCTTCAAAGCCCCTACTCCCTAATCTTATTCCATGTCAAGTGCCACCCCTCTTCCTCACCCCCTGACCTGTTTCACCCTTTCCATCTTCCTACTCACCTAACTGCTCCACCCACCTCACTGACAAATCACAATAACCCCCTACCTGCATCCACCTATCATCATGCTACCTACCCTTACCCTCTACCCCCTCCTTCAATTTACTTCAGAGCTTCCCCTTCCCAGTCCTGACAAAGGCTTTCGGCCTGAGATGTTGACGTTTCTGCTCCTCGGATGCTGTCTGATCTGCTGAGGTCTTCTAGCTTCACATCCAATGACTCTGTCTCATCTGAGCATTGTGTTGCATCTGTTTGGCTACCTGTTTGTAAGTCACCTGTTAGTTTCCTATAACTGAGAGCCATGGGTTGGTTAGTCTAGATATTAGGGCAGTAGGGCAGGTATCTAGTACATCAAAAGAAATATGCATTGAACCTAGAAAGAAATTATGTTCAAAATAGAAAGAAGGTCAATGACATTAACAGCCTAATAGATAATTGAGTCTATAGCACGTATGTTGGCAGTTTGTTGGAGCACTCTAAAACTAATCATATGCCCCACTGTCTACCAATGTCCCTGCATCGTCCCCTGTTAACAATATTTATCAATTTTTCATTTAAAAGAAGCAATAGACTCTATCTTAATCATGTTCTCTAGAAAAGCATTAAATGCTCCATCAACAAACTGAATAAATATATTTTCCTTAACTTCGCTCCTCACTTGATTAGTGACAATTTTAAAATCATTACTCCCTAACTACAAAAAATAGTCTTTCCTTACTCAGCCTTATCAAAATCTTTCATAGATTTAATTGATACTGCTTAAGTTTAATGTTTTTTGCTCCACTGGAAATAAATCTAGTATTTCAAGACACCTTATATTTTATTTTCAATTTCCAAGGATTCTCCTGATTAATCTGCACTGAAAGTGATATGTTTTTATGTTGCATAGAGGGATCAAGAAAATGCACATCGCGCACAAACTGTGATTTAACCAAATTGACTTAACCAATGTTTGGTATAAATTTTATTATTGGTTTTGTCTTTCTAAGTACCCGTGAAAAAACCATGACGTTCTATTAACATTTTTAAATCTACTTTCTCTCATACTTTAATTTGAGCCATTAGCCTTCACGGTGACTGCATACTTCCTCCTCTTTACTACCTCATATGTGTCTACTATTAAATTGCATCCGCCACCTACTTGATCTGCTCACCTGTCTCTAATTTGAGCCTTTTATGGTTCATTGAAATCCCTGAATCTGTAAAGACTTAACAATTCTTTAGTGTTCTGAAGCTCTGATACTAAGTCATCAACACAATTGAGAACCAAGTAGAACCAGCATCAATAACTTTCATGTACAACACTTCTAATGATTATTCAATCTGAGCAACATCACTTTAATTCAGCGCAAAAGCAAAATAATTCAAAAACTGGAAATCCAGAATAAAAATAGAAAATGCTTTTTATTGACCCTAGAATATTTGGCTACCTTTTACATTTTTATTTTTAGACTGCCAATTTTATGGAGTGTCAAGGAGAGTGTCTGTCCACAAGGCCAAGCAAGACTTCTCACCATTGTCTCAAACTCACCTCATTCAGTACCTGCCCCTGTAGCACACCTCTAGACTGGTACTAGCTGAATTTTATCGCTTGCTGTTATTGGAAGAACCCACCACTGACCGAACATTCCAGGGATAGACCGCTCCATATTTATAATGCTGTTGCGCATGAGGTAAGTGTTGGCATTTATGGAGTTGCCCCATGACCAGCGATGTAAAGGCACAGCAGCCACAAACACACATTGCTCTTGCATATGGCATGGCTATTCCTCTCACATACAACTCCACTTTCTTACTTCTGTTGCTGCCTAGCCATCCAGCCACACACCTTTACCTGTCCTTAGTCCCACTGCATCATATAACCCTCTCTTAAATCACTGCTACTTTGTCTCCAATACACACTGTAGCCCAACATCTTATCATCGTTTCATGTTGAACATTATACAGGGAACCACTTCAGAAATTCGAAAGATTAGTTCATAATTTACAATCAACAAAAGCAAATAAAACAAAATAAACCAATGCTGAATTTTGCAACTGAATCCTGACAGGGCCTGCAGCTGTGACCTCTGCCTGAGCTGGGTACGCAGGCATGCAGTGAGATACATCATTAATACAGTGCAGGTATAGAGGTAACCACAGTGCAAGAACCATGTTGATTATGGTTAGTAACTATCATCTTTAAAGTTGGTGGTTATAACTTCTGTTTCATTGAGTCGCACATGTGCAATTTGCAAGGACCAGTGACATGGTGGAAATAGCTATTGACCAGTATTTGAATCCCAGCATAAATTCCACATTGACATTCTACAATTGCAAATGAAATGTAGCTTCTTTCTTCACGTGCACGATTGATGCCCTTGTTCCTTCAATGTTATTCCGTCCAAAAGAAATGAAACTCGCATTTTTTTGGCCTGCAAACTGACACTGAATTTGCCCGCCCTGGGCAGTGTCTCAAATATGTTTCTGTTACAGTTCAATTATAACAAGTGGCAACTGAAGGCAGGGAATACAGCACGCAGTGGGCGATCTCAGCATCATGCTTGATCTGGTCATCTAAGCCTAAATGTACCCTTATTTTAACTTCCTCAAACTAGATTGGCCATTTCTGTTGACTTTCTTTTCCTTCCCTTGTGGACACCACATAGAGCTCTGCATCCAACATTCTACTGTGTCCTCCGAGCCCTGTCATTATTGTTCTACCATGGTCCTATATAGTCCTGTGCTAAACCCCCACACCTGAAGCCTGCTGTGCCCTCCTGTTCTGTTTTGTTCCATACACCATACACCCTTATACGATTTTCCCTCTTCCCCCTCAACCATACATATGCAAGCCCACTCCCTTAACCCACATTTTTTCTCATGGTTCTGGCTTATCTCCAGGGTTGAATGCATGGATGCAACTGTCATCAGAAAACACCCCTTTTGCCTTCCCAGCTTCCCTCCAATGTATGGACGCCCAGGACTAACTGATTTCCAGCTCCCAAATAACTTTGATGGGCAGCTGCAGATAATAGCTGACTGGATTCCTGACCACTCTCCATGCAGACACCGCATCCCACCCCAGCCCACCACCATCTGCTTGCAATGGCCCTACTGGACTGTTGTCAGACATGCCCTGTGACTGTGCCCCTGGCCCTGAACTGTGTGCAGACTCCTTGATTGACTGTACAGGGACCCCATGGCTGACAGCAGCTCCTATTTGTTTGAAAAATCATGCAGTATGTTTGTTGCGCAGGCAGCTGCCACATGCGAGAGGTATGAGATTGACGTATCGCTTTGTAAGCTGTACAGCAAGATGTCCAGCCCCTAGACTGATCATTGCTGACAGGCAATCTGCTTCTGTGTGCGATCTGAAAGGCAAGTCAGGACAGTTGTATTTTAGGCTGTGACTGAGGGTCAACCCACTTAAATACGTGACATGGCAAAGCCAGGTAAGACGAGGATTCTGTGACCGTGAAGATAGGCGCCAGGTGAATAAGTGCTCAGGCAGCATATGAGCAGCCTTGAGAAGCAATCTGTTTCAATCCATGATCTAAGTGCTTGTCCCTAAGTGCACAGTGTTGTCCTTGCAGCAGCATTGTAAAGCTGAATGCAAGTGCATCAGAAGCGCAGCTTTAAAGTGCAGATACATCCTGTAAATGCATCAAACTGGTTCCATGATTGTCTGAGAGGCTTGCAGTTGGATGGCGATGTCTGAGAAAGGAGGGGTGCATGTAGCCAGTGACCCATGGAGTGCTCCTGGAAACAGTGTTATCAGGTGTCCGACATGACAGTTTAGAGAAGCAGGCAACAAGCTAGTGTTGCCAGGTACCTGCTCTGACTTTCATGTTGGGAATTCTCAATCTCTTGGAAGATGGTAGAAATGGAAGCTTCATATTTGTGAAGAGATGTGTGCGGTTAATGAGAATGAAAAGAAGCAGTAAATTTCCTTTAAAAGGCCTCTCACCACTTCCTAGTGAGAACATTGACTTCACAGCCAGAACTTAGTTGGAAAATACTGCTAGTTGCTCCCGATATTGAAGCCTCTGAACTTCTGACCCAAATCTTTCTGATTTCATGCCATTGTTCATATTTGTTCAAAGCCCTTCACCCATGAATTCTATTTTTTTCTCTCTAATAAATGATGCCTGATCTGTTGACTAGTGCAGCATGTGCAAACTCCACACATCGTCCCACAAGGCAGGAATTGAATCTGGGTCTCTGCTGCTGTGAGGCAGTAGTGCTAATCACTAAGCCATATTTTATTACAAATTTACTCTTTCCTGCATCTTGACAAAATTTCCACAGTAGACAAACCATTGCCTGTGAAAAATTATCGAAACCTTGTTTTGCTGTCTGGTATTATATTGTCACTAGTTGAAAGTTTAGTTTTTGCCTTTTTCATAGTTAGTGATGTAAATAGGGGGCAACATATGGAAGACCATTTATATAAGTTAATTTTTAGAGATATAAAAAGTAAAAGAGAGGCAAAAGTGGACATTGCACCATTGGAAAATGAGGCTGGAGAAGTAATAATGAAGAACAAAGAAATAGCAGTGGAACTGACGAGATACATTGCATCAGTTTTCACAATGGAAGACATGAGTAGCATACAACAACTTCAGGGGAGCTAGAGGGTGGAGGTGAGTGTAATAACTATCACTAACGACAAAGTGTTGGGGAAGCTGAAAAGTCTGAAGGTGGATAAATCACCCAGACCAGATGGCTTCATGCCAGAATTCTGAAGGAGATAGCTGAGGAGATTGTAGAGGAAGTGGTGATGGGTCAGGAATTGCTGGCATCAGGAAGAGTACTAGAGGAGTGGAAATGGCTAATGTAACAGCTGCGGTTAAATGGAGGTGACAGAATACAAGAAAATATTGACCAGTTGGCCTGATCTTGATCATTGGTAAGATTTTAGAGTCCTTTATTAAGGATGAGTTTGCAGAGTATTTGGAAGGATATGGTAAAATAAGGCTGAGTCAGCATGGCTTCATCAAGGAGAAGACATGCTTGACAAGACTATTAGAATTCTTTGAGCAAGTTAGACAAAGGAGAGCCAGCTGATGTGATTAATTTGGATTTCCAGAATGCCTTTTGACAAGATACTGCACAGGAGGCTGCTAAACAACGTAAAAGTCTATTGTGTTAGGGGCAAGGTACTGATATGGATAAAGGATTGGCTGACTGGAAGAAGGCAGAGTTGGGGGAAGAAATGGGTCTTTTTCAAGTTGGCAGCTGATGATCTTTGGAGTTCCGCAGGCATCCATATTAGACGTTTTAACGATCTGGTTGAAGGAACTGAAGGCATTGTTGCTAAGTTTGCAGATGACGCAAAATTAGGTGGAGGAACATGTAAGTGTTGAGGAAACAGGCTGCAAAAGGACTTGGACAGGTCAGGAGAATGGGCAAAGAAATGACAGGTGGAATACAATGTAGGGGAAATGTGAGCTTGTGCACTTTAGTAGGAAGAATGGAGGTGTGGAATACTTTGTAAATGGGGAAAGACTCCTGAAATCTGAAACACAAAGGCAGTCTTAGTTCAGATTTCTCTTGATGGTTAACATGCAGGTTCACTTGGCAGTTAGGAAGGCAAATGTAATGTTAGCATTCATTTCAGCAGGGTTAGAACAAGAGAAGAGATATACTGCTGAGGTTGTATAAGGCTCTGGTCAGATAACCTTTAAAATATTGTGAGCAGGTTTGGGCTCTGTATCTAAGGAAGGATGTGCTGGTGTTGGAGGGGGTCCAGAGGAGGATAACAAGAATTGTACCTGGGATAAAGGACTTGGCACATAAAGAATGTTTGAGGTTTCTGGGTCTGTACTTCATGGAGTTTAGAAAGATAAGGGGGTACCCCATTGAATCTTGCAGAATATTGAGAGAGCTGGATTGAGTGGAAATGGAGATAATATTTCCACTAGTAAGAGACGAGAACCAGAGAGCACAGCTTCAGTGAAGGAATGACCCTTCATAACTGAGAGGAGGAATTTCTTCAGCCAAATGGCACAGAGACTAAGGAGGCAAAGTTATTGAATGCATTTAAGACAGAAGTAGAAAGGTGTTTGGTGAGTAAGGGGATCAAGGATTAAAAGAAGAAGGAGGTTGAGAAACATCAGCTATGATCAAATGGTGGAGCAGACACAATGGGCTGAATGATGTAACTCTGCATCTATAATCTATGGTCTTGTGATTAATTCCAGATGTGAATTTGGAGTATTGCAGTTACTTTGTGCAGTCAGGTTCAGAATCTGTCAGAGTTCTTTACAAGAATCATTCTTTGTGCCAGTAAAATCATAGTGGTTGTGCAGGTGGTTTAACAGCTGTCTGCAACAAGGGTTTTGTACCAAGCCAATGAAATGTCAGAAGATTTATATTTGTTTTTTTTCCTTCCCGCCCCATCAATGACTGACTTAAAAAGAAGTGTAAAACACAATTTTCTAATTAATAATACTCTTAAATACCATTTTAAATTTTGGAGGTAAAAATCCAAAATGTCTCTTCAAGAGTTGCACATTATATCGAGTCATCATCATACAGCATGGTCAATCACTCTATGCTGAACATCATCCCAAACTAAACGAGTCCCACCTGTCTACTCCTAGTCCATATCCCTCCAAACATTTCCTATCCATGCACTTATCCAAATGTCTTTTAAATATCGGAATTGTATCCACATCCACCACTTCCTTAGGAAGGTTATTCCACCTGCGAACAACCCTCTGTGTAAAAGATTTGCCCCACTCCCGCCCTGTACTTTTAAAATCTCTCTCTCCTTAAAATGTGCCGACCGGTCTTGAAATCCTCTATTCTAAGGAAAGAAGTACTACTAATAATGCTTTCTACACCCTTCTTATTTTATAAATTTCAATCGGGTTGCCCCACAACCTTCTATGCTCCTTTGAAAAGAGTCTCAATCTATCCAGCCTTTCTTTATAATTCAAATCTTCCATACCCAACAACATGCTGATAAATCTCTTCTGAATCCTCTCCAGCTTTCCCATAACTAGGCAACCAGAACTGAACACTGTATTCCAGAAGCGGTCTCACCAGTGTCCTGTACAACCTCAACATGACTTCCCAACTCCTGTATTCAAAGGACAGAGCAGTGAAGGCAAGTTGCCAAATGCCTTTTTAACCACCCTGTCTATATATGATGCAAACTTCAAAGAATTATGGAGCTGCACCCCCAGATCCCTCTGTTCTACAACACTTTCCAAGGCCCTACCATTAACTGTATAAGCCCTACCCTTGTTTGTTGTACAAAATACAATACCTTGCAATTATCCAGACTGAAGTCCATCTGCCATTATTCAGCCCATTGTCCCATTTGATCAAGATCCCTTTGTAATCTTAGAAAACCTTCTTCACCATCTATATGCCATTAAGGTTGGTGTTGTCCGCAAACTTACTAACCATGCCTTCTACATTCTCATCCAAATCATTTACATAAATCTTCCTTTTAAAAAAGGAAGTTCTGAAAAGCCAAAAAAGCAGTTTGAAATGGAAATGGAATATTTCAGTAGTGTGTCAGCACTGGCTGATCAGACTAGGATTTGAGATATAAAGAGGATGCCATGACTTTATGGCACTTTTTTTTAATACTCTGCCTTAAATGCCTGTTAGGTGGGGTAAAGGATTTATGGTACGCTCATACCATTAATGATTTGGACATGCAAGTGAGTTTGGAACAGGATGATATAATTGCCTTTAGAGTTGTTAATCTTTAAGTATCAAGACTTAATTTGAAATATATAAATAGCCATTTTACATCAGTGTAAGTTCACATGACAAGAGTCTTCTGAGAGGTGGTTCGATATGATGTTTCATGTTAAGTTTTGTCTATAGCTGGAAGACCATGTCCAAAAAGTGAAGTTTATGAACAGCTTAGTCTCCCATAGTCTATAAGAAATATGAGCAGAAGTAGATCATTCAGTTACTTTGCCTTTGCCAATCAGTGAAATAATTGCTGATCTGATTACCCTCAACTCCACTTCCTGCCTTTTCACCATAACCGTGGATTCCATTTTACTGAATAAATATCTGACTATCTCTGTCTGAATATCTCAACCTTTCCTCCACTCTGCAGTAGAAAGAAATTCTGCAAATTCAGAAATGAAACAGATCTTCCCTATGTCAGAGATTATGCTGTCTGGTTGTAGATTCTTTCACAAGAGAAAACGCATCTATTTCATCAAACTCCTAACAATTTTGTCTGTTTCAATATGTTGCATTTTATTTTTCTAAATCTGTAATGAGTATATTCTCAATCTCTCCTCAAGCAATTCCTCATTACCTGGGACCAGCTGAGTGAACCTTCTCTGAACTGTCTCCAATACCTCCTTTGGATAAGGGGATCAAACTGTTCACTGTACTCCAGCTATGGTCTGACTAGTTCCTAGCATAGTTCTAGCAAGATGTCCCTATTTAAAACTGCATTCCATTATAAAGGCCAACATTCCATTTCCCTTCCCTTTTCCCTGCTTACCTTCATGCTAGCTCCTGCAGTCCTATTCACCCTAACCAAAGATCCACAACAATGATAAGAAATCTAAGTTTATAATGGAAGATAAGCAGGGATCTGGAAGAAGTCCCTGGCAAACAACCCCAATATTCTGCACTTTTTCCAATTAATCATTGCTTTAACTTAAGTCAACTTAAAATAGGAGCAGCTTTTTGAGGACTTCATTGATACCATGCAATAATCTAAATCTTTTTTTCCTTGTAAGATAACTTACTGGCTTACCTCCACCAAGCTTGACAAACCAGGCCTTGTAGATCCTTTACTGAACAGATGATGTCAGAAATCTACCTTTATGGTGCAGCTAGCTCCGACAGTCTGATAATCATTGGTGAGGATATATCATACAACATTATGCCAGTGGTGTGCATCATTGTGTCTTACAACAGGTGTCATTCCTCAGATATTAAATACCAATTATGTGGTCTACCCCTTCAGAATATTGGAGTTGACCATGTTAACTTAGCCTAGGTTCAATAGGTGGGGTTGGCGAACTTCAGAGCAAGATTCCAGTAGAGGAGGGCCTTTTAATTCCACGGGTCTTGTGTCACAAAATCATTCAACCACATTTTATTGATATCATCTGTCAAACAACATTTAGGAAATCATCTAGGAAAGAATAGGGGCAGAAAATTTCATTTCAATTTCTAGGAAAGAACTGCGTCAGAAAATGGGAAGTTGACTTATGGTAAATCTTGAATTCCTTGCATGAAAAATGAAAGTGGCTAGTTAATATAAGGAAAGATATGTTGATATTTTGAGTCCACTTGTTCAATTGGATGACTACAGGGGTTGTACAATCATGTATACCCTAAGGCTTTGGCTGTGAAGCTATGTTGCTGATGGTTAAGCTTTGATGGATTTCCATTGAGAGTTGCCATTCAGGTACATGGAGAGTTTTATTGTTCATGTTTAAAAAAAAATCTCAATAATGTCATGGATCATAGGAAGAAGTTCTAATTTGTGCAATGTAAGCTAAGGCAAAAGCAAACTCTTTTAAATGCCCTCCTGTAACTAGCAATTCCTTTTGAAAATTAGTTCTGGGTCAAGGCAGCAAAATAAAGCACATTTTATTTTACATAACTAGTGTTTGTAATGGGAGTGCATATCACAATGCTTCTGCACATTATTTTAATAAATGCTAATGAGGTTCCAGCTGCATCATAAAAATGCCAGAACAAAGAGAAATAAAACAGGAAACTATAGACCAGTTAGCCTAAGACCTGTTCCTGGTAAATGTTAATGATGTATTCAATGAACACCTTGTGTTTTCTACTGATTAGAGAGTACCAGCATGGACTTGTAAAGGGTAAGTCAAGTCAAGTCTGAGAAACTTTGAACATTTTGAAGAGATGACTTAAGTGGTGGTAAAATGAAAGTCTACAAAAATTTTTATGGACTTCCAGAATTACTTAATAAAGCTTCTCATAAAATGTTGGCTATGTTGAAGCTAGTGAAATTAGAAGCAAATTATTGATTTGCAAATTACAGAAGGTAAGAAAAAGTATAATTAGCAGAATGCAATTGATGTGCAGCAAGGATCTGCAGTATGGCCTCAATCAGAGAACACCTCTGGGCCGCCCGAACCAACCAACCCAATCACCCCTTGGCTCAACACTTTAACTCCCCCTCCCACTCCACCGAGGACATGCAGGTCCTTGGACTCCTCCACCGCAGAACACAACTACACGACGGCTGGAGGAGGAGCGCCTCATCTTCCGCCTGGGAACCCTCCAACCACAAGGTATGAATTCAGATTTCTCCAGCTTCCTCATTTCCCCTCCCCCCACCTTGTCTCAGTCGGTTCCCTCAACTCAGCACCGCCCTCCTAACCTGCAATCCTCTTCCTGACCTCTCCGCCCCCACCCCACTCCGGCCTATCACCCTCACCTTGACCTCCTTCCACCTATCCCACCTCCATCGCCCCTCCCCCTAGTCCCTCCTCCCTACCTTTTATCTCAGCCGGCTTGGCTCTCTCTCTCTTATTCCTGATGAAGGGCTTATGCTCGAAACGTCGAATTCTCTATTCCTGAGATGCTGCCTAACCTGCTGTGCTTTGACCAGCAACACATTTGCAGCTCAATCATTCACTATCAGGATACTAAATTTGGTAGTAGTGCAGGGCATGATATTAATCAGAAATTGAGAACCATATAGCATGAGTAGTTCAGATAATCTGGGTGATTTCAATCTGCTAGAGACTGGTAAACCAATTGAACAATAAAACTGTGGAGGACAAGTTTGTAGAATGTGTTAGTGATGTTTTTGTTTGAAAAGAATGCTAAGGAGTGAACTAAAGGTCATGCTATTTTAGAATCATATACTATATGATGAAAATGAGCTAATTAACATTTTTGTTTAAAAAGATTCTTTAGGGATGCGTGACCACAATACGACAGAATTTTACATTATGTTTAAAGTGAAGTTCATTTTAGAGCAAAGGTTTTAAACTTGAAATAAGGTAATTATGAAGGTATGATGTACCAATTGATTGAGGGTGGATTGGTAAAATATGTTAAATGATATAATTGTAGGCAGGTAATTATATAGTCTTTAAACAACTATTTCATGACTTTCAGCAACTACAAATTGCTTCTCAGCTTAAAAGTAAATTAATTGTATATATTCAGTTCAGGTTTGCATAAAATTTAAAGTTATAAAGTTTCCAGAAATAATAATAATTCTGAGGATTGGGAGGTTGACAGCATACAACAATAGAGGATCCAGAAACTGATGAGAAAAAAGAGAACAAAATATGAAAGCATTCTAACAAATAAAGTTAGAACAGGCTGTAAAAGCTTCTATAGAGGCATATAATGGGAAATATTTGGCTAAAACATGTGGATCCACTAAAGGCAGAGACAGGAAAAATTCTAATGGAAAATAGAGAAATGGCAACAAGGCTAAATGATTATTTCGGCCTGGTTTTACCACGTAAGATGCAAAAAAGATCTTCCCGAACTAAAAATCCCGAACTAGGAAAAATGAGGAGTTGAAAGAAAAGAATATCAGGAAGAGGATTATACTGGAGAAATGAATGGGGCTTAATTGATAAATTGTCAGGACATGATAGCTCACATCCTAGAGTGTTGAAGACGTTAGCTATTGAAATGATTAATGCACTGGCGATTACCTTCCACAATTTTATAGATTCTGAAATGATCCCTGAGGATTGGAAAGCAGCAAGTGTCAACCCCTTATTTCAAGACTGAAGGAAGAGACACAACCAAAACCTAGAGAACTACTACCCTTGCATCAGTAATGTGGAAAATACAATAATCTATTGTAAAGGATTGACATTGACTTGTTCATGGAAAATTATGATTGACAAACTTGGAGTTTTTTTGAACATGTTGCTATCAAAACTAATAATGGAGAGCTAATGGATGTAATACTTACATTTTCCAAAGGCTTTTGAGAAAGCCCCCCATAGGAGGCTTGTTAGATTAAAGCATGTCGGAGATTGGCTAACAGAAAACAGTTGAAAATAACAGATATTTCACACAACTATGTGGGCATGTGTTGTGAGGAAGAAATGGCTTCTGGAGGCTTTGGACAGGCTTTGTGTTTAGACAAGAACATGGCAGATGGAATATAATGTCAAAAAATAAGGGTATCCACATATATCCACGCATAGAGTATTTCTTTAAATGTTAAGAGTTTGGAAATACAGATGTGTAAGACCTAGGTTTCTTTTTCATAAGTCATAGACTAATATGAAGGTTCAGCAAACTCTTAGGAAAGCAAATGTAATGTTAAGTCTTAATTGTGTTGGAGCTTGGTTAAGTTGCACCTGAAGTACTGTGTGCAGTTTTGGTCCTCTTATCTCAGGAAAGATAGTATTGTGCTAATTCTTTGGCAATGATGGTTCACTGGCCTTGATTCTGGGATGGTGGGATTGTCCTGTAAAGACAGAGGGCAAACTGGGCCTCTGTTCTTCAAAGTTTCATAGATTGAGAAGTGTTCTCATTGAAACCTACTGAATACTTTGCAGGGGTACACTGGGTAGATGCAACTAAGATACTTCCCCAAACTGGGGTGTCCGAGGCTAGGGAACACAATTTAAAAATAAAGGGGTTAACATAAAAAATATTCTAGTACTCCATCAACCACCAGCCAACAACTCCTCCACACCTCCTACAATAAGGGTCAGCAACTTTGAAAATGTGGGTCACTTCTCATACATCAGTCTTCTCTCCTCTAAAGCCAACAAAGGTGCAGAAATACAACACCGTCTGAGCTATGCTAGTGGAGCCTATGTCCGACCCAGAAGGTGAGCTTTTGTAGACCATGACCCACAGGCCAGACTAACCTTCTGGTTCTACAAAGTGTTATTCTTCTCATACTTCTATATGGAGCTGAAATGTGGACTATCTACAGTGGTCACCTTTAAAGCACTGAAGCAACACAACCATAGATCCTTATAAAAAGTCCTGCAAATCATCTGGGAAGACAAGCACACTAAGACAAGTGTCTTGGAAGAGGCCAACATAACTGGCGTCACCACCACCATTATTCAATAACAACTACGATGGACTGACCATGTCAACTGAATGCCCCACTTGCGCCTCACAAAACAGATTATGTGTTCCCAGTTGAAGGAAAGTCAGCGAGTCCCCCATAGCCAAAAATGTCTCATGAAAACTATTTCTGTTGCGCCACTGAACAGAACCAACTCTTTCATGAAGAAGAGACAGAGCATCAGAAAGGCCTAACCACCCACTACTACCTCCAATCACCATTACTACCCATCAAAGCCCATACTGCAATAGAATCTGTGGATCCTGGATTGGCCTCTTCAGCCATCTAAAGACCCACAAATATAAGCCCTTATGGAGGACAACCATATTTGACCCAAGTGCTCGCCAATAATGATATGATGATGGTGTGAGTAAAGGCATTAAAGTTTTTGATCATATTGAATGGTGGAAAGCATTTGACAGGTTGAGTGATCTACTCCTGTTTCTTTGGTAATAAGCTGCATGTGCAAATTTGCTGATGATGCAAAGTACACAGCGTAGGTGGAAGACTTACATGACAATTTGCAAGTGATAGATTAAGTAAATGAATAAAGATGTGATAAATATTTCAGTGTAAACATACGTAAGGTCGTCCTCTCAAATAATGGAATGGTCGAAGGAAAGAGATCCTGGGGGCCCGGATACATTACTCATTAGAATGTCATGAATTTGCACAGAAAAAAAGGCTAATGGGATTTTAATCTACATTGCTAGAGGACTAGAATATAAAGTGGTTAGAATCGTGCTGCAGCAAAACACAGCCCTGACCATATCAAGAACAGCCAAAATACCAGATTTTAGAAAAAATGCGTTGTGCTCTGAACGAATGCCGAGTAGATTTACTAGGATGATACCGAGAGAATACAGAAACTGGCAATTTAAACAAAATATTGTAGATGCTGGAAATCTGAAATAAAACATCTGTGGAGACAGAATCAAATTGCATTAAACTGGTCTCCACTTTAGTTCTGTTTTAACTCTTGACAGATGCTGCTAGACCAGCTGAGGTTTTTACAGTAATTTGTTTTACGAAATAGCATTGTATTCACTGGAATTTAAAATATTGGGTATCATTTGATTGAAATTTAAGGTAATAATTAAGAATAACTGGCAGGATAGATAGAAACTAATTCCATCAGTTGGAGATTCTAGCTCTAGGAACAAAGCCTAAAATGTGAGAACTGACCTCCCACGAATGCACTTGTCCTAAATTCAAACAAATGGGTAGTAGGATTTTCAAACTCTGCTTCACAAAAGTCGAACAAAGGTATTAGGAATTTCCACCAAAGCCAGAAGGTGGGAGCAAGTAACAAATCAAGTACGATTATTATGAAAAGTTTTTTGAGGTGTTAAGTATCTGGCTGGTACCTATTTTCTTAAATCTTGCACTTGTATGCATTTGCATTCTTGTGTAGTACTTTCCCTGACACCAAGACACCAGATAAATGTTTCATATGCTGCATTGTAATTATTGTCGTGATATAATTTTCATGTAATGTATATGTTCAATCAGCACAAATGACAGGGATAAGTTATCTTTTGGAGTTAAAAGTTTCATCTGATGTCTAGAGATCTATCAGGGGACCCACTGAATCAGGCAGTGAGACCACTGGTGTCCCTTGCCCTGGAACCAATACTCTCTGATGATGGAAGTCCAGTGAACTGAAGGTAGCCAGCCAATCGGAGAAAACAGCTCTCATGCTCAACTCAGCAATGCCACTGAGGAGGCTGTGGCTGCTGCCGTCAAAACAGCAGCTGCAGTCTTGGGATTGCAGAGGACAAAGTTCACAACTCAGTACTGTTGTGAATGCAAGTTTGCAATATGGGAGTGTCACAGGCAGGAAGTCACAATGGAGTTGGTAGCAAGGGCAGTGAAGTGTGTTTCATATTACCAAAGTCTCATCCCTCAACAGGCGGTGATTGTCTTTTTGAGGCACCATTCTCCCCAATGGCTATAAGTGGTCCTCACAGTGTCATCTGTCTTGTACACCAGATGACAATGGGTCAATTTATTGCTGGGGTTATCACAGATGAGAGGAGTCCCTTAAAGCAACTTAAAGCCTTCATTTTATGGTGTGGTGGGCTGGTGGAGATAGGAAGATGGCTGGATTGAGGTACAATACTACCCTGCTTCAATAAATAAATATCTTTTCCATGCCCAGGCATGTCACCAGCAAAAGTAAAATATTCCACCCAAAGACACTCATTTTGAGTTGAAACACCATAAAATTTTCAATTTAATCCATTTTTCTAATCAACCTGTTCAGAGATGTTATTAAGCGTTTCTAGAGAAGGTGGGGCTGTAACCCAAACTTCTAGATCCAGGGGTAGGGACACTGCCACTGCATCACAATCGAGTTGTTCCCATTCTACTGTTCAATGGAAATAAACGTCTCTTTCTAAATAACTAATTTATTTTCAATTTCAATGCTTAGATGTTTTAGTTTGTTAGATTTTAACTAATTTGCAGTTTTTTTTCCATTGAAGCTAGAGTGTTCAGTAAATTTTATCTGTAATATCTCAGCAAAGATTTAGGATGAAATTTTCCCCTCCCTAATGTGTTGAATATGGTAGCAAAATGGGGAAAATGAAAAGGCTAGATTCTTAATTCAAGAAAGCTACTCCTTTTTCTATGTTAGCCTTAAATGGTAATGTCAGAATCTCATGCTTGAATGGCAACTTTTTTATCTCTATTTTCATCTCATTAAAACCTCAACTTGTCCTACTGGCATTCCCTTTTTCCAATTTTCTTCCTCCACCAAACAACTAGATGTTGCAAATTCTCAACAGGTGAAAAAAAGTGGGTATTTGGAGGTTGCAGCTCACCAAATGCCTGACCCCTCCAGCATACAACCTCTTCTGCTGCGCAGAGTCCCTGCATGCTCCTTTGGCTCATCTTCTTCAACCTTTCATCCAAGCAACTAGCTTCGGCAAACCATCAGACCCACCTCCTTATCATGTGTTCTCAGACCAACGTCTACACCATATAAGGCCTTAAGCAGATTACTTCAGAGTTGATGGACACCTATGTCTTGCAAGGTTTTGCCATGTTGCTTTGTGTTCAGAGACAATTACACATCTTATACACAAGATGCTTTTGTATTTGCATATAGATATATACATCTTTAGATTAGATTCCCTACAGTATGGGAAGAAGCCCTTCGGCCCAACAAGTCTACACCGATACTCCGGAGAGTAACCCACCCAGACCCATTCCCTACTCTATATTTACCCTGACTTGGCAATTTAGAATGGTTAACTCACCTGACCTGCACACCTTTGGATTGCGGGAGGAAACCAGAGCACCCAGAGGGTGCCCACACAGACACTGGGAGAGTGTGCAAACTCCACACAGACTGTCACCCAAGGCTGGAATCGAACCTGGATCCCTGGCACTGTAAGTGCAGCAGTGCTAACCACTAAGCCACCGTGCCACCCCATCTTTCAGCTGTTAGTTTGCTCAATCACCTTATCACTGAGTTAGAGCCTGCCAGACTTTCCTAGCAGTTGAAAAGTACAGCAGTCAGGCAACATCTAAGGACCAAGAGATTGACGTATTGGCATAAGCCTTTCACTAGGAAGCATAGACTGTCCTGCTGTTCAGATGCTGCCTGACCTGCTGTGCTTTTCCAACGCCACACTTTTCAACTCTGATTCTCCAGCACCTGCAGTCGTCACTTTCCCCTAGACTTTTGTACAGGTCTTGAGCACTCTGCCAGCCTCTCCCTTTATTAAGCTAGCATTTCAGCACAAAGCAAGAGGCAGGAAGCTTGTGAGAGTGGAAAGCACTGAACAGTTAATCTTTCAGTTGAGCAGGTTGGACATCTCTCTGTATGGCACCTTGCTATATCATTGACAAAAGCACAGCATGAGCCAGCAGCTTGTGTGGCAAATACACTGTATTTGCTTCAAATAAATGATTGTGTGAAGATCAAAGACCACAGTCAATCAGGGTCTACTGTCACAGTGAATCATGGGGCTCATCTGATTATACTACAGGGGGTCGACAGCATCAGTCCTGTTGGTCAGGTGCAAATAGTCAAGTAATGATGGCAAATGCCTGTTGCCGGCGCAGTTGACACATCACATCAGTCTGGGTGGTAAATTGATTTCTCCTGCAATGATACAAAGGAGCTAATGAGGATGTTTGTTTGTAGCGGATGCAGGAGAAGGTAGTAGTTTTGCCTGAGCAGGAGAAATGAAGAGCCCTTCCCAGTCAGGGAGTACGAAGTGCAGAGAACAGAAAGGGTTAGTAATTTTGCAGGCGGTTGAGAGTCTTTGTGTGGACACAATGCATGAAATACTGAGGATTGTAGTCTGAGCCTTGGTGACGTGTACATGCAGTGGTAGAGTGAGACTGAATGCTGGTAGCAAAGAGAAGGTGATTACCCTTACTCTTTTGAAGTGCAGATGGATCACCAACCTTGCTGCATTGCTGGGCATCCCATTTGAATACAGGACAAAGCACGGACCTGCGTTGCAGCTTTTGCCCAGACATACAGTGATGGTGGATATTGGCATAGTCTTATTTGGTGGTCAGCAGAAAAAAGGACTGCCCTTGTCTCCTCCAACTGATCTACCATCACCACGTCAAGCCTCACAGTGTAAGGTGTAATTCCAAGCTTGCAAAGGCTGAAATAGTGAGCAGCTGGGGATTAACGTTTTGGTTTTTATTTGTTTATTCATTCACAGGATGAAATAATCACTGGCTAAGCCAGCATCTATTGCTCACAGGGCAGTTAGGAGTTAACTACATTGCTGTGAGCTGGAGTCACATGTAGGCCAGACCAGATAATGGATGGCAGTTTCCTTCCCTGAAAAAACATCAGTGAGCCACCTGGGCCTTTGCAGAAGGATTCATGGTTATCATCAATTCTAGATTTTTATTGGCAAGATTTGAACTCTGATCTCCAGAACATTACCTGTGTCCCTATATTGACAATCCAGTAATAACACCATTAGGCAGTCGAACTCCCCTATTCCAGAGACATTTAGACCAGAAGGTTCTGGCAGTAGCCAGCAGTTCTACCTCGCTTGCCATTTGAAGCTCTGAGAAATGCACCCAACATCTGTTACGTAAGTAAAGAGGTCAAATGTGGAAGACAGTGAGGGCTCTCTCTCCCTTCACCACCCCCCGCCACCCGCACCCCCCCCCCCCCCCCACCCCCCCAAACCACCACACCACACCTCCCAGACCCACTTCATATCAGAATGGACTCACTTATGAAACACAAGTCGGTACCGTGCCTTAACTCAATTGAGAAATTTCAGGCCATGTAGATTGATTGCATTGTGCTGTAATCCACTGGTAAATTGTTTGAGAATTAGTTCAGTGCTACGACAAGTTTCTTCTCACAGTCTCACCTTCTGCTATTTTAAATTTATTTAAAGCATTCTCAATGTGTATTGCTGTCTATTTCAAAATCTATTACTTGAGGTTGTGTGAAACATATAGTATAATCATAAACATATACTTAACGAACAAGCTTCAAGCTTACAATCTTGCTACACATTATACAGTAGTTCTATGATTTAAAATGAAAAGATTTGATTGAAAATCTTCACTGTTTATAGATTGTTGAAAACTGTTACAATGGCTTTTACATTTGAATAATGTGATACTATTCTAGCATACCACAAATAATACTAACTCTTCCTCCCATTCTTATACTGAATTTCCTGCAGCCACACAAGTAATTATCTGTCAATTTTCTCAGTGTTACAAACCTTCTTAAAGGTAAGATTGCTATATCAAAGCAATTTAGAATTTTTTTTAAACATGTCTCAAGTGTTTTCAGTTATCTCCTGTAGGGAAATATTTAGTTTTTTATAGCAGTTTCACTTGGCAATAAAGACTGTTCATTGTTGCAATAAATGTTGCAGCTTTCAGAAGGATGGTATGTTCTTATGATTCTGGCTGACTGCCAACACTCTTTATTCACACACTCGCAGGAAAAAAAGTACTGCATAAGCAGACTAACTTATTTTTGTTTTCAACTTGTAATGTTGCATCTAAAGTGAGTGGATTATCATAGAATATAATCCCTAGAATCATAGAATTCCTACAATGTGGAAACAAACCATTAGGCCTAACAAGTCCACACCAACCCTCCGATGAGTATCCCATCTAGATCTATTCGTCTCCCTTTCCCCTGACTGGTGCACCAACCTAACCAACACATCCCTGGACACTGGGCAATTTAGCATGGCCAATTCACCTAATGTACATATCTTTGGATTGTGGGAGGAAACTTGAGGACCCGGAGGAAACCCGGAGAGAATGTGCAAACCCCAGACCGTCGCCCAAGGCTGGAATCAAACCCAGGTTCCTGACCCTGTGAGGCAGCAATACTAACCACTGAGCCACTATGCCACCCAGAAAATTACCATTGCACAAAAGCATTTTCTGTAGTTTCAAAGTTACTTAGGATGGAAACAGACCATTTAGCCCAACTCGTCACTTCATGCTCCACAGGTACTTTCTCTGATTCTCTTCATCTCACTCCATCATCACATCAATCCTTCATGTGATTTTTAAAACTTTTCCTTTGAAGGCAGTTAAGTTGGGCATGGGAGAGGCACATAATGGTGTTGGGCTCCTCGGGCTTACTATTGCCGGAGGAGATAAGCTGTCTGAGAATTTTGTCCTGCACTTACCAAGACAACTGCAAACTTATCAAATTTGGCCTACATGGGAAGAGGATGTTGATTAAATACTTCATAGAATTACACATTTTTCAACTCAACATAAGCTTGGAGGGGCAATTGTGCCTCGGTGTTTTGCCTCCAGTAAATCAGATCAAACAGTTGACTTAGTTAGAGTTTAAACAAAAGCCCGTGTTAGCCTTTCCCAGGTGCAATTTGTCAGTTTACCTACCAAACTGCAACCTTTACACATTCAACATAAAGTGTTCTAACAGTAAAATATTGTGAATGAAAATCTGGAGGGAAAAGAAAATAAATGCTGGAGAAAAGAGCAACCTTCAGAAGAAATGATATTGGATTTGAATGTTTTACTGTTTCTCTCTCCAGAGATGCTGCTAAACCTGCCGAGCTTCTTCGGTACTTATTGTTTCAGTTAAATAGTAATATAAATGGTTTCTATGGAGATTTGGTATTCTCGTGAATCCGTCCTGTTAAGTAAATGACACAAATCTTAGACTCAATAGCATATCTCTTATTTTGACAGTACTCAAATTTTAGACTTACCATTTTGTCCACAGAGATTTCTTCAGAGTTTTCTCAGGGATTTGTTCATGATCATATTGTCTTTATAACTTCCTGTTTTGGTCTGCCCAAAAGTGAGTTTAATTTCTGTGTTTACACAATTGAACACTTTCATAATGTTTTGAAGTCCTACATTAGGATATCCCTCAGATTTTGTTTTTACAATTATTTTTTGAGCAAGAAGCTTACTTAACCTGTTCAACATTTTCAGATAATTCTAAAGTCCAGGTCTAGTGTCATCCTGGAGAATCTTTTATGTACCTTCTTTATCCTGTTTGTAACATAGAGCCAAAAACTGTTTAATGTTGGTTTCTCAGATTCTCCTGCCCTTTTGAAGAGGAAATCATCACTCCTGTAGACCATGTAAGATGAATAGCATTCTAAGAGACATTAAAAAAAAGTTACAATTAGATTTTTTTTGCTTTGTACTGAAAGTGACAAAATTCCAAGGATTTCTGAATCACTTTTCAGAACCTTTCAGCTGCTTCACCTAGTGATCATGTTTCCAGATACACCAGTGCACCCACAAAATTCTGACTCATGATGGTGAGATGGTAAGCCTCTCTCAGATACAGTTCTCAATTCCTCTGAGAGCACCTTCTTTTTAAAAACTCCCAGTTTTTTTTCATTTAGTTTGCTGTTAATTACATTATATTAGTAATTTCTACCATGTGAGCAAAAGAAGGTATGTATTGTAATCTCATCGATATCTAGAGATCATGTTTCTCTAATCCCTGAGAGGTATGATTGTGGTAACCAATGATTATTTCAGTTTTACTTCACTTTGGCCGCTGTTGACATTCTCACCTTCATCGACTGAAGGTAACTGCTAGATGATTAGGGTCTAATCAAAAGGAAATACAAGAGAGCTGTGAGAAATTTGGACTACTTAGATATCAGAGAGCTAGTATATACATGATGGGCAAAATGGCCTCCTTCAGCATTTTAAGATGTTTATCTCTACGTACAGCAATGGCAACATATTATGGTTGTCTAATATACTACCTTGCTCGATTTCCAAAAGTTGATGACTATTTTCTTGTCATTTAGGTGACAAGTTGCTATTTCTCTTCATTCATTGTTCTTTTCTCCTCATCAATTGTGCACTGTAACTTGAGGGAATTAACTTCTTAAGCCAAGATATGCAGAGTCATGCTAGTGGTTGTGAATGTGACTGTGAAGTGCCGACCTGTTCTGCACCATTGGTAGTGCCACTGTATTCCTCTTCCAGTCCTACAATGATAGACAAGGAACAAATATTGAAATCTGGCAGAAAGATTAAATCTTCAACACAGTTTGAGCAGCAAAATCCCATGTGTTTATGATATATTTTATTCATGTTAGGGATGAAACTTGAATCAGATGTAAGTAGTGGCTCGTTATATTACACTCTGTATGTATAAGGTATTGGGAACAAGAGATAAAGTGGAGTTCAGGCCACAGTTACGTCTGCCATGATTTTATCGAATTCCAGAACAGGTTGAGGAATTACCTACACTTGCATCTAATCTAAAATGTTCCTTTCAGTAGCTACTGCCTTTTAACTCCTCAGGTCCCTCTATGCTAATTTATCCAAGTCTACTGCAATTTAGGGCTTATAATTGCTGAGTTTATTTTCATTTCTGATCATTTACCCTGCCATTAAGTGAACATAAATAATTCTACAGTAAGACTGCACTGTAATGATTTAAATGTGAAAGCCCCTCCCTGAAAGTGAATCTATGATGAGGCTTTCAGTTATACATTATTGCAATGATTGTAACCAAGTGCATCTTGTTCACTATGAGGTCCTTGATTGGCCCAAGTTAACAACCCCAATCAGGAAGCCCTGGCTGACCAATACAAATAGGGGAATTAGAATCTCCTCAATTCAGGGGACTGAGTCCGTGCTGGCTGGCTACAGCCGATGTACTGCGCACAGGTAAATAAATGGTGACATGGTGATCGGACACTGGTCTCTGTGCAGTTATTTCTATTATCATACTCAAGTTTGAGGTTAGGAAGCAAAGTAAAAACTGAGGTGATGGGAGTATGTGCTGATGAAAGGCTGGTTCCACATCAGAACCAAAAAGAATTGTTGTGTTCTATACTAGGTAAGGAAAAGGTTTTCTTTGTGGGTGTAGAACATAGGATGAATTTACCAACTTTCTATTGCCAAGGGGATCTCTACTCAAAAGCAGCGTGTGTTGGAGAGAGAGAGAGGGGCAGCAGAACTGTGTAGATTGCTTGACCCAAACTCACTTTAAGCATGGCTTCCTGCTTGGGACACAGAATCAGAGAATTTAACCCAACAATTGAGGAAAACAACTTCTTTTATACTTCACTTCACTTGAATCACAAATGCACAATCCCAAGCAAAAAAAAAGGTTAATTCCTTTTTCCGCAGCTGACTGAGACTGTAGTTATGCTGCTGGTTAAACTTTACATTATCAAGTTAGGAATGAAATAGATTCAGTTGGGTTGGTGTTCCATAAAATATGTCAGATTTCGTTATGCTCGCCTTTTTGCCAGATTTTTGTTTTTGTTGAAAGTGATTTAGCACTGTTATGTTGTTTGACCTCGCAGTATCCTTAATGCTTCTCAGAAATTGCTCCATGAAATCAGTACATTTACCAATAGTTATTGCCAATTAAATTTATAATGAAATATTACAGAGCAAAACTTAGTATTACCATCATAATGCACTCATGAATTCTAATAGGATATGGAACTTGGATGCTGTAGCATTTGATGTGTAAGTAATTTATCTGCATTCATTTCCCACACAGTCCCCTTGCAAATACTTAAAGCACATAACTAAACCATAGCTTGCAGGACTGTTCAGTATCTTTCTTTCTAAGCAGATGGAGTGTTCTGCAGCAACAGTTTAACATCTGTTCTTTGCTAGATTGCGACATGAGAGGATAGGGTTTGCATGTAAAATTGCCTTATGTTTTTCTCAAGGTCACTGATTTGTTCATTTACACTTTTCGAAGAAACCAAAAAGAAGCTGACAAGGTCACATTTAATGTTGAGGAAAGGTACTTGTTTGGATGAGTGTGCTTCACTTTCAAGAAATGTTTAATTTCTGGGCAATAACATGAGTTATTTCTGAAGAAACCGTATCGTTTTGTATGTCAGCAAGAGTTTTAAACATAAATTTAGGATTGCAAAACATCAAAGGAAAACAACATAGCATATTAATTCTTTTGAAAGATCTTTGACAACCCAAATAAATCCTTAAGCTAAAAATGTATTTCAATGATCCATAAATGTGACAACTCAAGGTTAATACTTGTGCATTGTGATCAATTCACACTAGAGCAAACAGCAACTCTCTAATATCAAATATAACTGTTTTATAAGCAAAATAATTTACGGAGAATTCTGTTTTTTTTTCAGAACTCCAGGGGAAATTGACTGCATTAGAAAGCAGCTGGTCTGATTTAACTTCCTTACAATTAATTACAGCTTGTCAATTTATTACTCCATTAGATCTTGGAACACTGTTTGACTTGTCAAGCCACAAGGGAGTAACAAAGATTAGCCACTATGAATCTTTTTACCTTTCACTTTTGTTACCCCTTCTACTCTTGGTGCCTTGCTGTAATAAGTGTAGTGATTACCAGTGCAGGACCTGCAATCCAGATGTTAAGCGAGCAATCCTAATATCACAAATCATGAAATTGAATACAGTTAATCTGCCAATTTGTGTGCTGCCACCATGAAATGTACCATTTTGTTAGAAAAATTCAACTGGTTCATTAACATTGTTCAGGAAAAACACATGCTTTCCTTACCTGATCTGGCCAGCAAGTGATGCCACATTAACTGGTCAATTTGTTAATGCTGTCAGGAAAGCTATGGTTGTGAGTGATTGCTACTTCCACTTTCCAATAAATAAACAACAATTAATCCAAAACAAAACAATATGCTGGAAATCTAAAGTGAAAATTAAAAACGCTGGAAATGCCATGTGGGTCAGAGAGCATCTGTAGAAACAGAAGCAGCACTAGACTCCAGACCACTTGAATTATCCATCCCATTCTCAATGACATCTCTTGCCTGGGTATCTTAAACTGTTTAATGATGCTCATTGTAAGCTCAAGGAACCATACTGTAATTTTCTGTTGGGTGTAGTACAAACATCCAATCTGAACAACTGAATTTAAAAACTTTGAATTATTGCCATAAGTGGGGTCAGACTCTTACTGGTGGTTGCATTCTTGGGATCAGTGCACCATTTTCTTCCCATAATCTCAGGCCCCTCACTCCTATTTTTATATGGTCCCTCCCACTCTATTATGCAGCCACAATCATAGAATCAGCAGCAGAAGTATCATATTGAGTCCCTCAAACTTCACCATTGATCATGGCTGATCTATTTGTAACCTCATGTATATTCCTGCCTACCATGTTTTTAGCCTTTTCACTCCCTTGCTAAAGAAGAATCTACCCATCACTGTCTTTAACAATATTCTAGGACTCTACTTCCTGCACTGTTTTCAGAAAGGGGGAGTCCAAAGACTCATGAGTAGCATTTCTTGTAATTTTGTTTTCTCTTAGCACAGACCTCGAGTACATGCATTGAACTGACTTCTTGAACCAGCAGTCAATGCTGCAGTCCCCATTGTCATAGCCTTTATTGTGCTCAGAACATCAAAGCAACTGTGCAGTTTGAGGATTCTTACCTATGAATGTCTAAGAGAATGAAGAATCACCTCATTTCTATTTCATCTGGGGATCCCTGATTTTTAAACACCCCAGTTCAAGATTCTCCCAAAAGAGGAAATATTCTCTCCACATCTACTGTATCAAAAACCCCTCAGATCTTGTATGTTGCTACCTCATAAACATTTACTTTTCTAATCTCTAGTAGAAGCAAGTTTTACCTGTCCAACCTGAGTTCATCAGACAACCATTTTCCATGTTCCTGGCATTTCTGTGGCAAACCTTCCATGAGGCCAAGTGTTATATGTTTTCTTGTCCAATTACCATCCTCTTTCACCTTCCATCATCGTGCCTTTGTTATTTAAATCATTATTGCTCTCCAACTTAACACAGAACTTTGTATGTTCTTTCCTCACACCATAGCTTTTTACTCCTTCCTCTTCTATTAACCAATTCAATCTCCAACATATTCCAGTTCAGATGAAATGGTCAATTACTTGAAATATTATAACCCTGATTCTCCCTATATTTAGGCTGCTCAACTTGGTGCAAGTTTCCAGAACTTTGTTTGAAACCAGTTTGACTAATTTGCCTATAGAGAAAAAATAATTTCCTGGGATAATGGACAGCGTTTACCAATCTGAAACTGAAGGCGTGGTTGCTGGGGAAAGTAATAGGGAGCTGTGTCAAGACCACTCCCTGATATCTACCCACTGATAGCGATGTTTTCAGCACTGGGACCAGGTAAATATTTTTAGCTTGATAGGGATGACTTGGAGGGGCTGTTAGTTTCATGCAGACAGCTGCTTGGCAACAGTCTACTGGGTCTTTGGAGGAAGAGAAGATTACCCGTGCATTCTAAACATTCCACAAGAAGGGTTTTCCTATCTATTTTCAGCTTGATTTTCTCTTGGCTATCCAATATTTTTAAATTAGTCTGATCTCTACACCTGTGTCCTGGCTGATGCCTTCATTTTTGAAGATAATTTTGCATGGTGACAGCTGCCTCAACAGCACCTATCTCTCCTGACTGGATCCTGATTGAGGCTACTGTGTCCTGCCTGCCGAATTTTATAAGGTTACAAACTCAGAGTGGTCCCTTAGGACATTGCGTTGAGAAGTATCTTTATGGTGGTCAGGCTGCTAGTGATTATTGGCTAGGGACCTCATTTGGAGATGATTTTGGGGACATACAGTCCAGGGTTAAAATCCTTCCTGCCTGAGCAGTCATGTGATCGTATCCACGTTATTGCTGAAAGTTATTTAATCCAAGTAAAAGCAGAAAATGTTAAAGATGTTCAATGGGCTAGAAAGCATCGATAGAGAAAATAAAATTATTGGGACATCTTTTATTTAATTTCAATGGTGCAGAGTTGTAACTTTTGGTTGAGAATCATTGGATGAATAAGCACATAGGGTCATAGAGAAGTACAGCATGGAAACAGACCCTTTGGTCCAACTTGTCTGAACCGACCAGATATCCTAAACTAATCAAGTGCCATTTTCCAGCACTTCACCAATATCCCTCTAAACCTTACTAATCTATACCCATCCAATGTTTAAATGTTGTAATTGTACCAGCCTCCACCACTTCCCCCTGGCAGCTCATTTTATACATGCACCACCCTGACGTGAAAAAGTTGCCCCTTTGCTCTCTTTTAAATCTTTCCCCTCTGATGTTAAACATCGTTCTGGACCACCCCACCCAAGGGAAAAGACCTTTGCATTTATCCTATCCATGACCCTCATGATTTTATAAATCTCTATAGGGTCACCTCTCAGCCTCTGACGCTCCAGGGAAAACAACCTTAGCCTACTCAGCCTTTCCCTGTAGTTCAAATCCTCTGATCCTGGCAACATCCTTGTAAATCTTCCCTGAACCCTTTCAAGTTTCACAACATCGTCTGGAAAGAGAGGGGGAAAACAGGATTAAATTGGGTCATCAGCATTGCCTGTGCAAAGAAGTAAACTGCTGACCATTGCAAAACATTCCGAGGGTAGCTTGAGCAATGAAGAAAATTAATTTTTGGTGGGTGAGTATCGAGGGGAGTAGAGTGGAGAGTGAAAATAGATGTGTTTGAATGCCCAGGAGGGTGGCTGCATTCCTGAAAATTGTTTTTTTTTTAAAAATCAATTAAGGACACATAATATTCATCTTGTAGTTGCCGGATGAACCTCAATGGACTGTGCCTGACCTGCTTATTACAGACTGATATTAGATCATTAGGAAGAGGAACATGAGTAGATCACTTACTACCTCAAGTCTGCTTGACCCTTCAGTAAGATCACAGCTTGTCTGATTGCATCCTTTAACTCCACCTTCCAGCCTGCCATCCATAAGTTTTATGTTGCTTTGTAGATCAAAAGTCTGTCAAATTCAGCTTTGAATAAATTTAATACCCAGCCCCCTCACTCCTCTCTGGAGAAGAAAATTCCAAAGACTAAAGACTTCCTGAGAATAAATTAGTTCTCATCTCACCCTTAAATGGAGATAACTTATTTCAAAACTATGCTGCCAAGGTTTTGATTTCTCCCATGAGAGGAAACATCCTGTCAACAAGTATCTTATAAAACCTCTTAAATCTTTTAAATTTCAATAAAAATCACCTTTCATTCTTCTCAACTGTATGGGAATAGTGCAAATCTACTCAGCGTTTCCTTATAAGACAGCCACTTCATCCCAAGAATCAGTATTTTGGACTGCTTCCAATACAGTATATCTCTCAAATTCGAGAGACCAACAGTACACCATACTTGCATTCTCCCCAATTCTATCCTCCATTTGCCCTGCAATAAAAGTCAATATTCCATTTACCTTCCTATTTTTGCTGTGATTAATGTTATCTTATTGTGATTAATGTACAATGATCTACCCAGGTCCCGCTGTACTGTAGCATTCTGCAATCTCTCTCAGTTTAATATTCTGCTTTTCTGCTGAAATAAAATTCTCTCACTTTCATTTACCATTTTTTAGTTTGCTTATTTTACATATTGAAATGCTTTTGCTAACACTTTATAGCCTCCTCAAAACTTGCTTACCAATCCAATTTTGAAGTCAGAAAAATTGATTATAATAATGAATCCCTTCAACCAAATCATTGAAATAAACCATAACTAATTTCAGCAATGATCCATGCAGCATTCTACTAGTTATGGTTTGGCAAACTGAAAATTACTCTTTTTTTTTTATAAACACTGACTCTTTGGGTAACTCACAATACTCTATGTTTGATGTTGCATCTCTTACGCCAGCTCTTACCTTGCCTACTAACTCTTAATGTGACATCTTATCAAATGTCTTTTAGAATTATAAGGTCTACTGGTTCTTCTTTTATTCATCTGTTTATCATCAAAAGGACTGTAATAAATCCAGATTCAACCCTCTAACTTGGCACCGTCTTCTTGAACTGTCCTACCTGTCTATTTCTTTCTCACCTATCCACTCCACCTTCCTCTCCGACCTATCAGCCCCCACCTTCCCAGCTACCTTCGCCCGCCCCCTCACCCCAGCCCTATTTATCTCTCAGCTTCCCCCAACATTCCCGATGAAGGGCTTACACCGAACTGTCCTTTTCCTTGGATGCTTCCTGATCTGCTGTACTTTCCCAGTGCCACACTTTTTGCCTCTGATTTCCAGCATCTGCAGTCTTCATTTTCTCTAATAAACCTGTCAAACACAGCTTATCCAAACCATCCTGCCTCTGCCTGATTGTATAAGATCCAAATGTCCAGCTATTATTTTCTTTTAATAATAGATTCAAGCATTTATCCAATGACAGATGTTATACTAATTGGCTTGTACTTCCCTTCATTCTTGAATGGAGGTTTGACAGGTGCAGTTTTACAATCAATTGGGACCTTCCTGGAATTTTGGAAGATTGCAACCAATGCGTACTGTCTCTGCAGCCACTTAAGATCTGAATATGTAAGCATTTCAAGGGACAGTTTGGCCTTTTGACCCATTTTAAGTACCTTTTTATCCCTACTGATTTGTTTGAGTTCTTCCCCTCATCCCTTTTTCTCCCTATGGGATGTTTTCTATACCTTTTGAATGTAAAGACTGATACAAAATAGTTGTTCATGGTCCCTACCATTTTCCTAATTTTCTGAAGTTACAACCTCAATGTCCAATATAAACATGAGTGACTTTTCTTTTTCATGTAACTCTTGGAGCTTTCACTTTCTAATTTTATTTCTTATTTTGTCCCATTGAATTTCTCCCTTTTCTTGTCATCCTTTGGTCATTTCTGAAATGCTCCCAATCTTCCAGTCTACTACTAATATATGCAGCATACATCAAAGACATTCCAAAGAGATTTTCCAGGGTGCTACCTGGAATGAGCAATGTTAGTTAGAGTCACAGAGATGTACAGTACAGAAACAGACCCTTCGGTCCAACTCGTCCATGCTGACCCAATCTCCTAAATTAATCTCAGTCCATTTCCCTCTAAACCCTTGCTATTTATATACTCATCCAGATGCCTTTTAAATGTTGTAATTGTACCAGCCTCCTCTATTTCTGGCTGCTCATTCCATACACACACCACCTGCTGCATGAAAAAATTGTCCCTTAGGTCCCATTTTAAATGTTTCCCCACTCACCTAAAACCTATGCCCTCTAGTTTTGGACTCCCCACCCTGGGCCAAAGACCTGGGCTATTCACCCCATCCATGCCTCTCATGATTTTATAAGCCTCTGTATGCTTGCCGTTCAGCCTCTGACACTCCAGAGAAAATAAGCCCAGCCTATAATTATGTAGGATGTAGAGGTGCTGGTGTTGGACCAGGATGGATAAAGTTAAAAATCACATAACACCAGGTTATAGTCCAACAGGTTTATTTGAAAGCCCCATCTTTTGGAGCGCCGCTCCTTTGTCAGGGAGCTAGTGGGGCAGGATCATAGGACACAGAGTTTATTGCAAAAAGTTATAGTGTCATACAACTGATGTGATATGTTGAACAAACCTAGATGCTGTTAAGTCTTACAACTTTTAGAATGGGTTACAGGTTTTGATTCATTAATATATACATCCCAGAACTTATCTCACATCACATTCTCGAGACAAGTTAAGGTTTTATTTTTTAAAAAGTAACTTGTCAGCTCAGACAATGAGTTAAGTTGTGAGGTTAGAGTCTGTCTGTATTCCAAATTTGAGTCAGACTGGCTGTATTTCCAAAGTAGGAATTTATAAAATGTCACATGAATTATAAAAAAATTGACTGCCTACAGATTGTGTGATTTTTGAAGAAAATAGAAAGTATCTGTAAATACAATTCTGCAAATGCAACTTCACTCCTTAGACTTGTGTGTGTGTGTGTGCACGCGCACATGCATGCATCTGAGGGGGGGAGAGAGAGTGTGTCTGGGAGAGTGTGTGTGTGTGTGTGTTTGATAGAGTGTGTGCATGAGTGTGATAGCGTATATGACAGTGAGAGGTTGCGTCCTCGACTTGTTCACTTTGCGTATCTCAAATTCCGCCTTGGAGGATTGTCACCAGAAGAACCGAGAGTGAATGTCCCTGACAGCTAAAGTGTTCCCCGATTGGGAGGGAACATCCCTGTAGTTATGTAGAGAGTGGAGAAGTTGGAGACTCTTCTTGGAGCAGGGCAGATTAAGAGAAGGTTTTCTAGTGCTGTTCAGAATCATGAACTATTTAGTCGGGGCAAATAACATGAAATTGGATGTAGGTTTGCTCACTGAGCTGAAAGGTTAGTTTTCAGACATTTCTTCACCATACTAGATAAATTTATTGGTGAGCCTCCGGATGAGGTGCTGGTGGCATGACTCACTTTTTATTTATATGTTTGGGTTTCCTTGGGCTGGTGATGTCACCACAGGAAATGACATCATTTCCATGGCGACGACATTTCCTGTTCTTTTTTTCAGGGGGTGGTAAATGGGATCAAAGTCAATGTGTTTGTTGATAGAGTTCTGGTTGGAATGCCATGCTTCTAAGAATTTTCGGTCATGTCTCTGTTTGTCTGTGGATGGGTATGTAATCTCAGTCAAAGTGGTGTATTTCATTATCTGTATGTAAGGATACCAGTGAGAGTGGGTCATGTCTTTTTGTGGCTAATTGATGTTCAGGAACATCACAGGTCTACAGGAAAACAACACATACTGACAAAATACAGTCATAGAGATGTACATCATGGAAACAGACCATACATTCCATCTTGTCCATGCTGACGAGATATCCCAACACAATCTAGTCCCACCTGCCAGCATCCAGCCCATATCCCTCCAAACCTTTCCTATTCATATACCCATCCAAATGCCTTTTAAATATTGCAATTGTACCAGCCTCCACCACTCCCTCTGACAGCTCATTCCATACACATACCACCCTCTGTGTGAAAAGTTGCCCCTTAGGCCTCTTTTATATCTTTCCCCTCTCACCCTAAACCTATGCCTTCTAGTTCTGGACTCCCCAATCTCAGGGAAAAGACTTTGTCTATTTATCCTATCCATGCCCCTCAATGGGTCAGCACGGTGGTTCACTGGTTAGCACTGCTGCCTCACAGTACCAAGGTCCTAGGTTCGATTCCAACTTTGGGCGACGGTCTGTGTGGAGTCCACACATTCTCCCCGTGTCTACGTGCGTTTCCTCCGGGTGCTCCAGTTTCCTTCCACAGTCCAAAGATGTGCAGGCCAGGTGAATTGGCCATGTTAAATTGCCCATAATGTGAATATATGTACACATAGTGTGTTAACTACATTAGTCAGAGGGGAATGGGTCTGGAGGGGTTACTCGCCGGAGGGTTGGTGTGGATTTGTTGGGCAAAAGGGCCTGTTTTCACATAGTAGGGAATCTAATCATCATCATTTTGTAAACCTCTATAATGTCGCCCCTCAGCCTCCGACACTCCAGAGAAAACAACCCCAGCCTGTTCAGCCTCTCCCTGTAGCTCAAATCCTCCAACCCTGGCAACATCCTTGTAAATCTTTTCTGAACCCTTTCAGGTTTCACAACATCTTTCCGATAGGAAAGAAACCAGAATTGCATGCAATATTCCAACAGTGGCCTAACCAATGTCCTGCACAGCCGCAATGTGACCTCCCAACACCTGTACTCAATACTCTGACCAATAAAGGAAAGCATCCAAAACTCCTTCTTCACTATTCCATCGACTAAGACTCCACTTTCAAGGAGCTATGAACCTGTACTCCAACGTCTCTTTGTTCAGCAACACTCCCTAGGACCTTACCGTTAAGTGTATGAGTCCTGCTAAGATTTGCTTTCCCAAAATGCAGCACCTCGCATTAATCTGAGTTAAACACCATCTGCCACTTCTCTGTCCATTGGCCCCTGATCAGGATCCTGTTGTACTCTGAGGTAACCTTCTTCGCTGTCCACTACACCTCCAATTTTGGTGTCATCTGCAAACTTACTAACTGTACCTCTTATGTTCACATCCAAATCATTTATATAAATGACAAAAAGTAGAGGACCCAGCACTTGTCGCACTTCACTGGTCACAGGCCACCACTCTGAAAAACAACCATCCATCACCACCCTCTGTCTTCTACCTGTTGAGCCAGTTCTATATCCAAATAGCTAGTTCTCCCTTGGGGAACCTTGTCGAATGCCTAACTGAAGTCTATATAAATCACATCTACCACTCTGCCCTCATCAATCCTTTTTTGTTACTTCTTCAAAACTCAATCAGGTTTGTAAGACATGATTTCCCACGCATAAAGCCATGTTGACTATACCTGATCAGTCCTTGCCTTTCCAAATACATGTACATCCTGTCCCTCAGGATTCCCTCCAACAACTTGCCTACCACCAACATCAGGCTCATTGGTCTATAGTTCCCAGGCTTATCCTTACCACCCTTCTTAAACAGTGGCGCTCTGTTAGTCAACCTCCAGTCTTCCAGCAACCCACCTGCGACAATCAATGGTACAAATATCTCAGCAATAGCCACTCCTCCTCCTCTCTTTCCTTCTTTTCTATCTTTCTTGCAGCAGTTGTATCCTGGAACATTAAGCTGCCAGTCCTGCCCATCCCTAAGCCATGTCTCTATCATTGCTATGATATCCCAGTCCCATGTTTCTAACCATGCCCTGAGTTTGTCTGCCTTCCCTGTTAGGCCCTTGCATTGAAATAAATGCTGTTTAATTTATTAGTCCTACCTTGTCCCTGCCTGCCTTCACTGTTTGCCTCGTTTCTGTTCTCAACTGTACCAGTCTCAGATTGATCTCTTTCCTCACTATCTCCCTGGGTCCCACCACCCCACCGTACCAGTTTAAATCCTCCAGAGCAGCTCTAACAAATCTCCCTGCCAGACTATTAGTCCCCTTCCAATTTAGGTGCAATCTGTCCTCCTTGTACAGGTCACTTCTACCCCAAAAGAGATTCCAATAGTCAAAAAATATGAATCCTTCTCCCATACACCAGCTCCTCAGCCGTGCATTCATCTGGTCTCTCCTCCTATTCCTACTCTCACTAGCTCGTAGCACTGGGAGTAATCCAGATGTTACTACTCCCGAATACCTCCTTTTAAAATTCCTGCCTAACTTTCTGTAATCTCCCATCAGAATCTCAACCTTTTCCCTTCCTATGTCATTGGTTCCAATGTAAACAATGACCTCTTGCTGGCCCCCTCCCCTTTGAGAACATTCTGCACAGTCTCTGAGACATCCTTGATCCTGGCACTAGGGAGGCAACACATCATTCTGATTTTTTGCTGCTGGCAACAGAAACATCTGTCTGTACCTTGTACTAGAGAATCCCCTAACACACAATTGATTTCTTGGAACCCAACGTGCCCCTTGTTGCAATAGAGCCAGTCCCAATACCAGAAACGTGGCTGTTCGTACTACGTTCCCCTGTGAATCGATCACTCCCTACATTTTCCAAAACAGCATACTTGTTTGTTAATCCATCTATATGACTATATCTGAGACTTTCCCTTCTTCCTGTAACTGCCATCCATCACATAATGTTGCTGTTGCAAATTCCTCATTACCTCTAACTGTCTCCAACCGATCCATTTGATCTGATAGGATTTGCAACCAACAGCATTTATAGCAAATATAATCTGCAGTAATCCTTAAACTCTCTTTAAACTCCCACATCTGACTTGGGCGGCACGTTGGCTCAGTGGTTAGCACTGCAGCCTCACAGTGCCAGGGACCTGGGTTCAATTCCAGCCTCAGGTGACTCTCTGTGTGGAGTTTGCATGTTTTCCCCGTGTCTGCGTGGCTTTCCTCTGGGTGCTCCGGTTTCCTCCCATAGTCACAAAAATGTGCAAGTCAGGTGAATTGGTCATGCTAAATTGCCCATTGTGTTAGATGCATTAGTCAGAGGGAAATGGGTCTGGGTGGGTTACTCTTTGGCGGGTTGGTGGAGACTTGTTGGACCGTAGGGCCTATTTCCACATTGTAGGGAATCTAATTTAATCAAGTGCATATCACTCTACTAAAGGCCATTTTTGCTCCTTCACAATCTACAAACCCAGAAAATGACATTGTCTTATTCCTCTACAAAGCACTGCACCAGGTTAAATTACTAGTTATGACTTGTATTTTAAGTTTAATCAGGACACACGTCTCCAAAAACATAATCGAGAAAGAACCCACTCTACTCACTACTGCAGGCTTTCCGTAGGCCACACTTAAAATAATTCACTTATCTGTTTCTGTGCTATGAACTTCAACCAAACAGTTCCTCCAAGGTCAGTTGTGAATTTCACTGTTAATTTTCCCAGACTCACTCCGAAGTCCTGTGATACATGAATTCAAACAGCAAAGGCAGTAACTGTGCAGGTCCACTGTGGTGTCAGTTTCTTTCTCTCTCTCTCTCTTGCACAGACCTCACCATGTGCTTCCTTTGTGTGTTTTTCTCTCTTTTAAAATTGCTGTTGTTTTGATTTTTTCCTCAAGGTTCCAAAACAATGCAACAGCATGTAAAACAGTAATTGCTGAACGATAGAAGCAAGCATCCCAGCATCCACAAATGAAGCTGCAATAGAACATTATTTGAATGGGCCACCACACACTGCAGCACAGAGAAACTGTGCAGAGCAGAGGAAAATCATCTATACAGTGTATTCAAAAAGAACCAAATGAACACAGTCCACCGATTTCTCAACAACAAACCCCAAAATACGCCCAGAAACCCTAGCCACTCTCCCCTATATCAAAAACATCTCGGAAATGACTGCCAGATTACTCAGACCCCTTGGCATCATGGTAGCCCACAATCCCACCAACACACTAAAACAGCTGCTAAAGAACTTGAAAGACCCTATATAGACAAGAACCAAAACAAATGTCATTTACAAAATGCCTTGCAAGAACTCTAACAAACACTTGGATAAGTAGGCAGAAAACTAGCCACCAGATACATGAACATGAACATCAACTCGCCACAAAAAGACAAGATCCACTCTTCACTATATACAAATGAGGAAGGATACCACTTCGACTGGGACAACACACCCGTCCTAGGACAAGCCAAACATAGAAATGCATGAGAATTCTTTGAAGCATGGCATTCTAACCAGAACTCTATCAACAACCACATTGACTTTGATCCCATTTGCCACCCCCTGAGAAAAATAACAGGAAATGACATCACCAACCCAAGGAAACCTAAACATATAATTAGAAAGTGGGCCATGCCATCAGTGCTTCATCTGGAAGCTCACTGTTTAGGTTACCTAGTATGGTGATGAAACATCTGAAAACTAACCTTCCAGCTTACGAGTAAACTTATATCCAGAACCTCAACCCGAGGTACAAATCTTCTCAAAACTTGATAACATGAAACTGCACAGGAAGTTGTTAATCAGCGGGCAATGCATCTGGATGATTGACAAACGAACAAGAGAAGACATGTGGAAATTTATTGGATGGAATTTTCAACATCCTGATGTAACACAGACCATAGCCAGAAACTTTGGAAAATGAGGCAACAATGAAAACTCTGAATCTTGACAACTCACTTGCTTTTCTAATTTTCCTCTTGATCTTTCAATGGCAATTTCAGAATCTTAAACTGCTTAATTTCCATATTTATATCCCATTACTATCTCGTCTCACTTTATTTGTGCACCACTTCCAGTATTGCCCTTCCCTGAGATCAAGATAGCACACATTGTCAATATGCAAGTCAGAGTGGGTATCCGGCAGGCGCAGCTCATCAATTCTTTGTCCTAGCCCTCATCCAATTGTGTCTTCAATATAATGTCTCTGTTTGCTGTGTAGCCACTATCCTCAATGATGCTTAGCACTCAAGTTGGCAATGGAAAAATGCCAACTTCAACATGTCTAGTCTTTGACCAACTTGAATGCCATGTCACTCCTTAAAACTAGAGTTCATGGACAACTATCACTTGCCAGGTGCTTATGCCAGGTGGCTTCACATGTAGGGATACTTATGCGTCTTCTGCAATTTCACAAAATGCACATTGTAGCTCTTACCTTGCGTTCTTAGTGCTGACTCATTTTGCATTTACTTTAAAGCTTCCAGCTTCTCTTTACTTCACTTTGCTTTTCAGTGCCCATAGTTTGTACCTGAGCACTGAAGACCATCACACTCGATGGATTGCATTTTTTTATTACTGCTACTTGTCTCACTGGGAAGCACCGGACCATTAAGGGAATAGAAATGTCACTATATGGCACAATGCTACCTCAGAGTCACACCAGCTTAGGTAGTAAACCCTCTGCATTTGCTTCAAATGAAAGTCAAACGGGAAGTCTTTAGTGGGGTGAAGGGTGACTATAGTGAGTTAGGGTAATATCACAGTCAATCGAGGGTCTTTGCTGAATCTAGTCTGACTGATTGGCATTGGACAATCAGCGTGCTTGGTTTGGGGATCCTTCTTGTAGTTGAATGATTGAGCCGCAAAGTCTTGCTATGAGTCTGGGGATTTCAGGTGGATCAGTCAAGGTATTGTGAAGGCATCTGCCTGGTTGATATCCCGTGCTTAGTTGAACCTATAATGTCAAGAATAAGGATTGGACAGTAAGCATCAGAGGCATACCAGGGCACAGCCCATGGATTTTAGATCAGAGTGGTGCTGGAAAAGCATAGCAGCATCCGAGAAGTGGGAAAATCAACATTTCGGGCAAAAGGAAGCAGTCAATGACATGTCCATGGAGTCAAGCTGCAAGTGGACAAGGTGTTGCAATGTCTTGCTGAGAGAATGAGAACAGTAATAGTAATTCTAAATATAACTGTGGAATCTTTTGGACAATGGAAAAGTTCTCAATGCTCCAGCAGTAGGGGTTCTCACAGATCACAGTCTCTCTAGTCTCTGCATTGGGCGGTATAGAGCCATTGAGGACTGTGGAGTAAAGTGAACACACTAATAGTCATATTGCAAAGTGTTCAGCACCATTCATGACTCTTCAGATAATGAAGTAGTCTGTGTGAAAAAGCAGCAAGACTTGGATAATATCTAGATTTCTGCTGACAAATCAAAAGTAACATTCATACCATACTAGCGCCAAACAATGCATGTCTCCAACAAGAGACAACTGAACTATTGTACCTTGATATTTAATAGCATTGCCTTTGTAGGCAGTGATGGAAGAATTTTTTTTTACTGGATTAGTAATCAAGAAACTTAGGACATTTTCTGGGCACCAAGATTTGAATCCAGTCAGATTAAGGAATTTGAATTCAACACCAATCTGAAGTTAAACATCTAATGATGTCTGTGAAACCGTTTTTGATGTCATTTAAAGAAAACATTTTGTTCATTAATGCTTTAGAGCAAAACTGGGTAATTCTTAAATGCCCTCTGAAATGTCCTAGTAAGCCATTCCATTGTATAACTGCTAAAATCATAATAAAAGGGATGAAACTAGAGAGAGTACTTGGCATCAGTTGAGACACTGGAATTGACCATAGAAACCTCAGCTACACAGACCCTGCAAAGTGCTCTTTACTAAAAGTCTAAAATTGGGCGAACTGTATAACAGGCTGGTCAGGCAGCAACCTGAAATACTCACAGAATTGTTTCTTGCAATACCTCAAGACAATGCTGTCACCATCCCTGGAGACATCATGTTACGGTGAGGTATGGACACAACTGAGGTGTCAGCACAATAGTATAGGATTGGGAGTGAGTAGGCCTGGGAATTGCCAATATTGACCCTCAACCCCATGCAATCTTATGGCCTCAAATCAAATGTAGGCAAATAAACTTGCTCATTATGCAACCGTCCCATGGCAGATAAATCGGTATTCCTTCATACTGAACACCATGTGGAGGAAGCACTGAGGATGGTGAGTGTGCAGAATGTACTCTGAGAGAGTTTCTTCATTGTACACCACCAAGAGTGTCTCAGCAGCAGTGCCACTGTCCAAGCTATGTTTTTTTTTAATTCACTCATGGAACGTGGGCATCAATGGCTGTCCAGCATTTGGTGCCTATTCCTAGTTGTCCTTGAGAAGATTGCAAAATGTGTTGCTGGAAAAGCGCAGCAGGTCAGGCAGCATCCAAGGAGCAGGAGAATCGACGTTTCAGGCATAAGTCTTCTTCAGGAATCAGGAATTCCTGAAGAAGGGCTTATGTCCGAAACATCGATTCTCCTTCTCCTTGGATGCTGCCTGACCTGCTGCGCTTTTCCAGCAACACATTTTTCAGCTCTGATCTCCAGCATCTGCAGTCCTCACTTTCTCCTCCTTGAGAAGGTTGTGGTGAGCTAGGTTCTTGAACTGCTGTAGCTTATATACCACAGGTAGACCTACAAGTAATTAGAGGAGAGGTTCCAGCATTTTGATTCAGCAACAGTGAAGGAATGGTGAGGTATTTTCAAAGCTGGTGAGTGATTGAGGAGGAGATTGTATGTAGCAATGTTACCATGTATCTGTTGTCTTTGTCATAGAGTCATACAGATGTACAGCACAGAAACAGACCGTGTGGTCCAACTCATCCATGCCAACCAGATATTCTAAATGAATCATTTGCCAGCACTTGGCTGATATGCCCCTTAAATCTTTCCTATTCATATACCCATCCAGATGCTTTTTAAATATTGTCGTTGTATCAGGCTCGACCACTTTTTCCGCAGCTCATGCCATACATGCACCATCCTCTGTGTGAAAAAGGTGCTCCTTAGGTTCTTTTAAAATTTTTCCCCGCTCACCCGAAACGTATGTCCTCTAGTTCTGGACTCATCCACCCCAGGTAAAAGACCTTGTCTATTTACTCTCTCCATGCCCCTCAATAATTGTAAACTTTAATAAGGTCACCCCTTAGCCTCTGATGCTCCAGGGAAAACAGTCCCAGTCTATTCAGCCTTTCCCAATATCTCAAACCTTCCAACTCTGGCAAGAGCCTTGTAAATCTTTTCTGAACCCTTTCACATTTCACAACATCATCCTTCCAATAGGAAGGAGACCAGAATCGCACACAATATTCCAAAAGTGGTTTAACTAATGTCCTGTACAGCGGCAACATGTCTTCCCAACTTCTATACGCAATGCTCTGACGAATAAAGGAAAGCATACCAAAAGCATTCTTCACTATCTTATCTACCTGTGACTCCACTTTCAACGAACTATGAACCTGCACTCTTTTTCTTCAGTAACACTCCCCAGGACCTTACCATTAACTTTACAAGTCCTGCCCTGATTTGCCTTTCCAAAAAACAACACTTCATGTTTATCTAAGTTAATCTCCATCTACCACTCCTCAGCCCATCTGATCAAGATCCCATGTTCTTGTAGATAATAAGTGGTTGCAGGTTTGGAAGGTGATATCCAAGAATCTCTACACTGTATCTTGTAAATGGACCGCATTACTGAGTGTTGGTAGTGGAAGGAGTGGAGGTTTGTGGATGTGGTGACAATCAAGTGGGCTGCTTTCTCCTGGATAGCGTTCAGCTTCTGGAGTGTTGTTAGAGCTGTACTCATCTAGGCAAGTGGGAAATATTCCATGTCCTCTTCCCCCGAACAATGTTAAAATGGTTACAGGGTCTTGTTGCCTGAGGCTATCTGCAGTTGTGGAGCCGATAGGTTGTGAGAATGAGCAGTCATGTTTGGCTATTGCATCTTCCTTGGGATGGTTGCTCATGTCTCATGGTGCAACTTAACCAGATCCAACAGTGAAAAAGACAGAGCAGATATTTTGATTAGATTAGATTACTTACAGTGTGGAAACAGGCCCTTCGCCCTAACAAGTCCACACCGACCTGTCGAAGCACAACCCACCCAAACCCCTACATTTACCCCTTACCTAACACTACGGGCAATTTAGCATTGCCAATACACCTGACCCGCACATCTTTGGACTGTGGGAGGAAACCGGAGCACCTGGAGGAAACCCACGCAGACACAAGGAGAACGTGCAAACTCCACATAGTCAGTCACCTGAGTCGGGAATTGAACCCGGGTCTCAGGCGCTGTGAGGCAACAGTGCTAACCACTGTGCCACTGTGCCGCCCACAAGTGAAAGTGAGTGCAAGTGAAATCCTGTTTGCAAAATTAAGTGTTTTATCGGTGAACAAGAAGTGCTAGCAGAAACTCAATAATTTGGGAAGCATCTGTGTAGAGACAAACCTAATTGGGGCAGTTTTTTCAGAGCCGTGTCTGCAAAATTGAGAAGTTTCCCACCTGGTCTATGCTTAGAAAAATTGAGGAGCTTCCAGCTGGCGACATTTGAAGTGGTGTGCAGGTATGTATTGAATACAGTGCCAGCTGTGAGAACACCTGAGAGTCTCAGTGGTAGCAACGAGCACTTCTGCCTCTACTGCCATATGATTCCAAAGGAAGGGCACCCCCAAAAAAAACTGCATAATTAATGAGACGAAGAGCAGAATATTACATGAGAAATGTTGCTGTGAGTCATGGCGGACCTGCATGCTATGAATCTCACTTGACAAAACATTTTAATAGAAAATGGAAAAATTGCATCAATTGTTACATTGCAAATTATTACATAACAGAATGCAATGCCTTCAAGGAAGCAGGAAGTAAACCTAACAGGAACTCTTCAAAATAGAATGATATAAATAATTGGGTGGGTGGGTTGGAGGTGGCGAGTGGTGGCGGGTATGTGGAATCTACACTAAGGGCATACAAGTGGGATAAGGAGTAAATGGATAGCTCTACAAGATCAACCCAGATGTGCAGTGAATACAGTGGATTCATGTATGCTGATCATGTTATGAATAGGGATTTGTTTTTCTCACATCTGGCATTGAAACCAACCCCTGCATGCATTTTATGCTGTTCACCCTGCTTCTAGATTGGCACATTCTTCACAGTACTTCTTTTAAGGATGTAAAAGGAACACAACAGATATTGATTTCCACCTTTTTATCTTTTCACCAAAATTTCATTTGATTTCCAGCAACTTAGTATGTTGCTTTTTATTTCATTTCAGCGTCTGCCTTTATTTCTGTTCTCATCTGTCTTCAGCAGCAAACGCTTTCCATTGTTTCCTGCAGCAGAAACAATTTAATTGCTGTTCATCAGTAATCTGTTAAATACCAGTTTTAATCCACTCCTGTGGGGTTTTGAATTATAGGAGTGATGCTTTGTTGAAAGTAGTTTAAATTCATTTTATGGTTTTAATTCTGTCGCAGGATTGTTAATGCTTGCAATTCATTTGATTTTTGTGATGTTCATATTTTTTTTAATGCTCACAATAATGTGATATGGTGGTTTGTAGAGAACTGTGTTTAAGTTTCATCCATATATTATGACTGGTGAAAATATTTGGGGCAAACTTAATCCCAACAACCTATAGGAAAATTGATAGGTTTGGATGCACGATGAGTTTCGAGCTCCCCCTTGTTCTACCACTCCTCCCACTATTTTAATTCATTGGAGACCAATATTATGATGGGCCAAACGATGTGTTCTATCCCCTCCCTTGGGCTTCCTGCCATATGAGTTAGGCTAAAATTATTACAGATGGACTTTTGCTCATCATTGGATCATGGAAGTTAATGAAAATTGTTAAAGTTATTTGTGTCCTACTTCTTTAATTATTACTTTGACTTGCAGTCTTCCATGATTTGATTAATTCCAGCTGTGATTTCTGCACCATAAGTTTTTGGTTTTGAAGCTCATATAAAAAATCATTGCTAGCAAATGAATCCCTAAGCACCTATCTTTGCCTTTCTGTTGATTGTTGTGAATGCATTTGCTGAGTGCAGGCTTGATTTGATGATCTCAGCTGCTTGAGAGGGATCTTGGCTTTCAGAATGTTGAGTATTGAAAAGTCAACCAGTCTTCATATTTATGAAGGATTATTTCATGAACTGCTTTGGTGCTCCGAATAATTCACTAAATAATGGATTGAAAGTGACTTTAATGAGCTCTTCTGGTTCCTGGACCTCTCCATCTCCATTCATGATGACTGACTTGACACTGACATTTTTTACAAACCCACCGACTCTCACAGCTACCTGGATTACACCTCTTCCCACCCTACCTCTTGCAAAAATGCCATCCCGTATTCCCAATTCCTCCGCCTCCGCGGTATCTGTTCCCAGGAGGACCAGTTCCACCACAGAACACACCAGATGGCCTCCTTCTTTAGAGATCACAATTTCCCTTCCCACGTGGTTAAAGATGCCCTCCAACGCATCCCGTCCACATCCCGTACCTCTGCCCTCAGACCCCATCCCTCCAACCGTAACAAGGACAGAATGCCCCTGGTACTCACCTTCCACCCTACCAACCTTCACATAAAACAAATCATCTGCCACCTCCAAAAAGACCCCAACACCAGGGATATATTTCTTTCCCCACCCCTTTCTGCCTTCCGCAAAGACCGTTCCCTCAGTGACTACCTGGTCAGGTCCATGCCCCCCTACAACCCACCCTCCATCCTGGCACTTTGCCCTGCCACCGCAGGAACTGTAAAACCTGTGCCCACACCTCCTCCCTCACCTCTATCCAAGGCCCTAAATGAGCCTTCCACATCTATCAAAGTTTTACCTGCACATCCACTAATATCATTTATTGTACCTATTTCTCCCGATGCGGTCTCCTCTACACTGGGGAGACTGGGCGCCTCCTATGAGAGCGCTTTAGGGAACATCTCCGAGACACCCGCACCAAACAACCACACTGCCCCATGGCCCAACATTTCAACTCCCCCTCCCACTCTGCCGAGGACATGAAGGTTCTGAGCCTCCTTCACCGCCGCTCCCTCACCACCCAACGCCTGGAGGAAGAACGCCTCATCTTCTGCCTCGGAACACTTCAACCCCAGGGCATCGATGTGGACTTCAACAATTTCCTCATTTCCCCTTCCCCCACGTCACACTAGTTACAAACTTCCAGTTCAGCACTGTCCCCATGACTTGTCCGGAGTTGTCCTACCTGCCTATCTCCTTTTCCATCTATCCACTCCACCTTCTCCTCCCTGACCTATCACCTTCATCCCCTCCCCCACTCACCCTATGCTACTTTCTCCCCACCCCACCCTCCCCTAGCTTATCTCTCCACGCTTCAGGCTCACTGCCTTTATTCCTGATGAAGGGCTTTTGCCTGAAACGTCGATTTCGCTGCTCCTTGGATGCTGCCTGAACTGCTGTGCTCTTCCAGCACCACTGATCCAGAATTTACTGAAAGTGACCAGGTATAAATACCAGTTATGATGAATGGTCATCGATCTGAAATGTTCATTCTGATTCTCTGTTTATAGTTGCTCCATAGCCTGCTGAGCATATCGAGCATTCTGGTTTTGTTATGAGAAACTCATGCTCCAAAAGCTGTGTTCCATCACACAGCTTCTGGCAATCTCTTGACTCACAGTTGTAATCAATCTCCCCAGACTCCATTTCAAATCTGGCAGTGCTTCTATGTTCTATCTTGTTGCATTGATTACATTATACCTGCTGCTTCCCTTTCTGAGACTTCAGCATTTGTGGAAAGAGAATAAATGTTTCAGGTCAATAGCCCCTCATCAAAATTGGAAAAAATTCAGTTGCAATAGGATTTGACCAAGTGGTGTGTGGGGTAAGGACAGAAAGAATGTCTGTGACAGGGTGATTGATAAGAGATCACAAGGCAGAGTGTCTGAGGGCTTAAGGCAGTGTTGCAGAGGCAAGATAAGCCTCATGTAGTGACTTTTTTTTGACTCAGATCAAAAGGAGGACATTTGAGGAGAATAACTGTGACTTAAGATAGGAAAGCTCCATTTAATTCTTAATTGTAAACCTATTGAAATAGTTAATGTTGCCTCAATGTGATTTTCTGGTTGAGTTGAATCAAGGTAGGAACCTTCTGTCTCAAATAGGAGGGATGTCACACTGAGGTTTCAGGAGAGGCAGTCACATTGTATGCTGCTTGACCTGCTGTGCTTTTCTAGTGCCATGCTTTTTGACTCTGATCTCCAGCATCTGCAGTTCTCACTTCCTCCACATTGTGATATGTGCTTACAACATGAACGAGTTGTCAAGTCACCCAAGGAACTCTGGATGAGAAATTTAGTCCTGGCCTCACGTACATCCTGACTGAGTATTAAGCAAGTCATGCACTCCTACTGGGTCTTTCAATAGGCTCCCTGCTTCAAGGAGCCTAACACCTGTTTTAATTGGTATCTGAAATGATTAAAAAATAGAGCGTAAGTTTAATACTGGGACCAATGTATCAGAAGATTGGGCTTTGGTTGTCCTGTTGCTAAATTGATTTGTTTTTTTGTCCAGTTTAACCTGAACAACAGGCATAAGACATTTTGCTGTGTTGGTGTAGATTAAGATCCACCTGTTGGAACCTCCTCTCCAATAAAGTCCACAATGGGAAGATACTGCCAGTTATTCTGAAGGTCACTACAACATTCAGCTTTTACGCCACACATCCATTTCAAAATGCTGATCAATATATGAGGAATAGTGATTAATCTGCTGTGCACAGATTTATCAAGCAGATGACGGATATTGAGCTTCTTCAAATTTGGCAATATTTCAATTGGACAAGGCAGTTGTTTTCAAATGAAAAGAAAGGTCTTGCATTTCTATGATACTTTTCATGACCACAGATGCTTGAAAAAACCTTTCAGCCAAAGCAGCAAGTTTGAAAGTTTGTAGTTTTATGGTTACAGCTAATATGACTGGAATAGTCAGATCCTATACCGAAATCTGGCTTGATAGATCAGGTTTTTTTTAATAACATGGTGGCATTGCTGCATATTTGGCTTTCACAACAAAGTAGAAGATTACAACACAAAAGGAATGAAGCCAAAATTAAAAGAAGCATTTACAAATAACATAATTTGAAGAACTATAAGACATGTGACAAAACAATATTTCATCTTAGCGAGTTTTGAGAAGATTTGTAGCTCAGGTTGAGGTTCTGGATGCGGGTGTGCTTGCTGAGCTGGAAGGTTCATTTTCAGATGTTTGGTCACTATACTAGGTAACATCAGTGAGCCTCCGGATGAAGCAGTGGTGGCTTGGCCTGCTTTCTATTTGTGTGTTTTGGTTTTCTCAGGTTGGTGATGTCATCTCCTGTTCTTTTTCTCAGGGCATGGCAAATGGGATCCAAGTCAATTTGTTTGCTGAAAGAGTTCCGGTTGGAATACCATGCTTCCAGGAATTCTCGTGCGTGTCTTTGTTTGGCTTGTCCTAGGATGTGATGTATTGTCCCATTTGAAGTGGTGTCCTTCTTTAACTGTATGTAAGGATACTAGTGAGACTGGGCCATGTCTTTTTGTGGTCAGTTGATGTTCATGTATCCTAATGGCTAGGTTTCTGCCTGTTTGTCCAATGTAGTGTTTGTTCCAGTTCTTGCAAAGTTTATTTTTGCAAACAACAAAATGAATGTCATTTACAAAACAAACAGTCGTGGCTCCAGAAAGATTTGGCATGTTAGGTATTAGACATTGAACCAAAATCCACATGCCATAAATTCAAATTCCAAGCTCTAAAACAAATATTATTAACATATGTAAATTACATACCTTGTATCTCAGGTGACATTGTTGTAACATTGGAAATGTAGCAGCCAATCTGGACACAACAAATTCCTTCAAACAGAAACACAGCAATGACCAGATATCTTTAGTGATGTTGATTTCACCAATAAATATTGGCCAGTGCAATCAGGGTAATACTCTGTTCTTTTTCAAAATAATGCTCTGACACTCTGCCTTGCTCTTGAGAGGGTTGATTGGGTCTTTCTTTAGTTTCTCATCCAAAGATACCACATCCACTTGGAGTTCTGTGACCGACTATTGGGCACAAGACCTTAGTAATGATATATTGGCCACAGAGGGCATGCAACATTTATTAGAAAGGATGATACCCGGATGTCAGGAATTATGTTATGAGGAGAGGTTATATGAATTAAACAAATTTTTCATCAAAATTTCGAAAGTTCAAGAGTGATCTGCTTTAAGTCTTCAAGATATTAACAGGAAGATTGGCTAGATAAAGATGCTATTTCAACTGGTTGTAGATTCTAGAATCAGAGGGTAGAGTCTAAGATTTAGGGCAAAACCATTAGAAAGGAAGTTAGGAAACACTTCTACATGCAAAGGATAATTGGCGTTTTGGAACTTTCTTCCAGAAACAGCAGTGGACGTGCTTCAGTTGTTAATTTTAAATTTGAGACGTTAAGTTTTTGTGAAACAAAGGTATTAATTGATGTGGGCCAAAGGCGGGTATGTCGAAGTAGGCCACAGATCAACCATGCTTTCACTGCTTTGAGGGGCTGAATGGCTTACTCTTGTTCCTATGTTTCTGCATGCCCTACAGTGCATCACTCATAAGTTCAGCCATACACAGTCTTGAGTCTTATACATGACTGCTGCATGGGTGCTTGAACCCACAATTTCTGAATTGGAAACTGCGGTGCTCCAATCGAGCTGACCATCATATAGTTCACATTTGTCTTTATAGAAAGACTAGACATTCAATGCAACCAGTCCATCAGTATTTAAATTCTGTGACCGTCAGCTCCTGTTAATACAAAGCTATAGTTATTTTAAGACCATTCACTTTTGGCTGTCATTGAACCTGGGTGTATTTAGTTCATCTTGATCTTTTGAATTCATCAACATGATTGAATGCACAATAAATACACCCCCATATCATCATCTTTTAAGGTAGAATTATTGCCCTTTAAACCCTACAGTCATGTAGCATACCCTACTTAACAAAGAAAGAACATCAATGCATATTTAGAAACACCCCAAAAACTCTACTGAGAATGACTGTGGGAATTGTATAAGGTCAACAATTGCTCATAGAGTTTCAAAGCTGCTGCATCCAAATCACTCCACATTCCATTTTTTGACTGAAAACTGTTATTAAATTGTCTTCAAAATGGTAGGTCAATGTTTATTCTGTTTAGAGGTTACTGCAAAACAGTGTGTTGATTGAAGCAGAAAAACATTGTTCAAAATAAATTGCCTTATGCTAGTTTTTAAGACATGGGGAGTACTCTCCCTTCCCATGATTTCACTAGGATAGTCCTAAACATTTTTTGTGCAATGTGCGGGGTCTTTTTATGTGCTTTTATAACCCAACCGAGAATTAGTTTGATGTTACCTGAATCCCTTTGCTTCACTTCACTGGATGCATACTAAATTCATACAACTGTGTGTGAAATTTTAAGTGAAATTTTACTGTGCTATTTAATGATTCAGTGTTTTACTCCTTGCATCTTGGTTGACAAAAAAAATGAAGTTAAAGTAGCAATCTGGAAATAAAATCCAGTTGAGTTGAAAAAATGGCAAGATTCCTCTTGGTTCCATGAAGGGATTCTTCATGAGTGCTTTGGCACCGCATATCCAACAATACTGTTTATGTAGAACCGCATTGACTGTCCAAAATCTGGCTTCTCCTTTAGAAAAGTTGTGTTTTACCAACCAATTCAGATTTCTTCCTTTGCACTTGCTCTATTACTGCAATATCTGATCATGAATCCAAACAAATTTGACAGAGACGCTGTAGTCAACTTTACTATGCATTTTGTGGATGTCCCAATTACAAAGTGTTGCCTTTTCAACTTGTAGTAGTCATCAGTGTTGCTAAGTATTCATGCAACATTATGAGTTATTCCTTGTATCGTGTGTATATTGGGTTTGGGCAGCTTCACCTTCCAGCCACTTGACAACTTTTCTGCAAAAACAAAAATGTCAACTTGGGCTTTCTAGGTAGCAGTGTCCCTAGTTAGGTCTCCTGTAGCCTGGCTGCAGTTGGTCTGGCAAAATCTGTAGGCCAGCCTACATCAGAAATCAAATGTGTGTGTCACCTGCCTCAGATACAGGCAGACATTATTCTGATAACTACTGCAGCATCTTCCTGGCCAATTCAGCTGCCAGTGGAGGGTTTGTCAACTGAGTCAGTATGGGTGGAAATCAGTAACAGGAAAGGGGTAGTCACTTTATTGGGTGTTTTCTATAGATGCCCCAATTGCAGTAGAGAGATGAAGAACAGGTTGGACAGCAGACCTTGGAGAGGTGCAGATGTAACATTTATTAGTATGGGTGACTTTGACTTCACCAATATTGATTGGAACTTCCTTAGTGCAGATGGTCTGAATGGAGCTGATTTTGTCAGGTGTGTCCAGGAGGGATTCCTGAATCTATATGTAGATAGGCTGACCAGGGAGGAGGCCATATTGGATTTGGTGCTAGGCAATGAACCAGGCCAGGTGTCAGATCTCTCGGTGAGAGAGCATTTCGATGGCAGTGGCCACTGCTATCTCACCTTTACCATAACCATGGTGAGGGATAGGAGCAGACAGTATGGGAAGGTATTTAAATTGAGGTGGGGAAATTTTACTGCTATTAGACAGGAGCTGTAGGAACAATTGTTTTACGGGAAAGGCACAACAGAATTGTGGAGGCTTTAAGAAGCACTTGTTGCGAGTGTTTGATAACTTTTTCCCACTGAGACAGGCAAGGAATGGGAAGGTGAAGGAGTCTTGGATGACAAGCGCAGAGGGGCTTATCATCAAAAGGAAGTAGGAAGCTTACTTAAGATTGAGGAAGCAAGGATCTGGCACAGCTTTAGAGGCTGACAGGGTAGCTAGGAAAGAACTCAACATGGACTGAGGAGAGCCAGGAGGGGGCATGACAAAGCCTTCATGAGAAGGATTAGGTAAAATCCAAAGGTGTTCTACCCTACGTGAGGAGTAAGAGACAGAGGGTAGGTCTGATCAGGGATAGTGGAGTGAACTTGCGCCTCGAGTCTGAAGAGGTAGGGGAGGCCCTAAATGGGTTTTTTGCTTCAGTATTCACTAGAGAATGGGACCTTGTTGATAGTGAGAACATCATGGGCCTGGTTAATAGGTTTGAACAGATTGATATTGAGGAAGTAGATGTGCTGGAAATTCTGTGAAGCATCAAGATAGATCAGTCCCCAGGGGAAGACCAGATATATCCAAGGTTACTCCTGGAAGGGAGAAATGAGGTTACTGTGCCTCTGGCGATGATCTTTGCATCTTCACGGGAGTAGTACCGGATGATTGGAGGGAGGCAAATGTTCCTCTGTCAAAAAGGGAATAGGGAAATCCCTGGGAATTACAGATCAATCAGTCTTCCATCTATGGTAAGCAAGGTATTGGAAAGGACTCTGAGAGATAGGATTCATGATTAATTTGAGTAAAGATAGTCAGAATGGCTTTGTGAGGGGCAGGTCATGCCTCACAAGTTTTGTTGAGTTGTTTGAGAACGTGATGAGACAAATTGGATGTGCTGTGTATGGACTTCAGTCAGGCATTTGATAATGTTTTCCATGGTAGGCTCATTCAGAAAGTTAGGAGTTTTGGGATACTGGGAAATTTGGCTGTCTGGATACAGAATTGGCTGGCTGAAAGAAAACAGTGAGTGGTTGTGGATGGAAAGTATTCTGCCTGGAGGTTGGTGACCAGTGGTGTCCCGCAGGGATCTGTTCTTGAGCCTCTGCTCTTTTATAGTTTTTGTAAAGGGCTTGGATGAAGAAGTGGAAGTGTGGGTTAGTAATTAGTTGTAGATAGTGTCGAGGGTTGTTGCAGACAACAACATGACATTGACAGAATGCAGAGCTGGGCCAAGAAGTGGAGTTCAACCTGGATAAATGTGAAGTGATTCATTTTGGAAGGTCAAATTTGAATGCTGAATACAGAGTTAGAGACAGGATTCTTGGTAGTGTGGAAGAACAGCAGGATCTTGGGGTCAATGTACATAGATCCTTCAAAGTTGCCACCCAAGTTGATAGGGTTGTTGTTAAGAAGGCGTATGGTAGTTTGGCTTTCATTAACAGAGGGATTGAGTTTAAGAGCCATGAGGTTTTGCTGCAGCTCTATAAAACCCTGGTTAGACCACACTTGGAATGTCATGTCCAGTTCTGGTCGCCTCATTATAGGAAGGATGTAGATGCTTTAGAGAGGGTGCAGGGGAGATTTACCAGGATTCTGCCTGGATTGGAGGGCTTGTCTTATGAAGAGAGCTTGAGTGATCTTAGGTTTTACACACTGGAGTGAAGAAGGATGAGAGGTGACTTGATAGAGGTGTACAATGTAATGAGAGGCATAGATAGAGTAGATAGCCAGATACTTTTCCTCAGGGTAGAAATGGCTGTCACAAGGGGTCATAATTTTAAGGTGATTGGAGGAAAGTATGGCGGAGATGTTAGAGGCAGGTTCTTTATGCAGAGAGTGGTGGGTGCGTGGAATGCACTGTCAGTGGTGGTAGTAGAATTAGAGACATTAGGGACATTCAAGCGACTGCTGGACAAGCACATGGACAGCAGTCAATTGAGGGTGTGTAGGTTAGGTTGATCCTGGACTAAGATAAATGCTCACACAATGTTGTGGGCCAAAGGGCCTGTACTGTGCTGCACTGTTCTACGTTTATAGTTTGGAAGCTTGCTCACCTCAGTTGTAGTCTTTTTCACATGCTCTGTTTTTCACCCACAGAGCTACCTCCAAAGAACACATGACATGGCTCTGGGATGCCTTAGATATATTTATGTAATCCTGCAGTTTGTTTCATGGAGCAGTGCAAATCACTTTTGCTCTCACTGTAGTCCCCAGCAGAATACTCGGCTTGACACAAAGACCACTGCCCCAGTTTTCCCACATCTTCAACACCTGGAATATATCAATGTTGCCATTTATGAGAGATACAGTTTCAGCTAGAACAAATCTTAATCTGAAATATCAATGTCTTTTTTCCACTAGCACCCAACTCATACCATCTCCCTCCCCCACTCCTCCCCACCATACCCCCTTCCCTTCCACACTTCATTTCAGCACTGATGAAGAGTCATCTTGACTCAAAACGTTAGCTTGCTGCCTCTCTGTGGATGCTGTCTGACCTTTTGTGATCTCCAGCATTTGTTATTTTCAGGTACAACTTCAGTTTTAGTGTACATGTGTATGAAAATATCTTCTTTTGCCATTCCAAGGTAACACAATATGAATATTTGAAGGAGAAAAAAGTTACAGAAGAGCTATGAGATTCAGCGGATAATATTTTTTGAAATAACATGAATAGAACAGTTGAAATATCTCATCTTGTGTGCTGTAAAAGTTAATGTGTTGATTCTTTGATTTGTAAGCAATCAAATAAGGCTTTTCCGCTTGGTCTTCAGGAGAATGAAGGTTATCTATGCTGTATACAAATATAACTATTGTCTAGCACTGTTATTCTGCTTTTTACATGTTATGTATATTTGTGGGAGTTTCCATAAAACTGTTCCTGCTTAGCCAGCATACCACAAGGAAACACTTGCTTGGAAAAAGCCGATCTAACACATCTCTGATGTAGTTATGGCAGTGGAATGTGTTACTGACAAGGAAAATCCTAGTCATTATGTTAACTCCAAGGAGGAGTGTTCTTTGACTACAAAACAATGTCATTGGCATAAAATCAGTATTAGACAAAACCATTTGTGGTTTTTTTTTAAGAAACTTTCTGCAATTGGAAAACTATTGCAGCACTATTTTTGCAGTGCTGTAAAGTATTGCAGATGCTGGGAGTCTGAAAGAAAATACAAGTGTGAAAAACACTCAGCAGGTCTGGCAGTCTGTGTGGGAAGAGAAACAAGTAATTTCTTTGACGAAGCACCACATTTGACTCCAAATGTTTGTCTCTTCACATGCAATACCAGATTCGCTGTGTATTTCTGACACTTTCTAATTTCACTCTTTCACTTTCAAAATGCTGCTTGCACATTAAAATATCAGATTGCTTTCTTAGTGCAGTGTGGCAAACCTTTGATTTATGAGTTTTAATGAATACCCACTGAAGAGTAATGAAGAGAAACTGAAACCACAGGATGCAAGTCATTGTAAATCAGAGAAAACATTGCCAAGGGCTAGAACACTTCAGCATTATCCTTAATACAGAGCTTTAATGGAAGGAGATTACGGCTGAAATTGATGGCACAAAACTTAGTCATACAGTCACCAAGCCAAAATGGAAACATTTTCACTTCTGAAGATAAAATTCTTCTGCGTGTTGCATTGGCTGACATCTGGAACAGCCCAGTGTTAAAGAACAGATCTATGATTTGTAAGAGAATAAGTCTGAGAGTTCACAACAAAGGTCACGTTGTATAAGTCTCCTGGTGATACGAATTTGCTGAGCATAGTTTGAGAAGTGCTGACGAGGTGACCAGAATTGTCGTAGTCTGGCAGAACTCTACAAGAACTTTTCTGACTTTTGCAGGCACGTGGAAAATGGAGAAGTAATTCACGGAACCACATAGACCAGACTGAGAAAGGAGGAAGATCTAGCAGAAATAGAATCAGACCTCCGAATAATTAAATTTTACACTAAGAGCAGTTTTGCTCTGATCAAACAGAAGCCTGACTGAAGGGTTACAAACCTGGAGGTCTTGGAAAAAATGTACACAGATATAGCATTAGTTTGGAAAATAGAATGAATAGAAAATCCCATCATTATTTTTGGCCATCTCTTATCATATTGGAGTCAAGGACACTTAAGAGCTCAACACTTTGATTTTATCATTGTCATATAACTTCTGAAATTAAATTGATGCACTAATTTTCTGTAAGCTTTAGTTTAAATAAATTGCCTGTAGTTACAAACAATGTAATTTATTAAGTAATATCTGAAGGCATTTACTTGTATGTAAGCAGTTGAAATACATATCTGCTGCTACAATGTAATGATGCATCATTAGCCCATTAAAGAGCATCATTTTGGGCTCAGTTGTGAGGAGATGAGAGAGAAACTTCTAACGTGAAAAATCTCTAACAGTTGTTTTTTCCATTTTTCTTCTGTGTGTGAATAACATGGAATGCCTCTTTGATGATTACCTTTGAGGACTTCATTTTGTACCTGCTCATTCAACTTCTTTTGCTCCTGCACATTTCCCTATCTCACCATTAAGAAAAAAAATCAAATTATTCCAAATTGTCTTTCATCGATCCAAAATGCATGATTTCACACTTCCTCATGTAGATTTACATCTCCCAGTTTTATTGATGCTTTTGATCTATCAGCTGACTTTGTAATTTTATGCTCCCATCTTCAAAACTTGATGTGCGTCCTGACAGTAGAATATTCAAGTTAACAAATGACACCATGGTGATAAAATTGGTACCTCTCAGCACCTTGTGACATTCTCCAAGGATGCGGGTGCACAAGCATGACAAATTGATGCCATCCTGATGTCATGCCACACAACCAGTTGATCAGACTCTAAGATTCCAAATTTGGACAACACTCAAAACATTGGTTTATCGAATACCTGTGCTGTGAATTCCTCACAAGAACCTCAGGATGAGGTTACCTGAAGAACTATGTAGCCTCATTGGAGAAAAAAATTAAATTCTTGGAATGTTTTCTGCTTTGAAAGTTTTTACAAGTATTCTGTGGTGTTCGAACACTTCCTGCATTTGACTGACAGTGTTACCAAAATATCATGGGTTTAAAAGAGGAGAAGTGACTTGTCCACAAAAAGACTGTAACAGACATGGAGTAACAATACCAGTGATTCCTGTGCTACAGTATGACAACCTGGAGTAGAGACAGCGAAGAATGCAAATTCTGTGCCTTGCCCTTAGCCAATTTGGAGCTGGACTATTTTGTCCCACTGAACAGGAACAGGCTGCTATCTTTCATTTTAATCGTTCATGGGATTTGGGTTTTGCCAGGCCAACAGTTATTGCCCATCCTTAGTTGCCTTGAGAAGGTGGTAGTGAGCTGATTTGTTGCTTGTTATCTATAATCAATGAATTGGATGGGAATGTATAAGGCATGATTAGTAAATATGCAAATGACATGAACATAGATGGTATCATGGACAGTGAGGAAGGTTATCATAAATTGCAACAAGACCTTGACCAGCTGGGAAAGTGGGCCAAGAAATGGCAAATGCAATTTAATATAGATAACTACAAGGTGTTGCATTTTGGAAAGTCAAATCAAGGTAGGAATTTCATGATGAATGATAGGGCCTTAAGGAGTATAGTGGAACAGAGGGACCTTAGAGTTAAGGTGCACAGTTCTCTGAAAGTGGAGTCACAGGTAGACAGGGCAATGAAGAAGGCTTTTGGCACACTAGCCTCCATCAGTCAGGGCATTGCATATAAAAGTTGGAAAGTTACATTACAGTTGTACAGAACGTTGGTGAGGCTGCTCTTGGATTATTGTGTTCAGTTTTGGTCACCTTGTTGTGGGAAGGATGTTATTAAACTGGAAAGAGTGCAGAAGAAATTTACAAAAATGTTGCCAGGACTGAGCTATAGGGAGACATTAGACAAGCTAGGACTTTTTCTTTAGCGCATAGGAAACTGAGAGGGGAACTTATAGAATGTATAAGAGAGGCATGGATAAGGTGAATGCACTCAGTTTTCTCTTCCAGAGGATTGGGAATTAAGGACTAGTTGGTTGAGATTAGAGGGGAAAGAATAAAAAGAAACCTAATGGGCAACTTTTTTACACAGAGGGTGGTACACATATGGAATGATCTGCCAGCAGAAGTGTTTGAGGTGAGTACGTTAACAACATTTCGAAGGCATTTGGACAAATACATGGATAGCAAAGGTTTAGAAGGATATGGACCAAGTGCAGGGAAATGAGGTGAGCATTGATGGACATTTTGGTCGACATCGACCAGTTTGGGCTGAAGAACCTGTCTCCGTGCTATAGGACTCTATGACTGATTCTTGAGCTATTGCAATCTATTTAGTTTAATTACACCCAAACCCCTGATACTAAGAGCCATGTTCATTAGACAGTGCAGGAGATTCCTCGACTGTCATCTGCTTCCTTCTGTTGTGAGGAGAAAGTGAGGATTGCAGATGCTGGAAAGTCAGAGTTGAAAAGGGTGGTGCTGGAAAAGCACAGGCAGTCAGGCAGCATCTGAAGCACAGGAAAGTCAACGTTTTGGGCATAAGCCCTTATTTTGTTTTCTAAATTCTCCTGATCAAGAGAGGACAAAAATTCAATGGTTGTGTAGTATTGTGCTTGTGTGATATGGCTGCCATAGGGGAATAGCTGCTTGTATGTAGAGACAGTGAGAGCTGAGTCTGATGCTGTCATGTTGATGAGATGGAATATCTGAATTTTAGATGTCAATCCAGGCTGCTGCTGAGTGAGTGATGGTGATGTGCTAATTTGTGCAGTGTGACAGATGGGTAGTGTGGTATGGAGGAGAAATCATGTGGCGAAGCATAACTCTGATCACCTGTATGAGTTAAGTAGATGCTGTCAGATCCTCGAGTCCAAGCTCCAGTCACTTTCTTGATCCTCTGCCCCCATCTCTTCTGAGCCTAGTCTTTGAGGAAATCATTGCCCCCAAAGCATCTCTCTGCCTGATTACCTCCACCCCAATTGTCTGGATCATTTTCATCTTCTCTGGTATTGAGTTTACAAGAATTTCACTGGCAGCAATCCTTTTTCTGCAGCAGCTCTTGGAGAGGTTGCCTGCCTCTAAGGAAGAACTGGCTGCCTGTAACATGTTTGCAGCAACATTGCCAGGGTCCCCTGTTGTGCTGCCATGTCCTTATCTAGATACATACTGATTCACATTGAAATCATTCAAATGAGGGGGTTAGACTAATTTTATGTGCTGCCCATTTGTTCTGGCTGAGCATGGGCATACCATGAAATCTGATACTGGGACCCAAAATTGAGGGCAGGATGAATTTCAAACCATTGGTGTTGTAAAGGAAGAAATTGGGACACACTTACACATTCTTTGAGACATGTTTTGCCAATCAGTGCATATTCTCATTCTCTTCACTTTCTATGAAACCTTCTGCGAGAGTTTGAGGCTGCTTTGGGGATTGGTAAACTCTCTCTTTTGATGATGGAGTGCTGTTTGCCTGATATTCTATTGTTTCCAATGGCTTCTTCAATGAGAGATTGTTACCTGCTTGATGATGGAATTAATGCACCCAACATAATTGAGGAACCATTAATAGCAACAATTGAAACTACGTAGCAATTTTTCTGATGTTATGTGGAATATCTGTCACATCTGCACCCAAGAAAGTGATGTTGGGGCCAAGGTGAAGTCAGCTATGATCTTATTCAATGACAGAGGAGACTTGACGGGCTGAATTACTGACTCCTGCTCTGAGGTTTTACGTTCTTTCAGTTAGTGCCTTTAATTTTATACATCTCAATCTTGACCTTCTTTTAGATTCCTCTGCTCTGAGGAAAATAATCCAATCTAAATCTCTCCATCATAGAAGCCCTCTAGCATAGACAACATCCAGGTAAATCTCACTGCACCATCTCTAGTGGAATCACAACCCCCTATCATGTAGATTCCAGAACTGCAAACAATACTCGAGTTGTGATTTAACCAATATTTTATACAGTTACAGCATAACCTCCTTGCTCTCAAAATCGCACCAGGTATCCCACATGCCTCCTTAGTCAGTTTATCTGTGTTTTCCGTTTTTGTGTTGAGACTGGTAGACATACACACCAATGCCTGTTGGTCCTCAGTACTCCTAGTGCTCTACTGTTCATGTATTCATTTGTCTGTCCTACCCAAGTGCATCACTTCATATGTATCTGGATTAAAATCCACAGAATGAGAAGTGGAGGTGATGTACAGATAAAATGATATTGATGAGAAATGGCAAGGTTGCTGTCTATATATTTCACGTCTTTACTGTTGAGTGTAGAATTCCTGGAGCTGAATGTCTCTAATCAACAGGGGGTGCGTGAAGTCTCAGCGACTTTCCCGATCCTGTTGATGACTCTTGTGTTTTTTTTGCAGACCCTACTGGATGGGCTTCAGCAGCTTCGTCCACTGCTCAGATATTGAGGACTGGCATCCTCCTTTGCAGTTGACTATTCTCTTAGGGTCGCAATCAAGAAATTATCCTGGCTTCCAGAAATGCTTAGTGCAAAAACTTCTAGCTTCTGTCTCCAAACTCTCCAATCAATTGAGCAGTCTTCCATGTCACAAGGTTACTTTCCCAAGCCATCCAGTTTTATGTTTACTATTTTAATTTTATCAAATGCCTCCAGGCACTCCATGCAGACAATACTCAAACAAAATGCACTTTTTAGAGCAAATATCTCAAGTCAATTCAATTGCAGGCATGACCTACTCATCACAAATCTACACTTAGTCTCTTTTTGATTAATTCATAACTCTTCTAAGGCTCATCTCACTCACAATAATGGATGTGGTTTCTTCCATCTTCCTTTTCTTAAAAAATGTATGACATTATCAATATTTCAAACCAAAGACTCATTTCCCAAATCCAGAGAGCTGTGGAAAATTAAGACTAATGCATCTGCAATTTCCACACCTGATTGTTCGTTTTACGGTGATAATCAAGTCTTAAAGATATTATCTGTCTTAAGTTCCATTATTTTGTTCATTGCCTTTTGTTTTTAATGATACCCAATATATTTATTTCCCATTGACTTGGCTTGATATTCCCTTGAATGTCCTCTTTCTCCACTGTAAAAATAAATATAATAATAATTTCAAGAAGCTAGTTATTTTCTTATCCATAATTGTACCTCCAGCATCAGTATTTTAATGGGATAAATTCTTCTGTATTATTCTCTTCACATATTTATTAAACCATTGTAGTAAGCTTAAAAATCCCATTGTATTTTTAATTACCTTTTTTTGCAAAATACACATCTTTTTATTTCTGCTATTTTTTATAACTGTTCCAGTATGCTAAATCTCTGCTTTTCCTTTTTATTTGTGTTTGCTTTTCTTTACACTGTTTATTTACTAGGGCTGCATCAATATACAACTTGATTTTTAGGTAAGTACCAGTTTCTTTATTGTATGGAAACCTATTAACAGCTCACCCCTTCAAAATTTACTTAAACTTTTATGCATATTTCATAGTTCGTCATCTGACATCACTGTCATTGAATCTTTTAACTTGTATTGCATGTTTCTGTTTGTAAAAACTAAGGCAGAAATGCAAAACACATTTCTTAAAGACAAATACATTGACTGGAGTTGTCACATTCAGTGACAAGTGCAAATACTTTGCCTACCCACAGATTGATTATTCATTTGTTTGTTATTTTTTGAAAAAAATGTTCTCAATGCAATTCATGCATCATTGACAAGTCAAGTATTTATTGCCATTCCTAATTGTCTTTCAGAAAATGGAGGTGACCCATATCCTTAAACTTTTGTAATCTATATTGTGTATCTATAGTGCTTAAAGGGAAATGCAGGATTTTGATCCAGTAATAATGATTTATTGCAACTAAGCAAAGTGGGGAGAGGAACCTGTAGGCATTTGCATTCCAATTTGTCTGTAATCATTGTCCTTCAAGGTTTTTGAAGTTAAGAATTTAGAAAGTAACTTGGAAGAAGCTTGAAAATTTACTGCTGTGCATCTTGTATGTAGCGGTAGCAATGTGCATGATGTGCCAGTGACAAGTGCAAGTAAATGTTTAAGGTGGGGTGCCAATCTATGTAGGTTGCTCTATTGCTGGTTATGTTGAACTCCCTGAGTATGTGTGGAATTGTGCTCAACCAGACAAGTGGAGAGCTCTCCATTATGGTCTTACTTACACTTTGTATGTATTGTCCAGGCTTGGGGAAGTCAGAATATGAGTTAATTGCCCAGAATTCCTAGCTTCTGATCTGCTCTGAGAGTCATAGTATTCATGTAGTTGAGAGAAAGGTAGTTATCAATGGCAAACAGTGTACTGATCAATGCTGTCTTCACAGGATATTGATACTGGGGTCAATACTCTTGAAAATTAAGGGGAGAAGGTTAGATTATCTCTTGCTGGAGATGATCATTGGCTTGCACTTGCATAGTGCTCATGTTGCTTGCCATTCATTAGCTCAAACCTGAATATTGTATAAATGTTGTTGCATGTGTTGATGGACTGCTTCTGTATCTGAGGAGTTGTGAAATGTTCTTAACACTGTATTTATCAACAACAACTGTTAATTCTGACTTCATGATGTAGGGTTGAACAAGGTTGGGGACACTATCCGGAAGGACTACTGCAGTGATTGCCTTGAAACTGAGATATTGATCCCCGAACAATGACAGCCCTCTCCTTTTGGCTTGGTATGAATACAACTGAAGAGTTTTCTCATTCTCGTTAACTTCAATTTTTTGTTAGGTACATTTGATTTCTCTCTGTGTTAAGGGTAGCCATTAGTACCTCTGGTTTTTATCTATTAAGATCAATGCTCAAATAAGCTTAGTCAGCGGCATGGTGGCACAGTGGTTAGCACTGCTGCCTCACAGCGCCTGAGACCTGGGTTCAATTCCCGACTCAGGCGACTGACTGTGTGGAGTTTGCACGTTCTCCCCATGTCTGCATGGGTTTCCTCCGGGTGCTCCGGTTTCCTCCCACAGTCCAAAGATGTGCGGGTCAGGTGAATTGGCCATGCTAAATTGCCCGTAGTGTTAGGTAAGGGGTAAATGTAGGGGTATGGGTGGGTTGTGGGTCGGTGTGGACTTGTTAGGCCGAAGGGCCTGTTTCCACACTGTAAGTAATCTAAGATCTGGAGCTGAAATAGCAAAACAATGAACATATTTTTGCGAAGGAAGCACTGCTTGATGGCTTTGTCAATGTTTACTTTATCCACTTTTGTAAGGATAACTCAACACAATTTTTTCATACTTATCCTGGGACAATGTCATTGGCTAAGCCAATGCCCATCCCTAGTTGCCCAAAGAATAGTTTAAGAGTCAACTACATGGCTGTGGGTCTGGAGTCACTTGTATCCCAGACCAGGTAAGGATGACAGTTTCCTTCCTTAATTGACATGATTCCTTTTTTTCTTGACAATTGACAATGGATTCATGGTCATTATTAGACTCTTGATTCCAGACTTTTATTGAATTCAAATTCTACCATCTGCTGTGGTGAGATTTGAACATGGGTCCCAATGACATTACCAAGAATCATAGAGTCCTACAGCACGGAGACAGGCCCTTCAGCCCAAACTGCTCCATACCGACCAAAATGTCCATCCATGCTAACCCCATTTCCCTGTACTTGGCCCATATCCTTCTAAACCTTGCCTATCCATTTATTTGTCCAAATGCCTTTCAAATGCTGTTAATGTACATGCCACAACCATGTCTGCTGGAAGCTCATTCCATATGCGTACCACTCTCTGTGTAAAAAAGGTTGCTCCTCAGGTTTCACAAAGGCACTAACAACATAGGTAGGAAAAGGGATAAGGATTTAAGGCAGAAATTGAGGGAGCTAGGATGGAAGCTTAGTCCTAGATCAAACAGAGTTGTTATCTCTGGTTTGTTGCCTGTGCCATGTGCTAGCAAGGTGAGGAATAGGGAGAGAGAAGAGTTGAACATGTAGCTACAGGGAAGGTGCAGGAGGGAGGATTTTGGATATACCTGGATAATTGGGGCTCATTCTGGGGTATGTAGGACCTCTACAAAAAGGATGGTCTACACCTGAACCAGAAGGGTGCCAATATCCTAAGAGGAATATTTGCTAATGCTCTTTGGGAGGGTTTAAACTAATTCAGGGGGATGGGAACCTAACCTGTAGCTCCAGGGTCAAGGAGGTTGAGAGTAGTGAGGTTAGAAATGAGGTTTCAAGGTCGCAAGAGTTCACCAGCAGGTGGTTTGAATTGTGTTTACTTCAACGTCAGGAGCATCCAGAATAAGGACGGTGAACCTGCAGCATAGGTTTGTAGCTGGGACTTTGATGTTGTGGCCATTTTGGAGACATGGGTAGAGCAGGGATAGGAATGGTTGTTTCATGTTCCAGGGTTTAGATGTTTCAGTAAGAACAGAGAAGATGGTAAAAGAGGGGGAGGTGTGGCATTGTTAGTCAAAGACTGTATTATGGTGGCAGAAAGGACATTTGAGGACTCTTCTACTGAGGTAGTATGGGCTGAGGTGAGAAACAGGAAAGGAGAGGTCACCCTGCTGGGAGTTTTCTATAGGGCTCCAAAGAATACCAGAAATTTGGAAAGGATAGCAAAGACAGTTCTGGATTGGAGCGAAAGTAACAAGGCAGTTGTCATGGGTATTTAACTTTCCAAATATTGACTGGAAATACTATGATTCAAGTACTTTAGATGGGTCAGTTTTTGCCCAATGTGTGCAGGATTGTTTCCTGACACAGTATGTAGACAAGCCAACAAGCGGTGAGGCCACTTTGGATTTGGGACTGGGTAATGAACCTGACCAGGTGTTAGATTTGGAGGTAGGTGAGCACTTTGGTGATAGTGACCACTATTCAGTTTTGTTCATTTTAGCAATGGAATGGGATAGGTATATAATGCAGGGCAAGAGTTATTACTGTGGAAAAGGCAATTATGATGTGATTAGGCAAGATTTAGGATGCATAGGATGTAGAAAGAAACTGCAGGGAATGGGCATTGTTGCAATGTGGAGCTCATTCAATGACCAGCTAATACATGCCCTTGGTAAGTATGTACCTGTCAGACAGGGAGGAAGTGGTCGAGCGAGGGAGCTGTGGTTTACTAAGGAAGTTGAATCTCTTGTCAAGAGGAAGAAGAAGGCTTATGTGTGGATGAGACATGAAGGCTCAGTTAAGGTGCTTAAGAGTTATAAGTTAGCCAGGAGAAACCTAAAGAGAAAGCTAAGAAGAGACAGGAGGGGGCATGAGACGTCACTGGCAGATAGGATCAAGGAAAATCCTAAAGCTTTCTATTAGTGTATCAGAAATAAAAGAATGACTAGAGAAAGGTTGGGGCCAATCAAAGATATGTGGGAAGTGGTGCTTGGGGTCCGAGGAGATGGGGAAGTGCTAAATAAATAGTTTTCATCATTATTCACACTGGGATGAGAGGTGACAAATGGAGTATAATGCAGAAAAGTGTGAGGTGATTCTCTTTGGAAGGAGCAACAGGAAAAAAGAATATGGGGCTAATGGTGAGACGTAGTGTAGATAAGCAGAGGGTATTTATGTACATAGATCCCTGAAAGTTACCACCCAGGTTTATAGGGTCGTTAAGAAGACATATGGTGTGGTAGCTTTTACTGGTAGAGGGATTGAGTTTCAGAGCCATGAGATCATGCTCCTGCTGTACAAAACTCTGGTGTGGCCACTCTTGGAATATTGTGTGCAGTCCTAGTCACTGCATTATAGGAAGGATGTGGAAGCTTTGGAAAGGGTTCAAAGGAGATTTACTAGGATGGTGCCTGGTATGGGGGGCAGGTCTTATGAGAAAAGGCTGAGGGACTTGAGGCTGTTTTCGTTAGAGAGAAGAAGGTTGAGAGGTGACTTAATTGAGACATACAAGATAATCAGAGGGTTAGATATGGTGGACAGTGAAAGCCTTTTTCCTCGGATGGTAATGACTAGCACCAGGTGACATGGCTTTAAATTGAAGGGTGATAGATATAGGATGTCAGAGATAGTTTCTTTATTCAGAGTGTAGCAGTGGCGTGGAATGCAATGCCTGCAACAGTAGTAGACTCGCCAACTTTAAGAGCATTTCAATGGTCATTGGATCAATATATGGATGAAAATGGAAAAGAGTAGAATAGATATGCTTAGAGTGGTTCCACAGGTCAGTGTATCCTTGAGGGCTGAATGGCTTGTCCTGCACTGTAATGTTCTATGTTCTGTGTTCCCTTTTATTATTTCCCCTCTAACCTTAAAGGGACACCCTCGAGTCCTCAATTTCCCAACTTTGGTAAAAAGACTGAGTGTATTCACTCTATCCATGATCTTCATACACTTCTATAAGATTTCCCCTCAGTCTCCTATGCTCTAAAGACAAAAGTCCTAGCTTATCCAACCTCTTCCTATAGCTCAGACCCTTGAGTCTTGGCAACATCCTTGTAAATTTCTTCTGCATTCTTTCCAGTTTAGTAATATCCTTCCTATATTCTGGATCAGTGGTGCTGGAAGAGCACAGCAGTTCAGGCAGCATCCAAAGTGCAGCAAAATCTTCCTTTATATCCTTCCTATAGCAAGGTGACCAAAACTGAACACAATACTCCAAGTGCAGCCTCACCAATGTCCTGTGCAACTGCAACATAACTTCCCAATGTCTATGCTCAGTGCCCTGACTGATGAAGGCCAGTGTGCCAAAAGCCTCCTTCACTGCCCTGTCTACCTGTGACTCCACTTTCAGGGAAATGTGCACCTGAACTCCAAGGTCCCTCTGTTCCACTATACTCCTAACTTGATTTGACTTTGCAAAATGCACACCCCACATTTATCTATATTAAACTCCATTTGCCATTTCTCAGCCCACTTCCCTAGCTGATCAAGGTCCTGCTGCAATTTCTGACAATCTTCCTCACAGTCCACAACACTGCCTATTTCAGTGTCTTCTGCAAACTTATCAATCATGCCTTGTACATTCTCATTCAAATCATTGATATAGATAAGAAACAGCAGTGGGCCTGGCACCGATCCCTGAGGTACACCATTAGTCACAGGCTTCCTGTTCGACAAGCATCTTTCCACTATTACCCTCTGCTTCCTACCATCAAGCCAATTGTGTATCCAATTAGCCAGCTCATCCTGGATTCCATGCAATCTAAGCTTTCAGAGCAGCCTACCACGCAGAATCTCACCAATGGCCTTACTGAAATCCATATAGATTACATCCACAGGCCTTCCCACATCAACTTTCCTGGTCACTTCATCAAAGAACGCTAACAAATTTGTGAGGCTTCATCTCCCACACACAGCCATGCTGACTACACCAATTAAATCCCGTCTTTCCAAATCCATGTATATCTTATCCCGCAGAATCTTGTTAAGTAACTTACCTATCGCAGATGTTAAGTTTACTGGTCTGTAGTTCCCAGATCTCTGGATTAACAATCCAGCAATAATACTCCTTCGCTTCCATTGATTTGCTAGACCTTTTTTATTATTTGAGGTTTAGTTGTAAGTTGCAACATACAATTCCTGTGGAGTTATTCATGACCAATGGTTGATTGGTTTTATGGTTTTGGTTATCATTGTGTCTGAGAACTTTTGATATGTGATCCAAGCTATCTATTGGTTTGCGTTCACTGTGATGGGATGTTTATGGAAAAATAATTACTAATAATACCTTTGCAGACGACAGCTCATCGGCAGCTTTCAATTTGTGCATTTGAAAAGCTGTTTGGAGTTAGGTGAGAGTAAGCTTACAATAAGTGGACTCTTTAAATTTCTACAAACAGAGATGTTAGAAGTTAGGCCTTTTTTCATGACTGAAGTATAGAGAAATGCATATTCACTCTCTTAAGCTGTGATTGCAAGTTTTCAATTTTCATAAATAAAATCTGCAAAGCTGTGGTCTTGTCAGAACACTTTCTTTTTGTAAAAACGTTTATCTCACTCTTGCCACTGCAAAACGTTACTTGTCCTCTTTGTGTGTGTCTCTCTCTCCCTGCCTCTCTTTTTTCCGTTGCCCTAACCCTAAGTTTGTTCATTCTTTTTCTTCTGTCTCTCTTTTCTTTGTGGAGAAAGTGAGGACTGCAGATGCTGGAGATCAGAGTTGGGAGTGGGGTGCTGGAAAAGCACAGCAGGTCAGGCAGCATCTGAAGAGCAGGAGAATCGACGTTTCGGGCAAGAGCCCATCATCAGGCCTTCATTTCTGATGAAGGGCTTTTGCCTGAAATGTTGATTCTCCCGCTCCTTGGATGCAGCCTGGCCTGCTGTGCTTTTCCAGCACCCCATTCTCAACTCTCTTTTCTTTGCCCCTTTACTTTAGACAAGTCCCTCTTGCTCTCTCCTGTTTTTCAGCAGAACCTTTGTCTTTTGCTACCTTGCTGGAGATTCTCTCTCCCTATCTTAATCCACCTCTTCTCCTCCCCTAATTCAGGGCTATGCATCTCTGGCACATGTCAGGAGAATTTCTCTCCCTGCTTCTTGTGCACTGATTGATAATATCAGCTACACCAACTTTGCAAGATTTGGAGGTAAATTTGTTGTATCTCTTGATTTGCAAATGCCTCCTGGCTGTATGAGCTGCAGTGAAAAAGTAACATAGTACTATACATTACCCCTGTTTAAGAAGCTGGTGTAATTCACTTCTTGAAGAAGATTCCTGAAGAAGGGCTTATCCCCGAAACGTCAAATTTCCTGTTCCTTGGATGCTGCCTGACCTGCTGCGCTTTTCCAGCAACACATTTTCAGCTCTAATTCACTTCTTTTCTCAGTGGAAACTGGAGCAGGAATTTTACCAAGCTTGTAGATTTTATGCAAAAAAGTTGCAAATCTGCCTTAGTTTCACAATGAATGAAAGGTGCTTAGGTCCTGTGTTGGTTTTACGTGTTAAGGAACCCAATTTTTTTTGCACTTCTGAGGAAGGGTCACTTGACACAAAATGTTAACTCTGATTTCTCTCCACGGGTGCTGCCAGACCTGCTGAGCTTTTCCAGCAATTACTGTTCTTTCTGATTTACAGCATCTGCTGTTCTTTCAGTTTCTTTTTACACTTGTCTGGTCAGTGCAATGTGAAGTTGAACAATGTGTTGTTTTTCATCTATTGTCCAGACTCGGTACAGGAGTTTTCATTTAAAAGTTGGCAACTAGTTTCAGATTGTTATTTTTTACAGAATGCTGAGTCAACCATGATATTATCAAAACATTCAAGTGAGTATTATGCATCAAGAAGAAAAATACTAAAAATATTTTACAGTTTTGGGCAGCTTCAATAGTGAAACAGTATTAAAGTTTCTGATTTACAAACCTTCTGATTAAATTAAACATTTTCAAATTGTTCTCTATTTATTTCATATTATCAGCATCTACAATAATATCCATGGAATATTGTCTATTTTTCTTATCTACCATCCATTGTGAATTAAGGTTGTCACACATTAGAAATCCATGGCATTGGCTAGCCTTTGCTAGCAGGGAAACCTGTGCAAATTCCTCCTCAGTTCAATTAACTTTTAATAAAGGGGCATACTTTCCAAAAGGTTGAGCATCATAGAGACATACAATATAGTAGAGGTCATTTGCCCCACCATGTCACAGCTGACTCCTTCAAGGTGTTATCCAGTTAGTCCCACTCCACTGCCCTTTCATCGTTGCTGTACATTTTCTTTTGTAAATTCGATGCCCATTTCCTTTTCTGAATCAACTGTTGGTCTTCCAGCTACATTCCAAATGATGCTATAATAGTATGCAACATAAAAGGTAGTCCTAATTCTCTCTCAGATTCTATTATTAAGGAACTTGTAAAACATGTAATAGCAGAGAATTTAGGAATATATAATACAATGAAGCAGAGTCAGTGTGACAGGGAGAACTATACCTGCAAAAATTACTGTAATTCTTTGAGGAGGAAGCAAACAAGATAGACAAAGGGGAAGCTGTGCATGTAATATATTTGTGTTTTGAGAAGGTGTTTGATAAGGGTACCACTACTTAAGATAAGAGCCCATGGTTTCAGATGTAATATATTATCATGGATAGAGGTTTGATTAAAGAACAAAAGAAGGAGTGTTGTGTTGGGGTAGGGGTATATTTTCAGGTAGGAACCTGTAACTAGTGGAGTGCCACCAGCATTTGTGCTGGAGCTACATTTATATATTAGAATATATTAATGACCTGGATGAAGCAAGTGAATAAGTTTTTAGGTGACACAAAAATATATTGGAAAGCAAGTAGTGAGGATAACAGTCTGTGGGAGGATGTGAACAGGTTAAGCGAATAAGCAGAAACTTGACAGAATATAATATGGGACAATGAGATTATGCAGTTAAACACGGAAAAATACAGGTGTTGAATATTGTTTAAATGGAGAAAAAGTGCAGAAAGCAAAAAAACAGTGATTTGGGAGTCCTGCCTGAATAGTAAAAGAGCTGGCATTCAATTTCAGCGGGGAATAGGGAGGTAAATAGAATGTCGACCTTTGTTTCAAAGGAAATAGAGTATAAAAATATTGCTAAAACTATTGAAAGCACTAGTCAGACCTCAGCTGGAATACTGTCAACAGTACTGGTCCCCTTTATTTCGAGAACGATTGCTATAAAGTTATTATTGTCCGGTACCTATGGGACCTGGAGTGTGCTGGTTAATCAAGTATTCTGGATAATCAAGTGGTCCTCTTAATCAGTGTAAAAAAACACAAAGTAATAGAAATGTAATACAGGGGTATACACATCAGTGTTATACTTCATTTGTAGCATAAAACACTTAAATAATAATGTAACTTTGCCATAAATAAAATTTACCGACAGAGAGCCTTCTCACTCACACCCTCAGCTGGCGACTTGGATGTTGTGGTAGATCATGGTGTTTGAGGAGAAATTGACTAAAGATTGAATGAACTGTTGATATTTTGTGTGACTTTGAATAGATCAGTAAGTATACTTACAATGAGGTAAATAAATGAAAATAATGATAATAATTGGACAGAATAATACAGAAAACCTCGATACTTGTAGAATATATTTCTGCCGGTTTATCAAGAGTGCTGGTTCATAAGGTGCCAGTTAAAATAAAGTTTACTGCCCTGGCATCGGAGGCAGTCCAAAGAAGTGCCATTTAACTTGTCTCTGGGTACGGAAGGACTGTCTTATGAGCAGAGAGTGATTAGGTTGGCCCTGTTCTCAGTGGAATTTGAAAGAATGAGATGACATTCTAGAAACATACAAGATTCTTGGGGGACTTGACAGAGAGGTTGCATGCAGAAAGGTTGTTGACCCCCTTGTGGGAGAGTCTAGACCCAAAGAGCATAATCTAAGTGACCCCTTTAAGAGAAATGAAGAGTAATGTTTTCTGAGGGGAGTACATTTGTGGAGTTCTTTACCACAAAGGTCTCTAGAGGCTGGGTCATTAAGTACATTCAAGGCTGAGATATATTGTTAATCAGTCAGGGAATTCATGTGTATGAGGAAAAGAAAGGAAAGTGGAGTTGAAAGATGCCGTGTTAGCTGTGATCTTATTAGCAGAGCAGACTCAATGGGCTGAAAGTCTACTACTCCAATTATGTATTATGATTCTATTGCTAATTATTTTAAATCTTCCTCCTCAGCTTACAATCCTGTCAGTGAAAACAATTTCATATTATTTATGCTATGAAAATATTTTTCATAAACAATTTTTAATAGAAGTACTAATTGCAATTGTGCCTCTAACTGCAGTTGGGAGCAGTCTTATTATAACTTTGTTGTAAAATGATTGTTATCAATTGCAGTCATTTAAAAATAAAATGATTCGGACTAATTTAGCATGCTGGCTAAAACTGCTGTGAGACTACATCAGTGGTGAGCTGAGTTTATTGGGTGCCATGATTGCAGCTTATCAGTGTACTTGAAATTTAAAGCATGTGCCTAATCCAGGTGACATGTTGACTGGTTAGGTCCAAGTGCAGTCCAAGAATTAAGAGCCCAGGTCTAATTTATGAGGCAATAGGTCAGGTTCCAATTCTGCCTGCAACCTAATCTCCCATCTCTAATGCCTCTTTTTCCATTGTCTCTCCCCCACCAATTCCCAAGCTTCATTAAAAATTAAAATTTATGATGCCAACATTGTCAACCAACTTTATCAACCAACTCTCCAATATTCAACATTAAAGTTAAAAAAAATTGTACATTTCTTTGTGCCTGAGTATGTCCTTTGTCTAAACAAATGTTCCTATTCAGTGGAACCCTAATGCAAGCAACATGGCTAGTTGAATCTCAGAGGAGATGATGTTTAAATCACTAACTCAGATTGTGTATACAGGTCCCAAGATCCTGGTGGCGATTTTTCTACTCTCCATGCTCATGTTTTATTTAGAGTTAACCTTATACTTATGCCCTCCCAAATGCTAAAATCTGTTTCTATCTACACAATCCCATCCATTTGTAATGTGTTTAACAGATCAGTCTGTAATATTTACCACTCTCTAACAAAGCCAGCCTCATATTTTTTTCGTATCAGATTTCATACCTGGAACTCATTTTTACCAGGCAGCCCCTCCCCATGCACACAGATGATGAAAATCATGTTGTCTGTCTAAATGTAATTGAACAACCTTTGGAGTGCTTCAGTAAAGTTTCCACAGAATGGATTACTCTGTATGAGCCCTGCAGTAATTGTCATGATTTGTCATAGTCTGGTATGTTCTGAAAAACCTTGACGGCATTATGATATAGTCTTTGCCATCGTTACGATATAGTCTTTGCCGTCAGGTGAACTGTGAACAGCTGATGAAGGAGAGGTGCAGGATGGAGATGAGGAAAAGAGTCAGTAGAAGAAGGAAAGACAAAGGAAACCAATGCAGCCTCTTAATTTTCAGACTTATGATTGACTGATCTGCATATCAGATCACTGACTGACCACAACCTCAATTCGATAACAGTCTCACACCTTTCCTTCCCCAAGATGCTGAATGATATTGTTCTCGTGACCAAAGTGCTGAAATAAAATCACTGCAACACAGAATCCAAACCAACCTTTATCAATCTAACTCTGCAATATTCTGTACAAAAGTCTATGACTCACTGGAGTAGCACACCATAAATCAAGCATCCTGATTTCCAGTCATACCAAATATTAAAGTTTTTTAAAGGTAGGTGTGATTCCCCAAATTTTCCTGAATTTCAGACCAATATTGTTAGAAAACAGGGTTTCTGAACAAAACAAGACTTATTTATTATAAATAATAAGATAAACGACAAGTTAACAGATAAAACATTGGTGTTTAACGCAACTAATTAATACTTTTTCATTCAGAGGGTGGTGCATGTATGGAATGAGCTGCCAGAGGAAGTGGTGGAGGCTGGTACAATTACAGCATTTAAAAGGCATCTGGATGAGTATATGAACAGGAAGGGTTTACAGGGATATGGGCCAAATGCTAGCAAATAGGATTAGATTAGGTTAGGATATCTGGTCGGCATGGACGAGTTGGACCGAAGGGTCACTTTCCATACTGTACACCTCTATGACTCTGACTCTATTGGTTGAGGGCTTGGCTGGCTAGCCCAGCATTTATTTTCCATCCCTAATCATGGTTGCTGCAGTGGAGGCAAGTTAAAATTCCCGACGGTGTGTTCATCCAGTGCAGATTCATGTGAGGTGAGTTTGGGCCCAGTATGCGACTTGGTAGCGTCAGCTGTGGCTGCATTGGTCAGGTGGGCCCAAAGCAGACAGATGGTGGCAGCGTTGAGTTTGAGCCAGTGCAATACCCGGTGGTGTCTACATTGGCGAGGGTGTAAGTGGAGACGAGGTGGTGCTGAGGAGTGGTGACTTTCATCTGGTGGCAGCACAGCTGGGGGGGCTCGTGCCTGGCTATCAGGCCCTCGGCACATGGTGGAGCATTTAACAAACAGGACTGTAAAGTTGAACACTTTTACATACTTTAATGTCTTTATAGTCTATGGTTTGGTTCATTTTATGTTTTAATATGGCACTGGAGAGTCGTGACACTGTATAATACTTGTCAGGTGTATTTTGTTACAAAATATGGTGAAAATAGATAAATCAAATGAGAGAGATTTTTTTTTCTCTCTAAGCATCTTTACCATTGTTATAATGATGTGGGTGTACTTTTAATAAGGTGAGACATTACTGGCATGGAATCTGCTGCCTTCCCAAACACAAATTTCCAAAGGCCATGCTCAATGAGGACATTATCAAACCAAGCCAGAGCAAGTGAAGTTCGCTGATCGTCTGAGTTATCAGACTCATATCCAATTCCTAGTCTGGAACACTGTATCGAGAAAGTTGGACAAGTCAGTTACACCACCAGGTTGGACGTAATGCATGGTTACTGGGAGTCACCTTGATCAGAGATGGTGAAAGAAACTTCTGTATTTGTAACCCCAAATGGTCTATGTTAGCTTAAAGTAATGCCTTTGGATTGAAGAACACACCGGCTACATTCCAAAGACTCATGAATAGAGTTGTGGCTGGGTCAACATACTGTGCAGTCTATTTGGACGATGTCTTGATCTTTAGTATGTCCTGGAAAGATCACATGATACAGTTGGCAGAACTCTTTGAGCAACTATGAGAAGCAAACTGGTGATAAACTTAAATAGAATGGAATTTGCGAAAGCGGAGATGACTTTCTTGGGACATAACATCAATCATGGAAGGTTGACCCCATGGAATGCATCGAGGAGTTTCCATGACCAACTTTGAAGAAAGACGTGCTTTGATTCTTAAGACTCAGCAAATTCTATCAGAAGTTTGTTCCAAACCTCAGCAATGTTGTGGCACCGTTAACCGATTTGCTGAAGAAGAACACAGAGTTTCAGTGGACAGAACCATGCCAGGAGACTATCCACCATTTGAAATCTATATTAACCACAAAACCAGTTTTAGCTACACCAAGCGTTTCAAAACCTTTTAAAGTTGCCATCAATGCTAGTGATATTGAAGTTAGAGCTATACTCCTACAGGAAGATGAGGATGGGATTGAACTGCCAGTTAGATACTTTTTGAAGAAGATCAACTTCCACTAAAAGAAATACTCCATGATTGAAAAAGAACTATTGAATTTGGTCCTGGCCTTACAACATTTTAATGTGTACGTCATGAACAATGTGACGGAGACGAGTGTGTACGCTGATCGCAATCCGCTTACAGTCTTAGAACGCTTTAAAGACAAGAATATGAGACTATTTTGTTGGAGTCTTATGTTACAGACTTTTAAATTAAAAATCATACATGTTGCAGATTGGAAGAATGCAACCATGGATGCGTAATCACGGATTTAACTGATAGAGTTTAGATGAGATTTGTCTTTATTTAAAGTTTTTTATAGATATAGGTATATGGGAAGAGGTAAAGGTGAACTTATATTAAAGTTATCTGTATGTTAGGGTAATGTGTTCAAAACAGTAGAGAAAAGAAAATGAAGCCAATTCCAATAAAGTTTGAATTGAGTATATTGACAATCTTAAAAGCCAATGACACAATCCGATGCTTTAGGGTATAAGACCGGGGAAAATTGAACAAATGGGAGGAGAACTGCCACAAGACCAACAGCTGTAGACTGCTGGTCAGAACTCTGAGAGGTATCTGTCTTGAGAAGAAGTTTGCACAGAGAAAAACTTCAACCCTGAGCTGACCTAGAGAGCTGATCTACCGACGAAGATAAAGAGAAGATTTGACCGCTGGCTGGTTTTACAATTTGAATTTTCTGTAAATCTTAATTGGGAGTTTTACTGGCCGAGTATTATAGAAGGGAAGGTACAAGGTAGGTTAGAGGAAGGAATTGTATGTAGTTGTTAGTTAATTATTTTCTGTTACACTTTAAAAAATAAAGTTGTTAATTTTTACTTTAAATAGTTCTTGGCCAGATTACTGCATAGGACAAATCTTTTCTGTGCTGCTGGTTTTAAATTAAGCAGGAGGGTTTAGCCAGTGTTGTAACAACCACACAGAGCTGTGTAGACTGGGTCATTAAGTATGTTCATCGAGCAGACTCAACATGCCAAATGGCCTAATTCACTTTGTGTGTCTTATAGTTTTATGATCTAAAAGCAGAAAGTACTGAGAAAACCTAAGGAGAGTGAAACAGGGCCAAGATTTTGAAACCAATATAACTCTTCTCGAAGGTCCATGTGGGATTGATGTGGAGAACCTTCAGATCTATTCTGGGTGGAGGTCCTCTCTCTCTACCTCTCCACCTACAGGTCCACCACCTCCAGTATAATTACAGAGAATATCGAAGAGTGTGGCCTTTCTGTTTTTGCACCGATATCACTCTTCTTGCAGGTCAGACACTCCTCCTCAGCCTCATCCAGCACCTAAGGCAGTCAAGTTGCATTGCCCTTTTAAGATGGGAAAGCTGGCTTAGAGTTATGTTGTCAATTGTGGTTTTCACCCCTGCTCAGGTTTGCAGCCAATTAGCACTCTGCTTGGCAGGAAGGACAACATTTGCATGTGGTCTGGATTGGAAGCAATGTGCACTGGTTAATCATACATTACTATGGCCATGGGTCCTTACTGAGCTCTCTGTTTCCAAGTTTTCCCTGTTCTTTAAAGACCATGATAAAAATTGTATCTTTCCTCTCATCCATCATATACATTTTCTATTTAAAATGCCTGAAAAGCATATTGGGATTATTACCCTTTTAAACAATTTTAAACTAATCTAGCAAGTATAATACCTGACAATATATTTTCAAATTCTTTCCACCCTTCAGCATTGAATGGGAAGCCTTAAAACCCTCCAATTTTGTTCAAATTGTATATTTAAAAACATTTGCAGTTATATTTTCAGCTGATTTTGTGTTGAGTTGATGTCAATCAGATTGGTCCAATCGTGTATCAATTAATTGCAATGCAAGTTTCAATCATATAATGCCTTTAATATAATAAAACTACCCAAAACACTTCACAGAAGCATTATAAAACATAATGAACTGCGTAAGTAAATATACCATGGAATCATAGAGATCTACAGGAAAGAAAAAAACAAATACTGGGCATCAAGATCACAAACTTCCAAAATACTGCACTTTTTTGACAGATTATGGATTTTAATGGAAATGATTACAAAATAATTCAGTATTACCTTAGATTCCCTATCCAGGCCCATTTCCCTCTGACTGATGTACCTAACACTATGGGCAACTTAGCATAGACAATTGCCTAAGCTGGAAGTGAACCTGGGACCCTAGGGCTGTGAGACAGAAAGGCTAGCCACTGTGCCACCCTTACACTGATGTTTCTTTTTACTGTCAATATCAAACTGCTGATAGGATGACGTATGATGTCGCAATAATAAAATTGGTCCCTCCAGGACAGAAAGTTGTTCACACTTGCTTTCCCCATGCTTTTACAGGCAGTCTTCCTTCTCTTTCTGACAAAACTATGTGCCATATTGCTGTAGGCACATATCTGTTTGTTTCATGAGTTGGAAAAGATTTACTGAGATCATCTTTTTGGTCTATTACTGTGGAGTATAGTGTTTTTGACTACAGTTATATGAAGGGTTCTTGTTGAGCAATGTATGCTGTCCATATCTGTCTGTACACTTTCACTTCTCACTGCTCACCCAAAAAAACTCCAAAATTGACATTTTTAACTTTGAATCATTTTAGGTGATAGTTAGTAGGAAAAGCATATAATTGTTCAAAATTCAGTTCCTTCACCCATGATTCTTCATAAAGCTGTTGGCCTCTAAGTTAATTTTAAAATGGAATATTATTGTTGTACAATGGGATTTTAAGCCAGTCATCCTTCAGAGCTTACAGTTCTTATACTGGGTTTGATCCAGGCACAACTGCAAAGGTTACATGTTTCCATGCAAATTCAAAGGGACATGTTACATGCTTTCCAAGAGATCTGTCAAATTATCAGACCTGAATAGGCATTGCTAGGATATTAGTTATTCTGTGTAGAGGTAAATAAAATAATTTGTAGAATGATTTTACTGAATCAAATTTGATATACAGGACTGATTTTGACATGTCTTTAGCCATGTGTCAGTTGTGTTTAGCTTCATGGTTGGTTTATCTCTGAGAGCCACCAGATTTTCTCTCTGCATCTTCCCAAACTCACCTCATCCTGCACCTATGATGCTCCTCTTTTCTGATTTCTACTAAATTTTCTAAATCTACCACTTGCTGTTCTTGACAGAACTCATCGTTAACCAATTATCTCCCTCTATAGACAGGCATTTCTGGCACCCATGACATCTCTAAAAAGTCACTGCGCAAAAGGGCAAGCATTGATAATCCAACACCCCACCAACAATATTATGGCACAGTAGCCAAAAGGCCTGTGACTGACTGAACAGAGCTGACATGGGTGACACTCCCTCGCACATACAGCCCCATTCTCTCTCACTCTGGTTGCTGCTTAACTACCAGGCTACACTGTTCATGTGTCTTGTTCACTCTAATCTCTAATTCACTACTACTGTTCCCAACACCCACTATATCGATCGTGTTTTGTCATTGCCGAGTCGGGACATCACATACAAGCAGTTGGATAATTGCAAATGTGAACTTCTGTTTACAGCCACCGAAAGTGAACATGCAGACACACTTGGAGATCACCCTAACTGCCATCCTACCTACCTGCTACTGTCCCCCACCTCTCATAGTGCAGTCCAAATGCGGACTGCAGTTGGGCATTAATTATGACCTGTTGGCCTTGTGACACTGGAGCAGCTGAGCTCTGGTCTGTGCCCTCTGTACGTGGACACAAGGACACAGAATTCAGCTGGTGGTTCAATTCAATTTTATTAACAAAACATTCCTTATTTAAAAATACATCATTGAGCATTTCCAAATTTCCACAATATTTGCTCTTTACTTATTTATAATCATCTGAGGATATTACTTCCAGCAATCCATGTGTTTGAGATGGGCCATTGGAATTTCCTTACCCTCCGAAGTTGGACTTGCTCTCTTCAATGAGAGTAAGTCTCACAGGTCAGGGTGGATCTTCTGGGTTTTCTTGGGTTACTACAAGGTCTTCTGCCATGAGTGTTGCTGTGAATCTTTACAGAAGAGATTGTTTCCAATCCTTTGGCCAATAGGGTCATGAGTGGGGTTCAAAGTAAACAATGGGGTTGTGCCAATACCCTTCACTGTGATCATGTCAGGCTGGTGTAAAATGCATGTTTTGAGGCACTGGCTGGAATTCAAGGTGCCAGAAAGTCTGATTAATACTTCCCCAATATACAATGCTTGGGCTGGTTGTAACTGATTTCCATCTGAACCCTTGCAAGCTCTTTGACTTTGGTTTATACTGTTCTTTGTACCTGTTGGCTGCTGATTAAGTTAGTTTAGCCAATTTTCTGTCAGGCCTGATTTCCCCAGCAGTGGGTCAATTTAGAATGTCTGCGTTTGGGCCTGTGGTCGCTTGACCACAACAAGGAGCACTTCATTTTCCTCAATTTCTTCAAACTCCTCCTCAGAAAACTGTGCCCATTCTCCCAGTTTCTCTGCATCTATGCTTACCAAAGTGATTCAATGCACGCTGGCCAGATTATGCCAGAGAGCCCTCGCAGACCAGGCCAAGCAGCAGGACTGCATCTGCAGCTCCATTGTCTGCTCAACCACTACCTTGGTTGAGGAATGGGCAGCGTCCATTCATACACTCATCAGGAGATAATGTACAATGGTGTTTCCTGCCATGGTAACTGTGGATAGCTTTGCCTCCCCGTTACCATCTTTGAAAGGCACCTTTCCATCGCAACAGGTACATGACTGCTCTAGGATGTAGGCATTGTAGCAGTTGCCAGCGACATTGGCACATCTTCAGAATATGGTAATAGTGATCACTGTTCAACTGAACATTAATGGAATGGAACCCCTTCCTGTTGATGGATTCCAGTGTTGTAACAGGCCCTCTGCACCTGGAGGAAACCAGCTGTTTCTAAATCGTGCCAGCCAGACTGCACCACTGACCTCATCATGGTAAAACAAATGAACACAGATGGCATTGGTCACTGTCCTGATGCATTTGTAGATGCATGACCGAGTTTCTCCCATTGCATCCTGGTAGGTGCCAATCACACAAGTACAAAGCAGCTATCACCCTCACATTTGCCGGCAAAGGATGGTTTCTTGCTGCTGCAGCCCTTGGATCCCTTTCTAGCATCCAATATTGTTCCGCCAATGTCCTGGGACATGTGAGGCCCACATTTACACTGTATCATGCTCATCCTCTGGAAATGGAATAAGGGTGAAGATTTCAGGTTCTCCTTCTCATGTCAGGCATATATCAACCATGGAACTAATTCAGTGGAGTGCATTGAAATACATTAATGACAGATGTTGAAATAATTGGCTGAGAATCCCACTGTACTCTTGCAAGTTTCATAAGTTGATGCATTGCTTTTGGCCAGCATTCACTTCTTTGAGTCATTTTCAATAATATTTGCATTTTAGATGTTGATATTTGATTTGCAAAGACTAATGACATAGTGAAAATGGCCTTTGACCAGGATTTTAACATTAGTCACATTCACTCTGCATGCATTGCACATGAGTAATGACATGATTGCAAAGTAAGCGTAGCTTCATTTTGCTGTAACATCTTTCAAGTATTTGCATTTTTGATCTTGCACCTTCTGGGTGCAATTTGATGGGCCAAACTACCAAGTTTAAAAAAAACCACTTTATTCATATACTATGATTAAAGTACAGACAAAATTTAAATAAAAGAATTACCTTAACTGTAACTCTATTGAAATGCTTAACAGAATTTTGAATATATATTAACTGCTATTAATTCACTGTTCCGATATAGTAACATCCCATAAGCACACCCTTGGCAAAGGCAAATTTGGTCAAATAACTCATCTCACATGCATCCTAGCAACAGGAAAAGGACCCAGTTTTTAACTGCAGCAGAGAGAGGAATAAAAGCTTCCACATCTAGCTTTAAGACCCTGGCAACTTCTGAAGGCTAAAACCAGAAGAAATCCTGGTTCTGTGAGAGCTTGACCCCGCCCATTCAGGCTGCTTCTATTGTTTCAATGTTTTCAAAAAAAAACCTAGGCATCATGCACTGTTAACATTATTGGCTTTAGAGCAGACTGCTTTACACCTCTCACAATCTTTTTTTCATTAAAAGAAAAGGACAAAATACACCTCTTAAATATAAGTGTCATCACAGCCAACATGGTATTTTGATGGGCAACCTTATGGACATCCCTAAGTCTTCCCATGATCTATTAAGTTTACCAGACTCCCTTATCCCGTATCCTTGGGCTTTTACAATGCATCTTATTCAACCACATTCTAATATAGCTGACTTCTGCATCTGTTGTTTAATCATCCCTGCTAGGAAGATGGGAGCTTCTCCCTAGTGTCTCATGTTGTCTCTCCATAAGAATTCAGTTAAACCCCTTAATGTTAGTTTGTTGGTTGCACATAGAACTTTAGTATACCTATATAGGTGTACATAATATATAGTGACAATTACCTGGAGTCTTAATAATTGAGGGATCAAACTTTTCTTCTAATCTTTACTAAATAACAAATTCTGAACCAGCTGGTTAAAAGAGACCTTTACCAAGGTTTCTCAAGGGCATTCCATACCTGCACAGTTTTGGCATTTAAAGCTGACTGTGTACAGGAATCAAATTAAACACATTGATGTTGAACATATTAAAATTACTATTATGTGCATATATTTGTATATACACATATGTGATTATCGTCACCCAAAGGCTCTCAACTACACGGTGGCACAGTGGTTAGCACTGCTGCCTCACAGCGCCTGAAGACCCGGGTTCAATTCCCGACTCAGGCGACTGACTGTGTGGAGTTGGCACATTCTCCCCGTGTCTGCGTGGGTTTCCTCCGGGTGCTCCGGTTTCCTCCCACAGTCCAAAGATGTGCGGGTCAGGTGAATTGGCCATGCTAAATTGCCCGTAGTGTTAGGTAAGGGGTAATGTAGGGGTATGGGTGGGTTTCGCTTCGGCGGGTCGGTGTGGACTTGTTGGGCCGAAGGGCCTGTTTCCACACTGTAAGTCTAATCTAATCTAATCTAATGTGAGTCAAGCTTTTATCTTTTCTATCCCATTTGAATGGTAAACTTTAAATTAGCTTGCAAGAAGATCAATGCTTCCCTTATCAAAGCTTTCTTGGGGTAAGTAGTGGCTATACTTTACTATTTAGTAAGACCCTATTTGGTGATTTCAGTAAGACACTTTATTATCCTACCTCACTGCTATGAGTACGAAAGCCACTATTCTGTCTATGTAAATTACTCCTTCAACTAACAATCTTTGTCCGTTTTTATGTCAACTGAAAACCAACGGCAGTCATTTTGTGTTAACTAAGGAACATAAACCAACCTAACACTTATAAAGGGAAGGGAAGAATAAAGTGAAAATGATGAAAGAAATGCTTTTGTCTGGGGAGGAATGTAAAGTGGTTCTGAATGTAAACTTTCAGAATGACAGTGATCTCCTTATTTCAATTTATTTCTCACCATTGTTATTCTCCCTTTCAGCTTACGATGCTCTCAGACACTGCCCTGCCTATATCCCTTACTTGATATTTTAATTTCTGCACCATGCCCTCCAACCCTGCAACAGTGTCATCTGTGTTGGGATGATTGGTTTCTCTCTTGCTCGTGGTGGTTGTTGCCTGACACTTATGTGGCCTGAATAGTACTTGCAACTGCTCAACCCAAGTTTAGATACTGCTACGTTTGAACATGGATTTCTTCAGTATTTGAGGTCCTGAATGGTGCTGAACATTGTGCATTTATCAGTGAGCATCTTCACTTCTGATCTTTATGATGGAGGGAAGGTCATTAATGAAGTAACTGAAGATGGTTGGGCCGAAGACACTACCCTGAGGAACTCCTGCATTGATGTCCTGCTGCTGGGATGTCTGCAACAACCACATCCATTTTCCTTTGTGCCAGGTATGACTTCAACCTATCAAAACATTTTCTCTTTCTATTCCTGTTGACTCCAGTTTTGTTTGGGCTGCTTTAATTCTGCATTTGGTCAACTGCTGCACTGACACCAAGACCCTTACATCTTCTCTTGAATTCAGCTGTTTTATCCAAATTTAGATCAAGACTGTCATGAAGACTGGGCCACGCAGAACTCAAACTGAGCTTTAGTGAGCAGGCTATTGTTGCCTGAGTGCTGTTTGATTGTACTGTCAACAACACCTTCCACAACTTTGGTGATAATTGAGAACAGAGTGATGCAGCAATATTTGAACTGGTTGGATGTCAAGAAATAGTTAGATTGTCTCTTGGTGATGGTTATTGCCAGGCAATTATGTTGTGAATATTACTTGCCACTTATCAGGCCTGTCCTGAATGTTGTTCATGTCTTATTGCATGTGGGCAGAGATTCGTTGCAACTAATACTGAATGCTGTTTTATTATCAAAGAATTTCACAATTTTCAGCATAACGCTAGAAAGATGGTCATTGATGAAGCAGCTGAAAATGGTTGGGCCTAGGGCAACTATCTTGAGGCAATGATGTTCTGGAATGATGTCCAGGGGCTGAGATGATTGTAGTAGTCATGGCTAATTTCTTTTTGTACTGGATATGCCTGCAGTCAATGGAGAGTTGGCCCATTGCTCATTTTGGCAAAACTGAGGACTGCAGATGCTGGAGATCAGAGTGAAGATTAGAGTGGTGCTGGAAAAGTACAGCAGTTCAGGCAGCATCTGAAGAGCAGGAAAATCGATGTTTCGAGCAAAAACCCTTCATCAGGAATGATTTTGCCCGAAACATTGATTTTCCTGCTTGATCTATTGCTCATTTACTGCTTGCTTGAGCATTTTTCAAGAGTTCCTTAGTGCCCCACCCAATTAATTTCTCCATTGTCAAAAGCAGTCTCTCTTCCCCCCATCTCTTACATTGAGCTCTTTACAGCCTTAATCTAAGCATATAACTAATATGGTCTGGAGTGGAGTTATCTTTGTGGAACTCAGGCTGAGCATTGATAAGCAGATTGTTGTTCAGCAAGGGCCCATTAATAGCACCATCAATGATACCTTCCGTAACTCACTGACAGTTGAAAGTAGACTCAGCGTGTGGTAATTGACTAGATTGGGTTTATCCTGCATTTTCTGAATAGCATAGAACTGGGCCTTTTTTCACATGCTCAGGTAGGTTCCAATTTTACAGCTGTACCAGAACAGTTCAGTGAGGGTTATAAATAATACTGGAGCACCATGTTTTCAGTACTATAGCCACAATGCTGTTGCAGCCCTTTGTGTCCAGTGCATTCAGCCTGAAGACTGGTGACCTTGTTAGGAGGCAATATGGATCACTCCCTCGGCACTTTTGGTTCAAGATGGTAGCAAATTATTTGTCTTTGTTTACAGGCATATCAGAGCAAGGAACTCCCTTCTTCCAGTACAGCAGTGACCACACGACCAAAGTTGGCTGCAAAGCACTTTGGGATATCCTAAGGTTCTTTGAAAGATACTTTTTTGATTTATGCTCTTTTTTGTTCTAATGCAGAGAATGGATTAGTGTTGAAAATCTGAAAACTGTGAAACTTAGTGATGTAAATTTTCCAAACATAACAGAAGAACAAGATCTGCTTCTCTGAATTATACAGAAGTAAAGGACAAGAAACTCAATTTCTTATGAATATATTGTATCAAGGGGCTACTTATCAACATCAAATGAGTCATCAATTATTCTCAGCAACAAAGATTTTTGATTGGTTAATACTCCTGACAACACACTATGACCCAGAGAAACCTGAATCTTATGAACTCTGTTCTGTGCGATAAAAGTCTGTTGACATGCTTCTATGTGAGCCGGGTGTTTTTTCCCTTGTATGCTGTTACTGGCAATTTAAAAACTAGTTTAGTAGGCAAAAATAAGGTGCGTTTTTATGAAAAAATTTCAAAACTAGTTTTCTCTTGCCTGGGACCATCAGAGTGTTCTCATCAGTTGCATTTTTTAGGGTTTGAGAGTTAAGAATGCTGTTGATGGCTATCATGAGTACTCCTAGTGGAGTTGTGGACATTCTGTCAATGGATTAATGCTATGGTAAATGATTCCCAGAAAAGAGATAAAACCTAATTTGATCAAAAGTTAAATGATAGCTCAACTCTTGTAATTAAGCCTACCAATGTCCAATATTTCAGAACTCTCATGGCATCATTGTTCTTTGTCCTCTAGCAGATATTATTGAACAATTTATCCTGCTTCTTATTAATGGAAGACTGGAAAGATATTGTGAAATGGGCCAGTGACCAAAGCATTTGACAAAAGTTTGCCCCCAAAATGAGTGAAATTCATGAGGGTAATGTTGAAAATCTGAAACTCAATCTCAATTCAGTAATTCCTTGTTTTAGCAAAAGCGGGTATGGTGTTCAGATGCAACCAACCAACCTGCTTGCAAGAGCTGGGTTTATTATAATTTAAATGTATATTATGCACCCCTCAGAACCCATCAGCATTGTAACCTGGCTGGTGGTCAGAAATAAAAGACCGATGGGAAGTGATTGTTGGATTCAGCCTTTTTTTTAAACCTCTTGACATATTTTACCTACTTGACTGGCTCTGCACAGTTAGATCCTTTGACCTTTCTTATTTCCAACTTAACTTTTTTGTTTTCTCTGCAGAGATTCCCAATGTTGGGCTTGTCCCTATTTATCAACAGGCCTGACCTATTCCACCACTGATCCTTATGACCTTCATAATGAAATTTCCCTCTTGAGGTGCTTATAGTATTAACTCGTTGAAGCCACTTACCTCCTCCTCCATCAGCCCTTTTAATTCCCTCCTACTAACCCAGAGGCCTTTCCAATCTCAAATCTGCTTCTCCCACCACCAACCTTTTGGATCTTCTCTCATTCCTGTCCACTTTCAGAAGGGACTTAGTGCCTGTTCTCTAAATAGCGGGTGTCCTAACTTGGCCCTAGCTGGTAATGGAGCAAAGAAATATTAATCAGGTCTTATTGATGAATTTGGCATGATCTGAGGAAAATAGACGCTTACAGGTGTGTCTGACTTTAATCACCCTGCTTGCTCCTTGGTTCCAAGCAAATATCAGGGCCATTGGTTCGCTCTTCCTTTTCTATTGTCCATATATTTTCAAACATTCCTATTAGAGACAGCAGAAACCTTGCACCTGCTGTAGGCGCAAGCATCATATTATCCCATTAAGGGTGGAATGTGATTGTCATCTTCACTTTATCCAGGTCTCTGGTTGAATACATCAGCCGTAATTACTTTGCTGTTGTTTCTAAACCTACTTGATCTGAGGTTGCAAGTCGCCTTCCAAAGGTATTTGACGTTATAGGCCTTTTGAGCAACAGTGGTCCTTTTTTGTGTTTGACACCCTTGCCAAGAGGTGGGTGTAGACTGGAAAAATGTTGTGTTTTGTGTAAATGGTGAGAACCTAGAATTGGAAATAGGTTCATTTCAGAGGGAGAGTTGGCTTACACTTAGATGTGTACCCAAGAAATTATGAGGGGGCAGAAAAATCTGCATTGTGTCACTGATACATTTTCTGATGTTCCCTTCATTTATCATTACAACAGAATGTTACTGATCTTGTAGATAATGACAATTTAGCCATTAAACACATCCTCAATCCAACCAATACTGGGCTAGTATACTGTTTCTTTAATGTTTCATTCTTTACTATTATAACACTATAACTTCTCTTTCTTTACACAGGTTCTGGCTAGGTGCTTTTATTTAGTTAATTAGTGTATTTTCAATTGACATAAAAAAAGTGTTATCTTTAGTTTTTCCTTGTGGTCAGATTTGTTAATTTTTAAATCATTACATGCTTTCTCAGTTCCCACTTGTGACTATACTTTTTGAAGGACGGATATCATTCATTACCAGCAAGATATAAATAACTCTCACATTGTTACAGGAGAGTTCTGGGGAAGGAGCTATAAGAGGAAAAGTAATTTTGTCAAAATGTCTCAAATGATTCCATTGTTATTAATGTTCCACTACCATATATTAGCACTGTAGTGATCATGATGCATAAAAGCTATGTAAAACAGCCTAGCAGTTGTATTAATTTGCATGTTTAATACTTTTTTTAGCAGTACACTGAACAGGTTAGCAAAAAAATAAGCTGTCTTGCTATTTTTATTGTAATTTTGTGATTGAGTGTCATCGGGACTAGAGAGAGGATCCTGTTTGATTCAAGTCACTGATGTCATTGCTGATGAAATGCACAAGATATTACAAAGGGGAAAGTTGCTTTTGGAGGATAGAAAAGATTAATTGTTCTGCTTGAAACATAGCCAAATATCTCTTTTACTCATGGACTAGCAGAGACAGAGAGAGAAAAAGGAAGAACACACAAAAAGAAGTGTGAGCTGTATTCCTTATGTACTTTAGGTGCTGTAGATAGCCAGTTTTATAATTAGTTAATGCCTCAGGACACTTACCATGCTGTAACATCAGATGGCCACATTATCTACATTTAATATACGGCCAATCTAAGCTATTCGGAATGCCTTGGGTAGATTTGCTGCCAGCATTCCTTTGTATCGGTATCAGGCTAACCTAGTGATACCAAATGGGGGAAGATGATGCCTGCACAAGTTTTTCAGTAGAAGCTGAGCTTAATCTTGATCAACAACAAAGATTGATAAAATAGTACATGAGTCTATTGTTGATAAACTCATCTGGTTCACTCATTTCCTTTTAGAGAAGGAAACTGCCATCCTTATCTGGTCTGATCTACATATGGCTCCAGACCCACAGCAATGTAATTGACTCCTAATTGCTCTCTGGGCAATCAGGGGTGGGCCATAAATACCAGCCTAATCAGGGGATGCCCTCTGAATTAAATTTTTGAAAAGTTATTTACATTAAGTCTAAGATTCATGATGGAGTTGTGAGACATCAGGCTCTACATAAGAGTAGGTTAACATTACTGTTAGCTACATTGACTCAACATGAGAAGAACTGAAACCAAATACAGCAATGTACTACTTGGATTCTGGCTAGCTCCACTCAGGGACAGTCCTTTATATCTTGATGGATAGAACATATCTTGTAATGCCAGTTAGATAGCAAATGTCCTATAAAACAACCGAGGTATTGTCTTGAGCTGAAGTATGTGGCTAGCCTGGCTTTTGCCTGAAATACCATCTTTGGCAAAGGACTTTAAGTGTACACAAATAATGCAGACCTGAGGATGATCTGAAAGCTAATTAAGTTGCTTCCTGATGCTCACTTAAAGATACTGCATGCCATTTTGCTGACTACTGTTGTATTTAATGATCTCTCCGAACTGTGATCAGCTGAACAGGAATAAAACTTCCTTTTTGATGAGGATCGTGAGTGGAAATTAATGACCAATCTGCACTTTCAGTGTCCATTTTCAACAACTGAAACTGTCTGTAAATCTCTCTTAAACAAGGAATCCAGGCCCTCCAGAAAAGTAACTTTTAATTTGCAACGCTGCACCTTGGCCTTCCCTACAAGAGATTTGTCACTCCACGAAAGCTCTGAATTTCATTGAAACTGTGACCACAGTGATGAGATGCTACTGAATATTGGGCTGTACATTGCTGGATGCATTGGGAAGCCTCTCACTGAAATGGACAGGTTTCAAACTTTGTGTTAAACACAGTCTTTGACTTCTCTTGATCGTCTAACCACAACCCATAAACTGAGGCAGACATTCATTACATCAGCAAATTATTATTGAACCCGTCTTGTTTTCTAACACTTGCCCATCTTAAAAAACAAGATGGAGTATGTGACCTTGTTCACCCAATCAAACATTCCTTCTGCCTGGCATGGCTGCTGATCAATAGAGCCAGTGTGCATTGCTATGAGAAGTTGTGCAAAATCATAGCACTTGGGGTTAGGATTAATGCCATTCTCTGAATTGGTGTGATACTGGTCACGATTGATGCAACAGTGTCTCCCTCATTCTATTCTTCCCTTTCTCTTCCTCCTCTCCTTTCATGGGGTCACAAGGAGTGGAGTGGGGTCAGGGAATTGTAAAGTAGATCTTCTCCATCCTCAATGGCGTTTGTGTGAACCTAGATAGGAGCCTGCAGTGATGAAACTCGAAAAGATTGTGATGAATTTGTGGCTAGTAATGAAACCATGACTGTTACCCACTGCTTGGAGTCTGGTTTAGAGGAGTGAGAGCTGGTAAAATAGCAGGGGAAGGAGTCAGGAGGGGAACCTGAAATTTCCTAACATTGTGGCATATTGTGGGTACTGGTGCATAGCGCAGTGGTGGGAACAGCAGTATCATAGTTGCCCATTGAATAAGTGAGACATTTCAGTGCCCAATCAGTAGCTGCTGCCCTGCAATGAGAAAAAGCTTGTCAGGCTCTGGCTGTCCCTGAGACAGTGTAACGTCTTCTGGCAGAAGTGTTTAACGTTGTGGCTTCAGCATTCATGTTGAAGTTCTTGAACTCCTCCCCCACTGCTTTCCCAGGACCTACCAAGATGCTGGCCCTGTTTGAGCTGGCAGCTGTGGGATGTTACCCACTCTCCTCAATTGCATGATGGTCCTGCTAGAGATTACACTTCCTCTGCTGGCATGGGGCCAGCTTCCACTCCAGTATTGTGATTTCTTGCCTACTTACAAATTTCACTCCCATACGTAGTTTTGTGTTTGAGGATATAGTTAAGGCACTAGGAATCAGAAATTTGTTTGGAAGTAGGAGAGGCCACTGGCTTCAGGCAAGGTGACCTTTTAGCATCTGTAGTATCTGCCATGTTTTCTTCCTGATTACAACCAACACTGTCTTCTCAGAGGGCTCATGGAATTTATGTTCCCAGTCAGGTCCTGTTGGCATCTGCTGCAGTGTTAAGTCATGGAAAAGAAAGAGGTGTGTATGATTGAGATTTTCTGAGGTAAGAGTAGGACCTGTGAAAGATACAATCATATAGGTGTGGAATACTCAGTATATAATTGGTTGGTGGATGGAGTATATTTGAGGCTGTGGTGCTGGTGATGATGCAAATATTGATGTCTGTGTTTGTTGTTATAAACCATCTGATAGTAATACTGCAGAATTGAGTTTCCAGACTGAAACTTGGCTCAGAAGATAAAAAGTTTAATTTTTGCAGTTGGTTACCATGGTGGTTAGTAACTGAAAAATACTCACCCAAAGCCGCAGAGGAACATGTGTTTGAGACTTAAAAGAAAGAGAGAGCAAAGTTCATATGTGACAGTTTTGAAAGATCTTACCCTAAAGAATAAAACAAAGTTTCAACCTATTTCTCAACACCCTCTTTTACAGATACTCAGTCCCAGAGAAATATCAGTTCTATCACAGCGATTTCATCTCTTACTTTCTTCCAAGTGTCCTCCTTGGTATTATGATTTTTTCCATGTCTCTTGACAGGAAACGTTTTTCAGTTCTGATTTCCTCAATCTTTTTTTCAGTTCCATGACTTTAAGACTTCTATACAAAATCTCTCCTCTTGGAAATTCTATGAAACTAAAACCAGTTATACTGGTTCTCCTAAAATGAAAACTTGATTCGCCTGTTAGGAGGAAACTGTTTTTCTGAACTGAAATCAAAAACAAATCTTACATCTTCCGATCTGTTTTCTCTATGTGGTGTAAATTCTATTTAGATCACTATTCCAAATGACTCGCTACAAATGTTTTTTTCCAAAAATGCTTTCACGGAACTGACCAAAATCTATCTTCTGATCCAAATCCAAAAAATAATTACTTATTTTACACAACTATTGTTACCTTTTGCAACGTGTGTCTTGACCATTCTTGTGAAATTATTTCCCAGATAAGAGCAACATCCTGAGGACAAGGATCCTGACTGTGATGCTATTGCCAAGCTTCTCCTGCAGGACAAATTATTTGCCTCAGTGATCTCTCTGTTCCTCCTCCACTGTGTTCAGCACTTCCTCTGATAACTTTCGAGTCTTTGAGTACTAGGTTGTTAAACGTGCAAGTTTCTGTTTTTAAGGCCCCTGACACATGTAAATCATGGTAATTAGCAATTAGCCCTCAAATTGTGAGCTACAGACAAAAAGATATGTCCCATTAGCACATTAACATCTCTTTTTCATTTTTTCCCTAAAGTAATCCCCAGCAAGTTTTAAATAGCACCATCTAATGCCCATAGAATCATAGAATTCAAAGCACTCCCAATGCACTTCATTTACTTTGAATTACTTCCTGAATAGTGTTCATTTTTGAAAATATAGCAGTCATTTTGTGTACAGAAATAGTCTGCAAAAAAAAAATCAATGCAACAAATCTGTGTTCAATTTGTTGCTGATGGAAGGTGGAATAACTGCACAGAGGCTCCTATCCCATCAGCAAATCACACTTTATTTACACAGTACTTGACACTGGTCTGGCTTTCTCAGAGCTAGCTCGAGGTGAACAGGATGACAGTCTTGTTTATATCTATTAGCCAGGTCTCCTTGATTGGCTGTTAACGTGATCCAATCAGGAACTCATATGGTTGACCTCATTGCAATCCCTACAGAACAAAGTACTGGCCAAGTCATGAGAATATCTCACTGCTCTTTACATCGATTTTATGTAAAGGACCCATGACATTAGTGGACAGACAACACATTAGTTTAAAGCCTCACTTATTTGATGTCATGAGATGAATTTTCAGGTCCTATGGATATTGGCAATGTAAGCAGTTGGAGCTGGAAATTGGAGTGCCAACACAAAATGTGGGTAAACGGAAATGTGTAGATATTCTTTCAGATATGCCAGAAAAGAAAGAGCATGAACTTACAAAGCATCTTTCATGATATCTACATCTGTCTAAAATGCTTCACAAAAAATCAGTGTCATGACCAAACCCCCGGCAAGGTTTTTCAATTTTCATTGTTTCTAAACAGGATACCACAAATGGTAAAGATCCCAGGTGAGAAAGGGGGTGAACTGGTGGCTGGATGTTGAGCAATCTTTTCATCTGGAATTCTGCTTTGAAAGTAATGTTTTCCTCAGTTGGTGTTTAGTTTATATTATTTATGTTGTGTTAATGGAAATATTGATCAATTGCTTTCCCTCAAAATATTGCTCTGTTTTCAAATAGACTAAAGAAATATCTTCCACATGCACCTTGGTTGTTCACCTAGCCTGATGATTTGTTGCAACAAGGTTAATTTTAAAATGATCCCAATCCTTTTGGATACCTTTTCTCCCAGACTCAATGAGTTTGTTTTCTTTTTAAGAAGGCCAATTTAACCAGGCTTTATTGAATTATCAAAAAGAGTGAGTTTACTAATTACTGAATGCAAGGAGAAATAGTAACACAACACACTTATACAGAGATTAGAAATAGGGTGAGTCCAGAGAGGGGAAAGCTTAAACTGAATCAGTTCTTTAATTGTTTGCAAAGAGTGGATAATCGTATGTCGTTCCTTGAAAGTGGAGTTGCATGCTGACAGTGTCGCGCAGAAACTATTTGGTCAATGCATTAGTATAGAAGGTGGGATGTCATGTTGTTAGTGTACAGCACATTGATAAGGACACTTTGGAATATTGCATTCAATTCTGGTCTTCCTCCTATAGGAAAGATGTTGTTAAACTTGAAATGGTGCAGTAAAGACATAGAAAAATGTTTGAACTATGGGGAGAGGCTGAATATGCTGGGGTTATTTTCCCTGGAGTATTGGAGACTGTGAGGTGAGCTGATAGAGGTTAATAAAATTAGAAAGGGCATGGATAGGGTGAATAGTCGAGGTCTTTTTCCCAGGGGTAGAGGAGTTCAAAACTAGAGGGCACAGGATGGTGTTTGGATGGAATGAGCTGCCAGATGAAATGTTGGAGGCGCCTCTTAAACAAGGCTATTTTGTCTTTGTCTTTTTTTTAAGAGAGGTCGTAAAGGCAGAGATGCCAAAATGTCTGGGAAAGAGCCGAGTTTAACAATGACAGGTGAGTGGCCAGTTCTCCCAGTTCAGGTTTTTATAGTTTCTTTTAGTTGCAACAGTGAGAAGCTGCTGCAGTCCAGAGAAAGGTTCCAAGCTTCACCAGGTGATTCTTGACTGGCTTCTCTCTCTCTGAAATCTCTCCTGTGTTTGAATTTATCTTTTGCCAAGGGGAGTGTTTATGGGACATTGCAGGAATTGGAACAACTCCTTAGTTAATTTGTAGTTTTGAGTCGGTTGAGTTTTCAAATAGTTAAGTTATTCTAAGTTCCATTTTCTTTTGTTCGTGTTTCAATTGTAGTGTTTAAATAGATTCTATTTTGCTTAAACTGGAGTGGTTTGACCAGCTTCTGTTTGACTAGCTGCATCACATCTGGACTATCCATTTCATATCTGCTTTTAAAATAAGAAAAGGTTCGGGTCTATGCTAACTTCTTGAAATATTTTGAGGGGTTCTGGGTGGTCCATAACAGCTGGTACAGTTACAAATTTAAAAAGTAACTGGATGGGTACGTGAATAGGGAGTGTTTAAGAGGGACATAGACCAAATGCTGGAAAATGGGACTAGTTTAATTTATGATGTCTGATCGGCATAGATGAGTTGGACCAAATGGTTGTAATTGTGCCAGCCTCATCTTCAACCTGTGCAGTCTACAGCCCGGAGGACTCAATATTGAGTTCTTCAATTTAAAATAATTTCCCTTCCCTTCCCAGCTCCTCCTCCCCCCCCCCCTTCCACTCCTCCCAGCCACCTACCAGATTCATTCCTCCCACTGACCAACCAGCTTGTACCTCTGCCTGTCTTCAGCTATCCTCACTTCACCACCCTGGCCCCACCACCCCCTTTATCTGCATCTCCCCCTACACCCGCCCCCCAGTCCTAAAGAAGTGTTACACCTGAAACGTCGACTTCTCCAACTCCTGATCCTGCAAGGCTTGCTGTGTTCTTCCTGCCTCCTGCTTGTCTAGCTCACAGCAAAACTGTCAGGCTACAAACATACACAGGTTAGTGATGCAGTTTGTTTTTCACCCGTTATTTGGTTATTATTTGAAGGCCAGAACACATTGGGCTTTCTCTGCTGAGATGTGGCATGGGGTAGATAATATTGCACTATGGATTTATTTTGAGTTGGGGGAAACAATGTATTTTTTCAAAATAAAACTCTGGCAATAATTTGGATGAAGGAATAGATGATACTACTGAGAGACATTTACAACTGTACAGTGATGTATTTTGGCTGTAGCAGATTTTTTACTATTTGGAATTAAAAGTTAACAATGTCGTTGGACCTTGATCTTCTGATCCATGATGCCAGTACTTTTGTTTTGCAGTGCAGACACTGTTATACTCTGCAATAGCACAACAGCCAACTCACACATGGTCTATACACAGCAATTAATTCAATTACCAAGCATTCTGATTTAGTGAGCAGTTGCGAAATAATTGTTGGACCTGGGCATCAGGTGTATTTACATTGTGTTTCTTCAGATAGTGATATGGGATCTTTTTATTATCCACCCGAGAGAGTTGACAGACTTTGGGTTATTATCTCCTGCACATTAGACATCTTCAATAAAGCAAAATTCCCTCAATATTGCAGTGAACTGTTAGCCTTGGTCTCATTTACTGATCTCTGGAGTGAGATTCAAAGCCACAATTCTCTGACTTGCACGTGACCATCCTCCTCCTGAACCATATTCCAGGGGATAATTTTTATTCCAGTGCTTTTAAATGATATATGTTATCGATAGAAGACAACTATAATATTTTAACAATGGCATTAACTAATTCAATTTAAAATAGGTGATGAAACTTTAATGTGAATGACTATTAATTAATATGGTTTCAACCATATTAAATCACTCTTTCTCAATGGTGGGTTAAGCTAGCTGGTAAATAATGAAAACATTCTTACAGCACAGGAGGAGGCTATTGAACCTATCAAGTCCATTCAAAGAAGTCTGAAAATATGATACTGAAAAATAAAAGATTTGATAGTTATGATTAAAAGAAACAAACACAAAAAGGTGAAACTATTTTGAATGGATTTATTTTTCAGTGTAGGCCATGTCTGATTAATCCACTTTGGTTACCTGTTGAGGACAATACAATAGTGGATAGCAAATGTTCTGATGACGTTGTCTAGCTAACATTTATAAAACACTTGATAAAATTCCGCACAGTAGATTACCCAAAATAAAGTGTGACATTTTGGGTTGATCGTTGGTTGGTTGAGAGATAGGCAGTTGAGAATGGAAGTAAAGGGATATTTCTCTGCTGAGATGTGGCAAGGGGTAGATACTATTGCACTATGGATTTATTTTGAGTTGGGGGAAACAATGTCTTTTTTCAAAATAAAACTCTGGCAATAATTTGGATGAAGGAATAGATGATACTACTGAGAGACATTGTAAGTGAAGTGAATGCAGTGAGGAGGTTAGAAAGGGCCATTGACTAGGTTAGACAAAAGTACAATGTGGAATTGTACAGGGCTGCCAATTTTACGTTTGAGAAAGACCAATCCAAATGTTACTTCATAGTTAATGATGTAGTTCTAAGGAAGTACAAAGTGACCCATGTATTCATGTACATCATCAGTGTAAAATAGTGATAGGTATAAAAACTAAGGAAGCAATGAATTCATAGAAGTTTACAGTACAGAAGGAGGCCAGTTGGAAAAAAAGTTTCAATACTGGCTCCCAACACGCTACCCAGCTCGTCCTATTCTCCTGGCCTATCTCATAGCCTCTAAATCACTTTCAAACATACAACCAGCTCTCTTTCAAATCCTCATGGAATCAGTCTCCACCACTCTTTCAGGTAGTACATTCCAAATTCTAACAACTTTCTGAGTAAAGAAGTTTCTCCTCATCTCACTCCTAGCTCTTGCTGACATACCAATGAATGGAAACAAAATATCCTTTTTTATTCTGTCAGAATTGTTCATAATTTGAAGACCTCAATAAGATCACCACTTAATCTTCTCAGCACCAAAGAGAATTAGGTAGTTGCTCTAATCTTCTATCTGAAACCTCTCACTCCTGGTATTATTCTTGTAAATCTCCTTTGTACTCTTTCCAGGGCTTTAACATTCTCCTTAAGTTAGGTACCTGGGACTGAACACAGTACTCCAAATATGGCTTGACCAATGATTTAAAGAGGTGTAGCAACAATTTCTTGGTTCTATACTCTATGCCTCTATTTATAAACCCAAGTATCCTACAAGCTCCTTTTACCAACTGTTTCAACTTGCCTGATCACCTCTGGAGAATTATGCACATGAATCCCGAGGTCCCTGTACTCTTATACTCGCCTCAGACTTGTGCCATTGAGCCTCTATTGTCCCTCTGTGTTTCTTCTGCCTCATTACCTCACAATTCTCTGCAATGAAATTTATTTGCTAGGTGTTGTCCATTTGGCCAACTTGTCAATGTCCATCTGAAGTTGTTCTGTGTCATCTTCACAATTCACTATTTTCTCTCGCTTAGCATCATCTGCAAATTTGGCCCTCAACACTCCTCTCCAAATTGTTTACGTAAATCAGAAAGAGCGGGGCTCCCAAAACCGATCCCTGGAAACATTTCAATTCAGTCTGAGAAGTGCCCATTTATACCTACTCTCTCTTTCCAATCTTTTAGCTAACTTCAATTTCCATGCCCACAATGATCTGTCAATCTCAAACATTTTTAATTTACTAACCGACCTGCCATGTGGCACCAAATCAAATATATAACACCCACAACACTACACTCATCCACTGTCTGTGTCACTTCTTCAAAAAACTGAATTAAGCTTGTCAGACATGACCTGTCCTTAGCAAAGCCTTGCTGGCTGTATTAACTTATTCTTCTCTGAGTGTACATTTAACTTTTCCCATATTATAACCTCCATCAATTTTCCAAGTATTGAGGTGAAGCTGACAAGTCTGTAGTTTCTTGGGTTACCTTTTGTTCCTTTCTAAAACAGCAGCTTCAAATTTGCAAACCTACAGTGTCCCAGGACTAATCCAGTGTTCAGACAAGTCTGAAAAATTTCTGTCAATGACTGGACAATTTGCTCCTTTATTTCTCTTAGAAATCTAGCATGTATCCCATCCCAATCTTTTGGGATCATCATCAATCGTCATCAATATCAGCAATCATCAGCATCACCACCACCATCATCACCACCACCACCACCATTCTCTTCTATTCTCAGGGTGAGTCCATAGGTGGCTACATTGATAGTTGTGGCAGATACACTTGGGATAGAAGGTGGTCACGGGAAGGGTGGGTAGAGCACTGGTGTAGCAATGTGCTCCTTACATTGTTTTCACTTGGGCCTTCCATTTTCCTGATGGTAAGTCTCAAAGTGCTTGACGCTTTCCCACATGCTCCTCCTCTACTTTTGATAGTTTTGGGCCAGTGATTCCCAGGTGTCTGTGGGAATGCTGCACTCCACCAGTGAAGCCTTAAGAGGATCATAGAAGCACTTCCTCTGTCTTAGGGCTCGTCTGCTGTTTCAGAACTGGGAGTAGAGCACCTGCTTGGGTAGTCTTGTGTTGGTCACACGGATGACTTGTCTCACGCATTGCAGTTGATCAAGGCTGGTCAGTGCTTCAATGCTGGGGATGTTCTCTAACTTCTCTGTAAGGAGTGCTGCCAGCCCTTTTAGCATCTCTTTATCAGTATACTGTTCATTTGCCCTCGTATTCAATTGGGCAATTGTCACAATTTTCCAATTTGGTAAAGATAGAATTCATTTATTAATTTTAATGTATTTAGTGTCTCTGTCCCTTTGCTTCAGTAAACAGTGTTGGTCTTTATTTAAGAATAATTGAAATACAACACTGAAAGTGCTTCATTTGTAAAGAACCTTGGCCAAACCTATTTGGAGTGCTTGTTTGAACTCTGGGCTTCAAAACCAAGGAGAAACTGCAATGCAATAGTTGTAACATCACTGGTGATTTTGATGTTTACCTGTTTAATTTATACCAGCAGACAGGTTTAAAATCACAGCTTTGATAATAAGTTTGTTTCCTTTACATTAAATTGAGAGCTAAGGACATGAAAAAATCCATTGCACAGATCTTAATTCATACTCATACAATCCATATAATTTTGGATTTTTGAGTAACCCTGAATTTAATTGGCAACTGAGCTTCTGCTGCTTCTACCTTACCACACCTTTTTACCTGGCTTTCCTTATTCTTTTAAGGTGCTCCTTAAAACTGACCTCTTTGGCCAACTTCTTGATCATCTGCTTCAATGTCATCACTTTATATGGTTCAGTGTCAACTTTGAATTGTTAAAGCTCCTGTGAGGCACTTTGGGACATGTTACAATGTTAAATGGGCTATATAAATACAACTGTTGTTATTGACTGTTGCATTTTACTACACTAACTCAATAGGGTGGAGAGAAAATAGCACAAGTTTTACTATAGGAGATACAGTCTGCTCAAGAAAACTTGCCAGGCTATTTGTGTGGCCACAAGGTGCTGGGGGCAAAAAAACGATGTATGCAACAATTGGTGGCAATTAAATTTGAATTTGTATCATGTGCAAAGCAAGCATAGCTGCTTCAATTAAAAACGAGGAGCAAAAAACAGTATTTTAAGCATAAGGAGCATTACAAGAAAGAAACGATTGGAATTGACTGGATGAGTGGCAAGGGATTCACTGCTAACGTGTGATTGAATTTTTTGACTTTCTGGAAAGGAAAAGGAGTGATATTGACATTAAGCTCACGAAAAATAATGATGGTGCCAGGTTGATGAGAAAGGAGCAGCAGTATTACATGCATCTGAGCAAGGAAGAGACTGAGGAACAAGAAAAATAATATTGGTGTGCACTTGAATTGACAAGTAAAACTGTGCTAACCTTGAGAGTGGTGAGCAAAATACCAGATTGATGTCGTCCTTGAATACCTGTGGAACAATTGAGATAAAATTGACCTAATTGCATATTTCACAAAATGAATTGACTACAGTTGAATTTGGAAAAGGGTTTGCCTTCAGGAATCTTGTAGATCCGGCAATTAAATATTAACAAACAAGCTGATGTCATTAATTAGAGATACTGTATATACATCTGTCCAACAGTAAAAAGAAAGACTTGTATTTCTGTAGCATTTTTTGTGATCTCAGAATTTCCCAAAATGCTACATTGCCACTCTTTCTCGACAATGTAAACATAGTCCATGTATGCTGAACAAGATCTCACAAACAACAATTAAATAAATAATGAGAATCTGTTTCAGATGTGGGTTAAAGTATGATATTGATGAGCACACCATGCTATTTTTGGAATTTTGAAGTGGGAGTTATTGGAATCACTTTCATTTCAGACAGAAAATTGATTAACAGCTCAATTGCAACAAAGTACTTTTGACTCTATAGTACTCATTAAATTACATTGTGTTCAAATTCCAAGATTAATCTCTGAACCTAGGTCTTTTAAATTAGGGGCAACGGTACTACTACTGAGCTAAAACTGACAATCCAGACTTTAATGTAGCAAATTAGTGATGCTTGTTGCTTCTGACTTCATACCTGGAAAATATGTGCAAAATTAAATTATTTAGTTACAAACTTTGGGTATTTGCTTAGATATAACATGTTGGTAAATACTGGAAATAGTCTTAAGACTTTTCCTTTAATGATTGTGCCCTTATTGCACAGCTTCTGGTTATATGACCTAAAAATATGGATTTGCCACATGAGGACTCCTTTGGAATCTAAACAGGATTTTGGATCTGCCATATATTTCTATAACGTACTTGTCCAACTTTTACCCAAAGGATGGCTAAAACACTTTAGTGAAGAAAGTCAGCTTTATTTTGCAGCCAGCAAGAGGACAGAGAGAGAGATGAATAATTTAAATCAACTTGACTCAATAAGCAATTACCAGAAAACCCTCAAGAACAACACTCTAATGTAAAAATAGACTACGCTGCTAGTATACTTATTTTACTATCCCTGATCATGATTTTGAAAAGATCCAGGCTTTAGTTACACAAGTTTCCTCTCACAGTGCTAAGGTTACTTTCTTCTTAGGTAGTTCCTTGAGACTGAAGGTAACTTTATTCCACTCAAGAGTTGTGTTTACTGAACTGTCTAATGTTGAATCCACAACCTACAGGAGGTGGGACATGTGTTTAAAGAGGTGAATGAGGATGAGTCAGTTTTTCCTCCCTATTTCCATGGCTTGAACTTGCCTGCTTCTGAGCTGGTTAGAGGTGCTCAAGATGGTTGGCACCTGTTGAAGATAGTTCTTCCGCAGTTGGGGCAGCCCCGGGTATGTGGTTCCTAGGAGCCAGGACGAATGTTGCATTTTTCACAGAAACATTGAAGATACCCTTGAAATGTTTTCTTTGCCATCATGGTGACTACTTACGTGATGAAGCTTGGAATAGAGAGCTTGCTTTGGAAATCTTGTGTCATGTATTCAGACAATGTGGCCTGCCCATTGTACATCATGCACTGTAACTAGTGCCTTGATGTTGGGGATGCCAACCTGAGACAGGATGACCGATCCTGGAATTGAATTTGCAAGGCTTCTTTGTCACATAAATGCCTAGTTCTAAATTCCAGATCCATACCCCATAGTCTCTTGTTTGAAACCTGACTAACTGTCCAGAATCATATTTCCTCTGTGTACTCAAGAAAATTGAACCAATGTGCTTTAAGTACCTGCTTGTTTAGAGATCAGCCAAACCCTCTCTCTTCAAAAAACCTCTCAACTCACATCAATCAAAGAATCCATACTTCAAAAGCCAAGAGCCTTTGTTCGCAATCTGTAACTTGCATGAACAAAAACATATCCTTTTGATTGAATGCTAATTTATTCTTCCCAGATTTGGTGCTTATTTTATTGAGAGCTACATTTAACTTAATATTAGCATGTTTTGTTAAAAAATACCCAATTATCATCTCTTGGCATAATTCATGTTGTTGTAGAATTGAGAGTTATATATTAAGGAGTGAATGTTATCATATTTATTGCATCATGTCACTTAATATTGAAGGATTTTTTTGGAAGTTATTGCTGAGCATTTAGAAGTTTCTTTGCTTGATGAAGAATGCAAGTTCTTGATTCAGATAATCAGTCAAATGACCCAATACAACCAGTATGCAAATGCATAGCAAATGTGTCACAGTGAACTGCCTCCAGGTAATCACAATGAGCACCCTTACATTACAAGTGAGACTTTACAGCAAAGCTATCCTAAAGGAGTAATTTTCAGATGCAAAATAAGCAATCGCTAGTCATATACTGAATTTGTGGCGCAGTTGGGAAGAGGGTTTGCTGTTGAAAAAAATGAGATTGTCAGCAGCTGCATCAGACAAAAGATGACAGTTTTTGAACTGAATCAGTGTGGTATTTTACAAGGCTGTTTCTTTTTCTAAAATTAATACATCATTTTTTTGAGATGGAATGAAATATGTTATGTGAGCTAGTGAGTGGTTTTTTTGTGATTATGAATTTTGAAGCAATCAGCATGGTTCCTGATCTACAAGCAGGTTGGATACTTTCCCAGCATCTATAGCATGCCAGGCTTGCAGTGGGTCCAAAACATTAAATAGATGTGAATAGCTAATACAGTACACTGCACATCACTGACAAGTGAGCTGCAGCCCTTGGCTAGCTGTTGACCTGCAATGTCACATTGGAGTATTCAATTGTAAGGTTACCTTTAGGTAAAGTTTCAGTTTTATTGGCAATAAAAATGAATCACCAGAATAAATGCTTTTTAGGCGTGTTTTCACACAGCCATCTGTTAAATTTATGATGCCAGAAGGTGAATAAGGAAAGTACTATTTTTATAGTATTTCCACTGCAGATGTGCATTTTATTTTAATAAGACCTAGAGCAATATTGAAATTTACCAAGAGCTTAAAATGCAGTAACAATAATTCCTTAATAATCATGTGCAGGATTTAAGTGATTTGTACTGTTGTTCCTAAGAATAAAACCCATTTACTAAGTAATTGTAAGTACATTGCCTTTTCAAAATTAAGAACGATAGTCATACATTTAATGGATGTTATAATTGTGGTAGAGATCAGTAATATTTTTTGTGAGAAGTCCAAAATCCCATTTGTTTAATAAAAAAAATTAAACCACAATGTTTCTTGGTTTAAAACAGAAGAATGTTTACTATACAAGAATCAAACAAAACAAAATATTATGTTGAAAAGCAACTTATATTCTAAGATCTAGGATCAACAGATTAAATGTAATTTACCAGGCAAATTGTTACCCAATTATAAACTGTAAATTACACATTAAGTGGCAGATAAAACCGAGGTTATTCTTAAGAATCGGCTTTGTGGTTTACTCAGTAATTAGGATTGAAAACGCAGTAAAAATGTTCTTCAATACTTGTACTCCTCACAAAAAAGTTCAGCTTCTCGCCTTCTAGAAACTATTGTTATTCTCAGCCAACTGCAATGCACAACCAGTCTGAAATCTACCAGTATGATCGTCCCAAAAAAATGGCACGTGTGCTAAAACCTCCTCAATTCAATCTGATGCTGTAGATTCATGAATGTTATCTTCAAGTCAAAGAGCTGTGACACTGAGTCGCCATTACTTAATCTCACCTCTATCTTCTTCAGCTTGCCTATACTGCATGGTTTGGACAATTCAGCTACAATTACTGGACTTTTCTGTGCTTCCCTTCATATTCCCTCAACCAGTTTTAGTCTGTCCAATAGTTTTGTTTGCCAATCTCAGTTTCAGCTTTTGTTCTCTTGGAAACTGGGAAGATCTGCCTCAAAAGTATTTCCACCAATTCCATCACAATATCATTTAGTATTTTCAATTTTTAAAAATCATGATATTCACATTCAATACTTTAATGCTCAAGAGTAAAGAACATACTATTTTTAGTTTGGATATTTTAGTAACAACTTTATGAATCGCAACATTTCTGAGTTCTGGGTTGGTGTGGACTTGTTGGCCAAAGGGCCTGTTTGCACACTGTAAGTAATCTATCCTAACTGATCTAGTCTCATTTGCCCTATATCCTTCTAAACCCTTTTCTATTCATATACCTATCTTGATGTATTTTAAATGTTGTAATTTTACCAGCCTCCACCATTTCCCCAGGCAGCTTATTCCATACACATACCACCCTCTGCATGAAAAGGTTGCCCTTAGGTACCTTTTAAATCTTTCTCCTCTCACCATAAATCTATGCCCGTCTACTTCTGGACTCCTCTAGTCCAGGGAAAAGATCTTGTCTATTTATCTCATTCATGCCCCTCATGATTTTATAAACCTCTATAAGGTCACCCCTCAGCCTCTGACGATCCAGGGAAAACAGCCCCAGCCTATTCAACCTCAGCTCAAAACCTCCAACCTTGGCAACATTCTTGTAAACCTTTTCTGAACCCTTTCAAGTTTCACAACATCCTTCTGACAGGAAGGAGATCAGAATTCCACGCAATATTTCAGAAGTGGCCTAACCAATGTTCTGTACTGCTGCAATATGTCCTCCCAACTCTGATATGCAATGCTCTGACAATAAAAGCAAATATATCAAATACATTTTTCACTATCCTATTTACCTGTAATTCTACTTTCAAGGAGCTATGAACCTGCACTCCAAGGTCTCTTTGGTCAACAACACTGTCCAAGGCCTTACCATTACGTGTATAAGTCCTGCTCAGATTTGCTTTCCAAAATGCACCACCTGGCATTTATCTAAATTAAACTCCATCTGCTACTCCTCAGCCCATTGGCCCATTTGATCAAGATCCCGTTGTACTCTGAGGTAACCTTCTTCGCTGTCCACAACACCTTCTATTTTGGTGTCATCTGCAAGCTTATTACTATACCTCATATGTTTACATTCAAATTTATATAACTAACAATAAGCAGTGGATCCAGCACTGATCCTTGTGGCACACCACTGGCCACAGACTTACAGTCTGAAAAGCAACCATCCACCACCACTCTGTCATCTATCTTTGAGCCAGTTCTGTATCTAAATGGCTAGTTGTCCCTGTATTCCAATAGTTCTAACCTTGCTGACCAATTTCCCATTGGAATCTCATTGAACGCCTTACTGAAGTCCATATAGATCATGTCCATCACTCTGCCCTCATCGAACCCCTTTGTTACTTCAAAAAAAATCAACTTTGTGTGACATGATTTCCCATGCACAAAGCCATGCCGACTATACCTAATCAGTCCTTGCCTTTCCAAATACATGTAAATCTTGTCCATCAGAATTCCCTCCAACAACAGAATTTAAAAGGATCTGTTAACTGTCTGCTGGTGCACATTGCAACTTGCTGTGCACAAATTGGTGACCATATCTTTAAGTTACATTTAAAAGCAGTTAATTAGCTAAAAAATCTTGTTACTGTATTCTGAGGTCTCAAAAGGCATTATATTTAATTTTATACGTAAAATTTCTTTCAATTTAATTAAAGACATGAGCAACAAAATGTGTGCTGTGTGCAACCAAATATTCCATCCTTCACTTTTAAAATTATGAGCCCATATTGTGTCTGCAGGCTGGGTTGTAGATGTTGAACTAGGCTGAGCAGGTTGTTGGTTATTATGACCTTGTCTATTTTGTCACTATATAATTGAAATATGTGCAAATCAAGTGTTGGGGAAAACCTGGAGCACTCCACAGCTTTACTGTACCACGTCCAATCATAAATTACTCTGTCAAAATACATTGCCAGAGCAGAATCCTTAAGTCATTTTAACAACAAATTAGATCTTGCATGAAAAGGAATAACATTTAAAAGGCAAACAGCAGGATAGAAAAATAGACTGGGCAGGTCATGAGGAGAAAACCATTGGTGCAGATTTAATAAAATGGCATGACTTACTGTGTTCCCCAAAATTTAAGATACGCGAATTATGTTCTTTCAGAATTAAATAAATACCTAGAAATAAACTTTCTTTTGTCACAAACTAGAGAATTTTTTGACGTCCAAATGATTAAAAACAGAAATTAATTGCTTTCATTTGAAACTGCCTACTTTTGAAATCTGGAGAAACAAATTTTATTTAAATCGTTATTTTCAGATGGACTGAGTTATTCCATTCTGCCCTGATATCAGGGGAGAAACTTTGTGTGCATGTTTAAGGATTGTAAAGTTTGATATCTTAACTTAATTTTATTATTTTTCTCCATTTATGCTAAGAAGACTGTGTAATGCTGAACCTTTTTATCACTTATTTCCTTATTTTTCTATTTCTGTAACTAAGATTTTGTACCTAAGATGACGCCATGTGCGGCGACATTATACACATTTTTTCACTGTACTCTTGTACTTTATACTTGAGTAATTGTGACAATGAATGTAATATTTTATCAAAATCTTAGTACTATGAAACTGATTATTCAAAATCTGACTGAGAAGAATTAAGTAATCTACTTAAAGCTTAGACTGTTTTTGATATTCAAATGTTTATGACAAACTATGCTCCTGTTAGCTATAAGGTATTGTTCATTTGTTTATTAAATGTATCAAGTATATTAATAGAAATCTGTGTAATTTGAAAGGAAATGCAAACAGTTTCAAAAGCAAAAGCAAATAAATCCTAATTCTGCACTTGATGTCAAGACCCTGAAGTAATACTAATCAGTAGCACTGTCTTGCAGGAAGATGATGGCATAATTCACAAGAGTGCAATCGATGCTGCTGTCACTTTTCTGAAGCTAACAGAGAAATGATCAAATAAGGTAGGAAGCACCTTGTTTGTTTCTGCAGTCATAAAACGGATACAGGCTCCTGTGATTATATTTTTTTTCAAAGAAAAACAGTTGTGAAACGTGGGCATACATAGAGTTACCTTGAAAGTGATTCGCCTGATGCAGGAAAGGTTGTCTGATTCTCCAAGGTCACGTTAGTAGAATAATTATCACTGTTAAGGACAGCTTAAATACCTGTAGATCTCTCTTGCATCAACTTCCCTCTGGGAGAACAGCACTAAGCATGTTTGTGAGCTGGGCCAATTATGTTATTTTCTTGACCTGCGCTTGTAATTTTAATTTGTTAAAGGTAACATTTAGCTCTTTAAAGCAATATGTCTTCAGTACGTATATTGGATCATGCAGAAATGCAGTAAGGTTGTAGCCTTGGTTTGTAATGTGTTCATTTAAACAGAAGTTCGATCTCAGTTATGTTGATGCAAAGCATGCAAATTGTTAAATTTTGACCAATTCCATTTGGGGTATTGCCAGTATTTGTTTTTTCTCCATGTTCCTCAACTTTCCTATTTAATAGGATTCTTGCTATACTGAGGCCGAGAATATTGTTTGAATCCATGTTTAACTTATAGATGTAAAATAGGCACCATAATATCCTGGATGGTATAGACACCACATTCTATATTAGGAATGAGCAGTTTACTATTAAAATGAGCAAAACAAAAGTCCCATGTAGTCCTGAAGGCAAGTGCTGTGTGCCCTTGCCCTTCTAATCACTTTCCTCCTCTCTTGGGGTTGCTGTCTTGTATTAATACAGTATTCTGCAACACAGTCAATGGTAAGTTTTGGTATTATACTTCTGGTTCACAAATCCATGTTATTTATGTAAACAGCAATTGACTTGGAAGTCATTGCTGTGGAACACCATCTTCCCACTTTCCATGAGTTTGAGTAAATACCTTTAACCCACACTCATTGTTTTCTGTTTTGTATCCAGTTTGCTATCTTTTTACTGTATGTCCTCTGGATCCGGATTCTACCATACAAAATCAGCTGAAAGTCTACACATATATTTCTTAATTGTTTTTTATTTTGTGTTTTAAATTTGGGAAAGGAAGGTATGCAGCAAGTACAATTCATCATAACTGATGTTACTTCTGTTTTCATGCAATAAATACCTTGAGACTATGGGAGAATGTTTTTCTATCTGTTATGGTGAATATGGTGACAAAATAGGGTTTGAATAGAGAATGGGGAAAAGAAATCTGATCCTCCCATTGAGAAAAAAGTAACCTGATATTCCTTAAAAGACAGCTTCATAATTTTGTCCTCCAGTGGCGACAACCTTATTTCTATGAGTTTGCACCGCACGAAAGCCACAATTCTTTATCTCTACATCCCACTTCAAATTCTCTTAACCACTGAGAAACTAGATATTGCAAATTCCCAACAGCTAAAGCAGAAGAGGTACCTTGGAGCTGCAGCATGCCAAATGCCTATTCCAGCCATAATGCATCAGCTTCTTCAGAACAACCTCCTGCATGCTCTATAATCTTCATCCATGCAATTTGGCTCATCACATCATACCTGCTCACTGACCAACTCAAGGTAGGTTCAAGGTGAGTGAGCACTGAGAGCTGTGGGCTGAATTCTGGTCCAGTGTGTGAGTTGGGTGTGTCCCCCTACCTATAGGCAAAGTGTCCTTGCAGCAACAATTTAGTGCTGTTTGCTACTTAAAGTGCAGGAGTAGGCTGTGAGTCAAAAAAATGTCATAAGGGTCCTGAGGGGCTGGCAGGTATAGGGTGCCAGTGTCCATGGTCTGGGCAGGGGGTTATTGTGTAGGTGCTTTCTGTGTGCTCTGAGGTGCTGTTGCTGGATGTCTACTCTAGAGATCAAGGTGTAAGCTAAAGTCTCCAGGTGTCACTCTGACTTTCATGTCAGGAAGCGTTGACATCTTTTTTCCTTGCAGGGCATAGTGGGATTGGAAGCAGCATAATAATGAGGTGACCCTTTGTTGTTAGAGGGTGACCACAAGTAATAATTTCCATTAGTAGGTATCTTGGTGATCCGTAGAGGTGAAGAGACATCCATGATCTGCATCATCTCATCCCTGCAAAGGGAGGCACCAATTTCCCCTTATCTTTGGCTCTGTGCAGGGAGAATCCACAGTTGTTGTGTGTAATATCAAATCCTCGAGTGATGTGGAGATACAAATATAGGAAGTGGGTGCTGAAGTCAACCATTCAGCCCTTCAAATCTGTTCCGCCATTCAATAAGATCATGGTTGTGTTCAGAATTCCACATTGCCATGTAATGGTGCTGCTCTTATAGGTTTTGATTCACTGTCTAACTAAAATCTAACTCTATGTTAGAAGTATACAAATACCCTGCCTCTACTGTCTTGTGAAGCAATGAGCTCGAAAGTGGCACAATCTTCTGAGGGAGCTGGGGCTTGAGGGGGGAAGAATTCCACTCATCTCTGCGTTAAAAGAGTCTTACCTAAAACATTAGGTTTAAAACAGTAACCCCCCAGTTCAAGATTCACGCACAGGATCCTTTGGCCATCTTGCCAAGACCAATCAGGACCTTACAAACTTTAATCAAAACATCCCTCCTTCCTCCAGACTGTACCAGCAGTAAAACTGTCAGCCTATATATCAAATTCATCTCAAATGACAATAATTTATGATATTGCAAAGTACAAAATTAATGATTTTTTAAAAAATCTGGTAGTCAGTCCAAAATGTTTCGGAGTTATTTTACTTTAATCCAAAAATGATACAGCCTTTATTGAGGAAAATGTCATAGGACAACTTACTTAACACATTTATTCTGTAGCAGCAGGAGATAAGTATCCGATTTGGTAAACACTGAGTGCTTTTTGTAACTACTGTGCTATGTTTATTAGCATTAATTGAAAACAGAAGGTGTCATAATATTCACCAAATTCATCAGCATCTGTGAAAAGAGTTGACTCATATTTCAGGTGCAGATATTTTCCCAGAAAGGTGTTGAGTGCTTATCAGGCTTTGTAAAGCAGCTTCAATTTGAATGTTTAATTTACCTTCTATATCTATGTTCGCAATGGATCTGTTGTTTGCTTGGAGTTTTTCCTATTATTACTGTTCCCAGCATTAGCATTATAGAATCATAATCATACAGTGTGGAAGCAGACCATTCAGCCCATCAAGTCCACACCGACCCTTCAATGAGCATCCTACCAAGATCCACTCTACTATCCCTTGCCCTATAACCTTATTTCTGTAACCTTGCATTTCCCATAGCTAATCCACCTAACCTATGCATCCCTGAATTTCATGGGCAATTTAGCATGGCCAATCCACCTAAACTGCACATCTTTGGAGTGTGGGAGGAAACCCATGTGCAAACTCCACACAGACAGTTGCCCAAGGCTGGAATTGAACTCAGGTCCCTGGTGATATGAGGCAGCAGTGCTGACCACTGACCCACGGTGCTGCTCCTTTTTACCTTTGTCGTCTTGATGTCATGATGAATCTTTTGAAATGTTAAAGTACTTTCATTGAAAACCATTTACATTTCAATCATTGAATCTAAAACACGTTCTTCTTCATGCCATTTTTATGTATGTCTAACAAAAACCTATCTCTATCTGACAACTATGCAATGACCCTGTCTCCACTGTCATGTGGAGCAATGAGTTCTAAAATGGCACAATCTTCTGAAGGAGGGGTGTGTGTGTGTGTGTGTGTGTGTGGAGGAGGGGGGGGGGGGGGGGGGGCGGGGTTGCGGTTGTGGGAAAAATTCCATGCATCTCTGGCCTAAAGGAGTTTCACCTAAAACATTACGCCTAAACAGTAACTCTGAGTTCAAGATGCACCCACAGGTTCCTTTATATGTCCATCTTACAAACTTTAATCAAAACATCCCTCACTCCTCTAGACTGTTCCAGCTGTAAAATCATCAGCTTATATATCAAATTAATCTCAAATGGCAATAATTTATGATATTTCAAAGTACAAAATTAATGATTGTTTTGCAATCTGGTAGTCAGTCCAAAATGTTTCAGGAGTTATTTTGCTTTATCTCATCACCCCAGATTCCAAACTGCAGACTATTTCCAAATGTCTTGAATCCTAGTAATTTGTTGCATGAAGCTCAGGGAACTGAATAATATTTAAACAGAAGGAAAATATTGCAGGATTCAAAACTGAAATAAAACCAAAAAGCTCTCTGAATTAACTCAGCGATGCATCACTGGAGAGAAAGGATTAACATTTTGTCAATTAAATAGACACATTCTCTCCTGTAAAGAGTTTGGTTTAATTGTCAACATCAGGAAAGAGAAATGTCATTATCCAGCATTTTACCATCTAACAGCATTGACAATATGATATTGAAGGTGGGTGACAGCTTCACATATCACTAGTAATTTGTTACTTACTAGTGAAATCAACACATGCATCACAAAAGCTGCAGTTCTGTCCAAGCTTGAGTAAGTGTGTGAGAACAACAGCAAACTGACTGGGAATACCACATTGTGGATCTATCAAACCTGCATCTTCAGCATTTTCCTTTATATTGACGAGACCTGAACTATAGATGCTAGGCAGGAGAAAGAGATGAACAAATTCCACTTCTGGCTCACTCATATCTTTGACACTTCTTGACAATACAAGACCACAAACTCTGAGGTCCTGGAACGTATTAATTCCTAAGACAATTGCTAAGCCAATGGCATTTATGCTGGCTTTACCAAGTCCGTCAGATGGATGATGGTGATATATTTAAAGGAAGTGAGATATGAAGATGACAGGTGTTGACACTGGGAATTGGGATGTGGTCATGACTGACCATTGGAAACTAACTGTTTAGATGGGTTTCAGAGCATGCAAGCAGGAGAAAAAAAGGTTAGCTGGCCAAAACGGGCCCAAACAAAACATATTCCAGTGAATAATGCATCTTTTTAACCCTTTGTCTTTTTGTCCAGCAAACTGAGCAGAGACTACCATGTCAGAGTAGAGGCCAAGCTGCACCAGGTGTTGCAGTTATTACTTTGGGAGGATATGTCAATAATGCATGGGACCAGGGTGTAAAACTGCACTTGACCAGTAGTCAATCTGTAGCATTAGAGGTATAACTGTTGACATATCATTGGGTTTTATAAGACAAAAGATTGTCACAGATGGAAGGTCAATCTAAAACAAACTCAATTGAATTTGTAATTACTGGTTTGTTCTATTTCAGTTTCTTGGGTCTGAAAGATTACGCGTAGTGGATAAATAACAAAAAAACTGCAGACATTGGAAATGAGAAGAAATATCATGGGCTTGAAACATTAACTTTGTTTATTGCTGCACAGATTCTTCTGGATGTACTGAGCAGTTCAATCATTTCCTATTTATTCTTGGTGCTGTTGGACAGATCCTAAATCAGTTCACCAGCATAAATTAGATTAAGATCGAGAAGATTAATGGGATTATTGGTTGTGTCAAGGTTCTGTGTTAGAGGCTGAAGTGCTGCATGAAAGTGAATAGACACAGACAGTGTGTTGTAAAAGAGGATCATGTAAAGAACTTTGTACAGTGTGGGTGACTTAACCTTCTCCCTCTTTGTGCAAGGTTTTGGACTCTCTACAGATGCTGCCTGATTTGGACATTTTGCAGCTTTTTTTTTCATTTTATTTCAGATTTCTGGTATCCATTCGAAGATGTGTAATCACTTATACTTGCAGTGGTTGGATTTGAGATGCAGCATCCAATGATTGTGCAGTCAATGGAATACCATGAAACCTTAGTTAATTGCATGCTTGCTGTCACCGCTTCTTCTAAAAAGACCAAAACGCTATGAGCTGTCATTGAGCAGAGAATATGCGAGTGACCAGTCATATGCAATGGCTGGCAGTGAACTGTGAGATGTTGCAAATATCTCTAAGTGATGCCTGGATGGATCCAGATTATCTTAATTTCATTAGCCTTGTCATTTTTACAGGCAAAGACAATGTGATCATTGTTGTTTTCTTGTAACTCACAGACTGCCATGTCTGTTTTATCTGCAACTTATTTAAATCAAATCAAAAGTAAATCTGCGCTGGTGGAAGCTGATCTTGTAAGATTTTTATAGTATTTGCTCTATTTTTCCAGCTTCCAATGCTTTCTCTGATGCTGTCTCAGGCCTCCCCTCATTCTCCTTCCGTGTTAGTAACTGCAGCTGATGAAAGAAGAGATCTTGGGATCTAATCTTGGAGGAAGAAGCTGAGGTTTCCACTGTGGCCCAGACAATGGGAAAATACAGAGTAGCAGGAAATAGAGCAGTTACCTTTGCCCCTTTAATTAGATTCAGAACATGGCATCACTGGGAACCGAGTTAAGTCATAGAGATATACAGCATGGAAACAGACTCGTTAAGTCCAACTCATCAATGCTGACAGATATCCTAAATTAATCAAGTCCCATTCGCCAGCTTTTAGCCAATATTCCTCTGAACCCTTCATATTCATGTAGCCATCCAGATGTCTTTTAAATGTACCAGTCTCCACCAACTCCTCTGGCAGCTCATTCCATGCACACACCACTCTATACATGAAAATGTTACCCTTCAGGTCCCTTTTAAATCTTTCCTCTCTCACCTTAAACCTATGCTCTCTAGTTTTGGACTCCTCTATCCTGGTGAAAAAGACCTTGACTATTCACCCTACGCTTGGCCCTAATGATTTCATAAACCTCTGTAAGATCACCCCTCAGCCTCCAGAGGAAGTAACCCCAGCTTATTGAGTCTCTCCTGTTGTCTCAGAAGTTATATGAGTTCATAGAACAAGGAGCTAAATGTGGGGAGTTTGGTAAATGTTATTTGAATCTAAACCAGTCAACTAAAAGACCTGAGAGATGAAAACCAGATATATTACTTGGTTGAACAGGTAGATGATTGACAGGTGAATTTTAAGGATTCTAATTTTTAAGAAAATGTGCAACGGTTTATACTGGTACTGAGTTTTGCTGACAGCTTATTGCTGTCTGTTATCAATGTAAAGAGTGTCAGAGGGCATTAGATGTTTTGGATACTACTGCTGCAATTCTACTAGTAATTCAATGGTGTCTGACCTAGTTACATTAGATTTGACTCTGTTGTTGATCATATCCAACTTTGATAATAAAAAACCGCGCAAGTTTCAGGTTTCTCTGACCAAAAGCAACGTGTATTTACTCAACAAAAATACAGTGTATCACTCAAGAAGCTAAGTTGAAGGAATTCTTCAGTCCAAAGGTTTAGTCAGTGGAAGGGTGGTTTCATCTCATCCTGGTTTTTAATAGATCTAGCACTGATCTATGCAATGCTATTCCATACAACACTTGGACTGGATCCAAACCTAACACTGGTAGACCAGTTTCACCCCTACTATATTCATGGTGACTCAGTGATCAGCACTGTTGCATCACAGTGCCAGGGACTGGGTTCAATTCTAGCCTTGGGCGACGGTCTGTGTGGAGTTTGCCCATTGTCCCTATGTGCGTGGGCTTCCTCTGGGTGCTCTGGTTTCCTCCCACAGTCCAAAGGTGTGCAGGTTAGATGGATTGGCCATATTAAATTGCCCTGCAGTGTCCACGGATATGTAGACTAGGTAGATTAGCCATGGGAATGCAGGGTTACAGGGATAGAGTTGGGGGTGTGGGGGGTGGGGTCAAGTCTGGACGGGATGCTGTCTGGAAAGTCGGTGTGGACTTGTTGGGCTGAATGGCATGTTTTGACACTTAAGGATTCTGAATTCTGAAAACAAGAATCTCCTGGTGTTGGCTTATATGTTCAAGACTCAAATTCAATGCCAGGATTTTAGATTCTCCAGCTGGTGGTGGTGGAGAGATGACAGTTGACAGATGGCAAATTAGGGTGCTATGGGGTTGAAATTGGGATTCTTAGGAGTGCTGCCTTGTCTGCAGGTATTTGATGGTGGAGAGGGAACAGGTGGATACGCTCACCTGTAAGCCAATTCAGGCCTTTAAGTGGCCAAATAATACCCTACAATAAAACCTTGTGTCCTGAAGATATTTTGCTTGTCTTTCCCCTCACTGGTACCTACCAGCCAGGCCTTGGCAAGACCCTAGGCTTGTCTAGAAGTCTGGACTACATGCTACTGTCACTGGAAGACTGCCAGCTGGCCCAGCAGTGCCTACCACTGGCAGGGGCAAGAGAATATTTTGAATGTGGGACTTCCTCTGATGTGAGTGAAAGGTTTGTTTTGTGCCAATTGAAGAACTAATCCCCATTAAGTGCTGCAGGCCAAGTCAGCCAAGCACAGGTAGGTTGCCCTCCACATGTCTAGAATGAACTAAATCCCATTTTTAAGAAGTTTGATCATAACCAGGTTTATGGTAACATTAATTATATGGGAGGATGGGATCCCAAACCCCATCGGAATATTTCACCATGTGCCTCATTCTCGAACAGACAACCTGATATCCAAAAACCACATAAGAAAGAAAGTAGGTCTTTCCTTTTTGAGATGAAGCCTCAGATCCCTGGCAGCCTTCTGGCCATGCGCATACTTCAAATATCAGCTCACTTTGGGGTTTAATTCCCTGAACCCCATAGCACCAATACTTCCTTTTATTTTAAAACATTACATAATGTTTGCTACTCAATTATTCACAGATTTTTGCATAATTTTCAGCATGACATGGTGGCATTCGAATTATTCTTGAAACACTCTGGAGACATATGATCTGTGTATTCTTGCTTGCTGAGCAATGAATGCAGACAATGTGTCAGGAGACTCCTAAAAATTACACTGCTTTTTGTGAGAAAATGGAAATAACTGAATAACTTAGGGGTAAAAATTTTATTCACAAACATCTCTCTGGTGATGTATAATTGCTCTTTATATTGTGAAAAGACATGTTATTACATAGCTGTGGATTCAAGTTCCATTCTCGTGTATTAGCAAAATTACGTTATAGACTCAAATGTGCTTTGGGTGGTCCTGAACTCATTAAAAGTGCTGTTTAAATTTTAAGTTATTTATCATTTATATTTACCAAATGTATTCTCCTATTTCCTTTATTCAGTTTAAAGCCAGTCACACACATCTGGGCAGATACAAAGTGAGGCAAATATTTATACCCATATTTAAGGAGATGACATAAAAACCCATGAGCAATGCTTTTCAGTTATTGGTCAAGGACAAGTTCTTGTTAAAATTTGGAAATTCTTCTCATAAATAAACTGAGGGGAAAACAGCCAATTAACGTGAACAATATAATTTAAATTAAAGAAACCTTGAACCTTCAGAGAGGGAAGCTAACATCCATATGTCTGAAGTGAACTAAATCCCATTGTTAAGATGTTTGATCATAGCCAGGTCTGCAGTAATAGATTATTGTCATCAATAAATATACATAGAATGAGGCTAGTTAAACCATATTTGCAAAATGTATTGAGGTCAAGGAAATTTCACTTAAATGCTGCATATTTTTATAGAGTAGTCATAGAGTCATGGAGATACACAACATGGAAACAAACCCTTTGGGCCAACTCATCCATGCCGACCAGATATTCTACTCCAATCTAGTCCCACCTGCCAGCACCCGGCCCATAACCCTCCAAACCCTTCCTATTCATAGACTCATCTAAATGCCTCTTAAATGTTGCAATTTTACCAGTATCCACTACTTCCTTTGGCAGCCCATTCCACACACGCACCACCATCTGCATGAAAAAGCTGCCCCTCAAGTCTCTTTTATATTTTTCCCTTCTCACCCTAAACCTATGCCCTCTAGTTCTTGACTCTCCCCCAGGGAAAAGACCTTGTATATTTCTGCTATCTATGCCCCTCAAGATTTTATTACTCTCTGTAAGGTCTCTCCTCAGCCTCCAATGCTCCAGGGAAAACTGCCCCAGCATGTTCAGCCTCTCCCTATAGCTCATATCCTCCAACCCTGGAAACATCCTCGTAAATCTTTGCTGAACTCTTTCAAGTTTCACAACATCCTTCCAGTAGAAAGGGAGACCAGAATTGCATGCAATATTCCAAATGTGGCTGAACAAATGTCCTGTACAGCCTTAACATGACCTCCCAACTGCCATACTCAATACTCTAACCAATAAAGGAAAACATACCAAATGCCTTCTTCACTATCCTATCTACCTGCAACTCTACTTTCAAGGAGCTATGAACCTGCACTCTAATGTCTTGTTGTTCAGCAACACTCCCTAGGATCTTACTGTTAAGTGTATAAATCCTGCTAAGATTTGCTTTCCCAAAATGCAGCACCACACCTTTATCTAAATTAAACTCCTCAGCTCATTGACCAACCTGATCAAGATCCCATTGTAATCTGAGGTAGCCTTTTTCGCTGTCCACTACACCTCCAATTTTGGTGTTATCTGCAAATATACTAACTATACCTCCTATATTCATATCAAAATCATTTATGTAAATGACAAAAAGCAGTGGACCCAGCACCGATCCTTGTGTACACTACTGGTCACAGGCCTCCAGTCTGAAAAACATCCCTCCACCAGCACCCTCTGTCTTCTACCTTTGAGCCAGTTCTGTATCCAAATGGCTAGTTCTCCCTGAATTTCATGCAATCTAACCTTGCTCATCAGTCTCCCAAGGGGAACCTTGTCAAACACTTTACCAAAGCCCAAATCGATCATGTCTAATGCTTTGCCCTCATCAAACTTCTTTGTTACTTCCTCAAAAGGTCAATCACTTTTGTGAGACATGATTTCCCCGCACAAAGCCATGTTGATTATCCCTAATCAGTGCTTGCGTTCCCAAATACATGTACATCCTGCCCCTCAGGATTCCCTCCAACAACTTGAAAGAACTGAATGTTCACCTGCTGAATTACAGAAACCACTTAAACATGATAGCATCTGGATCACTCCCAAGGTCTTATTGGCCTGCTTTTATGATGGAGATTATGGGATAGATTATCAAAGGGAACTTGCTTCCAAATCCAGCCAGAGCCCTGCTGGGAGATGGTTACTGACCAAAGATGTTGAAGTAGGTAACTCTGTGGACTTGTTCAATATTCCAGTGATATTTATGCTAACCAAGTAAATTAATGGACCTATTGAGAATGTGTTGCTTTATAAGACCATAAGATCATAAGACATAGGAGTGGAAGTAAGGCCATTCGGTCCATCGAGTCCACTCTGCAAAGTGGACACTGGTCTGGTATGATTTCATACACTTGGTGTAGAATCTAGGTCAAGTCTATCCATAAACTGAAGGAAAGTATAATCGTTCCTTTGATCCCAATCTGGCCAAGGGTAATATAATTCCTGATTCTTTTAGGACATAATACTATCTCATTTATAAGGTGCATTTGTGGGAAAAAAAAAGTCTTCTGGGTTGGATGGACATTTAGGTTTGATGATACAATTGCTAATGATTTCAGTTGATGTTATGACACTTGAAAAGCTTGTTTATTTACAAGGATTAAATGCACAGCAGATGATGCTACGTTATTTGCCATCGTGCATGTATTTCAGGCAAACAAACCCATTTGGAAATCATGTAGTTGTTAGCTCAGGGATAACAGAACCATTGCTTCAAACTGTTTTTAGTGGTTATATGTTTATATAGAATAATGCATGCACTGATGCTGACCCTTTCTGAATTTGTTAAATGTCTATAGCCATATTGTTGAGGGTCACCAGAAGACAGAAGCTCAATAGACAGAAACATGTCAGTCTTGGGAAGGTGGGTGTGTCATGCAGGTGTTGAAAGCTTTTGACGTGAACAGAGATTATCACTTGAAATCAAACTGCTCTAGTTAATTTTACATCTGCTTCTATAAATTGGGCCAAGATGTCCAACCAAATGGCTGTGCTAATCACAAAAATTGCACATGTCTTCAGTCACACAAGGGATTCTCCACTCACACTATTCAAAGAGCGAGGTGCCTAACTTGCAGATGAGGCACTTTTGATTTACATTTACTTTGGTAAAATTTGGGAATAGTATGGAGTGTTCTGCAAAAGGTGTTGATTAGTTACTGGATTTAGCAGAGCATTGTTGCATTAGTCCAGGTAGGACAGAGGTTCCAACAAAAAAAAACAAAGAACAGTACAGCAGAGGAACAGGCCCTTCAGCACAAAGTGTCTGGGCTACCATGTGCGTGTTCCTAAACTAAAAACCATTTTTTCTGTGCACATCTATATTCCTCTATTTCCTGCCATTTCATATATCTATCAACGTGCTTTTTATATGTTGCTCTTGTGTCTGCTTCTACGACTGCCTCTGGCAGCTCATTCCAGGCACTAACCACCCTCTTGCCTCTCACATCTCCTTTTACTTCAAATCATGCCCCCTAGTATGGACATCTCTATCCTGGGAAAATAAATTCCAACTATTCATTCTGCCTACATCCCTCATAACTTCATTCTGTCTACATCCCTCATAACTTTGTACACTTTTAACACCTCACTCCCTTTGCCTCCAATGTTCGAGTGAAAACAAACCAAGTTTGTCCAATCTTTCCTCAGAGATAATTCCCTCCAAGCCAAGAACATCCTGCTAAACACATTTTCTGTACCTTCTCCAGAGCTTCCACATCCTTCCAGAGCTGTATGCAACATTCCAAATGTGGCCTAACTAAAGTAATATACTGTAGCAAATGACTTACCAATTTTTATACTCTATGCCTTAACCAGTGAAGACAAGCATTCCTGACTACTTTATCCACTTGTGATGCCACTTTCAGGGAACTATGGATCTATGCCCTAGTACTATTTGAGATCTCTCTGTATGTTAATACTTGTGATATTTGCAAGTGCTGAGAATCTGCAGGGCCTCAGGACAAAATGGAAAAGAAGCTGCAAGGAAGAAAAGGTCTGTACGAGAGCTGGAGGATAGCGTTTTCTCCACTGAAAGCCCAATTCCGCCACCAGGAATCATTTCTTTGAACGTCATCTCAATCAAGTGAAATGCCTGATGCACCTGAAGTTCACCAAGTAGGGGTATAGAATTGTGCTACCTTTCACTGTTACAATCTCTAGAAGAACTGAACTTTTACAACAGAATTCAAATTATGTTATTCTGTCCTACGTGATCATTTTGGCTACTAATTGGATGTTTAAGACTTTATATATAAAGAAAGATGAAAATCACTCATGTTTAAATACTGTTTGCTACCTGACATTCTCATCACTTTCCCAAGATTTTCATGGCTGTTGTTCTAAACGCTGTAAACACAAGCTGCTGCTGGTGTCTCCAAATAATAAATCAAATCAAGTGTAAACACTTCACACATTCTTCCCAATAAAACAATGTGGAATCCCTTTAATTGCTAACAGTCAAAGCACTCAGGCTTGCTGTCATATGGAGAGATCACATGACCCCTCCTTTAATTATACCTTAAATAAAGGCACTTTCAAAACACAACCTCAAATCTTGTTTGTATCACTATAACATGAATAATAGCCTCACACCTTGGTGAGGGCAGAACAGTCATTGGTGGTCAAGACTAGCATCACTCAACTTCGACATGACCAGACGTTTACACACATTGGAAAATAGAGGACCTTTGATTATCTGAGGGACATAGGCGGGGAGTATTTCGTTTGGTTAATTGAATTCCAGATAATTGAATGCCAGATAACATAGTTTAGCCAAGCATTGGGACCTTGCAATCCTGTAGGGTAACCTGATATTTGGATGAATGAATACTGGATAATTGAGGTTCCTCCATATCCCAGTTTGGTATTCATCATTAAATGATGGAGACTGGATATACATTTTTGCTCTAAGTAAGAAAAAACGGGATGAGTGAGCACTTTGCTTTTTCAGGATGATGGGTTTTCTAATTGTGCTGAAAATGTGTTGCTGGTTAAAGCACAGCAGGTTAGGCAGCATCCAAGAAATAGGATTTCTTATTTCCTATTTCTTGGATGCTGCCTAACCTGCTGTGCTTTAACCAGCAACACATTTTCAGCTGTGATCTCCAGCATCTGCAGACCTCATTTTTTACCCATTCTAATTGTGCTGGAAGGTATTAACTACACACATGTGACTCTGCAGAACGCACATGTCAATGGCAAGGTACTGAAACTGTCGAGAGTTTCCACTCAATTCATGTTGGTGGATCACCAGGCGTGAGGCATGAACCTTCCTATGGATGCAGGCTGCCTTCATCTTGATGGAAACTACAATTCAGACATTTTCAGGTGACCATAAAGATCAAGAAGGTGATTGGCTGGAGCTAAGAGCTTGGGGTGGGGTGGTGTTGTAATATCAATAGACTAGTTATTCAGAGAATCTGGCTAAAGCTTTCAAGAAATGGACTGAAATCTTATCATAACAGTGGGTGGAATTTAAATTCAATAACACATCCAAAATGTAGAAACTTTGTTTCAGTGATGATCATGAAAACTATCAATTATTGTGAAAATAAACCTGATTCACTAATGCCTTTTTAAATTCATTCTTGGGATGAGGGGTAGGCCAGCATTTTTTGCCCATCCCTAATTGACCAGAGGACATTTAAGAGTCAACCACTTTTGCTGTGGCTCAGGAGATAGACCAGGTAAGGATGGTAGCTTCCTTCCCTAAAGGACAATAATTGTCCAACAATCGACAATGGACTGATGGCCATCACTAGACTCTTAATTCCAGATATTTATTGAATTCAAAATCCAATATCTGCCATGACAGCATTCAAACCTAGATCCCCAGAACATTACCTGGGTCTCTGGATTAACAGTCCAGTGATAATATCACAAGGCCGTTAGCGCCTTCTTCATTGAAGGAAAGATGCTATCCATGCTCAGTCTGGCTTACATTCAATATGGTTGACTTTTACTGCTCTCTGAAATGGTCTAGTAAATAACTCAGTTGAAGTACATTTAGAATGTTGGCACCCATGAAACAACATGGCTGATGACAATTGATGTATAATTGGAACCAAATACTTTGTGGAGCTAACCACTGCCTTTGGTAAGTAACAGTGTCAATACCTGGATACATGCAGGTCGGTGCTACAGTAATATCTGGAGTGAATTGTGAACCTGTCTTTTCCAATGAACTATAAAAATTAATGTTAGAAGTTAGAAATAGAAGGAAAAGTTTAAAAGTACAGATAGGATTATAACACTAGTGTGTGCAGAGAGTTAGAAAGAACTTCCTTCTGGTGTCAAGAGCTCTTCTTTTATTAAGGAAAGGTGGCCTTTATGAAGGCAGGCTGCTTTTAATGGGTGGACTCTGGGTGAGCATTCAGCCAGCCAGTACTGTGGGTCACAGCCATGTAAATGAGGCAGCAAAAAAATTTATTTGCTGCCAGGCTCAATGGGACAAGGGTTTGCAGAATGCAGATTTTGATCCCTAAATCTGGAAACAGACGAATTGCATTTTAGCCTCCTGTTGCTACCTAATTTCTGATTTTGAGGGGAGGAGTTGTTGGGGAACATTTCAGAGACCATGCTTTGAAAAAGGTGTAGCTTTTTGTCCCTGGAATTACTGCAACTTGACGATTGGGTTCTGGTTCATAAAAAAATGCCTTTAAACATTTGTAAAACCTATGGGTTATTTATTCTATTACAATTCCTACTTTGTTAACCACTTTATACAGTGTGACGCAACATTTATGCTGTGTCATGCACAATGCAAAATTGTACACTTTCACAAAATTGATACAGTACACACGCAAAATTTTGGTGAATGCATTGACAGAATAAGCCATGTTTTGGATTTACTTAATTGTTTTACAACAGTTGATCTTTTTTCCAATCTGAAGCAAAACTGACTTGTACGCATGACAAAATTGCACATATTTGATAGAGATCAAACACAGAATTTTAGGTCACGATGTTGACTGTGTTGTTGGATTCACTTGATCTTTTTTAGCAAACAGAAAGGACAGTTCTTGGGACTCATCTATCTTCCTTGTCATATCTATCTGAATCTTCTTTCTTAGCAAATTGCCTTGTCAAAACTTTATCTCCAATTGAAATGAAATGGTGTCACTTAGGAGCGAGGATTTGGGGGAGGGGGGGGGGTGCGGGGGGGGTGGGGAGGGAAGAAACTTTAACTATGAAATGCCTTGCTTGTGGAACACATGGGCAGTTACTTTGTCTTCCTTGCTGGAGGTCAGCTCATTTTGAAGGATGAGCCTAATGTGCTTCGGTGAGCCTGTTCTGAGCCACATCTCACTGCATCTTGTGAGCCCCTGGTCAGGGTTTAAAGAGGAGAAAAAAGGTTGGTAATGGCAAGTGTTGTGATGTGCAGAGTAGTCAGCCATGTTCAAAATTGAATTATTGGATAAGCTGTCAGTACTTAGAGTTGACAAATATTGGGAACAAATGAAATGCATCAAAGGATACTGAAGGAATAAAGCGTGAAAATTGCAGAGGCACTGACCATAACCATCCAGTCTGTCTTAAACTCTGGGGGTGGTACCAGAGGGTTGGAGAATTGGAAACAGTTCAGCCTTGTTCAAGAAAATGTTGTATGTGTAAGCCTACCAATTACACCAGTTAGTTTACATTTGGTCCTGGGGATCTTCTAGAAACACTAATTCATGTTAGGATTAGTGGTCCTGTGGACAAATGTTGGTTAATTACAGCCAGCCAGCATGGATTTAAAGGAAAGTCATGTTTAATTAGCTTACTGGCATTTCTTTGAAGAAGTAACAGTAACAGTTGATGATGGTGAGGCCACTAGTCTGGTACACTTGGATTTTGAAAAAGTATTAAGTGTGACACAGCATAATCTTTCTCATAAGTTTAAGTCATGGAATAAAACAGACAGCAGCAAAGGAGATTTAAAATTAAATGATAAGAAACAGAGTGTTAGTGAATGGATATCTTTCAGGTTGGAGGATGGTATGCAATGCAGTTCCCAGATTTCAGTATCTGGGACTGTTACTTTCCCTGACTTAGAGTCATAGAGATGTACAGCACAAAAACACAGCCATACCACAAATCCAACCCAAACTCTGGATCAGATATGTTGATGACACCTTTGTAATCATCAAAAACACAGATATAGAAAAAACACACCGAATCATCAACGCCACATTCACAGGAATCCAATTCACACGAGAAGAGGAAAAGGATAGCCAACTCCCATTCCTAGACGTGTTAGTAGAGAGAACACCCAACGGAGAATTCACCACAAGGGTACACAGGAAACCAACACACACAGACCAAGTCTTAAACTATGGAAGTAACCACCCCAACACACACAAACGAAGCTGCATCAGGACACTATTCAAAAGGGCCACAACACACTGCAGTACACCAGAACTGCGAAAAGAGGAAGAGGAACATCTATACGAGGTATTCGCCAAAAACGGATATCCACGCAACTTTATCACCAGATGCCTAAGAGATAGACCGAGGAACGAGGACATGCCACAACCAAAAGGACTAGCCACTCTACCATACGTCAGGAGCGTCTCCGAACTGACAGCCAGACTACTGCGACCCTTAGGACTCATAACAGCACACAAGCCAACATCCACGCTCAGACAACAACTCACTAGAACAAAGGACCCAATACCCAGCATGAGCCAAACTAACGTAGTTTACAAAATACCATGCAAGGACTGCACAAAACACTATATAGGACAAACAGGAAGACAGCTAACAATCCGCATCCATGAACATCAGCCAGCCACAAAACGACACGACCAGCTATCTCTAGTAGCCATACACTCAGACAACCAGCAACATGAATTTGACTGGGAAAACACCACTATCATAGGACAAGCCAGACAGAGAACAGCCAGAGAATTCCTAGAAGCATGGCATTCATCCCCAAACTCCGTCAACAGACACATTGACCTGGACACCATATACAAACCACTACAGCTGAAACTGACACCCGGAAGCGGCAAGAACAACCATCAACAGACATATCGACCTGGACCCCACATACAAATCACTACAGCTGAAACTGACACCCGGAAGCGGCAAGAACAAACCAATATAAATACCGGAAGAAACATCAAAGCAGCGCTTCACACGAGGCTCCAACAGCACTGATGATGTTCCCTAGCCAGGGAACGAAACGTTTGCAGCAAAAACTTCCAGCTCGGCGAGCAGAACCACAACAACATATCCTTCTGTCCAACTCGTACGTGGCAACTAGGCATCCCAATTTAATCTGGTCCCATTTGCTCGCACTCCTATATCCCTCTAAACCTTTCCCATTCATGTACCCACTCAGCTGCCTTTTAAATTTTGTAATTGCTTTCACCACTTCCTCTGGCAGCTCATTCCAAAGTTGCATTACCCTCTATGTAAAAATGTTGCTCCTTTCCGTCCCTTTTATATCTTTCCCCTCTGACCCTAAACCTATGTCCTCTAGTTCTCGATTTGCCCAGCCCAGGGAAGAGACTTTGTCTATTTATCCTATCCATGCCCCTCCTAATTTTATAAACCTCTATAAGGTTGCCCCTCAGCCTTGGACACTGCAGGGAAAACAACCCCAGCCTATTCAGCCTGTCCCTGTAGTTCAAAACCTCCAACCCTGGCAACATCTTTATTTCAACAATCTAGATTTTGGTGCAGGGGTGACAGTTCACCATTTTTTAGATAATGCAAAACTTGAAAGCATTGCAGACTATGAAGAGGGCAGTGTAGAATTTCAAAAGTACGTTGTCAAGTTGGTCTAGTGAGCAGTTAGGGTGCAGATGACATTTAATGCAAAGAAGTGTGAGGTGACACTTTTTGAAAGAGAGTTTAAGGAAAAACAATATTAAATAAAAGTTACAACACTAAAAGCAAAGAGACCTGAATAGATATGTACAGAAGTTATCAAAGGATGCAGGACAGGTAGAGAAAGTTATTAATAAGACATGCAGTACTTTGGAGTTTATTAACACTGGTATAAAGTACAAGAGCAGGGAGGTTCTGCTGAATCAGAATAAGATCTGAGTTGGAATATTGTATACATCTCTGGGCATGACACATTAGGAAGAATGTGAACGCATTGTACAGAGTGCAAATAAGGTTTATGAGAGTGCTTTCAAGGATGAGAAACTTCAATTATGAAGATAGATAGAAAAGTTGAGTCAGTTTTCTATGGAGAAGGCTAGAGAAGATTTTATTGAAGTTTTCCAAATCACAAGTGATCAGGACAGGATAACCTAATCTCACTCAAAAAAAATGGATCAATAACAAAAGGCCACAGGTTTAAAGTGATTTGCAAACAAGTAAATATGATTTGAGAAAAATAACAGTTTGGGCTTGAAACCCGCTGCCTAGAATTAAGACCATAAGACATAGGAGTGGAAGTAAGGCCATTCGGCTCATCGAGTCCACTCCGGCATTTCAACTCCACTTACCAGCATTCTTCCCGTAGCCCTTAATTCCTCGAGACATCAAGAATCTTCTGCCTTGAAGACATTTAGCGTCCTAGCCTCCACTGCACTCTGCGGCAATGAATTCCACAGGCCCACCACTCTCTGGCTGAAGAAATGTCTCCACATTTCTGTTCTGAATTGACCCCCCTCTAATTCTAAGGCTGTGTCCACGGGTCTTAGTCTCCTCGCCTAACGGAAACAATTTCCTAGCGTCCACCCTTTCCAAGCCATGTATTATCTTGTAAGTTTCTATTAAGTCTCCCCTTAATCTTCTAAACTCCAATGAATACAATCCCAGGATCCTCCGCCGTTCCTCGTATGTTAGACCTACCATTCCAGGGATCATCCGTGTGAATCTCCGCTGGACACGCTCCAGTGCCAGTATGTCCTTCCTGAGGTGTGGAGACCAAAACTGGACACAGTACTCCAAATGGGGCCTAACCAGAGCTTTATAAAGTCTCAGTAGCACAACGGTGCTTTTATATTCCAACCCTCTTGAGATAAATGACAACATTGCATTCGCTTTCTTAATCACGGGTTCAACCTGCATGTTTACCTTTAGAGAATCCTCGACTAGCGCTCCCAGATCCCTTTGTACTTTGGCTTTATGAATTTTCTCACCGTTTAGAAAGTAGTCTATGCTTTTATTCTTTTTTCCAAAGTGCAAGACCTCGCATTTGCTCACATTGAATTCCATCAGCCATTTCCTGGACCATTCTCCCAAACTGTCTAGATCCTCCCCACTTCCTCAGTACTACCCGCCTGTCCACCTAACTTCGTATCATCAGCAAGCTTCGCTAGAATGCCCCCAGTCCCTTCATCCAGATCATTAATATATAATGTGAACAGCTGTGGCCCCAACACTGAACCCTGTGGGACACCGCTTGTCACTGGCTGCCATTCCGAAAAAGAACCTTTTATCCCAACTCTCTGCCTTCTGTCAGACAGCCAATCTTCAATCCATATCAGTAGCTCACCTCGAACACCACGGGCCCTCACCTTGCTCAGCAGCCTCCCGTGTGGCACCTTATCAAAGGCCTTTTGGAAGTCTAGACAGACCACATCCACTGGGTTTCCCTGGTCTAACCTACTTGTCACCTCTTCAAAGAATTGTCATGTAGGTAGGGTTAGCGGAGACATCCAAGAGGGCATTAGCTAATGATTTAAATGTAAATAATGGAGAGTGTTACAGGGAAAGAGCAGGAAATGGCACTCAGCCATGTTGCTCATTTGAAGAACCAGTGAAGACATGATGAACTGAAAGTACCCCTACTGTATCAGAATGTTCTGTGATTCTATGAAATGTCTTTATGACCTCCCAAATAATATCAATTTGATTTACTATTGTCCCATTTACCGAGATACAGTGAAAAGTATTGTTTTGCATGCTATCCAGGCAAATCATACCTTACCTAAGCATATCAAGATATTAGAATAGAATGCAGAATATAATGTTACAGCTACAGGGAAGGTGCAGAGAAATATCAACTCTAATATGAGTGGTCAATTCATTACAGCAAATGTTTATTAGTAGATGTAAATGTTCATAGAGTCATAGAGATGTACAGCAAATTCATAGCTCCTTGAAAGTGGAGTCGCAGGTAGATAGGATAGTGAAGGCGGCATTTGGTATGCTTTCCTTTATTGGTCAGAGTATTGAGTATAGGAGTTGGGAGGTCATGTTGAGGCTGTACAGGACATTGGTTAGGCCACTTTTGGAATATTGTGTGCAATTCTAGTCTCCTTCCTATTGGAAGGATGTTGTAAAACATGAAACGGTTCAGAAAAGATTTACAAGTATGTTGCCAGGGTTGGAGGATTTGAGCTATAGGGAGAAGTTGAATAGGCTGGGGCTGCTTTCTCTGGAGCATTGGAGGCTGAGGGGTGACCTTATAGAGGTTTATATAATCATGAGGGGCATGGATAGGATAAATAGACAAAGTCTCTTCCCTGGGGTGGGGTAGTCCAAAATGAGCTTAGGGTGAGAGGGGAAGATATAAAAGAGACCGATGGGGTTACCCAATGAACACAGTCTGCAGATTTCTCAGCAACAAACCCAAACAAGCAGACAAAACATGTCCAGAAACCCCAGCCACTCTCCCCTACATCAAAGACATTTTGGAAATGACTGCCAGACTACTCAGACCCCTTGGCATCATGGTAGCCCACAAACGCACCATCACATTAAAACAGCAGCTAATTAACTTGAAAAGACCATATACAGACAACAAGCAAAATTAATGTCATTTACAAAATACCATGCAAGAACTGTAACAAACACTACATTGGACAAACAGGCAGAAAACTAGTCACCAGAATACATGAACATTGACTAGCCACAAAACAATGTGACCCTCTCTCACTAGTATCTTTACATACAGATAAGGAAGGACACCGCTTCATCGGGGATGGCACATCCATCCTAGGACAAGCCAAACAAAGATATGCACAAGAACTACTAGAAGTATGGCATTCTCTCTGGGAACTCTATCAACAAACACATTGACTTGGATCTCATTTACCATCCCCTGAGGAAAGGAACAGGAAATGACATCACCAACCCAAAGAAACCCAAATATATAAATAGAAAGTAGAATCATCAGCAATGCTTCATCCGGAGGCTCACTGAAGATGTTACCTAGTGTGGTGCCGAAACGTCCGAAAATTAACATTCTAGCTCAGCGAGCAAACCTGCATCCAGAGCCACATGGTTTTGGTCACCAGGGAAATGACATCCATTCTGGTCATTACTTGAATTTGTTTCTGAACTTTATTCATTCAGGGATTTGGAATTTTCCTGTGTATGCAGAGACACAATGGTTTAGCATCCTTCCTTAATGTGATACTTTATTTGATATTGCCAAATCCTGTGGAAATAAATGAGAGCATCCTAAATTTTGCTCCTGTGCTCTTCCAGTTCATTGGTGTTTTAATTAAATTTGAAGATAAAATGCAGCTCTTTTCACAAGTGAGATTGCAAATTATGTATGCATTCTCTATTGTCTGACACTCTTTCTTTGTTGCAGTCTGACTTGTATCACATCTTCTAATGTTAAAACCTCCTGCACCTTGAAGCTTCGTGTCTGTACTTTTGTTTTCTCAGCCATGCTATCAAGCAGTCACACTTCCCCCTACATCAAGCTCACAATTAATGAGATCTTCATTAATATACATATGTTCTATCAATCTCTGATTGGGTGAATTTCCAATTTTTTTTAAAGAATGCCTCTATCGTTTCTCTTGATTTCATTAAACTCTTTGGATAACCAAACAGTCACCTTTCTGCTGCTCTGAAGCTGTGTTCCACTTCTGCACATCTTTTGGAAATAACCTGTGGTTTAGCAGATGCAGTCAGTTCTTCTATAATGTGATGGCTGCATTCTTGTGTAACCCTGTATTATAGGAAATTCACATCTTTGAAACAGCACTTAAATGTGTTGGCCCTGTAATCGCATTACAGCCAACACATGTTTTAAAGGTTCCCGCTTTAGAAAGTGTCCCCAGTTCATCAACTGCATGACAGTGAATATGTGTTGATGAAACACACATTGCAACACCCACAAACGAAGCTGCATCAGAACACTATTTCAATGAGCCAACACACACTGCAGCACAAAGGAACTACGCAGAGCAGAGGAAAATCACCTATACAGTGCATTCAAAAAGAATGGGTACCCAATGAACACAGTCCACTGATTTCTCAGCAACAGACCCAAACAAACAGACAATACATGCCCAGAAACCCTAGCCATTCTCCCCAACATCAAAGACATCTCGGAAATGACTGCCAGACTACTCAGACTCCTTAGCATCGTGGTAGCCCACAAACCCACCAACACACTAAAGCAGCAGCTAATGAACTTGAAAGACCCTATACAGGCAACATCATTTACAAAATACCATGCAAGGACTATAACAAACAATACATTGGACAAACAGGCAGAAAACTAGCCACAAAAAGACATGACTCTCTCTCACTAGTATCCTCACATACGGATGAGGAAGGACACCACTTCGACTGGGACAATACATCCATCCTAGGACAAGCCAACCAACGACATAACAAGAATTCCTAGAAGCATGGCATTCCAACCAGAACTCTATCAACAAACACATCAAGTTAGACCCCATCTACCACCCTCTGAGAAAAGGAACAGGAAGTGACTTCACCACAGGAAATAACATCACCAAAGTAAATGACATCACCAACCCAAAGAAATCCAAATATATAAATAGAAAGCAGGATGTTTCAGTATTGCTTTGTGTGAGGTCCACTGAAGATGTTACCTAGTGAGGTAATGAAAAGTCGGGAAATCAACCTTTTTGCTCAGTGAGCAAATCTACATCCAAAACTGCAACCTGAGCTACAAATCTTCTCAAAACTTGCTAACACATTGTAACAGAATGATCTACAGAATTCTTTTGTCATAGCTGGACACTGTGTGTGCAGGAGACATTTTTGTTTTACAGTGCTGACTTTGACTATTAGTATCTGTTGTTTGGCCTTCTGTGTAGGCATACCATTTGTCTGTAGAGTATTTATAATTTATGAAATGGAGAGGTCTTCTGTTATCTTTTTCCTCAGAATTTGTGTATCGTCAAGGTTTCTGCTTTCGGCACAATTGAAATCGCTTTCTCCAAAATAAAAATCCATTTTGGACTGTGGTGAATGTGACAGAAATAGATCAATAATTCTAGCAACAATTCTGCCTATTATGAATGTTGTTTACAAAGTCCCACAGTTGTGTTTCCCTCTGATCTCTGGAACTCGTTAATGGAATTATTTACAGTTTCCCCTGGATATTACCCTCTCTTATTTGATCTTGACCTTCTAAGAATGTTATTTGTTCTCAGATTCAAGTAATTACAAATGAGATGTTGGTACCTCAAAATTATCTGAAACTATATGTTTTGACAAGTTAGAATGCCTTCTGTCGTTCATTATATTCACCTGTTCAAATTTAGCGTTCAATTCTGATTCAATTCTGTGTCTGAAGAACTGAGTCCTCCTGCTAGTTTTAAATGTTCAACACCTTCCTCTTATTTGAAATCTACTTGCTTTCTTCAAGTTCTTAAATAGTTAAGAATTAATCACATATTCATGCAATACAGAAGAGGTACTTGGCTTATCGAGTCAGCACTGACAAAAATAAATCTGAATCTACACTAGTCCCAGTTTCCAACACTTCACGCACAGCCTTGAATGTTATGACATTTCAAGTGGTCTCCAAGAACTTGTTCAAGGTTGTGAGATTTCAACTGGCAATGACAGTTTTAATATGAAGGGGCAAAATGGGACAGTGCAGGCTTTGAGGACCGAAGGCAAGTGTTGCATATGCCTTCCTAAATACCCCACTAACCTGTTCTGCTGCCTTCAGGGAGCTGTGGACAAGCACCTCCCCTTTCCCCCCTCCCTGCCCCCCCTCCCCCCAATCCCTTGTTCCTCAGAATTTCCTAGTCTTCTGACATCCATTGAGTAGTCTCTTGCTTTGTTATTTCTTCCAAAGTGCATCACATCACAGTTATCTGGGTTAAATTTCATCTGTCTATCATCTGTCTATAGAATCAAATGATGGTTTTGCACCTCTGTCAGCAAAATCAAAGTTTTACTGCCTCCTGGGGGACATGCTCCCCCTTCTTCACAGGCAAAATGAATGTTCTACTTCTCATTACAGCCTAAAGGCCTAAAACAAAATGTTGGTTTTTCCACAATTTTTCAAATAATTTTCTGCATCTGCAGCCTCAATAAATTTTCCCTCTAAATCCATGGTTTTAAAATTATGTACATTGCAAAATTGTTAAATTTGTGAAGTTCTTCTAACTATTTTCTTCTGTCAGACTCTGTCTTCTCAATCTTATTACTTGACCTTGTCCTGCTATAAATCTACTCTTGTGACATTTATGATGTTCTGGCCTCATTGTAAATTAACTTAATTGCCTTTGACTTTGCTTTGTGGCTGTACATTGTTGAATAGCTTGTTCTGCCTGCAACGCTTATTATAAAACCTGCACACCCTCCTTTACCTTCTATCCATCCTAGCCTGGTCTTTTGCACCATTATTTTGATGGAGTTGTTTCACTTTTTATTATTTACAGAGATTTTAACTTTGGTCTCTGATGTCAAACCAATTGCTTCCTGGACAAATCAGGTTGTTTATAAAATCATGAGGGGCATGGATAGGGTAAATAGACAAGACCTTTTCCCTGGATTGGGGAAGTCCAGAACTAGAGGGCATAGGTTTAGGGTGAGAGAGGGAAGATTTAAAAGGGATGTAATGGGCAATTTGTTCACATAGATGTTGGTGCGTGTATGGAATGAGCTGCGAGAGGAAGTGGTGGAGGCTGGTACAATTACAGCATTTAAACGGCATCTGGATGGGTATATGAATAGGAAGGGTTTAGAAGGATATGGGCCAAGTGCTGGCAAATAGGACTAGATTAGGTTAAGCTATCTGGTTGACACAGACAAGTTGGACGGAAGGGTCTGCTTCCGTGTTGTACATCTCTATGACTCTATGACAGCCCCTAAAGATACTTCTTTCACAAAGACTCTGTAACTGGCCAGTATGACTAGTTCTTTTACTAGCCCATGTCATTTGTTCTGCACTTATACCAATCTTACAGAGAAAGTTTTAGTCTGGGTTTTAGCTTTGTGCTGCTGCACCTACTTTGTAGACTACTCAATCACCTTCAGGTGCTGACTTACTGAGTATTGTTAGTAGTAAACATATTTTTCTTTCACCTTCTGAACTGAATGGACTATTTTCATAAAGATATTCTGCCAGGGTCCCCATGTCCTATATAGTGACACCTACCATTGGCAGCTTGTGATTGAGATAGTGTATAAGGGTGTGCAGTGGAGGATAAACCACTAGTCTTAATCGCAAGAGGCATGTGACTTAGACCACAAGACAATAAGACATAGAAGTGGAAGTGAGGCCATTCGGCCCATCGAAGCCTCTTTGCCATTCAATCATGGCTAATGGGCATTTCAACGCTGCTTACCAGTACTCTCCCCGTACCTTTTAATTCATTGTGAGATTAAGAATTTGTCAATCTCTGCCTTGAAGACATTTAGTGTCCTGGCCTCCACTGCACTACACTGTGCAATGAATTCCACAGGCCCACCACTCTATGGCTGAAGGAATGTCTCCGCATTTCTGTTCTACACCGATTCCCTCTAATTCTAAGGCTGTGCCAATGGGTATCCCTGCCTGATGGAAACAAATTCCCAGCGTCCACCCTTTCTAAGCCATGCATTTTCTTGTAAGTTTCTATTCGATCTCCCCTCAACTTTCTAAACTCCGATGAAAACAATCCTAGGATCCTCAACTGGTCATCATATGTTAGGCCTACCATTCCAGGGATCATCTGTGTGAATCTCTGCTGGACACGCTCCAGTGCCGGTATGTCTTTCCTGAGATGTGGGGCCCAAAATTGGACACAGTATTCTAAAGGGGCCTAACGAGAGCTTTATGAAGTCTCAGTAGCACATTGCTGCTTTAACATTCCAACCTTCTTGAGATAAATGACAACATTACATTTGCTTTCTTAACTATGGACTCAACATTTAGAGAATCCTGGACTAGCTTTCCCAGATCCCTATGTACTTTGGCTTTATGAAATTTTTTCGCTGTTTAGAAAATAGTCTATGCCTGTATTCTTTTTACCAAAGTCCAAGACCTCGCATTTGCTGACATTGAATTTCATCAGCCATTTCTTGGGCCCCTCTCCCAAACAATCTAAATCTTTTTACAGCCTCCCCACCTCCTCAGTATGTCCTGCCTGTCTGTCTAACTTTGTATCATTGGCAAACTTCACCAGAATGCCCCCATTCCCTTCATGCAGATCATTAATATATAAAGCAAACAGCTGCAGCCCCAACACTGAACCCTACGGGATACAACTTGTCACCGGCTACCATTCTGAAAAAGAACTTTTTATGCCAACTCTCTGCCTTCTGTCAGACAGCCAATTCTCAATCCATGCCAGTCGCTCACCTCGAACACCATAAGCCCTCACCTTACTCAGCAGTCTCACTTGAGGCACCTTATCAAAGGCCTTTTGGAAGTCTAGGTAGGTAACAACCACTGGGTTTCCTTCGTCTAACCCACTTGTTACCTCTTCAAAGAATTTTAACAGGTTTGTCAAGCATGATCTCCCCTTAGTAAATCCATGCTGACTTGGTCTAATACAACCCTGCACTTCCAAGGGTTTAGAACTCTCATCTTTAACAATGGATTCTAGAATTTTACCAAACACCGAGGTTGGGCAAGGTTTGTAGCTCAGGTTGAGGTTTAGGGTGTAGGTTTGCTCACTGAGCTGTAGGTTTGATATCCAGACATTTCATTACCTGGCTAGGTAACATCATCAGTGGCAACCTCTAAGTGAAGTGAAGCTGTTGTCTCCTGCTTTCTATTTATGTGTTTGTCCTGGATGGGATTCCTGGGTTTGTGGTGATGTCATTTCCTGTTCGTTTTCTGAGGGGTTGATAGATGGTATCTAGATCTATGTGCTTGTTTATGGCATTGTGGTTGGAGTGGCAGGCCTCTAGGAGTTCTCTGGCATGTCTTTGCTTAGCCTGTCCCAGGATAGATGTGTTGTCCCAGTCTAAATGGTGTTTTTTTTTCCACCGTGTGTAGGGCTAGGAGGGAGAGAGAGCTGTGTCTTTTTGTGGCTAGCTGGTGTTCATGTATCCTGGTGGCTAATTTTCTTCCTGTTTGTCCTACATAGTGTTTGTGGCAGTCCTTGTGTGGAATTTTGTAGACGACGTTGGTTTTGTCCATGGGTTGTACTGTGTGTTAGTTTTTGTTTGAGAGTGTTGGTGAGTTTGTGTGCTACTAGGATTCTGAGGGGTCTTAGTAGTCTGGCTGTCATTTCTGAAACTTCTTTGATTATGGTAAGGTGGTTAGGGTTTCTGGCTGTGTTTAGTCTGCTTGTCGTGGTTTGTTCTTGAGGAATCTGCAGACTGTATTTTTTGAGTATCTGTTCTTGAATACATTGTATAGGTGGTTCTCCTCTGTTTTCCGAAGTCCGTCTGTGCTGCGGTGTGAGGTGGCTCGTTGGAATAGTGTTCTGATACAGCTTCTCATCACAAAACGAAACAAGATAGAAGAGACATTTAACATCATCAACAACACCCTCACAGGCATAAAGTTCACCAAGGAGGAAGAAACCGACAACAAATTCACATTCCTGGACGTCACAGTCGAAAGAACGGACAACGGAGAACTACAAACCTGCGTACACAGAAAACCGACAAACACTGACCAAATATTTAACTACACCAGCAACCATCCCAACACACACCAACGAAGCTGTATCAGAACACAATTTATCAATTTTTAGACCTTTTAGCTTTTCTAGCGCTTTCTCTTTTGTAATGACTACCATACTCAACTCTGCCCCTTGAATCTCCTTAATTGTTGGAATAATACTCATGTCCTCCTTTGTAAAGACTGACACAAAGTGCTTATTAATTTCTTTAGCTATTTCCTTATCTCTCCCAGCCTTCCTGCATGAACTTAGAGTGGCCTAATGTCTACTTTTGCCTCTTGTTTGTTTCTTATGTATTGAAAGAAACTTTTACTATCATTTCTAATATTACTGGTGAGCCTACCTTCATATTTGATCCTCTCCTTCCTTATTTCTCTCTTTGCTACCCTGTTTATTTTGTAGTCTTCCTAATCTTCTGATTTCCCAGTGCTCTTGGTCACTTTATAGGCGCTCTCTTTTTCTGTGATACATTTCCTGACTTCCTTTGTCAGCCATAGCTGACTAATTCCATCTCCCTCCAACCCCCCCCCCCTCCCCCCACCACCACCACCACCAGGATAATCTTTCTTTTCATTGGGACGAACCTCTGTACTGTGTCCTCAATTACACCCAGAAACTACTGCCATTGTTTCTCTATTGTCTTCCCAACTAGACTCTGCTTCCGGTCGATCTTCATTAGTTCCTCTAGAACATAGAACATAGAAAAATACAGCGCAGTACAGGCTCTTCGGCCCTCGATGTTGCGCCGACCAAATCCTACACTAGCCTAATAACTTCCATATGCCTATCCAATGCCTGCTTAAATGACCATAAAGAGGGAGAGTTCACCACTGCTACTGGCAGGGCATTCCATGAACTCACAACCCGCTGCGTAAAGAATCTACCCCTAACATCTGTCCTATACCTACCACCCCTTAATTTAAAGCTGTGTCCCCTTGTAACAGCTGACTCCATTAGCGGTAAATGTTCTCAGTGTCTACCCTATCTAAACCCCTAATCATTTTATACACCTCTATCAAATCTCCCCTAAACCTTCTTTTCTCCAATGAGAACAGGCCCAGGTGCCTCAGCCTTTCCTCATACGATCTTCCTACCATGCCAGGCAACATCCTGGTAAACCTCCTCTGTACTCGTTCCAATGCCTCCACATCCTTCCTATAGTATGGCGACCAAAACTGCACACAATACTCCAGATGAGGCCGCACCAGAGTCTTATACAACTGCAACATGACCTCAGGACTCCGGAACTCAATTCCTCTACCAATAAAGCCCAGTACACCATATGCCTTCCTCACAGCACTATTTACCTGGGTGGCAACTTTCAGAGATCTGTGTACATGGACACCAAGATCCCTCTGCTCATCCACACTACCAAGTAGCCTACCATTAGCCCAGTAATCCATCTTCTTGTTACTCCTACCAAAGTGAATGACTTCACACTCAGCTACATTGAATTCCATCTGCCACCTTTCTGCCCAGCTCTGCAACCTATCTATATCCCACTGTAACCTGCCACATCCTTCTTCACTGTCCACAACTCCACCGACCTTTGTGTCATCCGCAAACTTGCTCACCCAGCTTTCAAGCCCCTCCTCTAGATCATTTATAAAGATGACAAACAGCAACGGTCCCAAAACAGATCCCTGTGGTACACCGCTAGTAACTGCACTCCAAGATGAACCTAGTCCATCAACTACTACCCTCTGTCTCCTTCCAGCCAGCCAATTCCTAATCCAAACCTCTAATGCACCCTCAATGCCATACCTCCGTAGTTTTTGCATTAGCCTACCATGGGGTACCTTATCGAACGCCTTGCTAAAATCCATATACACCACATCTACTGCTTTACCCTCATCCACCTCCTTAGTCACCTTCTCAAAGAACTCAATAAGGTTTGTGAGGCACGACCTGCCCTTCACAAAACCATGCTGACTATCCTTGATCACATTATTCCTATCCAGATGTTCATAAATCTTATCCCTTACAATTCTCTCTAAGACTTTGCCCACAACAGAAGTGAGACTCGCTGGCCTATAGTTACTCAGGCTGTCCCTACTCCCCTTCTTGAACAAGGGGACCACATTCGCTATCCTCCAGTCTTCTGGTACTATTCCCGTTGACAATGACGACATAAAAATCAAGGCCAATGGCTCTGCTATCTCCTCCCTAGCTTCCCAGAGGATCCTAGGGTAAATGCCATCAGGCCCAGGAGACTTATCTATTTTCATCCTTTCCAGTATTCCCAAAACCTCCTCCCTACATACTTCAAGGCCATCCATTCTAATCACTTGTGACTCAATATTCACACCAGCAACAGAGTCACGTTCCTGAGTGAATACTGACGAAAAGTATTGATTTAGTGTCTCACCAATCTCCTCCGACTCCACGCACAACTTCCCACTACTATCCTTGACTGGACCGATACCTACCCTAGTCATCCTTTTATTCCTGACATACCTATAGAAAGCCTTTGGGTTTTCCCTAATCCTACCAACTAAGGACTTTTCATGTCCCCTTCTCGCTGCTCTTAGCTCTCTCTTCAGATCCTTCCTGGCAACCTTATAACTCTCAATCGCTCCAACTGAACCTTCACGCCTCATCCTTACATAGGCCGCCCTCTTCCCTTTCACAAGGGATTCCAATTCCCTATTAAACCATGGCTCCCTCACAAGACCCTTTACTCCCTGCCTGACTGGTACATACTTATCAAGGACACTCAATAGGTGTTCCTTGAACAATCTCCACATATCATTAGTGTTCTTCTCCTGAAGCCTGTTTTTCCAATCCACGCATCCTAAGTCATGCCTCACCGCATCATAATTTCCCTGCCCCCAGCTATAGCTCTTGCCCTGCAGTGCACACTTATCCCTCTCCATCACTAAAGTAAAAGTCACCGAGTTGTGGTCACTGTCCCCGAAGTGCTCACCTACCTCCAAGTCTAACACCTGGCCTGGTTCATTACCTAGAACCAAATCTAGTATAGCCTCACCTCTTGTTGGCCTGTCTACATATTGTGTCAGGAAACCCTCCTGCACACATTGGACAAACACCAACCCATCTAACGAACTCGAGCTATAGCTTTCCCAGTCAATATCTGGGAAGTTAAAGTCCCCCATAACAACCACCCTGCTACTTTCACTCTTCTCCTGAATCATCCTCGCAATACTATCCTCTACTTCTCTCGGACTATTGGGAGGCCAGTAGAAAACACCTAACAGGGTGACCTCACCTTTCCTATTTCTAACCTCAGCCCAAACTACCTCATAAGGCAAATCTTCCTCCATCGTCCTTTCCACCGCTGTAATGCTATCCTTGACAAGCAATGCCACACCTCCCCCTCTTTTACCCCCATGTCTGACTCTACTAAAACATTTAAACCCTGGAACCTGCAACAGCCATTCCTGCCCCTGTTCTACCCAAGTCTCTGTAATGGCCACAACATCGAAGTCCCAGGTACAAACCCACGCTGCAAGTTCACTTACCTTATTTCTTATACTTCTGGCATTGAAGTATACACACTTCAAGCCACCTTTCTGTTTACAGGCACCCTCCTTCGAGATCGATGCCTTGTTCCTAACCTCCCTACACTCAAGGTCCTGTACCCTGAAGCTACAGTCCAGGTTCCCATGCCCCTGCAGAGTTAGTTTAAACCCTCCCAAAGAGCACTAGCAAACCTCCCCCCAAGGATACTGGTGCCCCTCAGGTTCAGGTGTAGACCATCCTGTTTATAGAGGTCCCACCTTCCCCAGAAAGAACCCCAGTTGTCCAGAAACCGGAATCCCTCCCTCCTGCACCATGCCTGTAGCCACGCATTTAACTGCTCTCTCTCCCATTCCTCGACTCTCTATCACGTGGCACGGATAACAAACCAGAGACAACAACTCTGTTTGTTCTAGCTCTGAGCTTCCAACCTATCTCCCTGAAAGCCTGCCTGACATCCTCACCCCTCTTCCTACCTATGTCGTTGGTGCCAACGTGGACCACGATCTGGGGCTGCTCCCCCTCCCCCTTAAGGACCCGGAAAACGTGATCAGAGACATCACGTACCCTTGCACCTGGGAGGCAACATACCAATCGTGAGTCTCTGTCGCCCCCACAAAACTGCCTATCTGTACCCCTCACTCTTGAGTCCCCAAGAACTATTGCTCTAACTTTCGCCACCCTTCCCTTCTGAGCAACGGGGCCAGGCTCCGTGCCAGAGGCCTGAACCTCGTTGCTTACCCCTGATAAGCCATCCCCCCCACAAGTATCCAAAACGGTATACTTGTTCTTGAGGGGAATGACCGCAGGGGGTCCCTGCACTGACTGGTTCCTCCCACTCCCCCTCACTGTCACCCATCTGTCTATAACTTTCGGTGTAACTACTTCCCTAAAGCTCTAATCTATGACCACCTCTGCCTCCCGAATGATCCGCAGTTCATCCAACTCCAGCTCCAGTTCCCTAACACGGTCTTGGAGGAGCTGGAGATGGATGCACTTCTTGCAAGTGTAATCAGCAGGGATGCTAATGGCTTCCCTCACCTCATACATGTTGCAAGAGGAACATTGCACTGCCTGCACTGCCATCCCTCTAAAAAGTAAGCTTTAAAACTAAATCTAAAGAAACAAACAAGCAAAATGCAGCACCTACCTGCTTGCCACAACGGGTCTTATTATTAGGTTAGAGGAGGATGGCGGGTGGGAGGCTTTACCCCTGTAGTGCCTCGGATTCCTTGCCTGCGCGCTTATATAAGAAAAAACCCTACCCAGGTAACCTAGCACGGCACCAGCTTCCGGGTCCACTAGGCGCTTTCGTGCCTTTCTAATTACCTTTATTACATCCGATTTTGCCTTTTGTAACTGCAGACTGAACTCTACCATATTATGATTGCTGCCTCCTAAGCGTTCCCTTACTTTATCATCTTCTATAAAGTCTGGCTCATTACATTGTACTAAGTGCAGAATAGCCTGCTCCCTTTTGGGCTACATCACAAGGTATTCCAAAAGCCATCCTGTAAGCATTCCATGAATTCCCTTTCTTTGGATCCACCGGCAACATTATTCATTATTTACAAATTGAAATCCCTTGTGATGACCGTGAACTTGCCTTTCTGACATGTCCTATCTACTTCCTGGTACATCTTGCGCCCCTGATCCTGACCATTGCTCAGAGGTCTGTACATAACTCTCATTATGGTTTTTGTTATCTTTGTGATTCTTCAACTCCACCTACTCAGTCTCCACATCATCTTACCCAATGTAATTCAGTGCCATAGATTTAATTTCATTCTTAACTAACAAGGCAACCTTGCCCCCTCTGCCCACCTCCCTGACCTTTTGATAAGTTGTAAATCCTTGGATGTTTAACTGCCAGTTCTGAACCCCCTGAACCATGTCTCTCTGATGCCTACCACATCATAATCATTCACGTTGATTTGTGTGGTTAATTTGTCTACTTTGTTGCGAATACTATGAGCATTCAGGTCAAGCACCTTAATGCTAATATTCTTATCCTCATGATTTCCATCACTTCTCGTAATATGCCCTAAATTATCCTTCATTTCTCCTTCATTCCTAGTCTGCCTTGAACTTAAACCCTGCACATATGCTAACCTGCTACTTATCTTTCTACTTGACTCAATAGTCCCTGTTGCTTTCCCTTTCTCTTCCCCTTGACTCACAAGTTTAAGGTCCTAGTGACCACCCTATTTATCCTTTTCGCCAGAACACTGGTTCTAGATCGGTTCAGATAGAGGCTGTCCCATCAGTACAGATCGCCCCGGTTCCAAAACTGATGCCAATATCCCATGAAATGGAATCCCTCTTTCCTACACTAATCTCTTAACCACGTGTTTACTTCCCTAGGACTTAACCACTATGTAGTTTATTGCATAATATCATTAGGTGTATGTTGCATTGGCTGTTTAGACATTGTCAGGAGTCTGAGGGATACATCTGTCTCCATTATCAAGAGCTAGACTCTCAATTCTTCACCCAACACTGTGATATGACCAAAATAAATGGAACCTCATGCAGTCTCTTTTCAGAGCCATCTTATTACACAATATCAACCCTATATCATTCAGGAAACACTTCATAGGATTTTCAGATGAGGATCTCGAATAAATAAGGTCGCTGAAATAAAGCAGAGATATGGTATTGAGACATAGTTGCTGTTAGAATTTTGTTGTAGAATAATAAAATGTTTTTGCATCACAGACTATAGAGTTTATGTCTGCAGGAAAGTGATCTTCATTGTAATGTGTTTTCTGTATTGTGGAGACATGCATTAAAAGTCTTTGGAGTCAACGTCCTGATGATACAAAATGCATGTTCGATACCCTGGCAGGTGAGAGAGTCTTGAGTTTTGAACATTTATTCTTTTCTCTGGCAGTAGGTTGATTGTTCTTTTTGCTGCACATTCTCTCTGCCTTCTGATAGTACCTCATCATGTGAGAATGGAATTCCTTCACTCTTGCCATTTCCTTCAGTGTCAGGAACCAGTAACCCTTTTCACGCAGTATTATTTTGGAAGATTCACAATTCTAGAGACTGATACTAAGCTACTGCTGTTCTCCATGAGATTTATCCAAACACTTTAAAATAAGATTCCTGAGTGCCTTTTGTTTTTTTTTAATCTTGCTTCATATAATCCATCTATTTACATGGCATACTGGAGTCAAAAGTCATAACATCCCAGATGATCACTGCGAGTACATCTTGTAATTTGCATCTATATCAGTATGTGGTACCAGGTAAGGTTCTTTTGAGGTCATTCTCTGTCTCAAACTTTGCTTTATCATTGCTTTATCTTGTGTTTAATGCTACTGGATTACAACAACATGCCCTGGTATTGATGGCTCAGTGGTTAACACCGCTGCTTGTCAGCACTAGGGACCCAGGTTCGATTCCACCCTCAGGTGACTGTGTGGTGGTTATGCATTCTCCCTGTGTCTGCCTGGATTTCCTCCATGTGCTCTTGTTTCCTCCCACAGTCTGAGTGTATGCAGATTTTGTGAATTGGCAATGCTAAATTCCCCTGAAGTGTCTTGGGATGTATAGGCTAGGTGGGTTAGTCAAGCGAAGTTAGCAAGGTTCCGAGGAGAAGGTGGGGGGCGGAGCTGGGTCTGGGTGGGATGCTCTTTGGAGAGCTGGTGAAGACTCAATGAACTGAATGGTCCATTTCTGCACTGTAGGGTTTGAATAATTTTACGGTGGAGAATATGCCACCATGGAGTATTTACAGAAGAGACACTGTTTCAAGATAACAACAGGTTTATTTGATGAAAGCAGTAAAGGTAAATAGATTTGGCTAGGCATAATTTCTAGGACTATAGGGAGCTAATATAGATACAGCTGCTCTGTCAAAGCTGGAGTTGAACTTCTTGCCTCCATTCATACTGTGTGTGCTGTCAGTAGAATGGGTAAAGTCATTGTACATGAATGTTAACACCTTTAGAACCATTACCTTATGCAACAATTACTTTAGGAGCTACCACTGATCCACAGTCAGTCATGCCTGAAAGCAACATGACAATTTTCAGGGCAATGGACATCATGTTTAACACAAGGCAAGTGCTATTGCAGTTAACCTGAAGCAATGAAATGTGGAACATTCAGTGCATTTTTGAGGACTGTGTAACTCTGCAAAATTGGACAGTATACTCTTCGTGTTCTCAGGTTCCATGGAGAAAGTAAATGTCACTCTGGAGCCATTTTTTCCTAATTTCCGCAAAGTAGCCTCTTCCATTAATTCCTCCCATTGTTTTTCATAAGAAAATTTTACTCTCCAGCCCAAAGGTAACTTTTTCCATGACTCACTATAGCTGGTAAAAATTTTCAAATGAACAGGTTGCAGAGCAAAAAGAAATTACATTCATAAAGCTTTGAATACATCAGCCAAGAGCTGATACAAAATCCACCTCAATCTGCTCTGCTCATATTCTCATCTATATTGTACGTTTGAAAGGAGTCAGGTTTTGGGATGGTATTTTAAATTAGGTTTGGGAACCTTTTGATCTGGAATTTTTATTCATTGTGTATGCTACAAGCTTTGTACATGGGGGTTGTGAACAATGTTTTCTTCAATCAAAGAACCAGCCATACATAGTCCAGATATATCATAGTTAATCGAGAGGGAGCAGATCCAGATTGATCAGTGTCTGAAACTAATCCATAAATTACTATGCTTTGCATTTGAAGTTACAATGTGAATGGACATATCATAAGCCCTTGGGCCTGAAGGCAATTGGATTGTGAAGTATTTTCCTAAATAATATATTTGTGTTTTCTAGATAAAATTCAGTGATGCCCTTTCTGCTGTATCTCACCAATGATTAAGGTATGATTTGAGTTCACAGCAATTAAATTTAGAGAAAAAAAGTACAGGACTGCAGTTGTGGAAGTTATCAACAGGTAATTATTTTCCAAAGGTTTACAACTGTTAAAGTGTTTTCCTTCTGACTTAATCTGACGTCTACAACTACAGCAGTGAAACACAAGTTCAGAAATCCCTGAAAGTTAAATGACTCTATTATGACTTTAGTTTTACTTAATACAATTGGGTAAAGGCAATTGCCCCAATACTGTATATCCCTGGCTGTGTGTGACCAATTTGTAGAATAAGTTGCCACAGTCTTGTTTGAATGTAACAATATTTATTTAATTGCAATTTAGCTTAATTTATCATATTATTTAGCCATCTCTGAGCTGTTTTTATACTTCTGTACAATTATGTAGTTTCATCACTTTGATTTTATATTTCTACCTTAATTCATCACTCCAACTTGGCTTAATATTGCCATTGGTAAGATCTTGATCATAGTGCAATATTAGGAAACATATATATTTTAGAAATATAAGCTTGTAAATCCTTATTAGTTCAAACCTGATATAGATGAAAGTTGTGTGTTCGATTGTTGCCCAATGTATTGTTAGGGTTTCTAAAGGGGGTATGTGCCACTGAGGTTAAACCGTGCATTATATTCATTGTGGTAGTTGTGGCCTGTATCAATAATAACATTTTTAGTGAGCAGATTTACAGTCGCCTTCATCTTGTACTGCACATTACTATTGCCAGTGTGAATCAGGTGTTAGTGAGGTTCTCCAGTGACAGGATTTTGAAAGGAGCTGTTGTTTCATTGACTTTTCTGTTGACAGCATTCATTGCATTGGGAATGGATCTCAGTGCTCCCTGGTATTTGACTGAACAATGGGGAATAAACAAAGATTGCAAAGTGCCTGCCAGAGGTATCAAGTGTCTCCAAATTTCTACATGCTGTCCCGACATTGTGCTTTGCATTGTATCTAATGACCTAGCTGGCAAAGATTAAGGATGGTTTACCTCTGACACCAAATGTTAAGCAGTTGTTTTGAAAAGCAAAATAATACATACAACCGTAATTATGGACTCAGCATTCCTGGTGACTGTCAATAGATCTCATTTTGATGTCCCTAACTTCCAAGGGAGCATGAGATAGCAATGAGCATCTGTGGATACCTTAACAATTTACATATTTTGTTCAGGAGCACAAACATCTTTTGACCTTCTATTCAATCAGCAACGGCAATGCAGTGGAGCTGCTCAATTCTAATGAATTTTTGTGATTGCTAAAGTACTTTAGCCATTGATTGAAAAATAATCCAAGATTATATGCATAATGTGTTGACCTGCGCAAAAACAGTGTGCTGTACTCCAACTTGAGACAGATTAGATTAGATTCCTACAGTACAGAAACAAGCCCTTCAGCCCAACCAGTCCACACTGACCCATTTCCCTCTGACTAATGCACCTAACACTATAGGCAATTTAGTATGGCCAATTCACCTGACCTGCACATCTTTGGACTGTGGGAAGAAACGAGAGCACCTGAAAGAAACCCAAGCAGACACGGGGAGAATGTGCAAACTCCGCACAGACAGTCACCCAAGGCTGGAATCAAACCTGGGACCCTGGTGTTATGAGGCAGCAGTGCTAGCCACCAAATCACCACGCCGCCCATGTTGTGAATTGCATGTTAACCTCACCAGATATCAGCCATCTTTTTCCTTGCATTGTGCCGGGTCCTTTCTTAAGTATTGGATTCCAAGATAATTGTATCAGATATTTCTGAGGAGCACACCTCTCAAGTTCATACAGTACAGTCCCTAATTCCAATATCAGTGATTCAGATCTCAAATTCAAAATATATGTCTCGAGACTCCTAGAAATCTATATTTCATGGGAAGCTTAAGTGAAGAACTTGCCTGCATTCACCGATTCAAATGTTTAGGTTAGAAACATTCCTGAAGCATTTACCAGCTGTTTATTCCTAATATGTATGAATTCTACCTCTCCATTGTTCAGCCTGTTGAATGAATGTTGGATTTATCTTTTGGTCCCCCTTGTGAAATTAAGAAGGAATTATTAAGCAGTGAATAATTTTTAAGGAACACCATTTTTTACATATACTTCTAGCCTGCAGTTAGCTCTGAAATATAACTACAGCTGCAGGAAGTTTGAGATTTAAATCAAAAATAGTTGGTGTGCTTGTCTTCAGTGGCATATTTAACCATATTTGGAAATGCTTATGTTACTCCTTGTAATGTAAGAAAATTGACTTCAATGTACTGATATTGAGAATGCAAAAGACATTTACTACAGTTGATTATGCACAGACTTTGGATATTAACAGACAATATGCTTTTTCTGTTGTGCGTTATGCTTTTAAATGATTCTAGGTTAAGACAGAGTCTGAGACCTTTTCTCTCCCATGTCATGTGCTGTAATGACTATCCAGTCATGATAACATGAAAATGTCTCTTGAAGACGTACAGACACACTGACTTTGAGACATAATGCAACAACTGTCAGTAAAAGGTACTGGAAAAGGAAGGAACAATAATATGTTGGAGAAAACTAAACATTTTCCACAAGGAAGTTAAGACAAATTGATTAGAAAGGCTGGCAAAAAAAATTGAGCAATATTTAAAATATGTAAAAATGGGAAGAATAATTGATTTTAACACAAGTACTAATTGATAGGAAATGAAAGAGTACGTGAAACATAACTCTAAAATACAAATGCCAAAAGTGAATAAATCAGAAGTCTGTTGTTTAACATTCTTTCGCCATTAACAGGAACTTTTTGCTTTGGTTTAATTAAAATACAACAGGCATCAGAGCTTGTCACATCAGACTTTCAAATAATTTGAGGTACTAATTCTTTTTTGCCTGATGACAACAAATAATTTCTTTCATAATCAAACAATTTCCATAAATTCTTAAAAAAATATCAAATAAAGTTCTAATGTTTTCTTCATAAAATTAACAACTTGGCCTTTGTTTTGCTGGTTTGTTTTATTATTGAGAGAAACACATTAATATCAGTAAATTGGGTATAGCTTCATGCTGCACCAAAAAGCTTATGAAATTCTGTATAAATTTCACTTCGCTAATTGTGAGTCTGATTACTTCCATTAGCCTCCATTAATGCTTAAAACAATTGCAAACATTCAAGTGAACTACCCCAAGATGGCACTGGTGAGATATCTGTGCTCCAAAACTAAAAGACATAGCCAGTTGTCAGCTTCTTTATTTTCCTTCATCTCCTCTTTCAGTCTTCTCTACTTCAGTGTCGATCCAGGTCATTGTCATGGTTGAACTGATTGCATTTGGCAGTGGTTTCTTCTGAGAAGGAAATTCCAACATTTTTGTCTCAGATTTGTCTACTACCACTGCTGCATATTTTGCAAAATTTATGTAGACACGTGCTGTCAGCTTTCCTTCAAGTGTCGACAATGCAAATTCTTAAACTTTGTGACGTGATGATTGCTCATATTAAGTCTGTTTTTGAAGTGTTGTTTAATGTTTGCTCGGGATATTAGGTTTCATAAACCATTTCATTCTACTGTTAAGACCTGTTTTTGTAGTTCAAAATGAAGCAGGTTGTGGGGAATTTAACCCACTATGTCCAGCAGGATCATTACAAGGGTCCCTTTAATTTGGAGAGTTTGCCTGAACTTTATCCCTGCTGGAATCCTGAGTTGATACTTTCACTGCTCCCAGATATTATGTGGGAGTTGGCTGATCCCATTGTGAATGGCAGTGACCACATGTGCAGCAAGCATTGGTTGCTAGAAGAACTCCAGATCAGAACTGATGATCTGGAATCTGAGCTTCAAACTCTGCAGTACATCCAGGAGGGGGAAAGTTACCTGGACACTTTATTTCAAGAGGCAGATTAGGTAATTTAAATTCAGTAAGTGTTCAGGGACAATAGGGTGTGACTGTAAGTGAGGTAGATAGGGGGATTCTGAGTTCAGGAGTGGAGGAGCCTCAGCCCTCAATATTGTCCAACAGGGATGAGATTCTTGCTCCCTGTATGGATGAGGAAAAGGGCTGTGGACAGGATGAGCCAGCTGACCATGGCACCATGGTGCAGAAGGCCATTCAAGAAGGGGGGAGCAAAAAGACAAGCGGTTGGTAGAGGGGAGTCTATAAGTAGGAGGATAGATAGTATCTTATGCAAGCTGGATCAGGAGTCCCACAAGATGTGTTGCCTGCCTGGTGCCAGGGTGTAAGACATCTCCGACCGGCTTGAAATGATATTGGAGCAGGAGGGGGACAATCCAGTTGTTGTGGTCCATGTTGGGGCTAACAACATAGGCAAAGCTCGAGTAGATTATCAAGCATGAGGAAGGAAATTGAAGAACAGGTCCTAAAGGGTCATAATCTCTGGATTAATGCCTCAATTGGCATAGGGATAAGCAAGTTAGGGAAATAAACATGTGGCTAAGGAATTTGTGTGGGAAAGGAGGATTCCATTTCATGGAGCATTGGCATCAGTTTTGGAAACAGGGGGATCTGTACTGCTGGGACAGTCTCCACTTGAACCGATCTGGAACCAGTGTTCCAGCGAAAAGGATAAATAGGGTGGTCACTAGGACAATAAACTTCTGAGTGGGGAAGGAAGGGAAAACGAAAGTGACAGGGAATATGGAGTCAAGTATAAAAATAAACAGCAAAATAGCATGCGTCCAGATGGGTTTAAACTCAAGGCAGACTAGGAATGCAGGAAAAAGGAAGTATAACTTACGACATCTTATGATTTCCAATATCTCTAATAATGATAAGAACATTAGCATAAAGGTGCTTTAGCTGAATAATTGGAGTACTCACAACAAAGTAGATGAATTAACAACACAAATCATCGTGAATGATTATGATCTGATAAGTATCACAGAGATGTGGTTGCAGGGGCTTCAGGACTGGCAATTAAACATCCAAGGATTTACAACTTATTGAAAAGACAGAGAGGTAGGCAGAGGGGGCGGGATTGCCTTGTTAGTTAAGAATGAAATTAAATCTATTGCGCTGAATGATGATGTGGTTCAGATGATGTGGAGTCTGTGTGGGTGAAATTGAAGAACTACAAAAGTAAAAAAACCATAATGGAAGTTATCTACAGACCTCCTAACAGTGGTCAGGACCAGGGGTACAAGATGTACCAAGAAATAGATAGGGCATGTCAGAAAGGCAAGGTCACGGTGATAATGGGAAAATTCAATACACAGGTAGACTGGGTGAATAATGTTGCCAGTGGATCCAAAGAAAGGGAATCCATGGAATGTTTACAGGATGGCTTTTTAGAACAGCTTGTGATGGAGCCCAAAAGGAAGCAAGCTATTCCTGACTTAATGCTATGTAATGAGCCAGACTTTATAAAAGATCTTAAAATAAGGGAACACTTAGGAGGCAGCGATCATAATCGAGTAGAGTTCAGTCTGCAGCTTGAAAGAGAGAAGGCAAAGTCCGTTATAATAGTGTTACAGTTAAATAAAGGTAATTATAGGGGCATGAGAGAGGAGCAGACTAAAATCAATTGGGAGCAGAGCCGAATGGGGAAGACAGTAGAGTAACAGTGGCAGTAGTTTCCAGGTGTAATTGAGGACACAATACAGAGGAACATCCCAATGAAAAGAAAGATTATCAGGGGGGAGAGGTGGGGCATGGGGGTGGATTAGACAGCCATGGTTGACAAAGGAAGCCAGGAAATGTATCAATGAAAAAGAGTGCGCCTATAAAATGGCTAAGAGTACTGGGAAATCAGAAGATTGGGAAGGCGACAAAAGCAAACAGAGGATAGCAAAGAGACAAATAAGGAAGGAGAGGATCAAATATGAAGGTAGCCTAGTCAGTAATATGAGAATTGATAGTAAAAGTTTATTTCAATACATAAGAAACAAACGAGATGCAAAAGTAGACATTGGACCACTCTAAATTGATGCAGGAAGGCTAGTGTTGGGAGATAAGGAAATAGCTGAAGAGCTTAATAAGTACTTTGCGTCAATCTTCACAGTGGAAGACATGAGTAATATCCCAACAGGGATATTAAGGAGACTTGGGGGCAGAGTTGCAGATGGCAAGCATTATAAAAGAGGAAGTGATAGAAAAGCTAAAAGGTCTAAAAATTGATGAATCTCCGAGCCCAATGGGCTACATCCTCGAGTTCTGAGGAAAAAGTCACTGGTGTCAGAGAAAGTCCCAGATGATTGGAAAATTGCTGTTGTAAGCCCCTTGTTCAAGAAAGGATCAAAACAAAAGATGGAAAATTCTAGGTCAATTGGTGTAACCTTAGTTGTTGGTAAAATTCTAGAATCCATTGTTAAGGATGAGATTTCTAAATTCTTGGAAGTGCAGGGTCAAATTAGAACAAGTCAACATGGATTTAGTAAGGGAAGGTCGTGCCTAACATACCTGCTAGAATTCTTTGAAGAGGTAACAAATAGATTAGATCAGGGAAACCCAGTGGATGTTATCTATCTAGACTTCCAAAGGCCTTTGATAAGGTGCCTCATGAGAGGCTGCTGAGAAGGGTGAGGCCTATGGTGTTTGAGGTGAGCTATTGGCATGGATTGAGGATTGGCTATCTGATAAAAGGCAGAGAGTTGGGGTAAAAGATTCTTTTTCGGAATGGCAGCTGGTGACAAGTGGTGTCCCACAGGGTTCAGGGTTGGGACCGTAGCTGTTCACTTTAGATATTAATGATTTGGATGAAGGGACTGGGGCCATTCTGATGAAGTTTGCCGATGATATGATGTTAGCTAGACAGGCAGGTCATGCTGAGGAGGTGGGGAGGCTGCAGAAAGATTTTCCTGATATTCCTGATGAAGGGCTTTTGCTTGAAACGTTGATTTTCCTGCTCCTTGGATGCTGCCTGAACTGCTGTGCTTTTCCAGCACCACTCTAATCCAGAATCTGGTTTCCAGTGTCTGCAGTCATTGTTTTTACCTTGCAGAAAGATTTAGACAGTTTAGGAGAGTGGTCCAGGAAATGGCTGATGAAATTCAACGTGAGCAAATGTGCGGTCTTGCAATTTGGACAAAAAGAATACAGACATAGACCATTTTCTAAACAGTGAGAAAATTCATAAAGCTGAAGTACGAAGGGATCTCAGAACGCTAGTCCAGGATTCCCTAAAGGTTAACTTGCAGGTTGAATGCATGGTTGGGAAAGCGAATGTAATGTTGTCATTTATCTCAAGAGGCTTGGAATATAAAGGCCGCAGTGTGTTTCTGAGACTTTATAAAGCTCTAGTTAGTTCTAGCTAGGCCTCATTTAGGATACTGTATCCAATTTTGGGCACCTCAGGAAGGACATACTGGCAAGGGAGCTGAAGATCCTGGGATTGTATTCATTAGAGTTCGGAGGGTTAAGGGGAGATCTAATAGAAACTTACAAGATAATGCATGGCTTAGAAAGAGTGGACGCTGGAAAGTTACTTCCATTAGGCAGGGCAACTAGGACTAATGGGCACAGCCTTAAAATTAGAGGGGCCAATGTAGAACGGAAATGAGGAGACATTTCTTCAATCCTGTGGTAGTGGGCCTGAGGAATTCATTGCCACGGAGTACAGTGGAGGGCGGGACATTAAATGTCTTCAAGGCAGAGATTGATAAATTCTTGATCTTGCAAGGAATTATGGGCTACGGGGAGAGTGCAGGTAAGTGGAGTTGAAATGCCCATTGGCCATGATTGAATAGCAGAGTGAACGCGATGAGCCGAATGGCCTTACTTCCACTCCTATGTCTTATGGTTTTATGGCCTTATTAGCTAGTTAGAAACTTCATAATATTATGCACACCCATAGTCAGTGATTGATTTTTAATATGAACCAATGCTGCTTGGGCTTTCCCTCCAGGTGGTGCAGCAAAGAAACCTTACAAAACAAGTCAACACCTTTTCATTTTAATGGAAGTAGCCAGGAAAACCAAGAGGAGTATTTTTATTACCTCAAGTAGCTCCCCTTTTCCAAGTCCCTTCTCTTCTCTTCAGTGAGGTCCTCCCTAAACGGTGTCCCTCTAACGTATCTACTTGCTAGTGATCCAACCTTCACTGACTGGTGGCCTCTGTCCACTTAATCTTCAACTTTGTCCTTATAGGATAATAGAATGCTTTAAAATGAAACTCAAACTTTTATGTAGTCCTTTTCATCACGTTCCAAAATGCTTTACAATCAATAAAAATATTGGATGGTGGTTAGTCTTCTCATGTTGGAAATAAGACAAATGAGACAGTCAGTTTTCACATAGCAAACTCCCACAAGCAATACTGTAATAGTGACCAAATCACCTCTTTTAGAGAAATAAATAAAGGATAGTTAGTGATCAGTGTACCAGGGATTGTACACTAATTTATCTTTGAAATAATGACCTGGATTTTCAAGGAGCCAAAGCGACTCCATGGACCTTACCAAGTGAAGGGTGTGAAGTCAATCCAGAAGTTCGTCATCCATTTGGGTGGCTCTGTGATTCGTGATACTGCCTCACTGCACCAAGAACCTGGTTTTGATTCCGCCATTGGGCGACTGTCTGTGTGGAGATTGTACATTCTCCCCGTGACTGCGTTGGTTTCCTCACACAGTCTCCCAAGATGTACAGGCTGGGTGGATTAACCATGGGAACTGCAAGGTTACAGGGATAGGTTAGGGGAGATGGGAGGCTGCGTAGGATGTTCTTTGGTGGGGTCGGTGTGGACTTGGGCTGAATGGTTGCTTCCATAATGTAGGAATTATATTTGCATCATGATGCAGAGGGTTGGGAGAAAGAGTACAAGGTTTGCATGGAGGATCTCCAGATGAACAGTGGCAGATAGGAGACATGGATTGAGATGGAGGGTTGGAGGGGCTAGTGGGTGTGTATTGGGTCTAGGGTTGCCTGAGTTTTCAATTATAGTCATGGCAAATGGTTGGGAAGGTGACAGGAAGTGAAGGTGGAGGGCAAGGGAGCCTAATGTTGTAATATACAATGAGAATGAAGATGGGCCTTTTCAATTCACTGCCTTGCAGTCCTTGCAGCCATCTATAATCTGTTCAACCTGAAACCATCTGGAATGAAGATCCCACCATGGCTCCTCATAACCATCTGCTAATCAAGGAGTGGCTCAGGTGTTTCAAGAAAATAAGGGATGACCAGCCAATTAGCCAAACCTATATTATTGGCTGAGAATGCAGATTAGAGTGGTGCTGGAAAAGCACAGCAGGTCAGGCAGCATTTGGGGAGCAGGAAAACAGATGTTTTGAGCAAAAGCTCTTTATCAGGAATGATGAATCCTGATGAAGGGCTTTTGCCTGAAATGTCGATTTTCCTGCTCCACGGATGCTGCCGGATCTGCTGTGCTTTTCCAGCACCACTCTAATCTTGACTCTGAGCTCCAGCATCTGCAGTACTCACTTTTGCCTTATTGGCTAAGACCCCAGGCATCTATCGCTTTCATGAAACAAAGTTCCTGCTTCATTGACAGCTCTGGTTGTCTGATTTCGACAATCAATTTCACAATATTTCTTTACACAAGGTTAAGAGGTTACAAGTGCTTTCAGTTTCAGATGTTAAAATTTTTAAAAACTGAATTATTGGCATTTTCATTGGTTTCTTGTGAAGGGGTGTTCATTTTCAGCATTTGAATTACATTATCTAAAGTTTATTTTAAAGCTACATCCAGTAGTAATGTTCATTGCTTCTAAAAAAATGTACAGTGGGTGGATGGACATGGAAATACCACAGCCTAACATGAAACTGAGTGGTATGGACTGGTTGGAGGGACATAGCCTGACATACTGCACTCTGAGTCATAAAATTTGATTGCTTAAAATTTTGGCCTGTCTCTATGTAAACTGTTGCCTATCTCCAGATTAGAGCTGGCTTGCTCACATATGAGCTCATGAAATTAACCATTCCACACCTTTGAAAGGCATTCTGGAAACTCAGTTATCTCAGCAGTTGGGGTTGAGCATCACAGATGCATCCAAGCTACAAAGGTTAGGTTGTAGAAGCCACTGAAATAGGTGGTGTCTTGGACAGTGAAGAAGGCTATCACAGCGTACAATGGGACCTTGACCAGAAGGGCCAATGGGCTGAGGAGTGACAGATGGAATTTATTTTAGATAAATGTGAGGTGCTACATTTTGATAAGGCGAACCAGGTCAGGACTTATACACTTAATAGTAGGGCCACAAGAGGTGTAAAACCTGTGCCACACATCCCCCTCACCTCCGTCCAAGGCTCTAAAGGATCTTTTCATTTCCGTCAGAGATTGTCCTGAACATCCACCCACTTCCTCTACTCTGTCCATTGCCCTCGATATGGTCTCCTCTCCTTTTCTTGGGGAGACAGAATACCAACTGCGGAGTGTTTCAGGGAACATCTCCGGGGGGCACGCACCCCATTGCCTGTGGCTGATCAGTTCCACTCCCCCTCTCACTTTACCAAAGACATGTACCTGAGCCTCCTCTACTGTCAAACCCAAGCCACCTGACAACTCGAGAAAGAACTCCTCATCTTCCATCTTGGGACCCTTCAACCACACAGCATCAACATCGACTTCACTCGTTTCCAAATATCCCCTCCCCGACCTCATCCCAGATTCAACCCTCGAACTCGGCACTGCCCTCTTGACCTGTCCCACCTGTCAATCTTCCTTCCCATCTATTCGCTCACCCTCCCCACCAACCTATCACAATCACTCCCATCTGCATCCACCTATCACCTTCCCAGCTACCTTCCCCCAGCCCCACCCCCACCCTCCTATTTATCTCTCAGCCCCCTTCTCCCACCACCCCACATTCCTGACAAAGAGCTTATGCTGGAAATGTCAATTCTCCTGCTCCGCAGATGCTACCTGACCTGCTGTGCTTTTCCAGTGCCACACCTTTTGACCCCGAGGAGTGTTGCCAAACAAAGAGACTTAGGTGTGAAGGTGCATATTCCCTTGAAAGTAGAGTCATAGGTAGCCAGATTGGTGAAGGTGGAGTTTGGCAAACGTGAGGTACTTGGTCAGAACATTGAGTATTGGATTTGAAATGTCATGTTGTGGCCATACAGGAAGTTGGTGAAGCCACTTATAGAAAATGTGTGCAATTTGGGTTGTCCTTCTATCGGAAAGATGTTGTTAAACTTGAAAGGGTGCAATAAAAGATGTACAAGGATGTTGTCATGACTGGAGATTGAGCTATAAGGAATGGCTGAATAGGCTGAGGCTGTTGTCCCTGGAGTGTCAGAGTTGAGGGGGTGACATTATTGAGTTTTATAAAATCATGAAGAGCATGGATAGGGTGAATAGTCAAGATCTTTTCTGAGAGTGCATGAGTCTAAAACTAGAGGGCATAGGTTTAAGGTGAGAGGGGAAAGATTTCAAAGGGACCCAAGGAAAACATTTTTCACATTGATGGTGATGCATGTGTGGAATGAGTTGCCAGAAGAAGTGGTGGAAGCTGGTACAATTACAGCACTTAAAAGGCATCTGGATGGGTAAATGAATAGGAAGTGTTTAAAGGGATATGGGACAAATGCTGGAAAATGGGACTTAGTCAGATTGGGATGTCTGGTTGTTATGGAGTGTCTGTTGATTCTATGACTATAAGCTGGGATTGCTCTCCATGGAATGAAAAAGATAAATAATGAGTTTGGTTAAAGAATATGATATAGTAACACATTTAGACATGGTAGACAAAGCAAATCTTTTTCCATTAGCTGATGGTATAAGGATTCTCGGATGCAGTTGCCAGGTTTTGGGAATAAAATGTAGGAAAGGATTTGAAGAAAAGTATTTTAACATGTGAAGGGTTAATAAGCTGGAATCCAATGCTTACAGATGTCATAATGAAGCATGGATGATTATTAATTTCAAAAGGAAATTAGTTTGGTACTTAAGAGAAATAAGCTTCTGGAGCTATGAGGGTAGAACGGAGAATGGGACTGATTGATTGCCTTACGGGGAGTTAGCTGGCACGGAATTGAAAGTCCAAATGGCTTTCTCTGTGCTGTCATGACTCTAACTGGTTAGCAAACAACATTTAAGGGAACAATTTCATTTTCAAATCAATTCTATTGAAAATGATCAAAAGGTGATGGACTGTCAGGTTTTGTTTTAAATGTGTTTTCAAAGTAAATAGCTTAAAGCAAATATTTTGAACAATGACATTTCTGAAACCTCATTGAAAAATTGTTGATGGTAATTGGATATATATCCTGCAGAACTTATACTAAGATTGAATTAATTCTGAAAGCATCTGCTACATTTCCTGTCTTTTCCCAAAGGGTTCCTTCATGATTGACATGGGTGCATTGTATTTGTGTAGCTACAGTGCATATTTAGGATTTAAGATTAAATGAAACATCTTTAAAATGTCTAATCTCTGAAGAAAGAAAATATTATTCATTGCTAGCTGCTTAATTACTGAACAGTTGTGATGAATTTTGCCTTTGGGAGGTAAAATTACAGAAACAAAATTGATAAATAGATTTAAATTTGTATTAAAAATCACAAGTATTCCATTACATCCGCATGTATTATAGGTTTTACATGCATGTTAACATGGGGATAATTAATTGTGTGGCATAACCGGCATATAAATTGCTACCTTATTGTCAAGCAATAATTGCTTAACATGGTGGACAGAGAATTGTATTTAGAAGTTATTTCTCTCAAGCTGAAGAATGGATATTGTTTCATGTCTTAGGTGTATTGACCATCTGCTGTGGTAACTGTGATGAAACTGACAGCAGCTTTGAGAATTTAATCCTGTGCAGAGTTAAGTGGAAAGAATTAACTTAGTTTGAGTGAGTCAGTATTTCAAATGCCATCGGGAATGGGGAAACGACAAGCACAGAGATTGCTAGACTTTTGTGGTCAGCCTTCCTTGAGGTCAAGGCCTTGCTGTGCTGTAATCCCAGAATTCACCTTGTGATTAAAAATCTAAAATACATTTAAAATTTGCTATCATTGTTGTCAAACTCATGCTAATACTTAGAATTGATTATTAGAATATGCCAGTGTGTTAGTCCACATCTTTAAAAAGAACAATAGATTTCAAGTGTAATATTAATTAAGTACTATGTGCTGAAGGGTAACTATTCTCAATCAACGGCCTTGATGTCTTGGCATTCTTATATAGTCCATGACTGTTCTCACACATGCACCCACTGTTATTAACGAATTTTACTTCTGACAGAACTCTGATTGAGAGTAATGAATGTTGCTGCTTGTATTTAAGTTGGTGTGCTATTTATTCATCAGTACTGACTTGTGACCCTGTTTTGCAGTGTTAGGTTTAGCCAATTACTGATGCTGTCCTTTGCAGCTTATTGAGTTCTTGACTATCAGTGACTGCACTCAGAAAAAAAGCTTGTGCTTTAAATTTCTTCTGAACATTAGAATGCTAACCCACCAATATCCTCTCTAAAGTGTTGTGTAATGATAATCTATTCCTTTCCAACAACTAGCTGATTTGAGTGATCACTGTAAACAGCTTTATTTAATGCTGCACAAGATACCCAATTGAACCCCCACACATTTTTATAGAGTCAGAGAGATGTACAGTACAGAAACAGATCCTTCGCTCCAACTTGTCTATGCCAAGTTAATCTAGTCCCATTTGCTAGCATTTGGCCCATGTCCCTCTAAACCCTCCTATTCATATACCCATCAAGGTGCCTTTTAAGTGTTGTAATTGTAGAAGTCTCCACCACTTCCTCTGGCATCTCATTCCATACATGCACCACCCACTGCCTGAAAAAAAGTTGTCCCTTAGATCCCTTATAAATCTTCTCCCTCTCACCTTTCTTCAGTGAATTTGTTGGAATCTCTTTCACTGATATAAAGAACAGAGGATTTAAACTTGATTGGAAAGGGGAAATATAACAAAGCTGACATGATGAGTGAGGACCATTTTACTGAGAGTAATACAATGAGCCAGTGGATATGGTTGAGCCAATGTTGGACAGCAAGAATTGAGGGTGAAACAGGACAAACTAAAATAACAGATGGAACCCAAGTTAAATTTTATTTATTGGTATATCCTCTTGGGCTACATCTGTTCAATTCTATGCTCAATCCGAAAGAAAATACACTTCTGCAGGATATGAAAACCCTTTCAGTCTCCCAGAGGACCTGGCCAAGAATAACTAAGTCATTTCCTATTGGGGAGTCTGTGTGAAAGTCAGGAAAGACAGAGCTTCAAGTTCAAAGATTCCATTGAAATTCCTGTGGCTCTGTATTGCTGTGTTACAATAATATGACAGAGAATGGGCTCCAAAGTTCTCTGTGCTGCACTGACAGTCTTGTCACTGAAGGTTGACAGGAGGAGAGAAAAAAGGAACAGGAAATTCGACGTTTCGGGCCAGAGCCCTTCATCAGGAATGAGGAGAGGGTGCCAGGCAGGCTAAGATAAAAGGTAAGGAGGAGGGACTTGGGGGAGGGGCGATGGAGATGCGATAGGTGGAAGGAGGTCAAAGTGAGGGTGATAGGCCGGAGTGAGGTGGGGGCGGAGACGTCAGGAAGAGGATTGCAGGTTAGGAGGGCGGTGCTGAGTTCGAGGGAATCGACTGAGACAAGGTGGGGGGAGGGGAAATGAGGAAACTGGAGAAATCCGAGTTCATCCCTTGTGGCTGGAGGGTTCCCAGGCGGAAGATGAGGCGCTCTTCCTCCAACCGTCGTGTTGTTATGTTCTGGCGATGGAGGAGTCCAAGGACCTGCCTGTCTTCGGTGGAGTGGGAGGGAGAGTTAAAGTGTTGAGCCACTTACGCGCACACAATTGGTGAGCAGCTCAGATATTAGATCTATATGTAATAAAGAGGGTAGCATAGAAGCAGGAGCTGCATTTGATGAGACACTGGGTGAGAGTGATCCACTGCTTAGGAGGGTAAAGGGATAAAGCTCATTGATGGGCAAGCTGCAGAGATGGATTTTCTCTGGACAGCATACAGGAAAGTGGTGTTGGGATTGCACAGAAATTATACTTGATACAATGGCAGTTCTGCCTGTAAATCTGCAATCTATATCGATGCATATGAAGGTATCCAGCAACAGCTTGGCACTAGACATTGCAGAAAAGTTGGATACCATCTTTTTCAGTGTTGATATGATGATGTACACCATGGGAGCAGTTGCAGGCGCAGAAGTGATGCAGCCTTGAGTGTGCTGTTGCAACACAATAATTTATCCTCCCACATTGCCATTTTCCCAGTGCCCTTGCTGTTGCATCCAGCTGACAGTGTCCCATCAAATGCAGCTCCTGCTTCTATGCTACCCTCTTTATTACATATAGATCTAATATCTGACCTGCTTACCAATTGTGTGCTAGTAAGTGATAGTATTTTATCATAGTCTCTTCTGCGTCCTTGTCAAGTTCCTGTTCCACAGTTTGACCAGTTTTCAGTTCTTAGATATGTAAAGGTGGATTGCTGCAATGAGGAAAGGTTGAGAAAGGTGCTGACATCTCGTTGTTGGGCCTTCAAGAGCCTAAGCTGCTCGCAATTGTCTCACCGCAACATCTGCTGTGGCACTCAGAGAGACAGAAGCTTTCTACCAGGTATGTTGTTGTCAGTGAGGAGTCCCTTCTTAGGAGCAATAGATCATCATAAGACAAGAATTAAGATAATCCCCAGAGTTCATTGACTTTGTAAGGACTGTTGTTTGGTTTGTTGGGAAAAGTTAGTTTGAAATGTTTTATTGCAACTTTCAGCACTTGATATAGAGGCTGTTGTGATGGTCACCAAGAGTGAGGGCAAAAGGCAAGGTGTCAGCCTGTTGCTGAATGAGAACTGGGATTTGCTCTTTAGTGCTACAACATGTGAATTATTGGGCAGTTCAGTTGAAAGGACTTATCTCATTTACCTTGGAATTTATCAAGCATTTTAGAAGCATCATGCTGCAAGTCAGTGAAAACTTAGGCCATGGGGAAACCAACAAAAGTGCTCTGCTTACCTCTGCAAAGGCAGAATGCAATTTATTTATTCTCCTTAGAAACAGAGTATTAGTGACCTCTTTTGTACAACAGTGATTTGTGAATTGCCAAATTAGGGAACAGCACCTGCTTCATTCTGGGAGGTTCCAAAAGCAAAGAAATGCATGGCAAAGCCACCTTTATGGTTATTGCGAACAAGATCCTCCCCAGTTAACATGGTGCACGTGAATTTTAGTGAGCATTTTCTTTGTTAATTGGAGATGCTGGACATGTTATTTGTTATCATGATTGAGATATAAGAATTATTCCCTGAAGATCCTGAGTGACATAGTTTCCTACAGAAAGCTCTTTTTCCCTTGCTTCTCCCTCTTTGAACAGCTTGACCTCCTCTCTGTTGCTTCTGATCAATCTCTCCATCATGCTGCAAGTGTGTGGTAACCACAACATCCATAACTGGGGTAAATGATCTGATCAGAGTGCCTTAAAATAAGAAAACAGACTTCTACTCCATATACTACCATTTTCTGTTGGCACACCCAACTTTAAGTAACAGGAGTTTAGTGCTATTAGAAACTTGCTGATAGTAGAAGTCTCTCAGCAATAGCTCTCTCACTCTCACTCCCAACCTTCCTGCCCCTTTCCCTTAGGCTGGGACCTTTATCACTGGAGCATGGGAGGTTGAGGGTTGACATTATTGAGGTTTGTAAAATCATAAGGAGCATAGATAAGGTGAATGGCAAAGGTCTTTTCCCTCAGGTGAGCAGGTTCAAAACTAGAGGGCATATTTTTAAGGTGAGAGGGGAAACATTTAAAAAGAACATGAAGGACAATTTTTTTTTAGAGAGAGTGTCGATCATGTGTGGAATGAACTGCCAGAAGAAGTGGTGGCTTGCAGGTACAGTTACAATGTTTAAAAGACATTTGGATAAGTTCATGAATGGGAAAGGTTTGGAAGGATGTGGGCCAAATGCAGCCAGGTGAGACTATTTCAGTTTGGGAACATGATCGGTTTGGGAACATGGACTGGTTGGACTGATGGATCTACTTCCATGCTGTATGACTCTGGATCAGATGCAATGTTGGTCCCAAAATAGCATTCATAGCTCCAAAACAAAGGAGCAATGAAGCAATATTTTCCAGCCACTGGCTTTACTATTTCAAACTTGATTAAACTAACATGGTCTAGATAGTAATCAAAAATGATGCAGTTGGTTGCATTGTGGTAGTAATAATTGAGGGCCAGGCTAATGCACTGGAGACATAGGTTCAAATCCCATAATGAGAACTATTGGAATATGAATTCCAATTACAAATTTGGAATTGAATGCTGATCTTAGTAGTGATAATTAAGAAATTACCATTGACTGTTATACAGTTGTTTCCTGATGAAGGGCTCCTGCCCGAAACATTGATTTTCCTGCTCCTCGGATGCTGCCTGACCTGCTGTCCTTTTCCGGCACCACTGTAAACTTGTTATAAAGATCCATTGATTCAGTAATATCCTTTCAGGAAGGAAACCTGCCATTTCTACCTGGTTTGAACTTTGTGTAACTCCAGACCAATAGCAATGTGGCTTACTCTAAACAGCGTCTGAAATGGGGGCTGATAGTTAGGATGGACCACAGAATTTGGTCTTATCAGCAACAGTTATATTCCATGGAAGGATGAAGAAAATATGGATTTGTGTATTACAAAGAATTATCGGGATTGTGCTATTGTGCAGAGTTTGAAAGGTCAGAGCAGACTGCCAAATTGCTATATAGTTTGTGGACACTGCAGCACTTGTAACTGGTTAAGTCTTGTCAAATTCATTATTAATGGTATAAAAGTTCAAATGAAAGTGCTGATCATTTGAAGGTTCATCATTTCACGGACATTGCATCACTAGCCATCATATGAAATTAGAGTTCTGCAGAAGGTGCAAACTATTTGGTTCCAGTGACAGGTGAAACCTGTGGTGTTTCCTAAAATAATTATACTTACCATTCTACTAGCATTTGCAAATGGCTGAGGAAGACAGCAAAAGGAGGGGGGCAATTGGGAAAGCTGGGAGGTGATGCAAGCTCAGAAGGAAAAAATAACAATGAAACTCATGATTGAGACACATGGAGACTCTTGTAAACATCAAGTTGGATGAGCAGTAAACCAATATGTTCATCTCCAAGGGTTATCTCATTTTATTCCTCACTGGGAAGCGATATCCAGAGTCTAGACAATGACCTGTTGTTTTTGGTCACCAGTCTGAACTCTGTTCTCTAACTATTGACTCCCATCATACTAACTTGATAAAAAAGTGGTTCTGATGGAGGAAAAGAACTGTTCCTTTGGAACTGAACTTGGAGTTCTTATGAACTAAAATATTGAACCTTTTGTTCTGAAGTTAAAACTAAACTAATTCCCTTCAAGTGCTCCCTCTGCCTCTCAAATCCCGACATCAACACTATTAATACTATAGGATTCTTCCCAGTGCTCTATTACAGTCACATGCACTCTTGGAACCCATGTATTTAGGTTATTGCTTCAAATCGATTTAAAACTCAAAAGATAAATTACAGACTGACCCACATCCATCTGCTCTATCTTGACATTAAAAAAAAGCAATATATGTCCAGTTTCATCACAGCACTAAAGGTATTATGGCGTTCAATTCGTGAGTGTCTAATTTCTTCCAGGTTCAACCTGTCTTCTTCTAAAATGGTAGACAGTTTTATTTTGTTCACATATTTATGAAATAATTCCGAGCTGTGCAATTTAAAAGTGGCAAAAATCTCACAGTAATAGAATATAATTCAACATAATTCTGCAGGTCTCTTCAGCAGTACTCATTGCATCTGTATTGTTGTTCAGGCTTTGATTCAGTGATAGATTAGATTACTTACAGTGTGGAAACAGGCCCTTCGGCCCAACAAGTCCACACCGACCCGCCAAAGCCCAACCCATCCATACCCCTACATTTACCCCTTACCTAACACTACGGGCAATTTAGCACGGCCAATTCACCTGACTTGCACATCTTTGGACTGTGGGAGGAAACCGGAGCACCTGGAGGAAACCTGCGCAGACAAGGGGAGAATGTGCAAACTCCACACAGTCGCCTGAGGCGGGAATTGAACCCAGGTCTCTGGCGCTGTGAGGCAGCAGTGCTAACCACTGAAAAAAAAGGTACAAATGACAACAAATGTTGTTTCAGGGATTGTATTATAAATATTTTACTTGCTTTGCTGAGACCATTCAGTGAGTTGCGCATCTGATAGATCTCTTAAAGAGCAATTTTATTTGGTCCTGATTCCTATTTCATCTGTAATCCTGTTATCTCCTTATCATTAATTAATTGTCCAACTTCCTTTTTAAGACCTTACTGTAACAGCTTCCACTACCATTAAGGGTAGCATTCCAGATCTTGACATTTCTGGATGGGAAAATAAATCCCTCCTTTCCCTTTTGGATTTTTTTTCCAATAGTTTTGAGTCTATTGACCTTATTTACCCATGCAGAGGGATTTTTCCTCCCTCTCGATTCACTGAAAAATTCTCATCATTGTGAAATCACTAGTTGATCCTCAAGAGCTTACCTCTGTTTTTTTCTGCTTCTTTTGTCAACACCTTTTGTGATAAAGGTATAACATACAGCAATCCTCTTATTAACCATCACCTATGGAATCAGAAGTGTGATGGCTGATCAAATATTCCAGATAATCAAGTGGTTCACTTAGTCAATGTAAAAGCCCACACAAAGTAATAGAAATGTAATGCTGTGGATATACACATCACTGTTGTACTTTATTTACAGCATAATTCACTTAAGTCAGAAAGTAGTTTGAAAAATTGACCTCAAAACATCATGAAATTATGTTTACTTGAAATATGCTGTTATCCAGGTACCTGTGGTGTTAATTGAAATGTTTACACAGCTAAGTTTGTGAAATACAGAAAACCAAATGATCAAGAAACAGGGAGTTTAGTTTGAGTTCAGTTGAGAAGAATTTGATTTCAGTTTTGATGCTGGTAGAAGGACAGATTGTTAGGTTTGTAAAATTTCCAGGTTTTGGCTGTCAGAACAAAAAGCAGACTCATGCCATCCTAACTGGAAAGCAGTATTAAAACTGTTCCAGCTGTCCAAGAGGAAAACTGGAGGTAAGGAAGAACTTAAGAGTTAAGATTGGGGTGCTTATTTCCCTCGTATCTGAAAAGGATATAGCTGAGGTGAAAGAAAAGTTTTATTCTTTTCTTTGTTAAGGGGAGAAATTTTATAAGTTTTTTTTCTTGTGAATCTCCATCTCCAACCCATTTCTACATCACCTCACTTGAAATATTTCCTCATTCATGCCTCCCTTGAGCTATTTTTTCGATACATCATGACTCAAACACCTAGCCAACCTTACTGTCTCCACCTGTTTTCTCTTCAGCCTCTCTCCACACCCCCTCCAATGCACTGCAACATTCAGGTCTCACTAAATTACAAACTAACACCATCACCACCTCCCACCCCCACCCCTCCCCGATCCCAAATGGAAAACTGCTTCATTCCTTCACAAATGTGTGAAAGGTAAAACATTTCTCTTGGTTTATTTATAGACAAATTTACACGGACTTTGATTTGATTTATTGTCACATGTACCGAGATTCGGTGAAAAATATTGTATTGTGTGTCAACCAAGCAAATCATACCTTCCATAAGTACATCATGGTCATAGAACAGAATGCAGAATACAGTATTACACCTCCAGAGAAGATGGAGAGAAAGACCAACTCTAATATATTAGAGGAGGAGAAAGTGAGGATTGCAGATGCTGGTGATCAGAGTCAAAAATTGTGGCACTGGAAAAACACAGTAGGTCAGGTAACATCCGATGAGCAGGAGAGTTGATGTTTCAAGCATAAGCTCTTCATCAGGAGCATTCCTGATGAAGGGCTCATGCTTGAAATGTCAACTCTTCTGCTCATCAGATGCTGCCTGACCTGATGTGCTTTTTCAGCGTTACACTTTTTGACTCTAATATATGAGAGGTCTATTCAAAAGTCTGATAACAGTAGGGAAGAAGCTATTCTTGAATCTGTTGGTGTGTGTTTTAAGCTTTGTGTGCTCTGCCTAGTGGAAGAAATTATAATTGGGGTGGGAGGGGTCTTTGATTGCATGGTCTGCTTTCCTGAAGGATTGGGAAGTATAGATGGAGTCAGTGGTTGGAAGGCTTGTTTGTGTGATGGACTGGGCTGTGTTCACAACCCTCTAATAGTTCTTGCAGTCTTGGGGCTGAGCAGTTGTAATACCAATATGGGAGCATTAGTTAGGATGCTTTCTTTGGTGTATCTATTAAAAAATTGGTAAGAGTCATTGTGGAATGCCAAATTTCCTTAGCCTTCTGAGGATAAAACAAGAAACCTATTCAGCACAATTACTAAATGAAAGCATAATTTATCCTTTATGTTGGATTCATTTTAAATATATTTTTGTTGAACAATTGTGCTGAACAGATTTCTTGCTTTATCCTCAGAAGGCTAAGGAAATTTGGCATGTCCACAATGACTCTTACCAATTTTAACAGATGCACCAAATAAAGTATCCTATCCTATTGCAATACAGCTTGGTACCACAACTAGGGGCATATTTTTAAAGTGAGAGAGAGAGATTTAAAAAAAGATGAGGGACATTTTTTTAAAAACAGCGGTTCACATGTGAAATGAACTTTCTGAGGAAGTGGTGGATGTGGGCACAGTTACAATGTTTAAAAGACATTTGGATAAGTTCTTGAATAGGAAAGGTTTGGAGGGATATGGGACAGCAGCAGGCTGGTGGGACTAGGTTAATTTGAAATTATTTCTAACATATACTAGTTGGACTGAAGGTTCTGTGTCTGTGCTGTATGACTTTATTTGATAGTGGAATTCCCACATCAAAGTGCATACCTGAAACATTCACTCCAGCTGAAGAATGGATAAACTTGGCAACCCCACTGAAGCTGTCTGGCTGCAGAGGCCTTAATTGTTAATTGATGGTTTAAAACAACCCACTGATGCGATGATAATTCAAAGCCAGGTGTAAAAGTGGTAGGGACCAGGAGGAAAGTAAGGTTTCCAGTGGATGTTTTCTGCTGCCCATCATTCTGCATAGGTCCCTGGCTCTTACTACTTGTTGTGGTGTGTGTAATAATATTAGGAGAAAGTGAGGACTGAAAATGCTGGAGATCAGAGCAGAAAATGTGTTGCTGGAAAAGCGCAGCAGGTCAGGCAGCATCCAAGAAGCAGGAGAATCGACGTTTCGGGCATGAGTCCTTCTTCAGGAATCCTGAAGAAGGGCTCATGCCAGAAACGTCGATTCTCCTGCTCCTTGTGTGTAATAATATTGGCTGGAATTGGCAAGCCAGACTACTGGTGGATTGAGGAGGTAGTTGAATAAGAGGTTGGGGTAGACCTTCAACAGTTTGCCTGTTGTAGTTATGCTTCTGATGTGATGGTCACAGGGGAGGGAAAACAAGTTTTCACAGAACTGGTAGCCTGGGGAGGTAAGCTGATTGAAGTGTAGTTGTAACAATGTGTATTGTTGATTCGAGTTTCACATTGATAAGTTTGGTTTTGGCAGTTTGGTACCATCGTGTGGGGTACAGTATTTTGCAGTTGAGTAGCGATGGCAAATGCTGAGGTTGTTTATGTCACTTGATAGGTAGATCAGATCATGAATGTATTCATGCTGTGAGGTTCAGAAAGCATCCTTGCAATGTGTCCTAGACGTTCACTGTTCTTTGGGTGTAAAAGAACTGTTTCATTTCCTTATCACCTTAATTATTGTATCTTTTAATGGCAACAAGGAGACAAAAAGGATGTTCAAACCTTGGAGGCAGTGAAGAAAACCCATGAGAATAATACCTGGAATTAAAAGATTGAGGAGGAATGATAGGAAAAGTGACCTCATCTAAATGATATTTAATTGTTTTCAGTGGGTAATGTTTAACTGGTGAATCACTTTATAAAAAGAAGTTTGAGGGCCCTTGTGATGTAGTGGTAGCGACCATACCTCTCAGCCAGGAGGCCTGGGTTCAACTCCATTTACTCCAGTCTTGTGTAATAGTAGAACTGAACAGGTTTGATTGGAAAATATCCAAAGAACAGATTGATTATGGTTCAGTTCTTGCTGCAATGTTATATGGTGCTGTATTCATTTCCCACTCCATGAATTTAGGCACACTTCCTGCTTTGACACATCGTGACAAGACTTGTAAGTTGCTTTGAGATGTCCAGTCATTGAGAAAAGTGCTACGCAAAGGAAAAAAATTGAAATTGCAGTTATTGGGGAATAATGAGCATTTGTAAGTTATGTTCTGTATCTAATCCTTGTAAGAGTGTGCATAGATTGACTCCAATCCTGCCCTTCATCACCTACCTTTTGTAATACATGGTATCTGAGGATAGTTGACGAAAGTTGAAGATTGAAAACTAAAAATAATGGAGAAAACGAACTTTCCCATGGCAGTCATGAAAAGTGACTAAAAACAATTATTAAGTGTCAGGTCCTGAAAATACTGCTATGTTCTTAGACTTTAAAACTGTCTATTGAATCTTTAAGAATGTTGTACCCCAGAGAGTTGTGGAGGCTGACTCAATCAATATATTCAAGACACAGATCAATTAAATTTCTAGATATTAGTAGGTACCAAGGGGCATGAGGGTAGTGTGGGAAAATGACGTTGAAGTAGAGGATTAGCCACTTTTTAATTGATGGTGGGATAGAATCAATAGGCTGAATCTTCTACTGCCTCTCCTATTTCCTATAACTCTATAAGGAGTGGAAACATGAGTACCAGTCAAAACAAAGATTTTTGACCTGGTGTTGTCACATTCTACAAATAAAAAAAATCAGAAGCAAAATTATTTTATTCAGTTGAATATTGGTCAAATGGATATTATTGCAGGTTTGGACTTCTTATTGGAGTTGTTGGAGAGAGTGTTAAGCGTGGTCAGAATTTGATGGATTTTGATAAACATGGTCATCCCATGGAAGAATATGCAATGGATTTTAAGAGGTTATCTGACAATGAACAAATTCCAGTTTTTGGAAACCCCGGCTCACTCCTGGTGTTTAAATTATTGCATTATATTGAAGGATCTCACATGGGCAGGCAAGTGGTTCTAGCTTCTGGTCAGTTCGCAACAAATGAGCACCTACTGGTTTAGGTGTCAGCTGTCTTTAAATAAAAGCTAGATGAGCAGTTTCCATGAAACTAGTCTGGTAGTCCGCAATGACACAAAGAAGAGAGACTGAATGGTTGATATATATCAATATCATTCAGATATCAAATGGAGGGGTGAACACAGAAGGATTAAACACAAGCAGAATGAGATAATAAGAAATTTAGACAGGTGAAGCTATTACATTAAATAAAATTACAACATAAAAATTATAGTAATAATTGATTGATTAATGCCAGGAATTACCTATGGAAGAATTGATAAGTATTTAAGGTGTGCATGAACTGTCTAGCAAAGCAAAGTGGCAGGGTCCTTGAAATGATACATGAAGAAGAGAATTCCAAGATAGTGGATAAAGATAATGATGAATCCAAACAAATACTCACATGAAGAGTTCAATTCTGTGATTAGTGTTTTTGTTGCAGTCTGTTTCACCTGCACAATACTAGATATTGTTTGCATTGATGTAATGGGGAACAGAGAGACTAAAATGTTACCCTGACTCAGTAAGTAATGATAATTAATTAAAGAACATAAAAGTGCTACATAGGTTCCACAATGAAAATGCACCGAGCATGCTAAAGAGAATTGTAATTCCATGTATATTAGCTAGACAAAACTATTTTATAGATACTGGTGTTGTCTCCACGAAGATATCTATGCTGTTTTTATAAATAAGAAACAACGAAAACTGAATGGGGAGTAGATTAGAGCGGAGTAGAGTAGATTTTTATTTGTCATTTCTACCATATACAACTGATACAGTAAAAATGAGACAGCGTTCCTCCAGGAACGAGGGTGTTACATGGACAACATAAACTACATAATCGTACATGGCATAAAGTGCACAAGAAGTGCAAAACACACAAGTTACAGTGTAATAGAAGAATGATAAATAATGGACATTTTTCTAGCAGCTATTCAAAGTCATGTAAAAAATTTCAGATGGGAAAGAGTTTGATCATACTGTGTGAAGGAGCCTGATGACTTGGGGGAAGGAACTGTTGCACAGTCTGGCCGTGAGGGACTGAATGATCTGGTATCTTCTGCCAGATGGCAAGAGGGAGAACAATTTGAGTGATGAGTGTGTGGGGTCTTCCACAATGTTTCTAGCCTTTCAGATGCAGCGTGCAGAGTAATGGAGGGAAGAGAGACCCCAATGATCTTCTTAGCTGTCCTCACTATCCGTTGTAGCTCTTACAATCTGAGACAGTACAATTCCTGAACTAGGTAGTGATGCAGCAACTCAGAGTACTCCCAATAAACCCTCTGTAGCATGTGGTGAGGATGGGGGTGTTGGAGATGGGCTTTCCTCTGCCTGTGCAGAAAGTAGAGATGCTGCTGGGCTTTCTTGGCTATGGAGCTTGTGTTGAGGGTCCAGGTGAGATTCTCCGCTAGGTGTACACCAAGAAATTTGGTGCTCTTCACGATCTTCAGCGGAGAGTGGTCGCTCCATGCCCTCCTGAAGTCAACAACCATCTCTTTCATCTTGTCCAAGCTCAGAGACAGGTTGTTGGCTCTGCACCAGTTCATTAGCTGCTGCACTTCCTCTCTGTATGCTGACTTGTCATTTGTGCTGATGAGACCCACTACAAAACGACAACTAATTTTGCTAAGTCAATTGATCTTCAGTTTACCCACTCAGGATGCTATTGTATTCTCTTCTCAAAACCTAATGTTAAGGAAATATTAATGACATCAAGTCAAAAGAATCAGAGAAATGAGCAAATTGACTTAAATTTACATAGATAAATTCCTCACTCTACTTATTAAAGATTGAGATTCATATAAAGAGGTAAGTGAGAATAGTGCAATCAGGTTTAAGGAGAGAAAAGATGCTACCGTGATAAGCTTTCTATTTTCAAGTGACTTTAATAAAGTAGTTACTATGGATCAAAAAGAAACAATTTCATTCAATATTTTATGGACATGGCAACCAGATTTAGTCCTTCTGTATTAATACATACAAGTACCAAACTGGTGATTATACAGAAACTTGTTTAAAAAAAGGTACTATATTTGGGACACCTGCAAAGGTTCTGACTGATATTAGGAGGCATTTGTCAATGATGAGTTCAGAGACATGCTAAGATATGAACTACTTGGGCATGATTACTACAATTGCAAGTCCTTTCAGCACCTTACTTTGAAAGAAGTTGTATAGTGATCAATAAAACTTCAACTGATGACTGTACGTGTGCTTGCCTAGTACGTATGGTTTATACAAATAATTAACTCCTCGATGATTGGAGTAATTCGTCACCAACATTACATTTAAGACAAAATCCCAAATTTGTTCTGGTTTGTGCAACAGCCTTCTCGTACTAGAAAGCGTAACTGTTAGTCTTTTTTTCTGCATGTTTTAATACTTGATTAGCAATGGGAAAGGTTTTCATGGAAAATAGAAACAGGTTTGGACCATTTGCTCCTATGGGCTTGCTGTGACATTCAAGTAATTTGACTTCTGTTGAAAATTTGGAAAATGCCATCATTATCAATCATCCTGTATCAAAAACTGTAGCGCTGGAAAAGCACAGCCAGTCAAGCAGCATCCAAGGAGCAGGAGAGTCGACGTTTCGAGCTTAAGCTCTTCATTAGCAATTAAGGCATTCTTGATGAAGGGCTTGTGCTTGACACATCGACTCTTCTGCTCCCCGGATGCTGTCTGACCTGCTGTGCTTTTCCAATGCCACATTTTTTAACTTTGATCTCCTATATCTGTAGTCCTCACTTCCTACCATCATCATCCTGTATGTCCAGTTTCAGCAACAGAACAGCATCATCAGAGATGATGGTGCAGTTGTGAATCATATACTTTGGGAGTCCTCAATATTGCCTTTGGACTCCATTGTGTCTCATAGCTCATGGAAAACATGTAAATGAAAACCTTCTGCTGATTTGCACTTACCACTCCCACTCGGATGATGAATCAATATCCTTTGTGCTGAGCATTATTTGGAAACGGTACAGAACATTCATTGATAAGGGGCTTCAATGTCCATCTCAAAAAGGAGTAGCATGGCAGCACTACAGCTGACTGAGTTTGCTGAATCCTAAAGGCCATAGCTGCTAGACTGGGTGTGTAGCAGGGGGTGAGGGAGAAAATCTAACTTACCTTTTCCCAGGATAAAATGCTGCATGACAGTCCACCTTTTTTTAAATACTGAACAAATCCAATTGTGTTTATGTTTGATACTTAACTGAAATCTATTGTTTCTGCAGGTTTCTGCCTTGAGCAGCATGCTAAGAAGGCCAATAGTGGAAGGGCAGTTGAGCTTAATTAAGAAGCAGTTGAAACTGGATTCTTATCAAGTGAGCCAGTCAGATATTTTGTCATAGGAGTATATTAGAACTATTTGAATGTGATTTACATTAGTGTTAGAGTGTGTGATTAAGGGAGTTAAATGGAGGATGGCAAAACAGGTGGTGTGTCACAGCCGCAGCAATGTGGGAGCTCCTGGATGCCAATTTGCAGCAAATGTATGAATTTCAAGGGGCTGAAGCTGAACTACAGACACAGCAACATATCAGTGAGAGGTAAAATTACCTGGATACTTTATACCAGGAGGCATTGGCACCTGTTAAGGTTAGATTGCTCAATTTGGTAAATGTTCAGGCCCAGGAAAGCTTGACTGCAAGTGAGGCATGTAAAGGGAACCTTTGAAATTGTAACTGAAAAAAGTTTAAACCTTTCTGGATGACAAAGAGGGATGGAAGATGGATGAGCTAACTGACCATGGAACTGTGGTATAAGAATCTATTTAAGAATAGGGAGAAAGGAAGGAATGTCATGGTTTTAAGTGATAGTGTAATGAGAGGGATTGATATTTTCACACAGGGTGATTCACATGTGGAATGAACTTTCTGAGCAAGTGTTAGATCGGAGTACAATCACAACATTTAAAAGACATTTGGTAAGTACATGAATAGGAAACGTTTCAAGGGATTTGGGCCAGGAACAGGCAGGTGGGACTAGTTTAGTTCGGGACTATGTTTGGCATGGACTGGTTGGATTGAAGGGTTTGTTTCTATGCTGTGTGACTCTATGGCTACATGTTGAAACAGAAATGCCATGATCTGGTGAAGCATGAAGAAACAAATAATACAAATTTGCCTGAAGGACATGATGATAATCATGGGAGATTTTAATTTACATACAGACTGGAAAAGTCAAATGGGCAAGAGCAGCCTAGATGAGTTCAGAGAAAGTTTTCAGGGTAGTTTACTAGAACAGTATGTTGTGGAGCCAACAACATTATATTAGGTTATTATATCAAGCTATAATAGAGAAGCTGTTCTGTAAGAAGATGGGATTATTAAATGATCTCATTGTGAAGGCACCCTGAGATAACAGCAACCATTACATGATTGAATTTTACATGCAGTCTGAGGAAGAGAGGAGTGGATATGAAAAAAATTGAGGATGTGAAAACAGCTGGCTAAAGTGAACTGACAAATTCAACTGAGATGGGATGGCAGATATTTAAGGAGATATTTCAGAATACTTGAAGTATAGATAATTTAAAAGAGCAAGAAAAATTCCAAAAAACAAATCTCCCATGCATGGATAATGAGAAATATTAAAGATTGTATCTTTAAAGGAGGAGAAATTAAGAAAATCACAATCACCTGAGAAGTGCTCCTGAGTAAATTGCTGGAGATGTGAGCTGACAAATTCTCAGATCGCGATGGACAGCAACCTAGAGACTCATGAAGTAGCTGATATATGGGTTTTAATTTTGCAAAATGCCCTTGACTCTGAGATTGATCCACTACATTGGAAGATAGCTAATACTTTTTCCAAAAAGGGAGGGAGACAAAGTGGAAAAATATAAACCAGGTAGCTTAACATTTTGATTAATATGGAAAGTTTAGAATCACTGTCAGATATTACTGTGGGGCACTTGAACAAATTCAGCAGAATCAGGTGGAGTCAGTTATTTTGGGAAAGAAATATCATGTTTGACCAATCTGTTGGAGTTCTTTGAGGACATTGATATATGCTGTAGAGAGAGCCGAGAGGAATAAAGGGAATATATATATATATGTTTCCAGAAGGCATTTGATCAGGTGCCATTAAATAGATTATTGCAGAAAATAAAAACTCATGGTGTCAGAGATAGTATATTGACATGGATAGAAAATTGGCTAGCTAACAGAAAGCAGGGTACATGCAAGGGATCTGTTTGATATTGGCAAAATGTATCAAGTGGTGTGCCATAAGAAATGTTATTGGGACCTCAGCTGTTTATGTTTAATTTAAATAATTTGGATGAAGGGGCTGAAAATATATTTGCCAAATTTATTGACAACATAAGAATATGGAGGAAAGTGAAGTTTTGAAGAGGACGTAAGGAAGTTACCAAAATAGGTTAAATAAATCGTCAAAAGTGAGGGAAATGAAGTGCATTGTAGCAAAATGATAAATTGTCCATTTTGATAAGAACAAAAAAAATCTTAAAGGTAAGTGATCGTAAAGCTCTGAGATACAGGTGTTCTCATGCATGAATCATAGAAGAATGCACGGAAAGTGAAGAATTAGGAAAGCTAATAGAATGCGATCTTTCATTGCAAGGGAGATTGAGTATGAAAGTAGGAGGTTGTGTTTCAGTTTTGGAGACTGCTGCTTGACTACTCTGCACAGTACTTAAGGAAATATATTATTGTATTAGTGACTGTTAAGGGAAGGTTTACTAGTCCGAATACTTGGAATAGGTTCGTTACCTAACGGAGAATGTTGTAAGACCAAAGTTATGCCATTCAGCCCATTGAATCTACTCTGCCATTCATTGAGATCATGGCTGATCTGAATCCTCAAATCCACTTTCCTTCCCTTTTCCCCATAACCCTTGATTCCCTTACTGGTTAAAAACTCTGACTGTCTTGGGCTTGAATGTATCTAATAAACAAGCTTTGGCAGGCTTTTGTGGGAAAGAATTCTACAGGTTCACTTTCCTCAGACTGGTGGGCTCGTACTACTGGAGTAAGAGGTGACTTGATTGAAACACACAGGATCCTGAAGGCTATTGACAAGGTAAATGTGGAAAGGGTGCTGCCTCTTATGGGAGAATTTTGAATAAAAAGATGCTGTTTAAAGGAAAAGAAAACATGGCTTGCCTACTTAAAACTAAAGTAGATAAAGTCATTTCTGAGGGTTGCAGGTCTTTGGAACTATTTTCCTGACCCTTCACACCAACAGTGTGCAACATCCACAAGGCATATTTGCAATAACTCACCATGGTTTGTCTGACAGAGCCTTCCAAACCCATGTTCTCTACCACCTCGAAGAACAAATGTAGCAAATACATGGGAGAACCATCACTTGAAAATTCCTTCCAAGCTCCACACCACCCTGACTTGGAGTAATATCATCAATGATTGCAGAATCAAAATCTTTGGACTCTCTAACATCACTGTGTCTGTCGCTACACATCAAGAAGAATGAAGGGCTCAAGAAAGGAGATCACTATCTTAAGCATCATAAATGCTTAGTTTGGAATATTGTTTACAATTCTGGTGTTTCTCCTGTAAGGTTGAGAAAAGATTAACAAGAATATTGCCAGGATTGGAGAGTTTGAGCTATAGGGAGGGGCTGTATAGGCTGTGGCTATTTTCCCTGGAGCATCAGAGGCTGAGGGGTCACCTTATATAGAGATTATACCATGAGGGGCATGGGTAGAGTATATAGACAAAGCATTTCCCTGGGTTGGGTGTGTCCAGAACTAGAGGGCATAGGTTTAGGGTGAGAGGTGAGAGATTTAAAGGGGACCTAAGGGGCAACATTTTCACACAGAGGGTGGTGTGTGGATGGAATGAGCTGCCAGAGGAAGTGGTGGAGGTTGGTACAGTTACAACATTTGGTGTGAGGATGGATTATAGACTGACCTAGCTGACTTAACACACTGGGGAGGAAGATGATTTTGAAAATTAAAAGTGGTGGTTGGAAGTCATCAACAGTTGGATAATTTTACAAGAAGCGGTGCATATATGACTATATTTTTGCAGAGTTTTAGAGGACTGGCTTCATGAAATGCAATGCTTTGTACAGAACATGAAGCTGTTTAGTTTAATGCATTTTAAATTTAGCTTGTAAGTTCAATATTTATTTGTATTTAGAGAGCAAAACAATTTTTTAAAAAATTTATTCGTTTGTGGGATGTGGATATTGCTGGCTGGTCAGATTTACTGCCTGTCCCTAGTTGCCCTTGAGAAGGTGGTGGTGAGCTGCCTTCTTGAACCACTGCAGTCCACCTGCTGTGGGTTGACCCACAATGCCATTTAAGGAGGGAATTCCAGGATTTTGACTGACCTGCACTGAAGGAACAGTGATATGTTTCCAAGTCAGAATGGTAAGTGACTTGGAGGGGAACTTGAAGGTGGTGGTGTTCCCATTCATCTGCTGCCCTTGTCCTTCTAGATGGAAGTGGTCCTGGATTTGGAAGGTGCTGTCTGAGGATCTCCGGTGATTTTCTGCAGTGCATCTTATAGATAGTATACACTGCTGATACTGAGTGTTAGTGGTGGAGGGAATGGATGCTTGTGGATGTAATGTTAGTCAGGTAGGCTGTTTTGTTCTGAATGGTGTCAAGCTTCTTGAGCGTTGCATTCATCAAGGCAAGTGGTGACTATTCCATCATCCTCCTGACTTGTGCCTAATAGATGGTGGGCAGGCTTTGGCAGTCAGGAGGTAAGTAACTTGCTGCAGTATTCCTAGCCTCTGACATGTTCTATAGCTACTGTGTTTATATGCCAAGCCCAGTTCAGTTTCTGGCTAATGATAACCACCTGGATGTTAATGGTGGGGTTTCAGTGATGGTAACATCATTGAATGTCAAGGGGCTAGTGGCTGGATTGTCTCTTATTGGTGATGGTCATATACCAACATTTGTGTGGTGTGAATATTATCTGTAACTAATCAGATGAACATGATGAATTCAAGTTCTGTGCTGATAAGTCATTGTTTCAACAATGTCCATGAGGTGTAGCCATAATTATGTTTCTCCCAGCCCTTTTCTGACACAATGACCATACATAATAATGATTTCTACTGGTCTCGGTTGACCTGAAGTCATTTAATAGGTCAACTCATTAAACATGGCCTGGCATCTCAGTTGTGGCCTAGGGGAGAAAGATAGACCGTGTCTGCCACCACACTTGGAACAGTTCTGCAACTGTAGATTGTGAATCAGAACTTCATAAAGACCAACACACTTTTAGTTTGTCTCTGACTTGTGTTATCAGCCAGACCAGACCCCCTCAAAATATTTTAAGAAGGTAGCCTAGATCCTATCTTTTTCTTATTTTAAAGTTGTAATATATTGTATCCCAAACTACTTGACATTAAGCAAAATAATTTATTTACACTGTCATTAAAATACTACAAAAGAAATAAGAATTTAAAATAACTTAACTATTGGAAAACTTAACAGAATAATAGATTCAGTAACAATGATTAATTAACTGTTCCAATATAGTAAAGTAATATAAACACATTACTGGGTAAAGGCACATTCAGAAAGGTAGACTTGTCTCACAGCAGCAGAAAGAAACCCCAATTTCGATCTGTAACCGAGAGAGGGAAAGCATAACTTCTACTTTGTCAAAACTCAACCTGCTTCTGTCCTTTAGAGACTCTAACAGCAACAGTGCAAAACTAATCCAATAAACGTAAAAAAAAATTAGAAATCCTGATCTGTGAGGGTTGGCCACACCCAGCCAGGCTGCTTCTATTATTCCAACTTTCAATAAACAAACCCAATATTTCACAAGTTATTTACTTCATTGCCATGCCAAGTAGAGATTGGCACCTCTGACTTAATACCTATCCACAAAAAAAATAGACAAAGTGATATGTTAAAGCCATAGCATCATCACATTTGTAAACAAATATCTTCATTGTAGCTAATCTAAGTAAAGACCTAATACAAGTGGACACCACCACATTTTTGGACAATTCAATCCAAGTGCGCTATGACAGACAGCCACATAATTATCTCCTTTCACAATGATTCATTATGTTCAATCATGAACAATGGGGGCTTTTAAAGAAGGTTTCATGACCAGTAAAGGGGAAGAAGTAGGACAGAGAAATCCAGAGCTTCCTGGATGACACATGAGATAAAGGGCAAGGTAAAGCAGAAAAGGAGTATATATGATAGATGCCAGTGGAAACAAAATTAAGAACCAGGCTCAATACAGACAATTCAAAAGGGAAATGAAAACAATAAATAAAAGAAGCAATGAAAGAAAGGGTATAAGAAGAAATATGTAGCTAACAGGAGTAGATCTGATATCTTTTCTAGGAACATTTATATAAGAATGATAGGGGTTGAAGTTATTTAGGACCTGAAAGAATTTATGATGCACGGTGGCAGGGGCTATTGCTGAGGTGCTGAATGAGTACTTTGCATCAGTCTTTACTGAAGAAGATGAGAACGAGCAAGTCATGGTTAAAGCAGAAGTAATTGAGACATCAGATAACCTAAATATTGACAGAGGATATATTCAGTTGGTTTGCTGTACTCTGATTAATCATCAGAGTCAGATGGCGTGCATCCCAAAGTAAGGATAGAAATTATGGAGGCTCTGGTGGTAATCCTTTGATTTTTTTTGATGCGAGGTGGTGCCTGAGAACTGAACAGCTGCAAATGTTATGCCTTTGTTCAAACAAAGGGGTTTAAGCAAAATTGACACTTGGAGCAATAATAAGGTAGTCAGATTAATTTCAATGCTGGAAAAGCTTTTAGAAATGATAATTTGCCAAAAGAAAGTGTCACTTCGACAAATGTAGATTAGGGAAAGCTGGCACAGATTTGATAATGGTGAATTCTATTTAACTAACTTTGCTTTGTGTTACCTCATAAAAAAGGCAATGACTGGGTAGGATGTGGTTGATCCAGCATACATGAACTTGCAAAGATATTTGATAAAGTGTCTTACATCAACACTCCTGCAATAAAAGAGACAATAGCAACATGGATACAAAATTGGCTAAGTGAGTAGAAACAATAATGCGGACTGGTTCTGCAGTGTTAGTACAACATCTTTTCTTGATATGTGGTTAGCATTGCGGCCTCACAGCATGAGGGTCCCAGGTTCGATTCCAGCCTTGGGCAACTGTCTGTGTGGAGTTTGCACATTCTCCCCGTGTCTGCGTGGGTTCCTTCTGGGTGCTCCAGTTTCCTCCCACAATCCAAGGGTGTGCAAGTCAGGTGAATTGGCCATGCTAAATTGCCCATTATGTTAGGTGCATTAGTCAGAGGGAGATGGGTCTGGGTGGGTTACTCTTCAGAGGGCCTGTTTCCACACTGTAGGGAATCTAATCTAATCGTATACTAATGACCTTGACTTGATTGCACAGAGTACAATTTCAAAGTTTACAAATGCACAAAACTTCAAAGTAATTTGAATTGGAAGGAGGATAGTGATAGATATCAAGAGAATATCGAGAGTCTGTGGAATGGGCAAAAAAAAGTCAGACAAAATTGGACAAAGTTATAATTTCAAAGACATGCAGGAGCAGGAGACTTGTGCACTAATTGTTGAAGGTGGCAAGATAGGTTGACAAAGCTATCAATTAAACATTATGAGATTCATTAATAGGATGATAATAGGGTCAGTAGATCTCCCTAGCCTCTGAATGATTTGGGCATTGGCAAGTAAGCTGTGAGAATAGCATGAGGTGGCCAGCAAGGAACCTGTCAACATTGAGAGCAGAGTATCCAACCAATATTGAACAAGGTTCTCAGTAGTGAGATGCCTACTTTGGAATTTCGGCAGGTCCACAAGGACTTCTACTAGTTTTTATAGCTGGACCATAGAAACCATCCCTTCTGAAATCATCTTGATTTTGAATGGCAACTGCTGTTCCCAAGACCACAAGAAACTACAGAGAGTCTTGACCACAGCCCAGTCCATCATGTAAACCAACCTTCCATCCAATGACTCTATCTACACTTACTGCTGCCTTGGGAAAGCAACCAACATCATCAAAGACCTCTCCCACCCTGTTGTGCTCTCTTCTACATTCTTCCTGTCGGATAGAAGATATAAAAAGTTTGAATACACATACAAATAGATGAAAGAACAACATCTCTGCTGTTGTTTTCAGACTTTTGAACAGACCTCTCAAATGTTAATTCTGATCTCCCTCCCTCTGCACCTTTTCTGTGGCTGCAAAATTGCATTCTGCACTCTGTTCTGCTACCCTGATGTACTTTGTATGGGTAAAAAATGAGGTCTGCAGATGCTGGAGATCACAGCTGAAAATGTGTTGCTGGTCAAAGCACAGCAGGCCAGGCAGCATCTCAGGAATAGGGAATTCGACGTTTCGAGCATAAGCCCTTCATACTTTGTATGGTACAATCTTCCGGTGTAGCATGCAAAACAACACTTTTAACTGTATCTCAACATGTGACAAAAATAAATCATTTGCATACATTAGATTATTACATAATTTTAGCTAATCTTACATGCCAGTGAGAGTAGAAATAGGAGGATAGGACAGATGAATACCTGACTCAGGAGCTGGTGTAGGGAGCAGGGTTTCAAATATTCTCTTTTGGAGCAGAATTGTGCCTGAACTGGAGAGAGAAAAAAATATCTTGGAAGGGTTAAAACTAGTCTGGCAGGACACGGAGAGAGGGGGCCCTCAGCCATAGTGAGAAGAGAAAATGTTGAGAATGATACAGGAGTTAACAAGAACAAGCTCAGGCAAGAGCATGGCAGGAAATTAGGGTATACTGATGAATTAAATGGTGTTTATTTTAATGCTTGAGGCCTGATAGGTAAGGCAGATAAACCCCAGGCATGGATAGGAACGTGGAACTGGGATATCATAGTTAGTTCAGGAACATGGCTGAGGGAGGGACAGGACTGACACCTCAATATTTTGGGGTACAAATGCTACAGAAAAAATAGAAGAGAGGGGTAAGGGAGGAGTGGGAGTGGCCTTTTTTATTAAGGAAACATCACAACAGGACTTGGGGAGGAATCTCCTGGAGGATTGTCCAATGAAGCTATAAGGATGGATCTGAGAAATAAGTAGAGGGTGGTCACTTTGGTATTGTATAATAGGCACCCCTTCCCTAATAGTCAACGGGAAACTGAGAAGCACATATGTATGGAGACCTCGGATAGCTGTAGGAATAATAGGTTTCTAACTGGGGATTTTAACTTTCTAAACATACATTGAGACTGCTGTGGTGTTAATGGCTTGGGTGGGGATGAATTTAAATGTATTCATGAAAACTTTCTCATTCAATATGTAGATGGCCCTCCGAGAGAAGGTGCATAACTCAACCTTGTCTGGGGGAAAGAAAGGTAGTGCAAGTGATTGAGGTGTTTAGATTAGATTGGATTACTTACAGTGTGGAAACAGGCCCTTCGGCCCAACAAGTCCACACCGATCCGCCGAAGCGCAACCCACCCATACCCCTACCTCTACATTTACCCTTTACCTAACACTATGGGCAATTTAGCATGGCCAATTCACCTGACCCGCACATTTTTGGACTGTGGGAGGAAACCGGAGCACCCAGAGGAAACCCACACAGATACGGGGAGAACGTGCAAACTCCACACAGTCAGTCACCTGAGGCGGGAATTGAACCTGGGTCTCAGTCGCTGTGAGACAGCAGTGCTAACCACTGTGCCACCGTTAGTGAGGGGAGTATTTTGGGACCGGTGACCATTGTTTTATTACTAATGAAATAGTTTTGGAAAAGGATAGGTCTGGTTCCCAAGTTAAAGTTTTAACTTGGAGGGAGGCCAATTTTGCTGGTATTATCGTGAACTTCAAACTTTAATTAGGGGAGGCTGTTCACAGGTCAGGGGACTTCTGGCAAGTGGGAGGTTTTCAAAAGCAAGATAATGAGTTCAGAACTAACATGTTGCTATTAGTGTGAAGGGCAAGGTTGGCAGGCAGGTGGAGAGAACACTGGACTGACCAGAGATATTGAGGATCTACTCAAGAAAACGAGGAAGTATATATCAGGTATAGACAGCTGGGATCAAGTGAATCCCTTGAGGAATACAGGGAATGTAGGAGTACACTTGTGAAAAATCAGGAGGGCAAAAAGGAGACGTGAGTGAGCTTTGGCAAATAGGGCTAAGGAGTATCCAAAGGGGTTCTGCAAGTATATTAATAACTAACTAGGATGACAATCGAGCTTCTCAAAGATCAGTGAGGGTCATCTGTTTGTGGAACCACAGAAGATAGGTGAGATGCTAAACAAATATTTCACACCTGTATTTACCATGGAGAAAGACATAGAAGCTCGGAAACTTGAGGGAAATAAATAGTGATGTCTTGAAAAATGTCCATATTACAGAAGAGGAGGTGCTGGAGATCTTAAAATGCATAAAGGTAGATAAACCCCCTCAAGCTGAATCAACTGTATCCCAGGTCATTGTGGGAAGCTAGAGAAGAGATTGTGGAGCCTCTAGCAGGAATATTTGTATTATCTACACCACATGAGATGCCAGATTACAAAATTCATACAAAATTGGCATGAGAGTAGGAAATAGATGGTGGTAGAAGAAGGTTTATGTTCAGATTGGAGGCCTGTGACCAGAACTGTTGTTCATGATTTATAGAAATGATTTATAAAAATATAAGATGCATGGTTAGTGCGTTTTGTGGATGACATCCAAATTAATGGTATAGAGGATGGTGAAAAAGGTTATCTCAGATTACAAAGGGATCTTAACCATTGGGTCATGGTTCATTGGACCAAGGAATGGCAGATGGACGTTAATTCAAATCAATGTGAGGTGTTGCATTTTGGTAAGACAAACCAGGACAGGACTTGAACAGTTAGTGGTAGAGCCCTGGGGAGTGTTATCTACCAAAAAAACCTGGGGGTGCAGATACATAGATCCTTGAAAGTAGTGTCACAGATAGACAGGGTGGTGAAGAAAGCATTTGGCAAACTTGCCTTCAACATCCAGAGCATTGAATAGAGGAGTTCGAACATCATGCTACATCTGTACAAGACATTGGTAAGACCACATTTAGATTATAATACACAATTCTGGGCGTCCTCTTATATGAAGGACATTATTAAATTGGATAGGGTGCTAGAAAGATTTCCAAAGATGTTAACAACACTGGTAGGTTTGAGTTATAAGGAGAGGTTAGATAGGATTGGACGTTTTTCCCTGGAGCATAAGAGATTGAGGGGTGACCTTCAAGGTTTATAAAATCATAAGAGGCATGGATAGGGTAAATAGACAAAGTCTTTTTCCCAGGGTAGAGGAATCCAAAACTAGAGGATACGGTTTAATGTGAAGGGAGAAAGATTTAAAAGGGACCTGAGGGGAAATGTTTTTGCTCAGAGGGTGGTGTGTATATGGAATGAGCTGCCAGTGGAAGTGGTAGAGGTGGGTACAATTATAGCAATTTAAAAAACATTTTTGCCAGGTAGATGGAGAGGAAAACATTAGAGGGCTATGTGCCAAACATAGGAAAATGGGACTGGTTCAGTTTGGGAAACTTGATTGGCATGGACAACTTGGGCCAAAGGGACTGTTTCTATGCTCTATGATCCCAATTCTACTGACTCGTTTTACCACTAACTGGACAGAAATTAGACAGTGATAGCACCAATGGCTAGAGTGGGGGAATGCAGATATCACATGGATCTACTATACAGTGAGGGCGCTGGATATAGCTCTCAATGGCAGCCACCAACCTATCTTTGGATGTAGCCAGATGCTTGCTCACCAGAGGCATATTATCATAGATAACGCTGTCAGAAGTCATACAACATCAAGTTATAGTCGAACAGGTTTATTTGAAATCACAAGCTTTCAGAGAGCTGCTCCTTCACTTCACCTGACGAAGGAGCAGTGGTTTGAAAACTTGTGATTTCAAATAAATCTGAACTACAACCTGGTGTTATGTGATTTCAAATAAACCTGTTGGATCATAACCTGGTGTTGTGTGACTTCTGACTTTGTCCATGCCCAGTCCAACACTTCTACATCATAGATAACATTGGTAGACTTGTCCAACCATTAAGTCAGTTTGCTGACTGCCTCCGACAAACCTACCTTCTGCTCCCTTGTGCATTCTAATTATGTTCTCAGTTGCTGTCACCATGGGATCCTCTCCTGCATTCGGTTGAGTCAGTCTCTCATCTTTGGCAGGCCTCCAAGTGTCAGCAACCAGACATGGAGATGTGGCAGTGATATACTTAGCAGCAGGTGCTGCTGACCGTAATCTAGCTAAAATAGCCATGAGATGTCAGTATCTGAGCTGGTGGAGGGTCCATGAGGCAAACTTGCTGGTGCATTCTCTCAGTGACTGTGGCCTATTCAGAAGTGGAGGAGGTGATGTCTTGCAGTATAGACCTCTTAGCTGTCAGGAGCATGCCACCTTCGCTGGTGTGTGTAGGAGAGAAAAATACATTATTCACAACAATGAATAGATGTTCTGGCTCAGTAAGAAGTCATTCAGAGTGATAAAGAGACAGCACCACAGCAATGTACAACCTTTTTTTATTGTTTGTTGGGAAATGGATAGTTTGGCTTCATCACGGGCATGTTCTTGGTCCTTACTGGATAGAGTGAAAAGTCAATTGTTGGGCACTCCACCACTTTTCTCAGCTCTCTTTGCTGTCCTTAAACAGAGGTTTGTCCTTGGAATGACATGAAGGGAGGAATTGAGTGAGATGGAAGCAGGTAGCAGAGCTGTAAGTGCAGGTGCAGATTGGAGAAAGGTGGTGAAGTGTTTTAATGAGTGAGTAAGCAATGCAAATACCATGATGAGAAAATGATTTGTGGATATTGTGGTGATGGAGTTAAAGTGAAGGCAGATGTTGCATACAATAGAGAGATTGTGGGATAAGCAGAAGTAGCATTTTACTTATATTTATTTCAATCTGGTCAACTATATTCACAGCTCAAATGTGGACTCCTTTTACAATCAAACACAGACTGAGTGATCACTTGGTGGAATATATCTGCTCTTTCAAACAGTTTACCCCAACCTTCTTGTTGCTGGATATTTCAAAGAAGCGTCTTGTTGTCATACTGACATTTCTGTCCTGTGCATTGAAATGTTCCCTCGAAACACATTGCAAACTTGATGAGCAATGCTCCATTCTGTGCTTAGGCACTTCACAGCCTTTAATTTTCAATATTAATTTCCGTAACTTCAGAAACTCACCACATAATGCCTGTTCTCCAATTCTCTTGCATTCAACCCCTTCACCCCTCCATGACCAAATCTTTTTTTAACTTTGATCTCATAATGACTATTCTGTCTCTTTCATATATTACTTTACACCCATTTTACATCTTTTTCTCTTTCACCATCATTAACAACCTCTCTGTGTTTTGCATTGAACCTCAAAATCACTCATTCTCTTTGTCCCTTATCTGCTTCTGTCAAAACATTAAGAAAAGTCATTGTGCAATAACTTTTAATTTTGTACCAGCCTCCACCACATCCTCTGGCAGCTCATTCCACACATGTACCACCCTGTGTGTGAAAAAGTTGCCCCTTAGGTTTCTTTTATATCTTTGCCCACTCACCCTAAACCTATATCCTCTAGTTTTTGACTCCCTGACCCCAGGGAAAAGGCTTTGTCTATTTATCCTATCCATGCCCCTCATAATTTTGTAAACCTCTATCAGGTCACCCCTCAGCCTCCAACACTCCAGGGAAAGCATGCCCAGCCTGTTCAGCTTCTCCCTGTAGCTCAGATCCTCCAACCCTGGCAATGTCCTTGTAAATCTTTTCTGAACCCTTTCAAGTTTCACAACATTGGCACAATGGTTAGTACTGCTGCCTCACAGCGCCAAAGACCCGGGTTCAATTCCCACCTCAGGCGACTCTCTGTGTGGAGTTTGCACATTCTCCCCATGACTGCGTGGGTTTCCTCCGGGTGCTCCGGTTTCCTCCCACAATCCAAAAATGTGCAGGTTAAGTGGATTGGCCCATAATATTAGGTGAAGGGGTAAATTGCCCATAGTGTTAGGTGAAGGGGTAAATGTAGGGGAATGGGTCTGGGTGGGTTGCGCTTTGACGGGTCGGTGTGGACTTGTTGGGCCGAAGGGCCTGTTTCCACACTGTAAGTAGTCAAAGTAATCTAATCTAATCTAATTTTTCTGATAGGAATGAGACCAAAATTGCATGCAATATTCCAACAGTGGCCTAACCATTGTCCTGTACAGCCGCAACATGACCTCCCAACTCCTATACTCAATATTCTAATCAATAAAGGAAAGCATACCAAACACCTTCTTTACTATCCTATCTACCTGTGACTCCACTTTCAAGGAGCTATGAACCTGCACTCCAAGGTCTCTTTGTTCAGCAACACTCCCTTGGACCTTACCGTTAAGTGTATAAGTCCTGCTAAGATTTGCTTTCCCAAAATGCAGCACCTCACATTTATCTGAATTAAACTCCATCTGCCACTTCTCAGCCCATTGGCCCATGTGGTCCAGATCCTGTTGTAATCTGAGGTAACCCTCTTTGCTGTCTACTACACCTGGCAAGGTGGCACAGTGGTTAGCACTGCTGCCTCACAGCGACTCAATTCCCGACTCAGGCGACAGACTGTGTGGAGTTTGCACATTCTCCCCATGTCTGCGTGGGCTTCCTCCGGGTGCTCCGGTTTCCTCCCACTGTCCAAAGATGTGCGGGTCAGGTGAATTGGCCATGCTAAATTGCCCGTAGTGTTAGGTAAGGGATAAATGTAGGGGCATGGGTGGGTAGCGCTTTGGCGGGTCGGTGTGGACTTGTTGGGCCGAAGGGCCTGTTTCCACACTGTAAGTAATCTAATCTAATCTAAACCTCCAATTTTGGTGTCATCTGCAAACTTACTAACTATACCTCTTATGCTCGCATCCAAATCATTGATGTAAATGACAAAAAGTAGAGGGCCCAACACCGATCCTTGTGGCACTCCACTGGTCACAAGCCTCCAGTCTGAAAAACAACCCTCCACCACCACCCTCTGTCTTCTACCTTTGAGCCAGTTCTGTATCCAAATGGCTAGTTCTCCCTGTATTCCTTGAGCTCTAACCTTGCTAATCAGTCTCCCATGGGGAACCTTGTCGAACGCTTTACTGAAGCCCATATAGATCACATCTACTGCTCTTCCCTCATCAATCCTCTTTGTTACTTCTTCAAAAAACTCAATCAAGTTTGTGAGACAGGATTTCCCATGCACAAAGCCATGGAGACTATCCCTAATCAGTCCTTGCCTTTCCAAATACCTATACATCCTGTCCCTCAGGAGTCCCTCCAACAACTTGCCCACCACCGAGGTCAGGCTCACCAGTCTATAGTTTCCTGGCTTGGCTTTACCACCCTTCTTAAACAGTGGCACCACGTTTGCCAATCTCCAGTCTTTCGGCACCTCACTTGTGACTATCAATGATACAAATATCTCAGCAAGAGCCCCAGAAATCACTTCTCTAGCTTACCACAGAGTTCTCAGGTACACCTGATCAGGTCCTGGGGATTTATCCACTTTTAACCGTTACAAGACATCCAGCACTTCCTCCTCTGTAATCTGGACATTTTGCAAGATGTCACCATCTATTTCCCTACAGTCTATATCTTCCATATCCTTTTCCACAGTAAATACTGATGCAAAATATTCATTTAGTATCTCCCCCACTTTCTGTGGCTCCACATAAAAGCTGCCTTGCTGATCTTTGAGGGACTCTATTCTCTCCCTAGTTACCCTTTTCTCCTTAATATATTTGTAAAAACCCTTTGGATTCTCCTTAATTCTATTTGCCAAAGCTATGTCATGTCCCCATTTCGCCCTCCTGATTTCCCTCTTAAGTATACTCCTACTTTCTTTATACTCTTCTAAGGAGTCACTCGATCTATCCTGTCTATACCTGACATATGCTTCCTTCTTTTTCTTAGCCAAACCCTCAATTTCTTTAGTCATCCAGCATTCCCTCTACCTACCAGCCTTCCCTTTCACCCTGACAGGAATATACTTTCTCTAGATTCTTGTTCTCTTAGTTCTGAAGGCTTCCCATTTTCCAGCCATCCCTTTACTTGCGAACATCTGCCTCCAATCAGCTTTTGAAAGTTCTTACCAGTACCATCAAAATTGGCCTTTCTCCAATTTAGAACTTCAACTTTTAGATCTGGTCTATCCTTTTCCATCACTATTTTAAAATGAATAGAATTATGGTCGCTCGCCCCAAAGTGCTCCCCCACTGACACCTCAGTCAACTGCCCTGCCTTATTTCCCAAGAGTAGATCAAGTTTTGCACCATCTCCAGTAGGTTCATCCACATACTGAATCAGAAAACTGTCTTGTACACTCTTAAGAAATTCCTCTCCATCTAAACCTTTAAGTCCTTTAAAAGAGAATTTGCTAATTTTCTAAATTATCCAATGTTTCCTCTTTATTACTTCAGTAACATCATCAGCATTGGTTTCAGAAGCAACAATTGCTGGATGAGAAACAGAAAATTGTTGATGTAACAGGTTTGCATTGTTAAAAATACATTTAGTAACCATCTGTAACTTTGCAGAATTTATGAAGACCGGCAAAGTTGGTTTTGGAAGCTTTAGACAAAACAGCTGGAATAATCATGAGACAGAAGAACAATTGGAAAGATTGAATCAAAATATAATACTAGATCTAATCCTGAATGAAGGTTATAAAATCTTCCAGGTAATTTAACATTAGCTGTTTTGGCACAGATTGAAGGGTCAGAGGAGTAAAAGGTATGATTGCGTCATTTAGCCAGTACCATATTTGCATATCTTCTCAGACTTAGCTATTACAGTGCTGAGCAAGATATGATTGCTTACATGTTGTAATTACCAGTGGTCTGGAAAGTCTGGAAGCGTCAGGAATGGAGGTAATACAAAAGGTCTTGGAAATTAGTTGAATTATCGAGTGATATGGTATAGCATGGAAACAGACCCTTCAGTCCAACTCATCTATGCTAAACTACAGTAGCTAAATTAATCTAGTTCCATTTGCCAGCATTTGGACCATATCCCTTTAAACTCTTCCTATTCATGTGCCCATCCAGATGCCTATTAAATGTTGTCATTGTAACAGCCTCCACCACTTCCTCTCTCAGTTCATTTCCCTACATGCACTGTCTTCTGTGTGAAAAAGTTGCCCCTTATGTCTCTTTAACTCTTTCCCCTATCACCTTAAACCCATGCCCTCTAGGTTTGGACTTCCATACCCTACAGAAAAGACTTTGACTCTTCACTCTGTGCATGTCTCTCATGATTTTATAAACCGCAATAAGATCACCCCTTGACCTCTGATGCTGTGGGGTAAAATAGCCCGAGCCTGTTCAGCCTTTCCCTATTGCTCAAACCCTCTAACCATGCAACATCCTTGTAAATCGTTTCTGAACCTGTTCAAGTTTAACATGATTTTTCCTATAGCAGGGAGACCAGAATTGAATGCAATATTCCAAAAGTGGTCTAACCTATGTCCTGTGTAGCTGCAACATAACATTACAACTGCTTTATTCAATGCATTTACTCATAAAGGCAATGTACTAAACTTTGCCTTCACTATTCAGTCTACGTGCAACTCTACTTTCAAGGAATTGTGAACCCCACCCCAAGGTCTTTGTTTAACAATACTCTTCAGATTTCTCCAGTTTCCTCATTTCCCCTCCCCCCACCTTGTCTCAGTCAAATCCCTTGAACTCAGCACCGCCTTCCTCACCTGCAATCTTCTTCCTGACCTCTCCGCCCCCACCCCCACCCCGGCCTATCACCCTCACCTTGACCTCTTTCCACCTATCGCATTTCCAACGCCCCTCCCCCAAGTCCCTCCTCCCTACTTTTTATCTTAGCCTGCTGGACACACTTTCCTCATTCCTGAAGAAGGGCTCATGCCCGAAACGTCAATTCTCCTGCTCCTTGGATGCTGCCTGACCTGCTGCACTTTTCCAGCAACACATTTTCAGCTAAAAGGAGAATTGGCCAAGAAATAAAAGAAAAAAAATACCTGTGGATTCTTATGTGATTAAAAGATGTTGAGTATGACCAACACAAAGGATCGAGCTATAATTGAGTGCAGTCTTTTGAAAATCATGAGGTTATGTGGTCACATTTCTTATGCTGTTATCACTTTAATGTGCTCATGGAAAATGCAGAGTTGCAGGGATCGGGTAGCGGAAGGGTCTGGATGAGATGCTCTTTGGCAGGTTAATGTGGACTTGATGGGCAGCACTTCCAATTTCATGACTCCTCCCATTTATAAAGCCAGGGGTGCCAAATGCAAATGAGCGCCACCATCTGCAAGTTGCCCTCCAAGCCACATGACTTCCTGACCGGCAACTATCTCATCATTCCTTCTCTGTTGCAGTATAAAAGTCTTGGAATTCTCTGATTTGCAGTTTGGGAATATCCATGGCAAATGAACCATGGCAGTTTAGTGAGGTGGTTCTCCACCACCTTCTCACAGGTAATTATCAATGAGTAACAGTTGTGGGACATCACTGGCAGGGCCACCAGCCCCTAAAAATTAACATGTTGCACTTTTCCAGTTTTGTTTTACCCTGATATTACCGGTTATGTGCAACTGCCGATAACTAAGGAGAGTGCATCATTGAATGTACTGTGATACGTTTGAGTGATATAGCGGTCAGAGTTGAATAGCTGCCAGTTATAGGTATAAGAATTACCAAAACGCTAAATGTCTGAGATTAAGGTTATGCTCATGATTTCAATGTATGAATAATACATGAATTCTGTCAGTGTAATAATTTGAACAATGGAAAATATTACTGGGCTATTTGGTAGAATATGTCATTTTGAAAGTGCATTTGCACACCTTAAAATTTGTCAGAATCTTAAACTACTTCTAGCATTGCATCCTCTTTATTGGACCCACATTCTTGGCTTTGATCTCTTATTACCAGTATTAAACATACATTTGACCTCCTGTATGTTGTCAAATAAATTCGTGCATGCTCCCTCACAGATTAAGCCAGTCCTCAATCTACCACAGCACCTATTCACTTTCAAAAAATTCCCACCACTTTCTTCAGCTTAGTTGATTGTATATTGGAATAAAAGGATCCATTAGATATTATCTAGTTTAATTGTTCAAGTCTTGTATTGGGCATGGGTCCATCCACACAGTGACTTTCAACTGAAAGTGCAATCTCAAATCCAGCACATCTCAGGAATGTAATTTCTCTAATTGTCATGCTTCAAGGCTGCATTGATGCATTGGACAAAGGGTACTGCTTGGCTGAAATAAGTATTCATATTACATGTGTTTAATTTAAAATAATGTGATTCAATCAGTAAGTGCCAATGATAAATGAGTATGTGGCAGAAAACTGAGCAATCAAACCTTCAGTATTTTACAGAATTCTGCTGACTGGAAAATGATATGATTTGGAGATGCCGGTGCTGGACTGAGATGTACAGTTCAAAATCACACAACACCAGGTTATAGTCCAACAGGTTTAGTTGAAAGCACTAGCTTTCGGAGCAACGCTCCTTCATCAGGTGGTAGTGACTAGTGTGCTTCCAATTAAACCTGTTGGACTATAACTGATGTTGTGTGATTTTTCGCATTGTAAAATGATAAGCATTCATGAAATTATTTGAGTAATTGATGGAGTCAACCATTATGGATTTTTCAACTCGTTGAAACTGTAACCATGTAAGTAACATCTACAATAAAATGGAACAATTATAAATGAAATGATGATTACTCATGCAGTTCCTTATGCTGTTCTTTAATTCTCAGGAAAACATTTAGTTACAGAGGCTTACACATGTGTTGACTGCCTTGGGCTTGATTTGAAGTAATTGCTTGCAACTTGAATTATTGACTTGGGCTTTGGTGGCTGTATTTTTTTTCTCTGTTATTTGGGTTGATATATAATTCATGACAAGCCATTCTGCCCTCTTGTTTGCCGCCCTGCCTATTCTGGAATTCCAGACACTTGTTACCTATTCTTCACTTGGCAGCTTGATTGGTTTGTGCTGACCTCTGGCTGGAGCTGACTTGCGGTATGTCCAAGTTTGTACAAGGAGCTGACATGTACCCTTCGGCAAGTGGGCCTCCTGACCTGAATTGTGCTCCCTGGTCAGGATCACAGAGTCTGGAGAAAGTTAGATTTTCATTCTGGAGTTTGTTTGAATGGGTGGGTGATGAAAAGAACGGGGGTAGTGGGCAGTGAGCAGGTGTTAATTGGAGCCCCTGCAAACAGCTCAGAGGTAGCCACGTGGGCTTTTAAAGTTAAACGGTTTAAAATGTCTGTTTCAGTACAGTCTGTCGGATTGCCATGGCTGTAAAAATACAGCATTCCAGCCTTCTCCCTCACATCATGGGGAACACAGTGGCTCAGTGGTGAGCATTGCTGCCTAATGGTGCTAGGGACACAGATTTGATTCCAGCCTCTGATGACTGCCAGTACCAGGTTTGCATATTCTTCCCATGTCTGTGCGTGTTTTCTCCAGGTGCTCCGGTTTCCTCCCATTGTCCAAAGATATACAGATCAGGTGGATAGGCTATGATAAATTGCACATAACATCCACGGATGCATAGGTTGGGGGGATGTAGCCAGGGGAAATGAAGGGTCACAGGGATAGATTGGGGGATGGATTGCGGTGAGATTCTGCTTGGAGAGTCAGTGTGGACTTCATATGCTGAATGGCCTGCTTCAACACTGTAAGGATTCTATGATTCTGTCATTACCACACACACCTATGTCCATCCATGCTGATTGTTGCCAAACTTTTTTTTAATGCTCTCACGCTCCTAAGCCCATGACCCTTTTATAGCCCTGTGCTAATTTGGTGCCAACTCAGCTAACCCAAGCATGCTCACCAACCCACCTTTGCCCTTACACTCTGCATGTCAATCATCCAGTGTTCAGCGTAATCAGACCTCCAGATATATGCTGTGATTAAATGAAATAAAATTCTGTTGATGTATTCATTATTTTAAAAACAACACCTTGATAAATCATTCAAATGTTTTGATTAAACTTCTTTCAAGTCTTTGATCCCCTATATGCAACTATTTGTTTTCATGCTCTATTGAAAGACTTTATTAACATTTGGAGCTATGAATCAAACTGAGAGCAGACCAGTACTCCACGTTATATTGATAGGTTGTTAAATCAGTCATGCAGCACAAATCCTTTAATGATAACCCTCCAGTTTATCTCTACATGCAGATTGAAAAGCAATAAATGTTTTTTTTTCAAAACTGCAGGTAGTTTTTGTTTCGAAAGTTTAAATGATAGGACATTTAAATGCTTTGGCAATTCCTTTAACAGATTCCTTGACAGTTACACAAAGTCTAGTAAGTTTATATACTTTTATGTGCTATCACAGTCATTTTTATGGTGTTCCTTTTAATTAATCTGCAATGAGGGCTAGTGTAAGAATATTTGCCATTATCGGTTCCCTTTAGTCTGGCACTATCTGTCCTCCACTTGCGTATTCTGGGAAATGTCAGCAGACGTAACACCACCAAAGAGGTGGAAGATGAGACGTTCATAGAATGCTGCTGGAAATTTGAGAGTGCAAACTGAGGGTAAGAAAATGTTGAAACCTCGAGACGCAGCTTATGGAACAGGATAAGGATAAAGTCACTGCCTCCATAATGGGAATTCAAACTCTCTTCTGTGTGAATGCATCTAAGTAATAAATAGCCTGTAGTTTAAAACTCTGATGATTAACTTCCATTCATATTTTATAATATAAATATTGCAAAAATACTCCAGTACATGTTATAAACTGATTGTTGACCAAGTGACATAATCCAAAACATTGCTCATACTCATTGTAATTGGACGGATGCTTGTTACTCACGTCTGATCAATCAGTGAAATTCAATCCCCAACAATTCTATTGTAGTTCACCAAAATCCAAGACAATCTGAGTAATCCTGGCATTTTCCCCCCAACTTAAATGGTTTGAATTTGATTGGTCAGTACACTATCAGATATAAAATAACCATGTGTCATTGTCTCATGTTGCACTTAAAAAATTTGAAAGATGTCTTGCCTATAATTTTTATTTTAATATATTGTGTGCTGCATGATGAAAAAATTCCCATCAATGTAAAATATTGTATCCTTTGACTCGCCGCAATCATGCTGTGTAAATTCTGGGATGTTTCTGTCAGATATTCAGATTGCCACCTGCAAATTTGTGTTACAAATTTACTTGCAGTATAACAAAAGAGAAAGAAAGCCAATTATTTCCTGATTGTTACTTCTGACCTTTTGTGAAAGTTGAGGAATTTAAATGTACCAATTTGCGGAGAAACATTAGCCCCCAATAATCTCAGGTTCTATTTCAAAACAGTTAGAATTTAAGGAAGTGACTATGCAGTAATTGGACCTTCTGATATAAAATGTTAACACCAGTCATATATACAATCTATCTTCACAACAGTTAATGAATGGTATTATCCTGCTGTAATGTTTTGCCTGCTATTTTTCTAAGTTTTCTTCTGAGCGACAAGCTAAATCATTATAATTGTTAAAATTGAAATGCATTAAGAAAATTACACATTTTACAATAGTAGGTACAAGTTTTGTCATTCTCTGTTTTATCTGGATCGCCGCATGATGCTTTTGCATGCAGACCTCAATCTTTTCAAAGTACTTAATTTTTTAGTTGAGCATTTTACTTCCTGGAGACCATGCTATATTCGCTCACAGGATCATGCCCAGGAATCCTAGCCAAAGAAGGGACACAAGGGAATCTTAGTTGTTTTCCCATTTGTTAAGCTAATCAGTGCTGTCTATGGATTGGAGAGTTCAGAAATAAAGCTTCATAGGCAGCTATGCCTGAGACCAAGTGTCCATACTTAACCATTAGAACTTAGATTGTCAAACTGCTGTTACAGTAGGTTCATGGCAGTGTTGCCATCTCCCCAGCCCTGAATTCATTCCTGGAACATCTGGATAACAAGAACACCTACATCATACATTTGTTTATTGACTTTGCCTCCATATTCAACACCATAATTCCAACCAAACACATCTCCGAACTCTGAGATCTAGGACTATGCTCCCCCTCCTCTGCAACTGGATCCTTGACTTCCTGACCCATAGACCACAATCAGTAAGGATAGACGACAATACCTTCTCCATGATAATCCTCAACACTGGTGCCCCATGACTCAGGCCCATATTGTCACCTTTGAATACTTATAGCTGTTTAGTCAAGTTATGCTCTCAATCCATTTACACATTTGCTGATTACACCACTGTAGTATGTCAGATCTCGTACAATGATGAGACAGTACAGGAAAGAGACATGGTATAAGGACCTCAGTCTCTCCATGAATGCCAGCAAAATGCAGGAGCAGGTCATCAACTTCAGGAAACGGAGTCTATATCAATGGTGCTGAGATAGAGATGGTCAAGAGCTTCAAGTTCCTAGGAGTAAATATTACCAACAATCTCTACTGGTCCATCCGCATCAACTCTCCAATCAAGAAAGCATGCCAATGCCTCTACTTCCTCAGATATTAAGGAAATTCAGCACATCCACAATGACTGTCATCAATTTTAATGGATTCACCATAGAAAAGATCCTATCCAAAGACAGCTTGGTATGGCAAAACTGCTTTGCCCAACATCGCAAGTAAATACAAAGAGTTGTGAATGCAGCTCAGTCCCTCACAGAAACCAGCCTTCCTTCCAGTTACTCTGTCTACATTTCCTACTGCGTCAGGAAAGCAGTCAGCATAATCAAAGACCCCTCCCGTTCCAGTGATACTCTTTTCCAATGGGCAGATGATACAAAATTTTGAAAATATGTATGAACAGATTCAAGAACAGCCTCTTCCCTGCTGTCACCAGACTTATGAACAGGCCTCTCATATATTATAGTTGACCTTTCTCTGCATCTTCTCTATTACTGTAAGACTATATTATGCATTCTGTTCTATTACCCTGATATACTTATGTGAAATATGATTTGTCTGGTTCGCAAGAAAAACAAAACTTTTCATTGTATCTCTGTGCACGTGACAAAAGTAAATCAAATCAAATCAAAGTCATGCTTATACTGTGTGGTCCACACAACCTCAGTTGTGGGAAAAGCAACCTAAAGAGGAAGTCAGAATAGGAAGATAAGGCTGCCATGGAAGATGCCCATCATGTTCTTGTTATCTATAAAAGCACTGCTATTGATACTTACGATAATGAAGGGACCTTCCCGAAAATGAAATGATAAAGAACAAAATGTGGAGGGAAATTTAAATAATCCAGGCATCAGCAGTACTTGAGTAACACTGACATGCCCCTCAGATCAATTGCAATACAGGAATCAAAAACCTCATAAATCTTTGCCATCCTGCAATTCAATAACTACAACACCACACATATTGTGACACACTTGATTAGTTAAATAGCAAGTTGATGTTTTGCTTTCCTTTAAAAGCAGCATTAAAACTTTCTGCAGGCTTGTAGTTTAGTTTATTTAACTAAATGCATGTGTTTTGAAGGGTTTGATGGGATGGTCACAATATTCAGTGTCCAGAGCCCTGAGAGTTCTTAATCAGCAATGATGGCAGTTATTCCACAGCTTCACTCCATAACTGCATTTTCTTGCAATTACTTTTTACCAGCAATCCCCACAGTTTGCACTATTGGAGAAAAACTGTCAGAATTCGTCAGTACAGATCTGTCACTGAGAGTCTGTGGGTGTGCTTATAATTACCATTTATTTCATAGCAAACAACTGATGCATGCAATTCAGTTTGGAGAAAAAAAAAATCATGCCTAGAAAAGAAAGATGTGCGATAGGATATCACCCTGTTCCTGTGCTACAGCAATGTCGCCAGCATTTATGAATAAAAATGATTTGAGTAACAACAAGTTTTATTTTTCTATATAATACAAATACTGGTTTGATTAAGATCAGACTATTTTTGTTGCATCTTCTTCAGGAGATTGGATGATTATGTTACATCTTATTTGCAACTTGCTCCTGTTTCAGGACAGATACAACTTTTATTCAATTAAATGCAGCACATTAGGAAAACATTTTCCGTGACGATAAACATTCAAAAAGTCTTTGTTGTCTTTTAAACTCTTTTCCAAAATTTTCGAAATACCTGTACATTAGTGGTGTCACACCTTGGCGCTCACACCTGCAAAATAGGACAACAGGCTGAAGCAAGATGGAGTAAATAAAGATGATAAAATACTTATGGCACACCTAATGCAGTTTTAACAATTTTATATTACATTTAAATAGAATCTCTGCAGTGCAGAAAGAGGCCATTTGGCCCATTCAGGTCCACATCAACACTCTGAAGGGAATCCCACCTGGACCCACTCCCACCTCCTAACCTACCCTTGGAAACCCACATTTCCCATGGCTAACCCACCTCGCCTGCACATCCCTGGAAACTATGGGTAATTTAGCATGGCCAATCCATCTAACCTGCACATTTTTGGATTGTAGGAGGAAACTGGAGCACCCGGAGGAAATGCAAGCAAAAACAGGGAGAATGTGCCAAACTCCACACAGACAGACGGTCACCTGAGGGTGGAATCGAATGCACGTTCCTGGCTGTACCACCCAAAAACAAAATGAAATTAAAGGATATGCAATTTCTTTTCTGCTGTCTGACCAATTAAGTGGTGTCAACATAAAATTTCAAGAGTAAAATAATAGAACAGATTATCTGGGTAGTGGCAATCTCACATGGAGGTCTTTTGAAATGACTGGTTCCACCCCCCACCCCCCACCTCCATCCTCCACCCCCAATTGTTGTGCTGTTATTCTGCTTTCTGATGCCTAAGTGGTTATTATGAAGTTTTTTTTAAATAGGATTTCCCTTTGCATCAATGTTGGTGTAATCTTTGTACATCAATAAATCGTCCAGTGTTGTCAAGTGCTGTTTCTGCTCATGGTATCTCTTCAGCACTTGGTCTGCTGGACAATATTTCAACCACTCTTGCAGACAGAGTTGTTTGACCTCTGTGTACAACTTGTCAGATCTTTGAGCTGCACAAATTTGTCTGAATTTTCCTTCAGTAGCCATTGAAACATTGGTTGTAACAATAAAAAAAAGCTCCTCTCTTTGTGCTTAATCTACTGCTGCCCTCAAGTGTGGATCTGCCATTACTTGTACCTTACTGGAACATGATCTTTTCCATTGTTAGGTTTCATAATCATATGCATGAAACCTACACTAATATAGAGCTAATTTTGAGACTTCTTTTGATACCAATAATCTACTGGAAATTCACTGAGAACTCATGTGAATTGATGCTTGGTTACATTATAGTGCCTTGTTCTTGGACAATGTGTCTGCGGGATGAAGTTGTCAATCTGCAGAATTGGTATTTTCCATTTAGTGTAAGGGCACTTTATAATGTCTTTAACAGGATCCATATCTTCTGGTCATGTTCCTTCATGTAACATGCCCTGGGATGCTATCATGTTACACTTCACTGGGGTAGTACTCTAAAAATGAAATCTTGCTATTCCTGGAGACATCATTAAAATTAAAGATTTTAAAAGACCACAGAGCTCCTCAACATCCCTGACCTCTGCCAACCTGGGTCCAGAAAGCATGACCAAGTTTCAGTAGCAGATGGGTTTAGTACCTTCTCGCAGAGGAATGTGATAGTCCTTGTATAATGAACTTTGGAAATGCTCATCTAAATTCCTGTCATCATTCTGAATTATTACATCGACTCTGCCCAAGAGACCAAACTGAGAACATGCATTTTGACTCAACAATGAGTTAACCTGATTCCTCTGTGTACATGATGTTATACTGAAATTTTGTCTTGATTGTGAATAAGCTTTGTGACGACCTGCCAACATTCCTGGTGTTCTAAACCAGTGTTCTCTCTTAGCTGTGTGGCTGTGCATGCACACCACCACTCAAGTGTTCCACACACAATCATCAGTGGCGCACTGATTTTCTTACTCACTGATTGTGGCATTGCTTCTGGTTCTGGAAGTCAGTGTTGTGTACAGGTCTTAGAGGTCCATGCAGTCAGTAAGACAATTAGAGGGAATGGTTTTATATTAGCCAGTCTGACTCTATCTGTCAGTATTGAAATAGCTGCTCCTATGTGAAATTGAAATTCTGTTTCAAATCCAAATACCTTTAAATTGGTCCAGAATCTGTTTTCATTCTCTTTGACATCAGCTGTTGTTCTGTACCTTTTAACTTCTTGAAATGTGGAATGATTTGCTTTTCTCTGAAATTTCTTTTTCTCCTTTATGTTTTTTGGGTGATAGAAGTCGCATTATTAACTTAAAATATTATCTGAAGTGTCCCAACTGGCAACACTTACAATCCTCCCCCGGTGGATATTTGTTGTACTTGTAGCTCTTTTTGGGGCCACTTCTTGCATGATCTATAATGGTCAATGACTATGATTCCAACACTTTTGGTATTTTGGCAGGCTAACAGTAGGGTTACAATGCCATCTTGGAGCCGAGCTCTCTGCTCACATCAGACAAATCCTTGATGTTTTCTTACAATCCTGACTAATTTTGAGTTCTGATTTCTGTCTGTGTAGCACATTGTTTTGCCTGCTCCAACGTTAAGTCCTCCTTGGATTGGAGAATGTCTCAAAATATCTCACCTCAACACCAACTACAATAAGGCCTCAAATTAAATCATCTTAAAAGCTTTGTACCTGCAACATCCTGCTATTCTGCATAAATCTATTGCACAGAGTTCTATTGATTCTTTCTAATACTAAGGTCACTTAGTATTTTAACTTTGTACACTCCAGTCCAACACCGGCAACTCCAAATCATGGCTGATCTAAATACTTCACATTCTTGCCTATTGTTTCACTCCCTTGCTTATGACAAATCTATTTATCTCAGCTGTAAAAATATTCAAAAGACTCCTTCCAGCACCTTTTCAGGAAAAGGCTTCAAAAGAATCTCAACTCTCTGTAAAAAGAAATCGTTGTCTTAACCCCAATTTCTTAAACGGTGACCAACCATTGTTTCAGTGATTTAATAATGCAGAAAGCCCACAGCAATGCTGGAGAGTCTGGTCTTCAAAGATTTTACGATAGTGTCAGTCATGGGTCTGAAAGAGCAAGGCCACCCGAGTGAATGTTACAATACTCCTTTATTTACAGATGTACATATTGAGTTATCAAATGCATTGTAATAACTGAGACTTCACTCTTCACATACTCGCTCTTGGACCGGTGCCTTCTTCCTTATTGATGTCAGAGACTTCTGACCAGTTGCATCATCGTGATTTGCCTGAAGCTCATTATAACACACTAACATAAGGATCTCGTGGCGCAGGTGTTGTGTCCCCACCACTGAGCAAAAAATCCTGATTTCAAGTCTTGACCTGCTCCAGAGATGTCTCATAACATGTCTGAACAGGTTGATGAGAAATATGCTAGCATCGCAGTTAGCATACTTTATAAGCCCCACTGGATGTTCTTTTAAATTTCTGGTCAATATATCTCCGTTCACACTTACACTCTTTGAATCTGCTCCCTTTTTACTGCCTGCTATTGTTATGTCTCTAACATCTCTCTCATGCTTCAATACTGTAACACTGTATTCACAGTTACATATATATAGGTTCATCAATACAGCTCCCTTGGATAATATTTTACTCCAGCTCAGTTACAGCTGTCTCTCTGGTGTGTTCTTTTGCTTTGCTTTGCATTATTGTTTACATATTCCATTGTACAGTAATTTTGACCAGCTGCTTCATTTTAAGTTCAAAGGTGAACTCAATATCCCAATGAAATGGTCCAAGAGAAACACTGGTAGTTTGGACTGCCTACGAATTCCAGTCACCAGAGGTGTATTGGGGGTGTTATAGAGGTGGGCATATTTTCTACAATTTAGTATAGCCTCCAGGAGCATTCAGTTTGAACTGGGGCCAACGAATACATACTGACAATGAGGAACTCAAATCTCTCGTCTAAACTTCAGCCTCTGACTGTGATTCAGAGTTTCCTGGGCCTTCCACCATTGCTGGACCATATAAATGACCTGAGACAGGGCACCTTGGCTTTCCAGCTTCGAGGTGTGTAGAGCACAGAAGTCTATCCGATTTAAAAGCATCCAAAGCAGAATTTTCTTCTTAACCTATTGTCAGCCTATAATAATAATAATAATAATAGCACAAGTCAAAAGCGAACTTCTAATCTCATATCCCATGGAGTCATAGTCCTACAGCATGTAAACAGAACCTTTGGTCCAACTTAGGATCCTCAGTATCTTGAACTGAACTAGTCCCATTTGCCTGCATTTGGCCCATATCCTTCTAACCTCTTCTTATTCAGACACCTGACCAGATGCCTTTTAAATGTTGTAATTGTATCAGCCTCCACCACCACTTCTGACAGCTCACTCAATACAAGCACCAATCTCTGCGTGAAAATGTTGCCCCTCAGGTTCCTTTTTAATCTTTCACCTTTCACCTTATACCTATGTGCTCTAGGTTTGGACTCTCCAACCCTGAGGTAAAGACTATGCCCCTCATGTCCATCTCCAGAACCTTGCAAAAGCAGCAGTGGAGCAGGAAGTGACTTTTTTGGGAAGCCAAGTTTTCTCCTCAATCTCAGCATAATTTCTGTGGGATTTCTCCTTCAGAAGACTGAACAGTTTCAACATAGATCTTCATCTTATTACCACTGCAAGATTTAATTATTATTTAGTTTACTGCCAGTGAAATGCAGGATTTCATATGATTGGCTGCAACAGGCAGCTGGAAATGCCTTGCCAGATGGCAGATACTTCATAAAAGAACTGCAATTTAACCTTCAAGATCAATGGGTTTCTAAATACTTCTCAGTCAATCAGGATTAATCAGATACTGGCTACAGTCATGATTGGTCCCAAGAGAGACAGTTAGCAAAATCAATTTGCAGACTTCCCCCACTGCTTTTTTCTGAACTGGCGATCAAATAGAACATACATCTGTTTGTATTACAGCCTACACACACGGCATTACAAATTAGGAGCGGGAGAAGGCCACTCAGTGCCTTGAGCTTGGCCACTATTTAATAAAAGTATTGGTGATTTGATTACTGTGCATTCCCATTTACCCCATCCCTGGCATAACCTTTCACTCCCTTATAATCAAGAAGTTATTTACCTCTGCCTTAAAAATATTCTAGGATCCTGCTTCCGCCACCTTTTCAGGAAGAGAGTTCAAAAGACATATTTTTTGAGGGAAAAATATCATCCTACCTGTATTTTAAATGGGTAACCTCTTACATTTACACAGTGATTCTGTGCTCGAGACTCTCCTACAAGAGAACATCATTTCCACATGCACCCTGTGAAAAACTCTTAGGATCTTTTATATTTCAATCAAGCCCCCTTTTACTCTAATAAGCTCGAGCAGATGAAAGCCTAGGCTTGATGTGGAGTTGCTAGTTTTGGACTGGGGTGTACAAAGTTAAAAATCACACATCATCAGGTTCTCGTCCAACAAGTTTATTTGGAAGTACTAGTTTTCAAAGCATTGCTCCTTCATCAGGTGGCTGAGGAGCAGGATGATAAGACACAGAACTGATAGTAAAAGATCACAGTGTCATGCATGCAACTGAAAATATATATTGAACAAACCTAGATTGTGGTTAAGTCTTTCAACATTTAGAAAGGGTTGCAGATTTTGGTTCATTAATATGTAAATCCCAGAACTTCTTTCAAGTCATATTCTCGAGATAACTTAAGGCTTTACAAAATAAGGTGACGTTTCAGTTCAGACAATGCAGATAAATGTGTGAGGTTAGAGTCTGTCTGTATCCCAATCTTGAGTAAGACTGGTTCTATTTCCAAAGTAGGAATTTATTAAATGTTACATAGATTGACTGCCTGCATTGGCTGCCTACAGATTATGTGCTTTTTGAACAAAATAGAATGTATCCGTAATTACAATTCTGCAAATGCAAATTCATCCCTTTAACTTATGTGTGCGTGTGTGTGTGTTTCCATGTGTGCACGTCTTGGCGATGTATGTGTATATGTAAGAGAGCGTGTGTATGAGATAAGATCTGCATGAGTGTGTAAGAGTGTATGTGTGCTTGTGCATGTGCGTGTGTTTGTGTGAGAGTTAGAGAGTATATAGTGCAGTGGAGTCATCTGTCCTGTGACATGAACCAAAGATCCCGGTTGAGGCCATCCTGATGGGTACCACACTTAGCCATCAGCCTCTGCTTGGCCACTCTGTGTTGTTGCATATCCCAAAGTTTGCCTTGGAACATGGTCACCTGTAGTTCCAAGGCCAAATGTCCCCAGCTGCTGAAGTGTTCCCCAACTTGGAGGGAACATCCCTGTCTGACAATTGTTGTGCAATGTCCATTCATCCGTTGGAGTAACGTCTGCTTGGTCTTGCCAATGTACCATGCCTCAGTGCATCCTTGCCTGCAGCGTATGAGATAGACAACATTGATCAAGTCACATGAAAAACTGTTAGGTAAATAGTTATCTCGAGAATGTGACTTGAAAGAAGTCCAGGGATTTACATATTAATGAACCAAAACCTGCAACCCATTCTAAAGGTTGAAAGACTTCACAGCAATCTATATTTCTTCAATTTATTGTATCAGTTGCATGCATGACCCTTGATCTTTTGCTATAAATTCTGTATTTTATGATCCTGCTCCACAGCTACTTGATGAAGGAGTAACGCTGCAAAAGCTAGTACTTCCAAATAAACCTGTTGAACTAAAGCCTAGCCTGTTCAACCTTTCATCCTAAGACAATTCATACATTTGTGTCATTGGTGGGATGTGTTCCCTTCTGTGGGCCAGTCCAGAGCTATGGAATATTGTTTTAAAATTAGAGGTTAGTCTTTTCAAGACAGAAACAAGAAGAGTTTTTATTTCTGCCAGGGATTGTGTGACATTGAATATTTTTGCCTCAGAAGGTTGTAAAGGTGGAGGCATGGAATGGATCTAACGCTATTGTGGTTCAGCCATAATCATATTGAATGACAGAGCAAGCTTAAGAAGCCAGATTATCTGATTCTGCTCTTATTTTGTATGTTTTTAATGTTAATATTAGACTAGTTAAACCTACCTGAACTACTTCCAATGTATTTATATTCTTCCTTACATAAGGAGACCAATCCTATACAGTTATTTCTAATATAACATGATAGTCCTGTTGTCGTGTGATCTCATGTTATAATAGCTGCACCATTTAAACTAATGGGGCTGGAGTCATGCTATAGCCAATACAGGTAAGGAAAATTTGCATTCTACAAATAATGGGCTAAATTCTTCAATCGCGTTAAAGCCAATTCATATTGAAGAAGCACGTGTTATAGCAGAACCAACTGTGTATAGTAACCTAGATATGATCTCACAAATCTCACAAATTCTATAAACTCCCCTTACAATAAATGATAACATTCTCTTCATTTTGCTAACTGCTTGCTGGATCTACAAACTCACGTTTTGTGATTCATGCACTAGGATGCACAGATCTCTTTGCATCTCAGAGCTTGACAATCTCTTACCATTTAAGTAATATATTTCATAATTATTCCTCCTACTGCAATGTAATGCTTCCATTTGTTATCCTCAATTTCCAGATGTTTTCCCAGTCAACAACTTGTCTTTGCCACCCCCTTTATAGTTTTCATATGTTCTACTTATCTTTCTGTCATCAGATATTTAGCAACTGTACCTTAGGTTTCTTTATTAACGTTCTTACTGTATTGAGACTGTAACACTGATTTCTTTAACATATAATTTGTTACATTTTGCCAACTAGAACTTTAACCATTAAGCCTAATCTCTGTTTGCTGTTAGCTAACCAATCTTCTATCCATGCCAACATGTTGCTACCTATGCCATTGATCTTTATTTTCTGCAATAAATTTAATATATCAGACGATTTCTTGAAATTGAAATATAGAACATTCATCATTTACTGTTTATCTTTAGCACATGCTATAGATCCCAGTGAAGTGGTTAAACATAATTTCCTTGTCACAAAACCAGGTTGACTCTGACTAATGAACTTGATTTTCTTCTCAACTGCCCTGATCTACCATCTTTAACAGTACCTTCCAACACTTTTCGTATGATTGATATTCATAGACTCAAACATTCTTTCAGACAGTGAATCCTAGACTCCTACTAGCCTCTGTTGGAAAATAATTGTCCTCAACTCCCTTCTGCAAAGTTGGTATGATAGAGAGGATGACAGCAAGAAAACTGTGGAGACTGGTTAACTTCAAAAAGGGAGAAGACAATGGGAAGTTGTAAGAAAGTGGGAGGGGGAGGGATGTGGTAGTTGAGTTGTGGGGGGGAAGAGAGGAAGGCTGCAAGTGGGGAATGGGAGAGAGGGATGCTACAAGGGATAGGGGGACTAAAAAATTTAGCTTTTTGAGTTCAATACGACATCTCTTCAGAATTGCCGGTCCAAAAACAAAGTCGTATCAGACTTGAAATAATGTCTATTCACAGATCTGCTGAGTTCTCTAGCACTTATGTTTTTACATTAGATCTCAGAACATTTGAGGAATTTGCTATTCTACAAAGGACAGAGAATAGTTTGAAAAGGTTATAAAAATTGACTTCAGGTAACTGAAAGCAAAGAAAATTTGAAATCACTGAGACAATTGGTGATTTGCCAATGAAGGTAGAATATCGAGCTTAAAGCTGAATGTGGATATTATCATAAAGAATACTGAAAAACAATGTAACATTTAAAGCTGAGACTGGGGTCTGACATGCAGGAAAAAGAGAGGAACAGCCAGGCCAAATTTTCTAGTTTCTTTTTAATATATAACACATTAGCTGTGGCTTCACCAGTCTGTGAAAATTATATTTAGGATAATTGGTTTCTTTGTGTGTAAAAGTTTGTGTCAGTTCTTGTTAGAAAACATTTTTGATAATTTATATATTTTATCTTATGTCAATGTAAATAATGTGAAATATAGGAAATTAATTTGTAGCTCAGGTGCTCGTTGTTGTGGTTCTGTTTGCCGAGCTGGGAATTTGTGTTGCAGACGTTTCGTCCCCTGTCTAGGTCACATCCTCAGTGCTTGGGAGCCTCCTGTGAAGCGCTTCTGTGATGTTTCCTCCGGCATTTATAGTGGTTTGTCTCTGCCGCTTCCGGTTGTCAGTTCCAGCTGTCTGCTGCAGTGGCCGGTATATTGGGTCCAGGTTGATGTGTTTTTTGATAGAATCTGTGGATGAGTGCCATGCCTCTAGGACTTCCCTGACTGTTCTCTGTTTGGCTTGTCCTATAATAGTAGTGTTGTCCCAGTCGAGCTCATGTTGCTTGTCATCTGCGTGTTTGGCTACTAAGGATAGCTGGTCGTGTTGTTTCATGGCTAGTTGGTGTTCATGGATACAGATCGTTAGCTGTCTTCCTGTTTGTCCTATGTAGTGTTTTGTGCAGTCCTTGCATGGGATTTTGTATACTATGTTGGTTTTGCTCATGCTGGGTATCGGGTCCTTTGTCCTGGTGAGTTGTTGTCTGAGAGTGGCTGTTATGAGTCCTAGTGGTCATAGTAGTCTGGCTGTCAGTTCAGAAATGTTCTTGATGTATGGTAACGTGGCTAGTCCTTTGGGTTGTGCCCTGTCCTCATTCCGTTGTCTTTCCCTTAGGTATCTGTTGATGAAATTGCAGGGGTATCTGTTTTTGGCGAATACATTGTAGAGGTATTCTTCTTCCTCTTTTTACAGTTCTGGTGTGCTGCAGTGTGTTGTGGCCTTTTTGAACAGTGTCTTGATGCAAGGACTGCACAAAACACTGCACAGGACAAATAGGAAGACAGCTAACGATCCATATCCATGAACACCAACTAGCCATGAAACAACACGACCAGCTATCCTTAGTAGCCACACACGCGGATGACAAGCAACATGAGTTCGACTGGGACAACACTACTATTATAGGACAAGCCAAACAGAGAACAGTCAGGGAAGTCCTAGAGGCATGGCACTCATCCACAGATTCTATCAACAAACACATCAACCTGGACCTAATATACCGGCCACTGCAGCGGACAGCTGGAACGGACAACCGGAAGTGGCAGAAACAAACCACTCTCAATGCCGGAGGAAACAACACAGAAGCGCTTCACAGGAGGATCCCAAGCATTGAAGATGTCACCTAAATAGGGGGCGAAACGTCTGCAACACAAATTCCCAGCTCAGTGAACAGAACCACAACATAGGAAAATAATTATGATTTTCTTGTGTGGTGTGGTTGAAATTTTATAGAGGAGTAAAGTTTAATTAGGATAATGCTGAACGCTTCTAATTTGCTTCTGAGTGTCCAAATGCCACATACGTCAACATTACTGAAAATGGTATTGTTACTGTCTGACTGTAACAACTAATAAATGGAGTTACTGAAGGAGAAAAAAGGAATCCCTGAAAACCAAAACATAGCCCAGAAAAGAATGACATTCTTGTGTCTTTATTCCAGCATCTGCTGCTTTTGCTGTCCTATTATTTTGCTCCATGCTGAGTATTTGTAAGTATGCTTCTGTTTAATTTAAATGAGAAATTATGTATCGTTAAGTTGCAAGTGCATTTCTTTCCTTATCAAAGCCCATTTATTTGCAGAATACATCATTGTAGATGAATGGGTAGATGCTAATTTACCATTGAAGTTTTTTTTTGTATTCTTTAAACTTGGGATGAAACCATGTATCTTGCAACAACAAAATTATCACTTTTAGTTCAAGGTATTCTCGTTTGTTCATGGCATTATTATTAGCAGTGGTTGTGAGATTCAAGTCTTTTGGATGTTGTTGCTATTAAGATATTGTATAAGGCCAGGTTCCACAAAGTGGGGTTGGTTGCACAACACAAATTACCAAGTTGTGTGCAACTGTTAAATGTATCACACTGAAACTTTAGCATATCTAGAGGTGTAGAGTCCAAAACACAATATTTTTTTACTACAACCCCATTGTAAGTATGGTTCCCAGTTCTGAGTACTTCAAATATGTGAATGAGAAGGTGTGTGCTTGAGTTTAGTAGCCAGTGTGATTGAATCATGATCCATGTACTTTTGTATACATTAATTAGAAAATTGTCATCACATCCAGTTCCTAATTAGTGTGCTTATTGTGCAGATATTTCCTTTTGGAGAACTATATCATAATATTACCACAAATTCAAATTACCTACACATGATACAATGTTGTCACAGCTTTTGAATTGTTATGTAGGAGCCTTCAATCGTCATCAACAACATGAGAATAAATTCTAGTCAATTTTGATTTCTGGAGGTAACAGATTTGAAAAGTTATCATAGTCAAAATTTTATCGGTTGAATCATATCCTTAAAAAAGTAGAAAATAGATGGGGAGCAGTGATGCAAGTTGGAAATGAAGGCTGGAATGTATGGATGGGAGTGTTTATCAAAACATTCACGTGCAGTAAAGACATGAGGCACTGGAGAGCATGGATCAAAGCATGAGTCAGGAAAGGAGAATTCCTATAAGATCCTCAAACCTGTTCTGCCATTTCATTTACCTCCGATAATGTTTATCCTTCTTTGTTTACTGTCTATGTACCTCTGCCTTAAAAATATTAAAAAGTTCCTGCTTCCTCTGGCTTTGAGATGAAGAGTTGACAATCCTTTGTCAGAGAAAAATAAAATCTTCTTATCTCTGTCTTAAATGGTCAGTCTTTTTTTGAAACAGTGAGGCCTGGTATTTGATATGGGATCTTGAAGTGAATTTTATTAGTCAAATACATGTTTAAGCTGGTCAAAAATGAGAACAGTAGTTTTGCAGAACTTTGTGAGGAAGAGTGCTGAGACATTAGTGCAAGACTAGCAGAAAGCAACAATAAAAGAAATAACGTAGCATGTGGAATCTCTTTTAAGTGATTTATGTAGATGTGAGGATCTCACCAGATCATTGGGTTTATGTCTAGATGAATAATGACCCACAGAGGTGACTGTGTGTGAGGTAAAATTTCATTTTCATGGTTAAATGGAAGCCCATGTTTTGTTTCACCAGTTTTACCCATGAACATTTAGTGAGGTTGACTGAATCCGTTTCAAAGCCATGTAGGTATTGGTGAGATATGAACAGACCAGCATTCATCTTGTTGCTGTTAAGAGAGAAGAAAAAAAGGATTGCCAACTCCCATTCCTAGACGTGATAGTACAGAGAACACCGAACGGAGAATTCACCACAAGGGTACACAGGAAAACAACACACACAGACCAAGCCCTAAACTATGAAAGTAACCACCCCAACACACACAAACGAAGCTGCATCAGGACACTATTCAAAAGAGCCACAACACACTGCAGTACACCAGAACTGCGAAAAGAGGAAGAGGAACACCTATACAAGGTATTCGCCAAAAACGGATACCCGCGCAACTTTATCAACAGATGCCTAAGAGACAGACCACGGAACGAGGACATGCCACAACCAAAAGGACTAGCCACACCACCATACATCAGGAGCGTTTCAGAACTGACAGCCAGACTGCTGTGACCCTTAGGACTCATAACAGCACACAAACCAACAGCCACGCTCAGACAACAACTTACTAGAACAAAGGACCCGATACCCAGCATGAGCAAAACTAATGTAGTTTACAAAATACCATGCAAGGACTGTACAAAACACTATATAGGACAAACAGGAAGACGGCTAACAATCCGCATACATGAACATCAACTAGCCACGAAACGACACGACCAGCTATCCCTAGTAGCCACACACTCAGACAACAAGCAACATGAATTCGACTGGGAAAACACTACTATCATAGGGCAAGCCAGACAGAGAACAGCCAGGGAATTCCTAGAGGCATGGCATTCATCCACAAACTCCGTCAACAAACACATCGACCTGGACCCAATATACCAACCACTACAGCGGACAGCTGAAACTGACACCCGGAAGCGGCAAGGACAGACCACTATAAATACTGGAAGAAACGTCAAAGAAGCGCTTCACAGGAGGCTCCAGAGCACTGATGATGTCTCCTAGCCAGGGGACGAAATGTTTGCAACAAACACTTCCAGCTCGGCGAACAGAACCACAACAACGAGCACCCGAGCTACAAATCTTCGCACAAACCTTGAGGTAGATATATTTTTGATTAATAAGGTAGTCTGTGTTTATTAGGAGCAAATGGGAAAATATACTTGAGTCCAATTAAGATGAGCCACATGACCTTGCTAGACCTGCTCAAAGGGCAAAAGATCTACTGCTGCTCCTAATTTGTATGTTCATATGCACAAGGAAACCTAAATAATTTAAAGTCAGTGTTGTGAAAATATGGACTCTAAACACAGAGTAATGAAAGTTATTATTGAGGGAATCCATACTGGCAAAAAGGAGATCATTAATTTAAAATGCAAAGTGACATGTTTTAACGTACAAAAAATATTGACAGTTGATATTTCATTAGTTGAGGCAGGGCAGGATTCACAAATTCAACACATGTCAGTCTGCCTTTCCAGTGAATCCCAAGTCTTCTAGGGTTTTCTCTTCTTGGTTCTCTAATTTTGGACACTTCAGTCAAGGCGTACTTTGAAACTTCAGAATCATGGGCAAAGAAAATAGGCGCTACATCACAAGACAAACTAAATAGTAGAAACAATATGTTAGGTATGGAACTAAGCAACCCCTCAATCAAGGAGTCAGAGCAAATTCTGCAATTTGACACTGTGAGCTTACTCCAATAGTCATTGTGATCATGGCTGATTATCCAACCCAGTTCTCTGTTTCAGCTCTCTCACCATATACTTTGATCCCTTAAGCCCTAAGAACTATATCAAACTCCTTCTTGAAAACATGAGATGATTTGACCTCAACCACAGTCTCACCAATTTCGAGGTGAAAGATTTTCTCCTCATCTCCAGGCTAAATGGTATCTTCCATATCCTTAGGCCATGACCCCTGGTCTGAACTCTCTAATCTTTGGGAGCTACCTTCCTGCATTTATCCTTTCTAGTCCTATTAGAATTTTATTGAATTTGAGATCCCCCTCATCCTTCTAAACGTCAGTAAATAAAGTCCTAACCAATCAATTCTCTCTTTGATACATTGTTTCCTGGGGATGGCAGGACCAATCTGGTAAACCTTTGCCACACTTTCTCTATATCCAGAACATCCTTCCTCAGATAAGGAGACTAGAATACTCCAGGTGTGATCTCGCCAAGCCTCTGCAAGAATCCCAGTTCCTGTACTGTAATCCTCTTACTATGAAGGCCAACATATATTTGCCTTCTTCATTGTCTGGTGCACCTGCATAGGACTGGATACTCAGGTCTTATACATATTCCTTTCCCAATTTACCACCATTCAAATAATAACTTACCTTTCTGTTTTTGCTTCCAAAGCAGATGACGTCATATTTATCCACACTATATTTCATCTACCATGCATTTGTCTACTCACTCAACCTGTCCAAATCAAACTGAAACATCTCTGCATCCTCCTCACAGCTCACCTTCCCACCCAGCTTTGTGTTATCTGCAAACTTGAAACTAATATATTTAGTTCCCTCATCTAAATCTTTAAAATATATTGTGAATAGCTGGGGTTCAGGTGCTGATGCTTGTGCTGCCCCACTAGCCACTTGGAAAATAACCCGCCTACTCCTAATCTTAATTTCTGAACTAATCCTTTTTCTATGCCTGTATACTACCTCCAATTCTGTGCATTTTACTTTTGTAGGACCTTATCAAAACCCTTCATAAACTCCAAGTAAACCACACTCATTACATTCTTGAAAGAATTCCAGTTTTTTAAACATGATTTCCAATCTGGTTTGATTTATTATTGTCACATACAGAGATACAGAGCAAAGTTCAAAGGGACCTTGATTATCTGAAGGACATGGGCAGGGAGTATTTTGTATGGTTAATTGAATTCTGGATAATTGAATGCTGGATAACATATTTTAGCCAAGCATCGGGACAATCCGATATTCGGATCATCAAATGCCGGATAATCGAGCTTCCTCTGTATTTTGAACATCCATGCTGACTCTGTCCAATTCTGTCACTGCTTTTTAAGTACTCTCTTAGTAAATCTTTTACAATGGATTGTAGTATTTTTCTCAACAACTTATGACAAGCTAACTAATCTATAATTCTGTTCTCCCTTTATTTTCTATTTTAAATAGTAGGGTTATAATAGTCACCTTCCAATCCATATGGCCTGTTCCAGAGTTTACAGAATCTTGAAAGATCACCAGCAATACATCCTCTATTTCAAGGGCCACTTCTTTTAACTACTCTGGGGTGTAGATTATTGCTCCTCAGGATTTGTCTGTCTTTCATCCTATCAATTTCTCTAACATCCTCTGTACTAAAATACTGATGTTCTTTCTTTTCAATTGCTCCTTCTCACTAGACCTTGTGTTTTGAGAAGTTATTTATGTCCTCCTTTCTGAAGACAGAAGCAAAGTGTGTATTTGATTGTTTTTTCTGAAAAAGAGTCACTGAAGCCAAAACTTTCATTCTGCTTTCTCCACACAGATGCTGTCAGACCCCTTGAGTTTTTCCAGCAAATTCTATTTCTGTTTCTGATTTCCATTATTTCCAGGAGAAGCAACTATGTATCAGGCTGACATAGCTAGATTGTCAATGACTCCTTTTGCAATACGGAATCCCAGGCTGGGATAGCCCCATCGTGAGTTGGTTTCTCAACATATTGATCCAGAAAGCTTTCTTGTGCACACTCTAGGAATCCGTCATCAACGAAATTGTTACTGATTTGATTTGTCCAAAATAAAGAGGAGAAAGTGAGGTCTGCAGATGCTGGAGATCAGAGCTGAAAATATGTTGCTGGAAAAGCGCAGCAGGTCAGGCAGCATCCAAGAAAAAGGAGATTCAACGTTTTGGGCATAAGCCCTTCTTCAGGAATGAGGAAAGTGTGTCCAGCAGGCTAAGATAAAAGGTAGGGAGGAGGGACTTGGGGGAGATGTGATGGAGATGCGATAGGTGGAAGGAGGTCAAGGTGAGGGTGATAGGCCAGAGTGGGGTGGAGGCGGAGAGGTCAGGAAGAAGATTGCAGGTTAGGAAGGCGGTGCTGAGTTCAAGGGATTTGACTGAGACAAGGTGGGGGGAGGGGAAATGAGGAAATTGGAGAAATCTGAGTTCATCCCTTGTGGTTGGACGGTTCCCAGGTGGAAGATGAGGCGCTCTTCCTCCAACCGTCGTGTTGTTATGGTCTGGTGATGGAGGAGTCCAAGGACCTGCATGTCCTTGGTGGAGTGGGAGAGGGAGTTGAAGTGTTGAGCCAGGGGGTGGTTGGGTTGGTTGGTCCGGGCGTCCCAGAGGTGTTCTCTGAAACGTTAAGCAAGTAGGCGGCCTGTCTCCCCAATATAGAGGAGGCCACATCGGGTGCAGCGGATGCAATAGATGATGTGTGTGGAGGTGCAAGTGAATTTGTGGCGGATATGGAAGGATCCCTTGGGGTCTTGGAGAGAAGTAAGGGTGGAGGTTTGGGCGCAAGTTTTGCATTTCTTGCAATTGCAGGGGAAGGTGCTGGGAGTGGAGGTTGGGTTGGTGGGGGGATGTGGACCTGACGAGGGAGTCACAGAGGGAGTGGTCTTTTCGGAACGCTGATAGGGGAGGGGAGGGAAATATATCCCTGGTGGTGGGTCCGTTTGGAGGTGGTGGAAATGACGGCGGATGATACACTGGGACACCTGGACCAACCAACCCAATCACCCCGTGGCTCAACAGTTTAACTCCCCCTCCCACTCCACCAAAGACGTGCAGGTTCTTGGACTCCTCCATCGCCAGACCATAACAACACAACGGTTGGAGGAAGAGCGCCTCATCTTCCACCTGGGAACAGTCCAACCACAAGGGATGAACTCAGATTTCTCCAGTTTCCTCATTTCCCCTCCCCCCACCTTGTCTCAGTCAAATCCCTTGAACTCAGCACCGCCTTCCTAACCTGCAATCTTCTTCCTGACCTCTCCGCCCCCATCCCACTCCGGCCTGTCACCCTCACCTTCCACCTATCGCATCTCCATCGCCCCTCCCCCAAGTCCCTCCTCCCTACCTTTTATCTTTGCCTGCTGGACACACTTTCCTCATTCCTGAAGAAGGGCTTATGCCCGAAACATCGAATCTCCTGTTCCTTGGATGCTGCCTGACCTGCTGCGCTTTTCCAGCAACACATTTTGAGCTCTTGTCAAAAATAAATGCAAGCTTGATCGTAATGCACATGGAATCCTTTTGCCACCTAAGATTTCAAATCTTGTGGATCGTCTTCAAACCCACAATAGCTAGCTCACCTTATCTACTAAAGTTACAAGCTTCGTAGCTTAAATATCATATGTAGTTAAATGATCTGCCCTCACTTTGTTCCCCATGATATTTTCCCTGTTCCTGACTGTAAGGGACCTACATTTGCCTGATTTTACTTTTTTTTACATATCTACAGAATACATATTTACAATCAGTTTGCATGTTCACCACAAGTTTACACCTGTACTCTGTTTTCCCCCTGTTAAGTAACTCCTTTCACCATCTTTGCTGATACTTAAATTGCTCCCAATCCTCAAGTGTGCTGCTTTCTTTGGCTAATTTATATGCTTCTTCCTAGGATCTAATATTATCCCTAATTTTCCTTATTAGTCCTGGTTGGTAACCTTTCCCATTTTATTTCGGTGTCAGACAGAAATGAACAGTTGTTGCAATTCCTCCATGCACTTTTTAAGTATTTGATCACCTATCCAACATCATCCCTTTAAATAATATTACTCAAATCATCAAAGTCAGTTTGTGCCTCATACCATCGTATTTTTTATAATTTAGATTCAGGGCCATAATCTCAGAATCTACTATATCACTCTCCACCATAATGAAGCATGTTTTCATATTTTAGCCTTCCACAGGGGGGCTCACGTAGCTAGATTGTCAATGACTCCTTTCTCATTACAGAATCCCCAGGCTGAAACAGCCTCAACTTGAGTTGGTTTCTCAATATATTGATCCAGAAAACCATCTTATGCACACTCCAGGAATTCTTCATCAATGGAATTGTTACTGATTTGATTTGTCCAATCTACATGCAGGCTTGATTGTAACACACATAAAATTCTTTTACAGCCTAAGATTTGATATATTTTCAAACTCATATTAGTTAACTCACCTTATCAGCTTCATGGCTGCTGAATGTTCTCTATCAGTCTATCTCTTGTGTTCTCTCACCATTGAAAATGCCTTCCGAACAAACACTACGCCTTTCCCAAGATATCTAAACCTATATTTTCTTGTTGATTCTTGCAAGCTGGACTGCAACTGAATGATTTCTTAGCACTTAAGTGAATATCCATTTTTCTGTTCCTTCTCTCTTACAGCAATTGCCTTAGCCCTGGCACTCATTATATACTCATCCATTTGTAACGAATACTGGATTGTTCTGGCAACCTCAATCCTGTGACTTTAGTAACTAACAAAACCTGATACTGAGTAGTTAATGTAACTCCAACAAAACTGTGAACTGTCTTGCAAACATCTTCTTCCTAACTGCCTTTCTAGAAAAAAATGGCACCAGTGAGTGTCCTGTGCCAAGTGCTAACCCTTGGCATGAACTGTGGACCCTATTTTCATACCTTTTCTTCAGATAACTGGAACATTTAGCGCAGTCATGTGCAACTGGATCCACACAACTAATGACTTTTGATGGTCGGTTGCATTCTTCTTTGTTCTTTATTTTCCTTTTTGATTTGTGTCTTCATTTCTTCATTTCTCTTCACTTTCTTCATCAAAGTGCATCTTTTCTTCTTTTCTGCAGCTATGGTAGAAGATGGTGATTGAGAGAGGGACGGCAGTGGCGTTGTCTGGATATCGGTTCCTTGTGGTCGGAGTGGCTGTGGCTTTATCAAAGGCTTCATGGATCTGGTTTGTTCTTCCAGATGGTGGTGCAGTGGTTTCAGTGGTGGCTATAGTGGTGGTGGCATGGCGGTTTTGCTTTGTTCCTTGTGGCTATGGTGCCAAAGTGATGACAATGACTGAAGTAATGACACCTTTAGCATCAATGCCTTGGTGAGTCCATTCTATCTATCCTTGCTATGGTGGTGATGCAGTGATTTGGTGGTCACAGTGTGGTGGGTCCGGTCCGGATATCCTTGCTTTGATGACCTCAGCAAGGGCTTTGGCTGCGGTGTTCTGTAACCACTCCAGAAATTCAGGAGCTGTGGAGGAAACAAAAGATTAACTTTGTCCTAACTTTGTCTCAGTTATTTCTTTTTATAAATTCTGGAATTAAAATGGCATTGAATTGTGATGACTTATACATATCTCACTGTATTTTCATAAATACAAGTGATCATAAATTGCTATTCTATTCTACTATTGTTAAACTAGGCTTGCTGGAGACCAAATGTGTAAATATGCTCAAGTTGTAACTTCAATTCGCTGTCAAAAAGTCCCCACATTTTCTTTTCTTAAAGCACATCATAGCATTCAGCATTTATAGAGATGACAATTTAAAGATTTTCTTACAAGCTGAAATCCTTGAATGATCTTCCAAAGACTTCCAATTGCTAAGCTTAGCTATGGAAAAATTTAGTCATTTAAGCCTTATTCATTACACAAGTGTGCCAATGAGCTGAAGTCTAACAATGGCAATCAGGGAGAAAAATTCCAGGTGATTGTACCTTTTCACAAATGAAGATGGTTGAAAGCCATTTATCTCAGCTCATGCCTATCACTGCAGTACTTCATCAGAGTGGTGTCCTAGGCCCAACTATCTTCGGTTGCTTTGTTCAGTCATAAGATCAGGAGTGGAGATGTTGGCTGATGATTGTGGAATGCAGTGTGCTAAGTATAATTTGCAACTTCTCAGATGCTAAAGTTAACTTTTCCCATGCCCAGCAAGACCTGGACAATGCTCAGGTCAGTAAAAGTGAAATATTGTGCTTGCTGGAAATCTGAAGTAAAAATTAAGTGTTTAAGTGTTGGAGAAACTCAGCAATTAGATCAGATTCCCTAAAATGTGGAAACAGACCCTTTGGCCCAATCAGTCCACACCAACCCTATGAACAGTAACCCACCCAGAGCCATTTGCCTCTGACTAATGCATCTAACACAATGGACAATTTAGCATGGCCAATTCACCTGACCTGCATATCTTTGGAATATAGGAGGAAACCGGAGCAACCCACACAGACATGAGGAAAATGTGCAAACTCCACACAGACAGTCGCCTGAGGCTGGAATCAAACCTGGAACCCTGGTGCTGTGAGGCAGCAGTGCTAACCACTGAGCCACCTGGCAGCATCTATGGAGAGGGAAACAGTATAAATTTTCAAATGTAATATAGCTCTCTTTCTCATTCCGCAGATGCTGCCAGATCCCCTGAGTTTGTCAAGTACTTAGGCCAGAGCTGTTAAGTGTCAAATAACTTTCACACACACAAGTGTCAGTCAGTGACCATTTCCAGTTTGAGAAAATCTAATCATTGTCCTTTGATGTTCAGTGCTATTACTGTTATGATCACAACTGTTAGTATTACTGGACAAGATAGATTCCAGACAAGAACCTGGCATGATAGATCATGTTTTGACATTTATGTTCAACAATGTTGTCTCTTGTGGAAAGATAAGAATGTAAGAATGTGAAGCAGGGTAGACAATTCAATCCCTTGAGCCTGCTCGACCATTTAATGTGATCAATTTATCTCATCTCGGCTTCAACTCTGCTTTTCTGCCCACTCTTGATAACCCTTCAACCCATTATGAGTTAGAAATCTATTTTCTCTTTAAAGTTATTCAGTATTGTGGCATCCTTCACACTCTGGGATAGCCAATTCCTTAGATTCGCAACTGTTTGACAGAATTATTTCCTCATTTTAAAAAAAATTTACCTCGGAAGATATGGCCTTAATGCAAATAACCTAGTGGTTTTACAGACGGGGCTGGATGTTTTAACCAAGTGGCTTGACAAGAGGTGGTTCCAAAGGCTGAAGTATATGACCAGTTTGAAAGTATCAGAACCTGGTTTTGGAAAGATTCCAGAGGTAGATCATAGACCAGTCGAGAAGGTGTTGCGATCTCAGATATTGGTAATACTGAGCAAATCAGATCCCAAAACGAGGCCTGGCTTGATGATCTATGAGTTTTTTCTTGTTTACCATGGTGCTCAATCACTGAACATATAAACAAAAGATGTTGCTGAGGTGCTTTTGACAAAAACGCATATAAGTTTGTAAAGCAAAATATAAAAACACCATATGTTTTACTGCACAAGAACAATTTGAAAAGTTCTTATTACAAATATCAGAAAGAACGATTCAACTCTTTATCCCTACAACAATGTTATAGACACCCAAACCTCAGTCAAGGGCCATTCCTGTTGCCATGCTAACGCTTTGTTTAGCTGGTGCAGCTGCAGTTGGTTTCATTTTTGGCAAAGATCTGTGCATTTATGAGATGCTTTTTTTTTGCTTCGTGTTCTTCCTGAGACTCTTAAACAAACAGCTAACTCAAGTCACTCACTATTCAACAAGTGTTCCTTAAACTCGTGTCATTATCAACCTTGCAAGGTGTTTTCTTTTCTCTGATGGTGGGCTTCCTATGCAAGAATTAAAGGGGGCGAGGGATGATCAGAATGAAACCACCAAAGAAAGCTCTTGAGCAGATTTTTTTGAAGTGTCAGTGTAGATGAAATATCAGAGATGGGGGTTTATGTAGGTTAGATGGCAAAATCAAAACATTCTGGGTTATAATTCTGTTCAGTTATAGGGGAAACTGAAAAAAAACCCAAAACATAATGTGCAAAAGTGATTGAAGATACTTACTTTTACTGCTTCAGTATGATGGCTTATTTATAATCCTCTGAATTGAGTATTTTAACTTCAATAGCCCAAACAGGAGAGAGGATATTTCATGTCTAATCAACTGTTTGTAAACAACAAGAAACTCTTTCAAAAGATGCCGTTTGCCAGCATTCTTAAATATCATCTGTGTAACTGAAGTTGGTACCATACTGCATTTAATGACCAAATCTGATCTTATCTGCCTTACAATACCTGACTACATTTAATGTCAGCACTTCTTTAATTGTGGAAAATATATCTAAAGTACAGACTTCAAAGGTTTTTAAATACTATGAAAAGATAATGATTGCCTCATTGCAGCAGACCATTCACAACTTTTTTCAGTGTCAAAAATTGATCCGTAGAAATTTTGGATTGTTTTGAATGGTCCATCAGCAATTCTTTTGCAGACACCTTTTTTTAATGCCACGAAAGTGAATCATTAAATCTATCTATTGGCATTGGAAAAGGGCATCTTTATAAGCAGCAAACACAAGTTGGGTTTGATGGAATGCCTTTGCTTTCAATGGCTTTGATCTGTAATTGTTTTAATGGAAATTACCAAAATAAATTAGGCCTCGTCAATTATTTAGATTGTATTATAGTTGTAGCAAGTAATACTGTTCACTACAAAGGATTATGCATGTGCCAATTAGCAGACTCAGAACAATGCTTTGAAGGTGATCTCCAGTGAAGTGACCATTATGTTAACATGATCCCTCAGAGAAAGGACATATTAAGATTCATTTTATGCATTTCCAAATGATTTGACTTTAGGGTAGTAATGAGGATGAATAAATTGTACAAGCACCTGTTGCTAATTAACTAATTATGAAGACAATACTGTATATTCAGATAGTGTACTATTACTAACTAATTTATTAATGAAGCAGATTGCAGTATTGATTATAAATGGCTTTATATTACAGACTAGATTGAATGAAAATGAACCTGTGATGGAAAAATAGACGGGAAGCTGGAAGAAGGGTACAGCTGATTCTTAAATTTTGTGGCAATGGAGATAGTGCAACATATTCAGGGATTCTTGAAATTGAACCTTTTACTTTTGGATGGTGACCATAAGCCTCAGCAACAGTCAACTCTTCATATCACTGCCACCCTTTGATGTCAGGAGCAGAATTTTACACTTTACCTTGTTCAGTTTTGGACACAGGACTTTGTCAAGAGGTGAGCCTGCTCTTCAGTTTTGAAGAGTTAATAAGGGGTGTATGAAGTTCTCATTGTTTTGGTAATATTGTCTATCATACCAATTTGACTTGTACCTGATTGCTATAATGCAATCAATTATATCTTGCTTGGCCAAGAGCCCCTTCTTGATAGACTATCTGATGGTCTTGTTCTACCACATTAGATGAGGCAGGACCTTAAGATCTCATTGTAAAAGGCAGATGATGATAACAAATCTGTCCTATGGTAATTCAGAGTTCAACGACCTCATACAACTTGATGGAAAATTGTGAGGATCAATCATACAAATGGTGCTAGTGGTGGGCAATTAAATGGAATACATTTTTCTATATTGAATGACAAAATAGCTACATGTCTGATTTAAGATAATTGTAAATTGATCAAGTCTACCATGCTATGTTAACATCTAGATGTTCAATGAGGCCCCTTACTTATCAAGACAAGTACAGTTGCCACATCCCTATCTAAGACCAATCACAGCATGAGAAAGTACTGCTGAGTTGTTGATTTCTCAAAACTCCAGTTTGTTACTACATGTTCATGGAGCCAGAACTGAGAAATTAACCATCCGTCAAAACAAATAGATAGCTTACAATATCATATTTTTCATATGATTTTGAAATACTGAATCAGACATAGCACAATTTGAAAGTGCAAACATGTAGCTGTAGGTGGTGCTGCAATAGGCAGTTTCAAAGTTAAATGTCAAGTAATATTTGTTCCAAAACATTAGCTGCCATAGTGTTTTTCTTTTGATATGAGTATGAATGTTTTTGCAAAGCTTAGTCAATGAATGTCTCGCATATTGTATTTGGAAGAGCAAAAATCAGAAATCATGATGAAACCATGTAATTTGTCACTGAGTTGTACTAAGTGGAGTTCTGAAGAAGAATTATATTTATTTGAAAACGTTCATTAACTCTGTTTCTCACTGCTTGGATGCTCCTTGACCTGTTGGGTTATTCCAATATTTCATTATTTTATTTCAAGATTCCAGCATGCACAGTATTTTGCTTTTATTGTTTCTTTATAAATGCAATCTCCAGTATTGATGCCACCATCCAAGGTACACACTTCTGACATTTCTGCATGCCCATTTCAAGGGTGACAAAAGCTTCTCTGCCTGGGTATGAATGACAGATTGATGCAGACAAAGGTTGAAGCAGGGAAGAAAAGATGATGGTAAAGAGAGATCTAAATTAGAGCCAATGGATGTGTTGTTTTCAAAAAGAGCAATTTCATTTTTGAGCAATAGAGAATATCAAAAATCTAAAAATGCAAAAGACCAACATACAATTTTCATTCTGCTGTAGATTATCTCACTTTTATTAAATTTATTAGAGGATTAACAACGACTGAATGCCTTTCTTTGAAGTAAACTAAATTGATAGTTTGTGGATTGATGCTGTAAAATGTGTAAATATATGATTTGTCTGAGAGAAAATTCTGAAGTTGAATCTAACTGTATCATTCAGATAACATAACATTATGAAGAACAGGAGAAAGGCCTGAATGATTTATCTGAGTCTGTGAATTGGATTAGCTATGCATTCTAGCTCTCGCATCTTAGTTTTTGAGGGAATGCTTTCTTTTTTAATTGTTATGATATTTTTTAGCAAGCTATTTCATGTCCTTCAGATGATGACATTCAAACAGCAATTTTGAGAATCTAGTTATTTTACCAGAATTTAACATACTTGTGTGTGATGAGGAGATACATATTTGCCACAGAAATAATCCATTATACATATGAGACAGTGTTATCATGAAGTAATGTCCCAGTGTGAGTATTTATGTCATAAATCTCTGGTTGCCCTGAGAGAACTGCATCATAAAATAATAGCTCTTTCAGATAGTACGTGCTTGAGACTATAAAAATAACTACCAAGTTCAATTGAGTTTATAAATTGCCTGCACACCCCCCTCACAGTTTGACATCATTTTAACTTTGGAATATATTTCAAACATTTGACCAGCTATCCCTTTGGAACAAGTATGCAATTAGCAATAAAAGTAGTATCAATTTTTAGGAAGTGTAAGACATACCAGTTTATCAAGGTCATCTCTTTGGAGGAAATAACCCAATTTCTTTTCACCAGAATCCTCAATTCCTTCTCTTCACAGATTTGCACATTTACTTTGCCCTAAAAAAATCCACTTAGTCATTTTTACCTCTCCTTAGGTGGGAATTTTTCTTCAGTTTTGAAGTATTGACCAGCTGATTGATTGATGTAGTCATTGTTATGGAGACAGTGAAACATCCATATAAATTGAATAACTGCTTGGGAGAAGAAACTAGTAGCAGTAAATCATGAGGGATAGGAGGAGGTTTGCATGAAACAGATACTAGCATAGACCATTTTGAACAGTTAGCGTATTTCTAATCGGTATGTTCATTGTAAATATGTGTAGTCGTTTTATTGTACAGAATTTAAGTATTACTGAAAAAAGTCCATTTTGCTGAAGCTTTTCAATTTTCATTCATTGGAAAATATGCAAGAATGCCTGTTTAAGAGAAAACAGTCATGTATAATGTATGAGAGGAGAGTGTTCATTGGTTGGCAAGTGGAATCTCACTGATTGTAGCTGTGGAGAATGCACTATGAATGATGATTAATAACTAACTGCCAGGCTTGTTAACATTTTAAACTAGGCAAACTGACTCTGATTGGTCAAGTCATTGTGCTGATAAATGAACCAACAAATGGCTATCACCTACTTTGATTTCAAGAAGGTGTTGTGTATGTACAACTACTGTCTGTCTTCAAAGAACAGGGCTCTGTGGATTGATATATGTTGCTTCCAGTGCACACAGTATGCTACACAGTGAATTCAAATTGGTTGTCATCACAATTCTTCACACAATTTGGATTATTGAGTAAACGTTGTCCAACTACAGAACCTCATCCAAAGTTGGACAGTATGTTTCAAGCTTTACAGCATGCACTGGTTGGCTATGGATTGTTTTTTGCTTATTGCAAATATCTGAAGGGTATGTTGTTTGATACGATCTGCCAGAGTTTGGGATGTATGGTCTAAATATCTGGTTTCATACATCACTGAAATACATATATCACATTACTCCTTTGTGTGATAAGTAGATGTCCAAACATCACTCGTGTTGCTAGTGCATAGTAACAGTGGGAAACAGCTAGCTTCACCTGTTGTGGAGTCTTAAGCTGTACAGTACGGAAACAGCCCCTTTGGTCCAACTCCTCCATGGTGACTAGATTTTCTCAAACCTTTCAGAAACCCTTTCAGGATAATTGTAGATCAATTGGACATCTTTTCAGAATCAAAGTGATGACCTTGAGGCCATTTATCACTTCACATGATACACAATGATCAAGTTAGCCATTATCACATAGGACAAGTTTGGTATACAGTTAAGTTTGCAGAGTGAACATTTAGATTAAGCCCTTTTTGAGTTTGCTAATAAGGCTAATCCTATAATGCATGAAACTATAGGAATTCCAGTGTGTACATTGATAGGTTTGTGGCACACAATCATGGAGAACTGCCGGACGAATTCTCAACTGTGACGTATTGAGAAAAAAAGAGTGCACATTTGGTTTGTTGCTTTGACAAAATGTAATTCTGTGTTCTGGTTTCCTTTGAAACACGGCAGCAACTGAGCACCAGCAACGGGCAAAGAAACATAAGGGAAATTGTGATAATGTTCATTTGTTTGATGTGATTATATAGTATTGACTTTCATTGTGTACAATTACTTGAGCCTTGATGTGACCTGTTAGAAAAATAAATTAAACTGTAGGCAAGCTGCTGTTAGCATAAGAGAAGATTTTAAAATTCCTGGTACATATATAGAAACTAGCTTATCATTAAGGCACATCTCTAATGCATAAAACATGACATGGTCACAGGAGAGCCTTGATGGATAAATTTGTTGAGAGAATATTTAATTTTATACAATTGACTTTAACTTCAGAAGCAACCAGTGAAACTTCTAAACATAAAAAGGTAATAGTCTACATTCAGATGGTCCATACTTCAACAGTCTCACCTTCAGTATCCTGAAGATGAGCTATATGTTAGGAAAAACATTGCGTTCTCATTAGAAAACCATGCAAAAACATATGCCAGTGGCACTGTCATGGAAGGTTGTTGATTGCTTTGGTGTAATATTTGACTGGTATCCTGTTTAATTCCACAGGACCCCCATGCACAAATCTGATGCACACTGGAATAATAATTGTCTGGCCATCAATAAACCTTGACCTATTCCCATTTCCCAATCCATACATTACACTTCAACTTTCAAAATAATAAGTTTAAAATGATTCATTCATGTTTAAGACTTTTGGTGTAGATTGTCTGGATTCAGCACTTTGTGTGTTTCAAAGCAGATAACTAGATCATCTATCATTTACCTATAACCCATTGGAGTCCTAAAGTGATACGTGTCTACAACCATTTTTAATTCTGAAGGATTAAAGTTGATGTTTTATTTTCAAGACCTCAATGAAGTGAAATAAAGTTGGGAATATTTGAGTGAATTAATTATAGTAGGAATAAAGACCAAAAGCTTACTTTGCTACTGGCATTTCATTCTTCTCAAATTATAGATGAGGAACACAAGCAGCATTTGGTGCTTTGAGATATTTAAATTGCACATTCCTCCTTTCAGAAGATATTTGGAGGATCAATTCAGGATAGGCCTGCTGTAAAAGTTCCATGTTGAAGTCCTTTCATTATGATTCATGAATTATACATATGATCTTGTCTCAGATTTCATGGTAAATGACAATAGTTCCATTTGTATTGGAATGGGCAAGTGAAGGGCAATAGAAAGGGTAGAATTTAGGAGAAAGTGAGGACTGCAGATGCTGGAGATCAGAGCTTAAAAATGTGTTGCTGGAAAAGCGCAGCAGGTCAGGCAGCATCCAAGGAGCAGGAGAATCAATGTTTCGGGCATAAGCCCTTCTTCAGGAATGAGGAGGGTGTGCCAAGCAGGCTAAGATAAAAGGTAGGAGGATGGACTTGGGGGAGGGGTGTTGGGAATACGATAAGTGGAAGAAGGTTAAGGTAAGGGTGATAGGCTGGAGAGGGGGTAGGGGCGGAGAGGTCGGGAAATAGATTGCAGGGCAAGAAGGGTTAGGACTGAGAAAAGGTGTGGGGAGGGGAAATGAGAAAGCTGGAGAAATCTGCATTCATCCCTTGTGGTTGGAGGGTTCCTAGGCGGAAGATGAGGCGTTCTTCCTCCAGGCATCGTGTTGCCATGGTCTGGCGATGGAGGAGGCCAAGGACCTGTATGTCCTTGGCGGAGTGGGAGGGGGAGTTAGTGTTCAGCCATGAGGTAGTTGGGTTGGTTGGTGCGGGTGTTCCAGAACTTAGAATAACTAACATTGATAGGGAAATGGTATTCAGCAAACTGTGCCTGATTTCCATTAATACCATAGAATATAGGCTATGACTGAGGAGACTGTGGATCTATTGGTTACAATATTCCAAAATTCCCTGCACATGGCAAAGGTTCTAGTGGATTGGAAAAATGCTCATATAATGTGCTTATTCAAAAAGGAAGCGAGGCAATTTGGAAGAAATTATAGACCAGTTAGTTTAACATCTGTTGTCGGACAAGTGTTAGAATCAAGGAAGCAATATCAGGACATTTGGAAAGTCAAAACACTATCCATCAGAGTTAGCATGGTTTTATGAAGGACAAATTATGTTTGACTAATTGGCTAGAATTCTTCAAAGATGGAACAAGCAAAGTGGATAATGGGGATCCTGTAGATGAAATATATCTGGACTTCCAGAAGGTGTTTGATAAAGTTAATTCACGAGGTTGGATCATAAAGGATTAGGGATAATTTATTAGTTTGGACAGGTAAATGGTTGATGGACAGAATACAAAGAGTTGGGATAAATGTTTTTTTTCTCTCTGGATGGCAAGAAGGAACTAGTGGGATGCCATAGGGTTCGGTCCTTTGGCCCAGCTATTTACAATCTACATTAATGACTTGGATAAAGGAATTGAAGGCTCTAAAGCAAAATTTGTGGACAACACAAAAATGGGTGGGACAGTAAATTGCACTGAGGAAATAAGAACCTTACAAATGGAAATAGCTAGATTAGGAAAGTGGTAGATGAGGTTTAATATGGATTAGTGAGAGGCCATGCATTTTGGTCAGATAAATGGAAAGACAACTTATTACCTAAAGGGGGAGAGACTTCAGTGTGCTATGGCACAGAGGGATCTGGATGTCCACATTCATGAGTCACAAAAAACTAGCATGCATGGACAGCAGATCAAAAAGAAAGTGAATGTAGCTAAAGGAATCAAATTTATAGATAAGGAAGTACCGTTGAAACCATACAAAGCATTGGTGTGACCACAGCTGGAGTATTGTGCACAGTTGTGATCCCCTTATTTGAAGAAAAATGTAATGGCATTGGAGTCCATTCAGAGGAGACTCACTGGATTGATCATATGAAGAGACATTGAAGAGTTTAGATCAAAACTCTCTGGAATTGATCAAATTGAGGTATTCAAGATGATAAAAGGTATAGATAAAATAGTCATGAAATGGATATTTTCTGTTGTGGGGCATTCTTGGATGAGAGGTCATAAAGTTAGGATAAGGTGTAGAAAATTTAAAACAAAGTCGATGAGAAACTACTTCTCCTAAAAGGTTGTGAATCTATGGAATTTGCTACCCCAAAATGGGGTGGATACTGGGACAGTGAGTAAATTGACGGAGGTGTTAGACAGATTTTTAATTTGTAATAGGTTGAAGGGTCATGGGAAGAAGGCAGGAAAATAGGAGTGAGTAACATATCAGCCATGATTGAATGGCGGAGCAGACTCAATGGGCTGAATGGCCAAATTCTGCTGCTATACCTTAACACTCTCTTGAGTCTTATGTGTAGAAATCATTGAAGATTGCACAGCAGGTTTTGAAAGAAACTCATAAAACATACAAGATCCTGGGCTTTATAAACAAGGCAGAGTATAAAAACAGGCAAATTACAAAAGGTATGTCTAAAACTTTAACTGAGGCATTGGGGGTCCAGTTCTGAGCATACCTGTGGACCAACTACTTGGTTTAGCAGGAACGACATCCTCAGTGAAGGACATTCAAGAAGAAGAGGTCCATCAGTGTAGAGCGGCTTTACAGACAATGCAAGGTCAAGAACAGAATCAAGGTCAATCGTCCTCAAGTCAAACACTTACCAATTTTCTGAGTCTAATATAAATGTCTATACTATGGTGCCAAATACCATCAGTTTGTGATTAGGGTAATTTGCTGCTACCAACTAAGCCCAGGATCTCTTGTCTTAAAAAGGATGTAGTTTATTGCATGATAGCAATAAATAAACAATAACAAGATAGATGTTACTTCTAAGAAAATGAGAAGGCTGGGAAATAAGATTTTCGCTCTAAGATTCTAAGTTGTTCTGCCTTTCCACTTCTTAGTCAAAATGACATCATCATATTAGGTAACACTAATATTGATCAGTGTTAATTCTTCTTGATCATTACCTCAGACAGCATCTTCAGGCATATTTCTGCATTTACATTTACCATTATCCAATCTCCCAACAAGTCGTTAACTTCACAAACTCTAGTGCTCTGGAGGTTTCTCAGTTCTTCAAGAGCACGTTCTCTTTGGACTTAGACAACTGATAAATGTTTGACTTGAGAATGATTGACCTTGCTTCTGTTCTTGACCTTGCATGGTTCTATAGTATCTCAGTGTTACTAAACACTCTTTCCGAAGTAAATACTTGCATTTTCATTATAGCTGTGCTGGTTTATTTTTCATGTCTTCAAGGCTATTAAACGGTACAGCACAGCAGGTCAGGCAGCATCCAAGGAGCAGGAGGGTTGACGTTTCGGGCATGAGCCCTTCTTTCCGGCTCATTCCCGAAACGTCGACTCTCCTGCTCCTTGGATGCTACCTGACCTGCTGCAGTTTTCCAGCAACACATTTTCAGCTCTGATCGCCAGCATCTGCAGTCCTCACTTTCTACTTTTGAACGGTACAGTACAGCAAAGCTTGTTTATTTCCCTTTTAAAAGTTTTAAATTCTGTTATATAAAAATGTCACATCTGTGTTACTTACTGGGATTTCCTCACATTCTTGCAGCCAAAATGGACATATCCTGACTTCTGCTCAGATAATTTCTAACCTTTCACTGCCTAATAAATAATGTCTGTCCTTTTCCATGATATTTCTGAATAAAACCTGGTGCCTGCGGCTTTAGTAAATTACCTCCCACCTGAACTGCAGTTTAAGTTATGGATATCTTGCTCTTATAGCAGTGTCAATAGTCTCCTTACTGTCATTTTGTGTTTAATTCTGAATGTACAGGCTTTTAAATTGCTCCTTTATCTTGTTGATTCTGGCTTTGTGCTGTTACTAGTACTGCAACCTCTGTTTAGATCACTTCTTGATTTGCCTGCTGAGGGGGTGCCTTGTGCTGTCTATTTGCCATGGACACCTTCTGGTCTCTGATTGCCATTTCTATCAGCACTCCTTTATAACTTTTAGCCTTCTCAGCCCATTCTGCAACATCAGTTTAAAACTTTCCCCTTGTTCAACAGGTGGAACTATGATACCTGTTCATACTCTTGAGGAACCTCCAAGCAAGAGTACTGCTAAAGATTCTCACTTTCTGATAGAATCTGTAGCACCTAGTTGTATTTAGCCTCCATCTCACATTTACCTCTGCACTTCTGACCAAGTCTGAAGCAAAGAGATTTCCCATTTAAATGCTGTTTCTTCTATTTTGATTTTTTGAGATTTTGTTTGCTGACTGTTTTGCAGTTCAGTTGCTGACTGTCTGTATAAATAGTTTTTAAAGCAATAAAATTTTAAAGCTTTAACTATCCAGTGCTGTTTCTGGATCCACTGGAATTCTCTCCTCTTTGGTCCACTAGCTTTTACCTTGTGGTGTTATGCAACAATGGCATTGCAAAACATAGCAATGGTACCCAATCACTACTAATTTATGATTGAAGGCGTTTTCTGCCATCAAGTAAGTTTTAAGAAGGGGAGACTCTTGTGTTAAACATGATATTGTTTATTGCATGATAGAAATCAGGTACGAGATATTTCAATGAATAGATGTTATTACCAAGGCTGTGATGATGCCTAAGATAAAACTCTTCACCTCACAAGATCCTAAGCTGTTCTATCTTTTCCCATCAGACACTATCATGTTATTTAATTGGGTGGAGCTTAATGTTGTCTCCGATTTTGACCTTTCAAGACCATTTCCTTACACATCAAGCACTGCATTTTGACTTATGTGAGGGCATTGGCATGTGGAAAAGATCACAAGAATAGTTCCAGGAATGAGTTGCATGAAGAGATCTGAGAAGCTAGAGCTGTTCTTCTTGTAAAGTAAGGGATTTGATAGAGAAGAACATTGTTAAGGACAATTATAAAAAGCAGAAACAGAAAAACATTTTTACACAGCAAATGTTTAAAGGCTTTGGAATGCATTGCCTTGCAGTGTGGTTGAAGGGCATCAACCTGAGAATTAGATAATTATCTGAAGAGAGAAAATATTGTAGGGCTGTGGGAAAAAGCTCAGGGAAAAGCTAAGTTGTTCTTGAGAGCTGACATAGATATGCTGGACATAATAGTCTGCTTTTGTGCGACAACCATTCTGTGATTTTATTTATTGTGGTAATGCACTCGATATATCATCCTATTGTACAATATACCTTTCAGTGGCATTAACTCGCTTTTAATAGCAATGGATGATATTTTGTAATACTTGACTATAATGCAATCTCATTCTATGTATTTACTTTTTCATTTCTATGTTCTGACAGAAAATACGTTTCAATGATAGCGCAGCTTTATCTGACAAAATTGTTATTTTTTTAACAATATTGTTCACAAAGCAATGCATTTAAAGTACAGGTATTTATTTTTCTGCAAATATAAAGCAGGGATATTTGTAAGAATGATGATGAGATTTAAATCCTGTTGAAACTGCCACTAAATATGACTGCTTGGAATTTCCAAACCAACACAATAATTATTTTTGCTTTTTGATTTTTTCCACTTGAAAGAAGTTCATCACTTCTTTCTCTAGTTAGTGTAACGTTACAAATAAATAGTTCCCATTTTGAAAGTTGCAGATGCTGTACATTGTGGGTAATTTGCATCAGAATTACATTTGAAATTACATTAAGAGGGTAGCGTATTTTACAAAATGCCAATTTCTTTTGGTTTAAGTGCCACATACATTTGAGTAAACATTTTGATACTCATCCATATCCTTCGTTTTCACATGTTTTGAACTCATCACACCTGGAAGTGTGGACTTCTCAGAGCTTATGTTTTATTTCCCATGTGGGTTGTGACCTTGACTTTGGCCTACCCTGTGGATACTTATCCTCCAACTGGCCACAGCAGAATGGGAGTCATGTTCTCATTGGCCATGACCATTTAAGTACGGTGAGTGAACCGGACATGTGGTATTCCCAGTTGGAGAATCTGCAGCATGTCTGGTGTGATGATGCTCCTCCTTTAACAAGATTATGCTGTCCAGCGAGGTCATAAAAGCAATGATGCTGAAAAGTCTGGGTTGAACTACTTGAGTGAGATTTCAAATGTTTTTTTAAAAAGCACTTGTACAATGAAAGGGGAGTGGCCAGTTCTCCCAGCTCAGGATGTCTCTAGTTTGGGTTTGGTTTGGTTTTAACAAGCAGAGTTAAGAAGCTGCTGGACTCAAAAGAAGCAAATCTGTGCTGATCCTCCCTCTCTCTGACATCTCTCCTGTAAGAACTTGTGTTGGATTTTTCCTTTTTTGTGCAAAAGGGTGTTTATGGGAATTGTTGCAAGTATTTGGAAGAGCATCATTAAGTTGGGATAATCTGTTTGGTTTTTGGATAGGTTACATTATTCTATATTGTGTTCTCTTTGTTTGTGTTCCATTTGATAATCTTGCAAATAAATTGTTTTGTTTGAAATTAAGTGGTCTGACCAGCTACGTCACTCCTGGAATATTCACTCTACACCTGCTTAGAACAGCTAGCAAAGTTACATTCTTGAAATGTTTTGAGAGGGTCTGGCCTAGTCCATAATACTGGTCAATATCCCTATCTTAAGTGGTGACCTGTGTTGGAGAAAAGGACAAATGTCTTAAAATGGAGGGTCTCACAAAGACCAGTATGAGAAAAGAAATGGCACAATCTCATGCGAGGTCTCATAGTGGATGATGATCTCTCATGAAGAATGCCTGCAGCCACTTTCTATCCTCTTCATGAGTCTTGTATGCCCTCATTAAAACACCTCCACATGTGTGCTCCAATGGCAGGAAACAGATGTGGGTTTCTGAAAATTGCCCTTAAGCGAGACTGTAATTGGTCAAATTGGATGTGTGTCTCTCTGGGGTGGCCTGATAATTGTTTCCACATTACTCTTAGGAATCTTTTTCCAGAGGAGACTTAGGGAGGCAATTGCAACATATTCCTCCCCCCATTTCAGTTGTCCCATCACCAGCAGGTTTGGATTTTCATATATTGTAGCCCTTAAATGGTACAAGGAAGAGTTTCCTACCAGTCAGAGCAAGAGGTGATGGGAACTGGAATAGAACAAAGTCAAACTCATTTAGATTCTCCATGGCAACATTCATTGAGGCTGCTCATTTTGTTGAGCAATAAATCTGCAGTATTTCTGAAGCCTTCCATTGCTCTACATGAAAGTGAACCATCGAAGTGTGTCAGAGGTGTGGGTCAGGACAGCCCCTTATTGCATTGTGACCCTGCATCTAAGTCTGGAGAACATAATAGGGAGGAGGTAGATCCTCTTGGATAATGGTAAATGTAAATGCAGATATATGCCTGAAGATACTGTCTGAGGTAATGATCAAAAAGAGTCCACATTGATCAACAATAAGTGTTATCTAATATGATGATGTCATTCAGACTAAAAGTAGAAAAGGCAGAAAATATCTTAAGGTACCAGGTGGAGGCCACATGATCATGCAGCAGAGGTAGTTCTCTGCTCTCTGCCACTTCCCTTCAACATCCTTTTCTGTCTTGCCTCATGCTCCTAATACTGTCCCATTGAGCTATCTCCTTCCATTGCCCCACTGTACTCAAGGTTTCCACCATGGAGATCTTAATAAACTTGTACAATAACCAAGAGCTTTGAAGGAGCCTCCTGATCCATCCAGACATCTTCAGAAGCCTGATGACCATTTTAATAGTAAGCTGTTTAGCAGGGGCCATTGCTTGCATTGCTCCCATGCTTATGTCAGGGACACAGTCAGAGGGATGAGCACCCCTCTCTTCAAGGGTTTCTTTTCTCCATCAATTCTTCCTGGAAACTCACCCTGTTGATGTATCTCACTGGCTAGTCACAGGGTTCCTTGATGGTTGTATATGCAGAATCATATGGGGGTATCTACAAATTGACACATTAGCCACCACCTACACTTTCAGGACTCTCCCACCACAATTCCCAACTTTGTGTCCAAATTTCAGGACACCGTGAAGAGTCTTCAAATTCCTCAACCTCACCCACCCAGTTGCTGACACCTTCTCTAGCTTGCTGACCTCTGCACTCCTCCAATTCTGCCTACTTGCATGTCCTCGCTTTCCACCATTGATGACCATGCCTTATTAAACTGCAAAGATCCTAGCCTTATATGCACTGATGGTTAAAAGAGTAAGAGATGCCTTGTTTGATAAATGTAAGAAGCTGAGCTAGCCTAACTGGGTAAATGTGGAGAGGATATTTCCTCTCAGAGTAGAATCAAGATCTAAGGGTCACTGCTGTTAAAGATCAGGGATCACTCATTTAAAACAAAAAGATGAGTTGAATATTGTTTGTCATGCTTTGTTTGTGAGTCATTGTAATTTTTTTCTGAAAAGGCAGAAGAAGCAGAGTCTAAATATTTTTATGGCAGAGATGGACAAATTCTTGTTAAACACGAGTACGAAAGATTATCGAGAGTAGTTATTATTGTGGTTTTGAGGTTACAATCAGATCAGCCATGATCTTATTGAATGCCAGAGCAGTGTGAGGTGCCGAATAGCCTGTTGCCCCTAATTTGCATGTTTAATTTTGAGAGCAACAAGAGAAATGTTCGATAGTCTGGTATTGAAATGCCAGAGAAATCATTTTCTGTGCATCAGGAGCACTATCTAATATGAAAACAGAATATGCTGTGACGGAGAAGGAAGCTCTCTCTATTCAATGTGCTTGAGAAATATTCAGATTCTATCATTAGTCTAAAATTGATCATTGAAACACGATACAAACCATTAGATTATCTACTGAACAAGAAGGAACTCAGAATAATCCCATCGAAAATGCAAAGATTTCTACTTCATCTCATGTGGATTTTGCACCAAGAAAATTTGTGAACTGTCAAGTGTCAAGTTAAAATCAAGTTGTCCATATGGTGACCTGGGATCTCCAGAACCATGAGGAACTGATTGCTATTTTTCAGATATGTACCAGGCACAGTACAGAGAAAAAAAAATCTAATCTTTAATAGTCCCAAAATTCCCCACCAGATCTTGGGAATGTTTGGGAATGGGTTTATTTGGTTTTGATAGGAACTCTTATTTTATTGTCAGTGTTGTTTTTTTCCAATGTGTTTAAGGAGTTTTTTTTGTTTAGGGGTTGCTTCCAATCATTACAGATACAGTTTCTGAGTCTTACCTGACATTTGCTGATGTGGTTATTTTGGATATTAGGCCACAATTTGTGAATGAATGCTTCAGCCACTTTGCGGTCAGTTTTTTTTTTTCGCCAGATTTGACCAGATTGAAGCATACTGTGATGAACATCTTCCCCCCCAATCACATGAAGAAGCTGGATGTGGGGTCAGAACAACTGCATCACCCTTGAAGTTTTGCTCCACTTACTTGTGGCTCCTCCTGCTGTAGGTCCAATCTGTTCTAGTCACTGGGAAGAAAGTTGAAGATTTGGCTCCTATTCTGCATAAGAAATTAACCCTACACTTAACTCTTCATGATTACTAAGTTCTATGTAATAAAGAGAAATCCTATGCCACAGAGTATTCCACACATTTCAATTTGCAGAACAATGCGAGGAACCTGGAAAACCAGGAACTGGACAATGGGGGTGAACCAAAATGCAAACATTAAAGAGATGATTGCCTATGGAGGTGTGAATTATCAGAGATCGTGCAACATTCATTGTGTGAACAGGACTGTATGAAGGAACCACAGTGATCTGATCCCTTTATAATGGGTTCATTCACACATTTGTTATTGCGATGAACTGATTTGAAAACTACACCTAAACAGCACACATCTGGGCAGAAGAGAGAATCCATAAAATTGTCTGAACTTGTAGTCAATGACTTGTGTGAGGTGGAGTAATAGTTTTATATGTATTTTACTATGAGGGAATAAAAATGGTGGGTAGAGAGATGCTGTATATGAGTCTGAAAGGGTTAATACTTGAATGAGTGCCATAACCACCATCTGCTGGGGTTAAATCACAGGGATTTAGTCAGAGTGTAAAGAAGGAATTTGTAGAAGACATACTTGGGGCTAGCATACTCCTTATGATCTCTCTAGTAATGTGCATTGTATCCATGTAATCTGTGAATAACTGCAGTCATGCATTAAACTTCATATTGGTTCCTCACCAAGACTGTTCTGGTTAAATCAGGAAAGTACATATGCTAATCTATGCCAGGTCATCTTGGGCTTGAAGGAACCCAGGCACAACAATATCCACCCATTCGTATCACCTTCCTTGATTGCATCATGGATCTCTAGCATAGCATACCTATCAGCTGAAAATGTGTTGCTGGTTAAAGCACAGCAGGTTAGACAGCATCCAAGGAACAGGAAATTCGACGTTTCGGGCATAAGCCCTGCCCGAAACGTCGAATTTCCTGTTCCTTGGATGCTGCCTAACCTGCTGTGCTTTAACCAGCAACACATTTTCAGCTGTGATCTCCAGCATCTGCAGACCTTATTTTTTACCCCTAGCATACCTATCAGACAACTGCAGGCTGCAAAGAATTTCTAGATGATGTAAAATGTTTAAGGTTGGAGCAACTTGATTGACTGATGTCATTGACCTACATTTCCTCTCCATCACCATCACCGTGCATTGGGGCAGCACCTCCACCAATCCTCAAAGAATAACATTTTCAAGGCAGCTCCAGGTCAATATTCTGCTCCTTGCAAAATTGAAATGAGCCCTGACCCTTAAAATGAAATGGGATATAAGGTGTGAGAGTGTGAAACAGGACAGTCTAGCTTTTTGGATAAGATTTGGATTTCATGCTAATTGAATGTTCTGTACATATTTGAAAATATTTAGTTTTTAGTGATATTGATAAAGTTGTTCATTAAATTTGCTCTGCAGAAAAAACATGCAGAAACATGACGAGAATTAAGGCATGTTGTATTGTGGCATAATTTCCAGACCAGCCAGACCTGTCAGTCACATGAATCCTAAATTACCAAATGTTCAAGGACAAAAAGAGGAGAGGAATTAAATGCAATTACTCCTACTAAAGAAAAACGTACTAGGGAAATTAATGCAGGAAAACACCAATATGTCCATTGGATTTGATGGGATGCATTTTAGGGTATTAAAGGAAGTAGCTACAACGGTAGTGGATCCGCTGGTAGTAATCTTTCAGAAACTTTTAGATTCTGGAAAATCCCAGAGGATTGGGATAATCCTTATTTAAAAATGGAAGGAGATAAAAAAACACATTATCATAGGCCAGTCAACTTAATTTTTGTTCTTTGGAAAATGTTAGAGTCTATTATAAAGTATGTATTAGAGCATTTGGTGATATGATCAAGTAGAGTCAGCATGGTTTCGTGAACAGGAAATCTGACAAATTTACTTGAATTCTTTGAGGAGGTTACAAGTGGGACAGATAAAGGGGAGGCAGTGGATGAATGTATTTGACTTTCAAAGGCATTTGATAAGGTGTGACACATTAGTCTACCAAATAAGACAAGAGCCCATGCTATTGGAGGTAGTATATTAACATGGAGAGAGGATTGGCTGATTAACAGAAAAGAGTTAGGTTAAGGAAGCACTTTCAGGATGACAGTCTGTAACTAGTGGCTTGCTGTAGGGATCAGTGCTGCAGCCAAATTATTTAGTATATGCATATAACTTTGATGAGGAACACAAATCAAGTTTGCAGATGACACAACAATACAAGAGAAGGCAAATTGTGAGGGTGGCATAAAGAGGGATAATAGGGATGTGGTGCCTCGTGACATTGTCACTAGATAGTTAACCTGAGACTCCAATTATGATCAGGGGACCACAGTTCAAATCATGCCATGGCAGACGGTAGAATTTGCATCTAATAAAAATCTGTGATTAATGGTCTAATGATGACCGTGAAACCATTGCCAATTGCTAGTGGGAGGAAAAACCCATCTGGTTCACTACAGACATTCAAGGAAGGGAATTACCTTACCTCCTCTGGCTTACATGTGACTCCATACACACAACAATGTGGCTGACTCTTAACATGCCCTTTGGACATTTAGGGATGGGCAATAAATGCTGCTTTGCTAGTGATGTCTACGAGAATTGATAAAGTGTGGAGCTGGAAAAAGCACAGCAGGTCAAGCAGCATCAGAGAAGTAGAGAGTTAATGTTTCAGGTCAGAACTTTTTATTAGGACGGGGTAGGGGATGGGGGCTGAGAAATGAATAGAGAGGGGGGTGGGACTGGGGGAAAGGATGGTAAGATGGCAATAGGTGAATGCAGGTAAGAGGTGATTGAGATTGTTCAGTGGGAAAGGTGGGGCACATAGTTGGAAAGGAAGATAGACAGGTAGGGTCAATTGGGGGGGGGTGGGGTGGAGTGGAGTGGAGAGGCAGGGCTGGACCTCGGATGAGTTGGGGGGGTGGGGAGATTTGGAAGCTGATGAATTCTATGTTTAGGCCATCTGGTTGTAAGTACCTGAGGTGGAAGATGAGGTGTTCTTCCTCCAGTTTGCATGTGGCCTTATTTTGACAGTGGAGGAGGCTCAGGATGGAGTTGTCCTTGAGGGAGTGGGAGGGGGAGTTCAAATGGCAACCGGTAGGTGGGGTTGATTGAAGCATAGAGAACCTAGACATTCACCAGCTTCAAAACCTCCCCAATCCTCCACTTCATCCCATGTCCAGCTCTCCCTCTTCACCCTGCTCCCGTAACCTGACCTAACCTGTCCATCTTCCTTCCTACCTATCTGCTCACCCTTCCCACTGACCAATCACAATCACCTCCTACCTGCATCCACCTATCGTCATCCTACTTACCTTTCCCTCAGCCCCACCCCCTCTCTCTTTTGACATCTCTGTTCCCCTCCCCCTCCCCAGTCCTTATGAAAGGTCCTAGTCTGAGACAACAACACTCCTGCTTCTCTGATGCTGCTTGACCTGCTGTGCTTTTTCCAACTCCATGTTTTATTGACTGACTTACCAGCATCTGCGGTCCTCACTATCTCCTAGTGATCCCTACAACCCCGTAAATGAAAACAAAGCATATAGACAGATTAAAGGAGTATGTCAAAACTTGGCAGATAGAGCCATAGAGTTCTACAGAACAGGAAAATTCCCTTCAGCTGCACAGTTTGAAAACAACCATCTACTACTCTATTTCAATTTTCTAGCACTTGGCCTATAGCCTTGTATGCTTTGGCATTGCAAGTGTACATCTCAATGCTTGTTGCATATTATGAGGCTTTCAGCCATCCCACCATCCTCTGGATAAAAGATATCCTCATGTTCCCTCTAAAGCCCTTGCCCCTTATGTAAATTCTATGCTTCATGTCATTGATCCTTCTACCAGGGGGAAACATTTCTTCCCATCTTCCCTGTCTATGCCCTTCATAATGCTATATAACTCAATCATTCATCCCTCAGTCTACCCTGCTCCAGGGAACACATCCATCATCCATCCCCTGCTCCATCTTCCAATTTCTCTGCATAATTAAAACTCTCCAGGCCAGACAACATCCTCGTAAATTCCACTCTGCATCCCCTTTAATGCAATCACTGCCCTTATGATGAGGATTCTCAAACTGCCCACAATACTCTCTGGCCTAACTAACGTTTTATCCATGTGGAATGTGGGGAAATGTGAGGTTACACACTTTGGCTGGAACAATAGAGGAGATGGATGTCATTTAAATGGAGAAAGGTTGCAGAAAACTTCACAACAGAAGGATCTAGGAGACTTTGTTCATAAATCACAAAAAGCTAGCATCCATGTTCAATGTGTTACAGGAAAGGCAAATAGAGTGGTCACCTTTATTTCATAGATAATGAAATATGAAAGTAGGGAAGTTTTCTAAAACTATACAAGGCACTAATCAAATTACAGCTGTGATATGTGGACAGTTTTATGCCCCTTGTCTAAGGAATAATGTACTGGCATTGGATGCGGTTCAGAGAAGGTTCATTTGGTTGATACTTGGTTGACATAAGGAGAGGTTGAATATATAGGAATAGGAGTAGGCCATTCAACCCCTTGAGTAGATTGCACCTATACTCATTGGAGTTCCGAAGAATGAGAGGCAACCTAACTGAATCATACAAGATTCTTGGATCATTAGATGTGATGAGGTGGTTCTCTTTGTGGAAGAGTCTAGGACCAAAATGCACAAACTCAGAATAAGGGGTTTCACATTTTAGACACAGATGTGGAGGATTTCTTCTGAGGGTTGTGAATCTGGAATATTCTTTACCACAGAGGGTTGTTGAAGCTGGGTCATTAAATATGTTCTAAGTTAAAAATCACAACACCAGCTTATGATCCAACAGGTTTATTTGGAAGCACTAGATTTCGGAGCACCACTCCTTCACCTGGTGGAGTGGCACTCTGAAAGCTAGTGCTTCTAAATGAACATGTTGGACTATAACCTGGTGTTGTATAATTTTTAATTTTGTCCACCTCAGTCCAACACCAGCTCCTCCAAGTCAAGTATATTCAAGGTTGAGACAGACCAATCTTTAACAGTAAAGGAATTGAGAGATATGGAGTAAAGGTAAGGCAGAGTTGAGGATTGTTAGATAAGCCATGATGTCATTGAATGGTGGAGCATATCGATGGGCTGAATGGCCTACTTCTTCTCCTGTATGTTACAGTCATATCATGATATATAATATAATGATGTAAAGGTATCTACCTCACTGTTATTGCCATTTTTTTTCTGTTTATGTACTAGCTGTCACCACTAGCTTTAGTCCCCATGTGTGTCTACCATTATGTAATTTGTGGTTAGCCCACATAACATGTACCACAGAGAGTCAGACTCTTCTTGAGACATATGTCTTGAAGATTATTTACAATACAATTTACATGACGACAACATCACACTCAGTCTGGATTCTGTGTGTTCTAATGGTGCTGTATATCAGATACACATAACTGCAAGGCTACACTGACTCCATCACATGGAAAGTGTGACTGAAAGTGAGGCAAATACCTTTACACTGGAATGTCACGTCATAATATCATGTCACTTTTTTAAAGGCACAGGCCTCTCTGTTCTGGTATCTATGCCATATACTCCACAACCATCTGATGAAAGAGCAGTGCTATGAAAGCTGGTGCTTCCAAATAAACCTGTTGGAATATAACCTGGTGTTGTGTGATTTTTAACTTTCTGCCATCGTACAACAGTATTTTCAGGTTCATCATATTGCTAAACTTACATCATTTTCCCTAAATCACTTAAGAAAATTAAAGACTATTCTGAAAGCTACTGTTGCATATTTAACAGTTCTTTGAAAATTTCAGTGGATGACAGGGAGGTAATCTGGGGGACTAATTTTTGAAGGAAGAAAAGAAATTGGCTGCTGAAGTTGTGATCCAGATAATTTGATGTCACTTGTAGGGAACAGGCTTTCAAACATGATGAAGAATGTGATTCATGTGACCTAACAAATTGCTAGTTTTTGGGAATAGCTGCAAATGTGTTGCTAGTTTTTGGGAATAAAATTGACTCCAAGAAACAGAGCTGCCCCTTCATTAACATGATTACAATTTTCTGGGGAAATAATTGAATTATATGATGGCAATAATTTTTGTTTTGAAATTAAAGAAAGCCTCTGATAAATTCTGCATCAAAATTTGAATAAGTTTTCAGCATGCAGGTTTGTCAGTCAGTTTAATTGCTTTACCCAGAAATTGTGAGCCATGCTACCAAAAGTATAGGTAAGCCATGATGCATGTAAGGAAAAGTTACATAAGCTGAAGGAAAGAAAGGATATAAGAAATTTTGATGGATTTAATGGAAATAGATGGAGCAGAAATACTGTATCTGTTGGGCTGAATGGCCTATATACTGTTCTGTAAATAGTCTATAAGCCTATGCATGTCATTTAGGTATGCCCAGCCTGTACTTACCAAAATAGTGGCAGTACTTTAACAGCTATCTAAACAATAATACAATTAGTATTCAGCCATTCACTGTTTCAAGCCAAAGTTGGCTCCCTCAATTGCTTTCTCAGTTTGCTGATTTCTTGTCACTTCATGTGAAGTAATAAAAAATGCTTTTTTGTATTAGAATCATTTAAAAGTTGTAACAGTGCCAATGTAATTATGTTTACATGAATTCCAGCAACGCAGAGAGAAGTTTCAACATTTAGGGATTGTTATTGTCCAGTTACAAAAACAAACATTATTTTGTGGCAGTTTTATACATTTACAACTGGTTCAGGAAAACAGCAATGCATGAAGCAAATGTTATCGTAATAGTACTTTGATCTCAATCTGTCTTAGTTTCTGTTAAATGTGGAGTGTTGATGCATATGCAGGACAGTCATTATTTTTGATGTGCTGAACTCTTCGGCTGGCTTATTGCTAGGGTGTTGTCCTCACTGTTCAATGAGCAGAATGGGCAGTTCAATAACCATTGGCCAAATCCTCCTCAAGAGATCACTGTTCATTTGTAAGTCTTGACAATTGTCATCAATCTTCATTTGTAACTTGGAGGTAGCATTGCAGACCCCTGATTATGTTCTCCAAATATTTCCAATGGTAATGACTTGAGACATTATCCTTGACTTTCTCTTTCCAGTGATATGAACTGAAAAACTCCTTTCATGTCAGCTGATGTCAACTAACTTGGCGCATTGACTAGCTGATAATTGCACTGTGGAGCTTTGAGGTTTGATTGTGTGCTGAGTATGCACAGATCCAAGAGATAGAGGAAAAAGTTATGACAGTATATTTGTGTCACAACATTTATGATATCAATAATTTATGTGACAAATGTAAAGCCAGTCTCCTTTTTTAATGATAATATATGAACAACTTACTTTAAATTAAGCACCAGTTTAGGATGCTAGTTACTTCAGCCAATTTGCTATTCTGTCTTTTCCTGTGAAATAAACAATGATTCATTCAACTAAATTTGACAGAATTTTTTTTAAAAACTCTTGTAAAGCAGCCAGTATAACTTTGGTGAACTTTAATGAGCATGATTCATATCTGGTAAAATGAATAATAGAAGAAATTGGACTTCTCAGTGTCACAGAATATTCAGTGAAGTACTTTATAAAGTTGAGTCAGATTGGTTCTGAACATTGTGGAATTGTCAGCAATTATCCACACTTCTGATCTCATGAGACAGAGAAGTTATATCTGGGTCATCTGATGAATCATCATCAAGCTATTCATGTTCTTACAGATCTCCAAGTCCCCTCAGATGCCTTGGTTCTAAGGAGAACAAACCCAATTTATCTGTATTTCCACAATCATGGAGAAATTGTGGTAAATTTATTTTGAAGTCTCTACAAAGCTTTAGCATTCTCTGGCACCCAATACTCAATGTCATAATTTCAATGGGTTGAATTGTTTTATATAGATTCACCAAACATTTTTTTTGCTGACACACACAATAACCTTTGGCATGTCAGACAGTAACACCAATGACTCATTCACCATAAGTACTTCCCAGTGGGTCTTCCAATCATAGGCTAATTATTTCCCACATTTGGAGGTGTTAGGTTCATTAGTGAACCTATCAGCTGCAAATATGAGAGAAGAATAGTCTGTAATAGAGCAGTATATGAGAGAAAAAATGTTGATGGAGCTGAATCCTCACTGATTCTGTCTCTCTCAGGTATGGGGACAACTTTTATCTGATTAATCACAGAGAGGACAGTGCCCCATCAACCATGTCCCCCTAAAGGCACAAGGTCTATTAATATATACATCCCTCTTTCCATGACTGGTTGAACCTTCTTATTGAGGTTACAATGCCAATGTGTTTGCTCACATATTCTTTTAGATAGGTGTTGCCTGGCCTACTGAGGTTCTCCACTGGTTTCTGTTTATTTTCCTAAAAATGTTATATTTGTTGCTTCACATTCATTTTGTGCATGTGAAAATATGCAAGTCTTTCTCCAGATTATTCATATGTCATGCAATCTCTTGATACCACAGTAGGAGGCTTGTACTAAAAGCATTTCAATCTTGTGTGGTGGCATTGTCATGCAATTAATCATATTAACTGAAATTTCCTCTGGAAGATTGCTTTGAAGAGCCATCTAATAAGCACATAGAATAATGTAGTGTGGAAGGGTGCATTTCAGCTTATCAAGTCTATATTGCTGTCCTAAAGATCAAACAGCGGAGTTTCATTGTGCCTCTTTTTTACCACGGCACTGCAAATATTTCACCTTCAAATACTTAAGTAGTTTTTCAGAGAAATTCAGCTTTGACAGAGAAGTGAGAGGAGGCAGCAAGAGGATATATTGAGACCCAGGATCAGGAACTCAGCATTTCAGCTTCAAACCTTCAGTGAGAGACGAGCTAGTGAAGGGATATAGATTAGATTACTTACAGTGTGGAAACAGGCCCTTCGGCCCAACAAGTCCACACCGACCCGCCGAAGCGCAACCCACCCATACCCCTACATTTACCCCTTACCTAATACTACAGGCAATTTAGCATGGCCAAGTCACCTGACCCGCACATCTTTGGACTGTGGGAGGAAACCGGAGCACCCGGAGGAAATGCACGCAGACATGGGGAGAACGTGCAAACTCCACACAGTCAGTCGACTGAGTCGGGAATTGAACCCGGGTCTCAGGCGCTGTGAGGCAGCAGTGCTAACCACTGTGCCACCGTGCCGCCCACTCAGACCCAGGACCGAGGGCCAGCAGCGAGAAAAGAGACTGAGTTTAACAGTGCAGCTTTAAGCACTGTTTGTTGGGAGGAATAAAAACATCAAGCAATGACATCACATTGAAGCAGTGGTTTGATTAGTTTCAGATTTTAAAAAAAGGGTTAGTTATTTTGGAAGAAAAGATTAACTGAAAAACAGTGGTCCTGGCAAGAGAAGATGTCTGATGGTCCAAGTGCAGAATCAAATTGGCTAGAGCTAAGGAACAAAAAGGTAATGTCTATAAACCATCAGCTAATGTCAAAAATAAAATTTAGAGGGAGAAACAAACATTTTTGAGTACTTATAGTGGGTACTTTAAGTATTCAGAGTCAGATCGGAATACTGCTGTATGGAGCAGCAAAGGGCAAGTGATTCTGGATTACATGCAGCAGAGCTTCCGACAGCAGTATGTTTCCAGTCAAACCACAGGAATGTGGTTGATTCTTAACTGGGCAATCAAGGATTAGGCAATAAATGCTGGCCAAGCTATTGATGCCGTCATCCCTTGAATTAGTAAATAAAAACTGGAAAGAATGCACTGAGGAACCTGGAAATGAAGGCCAATTGGATCAAATATCAGTTGGAAAACATTTAAGTCACAGCAGTCATTATATCGTGAGGCTTTTTTGATAATGATGTAGAATGATATGCAACAATCAAGACTGACAAATATCAATTGGCGGATGTGGACTTAAATTGGACTAGAACAAAGCTGGGCAAGATTCAAATTGTATGAAAAACAAAAACTGCACAATGGACTAATTTTAAAGTGGAGATGATTCAGGTGTAGCCGTGGTATTCTCTCAATTGGGAAAGATAGAAGAAACAAATCCCGAGATCTCTGGATGACAAAGGAGACAGAAATGAAGATAAAGAATTTCTTTAAAATGTACTTATAACAAGTGTCAGGTAGAAAATAAAATTGAAAACTGGTAGGAATAATGAAGATTTAGAGAGGTGGTGGGAAAATAAATAAGAAAAGCAAAGAGGAACCATGAAAAAAGGCAAACAGGCAAGTCAAAGATATGTCCCAAAGTCGTCTATGGTCATATAAATCATAAAATGGTGGTAAGAGGAGGAGTAAGGCCAATTAGAGGGGTCAAACATGAGATTTTCAACTGTAAGGTGCATTGTTGAAGTATTGAATAAATACTTGGCATCTATGTTTCCCAAACAGAAAGATGCTACCCAGACATGGTGACAGGAAAAGAAACTCAGTCAATAGCAGTGTTCAAAATTGATAGGACAGAACCGTTGGATAGTTGAACAGTAATTAAAGTCAACCAGGCTCTGTGACTGGATGAGATGAATCCAAGGATTTTTAAGGAAGTGAGTGTGGAGATTGCAGTGGTGCTGGCCACAATCTTTTAGTCTCAGTTGGCTGGATGGTTCCTTTGTAATGCAGAGTGATGCCAAAGGCATAGGGTCAATTCCTGCACTGGACAAGGTTACCATGAAGGATTCTTCTGCTCAACCTGTCACTTTGCTTCAGATGTGGTGACTCTCAGTTCAAAGTAACTTCAATTGTCTCCCTCTAATGTTATGGACCAGGCCAGAAGCCCTCTGAACATTTCAAGAAAGTAGCCCGGACCCTACCTTATTTTAAGCAGGTGTAGAATGAATATTCCAGGAATGATGCAGCTAGCCCAACCACTTAATTTTAAATAAAACAGTATTTATTTTCAATATTACAGAATGAAACACGAACAAAATAGAACAGAATAGAATAACTTAACCTATCTGAAAACCCAACAGACAATCCTAACTTAATGATGCTGTTCCAAATTCCTGCAACAATCCTCATAAACACCCCTTGGCAATAAAAGTAAAGTTAACACTAGTTCTTACGGGAGAGAGAGAGAGAGAGAGGTGACAGAGAGATTCAGGATGAAATACCTTCTTCTATGTAGCTATTTCTTGGACCAGCCGCCTCAAAACTGACCAGCAGCCCTGAAAAGCCAGCCTGCTATAAACCAAACCAAACCAGAGAAAAGCTGAGTTGGGAGAACTGGCCACTCCCTTACATTGTACAAGTGTTTTTTTTTATTTGAAATCCTTTTGCCTGAGGCAGTATCTGTTAGCTATAATCAAACTGGCCCTGAACCTCTTCAACATCAGATGTTTTGGAGTCTGTGTCATTTATGACTTTTCTGAAAAAAAACCAAGGACACCATCGCCTTGTTAGAGGAGCAGCATCATCACACTAATAAGAGAGCAGCCTGGCAAAGTTATGCTGACTTTTTAGATTCAAAGGAGGTACCACAAGACTGGGGTATTGTGAACATTATGGACTTATTCAAGAAAGGTAATTAAGATGAGCGAGGAGCGAGCCAGAAATTCTCAACACTGGCCGGGTGTTCTGGGATCCAAAGTTCTGCTGCCATACCATCCTCGATGCTGGAAGGCAGGAATTTCCCCTCAGCTTGTGATTATCATTTCCAGAACCCCAAAAAAAATTCTGAGATGCCTCTAGATATTTACTGATGCTGCTCAATAGGCCCATCCACTTGATGAATGTCTGCATCAGACTCATCTGGCCAGGGCTAAGATTGCAGGGCAGCTCAGCACCACAGACGTCACAAAAAGGGGTTTCAAGTTAGCACAAGAAAAACATCAGCAGTCTCTTGAACTTGGCAAAGGCAAGTGGAGCCATCTTTTCTCTGCTACCTCATACTCACAGTTCATCACTTGGTCTACCTCCACCACTGGATAGGCATAGCCTGCAAACTTCTGTGTCACAGAATGTATACCCCATTTTCTCAAACTACTAAGCCCTTCTACCCCAGTTGTAGATGAAATGAAAGATGGTGGAGTCTGTCCACATTGTCACTGTTGTGGTGGCTCTGGCAGGCAATTGTTTGCCTGCCTCCATGGAAAAGGTGAGAGCTGCTTTGGAGACCCAGGTCCAACAGAACACTCAGTAGTTTCCAGATATGTAATTAGACCCATACTGTATTATTGTATCCCTGCAGTGCTCACCATTAATGTCAAAGTCACAGCAGGATAATGCACCTCAATCTCATTCGAGGTAAACCATCTTCCGATGAAGACACAGTACTCAGGAGAGAAGACATAACAGAGACTCGCCCTAGGGGCCACACCTCAAGGCTGTCTCCTGCCTCTCCACCTCCCCACTGCCTGAAGCAGTTAAAGCTTCAGAAGGTGATCCTGCACCTGTGTAAATGCTGTCATCAGGCTGAGGCCATCTTGGTCCAAAGCCCCCAGGCAACACCTGCCAAAGTCTCCATTGTCACATAGTTCCCACTTTGGTAATTAAGATAGTAGAGGGCACTGCAGAATATTATTGTGCAAGAGACCCTGGCTGAAAGAAGGGCTTTAGCCCGAAATGTCGATTTTCCTGCTTCTCGGATGCTGCCTGACCTGCTATGCTTTTCCAGCACCACTCTCATCTAGACCCTGGCTGGAGCCTACTGCATGATATTTGTTGATCAACTATTGAATGAATGTGCTGTGCTGTATTAATGCTTGTGGTCCTCAGGGAATCACATGATTGAAACCAGGACACAAAGTAGTCTCAATTTGTCATTCACAAGAGTAGGTCAGAATTGGAGGGTGTACAGAGAAGAGTTCCTTTGAAATCAACCTGTCTAGGCATGTTATGATGCACCTTGATGGCAGTATGATTTCAACCCAGACCTTCTGTCCCAGAATTAGGGACATTACCTTGCACCACTTGTTCCCCATGAATATATGAGGAATGGTTTGGCAAAAACTGAATGAGACGCAGATCGCCGAGGAGAGAGATTTGAACCATGGAGGCAGTGTAGAAAATGGCACAGCAGCTGATTTGTTTTCAGAAGGTCATAAACTCAAGTCCTGCTTGCACCTATTTGGCAGGCACTTACGGTGCAGTGTTCGTGTCCCTCCATTCTAGCCAGAAGGCATGGATTCAAATCCTACCTGTTCCAGAGGTGTGCCATACCATTTCCAAACAGGTTGATTTTTTTTTAAAGGGCTGCATTCTTAAATGTAAAAAGATGCTGAGTACTTCGGAAAGGTGCGGACTTCTGGATAGGATAAAATAGGTAGTGGCGTTTGTGCTGCATTATGGATTTTCAAGAAAACCCTTGTAAATCTCTGAAAGTCTTTAGCTGTCAAATTCAGCAAACGGATATGACTACTTAACAGAATTAGCCCCCATTTTTCCTATCCTTTATTATGTAGCTCTCCCTGTATTTCCAATCAGTTTTTAACATCCAGCCGCTTGACCCTTTTCATGACCATTAATATCCCTGCTTTACTCTCAGAGCCACTGACAATCTAGTTGCTTATACCTTTGCTGGCAGTGCACCCTCTCGAGGTCAAGGTCTATAGATGTAATTCATTGTTCGCTTCGAAACCATGAAATGTCCTCTAACAGCACATCAGATCCCATCGACCTATCTGCAATTAACCTCCATGATTGTAACCATTCCAGAGCCATAAATACACCCAAGCCAATCCCTAGACTTGAGTTGCCTGAATTTGCAGACATTATGAGCAGACCATTAAAATCCCCTAGATTATGTCTGACCTTCCCCAAATTACTGTGGCATGCCCCCTGGACAAGATTGGCCCAATCCCTTGACTGAAACAGTACAAATCTCAGTGTTGAACCAACCACCATAGCCAAACCCTGTGGACTGGAAGTGATTTGACTGTGATATTATCCCTGAATCAGTGGAATTCATCCTCTCCCCACTAAACAAATGCAGCGCATTTGCCAAATAGCCGCTGGGACATGTATCACCTTCAGGCAGCAAGGTGACTCAATAGTTAACTATGCTGCCTCACAGTGCCAAGGATCTGGGTTTGATTCTACCCTCAAGTGACTGCTTGTCTGGAGTTGGCAGGGTCTCCCTATGTCTGCATGGGTTTCTTTTGGGTAATCTGGTTTCCTCCCACAACTCAAAGATGTGCAGATTAGGTAGATTGGCCATGCTAAGTTACCCTGCAGTGTGCAGGCTAGGTGGATTAGCTATAGAAAATTCTGGGCTACAGGGATAGGATAAATCTGAGTGCAATGTTTTTCAGGGGGTCAGTGTAGACTTGATGGGCCAAATGGCCTGCTTCGATACTGCAGGGATTCTATGACCTCTGACATTGTTGCAGCAGAGTGTCATGCACTGCCCTGCCCTCTACCTTTCACATTCCCTGTTTTCTGTTACCTACTTCTCTAAGCTGTCTGACTACCTGCGTGTGCTAAACTTTGCACCACAAGGTGCTTGACTGAGCCTGTCTGCTCAATTAATCTGAGAAGGTTGCCAATTGGATGGGGTGTAATGGTCCATGACGACATAATGTCTTGGTCAACAGTGAAGTGCTTACTGCAATTATAATGATTCCATCTGAAGTGAGGAGTAGAGACATTGCCATGACAACTGTGTACTTTACCAGGAGTGGTTTCAGAGGACACACTTGATTTGTGTGAACACATTTCTGAAGTATGGAATATCTTGACTAGTTAAACGTCTTCAGGAATGGGAAGTAAGTTTTATGGACGGGTAATTAATACGATACAACTTCCTGATCTTCAGTAATCTAATTTTTTAGACTCTCACCCAATTTATTCATCACACACCACTATACTTGATACTTCAGAGATTGGAAAATGGTCATTTGGACACCTACACAGAACAAAGCTTGCGGTGGATAGCATTAATCTGTTCTAGACTCCAGGCTCATTCCAAAATATTCATGTAACTTCAATGTGCCATTCCCACCAAATTACCAAAAGGCCAATATTGAAAAATACCTTTAAGGAGCAAGTTCACTGGCTTTACCTCAGAATCAATGAAAGCCGACTAAGCTAAGAGTTCCAACAACACTCAAGTTTTAGAAAATTTCTGATCAACCTGTTCAGAGATGCTATTACACACCTCTGGAGCAGTTGGGACTTGAAATCATGCCTCCTGGCACAGAGGTAGGGGCATTACCACTGCATCACAGGAACTCTAGAACTCTCCTGTTTTGTACAATGGTAGCTTATCATTTTGCTAGTCTTATTCCACTCAATGTTCTCTGTTACTTACTCCTCCTTCCTGTCACCTTCTCTGCAGCTGACTGTGCATAATTTTATATGCAGTGGGTTTAGGATGGGACCATGGTGCAATGGTGCCTTAGCTTTTCAGTGTACACAATTTCCTCCCATGAATACAATGCAAGATAATGCTTTTTTTTAAACCACTGTGGTTTCATTCTTATGGCTCCAACAAATCTTGTTTCCAACATACTTGGTCTTGAGTCTTTGTTCCATTAAAGTCGTTATGATCCCTCCACTGCAGTTCCTTTTGCTCAATAGTAGTGCTTTTATTTCTCAATTGAGAAGATTGGGGTGATAGCTAGGATTGCTGTGTCATAAATTACATTGTTAACAAATTCCTGCATTCCCCCTTTGTATCGACACAAAAGTTTTAAGGTCTGCACATCACTGCCCAGATCCATGAATTCTTTGTTTCCTTTCCCTATGCTGACATAGGAGGAAGAATTCTTGACAGTTTTCTTTCAGGATTTCGAAAATTCCCCAATGAGTTCAGCAACAGCTTGTCTGTCCTCTCCTGTCAATTGCTTTTTTTTGTAAATTATCTATATCCTGTTGCTTCCCAGAGATATCAACTGTCAAATATTTACCAAAATTGATTTTACTCATTCTTGAGGTTGTACAACAATGTGCCCAGCATTTGAAATAAAATGTCGGAGCTGGAGGCAATCGTATGTAGTGAGGATGTGGTTAGTACAACAAGGCTTAATAAAGAGCAGAGCAAGCAGTTATGTCTTTTGGATATTAGGTGTTTAGAAAGTAATAGAAATGAATAAATATGTGTTAGATACAAGTCCAGCATGATCATAATAGAATAAGTTACATTGCCAATTAACAAATTAAACATTGTGGGACATCAATAGAGTAGCAACCGCTATTTAATGATGTATAAAAAAATCTAGTGAAATTGAAATATGAAAGAAAAGGCAAACTTTCCCCCCAAAACAGTTACATATCAACTTCAGGGACTCTGTTATTTCAGCACAGACGAGAACATTTGATCCACACTGTCCATGCCAGTCAACAAAGATTTGACTATATTAATTCCATTTTCTAGCTTTTGGCCCACAGCAATGTAGAAGTGCATGTCGAAATACTGCTTAAATGTCAGAGTTGCTGACTCAACCACCCTTTCAAGGAATCATTTCCAGAAACTGAAAACAGGAATTGCTGGAGAAACTCAGCATGTCTGGTAGCATACGTGGAGAGAGATACAAGAGTTAATGTTTCTAGTCCTGGATACCGTGGAACATGGAAGAGCTTGACAAGGAGGAACATGGAATACCTCTGCAAGGATCGTTTGCGGAATGGACCTTATGCCAATGTAAATGCATGACTATGTAAGGTCCTAATGAGGCATTTAACTTTAACAAGAGCAATGAAAAGAAATAATTTCTAGTGTATGCAACTTAAACTGTACCTCTTAACATCCACAAACCTGTGATCAGTGATGTGAGGATCTGTGCTGGGTCCACATCTTCGCATCATTTATATAAATGATTTGGATTTGAACATAAGAATTTTGGTTAGTAAGTTTGCAGCTGACATCAAAATTGGAAGCGTAGTGGACAGGGAAGAAGGTTATCTCAGGGTCTTGATCAGATGGGCCAATGAGTCAAGGAGTGGCAGATGAGGTTTAATTTAGATAAATGTGAGGTGCTGCATTTAGGAAAGGCAAATCAAGACAGGACTTTTACACAAAATGGTAATATCCTGGTGAATGTTGCTGAACAGAGATCTTGGAGTGCAAGTTCATAGTTCTTTCAAAGAGGAGTCACAGGTAAGACCATAAGACCAGTGGAAGCAAGACCATTCAGCCCATCGAGTCCACACCGCCATTTAATCACAGCTAATGGGCTTTCGATTTCACCTATCCGCACTCTTCTGTAGCCCTTAATTCCTTGCGAGATCAAGAATTTATTAATCTCTGCCTTGGAGATACCCAACATCCCGGCTTCCACTCTCTGGCTGAAGAAATGTCTCCTCATTTCCATTCAAAATGACCCCCTCTAATCTTAAGGTTGTGCCCACGGGTCCAAGTCTCCCCGTCTAACAGAAACAACTTCCCAGTGTCCACCCTTTCTAAGCCATGCATTATCTTGTAAGTTTCTATTAGATCTCCCCTCAACCTTCTAAACTCTAATGAATGCAATCCCAGGATCCTCAGCTGTTCATCATATGTTAGACCTACCATTCCACGGATCAAGTGTGTGAATCTCCACTGGACACGTTCCAGTACCAGTATGTCGTTCCTCGGGTGTGGGGCTCAAGGCTGAACACAGTATTCAAAATGGGGCCTAACTAGAGCTTTAATGAAATCTCAGAAGCACGTTGATGCTTTTATATTCCAACCCTCCTGAGATTAATTTTTATATTCCAACCCTCTTGAGGTAGACAGGATAGTGAAGAAGACATTTTGAATGCTTGTCTTTATTTTTCAGTGCATTGAGTATAGGAGTTGGGAGGTCATGTTACGGCTACACAGGACATTGGTTAGGCCACTTTTGGAATACTGTATGCAATTCTGGTCCCCCAGCTTTCGGAAGGATGTTGTGAAATTTGAAATGGTTCAGAAAATATTTACAAGGATGTTGCCAGGGTTGGAGGGTTAGAGCTATTGAGAGAGGCTGAGTAGTCTGGAGCTATTTTCTCTGGAGTGTCGGAGGCTCAGGGGAGACCTTATAGAGGTTTATAAATCCATGAGGGGCATGGATAGGGTGAATAGCAAGGTCTTTTCCCCGAGATGGTGGAGTCCAAAACTAGAGGACATAGATTTAAGATTAAAGGGGAAAGATTTAAAAGAGACCTAAGAGGTAACATTTTCACGTAGAGGATGGTGTGTGTATGGAACAAACTGCCAGAGGAATTACAGCATTTAAAAGGGTATATGAATAGGAAGGATTTAGAGTGATATGGACCAAATGCTGACAAATGAGACTAGATTAATTTAACATATCTCTTTTGGCATGGATGAGTTGGGCAGAAGTGTCTGTTTCTGTGCTGCACAACTCTATGACTCTCTGACTCTATAATGTTCAATTACAATAAAGCCAAATAAAAACAAACAGCATAACACATATACTATGGTGGAAAAGTATATAGTTAGGCTAAATTTAATTCTAAAAAATCAAATGTTCAAACTACGAACTGTTTCCTCAACCTTTTTAATTTTAGCAATTATGATCTCCTATAATTTGTAGACTGGCGGTCGTTCTTGATTGTGGTGGCATTCCCACTGCTGACTGTTCATCTTGACCTGACTAAGCACTACTCCCACTGACTTTGAGACATAACTATTGAGATGAATCACATCTGTGTTTGCCACCTTAGCTGTTGGCACAAGCTGTAGGTGTGACATTTATGTATAAAGATGCGATTAGGCAATGTGTCCCCCTACTTGACTGATCTGTGCTGACAGTCATGAGAAGATCCTGCCTTTGCATCTGCGCTAAACAGCCAAGCAATACAGCAATAATTTGAACCTGTAAGTTTAAATGATGCATTTTGCTCCACACTGGTGTATGTCCACTGTAGATGAAGGATGCAGATGATCGCTATGAGACCTTGAGGAATGCTGCCCAAGATGAAGGGCTGGAAGAGCAGGCAGTAATCTGTATTTGCCAAACTCCTGCTCAGAGTTTCATGCCAGGAATTGCTGCCTTCTAGTTTCCACAGTCTGATAAAGTAACAAATAGTATAATAGTGGAGTGTGATTAAGTAATAAGCGAATGTTAATACGTGCAAATATGTCTCAGATTGCTCACTAGCAAGGTTCTAATCTCAACATTAAAATGTTGGCTGGAAAATTTGTCATATTTTCTCACCATCAAGAATTTTTTTTTTCTGATCGTACCACATTTTACTAACTTATTCGTCGTTACATATGTTGTTCAGGAACTGGGAAGATTCTGCCAAAGAGTGGGAAAAATTACATTTGAGCAGCTCAGGAACGAACAATGGAAAATTAGGAAAAAAATGGGTGAGGTAGAATAGGAATGGGAAATATTTAAAGTAATGATAAAGTTCAGAAGAAATATATTTGAGTTAAAAGCAAACGAGCAAATAATGAAGCACCATTGGCTAATGTAAAAACTAAAGCCCGCACAGTCCCAAAGGACAGCTCTATTATGAGAAAGAGAAAGTGGTAGTGTTCTAACCTGAGAGTCACCTTGCTTCAGGTGAGGGAAGAGTTTGATAAATCATAACGTCAGCTAGTATGGGAATTGAACACGCATTGTGGGCCTTACTCTGCATTGCAAATTAGCCATCTCAACCAGCTAACTAACGTCCATCTTGGTGAATAGAGATTAGGGTGATTGAGATTTTGGAGAAGATTTGCAGCTCAGGTTATGGTTTAGGTTGTAAGTTTGCTCTCTGAGCTCTTGGGTTTGTTCTCAGACATTTTGTCACCCTGCTAGCTAAAATCACCAGTGAGCCTTCAGTGGGGCGTTGGTGTTCTATCCCACTTGCAAATTATGTGTCTTGGTTTATTGTAGCAGGTGATATTATTTACAATCCTGTTTCTGAAAGGTAGGTAAATAAGGTCAAAATCTACATATTTGTTAGTGGAGTTCGATTCAAATGCCAGCCTCTAGGAATTCCAGCACGTGTCTTTGCTTGGCCTGTCCGAGGATGGATGCATAGTTAGGGTGATATCAAAACTAACTTATCGCAAGCACTGGTCAGGGGTCAGTTGGAGCATCGTGTCAAAATTCAAGTGCCGTAGTTTAGAGAGAGCGTGTGCATAAAGTATTGACTGGAATGGCATTGCGGATCAAGTTCTTTTGTGATATGGTGAACCTACAGAAGTTTTGTCTGTTCTTATAACAGAAGTTATTCCAGGGAAATGTGATTAAAATCTTTAAATTGCTTTGAGAGAGTGAATATAAAGAGATGATAACATCAGTGGCAGAAGATTCAGTAATCACAGAACATAGAATTAAGGTGATTAGATAAAATGTCCAGAGGAAGCAAGAACAAATCCTGATGTCACAGAGTAGGTTTTTGTGATCTGGAATGCATTGTTTGAAATAAGGATGAAAGCTGAATCTGCAGGAACATTTAAAACAGTATTCAATAAGTATATGGAAGAACAGGATATTCAGGGTTGTGGGGTCACAGCAAGATTGTGAGATTAATTGGACAAAGGTACCAAAGACATGTACAAATGTGGTGAGTCAAATGCCCTCCGTAGATGATTCTAAGAACTTGAATAACCCTTTAAACCATTTTGACTTAACTTAGAGTTTGCCATAATCTTTTACTTCAAAAAGAGAGACAAAAAGTATTGCTTCACTTACCCTGAGATCTCAATTATCACTGCTTACTTACCGGATGTCTCACTCTCTTTATTTCAGTTCCTCTTCCCTTAAAGTAGCTTTCTCAATTCTATTTTCTGTTTTTGCTCTGCAAAATGTCTGACAATTTCATTCACAATTGTTTGGTGATTTAGAACTTGGAGTATTATTGATTTTGTGAAGGCTTTTCATCTTGCACCCATCAGGCCAAGAAATCGCAATATTAAAAGAAAACATTTATACTCTGAATGAATAGTCAGCAAATTGATATTGACATTGGAGAATGTACCATTAACTAGTGTGGACTAACTTACTTGAAATCGCAAAAAACTTTGGATTCAAGAACAGCTATTTCCCTGCTGCTATCAGACTTTTGAATGGACCTCTCAAATGTGGATTCTGATATCTGTCCCTCTCTCTGCACCTTCACTGAAGCTGTAACAATGTGTTCTGCTATCCTGGTGTACTTTGTATGGTATGGTCTGCCTGTATAGCATACAAAACAATACTTGTATTGCGGTCCATATGACAACAGTAAGTCAAACTAAAACATTCAGCAGTTGGAGATTGAAATGTCAGGCCATGCCATGTTCAGTCTGAGGTCATGAATGCATCGTAACACATGTTGCATCTGATGTGCATACCATGTGACTGCTGGAGGAACAATACATTTTCCTGCATGTATTATAAATGGATCTTTCATGTGTCCATATATAGCTGCAAAATCATGGAGAAACCTTTCACTTATTAAGATGTTGTAGAGAATCCTTAAGGAAAGATATACATGTGGCAGGGGGAACCATCAATGTGTTTTTGAATCACTCAAACAAAAATTGTCAATATAAATATGCAATCTGCAGTACTGTGGCCCAAGGAGGAAGATAATCCTTGAAGATGCTTCTCAAAGTGGTGGGAGCATATATTAAGCAAGTTGAGAAATTGGTTGCAAATTGATTCAAAAGTCATTCACAAGTGCAATCTAATTGTACAATCTAATTATTCCAACACAAGAGCATTATGCTGAAAAATGGCCATCAAATTTACTGTTGTCAAAGTACAACCTGAACCAACTCCAGGGAGGACAACTAGATAGGCACCATCACTGGATAGTCCATGTGATATTCCACTCCAGATTCCATTTACCCCACTGCCTTGAAGAAGTTTTCCTCCTCTCTCTACAAGAATCTCGGGAGTCCCTCTCTCACTGCAACTCCCAGGTCATTTCCTCTGCCCTGAAGCTCTTCAGCCATGTCCTGAAACAAACTCGGTACCACAGCCACATTTGCTTCCTCAGTGCCTGCCTCTGTAACCAACTCATCCCACACGGGCTCTGGGCCACCTTTAAACCAGCAGAATTCAGAATCAAACAGGACAAACAGGACAGACCACAGATTCAAAAACACCAGCGACAGTTCTCCTTCAAGATCCTCCGCTCCACGCTTGCAGCAATGTATCGGCACCTAACCTCTCTACAGTCAGCCCTGCCTCAGCTGAGGGTCACACTCTCTCAGAATTGCAAAGGACCTATTCTGTACTACACCCTCAGGAGAATTCATACTCTCAACAAACAGTATTTCAACTCCATCTCAAACATCAAAAACTGAAAGTACAACAAACTTTTATCTACCCACCTCCATAACCAGCGCTCCTCAAACATTCCAAAAGATTCCCCCAGCCTCTGGAACTGCTCGGACACCATTAGCCATGCGGCTGGTGCAGCTGCCATGCCCACACTGATTGATGATGTCACTTCCATCCCTATCATGGCCACTTCTGCCCCTCACAATTCCTCATTCATCACACGTGACATCACTTCCGCCACTCACATCATCGCTGATGTCACATGCTCAGTGACTTCCACCATCCCTACTGCCGTGTCTGCCACCACTTCCGCCCCCACCAGAGCCACTCACCTGCATTCTGATGACACGCCCCACCCAGATTCCACTGTCACCATTTCCGGCCCCCAAAACCCTGAGGGGAATGCCGCCCCTGCTCATGACTTCACCCCCATTCCTCCCACCATCACACCCACTCCAGTTACCGGCTCCGCCCCCACTCCCAGCTCCACACCCACACCAGATCCCAGCTCCCAGCCCTGCCAAGTTTTCATCATCCCTCCAGACCTCCCCCTCACTGAGGACGAACGATCAGTCCTCAGCAAAGGACACACCTTCATCCCCCTCCATCCACGTATCAATGAATATAATACATGCTGTGACATCAAACACTTCTTCCGCCGCCTCCACGTCCAAGATTACTTTCACAATCAGGACTCCCGCCCACCTTCCGAGGACCTCTTCGCTCACCACCAACACACTGCATCCACTTTGACACCCCATGCTGGCCTATTACCTGCCCTCGTCCTCTTCATTTCCAACTGCCGCTGGGACATTAACCGCCTCAACCTGTCTACCTCCTGCCCCCACTCCAACCTCTCACCCTCACAACGCGCAGCCCTCCATTCCCTCTGCTCCAATCCCGACCTCACCGTCAAGCCAGCAGATAAAGGGGGCGCAGTGGTAGTCAGGCACCTTGACCTCTACACCACTGAAGCCAAACGCCAACTCGAGGACACCTCTTCCTACTGCCCCCTCTACCATGACCCCACCCCCTATCACCAAACCATCATCTCCCAGACCATACAGAACCTCATCAACTCAGGAGATCTCCCACCCACAGCTTCCAACCTCATAGTCTGGGAACCCCGCACTGCCCGGTTCTACCTCCTTCCCAAGATCCACAAGCCTGACCACCCTGGCTGACCCATTGTCTTGCCCCACTGAACTAAATTCTACCTACCTCGACACTGTCCTATCCCCCCTAGTCCAGGAACTCCCCACATATGTTCGAGACACCACCCACGCCCTCCACCTCCTCCAAAACTTCCGTTTCTCTGGTCCCCAATGCCTCATCTTCACCATGGACATCCAATCCCTCTACACCTCCATCCTCCATGACCAGGGCCTCCAAGCCCTCCGTTTTTTTCCTCTCCCGACGTCCCCAACAGTACCCTTCCACCGACACACTCATTAATTCCACCACAGAACACGGTCAGGTTCACCTCCCCCCCGCGCCCCCACCCCCCCGCGGCAACAACCCACCCTCCCATCCTGGCATCTTCCCCTGCCACCGCAGGAATTGCAAAACCTGCACCCACACCTCCTCCCTCACCTCTATCCAAGGCCCTATAGGAGCCTTCCACAACCATCAAAGTTTTATCTGCACATCCACCAATATCATTTATTGTACCCGTTGCTCCCGATGCGGTCTCCTCTACACAGGGGAGACTGGACGCCTCCTATCAGAGCGCTTTAGGGAACATCTCTGGGACACCCGCACCAATCAACCACACCGCCCCGTGGCCCAACATTTCAACTCCCCTCCCCCACATGCAGGTCCTGGGCCTCCTTCACTGTCTCTCCCTCACCACCAGATGCCTGGAGGATGAACGCTTCATCTTCTGCCTTGGAACACTTCAACTCCAGGGCATCAATGTGGACTTCAACAATTTCCTCATTTCCCCTTACCCACCTCACCCTAGTTCCAAACTTCCAGCTCAGCACTATCCCCATGACTTGTCCTATCTGCCTATCTTCTTTTCCACCTATCCACTCCATCCTCCTCCTTGACCTATCACCTTCATCCCCTCCCCCACTCACCTATTGTACTCTATGCTACTTTCTCCCCACTCCCACCCTCCTCTAGGTTATCTCTCCACCCTTCAGGCTCACTGCCTTTGTTCCTGATGAAGAACTTTTGCCCGAAATGTCGATTTTACTGCTCCTTGGATGCTGCCTGAACTGCTGTGCTCTTCCAGCACCATTAATCCAGAATCTGGTTTCCAGCATCTGCAGTCATTGTTTTTACCACCTTGAAAAACTTGTCAGTTGATTAGTGAGTAATGCTCTAAAACATTTCTTTGGGAAAACAAAGGCATAGCTTAGACACCCTGATGGAATGAATGACATGTGGTCTATAGAAGGAGTGGGATTGTTGGACTAGCTTCATACTGTGCTTTACTTTCATGTTTCATCTTTACGTTTGTCTTCATGGCCAGGTATTGTCTCGGCAAAACCACAGTGTGTCAGAGGATATTCCAGCACTTTTGCAGCTTTATAAGACTTTGGTTAAGCCACACTTAAAGTATTCCGTTCATTTTTGATAACCACATTACAGGAGGAAAGTGAAGGCTTTAGAGAGGATGCAGAAGACATTTACTAGGAATCTGCCTGGATTAGAGATTTTAAGCTGAATAGAGAGATTGGAAAAACTTGGGTTGTTTTCGCTGGAGCAACAGAGGCTGAGGTGAGACTTGATAGAAGTCTATAAAATTATCTAGGAGAAAGTGAGGACTGCAGATGCTGGAGATCAGAGCTGAAAATGTGTTGCCGGAAAAGTGCAGCAGGTCAGACAGCATCCAAGGAGCAGGAGAGTCGACGTTTTGGGCATGAGCCCTTCTTCAGGAATCCTGAAGAAGGGCTCATGCCTGAAATGTCTATAAAATTATGAAATGCATAGATAGGGTTGATGGTCAGAATCATTTTGCAAAGAGTTGAAATGTTTAAAACGAGGCACAATGCATTTCAGGTGAGTGGGGGAAACTCCAAAGAAGATGTGAAGGACAAGTTTTTTTTTACACAGAGTGATAGGAGTCTGGAATACTCTGCCAGGGGTAGTGGTGGAGGTGGAGGTGGATATGATAAACACCTTTAAGAGACTTTTAGATAAGCACATGAATATGCAAGGAATGGAGGGATTTATGCCATGGCTAGGCAGAAGGGATTAGTTTAACTTGGCATTATGTCTGGCACAACATCGTGGGCCGAAGGGCACATTCCTGTGCTGTACAGTTCTGTGTTCCAAATATTTTGAGTGGCACCATGGTTTAAAATTTTTGCTCGTATCTTTACATTCCATTGAATTTGGATATATAGTAACATATTATTGTTGAAAACATGGTACTGGATCAAGCCATTCAGTACTTATGATTTCAAATTCACTCAAAAGGTAGGGGAGGTTTTGTAATAACCCCTCCAAGAGCCACAGGTATCAAGGATTAATTTCCTCATGAAGCTTATTGAGTATGAGGTCCCTTGGTGACAGGAAATGGCCTGCCCACCTGGAACTCATCGCCTGAGCCCTTAATGAAGCAGACCCAGTTTCCTGGGCTCCTTAGACCTCATCACTTTTGATTATTTGCATTGTCCATAATGCACTTTGCTTGTAAATACTTAATTAACTACATGGGTGATTGCTGATGGTGGTTAGTAATTTTTTTTTAAAAGTCAGGTTGATTTGGTGGTGAGCAGTCATTCAATTGCATGTGATAATATTTTTAGGTACAAAAAGAACACAAAAAGCAAAAGAAAAAAGAAATAATGCAGGCCAAACAAGCCCGGGCACTTCAGTCAGTTGAATATCAGACTTTTATTTTGATTGCCTACAGTTCAACCCCTTGCACGGGTAGTCTTTTGACATCAATTTGTTCTCCTCTTTGAAGGGAGCTTCAAGAGTTGTACATTCAACTTACAAACAAGATGAAACAGACCCATGTGGCAATTAGTAGTTAAAAAACTAAAACAAAAATCTCAGAGATTAAAGTGATGGGGTAAAAAAAAACCCAGTCAGTTGTATGTGAGAAAAAAGAAATACAGCAGATTCAGGAGACTGTTGTGGCACAATGGTAGTGTTCCTAATCCAGGAATCCTGGTTTCACAACTCGTCCGCTCCAGAGGTATGTAGCAATGTCTCCAAATTGGTTGATTAGAAAATATATAATGTGAATTCACCCCCTTCCAACTTAATTTTGATTTAGCCCCTTCCAATTCTTTCTGCCTCTCCTTCACCTTTTGATCGTCTATACTCTTAACAGGCTTTGCACATAAAGTATTCAACTGGAAACACATGAGATTTACTCGGGGTGGTTCATAAAAGAGAGAAAAAAAATGATTTGGTGATGGGAAACACAGTAAAGCAGAACCCAGAGATAAGTCTGCAGAACTGTTTGCCCCAGGCTAGGAGTAGCCTATGTAAGCCGTGAGGAGTAGCTCTAGGTTGGTTTTCAATAATAAATGATGCTCCTTTCCACTCGGGCATCCTGAGTTATTGCAAGATTTGAAAAAAAACAAAAAGTTGAGGAAAAACTGGGAGAAAGTTTTACTGGACTCCATCAGCTCATGATGGAAAATAAACAAAAAGCAATGTCTCATGTTATTACTTATGTAGATTGAAAAATACTGTCAAGGTCATAGAAAGAGATGAATATAATAGTTTGGTTGAAAACTATTTGTTATCAAAACTGAAGAGGCTATAGATTCCAAGTTGCAACAGTTTTCAAAATGGAGTGCAAGCAAAGAAGCATTAACCACGGCATCCACAGAACTAAAGAGGATATATAATGATAAATGGACAATAGAAGCATCTACAACTAACTTATGTTGGTGTGCAAAGGCAGCATAGTGAACAGGAATTCAGATAAATTGAAATCTGACATTATGTTCTGAAGCTTTTTTTAAGAGTTGCAGGTTCAACCAAAATATCTGACCTCTTCACCTTCCAAAGAAGAATCCCTGATGATCCATTGTCCAAACTTGCAGTGAAGCTAGGAAATATTAGATACAGATTAGGTGCATAATAATGTGAGCAGTCAACATTCACATCAGTCAGAAGTTGCGGTTTAGCATAATCTTCCACACAATAGTCAAGGATTTCATCAATGAGGCTATGGAATGCCTCTCAACATTGACGTATAACAAAGGGAATTATTCCAATGAACACAGCACAGGCCATGTCACAAAATGGCATGAGATTATAAGTACTGTAGAATTACTGATACTCTATTCCCAAAGTCCTGACCTTCAACAAACGCAGTGTTACATATGGAGAAATAACTATAGTTCAAGATACCCTTGTTCAGCTGATGAGAATGTCTTTGTGAATTGTGAATGATCACCATTAAGATCATCTGTGATTACTTCTGCTTCACAGCGATGACTATGGTATATCTGCAATGAGCAGTAACATGGCCAACATGCTTATGAGCAGGATTTGTCTCATAGTTAGATATTGCTTCCTTGACTTCCTTCTGTACTGTGAAAGTTGCTGAGTAATGCAGTGGCCCGTTGAAGGGTCTCTTCCCACACATACGCAGAACCTGTGTGCAGACACATTCTGCCCATTCCAAGTGTAGTCACAGCCATTTTTCATTTCCATTGTGCATTTAGTTGGGGGGGTGGGGGGGTGCATGGTGCTCAGTGGTTAGCACTACTACCGCGCAGCACCAGGGACCCAGGTTCAATTCCAGCCTTCAACACCTCTCTGTGTGGAGTTTGTACATTCTCCTCTTGTCTGCATGGGTTACCTCCAGGTGCTGCAGTTTCTTGGATTTTTTTTGAATTTTCATTTTATTGTTACATGTATTTTACAGTAAGAATACAATAAAGTACAAGTTTTCATTTATCGCTACAAAAGGGTGGCATTTTGAATAATGTAAGAACAAGGGAAAGAAAGGGAAGAGAGCCCTGAGCCAGCTCATCACCATCATGACCCTCACAATATCAGGGACCCAGATTTGATTTCAGCCTTGGGTGACTGTCACTGTGGGTTTCCTCTGGGTGCTCCGGTTGCCCTCCAGAGTCCAAAGATATGCAGGTTAGGTAGATTAGCCATGGGAAATGGAGGGTTACAGGGATCATGTGGGGGTGGGGGGAGGGGGGGGTCTAGATGAGATGCTTTTCAGAGGGTCAGTGTGGACTCGATGGACCAAATGGCCTGCTTCCACACTATAGGGGTTCTGTGATGATCCCTGTGCCACCCCTTTGTCTTCATCTACACACGGCCCAAGTAACATCGAAGTCGCCGAACATCAGGTGCCAACTTTCACCCCTGGACCAATTCTGCTCTGTTGCTGCCTGTGCCGGAACCCCCAGAGTCATGTCTCTGACCACTGGATCTACCTCATTGATGTTGCTGTGATGCCCTCCTGCCAACACTTTGCTGCTGCCAGTACTGCACTCGAAATGAAGTTGCTGACCCTCAGGCATTTTCTTTTGCCAGTGGGCCTAACTTGCCGATGTCATCGGTACCGATGTAGCACCCACCCATTCCAGATCTTGTGCTTGCTCCATAAAAGTAAATAGGGGCTCATTCTCCTCTGTGCTTGGCCCAGTTGAAATCCGTGGTAGGCCCGCCCAAGATCCATGGCCTAGGCCTGACTCGAGGTCCGTGGTTGGCCTGCCTGAAGCCTGCACCCTGGGCCAGGCTCAAGGCAGCATAAGGTCCATGCCCTGGGTCAGCTGTGCTCTTACTGCTGCTGATGTCATCCAATTTCAGGGCAAGGTAGGTAAATTTATAAAAAAGAATGGGAATAAAAAAGAACAAGAAAAGCGGACGAGCTCCAGCACATGAGCGCTAATCAGCTGCCATCTTGGACCACTTTCCTCCCACAGTGCAACTTTGTGCAGGTTAGATCATCCACCTAACCTGCACAAAATACAAAAAGAGGCAAGGCAGGAATGTTCTGAGCATCCAAATATGTGCAGAGTGAATATGTGCTAAAAACAAGTGACGAGCCATGAGATACACCATGTCCAATCCATGAGGTAGCGCCTGTCCTTACACACAATGTGGAGAAAGTGAGGACTGCAGATGCTAGAGATCAGAGCTGAAAATGTGTTGCTGGAAAAGTGCAGCAGGTCAGACAGCATCCAAGGAACAGGAGAGCTTATGCCCGAAACGTCGAATCTCCTGTTCCTTGGATGCTGCCTGACCTGCTGCGCTTTTCCGGCAACACATTTTCAGCTTACACACAATGTGTCTTGGCAGAAGCTTTACAATAATAAGTCCAAGTATGCTCACAAATGTAGTATTGAAGTGGATTGGATACGTACTAAGTGCACATGTCCAATGCCAACATCTGTGGATGACCAGTATGGGCAGTCACTGCTCATGGAGTGCACTCTGCAAATTTTGGGAACTGCTGTCTAAGGTGGAAGTCCAAATGATGAAGTGGCAAGCTGGAATTACCATGGAGTCAACAAATCAAGTTGGGAGTTGTCACCATCGAGTTTATATACAATGTAAGAGAGAATGGAAAAACTGTATATTAATGAAGTTATATTAGGTACTAAAAGCATGACAGTGCAAGCAAATGGTTGCAAAAAGATCTCCTGCTCTTCAATAGTGAGATCATGGTCCATTTAAAATTATTTGTTGAATTGGTGTTTGTTTTATTGATGTTAAGAATCTAATTGTTCTGGTCTTTTTCACATATTTTTCAACTAACAATAATTGCGTAATTCGGGGGTTGGAGAGGCTCCCCATATTATCTTGCCGAGCTAATAAGGCCACCACACAATCTCACCTGATCTTCAAGTTGCAAAACTAAAACTCTCATGGTGCTTTTTAAGCTACATAAATGTCCAACTCCAATTTCTAATTTATGGTTCAAAGATTAAAAATATGTGATACCTTCCACTTCACAAGCCTTTCCTGATTTGTACCTACATGTTTTTTCTGGTATCATCCTTGCAAATCTTCTCCACATCCTTCCCTGACCTCGGTGGTGGGCAAGTTGTTGGAGGAAATCCCGAGGGACAAGGTTTACATGTATTTGGAAAGGCAAGGACTGATTAGGGATAGACAGCATGGCTTTGTGCATGGGAAATCATGGCTCACAGACTTGATGGAGCTTTTTGAAAAAGAAACAAAGAAGATTGATGAGGGCAGAGCCGTAGATGTGATCTGTATGGGCTTCAGTAAGGCGTTCAACAAGGTTCCTCATGGGAGGCTGATTAGCAAAGTTAGATTTCATGGAATATAGGGAGAAGTAGCCATTTGGATATAGAACTGACTCAAAGGTAAAAGACAGAGGGTGGTGGTGGAAGATTGTTTTTCAGACTGGAGGCCTGTAAACAGTGGTATGCTACAAGGACCGGTGCTGGGTCCGCTGCTTTTGTCATTTACATAAATTATTTGGAGGTATACTTAGTAAGTTTACAGATGACAGCAAAATTGGAGGTGTCATGGACAGCGAAGAAGGTTACAACGGGATCTTGGTTAGATTGACCAATGGAGTGAGGAGTGACAGATGGAGTTTAATTTAGATAAATGGGAGGTGCTGCTTTTTGTAAAAGCAAATCAGAGCAGGACCTATACATTGGGGAGTGTTGCTGAACAAAGTGAACTTGGAGTGCAGGTTCATAGTTCCTTGCAAGTAGAATCGCAGGTAGATCAGATAATGAAGAAGGCATTTGGTATGCTTTCCTTTATTGGTCAGAGCATTGAGTATAGGAGTTGGGAGGTCCTGTTATGGCTGTACATTGATTAGGTCACTTTTGGAATATTGCGTGCAATTCTGGTCTCCTTTCTATCGGAAGGATATTGTGAAATTAGAAAGGGTTCAGAAAAGGTTTACAAGGATGTGCCAGGGTTGGGAGTTTTGAACAATAGGTAGATGCTGAACAGGCTGGGGCTGTTTTCCCTGGCGTGTCGGAGGCTGAGGGGTGACCTTATAGAAGTTTATAAAATCATGAGGGTCATAGATAGGATAAATAGACAAGATCTTTCTCCTAAGCTGGGGAGTCCAGAGCTAGAGGGCATAGGTTTAGGGTGAGAGGGGAAAGATATAAAAGGGACCTAAGGGACCAGTGTTTTCATGTAGAGGTTGGTGCATGAAGGGAATGAGCTGCCAGAGGAAGTGGTGGAAGCTGGTACAATTAAAGTATTTAAAAGGCACCTGGAAGGGTATATGAATAGGAAGGGTTTCGAGGGATATGAACCAAATGCTGGCAAATGGGAGGAGAATAGGTTAGGATATCTGGTTGGCATGGACAAGTTGAATCAAAAGGTTCATTTCCGTGCTGTGCATCTCTATGACTCTATAACTATTATATCTATTTTCTAATATGGCGTTTGAACTGCGCATGGTACTCTAAGTAAACAAACCTTCATCCCATACCATTTTAGCATGACTTCACTGCCTTTCAATTCTGTCCCTCTAGAAATAAAAACTAGAGCATGGTTTGTGTTTTTGGATTGCTAACCTGTGGGGCAACCTTTACTAACTGATATGCTTTCCCTCTGAGATCCCCTCTGGTTTTCTACCTTACCTAGACTTGCACCATCCAAGTAATAAGTGGCCTCCTTATTCTTCCTTCCTATTTGGCATGAAGTGGAATATATTTCCTTAAACTTTTCATTTACTGCTCTTAGTTCTCCATTGTTCATTATGACTCTACGTTTTCTTTAAATTCACAGTGATTAATTTTTGTCATTCTGTGGAGAGCAAAGATGCCAGATTGTGCAATATACCCCTCGGAAAATAAAATCTGTTATTTTTAATATGTCCTTACATCCAAATCACCCTACACATGTCAGAATTCATGAGAATAAAATAAAAACAATGAATTCTTCATTCCGAAGCACTAATTAATTAATTCAAACTTGAAGCATTAATTCTGGTTCTCTCTCCATGAATGCTGCTGGACCCATTGAGTTTCTTCAGCACTTTGTTTTTATGTGGGATTCATGGTATTGCTAGCATGGGCAGTAGCTGATAACTGATGGTACAACACCAGTCTGTGAAGTGCATCTATATGCATAAGAGTGAGCAGAGCCAGATGTGGATGCTGGCAAAGTCAGCTTGAATTGTATTAAATAGAATTGAATTTATTGTCGCATGTACTGAAGCACAGTGAAAAGCTTTGTCTTGTGAGCATTATAGGCAGATCACAGAGTTAAAAAGCATAGATAAGTAAATAATAGGTAAACAGTGACAAAAACAAAAACACAGGTACAGGTGAATGTTAAGAGTTTGTGAGTCCATTCAGTATTCTAACAACAGTGGGGTAGAAACTGTTTCAAAACTGGTGCCGCGTGTGTTCAGGCTTCTTTATCTTCTCCCCGATGGTAGAGGTTGTAGAAAAGGTGGGATGGATCTTTGAGAATGCTGGCGGCCTTGTTTGATCCATCTGATAACTCAGAGAATGTGTAGCAGCTGATAGGACTGGTGATGATGTGGAGTTGTTTTGCCAGCATATGCATGAAAACAGACTTGGTTTCAGGTATTACCAAAGGGCAGCATGTCAATGAGAAATAAGAGGGATCTTTGTTATTGGGGGCAGAAAGGTACAAATCGTCTGGGAACAACAAATCCTGGAGATCACGGTGGGTCAGGCAACATCCACAAAGAGAGAGAGCAAGCTGACATTTCAAGTCTAGATGACTGATGAAGAGTCATTGAGATTGAAAAGTTAGATTGCTCTCTCTCCATGGATACTGCCTGACCCAATGTGGTTTCCAGTGCTTTTTGTTTTCAGTGCAGTTTCCATTATCTGCAGGTAATTCGTTGGATTGAGTAAGTGGATAAACTGGAACTAAGTGAGGGCAGTCTCACCCAGCTGATCAAAAGAGGCAAAGTGTTGGAGGAGGAAAGGGCACCTTGTGACCTAATATAGCAGAAGTCATTTTGAATCTGTCAGCAATGAGGTTGTCAATCAGATCTCCTCCTGGCAACGTATAACCTCTGATCCTTCTATATTAAAATCAGTGGTTTCAAAATGTTATTGAATCTGCACAAAATCTTACAGAAAAATAATATACTGAAAGAAAACTACTTAGAGCATCATTTTCCCCTCACATTAGCTAGGACTAGGCACATAAATATTTATAAGTAATTGCTTGACCTTTGCATCATAAGGTGATTATTAAAGTTGGATGTTTGCAGCTTTTAAATAACAATTAGCCTGTCTAGGTTTATTTTATACTAACAATTTTTCGAAGTTAACTTATGACATTGGCAGTTAACTTTTGTATATGAATAGGCGAGGCAGTGGCCTCGTGGTATTATTGCTGGACTGTTGAGCCAGAGACTCAGTTAAGGTTTTCGGGACTCCTGTTTGAATCCCACCATGACAGATAGTGGAATTTGAATTTTAAAAAGTCTTCAATTAAGTGTCTAATGATGACCATGACTCGATTGTCGGAAAAAGCTATCTGGTTCACTCACATCCTTTAGAGAAGGAAACTGCCATCATTACCCTAGTCTGCCCTATAAGTGACTCCAGACCCACAGTAATGTGGTTGACTCTTAACTGCCCTCTGGGCAATATGTTTTGGCCTAGCCCTGTGATGCCCACATCCAATTAACGAATAAAGCATATGACTATTTCAATTTATATACAATGTACAATTTATGCCTTTGATTTTACGAAGTTTTAAAATTAATCAGGGTGCCAGAGGATTAAGTTAATTGCCAACAAAACAAACCAGAGCTGAGGAGGACAATTGCCTTTGCTAAGCAGTTGGTTATAATCCAGAAAGCGCTCCGGTTGGTGTAAACAGAGACAACATAAGTAGGCTTCTTGGAAAAGGGAAGGAAACAGGGTCTGATTGGTTCTCTGTTTCAAGGAACTGAAATAGATAAGTTAATTTGAATGGTTTCCTTCTGTGTTGTCTGGTTTTATGGTTTTAATTTAACAATTGCAAAAACGCACAGCTTCAGAATAGAAAGTAGGAGATGTTTTTGACTGAAGGTAAAAGCCAACTCTTTTTGTGTTCAGAAATGAATTACAACGGAAATAATTTGAGGCCAGCAAACAGAGCATTTTGTCTGGTAGGAATGTAATTTCCAATTGCTATCATGTACAAAAAAGGTTACTTCATATTAGAAAGCCAGGCATTTCAAACCCTTGCCACTTTTTCTACAAGGTATAAAGACTATGTGCAGCCAGATTGCTGCACAGAAACTGTCTGAAAGGATGAGATTTCCTTCTGATCCACAGCCTTCTTTGTAGCCTGTGGCTTCTATTCAACAAACTTTGGTATGTAATGGGGTAGTGACCACAAAAGAATAATAGCTTGCTGAGAAAAGCTGGAAGAATTGCAGAAAATGTTAAATTCTGATATCATGAATGGATTAACAACTTGCTTCTTATATGTTTCTATATCTGTTTAATTGTGTAAATAAATGCTGATAGTTTTAGTCTACATGCACAGATCTACCCAGTAATATAGTATTTCAATTGCTAGACATTCTATATTTTCTCACGTCGGCAATTTATTATGATTTAAGGTTAATTTTTTAAGACATTGGCAATGATCATTTATATGTTAAAGATGATGGGTGGCTGTGTCTTGATTCTCCCTTATGCCATTTTTCCAAAGCCAATACTACAATCAATTAATTACCTTGCATGGGAGAATCAGAAACATATCCTACAAGCTGCAGTGCAGAGTAGAGGTTGCATTGTGCTAAAATAAAACAAAGAACTGCGGATACCTTTGGAATACAGTATTGTGTGTTGTGAAATTTGAAAGGATTCAGAAAAGATTTACAAGGATGTTGCCAGGTTTGCAGTGTTTGAGCTGCAGAGAGAGGTTGAATAGGCTGGAGCATCAGAGTCTGAAGGGTGACCTAATAGAGGTTTATGAAATCATGAGGGACATGCATAGGATAAATGGACAAGGTCTTTTCCCTGGGGTGGGAGTCCAAAACTAGAGGTCATAGGTTTAGGGTGAGAGGAGAAAGATTTAAAAGGGACCTAAAGGGCAATGTTTTCATGCAGAAGGTGGTGCGTGTATGGAATGAGCTGCCAAATGAAGTGGTGGAAGCTGGTGTAGTTACAACATTTAAAAGGCATCTGGATGGGTATATGGATAGGAAGGGTTCAGAGGGATATGAGCCAAGTGCTGGAAAATTGAGTTAGGAAATCTGGTCGGCATGAGTGCGTTGGACCGAAGGGTGGTGTTTGCGTGCTGTACATCTCTATGACGAGAGCTCTGATCCAAAGACAGAAATTGCTGGGGAAACTCAGCAGTGCCTGTGGTACCTGAAATGTTTGTCTGAAAATTAATCAACAACCTTCAAGCTTGGGCTGAATAGTACCATTTAACATACGCACCACACAAGTGCCAGACAATGACCATCTCCAACAAGGGCAAGTCCAGCCATCGCCCCTTGACATTCAATGGAATTACCATTAACAAATCCATTAATAAATATATTGGGGACCAGCATTCAACAGGAACTGGAATGGACCAGCCACTTTGTCAACAAGAGAAGGTCTGAAGCTGGGAATACCGCATCGATTAACCCAATTCCTGCCTTCTCTAGCCTTATCCATTGTCTACAAGGCATAAGTAAAGAATGTGACAGAATATACTCCACTTATTCAGATAAGTGTATTTTCAACAACAATCAGAAAGCTTTACACCACGTAGGACAAAGAAATGCACTTGATTGGCATTTCATCTAACAATTTCAGCATTCACTCTCCCTACCACTGATGCACATTGGCAAGAGAACAAGATGCATTGCAGCAACTCACCAAGGTTCTTTCGACAAACCCGCAATCTTTATCACCTGGAAGAATACGGGCAGCAGGTACTTGGGAATGCCACTACCTGCAAATTCTACTGCATGCAGCATACCACTCTAACTTGGAGCTTCATTGCTGTTCCTTCACTGGATCAAGTCCTGGCTTCCTTAATAGGACTGTGGATTTCTCTATACAGCATGGGCTTCAGTAACTCATCAACTCAGGAGCAGAAGTAGGCTATTCAGTCCCTCAAGCCTGTTCTGTCATTTAATGAGATCATGGATGATATCTGGTCTAACTCCAAACATCTGTCTGTGGTCCATGTTCCTTAATACATTAGCTTAACAAAAATGTATTTATTTTAGAGTTAAAATTAACAACTGATCTAGTACCAACTGCCTTTTGTGGAAAAGAATTCCAAACCTCAACCATCCTTTTCATGTAGAAGTGCTTCCTTAACATCTCTTATGAATGATCTGGCAATCCGACCCCAATTTTTAAAGTGTGTCACCCAGTTCTAAAACCATCAACCAGCGAAAATAGTTTATCTTCACCCACCCTATATTTTCTTGTTACCATCATGAAGATTTTGATCAGATCACCCCTTAATCTTATAAGTTCAAGAATAAAACAAGCTTAATTTATATAATCTCTCCCCAGACTTAACACCTGGAGTCCTTCCTAAAGTGAGGTGCCCAGATCTGCTGTCAGTACTCCAAGTTGGGTCTAACCAAAGTTTTGTACAACTGCACCGTAACATCGGCATTCTTGTACTCCAGTCCTTTAGATAAAAAGGAGAAAGTGAGGTCTGCAGATGCTGGAGATCAGAGCTGAAAATGTGTTGCTGGAAAAGCGCAGCAGGTCAGGCAGCATCCAAGGAACAGGAGATTCGATGTTTCGGGCATAAGCCCTTCATCAGCCCTTCCTGATGAAGGGCTTATGCCCGAAACGTCGAATTTCCTGTTCCTTGGATGCTGCCTGACCTGCTGCGCTTTTCCAGCAACACATTTTCAGCTTTAGATAAAAAGGCCAGCATTCTATTAGTCTTTTTGATTATTCTCAGGCATTTTAAGTACCTATGCATTTGAAACCTCAACAAGCAGCTCACCACCATCTTCTAGAGGGTAGTTAAGGATGGACAGTATATGCTGACACAACCAATGATGCCCACATGCCATGTAAAAAAAGTATGTGATGGGTGAAGCACCATCAATGAAAATGCCATAGGGTCTGTTCCTGTGCTGTAATTTTCTTTGTTCTCTTTAAAAAAGCTGGAACAAGTATTTTTTTTTTAATTATAAAGTCTAGTGTGATGGTATTCAAGCCAAAGTCTTCACATCAAGATTTTGTGCACTCATCCTACTAATTTGTGAAGAAGAAGAACGGCCAATTTCAAGTAGATAACCATTGTGACTAGCTGCTTCTGTTTTAGTTTTGTCAGCACCTAAGCTCTGAATTGTGCAGTGTGCCTTTGGATCACTTCAATCTTATTTATGCCTGAGCATAAGGATCCCATGCACATCTTGCAAACTCCAGGATTGCCTTCAATCTGGAATGTAAATCTTTCTCTGGAAACTACTGAGGTGCTTACCTCTGGTCCATTGCAGGAAAATTTTAACATGCATTATCTTGAATTGTTAACTTTCTGTGGCTGAAGAAAACCTCTCCTTGGCTTTTGACCTTCAAGAAGGATCTCTGACATAGATTTATTTTACAATATTGACTGAAAAGAAGTGCACTCGTTGATTTGATCAAAGTATTTGACTCAATAAATCATGAGGTTCTACAGATTGTTTTCCAAAGTTTGGGATGTCCAAGAAATTGTTTGATATATTCCAATTGCTTCATGACTCCAAATACCTTGGGTAGGAAATCTGAAAAACATGTCTTCAAAATCCACATCAGTATTAAGCAAGGCTGTCTGATATTTCCCATGCTATTTACAACCTCCATTTCATATATGCCAACACTAAATCCAGCCGTCATAGACCACATTATCTACATTTTACATATCTACATATCGTTGCCCACTCTGTACAAGATTTACAAACTACTCCCAAACCACGTCTGCAAACAAGAAATGTAGCCAAAACAAAATGCCTGCATCAACTCATGGAGAAACTGAGGACTGCAGATGCTGGAGATCAGATTCAAAAAGTGTGGCGCTGGAAAAGCACAGCTTGTTAGGCAGAATCCGAGGGGCAGGAGGATTGACATTTCGAACATGAGGTCTTCATCAACCCATATCTGGCCAGCCAAATATTTCATAAAGATTGAAGGAGAGACTGTGCACAATATTTTAGTGCTTCACAATCCTTGGCAGGAGCAGACAAGCAGCCACCATTGATGAAATAATCCAAAACCTAATTAGCTGCACAGGCAAAGTTTCCAACAAGGTACAGCAGCAAATGATTGACAGCAAAGGCCTAAACAAGTCAACAGAAATCCTAATGTACAGAGCAGTTGTGGTCATCGCACGTACTAACTAAGGTGTGACTTGGATTTCATCAACACAAAAGAGCACATAAGTTATAGAGTCATAGAGTTTTACAGCATGAAAACAGGCCCTTCAGCCCAACTTGTCCATTGCCATCTAATTTTCACGATTGATCTAATCCCATTTGCCTGTGTTTAGTCTATATTCCTCCATCCCAATCCCATACAAATGTTTCCTAAATGACAAAACTGTACTCACCTCCAAGCACAACCACTTCCACCATACCCTTCAACTTCAATGGGAAGACCATTAAACAAATGTCAATATCCTCTTGCAGCCAATTCCTCATAGATTCAGGCAAAATGCCTGCAGAATCAACTTTGGTGGATTGGACATTGTTCAAATGGTCAAAAAGCATCTCCCCTCCTGTTTTTTCTAACCTCTAAATGGCCAGGAGAGTATAAACAAAATGCTTCATAGACCATTTGTGAGGCTGCACTTGCATTGTGGCAGCAACAGTGTTAATGTCTGATAGGGACTTGTTGCCATTTGTTGAAAATGGTGACAGATTGTCTACCGAGCTGCAGTTTCTTTTGAGTTCCAAGATCTTAATAATGGGGCAGATCAGAAGCAGAGGAGGACAGAAAAGGAAGCAAATCCTGAATTCTGGATCCTACTACTTCATGGGACAATCTACCCTATTTATCCCATGTCTGCAGGTCAAGAATTGCCTTGTTCAGAGACAGGGCATCATCCTGAAATTGAGGGAGGTACTGTGGTATCATTTATGAAAATCTGGTACGTTTTCATATTTGAATCCATCTCTGTCATCTGGTATGTGTCATGCTTTTTGTTAATTTATGTCACATTATGTTTTTCTGCTCTTTTCAATGAACTCAAATTCATCTGTTTTATTTAGCAAAGACATTGATATAATTATATGCAAAAATGCTTCCAGGCAGAATCAAGTTAATTTGTGATCGATAAACCTTGTCATGCAGAGAACCTTTCATGACAAGAAAACATTCTCTTCAGTAACTGCAGGATGCACTTATTTTCAGCACTTCGACCTTGTAAGCTTTGACAGTGGACATTAGGTTGCTGTCAGTTCTACTTTAGCTGCCGTATTTCTTAAATGTGATATGGGATCACAGTTCTTGCTCTTTTTATAGAGCAAAGCATTGTGAGCAAAGCCACATGAGATCAGCAAATAAATTATTTGCTAAAATAATGCAATCTGAAGAATGGAATTGAAAACTGTCTTCTGAATGTGAAGACTTCCCAATTTTATTTTTCTTACAATTGCTTTATTTACAGTACTGTGTAGAATTAGGCAAAATTAACTTTTAAGTCCTCCCCTGCCATCATCATAATCTAATAGAAATTACAATTCATTTGCAGCAACAGTACACTCTTATTGCAAAGTTACTGATGTATTCACTCGGTTTTGTACACATTAATTATAAATATCATTATGTGAACTGGTTCTACTTCTAAGGTTAAGTCTTCTAACGTTCTCTTTAATATAAATGGGAGGTACCTCATGTAATCCAATCTGCAGACTATAGGTCTTCATCTTCCATATATTAGCTGGTGTCTCTAAGGAGATTGTGTCTGATTGTTATTCTAATCCACCTAATTCATTACACAGAATGTTCAGCCTCTTGTGGATTTGGAAAATTGTGTATTTTTAGTCTTACAATGACTGATTAAAACATTTTATAAAATTTGAAGACTGAATTTTATTCATAAAATATATCTCAGTTGCTGTACAGTGTGCCTCAGTCACATAGAGGAGAGTGAAGTTTGTTGTATATATATTTATTTGTTTTTTGGCCGATATATTAATTTGATTTGATTTTTGATTTTGAATTATTATGATCGTATGTATCAAGATACAGTGGGAAGTATTGTTTTGCATGCTATCCTGGTAAATGTTACTTTACATTACTTGAAAGAGTTCAGAAAAGATTTACAAGGATGTAGCCAGGGTTGGAGGTTTTGAGTCAGAGGAGAAGCTGAATAAGCTGGGGTAATTTTCCCTGGAGTGTCAGAGGCTGAGGGGTGACTTTATAGAGGTTTATAAAATCATGAGGGACATGGATAGGCTAAATAGACTAGGTCTTTTCCCTGGAGTGAGGAAGTCTCGAATGAGAAGGCATAGGTTTAGGGTGAAAGAGGAAAAATATAAAAAAGACCTAAGGGACACTTTTTTCACACAGAGTGTGGTGCATGTGTTGAATGAATGCCAGAGGAAGTGGTACAATTACAACATTTAAAAGGCATCTGGATGGATATATGAAAAGGAAGGTTTAAGGGATATGGGCCAAGTACTTATCTAATGGGTCTAATTGGTTTAAAATATCTGGTCAGCATGGATGAGTTGAGTTGGACCAAAAGGTCAGTTTCCATGCTGTACTTCTCTATGACTGTATTAAAGTAATAGATCAGAATGAAGTATATAGTGTATAGCTACAGAGAAAGTAGAGAAAGATCAACTCTAATATGAGAAGTGCATTGAAAAGTCTGAGAACATCAGGAAAGAAGCTGTTCTTGAATCTGTTGGTGCATGTTTTCAAATATTGGTATCTTCTGCCTGACAGTGGAGGATGGGGGAGAGTATGACAGGGTGGGAGATTGTTTCCTGAGGCAGTAGGAAGTATGGACTGAGTAGAAGGTTGGTTTGAGTGATGGACTGTGTTGCGTTCACAAGCTGTGGTGCATCCAAATAAGGTGCTTTCTTTGGTGCATCTATGAAAATTGTATAAAAACATAAATCTGTATTTGCAATTTATATTTTTAATTCCAGTTTTTTAATCAGGTTGTCGATTTGCTCACTGAGCTGTGGGTTTGTTCTCAGATGTTTCATCACCATGCTAGGTAACATCATCAGTGAGCCTCCAATGAAGCATTCATGTTATTTCCCAGTTGCTATTTATATGTCTTGGTTTCATGTGGTGTGTGATATCATTTCTGGTTCTGTTTCTGGGAGGTTGGTAAATGGGGTCCAAATCTATGTTGTTAATGGAATTCAGGTTTGAATGCCAGGCCTTTTGGAATTCCCACACATGCCTTTGTATAGCCTTTCCCAGGATGGATATATTGTCCCTCTTCGGCTGTGTGTATGGACACCAGTGATAGTTGGTTATGTCTTCTGGTCATGTCTCCTGTCCAGTTTATAAATTTTTATTCTTTGGGATTTAGTTTTGAGAATGATTGTACATTGACAATGGACATGCTAAGACAAAAGGTGAGATTTTTAGCTGAGTTTAGACCTGACATGAGGACAAAATAGCATTTTTGGAACACATCCTGCAGTAGTGATACCAGCTCAGCTGTTTTCCTCAGCTGCCTCTGAGCTCGCTTTCCAAAAAGGACTGCAGGCAGGATATAGACACTGTCGATCCAATCAAAAGGCCAGCAATTCCAGAGCTTCAGTGACACTGATGAGGCAGCTTAGAGTTGATAAACTTGGGGAAAAAAAACTGAAGAAAAAAGTCGTAAGGGTTCAAGAAAGTACTGGGATGGCCTTCATAGCTTACATCTCGAGCTTTATGCAGCTGGCTGAAGGACAGCATGCCACCAGAAAAATAATGACGGCTCAAAGGAATCATCCATTAATTAATTGTTAATTCCATGACTGAGCTGTCTGGAGAAGAGGTCTCAATGCTTGCCAATGCACCAATTTGGAAACTCGTTGCCCAAAGTTCAGAGCTCAATGAGTTCCTCCATGTCTTAGAACAAGAGACCATTCAGAATTAATCTGAGAATGAGGTCTGTGTTTCAAGAGATGGTCATCTACCTGTTATCTTCCTGACTAATCTGCTAAGAATCTTAAGCATTTTCTTTTTATTTCAGATTTTCACTGTCAGTAGTATTGTGCTTTTGTGCATCTTTGGGCCTGGTGATAACCCACTAAGTGCTTACGATTCACATGAAAATATTGTAGGTTTAAGTAGCATTAGTTGATTACTATCAGATTGACTGTGCTGAATAACTTGTTAATTGAAGCAAAAGTGCTGATGTGCACTCCTGTCCTGGTTATTTCTTGTAGCCTTAGTTAATCTATTTCAGCTTTGGGGGACATTTTAACTGAAAAGCATTGGATTTGTGTTAGGTTAAATAATACAGAGGACAATGTTGTTGATGGTGTATTTACTCATTGCCTTGTACAGCTACGGAGAGCACTGTTTGTGAGCTAAATGAATGGAATATCTTTTAAAAGTCATAATTTCTTAGTCAGATAGAAGTCATGTATTGCTGAGAACTGAGGTATGCAGTTAAAGGATTTCATCTTGCACTAATTAGGAAATTTGCAGTAATTGTGAATTGCAAAAGTGGTATAGTTAGTACTGCAGGACGAAGGGTATAAATCAACTGGCAAGGTACGTTTGGTTGAAGCAATGCTATGAAGAATGTCCCAGGGAACTATTGTTTCCCTCATTATTTAGTTTAGCTCAAAAAAGCTGCAATGCCTGTACATGTATACATATTCTGTTTGCTTGCAGAGATAGGTCCTTGTATATAAATATATGTAGTTTTGAGTAAACATAACTGAGTTACTTATGAGTCTGACTAATAATATTAAATTGGTTGTTAGTGTCATTCTTTGCACCCTCAGAATTGAGCAGCAAGTTCAGTCTAATTGCAGAATTATATTTAATGTTCTGTTCGGTGGTTTGCAAATACATGGCTGGGTACAGTAAGTACTCTGCCTATTGCATCAGCCAGAGCATAATGCTGTTTAATATCCCCCTCCAGTCATTGGGACTCATAGTCAACCTTCCTGGTATTGTCGATGGGCACAGAGGGAAAATATGGTTAAGGAGGATCGAGTAGGGGCAAATGCTGCTCAAGGACCTCTTCATTGAATAGATGATTTCTGTTAAGTGGACAAGAACCAGACACACAGGGATCGCTAGGATTCACCAGGCAGTTTTCCAATGCCTCTAATGTGTTAGGTCCAAGTAGTGTCAGCATGATCCCATGTGGGTCTCCAAAATGGAAAAATTACAATGGTGACTGAAGCAGGTCCTCAACTGGTCACTTAAGTGGCATGCTTAGTGTTTGGATGGAAGGGACATTCTCTCCACTGCTGGGAAAATGAAAACAATGCACAGCATCTCTCTTGGTTCGTGGCAGGTCAATTGCAAAATTTTGGTGAGATGAGAAAATCTAGATCCTTAGCATTGAGAAAAGATTGTCAGATTTTCTACCCAAGGTTCGAATGGTGAGATGTGAATCTCACTAGTGAAATGCAACTCATTTGTGGTTTTCTATTCTCCCAGGCAACAAAGCAAAACTTCATGATGACAATTCCGAGCATGAAAGCCAGAGTGGGTGACTCATGGCTCAAGCTCATTGCTTACTTCTTCAGGCTTCCATCTTGGCTTGCTGTCCCAACATCTCAGGGTACACTCAAATCAGCAGTGTCTGTCTGCATTCTTCATGTGCAGAGTTTGGCATCAGACGCAGACTTACCAATGTCATCAAGGCACATCTCTGTCCTACTTAGATGTATAATCCATGTAACAGTTGCACTTTGGAGCACTGAATTGTAATGTATTGCATTGTCCTATAATGCTACTGCCAGTTTATGTTGCACAAAGGATTAGATAGTGTTAGTAGCACAAAGAGAGCATCAGTAGATTCCTCTGACATTCAAATCAGTTTATTAACTACCACTGACAAACCTGCCTTCAGTTCCTGAGGTAGTTTGTGCACTTAAATGAAGTTATTAATGCTCAATATCATGGGATCCACTCCTGCCTGTAGCTGCTCAGGTGCCTGGTTTCCAGACGTCTTCTGAGTGCCAGTGAACTGGGGCATTTCTTCAGTCACTGGCTGTTGAGATACACAACAATGTGCAGGAGGCAGCCTTACCAGTGCTTGCTTGAGAGATGTGTGGCTTCTATTTAAGGTGGAGGAGTAGATGATGTTCTGAGATGCTGGTCACTCTATGGTGGAGATTGTGTGAACGACACTGGTGCCTGCAGGAAACAAGAAAGAGAGTGAGTTGGAGAATAGGGGGGTGGAGGTTTCTGATTGTTGAGAACACATTCATGGTGCTAGTAATGGGAGAGCAGTACCAGGCTTGACAAAAAAAAAGTCATCCTTGGTTTGCCAAGACATGAAGGTCTCAGCATCTGCATGAGTGATCATGGCAGGGGTTCATGAGTCAAAACTCAGTCACCCTACCTGCTACCTTGGATCTTTCAACCTCTTTGGACTGTTTTTTCCCAGAATGAGACTAAGAGGAGCATTAAGTGAGATGAATATGGCTGGCACAGCTATTGTTGCTGGTAGAGCATTGGTGAAAGGTAGTGTGATGTACATTGTGTATGCACAAGCTACACAGAGACCTTGCAAGGTTAGTAGTCTGGGATTATTGGGGTAAGTGAAAGCAACTGAGGGAAGATGTTGCATGCCATCGAGTGAGTAGACCGTGAGCCTTGATGGAAGATGGTGCAGTGGTAGAGTTAATGTGTGAAGTATCAGAGAGAAGATGGTCACACTTAAATTAGCAGAGAACAGAAGTCATCTTCCTGCAGTGTCAGGCATGTCTCTGGGCTGATCCTGTTAGGAAGTTCAGACCAGGCTGACAGGCTCTGGACCTGTGGTCTCTTGTGGAGATCCTGAGGAAAGAGGACAGCCTTCTTTTCTACTGCCCTGTCCACTAGGACCTCCAGATTCCTGTCAGAAAAATTGGGGTGCCAAATCATGTCTGTCTGTCAACTTTGGGGCAATTCTTCCCTCATCTTCAAATGTGAAGGGGAACTCCTGGCTGTCTGTGGTGAACAGTCAGGGTTTGAACATTGCAAAAAGTACTACTTCTTATTTTTCTGTAACTTTGGTTGTGAACAGAAATGGGAAAAAAGATTGTTTTTGAAATCCAAGGATTGAGGAAAGGATTATGGAACATCTTGGAAACAAGTTACTGAAACACATTGCAAGTCGTGTATATGCTGCTGATTTATTAAAACCGGAGAGGGAATGCTGTTTGTAGGCAGGCCAGCACTCGAGGCTGTGTACAAAATGAGATTTGGCTGGCAACGGTTTGGTTCTTGGAGTTATGACCAGCTGTGGATGCCAAAGTCCATCAGTCTGACTACAGCTATTTAATTGACTCCTGGGTAGCTGAGCAGCTTGTAGGTGTGAACGATGCAGACAGAAACCTTCAGACTGCTGAAAGGGCAGACAGTTTCTCTATTTCTCTTTGGACTTTTTATTTCTTTATTTTTCTATTTCTTGTCCCTTAGAATCTGTACCTAGGTAACTTGCAACCTAAGATGGTACTGTAAGTGGTGAATTATTAACATTTTCACACACTCCTGTGAGTACATTTGACAAGAAAGCTAATTCTAGTTCTTGTGTGTGCAGGTGTGTGCAGCTCTATTAAAACACCTACAGAGTCATAGAGATGTTCAGCATGGAAACGGACTCTTCAGTCCAAACCATCCATGCTGACCAGAGATCCCAACCCGATCTAGTCCCACTTGCCAGCACCCCTCCAAACTCTTCCTATTCATTTACCCATCCAAATGCCTCTTAAATTTTGCAATTGTACCAGCCTCCACAACTTTGTCTGGCAGTTCATTCAATACATGTACCACCCTCTGTATGAAAACGTTGCCCCTTAGGTCCCTTTTATATCTTTCCCCTCTCACTCTAAACCTATGCCCTCTAGTTTTGGACTCCCCGACTCCAGGGAAAAGACTTTGTCTATTTATCCTATCCATGCCCGTCATAATTTTGTAAACCTCTGTAAGATCACCTCACAGCGTCCGACACTCCAGGGAAAACAGCCCCAGCCTGTTCAGCTACTCCCTGTGGTACAACTCCTCCAACCCTAGCAACATCCTTGTAAATCTTTTCTGAACCCTTTCAAGTTTCACAATATCTTTCTGATAGGAAGGAGACCAGAATTGCATGCAATATTCCAACAGTGGCCAAAATAATATCCTGTACAGCCACAACATGACCTCCCAACTCCTGTACTCAATACTCTGACCAAGAAAATAAAGCATACCAAATGCCTTCTTCACTATCCTATCTACCTGAAACTCCACTTTCAGGGAAGTATGAACTTGCACTCCAAGGTCTCTTTGTTCAGCAACACTCTAGGATCTTACCATTAAGTGTATAAGTTCTGCTAAGATTTGCTTTCCCAAAATGAAGCACCTCTCATTTATCTGAATTAACTCCATCTGCCACTCCTTGGCATATTAGACAATCTGATCAAGGTGCAAATACATGTACATCCTGCCCCTCAGGATTCAGTCGAACTACTTTCCTACCACCAACGTCAGGCTCACTAGTCTATAGTTCCCTGGCTTGTCCCTACTACCCTTCTTAAAGGCACCACGTTAGCCAGCCTCCAGCCTTCCGGCACCTCATCTGTGACTATCGATGATACAAATATCTCAGTGAAAGACCCAGCAATCACTCCCCTAGCTTCCCACAGAGTTCTCGGGTACAACTGATCAGGTGCTGGGGATTTATCCACCTTTATGCGTTTCACACCTCCAGCACTTCCTCCTTTGTAATATGGACATTTTTCAAGGTGTCACCATCTATTTCCATACAGTCTATATCTTCCATATCCATTTCCACAGTAAATACTGATGCAAAATACTCATTTAGTATCTCACCCATTTTCTACGGCTCCACAAAGGCTGCCTTGCTGATCTTTGAGGGGCTGTATTCTCTCCTTAGTTACCTTTTTGTCTTTAATGTATTTGTAAAAACCCTTTGGATTCTCCTTAATTCTATTTGCCAAAGCTATTTCATGACCCCTTTTTGTCCTCCTGATTTCCCTCTTAAGTATACTCCCACTGCCCCTACACTCTAAGGACTCAATCGATCTATCCTGTCTATACTTTACATATGCTTAACTAGACCCTTAATTTCTTTAGTCATCCAGCATTCCCTATACCTACCAGCCTTTCCTTTCATCCTAACAGGAATATACTTTCTCTGGATTCTCGTTATCTCATTTCTCGTTATCTCATTTCCCATTTTCCAGCTGTCCCTTTACCTGTGAACATCTGCCCCCAATCAGATGTTCGAAAGTTCTTGCCTAATACCATCAAAATTGGCCTTTCTCTAATTTAGAACTTCAACTTTTAGATCTGGTCTATCCTTTTCCATCACAATTTTAAATCTAATGGAATTATGGTCACTGGCCACAAAGTGCTCCCCCACTGACACCTCAGTCACCTGCCCTGCCTTATTTCCCAAGAGTAGGTCAGGTTTTGCACCTTCTCTAGTAGGTACATTCACATACTGAATCAGAAAATTGTCTTGTACACACTTAACAAATTCCCCTCCATCTAAACCCTCAACACTATGGCAGTCCCAGCCTATGTTTGGAAAGTTAAAATCCCCTACCATAACCACCCTATTATTCTTACAGATAGCTGAGATCTCCTTACAAGTTTGTTTCTCAATTTCCTTCTGACTATTGGGGAGTCTATAATACAATCCCAATAAGGTGATCATCCCTTTCTTATTTCTCAGTTCCACCCAAATAACTTCCCTGGATGTGTTTACAGGAATATCCTCCCCCAGCACAGCTGTAATGCTATCCATCATCAGAAACACCATTCCCCCTCCTCTCTTGCCTCTCTCTCTATCCTTCCTGTAGCATTTGTATCCTGGAACATTAAGCTGCCAGTCTTCCCATCCTTGAGCCATGTCTCTATAATTGTCATGATATCCCAGTCCCATGTTCCACACCATGCCCTGAGTTCATCTGCCTTCCCTGTTAGACCCCTTGCATTGAAATAAATGCAGTTTAATTTATTAGTACTACCTTGTCCCTGCCTGCCCTGACTGTTTGACTTGCTTCTGTTCTCAATTGGTACCAGTCTCAGATTGATCTCTTTCCTCACTATCTCCCTGGGCCCCACCCCCACCTTACTAGTTTAAATCCTCCCAAGCAGCTGAAGCAAATTTCTCTGCCGGTATATTAGTCCCCTTCCAATTTAGGTATTATCCGTCCTGCTTGTACAGGTCACTTCTACCCAAAAAAGATTCCAATGGTCCAAAAATGTGAATCCTTCTTCCACATACCAGCTCCTCAGCCATGCATTCAACTGCTCTATCCTCCTATTCCTGCCCTCACTACCTTGTAGCACTGGGAGTAATCCAGATATTACTACTGTCGAGGATCTCCTTTTAAAATTCCTGCCTAACTCTCTATAATCTCCCTTTAGAATCTCAACCTTTTCCCTGTGTCGTCAGTTCCAATGTGGACAATGACCTCTTGCAAGCCCCTCTCCCCCCTGAGAACATTCTCTACCCTCTCTGAGGCATCCTTGATCCTGGCACCAGGAAAGCAACACACCATTCTGATTTTTCGCTGCTGGCCACGGAAACATCTGTCTGTACCTCGGACTAGAGAGTCCCCTAACACAATTGATATCTTGGAACCTGACGTACCCCTCATTGCATTAGAGCCAGTCTCAATACCAGAAACATGGCTGATCATGCTACATTCCCCATAGATTCATCACCCCCTACATTTTCCAAAACAGCAAACTTGTTTGAAATGGGTATAGCCACAGAAGACTCCTGCACTAGCTATCTACCTCTCTTACCTTTCCTGGAGTTACCCCATCTATGTGACTGTATCTGAGACTTTCCCCCCTTCCTATAACTGCCATCCATCACATACTGTTGCTGTTGCAAATTCCTCATTTCTTCTAATTGTCTCTCCAACCGATCCATTCAACCAGGTAAGATTCGCAACCAACAGCATTTATTGCAGATATAATCCACAGTAACCCTTAAACTCTCTTTAAACTGCCATATCTGACAAGAAGCTCATATTGCCCTACTAAAGGCCATTTTTGCTCCTTCACAATCTACAGACCCAGAAAATAACACTGTCTTGTTCTTCTACAAAACACTGCCCCAGGTTAAATTAATAGCTATGGCTTATATTTTAAGTTTAGTCCAGAGACATCTCTCAAAAAGCATATAATCAAGAAAGAACCCACTGTACTCACTACTGCAGATTTTCTGTAGGTCACACTTAAAAACAATACATGTATCTGCTTCTGTGCTGTGAACTTCACCCAAACAATTCCTCCAAAATCAGTTGTGAATTTCACTGTTTGTTAATTTTCCCAGATGCACTCCGATGTCCAGCGATACCTGAATTCAAACAGCAAAGGCAGTAACTGTGCATGTTCACTGTTGTGTCAGTTTCTTTCTCTCTCTCTCTCCTGTGCTGACCTCACCATGTGCTCCCTTTGTTCTTCTCCCTTTCATAACTGCTGTTATTTTGACTTTTTTTCCCAAAGTTCCACAGCATATAAAACAGTAATTGCTGGAATTCGAGGAAATCACCTCCAACACCTGAAATGCCTCAATAAAAGAGTAGCTGTTACAGCCAGAAATTTTTCCCATCCTCCATCTTGGATTACCGTCCCATTTTATTTTCTCCCACCTGTAGCTTAAGCTGTGAATTTTAAGTAGCAACTATGGGACTTTATATTGAGTGTAACAATCATCTGTGCCTCTTGTGAAGATGTGAAAAGAACCAGGAGAAAAGTCATTGAAGAACAGAAAGTCCTGCAAATGAAAGGATCAACTCATTGAACTGCTTCTCCAGTTAGTTTCTCTCCTCCAATAAAATCCATGTTCATTTTGTCTGTGTATGATTTTAGGAGGTCATTGTTTGAACTGTTAGAGTTGTTTGTCAATAGTTTATGGCTGATTTCTGTGCTTTGAATCTAATATTATCAGTATTATAATAATAAATAACCTGCTAAGACAGCTTGGCAGTGCTGTGATCAGCACTGCTGCCTCACAACACCAGGAACCCAGGGTTGATTCCACTCTTGGGTGACTTCTGTGCGGAGTTTGCACATTCTCCCTGTGCCTGTGTGGGTTTCCTCCCACAGTCCAAAGATGTGCAGGTTTTGCTGGATTGGCCATGCTAAATTGCCCATCGTGCTCAGGGATGTGCAGGCTAGGTGGATTAGCCTTAGGAACTGGGTAGGGTAGGGGGTGGGATGGTCTATGGAAGGTTGGTGTGAACACGATGGGCAGAATGGCCTGCTTCCAACCTGTAATAAAACTGAAGTCCAGAAACCTGATCTGTTTTCTGTTAATTTGACAGATAGGCTGGGACTCTGATGATTCCAGGAATAGTGGGACTTGATTTCCTGTTTGTTATCCCACTGATGTGTAATAATATGGTGTTGGTGGCATGGATCACGATTGTCCTCTGCCACTAGGCTGTGCATGATACTACGAATATGGTAACACAGAAGGATGGTGCATACCTAATGACGTGAGTAGTGGAGAATTGTGTGAAATAACATGGTAGATATCACAAGAGAGAAATCTGCATGAAATGCCACGAAATTGACACCTGTTGAAGTCATTTTTGAATTCCATGATGGATGGAATGCTGTTTGGAAATGTGTTCACATGCATTTAAATTAGTGTTTTAAAACTGTGTGGTGAATTGCTCAGTACTCAGAACCTCAACAGTAGAAGAGAGAGGAAAAAAAAATAAGCTGTTGCCCAGCAACAAGATGTCATAATTTACAGCAAAACAGAGACAGAAACAAGTTATTTTGGAATGATAAAACCACTCCTAAGGCCAGTGAGTGTGCGAGATTCTTTCACAAGGCTGTATGACCATTAGGTGTTGGAACAGAAGTAGGCCGTTTGGCTCTTCAAACTTGCTCTACTCTACAATGAGACCACTCTCATCCTCAACTGCATTTTCTTGCCTTTTCCCCTTAACCCTTAAAGATTAAAAAGCTGTCTCTCTCAGCCTTGAATATTGATCGATTGCGAGTGGGCAGATACTTGGGATATTTAACATAAGGTGGAAAAATGTGAGGTCATGCACTTTGATTTGTAAGAGTATAGTACTAACTATTAACAGCATTCTGACCCATACTCTACAGTTTTCAATGGATAAATATTCGACAGATTTATTATTCTCATGAAGGAAACATTCCTCCTCATGTGTGTCTTAAATGTGCAACCCCTTCTTCTGAAATTATGCTGTCTGGTCCTAGATTCTTTTGGCATGGCCTTAAAGGAACTTGTATGTTTCAATAAAGTCACCCCTCACTCTTCTAAACTCCAGTGTGCATATACCCAAAATACTTAACCTCTGCTCGTAAGAAAATTCCTCCATTTTTGAGATCAACCGAGAGAACCTTCTCTGAACTATTTCCAATACCACTGTATCTTTCCTGAGATCGGACGACCAAACCTGTCCATAGTATCCCAGTTGTAGTCTGACCAGTGCCTTAAAAGATTTTAGCAACTCTTTACTATTTTTACATTCCATTACCTTTGAAATAGAGCTCAACATTCTAATTGTCTGCTTATTGCCTGCTGATTTTTTTATGCTGGCTTTTTTTTATTTCTAAATCCTTCTGTGCCACAGCTTCCTGCAGTGTTTCTTCAGGTAAATAATAGCCAGCACTATACTCTTACAAATCAAATTGATGAACTCACATTTTTCCACATTATATTACAATTGCCAAGTTTCTGCCCGCTTGCAATCGATCTATATTCCTTTGTATAGATCATTCTCATCATTTGTCTGACATCCATAAATGTGGCAATAGTACATTCATTTCTCTCATTCAAGTCATTGTATATTGTGACTATCTGTGATTCTAGCATTGATCCCTGTCGCAAGTTGCAAGATGCCACCCTGAAAATGGTCCTTTTTTTAAATAGTTTTATCTTCTCCTAGTTAACCAATCCCCTATTCATAGTAATCCTGAACACCATGGGCTCTTATTAAATAGCCTTAAATAGAACATATTGTAAGCACTTTTTGGAAATCCATATATATTCCGTCTACTGGTCCCCTTTATCTATCCTGCTTGTTACCACCTTAACAAATAATAAAAGAATGGTTTCCCCTACACTGAGCCAAGCCGCCTCTGTTCATAACATGTATTTCTAAATGATCTGCTATAACTTCTCTAGAATCAACTCTAACTTAGCTCATAATGTTAAACCAAGTAGTTTAAAGTTAACTGTTTTTGTCTCCTCTTTTTGAATGAGGATATTACATTTCAGAGAGCGAAGCAGATTATTCAGAGAAAAATGCCTAAAGCATTAGCAATGCAGTTTAGCAGTCTCTCTATCTGTCAAGACAGAAGAAAATAAGTCTAGTATTGGTGTAATGCTTGTTCGAGAAAAGATCCAGATAAAGAAGACTGGGGAAAATATGTTTAAAAGTAGAGTAGAGTAGATTTTTGTCATTTCTATCATATACAACTGATACAGTAAAAATGAGACAGCGTTCCTCCAGGACCGAAGGTGTGACATGAATAGCACAAATTCCACAATCGTACACGGCATAAAGTGCATAAGAGGTGCAAAACACGTAAGTTACAGTGTAATAGAAGAATGATAGATAATAGACATTTTTCCAGCAGCAATTCAAAGTCGTGCAAAGAATTTCAGATGGAAAAGAATCCAATCATGTTGTGTTAAAGAGCCTGATGGCTTGGGGGATGGAATGTTGCACAATCTGGCCATGAGAGTCAGAATGCTCCGGTATCTTCTGCCAGATGGCAGGAGGGAGAAGAGTTTGAGTGAGGGGTGTAAATGCTCTTAACCTTTCGGATGCAGTATGTGTTATACATGTATGTAATGGAAGGAAGAGAGACCCTGATGATCTTCCCAGCTGTCCTCACTATCTGTCATAGGGTCATACAATCTGGGACAATGTAATTCCCAACATGAAACCAACATGGTCTTTCTAAAAGATGAGAGACTTAACAAACAAACCTTGTCCTTTTCAAGATATAATTTCAGTTACAACACAGTGTAAACCTTAGCTATAAATTCTGTGTCTTACAATCTTATACTCCACAACCACCTGATGAAGGAGCAGCATTCCAAAGGCTATTGCTTCAAATTAAACCTGTTGGACTATAACCTGTTTGTGTGATTTTTAACTTTGTAAATCCCAATCCAACACCAGCATCTCCAAATCTGTAGAATGTGATGAAGATGGGGGGTGGGAAGGGGCTTTCCTCAGTATGCACAGAAAGTTGAGATACTTGGCTATGTCATTTTGAGAACTAAATGAGCTGTCTTCGTACTTTATCTATGGGTCACAGGAAACCAGTTTAATTAAATAAATAGCTTTTAAAGAATGCAAATGTTTGCCAAAAAGAAACCAATTACAGCCATCACCACTCAATAACAGAGTCTGATGTGGAAATAGGATTCCTGTTCATTGAAGTTTGAGGATCGGTGTGGTTGTTGGTGAGAGTAAAAGGGTTGACTAATTTCTGAACATCCCAGATGGCCTACTTCAAGGACTGCAATTTCCCTTCCCACAAAGTCAACAATGCCCTCCAGCATATCTCCTCCACTTCCTGCATCTTTACCTTTGAAAGTCACCCCTCCAACTGCAACAAAGATAGAACCCTTGGTCCTAACCTTCCAGCCCAGCAATCTCTGGATACAACATATCATCCTGTGCCATTTCTACCACCTACAATCAGACCCCCCACCAAATATATGTATTTCCCTTCCACCCCTATCAGCATTCCGAAGAGACTATTCCAAATATGACTCCCTTGTTAGGTCCACGCCCCCCACCAACCCACCCTCCATTCCCAGTACCTTCCCTTGCCACCGGAAGAAGTATAGAAAATGCACCCATACCTCCGTCCTCACCTCCATCCAAGGCCTCAAAGGATCCTTCCACATCTGGCAGAGATTTTTCTGCACATCCAAACACTGTTGCTCCCAATGTGGTCTTCTTTACATTGGGGAGAAAGGACTCCAATTTTCAGAGCAGTTCAGTGAACATCTCTGGGATACATACACCCAATAACCCCACTGCCAAATGGCCAACTTCAATTTCTCCTCCCAATCTGCCAAGGACATGCAAGTCCTGGGCCTCCTCCATTGTCAAATCCAAGCCACTCAATGCCTGGAGGAGAAACACTTCATCTTCCTCATTGGAACTCCCCAACCACATAGCATCAATGTCAATTTCACTACTTTCCTCATCTCCCCTCCCTCACTTTATCCCAGATCCAACCCTCCAACTCAGTACCGCCCTCTTGAAATGTCCTATCTGTCCAACTTCCTTTCCACCTCTCCGCTCCACCCTTCCCCCTCATATCACCATTACCACCCCCACCTTCATCTATCTATCGCATTCACAGTTACCTTTTCCCCAGATGCACCCCCTTCCCCTTTTATCTCTCAGCCCTCTTGCCCCCCCTAACATTTTTGATTAAGGGCTTATGTCTGAAACATTGAGCCTCCTGCTCCTCGGATGCTGCCTGACTTGCTGTGCTTTTCAAGTGCCACACGTTTTGACTCTGATCTCCAACATCTTTCTCCTATTTATTTCTGATATTTGCAGTAAGACCATTTCTAATAATCCTTGCATTGTTAAACATTATGTTTTCCCTCTATGTTTAATAATTTTGTTCTCTTGTTAAAAGAATGTTCATGGTCTCTTGTGTATACTTTCAGTGACAAACCATCACTCTGGGATCAGCCTTGTTTGGTATTACCATCCGCTAGGTTCATAACAAATGTAAGAGATAGAAAAAGTGTTAACATTTCATGATCTTTTGTTACTTCGCGTATTCACAAATAAATGTCAGTGAAAATACTAATTTATAGACATACAAATAGCATGCTATGGGATTCCTTATTGTGTCACTTAGCTCAGTTCATCAAACTTTCTTGCAGTCGTCCAGATTTAGAAAACTCTGGATGCAGCAATTATATTCAACTCTATTATTCCAATCTATGTTTATTTGGTGAACAATAGTCCCTTCGCGTTTTTCCCCTAACTCAAATATTTGTATTTCTATTCTCCAAATGTTTATGTAGGATATTATTTTTAATGCAGATTATTCTGGACTTCATCACTCTTTCTACCATTGGAAATTCCCTTTTGAAAACAGTCACTTTCATGTACAAACTGTTATCTGAATCTCTTAACGTTACCAGTTGTAAAATTGTTCAGGAGATTATCTGCCTAACAGCCCATATTATAGTCCCGTGTGAAAATATGAATGGTAAATATTTATATAAATATATTTTATTTAACAGCTATAGCTGCTCAGTCACATCTATTCTAGCTCAGTTACTTATTTTGAACAGTTGGCTAAGATTAATTTATTTATTATGATTGAAGACTGATTGGAATTATGCTTGTTTACAGTAGTCTGATGTTTTAAAGTTGAATATTGATGTTATTGAAATGTCAAAGATTGAAGTTTAATTTTGGGTATGAATTTTAGGTGGTTTTGCCTGGGAATTTCTAATCTCAAAAAAGAAGCAGGAAATATATAGTGTGCTCTAATAACTAACTTCATGGACAAGTCGAGATTAGAGTGGTGCTGGAAAAGCACAGCAGGTAAGGCAGCATCCGAGGAGCAGGAAAATCGACATTTCGGGCAAAAGCTCTTCAACAGGAATAGAGACAGGGTGCCTGCAGAGTGGAGAGATCAATGAGAGGGGGTGGGGGTGGGGAGAAAGTAGCATCGAGTCTAAGGCATAGTCTAATGTGTATCGTGGACTCAAGCTGTTAACAAAAGGCCAGACAAGATAAAGAAGAATGATCAATCAGAAAGGACAAGCACAGGTAACAATTTGCTCTATATGTGCTCCAGAATTTGATCCAGCTTTGTAGGGGGAGATAGGACTGTATGATATAGTAGATAATCTGCTTTTATGTGGAATAGGTTGAATCTTACTTTTGGAGCAGATGCTTTAAAACTCTGCAAAGGCCACTGTGTAATATTTAAATTGTTGTTTTATATTTATATAATTATATTTATATTTATAGTGACAGTGTATGATTTAGATTTTATTGATAGGCAATCAGATTTTAAAAATTGCATTCCTGTGGCTGAATTACAAGCGCTGAGAGATCATGTGGGGATTGCAGGCATTTTGAATCTTATGTTACAAACGAACTGTTTGTCAAATTTATGTCACGCCCATACATGAACCTTATCCAATGGGGCCTTTAGAAATTTGCTTCAAACAGTCAATAGTGTGTTCCAACAGTGTCCAGAGAGAGAGGTGATCTAGTTTTATTTGGGAACTAACTCAGGTGTCTGGAAATTATAGTGTAAATAACAGCTGGTGAAATGCTCTCCCCTCAGACAGGCATGCTGGATATGAAATAAATTGTGAATGTAAAACTCTTGTTGCCTGTGTTTTCACAAAGTCTCAAATTCAGTGGTCCCTTGCCTCACTACCCTGATTCAGTCTCTGCAAGCTTGAAACTTAATGAAGAGAATGTGGAGAAACTGGTTTATCACAAAAAGGTGTGAACATTCACTATTATGCAGCTATGGATTATAATTTAGAATCATTTGAATAGACCATAGAATTATTGATCATGTGGTCAACTCATCGAAACTGATTTCAACTAATAAATCTTCTTAATCCAAGAATCAGCCAGAGACAAGCCAGTCCAGAGGCTACCAGGATATATGTTCCTCCAGCAAGAAGAACAGAACTCTGCCGAAACACACAGTTTACTCAGGCAGTGTAAGGGAGACCAATTTGCTTTTACCTACTTCTACTTAGTCACAAATCCATGCCAAACCTAGAAATTTCAACTTTAAATTTTATCTTCAAAGAACCACAAAGGAAAATCCATCAGGCTTGCAATAGAATCATAGAGTCATAGGGATATACAGCAAGGAAACAGACCCTTCAGTACAACTCGTCCATGCCAACAAGATATCCTAAATTAATCTAGTCCAATTTGCCAACACTTGGCCCTTTTCACTCCAAACCCATCCTCTTCATATACCCAAATGCTTGCATTATAAAGGATCAACTTTATCAAAATGAAACATATGATTTCCTTCTTGCTATTCTTAATACCTAAGTGCATTCATCTTTACTCATGTTTATGTCCAAAGGAGAATGAGAGTTGTAGTTGTTTAGATTTTGGGGTTTTGTGTGGTTAGTTGATCTTTTGTTTTTGATTTAACTTACCAGAAATCTTATTTAATACCCATTATTAAATGTCATAACACTCCAACTAATATATGCATTTTGTTGAGACACAATAAAAATGAATTGAGACGCTAGAGGAAAGTTATCTTCCTCCCGGTCATTCCTGCCATTGAGTAGGTACTTTTGTTGCATCATTATATAATTGACTAAGCAACCTGTTCAGTGAAGTTCTTGCACACCTCTGGAACAGGTGGGGCTTGGATCCAAGCCTCCAGGCTTTGATGTAGGAACAGTAGCACTACACCTCAAACAACGACCCCCATGTATCACAAAGAAAATTTGTAATCATTCTGTTTATAGACGTTACTGCACATGTTTGGAGTAGATAGGACTTGAACCCTGGGTCTGCTGACTCAGAGGTAGGTACTCTGCCACTGCACAATGAGAGGCCCTATTGACGTGTAGGATATTTTCTGAATCAATCTGGTTAAAGATGTTATTATACACCTCTTGAATTGGTGGGACTTGAACCTCAGCCTCCTAGGACATTACCCTGTACCTCAACAGCCCCAATGAACAATAAATAAAGATCGTCTGATAGTTATAAGCTGTGTGCTATTGGTCAGACAAGTACCTGAGGCATACAAATGCACAATTATGTATAAAGGTTACCAATTTAAGTTATTCTGAAATCTGAAACAATATGGTGGAATACTGATTGCCTTGCAATCCATATTATTTTTGTAGAGGACTGTGCTCCATGTAACCAATCTCAAGCAGACATCAAGTGGCTTTCCTCCACCTCCATATCCTACCTAATTCCCCACCCTCATTGCAATAGGAAATGCAATGATGGGAGGAGTAGGGATGGGCAATAAGTGCTGGTATAGCCCATGATATCCACATCCCGTGAATTGATAAAATAAACTAATTCTTCTTTATGTCTCCATATCTATCAAACTGCTGTGTCCCCAAGCTTCATGTGGTTTCTGCCTCCTCCATCCTCATTTCAGTTGAACCAGGAACTTGAAATTCATTTTAAAATTTTAGAAAACCTCTCCTGGTTTAAGGGTACCTTGGGCTCAGTAAGACTGTATTCACTGGCATTTAGAAGTTTGAACAGTGACCTCATTGAAAACATATCAGATCCTGAGGTAACTTCACAGGTTGGACGCAGAGAATTTGTTTCTCTTTATGGAAGTGTCTAAGACTAAAAGGTATGATCTCAGAATAAGAGGTTGCGCACTTCACACAGATAAGGAGGATTTTTTTCTCTCAAAAGATAGTAAATTTGTAGAATTCATTCTTGCAGTTGGCTGTCAAAGCTGGGTAATTAGGAAAAAGCTGGGCTATTGAGAATATTCAAGGCAGAGATAGATTTTTGTTCAGTAATAGTTGAGGACTATCAGATCAGCCATGATCTCATTGAATAGTGGAGAAGAATTGATGGGATGAATGGCTTACTTTGCTCCCAGAGTTTATGATTAGATTAGATTCTCTACAGTGTGGAAACAGGCCCTTCGGCCCAACCAGTCCACACCGACCCTCCGAGGAGTAACCCACCCAGAGCCACTTCCCTCTGATTAATGCACCTAACACTATGGGCAATTTAGCATGGCCAATTCATCTGACCTGCACATGTTTGGACTATGGGAGGAAATCAGAGCACCCGGAGGAAACCCACGCAGACGCGGGGAGAGTGTGCAAACTCCACACAGACAGTAACTGAGGCTGGAATTGAACCTGGGACCCTGGTGCTGTGAGGCAGCAGTGCTAACCATTGAGCTATCATCCCATCCATTAATTAATTAATCAGTGGTGTATCAATGAAATTCCATTATAGGAGCCTCTGTGAATTTTCCAAGGAGTGCACAGCAGATATGCAAACTTAGCAGGTTACGTGAATTGCCCATAGTGTTAAGTGCATTAGTCAGGGGTGAATGTAGGGGAATGGGTCTGGGTGGGTTGTTCTTTGGAGGGTCAGTGTGGACTTGTTGGGCTGAAGGGCCTGTTTCCGCCTTGTAGGAAATCTAATCGAATCTATTTGACCGGATGAGAAATAAGTGATAAAGTACATTTAAAGAGAGACAATGAAGTGTAGGTCACTGCTTGAGCTGCAGTAAAAATAATTATGATGTATTGGGAGTTGTTGTGCAACCCATTGTCCCACACAAGACTGGATAAACTAAATCTAAGTAACTCTAATGGGACTCCTATTTTTGAAGGAATTTTTCAAGGCTTCACAGTGTAATACATTGGCAACTGTGGTACATTCTTCATGCAGTTTTAACAGTATAGCTCACACACAATGTTTCCTGTGATTCAAAAGCAATTATGAGAAATATTTTGAAGTTAATTTTTGGGATTTATTTTTAGAAAATAGATATCCATTCTGACACTTTGTAAGAACTATCCAATTAGTCCCAATCCCTTGCTCATCACCATAGCAGTATTATTTTTTCAAGAATATCACCAATTCTCTCTGTTCTCACTAACCTTTTAAAGGCAGTGGATGACAGATAATAACAAATTACCACATTTAAAGCAAAAATTTGATTTTCCTCCTCAATTGATCTCAAATCTGTGCCTGTGATTTATCCTTCTCCTGTCATTTTCTTTTATTCATTCATGGGATGAGGGCATTACTTACTGGCCAGGGCAGCATTTATTGCCCATCCCTAACTGCCCAGAGAGCAGTTGCAAGTCCACTATATTACTGTGGGTCCGGAGTCACATGTAGGTCAGACTGGATAAGGATAGCGTTTCCTTCCCTCAAGGACATTAGTGAACCAACAATTGATGGTGGATTCATGGCCGTTATTAGATTCCAAATATCCAGATTCCACCATCTGCCGTAGAGAGATTCAGAGCTGGCTCTTAAGAACTTTACCTGGTTGCCTGGAAAAACAGTCCAGTCATCATAGCTTTAGACCATCACTTCTCCTAAAGAGTCATAGAATCCTCCAGCACAGAGAAAGGATCTTTTAGCTCAAACTAGTCCATGCCAACCAAAATGTCCATCCACTCTAACCACGTTTCCCTGTGCTTGGCCCATATCATTCTAATCCTTTCCTATCCATGTAGTTGTCCAAATGGCTTTTAAACGTTGTTAGTGTTCCTGCTTCAACAGCTTCCACTGGTAGCTCATTCCATATGCGTACCACCCTGTCTGTAAAAAAGTTGCCCCTCAGGTTCCCTTTGACCTGAAACTGATGCCCTCTCGTCCTCGATTCCCCAATCCTGAGAAAAAAACTGAGTGCATTCACCCTATCCATGCCTCTTATGATCTTATACTCCTCTGTACGATCCCCCCTCAGTCTCCTATTCTTTAAAGAAAAAAGCCCTAGCGTGTCCAACCTCTCTCTATAACTCAGGTCATTGAGTCCAGGCAATATTCTTGTCAATTTCTTCTACACTCTTTCCAGTTTATTAACATCCTTCCCATAACAAGGTGACCAAAACTGAACACAATACTCCAAGTGTGGCCTCACCAACATCCTCTATAACTGCAACGTAACTTCCCAACTTTTATACTCAGTACCCTGACTGATGAAGGCCAGTGTACTAAAAGCCTTTTACACTGCCCTGTCTGTCTGTGACTCCACTTTCAGAGAACCATGCACCTGAACTTCAAGATCCCTCTGTTCCACTACACTCCTTAAATGGAAAGAGTTTTCCCTTATTTATTCCCTTAAAATTTGTTTCCTATAATTTCTTCCTCCTCTCCTAAATGGTTCCTTAACTTCTCTTCATTGAAGGGGACTGTCCCAGGAGTGAAAAAATGCCTGTAAAATATTGAAGATGTACCACATTTTGCAATTTTAACCTATATTGAAAATATTTGTGTGTGATCATTTATCTGATTAGTGAGCAATTACTCTGAAAGTGCACCTTTGGTTTTTTTTTAAATTCAGCTAGAAACTGAAATATTACACATTTGGGCGGCACGGTGGCACAGTGGTTAGCACTGCTGTCTCTGAGTGCCTGAGACCCGGGCTCAATTCCCGACTCAGGCGACAGACTGTGTGGAGTTTGCATGTTCTCCCTGTGTCTGCGTGGGTTTCCTCCAGGTGCTCCGATTTCCTCCCACAGTCCAAAGATGTGTGGGTCAGGTGAATTGGTCGTGCTAAATTGCCCGTAGTGTTAGGTAAGGGGTAAATGTAAGGGTATGGGTGGGTTGAGCTTTGGCGGGTCGGTGTGGACTTGTTGGGCCGAAGGGCCTGTTTCCACACTGTGAGTAATCTAATTCCCAACCTTGTACATTGCTATACTTTGCCATGAATTTTTAAAATAGAGATGTAATTTGCAATTTCACCTGGGAGGGCAGCCTGGCAGAACACAACTCCCATCCAGTGTGGAAACTGCCTGATTAATATTCTTTTACTTCAGCATATAGAAGCCCAATTTTTAAAAATATCCATGTTTCCTTCATTACACACAGTTCAATCCCGAGAGCCCGTAATACTTAATTGGTTACATAATTTCCCCACCACTTCTCCAGGAACCAAAATGTAAGCTTTGAAGGAACAAAATAACTGTGAATGCCAATTCCTCTATTCCCTCTAAATAAAGTAATGCCCCTAGCCGTACAAATTACCTTGCATTACATATAGATAATTGCTTTTATTTGTATAAATATTTTATGATGTTCAATCTGATATCACCTCTCATGGCTGTGACACCATTGCTTCATGGAAATGCTTCGACCTTGATTATTATCTGATTTTTCGATCGTGCTTTCATCGCCCTTTCTAAAAGAAAGCAATAAAGCAACCAAGTTATTTTATAAAGTTTGATTAAAGTAACAAAATTAAATCTAAATGAAATCTGAGTCCATCAAGACACTGACATTGTTTCTACCTTTGCATCATTGTTGTCTTGCTGTCAAGAAAAATAGCTTGAAGACAAAGAATCTGACTTTCCTGTGCCTTGTCCTATCTGTGATAGTCTAGCAGTGGCATTTCCTATATTAATTTTTTCATTGCTGATCTGAGTGCCGGAGGTACTGTGAACAAGACAGAGGGAGATGTCATTTCCAAGGAAAACAGAAATATTAAAGTCAAGGCAATTCAGTCAAAACAAAAGCAGTAAAAAATATAATTAGCCCGACTTGCTGCTGCAACATTGTTCATCACTACCTACCCAAATTTAGAGACTAATTTCCACAGTTTTAAACTTTCTCATAGAATAAGAAATTCCTTATGAGAATTAATGTGGCTTCCCCTTCGTGTATTTGTCATGCTAAAGAGGTCTGAAAATCTTTAGTGATCGACAATATGATTCACCTTGGGATGTTCCTGAGAGATGAGATAAGGCACAATATAAATGCGTATTCTTCAGCTAGCAGGCAAGCATTTATTTAAACCCAATACACAGACTACTTTTAAGAATGATTGTGATTCCTACTCTTTTGGCACAAATGTAATATTTGAGAAACTTAAGGTTAGCATTGTCGATGCAAATAAACATGACAAAGTTGCACATAATAGGCATTGGAAAAATTCTGCTGATTGTTATTTTTGGGTCATGCCTCTTAAATTTCTCATCAGTGAATTAATCTGTTCTGGAGCTCAGCTTTAATGTCCTCTTCAATTCTGTCATTCTGTGATTTAAGTGGATGAAATCCTGAATGGTGTGTATCGTAATGCTACTGATAGGGAATGTCTGCATTTTTGTTTCTAATGTGACATGATGATTTTTTACATTTAAGGACATGTCACAGTCTTTGGGTCAACCTTGCACATTTGCTAAGTGTCAGCCATTGCTCAACATAAGTGCTGTGAGTTCGGAATCAGAAGGTTGTATGTTCAAGTCTCCAATCACAAATGCCTGAGGGAGAGAATGTGACTTTGGGTTCCTGCTTCATATGAAATTCTGAGTCAAATTTGATGTTGAACTTTAAATGCAATACTGTTCAGGAACTGAAGTGCCGGGTAGGTTATCTTTTCTGCTTTCTGTATGTTTAAGTAAGAAAACCAAAAGAACTGCAGATGCTGGAAATCAAAAACAAAAACAAAAATTGCTGGAAAAGCTCCGCTGATCTGGCAGCATCAGTGGAATGAAATCAGAGTCAACATTTCAGGTCTAGTGACTCTTCTTTAGAACTGAAGTAGTTGGAAGTTCTAGTCTGGAATAAAACAAGGTTGGGTGGTACAGGAGATGCTTTTGGGGGTGGGGGTGGAAGGTGTAGGCAGCAATAGTTCATAGCTTTTTGTTAGCATTTGATTGGAAAATGGATCAAGAACATTTGAATATGATCGTTGAAGCACGTGAAATGTAAATCACCAGAGAAAACTCCATGGGCGGTATTTTGTCCTTGTTAGAAGTTGTTGAGCAGTGTTGGTAGGAAAAATAGTCAGTTGGGTTGGCACTGGAAAAATACCTGCTCCCTTCCTGTCACTTCGAACTTCAAGTTTTTTGGTAGATAGGTCTACTGCTGACCTTCCTAACCTGCTATCCATTTAGGCCTCTAAGTTCTCAATTAAACCTAAGTGCCTCAACTGCCGCCTGAGTGGGCGGCACGGTGGCACAGTGGTTAGCACTGCTGCCTCACAGCGCCTGTAGACCCGGGTTCAATTCCCGACTCAGGCGACTGACTGTGTGGAGTTTGCACGTTCTCCCCGTGTCTGCGTGGGTTTCCTCCGGGTGCTCCGGTTTCCTCCCACAGTCCAAAGATGTGCGGGTCAGGTGAATTGGCCATGCTGAATTGCCCGTGGTGTTAGGGGGGGGGTAGGTGTGGGGGTGTGGGTGGGTTGCGCTTCGGCGGGTCGGTGTGGACTTGTTGGGCCGAAGGGCCTGTTTCCACACTGTAAGTCTAATCTAATCTAAAAAAAAACTCACCGCCAGCCCAGTTGGCTTCCAAAAAACAAAGACCTACAGATTCTTGAAATCAAAAACAAAAACAAATTGCTGGGGAAACTCAATTCTGGCAGCCTCTGTGGAGAGAAAGCAGAGCCAATGTTTCAGAATGATCAATTCTGCTTTCTGTCCATAGATGCTGAGTTTCCCCAGCAACTTCTGTTCGTCTTCCAGTTAGCTGCCATCTTGGTGGGGAAGAAATGTGGATGTTTTCTCAACAGCAAAACCACTGTGATGTGCCAGCTGAGTTTTAAGGAGGAACATCCATTTGCCCAGCTTTGAGGGCAGTGGGGGTGAGGAGACGACAACTGAATGTCAGGCTCCCTCCATTCTCCTGATGCCTCTGTCCCTACAATCCTCACCCCACAATACCTCAGTCATAGTCTTCCTTGATTCTCTCCACTTCAAACAGGCTGTAAATTGTGACTAGCCTGCAGTTTCAGGCAGGGTGGAACTTCAGCCCGAAAAAGTCTGATTGATGCTTGAACTGCCTGGCCATCTTGTTGATGGGAATAATTTGCCTTTAAAGATGTGCACCCCCCATCACTTCGTGCAAGAAGAATTTTATCTCTGCCAATGCACGTTTTTTTTAAGGATTGAATTCTCTACCACAGAAGGTTGTTGGGGCCAGTTTGTTAAATATTCAACAGTGAGCTAGATGTGACACTTGCGGCTAAAGGGATCAAGATATATGGAGAGAAACGAGGAATGGAATATTGAAATTGCATGATCAGCCATGATCATATTGATTGGTGATGCGGCTCTGAAGGGCTGAATGGCCTCCTCCTGCACCTATTTTCCATGTTTCTATGAATAGAGAACATTTGGAGGGATACTGGCCAAGCATAGACATGTGGGACTAGTTTAGTTTGGGAATATGGTCAGTATGGACTGAAGAGTCTGCTTCCTTGCTGTATGTCTCTGTGACTCGGATTCTATGCATTGGATTAATATTGCTTCCAGCATAAGTTTGAATTAAAGACTTTTCCATAAAGTCAAACTGCTCTTTTTCAAAAAAATGGACAAGCTACCTTGTTGCTGATATTTATACCATATCTTCCAAATATTATTACACAAAAACAGCTTAGATATCAATGTTGTAAGAACTATTGGAGGATTTGTTCATATTTGTTTAGATCGAAGACACCTATATCCAAAGATACAAATGCAATCTCTGCATAAATACAATGCAAGCTATAAATGGATTTCAATTTTATTTTATGGTAAAATCCTTACTTTGGTACTTTGATAAGAATAAATTATTCCACGGGGGATTTACAATGTTCAAAATAACTTCTGCTATAAATCTCAAATCTTCTTGGAAAAATAATGATCGGTGAACAACATATGCCATTAATAATGTACAAATCAGACAGGACGGTCAGAAACATGCCGTGAGTGTAGATCCCCAGAATCCCTTGGTTGATTTATGCTAATCTGCTATTTTGCTGGTGCAAATGAGGAAATTGCAAATTCCTTCTTCCATTGTTTATGAGAACTTTATGAGATTTGCACATTGATTCAAAATTAATGGAATAAATGTCCTTTTCACAATGCAATCATTTTTAATGCAATGCTTTGATTACCAATCTGTCCAGGAGGTGAAAAGAAATATATTAGACTGTTAGTTCCCATACCTGCATGCAATAAATTGTTTGTTTGAGATCTAAAAATGGCTTTCTCTCACCTTTTTCTTCTTTAATTCTATTTGTGGCAAAGAGTCGTACATCATGGAAACAGACTCTTTGATCCACCAGTCCACATCGACTGTGTTCCCAAACTAAATTAGTCCCATTTGTCTGCACTTGGCCCACACCCTTCCAAACTTTTCTCATTCATAAATTCATTCAAATATATTTTAAATGTTGTAACTGTGTCTGCATCCACAACTTTCTCTGGCAGTTCATTCCATACATGAACCACACTGCATACATGTCCTTTCTCCTCTCACCTGAAAAATATGCTCCATGAATTTGAACTTCTCCAGTCTAGGGAAAAGACTCATGTCATTCACCTTATCTGTGTCTCCCATGATTTTATAAACCTCACTGTAGCGGCACGGTGACTCAGTGGTTAGCCAGGGTCCCAGGTTCGATTCCAGCCTTGGGTGACTGCCTGTGTGGAGCTTGCACATTCTCTCTGTGTGGGTTTCCTCTGGTTTCCTCCCACAGTTCAAGTGAATTGCCTATGTTAAATTGCCCATCGTGTTAGGTGCATTTGTTAGAGGGAAATGTGTCTGGGTAGGTCACTCTTCAGAGGGCCGGTGTGGAGTTGTTAGGCCGGAGGGCCTCTTACCACACTGTAGGGAATCTAATCTAATCAATAAGATCTTCACTGCAACATAGGAGGTTAAGGTGTAAGAGTCCCAGTCTATTTTTCTATTGCAAATTTCTCCATTCCCGGCAATATCCTGGTAAATCCTTTCTGAATTCTCTCCAGTTTAATAATATCCTTCCTATAATAGGGTGATCAGAACTGCACAGTGCTTCAGAAGAGACTTCACCAATGTCCTGTACAATCTCAACATGATGTCCCAATTCCTATGCACAAAGTCGAGAGTATGGCTCTGGAAAAGCTGATCAGGCCGCATCCAAGAATTGATGTTTTGGGCATAAGCCCTTCATCAGAAATGAGACTTCTGAGCTGGGGGCTGAGAGATAAGTGGGAGAGGGATGAGGCTAGGGGCAAGTAGCTGAGAGTGCGATAGTTAGATGAAGGTGAGGGTAATGGTGATAAGTTGGAGACGAGGATGGAACGCATTGGTGGGAAGGAAGATGGAGAGGTAGGACAGGTCATGAGGGTGGAGCCGAGTTGAAAGGGTGGATCTGGGATAAGGAGAGGGGGGAGGGGAAATTAGGAGACTGCTGAAATCTACATTGATCCCGTGTGGTTGGAGGGTCCCAAGGCAAAAGATTAGGTGTTTTTCCTCCAAGGGTTGGATGATTAGGATTTCTCGTATACTTAAAGATTGGAGCAGTGAAGGCAAGTGTGCTAAATGTCTGTATTTTCCAATTTTTATTTCTCTTTCAGTATATTATGATAAAAGGTGCATAAAAATCAGCTGTTTCACCTCCATATCCTTTGTTATTCCAGGCCAGATCAGCTAGATACTTAGACCCCCTCCCAATCAGTAAGCAGATGAGAAAACCCATTTGCAGCTCCTTAGCAGCTTTTGGGGAAGTGGTAATGTAATGGAGACATCATTAGATGAGTAATCCAGATCCCCAATTTAATATTCTGGAGACATGAGTTCAAAACCCTTCCAGGAACAGATGGTGAAATTTGCATTCAATTTTAAATAAAAGGTCTGCAATATAAAAAGAAGCTAAGGATAGTGCTGACCCTGTAATCATTGCTTTTCATGGTAAAATCTATCCATTTCACTAATGTCCTTCAGGGAAGGAAATCTGTCATCATCCATACCTTGTTTAGCATACATGTGACTCTAGGCTATTAAGAATGTACAACAAATGCTGGCCTAACCAGTGGTGCCCATATCCTGTGAGCAATCTATTTTAAAAATTAGCTGAGACTCAATATCAAATTTTGCTCAGACCACCATGTGAAACAGGAGTTCAGGTAGCTTTCCATTCTTCATGTGTTTGAGGGATAGGATATCAACACAACCTTTTCACTCCAAATATGATAGCAGTAACGTTGAACTAAGGCTGAAAGTGGGTGAATATCAGAGAGCAATCCAAAGATTTTGACAGGTCCTTCATGAAGAAAATCCTCATCTAATGTCTGGAAACAGGAAGTCAGTCATTTTCTGTCAATAACCCCATAATTTACATTTTTCTTGATTTAAACAAATTAATTCATAGAAGAATAGAGAGTGTAAGTTACTTCTGTGCAGAATTTACATTTTTCATATAAAAACAAAATTTAGAGAATCTTTCTGGAATAGTTATTAAACCTAGCAATTATCAGGATACAGGAAATTTCACACTCTTGTGGGCGGCACGGTGGCACAGTGGTTAGCACTGCTGCCTCACAGTGCTAGAGACCTGGGTACAATTCCCGCCTCAGATGACTGACTGTGTGGAGTTGCACATTCTCCCCATGTCTGTATGGGTTTCCTCCAGGTGCTCCAGTTTCTTCCCACAGTCCAAAACAAATGTGCAGGTTAGGTGAATTGGCCATGCTAAATTGCCCGTAGTGTGAGGTGAAGGGGTAAATGTAGGGGAATGGGTTTGGGTGGATTGCACTTCAGCGGGTCGGTGTTGACTTGTTGGGCCGAAGGGCCTGTTTCCACACTTTAAATAATCTAATCTCATAGAAAGATGTTTACACTCTTGGGTTGACAACAGGTACAGTAAACATGTAAGACCATTATCTTTGTTTTTAGGTCAGAAGAATCTCAGATTGAGCAAGTTTTTAATTCATTTCAGAAGAAATAGAATTGAGTTTTGAAGCAAGTTTAATTTCTCTCTTTCAGGAATTCCGAGCAGCTCAGGGAACAAGTCACCTCAGCAGAAGGGATAAGTTTGTGCAACTTCCAGACCGGGAGAGTTTGGGACATGAAGCACACAATTAATGGTAGGGTCCTGGGGAGTGTCATCAAACAAAGAGACCTCAGCGTGCTGGTTCATAGTTCCTTGAAAGCAGCCTCGCTAGAAGAGAGGATGGTAAAAAAGGCACTTGCCTTCATTGGTCAGAGCATTGAATATTGGAGTTGGGACATCATGTTGCAGCTGTACAAGACATTGGTGAGGCCACTCCTGAAAGACTGCATAAAGTTCCGTTTGCCCTACTACAGGAAGGCTGTTGATAAACTAGAAAGGGTGAATAAAAATATTACAAGGATGTTGGCAGGATTGGATTATTAGGAGAGGCTGAATAGACGGTGTCTTTTTCCCCAGAGCGTTGGAGGTTGAGCGATGACCTTATAGAGGTTTATAAAATCATGAGGGGCATGGAAAGGTTGAATAAAAAAGTTCTTTTACCAACGGTAGGGGAATCCAAAAGTGAAAGGCGGAAAGATTTAAAAGGGACATGAAAGGCAACTTTTTCACACAGAGGGTGGTGGTGTATGGAATGAGCTGCCAGAGGAATAAGTAAAGGTGGGTACAATTGCACTTAGAAGATATTTGGACAGGTACCTGAATTGGAAATGTTTAGAGCAGCATGGACCAAACACAAGCAAATTGGACTAGTTCAGTTTGGGATACCTGGTCGGCATGGACGAGTTGGACACTGTTTCTGTGCTGTATGACTTTTTTTTGTGGATTATTGGAACTGAAAAAGCTTCAGCTTTTAGATTTGTCAGAAGCATGTGGAGTGAAATTTGTGCAAACTTGGAAAGGTCTCACAAAATTGGTTCTGTAGTGCATGGCAAATGTAGCTATCAGGAATCCGTAGAATCCTGAGGAGTTAAGATAGGTGTATAATTTCTCAGTACTTTGCTCAGGATGTAATAATGGACAGTAATGGGATGAACACATGAAGCTTTGTTTTGCTGGTATTTTAGATCTTATGAATTGATTTCTATGTTTAGATGGCTAGGTTTGTTAATTTTAATAATGCTTGTGAAATAAATTTCTGTTAAACTATCAAAGAAAATCTGCAGCCTCAGGTGGATATATTTCAGTGATGAGCCATCATGTTAAGTAACGAAATAGGCTTTTCAGTTTGGTATTGGCTGATCATCCAACTCAGTACCCTGCTCCTGCTTCCTCCTTATACCTTTTCATCCCTTTGGCACTCAACATTATATCTAACTCCTCCTTAAAAACATTCAATGTTTTTCAGCTCACCACTCTCTGGCAAATGAACTTTCTCCTCAGTTCTAAATGAGCTCATCCCCATCTCCTTGGACTATGAACTCTGGTCTGGACTCTTCAGTTGTTGGGAACATCCTTCTATGTTTACACCATCTAGGCTTTTCAGAAGCAAGTGTTTTCAAATAAATTTTTTGGACTGTAAACTGGTGTTTATAGTCCAAAATTTTAACTTTGTACACCCTAGTCCGACGTCGGCATCTCCAAATCAGAATTTTCAAAGTTTCTATGAGATTTTCCCATTAATTCTTCTAAACTCCAGTGATATGCAGCACTTTTTATTGGCCGGCACCTCGAAGATGGGATCAGGAATGAACCAGTTTATCAGGAATGCCGGTTAAAACAAAGTCTACCGTAGTCCTAATTGATCTAAACTCTTTGGGATGGCAGAACTGACATTTACAGAAATCTGTCGGGTAAATCTTTATTGTATTCCCATCATTGCAAAATCGCGGGAGATCGAAACTGCCTACAGTACTCGAAGTGTGAGCTCAACTCGGCCCTGTACAATTGTAACAAGACGTCCCTGCTCCTTTAATTGAATCCTTTCACTATGAAGGTCAACACACCATTTAATATCTTCACCATTGACAAAATGACAAAAGGCTGAAGGCACAGGACAGAAACAAATGCTAATCGTATTTGTCAAATAAACAAAAGATATGTAGAAAAATGATGATCTGGAAAAAGTTGAATCATCAAAGCTAATGTCCAGGAAAATGAGGGCAAAGGTTCTGATTTTAAAACAGTGATTTCAGTGTTTAGTTCAAAGTCTGTGAACTGTATAATTGAAAGGCACAATGCTGTTTCTCAAGTTTGAGGTTCATTGGAACTGTGTAGGAGATTGAAAGTGAAGTGGTAAAGTAGCAAATTAAGTGGAAATTAAAATGAAAAATGACTGAAAATTTGGATTCATACTTGGAAACAAAATGGAATGTGTTCCACCAAACTTTCACCCCTATGTAATTGGTCATCTCAGTGCAGAAAGGTGAGTGTTGTGTATAGTTTCATAGCCTATTACATGAAAGAAGTACAAAGCAATTGCTTGTTAATCTGGATGGGGCTTGGGAAGTGGGAAGGGAGAAGGTCAAAATGCAAAAGTTGAATCTTGTCTTGTATGTCAAAGTGTCAGTAACAGCGTGGTGTTGTTGAAAATCATGAAAAATGAAATAGGGTATGAGGCAAAGCTGGTCCCTTCAGAATGCGGAAATGGGAGTTAAGAAGACAAAAAGATGGATGCTAGAGTGATGCTGGAATGGAGAGATGTCGGTGGTGAGGATAATCTATTGAAGTTGGAAGCATATGAAGTTAAGGACAAGTGTATCCTGTTGTTCTCGAATTAATAAAGTGTGTGTAGGGTTTGCAGGGCCTGTACTCCCCATTTTAAGACTATAAACCCCACCCTGTCAAATTCAACATTTGTGGGGAGGTGGTGTAGGCCTTTGTTGTGTCTGGAAATACTTAGTGTTTTTTGAAATTTTATTAACCAGTGCAAATTACAAACAGTTAACATGAACAGCCATATACAAGAAGCAGCAATTTACAGGGAAAGGACAGAAAAGCTAGACTACCAACCCCACCATACAATCAATTCACAGGGAAACGAAGTAACCCCGAATCCCAGCTTACATTATGAAGACGGAAACAATGAACACAATCACATACAGACAATTTGATAAAGCAAACAATAAAACAGTGCATAATACACACAGACACCCCTGGCAACCCAGCAAATCACCCGGACCTCCCACCTTTCGGCCACTCAAAGGCAGCCTGCTCTTCCGGCTCTCTGTCCACCCTTATGCCCCTTCCGGCTCTTGGTCAACCCTAACACACCTTCCAGCCACCTCTAGGACAGCCTGTCTTGTTTCCTCACCCCCTAGGACAACAGCAATCAGGACGGCCTGCCCACCTTCCGACTTCCCTAATTGCCATTTCGCGCCTTCCGACCCCCTCTAGGACAGCCCACACCGGCACTTACCTGGAGTGACAGCGCTGAGGACAGCCTACCTGCCTTCCAGATCTCAGTCTGTCTCTATGTACCATCTGGCTCTTGCCCACCCCAACGTGCCATCTGACCTGTGGACTGCTCTGACACACCCTCCGGCCACCTCTAGGACAGCCCACCCTGAGACTTGCCTGGAGTGACAGCGCTGAAGATAGTCTACCTGCCTTCTAGCTCTCAGTTTTTCTCTAGGTACCATTTGACTCTCACCCACCCCGATGTGCCATTTGGCCTGTGGACTGCTCTGACACACCTTCTGGCCACCTCTAGGACAGCCCAGCCCCCTCCCTGGGATGATGGTGCTCAGGGCATCCTATAAGCCTTCCGGATCTTGGCCCATCCCTATGTACTTCTGGCTCTCAGCTGTTCTGACACACCTTCCAGCCACTTCTAGGATAGCCCATCCCAATTACTCTTCTCAAAACAACAACGGCCTCCCTACCTTCCAACTCTTGGGGCAACTGGTATCTGTGTGGCCTACCTAACTTCAGGTGCTCACAATGGCCTACCCACCCTCCGGATCTCAGGGTGACAGCTTTTGGGATGATCTATGAGCCTCCCAGCTCACAGTAAAGCCTGCCAGACCCAGGGACACACAAGACGGTGCAAGTGATAAACCCAACGAACAACAAGACAAAATCAATTACCAACTAACAGACCTCATTCAGGCTAAGTGTTTATTTCCATGACATGACCAAGATGTTTGGTTATTTCATTCTGCTTGTGGCGTTTCAGTAATCTTGGTTGACAATTGTTTTTCCTTCCATTTTCTCTGTTTGTACTAAAATGTTGCTTGCTTGATGTTATTTCAACTTCGACATAGAATCAAAGGTAAAAGATCAATTTAATTGTTCTCACTACACAACCTGACTAATAAGAAGATTACAATCATATTTATGTATCATATTATATCACACACCCTATTTGGGAGCGAAGTAACATTTCAGTTCATTGAGAAGAATGTGATTTTTTTCAAGAGAAGCTTTAAGACAGGGATACAAGTTGTCTATTGAAAGTCCTTGAAGTAAACAGCTTGCAAGGCCTTGTTTCTTTTTAAAAGTAGGAACAATAGAAGCAACCTGAATGGGTGGAGGAAGCTTTCACAAAACCAGGATTTAGAGTTTTAGCTTTCAGTAGCAGTTGTTGCTTGGAAAACTGTAGTACATCTCTCTCTGCTTCATTCTCTTTTAGGGTTTTCACTTGATATTTTTTCGTCCTGCTGCTGGAGTTGCATGTGAGACAATCTGTTTTTCTGCGTTTGCCTTTGCAAAGAGTGTGTTTATGGGATGTTGCTTTACTGGAACAGTTACTGTTTAGTAGCTCAGTAATCTATTATCCTGTTAAGCTTTCCAATAGAGTTAGGTTATTCCAATTTTGTCTTTTTTCTTTTGTAGTATTTTAACTGTAGTGTATGAATAAAGTGTTTCTTGCTTCAAATCTGGTAGTTTAACCAATTGAATTGCATCCAGAATGCAATGCCTAGTACTTACCCTTAAAATAAAAAAAAGGTTGAGGTTTGGTCTACATTCTGAATATATTTTGAGGAGCTTTGGCCCTGATCCTAACAAGAGACACATCAAAGTAGGATTCATAAATGTTGGACTCAGATTCAATGAATGATAATGACAACTGGCAGCATATTGGTAGCTTGTGAGGAACACATTCCATTTTGTTTGCAAGTATGAACCCAGATTTCCAATCATTTTACATTTTAATTTCCCCCTTATTTGCAAAAAAAACCATAGTGCTTGTACAAGCTTGGGATAGTAACTTTGGTAACTGCTGTTAAGCAAAGGTGGAAGCATTCATCTTGCTGGATATATCATGGCCTCATATTTCTTCATCTTCAATTCTTATTAGAATGAGTAGCATTATCAGAGGAATACAGATCTTTAATAATGTGTTTTATGTATTAGTATGAAAGTAAGAAGAATCCACACCACATCATCAGGCCATTTAGAGTTTTCGACTCAAAGATGTACAACACAGAAACAGATCATCCATACCCACCAGATATCCTAACCTGATCTAGTCCCATTTCCCAGCACTTGGCCCATATCCCTCCAAACCTTTTCTATTCATATATCCATCCAGATGCCTTTTAAATGCTGCAATTGTCCCCTCATTCCTGATGAAGGGCTTATGCCCGAAACGTCAAATTTCCTGTTCCTTGGATGCTGCCTGCTGTGCTTTAACCAGCAACACATTTTCACCCCAGCCTCCATTACTTCCTCGAGCAGCTCATTCCATCCATGCACCACCCTCTGTGTGAAAACATTGCCCCCTTCGGTCCTTTTATATCTTTCTTCTCTCACCCTAAACCTATGCCCTCTAGATCTGGACTCTTTCACCCCAGGGAAAATACTTTGTCTACTTATCCTATCCATGCCCCTCATGATTTTATAAAGCTCTGTGAGGTCACCCCTCCGCTTCTGACACTGTTGGGAAAAAAACCCAGCCTATTCAGCCTCTCCCTACATCTCAAATCATCCGACCCTGGCAACATCCTTGTAAATATTTTCTGAACCCTTTCAAGTTTCACAACATTGTTCCAGTAGGAAGGAGACCAGAATTCCATGCAATATTCCAAAAGTGGCCTAACCATTGTCCTGGACAGCTGCAGCATGACCTCCCAACACTTATAACTCAATACTCTAATCAATAAAGGAAAGCATACCAAATGCCTTCTTCACTATCCTATCTACCTGCAACTCTACTTTTAGGGAACTATGAACCTGTACCCTAAGGTCTCTTTGTTCAGCAACACTGCCAGGGCCTTACCATTAAGTGTGTAAGTCCTGCTCTAATTTGCTTTTTCAAAATGCAGCACATTGCATTTATCTAAATTAAATTCCTTCTGCTACTCCTCAGCCCATTGGCCCATCTGATCAAGATCCTGTTATACTCTGAGGTAATCTTCTTCACTGTCCACCACGTCTCCAAATTTGGTGTCATCTGCAAACTTACTAACTATGCCTCCTATGTTCATGTTCAAATCATTTGACTCAACTGCTCTTTGCCAGTGTTTATGCACTGTTTGAGCTTTTGCCCACCCAAATTCATATTACCCTATCAACTTATCCTGTTGTTTACTCAGCCTGACATTTATCTAGCTTTCCCTTCTTTGCTGGATCCCCAGCTCTTCCACCCTTCAGCCATTATTTAGCCATTAAATAATATTTTTGTGTGCTCCATTTCGGATTTATCAGTGACTGCTATATACTTATAAATTCTTTGCAATGCCTTGGATTTGGAAACAATTTCTCTGTCAAATCCTTTCATAATCTTAAAGTCTAGTATTAACCACATCCTTCTCTTTTAAAAAGTAAAGACTTTCACCCTGTTCGATCTTTCCTCATAGATATAATCTCTGGCATGATTGTTGTAAATCTTTTATACAATTGTTGGTGTGTCTATTTATCTTACAACAAACTAGAATTGTAGATCATACTCCCAAGTCTAATTCTGTGCAAGTTTTTTGTAATTTTGTCAGTTACTCGTCCTGTATATTTAGATTATAATTGTAAAAGCCAAATTAGTTTGTCGGTGCTATTAAGTTGTTTGTGAATTTGTTACCCTAATACCTTTTGCTCCCCTTTTGTAGGCAGATATAATTTTCAATGGAGGATGTAGTTTTTTATTCTTCCCCTCAGATGTACCATCTCACATATAGTTACAGTAAAATTGTTTCCCATTCATTCTGCAAGTTTATTGTAAATCAAGTTTAGGAATCAGAATAATAATTGTGAATGTAAATGGGAGAAAGGTAATATGTACAACAGTCATTGTCAGACCATGGTAGTCATGGACAGAAGGATGCTGTCACCACTTCTCGCTCTTTGACTCGATCAAAGGGCCTAATTAGTTAATAGAGGTAGAGGAACAACTCTTGTAAGTCTTACTAAGAAGTGGCTCTTGTTTAACAAAGATATAGTTTATTACATGAGAGAAATTAAGTATGTTGCAATAAGTAGTCAGATACGTTTTACTAAGACTATTGTGGGACATAGATGGCAAATGAATGGTCTTTTGAAATCTAGAGATAATCTCCCAATATAATCCCACAAGACCATATGACATCATATGGAGTTTACAGATCCAGCATTAACTTTTTCAGAGCTGTTATATTAAACAATTCATGGAGCAGTTCATATGTAACTCACTGCTTCCAATCACCTATCATGTCAGGGCCACAGACTCTCTGATTGTGGCTTTTTGTCCCGCTTCTATTCCATTGTCTTAGTATCCCCCAAGGATTTGCCTATTTCTCATCTACCTGTTGTTCCTTGATTACACCATATGAAACCACAGCACAAGTTTTCATGATGCTTTGAGTACTCACTTTATCTAGATTTATCTAGCCACCACTCCCCCCAAAATCTCCAATGTTTGTAAAATGTCTGCCTATCAGACATCCATTATTGAATGACCACACACTTCCTACAACTAAATTTCTTATTATTATCAGAAAACTAACTAAAAATTGCATGCAGTTCCAGAATCCACATTAGAGGAAGGATGTGATAACACTGGAGAGGATACAGAGAAGATTTACTGGGCTGGAGATTTTTGGTTATGGGGTGACAAAGTAGCTCAGTGGTTAGCACTACTGCCTCACAGGGACCTGTGATTGATTCCGCCTTTGGGAAACTGCCTGGAAAGTTTGCACATTCTCCCTGTGTCTGCTTGGGTTTCCTTCAGGTGCTCCGGTTTCCTCCCACATTCAAAAGAAGTGCAGGTTAGGTAGCTTAGCCATGGGAAATGCGGTGTTACAGGGATAGGGTAGGGGTGGATCTGGATGGGATAATCTTTGGAGGGTCAGTGTAACTTGATAATCTGAAGGACCTGCTTACATTCTGAAGGAATTCTATGATTTTATAATTCTATTCTATAAGCAAGATTGGAGGTTGTTTTCCTTAGAACAGAGGAGGTTAAGCGGGGACATGATTGAGATGTACAAAATTAGGAGATGTATGTATAAGGCAGACAGGAAGAAACTATTCCTCTTGACGGAGAGATCAATTACCAGGGGCATAGATTTAAGGTAAAGAGCAGAAGGTTTTGAGTTGGTCTGAGGAAAAATGTTTTCACCCAAAGGTAAGTGGGAATCTGGAACTCATTGCATTTAAGGGTGGTTGAGGCAGAAACACTCAACTCTTAAGAAAATTCCGATGTGCACTTGTGATGCCAATGAATACAAGGCTGTGCGTCAAGTGCTAGAAAAATGGGTTTAGAATAGTTAGGTGGCTGTTTCTGACTGGCACAGATGCAGTAGGCCAAAGGGCCTTTGTCTGTGCTGAGCATCTCTGTCTGTACGAAAACTAAGTCATTGTTTTTGGTCCCTGCCTAAAAACCTTTGTTATTTCACTAACTTCAATCCTCTTCTTTGCAACTTTCTGAGGCTGAGCAAAACATTTTGTGACCTTGGTATCACTGTTTGAGTCCTAAATTGATTTTCTGATCACACATTCTTTTTCTTCCTTTAAGACCTTCTTTAAAACCTAACTTCCTCATCTCTCCATACGATACTAGGTGTTTAGTAAATGCTCCAATAAGTTCCTTATTAGTTTAGTGATATTAAATACAAGTTATTATTTGGAGATGCCAGTGTTGGACTGGGGTGTACAAAGTTAAAAATCAAACAATACCAGGTTATAGTCCAACTAGATAGTGTGCTTCCAATTAAACCTTTTAGACTATAACCTGGTACTGTGTGATTTTTAACTAAATATAAGTTGTTTGTTATTGCTGTAAGTAAGCTGATAAATAAAATACAAGATCCGTGGTAACCTTGGACAACACGAACAGTTTGGTATATTTTTAAAAGTCCTGCTCTCAAAAGCAACACTTCTCTTTATAGCAGCAGACAGCATAATTGAGATTAAGTGCCATAAAGCATATGAATTTTGCATAAGAGTCGAAGGTTAAATGAGATTTGTGCTGATCAGAAGTGTGGCCTCTTAAAAAGCACTAGAATTCTCTCACTAACAAATGTGGCATGCTGTGAGCAGATCCTTGCAAAGTTTGCCTGTATTTTTGTACATTTATTTACATTTTTCTTTTTTTTAATCACGTTGAAGTGTTTACATCATAATTACAGATACTGATCATGCTGGCTGCAAGAATATTGCTATTTATTTCTTTACTTGCCATTATGGTTTAATCTTGTTTGAATGTCATGTACTGTGAGGTGAGGAAAAGGCTGCAGTTAGAATTGTGACCTCATTCATTAATGAATCCTGGACTCTTAACCTGCCAACAGAGCTGCAGGAGATCCTTCTGTGGTTGTCTGAGACCTTCTGACCTGGAGGGTCCAGACTATGAATCTTTCTGATACCTGTAAAGATCTGAAATAAAAAGAGCTTCAATGTTTTCAACTAGTTCTCACTAGGTGCTAATCTGTATCATAAAACATCCCCTAATGAGGCATTGAAATAGCTGTGATGATAGTGTTACTCAGGTAACATAACAGCTGGTGTTAGAATTTAAAGGTTTAAAAGCAGACAATGCATTACAATTCATGTGTATTTGGATTGAACACAGTGAGGTCCAAAGGAGACGACTGAAATTTAAAAGAAAAACTTGTCTACGTGTACCTTTTCTGACCCGGGAATGTCTGAACATACTTTATGGTCAATACAGAGAACTTTTTTATGTAAACCAAAAGAACTGCAGATGCTGGAAATCAGAAACATAAACAAGGGTCACTGGACCCAAAATGTAAACACTGATTTTTTTTCCATAGATGCTGTGAAACCTGCTGAGTTTTTCCAGTAATTTCTGTTTTTGATTTTTTTTTAAGTTTAGCTACTGTTGCGATGTAGAAAACCGTGTAGCCATTTTGCACAAAAATCCTATGAGCCCCAATCTTATCTTAAAGATTTTTTTAATATATACTCAATCATGTGATATGGACATTCCTGACTGGGCTGACATGTATTGCCTATTCCTAGTTGGCCTAATGAAAGTGGTGGTGAGCTACATTTCGTATAGGTAGATCCACAATGCCATAGGAAGTGAGTTCCAGGATTTTTATACAGCAACACTGAATGAATGGCAATATATTTCCAAGTCAAAGTATGCAAGTGGCTTGTGAGGGAACTTGGTGATGGTGGTGTTCCCATGTATCTGCTGCTCTTGTCCTTCTAGATGAATGTGGTTCCGCATTTAGAAGGTATCATCTGAGGACCTTGGTGATTTTCTGCAGTGCATCTTGTATGTGGAATGTAATGCTGCTACTGAGCATCGATGGTGGAGGGAGTGGATGTTTGTGAATGTGGTGCCAATCAAAGCTGATTTGTTCTTGATAGTGACTTACTTCTTGAATCTGTTGGATCACATCACAGCATGAGGGGGAGTATTTCATTGCACTCCTGATTTTGTATCTTGTAAATGATGGACAGGCAAGATATGCGTCAAAATTCCTAGCCTCTGACCTGCTCTTGTACCCACTGTGTTCACATAACTTGTACAATTTGGTTTCTGATCAATGGTAACCCCCAGGATGTTGATAGTGGGGGATTCGATGATGGTGATACCATTGAATGTCAAAGGATGATAGACACCTTATTGTTGGAGATGGTCATTGCTTGTCATTTGTGTGGTGTGAATGTTACTTGCCACTTGTCAGTTCAAAATCTGGATATTTCCCAGGTCTTGCTGCACTTGGATATGGACTGCTTCAATATCTGAAGAGTTGTAAGTGGTTCTGAACATTGTCAGGCATGAGAAAAAAAAAAATCTCCATTTCTGGCGGAAGTAAATGAAACAGTGAATTCTGGTTGGGTCCAGGGTCAGTACCCTTCGGAACTCTTGCAGAAGTGTCCTGGGGGAGAACTCTCACTCTTCTTTGTACTAGTATCATGAATACATTGCCCATGAGGCTAGAAAGGATGCAGTTTAAATGCAAACTGAAATGTCATTACTGACTTTATACAAAGTTTCTAAATTTGGACTTAGAGTCATGGAGTCATACAGACCCTTCGGTCCAGCTTGTACATGCTGACCACATTTCCCAAACTAAGCTAATCCCATTTGCCTGCATTTGGCCCATATTCCTCCATTTGTGTTCTTGTCCAACTGTCTTTTAAATGTAACTGTACCTGCATCTACCACTTTAGATGAAAAATCCATCTAATTACCTCCCAGTACCTCAATCATCACATTCAAAAATATCAGTGGGTTTATATTCAGTTCAAAATTTTTGAGTCACTAAATCTTTCTGATACTCCTGTTGAGGGCATTACTGAAGGAGAACTATCTTTGCAGAGGGTGCTACTGTTACATTTGAGGCACCGTCTGTTATTTTCAGGATTTTAAACAAATCCTTGATGTTTGTGAAAGAAGCCCAGGATTCTCTCCAACATTCCTGGCTGTTGATTAAATAATGCTGTTTGATTATGTGGCTGTTGATGCTCACTGTGCTGTGAGCTGTCAGTCAGGCTTGGCCATGTGGCCACAGAGAACCTGTAACCAACCCATAACCATTTAAAAACATTGTCATGGATCTTGGGATCTCACACAGAAACTGGTGTGTATCACCTCCACATATCACCAAAAGGTGAAATGGTGATAAGGGCAATATTTATCCATTAATCAACTGGTTTTTATATCATTGGAACACCATGTACTCCAAGGCCAGTGCATCCTTCCTGAGATATAAGGTCCAAAACTGCACACAATACCCAAATGTGGCCTGACCAGAGTCTTATAGAGCCTCAGAAGTACATCCCTGCATTTATATTCAAGTCCTCTTGGGAACTTGCTGGGTGTAAATTGTTTGTTGTGTTTCCTACAATACAACATTGAGGAAATGTAAATGTACTTCGGTCTCTCTACAATGCCTTAGGACAGACATCGTGAGGTTGTGAAATACTTCACATAAAATGGGGGTGTTTCATTCTTGTCAGTTGAAAACACTGCTTCCCAAATCTTTTCCCACTGTCACATACTGAGGTTTGAAAATTGTGACCCCCTCAGTGAGAGTGGGTTTGGGGGACAGGCATGACAGCAGGGTTTCAACCATAAGACATAGGAGTAGAAATTAGGCCATTCAGCCATTGAGTCTGCTCAGCCATTCAATCATGGCGAGTAAATTTCTCAAATCCAATCTCCCACTTCTCCCATAACCCTTGATCCCCTTTACAACGAAGAACATATGTATCTCCGTCTTAAATATACTCAATGACCTAGTTTCCAGCCTTCTGTGGCAGTGAATTCCATAGATTCACCACTCTCTTGCTGAAGGAGTTTCTCCTCTCTGTTCTAAAAGGTCTTCCCTTTACTCTGAGGCTGTGCCCTCAGGTCCTCGTCTCTCCTACCAATGGGAACATCTTCCCAACATTCACTCTCTCCAGGCCATATTCTGTAAGTTTCAATTTAGATCCCCCCTCACTCTTCTAAACTCCATTAAGTATAGACCCAGAGTCCTCAAACATTCCTCATATGTTAAACTGTTCATTCCTGGGACCATTCTCATGAATCTCCTCTGAACATGCTCTAAGGCCAGTACATCCTTCCTAAGATAAAGGGCCCAAAACTGCACACAATACTGCAAATCTGTCCTGACCAGAGTCTTATAGAGCCTCAGAACTACATCCCTGCTTTTATATTCAAGTCCTCTCAAAATAAATGCCATCATTGCATTTACCTGCCAAACTAATGACTCAACCTGCAAGTTCACCTTGAGAGAATCCTGGACCAGAATGCCCAAGTCTCTTTGCACTTCAGACTTCTGAATTTTCTCCCCATTTAGAAAATAGTCCATGCCTCTATTCTTCCAAGCAAAGTGCAAGACCTTACACTTTCTAACATTGTACTCCATCTGCCACTTTCTTGCCCACTGTCCTGATGTGTCCAAATTCTTCTGCAGCGTCCCCACCTCCTCAATGCTACCTGTCCATCTACCTATCTTTACATTGTCTGCTAACTGAGCCAGAACGCCCTCAGTTCCTTCATCTAGATTGTAAATGTATAAAGTGAAAAGTTGTGGTCCCAACGCTGAGCCTTATGGAACACCTTTTCTCACCAGCTGTCACCCTGGGAAGGACCCTTTTATTCCCACTCTCTGCTTTCTGTCTGACAGCCAAACTTCTCTTATACTAACAAATTGTCTCTGACACCACGGGCCCTTACTCAGCAGCCTCCTGTGCGGCACCTTGTCAAACGTCTTCTTGAAGTTCAGGTAGACCAAGATTCTCCTTAGTCTAATCTGCTTGTACTTCCTCAAAGAATACTAGCAGATTTGTCAGGCATGACTTACCCTTGATGAAACCATGGTGACTCTGCGCTATTTTACCGTGTTAAAAATCACACAACACCAGGTTATAGTCCAATAGGTTTAATTGGAAGCACTAGCTTTTGGAGCGCCGCTCCTTCATCAAGTGTTGAAGGAGCACAACACCTGATGAAGGAGCAGCACTCCAAAAGCTAGTGCTTCCAATTAAACCTGTTGGACTATAACCTGGTGTTGTGTGATTTTTAACTTTGTACACCCCAGTCCAACACCGACATCTCCAAATCATGACTATTTTACCATACACTTCCAAGAATTCAAAAATCTCATCCTTTACGATAGATTCCAGGATCTTACCCACAGCCAAGATTAGGCTAATTGGTCTGTAACTTTCTGTCTTTTAAACAGGGATGTCAGATTAACAATTTTCCAGTCCTCTGAGACCCTCCCTGATTATAGTGATTCCTGACAGAGTACCACTATCGCCTCCATTATCTCTTCAGTTATCTACCTTAGAACTCTGGGGTGTAGTCCATCTGGTCCAGATGATTTATCCACCTTCAGGACTTCAGTTTTTCTAGCACCTTCTCCATGGTGTTGGGCACCATAAGCAGCTCTGCCCCCTCACTCTCTTGAATTTTTGGGAAATTACCGGTGTCTTCCACTATGAAGACTGATGTGAAGAAACTATTCAGTTCCTCAGCCATTTCTTTGTTCCCACCTCTAACTCTCCTGTATCATTTTCCAGTGGGCCATTGTCCACTTTTGCATCTCTTTTGCCTTTTATATATCTAAAGAAACTCTTCAGTTTTCCTTTGTATTACTGGCTAGCTTAGATATTTAATCTTCTTCCTCTTTATTTCTTTTTTTGCCCCCATTGGTCTTTGTAAGATTCTCAGTTCTCTGGTTTTCCACTGTTCTTTGCTACTTTATATGCTTTTTCTTTTGTTTTTATACTATCCCTGACTTCCCTAGTCAGCCATGGTTGCCTCATTTTCCCTGCACCATTTTTTTTTTCATTTGGGATGAATCTTTGCTGTGTCTCCTGAATTACTCCCAGAAACACTTGTCATTGCTGTTCCATTGTCTTTCCTGTTAGGCTCCTCTCCCAGTCAATTCTACCCCGCTCCTTCCTCATGCCTCTGTAGTTGACTTTACCACTGATTCTATCTTCTTTCTTTCAAATTGGAGAGTAAATTTGGTCGTGTTATGAACAAGGGTTCACTCACCTTCAGCTCCCTTATCAATTTTGCCTCATTGCAGAACATACATCCAGTATTACCTGTTTCCTCGTGAGGTCCATCACAAGCTGCTCCAAAAAGCCATCTCAAAGGTTCCACAAATTCCTTTTCTTGCGAACTGCTACTTCCCTAATTTTTCCAGTCCACCTGCATATTGAAATCCCCCACGATCGCTGTAACTTTTCCTTTCCGGCACATCTTTTCTTTCTCCTGGTGCACCTATACATTACACCAACAATGTTTTTTTCTTTTACTTTTGTGATTCCTCAATTCTACCCACACAAATTCTCCATCATCTGGCCCTACCTTGTTTCTTACTAGTAGGGCATCTCCACCCCCTCTGCCCACCTGCCTATCTTTTCGATGGGATATGTATCCTGATCCCCTTGCAGCCACATCTCCGTGATGCCCACTGTATCTAAACTGCAAAATTTGATCTGCTCCAAAAGCTCATTTACTTCATTCCTTATATTGCTGCATTCAGATATAATGCCTTGAGTCCTGTATTAACCATCCCTCTTCTCATTGTCATTCGTTTGTCTGGTGTACTTGATGTTTGATTGCTCACCCTTTCCAGATATCTGTCCTATTTGTGTCTGTGCTGGAGATTCTAATAACCTCTCCTGAGTCCTGCACTCTTACCTCCTCTTTTAATTTGGGTTTTAGAATTTCCCCTCGAACTGAACTCCCTTTTCCCCAATTTTGTTTTAAACCCTGTCTACAGCCCAAGTTAGGTGATTCTCTAGAACTCTGGTCCCTGAATGGTTCAGATGAAGACCATCCCATTGGAGCAAGTCCCTTTTTTCCCAGTACTGGTGCCAGTGTCCCATGAATTTGAACCCATTTCTCCCGCATTTACCTGCTTAATCTTATTGACCCTGTACCAATTAGCTCATGGCTCAAGTAATAATCCAGAGATTATTACCTTTTTTGTTCTGCTTTGTAATTTAGCTTCCAGCTGTTCATACCTGTCCATACACCCTTAGTAGAATTCTGTCCTCTTTTTATCTCTGTCATTGGTATCTACATGGACCATGACCACTGGATCTTTACCCTCCCACTCCAAGTTCCACTGCAGTCCAGATGAGATATCCCAAACCTGAGCACCAGGCAGGCAACACAACTTTCACAATCCTGGTCATAGTGAACATTGTGTATGCACCTAACTATACTGTCCCCAATTACAACAATTTGTCTCTCCCCCAGTTTGAATGGCTCCATGGTACTGTGCTGAGTTGACTCATCCTCCCTGCAGTCCCCATTCCCATCCACACAGGGAGCAATCCTCATGAATCTGTAGGGCAAGGAGAAGGGCTGAGGCTCCTGTAACTCTATCTCCTTGATCTCTCTACCTGCCTCACTCACAGTCACACCCTGCTATTCTTGACCACTGGCCAAATTAGAATTAGTTAATCTAATGGATGTGACTGTCTCCTGAAACACAGGGTGCAGGTAGCTCTCGCCCTGCCTGATGTGTCACGGTATTTGAAGCTCAGACTCCAGCTCATTGACTCTGAGCCTAGTGACTGCATAACTTTGTCAGAGTTCCACAAAGCCATTCTTCCCACTGATCTTGTAATCCCACTTTGAAAACCTGATTCCCACTTTGGGAATCCTCGGTTTGAAATAATACAAGCTCAATTCACACAAACGTTCACTAAAAATGTGACACTTTTCTGCTATACTCCGGTTTATCATTCTAAAACAATATGTACTCTGTTGCACTGTCACATTGTGTTGGTATGCAACATGCACACTCTGCCAATCAGACTCTAGTTACAGATACTTCAAGCCTATAACCTGCAAATGATTGTTCTTCCCGTGTCTGCGTTGGTTTCTATCAGGTGCACCGGTTTCCTCCCTTGAACCTTAAACTCAGAACTTGGAGAAAAAAGTGCATTGTTGAGCCCTGGCTGAAACCTAATGTATTCTGTGCAGTGCCATTGATTTAACTGATGACATGTATAGACATAGTAGGCTGAATATTCCCGTCCTGTGGAAGCACATTTGGAATTGGGGTCTGACTGACAGTAATAGATAACTAATTAGCCTCTATTAAATTCCAACTCTGGTCAAGTCGGTGAAGCTGCTGGTATGTTTGAGGGCAGCTGTTAACTGGAGACAGTCTACCAACAGCAGCCTGTCAGCCTTTAGATCTCCCCACATTGAGTTTCTGATACCAGAGCGTGGCAGCAGTGGCCATCTGTCAAGGAACTTTCCTGGATGCTGATCTGGCAGTGGTAGCCACACATAACAATTCCTTCTTTTATAAGTCTTCAGGGAACCCAGCTATTTTGAAATGCCCTTGTGTTCTCAAATCTACATCAGTAATGCCCACATCTCCTGATGTGACTGTGTGGCTCTCTGATTGAGCCTGCCAGTTCCTGGCATTTCATTAATGGTAGCTGAAAGGACACTAGTTCTGTAGAAGGAGGTCTGTTTCCATAATTAAAGAACCAATTAAAATATTTTTTTGAAGCATTTTGCCATCTCGCATTTTGCCAACAGTGAGGTCATCCCTCACCTTGCTCTTCTCTCAGAGCCTGATGTGTGGGGAAGCTACTGACTGAATTAATGTGGCCTTTCAGTCACAGGGCAGGTTGGGTGAAGATTTAATTGTATAATTATAGGCATGGAAGGGCATCCCCATCACCACTATTATCACAAACCCAGTGATGATGTTTTCTAACTGATACTTCAGCAGTGATTCTTTAAAAAAAAAATAATCTTTCTTTGATTATTTGAAGTAGTCATCAGGCCTCCTGTGTCCCTCAGAAGCAACCGCCTCATCCACGATAGCTGCTGAGGCTTCAGAGCCACTGGCCTTCTATAGGTTTCCTGTAAAACTCAGCCCATTTTCTTTACTTGGGAAGTTAGTGTAATAGTGTTAGAATATGGCTCTGAACCAAATGTGCATAAAAATGTTTCAAGGGATCCACTAAATCATGTTGCATTTTCACCAGGACAAAGATTACCAGCAATTACTGTATAACCTCGAGTCATAGACAAATGTTTTGACTACAGTAGTCCCATCGTACACACGGGGTTACATTCCAGGACCCACCACGGAAGCCTGAAACTGTGGATAGAAGCAAACCCATTCATTTCAATTGGAAACGTACCTTCCCAGCAGCCTCCTAGTCCCTGGTTTCCTATAGTATGTTTGGGCCGTGGTAGTCTGCTGATAACTGAAGATGATTCCGCGGATACAGTGGTTGCCCCCTGTATATTTTAAGGTTAAATTTATGGGGTCGAATGTCACATGGATACTATTTTTGAGGGCCTGAAATTTATGCCCATCAAAATTCACACTATACCATTAACAGAAATCCACTTGACTCTAACGAATAAAGAACAAAGATAACAAATTACCGTAATTCTGAAAACTCAGAGCAGAGCGCAGTGATCGGCACACTGACTCATAAATGCTGATCTGTTATCTGTGAAGAACTGGAATTGACTTTTATATAAGATCAAGTATTAATTGAGTATATATGGTGAAGAAATGCTTGAGATGTGTAAAGACATTTAAAAAAAAGCTAGCTTCAAGCGTGAACTTGCAACTGCAATGAACTCTTTAAACCCAGGTTTGAACTGGCCTCAGGAGAAGGTAAATCGAGGCAAGAGCGAGGCTATGTTCTTCGGGAACTGGGCAGACTGCTCCTTTATCCCATTCACTGTCAGGTCAGATTAACTAATGGTGCTGGGAATATAGTTTGTAGGGACTGGGGTTTGTGCAAAGACTTAGGAGGACTATACCGCCAAGGTGAGGCAGAAATTTGGGAGAACCGCTCCCCCTCCGTTTGAGTAAAACACTGGTCATCAGCTACTGTTGGTGTTGTTGCACGCAGTTTGGCCCATTCCCCAAACCTGTGTCATTGCAGTCATCCATGTCTTCTGGAGGTCAAGGATGGACTGTGCCCATAGACACACCATGTAGAAAGCTCTGGATTCAGGAGGGGGAAGGATGTGCCCAACATTAACCTCATCCTGGTTGCCACTTTTGTGTGTGACTGTATCAAGCTGTGCGTAGATCCTTGGAATGCAAACACCAGGTGTCACCATATGCTGAGGTTCTACACTGTCCCAGTGTTTCCAAGGATGGGACTGGCCTCATTATTGTGGAATGTTCTGAGTAGTTGGAATGTTCCATATCATCTGCCCCTTGTGGAAAAGATTTCAAAGAAATACACATTTGACCACAAGTCCATCAGGCAGAGGTCAGCACATAACATCCTTAAGATCCTGCAGGGAAAAGGAGAGGGTGGATTCTGTCAGGCAATTCCCTGAGCAGATTGTCAAAGTCATTTGACAGAACGCTCATCCCCAGAACTTTGCAATAAACACCAAAATGTAACCTGGCTGGTGGTGGGAAAGGCACTACCTGTCACATTCTTTTTGTCTGCTCATTTCTGCACACTGCTATCTGCTGCCCACAAAGTGGCTCCACTGGCGAAGAGACTGTCGCACATCTCCTTTTGGAGTGTGCTTTTGCAAAGAAGGTCTGGAGAGATTTGCAGTGGTTTTTGTCAAGGTTTCGCCTGAGCAGCTCCGTGAGCTGCGTTCTGTGCTATGAGCTGCTCCCGGGACACACACAGAGACAAACATTGACTGTGTCTGGAGGACCGTTAACTTGGTGAAAGATGCTCTTTGGTCTGCCTAAAACTTCTTGAACTTCCAGGCTGGCACATTCCAAAGTCCAGGACTGTGTGCTGGGGGACACACTAAGGATGAGGGAATGTCCAGCCAGGGCACAGTAAGACCACCATCTGTCAGACCCTCAAATGGACATGAATCTTTTCCCAAATAAGTAGAAAATGCCTTGCTATTTAGAAACTTCAGAGTGAGCTCTGAAAAATATCACAATTCCAATATTTTGTTTGTTTTCCTTTTTCTCACGAAGAATGTACAGAAACTGACTTCAAGACTTTGTTTGTACTTACAGACATTTTTAATGAATAAAGTATACTTCTGAGATTAAAACAAAAATCACCAGAAACTGAATTGGCCTCATCATATAAACATAGTGTTCACAAGCGCAAGTCAGAGGCTAGGAATCCTACTCACTTCCCAATTACCCAAACTATCCACAAGGTTAAAAAGCAGGAGTGTGATGAAATATTGCCCACTTCCCCAGAGAAATGCAACTCCAACAATACTCATGAAGCTTGATTAAAAAAAACTGAAAGAACTGCGGATGCTGTAAATCAGACACGAAAACAGAAGTGCTTGGAAAGACTCAGCAGGTCGGGCAGCATCTGTGAAAAGACATCAGAGTTAACAATTTGGTTCTGAGGATGGGTCGTGATGGCATCGTCAAAATCTATTTCCTTCACCACTTAGAAGATCAGCAGATGCAAAGTAATATCACCACCTGCTCGTGAAACACTTGGAAATACTTTCCTCTCTCTTCACTGTCACTGGATTAAAATTCTGGAACTCCCTTCCTAACAGCACTATGATTCTAGTTTCACCACGTGGACTGGAGTGCTCTGGAATATAGCTCATCACCTTTTCAAGGGGGTAATAAGGTCAGGTGTTACCAGAGACACTCACACAAACGAATAATCAAATGTTTTTGACCCTTTGACCTGTGGAAGCCAACTTTACAGTGCCCTGCCATTCAGGGAAAAGTAAATTTCCATTGAGGAACCCTAGGTTCAATGGATTGGTCTGAATGCCTATCACTCTGATTAGAGTCAGGCTTCCATGCAGGTGTTCCTGCAGAATCAGATTGCTCGCTGCAGAGTTATCAGGTTATCAATAAAAAAAATCATAATTCAATTAGAAGCCTTGAGGAAAAAGCAGGTAAGATTCTGAAACAATAGAAGACATCTTTGAGAAACAATTCAAATTTGATTGTCATCGAAGCTTTCAGGGTCTCCTGGATGGATGGATAAAATTATGACTTGTCATTTCTGGAGGTGAGACCTAATGTAGATCAGTTTTGTAAAACTATGCAGTCACAAAATAACCAATGATACCTTTGAAATAATTCAGCATTTGCTGAATAGTTTATAATTGATTTAAGCCAATTGTTTTATCCATTCTGGGACAGTGCTGGTAGTTCTGCTGAGCTCACCTCCTCTGCACAACCTTTGCAGAATCCCAGTAATGCCTATCGCTTCAGCAACAGCTTGTGTTTGCTTAACAGCTTTAAAATAGTAAGACATCAAAAAATTATCAAATAAAATGGGACACTGAGCCAGATACCAGTAACCAAAGAAAATGATTTTAAAGAATTTTTTTTTTAAAAGGGTGAAAGAGAGGTCGAGAAATGGGGAAGTTTAGCGACTGAATTCCAGACCCAAAGGGCTATCAAATAAGCACACCGATGCCAGTGGTTGAGCAACATAAATGCAAAATGAACAGATGCCAGAATTGGCATTGGATGAGTGCATATATCTTGATTGCTGTCAGGGATAAAATTCAGAGTTATTGACAATGGAGTGTCAGGTCTTCGAGCAATTTGAAGAAAAATAGCTGCGCAATAAGTAAGGTATACTGTAAAGTGAAAGTATATATTAAATATTCGACTGATATTTATTCAAAAAACGTGTCTGGTTTTCTTTTTATAACTGGGGGGCAGTGACTTCAAAACCAAAAAACATTGAGACCTTTGCTTTAAAAGCTAGCAGCTTATGCACAGAAATTTAAATGTAGAAAATGTGAACACAAGCTGAATGGAAGTTGTTGCATTATGAATAAACTTTTCCGATTGACAATGCCATTCAATATGGTTATGACTGATCATCCAACTCAGCACCTAATTATCATTTTTGCCCAATATTCTTTGAATCGTTTACCTCTAAGAACTATAATAGTTCTCCTCCTTGAAAATATTTCATTTGTGAAACTTCCCTCACTGTTGCCTCTGGCTGCAATCTTTAACCACCTCATATGAAAAATAATTACTGAGCCAGGGAGAGTGTTAGAGTTGAATTAATACTGTCATTGCCACTAAAGTGGGCTATTTATTGTAGCTCTAATTATATTCAGATTTCTTTTTAGCTTTACTGGACTCAAGAACTCCTATAAGCCAATCCCCTTGACATTCTCTCTTCGAATAATATACTTAAACATTAACAGAAACAGAACAAAGGGAACAAAAACATTACTTAAATTGGATGACACTTCCTGTCTGCCAGCAAGTGAAGTATTTAAAGATTTTTGACTATGGAATAAATCTCAACAGTCCACAATAATCAATCCACAGTAAGAATGTGTAAATTGTATATTTTGGGATTACAGTTACTACAACTATGAACAAAACCTCTTTGTGGTAATACTGCACATTTCTTGATTTAAGGGTAAATTGCATTGCACTTTACCTACATTCTTATCTCTTCCAGATGTGTTCCTGTAGGACATTCATGTCCCCTCCGTGAGACTTTTTAAAAATCTAGTGGCAGTCGAATGATAATGTTCTTTCGTAGTCTCAAATCAGACTACAATTGCGATACGTGTCACACTTTTATTGCAAGCTGCACATTGCAGGTGAGCTGGAGCTATGGCAAAGGCCCAACTCAGAGCAGGAGAATCAACTGAATGATCCACAAGTGCAGAGTCCACTGTTTTCCGCATCCCTCAGCCTTTGCAAGTACATTTTGGTCTTCCTACTTCAACAGCTCTTCCTGCTGATCCTTCTCATAACGGGAATTAATCACCAGCATGTTAATGAAGGCCTGTTGGTTTCCTCTCCCACTGCACCTGGATTGCCCAACTCCTCCATTTTCTACTGGATGATTAAAATTCCCACCTACGATTCTATGCTGAGTTTGGAGGAAGAAAGAAATTTGTCAGGAAAATCAATTGAAATGTTAGGTTTGGATGCATCTTTACTTTGGCAATATTATATACAGTTATTTTTTATTTACTTCCAATGTAGACCTATTAGCAAACCTTTTTACCTATTCAGTGACTTATATCCATATTCCTCTGGCTTTACTTGTAATTGCAGAATACACATCTCTATAAATAGAATCACCCTGAGAGTGAAAAAAAAACTTGGAAATGAACAGATTGGTCACAGTAAAGATCAGTTTCATCGTGGTAGCCCTGGGCATCGTGGTAGCCCTGGGCATCATGGTAGCCCACAAACCCACCAACACACTAAAACAGCAGCTAATGAACTTGAAAGACCCTATACAGACAACAAGCAAAACTAATGTCATTTACAAAATACCATGCAGGGACTGTAACAAACACTACATTGGACAAACAGGCAGAAAACTAGCCACCAGGATACATGACCTTCAACTAGCCACAAAACAAAATGACCGTCTCTCACTAGTGTCTATGCATATAGGTGGGGAAGGACACCACCTTGTTTGGGACAACACATCCATTCTAGGACAAGCCAAACAAAGACACGCATGAGAATTCCTAGAAGCATGGCATTACAACCAGAACTCTATCAACAAATGCATCGAGTTAGACCCCAGCTACCACCCCCTCAGAAAAAGAACAGGAAATGATACCACCACAGGAAATGGAAGAACCCAAAGAAACCCAAACATATAAATAGAAAACAGAAGTTATCAAAAGTACTTTTCCTGGAGGCCCACTGAAGGTGTTACCTAATCGGGTGACAAAACATCTGGAAATTAACCTTCGAGCTCAGTGAGCAAACCTACATCCAGAACCTTAACCTGAGCTACAAATCTTCTCAAAAATCAGTTTCATTTGTGTAGGTTAGAGCAGTGTGCATACTATACCATGTTTTATTGATATTTCCTCTTCGTTTTGTGACAGTGACTTATTGCTGCATGGGATTTCTTCCAAAAACTGCTCAATGTTTAGGATGAAGTTACCCCCAAATATGTTTTGCTAGAAGAAATATATATGTATAAGGGTAATGAGAAACTGCTCAGGAACTGCCAGTTCAAGAAAATCCAATCTGAACATAATCCCAAAGCTGTATTACTTATGGACTGGAGTATCATTGAGTTGAGTGAAAATGAACACTTAATTCTCAGTTATTTAATGTAAACAAGTTTTTTGTTTATTTCATAAATTATGCAGACAGCTTAAAATTCAAGATGCCTGAATAAATCAATTTCACAAAATTGTTTGAGCAATTTAATTGGTTTATTTTTGCTGCCTTTCAGATTGAGATCAATACATTTCAGAGAAAACAAAATTAAAAATACATTTTGTTTCAGTTTTTTGCTACTTATTTTTGTGCTTTAATGCTGCAGACCACAGGTATTTTTAAAAATTCATTTGCATTATTTTTCATCCGATAGACACACAAAGAATGACACTTGAAAGTGTGATAATTTATGATTTTATGTTTGAAAGGCATGACTTGATAAGTGTCTAGCAGACTCAAGGTTGTATAGTTAGCTATAATTGCATTCCACACTCAATTGGATTAAGAGTTTATCATCGCAAAAGTACTGAGGTAGCCATGGAAAATTGCTGTGGAAATAAAGTAGTAAAGTGGCTGTTTGTATGGTTCTGTGTGTATTTCCTCGTTTACAGTGGTGTGGTCAGGCGCACACAAGACAAGCAACTATTTACACTTTTTATCACCTGCAATGATAAATCATCTGTTGCTTCCCCAGGGAATGTAGCCTGATATTCACTGCACATCTTCTACTGTTGTTGTCATTCCCTCTCATGTCTTTTTCATATGCAAGAGTGAAGCGTGTAGTGTACGATTATAAAAACTGTTGAGACGGAGTTAGTTGAACATTTCAAAAACCTGAGATTGAAAGCTTTTTTTTATTGTTCAGTAAGTTTATTGTTAAGGGTGATGGAACCGAGTAGATTGATGATGATCAGTTTTGGATCAACCAGGATTGAACCAAAAGACGTGCTAAGTTTGACAGTTTGGATATCTCTGTGCCTGATATTCCTAAGAGACATGCATGCCATATTATTTCTCAAGAATTTTTTGAGTACAAATTTGGGCATTTCATGAACAATTTTATATTTATCTCAAGTCCACTTTTCAGAGAGGTGCCATGTTTTATGTAAAGCATGTCTTCCTCCTCACGTGCAGTATTCCCTCATTAGACTAATGAGGGAATACTGCATTCTTGGAGGTGCCACTCTTCACATGAGTCCTTAAGCCAAGCCCTTGTCAGCTCCCTGTGGTGAATGTAAAGATATTTTGGAATTATTTGAGGAAGAGAAGCAGCTTTCCCAAGTTCTCCATCTTCTGAGACAGCATAGGGGTCCTGGCTTTAACGTCTCATCCAAAATGACATTATCTCCAATGTACAGCACTCCCTCTGTGCTGCACTGTAGTGTTTTTAAAATGACATTTGTGCTTGGAACTGCTTATTTACAAAGGAGCCTGCAACCACTGATTCTTGATCGACATCTCTATGGTCTGTCTTAGCCTTGAAAAATAGTGAGAAAGAAACCAAAGTACTGTGTGTCACTAGAACAAGTAAAACTCAAGTCTCCGCATTGTGGGTGAGATAACGGATACATACAGCAAGCAATTACATTCCTTGAGAAGCTTTTTAAGGGGAAAATACAGGTGAGGAGGAAGACATGTTTTACATCATGAGGTATTACAAAAGTGTAACTGCTTTTGTTGTCTTGCTGTATTCGAAGTTCATTTTATTCAATTCTGGAATACAAATTAACACAAATACTTCAAAACAGGAACAAGAAACAATGTAAACGGTCAGCATGTCAAGTGGAATTTGTGAAGAAGATAGAGTTAACATTTCAGGAGCTGCAGGAGATGAGGGAGATAATAAATGAGTATTTTGCATCAGTATTTCCTGTGGAGAATGACATGGAAGATATAGAATGTGGGGAAATAGATGGTGACATCTTGAAAAATGTCCATATAACAGAGGATGACGTGCTGGATATCTTGAAAAACATAAAAGTGGATAAATCTCCAGGACCTGATCAGGTGTACCCTAGAACTCTGTGGGAAGGCAGGGAAGTGATTGCTGGGCCCCTTGCTGAGATATTTGTATCATCAATAGTCACAGGTGACTAGTCAAAGCCTGGAGTTTGGCCAGTGTGGTACCACTATTTAAGAATGGTCAGAAGAAAAAGCCAGGAAATTATAGACCAGTAAGCCTGACGTTATTGGAGGAAACCTGAGGGACAGGGCTTTTGTGTATTTGGAAAGGTGAGGACTGTTTAGGATAGTCAGCAAGGCTTTGTGCTTGGGAAATCATGTCTCACGAACTTGATTGAGCTTTTTGAAGAAGTAACAAAGAGGATGGATGAGGGCAGAGCGGTGAACGTGATAAGCATGGACTCCAGTGTGGCATTCGGCAAGGTTCCTCGTGGGAGACTGGTTAACAAGGTTAGATGTCATGGATAACCAGGAGAACTAGCCATTTGGATACAGAACTGACTCGAATGTAATTGTGGCGGAGGGTTGCTTTTCAGCCTGGAGGCCTGTGACCAGTGGATTGTCACAGGGATTAGTGCTGTGTCCACTATTTTTCATCATCTATGCAAATGATTTGAGTGTGAACATAGAAAGTATAATTGGTAGGCTTGAGATGACACCAAAATTGGAGATGTAGTGGACAGCGAAGGTTTCCTCAGGGTACAACTGGATTTTGATCAAATGGGCCAATGGGCTGAGGAATGGCAGATGGAGTTTAATTTAGATAAATGCAAGATGCTACATTTTGGAAAGGCAAATCCAAGCAGGACTTATACACTTAATGGTAAGGTCATAGGGAGTGTTGCTGAACAATGAGACCTTGGAGTGCAGGTACACAGTTCCTTGAAAGTAGAGTCGCAGGTAGACAGGATAATGAAGAAGGCATTTGGTATGCTTTCCTTTATTAGTCAGAGTATTGAGTATAGGAGTTGGGAGGTCAAATTGTGGCTGTGCAGAACGTTGGTTAGGCCACTTTTGGAATATTGTGTGCAGTTCTGGTCTCCTTCCTATTGGAAGGATGTTGTGAAACATGGAAGGGTTCAGAAAACATTTGCAAGGATGTTGCCAGTGTTGGATGATTTGAGCTATAGGAAGAGGTTGAATAGGCTGAGGCTGTTTTCCCTGGAGTGTTGGAGGTTGAGGGGTGACCTTATAGAGGTTTATAAAATCATGAGGGGCATGGATGGTTCATAGCTTCTTGAGAGTGAAGTTGCAGGTAGATAGGATAGTGAAGAAGCCGTTTGGTATGCTTTCCTTTATTGGTCAGAGTGTTGAGTACAGGAGTTGGGAGGTCATGTTGCAGCTGTACAGGACATTGGCTAGGCTACTGTTGGAATATTGCATGCAATTCTGGTCTCCATCCTATCGGAAAGATGTTGTGAAACTTGAAAAGGGTTCAGAAAAGATTTACAAGTATGTTGCCAGGGTTGGAGGATTTGAGCTACAGGGAGAGGCAGAACAGGCTGGGGCTGTTTTCCCTGGAGCGTTGGAGGCTGAGGGGTGACCTTATAGAGGTTTACAAAATTATGAGGGGCATGAATAAGATAAATAAACAAAGTCTTTTCCCTGGGGTCGGGGAGTCCAGAATTAGAAGGCATAGGTTTAGGGTGAGAGGGGAAAGATATAAAAGGGACCTAAGGGGCAACTTTTTCACGTAGAGGGTGGTATGTGTATGGAATGAGCTGACAGAGGATGTGATGGAGGCTGGTACAATTGCAATATTTAAGAGGCATTTGGATGGGTATATGTTAAGGAAGGGTTTGGAGGGATATGGGCCGGGTGCTGGCAGGTGGGACTAGATTGGGTTGGGATATCTGGTTGGCATGGACGGGTTGGACCGAAGGGTCTGTTTCCATGCTGTACATCTCTATGACTCTATGGAAGGAGAAAAGACAAAGTCTTTTCCCTGGGGTGGGGGAGTCCAGAACTAGAGGGCACAGTTTTAGGGTGAGAGGAGAAAGATATAAGAGGACCTAAGAGGCAATTTTTTCACACAGAGGGTTGTGGGTATATGGAATGAGCTGCCAAAGGAAGTAGTGGAGTCTAGTACGATTGCAACATTTAAAAGGATGGGTATATGAATAAGAAAGGTTTAGAGGTATTTGGGCCAACTGCTGACAAAGGAGACTAGATTAGGTTATGGCTGAAAATGTGTTGCTGGTTAAAGTGCAGCAGGTCAGGCAGCATCCAAGGAACAGGAAATTCGATGTTTCGGGCCAAAGCCCTTGGACTGAAGGATCTTTTCCACTCTGTATCTCTCTATGGCATTTCAGCCAAACTACAAAACAGCAAGAATTTAAGAATATGTAAGTGATTACTGAATAAGACAAAGAATAACGTGTGTGTGTTTATGTGTGTATATGTGTGTGGAGTGAGGATGTGGGGAGAAGGAATAGCAAAGTGGAAGGTCCATGCTTAATTGTAAGACATAAAACTTAACTCTGTTTAACTCAATTCACACTCATGGACATGGTCACCTTAATATAATTTACTGGGCAGTTGTTCTTGGCTCCCTGGAGATATCTTTTCTCTGCTTCATTTCATCCAGTGGGACTTTCCTTAACAAATAGAACCACAGAAAATCGAAGCTGGGATAGGCCGTTCGGCCCTTTGAACCTGCTCTGCCATTGAATATGATCTTGACTGATCATCCAACTCAGTATCCTGAACACACTTTAGACTGTGATCCTCGGCTCTGGAAATTGAAGGTTTGTGGACCTCTTCCAGGCATGTCATGTGTTATTTCTACTCCAAGGTTTGTTTGCTACAGCAGAAATGTTTAGAAGTGTTTCTTTAAACCACAACAGACCTTCAAACCTTGCAACAGCATGTAACTGCATGCACTATAATAGCTAGACGGCCTCCCCATCTGTCATTTCCAATGCCCAGAGTCTGATTGAAATATGATATTAAAGTTTACCTTGGAAATGATGCATGGGTCAGGCACCATGACATTGAATGGACACAAATACTGCATGGCCCCATTTCTGCTTGGGCTCGTGCTGACCAAAGCTGCATGACATCTTAATTTTTGATGCTTTATCGCTTTCTAAAGACTGGAGGGATCTTGTGGTAATGTCCAATGCTTGCAAAAGTTAAGTTAATGGAAAGGCTGTTCTTTTCATTAACCTGGGAAGGTCCAAAAGTTTTCCTTAATATCAAGGCTCAAGCAGTTGATGTTAGTGGAGTAGGTTGAAGCTGGTCTAGAAGAGTAATCAGAAATGGCATGGGTGGAAAAACCCCTTGGAATAAGGAAGTTTGAACATAGTCAAACATGCAATAGTCTTGAGTACTGTTTTCCGATTTAGATATCAGGAGAATTTGTTTGTTATATTGCAATCTCGGAAAGCAATGGAATTGATCAAGAAATTCTTACAAGAAGTAATAGATTGTTAATCAATAAATAAGCCAACCTGGAAGGTCATATAATATTACATTTGTGCGAACCAACATAATGTCATTGTAATTTATTCGAAGTTTAACAGTGCCACTTCTAGTTGAGAACAGTTTTGGACTGATCGACTGTGCATGTTTTAAAGCAGAAGGTGAGGTCCTGGAAAAGCACAGCAGCTCAAGCATCATCTGAGGGGCTGGAGAATTGATGTTTCAGGCAAAAGCCCTTCCTGTTGAAGGGCTTTTCCAGCACCACACTCTGATCTCCAGCATCTGCAGACCTCACTTTCTCCAATGTTTTAAAACATCCTGGGGCAATGCAAAGTATGACAGAACTACAAGTCTTATTTTTATATTTATAATGATTCAGATTTCAAAACATTTTATTTTCCTTTTGAATATCTCATTGTTCCTGTTGCAGATGTTGCCCATAAGATCTGATATCAATGCGTTGTTCCTAGATATTTTTAATCAACCTGTCAAAGATAGGTGAGTCTCGAGCCCAGACCAACTGGCCCAGAGATAGCGACCTTAACACAGCACCACAAAAACAGTTTCTATTCTATCCTTTGAGGCCATCTTTTGGTGAACCAGGGCTATAATTGCCCAAAATTGCATTAATCTCTACAGATTATTTATTCAGTTACTTTGATCAACAGAATGTTGCCATACTAAAACGAGTTTCAATTTTTTTATGTATTACAATCAGACAAAGAGGTATGTGTTTATTGCAAATATAGTAGAATATTTATTTTCTAATGTCTCGCACTACCTTCTCAACAGTTTTTCTATAAATAATCCACAACAACTCCCATAGCTCATGGTGGTATGTCGAGAAACTCAGGATTCCAAAGAAGAGTTATATTAAACCTGAAAGGTTGAAACCTTTTCTCTTTTCATAGATACTCACACACTGCTGAGTTGCTCCAACATTTTCAATTGTTACTTCAGATCTCAAGCATTACCAGTATGTTGCTTCAGTTATAACCTTTTCTTCTATACTGTACCTTTGTTTTCCTCTGCAACACAACTCATTCGTGATTTCACCCTCTCAGAAGGTTGGCATTTTCTTTTTGCTTTTGAATTGTCCATGGCTCAGCTGGACTCAGTAACTCGATATAAGCACATCCCAGCTCTGTAGTATAGTCTAGAGGTACGTGCAGTGCCAATATCTGAGATAGTAACTTCAAGCATCAGATCAAGATATAGTGCTTCCTCCTCAAAAATGGGTCCTTGTTCTTCCTTTCCAAAAGCAGCTATCTCCAGCTGTCCAGGTCACATGTTTATGAAAGCATAGGTTCACAAGGAGAGGGTTGGCATGAGGAAAGAGTAGGATGGATGGAAAACAAAAGTCGAAACATCTGCATCTCATACTTAAAACCAGACTGCAGGAGAAGGATGAAATAGCTTTTGAAAAAGTTTGTAACATAACATCAGAATATGGGTTGCTTCATTGACATTGATTATCGTGGCCTAAATGTTGATATCGTCATTAAGCTGGGGTATTATTTCCTACAAGGGCTTGAGGATGTGCAAGTGTGCTTGCGCCCACCAGTTCTTTGCTGCTCATTTCTGTTATCTGCTATTTTGTCTTGCAAGAAAGAGGAATGCATGTGACTGTATGCATTGCAAAGTACTTGAGTGATATTCCTGCCAAAGATAAATTGTTGGAATAATCTGAAAGCTGTGAGATATCTGTGTGAGATTTAGAATAGTGGTAAATTTGAGGATGAATTATGAGTTCTAATTGCTAGCAATTGTGGTTGATTAAATGTTAGGAGTGTTATATATTAAGGTGGGCATAATGTTGGTGCTGCATTTGAAAAGATGATACAGTCACCGAACTTGACCACTCGTGTGATTTCAGTGAACTTTTTCCAATGCTTAATCAGTGTTAGACCCCTGCCATTGATATTTGTGGCTATTTGTTCTCATTTCCTTCTAGATCTGGAGAATTCTCAAATCCCTGCAGAAAGAAAACTAACCTCCCCTTTTCCACCTCTGTAGAAACCCTCAGTATGTATCTACGATCATGGGAATTCCACCAGTTTGGCCTGCTGATCCATTGCTATTTCTTTCAGCTCAGAATTTCTTTCACAGTGACTGTTGCAATTAGAATGATGTGGAGGAGCCAGTGTTGGACTGGTGTGGACAAAGTTAAAAATCACACATCCACCTGATGAAGAAACAGCATTCCAAAAGCTTGTACTTCCAAGTAAACTAGTTGGACAATAACCTGCAGCTAGAATATCCCTCTATGTTTTGAAACACAGGCTAACAAATCATAGCCTTGCGCATATTTAGGTAGCTTTTAGCAGTAACCAGCACATTCCATGTCACATCTATGGAATGAATCGGTGACATTTGACTTACAAAATGCTTACACTGCATTCATTAGGCATGGGGTAAATCAAGCAGCATGACATTCTGCCATATTTGCCAGTGAACCTTATACAATTTTTAGTCTTGGGCATTTCAAAACTCTGAAATAAAGCATGAAATATGCTCATTTGTTGCAAGAGGCAGTTGAAAAGTAATACTGATGGTTCACAAATGATTGTTCATAAGCAAGTGTAACTTGTGGAGTTGAAACAATTGTTGCTCAAAGAGGACTGGTAATGCAGTTTTTCTTCAAAGCATTTTGTATTTGTAATTATCTGAAATAATGTAGTGTGGAATTTTAACACAAGAACAAAGGATTTGAATTTGAGTGCCTGGAATTAGACTTCTACTGACTTTAGAATTTTAGGGGAACCCATAAAAAAGAATGGAAAATCAGGAATATGCACGTAAATTCTAAGTGCAAAGTGCATTAGCTGTAAGTGAGACCAAGAGGGATTTACTGTCTTCTTCAACATCAACAACTTGCATTTATATAGAATCTTGAGAAATAGTAAAATCACAAGATAATTATCAAGAGCTCAAACATGTGGCATTGATGGAGAAAGGATGACAGATAGCAAAAAGCTACATCAGTGAGGTGGGTTTTAATAAGTGACAAAAAAACAGCGAAGTGTGGAGTTTAAGGAAGGAATTTCAATGCTTTGGAATGACTGATGTAGTGATTTATGTTCCTGGAATAGGGGGAGTGATGAAATCTCAAAAGATCTTTGACTCAGATGATATTACAAAAGTAAGCAAATTTGAAGAGAAGAATGAAAATTTAAATCTGTGATGTTGCAAGTCTGGATTAAATGCCAATTGATAGGCATGGGATTGATGTGTAACAAAGGTGTGGTGTAAGAAAACATGCAGCAACATTTTGGACGGAGCACAAAATTATATAGGGTTATAGATGGGAGGCCAGTAAGAGCACCTTGGAATAATTGAGTTTAGAAGAACAAGGGCATAGGTGAAGGGTTTTGTGATCAGCAAGAGAGCTGAGGCAAGTTGGAGATATGCAATGTTTCAAAGCTGGAAGTGGGCGTTCTTGATAATCGAGCAGACAAGTCATCGTAAACTTGTTTCAGGGTTGAATATGACACATACTGGTTTGTGGATTAGCAGTTTGTAAACCAAGAAGCTTTGATTTCGTTAGCTCACAGAGTAGAGGCTATGAGAAACGAATCACTAAAAAAAGCAATTATCACCTTGTGATTAATTCCTGTTTAAGATTAGACTGTTAGGAATGTAATTGAAGTTTATAGAATTGAATTGAGATAATTAGCTACTGTATCGGACATGAGTCATTTTTGGTCTCACCGCTGTAAAGTCAGTGAGAGGTGATTGGAGCAAGGGTAGTGATGAAATAATTCCAATCTTTGGGTTAATTTGCAAGATTTAGCTGCCAGTGCTTGTACAATTCTTCTCTGCAAATCACTGATCAGGAAATGGAAAAAAAATAGTCACTTAAAGTTTCTTAAAGGCCTGATGTGACTTAAAGATAGTTTTATATGGTAATTGTAGGGAAGCATCACAATGATGCTGCAGGAATATGTCTGCCGAGCAAAGAGTGTTCCAGCAAATGCCCAATGTTTTCAAATACACCAGGATAAATTCTGATGAAACATGTGATGCGCAGGAGTTCTTCTTTCATTCTGGTAATCAAGGGTTTCAGAGGCAATCCGTGATACATGAAGGTTAACAACCTTTCCCCTCTGGACCTGGCTGCAGTGCAGAAATAAATAGTGTTGCAATCAAGCAAGTGCCATCTGTGGAAAATAACAAATGACTTGTCCAACAGAGAGAGTGATAGCTATTCTGTAGGTTTTCTTGAATATTGCAACAGCATTTTGAATGGGATGATAAGAGAAATGTTATTTTCTTCTGTTATTGAGTAAATTGGACAGCCTGTGTTTGGGGAGATTACACATGGCCAATGGGAGTTATGTTTGATGCTTTGAGGTCTTTAAAGTGGAAATAAACCACAAAAATGTCGATTGGATGTTGGGTTTATCAAAAGGATATATTGTGTTTGAAAATGACAATTTAAATTGCGCAAGTTGTGGTTTAGGTTGTCCACAATTTGGGAAATCTCAGCTGAGAAGGGTAGACGTAGATAAATGCCAGGTGCTGCATTTTGGGAAAGCAAATCTTAGCAGGACTTATACACTTAATGGTAAGGCCCTATGGAGTGTTGCTGGACAAAGACACTTTGGAGTGCACGTTCATAGCTCCTTGAAAGTGGAGTTGTAGGTAGATACGATCGTGAAGAAGGCGTTTGGTATGATTTCCTTTATTGGTCAGAGTATTGAGTACAGGAGTTGGGAGGTCATGTTGCAGACATTGGTTAGGCCACTTTTGGAATACTGTGTGCAATTCTGGTCTCCTTCCTATAGGAAGGACGTTGTGAAACCTGCAAGGATTCAGAAAAGATTTACAAAGATGTTGCCAGGGTTGAAGGATTTGAGCTATAGGAAGAGGTTGAATAAGATGGGGCTGTTTTCCCTGGAGCGTTGGAGGCTGAGGGGTGACCTTATAGAGGTTTATAAAATCATGAGGGTCATGGATAGGATAAATAGACAAAGTCTTTTCCCTTGGGTGGGGGAGTCAAGAACTAAATGGTTTAGGTTGATGGTGAGAGAGGAAAGATATAAAAGGGATCTAAGGGCCAACATTTTCACGAGAGGGTGGTACACGTATGGAGTAAGCAGCCATAGAAAGTGATGGAGGATAGTATGATTGCAACATTTAAAAGGTATCTGGATGGGTATATTAATAGGAAGGGTTTGGAGCGATAGTGGCTGGGTGCTGTCAGATGGGAAGAGATTGGGTTGGGATATCTGGTTGGCATGGTTGGACCAAAGGATCTGTTTCCATGCTGTACATCTCATGACTCGATGACTCTGTAGAAGGATAGTCATGGACAAGAAAGGCAGTACCTAAGAAAGGTTAAAGCGTTGATTTAATAGCATGATCTGAGAACTCTGAAATTACTTAGTTCTCAATAGATAATTCTGGGGTGGAGAAAATTGCTTTTGTCATTAGAATAGATATATTTAAGCAAGGAACTTAGGAGAGGATGTCAAAACTTAAAAAAAAAACCTGTGGTGTTTACTGATTGGCAAATTAATTGTTGAAATGTAGCTTATTGACTCATATAGTCATTAAAGCATTGAATATTTTATTATATTGCTATTAAGGAGATATTGTAACATGGTTTAAAATTGAATAGGCATTTGTAAAGGAAGAATAAAAAAATTGTTGTGAGACAGAGGAGTGGAATTAGAGTAACAGCATCAGTTGAAAAATTAATGCTTCAACTATGAAGGACTGTATAGACCTCTGCTGTGCTGTAATCTATGTCTTTATATATTTTAATATTAACATCATAGTAAAACTGCAGAACTGTGGTCTACTAAACTTTGCCAGCCCTTGTTATAAAAACTACCATTTGTGTTGCAAGGGTTATCTTTTTCAATTCCATCTCATCTTTTGCAAAACATTTTTTATTGGTTCCTGCAGTCAGAAATGATTAAAACGTATGCATCTGCTGAAACTTCAGATTTGGAACAGTTCACAGTAAGAAAGTGCCTTGCAGCTCATACTGACCCTGTGATTTTCCTGTTCAAACATTTGTTTCATATTTGCGACATTGTAATGGGCAAAAATATAACACCTAAAGAACTCCTGACCTGATAATCCTTGGGATAAACAAGCCAAGACAGTTCAGTAATAATAAATGTTTTTTTTGGAAAGAAACAGCCAATTTTGTTAGTGTTTGCGTTTCAAAAAGCCTTAAAACGAGGATCATTTTCAACAGAATGCTTTGAGCTTTTTTCTATATAGAATAATCAATGACATATATTTTATTGTTACGACTGTCAGTATCTCTGACAGGTAATTAAATATCTGACAAACTATTGGACTCTGAATTCAAATATCCCACAATTCTTCATTATCTTATCCATACAGACATTCAACCCTGAAGAATATGCAAGTTTTTTTTAAAAGTATACAATGCTGAAGGCCCTGTAGCTATATAATGAAATGTGTAAGCATTCAGGCAAGCAAAAAATGTTTCTGAAATAGCTTATGATGAAAATTTCCAATTTTAACTCAATAATTGGGATCTTATTTGGGTAGAGGATTGCAATTGTATTGGTCTTTCCAAATATAATTAATTGGCTGATCTCAGAAATTACTTTAGTATTTAAATGAAAGATTGTGTTAACTCTGGCAGAGAATTTCAGCAAAATTTGAAGGAATGTGATTTTTTACTAGTTATTTATTTACCTAGATAAAGGTATTAATATTCAGGATTCATGAACTTAATCACTTGACAAAATATTTTCCCAAGTCATGAAAATTATTGTATCAGGATTTAAATGAATAAATATCTTTGATCTCAACATGCTTAGTTTTTCTCAGTCAGTGGTAAAGATTTGTTGGCTTTTGGGAGTTATATTTCATAATAAGACAAGTTTCAATGATGTAATAGAAATTCTGGAACAAGATTGAATCAAGTTAAAAGGACAAAACTTAAGACATATGCCAGTGCTTTGTAGAATTTCAATAACCAAAATAAACCTAAAAATAACATATTCCTGATGACTGTAGATTAACTAGAAAAAATAGCCATAGTTAAAAGGCAAGAGAGACTCAGTCAAAACCACCATCTCCTGTAAAAAAATTGAGTTTCAAAGACTGTCATTGTTTTAAAATCCCTTTGTTCTTTTTGTTAAAGTATAAAATCCAATTGTTTGGGACTACTGATAGCACCACTGGCTCAGAATTACAGAACCAATGACAAAAGGGAACTGAATTAACACCCAATCGTTTGTTTTATAGTACTTCAGTTGTGTGTATTAATTAGGCAGCTTCATGCTGTCAGACTAAGTAACTCTTCCAAATCGGTAAGCCCCACGATGTCATTAGTATCAGCACTCACTTGTAAATAAGCATATTAAAAACAAAAATCAATGAAGACTGAAATGAACAAAAGAATATCATATTGCTTCCATTAACTCTCCTTGAGACATTTTCTGGTCCTCCTTGCTTTAAGCAATTAAGTATATATTTCTCAAATACACATTGCTAGACAAAGCTTCATCCATCAGGAATGCACACAGAAGTCGCATGTGCATTCACAATTTACAAAGCATTGATTTTCATGAATTGCTTTCAAGTGTCTGGTGAGAGTTAATTGTGGAAAATTAGAACCCACGTCTACAACTTCTACCACTGGTGTGTTGCAACTGCAGAATGTGACATCTTTAAGAAGCGCTGCTGGAATTCAGCCAAGGTATTTTGATTCTGAATCCATTGCTACATATTCCACACCATTGAAAAGATCAGGAGCTATAATTTCACAAGGACATACTCACAGCCAAGCTTCCCTTCAACAATGCACCAGGTTGATTTTGGATCAGTATTATTACTCCTAAATGAGGGGTGTGGAGGTGGCATGGCCTAGGCCAGCATTGGTTGCCTACTCTTGATTGCACTTGCAAAGGTAGCCGTGGCCCGAAGCCTTGACCTGCTCCAGTCCATGTGGTATATGTACACCCACACTGTTGTTTGGAAAGATGTCTAGGTTGAGGTTGTGGGTTTGGAAGTGTTGAGTAAAGAAACCTTGAGTTGCTGAAACACATAGAGTCATAGAGATGTACAGCGTGAAAACAGACCCTTCGGTCCAACCCGTCCATGCCGACCAGATATCCCAATCTATGCCCACCTGCCAGCACCCGGTCCATATCCCTCCAAACCCTTCCTATTCATATACCCATCCAAATGTCACTTAAATGTTGCAACTGTACCACTTCCTCTGGCAGCTCATTTTATACATGTACCACCCTCTGCATGAAACAGTTGCCCTTTAGGTCTCTTTCATATCTTTCCCCTCTCACCCTAAACCTATGTCCTCTAGTTCTGGACTCCCTGACCCCAGGGAAAAGACTTTACCTATTTATCCTACCCACGCCCCTCATAATTTGTAAACCTCTATAAGGTCACCCCTCAGCCTCTGATGCTCCAGGGAAAACAGCCCCAGCCTGTTCAGCCTCTCCCTATAGCTTAAATCCTCCAACCCTGGCAACATCCTTGTAAATCTTTTCTCAATCCTTTCAAGTTTCACAACATCTTTCAGATAGGAAGGAGACCAGAATTGCACGCAATATTCCAACAGTGGCCTAACCAATGTCCTGTACAGCTGCAACATGACCTCCCAACTCCCGTACTCAATACTCTGACCAATAAAGGAAATCATACCAAATGCCTTCTTCACTATCCTATCTACCTGTAACTCCACTTTCAAGGAGCTATGAACCTGCACTCCAAGGTCTCTTTGTTCAGCAACAACCCCTAGGACCTTACCATTAAGTGTATAAGTCCTGCTAAGATTTGATTTCCCAAAATGAAGCACCTCACATTTATTTGAATTAAACTCCATCTGCCACTTCTCAGCCCATTGGCCCATCTGGTCTAGATCGTGTTGTAATCTTAGGTAACTCTCTTCGCTGTCCACTGCACCTCCAATTTTGGTGTCGTCTGCAAACTTACTAACTGCACCTCTTATGCTCGCATCCAAATCATTTATGTAAATGACAAAAAGTAGAGGGCCCAGCACCAATCCTTGTGGCACTCCACTGGTCACAGGCCTCTAGTCTGAAAAACAACCCTCCACCACTACCTTTGAGCCAGTTCTATATCCAAATAGTTAGTTCTCCCTGTATTCCATGAGATCTAACCATGCTAATCAGTCTCCCATGGGGAACCTTGTCAAACGCCTTACTCAAGTCCACATTGATCACATCTACTGCTCTGCTCTCATCAATCCTCTTTGTTATTTCTTCAAAAAACTCAATCAAGTTTGTGAGACAGGATTTCCCATGCACAAAGCCATGGAGACTATCCCTAATCAGTCCTTACCTTTCCAAATACATTACACCCTATCCCTCAGGATTCCCTCCAACAACTTGCCCACCACTGAGGTCAGGCTCACTGGTCTATAGTTCCCTGACTTGTCTTTACCGCTTTTCCTAAACAGCGGCACCACGTTTGCTAACCTCCAGTCTTCTGGCACCTCACCTGTGACTATCAATGATACAAATATCTCAGCAAGAGGCCCAGCAATCACTTCTTTGGCTTCCCACAGAGTTCTCGGGTACACCTGATCAGGTCCTGGGGATTTATCCACCTTTACCCTTTTCAAGACATCCAGCACTGCCTCCTTTGTAAGCTGGACATTTTGCAAGATGTCACCATCAATTTCCCTACTGTCTATATCTTCCATATCCTTTTCCACAGTAAATTCTGATGCAAAATATTCATTTAGTATCTCCCCTATTTTCTGTGGCTCCACACAAAGGCCACCTTGCTGATCTTTGAAGGGCCATATTCTCTCTCTAGTTACCCTTTTATCCTTAATATATTTGTAAAAACCCTTTGGATTCTCCTTAATTCTATTCACCACAGCTATCTCATGTCCCCATTTTGCCCTCCTGATTTCCCTCTTAAGTATACTCCTACCTCCTTTGTACTCTTCTAAGGATTCACTCGATCTATCCTATCTATACCTGACATATGCTTCCTTCTTTGTCTTAACCAAACGAAACCAGCATTCCCGAAACCTACCAGCCTTTCCTTTCATCCTCACAGGAATATACTTTCTCTGGATTCTTGTTATCTCATTTCTGAAGGTTTCCCATTTTCCAGCCGTACCTTTACATGCGAATATTTGGCTCCAATCAGCTTTCGAAAGCTTTTGCTTAATACCATCAAAATTGGCCTTTCTCCAATTTAGAACTTCAACTTTTCGATCTGGTCTATCCTTTTCCATCACTATTTTAAAATGAATAGAATTATGGTCTCTGGCCCCAAAGTGCTCCAAAGCTACCTGCCCTGCCTTATTTCCCAAGAGTAGGTCAAGTTTTGCACCTTCTCTCGTAGGTACATCTACATACTGAATCAGAAAATTGTCTTGTACGCATATAAGAAATTCCTGTCCATCTAAACCTTTAACACTATGGCAGTCCCAGTCTATGTTTGGAAAGTTAAAATCCCTTACCATAACCACCCAATTGTTCTTACAGATAGCTGAGATCTCCTGACAAGTTTGTTTCTCAATTTCCCGTTGACTATTGGGGGGGGGGGTCTATTATACAATCCCAATAAGGTGATCATCCATTTCTTATTTCTCAGTTCCACCCAAGTAACTTCCCTGGATGTATTTCCAGGAATATCCTCTCTCTCAACACAGCTGTAATGCCACTCCCCCTCCTCTCTTGCCTCCCTTTCTATCCTTCCTGTAGCATTTGTATCCTGGAACATTAAGCTGCCAGTCCTGCCCATTCCTGAACCATGTTTCTGTAATTGCTATGATATCCCAGTCCCGTGTTCCTAACCATGCCCTCAGTTCATCTGCCTTCCCTGTTAGGCCCCTTGCATTGAAATAAATGCAGTTTAATTTATTACTCCTACCTTGTCCCTGCCTGTCCTGACTGTTTGACTCATTTCTGTTCTCAACTGTACCCATCTCTGATCGATCTCTTTCCTCACTATCTCCCTGGGCCCCATCCCCTGACCTTACTAGTTTAAATCCTCCTAAGCAGTTCAAGCAAATTTTCCTGCCAGTATATTAGTCCCCTTCCAATTTAGGTGCAATCCGTCCTTCTTGTACAGGTCACTTCTACCCCAAAAGAGATTCCAATGATCCAAAAATGTGAATCCTTCTCCCATATACCAGCTCCTCAGCCATTCATTCATCTGCTCTATCCTCCTATTCCTGCCCTCACTAGCTTGTAGTACAGGGAGTAATCCAGAGATTACTACCCTTGAGGACCTCCTTTTTAAATTTCTACCTAACTCTCTGTAATCTCCCTTCAGAATCTCAACCTTTTCCCTTCCTATATCGTTGGCTCCAAAGTGGACAATGACCTCTTGCTGGCCCCTCTCCCCCATGAGAACATTCTGCACCCTCTCTAAGACATCCTTGATCCTGGAACCAGGGAAACAACACACCATTCTGCTTTCTCTCTGCTGGCCACAAAAACGTCTGTCTGTTCCTCGGACTACAGAATCCCCGAACACAATTGATCTCTTGGAAGCCGACGTACCCCTCGTTGTATTAGACCCAACCTCAATACAGAAACTTGGCTGTTCATGCTACATTCCCCTGAGAATCCATCACCCCCTACATTTTCCAAAACAGCATACCTGTTTGAAATAGGTATATCCACAAAAGACTCCTGCCCTAGGTGCCTACCTCTCTTATCCTTCCTGGAGTTAACCCATCTATGTGACTGTATCTGAGACTTTCCCCCCTTCCTATACCTGCCATCCATCACATACTATTGCTGTTGCAAATTCCTCATCGCTTCTAGCTGTCTCTCCAACCGAACCATTCGATCTGATAAGATTCGCATCCAGCAGCATTCATGGCAAATATAATCTGCAGTAACCCTTAAAGTCTCTTTAAACTCCCACATCTGACAAGAAGTACATCTCACTGCAAAGGCCATTTTTGCTCCTTCACCATTTACAGAAGCAGAAAATAACACCATCATATTCCTCTACAAAACACTGCACCAGGTTAAATTAATACTTATGGCTTATATTTTAAGTTTAATCAAGAGACTTATCTCCAAAAAACATATAATCAAGAAATAACCCACTGTACTCACTACTGCAGCCTTACTATTGGACAGACTTAAAACAACAATTAACTTATCTGATTCTGTGTTGTTAACTTCGCCAAACAGGTTCTTCCAAGATTAGTTGTGAAACTGTTTGTTAATTTTGCCTGACACACTCTGATGTCCAGCAATACATGAATTCAAAAATAGCAAAGGCAGTAACTGTGCAGGTTCTGTCTCTCTCCTGCACTGTCCTCACCATGTGCCTCGTTTGTCTGTTCTTCTCTCTTTTAAAATCGGTGTTGTTTTGATTTTTTTTCCCCAAAGTTCCAAAACAATGCAACAGCATATAAAACAGTAATTGCTGCTCCTGGAATTCCAGGAAATCACCTCCAACACTTAAAATACCTCAAAAAAAGGAGCCAGAAATTTTTCCCCTCCTCCATCTTGGATTACCCAGAATCCAAATCTTATAGTTGGTACACACTGACACTGCGTATCCATGTTGAAGGAGATGAATGGAATGTCAGTCAAGCAGTTGGACAGTGCCAAGCTGCTTGAGTGTTATTAGATCATTCAGGGAATTGTAAAGTATTCTGTCACACAGCCGACTTATGTCTTGTAGTTGATGAGCTTTGTGGAGTCAGGAAATGAGTTACTTAATGCAGAATACCCAGTCTCTAACCTGCTCTGGTAAATACAGTATTTGTGTGGCTGCACACCGTTCAGTTTCCAGTAAACAGTAACCCCCATGTAGTTTATGGTGAGGTATTTAACAATAGGAATGCCATTAAATGATGGTTAAATTCTCTTCTGTTTAGGATAGTGATTCTCTGAGACTTGGATGGCATAAATGTTACTTGTCATTCCTCAGTCCACACCTGAATGTTATACCACTCATGTTGCATTTAGACTCGGATGTTTCAGTATCTGAGGAGTTGTGAGTGGTGCTGAACATTCTGCAATCAGCAAACAATCACATTTCAGACCTTACGATGGAGGAAAGACATTGAAACATCTGAAGGCGTTTGAGCCAAAGATGCTACTCTGAGGATCACCCGCAGTGATGTGTCCAAGCTGAAATTATTATTCTGAAATAATCAGGACCATATTCCCTTGTGCTAAGTATGAGTCCATGCATGGGTTTAAAAGTTGCCTTGATGTTAAGTGTAGTCACTCTCGCTTTTCATCTGGAGTTCAGAAACTTTGTCCCGTTTGGATTAAGGCTGTAATGAGTTTGTGTGTTGAGATGGCCCTGTCAAAACTAAACAGAGAATCAGTGATAAAGTCATTGCAGAGTCAGGGTTTTTTGACAGTATTGATGATGACACCTTCCATCAATTTACCAATGATAGAGAGTAGATGGAACTGATTAATTGGCTGAGTTGGATTTGTCTTGCCTTTTGCGCGCAGTTTTCTGCCATCTCAGATAGGTACTAACACAATACCTGAACTCACTGTGGGGGCTGTTGTTTTGGTGCAAAGGCTTCAGTACTAATGCTGGAATGTTGCAGTGTCCACACCTTTTACATATGGCTTTCTATTTCTTGATATCACTTGGAGTGAATGGAAATGGCTAAAAACTGATATCTGATAGTTCAGGAGGAGGCCAAGGTGAATCATCCACTTGGCATTTCTGGCTGAAGTTTTTAAATTTTCTATCATTCAGAACTAGATGAGCAGGACTGTAGAGTTCAGATCTGATCCATTGGTAGTGGGGTTGTTTAGCTCTCACTATTGCATACTGTCGCACTGTTGGCCATGTTAGCCCTGTGATGTAGCTTTACTAAGTTGAATCTTAATCTTTTAACAATGTCTGATATTGCTCCTGCACTTTTATTTTGTGCCAGAGTTGGTATTGAGCTTGATAGTAATTGGGAAATAGGAGATATATCAGACCAGGTTACAGATTGTAGTTAAATATAGTTCTGGTGGTCCAAAGCACTTTGGATTCTGATTGTGGATTTGCTAAACTTATTCAAAAAGTATTCCATTCAGAAAAGTGGTAGTACCACAGAGCATCGTCAAGGCATGTCAACGAGAGGATAGACATTTATCTTCACATAGACTGGTGGTCACTCCTACTGATACTTACTTTCATAGATGGCTGCATCTATGATAGGTAGATTGGTGAGAATAACAGTTATTCACTTATGAATACCTCATGATTTGCCATAGACCTAATCTGGCAGCTATGACTTTTGGGATTTGACCAACTCAATTAGTAATGGAGTTACTGAGTCCTTTAGACGTCAACATCCATCAATCAGAATACATTCTGTACCTTTGCCACCTTTGGTGCTTCTTCCAACTGTAATGAAAGCATGGAGTACTGACTCATCAGCTCATGCGGGGTTGATGATGGTATGATAGATGAAGTTGTCTTGATATTTGACCAGATACCTTGAGACCTATTGGGATCTAAAGTTAATGTTGGTGATTCCCAGCACAATTCCCTCTTGTTTGTATATCACTGTGCTACCACCCCAATTGGATTTGCCCTGTTGATGGGATGGAGCATCCCCAGTGATGGTGGTTTGGGGAATTTGTAAGGTTTAATTCCAAGAATGTGATTTATATCAGAAAACTGTTTCACTAGTCTGTAGAGCAACTCTCCCAATTTTGGTACAAGGCCCCAGATGTTAGTAAGCAGAACTTTGAATGGTCAACAAGAGGGATTAAGAAAGCAGAGTATGCTGGCATGTAACAAGATTTATGTTCATGTTTTTGGGATATAAACAATTTTCATACAGCTGCAGACCTAATAACTGGCTGATGGACTGTCAATTTGTCGCACACTTTCCTCTAAGTCAGAAGGTTGTTTGGTGAGTTCCACCCAAGGCATGAGCATAAAATTCAAGGACTGTAGCTTTGTGCAGTACTGAGGCACTGTTTCACTGTCAAAGGGAGACAGCAGCATGATTATAATGTCACTGAACTAGGAATGCGGGATACCAGGACCAAAGTTCTGGGAACAAATTTAAATCCCATTATAACAGATGGTGACATTTCAGTTCATTAAGGTTTGGAATTAAGAGCTAGCCTAATGTTGACCATGTAACCACTGGCAATTGTTGGTTCACTAATAAGGACATAAGACCTTAGGAGCAGAAATTGGGCCATTCGGCCCGTTGAGTCTGCTCCACCAGTCAGTCATGCACAAAATGAGGAGGCATGAGATTGAGGGCGATTTAGCGGTTTGGATCAGAAATTGGCTATCTGAAAGAAGAGAAAGGATAGTGTCTGATGGGAAATATTCATCCTGGAGTTCTCTTACTAGTGATGTACTACAAGGATCTGTTTTGGGGATAGTGCCGTTTCTCATTTTTATCAATGACCTGGATGAGGGCATAAAAGGATTGGTGAGTAAATTTGCGGATGACACTAAAGTCGGTAGAATTGTGGATCGTGACTAACGATGTTGTAGGTTACAGAGGGACATTGATAAGCTGCAGAGCTGGTCTGAGAGATAGCAAATGGAGCTTGAGGCAGAAAAGTGTGAGTTGATTCACTTTGGAAGGAGGAACAGGAATGCAGAGTACTGGGCTAATGGTAAGATCCTTGGTAGTGTAGATAAGCAGAGAGATCTTGGTGTCCAGGTACATAGATCCTTGAAAGTTGCCACCAAGGTTGATAGGGTTGTGAAGAAGGCATACGGTCTGTTAGCTTTCATTTGTAGAGGGATTGAGTTTCAGAACCATGAGGTCATGCTGCAGCTGTATAAAACTCTGGAGCGGCCGCACTTGGAGTATTGCTTATAGTTCTAGTCACCGCATTATAGGAAGGATGTTGAAGCTTTGGGAAGGGTGCAGAGGAGATTTACTAGGATGTTGTCTGGTATGGAGGAAACAACTTACAAGGAAAGGCTGTGGGACTTGAGGCTGTTTTTGTTAGAGAGAAGAAGGTTGCGAGGTGGCTTAATTGAGACATATAAGATAATCAGAGGATTAGATAGGTTGGACAGTGAGAGCCTTTTTCCTCAGATGGCAATGGCTAGCATGAGGGGAACATAGCTTTAAGTTGAGGGGTAATAGATATAGGACAGATGTTAGAGGTAGTTTCTTTACTCAAAGAGTAATATGGGTGTGGAACACACTGCCCGCAATAATAGTAGACTCACCAACTTTAAGGGCATTTAAATGGTCATTGGGTAGGCATATGGATGAGAATGGAATAGTGTAGGTTAGATGGACTTTGGATTGATTTCAGATGTTGGTGCAACATTGAGGGACAAAGAGTCTGTTTTGCACTGTAATGTTCTTTGTTTTATAAGTTTTTCAACCCCATTTCCCTTGGCAATCCAGAGCTTATCTATCTCTGTCTTCAATATACTCAATGACCTGGCCTCCACAGCTCTTTGTCACAATATCTGTTAGGGAGGGAAATCTTTTTGTTGTTACCTGGTCCAGTCTACATATGGATCCAGACCATTGTGAAGAGATTGAGCACTTGCGAATAGACAATAGATAGTGACACAAATGTCCCACAAACGAATCAATAACAAATTCTTTTAGCAAGACATTAAGCAAACACACCAACTTCCTTCTCAGATGGTTGTAAAGGTCCTGTGATTTCAGTGAGGTGTAAAGGAGTTATTCCTGGTGCTTTGGCCTATAGGTACATGGCAAAAGTCACAATATCTGATAATTATCACACATTGCTGTTATGTAGCATGTGTGCAAATTGGTTGCCATGTTTCTACATTAAAATAGAAATCTTTCAGAATTAGTTCATTGGAGGTACAGCAGTTTGAGATATCCTGCAGTCATGGAAAGGTATTAGAAATAATATCTTTTGATGGATCTTCATCTGGAACATTGCATTTCTTAATGAGATTGTTAATAGGTGAGTAATGCAGAGGGACTGGTTAATGTTCTGGGGACATGGATTCAAATTTCTCCATGACAGCTAATGGACTTTAAATTAATGAACACGGTATTGAAAAAATCTAGTGTCGATAATTCCTTCACGAAAGGAAATCTGCTGCCCTTACCAAATCTGACCAGGTCAACAGAAATACAGTTGACTCAAATGGTTTCTTAAGCCACTCAATGTCGACATAAAAATAAATGATACCAAATGGAGCTAGGTATCGAAAACAACAATGACACTCCTCGCTCTGTTGTACTGAGGACTAGCCTTCAGTTTCTGACATGGCCACTTGGTTGAATTAACATGCTCAGTGTTTGCCAGACAGGTAGCTGGCAAATGCTGCCAGTGTAAAATTGAACTCCTGTGTGCATGCCATGCACAGCACTGTCTCTTCAAACAGTCTATCCGTGTGCTTGAAGAGGAACTCAGAACAGCAATAGTGAAAACATGTGGCTCTGAAGCATTAACATGCTGGTTGCTAGTATGTGTCGATGAAGGGTGCCTGTGGCTGGTGTATGTGGTTTGTGCCCTAATTTTTTGCCCGGTGTCTAACAAGGGGTTCATCGAGAACAACTGGTGAGCTGAATGCTCCAGGTACATGCTCTGGTTTTCTTGTGGAGTTTTCCCAACGTTGAGCTTGATCTGGGGAGTTTGGTCAGATGGGATTCTGAATATCAGTGAGGTGAGTTGAAAGGTAACAAAACATTTAACAATTAATAGTTGTCAATTGGCACACTGTTTGAAAAAAAGCATAAAAGATGTTGCAGATTGCTCTTAATGAGGAAACAGATCTCTCCATGCTTATCATCCATTTCTGCCACACATCTGATCAAAGCTCACATTATTAAGGTCTCTATCATAGTCTGCCCATAGGGACAGGTGGAGGAATTCAACCTTCACATCTGTTCCATGATCCAAAAAAATCTAGTGACTTTTGTTTGTTCTTTAACTATTAATACTCTTGTCCGATTTTCTTGTTAATCTTTAAAGTTTTAGATTTACTTAACCTCAGCTGAGGAGAGAGACAAAGAGTTCTCAGTTTCCATTACCTTTTGTTTTGATGAAGAGCTGCTTTCTGATCTCTCCGCATGCTTTTAATAACCCACTTGAGAAAAATAATCATTTTTATCCATTCTTTAAATGACATTTGTCAATCGCTTTGCCCATGTAGCGTGTCTGCTTCATCCAACAATTTGCTCATGGTACATTTCCCACAAACTCTGAGATGTAGTGACAGGGTTATCTGTTTTTGAGATGCTGATGAATGGATAAACATTGGCTAGACACTAGGGATAGCTTTGCTCTTAATAGCGCCATGGGATATTTTACTTGCAATATTAGGGGAGGTAATGGCCTTCGTAGTATTATTATTGGACTGATAAGCCAGAGATCCAGGTAATGTTTTGGAAACCCAGGTTTGAATTCTGCTATGGCAGATAATGGCATTGGAATTCAATAGAAAAAAAATGGATAAAGGATCTAATGATGCCATGAATCTATTGTCACTTGTTGCAGAAACCCATCTGGTTCACTAATAAGGAGGGAAACTACCATCCTTACCTGGTCTGACTTACATGTGACTCCAGACCCACAGCAATGTAGTTGATTCTTATCTGCTTTCTGGGTAATTAGGTATGCTGGTCTAGTGAGCACAAATCAATCCTAATTAGAATTGTGCTACCAAATGGATCTGACCTGATACTGGCCTTTTACTCTGGAACCCACAAGTCAAGGGCAGGCATTGGCACAGTGATACTGTCACTTGTCTATCCCTAGACGAGTGTTCTGGGAATGTACGTTTGAAACCCACCATGGTAGATGGGGGAATTCAAATTTTCCAAGGGTTCTTGTGGTTCTTGTGGTTCTAATGTCCCTACTTCTGGGCCAGGAGGCCTACATTCAAGCCCACCTGATCCAGAGATGTGAAACAACAACTCTGAACAGATGGTTGAGAAAATATCTAGAAACCTCAAGTCCTCTCTGGGCTCTCCGTAACAAACTTATTTGTCTATTTTCTAATGAACCTGTTCAGAGATAATGTTGCACATTTCTGGAGCAGATAGACCTTGAACCCAGGTCTCCTGGGTCAGATGTAGAGACACTACCATTGAGCCACTAGAGCCCTCCCAAACTTATTTATGACAGATTTTACTTAAAGGGAAGTAGGTGACTAGTAGCTTTTCAGTTTGTTTGTTATTAATTTTTACAAAGTCAGTCTTGAACAGATTTGTCTTTAAGTTGTTCCACTTTTAGGAAAGTAGGTAATAATTCATGGCCAATGAATTACTGCAAAACAGTAAGTTATTAGGTCAAGAGAGCAGTTAATCGCTACACAATAAGGTGTCTTAGGGGCTTTGATATGAATAACAAATGTGTGTTTTGGTGACTTTGGTTGAGGATTCTGCAAAGGACATGAAAGATATTTGGAAACTCCTTGGTTGTTCTTAAAGAATTCAGTGCATGGTTTATGCTGAATGGATCCTAATAAGCTGGACTTGCTTTGACACTTCCCTAAAAGATGACAATGACAGCAATATGACAGACCTGGATGTATATGAAAAATACTGACCATAATGATTTGTCATCTGTTTTTAAAAACATTCAGAAATTAGCCTTAATGTTCACTCATGATTCTTGCATTAATCAGCATGATTAAAAACCTAAGATTCAAGAATGGGGTTGGAGATTGTATTAATTCAAAAAGCAGCATCAAATGTTTTGAAAACCAAAATTACAGATACAGCCATAGAAACTTTATCTATCTATCTATCTATCTATCTATCTATCTATTTATCTATCTATCTATCTATCATCTATTTATCTATCTAACTATCTATCTATCTATCTATCTATCTATCTATATGTAACAAACCAAATGCTAAAATTTGTTCAAGGTGAAAAATTATGATGCTGGAAAGCCTCAAGACATGTAATAATGCAGCAGCACAAGCTATGGGAGGCAGTGGTCAGACCTGACTCACTCTTATATTGTCAACTGTGGTCAGTTCACTTATAGTATTACGTTTTTTTGGATTCTTTCTACATCTTATTTCAACAGTTTTCTTTTTATGTGCGATATTCCACTGAGTGATTGCTATCTCATTAATGTGGTAGTCTGAGTCAGGCACAGTTGGCTAGAGTTAATCACCACCATATCACAATTACAGTTCAAATGGGATTATTTACCTTAGGACTGTTGATATTTGAGAATATGTTAAATCCAGAAAAAACAGTAAGATTGGTTAAATCTGTTTTTTTGGTTGAATGCCAAGCTATTTTTAGTGATGTTGGCAGGAGGAGTGTGATTTTTGAACCGTCAGTCATTTGTTTCTCACTTGTTAAATGGGTGACTGACGGATGAAAATTTATCTACGACCTGATATGAATTGTAGCTTCTCTTTAAAAAGTTTATTTGAATCAAGCAACTATTGTAATATATTTTTACTAGCTGTAGAAGCATTCTATCTTAACAGGTGGAATCTTACAGAGATCTGAGTGAAATGGGCTATGGTGATCTGATTTTCTGGAACAATTTGTTGAGGAACTAACTAGAGAACAGGCCATCCTAGACTGAATATTATGCAATGAGAAAGGAATAAATGATAATAAAGATGTGACAGACCCCTTGGGAATGAGTGGCATTAAATTTTTAATCAAGGTGGAGAGCGATGTCGTTGATTCTGAGGCTAGAGTCCTGAATCTTAAGAATGTAAATAAATGATATGAGTTGGCTGTGATGGTTTGGAAAACGTTACTGAAAGGAATGACAGTTGATAGGCAATGACATATATGCAAAGTATGAATGGGTGAACTACAAAAAATGTTATAGTCTGGTGCAACAGTGCAAAGAAAACAGTGACCAAAACATGGTTCAAAAGGGAACTTAGAAATAGTATTAGATGCATAAAAGAGGCATGCAAATTGGCAAGAAAAATAATAGACTTGAGGATTGGGAGCAGTTTATAAGTCAACAAAGGAGGACCAAGGAATTGATTAAGAAAGGGAACATAGAGAATGAGACTAAGCTTGTGAGAAATATAAGAATTGGCTGTAAAAGTGTCTATAAATATGTAAAATGAAAATGATTAGTCAGATATGGAGGAATTTATAATAGAGAACAAAGTAAGAGTTGATGAACTAAATTTATACAACACTCTGTTATCATCAAAGGAGGACATGTATATTAGATCAGAAATGATGGGGAGCACAGGTTTTAGTGAGAGGGAGGAACTGAAGCAAATCTGTATAAAGAATTGATAGGATTGAAGGCTGATAATTCCTGATCATCTACATCCCACATTAGGATATGGTCCTAGAAATTGTGGCGGCATTGGTGGTCATCTTTCAAGATTCTTTAGACTCTGGAACAATTTCTACAGCTTGGACGGCAATTTCTGTAACCCCACTATTTAAAATGGGAGGTAGAGAGAAAACCAGGGTTTATAGACATTGATATAACATTGGTACAGACAGTGAGTCTGACATTGGTAGTGGGGAAGATACTAGAATTCATTATCAAGGACTTTATAGAAGAACACATAGATAATAGTGATAGAATCATACAATCAGCATGGATTTATGAAAGGAAATAAAGTTTGACAAATCTATTGAAATTCTTGAAGGTATAACTAATAGAGTTGGTGAGGGATCCAGTGGTTGTGGGTTTGTTTGGACTTTGAGAAGGCCTTTAACAAAGTCTCACATAAGAGATTAATGTGTAAAATTAAAGCACATGGGATTGAAGATATTGAGATTAAGTTGAATGGCAAATTGGTTCACAGACAGAAAACAGAGTAAGAAGAAATGGATCTTTTTCTGAATGACAGACAGTGGCTAGTGGGATACCACAGGGGTTGGTATGAGGACCCCAAACATTCACAACAGCTATTAATAATTTAGATGAGGGAACTAAATCTAACATTTCAATGTACGCAAATATTACAAAATGCTGGGTGGAAACGTAAATTGAGAGGAGAAAGCGTACATGTTTCAAGGGATTTGGACAGGGTGAGTGAGTGGGCAAATGCATACCCAATGCAGTATATGTAGATCAATATGAGATTATCCACTTAACAGAAATACGAAGGCAAATTATTATTTGAATGGCATTAAACTGAGAGAGGGGAATTTACAACATGGCCGAGGTGTCCTTACGTATCAGTCACTAAACATAAGTGTACAGACGCAGCAGACAGTAAAGAAGGCAAATGGCAATTCAAGGATAGGACTAAGGATATCTTGAGACAATTAGAAAGGATATCAGTGAGGCCAATTATAGGGAACATTTGTGTACAGTTTGAGGAAGAATGCTTCTGCTATAGAGGGAGTACAGCAAAGGTTTACCGAATTCCACCTTGAGATGGCAGGACTGAAGAAGAGCTGCTAATAGGTTGGGTGTGCTAGCACCTGAGCTTCCTTTTGCCTCTCACTTCAACACATTGCAGTTCAATAATTTGGGACTGAAACTCTTCTCCCATGGTCTTACCCCGGTCTCCTCACACCAGGCCTTGTCATCACATGGGCTACTCCCACAACCAACTCATTGTCAGCTACTAATGGCCCCCATTGGCAGTCAAAGGTAAATAGGTACTGTTGATGGAGATTTGTTGAGTTGCTGCAATGCATACTACTTTTGGAATACCACAGTGTGTCAGCAGGGTGGAGAGACTTGAGATAGTGAACATGGTGAAAATCGTTGCTTTCTCCTAGTTGTCAAACTTATTGAGTATTGTTGAAGCTGCACTCATCCATGAATGGTCAGTGTTCCATTCCACTTGTGATTCTTGTAGCTGATGGACAGAATTTTGGGAGACAGGAGCAGAGTTAAACCTTGCAGAATTCCCAGCCTCTGATCTATCTTATAGCCACTGTGTTTTAAAAGGAAGATTTAATTTTGTGCTCTATGACAAACCTTGGAGTGTGTATCGTGTTGTTGTCAATGATGGTAATGCCATTTAGTGTCATAGGGACTTGAGTAGATCCACCCTTGCTTGAAAAGGTGATTCCCTGCCACTAGTATTGTATGGATGTGGCTTGCCACTTCGCAAGCCTGATTGTTGCCCAAGGTTTTTTTATATATGAACACAAACTACCTTTACCTGAAGAGTCACAAACATTGTATGTGGTCATCAGTAAGCATCATATTTCTGATGGAACATAGCTTCTTGATGTAAGAGCTGAAGATGCTTGGGCCCGGGACACTGCCCTGCTACTGCAGCAATGTTCTAGTTCTGAGGTAATTCATCTGGAAACACCACTATGCTACCATTATGGTCCATTTGTAGTTGGCATAATTCCAATTTGGGCAGTTTTCTCCATATTCTAATTTGATTTTGCTAGATTTTCCTGATGTAGCACTTTGTCAAGTGTTATCTGGATGTCATGAAGGTTGATTCTCACCGTTATCTTCTTCACAATAGTTTAAGGATGGGCAAAAACATGCTTACATAGCCAGCAAATCTCTCATTCCATTGGATTAAATAAAACACTTTGTCAGTTGAACCCTTTTTGTTTCTGTTTGGAGAAAGACTGAAATCAATTCAGCAGGCAAGTGGAGCCAAAACTGAGCATTGAGTAGGCTGTTTATGTCGAAGCCACTCCTTGATAGCAGAGTCGATGACATCCTTCACCATTTTGTTGATGGTTTGAATGGAATGTATTTGAGGACAGTGAACACCACATTGCCAAGTAGATTTCAGTGCTGGGACAGGTTGATTAGGAATTAGAGTATCCTTTAATTGCAACTGATTATGCAGCACCTATCTTCAGTACTATTCCTGGGATGTTGACCAGTCCCATAAACATTTCTGTATCCAATGTTTTCACCCTTTACATTTCGCATGAAAGAATTGAATTGGCTAAAGCCTGGTATCCATGACATTGGGGACCTTGAGGAGATTGAGATGGCTCAACCACTCAGCATTTCTGACTGAAGTTGGTTGCACATGCTACTGCCTAATATTTTATATTGATGTGCCAGGCTCTGCCTTTGTTCAAAGATGGGAAAATTTGTGCAGTTTCAAACCATTATCCATGGTTGTTTTAATTATTGATTCGTCGGCGCAAATGGATGTGGCAAAATTTCAGAACTTTGACCTGATCAGTTGGTTGTGGGATCACTTAGCTCTGTCTGTCAAATGGTGTATCTACTTTTAATATTGAAATAGTCATTATTTTAGTACTTGTTTTTACTGAATGTCAGGTATTCTGCTCCCCTCTAAGTTAAACCAGGGTTACTTGTTGGTGTCAACAGGGCGCAGCACATGCCGGGTAATGAGATTACAGGTTGTTGATGACCATTATTTAGAACTGAGTTGTGTAACATGACTGTATGCCTCCTTTCCACAGTTACGTTCATGCCTGGGTGCCTTGGCAGAGGGAACACACTGTGCCTGCCAATACTCTAAGCTTTTAGAGACTGTTGGGTTCCTGTTGATGCATTATTTCCCCCACCTATATTTTTTATATATATATATATATATATATATACACACACACACACACACACACTCTCTTCTTTGGTTAGATCCTCTTCCCTTGCTTTTATTCTTGCCCTGGTGACTTTGTTTTCACTTAAGAATGAACAGTAGATTTAAAGTGTCTAAGGTCTGATAGTGAACATAGGAAACCCATGTTTCCTCTCATGGGTCAGTCCAGAAGCAGAAAATACTTCTTTTGAGGTTAGAAGCCATCCTTTTTGGGCAAAGATGAGAGGTAACTCAGTTTTTTTTGGTGCAAGGTGATGGTGAAATAAGAGGAGTGCATGCAGGCTCTTGGCCTGGGGCCCATCCACTCCCACCTGCTTTCCTTCGTTGTTTTACTTTTGCTTCTGTTCTTTTGTTTTGCTTTATTTTCTCTTTTTCTTGGGGTGAGTGTGACTTCAGCGGTGTCGATGAAGTGGATCCAGTGGTGAAGAGATCGTACTGAAAGTTGGAAAGACTGATATTCTGAGCGTTGTTATTTTTCTATGTTCTATAATACTGGACTATTTATTTCTTTTCTAATTTTTTTTGTTCCCTAAGAGTTTGATCTTAAGTGTCTGTACCTTGGTACCTTTGTTCTCAAGATGGTGCTGTAATGCAGTTGCTGTAAACTTTTCACTGTACTCATTTGAGTACATGTAACAGTAAAGCGAATTCAATTCAATTATTCTGATGGGTGAACTCTCTGCCTCAGAAAGATGGTCAAGACTGGATTGTTGAATATTTTTATGGCAGTGGTAGGTAGATTCTCAGAGTGGAGTTTGTAACAGGAAGATATCCCAGATCTTTTCTGAATGGCAGGGTAAGCTTTTCGACGAAAATTGCCTTTGTAGGACTATGTGACTGTCACACCTACTTGTATCATATCGTTGCATCTGTAATGAATAGATTTTGTTTTGTTCTTCACTTGCTACAAGTCTGGTCTGACAGCTATGCCTTTCACCATTCAGCCAGCTTGGCTTGTAGTAATACTATTGAACTACATTCTGACCATGAAACTGTTCAGAGCTGAAAATGTGTTGCTGGAAAAACGCAACAGGTCAGGCAGCGTCCAAGAAGAAGCTCTCTTCCCTGATCTCCAGCAGCTGCAGTCCTCATGGTCTCCTTGAAGCTGTTCAGCCAGAGTACCATCTGCCCCCTTTCCACCCTCGGTGCTCCAAATGATTTTCAAACTGGAGAGCACAGATCCACCCACTTAGGGATATCTGTAGGTAATAATCACTTTTAAGGTTTTCTTGCCTATATTGAATCTTATTTCATTAGGTTTAACAGGCTCCAAAGTTGATAATGAGCTTCCCAAAACTGCTGCACCCAGATCATATAGGATTGTGTATCCATCTCTGACCAGCGGGTCCTGCTAGTAAGACTGGACATAATCAGGGATGGGGTGTGGTGCTGGAAAAACACAGCAGATCAAGCAGCATCTGAGGAGCAGGCAAATCGGGCAGGATGCTGCCTGACCTTCCATGCTTTCCAGCATCACACTCTTGTCTCTGATCTCCAGCATCTGCAGTCCTCCCTTTCTCATGATCAGGGATGGTAATGGAGAAACTTATAACATTGACTGAAATTTATAAAGCTCCTGAGAATGATGGCAATGGGCTAGACATAATTTGTCTGTGCTTTCCCAATCTTCGCTTAATCACCAGAAATTAGCTTGACAGAAGGGACAGTGTTGGTTGATTCAGGCCTTGTATCTGAGTTCAATGCTTTGAGTGGTATTGTGCAAACAACTTAGATCAAGGACAAATTCTTATGGTTAACTTGGTATTTTTGACTCACCTGTTCAGAATAGAATAAATAAATTTGAAACCTGAATCTTAAGTAATGCTAAATGGGAATATTAGTGTTTTAAAATACTTAACACATTGTATTGAAATCTTAAGGGTTTCATTTTAAAGTACATTACCACTGGAAAGCATAGTTCAACATCTTTGAAATTCAATTTTTTGGAGCAAGTTTTCGACCCTGTTTTGATGATTTCCTCTTTTAATTATATGCTGCCGATAACAGTTTGTCCTACTTCATACCCATTTGTTTAACCACTATTGATCTGTGAACTATGATGGTGATTGTCACTAGCCTACTTTATTGTGTTTGTCACATCAGCAGATCCACATATTTACTCAGGTAATGGTCGACTGTATATCCATACTTCATGTTAATGGAAAGGTATGATAAGTGTGCAGCTGATGTCAACTTTGACATGAGAAGCTTGAGGTAAAAACAATGACTGCAGATACTGGAAACCAAGTTCTGGATCAGTGGTGCTGGAAGAGCACAGCAGTTCAGGCAGCATCCAAGGAGCAGCGAAATCGACGTTTCGGGCAAAAGCCCTTCATCAGGAATAAAGGCAATGAGCCTGAAGCGTGGAGAGATAAGCCAGAGGAGGGTTGGGGGTGGGGAGAAAGTAGCATAGAGTACAATAGGTGAGTGGGGAGGGGATGAAGGTGATAGGTCAGGGAGGAGAGGGTGGAGTGGATAGGTGGAAAAGGAGCTAGGCAGGTAGGACAAGTCTGGACAAGTCATGGGGACAGTGCTGAGCTGGAAGTTTGGAACTAGGGTACACGACATGGTTGAAGAGCTTCAGGGCAGAAAAAATGACCTGGGAGTTGCAGTGGGAGAGGGACTCCCTGAGATTCCCTGAGATGGGAAGCTTGAGTCAACCCTTGAAGATTTTAAACCCAATATGATCTTGTCCTCCATGTCTAAGTAACTATCTATTATCAGGATTTTTGCCTGGCACAAACTTTAGGGTAACTTAAAGGCTCCGCTGAATGGATATAACTAAGAAATGATTAAAATTGCTTTTGAAGGTTTGGTATTATTGCCAAATTCCCTTGACTACTACTTGAGGAGTTTGCAGATGCATTTACTTGCATCCCCTCTATGTTTTTATTTTGCCAAGGAATTGAATAATAAGCCTAATTTAGCTGAACACCATGGGAGTGCAATATAGGATCTGGAATTCTTACGAAATGGTTAAAGGACAGAGAATGCTGGTATAAATACCTTTATGAACTCTGGAGAATTCGTGAGTGATGCTCAATGGTTGAGCCTCCCTTCTTTCTCAATTACATGTATACACTAATGGTGTGGTTTTGGACACCGACTGAGAGTTTAATTTGTGAATGACATGAAGGCAGGCAATGTATTAAAATAGAATGTAGTCAAGGTTTGGAGGATGGATTTTGATCACTCAAGCAAACAGCCAAAATGAAAATTCACTCTTATGTACAATTTAACATAATAGATTAAGATACAAAAACAATAATTAGATAAGATTTTACCTGATGACTCAAAATCCTGTCAGATTACAGATTGAGATTACCACCTGCGATGCATTTTACAAAATGCAATGAAATACATGCTTATGGAGGTTAGGCTTAAGCTGCACAGTATACCATTCATCCAACAATTGCGACTTGTATAAATGCATGCTCCATTGTCCCATATGGGGAGAAAATTGAAAGGAATGCTCCCATGCTTTTCCAACAAGTGGGAGCATGCACTGTTTAAGATCGTGGCAAACCACAAGTGTAGACTAAATGGGATTGAGATTATTGCAAAAGGAGAGATTGACCAGGCTGGGGAAAAGTGAGATGAGAACTGAGGCCAAGAAAGGTGAATCTAGCATGCACATAGCTCAACCAAATCATAAATGGCCTGGCAACAATTGTTGATGGGGCTCTTGTGGACGTTGGTATTGTCCCTCCATCTGAAGCAGGAGGCCAACTTCAAGTCCCACCTGATGTGGAGACATGCCTTTAACATCTCTGAACACGTTGATTTGTAAAACATATAACAAATGTTTTAGGGATATTTGACTGATTGAAAAGAGGACTCTGGGAAAACCGGGAACAATTGTTTTTATTTCATACGGAATTGGAATTTGCTCAGAAATCTGGAGTTCTGAATCTAATGATGAAACCATGAAACTAAGGAGAGAAGATTTAACAGAAGTCAAACCTCATTGAGTTACAAAATATCGTCAAGCTTTATGCAGATAACAATTGCATATTACAATTCCCACACTTCAGAATCCATGTGTCCTATGTTAAGTTTACCGACAAAGAGCATGGGAAACATTGTCTGTTCCTCATACAAGATCTTTTGACAGTTACTGACCTTGATTGTCTAGATGCCTTAGTTCAAGCTTGGCTTATTACTGACTACTTGGTTAAAGATTTAGCCCTGAAGTAACTTAACATCTTCACAACTATAGGAGTTTGACCATGAGGTAGTCAATAGGTTTACACGAGTAGTTGGAGGAAGCACTCCTGTTCTCGCTGATCCATAAGCAGCGCCATAAAGGTATAAACTGCTGATTTGGAGATTATTAAAATGCAGACAGTTTTGGTGAGGTGAAAGACTTTTTACTTGACTTTTCCTGACTTACCTACTTGCATTAGTGTGTGAAGCTATACTTAGTTTGTGGATGTGGGATAGAAAGGAATGCAAATATAAATAACATAATCTTTCTCATACACTAGCAAGTATCCATGAAATGACAAGGGTGGTGAGGGCTCATAAGCAGCGCTATGAAGGTATTTATCTGGTGGAACTAGCTGTTCTTGTGTTCCTCCAGTTGCCAGGCTTCTTAGCATGGGAAACACAGCCCCCCTAGTCTGTAATTCTTAAACAGGTGAAATATGAGGCATAAGCTAACTTCCAGAGAACAGGTTAGTCAAATATTCGCATCTAGCCTCCATCAAAATTAAACACAAGAAATTGAAAACTGGTATGGACTGGATTTTCCATTTTTGAAATTTTAGTCACTGCCTCCTCAGACGACTAAATTGCAGACCCCCACCACCAACCCCCTGCCCCATTAATAAGCCTTTTTGTGTGTGTTTGAAGAAGTTTTTAGTCTATAGAAAACAGGTGGCGGTGGAAGCTTCAGTGAATGTACAAAATTAAAATAATTTCATAAGGCAGATACTGAATGTTACTTTTAGTTTGGCAAGAAATAATAGAATCCAAGAGCATCAGTACTTTAAAGGTAAAGTCAATAAAAGACGAACAGAATTTATTTGTCAAAGGAAATGGCTGTCAAAAATAATCTCTCAAGCAGATTAATAAACTGCTGATTTGAGGATTATAAAAATGCAGACAGTTTTGGTAAGGTGAAAGGCTTTTTACTTGACTTTTCCTTACATACCTATTTGCATTAGTGTATGAAGCTATACTTAATTTGTGGATGTGGGATGGAAGGACATGCAAATATAAATTTCATAATCTTTCTCGTACACTGGCAAGAATCCATGAAATGATAAGGGTGGTGAGGGCTTAGTTTTCTTTCTGGAAGAGCCAGGAGATCTGAAGCTCAAGGCTCAAAGTGGAAGGCAACTCAATTTTGGGGACAGAGACACCTGGGTTGGTATTTATCGAGCAATGGCCACTGATGAGGGTGCAACACCAAGGCTTGATGAGGAGGTGCCTTTCAAAGTTGTTGGCTTTGCTAGAAAGAAGCCATTGCTGTGACTTTGGGCTTTAGTTATCAGCAATGTAGGGAGGGGTTTTGAGGGAATGGGTAGATGATATGTAAATTGGGTAGGAGTGAGTGCATTATTGCTGCATGGGCGTGTCACTATGGATCGTGAGGAAACCATCAAAGATGTTTCAACCCACAGAGAGGCTGCTGGTATTCTCTCTTTGTCTGCTCCATCTGTGGCAAAATACCTTTTGGGGATGGGGCTAGCACCTATAGACCAGTCAAGTAGCTGAATTGACTGTCCAATCAGTGGGCTGGCTACTAAGCTTCCATTGTGATGGGAAGATATTGTGCTCCCTTCCCAGCACTTTCCCTATCTGTGTGTTGCAAGACCGCCTGCCTCAACTGAGCTGGAAAACTCAGCCCTGCGATTTTGGTTCTTTTGTGCAATTATTTCAAAGTTGGATGATGTAGGAGTGAGATAGGAATGTTGTATAATAGCGTAATGGTCTGAAAGGATCAACACTGAGGAATGCCTTGAGCACCAAACACTGTATTGTCATATGGACATGGTGGGAACAATATCTGAGAAAGTTAGAGGAGTAAGTGTGACTAGTAATTTCTCCCCATTGTTAGTGACAATACAATTTGTACTGAGTTGCTGACGTGCAACAGCTATATCTCATTTAAGACAGAAGCCTCTTATCACTTGACTCGTAAGTGGTTTTTGTTAGGCACATCAAATCAAATAGACACTGTCGATTCCTCTGCCTAAATGAGCATAGTAGCTGCAAACCTACGCAGTGGTGTGTAATAGTGCAAACAGCTTCCTATGACAGAATGGTCCTTCGTGAGGATTCTCCGGATAACTCAACTTTGTAGTTGGCCTTTTCTTGCTGCTGAGTAATGAAATGAAGTAAAGAGCTGGTGTTACCAGTTCTCATTATTATTACATTTAAACTCTCTGTTAAAAAGCACAAGCCTCTGAATATTAGGCCAGGATTTTAAAAAATAGCTTGTGTGATGTCATTCTTCGGTTTTCTACAAAAACATAGCAAATATTCTAGCCCTGGAGGAAAATAGAATGTGCAAGAAAGAACTTAAAAAGGAAATTAGGAGAGCAGAGAGGTGTTATGAAAATATAATGGGAGGTAAAATAAAGAAAAATCCCCATTAATTTTATAAATCAATATTAAAGGTTAAAGGATAACAAGGTCCATAAGGACCAGTGATAATTTGTGCATGGAACCTGAGGGCATATGTCGAGTTCTAAATGAATGCTTCGTATTGGTACTTACTAATAAGAGGGACAATGTTGGTATAGAAATTAGATAGAAGGTCTGTGGAACAATTCATGAAATTAACGTTGACTGGAAGTTTTTGGTTTGCCAGACTTAAAAATAGTTAATTATCTGGGCCCAGCTGAAATGTATCCCAGCATGTTGAGTAAGGTAAGGGAGGAGATGGGCAATCTTCGAGTAAAAAGTGAGGTCTGCAGATGCTGGAGATCAGAGCTGAAAACGTGTTGCTGGTTAAAGCACAGCAGGTTAGGCAGCATCCAAGGAACAGGAAATTCGACGTTTCAGGCCAGAGCCCTTCATCAGGAGATGGGCAATGACAATTTTTGATTTATTGCTGCCACCTGCGCAGTGCAAAGTGTTTTGTGTAATATACAGGCAGATCATACCATAATAAAGTATTGAATACAGTATTACAGCTACAGAGGAGATGCAGAGAGAGAGATTGGAATTAACATTTGAGACGTCAGTTCAAAAGTCTGATAACAGTGGGGAAGAAGCTGTTCTTGAATGTATTCATACGTGATTCAAACTTTTATATCTTCTGTCCGAGAGAAGGGGTCTTTGATTTTGTTTGCTTTCCTGAGGTAGCAGAAAATATGGATGGAGTCATGGAGTTATAGAGATGTACAGCATGGAAACATACCCTTTGGTCCAACTCATCCATGCCAAGTAGATGTCCTAAATTAATCTTGTCCCATTTGCCAGCACTTGGCCCATATCCCTTCCTATTCATATACCCATCCAAATGTCTTTTAAATATTGCAATTGTACTACCCTCCGCCACTTTCTCTGGCAGTTCATTCCATACTCGCACCATCCTTTGTGTGAAAAATTTGCCCCTTTGGTCCCTTTTAAATTTTTCTCCTCTCACCCTAAACTTATGCCCTCTACATTTGGACTTCCCCTACCCATGGATACGACCTTGTCTATTTCCCCCATTCATTCCCCTCATGCTTTTATAAACTTCTGTAAAGTCACCCCTCAGCTAGAAAGCTGGTTTGCATTATGGACTGGGATATTTTCATGATACTCTGTAGTCTCTTGCGGTCTTGGGAAGAGCAATTGCTATATTATGCTGTGATGCATCCAGACAGGATGCTTTCTATAAAAGTTAGTAAGAATCCTTAACTTCCTAAGGAAGTCAAAACATTGTTATACTTTCTTGACCACTGTGTTGACAAGGGTGGACCAGGACAGGTTGTTAATGATCATCATTTGTGGGCGGCACGGTGGCACAGTGGTTAGCACTGCTGCCTCACAGCGCCTGAAGACCCGGGTTCAATTCCCGACTCAGGCGACTGACTGTGTGGAGTTTGCATGTTCTCCCCGTGTCTGCGTGGGTTTCCTCCGGGTGCTCCGGTTTCCTCCCACAGTCCAAAGATGTGCGGGTCAGGTGAATTGGCCATGCTAAATTGCCCGTAGTGTTAGGTAAGGGGTAATGTAGGGGTATGGGTGGGTTTCGCTTCGGCGGGTCGGTGTGGACTTGTTGGGCCGAAGGGCCTGTTTCCACACTGTAAGTCTAATCTAATCACTCCCAGGAACTTGAAGCTCTTGATCACCTCCACCTCAGCACCATAGATGCAGGTGGACATATCCTCCATTCTGCTTCCTGAAGTCAATGGCCAGCTTTTTCATTTTTCTGATGTTGATGGAGAGATTGGTTCTCTTACAGCATCCTACAATGCACTCCATCTCTTTCCTATATTCTGTCACACCGTTGTGTGAGGTCTGACCTACGACGATGGTATTGCCAGCAAACATGTAAGTGGAGTTGGGCTGGAATTTGGCCATAAGTGAGTGAGTGTATAAGGGACATGATAAGGAACTGAGTACGTATGAGGATTATGGTTGTCACCTGTTCTTACTAATTGCATTCTATGGGTCAGGAAGTCGAAGATCTAGATAAAGAGGGGGAGCTGAGACCTAGGTCTCTGAGTTTAGGGATGGGTTTGTTTGGAATTATGATGTTGATGGTGGCATTCTAATCAAAAATGTAGGAGCCTAACGTAGGTATCCTTGTTATTCAGACGTTCCAGGGATGAGTGTAGGACCAGGGAGATTCCATCTGCTATGGACCTATTGTGCCAGTAGGCAGATTGTAAATGATCAAAGCAATTTGGTAGGCTGGAGTCCATGTGAGGTATGACTAACCTCTCAAAACACTTCATAACTATGGAGGTCAGAGTCACCTGACGGTCATTATGAGGCATGCTGCACAATATTTCTTTGGCACTGAGTTGACGGAGACCTTTTTGAAGCGAGTGGGGAGTTCAGATCATAGTAAGGAGGGATCACTGATGTCAATGAATACTTTCACCAGCTGGTCTGCACAGCATCTGGACCAATCGTTTTCCGTGGGTTCACTCTCAAGAAAGCTGATCTAATGACTGCGGCGTTAACTGTGGGTAAAGGTGCATCGGAGGCTGTTGAAATAGGTGACATCATCTCACTGACCTTCTGTTCAAAGCAAACATAAAATGCATTGAGCTTGTTGGTGAGGGATGTACTTTTGCTCACGATTCTGTTTGATTTTGCTTTGTAGCTTGTTATGTCATGGAATTCTTCTTTGGCAGTCCTCCAGCCATCTGGTCAATGTAGTATCATTATTCAAAAGGGAAAAAAGCATAACCCAGTCAACTACAGGCCAGTCAGTCTAATTGCAGTAGTGGGGTAACAATAGAAGCAATTCTGAGGGACAGTTCATCTGCACTTGCATAGGCAGGGATTAATCAAGAAAAGTGATTTTAAGGGCTGGTCATGTCTTACAGGATGATTGAATGTCACAAAGAAGCTACCAGGTATGTAAATGAGGGCAATGCATTCAACATAGTCTAGCAAAACCTTGCTGAAGTCCACCTAAGATTCCACGTGGGAGACTGATTGTGGAGGTAAGAGCCCATTTAATGCAAGGGAAATTGGCAAGTTGGATCCAGAAGTTGCTGAGTAGCAAGAAGCAGAGTAGGATGGTTGAGGGACATTTTTATGACTGAAAACCCGTGTCCCGTAGGATGTTGTAGGGATCCATATTGGAGCCCTTCCCATTGATTATATATATATTATATATATATATGATTCAGACTTGAATGTGGGACGATTGACCAGTGAGTTTGCAAATGATATGAAGATTGGTAGTGGGGGACAGTTAAACAGTAAGGAGAATGGCCTTGCATTACAGGAGGACATAGGCTGATTAGTGGCAAATGGAATTCAGTCCAGAAAAGTATGAAGTGATGTGCCTAGGCAGGACAAACAAGGCAATGGAATAATGATGAATGTTAGGGCCCTGAGGAGCATCTGTTATCAGAGGGAACATGGTGTCTACATCCAGCAGCCATTAAGGTATCAGGACATGCAAATTGGTTAAGAAAGCTTATGAGATACTTGCCTTTACTATCTGAGTCATAGAGTTAAAGAATAGAAGGTTATGTTCGAATTGTGTAAAATATTGGTTAGGCCACAGCTAAAGTATTGAATACTGTTCTGGAATTCACATGATAGAGATATGACTTCATTGGTGAGGTTGTAGAGACTTACCAGGATGTTGGCTGGGCTGGAGAGCTTGACTTGTGAAGAAAGATTGGATAGATTGGGATTGTTCCCTTTTGAGTAAAGAGGACTTGGGTGGCATGGGAAATGGAGGGTAATGATTGCAGTGTATAAAATTTAACAGGATTGATAGGGTAGACAGGAAGGAACTTTCCCTCTTGGTAGAAGGATAATTTTCCAGAGCAATAGAGTTTATTAAGGTAAGTGGCAGGAGGTTTAGAGAATATATGAGGAACGATCCTTTTCTGTCAGAGGGTAGTGGGAATTTGGAACTCATTGACTGTAAGGGTCATGGAAGAGAAACCCTCATAATATTAAAGAAGTGTTTAGATGTGCACTGTGGGCCAAGTCCTAGAAAATTGGACAAGAAGGGTTGGGTACTTGTTTTTGGTCAATGAAGATTCAATGAGCCAGAAAGGCTTTTTCTGAGCTATAGACCAGGGCTTTTGCCCAAAACATCAATTTTCCTGCTCTTCAAATGCTGCCTGACCTGCTGTGCTTTTCCAGCACCACTCTAATCTAGACTCTGATTTCCAGCATCTGCAGTCCTCACTTTAGCCTCCATACCTTAAGGGTTTCCTGGCCCTCTCTTATGAACAGGACAGGTATCTTCATTGGTCAAATAATGGAATATGTGAATCAGAAATTTCTATATGCACTTAATTCAGTATGATGTATTTAAAATCATTGAAGTATAAATGAAATTGTTAGTGATAAACAGCATAGTACAAGCCCTAAAAAAAATTATAACATATTAAAGAGAAAGAAATTGAATCTAACAAGCAGGCAAACCCAACCAAATCATTATATCTTTTATTTAACCAGTGTACAGGTAGTAAAGATGAAAATTGTGATAGGATAGGGTCATTAAAATTAACAAGGGAAATTGATAGCACTTCCATCTCAATCAGCTGCCTACATTGTAAGTAAAATAATTTACTTTTATAAGTAGCCAATTTAAATTTATAAATTTAACATATTGCACTGACTTTGAGCTGGAAAGTTAGATGCAGTGGTTGGGACTTTTTTCAGGTTGAGTGAGATCTTGGGTGGTGAAAGTGCCACCCGCCAAGAGCCATGGATTAATCTGATCCAGCAGCTCTTCATTGCTGCTAGTAGAGTCAATGCCTATTGATGGCATGACTCCTGGTGCAGGGTCCACAGGCAAATGAATGGGAGTTGGGGAGTGTCATAGTGAGGGAGAGCAGTTTGGAAGGAAAGCAGGCTTTCAGTGATGATCTCTCTACCCGATGTAGTGTCTGTCTCTCAATTTCCAACTTTTTATGTGTGTGGGAGAGTTGTAGGACTCTCAATCAATGCTTGAGTTACCACTAAGATACAGTGGTCTCACAAATAATGGATCATAATTGGCTAATTGATATTCTGCCAATAGCAATCAGGAGTTCTATGTCAGCCCTTCTGCTCTCTAGGGGAGATTTCTCCACTGCTGAGAGACTTATGCTACAGCACTCCCAGCTGCCAAAGTTCCTGTTGAGGAGGATTGCAAAAATCCAATCCAATATTGCTTGACAGCAGTTTGATTGAATTGCTAGCCTTACATTATATGTTGTAATCCACACACGCTACATAATATGTAACGTTTAATATATTTGATGTCAAATTTCTATTTCAGTTTTCCTTTTGAAATAGCCTTGTTTAATCCAAAGGCTGTCATGTCTATTCTACAAGCATGTACAGGGATTAAATTGAATGAAACCCAAAATTGAACATGGATATCACAATGCACAGTTAATCTGCTCCTGTTCATTGTATTTCAGGCAACATAAAAGAACAGTTGGCACAAACCTAAAAGGATTGCTACTCGCACATTCTTTATTGGCTGTATACATTACAGCTGAAAAAGTGTTACTGGAAAAGCACAGCAGGTCAGGCAGCAAACAAGGAGCAGAAGAATCGATGTTTCGGGCATGAGCCCTTCTTCAGGAATGCATTACAGGACTTTGATGTTGCACAACTTAAACACAACATCTCGTTCTTTAATAGGATTCAATTTTCATTGGCACACCCAATAGTTTTTGCTTATCTCCTAATTGTTTTTGGGAAAGTTGTGGTGAGCTGTCACCCTCAACTGATACAGCCTATGTGGGATAGGTGCCCCAGAGTGCTATCAGGAAAGGAGTTTCAACATTTTGAATCAATGACAGTGAAAGAAAGGACATAGATTTTCAAGTCAGGGTGAAGCGTGATCTGGAAAGAAATTTGAGTGATTAGCCAAGTTAAATTTGACCTGCTGCTTTTTTTTCTCTTAAAGAGAGATGCATTGTGACTGTAAAGAATTAGTGACCATCCTTCTGCAAAGTCAGTCACCACTGAGAAACCCTACAGAATGCCTGAACATGTGAGAGAGTAAGCAAAACGTTTTATGATAGTGTATCAAGCTCTTCAGTGTGGGACATTTGAAAGATGGGGAGAAATTCTACAGCCATGGGACCCTGGGCAGTGCAGGTGGTGAGAGTGGAATGAAGCAATCCAAATACACATCCTCAGGAGGAGGGAGTAATAATAGATATTCATTCCAGGCACATACCATGGATGAATGCAGCAGGAAATTTAACAGTCTATCTCGATGAATTTGATTTTCAAATACAATGAGACAGGCAGGGGAACACAAGACAGACTTTGAGAGTATAGAAAGGTCATTTTGTTTTATGTGTTTTGAAATAAGTGATTTTGAGATGTTTATTTTCTGCTTTGTTCATTTAGGCATTGTCAAGAACAAAACAGTATGATTTGTGATACTTTACCAGGTGACCACTGCAGGCATTTTGTGGTATTTGCCAGCTCTACCAGTATGTGGTGCTATGTAAGCAGTGTTTCAAGTAGTGTGCCACAATCAACTCCTTTTCATATTTAACAAAAGCAGAAATTGCTAGAAATTATCAGCAGACCTGGCAGCATCTGAGAAGAAAAGTCAGAGTTAATGTTTCGGCTCCAGTGACCCTTCCTCAGACCTGATGGTGGCTCGGAAAAGGATGTTTTTTTATACAGAGGATTGATGGTTGGTGGGTTGGTAGTGGTGGAGGAGTAAATAATAGATAGAGACAGAGCCCAAAGAGAGAGAGAAAAGCAATTGGACACCACAGGAGCGGTTAAAAGTCTGTCTGGGGGAATGAATAGCTGCTGATGGGAACAATTAGTGGCTGACAATGTGTAGTGTGTGGGAGCAGCCCATGTGATGACAATTTTGATTTTGTGCATAATAAATGTTGGTGTTCTTTTGTTAAAATTAGCTTAGCAGCTTATTTTGAATACTTAATAACTGACCATCCTAATAAACAAATTGGGGAAGTGAGAGGATTGGAGCTTATGGTCTATAAAGCCTTGATTTCATTCGTGAATTCATCAAGTATTACTCTCAGATGAAGTCATAAGAGATGTTCCCACTCTGGTAAGGTGCTGAGATAGCAAACCTGGTGTGTACTGAGAGATTATTTTCCCCTGTCTGGACAACACTGTAATCCACAAGGGTTCGTATTAGGATAAGTCATAGACAATTTGGAATTAAGATGAAGATAAGTTCCTTCCAAAATTCACAACTATTGCAGTGGAGCCTTTTTAAAAAGGGCAGTGCATATACTAAAGACTGAGTCAGATTTGCAAGAATGGGGTCAGGTAGCATACTCAGGTAAGATTAAAAATTAGCTATGAAACTTAAGGACTGTCTGCTTTTGTTTTTAAATAGTGTCTGTATCCTTTATGAACATAGAGTATATGGCTCAGCCATTCCCTTTAGCAAAACAATTCACTCTAATAACTGTGCAAATCTCTTCTAACATTTCCCACATTCAGAATTTCTCACTTGTTATGGTGCAGATGGAGACCATCGTTTACATTTTTACCAGTTGTCTGAATGAGAATCGTGACTTCAACTCATTCTTTTTCTGACCTTTCCCCATAACCATGAATGTTGAATCATTATTTAAATAGAAGCAATGTCCTCCTGAATGCCTCAAATGAACCTACCTTCCGGGCAGTACGTTCCCACAGCCTCTCAATGATAGATGATCATCAACTGAAAACCATCATTATTATTACCTATCACTATTTCAAAACTCTCAACATGTTAAAATGCATGAATTCAATCTCCTCTTATAGCTTTCTGGTTGTAATAAAATGACGTAGAGTCATATAGACCCTTCGGTCCAACCAGTCCATGCTGACAAACTAAACTAGTCCTAACTGCCTGCTTCTAGCCCATACCATCCAAACTTTTCCTATTCATGAACTAATCCAAATGTCTTCTAAATGTTGTCGCTGTAACCACATCCACCACTTACTCTAGACATTCATTCCACATACTAACCACTTTGTCTGTGTAAAAAAATTTGCCTCTCTTGATCTTTTCAAATCTTTCTCTTCTCCCCTTAAAAATATGCCCCCTAGTCTTGAAATCTGCCACCATTGGGTAAAGACACCGACCAAACACCTTATCCACACTCCTCATGATTTCAAAACCCTCGCTAAGGTCACCCATCAACCTCTTATGCTCTTATGAAAAGAATTCCAACCTCTCCCTGTAACTCAAACCTTTCATTCCTGGCAACATCTCAGTAAATCTCTTCTGAACCTTCTCCAACTTGGTGTTCCAGAATATCCTTCCTGGTGTTCCAGAAGAAGGACTCCAAAGAAAAACCTGGGAACCAAAGACCACCAGTAAGACTAACATCTGTGGTAGAGAAGATTGAGGGATAAAATGCACATGCATTTTGAAAGACAGGGTTTGATTAGGCATAGTCAGCACGGCTTTGTACATGGGAAAGCATGCCTCACAAATTTGTTAGAGTTCTTTGGTGAAGTGACCAGAAAGTTTGATGAGGGCAGGTTGGTAGACATAGTCTGTATGAATTTCAGTAAGGCCTTTGATAAGGTTCTACATGGTTGGCTGCTCTGGAAGGTTAGATCACATGGAATCCAGGGAGAACTGCCCAATTGGATACACAATAGGCTTGATGGTAGGAAAACGTTAAAAATCACACGACACAAGGTTATAGTCTGACAGGTTTATTTGGAAGTACCAGCTTTCGGAGTGCTGCTCCTTTGTCAGGTAGCTCGTGGAGTAGAACCATTGGACACAGAATTTATACAAAAAGATCATAGTGTCATACACTGATGTGATATATTGAACAAACCTAGATTGCTGTTCAGTCTTTCATCTTTTATATTGGGTTGCAGGTTTTGATTCATTATTATATAAATCCCAGAATTACTTTCAAGTCACATTCCTGAGACAACTTAAGATTTTATATATTTAAAAAAAGTGACATCTCAGCTCAGGCAATGCGTTAAACGTATGAAGTTAAAATCTGTATTCCAATCTTGAGCCAGACTAGTTCTATTTCCAAAGTAGGAATTTATAAAATGCCACGTGGATTATAGAAAATATTGACTGCCTACAAATTGTGCCTTTTAAACAAAGTCGGATGTATCTGCAAATACAGTTCTCCAAATGGAAATTCACCCTATGAATGTGTGCGTGCATATGACGGATTAAGAGAGTGTGTGCGCTTGATAGTGTGTGCATGAGTGTGATGGAGTATCTGCCTGTGAGAGGGTGAGTGTGTGGACAGTTCTGTTTGTGTGCTTGAGAGAGAGTGTATGTATGACAGAGGGTCTGCGTGAGTGTGTGTCTGTGTGTGTGTGTGTGTGTGTGTGCGCGTGCGTGCGTTTTAGTGAGTGCAGTGAGATCACCTGTGGTGTGACATGAACTCAAGATCCATTTGAGGCCATCCTCCAGTAACATGGATTAAAGAAAATATTGACTACCTACAGATTGTGTGCTTTTTGAACAAAATAGAATGTATCTGCAAATACAGTACTCCAAATGCAAATTTACTCCATGAATGTGCGCGCGTATGTGAAGGAGTGAGAGAGTATGTGTGTGTTTGCGTGTAGGAGAAAGTGTGAGTATGTGCATGTGCGAGTGTACTTCGAAATAAACCTGTTGGACTATAACCTGTTGTTGTACGATTTTTAACTTTGTCCACCCCAGTCCAACACCGGCACCTCCATTTAATGGTAGGAAGCAGAGGATAATACTGGAATGATGCTTGTCGGACTGGAGGCCTTTAATTAATGGAGTGTCGGTGCTTGGTCCATTACTGTTTGTTATCCATATCAATGATTTGGATGAGAATGTACAAGGCATGATTAATAAGTTTGCAGATGACACTAAAATAGGTGGTGTTGCGGACAGTGAGGAAGGTGATCAGAAATTGCAGCAAGACCTTGGTCAGCTGGGGAAGTAGGCTGAGAAATGGCAAATGGAGTTTAATATAGCTAAGTGTGAGGTCTTGCATTTTGGAAAGTCAAATCAAGGTAGGAATTTCATGGTGAATGTTACGGCCTTAAGGAACAAAGGGATCTTGGAGTTCAGGTGCACAGTTCTCTGAAAGTGAAGTCACAGGTAGACAGGGCAGTGGAGAAGGTTTTTGGCACACTGGCCTTTACCAGTCAGGCACTGAGTATAGAAGTTGAGAAGTTATGTTGCAGTTGTACAGGACTTTGGTAAGGCCGCACTAGGAGTATTATGCTTAGTTTTGGTCATCTTGCTATAGGAAGAATGTTGTTAAACTGGAAAGAGTGCAGAAGAAATTTTCAAGGATGTTACTAGGACTCAAGGGTCTGAGCTATAGGGAGAGGTTGGACAAGCTCGGACATTTACCTTTTGACCCTAGGATGCTGAGGGTGGATCTTACAGAAGTGTATAAGGTCATGAGAGGTATGGATAGGGTGATGTACTCAGTTTTTTTTCCCAGAGGGTTGGAGAATTGAGGACTAGAGGGTATCAGTTTAAGATTAGTGGGAAAAGAATAAATGGAAACCTGAGGAACAACATTTTTACATGGGTGGCATTCATATGGAATGAGGTGCCAGCGGAAATGGTTGAGGTAGGTATATTAACAACATTAAAAAGGCATTTGGACAAATATAAGGATAGGAAAGGTTTAGAAGGATATGGGCCAAATGCAGGGAAATGAGGTAAGCATGGATGGACGTTTGGTCGGCATGGACCAGTTTGAGCCAAGGGGCCTGTCTCCATGCGTAGGATTCTATGACTGTAAGAGGCCTTACCAATATCCTGTGCAATGTCAATATGATATCTGAATTCCTATACTCAAAGGTCTGAGCAGTGAAAGCGAGTGTGCTAAATGCTGCCTTAACTAGCCTGTCTATATGTGAAGCAAAGTTAAAGACTGATGTACTTGAATCCCTATGGGGTCTCTGTTCTACAACACTACCCAAAGGATAAATTGAGGATGGCAGATGCTGGAGATCAGAGTCAAGGGTGTGGTGCTGGAAAGCCACAGCAGATCAGACAGCATCTGAGGAGCAGGAGAATTAATGTTTTGGGCAAAAGCCCTTCATCAGAATGCCCTTCCTGATGTAGGGTTTTGCCCAAAACATCAATTCTCCTGCTCTCCAGATGCTGCCTGACCTGCTGTGCTTTTCCAGTACCGCACTCGAAGCCCTACATATATAAACAACAGGATTGGCAGCAGCTTTAAGGCAACCAAAACCTGCTTCACCACAATGTATAGATATCATGACTGGGTTCTGGGTGCTGTTGATAGATGAAAACTGGAAACTATATTCATACAAATTAAACTTTCTTTTTAGCTATTTACACCATTTGCAGAGATATGGTTCAGCAGGGCTTCAATAGAACCTTCCCTCGGGTCCCAATTCTGTCTGATCTGACATCCCTCCAGCTGTTAGCATAACAGCTATTAGCCACTTTATGCTGCACACAGGAATTTTTGTTTTAATTGCTGGAACAAATCTGGCAGCTATCAACAAGGGACTGCTCTTTTCCTGAAGTTGCAGGGCAGCAACTAAACAGCAAAGGTCAAATCGTCATTGTACTGTTGAGCTGTGACCACATCGGAGCTTGCCTGAAGAATGTAGCTGCCCATTGGCGAAAGCTGATTCACAGCAGCTACTTCTTTGGGCTATTTTCCCCCTTGTTTGCCCTGGTGCAGCTCATGAAGCTGCAGTTCATTATTATCCTGCATATTGATGCTTGTCTCTATCAAGGTATTACTGAGCTTGCAGTACACAGTCATTACTTTGTGCATATTATTAGATTTATACCATCGTAAACTTAATTACTAAGTACTTGGTGCTTCAAGAATTCAAACACCGCTTACTAAATAACTTGGTTTTGCATAATACATATATGTTTCTTGCTTTTATCCTTTTTCTTTCTCGAGATATGTTTTTAGCTTTCAATTTGCAAATTACTGCTGTATATCTTCCTATACCCTGAAGACTGATCCAGTTGATCTGATATCTGAATGAAAGATTAATGTACCATGGATAACAGTGAGCTCTATTTAAGATTACTTCAGTTATCATATCTGTTCTATACCCCACTCAGGACCATCTTTTAATTCAAAAAGATCAGAATAAAAGTTCTAATTGTGAAACGGATTTATTAAATAACTAAATGAATAGTAACAATAAGAAAATATATCTTTACAGTTGTTCAGGTTCACTCCTCACATCATAGAAAATGGTTTGCAACATTTGGATTATACAATGCTAAAAATTAATTTACTTGCATGTTTGCCACATTGATGGAAATGATAGCACAGCTTCTTTTTTTACAGAGGGACAGTTTAGTTTTCTTTTGAAGACAATCAGTAAATCATTGATCTATTAGGACATTCCAGATAATTTCAATGTTTAGAAAAGATAACACAGTTGATGCCTTAGAAACAATTCCCAGAGATTTAATTAGCACTCTGCTGAAATAATCTGTGGGTTCCAATTAACAAGAACAAACTGTTCATACGGAATGATTGATTGTTTTAATTGAAAGTCTTGACCATTCCTGTAAATTTGCCTGAGAAGCAACAGTCTTGGCTGGGGCCAAACCCCACAATTTAAATAGAATGAACTGGAGCATTTAATAGGAGAGAGCAATTTTACGTTGGTATGTGTTGTGGCATTAAAAGAAACAGTAGTAAGCAATATATTTTATTAATATGAGAAATAAGAGATGAAGTAGGTCATTTGGTCTCTCTAGCCTGCTCTGTCATCAATGAGATCATGGCTTGTCTTGATTTGTTTCAAATTGGCATAAGCCAACATTTAAGAATACAGCTGGAATTTAGCATTCTTACAACAAGTAACATTCTGTTTGCTGGTATCTTGCAGGAAGTAAGAGTCTGCTTGAGTGGATCCTTATGTACAATCAATGGTAGCTTGTTCACTTGGGAAGCAGTGCATTGGCTGGATGCAGGCTGCCAGAACTTAATGCAAAAATACATGGAATCAGTTGTCGGTTTTAGCAAGCCCTGTGACATTGTGGATGTATTCCTGAGCTGAGCATAACATGTTTGGCTAAATCCCCTGTTGCAGCTTGGAAAGTCCTTGATACATTAAGTTGAAATATGTGCTAAGAGCCGCAAATAGTTTTATTTCTGGTGATTGCAGCTGCAGCTTGTACACCACAAAGCAGTACAATCTAGCTAATGTTGCTCACTGAGCTATCCGAGTATTCCATGTTTCCTTTGTAATTTTATTAGTTCATTACAGAGATGGCAGAAATATTCCCAATGATGTCAATGGCAATGAAAGAATTAAAATCTAGTTTGGTGCACATTTAAATGCTATTTCATCTTTTTTTTCTTTATAGAGGTTGCTAGAGCAATCAGCGTCAATGCAAAAATGGAGCACTCGGGGATGCAGAAATTCTGAGCTCAAATTTTCAGTGAGCAACAATAAGTCATGAGTAATTCTCTTGAAATAATATTCGAAGAAATTACAAGTAATAAAATTTTACCTCTTGTACAATATGACAAACACAACTGAATGTTAATATTCTGTTTAATATTCTCTGCTCCATTTGAGTAGTGACAGCCCAAATCAAGGAGTTGATTAAGAATGTGATTTATGATCTATTTCTTTTATCAAAATTTATCAAAATTGCTGTCGAATGTGTTTTATACTCAGAATATAATGTATTTATATAGCGGCATGAAGAACAGTAAGGAACCAGTTATCGTTTGATGCATATTTAATTGTGTCCGGCGTTGCATTGCCTGGCACATCTTGTTAATTTAAAATCATGAAGTTTCTTTTACTGTTGGCCGCAAGTTTTATTACACTTGTTCCTCACATCACTTAATTAAAAATTGACTATTCTTCTGAGTTTAACTTCAGATTCCTTGTGTAAGTTGCAACTGGCAGCTTTTCGTGTAAGCAAAGTGTATTCTGAATGGATTTCCCATCAGTCATCATGAAATAAAGACGCTTAATTTATTATACTCTGTAATCACATTTTCTGAGCATCCCAAAGTGTACCACATCCTATGTTCAGAGAAAAACAGAATGTCAACCAATTAGCATCAGCTAAGTTTATAAAAATGTGTGATCAGTTATGCTGATTTTGGTAGTATTGGCTAATATAGAAATACCATTCCCTATTCCTCTTCAAATCATGACAGAGGACAATTGCCTTTATACACCAGCCAAAGTTGAAGCCCTTGGATTTGGAGACAAAGTATTGACTTGCTTAGTAAATTAGCTGAAGAACAAGCAGTAGTATAGAGATAGAATAAGCAAGTACTCTCATTGGTAAGATGTGAGCCTCAAGGATCTAAAGTATTCACTGAATTTACTAATGAGTTGGATATGGGATAAAAAGCCAAATTTCCAAGCTTGCCAATCAGATGGAGATGATACATAAAATCAAGTTAATACATTAATCAATAATGTGAATTGGAAACAGGTGTGCTAAATGGTTAGTGCAGGCAAGTGTAAAGTGATGAAATTTAGACATGGGGATTCTTACAATCTATCATATTTTCAAACGAAAATCTAGAATCACCAAAGGTTCAAATAAATTTAGAGATTCATGTACCTAAATGATTAAAATGTGGATAGGCACAGTAAATAATCCAAAAGATACAATGGGCTTCAGGCCATTATCTCTCGAGGACTAAAATACAAATCTGTAGAAATAGTGCTACAACTGTATCACCCATTAGTTAGCTAACAGCTATGTTTATTTCTAGATGATATACATTGGTTTTGTAAAGAGATTCACCTGAAATCCAAAAGTTACTTTACAAGAGCTGAGTAAGAGAGGTTTGGTTGTATTGTCTGGAATTCAAAAATGTTAAGGGGAACAGGCATGTATCTTAAATACTGTAACCTTGCACCACAGTCCAAATGCTAGAAAGTGGAATGATGTGGTTGGTTTTTCTTTTGTTCAGTTCAGACAAGTTGGGCCAAGTGATTTCTTAGTGAGCTGTAAACTTCCTGCATCGAGTACCTCATCATCCATCTTTCCAAACCCTAACTCTGTCTACAAGGTACACGTCAGAAATATGATTAAGTATTCTCCACTCACCTGGGTGAGTGTAGTTCTAGCAACACTCAAAAAAAAAACTTAACATGATCCAAGATGAAGAGCCTGCTTGATTGGGAGCCCCAACCAGCACCTTCAAAACTAACTCCTTTCACCACAGATGTACAGTGTCAGATCGACAAGATCATTGCAGTAACTCATCAATGCTCATCTGACAGCATCTTCCAAGACTACCATCTCTACAATCTAGAAGGATAAGTGAATCCAAATGCTCCATTCAATCATCACAGGAATTCCTAGACAACATCTGGAACATAAACATAGATAAGGATAAAGCAATGGTCTTATTTCAATGTAATGGTGCTGTTTACCTCAGTTGACAAAACCTTAGCGAAAGGGACAATAGCCATCTTCATGGGCAAACAGAACACCCATCTCCAGGCTCATAGCAGAAGCAGTGATGCAAAGACAGCCCACCCACAAACTCTCGATGAGATATGTGGACGACACTTCCGTAATAATGAAAAGAACAGATCGAGAACACAAACTGGATGATCAACATCATGCTCACAGGGATCAAATTTACGAGAGAGGAGGAAACTAATAACCAACTCCCATTCCTGGATGTGATGGTAGAATGAACACAGTGGTGAATGTACTACAAGAGTGTACAGAAAAGCCACACACTGACCAGAACTTGAATTACTTCAGCACCACCCAAACACATACAAGAGAAGCTGCATAACGACCCTGTTTAAAAGGGTTAAAACACACTGCAGCACTCCCGACCTGCGAAGAGAAGAAGAAGAAGACCTGTACAGAGTCTTCACCAGGAATGGATATCCCCGCAATTTCATCCGCAGATGCCGAGCAGACACACAATGTGACATGGGCATGCCATGACCAACTCTCGAGCTACGCTACCTTGCATAAAAAAATCTCTGACCTAATAGCCAGACGTCTCCAACCACTCTGATTCATGACAGGCCATAAACCAACAGCCACACTCAGACAATAACTCACCAAAACAAAAGACCCCATACTTACCATGTGCAGGACAAATGTGGTGGGTGAGATTCCATGCAAAGAATGCATGAAACACTATATAGGACAAACAGGCAGACAACTAGCATCCAAAAAATACCAACTAACCAGTAAACGCCATGCTCTAGTTGCCAGACACATAAACAACAAAAACCACAAATTCCACGGGGACAAAGCAACGATAATAGGACAAGCTAAACAGAGGGCAGGCAGTGAATTTCTAGAAGCATGGCACTCATCCATGGACTCCATTAACAAGCACACTGACCTAGACCCAATATACTGGCGACTACAATGAACTACTGGAACTTGCAACCAGAAGCAGCAGGAACGAAAACATGTAAATTCCAAATGACACAGTACAGTAGCGTTTCACAGTAGGCTCCAAAGCTCTGAGGATGTCACCAAGATAAGGGATGAAACATCTGCAAATCAACTTCCCACCTTGATGAACATACCCACAACCACAGCAACCGGCACCTGAGATACAAATCTTACCACAAACCTAGAAGGATAAGTGCTGGAGATGCATGGGGCTCCCTTCCATCCTGATTTGGAACTATGTCTCCAAACTTCCTTTTGCTGCTTTGTCCAAATCCAAAATCACTCTACTTTATCTTGTGTTTGACGCTTACTCTAAGGACTACAATGGTTGAAGAAGGCAGCTTTGTCACTAAATTCTCCCGGATTAGATTAGATTAGTAGGGATTGGCAATAAATACTGCTCTTGTCAGTGATGTACACATCCTACGGATGAATAAACAAAAAAAGGTACTTATAGGATAGAATTTAATCCCAGAAAAAGCTGCAAGACCAATTTCAAATTATTTTAATTGGATGGTGTTGATCAAGAGTGGGATATTGATCAGTTCCTCAAGAGCTTGATATATTATATATCTCAATTAGGGTGAACTGAGATTTCTTCCAAATATATAATGAAAGCATTGAATCCATTATTTCAGTCCTTCCTCCAAACTCTTCTCCCTCGATATAGATTCCATCTGTCTCCATGGCAGTTGAATTAGATGAAACCAGTCTTTGAGATTCCCCTTAAAAATCTACACTTTAGCCAAGCTTTTAGTCATCTGTCCTAATATCAACTTAGAATCCCTACAATGTGGAAACAGGCGCTTCAGCCAAAGAAGTCCACACTGACCCTTCGAAGAGTAACACACCCAACATCAATTACCCTACTCCACATTTACACCTGACCCTCACATCCCTGACCACTATAGGCGAATTAGCATGGCCAATTCACTTAACCTGCACATCTTTGGATTATGGGAGGAAACCCATGCAGACACAGGGAGAATGTACAAACTCCACACAGACAGTCACCCAAGGCTGGAATTGAACCCAGATCCCTGGCACTTTGAGGCAGCAGTGCTAACCACTGAGCTACTGTGCTGTGCTATCTGTAGCTCAGTGTCATTTGTACTCCTTTTAGCAGTTTTATGTTGAAGCCATTATATAAATATAAGCTGTCTTTGAGCCTTGTTCTATTTAGATTTATATTATCTTTTCAAAATGAAACTCTGAATAATATCATTGGTTTATGGTACAATGATTATAACCAGGACCAGGTGGAGCTCATTTACTGGGATATTTGATTGGGGCTGTTAATCAGGGAGCCCCAGCTGACAGATATAAATGGGAGATTGGGTGCTGGGGAAAATATCAGCACTACTGCAGTTAGGCGGTAGTGTGGAGGTTAATTTTAAAAAAAATTAAAAAATAAACAGAAGTAAAAAAATATATATAAATGGGAGATTCCAAGAGTCTCCTCAGTCTGTGTACTCGTTTTGAGCTGGCTGGTCGTAGCCCATGTATAGTGCACATGAAAATATAGTGTGATGGGATATTGGCTTCTCTGCACTTATTTCAATGGTGTCTCAGTCAAACAAATTGCAGTTGAGTGAAGCCATTTTTCTTTTACAACTTGGGGACAATACACTTCAAGATTCCACACTCTTGAATTTTAATGTTTGTTTTCACAGCAGCATCACCCTACTGAAATGTATTGCAGAACACAAAAAACTCAGGTGGATCCTGAAATCATTTTATGAACGTCAGGCTTCTCCGGAAACAACATTTACCTCAGGTAGGATTTCAGCATAAAGCCCAGTACAGCAAGTGATACATTAGCCACAACAATAGCATGTGCTGGATGCGTCCACAATTTTAATCATTGTCGGTCACATGAATTGTTAGAGCTGTCCAGCATTTTTATTAAAGATCAAAGGTATGCAGCAGTACAAACCTATTACTGTGGGTAATGCCTCAACTATGTACTCACCACCCAAATATGTCTTGTTGGAAATTTTAAGTTGACAATAAGAAGGAATGCAGCTTGCTGAAATTATGTTCCATTGCCTTCAGAGGAAAGGGCATCTAAGCCATGTAACTGCATTTAAAAATTGAGTACATGCACACTAAAGCTTCACTGAAATTGGTTAAGTTCGTATTTAGCATAATACAAATCATAATCAACTTTTGAATAGCATCTGGAACAAAGCTGCTTTGGACACTTGCTGTGATTGTGAGTATTACAGCTGTATTCCAAAGATATTTGTTTATCATGTGTTACTGTTCTTCATGCAAACTTTCCAGCAGCAGAATGGCCATAGGACCATTTTTAAACTATCACGTAATGAAAGTAACAGATGGTAGAAGCAGCAGAAAGGGAGTATTGAGGACATCGAGACCCAGCAGAGCGCCTATGTGCAGCCCTAGGCTAATGTGCTACTCTGCAAGGAAAAGCTACCCAGAGCTCGGTTTGACTGTTAATGCTTTTGCTAAGCAACAAGCTGCTAATGAGTTTTACTGCTCAGTGTAGGGAAATTTGTTGTCAACAATAGCAACAAAAACAGCAATACTGTCTGCGGAAACACTGCTAAATTATATTACCGATGGCACTTATAAACTTCAGTGTTTTCTCTCTGTTCCTAAGTCCAATGCTTTGTGCTAGGATCCCAATGGCTGATATCAAGGACATATCAACCACTGCCTACCTATGATTTGTTTCTTCTACTTCTATTTTCCACCTGCAAATACTTTATCCATTATATCAGATTACCTTCAATTGCAATGCACATCAGCTTTATTCACTGACTTAGATCAAATGTCTCACAAAAATCTATGTATACAAGATCTATTAATCCTCCACATAACACCTCAGCGAGCCTGTCAAAGAACTCTATTACGTTAGTTAGACTTGACTTACCTTTCGTACATCTCTGCGTGCTCTCTCTAATTAGCATCCAAATGCTCACTTACTGAGCAACTGATGATGGATTCAGCAATTTTGCTCCTAACACGCAGCTCACTGGTAATTACCTTGTTTTTCACAATTCTTTTTCCAAACAAAAATATCACGTAATGGTTAGGTGATGTGAACTGTTTGCCTCCTTCCATTCCCTGGCTGCTATCCATTCATCTGTTGCATTTGGAAGATTATAGCTCTTATAATGAAACCACCTCATCTACTTTAATACCATTCTTCGCTTCACTGATCTATAATTGTCTCTGCCAGACATGTGTCCTCCTCCTTCACTGTGATAATCAAAACAACTTAGCAATTTTTGATCTCTTGTCTTTCTTCTCCTATTCTCTTCTTTGCTGTCCAGTTTTGTTAATCAATAATCCTCATTCTCGTTTTTGCCACTATCATTGACCCTTTTCAGCCTTTTCCTAAAAACCAGCTCTAACTACTCTTGTGGCTCATTGTTGCCTTTCCCCGGATATATATATATATATATATATATATATTTGCCCGTCTGGCTTACATATTGTCAGAATTCACTGTGAAACTATAATAGAAGAGAATGTGCGGACATTCCAGCAATATAAACACGTCAGTTTAATATCAATGGTGGGTTAAGTTTTAGGAATTATCATTAGGGAAAAATAAATCAAAAGGCACTCAGATGTTTGTGTTAATTAAGGAAACACAACACAGATTGCTAAAATGCTAATTATGCTTCACCAATTCAATTGAATAATTGATGAAATATGGAAGATCATTTTCTGGACAGGATTCAGTCCATTGAATCTGCCCACTGTTCAATAAAATCATTATGATCAAACACTTCAATGCCTTTTATTAACTCCATCTCCAGAACACTGTACTGCATTGGTAATTGAAAGTCTATTAATCTCTACTTTAAACACATACGCAGACTGAGCTTCCATAGCCATTCTTTTGTGGGAAAGAATTCTAAAGGTTTACAAGCCTCTGAGTGGAGAAAAAATTATTTTCCTCAACTCAGATCTAAGTGGCATCCCTTCACTTTTAAGAGGTTTATACCCCAGTTATAAATTCCACAACCAGAAGCAACCCCTTGCCTACAGTTTGAGGTCACCTCTCATTCTTAAATTCTCGAGAATACTCACCCAAGCTGCCAAATCTCCCTTGGGATAGTCTTGACATTGCAGGGAACAAGTCTGGTGAAAAAATATTACCAATGATTTAATGAAGAGAACACAATGGATATTATTTGTGAATCTTGAAATAAAACATCTGATAAAATACTCACTAAAAGGCTGGTTAACAAAATTGAGACATGTTGAAATGGAGGATTCATGTTAACCTGCATTTTATGAGAAAGATTGGTTTAAGGACAGAAACATTAGATGATGTAAATAGTTAGTATTTTATAGACTGGATGATGGTAAGATGATTTCCAGCATTCAATGCAAGGACCTTTGCTTTGTTGATATATAAACACCGAAATACTGCAGTTTCAATATTTTCTGATGATACAAACTAAAGGTTTGACAGATCGTAAGGATGATGTCCAATTGACATGAAGCTTGCATAGTGAACAGACAGGTGGTAGAGGTAGGTGTGCACAGAGCACTGATCTGATATATTTCAAGAGATAATATAGACTGACAGTTCTAAAAAGTGCACAGGTTCAGATGGACCTGCATTCATGTGTAGAAAGGACCTACTGAGTAATTAACAGAGCATATGGGGTTGTGGGCTTCATCTATAGAGGTTTTGACTTGAGTATGAAAACTGAGAGGCCATGACGAATCTGAATAAAAGTCAGGTTAGGCCTTGATTGTGACTACTTAACACTGGTTACTCAGCTTGAAGAAAATTGTGAAGTTTTTTGACAGGGTGCAGAGGAGATTTACCCAAATAATTCTGGGCTGACCGATTTGCTTTCAACCGATAGGTTGAAAAATTTGGAGCTGTTCTCCTTTTACTTTTGGAACAATGGAAGTTGAGAGGGAGTTTGGTGCGTAAGATTATGACAGGTTAGATGATGTGAACAGAAGCCATTCCCATGATCTAATGGACACATCCATGATTTTGGGCAAGCAGTACATACTGATTTGAGGAAGAACTTGTTGACACACAAGTAGTTAAGAACCTTAGACCCACTACTTGTGGGTAGTGGAAGCAGAGGTTATTGAAATCATAGAATCCCTACAGTGTGGAAACAGTCCATTCGGCCCAACAAGTCCACAGCAACCCTCTGAAGAGTAACCCACCCAGACCCATTTCCCCCCACCCCCCCACCCTATTAGATTCATAGAGTCATAGAGATGTGCAGCACAGAAACAGACCCTTTGGTCCAACTCATCCATGCCGACCAGATATCCCAATCCAATCTAGTCCCACCTGCCAACACCTGGCCCATATCCCTCCAAACCGTTTCTATTCATATATCCATCCAGATGCCTTTTAAATATTGAAATTGTACTAGCCTCCACCACTTCCTCTGGCAGCTCATTCCAAACACATATCACCCTCTGAGAAAAAACGTATCCTCTTAGGTCTCTTTTACATCTTTCCCCTCTCACCCTAAACTATGCTCTCTAGTTCTGGACTCCCCACCTCAGGGAAAAGACTTTGTCTATTTATCCTATCCATGCCTTCATTATTTTATAAACATTTATAAGGCTATCCCTTAGTCTCCGATGCTCTTGGGAAAACAGCATTAGCCTATTCAACCACTCCCTACAGCTCAAATCCTCCGACCCTGGCATCATCCTTGTAAATCCTTTCTGAACCCTTTCAAGTTTCAGGAAGGAGACCAGACTTGCACGCAATATTCCAACAGTGGACTAACCAATGTCCTGTACAGATACAACATGACCTCCCAACTCTTGTACTCAATGCTCTGACCAGCAAAGGAAAGCATACCAAACACTTTCTTCACTATTCTATCTATCTGCGACTCCACTTTCAAGGAGTTATGAACCTGCAAGGTCTCTTTGTTCAGTAACACTCCCTAGGACCTTACCATTAAGTGTAGAAGTCCTGCTAAGATTACTTCCCCAAAATGCAACACCTCACATTTATCTAAATTAAACTCCATCTGCCACTTCTCAGCCCATTCACCATCTACATTTACCCCTGACTAATGCACCTAACCTACACATCCCTGAACACTATGGACAATTTAGCATGGCTAATTCACCTAACCTACACATCCTTGGACTGTGGGAGGAAACCGGAGCACCCAGAGGAAACCCATGCAGACATGGGGAGAATGTGCAAACTCTGCACAGTCACGTGAGACTGGACTCAAACCCTGGCCCCTGGTGCTGTGAGGCAGCAGTGCTAACCATTGAGCCACCATGAAATGTTCTTACCTTCTGAAATCAAAAATAATAATAAGTGAAGACCATATACACATCAAGCCTGCTCTGCCATTCAATATGATCACAGTTGGTTGTGGAATTCAACTTTGATTTTCCTGACCACTCATCATCCATTCTCCCTGTAATATTTTCTGCTGCTGCAATTTCTTTGGGAACCAGAAGTCAATGTGTCTGCATGCTCAAGAGTGTGCGTATACTCGAGCAGCCACACAACTTAGAGAATGTTTCTCCCCATATTCCTACATTGCTGGAATATCCACATGGGGTTGAGAATACTAGAGACTGCCCACCATCTTAAAGATTACATTTTTTCCTCCACTGTCATAAACAATCTGCCCCTCATCCTGAAATTATGGCCTATTGTTCTAGATTCCCCCAACAGAGGAAAGAATATTTCATCAGCTGTCCAGCAAACCTCTATATGATCTTGCATATTTCAATGAGATCATCCATTGTTCTTCTGAACTCAAGCATATACACACCAAATTTTCTAAGTCTCTCTTCAATGGAAAACTCTCTTAACCCAGGGAACCAATCTAAGGAACCTTCATTGTGCTGCCTTTGATGAAAGTATGTCCTTTTTTTAAACATACAGAGATCAAAATTACGCATTATATATCAGGGGCTGAATTTGTGGAGTTGTATGAGAAACCAGGCAGGTTCAGAGAATTACGTTGGAGATGGCTTCCTTGCAGGATATCAAGTGTTGTTACTGATAGATTGTTACTCCAGAAACCCAGGTAATGTTCTGGGGACCTGGTTTCAAATCCTGCCATGGCAGATAGTGGAACTTGAATTGATTTTTTTAAAAATCTGGAATTAAGAGTCTAATGCTGACCATGAAACCATTGTCAATTGTCAGATAACCCTATCTGGCTCACTTGTGTCCTTTTTAGGGAAGTAAATTGTCACCCTTACCTGGTCTGGCAGACATGTGATTCCAGACACATAGCAATGAGGTTGACTCTTAACTGCCTCTGAGCAATTAGGAATGGGCAATAAATGCTGGTCTGGCCAGTGACACTCATCTCATGAATTATTTTTTCAAAAGCCCAGTGGCAGGAAAACTATTTCTGAATGTCAACAGCAGCAGAAGCAAATGGGAAATTATTAGTGGGAGCTTCATAAATATTCAAATTCATATTCATTTGCCTGCAATATAAATGTAATTTGTCAAGATTTACTGTGGTGTCCCCGAATAAATGTCACTGAGGTGAGCATCCTTTGCCTTCACAATACTGTCTATTGAATGTTGGGGACTTAGAATGGGCTTAATGATTTATTGTGGAAGTAGTTCTGACTTACAGGAAAATGATTCACCAGGAACTAGATTATTTTCTTCAGGATTAAACTTGATCATCTAAATAGTATAAAGTGAGGGAGGAAATGACAAGGCTTATGGTGTTGGGTCAAAAAGTTTAAAGAGGTTGCACCCCACCTTGAGAAAAGAGAAGCCACTTATTAAAGAGGTTTCAATATCTGAGTCTCTAAGGAAATGACATTTCGGAGATCACCTTTGAAAGAAAGGAGCAGGAGTTTGCACATTCTCCCCTTGTCTGCATGGGTTTCCTCCGGGTGCTCCAGTTTCCTCCCATAATCCAAAGATGTGCAGGTTAGGTGAATTGCCCATGCTAAAATTGCCCATAGTGTTCAGGGATGTGTAGGCTAGGTACATTAGTCTGGGGTTTATGTAGGGGAATAGGTCCGGGTGGGTTACTCTTCGGAGGGTTGGTGTGGACGTTTTGGGTCGAAGGGCCTGTTTCCACACCATAGAGATTCTATATCTTCTATATATCTAGAGATTCTATATCTTCTGTTTATCTTTAAACCCTTCATCAGGAATGTGGGGGAAAGGGGGCTGCGAGACAAATAGGAGGATGGGGGTGAGGTAGCTGGAAAGCATTAGGTAGATGCAAGTAGGTGGTGATGGTGACAGGTCGGAGGGCAGGATGGAACAGATAGGTGGGAAGGAAGGTGGACAGGTAGGTCAATTCAAGAGGACGGTGCAGATTTGGAGGGTTGAATCTGGGATTAGGTAGAGGGAGGACTCTGCCACCTTTCATTTTCTGACGAATCAAATACAGGGCAGCTTTTCCATACAAGTGCTAATTGAGGTCTTCAAATGGGCAATTAATGACTACTGAAGGGCTTTAGTCTGCACTGTTGGTATTCAATCTGTGGTAGACAAGAATATTATTGCAGGCAAAGTACAAGAAGCAAAACCGTTTCATTTAAAGGCACATGGCACAAAAGATATGTGCATAGAGAGTCACATCCCTTGCATTTTCCTCTGAATCACTCTCCTTCACCTCTGTTGTCATTAACCCCCTGCCCCCCCCCCCCCCCCCAATGAGGCAACCAATGTATTTGGTGGTGGCATTACTAGCAGTGTTATGTAGAGCTGCTGGATTTGGAGTAAAGGGTTAACTACATATTTGCTCCAAGTATAGCTACCTGAGCATGTAAGTAAGGGCTTATGGCATAGTGACACCAGATCTGATGCATCTGTGGGAGAGAAATAGATATTCACTTGCTTAAGTTCTGCACTGTCATTTCTTACCATTCCTTGTACATAGTCACGTTAAAAAAAAGCTTGATAATATCCACTAATCTGAGTGCAGATCTGATTTTACTTCATTGGCCTCTGCTTTGCAGGCAGCTCCCAGTGAAGGGGAGTACAGGATCTTTACCCAACCCCAGCCTAATTTGCCATCAGCAGGCCTTCTTCAATTAGTGATGTAATGCACTGCAGGAGACAGCCATCACTTTGGATAAAAGTGCTCCCTTGCTAAGAACTATTCCTTTTTCTTTAACCTGTTTTTGTTCTGCAGACCATATCAATTAAGCTTTTTTTGTGTAATTACATCATTACCACCAGTTTTAATTAATCAATTCCTCCACTGTTAATGCACAACTTAGTTCCTTCCACATATTTGTTGGCTGTTGGTAGGCTCAATGAAGTTCATAATTATTCATTGGTTCTTGGGCTGCAATTATTTAATTAACGTTGATAGTGTAATATCATTTATTTCAATCAAAGCCACAGTGGTATTTACTTTATTCTGTACGTCTGTGTCTGACAGCTGTCTGGGCCAGCTCTGTAATTATTAATTTGTTTCAAATTCAGAATGCTGTTTGTTGAACCCCAATACCAATACTAATTATTTAATCCCTACTCCTAATATTGTTTATTTAATTCAATGCTTCTAATTATTTCCAGTGCTCAAATATTATTTAATATGTGTTCCAATATCATTTATCTTGTCCCACTGATTCTCCTTATTTAATCAAGTTAATTCTCTGTATTCATTAAATTGTTAATTGAGTAAATTATCATTTACTGATGTCCATGGATGAAATGAAGGCAGTTCATTCTGCTCCAATACTATTTGGTTTGTTGGAAGGAAAGAAGTGACATATTTTTGTTGGGCCACCCACTGCTTTACTGGTGATTGAACTTTCACCACTTCAGTTTCAAGATTATTATTTTCCCTATTAGCAAACATTTTGAGTTGAAGATATCCATCTTTTTCTGAAGAGAAATAGTTCAAGAAATTTTTAAAATAGAATATACAGGAATATGGCATTTAGAAATTACAAATTTATTGCAACCTAAAATATAATTTGGAAAGCAAGTGATTGTGTATTTGAAGGTTACTGGCAGACCAGGAATATCTGGCTGGTGTTTGCCACATTCTGTAGCCACAGCCCCTTAATTAGCACCAATGTTGCATTCAACCATCAATCTCGGAATGACATATGGAAATATTAAACAGTTGATGCCAATTATAAGATTTAATGTTCAGCCGTGCACAGTAACATGACAGATGTGTTCTGCTTACATGCATCATTCCTTATGGATCTGACTGAAAAAAATGCTTAAGATTGGTTTAAGTATGTCAAATAACTGACAAGTATGCTGATGTACTTTCCAGGTAGATCCTGCTAAATAATCTATCTGAAATATGGTTCAGAGTAAATTAAACTTGGAGGAGTACAATTAATGGCAACAAAGTAAATAAAGTCAATGTATAAAGGCAAAATCCCTTTCTTGATATGGCACTGCCATTTAAATTCTGATTTTCTCAACTCTGTCACATTGCTTAACTCTGAATCGCAGTGTTGCAGGTTCAAGCTTCATTTCAAAGGTTTGAGCACATAATCTCAGCTGGCGCTTCAGTATAGCATTGGGATAATGCGGTTATATTTTTCAAATGAATCTTCAGAAGATGATCCAGAAGAAAGCCATTTAGCACATTGTGTCTGTACTGCTTCTCTGGGCAAGATAGTTAAGTGTAATTCTCCTGTCTTTTACCTGCAGATTGAATGATTATTTGAATATAATGCTGTCAAATATTGCAATTGAACCTGCTTCCAACACACTACCAGGCAGATCCTAACTACTCAATGAAAAACAAATTTCTAAACTGGCATTTGCTTTGTTTGCAAATTACTTTGAATCCATGCCCTTTTGTTCTCTGATCCTTTTCAGTTGGAAACATTTCTCCCCATCTACTCTGTCCAGGGCCCTTGTGATTTTGAAAACCTCTGTCAAATTTCCACTTTGCCTTCTGATGTCCAAGGAAAATAATTCCAACTTCTCCAATATATCTTCATAACCAAACATTCTCATTCTTGTAAACTTCTTACCCACTCTTGAATGAATTCAGAATGTTTGAAAATGTGGTGTCCAGTAATGTACACAATACTCCAGCTGAGGTTCATTGAGTGTCTTTTAGATGTTTGGTATATGCTTCATGCTTCATGCTGTTGAACTCCATGCCTCTATTCATGAGCCGAGAATAGCATGTTTTAGGAACTGCTTTTTCTACAGTCCTGCCACGTTTATTAACTTACATATTTATGCACCCAGGTCTCTGTCTCTGCACATCCTTTAGACTAGTACATTTTTATTCAAACCAACTCTTCATGTTCTTTATTCCAATTGTATCATCTTATCCACATTAAACTTAAATATTTCAATTCAACCTGCCTCCAACAAACTTCCAGCAATACATTACATTGCAGATCCTAACTGCTTGCTGTTTGAAGAAAAAGATTTTTCTTAGCTTGCATTTGCTTTGTTTGCAAATTACTTTGAATACATGTCCTTTTGTTCTCCAATTCTTTTGAGTTAGCAGCATTTCTCCCCACCTGTGTGCCCACTCTGTCAACTTGCCAGTGTCACTTTTGAAGTTCTGCACTGTCATCCTTACAGTTTACAGTTCTTCAAAGTTTTCTATCGTTCAATAACTTTGAAATTGTCCCCTTGACAGAGCAGAAAAGTTGTTCTAGTTATTGTTTACCTCTCAACCAATCGCCCTCAAACTAGATCATTTGCAAATTTCAGTTTTTATGATTTTGTTCTCTGGTAAGTGGCTATGAATTGAAGTGCTTTGAAAGATGTTGTAGACAGAATGACCTTGCATTTATGCAGTGTCCTTCTTGACCCTGTGTTGTCCAAATCACTTCACAATTAAATGATTCTCCTTGAAATAAAATTGATGTAGTAACTTATGGATACAATTTGCACACACAGTCCTTCCAATGAGATTAACGACTGATTAAACAGACACCACGGTGTAACTTAAAGGGAACTTGTGGGTAGTTCCCAAGAAGAAATACACTGCTCTTTTATATATAAAAAAAGAATTGTGGTGTTTGCAGCTAGAGAAAGTATGTAGAATCATGATTTAGTTTTAATATATCAAATGAAAGTCTGCACTACCTCAATATTATACAAAAATGCCATTGAGCATATGTAGTCATATGTCTTAAACTGATGAATAGATTCAACAAAATGTGGTACCCAAAAAGGGTATGGTCCAATGAAGAACTCACTAATTTTTGGAAAAGATGCCAATCTGAGCTTGCAATGTTTTTAAAAGATCTGCTAACATTGTGAGAGTGAGTTGTCTTTTTAAGAGTGTTGCTAGGGGTTAATTTCAGAATGACATCATTCTCAAACACAAACAAACAATCATATTAAATGCTGTTGTAAAATTTGTCATCGATTCCTTAACATGAGCAGAGTCCTCACAGCAGATTATTGGGTGTACATTGGCTTGAAATCATCTATGAGATAGAAGATCTAGAATTTCTTTTCTCTTTTGTAGTTACGGGAAAATAAGCATGGAACTCTGCATAATCAGTTAACACTATGGTCAGGGTATGGACTCAAAGTGAAGACACTCATTTATCTATGTAGGTATTAGAAGTAGTTGATATGGTAGGACAGGCTTTGCATTATTAGGTGCTTTCAGATGAAGCTTTGTGAGAAAGAAAGGTTTTCTATCCTCTGTTATAGTAACAGGAGCTCCAAGTTTGGGGAAACTTAGTTAAGTTAGTTAACTTCATTAACATCAGTCAGGAATTTTGAGAAAACGTAAGCAAAGCTTCTAAAATTTGAAGCTTACCAATCTACACCATCAATACCTCATGACTAGGAGGCAATGGGATCTAGGGCAAGGTAATGACAGTTATATCCATAAGATCCATGCACAGCAATGCTCAACTGACCTGCTCAACTTAAAAGAACCTTTAAAATACAATTGCTAGACTTACAATGACTAAGATTTTATTGCTGGCAATATGTTTGCTGGCCAATGCAATGATGCATTTATCTGTTCTCTGTCGGAAAACATCATTAATCATCATCAATTTGGGTAAAGCAGAGTCATCAAAATCCTGACTTTCCAATTACTATATCATGTGTGATTAACACAATGAGTGGAAGCAGCTTTTGTCAGTGGAGCACTTTTTTTGAAAGGTAAAGATGAAATTTCATTCCCGCACATGGATAGCACAGGCTCACTGTCCGTGTAAAGCAAGAAGGCACTGTGGAGCAGAGGACAAATGCTGAGATGAGTTGGAAAAATGTTTCCCTGGGAGTTATGGGAATGGAGGAGGGTCACAATCCCCTGCAGCGTAAGCCTGATTAAACCTTTTAAAATTATTTAAATCATGGCCTCTCTAATCTGCATATCCCTGTGAGTTGCTCCAGAAATATAATTTTAGCATAAGCCACTGTATAAAAGCAGGAATGGATGTAAACACAGACTCTCCAGAAATGTTTTTCTTCAATCTGAATTTCTTATAGAGCTTTTCATTTTGTATGCATGCTTTCTGACTTCATTTGCAAGATTTATTTTGGGGCATTTTGTTTGGAGCTGTTTTCACAGTTCTTGTTTTTTAAATGCAGTAGTTACAGGTTTGTTGCTTTGATAAGGATCACTTCCTGTTTATTGGGTAAGTATCCTCCTTAAAAGATATCTTGCCCCTAGATGCTGGAGAATGGGGGATTTCCATGGGATGCTTTGTGCATGAGGCACATGTCCCAGTAACCTATTTTCTCATAGAATTAGGTCCCTATCACATCTCTTTTTAAAAGAGAGTTGATGAGAGAGGCTGCTCTCCATTTCGGGAAAAAGTTCTTAAATTGTCACCTTGATGTCCGAGTGAAAAAAAAATGCCCCATATGTCAGAAACTGACCCAGCGCACCCAGATTGAGGGACAAATGCACAACCTGTACACAATAAGCAACATGAGTTATATTTATTAATTAATTAATTTATAAAGTTAAATCAGGCAGCTTGGCTGTTCTAAGCTTGTTTAAACTATTAGGTTTTGGAAGATCTGATTTTGACAAGACTTTAAATTCTGTATTATGCTTAGAGTCATAGAGATGTACACCATGGAAACAGACCCTTCGGTCCAACCTGTCAATACTGACCAGATATCCCAACGCAATCTAGTCCCACCTGCCAGCACCCTACCCATATCCCTCCAAACCCTTCCTATTCATATACCCATCATTGAAGTAATGATATAAAAAAAAATGAAAGACTGTAGTCAACTCTTTCATACGTTGCCCTGCCCCACTCTCCTTATATGTTCAGTCCATGCCAATACATGGAACCCATGACCTCTTAAATACCCTGCATGACAACAAATGCTTTCCACCAAATCCTATGGTTTGTTATAGTCCTGATGCCAACGTCTTCACCCATTCCACCCCCTCCACAATTATATGTACTTGCATCTTCCATATATCCTCACCCATTGTTCATCAAGTTTAGACCCAGACGAAAATTAGATAAAATTGTAAGTCACTAATAAACGATATTTTTTTAAAAACTGCTTTTGGCTTCCTTTGATCCCTTTTATAAGAACAAGCATTTGTGTCATAATCCAGCTTGATACACTTTATAAGCATGTGGAGTTGTCCCATTAAACTAAACTCGGAGTTGCCTAACTCATAATGACGGATTGTGAAATCTAATATTGTACTGATAGGCCTCTGGATTATAACAGAAGAAACCATGAAATAGGTGTTGATCAACACTGCAGACAATATTTTCAATTATTTAAAGAGCAGGATATTTAAATGCCTAGATAGCTTGACTGTTCTTTGAGTTTATCTATTTTTAAATGTACTTACATGTTTACTTTTAATCATCCTAAAAGGCACCCGACCTCTCTCCAAATTGTCGAGGGACCATATACAAAGGATACCTATCTTTTCAAAGAATTCTGACCTGTTTTTAGACCTTTCTGATATTTAAAATGCGTAAATCACATTTTAGACATCCCTCATGTAAAATTCAAATTTGATTTAATGCAATTGCATTTTACTGGCTGTTCTCCCATGAGCCACTGATGTTCAAACTGCAACCTGTCTTGCTTCCAACCCCTACAAAAATGTAAGGGAAAAGTTTGAGATTGATACTCCTGGATTCATGTCTCTCAGTGTTACTTTCACTAAGTTGGAGAAATCTTCCATCTGGGAAACATTTCTGGCCTTAATGTTTAAGCATTGATGTAAAATGTTCCCTACTACTGGGACAAATTTTAATTATACTCCATATTTAATCTTTTGTGTGCACCTCTGTTTAGTTTAGATCTACAAGCTCTGAAGTTCTCCTAAACTTTTGGGTTGCTTTCTCATATGAAACTAAAGCTTTAGTCATCATCTCATAGCTCTCTTTGTGCCGGTGGTGATGGCAACGTAATAATTTCAGTGGATTAGTTATTCCAAGACCATGGCTAATGTAATGGGGGCATAGGTTTAAATTGCACCATTTGCAGCTGCTGGAAGATAAATTTAACAAATTAATAAAACATATGTTCTGGAATTGAAACCTAGTCTCTATAATGATTACCATAAAACTACCACAGATCCTTGTAAAAACCCATTTGGTTCACTGTTAACCCATTGGAGAAATAAATCTGCCATCCTTACTGCAGTATTTTATTCTAGTATATACTAACTCATAGATGTCTGTATCTCTGGAAAAGCCAACATTTATTGTGTGGATGACATTGCTGTCTTACGTAAGCCAGACCAAGGAAGGGCCAGAATTCCTTCCCTCAAGGGCACTATTGAACTGGATGGGTTTTTACAACAATTGACATGGTCATCATGAGATAAACTCTTTATTCTAGATATCTATTGAGTTCAAATTCCATCATCAACTATCATGAGATTTGAATCCATGTCATCAAAGTATTGCCGGAGGATTCTGCATTGCTAGTCCAGTAACATTACCAACATGCTACTGCCACCCCTTGGCCTGGCCTACATATCTATAGATATGGCAATGTTGTTGAGTCCTGAATCCTTTCTGAACTAACCTAGCAAGCTGCTGAGTAATAGCATTTATCGATGGATAACAAATGTTGGCCTTGCCAGCAATGCCCACATCTTGTGAAAGGATTGTCAAGCCTTAATTACCATACAATAGGCAATAGACAATAGGTGCAGAAGTAGGCCATTCTGCCCTTCGAGACTGCACCACCATTCAATATGATCATGGCTGATCATCCTTAATCAGTATCCTGTTCCTGCCTTATCTCCATAACCCTTGATTCCACTATCCTTGAGAGCTCTATCCAACTCTTTCTTAAATGAATCCAGAGACTGGGCCTCCACTGCCCTCTGGGGCAGAGCATTCCACACAGCCACCACTCTCTGGGTGAAGAAGTTTCTCCTCATCTCTGTCCTAAATGGTCTACCCGTATTTTTAAGCTGTGTCCTCTGGTTCAGCACTCACCCATCAGCGGAAACATGTTTCCTGCCTCCAGAGTGTCCAATCCTTTAATAACCCTATATGTCTCAATCAGATCTCCTCTCAGTCTTCTAAACTCAAGGGTATACAAGCCCAGTCACTCCAGTCTTTCAGTGTAAGGTAGTCCTGCCATTCCAGGAATTGACCTCATGAACCTACGCTGCACTCCCTCAATAGCCAGAATGTCTTTCCTCAAATTTGGAGACCAGAACTGCACACAATACTCCAGATGTGGTCTTACCAGGGCCCTGTACAGCTGCAGAAGGACCTCTTTGCTTCTATACTCAATCCCTCTTGTCATAAAGGCCAGCATGCTATTAGCTTTCTTCACTACCTTCTGTCCCTGCATGCTTACCTACATTGACTGATGTACAAGAACACCCAGATCTCTTTGCACTGCCCCTTTACCTAAATTGATTCCATTTAGGTATTAATCTGCCTTCCTGTTCTTGCCACCAAAGTGGATAACCATACATTTATCCACATTAAACTGTATCTGCCATACATCTGACTACTCACCTAACCTGTCCAGGTCACCCTGTAATCTCCTAACATCCTCTTCACATTTCACCCTGCTACCCAGCTTAGTATCATCAGCAAATTTGCTAATGTTATTACTAATACCATCTTCTATATCATTAATATATATATTATAAAAAGCTGCGGTCCCAGCACTGATCCCTGCGGTACCCCACTAGTCACTGCCTGCCATTCTGAAATGGAGCCATTTATCACTACTCTTTGTCAGCCAACCAACTTTCAATCCAAGTTAGTTCTTTGCCCCCAATACAATGCGCCCTAATTGTGCTCACTAACCTCCTATGTGGGACTTTATCAAAAGCTTTCTGAAAGTCCAGGTACATTACATCTACTGGATCTCCCTCATCCATCTTCAGAGTTACATCCTCAAAAAATTCTAGAAGATTAGTCAAGCATGATTTCCCCTTCATAAATCCATGCTGACTCTGGCCTATCCTGTTACTCCTATCCAAATGTGTCATAATTTCATCCTTTATAATAGACTCCAGCATCTTTCCCACCACTGAGGTCAGACTAACTGGTCTATAATTTCCTGTTTTCTCTCTCGCTCCTTTCTTAAAATGTGGTACAACATTAGCCACACTCCAATCAGCAGGAACTGATCCTGAATCTATTGAACTCTGGAAAATAATCACCAACGCATCCATGATTTCTTGAGCCACCTCCTTCATTACCCTGGGATGTAGACCATCAGTCCCTGGGGACTTATCAACCTTCAGACCTAACAGTCTCTCCAACACCAATTCCTGGCAAATATAAATTCCCTTAAGTTCAGGTCATTCAGCCACTGTTACCTCAGGGAGATTGCTTGTGTCTTCCCCAGTGAACACAGATCTGAAGTACCAATTCAATTCTTCTGCCATTTCTTTGTTCCCCATAATATATTCCCCTGTGTCTGTTTTCAAGGGCCCAATTTTTGTCTTAACCATTTTTTTGCCTTTCACATACCTAAAAAAGCTTTTACTATCCTCCTTTATATTTTTGGCCAGTTTACCTTCATACCTCATTTTTTCTCTGCATATTTCCTTCTTAGTAATCATCTGTTGTTCTTTAAAAGCTTCCCAATCCTCCGTTTTCCCACTTATTGTGCTATGTTATACTTTTTCTCTTTTAACTTTATATGTTTCTTAACTTCCTTCATCAGCCACGGCCACCCATGCCTCCTCCTAGGATCTTTCTTCCTTTTTGGAATGAACTGATCCTGCATCTTCTGCATTATACACAGAAATATCTGCCATTGTTCCTCCACTGTCATCCCTGCTAAGGTGTTGCACCATTGAACTTTGGCCAGCTCCTCCCTCATAGCTCCATAATTCTCTTTATTCAACAGAAATATTGTCACAAGTTGTGATGAAATCCATTTCCCACATTCTACAAGAATGTAACACTCAGGATACACACAGTCAGTTCCAAGGGTGCTACATTTGACTGTTTTAAAATGCCAATAACATGCAATTTGTGGAGGGCTTTATAAGGAGTTCAGTAGGTCACTCAGGACCTGTAGTGATGAGGATGTGAGAGGACACAGGAGCAAACTCCATGGTAGAAGTGTTGCAGTTAATTGTATAACTTGGAACTCTATTGGTTTAGTGTAAGGGACTCAGTGAGGAATTAAGTGTAGTTCACTGGTTCTGTGCTTTTCAAGTGAAGACGTTCCAGTAATATTAAACAATTAAGTCTTGAAGCCAGGATTTGGAAGTCCTGGGGAGCTGGGAAAGTGGGAAGATCACTGGTTGCTTTTGTGGAAAGCCGTGATATGCTTGGAAGATACCCATGAGCATGAATAGTTCAGGGTAACTCAGAGCAGGTGTTAAAAAGGTTACAAGCAGAATTTGTGCAAGATTGGACCTCAGGGAAAGTCTCGGGGGCAGAACAGGCTTGATGAAGCTAGGTATAAGTGAAAAGTTGGAGTTTCCTGAGAATAAATATTGGAGTGCAGTTTTTGGATGCTTGGGAAATGGAACCCTAAGAAAAGAAGATATTTAACCTGAGCAGGAACAGTCAATGAGGCATTCCATTATGAGTCGCTTTTCTGAAGAAGTTTCAAGGTCAGATCAGCAAAAGTGAAGAATTGTGATCGCTGGTAAAGTTTAATGAGATTCTTAATAACTTAGGGGATTACTGTGAAACCCATGGGATCTGTCTTGATTATATTTGTCATTTAATATGAGCTGTGTCAGGTTTAATCGCAGTCTATTATCCATAGACTGGGCGGCACGGTGGCACAGTGGTTAGCACTGCTGCCTCACAGCGCCAGAGACCCGGGTTCAATTCCCGCCTCAGGCGACTGACTGTGTGGAGTTTGCATGTTCTCCCCGTATCTGCGTGGGTTTCCTCCGGGTGCTCCGGTTTCCTCCCACAATCCAAAGGTGAATTGGCCATGCTAAATTGCCCGTAGTGTTAGGTAAGTGATAAATGTAGGGGTAGGGGTGAGTTGCGGTTGGTGTGGACTTGTTGTGCTGAAGGGCCTGTTTCCATACTGTAAGTAATCTAATCTAATATTTACCAAATTGTTGAATCTTGGTGCGTGTAATTAGTTGTTCTTGTATTTCAGATTATATTGCTGTTGTAATGGTGAGTTGTAAAGATGACTGTTCAAAACTGTGAAACGTGACTTTATTTTCAGATGTGTGATCCTTCACATTGTTTACATTTTCTTAAAAAGAAATGTTTGTTGCTAGACAGGCTGTGTAACATACAATTCCAGATCAGACCAATTTCAGAGAAGATTTTCAGCTCTATTGATTTGTAACTTTTTCATATATCTACCTGTCTGTATATCTGTTCTGTCCACTATTTTAGTGCCTCCTAATTTAAACACATGCAGACAAACACCTTGGTTTTAGAGTCATTGTCGGGCATCCAATACATTCCACTGAGAGCGTGAAATTGCATATTTCCGGCTTATAGGTATCATTGATTTGCCATGTAAGAATCAGAACTACATGTGAATAAATGTGTTTATAATACATGACATCTAGGAAAATATTGAGGCTTAAAGCTAGGTGCACTTAATCACCTATAATTATTGCAGTTGGTTGATCTTTGATTCAAGGATGATCTCTACACACGGATTAAAAGTTTCTGGCATGGCTGTTCATGAAACAGTGCAGGTTGATTCTTGACTTTCAGTTCCCTTGATACCTGCTGCAGGTTGACTCCTGAATAAGTAGGATCTGGGAATGGAGGATTTATTTCCTTCTGTGCCATCGCTGTGCCTCATCATGAACGTGACGCAGCTTGATGAGCAGGTCTTTTCTCATCGTTTGAAAGATTAGGAATAAGCTCCTCTCAGTCCTCAATGTCAACACTGCCTTATTTCAAGGAATACTTCAGAACGGTCTTTTGAAATGGTTTCTTTAACCTCAATAGGATGTTGGCTGTTTTGAGAGATGGATGAATAGGATGTGATGGGGGATGTTTCTTGGCCATCGAGACACAGTGTTTCATTTAATGTAGTTGCTAATGCAGGAATCTTACCTGCATACTCTGAAACTATCTTCAAGGAAAACACATGTTTATTAAGTGATCTTCCAGCTGGATCCAATGTAGTCAAATCTATCTGATCTGTCAAATATTCGACCTCCCATATGTAGAACATAGAACAGTACAGCACAGTACAGCACGTTTTGTCCTCGATGCTGTGTTGACCTTTTATCCTACTTTAAGATCATACTAACCTACATATCCTTCATTGTACTACCTTCCATGTGCCTATCCAAGAGCCGCTTAAACATCCTTAATGTATGTGACTCTACTACCACTGCCAGCAGTGCATTCCTTGCACCTATTGCTATCTATGTAAAGAATCTTCTTCTAGTTACCTTAACATTATGCCCCCTCATGATAGATAGTTCAACAATGGGAAATAGTCACTGTCTATCCACTCTGGATATGCCTCTCAACATCATGTGCGCCTCAATCAAGTCACCCCTCAACTTTTTTCAATGCAATGAGAAAAGCCCGAGCTCCCTCAACCTTTCTTCATAAGTCATGCCCTCCAGTTCAGGGAGCATCCTAGCAAATCTCCTCTGCACCTTCTGTAAAGCTTCCACATCTTTCCTATAATGAGGTGATCAGAACTGAACACAAAACTCCAAGTGTGGTCTAACCAGGATTCTATAGAGCTGCAGCATTACCTCAGGGCTCTTAAATTCAATCACCTGCTAATGAAAGCCAACACACCATACACTTTCTTCACAACTCTATCACTCTGGGTGGTAACTTTAAGAGATCTATGGACATAGACCCCCAAGATCCCTCTGTTCTTCCACACTGCCAAGAATCTTGTCTTTAACTCTGTATTCTACATTCAAATTTGACATTCCAAAGTGAACAACTTCACACTTTTTCATGTTGAACTCCATCTGCCACTGATCAGCCCAGTTCTACATCCTGTAAATCAAGTCATTATATAAAAATCGCAACGAACAGAGGTCCCAAAACCTATCCCTGTGGAACACCACTGGTGACAGAGCTCCAGGCTGAATGCTTTCCATCTACCACCACACTCTGACTTATATGGGCCAACAAATTATGTATCCAGACAGCCAGATTTCCCTGTATCCCACGCCTGCTTACTTTCTGAATGAGCCTACCGTAGGGAACCGTAAAAATTACCTTGCTAAAATCCATGTACACCATGTCCACTACTCTACCTTCACCAACATGTTTTGTCACATTCTCAAAGCCATGCTAACTATCTCTAATCAAACTATGGTTCTACAAGTAATCATAAATCCTGTCTGTCAGAATCCTCTCCAACACTTTACAGTGAGGTAAGACTGGCTGGGCTGTATTTCCCAGGATTCTCTCCCATGAACAAGGGAATAACATTTACCATCCTCCAATCATTTATATGTTGAAAGGAAGACACTAGAATATATCAATACTTTTCATAATTTGGCCCACATCTCTCAAAAGGACTATTGAAGAGGAGATTGAACATAGGATTAGCTGACCCATTCCTTTATTTCTGCCCTCATACTTTCCCTTACCACCCACCACCTACTTCATCCAAGGGATTTTCAGTGACCATTTCTGCTATCTCCAACAAGTCACATATACCCCTGTTGTGGTTCTGTTCGCCGAGCTGGGAATTTGTGTTGCAGACGTTCGTCCCCTGTCTAGGTGACATCCTCAGTGCTTGGGAGCCTCCTGTGAAGCGCTTCTGTGATGTTTCCTCAGGCATCTATAATGATTTGTACCTGCTGCTTCTGATTGTCAGTTGCAGCTGTCCGCTGCAGTGGCCGGTATATTGGGGCCAGGTCGATGTGCTTATTGATTGAATCTGTGGATGAGTGCCATGCCTCTAGGAATTCCCTGGCTGTTCTCTGTTTGGCTTGTCCTATAATAGTAGTGTTGTTCCAGTCGAACTCATGTTGCTTGCCATCCGAGTGTGTGGCTACTAAGGATACCTGGTCATGTCATTTCGTAGCTAGTTGGTGTTCATGGATGCAGACCGTTAGTTGTCTTCCTGTTTGTCCTATGTAGTGTTTTGTACACTACATTGGTTTTGCTCATGCTGGGTATCGGGTCCTTTGTCCTGGTGAGTTGTTGTCTGAGAGGGGCTGTTGGTTTGTATGCACATATTCCCCTTCCTGTCAACATTGCACAGGGACTGTTTCGAGACTAGGAAAGGTCAGGGTGCTTCCATACAAAGAGTTCTGGCTGTCCTTGCTCATGAATTGCAGAAAACTAGCATGTTGACACAGCATGTAATAAGAGGCAAAGGAATTTTGCCATTTATTGCTAAAGGGATACAAAATAAAAGTAAGGAAGTGTTGCTGCAACTGTACAAGGTATTTGACTGCATCTGGAGTATCGTGTACAGTTTTGCTCCCCTTGAGGAGGGATGTGCATTGGAGGCAGTTCAGAGTGTTGTTTGAGATTTGGACACTTGGACCAGTTTATGTTTTAAAAGCACTTTACCTGTCGGTGAGGAGAGTAAAAGGACACAATTCAGTTTGTGGCGCAACTCCATTTTAGTAATAAAATATTCCCTATTAAAACACAGTGAGCATTTCCCAAATCGCCGCAATATTAATTCTCTATAAACCTCTACCTGTCTGAGAAAGTATATTACCTGCAAATAGAATAGAAATTTATAGTCACGAAACTTTGACGTGAAATGTAGAACAAACGATTTTGTAAGTCGCCCCACCATGGTGCCTACATCAAAGACACAAGTTGTACATACTTTTTTTGAAAAATGTAAAATTAAGATAAAGTCCATTACAGTTCAGTTAACAGCTCCTGGGCTTGGAGTAAGCCAATTTAGGAATGATGGGCTATCCCAGAGAGACAGCCAGGAAATCGGCCTTCTGGGATGCTGGATACTAGGCCAGAAACTTCAGCCAAAGAAGGCCACCATGCCAGGCTAAGACTGCCTGCTGAGCGGCTGGAATACCTGGACACTGAAGACAAAGAAGACCTCCACAAAGGAAAGAGTACTGGGCGCGGGCCGAGACTGCCTAGCCGTGGACTTGGAACCTTGGCCTAGCCTATAAGTCTGGGCTGGGGGAGTCAGCTCAGGATCTGTTCCTTGCTTGCCGGGAGACCCTGGGCTGGGATGGAGCCATGTTCGGATTATCCTGATGTTGCTGCTGCTGTCACCGGAGGTGTCCTCCTTTACCCACCACTCTCCATGAGGAAAAGAAAACAAAGAGACAAAGGGCAAAAGTAAAAAGAAAGAGAGAAAAAACTGACCAGGAGCAATCAAGCCCATGTACTCCATGACATCATGGCAAAATCAAAACATTTAACATGTTTAAGCTAGACTGTTGGAATCTCCCCCCTACGTAACATAAGGCTGATATTAGGGTTTGCTCCGAGTGCTCTGGTTTCCTCCCACAGTCCAAAGATGCGCAGGCTTGGTAGTTTAGCCATGGGAATGTTGGCTCACAGGGATAGGATAGAGGGATGGATCTGGTTTGCATGCTCTTTGGAGCATTAGTGTGGACTTGTTGGGCCAAATGGCTTGCTTCCACACTGTAGGGATTCTGTGACTCTAACATGTTAGGCTTCAGTGCTCTGGTGTAGCTCAACTCAAGCTGAGGATTAACACCTCATCTTCCACCTAGGCATCTTACAGTGTTCAGGATTCAACACTGAGTTTAACAACGTCAGAATGTGATAACTTCCTCCATGTTCATTACCCAATCCCCTGCCCCCAGTTCCTGCTAATTAAAGGTTGCACCCAGCAAAGTCAACTCATTTTCAACTATTTGTAGTTCCTGTTATTACCCATTCAACATTTATTTCTTCCCTGATGTACTATCAGCAATCCCTTTGTCAGCTTTCCTTTCTTTCCCTCTCCTTCTCAGCCACCCGCTATCCCATTTCTCTTTCTGTTTCTCTATCTGTGTCTCAAACATCCAACCCCTCTTCCTGATTGAGGGTCATTGGATAGAACAGGTTGAATCTGTTTCTCTTCTTTCCCCTGACTCAGGCAGACTTGCTGAGTTTCTCCAGCACATTTATTTTCGTGACAAATGTCCTGCACCCTCAGTTGTTCATTTTCTATTGTTGTGCAAGATAGCTGTGTCAATTCTGTATGGCAGGGCAGTGAGTGTTTGACAATAACGACCTCTGCAAGTAAACAGAAGTCTTAATGTGCAAAGCATCCATTATTTTGAGATCTGGGCTATTTATCATCAAGTAAAAAGTGAGGTCTGCAGATGCTGGAGATCACAGCTGAAAATGTGTTGCTGGTTAAAGCACAGCAGGTCAGGCAGCATCCAAGGAACAGGAAATTCAACGTTTCGGGCCTGATGAAGGGCTCTGGCCCGAAACGTCAAATTTCCTGTTCCTTGGATGCTGCCTGACCTGCTGTGCTTTAACCAGCAACACATTTTCAGCTATTTATCATCAAGACCTGAGTGGTCGAGGAATTCTATAATCTATGAAAATGAATAACTTAATGTCCTGAATATTTTATTTTATGAGGCATAACCAATTTTATATTGGTTGAGTATATCATCATAGAAACAAAAATTTTTAATGGTTCAGTATGCTGAATCTGATGCTTTTCCTTGGCAGATGCCCTGTTCATGTGAAAATGCAAAGTAAACCCATAGCAATTGAGAAAATGGTTCTAAGAATCATGCTGCAAGCAAACTATTTTGGATTATCACCTTTTTTAAAAAAATGAATTGTAAACATTATATTTTGTGCTTTCTATTGCAGTTCTGAATAATGCAATTGAGAGGATGCTAAATGGCAATGCCGAACAGAAATGCAATTAGGGTAAGTTGTCCAATTTGAAACTTGTGTATGCATTCAGCTGAAATTTGTTTTATTACATAATTTAAAAGAATGATGGGGCTTAAAGCTGAGAGTATTGTGCTGCACAAACATTTTGTTTTTCTTAACATTTAAGGGTAAAACACATCATTGATTTTATTGAATCATGTCACAAACATATTTATAAATTCAATGAAAATTTGTCATTTTATATTAAACTGATGTTTGTCCTCATTTATCATGTCTCATCCGAGAACAGCAAGAAGCTTTGTCATTCAACAAAAGTACTCATGATAAGTAGACAAATTGATGCACAGCAATTAGTGGCTTTTGACTGCAAAAACATATGTGTGATATTGTTTGTTGTGTTTCAATGATTGGTAAGAACTCCAAAATACTACAAGTGTGTTTAGCCTTTAATTCCAAAAAACGATTTTAAAAAGAAGGCTGCTCCAGAGAGGAAATAGCAACTATGATATAAAAATAAATTCAGCAAGATATCAAATAAACTTCAAACAGACTGGGCTGTGATCTCTCATGACTATGAAGTTAACAAGGGGCCACGACTTCCTACTTGGCAGCAAGTCATCCCTGCACTTAATGTCCCAAACATCACCAGACACACTTTGTTTTTCTCTTTTATGTATTCTTCAAAGATGGATAAAAAAAACTGACATCTGTTAGAATGGGCTAGTGGAAGTGAACCACCTTCTATGTATCAACCTCTATGGGACCGTAAGTGTTCCTGCCTAGACCTGGAACAAATTGGAGAAACTTGCCCAGGTCTGATGGTAATAATTGTCTTGCATAAAATATGCAATATTATTTGATAATCGTAAGAAATACATTGCGACTTGCCACGATTCAAAATTGTGGATGGAAAAACACCAATTAACAAGAGCAAATAGAATGATCATATGGCTTAAGCAGTTGTACAAATCAATGTGTGATCAGTTCAATTTCTGCCTGAGTGGTGTCCGTTACTCTTGTCTACACCCCAACTAATAATTTCCCTCCAGCTCGGCAAAGCACAAATCATTCTAAGTCTCTGTTCTGTATCCAAATAACCATTGCAAACCAGTGAGGAATATTCTGAAGTCACGTTACAATACCATAAAAGGTCAATCAAGCTACTGTGTAAGTATGGGGAAAGGTGTTGCTCTGTTTCAGTTTCATCTAATTATTGCAAAACAGTTACTCAGTGTAATACTAATTTAGAGTTTACATTGTTATTATGCTGTCTGTTAACTGCTACTGAGTCAATACACAATAACATTGTTCAATGTTATTATAATTACACTGCTTCAAATAAGCTTGTGAATAGCGATTTGTATGTAGTTTTGATACTTTTACCAGATGAATGATGGATTATTTGTGGAGAAGAATATGAGTTTTATACCACAAATATGGAGAAATTATGTCCTTAATGATTTGTATGACAGCAGGGATGGTGGATTAGTATTATGACATTGAGAAAAGATGGCTAGTACAGCAAAGGATTAACCAGCAACATATCACACAGGGTACAATATTGTACTTTTGGAGTCCAGTACTGGTTCCAACAGATTTTCCTATTTCCTGCAAATCTAAAGATGAAGAAGGGCTTATGCCCGAAACGTTGATTCTCCTGCTCCTCGGATGCTGCCTGGCCTGCTGTGTTTTTCCAGTACCACATTTTTCAACTTTGATCAGGAAATGTCAAGTAATGAGTAACACGATAACCCATCTCAATTTGGAGGACAAAACTAAAGTTGCAGTATTGCCCTATGCCACAGTTGTTTCTTTATCGTGGTTTGGTTTATATTATCTCTCAGATGGAGCATTGTCTCACCAATGTGCCAAACCGTTTTTGAATTTCATTCATTTATCTTTTTGAGCAAATGTTCAAAAAGATTGACACAAAAGGTTAGACCATAAGAAATGAGAACCGGAATAGGCTGTTTGGCTCCTCAAGCCCTCTTCACCATTCAATAGGATCATGACTAATTTGATATTTCTCACGTCCACTTCTCTGTAACCATTGATTCCCTTACTGATTAAGGACCCATCAACCTCAGCCTTCAATATACATAAATAGTTTGCTCTTATAGCTCTTTGTGGCATAGTTCCAAAGATTTTCAACCCTTAGAAGAAATTTCTCCTCAGCTCAGACCTTAATCGGTGCCCTTTTTTTCTGAGACTATGCCCTCTGATCTTATCCTTTCCCATGAGGGAAGTATCCTCTCTGCATTTACCCTATCAAGCCCCTTAAGAATCATGTATGGTTTAATAAGATTACCTCTCATTCTTCTAAACTCCAGTGAATAGGATTCTAATCTGTTTAGCCTTTTGCTCATAAGACAGTGTCTACATAGGCAAAAGTGGCAATGTAATAATCGGTCCATGCCAATAGAGCTATTCAGAATGCAAAACTTATTAAAATCTGTTGACAACGTAAGATACAATAGAGATGCAAGAATTTATTTTTCATTTGTGAGTAGGATAAAATTACTTCAAGACAGATATACTTCTAAATCTTTTTTTTGCTTCATCTGACATAATTTCAAAGGAACTCTATTTTGTGCAGTGAATGGTAGAAACTTAGTGATTATATTCATGCATCCTAAGTAATCTCCAGTCGGAAAACAAGGATGAAATGGAATGCCTTGAATAGCAACCTTTGTTAACAATTTACATTTTCTTCCCAAGCATAAATGTCAAACGACTTGAATACCATGAAAGTTGAAAGGCATGAAATATGGACTAACATCTCTCAAACTCACAAACACAGAAATAAATTGTTGATAGTTGTGTCTCAATGCACAATGCCTTATGCACAGAACTTGACTTGGACCTTGAGGAAATTTGCAACAAATCTATAACAACATCCTGTTAGTGATTCAAAATTATGATTTTGTCACATTCTTTCCTCAATTTATTCAGGTCTAAAATTCAAACGAAATGTCTGCAAGTTAGCTTTGAGAAATATAAAAGCATTATCATCTTTATGCAGTGACCAGCAAGAAAGCCTTGTTAGTTTATTACAGCAGAGACACAATTACTATTTTTTTTACTATTGGCTATTTTAATAAGCGGCAGAGAATTTTTTTCTCCATCTCTGGAACCTAATGTGTTCCTCTATGTCCACCATTGGTGGTTTTGTGTTTCACCACCATAGGTGTGTTATTCCCTCCCATAATATCCCCATTACTAACATTCCTTATGGTTAAATGTATCTTTCACCAGTTGCCAATTCTAACGTCCCTTCTTTTGATCTGTCAATTTGTCATCACATTCATGTGGAATCTGGTCCCATGTTTTACTCTTAAAGGAAATATTAGAATGCAATTGTATTATGATTTGACTGAACATGCCAGTTGCATTAATATTCATCTCTTAATTGTTCTTGTGAGTTAAAAAAATTGTTAAAATTGTTAATGACTGTTATGTGCACATTGTTACAGCTTTGTTCTGACTATACATTGCTTTTGAGCTTCTTAAATAAGTGCTTTTCTACAAACACGTTGATCAGCATACTTCATTGTAGTTTAAACATCTCAGTAGCTTTTTCTCAGACAAAAGTTGATTTATTTCATTCAATTATGACTGGCTTTTAAACTTTTTACTATGCCTGTAGCTTATCAGCTACACTGGTGGGAGCATCATTCTTAATCGTGTGAATGTGTAATATCTCTATATCTGGTTATCAGAAGAACGTGCTTTCATTACTCCTTATTTTCCAATATATTAAAAATAAACTTACTACATTGCAATAAGGAGTTAGCCTGGGCCTGTTTGGTATGCTGTAGGTGAGCTGCTGGAAATGTCACCAATAACTCAGTGATATTTTCTGGTTAGAATAAGAGCAACTGGGTTTTGGATAGCTTCGTTGGTTAAAATGACTGGAGTGAGGTGGGAATAATGCCTTCAAATATGATTTTGATCCCCGAAGCAGCTGAAAATCTTTCTTAGGTCTTGAGTTGTGTAGCGGAATGAACTTAATGGAGATATTTTCTGGGTAACAGTGATCAGACTAGAGTCGAATTTCAGACTGAGTTTGAGATTATTGTAGAGAAGTCTGAAAGTAGTGTACTAAACTTAGGTCATGTGATTGCCTTTGTTTTATGACCAGGTTTGGCTCCTCTTTCCAACCTCTCCAGTTTAGATTAGATTAGACTTAGATTAGACTTACAGTGTGGAAACAGGCCCTTCGGCCCAACAAGTCCACACCGACCCGCCGAAGCACAACCCACCCATACCCCTACATTTACCCCTTACCTAACACTACAGGCAATTTAGCTTGGCCAATTCACCTGACCCGCACATCTTTGGACTGTGGGAGGAAACCAGAGCACCCGGAGGAAACCCACGCAGACACGGGGAGAACGTGCAAACTCCACACAGTCAGTCGCCTGAGTCGGGAATTGAACCCGGGTCTACAGGCGCTGTGAGGCAGCAGTGCTAACCACTGTGCCACCGTGCCGCCCACAGTTGGTCGCAAGAAATCTTTCAGTTCTTCTAGCAAGAGTCTATAACTCTCTTTCATTATAATGCAGTTAACTAATTTCTAAATTAATAATAAGGAGCCAATTGCAACATTTTCCTGATAGAAAGAATGGGCATAATTATTAATAGCTGATCTAAGGTGGGTGTGAAATTGCATGCATACTTGCGTGTAAAGCTAAAAGGAGTATTATGACCAGTTCAAAGAGACATCAAAGAATATACAGTTTAGAGTGTTCTACATGGAAACACAAAACATAAAAGTAGGCCATTTGATCCCTCAAGCCTGCACTGCCAATTAATAAGATTATGGCTGATCACCAAACTCAATATCCTAATTCATCAACCCAATCTCCTCAACACCCACCCTCCACAATATCCCTTAGCCAAAAAAAGCTAAAGCTCTGTCGTGAGTGTAAGGTGGTCAGCCAGGTGAGTCTCATAGAATACGGATTCCTGATTGGTGCTGTTCATCAGGTCCAAAGAGGGAGCCTTATCTGACAGATAGAAACAGGAGTGTCAGAGGTTCTGTTCACTCTGAGAGCAGGCTCTGGGGGAGCTGGATCAGTGTAAAGGACTTTCCATGTGTAATTAAAGGGTGACTTGGGTGACAGGATGCAAATCCCTGTGGAGTTATTTCAACCACCTACTTGAAAACACAATGATTTGGCCTCAATTACATTCTATAGTAGTGAATGCCATAGGCTCACTACTCCCTGGGTCAAGACATTTCTTTTCGTCTCAGTGCTAAGAGTTTTACTCCTTATCATTAAATTATTAACCCCCGGTTCGGGACTTCTCACTATCATGAAGATCCTTCCTGCATGTTACCTTCTAGTCTTGTTCGAATTTTCTAGGTTTCTATGAGATTCCACACCCCCCCCCCCTCCCCACCCCCCATTGATCTAAATTCAAGTAAATACAATCTTAACTAAATCAATTTCTTTTTATATTGTCAACCTTGCCATAGTGTCATAGAGTCATAGAGATGTATAGCACCGGAACATTTCAGGAATCAATTTGATCAACGCTTAAACCTTCATTGCACTCCCTCCATAGCAAGAGTATCATTCTTCAAATAAGGAGACCAAAATGGCACAGAGTATTCCAGTTGTGGCCTCACTAATGACCTGTGTAATTGCAGCAAAAATATCCTTGAAGCATGATTATTTAAGCTGAGACAACATTTGTTTAATTAGTCTCATAGGCCCTTAGGGTGGCACAGTGGTTAGCACTGCTGCCTCACAGCGTCAGAGACCTGGGTTCAATTCCCGCCTCAGGCAACTGACTGTGTGGAGTTTGCCCATTCTCCCTATGTCTATGTGGGTTTCCTCCGGGTGCTCCGGTTTCCTCCCACAGTCCAAAAATGTGCAGGTCAGGTGAATTGGCCATGCTAAATTGCCTATAGTGTTAGGTAGGGGTATGGGTGGGTTTCGCTTCGGCGGGTCGGTGTGGACTTGTTGGGCTGAAGGGCCTGTTTCCACACTGTAAGTAATCTAATCTAATAAATAAAAAAATATTGCAGTTATCTTCTGAGTTTTCAGTACTATGATGTTTCTTTATAATCAGTGTTGTTACTGCATGGATTATAATGTTTAACTTCTCAATTCTGCATCCTTTAGTCTTTCATGAGAGAAGAAACTTTCTTGCGACAGCTTGTTTGTGTGTTTCTATGTTTGACTTTGTTCTCTCCAGGCTTGGTAATTGTAGGTGATGTTTTCATCTTCAACATGTAAACATTTTCATCAAATGAAGATAGGAAATAAGGTTCTTTTCAACATTCTCAATATATGCCTGTGCCACCACCCTGCCCACCGCACCCCCCACCCCCCACCCCAAATAAAAAGCCATCTTTGCTGCATTGGGGAAACTTTACTTTCAGTTCAGTTGTCTGTTTTCTAATTCACTGCTGTTCGTCAAGTGATGCCTGTGCCCATTTTAAATCTGTGACTTTAGTTCCTTTCTTGTTTAAGCCATTTCAGTCCATGGATGTTCTGAGCATTAAAATCAATGATGGAATTCAAAAATCAATAGCCCTAGTCACATAAATCATGACAATAGGCTTAAAGGACCGATTTTGCTGAAGTAAATCTGGCAATTAGATGATGAGATGTGGTAGAAGAGCGATGGTGATATTTAAAGTTACATTTTGAATTTGCAACAAACAACTCTATGGGAAAAGAGATCCATTTGTTGCTAACTTGAAAAGTTCAGAACAGTATTAAACTAAAGTAAGTGGCTTAAAAATCTGCTAATAGGAACAGTAAGTCTCAGCATTGTGGGGAGTTTTAGAAACCAGCAGATAAGAAGGGAGAAAGTGGAAATTAAGAGTTCACTACAAAAAATCAAAAAAACAATTTTTACAGAGTCAAAAGGTAGAGATAACAAATCTAAACAGGGGTCCTTTGGAAACCAAGGCAGAAGAGTTAAAAATGGAGAATATGGAAATGGCAGATATAAAATTTTTGAACCTGAGATCCATATGTCTCTGTGGAGTTTGCACACTCTCCCTGTGATGATGTATTTTCCCTCCGGGTGCTCTGGTTTCCTCCCACAGTCCAAAGTTGCTAACAGTATCTAGGGGTAGGCAGGAAAGTGGACTATCCATGGGAAATGCAGGGATAGGGTGGAGGGAACATCTGAGTGGAATGCTCTTTGGTGGGTCGGTGTAGACTCGATAGGCTGAATGGTCGACTTCCACACTGTAGGAGTTAAGGCTGTAAAAGAGGTAGCTGTAGAGATGCAGGATGCCCTCACTATGATTTCCAAAATTCCCAGGGGCCAGTAATGGCTCCTTTGGTTTAGAAGATAATATATGTAATGACATTATTCAAGAAGATAAACTATAAACTAAGAACTGCAGCTATCCTGAGGTCAGTCAGTGGCATAAATTCTGCAATCAATTATTTTTCAAACTATTTCACAGGATGCTTGGAAGCTGGAGATCTCAATAGGTTAGCATGAGGTTCCAGTTAACACAATACCAGTGCAATGATTCAGTGTTCATTTCAGCTGAAATAGGCTTGGGACCTGCCTCCTTGACTGCACTGAGTGCAATGTCAAATCGCCAACATTAACAAAATCTTCCAAGCAAAATAGCTCAGGATTCGGCATCAGAATGAACAAAGGGTCTACCTTTGGCAGAGCACAAGGTAATGAAAGAATGTGTAAAACACTGAATTATAATTTGATAGGCAAAATAAATATGCCTTTATGTCAATGAAATTATGCTTGATATATCTATTAAAAAGTGTTGAGGCTGTAGCCTTGTAGGGTTTTAAAGTAAAGTGAGTAGATTGGGTATATTTGAAAAGGTATTTGATAAAGTACAACTTAAAAACCTGTATAACGTAAGGCCTAGCGGGGGTTGAAGGTATGCAAGGATTAAGTATTGATTATAGGACGAGACAATAGAAACTAAGAATAAATGGATCATTTTAAAGTTGACAATGTCTAACTGTGAGAGTGAGGAGAAAGTGAGGTCTGCAGATGCTGGAGTATCAGAGCTGAAAATGAGTTGCTGGAAAAGCGCAGCAGGTCAGGCAGCATCCAAGGAACAGGAAATTCGGCCCTGCATCAGGAATGAGGAAAGTGTGTCCAGCAGGCTAAGATAAAAGGTAGGGAGGAGGGACCTGGGGGAGGGGGCGATGGAGATGTGATAGGTGGAAGGAGGTCAAGGTGAGGGTGATAGGCCGGAGTGGGGTGGGGGCGGAGAGGTCAGAAAGATGATTGCAGATTAGGAGGGCGGTGCTGAGTTCGAGAAATTCGACTGAGACAGGGTGGGGGGAGGGGAAATGAGGAAACTGGAGAAATCTGAGTTCATCCCTTGTGGTTGGAGGGTTCCCAGGCGGAAGATGAGGCGCTCTTCCTCCAACCGTCGTGTTGTTATGATCTGGTGATGGAGGAGTCCAAGGACCTGCATGTCCTTGGTGGAGTGAGAGGGGGAGTTAAAGTGTTGAGCCACGGGGTGGTTGGGTTGGTTGGTCCGGGTGTCCCAGAGGTGTTCTCTGAAACATTCCACAAGTAGGATATCCGCCACAAATTCACCTGCACCTCCACACACATCATTTATTGCATCCGCTGCACCCGATGTGGCCTCCTCTATATTGGGGAGACAGGCCGCCTACTTGCTTTAACTCCCCCTCCCACTCCACCAAGGACATGCAGGTCCTTGGACTCCTCCATCGCCAGAAGATAACAACACGACGGTTGGAGGAAGAGCGCCTCATCTTCCGCCTGGGAACCCTCCAACCACAAGGGATGAACTCAGATTTCTCCAGTTTCCTCATTTCCCCTCCCCCCACCTTGTCTCAGTCGGTTCCCTCAACTCAGCACCGCCTTCCTAACCTGCAATCTTCTTCCTGACCTCTCCGCCCCCACCCCACTCCGGCCTATCACCCTCACCTTGACCTCCTTCCACCTATCACATCTCCTTCGCCCCTCCCCCAAGTCCCTCCTCCCTACCTTTTATCTTAGCCTGCTGGACACACTTCCCTCATTCCTGATGAAGGACTTATGCCCGAAACGTCGAATTTCCTGTTCCTTGGTAACTGTGAGAGTGCCCAGCAATTACTCCTGAAGCTCTGCTTTTTACAATTCAGATTAATGAATTGGGTGAACGGACAGTGTGATGTACATGAACTTGTTGCTATGTTAAAGCTGCGTGTGAAAACAAACAATGATAATGACATCAAGGCTTGGATTTTCCCAGCTTTGTGGAAGGTGGAAGGGTTTCCAGGGAATTAGATGGGAGCCACCTTAGGTTGGCTTCCCAAAGCCTTCCTGCCTCTTGTGACTTTCTTGATAGCCGATGACTATTTCAGCTAAAAACTCCATGTCAGAATGATGGGGGTGCAGTAATGAAAGGCTGCAGCTCAGTCAGTGAATACGCCACCAGAGCAATGTTCTGGTTTAGAACATTCATCCCAATGTTCTAAAGACTTTGAGAGTCTCGGAGCAGTCTGTCTGTATTGGTCATTTTGAGGATGTCTCCATGTTGAGCTGTCAAAATCTGTCAAAATCTGTCTGATCAGCATTAACCACTCTCAGAGGGGTTGCCAACATTCTAAAGTTCTCTGCCCTAGACCTCAGCATTGGGAACTTGTCTATCATATTGGTAATACAGGAAATACCCAGGTGACCAATTAAGTAACTGCATCCCCTGGAAAATCACATTGCTAGTCTCACTGACAGGAAATGCTGAACATGGTCTCACATTTGATCCTGTCTATTGAATCCCAAAGCCCACCGACAATACAACTCAATAAGGGACACAGGTTAAGTGAATAAGTAAGAAGTTGGCAGATGCCATATAATTTAGGCTTATAATTTTATCTATTTTGATAAGAAGATCTCTTTTAAAATAATGAGAAACATTGAACATTTTCAGGAGATTTTGGGGATTGTATACGAACAATAAATGGTATGTTAATCTTTGTTGGAAAGCAGTTTGAGTTTCAAAGTGAGGAAACATTGCTACTTTGTACATGATTTTGGTGAGAACACACCTGATGTGTTGTCTACTGTTCTAGACTCCACACCCAATGAAGGTCTTTGAGAGAAACTAGCAATTGATTCCCAGAATAAAAGAGTTACCCTTTGGGAGAGTTTGACCAGAATGAGCTTATGCTGTTTGGAGTTGGGAAGAATGAGGCTAATCTCATTGAGACGTTTCAATGAAAGAACCTCACTGACTGGATACTGTTTTCCTTGGCTTATTTTGTAGTAATTTATTGGGTCATTTCAAGTAACCACATTACTGTTTAAGCTCACGTAAAAAAAAACATATTTCCTTGACATTGAATGATGTTTATTTGTTTTTTTTCAGTCAACCTTCCTGATTTAAAAAATATCAAAATTCTTTTACTTGAATTCATTAACTGCCATAGAGAGATTTGAACTCAAATCTCCAAACCTCTGGATCACTAGTTCAGTAATATATTCATTATGCTACTATATCCAATTGATTAAATGCTACTATATCAATGCTTTACTTTATGTTCTGGTTCCTAATTCCTCGTATAAAGGAATATTAAATTGATCTTATTTTAAAGAAATAACTATGACCTCCTTCTCCATACAATAAAGCTGAGCATGGAGGCTGCGGGTTGGCAATGTGAAGCTGAATATGTGGCTGAACTGGTGGAGTGTGGGGTGGGTATCGGTGCTAGAGTTTTGCAAGCATATATCTAATGGAAGAAATGCCATCGCTATATTGAGGGGTGTGCAACAACCAATAACCATTAAAATAAGATTTTTTTTGAGGTGCCACTTAAAGTTATTGTGGCAAAAATAAAATTCTGTGAATGCATTAATATTCAAATATTCTAATTGCAATGATATATTTAGAATTTGATTTCATCACCATTCTTCTGTCACACATTGCATCATACCTGCTATCACTTTAATAATGCAAATTATTTAATTTGCCTGTAACCTAATTTGATGACTGGTTCCACCTCCACGCAAATGTATTTCATCTCAATTATAATTACTTCTGGCAGATTGATTGATGTGCTTTTTTTATTTGTCTTTGAATTAATCAATTAGCAGTTCAATCATGTGCAACTGCATTTGTCATCTTTTCCATCATTATTGAAATCTCATCTTTCCAATAATTTTCATTAGCATTCCATAACATTAAGAAATAAAAATGGAATTTGTTTCTTTTCAGCCTTTGTACGTAAATGGCTTTTGTGATGTTTCAAGTGTAACAGAAGATCATATCCCTAGGTGCAAGTGGTAATGGTAAAGTATTTTTCACTCTAGCCTGTCACTCCTGCATTAATGAGACCTGACCCTCAATGGGCCAGCCCTTCCACTGCCATTAATAGCTGAGTGACTGGCCTATTCTGTCAGCCTGCCACAAAGGGAGAATCTACCTCAGCAAATCTATTTATTCATGGTAAGTAATACAAGGGATGAGCTACTAATATTTTTCTTGGTTATATCCAGCAGGTGTTTTTCTTCATTCTTCTGAAACAATCCCTATTATAACACTTAAATGTAAATATTTTTCTTTAAATTATTTAAATTTCTATTATGCGATATTAAAAGGGGCAGGTAAATGATGAGTCATTGATCTAAAAAATTACCTCATTTTGTGTCAAATCAGCATTACATGCTAATTATCAATACAAATGTGCAGAATATCCACATTGTAACATACTTGTAATATTAATAATTTGATTTGGTTTATTATTGTCACATATACCTAGGTGCAGTGAAAAGTTTTGTTTTGCATGCAGTACTGGCAGATCATGCTATATAAAGTTTGTAGGGTAATAGACTAGAGCTAAGTATACAATATTAATGCCTCAGAGAAGATGCACAGAAAGTGAGACCAGCATTAAATTTAAAATTTGAGAGGTCCATTTTGAAGTGTAATAGCAGGGAAGAAGGTATTCTTGAATCTATGCATACGTGTATACGAACTTTTATATCTCCAGCCCGATGGAAGAAGGTGGAAAAGACTATAACCAGGGCGGGAGGGGTCTTGGATTATATTGGCTGCTTTCCTGAGGCAGGAGGAAGTATAGATAGGGTCAATGGATGGAAGGTTGGTTGCATGATGGACTGAGCTGTGTTTATGAATCTCTTTAGTTCATCTCTTGTTAATGAAGTTAAAATAGATTCTGATATGGCCACTCTCGAGTGCTGTAATTTCTAGCTTGATATGAAAACAGCAGCAAAAAACAACAGGCAGTGTATTTAAATGTTGTAGCCTTTAAAATAGTTGCATGACACCATCTCATGTTTAATTAAGGTTCAGCATGGGAGCCACCAAATCACATGGGGGTATGTCTGAAATCCAAGGTATTTTGCAACATTCCACAGTAATCTTGAGGGAATGATTTTTTTAATCTCAAATTTGTTTCAAATTTAGGATGTGGGTGACACTGGCAGTGACCCAATATTTATTGCTTACCTAGAATTGTACTTGAGAATATGGTTGTGAGGACACACAAAGTCAATACAGAGAAATTAGCTCTGATCGAGAATATAACTTACTGAGGCTCTAAGGTTCCAGGATAATTTTTTCATGTGCAATGGCTCAACAATGTTTATTAACAGAATTCCAGTTGGTACCTGTTATGACCCCCAGCTGAACTTCTACTGAACAGGTGAAATCCAATAAGAAACCTATCTTTACAGATCACATTTTTATTTGCCTTAATGAGGTGGGATCTTGATGAAAACCAAGCAGTACTGCAGATCTTGCTTTTGTTCATAAATTTCTGTTTCATTGTTTTAGATGAAATAAAATAAACTGAATCATCTCCTTTGAATTTGTATTATAAGATTTTAAACACAGTACAAGTATAATCTCATTAGTCTTCCAAACTGCCAAAAGCTGTTTCTCTCTTCAGTTATTTGGTGCTCAAAACACCCCTCTGGTGCAGTACCTACAACACCACTTGTACAGTAAATGAGCCAGTGTCCCCGTATCTGGCACATCAGGCGAAAGTAACTTCTAACTTCAGCTTTTAGATGAGACGGTAATTAGTTTTTTTTTCCCCTGGAACTATCACAGACTAAGCTTAAATGCTGTCAGTATTAAGTGACTTCTTTAGAGTTTTATCCCAGCACTTCTGGTATGGGTCTAACACAAAATCCTCACTCGAAGGTAACCTAGTTCTTTATGTATCTTTCTCATGAGCATTGACCTATACAGCAGTCCTTTTACAAAATCTCCACAGGGTTGCCCAAATGCAAAGTAAACCTGAAACCAAAACTTTCGGTGGGCATTTCTCTTCTACATGAAGAAACCAAGTTCCATCTTGGTCAGATGGGCCAATGGAATGAGAAGTGGCAGATGGAGTTTAATTTAGATAAATGCAAAGTGCTGCATTTTGGGAAAGCAAATCTTAGCAGGACTTATACACCTAATGGTAAGGTCCGAGGGAGTGTTGCTGAGCAAAGAGACCTTGGAGTGCAGGTTCATAGTTTCTTGAAAATACAGTCGCAGGTAGATAGGATAGTGAAGAAGGTGTTTGGTATGCTTTCCTTTGTTGGTCAGAGCATTGAGTACAGGAGTTGGGAGGTCATGTTGCGGCTGTACAGGACATTGATTAGGCCACTTTTGGAATATTGTGTTTAATTCTGATCTCCTTCCTATCGGAACGATGTTGTGAAACTTGAAAGGGTTCAGAAAAGATTTACAAGGATGTTGTCAGGGTTGGAGGATTTGAGCTGTGGAAAGAGGTTGAATACGCTAAGACTGTTTTCCCTAGAGCATCGGAGGCTGAGGGGTGACCTTGATAGTGGTTTATAAAATCATGAGGGGCATGGATAGGGTAAATAGGTAAAGTCTCTTCCATGGGATGGGGGAGTCCAGAACTAGAGGGTACAGGTTTAGGGTGAGAGGGGAAAGATATGAAAGAGACCTAATGGGCAATGTTTTCATACAGAGGGTGGTACATGTATGGAATGAGCTGCCAGAGGAAGTGGTGGAGGCTAGTACGATTGCAACATTTAAAATGCATCTGGATGGGTATATGAATAGGAAAGTCTTGGAGGGATATGGGCCGGGTACTGGTAGTTGGGACAAGATTGGGTTGGGTTATCTAGTCGGCATGGACAAGTTGGGCCGAAGTCTGTTTCCATGCTGTACATCTCTATCACTCTAAGTGCCTAACAAACTTTGAGGTCCTGTCATTTATCTTTGCCATAATTTAAATGGAAAATCGTTACTTCAAAGCCAAGTCTCAAAAATTGCTTTAACCCATTTGTTTCTGCACAATCCACAGGAGGAGTGTAGAAAGATTGGATAATTCTTCTCATATGTGGTTGTTCAGTGCTATAGCTCAGGTAAAATGGCTTCCAAGTTGCCAGTTTCATGAGGAAAGTCAGGATCCAGGAAACATCCCAGCTCACAATGATTTTCTAAATCCAGCGGATAGGCTGGGGCTATTTTCCCAGGAGCATCAGAGGCTAAAGGGTGACCTTATATAGATTGATAAAATCATGAGGGGCATGGATAGGGTGAATAGCCAAGGATATTTTCCCACGTGGGGAGTCCAAAACTAGAGGGCATAGATTTAAGGTGGGAGGGGGAAAATTCAGAAAGGACTTGAGGGGCAGCATTTTCACAGAGAGAGTGGTGCATGTACGGAATAAGCTGCCAGAGGAGGTGGTGGAGGTGGTATAATTACAACATTGACTTTCACTGAAGTCCCGCATGAGATGAGCATATAAAATTCAAACCGCATGGTATTAGGGAGAGTGTACTGACATGGATAGTGAACTGGTTGGCAGACAGGGAACAAACAAATTATTTTCCAAATGGCAGCCAGTGACTAGAAGGGTATTGCAGACATCATCCTAGCTTTTTATTATGTGTTGATGATTTAGATTAGGGAACTAAATATTTATGTTCAAGTTTGTAAATGGCATAAAGCTAAGTGAGAGGCTGGATAGTAATGAGGACGTGAAGATGTTCAAGTGTGATTTGGACAAGTCCAGTGGGTGGCAAATGCATGACATCTGAAGTATCTAATTTAGTCGGGATAACTCTGAGGGTCGATGCCAGTAGGAATATCCTCCACGCACCCTCTAGCTTTGCAATCGGAGGAGCAGAGAGTATCTGACGTACGCAGGGCCGCAGAAAGTGTGCCAAACCTGCGGGAGGTCAGGCCACATGGCGGAGGACTGTAAGGCCACCATTTGTCAAAACTGCAAGAAGGAGGGTCACCTGACCAAGGAATGCAAAGAGGCCAATAACTGCAATCTGTGTGGAGAGGTGGGCCACGTCTATAAGGCCTGCCCAAAACGAGGGGCCACCACCTACGCACAGAAGGCTGGAGGTGGCAATGTGAGCTATGGACCGCAAAAGGCCAGCAATGTACCACAAACCAGCACAGGAACAATGTCTGGGGGCACCCAGAAGGATGGAGCGGAGCAGATGGCAGCCAGCGGGGAGGTGCAGCAGCCAGCGGGGTGGTGCAACAGCCAATCCAAGCTCCCACAGGACAGGTGGCAGAAATGGAGGAGGAGCAAACCAAGGAGGCAGAGGACTGGATCCCTGTAATAAACAGGAAGAGGAAACCTGGCCAGGCCCCCAAAGCCACCCAGCAAAGGGGGAAATGACACCTGCATGAGGAGGATACAGCCAGCTCTTCAGATGGTGAGGACGGGCGTAAGGAGGGTCACCAGAGGAAGAGACAGAGTGCCACGGGGAGAAAGGAGGGCAGCACCCCCCAAACAGGAAATGACCTGTTGAGGGGGCTGGTAAAGACCACTCCCCACCCAGTGAGAACCACGAGGTACACACCACCCCACAGCTCCAAGTAACTGGGAGCAGTGCTCCTTGGACAGCCCCGCTGTCAGATGGAGAACGGGACTGTGCAAAACCTGGTCCCGACCCGAAGACACCAGAGCGGGGAAATGCCTGCAGCGTGGAACCGGACAGCTACCTCAGCCCTGTGGGTGTCCTGCAGTTCGCGTTCACCATAGGGATGCAGATAGCTACCCCAGAGAGGCTGGACCAACAGCAAATGGACACTGGTAACCTCATAAACTGTTGAAATGGGGATAAAAAATTGCCAGTATTAATGTACATTGTATTAAATCTGCTACGCAATGTGTCTCTATGTTGGTCTTCCTGGCCAACGTTAAAGCCAATGTCCTGTGGGATACTGCACCTCAGCAGCTACAGGAGATGATCAAGCTTGTGGGGCCCATGACCATCAGTTTGGTTGGGGGGGCAACGATAGCCACGCCTCCGGCCTGGATATCCTGTTGGCGGAGGCAACCTCACCATCTCCAAGGTTAAGGAGGTGGTGGGCGGGCGCCTCCTCGTCACTGATGTCATGTATAGAAAAGCTCCCCTGAGACTGATTAATGTGTACGCCCCAACGGGTAAGAGTGAACAGTTGGCCGCCATGCAGCAGCTTTCACTGTTGCTGGCTATGTCTAGGCCGGTCATTCTGGTCGGAGACTTCAACTATATCATTGATGCAGGTGGACGATCCGGCGGTGGGGACAGTAAACTGGACACCCACATCCAGAGTCCTGATAGAAACGGTCAAAGATGCCAAGCTGCATGATGTCGTTAGCACCCCTGCAGACTCAGGGCAGCGTAGATACACCCTGGTTATGGGCATACGGGTCTATACGCTGAAGGATAGATTACCTGTTTGTATCCTGAACGTTCTCAGTCAGATCCACCGAGCAGGCCGGTGTTCTTTTCTGACCACTGCCTCCTGCTGGCCGACTGTCACCTACAGGACGAGCAGAGGGCAGGTAAGGGAACGTGGAAACTGAACAACAAGCTGTTGACCCCGGGAAGTATTGAGAAGCTCAAGAGGATTACGCAGGTTGGAGAACCGTGAAGCTCCTCTTTGAGTCCCCAGCAGACTGGTGGGAAACAGTAAAAGGGAACACCAAGAGGTTCTTCATCCTCAAAGGTGTTCAAGAGGCGAGAGAGAGGTGGGGAAAACTGTCCCACCTCCAGGAAAGTATGCAGAACCTGCTCCTGCTGCAGACGATGGGGATTGATGTCATGGAGGACCACAAGGAGGTGAAGGGCCAGCAAGCCTCGCTCTTTGCCTCGGAGGCCTCCAAGATAATCTTCCGGTCCAGGGTCCGCTCCGTGGAGCAGGACGAGTCATGCTCACGTTCCTTCGAGTAGGTGCAAAAAGAGAGCTCCATGCTCGGCAGCCTGAAGGAAGAAGATGGCTCGGTAACGTCATCTCAGGCTGACGTCATGAGGATCAGCAAATCCTTCTATGCCAGTCTGTATGACTTGAAGCCAACCGACAGCGCGGCCTCCCAGTCGTTTCTGTCTTCTATCATGGAGGTCTTAGATGACAGAACATGGGAGAGGCTGGACCAGCCGCTATCCCTGGATGAGTTGACCAAGGCCCTCGAGTCCTTTGAAAAGAATAAAACTCCTGGAAGTGATGGCTTACTGGTCAAGCTCTATTCTGCTCTGTGGGACTTGATTGGCCAGGACCTGCTGGTGGTGTATGTCAGTATGCTTCGGGCAGGTACCATGAGTGAAGCCATGAGGAAAGGCATCATCACCCTCATCTACAAGCGGAAGGGGGAGAGGGAGGAAATCAGAAATTGGAGACCAAACTCACAATTAAATTCAGGTTATAAAATCATGGCAAAAGTCATCGCCAACTGGGTCAGGTCTGCTCTGGGATCGGTGATCCACCCTGACCAAACCTGTGCTGTACCGGGCAGGAAGATCTCCAAGAGTCTTGCACTCCTCAGGGATACGATCGTCTACGTGCAGGACAGGAGTTTGGATACCAGACTCATCAGCCTGGACCAGGAGAAAGCTTTTGACAGGATATCACATACGTATATGAGAGATGTTCTCTCCAAAATGAGTTTTGGGGAGGGAATCTGTAATTGGATCAGACTGCTCTACACCAACATTATCAGTGCAGTCTCAATCAATGAGTGGGAATCAGATAGCTTCCCAGTCAGATCTGGAGTCGGGCAGGGCTGCCCTCTCTCTCCTGCCTTGTTTGTGTGCTGCATAGAGCCATTTGTCAAGTCCATCATGTGAGCCTGAGAGGGGTGACTATTCCTGGCAGCGGGGGCCTGCAGGTTAAGGCCTCCCTGTACATGGATGATGTCGCCATTTTCTGCTTTGATCCGCTGTCCGTGCACAGAGTCCTATGCATATGTGACCAGTTCAAACGGGCGTCGGGAGCCAAGGTCAACCGAGGCAAGAGTGAGGCCATGCTCTTTGGGAACTGGGCTGACCAACTTTTCATCCTCTTCACCGTCAGGACTGACCACCTGAAGGTACTGGGTATTTGGTTCGGAGGAGCTGGGACGTGCGCCAAGTCTTGAGGGGAGCGTATCAAGAAAGTGAGGCAGAAACTGGGCAGATGGAAGCTACGGTCGCTCTCCATCATGGGTAAATCAGGTGTGAGGCATTGTCAGTGTTGTTATGTGTGCCACAGGTCTGGCCTATTCCCAGAACCTATGCCGTCGCAATCACCCAGGCCATTTTCCATTTTGTATGGATATCAAAGATGGCCAGGGTCCGAAGGGACTCGATGTATAAAGCTCTAGGCAACGGGGGAAAAAACACACTAGCTGCCACCCTCACCCTGATGGCCACCTTTGTGTGTGGCTGCATCAAGCTGTGCATGGATCCCTGGTATGCAAACACAAAGTGTCACTACGTACTGAGGTTCTACCTGTTCCCGGTGTTGCGAAAGATGGGCCTGGCCTCACTGCAGAGGAATGCTCCATCTAGTTGGGCCATTCCGTATCACCTGTCTTTCATAGAGAAATTTATGAAGAAAAACACCTTTGACCACAAGTTAATCAGGAAGCGGTCAGCATGTAGTGTCCTTGAGACCCTTTGGGAAAAGGAGAAGGTGGATCCTGTTGACCAGTTCCCTGAACACACTGTCAAAGTCATTTGAAAAAAATGCCTCATCGCTAGAACTTTACAACAAGCACTAAGACATGGCTTGGCTGGTGGTGAGAAGGGCTCTGCCTGTGAGATCCTTTATGGACTCTCTGCCGCACCATACGCTGTCCTCAAAGTGGCTGTGGAGGGGACAAGTCTGTCACACACCACGTTCTGGAATTTGCCTCAGCAAAGGTAGTCTAGAGAAGAATGCAGTGGTGTTTGTCGAGTTCGTCCTGAGCAGCTCCGTGACTCCGTGTTCTACTGTCTGTTCCCTGGGATGCACACCGAGATGAATATCAACTGTGCCTGGAGGATCATCAACTTGGTGAAAGGTGCTCTTTGGTCTGTCCGAAACCTGTTGATCTTCCAGCTGAAGGAGCTGACCCCGACTGAGTGTTGCAGACTGGCACATTCCAAGGTCCAGGACTACGTGTTGAGGGATGCGCTGAAGCTTGGGGCAGCTGCAGCCAAGGGAATGACCACCGTGTAACATCTGCCTGCCAAAGAACAGGAGGTCCACACAGTAAGTGGGCTCCGCTGATGCCACAGCTAAATAAATGGATAGTAAACGTACAGACCTGTATATATGAATGTTTACTCGATCTCTGTATGCAAAGAAATGGAATGTTTACGTATGTATGGCATGACCGATTGTACAGATTATCAAAATATTTTATGAATAAAGTATATTTTTGAAATTTAAAAAAAATCTACTTTAGTAGCAATATTAAGAAGACTGATTATTAACTGGAGATCGATTGAGGAAGGAGTGGGTGCAACAGGACAGTGGTAGACTGGTATACCAGTTGCTCAAAATAAGAATATAGGTAGTGGAAAAAGCAAATGGCATATTTTCTTTCAAGACACTGTGTATGCTAGAAATCTGAAATAAAGTTCTCAAGAAACTCAGCACTTCTAGCAGCATTTGTAGAGAAAAAAAACAGCCTTAACATTTCAAATCCAGTGATCCTTCATCATTTGGATGTGAGAAAATGTGGTATTTATGATGATGACTGGTGGGGTGGAGAGAAATCAATACAGAACATGACGATGGTGTCCAGAGAGAGAAAGGGAGAGGTAAACAAAGCTGAGTGATGAATGCTGGGTGGAGTACTAAAAGTAATGTAAGTATGTTAGCTGTGCTGGGGGCAATCCATACACAACAGGACCAAAGGGTATAGTGGCAGGTGAAGAACAAGGAAAAAGGTATTCATGTTCTGAGTTCTGAAGGTAGTAAAGGGTGGCATGGTGGCACAGTGGTTAGCACTGCTGCCTCACAGCGCCTGAGACCTGGGTTCAATTCCCGACTCAGGCGACTGACTGTGTGGAGTTTGCACGTTCTCCCTGTGTCTGCATGTGTTTCCTCCGGGTGCTCCGGTTTCCTCCCATAGTCCAAAGATGTGCGGGTCAGGTGAAGTGGCCATGCTAAATTGCCCGTAGTGTTAGGTAAGGGGTAAATGTAGGGGTATGGGTGGGTTGCGCTTTGGTGGGTCGGTGTGGACTTGTTGGGCCGAAGGGCCTGTTTTCACACTGTAAGTAATCTAATCTAATCTAAAGTACCTTGGTGGTAGATGGGGTTTGTTCCTCTAGCTCGCACTGAGCTTCACTGGAGTGCTGCAGCAGGCCTGAGATGCAAATGTTGCCTTCAAAACATAGATGGTGTCTTGAAGTGACCAGGAATTGGGAGCTTCATTTTTACAGCAGATCATAGGTGTTCCACAAAGCAGTCACTTAGTATGAGTTTTGTCTCCCCCGTGCAGCGGAGACCACATTGAGAACAGTGAATACTACAGACTGGATTGAACAAAGTGTAGATAAATTGCTGCTTCATTTGAAAGGAGTGGCTAGTGCCTTGAGTGGTGAGGAGCAAGAAAGTAAATGAGCAAATCATAGAGTCATACAGCACAAAAACAGACCCTTAGGCCATGTTAAACATAATCCCAAACTAAATAAGTCCTACTTATCTGTGTTTGGCCAATATCCCTCTAAACCTTTTTTATTCATGTACTTACCTAAAAGTCTTTTAAAAATTGCAATTGTGCCCACATCCTCCACTTCTTCTGGAAGGTCATTCCATGCATGGACAACCTGTGTGTTTTTTGTTTAAAAATTGCATCTCATGACTTTTAAAAATCTCTGCAATTGCACAGTGTGCCATGGGGATTTGGGGAACTGTAGGGAGTGAAAGAGGAATGGACTAGGGTATTGCAGAGCGAATGGTCTTCATTCTTCACAACACCCTTCAGTCCAATTTGTCCATGCTGACCAGATATCCTCATCTGATCTAATCTCATTTGCCCAGCATTCAGTTCATATCCCTCTCAACCCTTTCTATTCATGTACCCATCCAGGTGCCTTTTGAATGTTGTAATTGTACTCACCTCTACCACTTCTGGCAGCTCATTCCATAAACACGGCATGAAAATATTGCCCCTCAGGTCCTTTTTAAATCTTTCCCCTCTCACCTTAAACCTCTGCCCTCTAGTTTTGGACTCCTCACCCTGAGGAAAAAGATCTTGACTCTTCACCCTATCTAATCCCCTCATGATTTTATAAACGTCTATAAGATCACCCCTTAGCTTGAGAGAACAAGAGTGCAGAAACAGTATATTCTTGTTCGGATGAAAGGAAAGGCTGGTAGGTATAGGGAATGCTGGATGACTGGAGAAAATGACGTTTTGGTTAAGAAAAAGAAGGAAGCACATGACACCGCAGAGAGCGGCGCGAGCTGGGCGGAAGTGAGGTTGGAGCGCAGAGCTGGTCGGGAAGGTAAGTGATTGGTATTTGAGTGGGTGTGTTCTAGACCCCAGGCTCTACTTCGTAGGGCCTCCCTCCCATCCTCCTCCTCTAACCTAGCTTTAAAGTCCACAGGTAAGCGACTCAGTGTTATTGACTCAGTGTTCTTGTTTTGGAGACAAAGTGTACAGTCATGGCAGCGCAGGCAGTAGAATGTTCCTCCTGCAGGATGTTTGAGGTAGGGGTGACCACCGATACTCCTGCCGACTTCGTCTGCAGGAAATGCAGTCAGATCCTGCTCCTCACCGAACGAGTTAGGGAACTGGAACTGGAGTTGGATGAACTGAGGATTATTCGAGAGGCTGAGAGGGTGACTGATAGAAGCTACAGGGACATAGTTACGCCGGAGAACAGAGGTAGCTGGGTAACAGTTAGAGGTGGGAAGGGGAAGAAGCAGGCAGTGCAGGGTTCCCCTGTGGTCGTTCCCCTAAACAATAAGTATACAGCTTTGGAAACTGTTGGGGGGGACAGCTTTGCAGGTGTAAGCTGCAGTGACGGGGTCTGTGGCGTGAGGTCTGGCTCCGAGACTCAGAAGGGAAAGGGGGAGAGGAGGAGAGCGCTAGTTATAGGAGATTCTCTAGTTAGAGGGATGGACAGGCGGTTCTGTGGACATGGGCGAGACTCTCAGATGGTTTGTTGCATCCCGGGTGCCAGGGTCCGAGACGTCTCGGACCGTGTCTTCAGAATCCTTAAGGGGGAGGGTGTGCAGCCAGAAGTCGTGGTACACATTGGCACCAACAACATAGGTAGAAAGAGGGGTGGGGAGGTCATTCAAGAGCTCAGGGAGTTAGGCTGGAAGCTAAAAGCTAGGACAGACAGAGTCGTCATCTCTGGGTTGTTGCCGGTGCCACGTGACAGTGAGGCAAGGAATAGGGAGAGAGTGCAGTTGAACACGTGGCTGCAAGGATGGTGTAGGAGGGAGGGCTTCAGGTATTTGGACAATTGGACTGCATTCTGGGGAAGGTGGGACCTGTACAAACAGGACGGGTTGCACCTGAACCAGAAGGGCACCAATATCCTGGGGGGTAGGTTTGCTAGCACTCTTCGGTGGGGGTTTAAACTAATTTGGCAGGGGGATGGGATCCGGACTTGTAGTCCAGCAAGTAAGCTAGCTGTTTGTCAGGATGTCCAAGAATGTAGGGAGGCTGTGGAGAAGGTAGCACTGACAGGGAATACTTGCGGACACAGAGATGGGCTCAAGCGCGTATACTTCAACGCAAGGAGTATCAGAAATAAGGTGGGCGACCTTAAGGCGTGGATTGGTACCTGGGACCATGATGCTGTGGCCATCATGGAAACGTGGATAGATGAGGGACAGGAATGGTTGTTGGAGGTTCCTGGTTACAGATGTTTCAGTAAGATTAGGGAGGGTGGTAAAAAAGGAGGGGGGGTGGCATTGCTAATTAGAAATGGTATAACGGCTGCAGAATGGAAGTTTGAGGGGGATCTGCCTTTGGAGGTAGTATGGGCTGAAGTCAGAAATAGGAAAGGTGCAGTCACCTTGTTGGGTGTTTACTATAGGCCCCCCAATAGCAGCAGAGATGTAGAGAAACAGATTGGGAAACAGATTTTGGATAGGTGCAGAAGCCACAGGGTCGTAGTCATGGGCGACTTCAACTTCCCAAATATTGATTGGAAGCTCTTTAGATCAAGTAGATTGGATGTGCAGTGTGTCCAGGAAGCTTTTCTAACTCAGTATGTAGATTGTCCAACCAGAGGGGAGGCCATATTGGATTTGGTACTCGGTAATGAACCGGGACAAGTGATGGGCTTGTTAGTGGGTGAACATTTTGGTGATGGTGACCACAATTCTGTGACTTTCACCTTGGTTATGGAGAGAGATAGGTGCGCACAACAGGGTAGATTTTACAATTGGGGGAAGGGAAATTACGATGCTGTAAGACAGGATTTGAGGAGCATAGGCTGTCAGGGAAGGATGTGGTGGAAATGTGGAACTTTTTCAAGGAGCAGATACGATGTGTCCTTGATGTGTATGTACCTATCAGGCAGGAAAGAAATGGTCGTGTGAGGGAGCCTTGGTTGACGAGGGAGGTTGAATGTCTAGTAAAGAGGAAGAAGGAGGCTTACATAAGGTTGAGGAAACAGGGTTCAGACTGGGCAGTGGAGGGATACAGGATAGCCAGAAGGGACCTGAAGAAAGGGATTAGGAGAGCTAAGAGAGGGCATGAAAAATCCTTGGCGGTTAGGATCAAGGATAACCCCAAGGCATTTTATGCGTATGTGAGAAACATGAGAATGACGAGAACGAGGGTAGGTCCGATCAAGGACAGTAGTGGGAGATTATGTATTGAGTCGGAAGAGATAGGAGAGGTCTTGAATGAGTACTTTTCTTCAGTATTTACTAACGAGAGGGACCGTATTGTTGAAGAGGAGAGTGTGAAATGGACTGGTAAGCTAGAAGAGATATTTGTTAGGAAGGAAGATGTGTTGGACATTTTGAACAACTTGAGGATAGACAAGTCCCCCGGGCCTGACGGGATATATCCTAGGATTATGTGGGAAGCAAGAGAGGAAATTGCAGTACCGTTGGCAATGATCTTTTTGTCTTCACTGTCAACGGGGGTGGTACCAGGGACTGGAGAGTAGCGAATGTTGTGCCCCTGTTCAAAAAAGGGAATAGGGATAACCCCGGGAATTACAGGCCAGTTAGTCTTACTTCTGTGGTAGGCAAAGTAATGGAAAGGGTACTGAGGGATAGGATTTATGAGTATCTGGAAAGACACTGCTTGATTAGGGACAGCCAGCACGGATTTGTGAAGGGTAGGTCTTGCCTTACAAGTCTTATTGAATTCTTTGAGGAGGTGACCAAGCATGTGGATGAGGGTAGAGCAGTGGATGTAGTGTACATGGATTTTAGTAAGGCATTTGATAAGGTTCCCCATGGTAGGCTTATGCGGAAAGTCAGGAGGCATGGGATAGAGGGAAATTTGGCCAATTGGATAGAAAACTGGCTAACCGGTCGAAGTCAGAGAGTGGTGGTAGATGGTAAATATTCAGCCTGGAGCCCAGTTACAAGTGGAGTTCCGCAGGGATCAGTTCTGGGTCCTCTGCTGTTTGTAATTTTTATTAATGACTTGGATGAGGGAGTCGAAGGGTGGGTCAGTAAATTTGCAGATGATACGAAGATTGGTGGAGTTGTGGACAGTGAGGAGGGCTGTTGTCGGCTGCAAAGGGACTTAGATATGATGCAGAGCTGGGCTGAGGAGTGGCAGATGGAGTTCAACCCTGCCAAGTGTGAGGTTGTCCATTTTGGAAGAACAAATAAGAATGCGAAATACAGGGTCAACGTTAGGGTTCTTAGTCAGGTGGAGGAACAGACGGATCTTGGGGTCTATGTACATAGATCTTTGAAAGTTGCCACTCAGGTGGATAGAGCTTGTAAGAAGGCCTATGGTGTATTAGCGTTCATTAGCAGAAGGATTGAATTCAAGAGTCGTGAAGTGATGTTGCAGCTGTACAGGACTTTGGTTAGGCCACATTTGGAGTACTGTGTGCAGTTCTGGTCACCTCACTTTGGGAAGATGTGGAAGCTTTGGAGAGGGTGCAGAGAAGATTTACCAGGATGTTGCCTGGAATGGAGAATAGGTCGTACGAGGATAGGTTGAGAGTTCTCGGCCTTTTCTCGTTGGAACGGCGAAGGATGAGGGGTGACTTGATAGAGGTCTATAAGATGATCAGAGGAATAAATAGAGTAGACAGTCAGAAACTTTTTCCCCGGGTACAACAGAGTGTTACAAGGGGACATAAATTTAAGGTGAAGGGTGGAAGGTATAGGGGAGATGTCAGGGGTGGGTTCTTTACCCAGAGAGTGGTGGGGGCATGGAATGCGCTGCCCATGGGAGTGGTAGAGTCAGAATCATTGGCGACCTTTAAGCGGCAATTGGATAGGTACATGGATGGGTGCTTAATCTAGGATAGATGTTCGGCACAACATCGTGGGCCAAAGGGCCTGTTCTGTGCTGTATTATTCTATGTTCTATGTTCTATGTACAAGTATAGACAGGAGAGATTGAGGGAATCCTTGGAATGTAAAGGCAATAGGAGTATACTTAAGAGGGAAATCAGGAGGGCAAAAAGGGGACATGAAATAGCTTTGGTAAATATGGTTGAGGAGAACACAAAGAGTTTTTATAAATACATTTAAGGATGAATGGGTAACTAGGGAAATAATAAGACCCCTCAAAGATCAGCAAGGCATATTTTGTATGGAGCCGCAGGAGATGGGGAGATAATAAATGAGTATTTAGCATCAGTGTTTACTGTGAAGGACGTGGGATGTATAGAATGTGGGGAAGTAGATGGTGACATCTTGAAAAAATATCCATATAACAGAGGAGGTGGTACTGGATGTCTTGAAATGCATGAAAGTGGTTATAACCCCAGGACCTGATCAAATGTACCCTAGAACTCTGAGGGAAGCTCGGGAAATGATTGCTGGACCCCTTGCTGAGATATTTACATCATTGATAGTCACAGGTGAGGTGCCGGAAGACTGGAGATTGGCTAATGTGATGCCTCTATTTAAGAAGGAGGGTAAGGACAAGCCAGGGAATTATAGACCAGTGAGCCTGACATCAGCGCTGGGCAAGTTGTTGGAGGGAATCCTGAGGGACAGGGTTTACAAGTTTTTGGAAAGGCAAGGGCTGATAAGAGATTTTCAGCATGGCTTTGTGCATGGGAGGTCATGTCTCACGAACTTGATTGAGTTTTTTGAAGAGTAACAAAGAAGATTGATGAGGGCAGAGCAATAGACAAGATTTATATGAACTTCAGTAAGTCGCTCAACAAGGTTCCCCATGGGAGATTGGTTAGCAAGGTTGAATCTTATGGAATACAGGGAGAACTAGCCATATGGATACAGAACTGGCTCAAAGGTAGAAGACAGAGGGTGGTGGTCAAGGATTGCTTTTCAGCATGGAGGCCTGTGACCAGTTGTGTACCAAAAGAAACGGTGCTGGGTCCACTGCTTTTCATCATTTATATAAATGATTTGGATGTGAACATATGAGGTATAGTTAGTAAGTTTACAGATGACGCCAAAATTGGAGGTGTAGTGGACACTGAAGAAGGTTAGCTCAGAATACAGTGGAATCTTGATCAAATGGGCCAATGGGCTGAGGAGTGGCAGATTGAGTTTAATTTAGATAAATGTGAGGTGCTGCATTTTGGAAAAGCAAATCAGAGCAGGACTTACACATTTAATGGTCAGATTCTATGGAGAGTTGCTGAACAAAGAGACATTGGAGTACAGATTCATAGTTACTTGAAAGTAGAGTAGCAGGTAGATTAGATAGTGAAGAAGGCATTTGATATGCTTTCCTTTATTAGTCAGAGCACTGAGTTGAGAGTGCGGTGCTGGAAAAGCACAGCAGGTTTGGCAGCATCCAAGGAGCAGGAGAATTTATGTTTTGGGCATAATTTTCTAAGCTGCCTGAAGAAGAAGAGCCATTGTTGAGCCTTTGTAACCAGTGCATTCACATGAAGAGTCCAAGAAAGCTTGGTGTTGATGGCCACTTCCAGGAGCAAACTATGAATCTGCACCCCTAGGTCTCTTTGTTCAGTAATACTCCTCAGGGCCTACCATTAAGTGTATAAGTCCAGCCCTGGTTTGACATACCAAAATGCAACACCTCACCTTTATCTAAATTAAACTTCACCTGCCACTCCTTGGCCCATCTGATCAAAGTTCTGATGTACTCTGAGATAATCTCCACTGTCCACTACACCACCTATTTCGGTGTCATTTGCAACATCACTGGCTATGCATCTGGTAATCACATCCAAATCATTTTCATAAATGACAAAAAGCAGTGGACCCTGCACCGACCTTTGCAACACAACACTGGTCACAGACCTTCAGTCCAGAAAGCAACCCTGTACCATCACTCTGTCTTATACCACCAAACCAGTTTTGTATCTAGTTGGCTAGCTCCCCTGGATCCCATGTGATCCATCCTGACTAACCAGTCCATCACGCAGTAGACTTGTCCAAGGCTTTGCTAAAGTCCATATAGACAATGTGTACAGCTCTGTATTCATCATAGAAACCTACAAAGTTCTCAAGGCACTGAGGCGACAGAGGAGGCCATTCAGGACTGAGATGAGGAGAAATTTCTCCACCAGTAACTGGTGAGCCCATGAAATTCTCTTCTACAAACAGTGCTTGAGGTCAAAACATTGAATGTTTTCAAGAAGGATATAATTTTCAGAGCTAAAGAAATGAAAAGGTGTAGGGACAATGTGGGAACAGGGTACTGAGTTGAAAGATCAGCCGAATGGTGAAGTCCTATTTTCCAAATTTCTACGAAAATGTTGGGAATGGCCTGGGCACATGGCAGCATCTTGCAAGAGAACTATATGTCTCACCAATTGCTCGAACCAGTGCAGATGTAGATGTGAAGCATTGACTGTTCCTTTTCCATTGATGCTGCCTGGCCCGCTGAGTATTTCCAGCATTTTCGTCTTTTTTAACCTATTTCTCTCATCAACATGTTCAGAGATGTTATTACACACCTCTGGAGCAGGTGGGGCTTGAACCTTGGTCTCTTAATCAGGAGTAGGGACACTACAAATGCACCACAAGAGTCACTTTCTGGCATTTTCTGTTACTATTTCAGGTTTGCAGAAGCTGCAGTAATTTGCTGTCCTATTATATGCTCTGCAGGCATTTGTACGTTTGATTACTTTTAATTTCAAACTGGAAAATCTTCATCACTCCATGCAAAGTATTTTTTTTTTATGAAAGTCCATTAGTGTGCAGAAAGAATGCAACTGAACTGGTTGGTGCTAATTAACTGGAAATTGTTACCATTTTTAACCCAGGAGCTTTGTGCCAATAGAACTGGTCTCGGAGTTCAAGATATTTTCATTTGTCCATGGGATTATTGATTGCACTATCCAGACAGGCATTGCATTAAGCCAGTTTCACAAAAACAGAGCAGATTACATTATTGTGAATGACCAAGTCGTGTACAACTGTCTGATATAGCTGTGATTATAAAGTGCATCACATACTGAATCATACACGTTTTGATGGGCTTGATAAATAGAGGTACAGTGTTCAGAAGTGTCACTCCCTGATATTGTCGTGGATACATATTCAATTTTGTGTTCAAAATGAAATTGGACAAGTATTGAAGGAAAGAAAATAGGGAATTGAGTGACAGGATTGTGGTGGTGATAAGACAGCATGGTGGCTTACTGGTTAGCACTGCTGCCTCACAGAGCCAGGGAACCAGGTTCGATTCCATCCTCATACCACTGTCTGTCTGTGTGGTGTTTGCACATTCTCCTTGTGTCTGCATGGGTTTCGGCTGAGTGCTCCGGTTTCCTCCTATGCTCCAAAGATGTGCAGGTTAGGTGGATTGGCAATGTTAAATTGCCCCATTGTTTCCGGGGGATGTGTAGGTTGGATGGTAAATGCACGGTTAGGGTAGGGAGGTGAGTCTTGGTGGGATGCTCTTTGGAAGGTTGGTGTGGACTGCTTCCATTGTTGAGATTCTATGGTGGATTTCATTTTGAAAGAATCGTCACAAGCTCTGTGATGTTGAGTGGTATCCTCCGGCAGAGCACCATTCTATTTAGCAATCCTGAGGGGACTTGACCAAAGTTTTGCGGTCTAAAAATAGGGATGTTTTTATTAATGTAGCAAGTTGTTATTGATTGGGATTGATTAAGTTGATATAAAGGGGAACAGGTGGGACTGGCTTATAGAAAGGGCAGCAAAACTGAACAATTCATTAGCTTAATCTGTAAAGGAAGGTGTTTGATTTCACTGACTTTGATTTCAATTAGCCTAAATTCAACCTAGGTTCAAGTCTGATCTACTCCAGAGGAGTTGAATAATATCTGTGTACAGGTCGATTAGAAAATATCTGATCCAAATTCACAGTGTGGATAAAGGACCCAGGATTAGAGGTACTAGTGCCCACGCTTTCTCTTCCTGGCTCTGATTTGTGACGTTGATTGAGGATAAACATTAGCCTGGTCACTGGAATCACTGTTTTTCTTTGAAAGCATTCTATGGTATCTTTACTTGCATCTGAATTGAGAGGTGGAGTCTTGGCTTAGTGTCTCATCCAAAGGACTCATGTCCAATGGTATAGCACTCTTTCAGTACTGCCAAAAGGTCCAAGACCTGAGAATTTGACTGTTTTTCGCGTCATACTGTCTCCCTGATTTGCTGAGTATTTCCAGGATTTTTGGCTTTTATGTTAGGATTCCAATATATGCTTTATTTTGTTTTTTGCTGTATTTGTGAAGTGAGATGGCTTTTGTCTCAGTAATTAGACCAGGAACATCCTTTGTGCCTTGACGATTTGACTTCAATTTTGCTTGCTGATTTAAGGATTTGTAATATTTTATATCTGTATCTAGCAACTTTTTGGATCTATCAGAGGTTTGCAATTCCTTGTTGACACAGGGGAAAAAAAGGTCATGAGTAAAATTATTGAATCTTTGATGTTTTGATGCTTTTTGTATTCCTAGTGAACTGAAAAACATCAAGTGACTATCAAGAAGAAAACCACCAATTATGTTGAAGGCCGTCAATGATGATTTTTTGCAAAATTTCATACTTGCTTTAGATTGTCAAGTACTTTGCAGTTGATGCACTTGATGAGTAATTCTCAACATTATCAGATAAACACGAAAATTGAATAGTATATTCCAATTTTCTGCCTGAGACTGGTAGTGCTCTGGCAACCAATTTAAAATATAGTGGAACAAAGAATTTAAGAAAGAAAGAAAGAGTACATTCAGGAATATAGGCGGTATAGAAAATGAACATCTTTCAAAACACTTCTTTCTGCATATCGTGGAGCTCCATATCTATTGTGAGGGAACAGTGTGTGAGGAGGTTCAGTCTCAACAAGTGTCAGCCACTGGACTGTCGCCTACTTCTCAAAAAACATGATCTAAGATAATGAGCATCTGTAATCGTTGTCATTCATAATGAAGGCTGTCACTTCCCTTAGTAGTTTTGAAATAAAGACCCTTTTCAAGGACATTTGAAGAGTCAGCCACTTTATTTGTTGTGTTTGGACAGTTGTCAGTTCATTTACTGTGTTTCAAATATCTTGGTGAATTAATTATTTTAAGCTGTACAGTGCTAGCGATGCATTCTTCTTGCTTTGCTAGTTCTTCTTCCTTGAGATTTGTTGAATGCTGGTTCTGGATGTGTTCCAAAATGCTGCGCTAATGAAAGGAATAGCTTTCAGGAGTGGTTGCATCACTAAGTACCACGTTTCAAGGGACACAAGGCCTTCTAGCTGCATCTGTGACAAATCGGATGAACCTTCTTCAGTGTTCTGCTGCTATTGCTTTGATTTCTCCTGTCATTTGTTTGGGGCTATTTGACCGTGCCAATTGGCTCCTCAACACATAACACTGCTGGAGGGTGTCTCCTAACAAAAATCACTCATTTGCATTCACACAGAACACATGCCATTAATGAGATCTTAAAAGTTCTTTAATGTTGCCAGTAACTAGTCAACTATACTTTCCTTTTTTACCTTAACATTAATATTGGATGTTCTTATTCTATTGGTGACGTGTGCAGGTCAACTTTGTGCTGGAGATCCACAATGGCAGATTCCTATACAAACAGCTGAACACACTCATGTTGGAGATGGTACTTGTTAGTATTCCTGTTTTTGATTCCTCAATCAATCACTTTCTAATTTACATGAGAATGCAAGTGAGCTCACAATGTTGTTGCCAGTACACCTATCTGACTTTATTCGACCCCTGATTCACCATCAATGTAGCTCCTCTTCATCAGTTATGTGGTTCAAGCTGTATATATAATACTCTATACTTGCACGCATGTAACATCTGCAAATTATGGAATACATGATTCAAACAGTACATATCATTAGATCTTTCATACTTTCCAGTCACCGTGATCTCAAGACTTTCTTAAATGCTCCTCCTTGTGCAAATTTACAAAGGCTTGCTCATGTTGGAGTGAGTAAATTCCAAGATTCACCATGTATTTTACTCTGTAATCCCATTATTTGCCTTCCTTTCCTTTAGAAATAAAGCAGTGGAGAATGTGACTTGGCAATTGAGATCTCTTCCTGCAATAAATTCTCTTTCACTGTTTCGCAGCTGCTGAATTTGCATATTCCTGCCAGCTAGCTTTCATTGCTCTCCACATCATTGGCATGATATCTGTGTCCATTATAGACTTAACAGTTTCAGAATATCACCCCTGCTTCTTCCCCCATGCACATTTATATACACATTATTCATTACAATACTCATGCTTTATGTAGGTCAGAAGTCTTCTTCAGATCTTCAGGCAGAAACTTTGAATGATGGGAGAAGTGTTCAGCTGACTGTTAGGCATTGCTAATTCCTTGCTTTCTTTGCATTTCTGGCAAATAACCATCTTCATGAAGAATGTACTTGCTCAGCATTAAGTCAGATTGAGCTAATGTGAATCTTAACTCCACTTTACTGCCATGGTTTCATAGTTCTCTCTTTTTTGCAGGAAAAAAATAATCTATCCACCTCAGTTTAAATTTTTTGTTTGCTTAAGAGTTTTGCAGTAGGGGTATGGAGGGGTAAAACTGGATGGAAATTCAGGACCTTTTGTTTAGTATTTTAATGGTATTGCAAGATTTGTTTTCAGAAAGAGTTGGCACTCTCCTGAATTTTCAGTGGTTATATAACTTGTTAACTGTTTGTAAATTATTAAAAGATCATTATTTAAATTGTATTGTGGCTGCCTGTTGCTAACTTCTCACACTGACAAAATTGCACATTTGATGGATGCAATTTACCCAAATTTCATTACCCACTCTGCAATTTTGGTGAAATACAGACTTATAGCCACCAGACAAAGCACTCATCAGCTGAGGTGATACTTCTGAAATGTAGTCTCTATTATAATTTAGGAAAGGTGGCAACCAATCAGCACAACACATTTCTACAAACAGCAATGTGTTGATGACTGGATAATGTTTAGTTTGTGTGATGTCGATTGTAGGATACATAGTGGATGAGAAACCTAGGATAACTTACATTCACCTTTTTCAAAATAGTGCTCTGTCTGCCATTTACATTCTTGTGAACAGGCAAGTGGAGCCTTAGTTTAATATTTCATCCGAACATTGCATATCTAACTGTGCAGTACCCCATCAGTGTTGCAGTCGAGTATCGGGATGAATTTTTGTGCTGAAGCCATTGTTTGAGACTTGAGCTGCAATACTGCGACTCAGACTCCTGCCTCATGAATCATGACTGACAATAAACCCGATGAATAAAGTCAGAATTGAATGATAAATATTCATCTCCAAATATGTTTGAGGAGAAGCTGGTGAATTATGCACACTTCCTTACCGCTGAACATTTCAGGTAGGAACGTAATGTTTAAACTTGTATATTAAAATGGTTTTAAGTGCTATCTTGAATTCTGCACTCTAATTTCTCTAAAATAGATGGGCAATTCTCCTCCATCAGAGCTTTTTAGAAGTTGAAGCAGATGAAAGGTGAGATGCTTGCATCACCATTGTTACTGGACCCAATCTTATCCAAGCAACTGTGTAGACCTAGACACAGAGATGTGTCTTTCCCAAAAAAAAATTCAAATAGAAATAAAAGACTGAGTTTTACCATTTTTTGGATTCTAGGTGTCTTTGCTGCAGGGTCAATGTTCTTTCAAGCTCTTCTGGTCTATCACAGGTAACAACTTACACTTGATAGTGTCAATTCCTCCCTTCAGCACAAATCTTGTTTTTGTACAGAAATGAAGCCATCCTACATAGGAGAGCAGAGCAGTGAAAACTGGAACAGTCACTGTAAACATCCCTTGTGATTTTATAAGACATCTCCTCATTTCTGGTACTGTGTTGATCTCTCCAAAGGCAGCTGTAATTAATGCAAGTCATCAGTTGTAGGCTAGAGCTGAAAATGTATTGCTGGAAAAGCGCAGCAGGTCAGGCAGCATCCAAGGAACAGGAAACTCGACGTTTCAGGCATAAGCCCTTCATCAGGAATGCTGAATCAATTCATCAGGAATCAATTGAGCTACTTAAGGTTGTAGGCTACTCTATTTCACAGTATGTAAATCATGTACGGTGCCATGGAGGATGGAAATAACATACCACCATCAATTCAGCTTCTGTTTATGAGCCATGAAATAAAATAAATCAGCTAGCCAAACAAATTGGAGTAGGTTTTGCTTAATGTAGAAAAATCACTCTGCTATTTGATTAATAGAAAATACAGACTATCTCTGTTCCAGATTTGTTCTGCTGTTTCCCCAACAGTGTGCTACTGTCTTCCAGATATTGGGTTGGATTTCACTAACTCTTCAGGGGTACATCTAATGATAAGGGAAAGACATTGGGGAGATTGGAGTATCAGTTGTCTTTCTGTCAATGCACTATTTCCGAGTGTAGAAGATGGAGGATGGTCCTTTTACCCTGAGATCAATTGAGCTACTTAAGGTAGCAACTATGAGCCTTTTTCTTACTGCACCTGAGATTTTACTGGCAATGAGGGAATGGTCCACATGATGTGGAGATCAGTTGATGAACACTGATGGCCTCCTTTGTAGGCTTGGAGGAGAAAATCCTCAGTTTGTGAGAAGATTTGTAGCTCGGGTGCTCATTGTTGTGGTTCTGTTCACTGAGCTGGGAGTTTTTTCTTGCAAACGTTTCGTCCCCTTTCTAGGTGACACCTTCAGTGCTTGGGAGCCTCCTGTGAAGCACATCTGTGCTGATTCCTCCGGCATTTATACTGGTTTGAATCTGCCTCTTCCGGTTGTCAGTAGCTGTCCGCTGCAGTAGCTGGTATATAGGGTCTATGTCGATGTGTCTGTTGATCGAATTCGTGGGTGAGTGCCATGCTTCTAGGAATTCCCTGGCTGTTCTCTGTTTGGCCTGTCCTATAACGGTGGTGTTGTCCCAATCGAATTCATGTTGTTAGTCATCTGAGTGTATGGCTACTAGGGATAGCTGGTCGTGTCGTTTCGTGGCCAGTTGGTGTTCATGGATGCGGGTTGTTAGCTGTCTTCCTGTTTGTCCTATGTAGTGTTTTGTGCAGTCCTTGCATGGGATTTTGTAAACCACGTTGGTTTTGCTCATGCTGGGAATTGGGTCCTTTGTCCTGGTGAGTTGTTGTCTGAGAGTGGCTGTTGGTTTGTGTGCTGTTATGAGTCCTAGTGGACGCAGCAGTCTGGCTGTCAGTTCAGAAATGCTCCTGATGTATGGGAGTGTGGCCAGTCCTTTGGGTTGTGGCATGTCCTCATTTCGTTGTCTTTCCCTGAGGTATCTGTTAATGAAATTGTGTGGGTATCCGTTTTTGTTGAATACCTTGTATAGATGTTCTTCTTCCTCTTTTTGTAGTTCAGGTGTGCTGCAGTGTGTTGTGGCCCTTTTGAATAATGTCCTGACAACCAACACACACAAATGAAGTTGCATCAGGCCATCGAGTCTGTACTGACACTCTGAACAGCATCCTATCCAGACTCACCTACCCTATCCTATACCCGTAATCGTGCATTTGTAGGGGAGTGGTTCTGGGTGGGATGCTTTTCAGAGGGTCAATGTGGACCCAATGTGCTGACTGGCCTGCTTCCACACTATAAGGGTTACATGATTCTATTCAGACAGGGGTCTCCCAGTGGTGATAGCAAACCTCTTGTGGCATCTTTCCTCCCTGCTTGATTTATTCCATTGCCCCAGGTCTCACTTTTCTCAGAAGGTGGCCTGTGTTCATTGTGTCCTTCTCTTCCAGTTCTCGCAGCAGCACCATTTCTGTGACACTGACTGGGATTGTAATGCTGCTGGCCTTCCAAATGGCCAACAGTTGATGGGGTGTGCGCCATTCTTTTAATGCCCATCCTGATCTGTTGTTTTGAAAGTGTGTTCTGGATTGCTACAAATCACTGAGGTGTTTTGGGCCGACAACCTCTGTATACATCCATCATCCTCCACCACTTCTGCCACAACAAACAGACCGCCCCCCCCCCCCAACTTGTGATTTATTTCCCTCCCCAACTTCCTGAAGAAGGGCTCATGCCCGAAACGTCGATTCTCCTGCTCCTTGGATGCTGCCTGACCTGCTGCGCTTTTCCAGCAACACATTTTCAGTCCTGCTCAACCCACTCAGTTTTCCAGCTCACTGTCGGGCCCTTGCCAGAAAGATGAAATGAAGACCTTAGAGACACATGGCTCCGAATAAAGCAGGATATTGACAAAAAAGGGAATCTGCTGAAAAACCTTTGAAACTAAGTGTCACAACTCCAAGTTCTCACTGATTTTTAAGCCTTCAGTTAGGTCCCTGACCTGTCAAAAATGCTAATTGTTTTGATCAATATGCACTGTAGCATGGCCAAATGCATATTCATCATCATTATCCTCTGCATTATGGACAATGGAATGCATATTCTTTGAGGTGCTATTACTTTATTGCATGCCATCAGAAGGAAAAATATGTAAACATCTCTAAACAAGTTCTGAGTGTTAGAAACTGAACAGAGTTTCTTGGGTTCAGTAGTGCTGCCATAGGTCGAACAATAAAGAAATGCACAAATATAACAATGACATCTCTTGCGATTTAAACTCCAGGCGCTTCCATATCTCAATGCAATCTTGTATAGAGGGTAACAGTAGTTTGGAACACTAGTTGGCATGGTCGTTTAGTGGTGAGCACTGCTGCCTCACAGCGCCAAGCACCCTGTTTTGATTCCAACTTTGGGCAACTGCTTGTGTGGAGTTTGCACATTCTCCCTGTGTCAGCGTGGGTTTCCTCTGGGTGCTCTGGTTTCCTCCCACAGTCAAAAGATATGCAGGTTAGGTTGGTTGGCCATGCGGAATCACCTATACTGTCGCAGGGATGTGCAGGCGAGGTAGATTAGTCACAGGAAATGCAAGTTACAAAGATAGGGTGGAGAATGAGTCTAGTGGGATGATCTTCAGAGGATTCTGTGTGGACTTGGTGGGCTAAATGGCCCACTGTTACACTGTAGGGATTTGATGATTCAATGAGTATAAGCCCATTGGGCTAAATTGGAAGTCCTACTGGAGGCTTTCGCAAAGGCTGGAAGAATGCAGTCCAGAGAGCACCACCCAATCTGGCAATAATGCTAACTGAGACAGTAAAGAGCTCAATGAAGCAATATTTAGATTTCAATGAAAACACAAACCAGCACATGCTTTGTGAGCATACCTGGTACATGGAGATAGAATCCCTGTGAGGACTTCACTCATCCCAGCACAATTGGGAATCCAGCAGAAAAGAGAGGCTGATGATGAGAACATGACATCGCACAATTTAGATCCAATGGCACTGAGAGGCAACATCCCCAGCAAAAATGGCAATGCTCTGGGCATCATGAAGACAGGTGAGAGTGACAAAGGACAGAAAGGAAACAGAAACCTTATCCTCACGATAGGATTGACCTTTGCTTGAAAATGGTATTACCATGAGGTGGTGATGAACCTTTGTCTGTAAGTGAGGACTGCAGATGCTGGAGATCAGAGTCAAGAATAGGATGCTAGAAAAGCACAACAGGTCAGGGAGCATCCAAGGAGCAGGAAAATTGACGTTTCAGGCAGAAGCCCTTCATCAGGAATGCGGCTTTTTGGCCGGGGGCCTGAGAGATAAATGGGAGGTAAAGGTGGGACTGGGGGGAGGTAAATATGAATACAATAGGTAGATGAAGGTGGAGGAGAAAGTGATAGATCAGAGAGGACGTTGGAGCGGACAGATGGGAAAGACGGCAGAAAGGTCAAGAGGGCGGTGCTAAGTTGGAGGCTTGGGATTGGGATAAGGTGGGGAGAGGGGAAATGAAACCGGTGAAATCCAAATTAATCCTTATGGTTGCAGGGTCCAAAGGCGGAAGATGAGATGTTCTTGCTCCAGGCTTTGGGTGGTTGGGGTTTGGTGATGGAGGAGGCCCCGGACCTGCATGTCCTTGGTGGAGTGGGAGGGGATGTTGAAGTGTTTGGCCACGGCGCGATGGGATTGGTTGGTCTGGGTGTCCCAGAGATATTCTCTGAAATGATCCACAAGTTGGCGTCCTGTCTTCCTGATGTAGAGGAGACTACATCAAGTGCAACAGATAAAGTAGATGACATTGGTGGAGGTGCAGGTAAATTTCTGTCAGATATGGAAGGATCCTTTGGGGCCTTGGATAGAGGTGAGAGGGGAGGTGTAGGTGCAGGTTTTGCACTTCTTGTGGTGGCAGGGGAAGGTGTCAGGAGTAGGGTGTAGGTTGGTAGGGGGAATGGGGGGGGCATGGATCTGACAAAGGAGTTGCAGAGGGAATGGTACATCCAGAATGCTGTTAGGGTTGGGAGGGAAATAAGTCACTAGTTGGGGGGGTGTCTGTTTGTTGGTGGCAGAAGTGGTGGAGAATGATGGATGTATACGGAGGTTATTGGGGTGTAAGGTGAGGACCAGGGGAGTTCTGCCCTTGTTTCATTGGGAGGGCTGGGGTTCAAGAGTGGAGATGCAGGAAGTGGAGGAGATACGCTGGAGGACATCGTTGACCATGTTGGGGGGGAAATTGTGGTCTTGGAAGGAGGAGGCCATCTGGGATTTTCTATAGGGGAATTGGTAATCCTAAGAACAGATGCAGCAGAGGTGAAGGAATTGGGAATCATGAATGACGTTTGTACGAGAGGCAGGGTAGTAGGAGGTGTAGTTTAGGTAGTTGTGGGAATCTGTTGGTTTGTAGTAGATGTCCGTGGTTAGTTGGTTGCCAGAGATGGAGAAGTCCAGGAAAGGGAGGGAGGTGTCCAAGATGGTCCAGGTGATTTTGAAGACGGAGTGAAAGATGTTCGTGAAGTTGATGTGCTGTTCAACTTCCTCGTGGGAATACAAGGTAGCACCAATACAGTCATTGATGTATTGGAGGAAAAGGTGGGGAATGGTGCCAGTTTAGCTGCCTAGACAAGAAAAAGATCACTGAGGTTTGTGTTGTTCTCACAAAACAACTTAGTCCTTCCGCTCTGCTCATTGTATCCTCAAGCAACATCAGAATATCTACGAACTTTATTTTTCTCACCTTATTCCAGGGATCAGTTGCAAATTTTGGCATTGCCTCATAACTGTCTGCATGTCTTGCAGCTCACTGGCTTACGCTTTTGTGCTAGATCAGCAGCACTTAAAATGTTTAGCAGATGGTACCTCAAAGTAGCAGGATTTGCCTCCTTTGCTGGTTTTGCCAGTTGCAAGGCATCTGTTGAACCCACTGAGCCACCAAACCACCACGTGACATATGTAAACCATGGGGCGGGCACAACTCATGAAAGCAAAGAACATTCATGCATGTGGAAGTACTTTGCCTTCAGGCTGATGGCTGAAGCTGATATGAGGCTTGAGGGTCTTGTCAGAATCACATTAACATTATGGATCATCTGATTTGGGCTCTTTTCAGTTGAATCCCTCTGACCTAGAATGAATAGGATGGTGTAGAACCCTAGTTGAGCTCCTTGTGAGTGAATGACAAACAGAGGCTGTCTGGAAAGGACCATCTGGAAAGTGGTGGAAATGGGATGAGTGAATAATGGCTGAAGTTGGACCTGCTGCCTGCCATGGTAGGTTCACCTCAGTTTTAATGACAATGGCAAAACAAATAACAATTTAGTCTCCAACTCACCTCTTTCCCCACCAAACCCTCCTCACCTGCCCTATCCAGGCTGACTCATTCTCTTCTACCCACCACTCATGAATTCTTATGCCAAGTTATGATATTTCAATGTCCATTCACCTACTCTACACAATCTGTATAGAACCAATGAAACCTATTCTAACAATGGAATGCATAAAACAGCTTAAAGTTAGTTATTCACTCAACTGTGCTACTTCAACCTTATCTACATGTTCAATATCAGAAACCGCAATTACTTGAAACATCTTGTGTAAATGAACATTGCATAATTGAAAGAATAGTTCACATAGGAAGAACTGTCAATCGAGAAATGCTTTCCCTGGGTGGAGTTGTTTCGAAAGTGCAAAGAATGCCTTGGGTCTCATGCAAGAAGACATAATGAGACATATATATTGGTAGTAAGTTTTAAGAAGATTTGTAGCTCAGGTTGGGGTTCTGGATGTAGGCTTGCCCACTGAGGTGGAAGGTTCATTTTCCGACATTTGTCACCATACTAGGTAATATCTTCAGTGACCTCTGGACAAAGCATTACTGATGATTCCTGCTTTCTATTTATATGTTTGGGTTTCTTTTGGGTTGGTGATTTCATTTCCTGTGATGATGTCATTTCCTGTTCTTTTTCTCAGGGTGTGTGTGGTAACTCTATCACATTGACTTGGACCTGATTTAGCTTCCAGCTCAACGAGCAAACCTACATCCATATATATTGGTGTGTGGAGGGGAACAGCTTTCCATGGGAAGATGGGGTTGGGATAGTGAGATTGTGAATCGAGAAGTATAGCTTGCCATTCAACATTTCAGAGAACATGGGTGGAGGTGGTTGAAGGACTATAGCTTGACATGGAAAGTATGAATGACCATGGGTGGAGAGACACAATTTGGCATAGGATAGGATGCCTTGGAGAGAGTTTGGATGGCCATAGCATGAGGGTGAAGGGGACCATGGGAATGTGAGAACTGTGGATAGTACAGGATGGAGGTCATGATGGGTCAAGAGAAGTGTGATGGTGTGTATAGAAGGTCATAAAAAGATAGTGTAATGAGCCAGACTTTTTTAAGTTTGTTAGGGAGGTAACTAACTGAATAGATAGGGAAAGCCAGGAAATGTAATATATTTGGATTTCCAAAGGCATTCAATTAGGTACCACATATTAGAGCCTATTGTGTTTGTGAGTATTATATTAGCATGGCTAGAGGATTGGGTAACTAATGGAAAAAAACAGTTTGGAAGGCAACGAGTGAGGATGACAGTCTACTGAGGGGTGTTACTGATTTGTGAATGGACAAAACATGGCAAATGGAATACAGGTTGGGAAAATATGAGGTTAGGTACTTTGGCAGGAAGAATAGAAGAGCTGAATTTCATTTGAATGGGGATAGACTGCAGAAAGCAGCAACGCAAGGATTTGGGAGTCCTCATGCATGAATGACAAAAAGCTAGCACGTTCAGTAAGTAAAGTGAGTAGAATATAAAAATATGGATGTCTTGCTCAATCTAAAGAATCAAATCACAGCTACAATACTGCCAAATGTTTTGGTCCCTTATCCATGAAAGACAGGCCCTTACAATACAGAAGAGGCCCTTCGGCCCATCAGGTCTTTACTGCCAAAGCTTCACATATAGAGGAATTTTCTTATAAGTTGAGTAGATTGAACTTGTACCCATTGCAGTTTAGAAGATTGAGAGGTGATGTTATTGGAACATATTATATACTTAGGTGATGAGACAGATGCTAAGAGGTCATTTTCCATTGTGGAAGAGTCTAGGATCAGAGAGCATAACCTGAGTAAGGGATCATCCATTTAAAACAAATGAACTGGAATTTCTTCTGAGGGTAATTCTTTACTGCAGATGCTGGTAGAGGTTAGATTGTTGAATATATTCAAGGATGAGAGACCAATTTTTCGATCAGTGAAGGAATCTGCAGCTTTGAGGATAACTGGAACTGAGGATCTCATGATCTCGTTGAACAGACTCAACTGACTGAATGGCCTGTGACTGCTCCTATGACTTCCGTCTTGTAGTTTGCTTAAAATCATTTTTTAATGATGTAGCTTTTGACTTGGTTCTTTAGTTCATTTTGTAACACCAGAAGAGTAAGCTCCTCTACCCTTAGCTAATGCCTGATTTTTGGAAGCAGACAGTAAACTGAACTCATTCCCATCTTGCAACTACTACACTTTTGGCAATTCAGTGGCTTCTGTGAAAGGAACCAATTGTGTACAACCAATTGAGCAAACCTCCAATGGACATTTGAATTACTGGACTCAAGTTAAGAAAAACTAATTTCATTATTTTATCCTAATTTGTAGTTCCCTTAAAATCTCATTCTTCTTTAATGGGATGCATGTATGCATGAATGGATGTTGAAAGTCATCCTTTATTTTTGAATGCCATAATGGCCTTATTATTGCTAGAGTATTAATCCAGGGACCCCAGTAATGAGTGGGGGACTCTGGTTCAAATCCTACCATGGTATATAGTGAAGTTTTGGGTTCAATTAAAAGTCTGGAATTAAGAGTTTCATGATGACAGTGAAACGGATTGTCAAAAACAGCCTATCTGGTTTACTAATGTCCTTCAGGGAAGGTAATTAGATTACTTACAGTGCAGAAACAGGCTCTTCGGCCCAACAAGTCCACACTGACCCATCGAAGCGCAACCCACCCATACCCCTACATTTACCCCTTACCTAACACTACGGGCAATTTAGCATAGCCAATTCACCTGACCCACGCATCTTTGGACTGTGGGAGGAAACCGGAGCACCCGGAGGAAATCCACGCAGACACGGGGAGAACGTGCAAACTCCACACAGTCAGTCGCCTGAGGCAGGAATTTAACCCGGGTCTCTGGTGCTGTGAGGCAGCAGTGCTAACCACTGTGCCACCGTGCCGCCCTCAAACCTGCCATTCTCACCTGGTCTGTCCTACATGTGACTCCAGATCCAAAGCTTTGTAGTTGACTCTCAACTGCCCTTTGTAATGGGCAATAAATGCTGACCTATCCAGCAACACCCTCATTCCATGAATGATTTTTTTTTAATTAAACCCTTTTATTAATTTTAAAGATAATGCACAGCAAATTATTTGAATTGAACTTTTCAAATATGATTTGGGAAAATACACTAAAAAAAACCCAAAAAAATCAAAAGAACTGCAAATGCTAGAAATCAGAAAAAGAAACAAAGTGCTGGAAAAATTCAACAAGTCTGGTATCATCTGCAGGAAGAAAGCCAAGTTAATGTTTCGTGTCTAGTGACCCTTCAGACTGATTGTAGCTAGGAAAAGGTGGCTATATGTGCTGAAGAGGGGAGTGGTGAGGAGGAAACGATAGGTGGAGATGGAAGTCAGAGAGAAAAAAATAGTTGGACCGACAAGAATGGGTAAAAGTCAAATTGAGAGAATGAATAGCTGCTAATGAGGATCATCAGTGGCCGAGAATGGACATTGTATGGTAGCACCCCATGTAATGACATGGTCTGGTGTGTGGGGGTTTGGCTAAGGATATGGGAGAAGGTACTCAAACCCTAAAATTATTTAACTTACCTGGAGTCCTGAAGGCTGCAGAGTTCCCAAGGGGAAAATGAGATGCTGTTCTTCCAGCTTGCGCTGAGTTTCTGAAGCACTGCAACAAGCCCAAGGCACAAATTTTGTCTAGGGAAGATGGTGGCAGGCAACTGGAAGCTTAGTGTCACTTTTTTTCTGGACAGAATATTAATGTTCTGTAAAGTGTAGAGGAGACAACACGTCAGCAGCGAATACAGTGAGTACTTCATTCCACCTCATCTACTATATAAAATATATCACTGACTATTCTTAAAAGGAACAGAAAAACAAGAAATAAAATTAAATATTACCTCAGTTACAAACTGAAGAGGAAGACCCCACCTCTCGGTGGTGATCCAGACAATGATTCACCTGGTCTGTGAAGAGCTGTGAACATGAGTCCTTCAAATATTATCCCAATTCCACGAAAATTCATGAACTCGGGTATGACTGACCCCACAAGGGAGCCAACCAGGTGGGGTGGGCCAGTCCAGGGTTGTGGCCTGCACCAGCCTATACTAACAACCTGTGCCTGTAAAGTTGTGAGTTCTGGGAATATTTGAATTAGCTCTCGACCATCATTTTCACACCTTGGTGGAATCTCTCAAACTCTGTGTGCAAATTCTCCTTGAATCACGGCATGACTGATGAGAGACCAGTTTTTCAGGACCTTCATTGCTCCTGGCCAATCTCTCTTAACTAACAGTCAAAATGTTTTTTTTTCCAAATTATTCAAGAAAAATGCAAAGGAGTTTTGTAGTTGCTCATATCTATTTTTGCCAAACTTTGTTATTCTTTGTACATTTAACATTCTAGGAGAAAGTGAGGACTGCAGATGCTGGAGATCAGAGCTGAAAATGTGTTGCTGGAAAAGCGCAGGAGGTCAGGCAGCATCCAAGGAGCAAGAGAGGTCAGGCAGCATCCAAGGAGCAGGAGCATCCTGTTCCATGGATGCTGCTTGACCTGCTGCGCTTTTCCAGCAACACATTTTCAGCTACATTTAACGTTCACCAGCGTGTCTGCTTTCTTTTACCTTTTTGACCTGCTTCAGATAGGAAACAACATGAGTCAGCAGTCATAAAGGGCAGACAACAGTATTGAATGGGATATGGCTAATTAAAGCTACTTATCAGGTTGCCTCATTTGATATCTTTAATTAGTCAAAACCTTCAAACATTGTGCTGTTTGTACCCACACAAGAAGAAACGTGCAGGGTCACTTTCAGTCTCTCTCTGTGGTTGTGTTAAAAGCCTGCCACTGCCTCAAGTTCTCTACTGCTCCAGATTCACAATTTGTTGGCAGCCCCCAAGACACACAATATGCATTAGTTGAGCAGAACTCAAAACATTCTGCACTCCCTGACATAGGCTCTCCAGTGCTGTTCTTGACATCTCATTGTTTACTCAAGTGCACTGGAGAGGTGTGAGCCACCAGGTGAAAGCCTGCCTGTCTTACTGGTAGTTCTGAAGTAAGTGTCTGATCTGATGTGGAGACCTGTGACAGTATATCTCAGAGGGACTGACCTCTATCAAGGAGTTGTCAACACGATCACTTTCTGCAGAATACACGATGATCCTTTGGGGGATAAAGACATGAGTGGGTAATGTGAAAGTAAGATTTGATGTCTAGCATCAAGTCAACATATGCATTATGTCTGTCTGCCAAAAGGCAGCTTAGGGGGTGTCTTCTCCAACATCCAGGAGTCCAACTCTCCTCTGATTCCTTGTACTTCACTCTCTGAGATTGTTAGCTGGGTGACCTGTGAAGATCCACCTTTTAGTTTTCTGCTTCTCCCTCATGTTCTGTGCTTTCGTATTCTAGCTGTGGTGAATAAAAGATTTATAAATGTGTTTAATGACGAGAGTTGACAGAATATGTTTGTTTAGAGTTACTATGAGGGTGATACATGAAACTACAGAAGCTAAAGATGCTAAACTTAATATCCACAGTCACAGTATGTGTCCAGGAAGAGCAGTGAGCTTCCTTAGCATTATGGACATCATTGCTCCCTCAAGCTGCAGGAAAATATTGGTAGATCATTTTTTTTATTTTCTACTTCTCGGGATTTTTGTGCCACACATTGGCCATGTGTTTTCTCATATATTGTCTGCATTTCATAATAAATTAATTGGATTTATAGTGCTTTAGGATGCTGTGAGATAAGGATCTTCAGAAATTCTCAAAAAAATCTCAACCTTCCATGCAATTTATGAATTAAAGAAATTGTTAAAAAGCATTGCCTAATAAATGCATGAGAAGTAAACAGAGATTGGGTGCAGGTGGTAGAACAACATAACATCTTTCAGCTTCACTAAACCCTCAACTAAAAAAAAATGATTCAATGGAAGTGCCACTGAAACGAATAGATGACGTTATTTGCATTATATGGTACTTTCCTTAAGGGCAGGAGCAGTCAGTTCTGCTATAAGGTGGTCATCCTGTTCTTGTGCAATCCTGTGTTATAGGAAAATCATGTAATAGCAGCACCATTAAAACTAATGGGGCCGGAATCATGTTGTAACCAATACATGCTTTAAAATTTTGCGCTTTGGAAACTATGTCCCCAATTTGTCAATTGTGTTATAGCAAATTTATGTTAACAAAATGTGCGTTATAGCAAAACAACCTATATTTGAATCGGGATAAAGACCAGGTCAGTGTAGTGTGTGCTAGACCTAAGACTAGGAAAAACCATGGGAGAAAATGGTCCACTTTACAGAAGATGCATGATTGACTAAGATCACTCAACAGTCTGATCAAGTAAGTCCTTAATGTGAGATTAAATGTTACCAGTTGTAAACCCATGCAAAGCCCTTGCATGCAAATGGGTTTCTGTAACATTTCTGGCAATGTTCTTATTGTAGACTGGGAAATCCTGGACCTGACCCATATAAAATCTCTCAATTTTGTTTTTTTGAAACTTGCTTTTAACTGTGTGCATTTGCAAGGTTTGATGTAGAAGCAGTTATACCAAGTGAGTGACGGCTGGGAATCCCTGTGGGCAATAATGCAGTGAATGCTGGATTTGATGGGAATTTCATTGTAATAGCTTTTTAAGTAGCAAAAAGGATAATGCAAAGGGTTATAATTTAAATTGAGCATTGTGCAACCACCCCAACACACACAAAAGAAGTTGCATCAAGACACTGTTCAAAAGGGCCACAACACACTTCCAGAACTGCAAAAAGAGGAAGAAGAACACCGATACAATGTATTCGCCAAAAATGGATACCCCGCAATTTCATCAACAGATGCCTAAGGGGAAGACAACAGAATGAGGACAGGCCACAACCCAAAGGACTAGCCACACTACCATACATCAAAAACATTTCCGAACTGACAGCCAGACTACTGCGACTACTAGGACTCATAACAGCACACAAACCAACAGCCACTCTCAGACAATAACTCACCAGGACGAAGGACCCGATACCCAGCATGAGCAAAACCAATGTAGTGTACAAAATCCCATGCAAGGACTGCACAAAACACTACGTAGGACCAACAGGAAGACAGGTAACGGTCCGCATCCATGAACACAAATTAGCCACGAAACAACACGACCAGCTATCCTTACTAGCCACGCACTCAGATGACAAGCAACATGAGTTCAACTGGGACAACACTACTATTATAGGACAAGCCAAACAGAGAACAGCCAGGGAATTCCTAGAGGCATGGCACTCATCCACAGATTCAATCAATAAGCACATCAACCTGGACCCAATATACCGGCCACTGCAGTGGACAGCTGGAACTGACAACCGGAAACAGCAGATTCAAACCACTGTAAATGCCGGAGGAAACATCACAGAAGTGCTTCACAGGAGGCTCCCAAGCACTGAGGATGTCACCTCGACAGGAGATGAAACTTCTGCAACACAAATTCCCAGCTCAGCGAACAGAACCACAACAATGAGCACCCGAGCTACAAATCTTCTCCCAAATTATGAACATTTTGGCATTGGGAGCATCAGCTAGTGGTATTCCTCGTCAGCAAGGCAAATTTACCACTAGGCAGTGGTGAGGTTCCAATGAAGGGCGAGTCATAAACTTACTAAATGCATTGTTGACTTCCCATCTTGCCTCATTAATTTTCAGATTTCTATCTCACCAAATGCTCCAAATAAACTAGACATAAACTGGATTCCCTTACTAATTGAGTAACTGTTTCCAAGCCACCATTGTGAGAATGGAGTGTTGTTGCTCTAAATGCAATATTTTGATGGAAGTGCAATCTGAGTCTGCTGTCAGTGTGTGCCAGAAACTCCCCTGGAACTTCTCTTGCTCCAGTTTTATTGTAGGAAATGTAAGTCCAACTATCAGATTGATTCTGAATAAATTCCTGATCTGATTTCCAAAGCTCTTGACAAAATCTGTCCTAGAATTTTAGTGAAGTTCAGAAAGACCATATGCAGAGTTTTGGTATACATGTCAAATTTGAATTAACCTTTGAACCAGATATTCATTATCAACTAGATGATTTTGAATTCCTTTAAAATTGCTCATCTTGATTCTGCAATTTTAGCTCCTCCATCATTAAGCTGATTACTAGTGTTGTTTCTACTCTATTATTTTGTCATGTATTTTTTTCCCTCCCCTCCCTGAGTCCACATTTTATAAATAAGAAATTATCAAAAATTGGAGGTTCTCTTTCTTTCAGATTAGATTACTTACAGCATGGAAACAGGCCCTTCGGCCCAACAAGTCCACACCAACCCACCAAAGCACAACCCACCCAGACCCATTCCCTTACATTTATCCCTTCACCCAATGCTATGGGCAATTTAGTGTGGCCAATTCACCTAACCTGCACATTTTTGGATTGTGGGAGGAAACCAGAGCACCCGGAGGAAACCCAGCAGACAAGGGGAGAATGTGCAAACTCCACACAGAGAGTCGCCTGAGGAGGGAATTGAACCTGGGTCTCTGGTGCTGTGAGGCAGCAGTGCTAACCACTGTGCCACTAGTTCTTACCTCTTTTGTTTAATTTTTTTGTAACTTCCATAATTTCACCCCACCACACCTGAAACAACATTAGCAGAATTTTCATTCACATTTGAAATTTTGTTCTAGGACCAGTCATAGAGATGTACAGCATGGAAACAGACCCTTTGGTCCAACTCGTCCATGCCGACCAGATATCCCAACCCAATCTAGTCCCACCTGTCAGCACCTGGCCCATATCCCTCCAAACCCGTCTTATTCATATACCCATCTAGATGCCTTTTAAATGTTGCAATTGTACCAGCCTCCACCACTCCCTCTGGCAGCTCATTCCATATACCTACCACCCTGTGAGTGAAAAGGTTGCCTCTTAGGTTTCTTTTGTTTCTTTTCCCTCTCACCCTAAACCTATGCCCTCTAGTTCTGGACTCCCCCACCCCAGGGAAGAGACATTGTCTATGTATCCTATCTATGCCTCTCATGACTTTGTAAACCTTTATAAGGTCACCCCTTGGCCTCCAATGCTTCAGGGAAAACAGCCCCAGCCTGTTCAACCTCTCCCTACAGCTCAAATCCTCCAGCCCTGGCAACATCCTTATAAATCTTTTCTGAACCCTTTCAGCCCACTTTTCAATTTCTCTCTCTTCCATAAACTTTCCAAAAACCCATATTCTGCCCTCTAAGGTCTTGCATGGTGTTCTCCTTATTTCAATTGCAATTGTTCAGTTAGTCTGTTAGATATTCTGTTCAAAGCACAAGCTGTTATTGGTTTTATCATCAAAGGATCATTTAAAGCTAAATCCTTTTTCATTTTTTGTTACTTACAGATACATTAGACTTCAGTGTAGGGAGCACTACATCTCAGAATTCACTGATGACTCTTAAGTATTTGATTTGGCAAGATATAAGGAAGATTGTAAAAGATGAGACAATAAAGACATGAAGTAAAAGGAGTAGGCAGATATGGGAAATTTAATGTTGACAAACATGGGAGAATATTTATTAGGACAAACAACTACGAATGGAAAGACGTTCAAATTAATCCTGGGCAAATAGCCTCAAGGGTAAAATTCACAATTTTGAGAGGGAGCGCATATTTATGAAGCTATAAGGAAGGGTAATGAATTTATGAATTTATAAATTGGTGCACAGGCTACAGGAATATATGTTCATCAATGGGTTATGTCAGGCTGATTTATGAAAATTCTATGAGGGAGTCACAAGCAAGACAGGTAAAGGAGAAGAAATGCATGCAATATATTTGGATTTTCAGAAGGCTTTTGAGGAAACACAACTACTTTTAAGGTCCCTTTTACATCTTTCTGCTCTCACCCTAAACCTATTCCCTCTAGTTTTGGACTCCACGACTCCACAAAAAAGACTTTGGCACTCACCCTTTCCCATCAGCCAGGATTGAATGGCAGAGTGGACTCGATGGGCCGAATGGCCTTACTTCCACTCCAATGTCTTCTGGTCTTATGCACCTCATGATTTTGCAAGCCTCGATAAAGTCACACCTCAGCCTCTGATGCTCCAAAGAAAATAGCCCTAGCCTATTCAGCCTCAAACCCTCCAACCCTGCCAAATTCCTTTAAATCTTTTCTGAACTCTTTTCAAATTTCACAACATCCTTCCTTTAGCAGAGATACCAGAATTGCCTAACAAATGTCCTGTACAGCTGCAACAGGACTTCCCAACTCTTAATGTAAAAATTGAGGACTGCAGATGCTGGAGATCAGAGTCGAGAGTATGGTGCTGGAAAAACACAGCAGGTCAGGCAGCATCCAAGGAGCAGGGAATCGACATTTTGGGCATAAGCCCTTCATCAGGAATTATGAAGAATTCCTGATAAAGGGCTTTTGCCCAAAATATCGATTCGCCTGCTCCTCGGATGCTGCCAGACCTGCTGTGCTTTTCCAGCACCACACTCTCTTCCTAACTTATACTCAATGCACTGATCAAAGAAAGGCAAGCATACCAAATGCCTGAGAGCATAATCTTAGAATAAGACTAATGAGGGGGAGCACCTTTTCTGTGGGTAATGAATTTTGGGAATTCTTTACCGTAGAGGGCTGTCGAGGTTAACTTGTTAAGTCTATCCAAAGCTGAGCGAGCCAGATTTTTAATTATTGGGGGAATTTGGTTTATGGGAAACAGGCAGGAAAGTGGAATTGAGGTTTATTAGATCAGCCATGATTACATTGAATGGCAGAGCATACTCGATAGGCTGAATGGCCTGTTTCGATCTCTTATGATCTTTTGTCTCCTTGAGTCATTCTAGTTATAAAACGTTAACAACGAAACATGTTTGTTTCTTCTTGGTTTGCTCTTTGTCTGAATTATTCAATGCCATGGTTGCCTCAACTATTTGATCACTGTTGCTGGATGGCAGATACCCCTGCTGCTATTGCAAGAATGAAATGATTGACATGAAAGGTGAAGTCTATGCCACAGAACAAGTTGTATCTTTTGTGGGCAGCTTTCTGCAAGGTTGATGGTTAACCATATTGCTGAGAGAAGAAATGGACAAAATTACTTATAAATAACTTGTTATACAAGAGTGGAAAAATAGCTATTATTAAAACTTGATTGAGTATTTGTGCGATATCTTGAGCTTGTATTTACTCAAATGATATATTGCTTTAGGATTAACCTGTGGTTTTATAGGCATGTGCAACTACATGATTAGCCCACCATTGGAAAACAAAAGGCACAAAATAAAACACACTACAGGTTTAGGTTATACTCAGAAATGCACAATTGTTGCTTTGATTACTTAGACAAAGCAATGCTGCAAGTTGCTTTCTGGCAATGAGTCAGTGTAATGATCTTGTATTTTTCTTAATCTTTTGAACTATGGATGTTCTGTTCATATTCAAAATTGGTTTAAAAATCATTCATAAAAATGTGTCCAACATTGTTGTCAGAATATTTGAGTAATCAGAGATTTACGTTCCATTAAAGATCACTTTCAAATTCTTTAAATGAATTAATTTGGCATCGAGGTTGTTAGTTGAAAAGTGTAATTTCATGGAGAGCACATGTTGCCAGTTTTTACATTAGAGGACGAACTAATATAAATGACAAGTAAAAACAACAAAAGATTGCAGCATCCACAGTTATTTGCTCCTGTAATATAAATGATACATTTGTATCAATGAGTTTGTGTAACATTGAGTTCTCAAATTGGTGTAAGCATTGGGCCAGATTTCTATGGAGTAGCAAACTGATATATATTGCTACTCCATTCCTTTTACTACCACAGAAGAGCTCCATTTTTTCTGAAAGGAGGTTCTAATTCAGGTTCATTCAGAAATGTGGAGCTGTATTTCCCTTCTGATGGTACACTCATTGTGTAGAACTATCATGGTTCCCATATCTCTTTCTCCACAGCAACCAGCCACCATATTCTAATCTCCAGAATTGCACTTTAACAGTTGAAGTCAAAAGTACATACGGAAGGACAGCAGGATGGCACAGTTGTTAGTGTTGCTGCCACACAGTGCCAATGATCCAGGTTTGATTCCAACCTCAGGCAACTGTCTGTGTAGGGTTTGCACGTTCTCCCCATGTAGGTTTCCTTCAGATGCTGAGCTTTCTTCCTGCAGTCTAAAGATGTGCACAGCAAGTGGATTGGCCATGCTAAATTGTCCCATAGTGACCAGGGCTATGAAGGCAGGGTGTGTAAGCCATTGGGAAAATTGAAACTATGGGAATATGGTGGAGAGGGCCAGGTCTGTGTGAGATACTCTTAGGAGGGTCAGTGCAGACTCAATTGGGGTCAATGCGCTGTAGGGGTTCTATGATTCTTCAAGTTCACTGATTCAAATAGAGACATCTTGGTGTGTTTGAGGCATAGAGGAATCCAGTGCAGTAGGGTATTCAATTTCCCAAGCTGTTCGTTTTATAGCTTACTCTGATGGGGATTCCCATGTGCGGTTCCCACCTCCCCTTTCAGAAACATTTATCTGTCTTTTGGAGATTTGCAGCCAATTGAAGGGATTGCGTTGTGTTGTCTGTTCACAGCATAATTTTACGAAATTGTGGCAATAAATAGAACACAAGGTTATTACATAATGAGTAAATAATGTTCGAGCTTTTGAGTGTGTGTGTGTGTGTGTGTGTGTGTGTGTGTGTGTGATCTGTTTCTTGATCTCCTGCATTACCACAGCAAGAAGGCAAGCAAAATGAAATTTGTACATCTTTCCATTTCTTTCACTGTGTGACTTTTCTCCTATTCCGCTGTAAGTGCTTGTATATTCCCCAATGCTAGTGAACATTATGCCCACTGACTGTAATGTTTCAGGAGTCGCAAAGCATCATTATTTTAATGGATTGTAAGGTTTGCACAACCACATTAGAGACAAATAAAATCTACAGATGCTGTAATCCGAGGTCAGCAAGCAGGAGGATGGAAGAACACAGCAAGCCAGGCAGCATCAGGAGGTGGAAACATCAATGCTTTGGGTGTAACCCTTCTTCAGGAGTAGGGGTGAGTGTAAGGGGAGCTGCAGATAAAGGGGGAGGGGTGAGGTAGGGATAGATGAACACAAGTAGAGGGTACGATCTGGTTGGTCAATGGGAAGAATGAATGCGGTTAGTAGCTGGAAGGAAAGGTTAATCAAAGGAATGGAAAGGTGGGGGGCTGGGAAAGGAGTCAGGGGATGAGAAGGGAGATTTTTTTTGAAATTGGAGAGCTCAATGTTGAGTAGTTTGGGCTGTGTAGGCTGCCCAGGTGGAAGATGAAGGGGTGTTACTCCAATTTGCCATAGCAAATCAGATTGCAAAGCACTCCCTCTCCGTATCTGCACTCCCCTTACACCCACCCCCAATCCTGAAGAAGGGTTATCCCCGAAACGTTGACTTCTCCACCTCCTGATGCTGCCTGGCTTGCTGTGTTCTTCCAGTCTCCTGCTTGTCTACCCTGCACAACTATGTTAGCTTCCAGTTCAGAAATTTCTCTATTATTAAATTTTCACTTTGTTTTCAAATCCCTCAATGACCTCAGACTTCTCACCACCTGATTCTTGTAAAATTCTTCCGCCCTAAATCACAAAATCTCCAAGCTCTTGTAACTTATGCCTTTTGAATATTGTTGATCTTAATCGTTTCTCCCCAGGCAGACCTTGCTGCAGTTGCCTTAGTCCTCAACTCCAGAACCTCTTCTTTGATTTACATTATGTCTCTAACTCTCTGCTCCCCTCCTTTGGAGACACCTCTTTGACCTATCTTTAGGTCATCCAACCTTAATATTTCCTTATCCTGAAAAGCAGACTTTGTTGGGTAATGCTTTGGGCAAAACATCGTTTGGAAATACCATTTGAATGCAAATTGTCATTGGACCGTACGACTGTAATAAATAGGAACAGGATTAAACCATTCAGTCCCTTGAGCCTGCTCCACCATTCAATACGATCATGTCTAATCTGACATGCATCATATCCACATTTCTGCCCTTTCCCTGTAATCCTCGATTCGCCAATTGATCAAGAATCTATCTCAGCCTTAAATATAAACAAGGCCTCTGCCCCCGAAGCCCTCTGTGGTAAGGAATTTCAAAGACTCTTAAATCTCTGAGAGAAGAAATCCTACCTCAGACCACTTTCTTAAATTGGCATGCCTTTATTGTGAGACTATACTTTCTAGTCCAAGAATCTCCTGTGAAAGGAAATATTCTCTCAGCATTTACTCTGTCAAGCCCCTTAAGAATCCTATGTTTCAAATGAAATACCTCCAATTCTTCTGAGCCCCAGTGAGTAGCATCCCAACCTGTTTAGCCTTTGCTCATAAGACAATCCCTCCATACCAGGGATCATCTGAGTGAAACTTCTCTGATCTGCCTCCAATGAAATCATATGTTTCATTGCATAAGAGGACCAGAACAGCTGACAGTATTCCAGATGTCATCTCACCTTGTGCAGCCGTTTCACTATTTGACTGCTTATCTGAGGAAAGATACAAGCTAGCCATTTAGACAGCAAGTTTGTTGTATTCATATACCTTTACCATCATTTCTGTCTATGTACTGGTGTTATCTCTGCCACTATTATTTCCTTCTCAGCAGTGGTACAGAAATAACACTGCAGCAGATCAACCTGTGGTAGCTCAGCTGCCAGGAATGTAAAAGAGAAGTATTGCAACACTTACATTGTATGAAGGATTGATCCACTAAACGATAAAAACTGAATGAAATAATTGCATCAACTTTCCAGCCCCTCTAAAACCATCATAACAGGAAGTCCAATTGCTGTTCTTTCAAGAGAATTATGGAATCATTGAATCCTTACAGTACAGAAACAGGCCATTTGGTCTATTGAGTCCGCACTGACCCTCTGATAAACTTTCCACCCAAATCCAACCCTCTACACTATGCCAATAACCCTGCATTCCCCATGGCTGGCCTACCTGGCCTGCACAGTCCTAGATTTTAGAGGACAATTGAACCTGGCCAATCGGCAGAACCTGCGCATCCTTGGACGGTGGAAGGATTTCGGAAATCCCGTTGGAAACCCATGCTGACACAGGATGAATGTCTGTGTGGAGATTGCACAATCATCTGAGGCTGGACTCAAAGCCAGGTCTCTGGCACTGTGAGGTAGCAATGTGAATCACTGAGCCACTGTGCTGCCCAATTGGAGTTGGGATTGGTGGGGTGGGGAGGTGTGGGGTGGCGTTGGGGAGAGCTGGAATTGTGTACCATATGTTCTGGACTAGGCCAGTTTCTCTCAAAACATTTCAAGAAAGTAGCCCAAATCCTACCTTTTCTAGTTGTTATAAGCAGGTATAAAGTGGATATCCTAGAAGTTATGCAGCTGGCCCACCTATTTATTTTTAAACAAAACAGCATTTATTTTTAAGATTACCGAATGAAATACAAACAAAAGAGAACAGAATACCAAATAACTTAACCTATCCGAAAACCCAACAGATTATTCCCAACTTAATGGTGCTGTTTCAAATTCCTGCAACAATCCTCATAATCACCTCTTGACAAAAAAGGTAAAATCAGAGACAAGGGTCTCACAGGAGAACATAAGAGCTAGGAGCAGGAGTAGGCCATTTGGCCCTGCCAGCCTGCTCTGCCATTCAATAAGATCATGGCTGATCTTTTTGTGGCCTCCGCTTCACCATAACTCTTAATTCCTTCATTGTTCAAAAAAAGTCTATCTGAGCTTTAAAAACATTTCCTGAAGTAGTGTCAACTACTTCACTGGGCAGGGAATTCCATAGATTCACAACCCTCTGGGTGAAGAAGTTCCTTGCCAATTCACTTCTAAATCTGCTCCCCCTAATTTTGAGGCTACACCGTCTTGTCCTAGTTTCAACTGCCAGTGGAAACATCCTCACTCCTGCTATCTTATCTATTCCCTCCATAACTTTATGTTTCTAAAAGATTCCCCTTCATTCTTTTAAATTCCAATGAATATAATCCCAGTCTACTCAGTCTGTCCTCATTAGCCAAACCCCTTGACTCTTGAATCAACCTACTAAACCTCCTCTGCACCCGCTCAAGTGCCAATACATCCTTTCTCAAGTAAGGAGACAAAAACTGCACACAGTAGACCAGGTGTGGCCTCACCACTTGATACAGCTACAATATAACCTCCCTGCTTTTAAACTCAAGCCCGTTCGCAATGAAGGACAAAATTCCATTTGCCTTCCTAATTATCTGCTGAACCTGTAAATCAATCCTTTGTGATTCATGCGCAAGGATACCCAGGTCCCTTTGCATAGCAGCATGGTGCAGTTTCTTCACAGTCATGTAATAAGTCTTTTTACTGTTAATCCAAAATGGATGACTTCCCATTTCTTAACAATGCATTCCATCTGCCAGACCTTTGCCCACTCACTTAAAGTATCTATGTTCCTCTGCAAAGTTTCACAAGCCTCTGCACACTTTGGCTTGCCACTCACCTTCGTGTCATCTGCAAACTTTGACACACTACACGTGTTCCCCAACTCCAAGTCATCAATGTAAGTTGTGAACAATTGTGGTCCCAACACTGATGACTGAGGCACACTACTTACTGATTGCAAACCACAATAGCCACTCATTTATCCCCAGTCTTTGCTTCCTGTTCGTCAACCAATCCTCTATCCATGCTAATACATTGCCCGTAACATGCATCTTTAGCTTATGCAGCAGCCTCATGAGAGAGAGGTGGCAGAGTGATTTAGTATGGAACCTCCTTCCACTGTAGCTATTTCTTTGGATCCCTCAGCTTACATTGACCAACAACTCTGAATAGCCAGACTGCTAAAACCAAACCATAGAAAAACTGAACTGGGAGAAAAGGCCACGCCGCTTTCATTTTACAAGTTTTTTTTTAAACATAAAAAGCTTCAAGTAGATAAACCCAGACATCTCAGAACCCATAACTTTATGACCCCTCTGAAGAAATAAACAGGGACAACATAACCTTGTTAAAGGAGCAGCATGGTCACACATATATTTTCATTGGCTTCTCTTCTCCATACTTATGCTTAGTTTCATCTTGTAATTGTCTGAAACATATACAATAATAGATAAGAGCCATTTCAAAGACAACTACAGACTTTCCTACGTGTCAATGACTCATGCAGTCAGGAAAATGCGTATAACTTCCTGAAAAGGTTGAGAACAAAAGCACCAGGAGCAGGGGCTGTTTGAAAATATCTCGGGACTCTGTGGCAAATAACCATGTTCGTTAAGTATTAAAATCAGGGATCTGAAAGAACCCAAAATTCCAGTTTATTCTAGATTGCTGTCTATCCAATTCAATTGGCAGGTGTAATGTACATTATGTACCCAAGTCTATATCTGTTTAAAGATTTATCTTGAAATCTCCTGCTTTATGAAAAGAGGATGATAAACAGAAACATTGACATTATGGAGATATCTTCCAATATTTTATTTCGAAAGCTGTTCAGATTTAGGGAAAAATGCATTTCAAGTTGCAGCCTTTCTGGTAAATTCTCATTCGATTTATGTTGGTTTCAGTCATGAATATGTTGGCTCCTGGAATTACGTCAAGGATTATATGGCTTCTTACAATTAAAAGAATATCTACAACTTCTTACAGAGGGAGTACCTTGAGACAGACCAGGCAAAAGATATGAACTCCCAAAGCTTGCGTTCAAACAACCCTACCTCCTCAGCTGGTGAATATATATATATTCCATCAATGCATCTCACTCACCTTGTGAGACTAATACGTAATAAATAGTCGATGTAGGAATGACCGAAAAATTCAGAGTGATAGCTTCGACTTCTGACAGGATTCAATTTTTAATCAAACTTTCGGTATCCTTACAAGGCAAACTGAGTGCTCTTTTCCACCTAAGGGGAGTGCAGTTTTTCTTTTGGTATGTGTGGCTGTTGTGTGTCATCATTTTATCAAATGTGTTAGTACTGGTCTTTTGGAATATTTCATGCATTTCTGGTCTCCTTCCTGTTGGAAGGATATTGTGAAACTTGAAAGAGTTCAGAAAAGATTTGTAAGGAATTTGCAGGATTGGAGTGTTTGAGTTAAAGGGAGAGGCAGAATATGCTGAGGCTGTTTTCCCTGGAGCATCAGAGGCTGAGAGGTGATCTTAGAGAGGTTTATAAAATCATAAGTGAATGGATAGTATAAATAGAGAAAATCCTTTCCCTGGGGTGGAGAAGTCCAGAACTAGAGGGCATAGGTTTAGGATGAGAGGGGAAAGACTTAAAAGGGATTTATGGGGCAACTTTTTCATGTAGAAGGTGGTACTGATATGCAATGAACTGCCAGAGGAAGTTGGGGAGACTGGTACAATTACAATATTTAAAATCATTTGGATGGCTATATGAATGGGAAAGGTATAGAGGGATATGAACCAAGTGTTGGCAAATGGGACTAGATTAGGTTAGAATATCTGGTCGGCATGGATGAGTTGGACCGAAGGGTCTGTTTCCATATTGTATATCTCTATGACTGTGTGGCTCTATGGTGCTCCCACCACTTAATTAAATAACGGGTCATCTCCCCTGATTCCATAAAACCAGACAGGCTGAGCATTCCAATCCAGCATTTATTCTGCAATACACCTGACCAAGCATAGAAATGTTTTGCTGCAACTTATTAATTTTTACTGAATCTGAAGATGTCTCTTAATAGGAGATATAGAGCATTGTTATCCCTTGAGGATATGAACATTTTATTGTATGCACATTAGTTGACCAAACTCCCAGGATTTCTGTAACAATCTTTCAGAGAACAGTGGATTTTACAAGAAAATCCTCCAACACATAGCTTCATGCTGAGAGTGTGAATTTAATTAACATTATCAGTTGGAAGTCCCTTCTTAATGCTGTAATGTTTAAGTACAAGTTCATACTCATACCATTTGTAAAATTCTGTTCTCTGTTAACCAGTCATGGAAAAACAAAATATGGAAGTAAATCACACCATACTGCACTGCAAAGTGCTTTTTGAAATTGATATAGGCTAATGATGGATGAAGCTAATAATATGTTTTGAGATTTTGTTGAAAATGGTTGATCATTGAAGATAAAATCAGCTACATCACAGAAGTGTTACTAGAAACTAATTTTCATTTTACTGGAAAGGTTTAAAAAATGTAGTTTGAAATATTCTGATCACTGCACCTGAAAAAGAGATCACTGTTTGCATATTTCTCAGCTTTGCTCAATTCCACTGACCCTGCATTGCAATAATTAATCTGCCAACATTTAATTCTTCTTTGGCCCCACCTCTCACTCTAGGCTCAATGGAAGGGCACCTTCATAAGATTATTTTTCTTATTATTGCTTTTCTATAAGGTGTTCTAACTGGACTTTGGATTGAATTAATCATCATAAGATGCTCTAATTCACTGTTAATCAACCAAAATTGATGGCTGCACACAAGAATAGATAAAGTGACAGTGTTTCAGCCACATGCAGGGCCAGGGAGAGAAACCCTGGAACTCTGTTAGTAAAAGCTGAAACATATTTGACAGTGTGGATGTCTCTGTACCCCAAGGACTGCAACAGTTCAAGCAGACAGTTTTCTATCACTTTCCCAAGGGCAATAGGGATGGGAAATCAATCCTGGCACACTCCAATATGAAGTGCAAATTAAAAAAAAACACATATTGCAACATATGTGAATTAATTCAAGCACATACCACTATTCAATGTAGACTTTTTGATTTTGTTTCTGATTTGCCAAAATCTGAAATTCAAGCACGAAAAGGTTACAGCACATCTTGGTATGCTTACTACACTATTCTCTCAGTTGTTAAGTAATACATTGACTTCAGTGATTGATAAAAATATTGAGTTGCTGTGATGGTTTGTCCCTGCTTTCCATATAGAAAGCAATTGGATGCTGCTTTCCCTTTGTATTAACATGGTCTATTGGAACTGATGGCTGTAGGTTGGGATTGCTGTCATTGGCTAAAATAGATTGGCTACTCTGACTGGTTGAGTTGTATGATAAAAATTCTGCTCTCTCGATGATGTTGCTCGTGCTGCTAAGGTGCTGAAGTTAAGCTTTTTTCACCCACATTAAATGCCACTTTAACAAGTAAACAAATCAAAAATCAAAGAAATACAGTGCAAAGGTCTGAAAAGAATCCTGTTGTATTTCTTTTACTCTTTTGCCAGTAACATGAAAAATGTTCTTTGTACAAATGTGTAAGACAAGGGCCAGTGAGATCACGTACCCAATAATGGTGTCTATCAATCATTTTATTACTAATGAAAAATGTAATTATCCATATCTGGATTGACAGTTGGCCACATCTATCAAAGAGCTAATAAATTGGATGACCCCCCGTTGTTCTAGTTATGAAGTTCAATGTTTACAGAATAAATTAATCAACATTCAGTTGCCTACTCAAACCTGAACCAAATGTTGTTTGTAAGCTTCAATTAGAGTAAAAATGTCCGTTTGAACAGAGAACAAAAAGCATTTAATGCAACACTAGCTCATTTCTATATAGTAGAGGTTATTACAAAAATACTGACAATGACATAAATGAAATAACTAGAGCTAATTGTGACTTCATGCACTAGCAAACATTGGAGTATAGTGAAGCTGAAGCCCATTCAATTGCAATTGAGTTTGGGAGAGATGTACAATATACTATCAGCTTGCTGTCATCAGTTTCACACTGTGACGCACAGCTACAATTATCCCCATCATCTCTATACAAAGCTATAAAATGGAACATGCTTTCAAAATGTCTCATCTGGAGAGGACCAGGTGGCTGGAGCTAAAAGTTCTTAAAAATCCCATTCACTTCAGGCTCAGTTGCCTTGTCATATTAGGTAACAAAAATTGCAGGGTTAGTGACTGAAAGTCATGTCATGAGAAATTGTTAGCCTGAGTGAGGAAAAGAGTGTACATTAATAGGCATCTGATAACGGAAAAGTGATGTGTAGTCAATTAGAAGGAACAAAAATATTTTTTAAACATTTTCTGAAAATGATGTGGCATTTGAGATAAATTGAGGTTGTTTCAGTTTGCAAAACTGAAATAGGAGAGCAGAATTTATAGTCAGTGACAGACCTAATTTAATAAGATTAAGCTTGAAGAAACTTACTTTCAGGTTAACATTTTCTCGTGTAGATTTTTTATCCAAGGTCTAAGGAAGTCCTCTTCTCTCAGCTGGAAGAAGCAATTCATGACAAGAAGTGTGAGGTTTATGTCTGGAAGAAAACAGATGCTTGAATGCTGAGAACAAATTTCGAGTTAGGTCATGTTTGCAGTAGGATATCACATTAAACAGTTGCTTAGGATAAGTTATTGAGAGGAAGGTCTCCATATTTCACTGTGAGTCCAAGGCAGGGCTGGAAATGTGTTGCTGGAAAAGCGCAGCAGGTCAGGCAGCATCCAAGGAGCAGGAGAATCGATGTTTCAGGCATGAGCCCTTCTTCAACCTGAAGAAGGGCTCATGCCCAAAATGTCAATTCTCCTGCTCCTTGGATGCTGCCTGACCTGCTGCGCTTTTCCAGCAACACATTTCCAACTTTGATCTCCAGCATCTGCAGTCCTCACTTTCTCCTAGTGATTCCAAGGCAGTCATTATTAGACTGCTAAGTGTTCCTGCTTTGTGTCAACCTCTCAGGGGTTTTTGTACAGATTTTCAGAGGCATTTTGCTGTTTGCACTCACATTGGTACCATGGCTGGGCATCTGCTACTTGCTTCTCAAATACACCAGCTGGACTAGCAAATAAGCCCTTTTTATGCAATTTTCCTTATTTATTGTGTGCCTTTGTAAACTTTAGAGCTACTTTGCGCTTGTGGCTGTTAATAAAGTGAATGACTAGTGGACGTGCATCCTGTGCTGGACAATAATTTAATTTTCTGCTTCACTTAGGTTAGTGGTAGAAAAAAATATTGATGAAGGGGTTATGAGTTTCTGAATCAGTAATCTTAATGGGTCAAAGTAATTATGACGGTTTTATCAGCTTTAGAAGCCTTTAGGGATAGAAAATATAGTAGCATACAAATAAATAATGGCATTTCAGAAACAGATCATTGAAAACAACTAGGCCACCGCATCCATTATCTTCAAACAGAAAGTAGGACAGTTTCTATATGAGCAAGGAAAGTATGCTTGTATCCAATATAATGTATACATTTGATGAAGTGCTAGCTGGCCAACACAATGTGTAGGTCAGCATTCGATGCAGCCACAATGAACCATCAACTTGAACTTGGGAGGTATTACAAGATGTGCCTTTAAGAAGAATTTGTTCTGGCAATTTTTTTGAAAGCAAATGTTGTAAACTTGGAGCCAAGCTGTCTGCTCTGAACCCAGTTAGCTTTGTTTTCTTTGTAAAAGTTGGAACAATCGAAACAGCCTGAAGAGGTGGCGTCAATCTCCCACTGAACAAAGATTTTTAGTTTAGCTTTCAGCAGTTACCAGCATCTTGAAGATGGATGTGGAAGCTCTTACTTCTATCTCTTCTATAGCTGAAAGCTGGGGTTCTCTTCCTGCTGCTAGAATTGCATGCGAGACAATTTATTTCACTGAATTTGCCTTTGCCAAGAGTATATTTATGGGATGTTATTATATTGCTACAGTTAAATAAACTATTGTTCAGTTGCATTTTCTAATCAAGTTGTTATTCTAATTCTTCTTCCTTTTGTTTGTATTTTGACAACACTATAAAAATAGTGTGTTTTGTTTCAAGCCTCGTGGTTTGGCCAATTGAATGGCTTTTGCAACAAAATGTCTTTGAAAATAAGAAAAAATTGTGACTAGGCTATCTTAATATATTTTGAGGGGATTTGTTCTGGTCCATAACAGAGGTGATAATGGTGTTGTTGAACATCCCTCCAGTGCATTCCTGACAGGATCGCACTCCTCATCCATTGTATAACTTGTAGTGCTTTGAACTGATCATGTGCTTGGATGCAAAGTCATCTAATTTACAGAAAGCACCAACACGAGGTAAAGAATAATGCACAAGCATTGAAGGGCTGATTTTCTAGCATCATTAGCTCTGAAAATGGTGTTGCTCACCCTTGGCATGAAACTGCTACTGAATAAGAGGTTGTCATCCCTGGATAAAAGATGTAGGTTAGAAATAAATCATTCCATAAAATATGAGCAAAATACAGTGGGTGCTGAAAATCTGAAACAAACACAGAATGCTGGAGAAACTCAGCAAGTCTGACAGGATCTGTGGAGATGCTAAAACAGAATCATAGCAGACTTGAAATGTTAACTCTGCTTTCCTCTCCACAACTACTGCCAAACCTGCTGAGTTTCTCCAGTGTTTTGTGTCCACTCCATGAAATAGTTGAGTGGGATTAAAAAAATTGGTCCAAATTAAATTGAATGTTTCTTCTGTAATGGACAATACCAAAACAACCAATGGATTAAAAGGATATTGGTTGGCTAAGTTTATTTTGGCTGAGTGTGACTTGCATTGAGATTTTTGGAAGGTTTCTCACTCCGAGGCCTAGCTAATTTTCTTGCTGTATGTTATCAATTAAGGAACTGGTTACTGCAGTAAGGAGGGGATAATATCCCGTAAGGGTCTTAAAGTTAGGCTTGCTGGTAGAGCTTATGAATAAACATAGGGCAAACATACTGGGTGTGTGTATTACAGATCCTCAATTAGTCAGCAGACAATAGAGGAACAGGTATGTAGACAATTCACTGAGATACGGAAAAACAATAGTAGGGTAATTATGTGAGGGGAACTCTGAAGAAGGGTCACTGGAACTGAAACATTGAATCTGCTTTTTCCTCACAAATGAGATCAGACTTGCTAAACGTTTGTAATTCTTTGTTTTGTTTTATATTAGGAGATTTCAAATGCCCACAACATTAATTTGGTAATCATAGTGTTAAGGGGTGAAAGGAAGAAATTTCCCTAAAATGTATCCAAGAGACTGTTTGCTTTATATCATCTTGTAAAGGTGATGGTGCAGTGCTAGACCTAATTCCTGGGAGCAAAACCAGACTGGTGTTTGAAGTGGTAGTGGGAGACACTTTTTATGGTAGTGAACACAACACTGCATATTTTAATTGAAAACAAAAAGTGCTGGAAATCTCAGCAGGTCAGGCAATATCTGTGGAGTGACAGCAAGCCAATGTTTTGAATTGAGATAACTGCTCCTCAGTTTGTTCCTACCTTTCTTAAAAAAAGTTTCTTATAGAAAAGGAGGAAAAGGTTTGAATTGGGGGTAGGCATATTTTATTAAAATAGATAGGGTCTGGTCAAAGTAGACTGAAGTACATCGACTTGTGGTAATTGTACATGAAATAGTAGGAATGGAGGGTGGTGTGGTGTGGGGTCTGAGCTGGGGGTTTCACATATGAGTTGGGTGCAGTATTCTCCTTTAGGAGTGAAATGTCGAAGCAACAAGCCCAGTGAACCTTAGGAATAATCAGTATTGTATAAAAAGGCTGTATTAGGTATCAGTGGAGGCCCAAGTTAAGTGCAGAGGGAACCTTTTGTCAATTAGTAGACAAAAGGTGGGCTTGAAATATCACCAGTGGGTAATGTTGTGAAGAATACAAAGATGTTCAATATGTCAAGCAGAAGAAGATAACCAGGGAAGAAGTAGAGCTTATTGGGGACAAAAAACAATCTGTACATGGAACCAAAGGATAGGAGTACGGTGTTTAAGCAAGTATTAAACGCATGTCTCTTTGTTTTGAAGACAGATGATGTAGGTGCAATATTTGGGTGATGGGACTGAACTGAAGTTCTTGAGCAGTTTGACATAGAGATTGAGGATTGGAGATTTTGGCAGGCTCAGAAGTGGACAGATCTCCAAGATGAGTTGTAACCCAATGAGAAAAGGGGGAGGAAATTACAGGGACTCTGAACTAAATGTTTAGTTAGTCTCTGGTAATGGGAAATGCCAGAGAACTGAAGGATAGGTGATGTGGTTCCATGTTTTGAAAGGTGTCACAGAGATAAATCAGGGAGTTCTCAACTAGTGAGTCTCACTTCAGTAGTAGGGAAAGTATTGGAGAAAATCTGAAAGAGAGAATATATCCACTTGGAGAGACATGGTTTGATCAGGAGTAGTCGAAGGGAGATCACATTGAACAAATTTGATTGAATTATTTGAGGAGGTGATCAGATATGTAATGAAGGCAGTGCAGTTGATATCGTTAACGTGGATTAAAGTCCCACATGGGAAACTGATCAAGAAGGTGCAAGCACATGGGGTCCAGAGTAACTTGGCACATTGGATCAAAAATTGGCTATGGGGGGACAGTGGGGTGATGTTTGTATGACTGATGCCATTGTCCAATGGAGATAGGCAGGAGGCTGGAAAAGCACAGCAAGCCAGGAAACATCAGGAGGTGGAGAAGTCAACGTTCCGGGTGCAACCCTTCTTCCTGATTGGGGGTGGGTGTAGGGGGAGCTGCAGATAAAGGGGGTGGTGGGGCCAGGGTGGTGAGATGGAGACAGGTGAAGATAGGTAGAGGGTACGACCTGGTTGGTCAATGGGAGGAATGAATCCAGTACGTGTCTGGGAAGAGTGGAATGGAGGGGGACTGGGAAGGGAGTTGAGGGATGGGGAAAGAGGTTATTTGAAATTGGAGAGCTTGATGTTGCGTCCTCAGGGCTGTAGGCTGCTCAGGCAGAAGATAAGGAGTTGTTCCTCCCATTTGCAGTTTGGTTTGTTGTGGCAATGGAGGAGGCTAAGGATGGTCATATCAAAAGGGAGTAGGAAGGGAAATTAAAATGGGTAGTGACTGGGAGGTTAGGTCGACCCCTGCGGACCCAGCTGAGATGCTCAGTGAGCTGTTCCGTAAGTTTATGTTTCTTCTCCCTGATGTAGAGAAGATTATGGCATACCACAGGGATCAGTGCTGGTCCCTTTTTGTTTGTGATATATAGAAACAATTAAAGAAAAAAAATTGGGGTGGTGAAAATTATAAGTAAGTTTGCAGGTAGAGCAAAAATTGGCTGTGTTGTTGACAGTGAGGAAGATTGTCTTGGATTGCAGGATGAGATCAGTGGGTTGGTCACACAGGCAGAGCAGTGGTAAATGGACATAAATCTTGAAAAATGAGAGGTGATGCATTGAGGAAGAAGTAACAAGACAGGAGAGTACTCAATAAATTTCAGGACACTAGGAAAGTCAGAGTGACAGAGATCTTATGTTGCTGGTCCACAGATCCCTGATGGTGTCAGGACAGATTAATAGGGTAGTTAGGAAGGCATACAGGACCCTTGCCCTCATCAGTAATGGCATAGATTGTAGGAGCAGGAAGGTTATGTTTGAGCTATAGAGGAATTTGGTCAAGCACTGTTTGCCTCACTATGGGGAGGATGTGATTACACTGGAGGGGGGATTCACCAGGAGGTTTCCTGGAATAGAGCTGTTTAACTAAGAGGGGAGGATGTGTAATTTTGAATGGTTTATTTAGAGTAGAGAAGACTGAGGGGGGCCCTGATAGAGGTGGATAAGATTGAGGGGCATAAACAGATGAATAGGAAGCAGCTATTCACTTTAAATAAATGGCCAATAACAAGATGCATGATTTTAAGGTGAAAGACAGGCAGTTTAGAGGAGATTTGAGAAGAAAACTATTTTCAGCCAGAGGGTAGTGAGAATCTGGAACACACAGCTTGGGACAGTAGTTGAGGCAGGAACCCTCTCAGCCTTTAAAAAGTACTTGGATGAGCACGAGAAATGTCATAACATGCAAAGATATGCCAAGTGCTGGAGAGTGTGACAAATTTGGATTAGAGTAGGTTTTTTTTGTTGGTACAGACTCAAAGTATAAAGGGCCTCTCTGTATTACATAATTCTATGAAAACTACCTACCCCGTTCATAGGCATCACTTCTGTCCAATTCTAGCCTCATCTTATTGAGTGCCATTTCCAGAACAACTTGCCCACTGTAAGTCTGTGCTGTTTTTAAGAGCCCATTGTGCACTGGACAAACATCATCAGTCCACAGCTGCCCTGCATACTTCATGATGTTTTCCTCAAACATGGCAAATGGGGGTTGGGGATGCAGATATTGCTGCCCTAGTGTAAGGGTGGGGAATGGAGCTTCTGCTGAACAGGGAAACAGATGCAAAGGCAGGACTTCTGTTCCTCATGGGAACAACTCCAGACCATGCCAGCCTGGTTCAAGATTGCCCCCCAGGTCAGTGCAGTCTCAGCTATCTGGAAGAATGCCCAGGACTGTAGGAATAAGGTCAAAGTCCTTCTCCACTCTACTCCACTAGTGTGAGTCCAAGCATCTATTCTATAACCACACACTCACTCTATCTCTGCTACTGGACCCACTACCTATCAAGTCTCATGTTCTGACACACTCAATATTGCCTGCATCATCTCCCCTCACTTGCTGATACCCACCTGAACACTTGAAAATATTAGCCCTGCATGCCCTTTGCACTGTCTACTTATTTGCTCAGCATACCTTCATACCTGCACCAAGAGAAACAGGGGTGCCACCTGCTTTCATCTCCAATAGTGCCTGTTCCTCTCTTGATCCATGAGGAAAATAACCCATTGTAGACCAGACAGTCAAGACAGGTGGTGGGCTGCCCTCTATTCTGCTCATCGACCATCATAAGGAGAGCTTCATGATTCTGAGCAGCTGACCAACTGTGTCCAAACCTCTGGCCTGGTGTTGGAGGTTGCCCTAGACTGATGTGCCAGGGTCCCAGACCAAAGCTATCTCCCTTGACTTAACTGAGGCCTGTTGAAAACAATGACAGCTTTCCTAACTTACAGGCAGCAAAGCAAGCCAGAAATAATATGAGTCTGGTATCTTTGACTGGTGTGTAAAAAAAGACAGGATAATGCAACGTGGGGATGCTATAAGCAGCCAGGTGAATGCAGAGTGAGTGAGCGCCATTACAGCAAGCAGACAGGCTGGAGATGCAGCCTCGTCCAGTCCATGTGTCAGGTGCATGATCATTGAAGTGAAGAGGTGTGCTCTGACTGGATAGTTGATGTGTCATGAGGAGTCTTAAGGACTGTCAAATGCCAATGCTTGTAGACATGGGATACATGTGACTCCTGTTCTGATTCTGGTGCCCAGTGACCAACATGGAGGCTCTTAAGAGTAAGCAGCAAGCTGAAGTCACCAGTTATGTGCTCTGACTTCCATGTTGAGAATTATTGATGTACAGCTTTTGTTTTTGTTCAGATAAAGAGCTGAATATTAGTGGCATGAATTGTAGCATTAATAATGCATTGAACAAATTATAATCCCCATTAATGGGCAACTCACCTAACTCTAACTCTATCTTTGTTTCAGAAAACTGACTGAAACTCTCATCCAAGGGTTTAAATGCCTCCGAATTAACAAATTAAAATCTTATCCAAACTTCAGTGCCTATTTCCTAACTCTCAGCAAGTTACACTTATCAATGTGTTATCTGATTTCCATTGTTTCCTAGTTCTGAAATGCTTCAGTTTTAAGTTTGTTCAAAAATTGGTCTTATAGCCTCAGCACCTCCTCCTACTGACCCTTTCTTCCAGCTACCAACCAGATTCATCACTCCCATTGATAAATCAGTTTGTACCTCTCTCTCTTTTTATGTAGCGCCCCCCTACTCTCATACCTAATCCTGAAGAAGAGTTATACCCTAAATGTTGACTTGTCCACCTCCTGATGCTGCCTGGCTTGCTCTGTTCTTCCAGCCTTCTGTGTGTCTACTCACCTCTTCTCTATCCCTGTAACCATCTCCAGATCTATAACTAAGATTGTTGTGTCTTTCCAAAGTCAGGAATTCTCAAAATTAAAAGAGATAGTTGACTTACCCACCATTGGCGGTTGTATCTTCAGCTGCATGGGGCCTATACTCTGAAATTTTCTTACAAAGCCATTCTGGCTCTTTCCATATTTAAAAGCTCTTGAGACTTATTTCTTATTTAAGCTTTTGATTCTTCACACGGCTTGGTGTCAGATTTTGCTTCAAGCACCTTGAGAATTTTACTTTGTTAAAAATGCTATATTGAGGCAGGTCATTGCTGATTATAGCATTTTCCAATTAGGTAATCCATCTTGCAGTACAGCTCTGTAGTATTTCACAACAAAGTTGATGTAGAACTGTGATACAGAACACCTTTCGTGTAAGCTAAATTGGCTAATGTTACTTTGTCAATTCTATTTTTTCCCTAAAAATTTCAGTTGGGGAAATTCCCATTGTTTCCATTAATGGGATGGGCTAATTTTGAACAATTAGATTTTCTTGTGTCATTAGGCTATGTCTGAGCAGAGTGAGTGAAGCAATAAATCAATTCAAGAATGTCTGAAATGTATGTGCTTTGAAATGGCAGTACTGCTCTTTACTTGATGCAAGAAGTAACTTCTGGTTTAGTTTAGCATTTGCAGTATGGGTCCTTTTAAAGTATCAGTTAAAATTCTTTTACTTAGGCAGACCTCGGGTCTTTCTTCCCTCCAGTTCAATGAAATAGCTGAAAAGTCCAAGATATAATCTACAGACTTTGTCACACATAGGACAGATGATACTTGAAGAGCTTTGTGTTGTTGCGTGAGTAAATTTGTGATCATGTCAGGGAGCTGCCTCTCATTGCCCATAAATAACCTAGTGTGAGTGGAGTTGCATACAAATTATGCAGAGAAGCATGTGCAGTAGGCTGACTAGCATTATGCAGTGGAATTCATCAATTAGTCTTTCCATAATATAGCTATATGATTAGAGTTTGCTATAGGGGTGAATACAATGACTGCAGATGCTGGAAACCAGATTCTGGATCAGTGGTGCTGGAAGAGCACAGTAGTTCAGGCAGCATATTCCGCTGCTCCTCGGATGCTGCCTGAACTGCTGTGCTCTTCCAGCACCACTGATCCAGAATAGAGTTTGCTATAGTCTATTATCAAGGATTTTATAACAGAGCCCTTAGAAAACAATGGTAGAATCAGACAAAGTCAGCATGGATTTAAAAAAGGGAAAGGTTGCTTAACAAATCTATTGGAACTCTTTAAAGGTGTAAGCTGTCAAGTTGATCTGGGCAGTCAGTAGATGTAGTTTATTTGAATTTTCAGAAGACTTTTGGCAAAAGCCCTAAAGAAATTAACATGTAAACTTTAATGTACATAGGATAGAGTTAGTGTGCTGACATATATAGAAAATCGCTTAACGAGGTAAGAAATAAGGAGTAGAAACAAAAGATCTCTTTTCTGACTGGCAAGTGGGATACTGCAGAGATTGGTACTAAGACCCCAGCAAATGTGAAATCTCATTGTTTGCTGATTATACAAAGTTGGGTGGGAGAGTGAGCTGTGATGAGTATGCAGAGATTTTACAGTGTGATTTGGACTGGTTGAGTGGGCAAATGCATGACAAACGTAGCAAACATTGTGATGTGGATAAATGTGAGGTTATCCATTTTGGTAGCAGAAATAAGAAGGCAGTCTGGCAGTAAATTGAGAAAGAGGAATGTTCAATAACATATAGGTGTCCTTGTGCACCAGTCACTAGAAGTAAGTGTGCAGGTGCAGCAAGTAGTAGAGAAGCCACACCTGGAGTATTGTGTGCATTTTGGACTCCTTAGCTGAAGAAGGATGTCCCTCTGATAAAAGGAATGCAGTGCAGTGATGGTTTATCAATGGCTTCCTGGGATGGCAGGATTTTGACTAAGACTTACATATAAGAAGAGATTGAGTTGGTTCAAGTTGTATTCGTTGGAGTTTAGAAAAATGAGATGGGGAGAGTGTTTCAAACCAACATGTAAAATTTGAACATGACTTGACAGGTTAGATGCAGGAAGGATGTTCTCAATGGTGAGGGAGTGCAGAACCAGGGTCATAGTTTAAGGATAAAGGGTGAACCTTTTAGGACTGAGATGAAGAGAAATTTCTTCACTCAGTGAGTGGTGTGCTTGTGGAATTCACTGCTACAGAAAGTGGTTGAGGTCAAAACATTGGTGCACATGTGGCTAAAAGGATCAAGGGGTATGGCGGGGAGGATGAGATTAGAGTATTGAACATGATGAGCAGCCGTGATTATATTGAATGCTGGAGCAGGCTCAAGGAGTCAAATAGCTTACTCCTGCTTCTAGCTTGTATGTTTCTGCATAAGAAGCCAATTATTGACTTTGCCCTGTCCTTGACCCGTTTTTCCTAAATGTAAAATTTTTGGATGCCGGCATAAAAACCACATGAGATAAGAGGAATAGTTTATTGGACATAGTGCGATCTTTCTGATGCCTTGACTTCACTTCTGCGTATTCCCAACAAAGTCTCTTGTCCAGGGCAGTGCTTTTTTGAATAAGTTTTCTCATTTTGGTGGGTCACAAATTGTCTGGCATGTGCACACATACGAAACAGAAGGAATGCTCCTTCTTCCACTACATTAAGTTCGTGACATAATTCTTGCTTCCCAATTAGAAAATATCTGACACCAGTTTCGATCCAAATAATCCAAAGCTGTGAGCATGTTTGTCAAAATATTCATTCGTATTTCTGTGATTCCTTTGAAATAACAATATAAAAGATATCTGAAGTTCCAATGGTAGTTTCACAAATTATGCTGTCCATATCCATAATCACTGAGGAGTTGTGTACAAATTCAGCAATATAAAAGTTTATACTTTGCCAATATCTTCCAAAAGTCCTCCATCTGTTTCGAGTTGTAAATTTGAGATGCAAGAGACTTTTGCCTCATTTTATCCCATAAAATGCTGCAATCAGATTGATTATTCAACTTGTAAATGTTGATTTGGCAAAGTTAGAAGACCTACCACTTCTGAGACCACATTCAAAAAATTGGTACATTTTTATTCAAATGTGCGTGGATATATTCCAGGCAGTTTCAACATGTGGCCACTGGCATCTAATTGTTCAATACAACCTTTCACTTCCGTTCTATTATTTTATAATTAATGAATTCGAACATATTTTAAAAAGTGAAATAAAACCCTTTATTGTTGAGATCCAAAGGTGTTTCTCCTGGATTGCTCCCAGGAATATCTGGACAATTAATGATCAATTTCACACTGCAGGGCTTGAGTGCAATAACCAATGCTCATATTGCAGTGTATTGCTGAGAGAAGTGCACTCTTTCAGATGAGATATTAAAATGAGACTGAATCTGTTTGCTTTGGTGAGTAGAAAAATATCCTGCACTCATTTTATGAAGAAGAACAGGGGAGTTATGTCGGAGTGCTGGCCAATACTTGACTCTCATCAACATCATTGAGACAGAATATTCGGTCACTAGTAAAATGCTGTTTGAGGGAGTTTGCCGATTGTAAATCAGGGCCTACTTTACAGTGATGACTACACTTTGACATTCTTCGTAAAGTAATTTGAACTATCTTGCTTTTGTTAAAGTCTTAAATAAGCAGAAATTTCTTTTCCAAAGACTTCTGAGCAATCCAAGTTTGTTAACTGTCAGAATGAAACCTTTTACTGATCAGTATTCTTCAGTAGTCCTTAGCATCTGTTCATTATTATTCTGAAAGATTTCAAACTCTGCCCATACATATGTGCAAATGCTCAGATACTTGGTCATTTAGATATAGTTCAGATATAGGGAATTGAGTGCATCTACATTAAAGGGTAAGGTTTGATGTATGATCAGGACTCCTGCTGGTTTTGCCCAGTGTGGATATATTCTGGTAAGCAATTACAATTCTAGGTTCAAAACACTCTGTGACCCAAGTGAAATCAATGCTGTGAACAGCAGTAAATGATCAAAGCCAAAACCCCTACAGATGAGGGATGATTGTGTCCAGATTCCTGAGAGAAATGACCCTACTATCTTCAGTACTTAGATCAAAATATCAGAAGGAACAGGAGTAGGGGTTGATCAGCCAACCCCTTGGACCTACTCTGCCATTCAGTAAGATCAGAGCTGATTTGATTTGCTTTTAAGTACTGTTTTTTTTCCTGGCCTTCCATAACCCTTGAATCCTTCATACATCAAAAATCTCTCTAGCTCAGCCTTGAAGTTATTCAATGATTCACTTTCCACTGTTCTGAGGAATAGAATTCCAAAGATTAGTGACCCTTTGAGAAAAGTTCCTTACCTCTATTTTAAATGGGAAATCCATTATCTTTAAACTACTTCTACATTCCTCCATGAGGGGAACCAATCTCTTAATATCTACCCTGTCTAAACCCCTCAGAATATTATTTGTTTCATTAAGACCACCTCCAATTCTTCTGACTCTCCGTACAGGACCAAACTGCTCAATCTTTCTGCATAAAATTACCCCCTCACCCCAGGAGTCAGCCCAGCAACTCGCTTTGTTAAGTATTGAGACCAAAATGTACACGATGTTTTCAGTGTCACCTCACCAGTGCCCTCTGCAGTTGTGTACCACCTTCCCATCCATTGCAATAAGGCCAAGATTTTCTTTCATTAATCTCTAGAATGCAGCATATGTCCATGTTTATATAGTGCAATACCAATTACTGATGTATCATGTATACTTGCAGCTTAATTTACCACAAGCTCAAATCTGTTTGCACTGACAACATAACCACTTGTGTCCAGAGTGAAGTTTTTGCTCTTTGACTTTTGCAGTACGAGAGTTGACATTGAAAAATATAATCCAAAAACAATGTTGAAAGTTTGAAATCTCATGAAATAAAGCCAAATTAAATATGTTCAATCATCAACAAACCTATTTATGGTCTTTCCATTGGAGCTGTTTCCAAGTTGATGTCTGCCATTTGATATCGAGAGTGTGGTGCTGGAAAAGCACAGCAGGTCTGGCAGCATCTCAGGAACAGGAGAATCGATGTTGCAGGCATAAGCCCTTCATCAGGAATGGCAGGTCATTCCTGATGAAGAGCTTATGCCCGAAATGTCAATTCTCCTGTTCCTCAAATGCTACCTGATCTGCTGTGCTTTTTCAGCATCACACTCTTGACTCTGACCTCCAGCATCTGCAGTCCTCGCTTTCTTCTGTCATTTGATAGTCTTCCTGGGAACAATGACAGATTTTCAAAGCTGTTGACTTGCTTTGAGTTTCTCTGCTGCCCTGAACAAATCAGAAAATTATTCTTGTCTCTGGAGCAGGCTGTGCTATCATTCCAGTGAATGCCAGTGGGAAGCCCAAATGGATGAGGCCAGGGCATCATTTGGTGGTGTTTGGGGGAAACAGTTCACTAGTTCCATTCACAAAACCTGGTACCAGCTGTGACCCTTCGATAGGTTCTTGAGAGGAAGAAAGTGATCCCAAAAGCATTTGCTGGCACCTTTGTGCAGTTCTTCTGTATTCATAAAAAACAATGTCTCTTACTGTTTGAGGCTATTCTTCAGCAGCTCCTTAAGGAAATATGCTGCATGGAGCAAACTCAACCTGTTTGCATCTAGGATTTTGTAATCAGATTGCAATTTCTATAAATAATCAACCTCATGTCTTAAGCTTTCCTGGTTCAAACATGTACACCACCAAATTTGCAGGGAAGCTAAGGTCTATTTCTCTGCCATGTCTTTCAGATAATCTTTTCATATTTTAATTCTGTGAAGACTGCCTTGTTGCTGGATTCAATGTCTTGGTTTCTCCTTATAAACTCAGAAATAGATTTAAAGTTCTTATGGACACTGCAAATTTCTGAAGGTTGAAAGGTGAACATGACCATGCAATGTCTGGGGGGAAAGAAAGCATCTTGAACACAGTAACCAGTATGAGGTTGTAAAAAACCATTGGGGGTAATCAATATATATGAAACAGATGGAATTAAATGTCAATGATGGCACTGAAGAATGGTTCATCAACCAGGAAGCACAAGGTGCTAAGTACAAATCTTAGGAGCCACATATCTGATCAGAGAAGCCAGAAGTGTTACAATGCAAAAGGAAGCATTCTTTCCGCCCATAGTGTTTGTACTGGCTCTTCAAAAAAAAGCATCATTGGCAATAGACAATTTCTTTTCTATTCAAATAACCATCCAATATCTTTTTGAATGCCTCAATTGAACCTGTCTCCAGCAGACTTATAGACAGTACATTTCCATACCCAAAATATTTGTGGTGTGAAAGTTTCCTCTTGCACCACAATTTGAAAATCATTTCAAATCTGAATCCTACAGTTCTTGATCTATTTACGAGCAGGGACAGTTTCTCCCTGTCTACCCTTCCAAGCCCACTCATGATTTCGAAAACCTTTATCATACAACACCAGGTTAAATCCAACAGGTTTATTTAGAACCACTAGCTTTCAGAGTGCTACTATTCATCAGATAGCTAGTGGGAGAGGATTTTAACATAGAGTTAATAGCAAAAGGTCCAATCTGATGAAGGAGCAGTGCTCTGAAAGCTAGTACTTCCAAATAAATCTGTTGGACTATAACCTGGTGTGTGATTTTTAACTTTGTCCTACTAATAAAGACAAATGCATTTGTATGCATTATTAATTTCTCTTTCCCCTTCTCCTGCTATCTTCAGTGATATCCACCCTCTGCTCCTAAACTTCCTTTTATTGTCCTTCGATGTTCTTTCTATCAAAATGCATCATTGCACTCTTTGTATTCAGTCTGTCTGTGACCTATTTACTCACTTCTCCAAACCGTTTGTCCTTTTGGAGTTTTACATTGTTCTCAAAGTTCATAACTTCCCAGCCTTGTGTCATCTACAAACTTTGAAATTCTCCTCTGCACACCAAGATCCAGATCATTAATATAAATCAGGATATATAGCCAGTGATAATTTCAGTAAGAGTTTGGGAGAAATTTCTTTACCCAGAGAATATTGAGAGCTTCAAATCTAAGATTGGTGAATTGATTGTGGTTTATATATTTAAGAGGAAACTAGTTAATTAATTGAGGGAGAAAGGAAATAGAAGACAAAAACAAAACTTGCAGTTATCTCATGCCTTTATAACCATTTAACTTGTCTTTGAGGCTGTAGTGGAAAAAATGCTCAGCTGAATTCACTGCCAGTGAAAGCAGCAATGGGACTCACTTTTCTCCTTGTATTATGGTGTGGAGTGACCAAATGATTCACTTAAATACCCAGGAGTTAACTTCCAGCATCAAAGGGTTTATTGAAATTACAGCGATGGGATTTGAAGGATCTTAACCAAAACCTACTATTAGTATTGTAACAGATTGATTAAATAATTAAAGGGAGATTCACTAATTAAATGTAGTGTGAAATGTTCTTATCTATTTCTTATGTGTAAATAACCGCAGCTGCATTTCCATCTCAGTTCTGTTACCTTGGGTGTGCAGAGCTACTACTGTTCTAACCTGAGCAAGCTACATTAAGCAAATATTTTCCCAAGTTCTCTAACCATGTTCTGCTGCATTAGCCATGGGCAGCCGTCAGCCATTTTGTGCTGCTCAGTCATGGGCATCCCTAACACTGCAAGTCAGAGTCACAAAGCCAGCCAGATTCAGGCCTATCATTCTATTTAGTCAAACTGATCTAAAGTTAGGAACCTCCCTTCTTGAGGGCTGGGAGAGGCATTTAATGTTCTGATTAATCATGCAATCTTTTGAAAAATATCACTTAATAGTATTGTAGACTTTCTGAAAAGCACACATTTTGTTAGTTTGATACAATAATAGGAGAAAGTGAAGACTGCAGATGTTGAAGATCAGAGTCGATAGTGTCAAAGAAGTCAAAACAACAAGAGAGACGTCAGAGACTTCTCCAGCACCACACTTTTGATTCTGATACCATAATAGGTCTTGCAAAGCAGTACTGTGGCAGAATTAAATAAAATCTGAGGATAGCTAAAGATGGTAAAGAAAGTAAACTGTAGCCTCTGTGTATTGTCAACAAAAAAAGGCATAATGTCCATTGAAAGGATGCACTATTTTCTTGATTTGACAGCAGCCTGCTCTGTGAATGGTATATGGGATAGTCTGTTAGCATGATCTAATCTTGATCTGGGGTGCTTTCAAAATTGCTGCTAGCTACTGCCAATTGGTGAAAGGAATTATATTGTCCTCCCAAAGCATTGTGATCAAATTAATTTTTGTAATTGTACTCTGTGCTTGTGTGTTTTCTCCATAGGTTTTTGTGACCATGTGCACCTAGAACAGGAACAGCCTGACTCCACTCAGTAAGTTATACCTGACTCTGTGCCAATCTTGATTTTAATGCATTCAAGTAGCCATGTTCGTGATGGTTAAATCAAAAGGACAAAGTTGCATTGATTTATTTTCTTCTGAATATAGATATATATTCCTGTTAGTGTATCTTGAAAATGTTAATTGACAGTTTCCCTGCAGAAATTCCTAGCTATCATCAAAATTTTGGTGGAATCTCAGCGGAATCTTCCATTAGCACTATTTCTCTGTGATGCGACTGGAAGATCCCTCCAGGATTTTTAATGCTCTTTCTTCCCTAGCCCCTTTATATTTCAGTACAGTTGGATGGGTGAAGCTTTTATTAGCTTGCAATTGTGATGTAATGAATGAGTCCTTGATATGGTGGCCTCAAAGTTAAATGTAATTACTTTCTCACAATTTTGAATGCTAATTAATTTGATTTAGTGCCATTATTGCTATCTGATTGGATGGCGTATGTTTCTTAATGTGTAGCATTTGTAATTCTGTGAATTCTAGAATTAGTTTTCAGTTCTTACATCAAAATAAAAATTCTGATACACTCAGTGACATTTATATCAGCATGAAAAGGTAACATTCTGAGAAATGTTTACATCAGCACAAAATATACCAACAGACAAAATAATGAACAAATGACTTAGCCCAAAATGTTGTCTGATGCCGGTTGTATGTGATCAAGTAAATTGCACTTAACATCATGGCCTTTGAGCTGATTAAAGTGTGCTGTCACCTATCTTTTTGTCAGCTCTCTGTCCTCCATTCCAGTAGAAAGCCCACTCAATCACACTTTATCATTATAGTATACTAATAAGCATTTTATATTTAAAGTGGCGTTTTACATTCTGATCGCATTCTCAACTGATACATAAGTACTCTCTCAAACTTTAGCACAGATTTTCACTCCTGAGGTAGATAAGTCAGAAGAAACTCAATCAGATGGTGGGATCCTTGTTCCAGAGTATAGAGGTAGGGGAGGGTTTGATGTTTTGGGCATAAGGTAAAAACAATGACTGCAGATGCTGGAAACCAGAGTCTAGATTAGAGTGGTGCTGGAAAAGCAAAGCAGTTCAGACAGCATCCAAGGAGCAGTAAAATCAATGTTTCGGGCAAAAGCCCTTCATCAGGACTACAGGCAGAGAGCCTGAAGGGTGGAGAGATAAGTGATAGGAGGGTGGGGGTGGGGAGAATGTAGCATAGAGTACAATAGGTGAGTGGCGGAGGGGATGAAGGTGATAGGTTAGGGGGGAGGGTGGAGTGGATAGGTAGAAAAGAAGATAGGCAGGTAGGACAAGTCATGGGGACAGCGCTGAGCTGGAAGTTTGGAACTAGGGTGAGGTGGGGGAAGAGGAAATGAGGAAGCTGTTGAAGTTCACATTGATGCCCTGGAGTTGAAGTGTTCTGAGGCAGAAGATGAGGCGTTCTTCCTCTAGGCATCTGGTGGTGAGGGAGCAGCGGTGTAGGAGGCCCAGGACCTCCATGTCCTCAGCAGAGTGGGAGGGCGAGTTGAAATGTTGGGCCACAGGGTGGTGTGGTTGATTGGTGTGGGTGTCCCGGAGATCTTCCCTAAAGCGCTCTGCTAGGAGGCGTCCAGTCTCCCCAATGTAGAGGAAACCACATCGGGAGCAACAGATACAATAAATGATATTGGTGGATTTGCTGGTAAAACTTTGATGTATGTGGAAAGCTCCTTTAGGGCCTTGGATAGAGGTGAGGGAGGAGGTGTGGGCGCAGGTTTTGCAATTCCTGCGGTGGCAGGGGAAGGTGCCAGAATGGGAGGGTGGGTTGTAGGGGTGCATGGACCTGACCAGGTAGTCATGAAGGGAATGGTCTTTGTGGAAGGCGGAAAGTGGTGGGGAGGGAAATATATTCCTGGTGGTGGGGTCCATTTGGAGGTGGTGGAAATGTCGGCGGATGATTTGGTTTATGAGAAGGTTGGTAGGGTGGATTGTGAGCACCAGGGGCGTTCTGTCCTTGTTACGATTGGAGAGGTGGGGTCTGAGGGCAGAGGATGTGGACGAGATGCATTGGAGGATACCTTTAACCACGTGGGAAGGGAAATTGTGGTCTCTAAAGAAGGAGGCCATCTGGTGTGTTCTGTGGTGGAACCGGTCCTCCTGGGAGCAGATACGGTGGAGGCGGAGGAATTGGGAATATGCGATGGCATTTTTACAGGAGGTAGGGTGGGAAGAGGTGTAATCCAGGTAGCTGTGGGAGTCGATGGGTTTGTAAAAAATGTCGGTGTCAAGTCGGTCGTCATTAATGGAGATGGAGAGGTCCAGAAAGGGGAGGGAGGTGTCAGAGATGATCCAGGTAAATTTAAGGTCAGGGTGAAATGTGTTGGTGAAGTTGATGAATTGCTCAACCTTCTCGCGGGAGCACGAGGTAGCGCCAATGCAGTCATCAATGTAGCGGAGCAAGAGGTGGGGAGTGGTGCTGGGGTAATTACGGAAGATGGACTGTTCTACGTAGCCAACAAAGAGACAGGCATAGCTGGGGCCCATATGGGTGTAGGCCCTTCATCAGGGGAGAGGTGGTTAGTGCGAGATGGACTTAGGCTTTCAAACTGTGGCTACAGGCTAAGATTTCCAAAGAGCATAGTTTAAAAGTCTCATTTCAGTGCTAAGGAATGTAGCCCAGCAGTTCATTTATAGTTTGTTTTTATTCATTCCCGGGATGAGGGCAGCACTGGCCAGGCCAGCATTTATTGCCTTTCTCTAATTACCCAAATAGCAGTTGAGAGTAAATCACATTGTTGTGGGTCTGCAGTCACAGTTATGCCAGACCAGATAAGGATAGCAGATTCTTTCCCTAAGGACATTAGTGAACCAGATGGGCTTTTCCAACAATTCTCAATGGATTCACGGTCACCATTATACTCTTAATTCCAGGTTTTTAAAAATTTATTGAATTTAAATTCCATCATCTGCCATGGTGAGATTTGAACCAAGTTCTCGTAATATTGCCTATGCCTCCGGATTGATAGTCCAGTGATAATACAACTAGCTCATCACCCCTACATTTTATAACATGCAAACCTCATTTCTCGTACCCCCTGACCAATTCCCCATGTTGTATCTATGCCAATTCCTGCAACCCACCAGTCTACAATACTCCTTCATATCGTCTATGTTAACTTAATGCCGAATAACTCACCACCATTAAACCTTACACCTTCCATATCAGTTCACTTAGTATCCATCATAGATCTCAGGAACCATGTTCAGATTAAAAACTAAAGGAGAATGTATTGAAGACAGCATTCAATCTGTTAAAAAAATGCTACACATGTTTTTTGGTTAGACTAGATTCCCTACAGTATGGAAACAGACCCTTTGGCACAACAAATCCACACCAACCCTCTGAAGGAATCTGCTATCCTTATCTGGTCTGGCATAACTGTGACAACAGACCCACAGTAACGTGATTGACTCTCAACTGCCATTGGGGTAATTAGGGAAAAGGCAATAATGTTAGCCTGCCCCACCCAGATCCATTCCCCTATCCTGAATGTTTTCCTGACTAATGCACCTAGCATTAAACACAATTTAGCATGGCCAAATCATCTAACCAGCACATCTTTGGACTGTGGGAGGAAATCAGAGTATCCAGAGGAAACTCTCACAGCCACAGGGAGAATATGCAAACTCTACACAGTCACCCAAAGCTGGAATCAAACCAGGGTCTCTGGTGTTTTGAGGCAGCAGTGCTAACCACTGAGCCACTGTGCCACTCCAATTTAACGCACTCAAGTATGTTAATCCCTTTATCCACACAAAAGAGCTCTCCAATTCATATCAAAAACAAGCTCATTCTTTAACAACCTCTTTGAGCTGTCAATGAAAATCTGCTCTTGGGGTCCCCTGATGAGTTAATTGGGGGCTGTGGAAAGCTGCTAAGAATGATTAATGATGCAATCATAAGCCCTCGGGATAATGTCAGGAAACATCTATTAGAATTGCCAGAACAGAGTTTGTTCTACGCTCATTCACATGGGCATCCTTTTCTGAAAGGATTTAAATAACTTCACAGCTTTGCTATTCAACAGAACATATCCATCATTCAAGTATGCACATCTACCCTAAATTTGTACCTCTAACACAATGGTTTTAGGCCCTTGTTAATAACAAAGACAAAAAGTCTGTTTGAACTCAGCTCTTGCTAAATTCAGCTGGAGCAAGTGAGGACTGCATACGCTGGAGAGCTGAGTCGAGAGTGTGGTGCTGGAAAAGCACAGCAGGTCAGGCAATATCCAAGGAGCAGGAGAGTCGATGTTTTGGGCATGAGCCCTTCATCAGGAATAAGTCTGTTTACCCCCTTGACTCATAAGCCTCATTCCTTGGATGAGCTCCTTGGATGCTGCCTGACCAGCTGTGCTTTTCCAGCACCTCACTCTCCACTCATGCTAAGTTCAGTTTGACCATGCATACAACACTGTTCCCTTTCCATTAGCAGCGAAAATGGAATCTGTTGGAAACAGGAGTAGGATTTCCATATCTAGTTCTGAAATACCTATTTGCTGTCACAAGTCTGCCATTAAATGGATTCTGAATAGATAGCTGATGACTGTGCATGAAGACAGATTTGTCCCGTGCATACACACGGGACCAACATTTGTTATGAAAAGAAAATGTGTTTGTGCAGTAACAAAATATGCAATTGAAATGGTTGTTGAACTGGCCTCCCTGCCTGGACACATTTCCATGCTAGCACAGATTAAACAATAAGTATTTTTGGATTTTTGTTTACTTCTACCACTTATCTGAAGAAGAAATGGACAAGTTTCTTGTCATAAAAAAAATTTCTCTGCTCATTTGGTCAGTGAAATATCTGAGTTTGAAGATTAAGAACTGTTCCAGGAGAGTACAGTGAGATTTATCTCACCTTTGGATATGCCACCTGCTCCTTACCTGAATATCTCACCCTTAGAAAGAAGCTGACAAACACTGCAATGATACTAAGTAAGTTATGACACCGTTTATAGGTGAAATATCCATCTCTTGTGAACAAAAACATTCAATACTTCAAGAGAACATAACATCAAGCTGACTCAACATCTGATGGAGTGTGCATGGGAATTGGATGAAGCTCAAGAGGCTAGCTACCTGGTGGCTGAGTAAAATCAAAGAAACTCACTGTTTGCAATATTTTCATCCAATCTGCATATCAAAAAAAAGTTAGTGTGATGTCAGGAGCTGATGCTGCAAAAGAGATCAACAAAATTCTATTCTCTAATCATACAGTTAACTGGTGAATTGACGACATATCAGCTGATATTGAGGAACTGTTGTGAGAGAAGTTAGCTACAATTGGAAGTGTGCTTTGCAGATTGAGTCCAACAATATAAGCAAACACTGCTAGCTGCTGGGGATGTTGATGAAACCCCCCCCCCCTCCCCACTTTCAGGATTTTTTTTTCTCTCTTGTAAGGAGACCTGGGACTGGTGAACAAATACTTTGGGTAACAGGCAACTACTTGAAGGAAAGCAAGGTTACCCGGGCCATGTGTTGGAGTATTTTCACTGACAGAAAAGCCTCTGTAATAAGGAAAGTCAAAAGATTTGTAAGTAAGGTGAAACAGCAACATTCTGACATTCCAATCAACTACTGCATCCTCTACCCTGAAGTTCGTGGAACCAAAATAATGCAGCCAGAGTTATGTGTATTACAGCAAGCCGTGAAAATTGTGAATTACATAAAATCATAGCCATTGAAATCTTGTTTGTTTGCTATTTTGTGTGTGGACATGGTGACTGAGCATCAAAGTTACTGTTACACACCAAGGTGGATGGTTATCAGAGGGGAAAGTTCTCTCCTTGTTCATGTGGTCCTGCAAGTACTGATGGCTTTTTTCAACAATGCATGGACTTTCTTATAAGGAGTTGCTTTCTGATGATTACTGGCGAACCAAGTGATATTTCTTTCAGACATTTTCAGCCATCTGAATAAACTGAAAACTAAAATGCAGGGAAGAATGTGAGGATTCCGACCATCACAGATGAACTTGAAGGTTTCATTTTCAGTTAGTTGGAGGTCTGCCTGGCTGCTGAAAGCTGGTAGAGGTAAGTCTTAGATGAAAGTCTTGCTCTAAAATCCAAAAGGGTAGATTATCCCTTTCTTCTGGACTGGAGAGAGAGAGAGAGACAGCATGTGAGAACCATAACTATTTTGCTGAATTGCATTTTTGCCAAGGCTGCACTTGCGGAATGCTGCCTATATTGATATAGTTGATGGTTAAAGAAAATATTGTCTGTTAAGTATTTCAATAGAGTTGAAATTATGCCTTTTTTCTGTATTTTAACTGTATAAGAATAAAGTGTGCTTTGGTGAAAGCCTATTGGTGGACGAATCAAATCACATCAGGAGCCCATAAATAAATATGAAAGTTAGGGTCTAGGCTATATTCTTCCAAAACTTTGGAGGATTTTGGTTTGGTCCATAACACTGAATATGAGCTTCATTTAGTTCACTGTCTTCTGCTTCATCACAAACTGATGTTAAAAGAATGCACAGAACACTTAGAACTATGGATGGACTACTCAGTGAAAATGAAATTTGGAGATCTGCTTTTGTACATGTTTTGGCTGACTGCAGTACATGAATAGCTGACAATCTCTGACTATGGTATTACAGCACAAATGCCATTTGCAGCAAATACCTCTGTGAGCCAGCATTTTCAACACTGGTGTATATTATGAAAACAAGTTTGTTGGTGGAGCAAAATTTGTAGAAAGCACTCTCATCAATTCCTCCCTGGATTAAAAGACTGCGCACACTGGCAGACCCAGGTTTCCTACTAACCCAATAAATTTCAGTTTAATCTACTTTGGGTTTGCTCTGATCCATTGTTCATGAATAGTTAGAAATAGTACAGTTGAGCAAATTTTGAAAATGTCTATTTGTGTTCATAGTTGTCATGATCTGGAGGTGCTGGTGTTGGACTGGGGTGTACAAAGTTAAGAATCACACAACACCAGTCATAGTCCAACTATACCATGATAGTTTCATATGAAAGAAGTGAAACTATCATGGTATTCGAACAGATGAAAGACTCAACAAACAACCAAGGTATTTTTCAATGTACAATTTCAGTTACATCACACTGAAAACTTTTGCTATAAATTCTGTGCCTTACAATTGTGTCCTCAACTACCACCTAATGAAGGAGCAGTGCTCCGAAAGCTAGTTCTGGGTTCTGACCTGTACAGCAGTATCATCACCTGGAATAATGACAATATTTTAAATTCTGTGAACCTTCAACTTCATCATTATTGTTTGTTTGTATTTTAGCTGAAAATTTTCCAAACAATTGCAACACTTTTCTTTTGTTGTAAATTCGGAGAGATTAATAATAGTGCCAATAAAACCATTTTTAAATGCCCCACTAATTGATGGTCAGTTATGTGTAAAGTACTCTAGACATCGTTGGTAATAAACCTACAGGGCAATTTTATAATTTGTTCACGTAGTATGATGTGCATGCTCTTAAAAAAGACATCTGGATCTTGGGAAACTTCTATTATTTTCATTTTAATTAAATTTAGTATCGGAAAGTTATTGGAGCATAGGTACCTTCCTGAATTATTGATATGTGCTTGGAGAGGAGGGGGCATTGGAGAGAAAGATGCCAAAGTTCAAAGTATTATTCCATTTATGTTCACAAATCTTTTTCCTAATACTGCACGATTGGGTCGAGTAGTTAGATGCTGTATACTCTCAGATTGCAGAAAATGAATTCTTCCTCACCCAATTATGTAATGAAGTCATGAGTCAATGTCAGCAGACTAAAATGAGCTCTCTACACTTACAAGATGCCTTTGTGGGTCTTGATTCAGTCAGATTTTCTGAGACTGTTGTGTGTCACTGGGTTTCACAGGGACTTCATCAATTTTCTTACTTTGCATTCCTAATGTTAAAATATTTCCTTTATAAAGTTGATTATATTTGGATTGTACAAATGGACCATCTGCACATTGTAGTCAGATTTGACCTTGCATTCTGTTGTAAACATTAAGGTGGCATCCTTAGTTTGGATTTCAATTTATTTTTACTGTGTTGCTCTTTGTTGTAATGAATTGCAAGCTTCAAAGGATCAAAGAACTGAAGTGATGTTTTTCATGATTGAGGTAAATTACTGTTTAGCACCATTGACTAAACCTGAATAACTGTTTTAATGGCTTTAAAATTGTGGCTAACGATTCAAAATCACTGACCAGCCAAATGTTCACTGATGCCACATATATGTAAAACCCACATTTCCAGGCTGAGCATTGCAACCATGAGCATGAAATGGCATTGAATAGTGTTTCGCTAAAGATCATTAGATTCTGTTCCTCATATATCTGAGTAATTTATTGAAAAGCTAGAGTGTGAAATGTCCTTATTCAATATGTAACCATGGCTTTTCAATCTAATTCTATTGTAAACAATCTAACCTACTGCTGACAAGGAAATAAGTCTGTCTTTAATGTGACATCAGTGAAATAAGAGAAGAACAGGTGGATTGGTTTTCATTGCTTCTATTGGACAGGAATTGGGGGGTCGAACTCCTAAAACTGGAGGCTTCATTTGGCATCAATTAGGTATCCATTTGCTAATTTTTGGGGGGCATTCATGAGCATGATATCATGATTCTCGCACAGGCCAACTCAGATACTGCTGGTTGTTCTTTTACTCTTGTTGGCATCTCATGATATCCATGTGATTCTGGTATAATGTTTGGAGTGAATGTATATGAAATAAGCATCATACATTCTCTTTCCATTGATACCAGGCTTACAGTGACTATAGGATGGACCTGAAATTGACCCATGGTTATTTGACAACAGAGCTTGGGAGAGGTGTTTGTAGAAGATGCCGATCACTGGTGCGTGGTTCAATAGCTAAGTAACCTGCCAGTTAGGATAGTAGTCTCGAAAATTCCTCCAGTCAGGAATTCTGGAGTGTTGATCTTCCTGATTGTCAAGCTGAAAGGCCAGTTATTGCTATTGTTCTGAGTAACAATGCAATTATTGACCAGTAGGATGCACCAGATTCCCCAGTCAGAGAAGTTCCTTTCCTCCTCACAGCATGTCAGTCTGACAATCTCCTCCCATCCTCTGGATTGTGTGGATGGCATCATAAATCCATTTGCCACCCCCTCGCCCATACCCATCATTCTTACTTGCATTTGTGCCCTCTCTCTCTCCTTCTGAATCTTGTACTCAGTCTCACGCTCTATCTCCCACCCCAGGCCCCACTTCATATCCTAATCTCCACCATCTCTCTCAATGGTAAGTTGTATAACTCCAGGCCAGGAAAACATGCTGGAATCCTCAGCCAGTAAGAGTTGTTCAGCAGGTGGAGTGGATGGAGATACCACAATAGGTTCATAGGTTTTCCTTATTTCATGGCTGTCTTTGTTTCTGGTTCCACATACGTTTTCTGACATTTGATATTGCCAACCACAGTCCCTTCCTAATGACGAGTGAGAGAATGAGTAAATGAAGAGAATGGGAAGGTGGAATGGAGGGAGAGATTGCCAGCATCCCTCCCTCCCCCACTCTCAATGTATGGGAGGGATGGAGGGAGAAATCCTGGAAATCCCTTCCTAATGGCATTGTGGGTAAACTCACAGCAGATGAACTGCAGCAGTTTAAGAAAGCAGCTCACAACCACCTTCTCAAGGGCAACTAGGGACGGGGATAAAATGCTAGCCAGGCAGCCAGTGATCTCATATCCCAGAAAAATGAATAAATAAAATAAATTTTTAAAGATCCAGTTTGATGGATGCCTGTATGTAGAAACACTGTTTCCTCCTATTCTTCCTCTTCTCTCAGTTTATTGTTTGGATTTCATTTTTTGGCTCAGCCAGTTGTATACGCTTCCTCATGCTCAGATTTTTCCAATCACTTTTAGTGTAGTGCCAAAGCAGGTTTTGATCAGCTGTTGTTGAGTTCCTTGCTGTATGGGCATGGAAGGTTCACAGAGAATCTGCCTGCTTTATGGATGGCTCCCAAAAAGGCATTTTCTTTGCTCCATTGGGCAGCACGGTGGCACAGTGGTTAGCACTGCTGCCTCACAGCGCCCGAGACCCGGGTTCAATTCCTGCCTCAGGCGACTGACTGTGTGGAGTTTGCACATTCTCCCCATGTCTGTGTGGGTTTGCTCTGGTTTCCTCCCACAGTCCAAAGATATGCAGGTCAGGTGAATTGGCCATGCTAAATTGCCCATAGTGTTAGGTGTTGGGGGATGGTGGGGGGGGGAGTTGTGGGTCGGTGTGGACTTGTTGGGCTGAAGGGCCTGTTTCCTCACTGTAAGTAATCTAAATCTATGTAAGTAATCTAAATCTAAATTAGAAATGAAGTGCTGTACATGCCCAGTACATCTCGTAGCATCTGTACTGGGAGAAAGAGATCAGTGAATGCTCATCGGAAATGCTGTAGATTGTGGATCTGAAACATTATCTCTTGCTATTCCGTAGATGCTGCCTGGCTTGCTGTGAATTTCTAGCACTTATTGTTTGTATATCAGATATTCATTGCCAACAGCACTTGCTGCCTTATTATATGTTCTATACCAAGCATTTCTATGTGTGGTTGATATCATTTTAAAAAATTTATTACTCAATGCAAAATGTGATTTTACATTTGGCAAAGCCTACTTGTATAAGTAGAAAATGCACAATTTTGAGGGTGAGTTGACTTGCGCTAACTTACTGAAAGATGTTGTAATTTTTATACTTGGAAGTGAAAATAAGAGTTCTGCACCAATAAAAAGTGTCACTGCTATTTCAAGACATGTCATTTTTTTTTCAGTTTGTGTATCCAACTCTTGTTCATTTGTGAGGTTTAAATCTTTTTAATGTTGCTGTTTGGATATTGCATGAGATCTGTTTCAAAGAAAAACAGATGGTTGCTTAACATGAAGACCAAGTTGTGTGTAATTGTCTGACAAAGGCAAAGTTGTAAGATGTGCCATACTGGAATGTGGGCTTTCAATATGCATCTGTTCATAAAGCTTCGAGTACAAAAGCCAAATTGTTTAGCTAAATCTGTTCCATTCTGCTGTTGCTGTGGTACCCAACTCTTGGAGAGTGTTAACAAGCAGGGTTGGTTAGTGCAAGAGGTGAAAGCCCAGGAATGGGCAATACAACAAGCCCCATTAATGTAGCGTCTGCATCTAAACAATCAGTCTTAACCCTGTATTCTTGTGGTATCAACTATTTTAGATAGGAACACTATGGACAATATTTAATGTCCCTGTGAAAATGTGATTTGGATGTTAAAGCTGTGGTAATTGAATGGAGCAAACTGCTTTATTTTAAAATCTTGCTTCCTTTAGTTAATTGTTGATATCAATTATCATTCCCATTTTCTGATTATCTGTCTTGGTTGGCACTTTATTCTTTGACAAATATACACATAAAATGTGCACTATTGGGTGAACTCTGCTATCCTTTGCATGAACGTTAACTGCCTGCTCAGGATATACCAATCATGTGACATTAAAAGAGTAGAAAAGTTCTCCTAATGTCTTAGCTCATGTTGTTCCTCCAATCAACAGCACTAACTAAATTATATTACTATGTGTATGATTGTTGCTTTTGGGATCTTATTGTGCTCAAATTGACGTGACTTCAATTCAAAGTTGCTTCAGTGACTGTGAAGCAATTTGAAATGTGCAAGTAGACTTTAATTCAAGCTTGTTTCTTTCTACAAAACGATGTCAACTTTTTAAATGGCAAGTCATCTCAACAATTGGCCTTTGTAGTCTGAGGATTTTTACTTCTTCATAATCATTACCCAAATATGTATTTTGGTTCCTTTTGGGTTCGATATTTAGTTGCAGATATGGAAAAATCACATGAATTTCATTCACTCCAGTATTAGTGAATGTTATTCTATAGATTAAGGTCCCTGTTAGTGGGGTGGGGTGTAGGGGTGGAGTGGGGGTGAGGTTGAAGTGCAGCTTGCTCTGACTTGCTACAGATTGTACATAGAAAAAGAAAACAAAGCTATAATAAACTCTCAAACACTGCATGATATAATGAGACCATCGTTACAGTTCAGCAGTGATAGGACAGAATCTTTGAGATATCCACCAGCTGTTACCACAAGAGACCTGACTTACGTTCACATTTTGGCATCATTACCTTTCTGATTGAGTGACTACATTGTGCATTCTCAGAGGCTTGCCAATTGGCAGGTTTGGGGACAATGTGTGAGTATGTAGCAGCTCCATCATTGACCCAGTTAGTTCAGCGAGGTACAGCAATTCTGCTCGAGGACTAGCTCTTTCATTCTTCATAAAATTCATTTGTGTAACTTTTTATTGAACTTGCCTGGAATATCCAGCAGGCCTCCTTTTTAAAGATGGCTGGTTAGGTTGCTCAATATTAAGCACCACTGTGTGGATGTTATGTGAGGCATCATTCCCCTACTGTGTTTCTAAAAAAAATTCACATAAGAGGATCTATGTTTTAATGGATTGTTTAGGTTCCTATTTCTGACTCCTGTGCATTTATAGGGTCACACCAGAACGAAAGCAATATGGAGATCAGCATAATTGGTCACTAACTGCTGCTGCAATTATCCAAATGCAATTACCCCTTTCCTCCTGGCTGCAACACCAACATTCATCTCCTGTACATCCTCTGTGTTTAACATGTAACCAGCCCATGTTCTGGGCTATAACTAGGTAAGATGCAGTATATCATCCAAAATCCATTTTTAGAATAGATCAGATAATTGTCTTCCCTGCCCACTGGTAGCACTTGTACTTCCACATCAGAAGATCAATGGTTCAAAGTTCCCTCCCGGCAATTTGTACTGTCACTTCAGTGCCTCATCATGGAATTGAACCACTGTCAGAGATGCTGGCTTTCAGGTGTCATATAGAAATCTCCTCTTTCCTTTCTGATACTGGTAAAATGGCACAAAAACAGAGGAGAGTGCCTGTTCAAAGTGACTGAAGCAAACTCACAGAACTGGTATAATGCAGGATGGGGCCATTTGATTCATTGTCCCTGCATTGGCATGTTAAATAAGCATCACTAGCCACTCCCAATCTCCTGCATTTCCCCATAGCAGTACACAGTATTTTTATCCAAATAATCATCCAATGCTCTCTTGATATCTCAATTGCACTTGCCTCCACTGTACTTCTAGGCAGTGCATTCCATGCCCTAACTACTCCATGAAAACATTTTCCTCATTTCACCCTTGCTTTGTTTATAGATCATTTTGAATCTATGATCTCTTCTTTTTGTCCCTTTCTGTGTTTGGGAATGAGTTCTCCCTATCTACTCCAACCATCCCACTCATGATTTTGTAAAGCTCTCTCAGATCTCCTCTTAGCCATCTTCAATCCAAAGAGAAGAGTCCTAACCTCTTCAATCTCTCCTCAGAATTGAACTGGAACTATTCTTGAAAACTGCTTCTGCACTTTCTCCAATGCATTCACATTGTTCCTATAATGCGACGCCTACAATTGCATCCAATATTCTTGATGAGGTCTAACAAGTGTCTGATAAGTTCATCTCCCTTCTGTTGTACACTCTGCTCTTGTTAATAACACCAAGGATACAGTATCATTAACTTACTGCTCTCTCTACCTGTTTGACCATTTCAGTGATGTTCATACACATTCATCCAGGACTTTCTGCTTCTACATTCTTCTTAGAATTGTATCCCCAATTTTATATTTTGTTTTTCGAAGTTCCTTCCCCCCACCACCCAAAATGCATCACCTCACAGTTCCTTGCATTGAAACTGCTCTAATTATCTGCACACTCCAACAATTTGTTTGTATCCTTCTAGAATTCTACACTGTCCTCACAGTTCACATTGCTTCCCAGTTTAGTAATATTTGTAAATTTCAAATTTGCTACCTATACACAAAGATCTATATCATATTAAAGTAGATCAGGAAAAGCAAGTGTCCCAATACCAACCTCTTGTTTAGTCAATCCTACCCAATTCTATTCTTGCCCCATTTAAAGTCTGCTGTCTTCCAGTTGATTTTTCTCACTTCAGATTTTGCATATCATTCTATACCATCATCTGAACCTTAAGTTACAATGAGCACTCTCTCCTAACTGACCCTTGATCTACTTGACTCCCCACCATGTTTCTAAGGGGAAGGTCCAAAAATATATCCTTTCTTTTTGGATTGGAAGCGTATTGCTGTAGGAAGCTCTCCTGCATGCAATTCAGGAACATTTGCTACTTGCTATTCTGTGCGCTACAAATAGCCCAATGTATAATTAGATCATTGAAATCTCCCATTATAACTATTCTGTAACTATTTCTTTAGAATTTTCCTGTAAAGTTGTTCTTCTAAATCCTTTGCATAGGTTTACGGTCTGTAGACGAGCAAAACCAGCCAAATTGATTCTGTGGAAATTGTAGAGGCACTAGCCACAGGCTTTCAGCCTTTCCCAGAGTCAGTGCGAGAAGACCGAAAAGTGGCAAATATTATGAGCTTGTTCTCCTGTAAGGCCCTCCTTGACCGACATTACCAACTCTCCTCCATTCCTTCCTTTTGTAAATTTTCTAAATACCCAGGAATATTTTACACCCAGTCTTGCCCTTGCTTGAGTCAGGTCTCTCTTATTATCGTAACATCCAAATTCCACATGACAATATGTACCTCTTATTCCCTAAACATATGCATTCACGTACACGCAAAAGTAGCCCTGTTTTAGACATCAAAACAGCTTAATTTGTTATTTATCTCAATGCTTTGCGCAACCTTGCAAAATCTGTAAGTATAATTTGCTATATTGCATTTTAGGCTATGCTTCAAACATGCTGAATGTTTGTGAAGCTCTCTATGACTTCCAGAGCTCATGAAAGCTGCTACATGACTGCAAGATCCCTTGGATGATTTCAGAAATTCAACTTAGTCACTGTTGAATAACTGGGCAAGAATTTGGTCGACAACAATTTGTCTGATCTACCACTGTTGACTACTACTGTCACATGTCCATTACGCTCTGATTAATTTCTAAGTGTCATTGTATTGTTTGTTACAAATGCTGTAATTCATGCAGTTCACTAAATACTGTGTCCTCTGAAGATCGTTGTTTTCATTTCAAGTCTGTTTTTCAAAGTTTTCTTTAGCATGCATGTTTTTGTAACTTTTTCATGTGTGAGACAAGAGGGTATAGATCGTAAATGGCAAAAGTGAAAGTGTTTCTGAAGTTTGATTAGCAAAATAGAAAGTTCCATTGTTGGTTTGTTTCACGTGTTTGTGCCTCTTGCATGTGAATGCACTGAGTGCTTGGGTATCAGGCTAATGAATATTTACACTGGCAAAAAGATCATTAATGCATTGTTATTCCTCATTAGATTTTGGCGTTCTGATGAGATCAGTGGATTTCCATTGGATTTCTGTGAAGTTTGGATTCCAAACCATAGATTTGTCACAACTAGAAACAAATAGAATGGCTGAATATACAAATATGTATTTAAAACAAAGATTTAGCAATATTTATGACAATTTGTACTCCATGACTCCAGCAAAGCCAAAAAGATGATATTTCTTGGTATATTCCTTTTTCCCAAGGTGACTGGAGGAAAACAAGCATCCTCTGAGGACAACTCTATTTCATTGTTTGATATTGAGAGTTGCACTATTATATATATACATAATACTCCAGCAATTTTTTGTCTCTTAACAGGTTTGTAAGTCTATCAAAAATATTGTTTCCTAAAGAATACAAGGATTTAGAATGAGAAGTTTGTATTGAGTTAGTCTATTGGCCCTGAGGTTCATAAGACCTAAACATAGTCATGTGTGCATGAGTCAAGTCAGAAATGTTGATAAAGTAGAGATCTACCAAATATAATGATAGGATCTCTATCAATTGTTTCTGCTCCATTCTCTTTGCAGCAACCAATGACATTGAAAGACTACTACAAGGCCATCTGGTTCTTGGTTGAAAACATCATTTACCAACGATTTTGTTACAAAATGTGATGGGGATTAGTATGGTATTTGCATACTCATCAATTGCATTTCATGTTTTCTTTCAATCCTGCTGTCACTCCAGATCTTGTTGACAATCAGCTGCAGTGAGTTCCAGATTGTTTTCTCTTCTGAAGAGCTTCCATCTACAAAAGTCCTAAAATATGACTTTTTTTTCCCAAATGCACAGAACAAAGCAACCCTGGTAGAGTCATCATTCCAGCCTGTCTCAGTCCCATGAAACTTATTTCTTGCTACCCTTGCCCAGTTTCATCCTACTTACATTCATGGGCTGTTGTGGTTCCCATTGAGTTTTTCCTCTCTATAATCTCTATACCTACTGGATTTCAATCCTTTCCAATATCCATCACCCACCAGGAAATCGTAAGGACTGTCCCTTTTGGTTTTGAATGGAACCACTCATCCACCACAACCTTCCTGTATCGGATGAAATCTGTTCTGCCATTGAACAACATGACTATTCACTTTTGTGAAATAAATTGTTATTTTGGAAATCATTTGGATTGTAGATATGAGTGTGTATTTTTTTCTTTCTCCTAATCCTGTCAGACCCTTTCCCTCTACTTCTTTCTCTAGTACTTGGATGATTTTTCAGCTTCCTACTCTGACCGTAAGCCAAGAAGGTAAAGGAGTCAAATTACCCCATTCACCCATCAAGTCTGCTCAACCATTCAGACATGGATAATATGTTTCTGAACCCAAGCCTCCTGCCTTGTGACATAACTCTTGATCTTCTTACTAATCAAGAAACTATCTATCTCTGTCATAAATACTCTCAATGAATTGGCCTCCATAAGCTTCTGTGGCAATGAGTTTCACAGATTGGCTAAAGAACTTGCTTCTCATCTTGGTTCTAAAGAGTCACCCCTTCATTTTGAGGCTATGCCCTCTGATTTTAGTTTCTCTTTCGAGAGGAAACATCTTCTCCAAGTCCACTCTGTTCAGGCCTCTCAGTATTCTGTAACTTTCAATCAGATCCTCCTCTCATTCTTTCCATAGAGGCAGACCCAGACTCTATCGCTCTTCATATTGACAAGCCCTTCATCCCCAGGATCACTCTTGTAAGCCTCCTCTGGACCATCTCCAATGCCAGCATATCATTCCATAGATATGGGGCCCAAACTGCTCTCAACATTCAAAATGCACTCTGACCAGAGTACAGATCTACTGTAAATGTTTATATTGGAATTAATTTCTAAACAGGACTGACATTGCAAAGTATCACAACTTTTTCAGTTGTCCTCCTTTCACTGATGTCTCCTAGAATTTGTTTGATTGCTGTCAGGGGTTAGGCATTTCTCTATTTTTGTCACCTCCTAATTTGGTCGCCTGTTTTTCTCAGTCTCTCCTGGAACATTGCATTGCTGACTGAGGGGCAGGCAAACCATTGAATGCATAAGATGGACTAATACAGCATGGGGCAAATCTGCTGGTCATTTTCTTTCAAACAATAAAAGACATGGGATGTGGGCATCATCCTCCTAGGCTTGCATTTATTGACCTTGAGAAGACCATGGTAAGCTTCATTTTTGAACAACTGCAGTCTTTAATGTCGGTATACCCACAGTGCTGCTTGGAAGGGAGCTCCACAACCTTGACACAGTGACAGTCAAGGAACGATGATGGAATTGCAAGTAATGATGTTGTGTGGCATTTTTCTTGTATGTTCTTATGAGGAAAGCTGGTTAGTCTGTGTGTTAAGGTAACTCCACTGGCGAATTAGTCTGCAGCTTGGGTAATCTTCATATGATTTCTCATAGAGACAGTCTGCAATGCTGAGCGACTGCCCCTCACAGAACCCCTCCCTCAGTTCCAATGTACAGCACCTATTAGAATGCAAGCAGAAATAGGCAGGAGTTTTTGGGAAGTGCTATTCTCCACTCATGTTTAGTATAGTTATAAAGGAAACTACATGTAACAAAAATACGAATGCTGCATTTTTGTTCGAATCAAATCTGCAACATCATATGCTTGTTTCAGTCAAAGACCACCTTAGTAATACAAAACAACCCATAAAGCCAGATTTCGTCTGGGAACTGACTTTTCAAGTAAAAACATTAGCTGTGATTAGAACAAGATAAATTGTGGCACAGTGTTTTTGGGAAGGTTTGGGTTTTGGATTTCTTACCAACAGGTAGTTTGCTAGAGGAACGTTGATAGCTAGACAGAATTTTCCAGGTGTGAGGAAAGAACTATGGACCAAGAACTGATAATTGTCAGATATCAAGGGATGTTCTTTGATTGAGAATCACTCGGAGGTGGAGGGTTCAGCTAACTCTTAGCTAGTGGAAGGATTGCAAGATATTTTAGATCTCCATGAGGACTAAAGAGAGTTGAAATAAATTCTTGAGAGCTGTGGACCTTCATTTGTGTCCAGAAGGAAGGAATTTTAAGGTTTAACGCTCCTATCTATAAAGTACAGGGTAATGAACTCGTTTTTGCAGGATTTCAGGTTTAAACTATCTTCTATAAAATAGAGTGTTCAGCTTGCAGTGTGAATATTTTAGTTAACAGTTAAGAGTAGAAATTTCTCAATCAAAGTTGCTGGTCTCCACTAAGATCAGAACAATATAAAGTCTTAGTACAAATTAAGAGTTTTTGATAGCTTGTGAAAAGATGATTCATCATTTTACCAAATGATTGAAGAAGTTGAAGAAAACGATAAAGTCATGATTGATCAGCGAAACGGTTATCACTTTCTCTCAGTTTCATAAACATAGTGAAGAGAAAGTGTGCTACACTCACTACACCAACAATCCTTGCAGAAATTTTAAATAAACGTTCATTTATTTTAGTATGCACAACATGTAAATAATGAATGGTATCTCCAATCTTGTATTTTCTCACTTACTTTGGACCAATGTTTTTCTTCATCATTAGCAAGCCCTCCTGTAGTGTTGTGCATGGTAAGGCAGAGAAACCCTGCTTTGTAAGAGTCAGAATGTTTCTATCATGGACTGGGTAACATGAAGGTCACATATTTACAGTGATTGAATGAGACACTATTAATTAGCTTTCTGGGTCTTTTATGGTGCTTTGGAGACTAAATTCAGTGACTGTGCCCATTATTCCATTGACCTTTACCTATGTATTTAACTTTTATCCTTTATCAACTTGATAACTGGGAATACACAGCAAGAGTGTGTGCAGTGTGAGAGACCTTGATATTTTGTGGTGCTGGGTCTGATAGCATTGGAGTTATGGAATGTACAAAGTCTGACAGCATTGATTTACAACATCCTAAGAGATTTTCCGAAGGTTTCCAGAGAAACATTAAATCTTCTGTCTGAGTTTGCTTCTTAAAAGTGTGCCTTGTGTCTTTCTCTCCCTCTCATATTTCTGCTGTCACTCGTTCATTTAAAATGTTTAGATTTCGAGTGACAGTGTTAGATGACAATAAATCTTTTTCCATTAAAAATTGAACTCCCTTCTCATTTTAGAAAATAACAAATTAATATCAGGGAGAATGACAGATTCCATTCAGAATTGCTGTGACATTACTGCAGGAGTTCCTCAAGCTTTACCTGGACAGATTTACCAATAACTTCCTGATTTATCAATAACTTTCTTGTTCCATAAGGCAGGAGGTGAGCAAATTCTGCAGTGATTACTGCTTTCAATTGCAACTTTTCAGATAATGTAGGGACCTGTAGTTACCTGCATCAAGACCTACTTGGGGTGATAAGTGGCAAGTAACATTGATGCCAAATAATGACCATCTTCAAGAGAATGTAACCAACTCTCTTTGGCTTTCAATAAGATTATCATTGCTGAATCATCATCATGAATACTCTGAGTGATACTATTGACCAGAAACTTAACCAGCTACATAGATAATATAGCTGAAGAAGGGTCATGCCTGAAACGTTGATTCTCCTGCTCCTTGGATGCTGCCTGACCTGCTACGCTTTTCCAGCAACACAATTTTAGCTCTGCAGTCCTCACTTTCTTTGACATAAATGATGTGTTTACAAGAGTTGATCAGAGATTGGGTATTCAGTGGTAGATAATTCAGTTCTTGACTTCCCAAACTCTCTCCACTATCTGTAAGGTACATATCAGGAATATGATGAAATACTTTGTTTACCTGGATGAGTTCAACTTCACCAACACATGAAATTCAATGTTATTCAGGAGAAAGCAGCCCAATTGAATGGCATTCTTGACACACATTGACTTCCTCCATCCGAAATGATTGCATACAATTTACAAGACATACTTCAGGATTTCACCAAGGCTTCCTTGATAGCACTTTCCAAACTAGTGTTCACTGTCAGTAGATGGATAGTGACCTTACTGAATCAGAAATATGTTATTTTACAAGATCAAGGTCCTGAAATTTCTTAAGAGCAATATGACTGGAACTGTGCCACAGACTACATTAGTTAAAGATAATAGCTCACCACCAACTTCTCAGCACAATTGTATGAATAATAAATGCTGGCTTTGCCAGTGATGCTTGCATCCTGTGAATGAGTAAAGAATTTCTCAAAGTAGCTTCCTTGATTCCAATAATGGGTGACCCTTTCATTCATTTTCATCTTCTTTGAGTCTCATCTAGATCATTTGAGGAAGTTGCCAGATATTCAATGAGTACCCTCAGATAAAGTACAACTCCTCAAAACTTAGATCCACAGAGTCAAACTGGAAGGTCAGGGAGAAGTGCACTAACTGAGGCGTCCAAATGACCAGAAATCAGCTTCAGCATCCTGGTGTGACTAGAAAGAGTACTCCATCTGTCACTGGTTTCACCACCATCTACACACCTTTCCACCTACCTTTTAATAAAAAACAACAACTCTCAAAATATACATTTCCTGATGAAATATTGGTCTATATTTCCTGATGGCCAGGTATATTTTTGTTGCAGCATAAGTGGGAGTTGATTGTTGAGACCCCACATTGTTTTGAGTGATTATTTCATTGCAATGGGGAATCTAAAGGGGTTTGCAATACTTACATAGTTTGTTTCCATCAACTTGCGAATCCAAAACTCAGGAACCACAGCATCAAGATAAGAATTTGAGGCTTCAGACGAGAAAAGATTTCTTCATTCCTGAGGGATGTGAATCTTTGGAATTCTCACCCCCACTGAGTTGTGATTGCTCTGTAATTGAGTACATTCAAGGCAGAAGTATTGTTACAAATCTGACAGCCTCAGTGTTCCATGAAACATCCTGAAAGTGTGAAAGTCCAATTGAATCACCAAGATGGTTAAATTATGTTACTTGTACTGATTTGTGGAAACTTAGACTATATCACCTATAAACTCAAATTTACAGAATTCCTACAGTGTGAAAACAGGCCATTGTGTTTTACCAGTCGATATCAACTCTCTGAACAGCATCCTGCCCAGACTCACTGCCTGCTCCTCTATCCCTGTAACCCTACATTTCCTATGGCTAATCCACCTAATCTACACATCCCTGGACATTATGGGCAATTTATCATGGCCAATCCACTGAACCTGCACATCGTTGGGCTGTGAGAGGAAACACACGTAGATACGCAGATGTACAAACTACACACAAACAGTTACCTGAGGCTGGAATTGAATCCAGGTCCCTGGCTCAGTGAGGCAGCTGTGCTAACCACTGAGCCACCATACTAAAAATATTCATGTGCAAATGGGCTGCAATGGGGCATACATTAACACAGAGTTGTTGTGGGTGGAAACAAAAAGGCAAAACAAATTTGTGTATCAAGATTCGCAACCACAAAGATGAAATGAAATGCCTTTCTCAATTCTTTTTGATTTCTGTCAATGAAATCCAAGCACAGGCTGATGGAAGTTCCTCAGTTAGACCCAAATGTTTTATTCAGTGAGCATTCCCTTCTCTCTAAGGAAAAGACAGAGTGGGAGAGCATAGCTTCCAGCAAAACCCTTCACAACTGTCAGGGTTTATTTTCTTCTCTTGGAGAAAGAATGAGACTTCTCTTTGCTTCTTGGAGCTGTCATTCCAATTCCCCAATCTGAGATAAAGCAGAAAATGACTGTCCAAAGCTGCTGTTCCTGCAGCCAAATGCCCTTTCCACTGCCTTGTCTCTCAAAAGGAGCGAATTCATTTCATCTTTCTCGAAACAGCTTTGCTTTTCCAAAGATCACACGACCTTTTGTAAACACAAGTGAAGCACAACACCGTTCTAATTTTTAGATTAGATTCCCTGCAGTGTGGAAACAGGCCCTTAGGCTCAACCACTCCACACTGATCCTCTGAAGAGTAACCCACCCAGACCCATTTTCCTTTGACTAATGCACCAAGCTCTATGGGTAATGTTGACATAGGGCATTACAGGATAAAATGGTGGAAGGGTAATGTAAGTAAGAAGTATATGTTATAATATTATTATTAAGATACCAGCAGATCACATGCTATTTTTACACATATTGATGCTAAAGCAACTTCTTTTACAACAATTGAAGACGTCAGTAAAATTAAATGTAACATATATGACAGGAAATTGTTACTATATGTAGTAGAAGATATAATGTATTACTTGCAAATCTCAATAGTTTGGTCAAAATATGTGACAAATGAGTAACAGCACGGTGAGAATTTGCATTCACCAGGTATTGTATCTGATGTGTCAATGCTTATTTTATCTTACACAACGTTAGAAACTGGACCTACATACTGTAGTGTTGAAAAATTCAACTAACATTTATTACAACTAACACTTGTATGCAAATATTATTCATGGTTGCAAATTTCTGGAGTTATATTGAGTTATAAAAAAGGAGAACGCTTCCAGTAGGGTGTCATGTTTCAAGTGATCCAAGCTAAGATGGAGTATGAGTTGTTTGTACACTCAGGTCATATGTTGTGATACAATGATGATATCATAAGCATGCCTCATAATGGTGGATTGCCATACTAACTGAGGGATAGAACATACATTTCCCTTCTTTCAAAGCTAAAACCTATTTCAAACAGATATGGTATTTGAAGTAACAATACTTCAGCCTTGAGTGCACTTCATGATGGAATAACCAGAGATACATGGTGTCAATTTGAAAATTACACAAAGTTATAAGAAGATTTTACAAGACTAACATGTCAATGGAATGCTTTGGAGCTTTTGCAGCTCATCTTGGTCTGGTTGTCATAATTCCCAACTGACGAGGTACATATTGTTCTGTGTTATATTTATTTGATAGCATAGCTTTCTTTTCAACACACTGGACAATTATCTTTGTCATTGTCCTCACTGTCATCATAATTTATGTGCTGTACATTCATCTGAGCTGGCTTATTTTCCTTCACAGTGGAGCACCATGATCAGTAATGACTTTACATTATCTGAGTTGGTTGATTGTTTTAGAAGTCTTTGTGGTTATATTTCTTGCTCCTATTTCTGCTCAGTTTACAGTTTTGGTCATTCTTTTCACATGCTCACTTGTTGGACATCTCTTTCATACTTCTATAAATTTTAAAGAAGAATAGCTCGTATCTTGAAATGTTTGACGATTGGTTGCTGGGCAAGGCTGTTTATACTTGCTTTCTGAGCATAAGTTATATTGGGGATGAAAATCCCTTCTCCATTAGTGTTTGACAAAAACAATCAGATATGTAATGTGAAAATTTTGGTTTGTTGTTCAACACTTAACGATCACTAATTTGATAGTATATACCATATGCAAAACCATATAATCATGAATGGTGGTAGATGATGTTATTTGAGTCATGGCGTCACAGAGATGTACAGCATGGAAACAGATCTTTCGGTCCAACTTATCCATGCTGACCAGATGTCCTAAATTAATCTCGTCCCATTTGCCAGGACTTGGCTCATATCCCTGTAAACCATTCCTAATTATATACCCATCCAAATGCCTCTTAAATGTTGTACCAACCTCCTCAATCTTCATTTAGTATACATCATAAAATGTGTGTTGCATTATCTAATCTGGGATATGGAATAAACTGAAAATAATGCTTGTGTTAACAAAGTTTGTGTATATTTTGTGGCTAAGTCATCAAACAATAGGAAATTTGGAGAAGTAATTTTTCACAAGGATGCAATCTTCCCCATAGACTGTGAATAGATCTGTTGCTTTTCTCATCCAGTTAATGGATGGAACCATTATGTGGATGGCATGGCTCCCACTGCTGTTCAGATTGATACACTTAGCTTTATAGGGTAATATTCTGACTCTCTCTGTTCCTTTGGGTTTACTCCAGACATCAGTAACCCAAGGCAATCCCAAAAATGGATATACCCTATTATTCTTTCATAAAGCAAGGTCAGTATAAAAATACTGCAATAATAGTAATGCATCACAAACTTACCTGTACAATACTTACAATCACAAGTAACCCAGTTACTTGGACTTACCTAAGGATCAGATCGAAATAGGTGATGAGCCTGCTCAGTCTCAACCTTCAGTTGCTGATGAAATGACTTTGATTCCCGAGCAAGCTAGCTATTGCTCCGAGGCACATTTTCTTACATTCCTTGTCCATGCAAGCATTATGTGATATCAAACATTGACACTGTTCATCCTTCAGTAATTTGATCAGTTTATCCATTGGCAAGCATCACAAACATGTCATTTGCCGTAGTTAGTTAATCTTTCATTACTTAAGGCAATCAACCATTTTGTTTTCCCTCTGGAAAGAGACTTGTCTCTCGAGTTTAATGATTCTTGGCCTTTCAAAGCGGGAATGCTTTCCTGCTAGTACTGCATTGTGATTGTTATTATTGAGCCATAATATGGTTCAAAGGCCTCTTGTACGCTGCACCATGGAAAACCACATGCTGAGGTACATGTCTATCAGGATGCATAGTGTTGATGTTTTACCATTTGGTCCCATGTCAATTTTTAGTTTTTAATATGTCTCAAATTGTCTCTTCAGGACCTTTTGATTTCAATGGTTGTAAAAGCCTTTGGTTGTGATACTACAATTTACATAGTGTGTGAGGTTAATAATATGGATAACTTGGTCATCTTCTGAAATTTATCTTTTGTTTGATTAACTTTGAACCTGATTGAGCCTGTGCACCACATTAACAGTGTCCTTGCTAGTAGCATTGTTGTGTTGTCCAGTCTTGTTAGTTGAATATGTTGTGTTCTGGGATCTGGCTTAGCACTTGGAACCAGATTTCCTGCACATGCATCCCCAATGTCCCTTGGTGCTACATGATTACAGAATGCAAGAAACACTGGACAGCTTCTGGGTAAATGCAGCAAATCATATATGTTATAGATTTAGCAGCAAATTATTGTAGATGCTGGAATGTGTACTGAAAACAACAAATGCTGGAGATCACAACAGGTCTAACAGCATCCATGGAGAGACAGCAAGCTAACGTTTTGAGTCTAGATGATGATTCTGTGGAACTGAAGTGAAGTTTGGATTGGACAGCATTTATGTGATAGTTTTTTTGGGGGGATGAAGTGTGAGGATAGTGGGTGTAATGTCCTGGTGGAGATAAAATGTTGATAGTTCAGATTAAGTGATGAGAATGTGAGAGTGGCAGAACAATGGTGTGTCTCCTGCCAGAGTTGCAGGGATAGACAGTCCAACAGGAATGGGGAGTGAGGGGAGAGGACATGATAACAAAATGTAACAAGCTAAAAGAAAGAGAAAACATAGTTCACAGTTTGAAGGTGTTGAACTCAATATTACGTCCAGAAGGCTGTGAAGTGCCTAGTTTGAAGATGAGATGTTGTTCCTCCAGTTTGTGCTGTGATTCACTGGAACACTGCAGCATGCAAAGGACAGGCATGTGGGCATGTGAGCAAGACGCTGTCTTAAAATGATCGACTATGGGAAGGTCAGAGTCCATGCTTGCGCACAGACTGGAGATATTCCACATAGTGGTTATCCAGTCTGTGTATGGTTTCTCCAAAGTAGCGTAGGCCACATTGTGTGCAGGAAATACAATTCACAAGATTGGGGGAGATACAGGTGAAATACTACTTTACCTGGAAAGACTGTTTAGGCCCTTGGATGGTGAGCAGGGAGGGGGTCAAAGGGCAGTTACATGGGAAGGTGCAGTGGGAAGGTGCAGTGTTGGTTGTGGAATGGACTACAGGACAAAATACACCTCTTAAAGTAATAGTAGCATCACACTAGGGTACACTTTGTGTCTGTATTTGTGGCAAGCATGGGTCGTTACTTCTTTCATGGTAATATTGCCCAGGGTGAGATAAGTATTTTGGAAAAGGTAGCAGTAATGAGTGAAATATTATGAGACATATGATTTTCTGGATAAAAGTCCAAGATCTATGTAAAACAAAAACAAACAAGTTCTTGAGAAACTCAGCAGCTCTGGCGGCACCTGTAGTAACAGAGAAAGTTAACTGTGACTTCTTTGGAACTCAAGTTTACGATTTCTAAGGCAACAACTCTCTTGAGCCTTTTTACTGCCTGTTATTTTTTAATGTGTATTTGATGATTAGCCAATTGTTCCAAAACTTGCTGTTTCCTAGCGACCACCAGCATCCCTTTCTTGACCACTGTCTGAAGTTGAACAAGGACTGGAACAACACTAGTGCCCCATTCCGTAGTGAGCTGACGTTCCAATCTCTCCATCAGCAACACCATTTATTCCTATCCCGATCAAATTGTCCATTTCTCCCCTATCTCAGTTTGTCTGCTGATGCCGTTATGTATGCCTCTAATCTTTAGACTTATCTATCCAATTCCTAAATGTCAACTTCCTAATCATAAATTTGAATATATTTTTAAAATCTCTGTATATCTTAAATTGAACCAAGTCCAATTCTCCATCATCTCTGTGCTGACTGACTTTTAATAGTTCTTGGTTCAGCAATACCTTAATGTTAAAAAGCCTTAACCTTAATTTCAAATTTCACCATGACCTCAGTACTTTGCAAATATTTCTGTAACCACTGCCTTCCCTACATCTCTGAGAACTGTGTCCTTCCAATTCTGATCTCCTGCGCATGCTCAATTTTATAAGTCAGTAGCCCAGCCTTTTGATCACATCTCATCATTTTGAAACTTTTGTTTGTTAATGCTCCTGTGAACTACCATAGAATATTTTCTCCCTTGTTAAAAGATGCATCGAAGTGGAAGCTGTCATTGCTGTCAAAAAAATTAAATTTTCTTTTATACTTGTTTTATCCACTCTGCTTCTATTTATAAAGTCCAGAACACTAAATGTATTTTTAAAATAAAAGCAATTGTGTCAACTGCTGGACATATTTCACATAAGTTCACACTGTACAGCAGAATTGTTAATGGAGTAGTCGCATATGTTCAAAGAATGAGCAATAAATTTGAGTTTTTGCCCACTTATCTGCCAACTTCAAAGATTTGGCTATTTTAACCACTCCCTCTTCCCCAAATCGTTGTCTGTGTTCCTGCATCTCCTTTGATATTGCACTGTTTAGTTATTATTGTTATTATTGCCTTGAGGTGATATGTGGGCAAAATCTCTAAAGTTATTGCTCATTCTCTGTTCTCTGGCTGTTTCTCCAACCCTGTTAAATGATCACCAACAGAGAGACTTATGCAGCTACTCTCTGAACAATTCTGCTGTGCAAGTGTGAACTTATATGAAAAATATCTGCCAACTAAGTTTGGAATATTGGGAGTTAATGATCAGGAAAGCATACTTAATAGTATGGAAATTAGTCTGGATGTTATTTTTAGCGCATGTGTTATTTGTGCTTTATAGTTGAGTAGTTTGATCAGTGCCATTTATGCACATTTTTCCGTCTTTAACTTTCATTATAAATTTACACTCAGCGTGAAGTAGCAGCTCAATAATATAACGGTGAATCTGTGCATTAATGTTATTATTGCTGGTCCAATTACTTCTCAAATCCAACTCACATGGTAGTCTATTGGCGTCATATTGTGCATAGCTGTATTGAAAATACTAGTGTTTGGCTTAACCGTAGCTGTTCAGAGCAAGTGAGAAAGTGCTTAAACTAAGTGCAGGACAATATAGAAGCATAAATACTTAGAAAGTAGGAGTAGACTATTTGGCCATTTAGGACTGCTCTGCCATTCATTGTGGTCATGGCAGACCATTCAACTCAATAGCTTGTTCTTGCTTTCCCCTATATACTTTGATCTCTTTGGCCCCAATGCTATGTCCAACTTCTTGAGACTATACAATGTTTTGGTCTCGACTGCTTTCATTGGTAACAAATTCTCCAGGCTCACCACTCTGTGTGAAGACATGTCTCCTTATCTCAGTCCTAAATGGTTTATCCCATATTGTCAGGTGTTGACCTGGACTGCCCTGTCAGTGGGAACAACTTCCGTGCACCTACTTTGCCTAGTCCTGTTAGATTTTTATACACTTCTGTGCAATCACCCCTGATTCTTCTCCAGTTCAGTGAATATAATCCTAACCAAGTGTATTGCTTCTTAGACATTAGACCTGTAATCCCAGGAATCATTCTGGTAAACCTTCACTCTACTCCCTCATTAGAAAGAACAGCCTTGCTCATATAAGGAGATCAAAACTTCAGACAGGATTGTAAATATGGTCTCACCAAGGTCTTGCACAATTGTGACAAGGTATCTCTGTTTCTATACTCAAATCCTCTCACTATGAAGCCAACATACTATTTGCCTTCTTGACCACATGTATGCTTACCTTCACTGATTGGGGAGAGAACATTCAGTTCTCGTTGCACATTTCCCTCTTTAAATTTACAGGCATTCCAATAATAATTTGCCTTTTTGTTTTTACTACCAAAGTGAATAACCTCACATTTATCCACATTATGCTACATATGGCTACTCTCTCATCTCTGTATCCTCCTCACAGTTCACCTCCTTACTCAGCTTTGTGTCATCTGCAAACTTTGAGTTATTACAATTAGTTCCCTCATCTAAATCATTTCATATATATTGTGAATAGATGGAGTTCTACACTGTACCCTGTGATACTCCATTAGTCTTTGCCTGCCATTTGGAAAAAGATCCATTTGTTCCCATACTTTTGTGTTATATCTGCCAACCAGTTTTCTATCCATCTCAATACACCACCTCAACCCCATACATTTTAATCTTACATGCCAATCACTTACATGGGACTTGGTCGAAAGCCTTCTGAAAATCAAAATAAACCCACATCCCCCAGTCAACTCCACTAATTGCATCCACAAAGAATTCGAGTAGTTTTGTCAAGTATTTCTGTTTCATAAATCCATGCTGACTCTGTCCAATCCTGCCAGTAGTTTTAATGGACCCAGCTGTTCACCATGTTATAATGTACTCTAGCATTATCTCTACTATCAATGGCAGGCGATCAACTCTCATTTTCTTTCCACTCAACTTCAATCTGTCCCAGAGTCTGTGGAATCTTGGAAGATGACCACCAATGCCTCCATTATTTTCACTACACTTCTTTAAATTGTATGAGATGTAAACGATCAGGGCCTGAGATTTATCTGCTTGCAATCCCATCCATTTCCCCAACACCATTTCCCTATGAATGTTGATTTCCTTCTGCTCTCCCCTTTTCACTAAACATTGTATGACAGTAGAATCATAGTGCAGGAAATGTCTGGCAGATTTGTGGCAGTGACAGTCTCAACATTGTCATTGAGTTGGAATTTTAATACATGTTCTTACTTTATGTAATATTTATTATCATTTCCTCTGAAACAATAATCTGCCTTGCTGCATACAAGAACTCAAAGGAATGGCTTAAACAACTGTTTGAAAAAGTTCTTTTAACTTCAGTCCTCTCAAAAAAAAGACTGGAAACTTGTTTTCCATTGGTGAGTGAGGTGTATGGATGGTTCAGTTCAAATAGTAATTCTCAGGCCCAGATATCCAGTTGTCGGTCAATACAAAAAAGTAGAAAATGCTTGCCATTGTATTATTCCTTTCTCCACTTTGGTTATGATGTACTTTCGGAATGCCCCAGTGAAGTAGTTGTCAAGTATGGTTATAGTTGTAATTTAGAACATATGACAGCTAATTTGCTTACCACAAGGGTTACAAATAGAAACATGAAAGTGCCTGGATAATCTGTTAAACAAATGTTCCCTGAAGGATAAATATTAGCTTGGCCATTGTAGAGAATTTTTTCTGTGCTTCTTCGAAATATTACAATGAACTCTTTTGTGTCCACTTAGAATCATAGAGTTATAGTCATAGAGGTATACAGCATGGAAACAGACCCTTTGGTCCAACGCATCCATGCCGACCAGATATCCCAACCCAATCTAGTCCCACCTGCCAGCACCCCGCCCATATCCCTCCAAACCCTTTCTATTCATATACCCATCCAAATGCCTCTTAAATGTTGCAATTGTACCAGCCTCCACCACATCCTCTGGCAGCCCATTCAACACACGCACCACCATTTGCATGAAAAGGTTGACCCTCAAGTCTCTTTTATATATTTCCCCTCTCACCCTAAACCTATGCCCTCTAGTTCTGGACTCTCCCACCCCAGGAAAAGACCTTGTCTATTTATCCTATCCATGCCCCTCATGGTGTTGCAAACTTTTCTAAGGTCACTCCTCAGCCTCTGACGCTCCAGGGAAAACAGCACCAGCCTATTCAGCCTCTCTCTGTAGCTCAAATCCTCCAACCCTGGCAACATCGTTGTAAATCTTTTCTGAACCTTTTCCAGTTTCACAACAGCTTTCCGATAGGAAGGAGCCCAGAATTGCATGCAATATTCCAACTGTGGCCTAACCAATGTCCTGTACAGCCACAACATGTATTCAATACTCTGACCAATAAAAGAAAGCATACCAAACACCTTATTCACTATCCTATCTACCTGCAACTCCACTTTCAAGGAACTATGAACCTGCACTCCAAGGTCTGTTTGTTCAGCAACACTCCCTAGGACCTTACCATTTAGTGTGTAAGTCCTGCTGAGATTTGCTTTCTCAAAATACAGCACCTCCCATTTATCTGAATTAACTTCCATCTACCACTTCTTAGCCCATTGGCTCATCTGATCAAGATCTTGTAATCTGAGGCAACCTTCTTCACTGTCCACTATACCTCCAATTTTGGTGTCATCTGCAAACTTACTAACTGTACCTCTTATGCTCACATCCAAATCATCTATGTAAATGACAAAAAGTAGAGGACCCAGCACCAATCCTTGTGGCACTTTACTGGTCACAGGCCTCCAGTCTGAAAAACAAACCGCCGCGACCACCCTCTGTCTTCTACCTTTGAGCCAGTTCTGTATCCAAACAGCTAGTTCTCCCTGTATTCTATGAGATCTAACCTTGCTAACCAGTCACTCATGGGGAAACTTGTTGAATGCCTTACTGAATTCAACATAGATCACATCCATAGCTCGGCCCTCATCAATCCTCTTTGTTACTTATTCAAAAAAACTCAATCAAGTTTGTGAGACATAATTTCCCATGCGTAAAGCCATGTTGACTGACCTAATAAGTCCTTGCCTTTCCAAGTACATGTACATCCTGTCCCTCAGGATTCCCTCCAACAACTTGTCCACCACCGACATCAGACTCACTGGTTTATAGTTCCCTGACTTGTCCTTACCACCCTTCTTAAACAGTGGCACCATGTTAGCCAACCTCCAGTCTTCCGGCACTTCTTGTCCTTTTGTCCTTATTGTATTTGTAAAAACCCTTTGGATTCTCCTTAATTCTATTTGCCAAAGCTATCTCATGTCCCCTTTTTGCTCTCCTCATTTCCCTCTTAAGATTACACCTTTATACTGTTGTAAGGATTCACTCGATCTATCCTGTGTATACCTGACATATGCTTTCTTCTTCTTCTAAACCAAACCCCCAATTTCTTTAGTCTTCCAGCATTCCCTATACCTACCAGCCTTTCCTTTTATTCTAACTTGAATATATTGTCTCTGGATTCTCATTATCTCATTTCTGAAGGCTTGCCATTTTCCAGCCGTACCTTTACCAGCGAACATCTGCCCCCAATCAGTTTTCAAAAGTTCTTGTTTAATACCGTCAAAATTTGCCTTTCTCCAATTTAGAACTTCAACTTTTAGATCTGGTCTATCCTTTTTCATCACTATTTTAAATCTAATAGAATTATGGTCGCTGGCCCCAAAGTGCTCCCCCACTGACACCTCAGTCACCTGCCCTGCCTTATTTCCCAAGAGTAGGTCAAGTTTTGCACTTTCTCTAGTAGTACATCCACATACTGAATCATAAAATTGTCTTGTACACACTTAACAAATTCTTCTCCATCTAAACCCTTAACACTATGGCAGTCCCAATCTATGTTTGGAAAGTTAAAATCCCATACCATAACCACCCTAATATTTTTACAGATAGCTGAAATCCCCTTACAAGTTTGTTTCTCAATTTCCCTGACTATTGAGGGGTCTATGATACAATCCCAATAAGGCGATCATCCCTTTCTTATTTCTCAGTTCTACCCAAATAACTTCCTTGGATGTATTTCCAGGAATATTCTCCCTCAGCACAGCTGTAATGCTAACCCTTATCAAAAATGGCACTCCCCCTCCTCTCTTGCCTCACTTTCTATCCTTCCTATAGCATTTGTATCCTAGAACATTAAGCTGCCAGTCCTGCCCATCCCTGAGCCATGTTTCTGTAATTGCTATGATATCCCAGTCCCATGTTCCTAATCATGTCCTGAATTCATCTGCCTTCCCTGTTAGGCCCCTTGCATTGAAATAAATGCAATTTAATTTATTAGTCCTACCTTGTCCCTGCCTGTCCTGACTGTTTGACTCGCTTCTATTCTCAACTGTACCAGTCTCAGATTGAGC